>NC_136923.1:20118715-22824086 GCF_949752795.1 Hyperoodon ampullatus
TGCCGCTCAGACATTTCAAAGTTCTGTGCATCCCTGTATATGCCGCCAACCCTCAGCCTCTGCTTTTTAGCTCTTCCATCTCTCTCTGTCTCTCGCTTTACCTCCCTTCTCTCTTCTCCTTTTAACTTTTCTGGTTATCTGTTGTTGGTCTAAGCCCTCTCTGTTGCTAATATTAACCTGAAGTTAGGAAGACAAGCTGGGGAGAGAAATGGGGAGTGAATGAATGGAGAGAGAGAGAGAGAGAGAGAGAGAGAGAGAGAGAGCACATGAGTGTGTGGGCAAGACTGAGCGAGCCAGCGCACAGGCAAGGCTGTTCTCCAAAGTTAACGTGGAAACTATATGTGGATTTATGCCTAATTTTTCATTGTCCCCTTTTTCTCTCCATCACTGAGAACAACTGAGAGTTCACTGCACAAATTTTAAATATGTACACTTACCCCCACACGTACATATGAACACATATTAGGTGTATATAATATATATCATGTGGATATCAGATATATATAGATACGTGTGTGTGTGTGTATATAGGTGGGGGGAGAAAGAGAGAGAGAGAGAGAGAGAATCTTGTATTTGGAAATTCACTGGGCCATGAGGAATGTACTTTATGAGTACAGAAAATTAAGTCCAGCAAGTGTTCCTGTGGATCACACTTGGGTGAGGGGCATTTTAACTGTGGGTTCTACTTCCTGATGTAACTTGTTGATGAACCCCCACCCTATTTTAACAGTAATTCCCTCCTTGGTATAATTAATAGAAAATTCGTTTCTAAAAGTAAAAATTGGGTCAGAAATGGAGATTATTAAAATGTACAATTGCAAAAGGCTGACCCTACAAACCCCATTTATGCAGCCGAGTTCCAAAATGCTTTTGAGTGCTTGATGACTCACTGTGGCTTCTTCCTCTGGCTGGTTCAGTGTAGGCAAGAGGTTAGCCGACTCGGGGAAATTAAAACAATGTTGCACATTATATTGTTACCAGCCATCGAAAAGCCTATTTTGTATGCAAGACAGCAATGCCGAGATATATGGAGAGCCCTAGGCTAAGTACAGAAGATAATTACATTTGGAATTTTACTGAGTTAAGTCATTTACAGCTTCAAATAGTTGCAGAGAAAAATCAGCCAAAACACACTTAAACTTTTTGTTTTGACTTTCAGGATAGAAAGGATCTTTTTTTTTTTAATTAGTTATCATCTTATATGACAAATCATATTTTATTTTTAGTCAGAATGTCTCAAAAGTTATTTTCTTTAAGTAGTTAATATTTTCCCATTCAGACTACAGATATGAACTTATGAGGACAAGTGGGATATTTATACAGGCAAAGGGCGCATCGTAAAATCCCCAAATTCTTACATAAGTCTTTGGAAACATGTTTAAATTTAGCATGTTTATTGGGAAGGAAAGAAGGAGTATATTTATCTCACCCCCAGAGTTCACTGGTCGTTGAAGCATAGGAAGCCCTTAAAGAATTGGGTTGAACAAAACAAACTCCATGGCTATGGCTACCTGAATTTATGTGTCTCAGTGGTGGTGTTTATAAAGTGATCCAAGTTCCTGCATTTATGTATCTAATTGATAAAATTAAAGTTTTAATGATCAGCTAGAATAAATTGTTTACCAGAGGTAATGGTTCACCTAGGTTGGCGTTCCAGACTGCAAATCTGAGTGTGGGGCCACTGTTAACTACTCAGGAACTGACTATCTATGTTATTCACTATTCCTCACTCTCCACAGGAAGCGGGTGGGAGAAGGAAAGGAGTTAGATGATCAGTAAGTCAGGTGGTTATCTTCTGGCAGCTTTAATGTCGAGTTTTGGCGCATGTGGCCTGGGAGTGGTACAGACCGATAGGATGACTCTTGGATTATTTGTGGATTTCATGTAGTCATAGATTTCCCTTCATCCTCCAGTCCTACATCCAACCCAAGGCAGGCTTTTCAACTTTTGATTGGAATCAGAGATGATCACCTGGCCAGAAGTTACTATGTGGTAGTTAACCAGTGATGTTCCTTATAACATTTTTGCCAGCGAGTTTGCTTGAATGGAAGAAGGCAGGGCTAATTCTGAAGAGTTCAGTTTCTTCCAAGCTTGAGAGAGTTGCTGCAACATTGACACAGTGCTTGTCAAGAGCAGGCCTTGGAAAACTACAGACCCTGGGCCGAATCCCATGAGCTGAGAAAGGTTTTTACACTCTGAATAGTTGGGGTAGGGGAGGTAAGAATCAAAGGAAGAATAAATTATATGAAACTCGAAGTTCAGCATCCACATGTAAGGTTTTATTGGAACACGGCCATGCCCATTGATTTACGCATTATCCGTGACTGCTTGTGCTCTACAGCAGAAAAGTTGAGTAATTCCAACAGCGTCTCTATGGTCTGCAAAGCTGAAAATATTTACTATCTGGCTGGCCCTTGCAGAAGAAGTTTCCCAAGCAATTCCTGATCTAGAGGAGCAGAAGAAAACAATTTGCATCACATTATTAGCAACTTGTTCCCTTAGGTTCCTGGCTCCCTAAAGGTCAGCTCGCCCCTTCTTACTTCATCCTTCTTTGCCTTGGTATATAAAACCAGTCTAGTCACCATATTGGTCAGGTTCCCCCAAGGGCAGCTTCACCTGCAGTTATTATACTTGCCGATATTGGGGGTCGTGGAGAGCTGGCCAAGGGATATTCATTCATCCATCCCTTTGTCTACTCACGCATTTAGCAAACATGACCCGGAGCCTGTAACATGGCAAGAGCCTTGTTGGGGCCACTAAGGAGTATAAGAGTGAATGAAATGGATAGGGCTGCCCGCCTGGTTCTTATACTCTAGAAAAAAAAAAAGACTATAAATAAATAGCTCTGCAGTGGCACTGTTCATTCATTGGGTAGCGTTCGCTGACACTAATGCGTTCTTGAAACATCAGAAGCGTGCTCCAAAGAGACTTTCAATGCTAGATAAGGGCCAAACCCAAACAGATTTTACCCATTAGATATTTGATCAGATGAAATGCACAAGAAAATGTCAGCAGTTTTCTGTGCCCGATGCCCTTATCAGGGATTAGATGAAGACTCTTTGGGTGGCAGACCTGGTCTGTTTGGGAGAGTTTGGGGCAAAGTACAGTTATACTCACAGCCGGACCCATTTGAGGCTTCCTGTTACTCTGATGTTTGTATTTCCATTTGCCATTTCATGCACCCATGTCCGGAAGTGTACTTTTTAATTGACTTCACTAATCCTTGTGCCCAGAGAACCCGAGGTATTGGGGAAGCCAGGTCCGTGCAGCAGCTAGGCTCCGTGGAAAGGGTGTTCTTGTGTCTCAGCAGCCTTTCTGTCTCGTTTCCCATTGGCATCACCCACGGTCACCTCTCGGTTCTCCCAACAGCAGACCGATATATGGGGCATGCCCTGTATATGACTGAGCCAAGGGCTACTTCGGTTTCCCTTAAAGAAGGCATTTCCAGGTCCAGGAAATACCTGAACCTCCCAAGTATCTCAAAGTCTGTTACACAATTACCATTTATTAACTCGAATGTGAAAACCGTCTGTGCCACTTAGCACTACAGGAAAGAGCCATCAAGGCCTGAGCGTATTCCCAAAGGGTGATCACTGTTAAGAGTCGGAGGAGACCACCACCCCCCACTCCCTCTGCAGAGCAGTCCTGAGGCCTCTGGTGTTCACGTCTGGGAGGGAGGTCACACGTGCGCCCCCATTGTAAGAACAAACCCAGTAGGCTCATATTGGATCTTACAGTAGAGATCAACAGAGGCTCATTACGTCCACCCTGGAGAATCATTGTGAAAGGATTCCACTGGAGAATTCGGGAGGACAGAGTCAGTCCCAGACGTGACCAAAGCCAGGGAAAGCCGCTGGAGTGCTGTCCCGTGTCCCTTGCCAGCCCCCAGATCTAAACCCCAGACACCTCACCTCTGACCCCAAACAGAAGGCCCTTGCGTTTCTTACCGACAGTCAAACCTCCCTAAAGAATTTTTTGCAATTTTTTAAAAATCACCATTGTTCCCCTTGGAGGATAGTGTGGTTGGCCGTGTTTCCCTTTATGGTGCTCTGTGTACAACACTGCACTCGAACCAAAAGGAAGGAAAAGCCTTTAAGATTCTCATGGCAGAGTTCAAGCGACCAGGCAGAAATCAAGATGACGGGTTATGGAGTCTGGCTTAGACCTATCTATGCAGCACTGGGAGTGAGATGCATCTGTTCTTGTTTTTATTTTTGTTGGAAGGTATCAAAATATATAATGCACGTTTTCTTAGCAGTGGACTCCTTATGTAGAGCTTGTTGACAGAGAAAGGTTGGTTAATTCAGTTCTCATGTTACACCCTGTTACTGGTCTCACTGAGAGAGAAGGCCAGGTGGGGGGCGGGGACGGTGGTCAAAAAGACATCTTAGTGGGCATTTGAAGCCCTTTGGAATGTTTCTTACTGCATTTCATTATTACAAAGGCAGTTGTAATTTTTTGACATCTGTCAATGGACTGGATGGGGATTAACCCCAACTCTTACCAGCAAGCCGAGAAGTGATGTGAGATTCTACACTGTGCACGTAGGCACCTAACATGAAGACAGACGGACACCATAGAAATCGTTTGGGTCGAGGACAGGGAATGTCCTTTTTGAGGTCAGGGGATGGATTCTAAGATTTCACCTGTTAGATGTTCTCTGTTGACAAGTGTCTTCTGGATGATAGGCAGTCATGGAAATGAGTTAGAAGTGGAGGGGAAATCCCCGCCGTCGGCGTGCACGCCCTTACATGGGTCGTGAGTATAAGGCTCCCTCCCCACAGGACGGAGGGGCAGAGACACAGGGAGTGGGGACGTATTGAGAGTCAGGGTCGCCCCCCATCCCCCCAGTGCCATGGCCAGCCTTGTAAGGAAGCACCTGAAGCTTCCGTGAGAGTTGAGCACCTACTGTCCCCCAGATTTAAACGCATATTCATCCAGTTATGTGGGCTCACTCCAAAGGGAGATGCTCAGCCATCGAGCTGGGGATAAGGTATGCTGGTGGCTGGGTCAGAATTCCATTTTGGAAAAAGGGAAAAGCATCCAGTCTAACAGACAACAAGCGAAAACAGTCTTCTGATGGACTTGCCTGTCTTGGAAAGCTGAGACGTTCGTGGTATAGATACAGTTTTCTGGCCGTGTTTATTCTTTTTAATCTGTTGTGTGACCGTGTGACCTCGCTCAGTGCTTAGCTCAGCCTCTTTGGTGTATGAAGATGGACTCTGAAGGAAAGAAGAGAGGAGCCTGGGGGGTTGGGCCTGCGTATTATGTCCAGGGTGCAGCATGTGTCGGGGGGCACGGCTCAGGACAGCCTCCCCACAACGTGCCCTCAGCCTCGAGACCCTTTAAAATGAATACTGAAAGCAGCCAAGGGGAAAAGAAGCCACCCAACCCATGGGGACGAACTGCCTGGCCCCGGGCAGGGAGTGTGGGTGGAGGGGTGCAGACCTTCTATTCATGAGTCATTTGATTCCATTCAGTCGCTGTTCATCAAGCACCTAGTGTATTCCAAGCCCTGGATATAGATAAGTAAGGCAGCTTCTTCCTTCCTGTAATGTGGAGGTGTCAGGGAAAAGAGCTCCTGGCGAGGACATTCCAGGCCAAAGGAGCCTCCTGAGAATATGCCTAGGTTGTAGGAGAGGGAGAAGGAAAGTGGAAGAATATTGTGTTCTTTTAAAAATTCATCTCTCTGTTCAACAGGATGGGATGGTGACCAGCCATTGCAGTTCGCTTACCAGGGACTCAGGGATTCCTGGGACTTGGGATTTTCAGTTTCCGAACCAGGAGAGTCCTGGGCAAACTGGGATGAGTTGGTTACCCTCACAATCCACTGGGATCCATCCGCTGTAGAAGAGATCTGTGGATTGCCCACATTCTGCTTGTAACTGTTTCATAAAGGAGCTCGGCAACCATTTGAAAGGATATTTATCGAGCTCCTACTGTATTGCCAGGGCACTGTCCTAGTGCATTTACCCTTAATTTCACTGAATCCTCACAACCCCTCTGTGAGTAGATTCTACCCTACTTCCTCCATCCCAAGAGTCACGTTTCAAAGGGCGAATCTCACCTTTGGACATCAGTATGTGTCTCATACATGATGAACATGAGCATGTTTAATATAGTATTTCTTCTGGCTCTTTGAGAAGGTGTTACGCAACGGATGGTGATCTTAACAGTGACGGTCCTCTGAGAGTCAGAGGAGTAACTGGTGCCCTCCCAGCTTCCAAAAGAGGGAACTGAGGTATAGAAGATCTGATTAACTTGTCCAAAGCTAATGGCAAATGACGGGCAGGCCCTAGGATTGTAGCCCAGCCTCTGTAACCCATCTTCCTTTGCTTGCTCAGTGCTGCTGTATGGCTTTTTACACAGGGGTCATCATGGCCCTGCTGGGCAGGAACACATTTTCCTCTCCCCGTCTGGGTTCTTCTGGCTGGTCTCAGAGTTCAGTTGACATGAAGACAGAGTAACAGGAGAAAATCAAACGAAAGTGTAGCAACGTGTATACACGGGAGTGACCCAGGAAAACGGAGTCACTTACCAAAATGGCCAGAACCCTCACCATAAATACCATCTTCAGCTAAAGACAAAAGAGGGTGTTGGGGGTAGGGGTTTGGGCCTTCAGAGGAGAGGAAGGCACCTCACAGGGAGATGGAGAAGTAAATGTTTGGTAAATAAATGTTTGTGGGACCACGCAGAAACAGTGGGACACAGAGTGGACTCTGATCTCTGGGCCCTGCCGAGCTTCCCACCCCCTACCTCCTAGCCCATATTCTTTGCAGATCCTGCTGGTGGTGGCTCTGTTCCGACAGGCCCTCTGAATTCTTTTAGGCAGTTGGGGGGAAGGTCAAAGTGTCTGAGACGTTTTGGGGTGGCAAGTTTTGCTCTGCTACACCCCACGAGGTTCTCTGCACACACCCAGGCCTTACAGGCTGAGGGTTTTGAAACTTGGCTGGTGAGGCCACGCTGTCCTCTGGCTCGAGGAGCTTTCTCCCCAGCAGTCCGTGGCAGCGGGGCCAGGGCTGGAGCTCAGCGACACTGGGCTCATTCTGAAGTTTTCCAAATCCATCTACCCCAGGAACTGTAAGCTCTAAGAAAATGTCAGCAGAAAGAAAAGTGCACACGTTGCTCAAAGCAGAGGGAGACAGTAAGCCTAACACAGATCAGTGACTCTGGGGACTTCACCTGTGATGCCTCTACCATCAGCGGGGCTGTTTGTAATCACCTCAGCTTTCCGGACTTTCGCAAATATATTATCTGTCACGGGTCCCCCTTTGGACCTTTCTAACTAACCCCATTCAGAGCAGTTCTCAGGACAGTTCCTCACAGCGGTGGCCTCCTAGAGCCTCGTGACTCTCTGAATAAGCTCAGAGGTGCTGGGGAAAGAGAAGTCCTAATAGCATCACAGCTTCATGTTGCCACTGCTCCGTGCCAGGGGCCAAGAGACGCAGGGTCTCTGCGTGTCTCACTTCCACATCCCCCCTTGGAAAACCAAGACGCCGCTTTTTCATAGTCTAAAATCCTGCTTTACTCCAGGAGCATTAGAATTCCTAGACTATGACAGAGTATCAGTGTGCGTCTGCTTGAAATGTCAAGAGAGTCTTTAATAATAACATGTGAGGAATGTTAAGATGGTGACAGAATACAATAAAAGTCGGGAAATTCTTCGATTGGGGTGAAATGAGCCGTAGGTTGCCTACCCCCTGAGAGCTGGAGTTGGCCTTCAAGACCGAGCTGTGAAGGCCTGCGAATGACCACTGTTAGAGAGAGTGGCTGGAAAATAGCTATTTGGTAAATACTCAGTTTGGTTAGAAGAATTTCATTTCTCCTCCTTCCAGTTGCCGCTTTTTTTTTCTTTTTTTTTTTTTTTTTTTTTTGGCTTGTTTTTCTCCTTTGGATCGTACGCCCTTAAGAGACCCCAGGTGACAAGATCCATTCTTCCTCCGTCAGTTCTGTTGGGACCGTCACTGTATGCAAACCTGCTGAGGGAATCTAGACCGCCCCCCGTAAGGCACGTTCAGTCCACGGAAGAGAGTGGTGTCTCCCCAACGTACCTCGTTAGACTTGGACCCTTGGGGTCTTTCTTAGAAGCACCTCTTCCGTTGTCTGTCCCCTGGAGGACTGGGCTCAGCAAGGTTAGGTCAGATTCCCGTGAATCTGGGGATCATCACTGGACTAATCCGGACTCGCTGCCTCATAACCTGGGTAGCACTGCACATTCCACCCTGCCCCCACTGCCCGAGGTTCTGCCTACGGAGGGCAGCATGGAGGCAGGGAGAGGGGCAGAGATCTGGGCTCCCGGGCAGTGTCCCAGGTGACGTCTGGGATCACAGCGGTGTAGGAAGGTCAGACCAAGCATCCTGTCACCGGGATTCTAGCCTTAGCGTTGCGCCTTCCCAGCTCCACGACCTCGGGTTAAGTTCTCCCCGTGAGCCTCAGTTTCCCCCGCTGTAAAACACGACACGAGGACCAGAAGACTTGACCTAGCCACAGCCGTCTGGGCTTCTGTGAGATCGAATGAGGGGCCTGGCCCCTTCTTCCCTCCATCCTCAGTAATTCCAGCATTTTTTCCCACATCCCAAACCCTTCGCTTATTTCAAGACTTCTTTCCTCACAAGTGAGAACCGCCAAATTGGGCTTAAAATGATTAGTCCTCCTGACAGGGTAGAAAATGATTGTGTTCAGTGAACCCCAAACCAGGTTCCCTTTTCTCTGCTAAAAGAATGAACGTGATCTCTCTTAGTTTTTATCTTTGAAGGTGGTGCACGGGGCCCCTAGCCTTCGGCAGTTATCAGCAAGTCTGGAGCGAGACCCCCGTTACGGTCTTGCCCAGTGTGGACTATCTAAAACCTAACTTGAGGCCATGGGTAACAGAAAAGGGGATGACCTATATCAGCCGAGGGGAGAAAAAGCATTTGCCTAGGATGAGGGACAGATACAGTGAGAAGCAAGGAAATAAATCCATGAGAAATGGGCTTATCTTTCCTGCGCTTCTGGTTCCCTTCTTTAAACCATCAAAATTCTCTCCCCAGTTAGCCCAGCTGCAAACTCCATCGAACCCCTGTTATGTTGATCCAGATTCCTCAGCCAGTAGAAGTCTAGATAGACTTGACTGATTTAACTTTCCTATTTAAAAAAAAAAAAAGGGGGGGGAGAGAGAAGGAATTAGGTTTTTTTGAGCATTCTCGAAGCGCTAGGCTCTATGCTAAGCTTGTTATGTGCAAGAATTTATTTAATCCTCAAAACAACTCTTGAAAGTTCAGAGATTATTATTCCATATTTAGAAGGAGAAACAAAATACTTGAAAAGGTTACATAATGTGCTCAGAGTTGCAGAGCCCGGATTCAAATCCATCGAAGTGTGCTTGTTGGGTCCACGTCCTTTTTAGCCCATTTTTGACTCTGCTGTCATGCTTCAGAATGGGTGCACAAGCGTGCTAATGTAAACAAACACTGCACAAGCAGCTCCCCTTAATGTGTGTCCTGTTGTCATTCCTTTTATGCTAGGCGGTACTCCTGTACCCACCGGGAAAGCTTTGAGAGGGTAATTCTCTCTTGATATCACAACATAAAAAGATGGGTAAATTTGTCAGCTGAATTTTTAGTTGACCTTCGGACTGAATTTCCCATCTTCCTTTTCTTTGCTTGTCATGGGATTCAGTAGAGGGAATGCTGGAATATATTTGCTAATATTAAATGTTTGTATTCCCATATTATAATAATGAAGGGATGCCATGAAAATTGACGGGGGGATGGTGAGCTCATGGAATGATGACATACAAAGCCCTAAAGAATCTGCAGGCTTTTCGAAGCACCAGTGAGTATTGTAAATGCAGGACAGGCACTTGAGACAGAGGAGGTGGTTTCACTAGGTGTGAATTTTTAGCCATTTTGCATTAAAAAAACCCAAAAGGTGAGTTTGGCGGATTTTTTCCTTCAGTTGCTAAAACAGTTTGTGGTAGAGTTAGAGCTGTTATTGAGGATAAAAATCCAAAACCCTTCCAAGAATATACAGGACATGCTAGTTTACACTCATAAACAGCAACAAAAGCTTGGATTTTTGCCTCTTCCTGTAACCTTGCCCATCTTTCTATAGTAAAGCAGAACTAGGATGGTAGACTTGAGGTTGAGGCAAGATAAGGAACCTGGGTAATTCTCAAAATGGACGATGAATTCTAAGTAATATTCACATGGAAAAATAAGAAAAGATTCCCTATGGCAGTAAACCACCAGGGTTATGGAGGTGGCTGGGTATACAGATTCTAGGTATGTGTTTGCCACGTGGTATTACCACCTTTGATCAGTAAAAGGTCAGCCTCGTAGACATTTGGAAGGAAGAGAGAGGTGATGGTTTCTTTTGGTGCTGGGAATTTGGATTTCCTTCTACTTGGTCTTTGTAATTGCTCCATCAACAGTGTTTACCCCCAAATTAAGTCACTAATATTCATCAGACTCTTCAGTAAATATCACCTCCCACCCTTTAATTTGTAACGTTCAGTACAACAGACTACTTCTTGTTTTTGGGGGGTTTTTTTCTTTTTCTTTTTTTTGCGCTACGTGGGCCTCTCACTGTTGTGGCCTCTCCCGTTGCGGAGCACAGGCTCCGGACGTGCAGGCTCAGCGGCCATGGCTCACGGGCCCAGCCGCTCCGCGGCATGTAGGATCTTCCCGGACCGGGGCACGAACCCATGTCCCCCGCATTGGCAGGCAGACCCTCAACCACTGCGCCACCAGGGAAGCCCACTTCTTGTTTTTAAAAAGAACGACATATATGCCTCCATTCCTTCTGCTCCACAGTAATTTTAAAACAAAACATTTTTCTTAATCAAAGAATGTTTTAGTTGTAACGTCGAAAAACTTAGGACACTTACATAAAAAAACAAATAACTGGAAAAATGCCATTGCTAACATTTTAATTGTTCTAACTGAGCCACTTTGGAAAACTAAATTCCTTTAGCATTATGTGTTCAGAGCATCTTTTAGTTTGGCTGTTCAATAACTGACTAAAGAACAGAGGGTGAATAACATAAAGTGGCTCCTAATACGGTATCATTTTCATTTCCTGTTTGTTGGAAGATAAATGCTAACACTGGAAGGCTTTTTTTTTCTTTCTTTCTTTCTTTCTTTCTTCTTAATTTATTCCTCCCTGAACCACAAGGGAATAAAAAGGAAAAAAAAATCAAATGTGATATGGCTTGAGACTGAGTCATCCAGCTAGGATAAGCCGAAAGCTTTTTCTTTCTTGTGTTTGTACCCTTTCCCTTTTCTCTGCCTTGCCCCAATTCCTGAAACATACCCCTCCCTTAAAACACACTTTGCTTTAAAAATGTGAGTCTTACTTGATGGGGGCGGGGGGCAGATAATTTTAGACTTAAAAAATTAATTGTTATTTAAAAGATTTAATGTTAATTACGTGACATTGATGGAATGCGTCTCTCTCCAATTTTGTTTTGTTTTTGTTTTTTGCGGTACGCGGGCTTCTCACTGCTGTGGCCTCTCCCGTTGCGGAGCACAGGCTCCGGACGCGCAGGCTCAGCGGCCATGGCTCACGGGCCCAGCCGCTCCGCGGCATGTGGGATCTTCCCAGACCGCGGCACGAACCCGCGTTCCCTGCATCGGCAGGCGGACTCGCAACCACTGCGCCACCAGGGAAGCCCCTCTCTCCAATTTTAAGGCATTATTTTGGACAAATAGTCTATAAAAGTACTGAATTAAGATTTTTTTTCCATCTCTTCCTCCCCTCCCTCCCTCCCTCCCTCCCTCTTTCTCTCTCTCCCTCCCTCCCTCTCTCTCTCTCTCTCTCTCTCTCTCTCTCTCTCTCTCATATTAATCTCTTCTACATTTCCCCCAAATTCTACAGCTGTTCTCTTAACTATATCTGTACCTTTGGGGGATACATTTCCCACTTCTTTTACAGACATAATTATCATATGTCCCCTATGCTCAACGATCTTGAACTATCAAAGATACCACTGTGTATGAAAGAGTCCAAGGCAAGCATAAAGAAGGCAGCATGTAATAAGTAGTATCTGAGTGCCTACTACATACATCCAATTAGAAACTCATGTGCCTTCAGAAGATAATGTTTGATAGAATAAGGAGACTTGAAGTTTTGGTACGATGAGACTAGCACATAGTAGGTACTCACATACTGAGTCCGTGAATGAGTAAGCTTATTCTGCATTCACTTGCAAATGGGGGCTCATCCGCCCTTGTAGCTCTCTGCCTGCCTTGCCAAAGTTGCTGGCCAGTACTGTCTTCACCTGTGCCTACCTGTGAAGAAAGATGGAGTTAATTTTGCATAAGTGTATCTGTGTGTCTAGGAGTTTCTCCACAACCCCAATGGATGAATTTACGAGTTTTTAGCTCCCTAGCTTATTTTCCTTTGGCTTCCTCATGAATCAGGTTGGTTAATAGGCGTGATTCACGGTTTTGTCTCATAGCTGTCTGTGTTACATGGGACTCCTTGGTGCCAGCAGGTCTAGGACTTCCCAGTTAAAAGCTTATGCATCTTGTGTGGAGAAATCGCACACTAACACCTCTAGTTACTCGGAGTTTGGCAGTGGTCATATAGATTTCAAAATGATTAAGCAGTGATGCACATTTTGTCATGCGCCAGGGGGCCATAGTGTCATTTGGAATGTGTATCATTTGGGATGTTAAAGGAGTAATGCATCTGCATTCAAAGAAATAACAAAGCATCTTCTCCCTACCAGCTTGCAAAAGACAAAGAGCGCCTGCAAGCCATGATGACCCACCTGCACGTGAAGTCTACGGAACCCAAAACTGCCCCTCAGCCCGTAAGTACTGAAATGACCCCCGTGGGGAACCCTACAGTATTTCTTCTCTGCTTCCCTACCCCAAGGATGGAGGATCACCTAGTCTGGCAGCTCTGAGTAGTGAAAGACTTAAGCTCCGTCTGGTTCTGATTACCTTTTATGAAGAGGGCAGCGTGCTGGGCATTTAGGGAGATAGATATGGGATGATTCAGGCACAGTCGTTCGCCACGAGGCCCCACCATCAGCTCTTCTTTGGGACAGATGATTGATGCTACACCAAGGTACTAAAACACATTACGAGAGCTCACTAGAAGGGAAAAAGCAAAACAGAACAGAAAGCAATCTTTCTGATTTCTCAATGGTGGCAACACAGAGAGAAGACAGCCAGACCAGGAAAGCAGAGGTAAAAGGCATGTCAGCATGGTTTAGCCAAGAGGCAGTGGGTGTGAGGAAAGGAGTGAGGGATAGTCCAGTCCAGTCTAACTGCAAGAAAGGAAAGAAAGAGGAAACACACTGTCGGAATAGTCAGAGGCTATAATTACGGAGAACATCTAACGGTTACTGAAGAGTTTGAAGCGAAAATAACTCCTTCGCGGCGAGGAGACCAAACATGGTGCCCTGAAATTACATTTCACTTTTAGGAGTCTCTTACTTCTTGCATTGTT
Source organism: Hyperoodon ampullatus (assembly GCF_949752795.1). Classification (NCBI taxonomy): domain Eukaryota; kingdom Metazoa; phylum Chordata; class Mammalia; order Artiodactyla; family Ziphiidae; genus Hyperoodon; species Hyperoodon ampullatus. The sequence continues at coordinate 20,132,156 of NC_136923.1, forward strand.
CCCTTTTATTTGACTTTCAAGAGCGTCACCAAGCACAGACGGTTAATATCTAAGTGGAAGGGTGGTAGCTGAACCCCAAATCCTGTCTTGAGCCTCATGACTTGTTGCAAGTTGAGCGCTTTCCCAGTTGTGTTTCTTGTATACTTACAGTTCTCAAAATCTAGTAGCTTCAACTGATTATTCACAATGGGGAGAGTGCTTTGCTTCTTGATTTTTAAGATTTGTAAAATTTAAGGGTACACTGCCTTTATTTGATTTTGCTTGGAGTCACTGTGTGAAAATTAATTGAGCGTTGACAATCTATAGTTAGTACCAGCAATTTTAATCAATATGCAGTGATGCGGCGTAATGGCAAAGTATTGGTTTATCTGTTTTGACTGATTTTTTCCTATAAGTAAAGCAAACATACACCCATACATGTATGATTTATGGTGATAGAAATAAAGCGGAATCAGACTATTAACCCAGCAAATATGGTAGCCTGCCAAGATGCAGTTGGCAGACAAAATTAATGTCTGAAACAGAACACATTACTGAGATATAGGACATAAAATCATTAAACACTTTGCACATCCATTTTTACTAGGGGAGAGCCCTTGGTTTCCATGTGTTTCACAGTAAACGGCTGTAGGACCCAATGTGTAGGCCACCCAAGAGAAAGGGGGCAGGGGGAGGCCATTCAGCATCGCGGAGTCAGTAGTCAGCTGTGCTCTCGGTGGTATTCCTGTCAACCCCTTCTTTTAAGGAGGGTCCTGGGAATACTATGAACCCAGCTAAGCAAATTGGTAAGATCCTGGCACGACTCCACTGAGTTCTCCAGCGGGTATAGGGGACTTGAAACTCTCCGGAAGTCTTCAGATGGTTGTCGTTGGTTAGGGAAATGGTTTTCCCAAGGTTGAAGGGTTTGCATCTCTAAACCTAGCAACAAGGGAGAGAATGAGATTATCCCCTCCTCCCTCCGTGGATTAAAAACAAGTGATATGAGGTTAGATATTCAATATGAGAACTAGAATAATGTTTGGACTCCGCACTCTAGGAATATACTCATTTGGGATCATGAGGCTCCTTGGGAGGAGGAGGGATAAAAGCAGAAAAGGAATTGCAAAACCCCACGGGGCACTCAGCGAGCGACGGGGCTGGATGCCGGCAGGGAGCGCCATATACATAGGCCTCCATAGGCCACAAAAGGGACCCTTGGGAATCTCCATGAGGACCCGTGTTAGGCAGCCAGTAAACAGGAAAAAGCAGTCCTGGGGGAAATGCACAGGGCAGGAAGGTTTGTCTTGATTAGTATTTAAAAAAAAATGTTTTACATGCTAGAAAATTATAACTTCGAAGGGGACCTCCTACTAAATTTATTTTTAACTGCTCTATTGAAAATTCTCTACCACTAGTCAACATTATCTCTTAGTAGCTCAGCACAGTATTTCTTTATTAAAAGAAATAGGCACGAATATTTTTGACTGAAAAATTAATAGCTTTTGAATTCATACGCAGCAGGTTTTCTTTTGCAAAGAAGTCCAATATCGCTGCACAGCACTTCTATAACCATTTATTTAGAGTCCAAGTCAAACCTTTGACAGTTAGAGCAGTGCTACAAGCCAATATAAAGAACTCCAAGATGTAAACCAACAATAGGCCGTCTGTGTGAGGTTTGCCATTGTCAAATACATAGATTGTTTGGATTAGTTTATGTAAATGGACTGTTGTATTACCCTTTGGAAAAAAAAAAAAAAGATCACATTTGTGTATGAAAAGTGGTTCCCTTCACAGGCAGCATTATAAATTCCTTATCCTTTAACTTACGTGTAAGAAGTAAAAATTGGTGCCTGACAAGCAGATATTGTGTGACGCTCTGTTGCCAGAGAGAACCTGCCTTCTTTTCATTCATTGGAAAATAGAAAATTTTATTATAGATACCATCTTATAAATCGGGAATTATTAAAATATGTATAGGTGAGGCATTGGGAAATTAATTATAAAAGGTAGACGTGTAGTGTTTTGCATACATTTTTACTTCTTTGCCCAAAAAAAGGGGAGGGGTGGACATAGAGCAAACCCTCGATGCTTTCAACTTTAGGGATAGAGTTATCTGATGATCAGTTCTAAGGTGCAAAAGACTCCCTTTTGCCTATAATTGATTTATTCCACCTGAAATAATAGAACGCTCAGTGTATGTTCAGATGCGTATCGTTCTAGACGCTCTGATTTGAAGGAAGCAGTCCCTGGGATGCAAATCTAACCTTAGCTGGGGACTCTCATGTTAGAGTCTTGCCAGGAAGTTTGTGAAGTGTTTTTTTTTTTTTTTTTTCTTTTTTCCATTTCTGTTTAAAAAGGAACTCGGTGTTTATTTTAAAATCCTTAGTCACTAAGTGATAGAATGCTTTGCTGTAAACGTTGCTTTTCACTAAATGCCATTTGGGTGGTAAGTGTCATTTGCTGTGTCCAGTCATCCAGCCAGTTCCCATTTCACTGCCAAAACCTTCTTGGATTGTTCTGACAGCAGCCCGTAGACGTGTTCGCTGGATGCTGTTGTGGAACTCATGTTCCCATTTGGCTAATCAGAGGCTATGCTCATCTCGGGAGAATCCCTAGTTTTTAGGCGTGGGTCTGAGCGTGACTCTCCCTGGAAAGCGTGTAGAGGAACTGAATAGGGGTTTACGGTGGTCCTGTTCCACACGTGCCTCCGATAACATCTCCGCCTGCTTGCTTGGAAATCTTTTAAACCGATAAAAACCTTTCCTTTCGTAATTATACCCAGGACTCAAACTGCAGTGCACGCTGTTTTTGTGAAGAGAATTCCTGAATTTAAAATCGAATTATTGCGTCAACGAATATTTATTGGACGTGCGACAGGAAAACATAGGGTAGTAAAACCAGACAGAACCATCCCTGCCATCGAGGTGTTTGGGGTCTCGTGGGACCAACTACCAAAGACACACTCCCAGGCTCTCCCTGCATGAGCTGTGCTCTGGGTGAGTGAGTGTGTGGACCTCTGCCCTAGACGTCTAGGTGGGGTTGAGGAAAGACTTCTGGGACAAGTGACATCTAAGGTGAAACGTGAAAGGTGAATAGGAAGAAGTGGAAAGAAGCGAGCTTCGTGACTCTTTTCTCGGGTTAAGAGTTAGGTGCGTGTGTCCGTGTGTCTCTGAGGAAGGGAACTGGGAAAGTGTGTGAAGAAGATCAGAGTGGAGGGAAGAAAGGAATGGCCAACAGCGGCTGAAATAAGCTTTCGTTTGTCATAACTTTACTTAGAAGCTTTTAATTTTATTAAGGCTGGCCCCTGCTTGGAAAAGTTTACCAGAACAGAGCTGTACATTCTAGCAATGGGGGACATACAGTGGGCAAAGGCGGGCTTGACATACGTACAGAATGGCCCCGTGTATTGTATGTTGGCGATTTAAAAGATTCGTCTCTTTTCCGTGTTCAGAGAAGCACAAGCGAAAAATCAGGTGATCGTAAACTGTCTTAATGAGAATGATATTCTTTTGTTCCAGACTCGGTACCAGTTAGTGTTCTCAAGCTAAACACCAAAATGGATTGCTTGGGGGTGAATGCTTGTCCTTGGAGGGAGGCCTCACTCAGAGGATAAAATAATAACCACCACCACCAAGAAGCATGTCTGCACTAATACTTTATTAAGTTGTTAAGGATTTTTGAAAAAGGCTTTTTCACTATCATAAGGTCAGGAAAATACCCTAAGTCATATTCTATAATCCTGAGAACGTAAGAGGTAGGCTTTGCTTTAGGGTATTCCTACCCACCGGAGAACAGCTCCCAACGCTGGAGAAACCACATCCCTTCAGATTTGGTGGGCAAGTAATTACAGTGTAGGTACTATCTCCTTTGTGGAAATGTTATAAAACACAGGAACTTGGCTATTTGAAGCGAAAGGCAGTATTAGATTTTCCTTTGCACGCATTCTCGTTTCCTCCAACTGTAGCAATTAGGACTGTTTGGAAATAGTTTTTAGCTACTAATAAAAACAGAGAGAGAGAGAGAGTGTGTGTGTGTCCATCCGTGTGTTCCCTCCCCCCGTGCCCCCCGCTCCGCAAAAGGGGGGTCTTTTAACTCTTAACGAAGTGGCTGATTTTGTGGGCTGCTGACTGCAGCCTGGCTGTTGAGTTGGGGAAATAATTTGATGCCGTCATTAAAGAGAGATTCGCAAGCACCACACACACACAAGGGGTGTTTATATACTGTTTCTCGTGAAGTCCCCCACCCTGAGGTTCATCCTGACGACCACCTTCTCGGTCACTGCCCTGCGCCAGGGCCCAGATCTAAGGCAGTAGCAGGACCAGGCAGAGAGAGCTCTCCCCAAGGCCACCCCCCGACCCCCTGCCACGGTCTGGTGACATCTTTCCCGTCCCTCCAGCCTCAGAAAAGGCCACCTCTGAACGCGAGGGATTCGTGTCTAGAATTCACCTGCTCAGGCCAGTCGAACCAACAGCAGAAAAACGAGTGAGCCCCAAAGTCCATACTAAGCGGCTGGGTCCCTCGGTGTCTGGGTTTTAGGTTTGCCTTTTGTTCTCAGCATCTGTTCTGAAGCAAGGCAAAAGCACACACACAAAAAAATACAGATGAGTCCTTATGGGAATCCTTACAAGTCTGTTTCTGTCTGGGGTTTACCTCAGCCGTTTGTTGATTTTTTAAAAAATGGGAGTGACTCACCGTCTTTACAAGAGAGAGAGGAGGTTACTGTTTAAAAACGAAAGATAAATCTTTCGAAAAGGGGCTCGGCAGAGTACCGGGCAGCTGATCTGGTTCCAGTTGTTTGGATGGGTAAGATTTCTAGGATAGTCCCCCCTGGAACTGACCTGGGAGAAAAGCCGACGGTTGAGAGTGCATAGAAACTAAAAAAAAAATAATAAAGCCCTACGGCAATCTTAAGTGACATAAGAATTTAAGCTTTTGGCCGGCGTTTCAAAGAGATTATCTTTGCCGAAATCATCACATGATGGAAACTTGCCATGTAGAAAATATCAGAGTTACTAACTTTTCTAAACATAGCAACTTCTTTTTAAATAGAAAATGAACACAATCTGAAAAATAGGAAAAGAAACCCTCCCAGAGTCCCCATCCCTTCCTGCTCCAGGCCCCGGAAGAAAAAAAATCTCTCTTCCAACCTGAGCTACAGTCAGAAACACGAAGCACACATGCTTTCATTCCTAATTGATGATTATATTATTAAGTTTTAATAGTTTACAGTTCAGGTGAATCTTGCAGGATTGCCGCACACCCCTCACCGTTCCCGGTTTGCTCTGCTGTTCTAAGTCTGTAATTAATGTGTGTGTGTGTGTGTGTGTGGTGGGGGGTGTAGGGGTCCAGTTTTTTCAGAGAGAGACCTCAATGAAAAGAGCAGGTCTGGTTTGAACGCAGAGCCTGTCTTGAAACCTTCCCCCTGCTGCATCTTATCACTCCCCCGTGACCTTCCTCCCCAAAGATGGTTTCTCCTCGAGACCAGCATGTGATCATCCAGCCCGAGTTTAAAAGTTAAGAAACTTCGATCGCCGTTGACAAGGTTGACATTTCATTAACTTGTTGGTTCAGCCTTCAGATGATTTCGCGAGGCGAAGCACCCTGTGTTTGGAGTTTACCACTTTTTGTTCTTTCTCCCCTCGCGGGCTACAGTCGTGTTTAATTTGGAATCGGGGCTCCTTTGGCAAATTAGCAATTAGAACAATTCTGTGGGAATATGTATATGTGTCATTAGTTTTCCTGCAAATTAATAGCAGGGGCAGAGGTCAGGCAGAAATTTTCCACTTGACTGCAGTTCCTCTGTGGAGACTTGGCACTTGGTTCTGGAATGGCCACAGCTGCTCTCAGCCACCCTCTTCCTCTAGGAACTGTCTTTTAATTAGTTTACCTCATAGCCATCATTACAAATATTACTGCCTCCACTCCTCGAAATAAAATTACTGTTTCTACAAAATATTCCAGTGACATCTTGCACCACTGCACATTGATGGTGGGGTCAGTCGAATGCAGCATTTAATCATTAGATCACCTCCATCCGCGTCTCCTAATTAGAGTCCTTACAATACATTTTTATCTGGTAATTAGCTGAGATTGGCTACTTCCTCTGTGGCTTATTAGAGACAGCCCAGCAGTGGGTGTGAATCACGGTGTCATTTGTCAAGCCTGGTTAAAAAAAAAAAAAAAAAATCCTCTCTGCTGTCTTCTGGCTTGGTGTTGATTTACACTTGGTACCTGTGTTTCAGAGCCTCCAGAAAATTCAGCTGCATCTCTTTCTTCGTGGATCGTGCTAACCGGGAGGGATTTTCTTCTCGACTGTTGATTTTTCAGTAGAAACAGTCCAAGTATTAAGGCTGCAAGGATGACATTCTTTTCGTGTTTTATGACTTTGTACCCGTATCGTGGGGCTTGTCTGTTCTTGTAGGTGAGCTCCCAAGAGATGGGCCTGCACTTGCTGAATGTGTCCACGAGTTTGGGGTTTTGGCAATTAACTAGAACCCAGCAGACCTGGTGATCTTCCTCACAGAACTGGAAAGGAGCGTGCATATTTCCCGAGGACACTGTATTTATATTATAATTTTCGTTACCTTCTAAAGAACGCCGTGGTGTTGAGGGTACTGTTCTTCAACCGAAGAACCCAGAAGCAGAGTTAGTTCTCGGAATTGTTTTATGGTCGCTCTGCCTGTTTTCCTTTGATCAGTGTCTGCATTTGATGGTAAGCCCTTCGAGGGCAGCAGTTGTCTGTTCTGTTCCTTCTTTTGTCATTTCAGTTCCCATTGCCATATGTTTGCTGGGAAAGATTGATTGAATGTCAGTTATAAGCAGGGATAAAAGCTAATCCCCAGGTCCCTTCCAAAAATGAGCATGCAGAAAAGTGAACCCGGATAGTGTTTATGGTTCTCATTATCTGGGCGTAAGGAGACTGTTATACAGAGGGCCTAGAATCACCAGTGTCTGTGTGATTTTGAGTCCAGGTTGTGAATATGGGCACGTTATTTAATCTCCCGTGAGCCTCTGTTTGCTTATCTGTGAAACGTGAGTAACAACATCTCAAGTATTCGTGATGGTATGAGAATTCAGCAAGACCAGGCGGTGGCAGGGGGTTCACAATGTGGTTTTTACAAATGGTACCCATGACTTTCCCGAGCGTTTGGATGCTCTTAAGCCTAAGAGCATCTGAATTTTAAAAGCTGTATATTTATGAGCATTAGCCTTCTGTGCGCTAATTTCCTTGACCCGTTGCTGGGGCTGATGCTTAGACACGCTATTCCTGTACTTGGTCAGTGAAGAAGGCCCAAGGCAAAGAGGAGGTCAGCCCCAGCCTTCCCAGATCTGCTCCATCCCGTGGCTGCTACGCTAGACCGTGAGCACTTAAGTTTGCAAATGTGTGTCACGAAGTCAAGTTTCCAGCACTAATAAAAAAGCAGCTCCCAGCATCTGCCCAGCTTGCTGGGGGATTCATAAGGGTGGTGCCATCTCCACAGCTTGCACTTATCAGGCACGGGGGAGCGTGGGGTGTAGGGATTGGTGGTGGACGGGGCGGGGCGGGGTGCGGTGCGGCGGCAGTCTGGTGTTGGCTGAGTCAGCATTTCAAGGGAGGGAGAAAAAGGAAAGCCCAACCAAAAGCTTGCAACCCAGTGTTCGGTTTCCAGTGCCATGTTTATGTTTTTCCATTAATACTTTCTCAACGATATTTGATATTTCTCATTACTAGGGTATGAGTAAGGTTGAGTCTTCCCAACAAATTAGAACTCTCTTTTAATCTGTTCTTTGATTATGATCTCAGAGGAATCTCGTTTTTAATACTTTCCACAAATAATGTCTTGGACTTAGGACTGTTGCAGTGGTGAACCAGACTTAATTTGTTAAGTGATTCACAATCTGGTTTGAGATAGTGATACCAAGTAAGGCTACTTTGCCAAACTTTCTTGGATTGGGGGCAGCTACAAGTTCCTCAGAGGGCAGTTCTGGGTAAACGGTAAGAACTCTGTTGAAAACAACCGAGTTCTTCAGTGTAGCCAGACTTAATACTTCAGTAGCAATGAGTTTCTGGAGAGGCGGACAGGCTCATGTTTCCAGTTATTAATCAGAGAAACACTTCAAGGTGCGGGCGAAACAGATAGAAAGAAAGAAGGAAGGAAGGAAGGAAGGAGGGACCGAAACAGGACTCGTTCGTTTTCCTCTGTGCTCCTGCAACTAACTAGTGTGTGTTTCCGGACTTGAAGCATTGGATTATTCCATTTTGTTACTACGCATTTGAAACTGGAAGGAAAAAAATTAAAATGTTTTACAGTTCCAGATCTCTCCTATGCCATCTTCTTTTTAAATAAATGATTCCAATCCTATATTGGATAGAGTTTAATGAAGGTGACAGAGAAAGCTTTCAAAGATTAGTCTCTGCCAACTAATGGAACTAAATGGATGTTTACTGGATCCAGTGCTGCTCTTTTTAATACGAGTCACAGGCCAAACCTCTCAGCAGTGGTTCCCATCCGTGAAGTTTCATCCTGGAGTTGAGTTAGCCCGTCCCAGTGTGGTGTAGCCAGTGGCCATTTTTGTACAACTTTCCTTTTTATTAAAATTAAGTAAAAACGGTTTCTCGCTTGTACTAGCACATTCCAGAAAGTTCTGTCTAAGAGCTCAGGTTGATACCAATGTATCCCAACTGGTGTTTCCTGACACGTCAGCGTTCGTGGGGCTACAAGGACTCCCTCTCCCCCTTCGAGCTTTACAAGGCATAGTAGGGTGCGAAGTCGTGATTAAAGAAATGTCTTGACCCAGAATTTCTCAAACTCACCAGGCTAGGGTAACCCCTTTTGTGTCTGTAAACGCTTGTTTAACTGTCTTTGGAAAAAAACCTGTCTCAGCAACAACAGGAAAGGAGAACATCGTAAGAGATATTATTTAATAACCTATATGGGGGAAAAAATCTGAAAAGGAATATATGGGTATATATAGAAAGAGATAAAGGTGTGTGTGTGTGTGTGTGTATCCGAATCACTTTGCTGTACACCTGAAACTAACACAACATTGTGTAAATCAACTACAATAAAAAAAATAAATGAGAAAAAAAGAATCACAGGACAGGATGCTAGAAATTTTAACAAGTAAATAAAGTGAATGGTTTTTACATGGGAACTCGCCTCCTATTTCAGCTGATGATAAAAATCTACTGTGAGGCATAAAACTAGCCAGGCCTCCCCTGTATAATTTCCCGCTGCATTGCAGATGCTTTCTTGGTTGCTCTGTTTTTTTCTGAAGGTCTTCTAAGAACTGTTCCTTTCCTCACAGCTGAATCTGGTATCAAGTGTCACGCTCTCCAAGTCTGCATCAGAGGCTTCTCCACAGAGCTTACCTCATACTCCTACGACCCCCACTGCTCCCATCACTCCCGTCACCCAAGGCCCCTCGGTCATCACCACCACCAGCATGCACACGGTGGGACCCATCCGCAGGCGGTACTCAGACAAATACAACGTGCCCATCTCTTCAGGTAGATGCTCCATTTTTGCCTCGGGGAGAACTGGGATCAGCAATGCTTGTCGACCAGCCTCTTTGTAAAAAGTGATAATTAATAGGACAATGATTCTTATTTAGCAGATATTGCGCAGAACCAAGAATTTTATAAGAACGCAGAAGTTAGACCACCATTTACATATGCATCTTTAATTAGGCAGGTAAGTAAATAACGCAGTATGTGAAATTCTATCAGAAGGTATATAGGTGTACATGGATGTATTATATTGATGCAGTGGATTTAAAACCGTTTACTATGCAAGCATGCTAAAACCTGTTCTATAAGGTTTTTTAAATCTGCACTATATAACATAATTGCTTTTGATTAAGTATTACAATACGATGTGATTATTAGGAAATTCATTTCACACAACAGTGAAAATGAGCCTGTTTAAAGATGGCAAGTCAATTATCACAAGCTACAGTAATCTCTGATCCCTAGAATTAATCTGAGCTCTAAATAATTACCGAGCTTTAATCAGCTAGTGAAATGTTTTGCATTTCTCTTTGATTCTGCTTTATGAATGACTAATAAATTAATATTTCTGTACGGAAACAGAAATAAAAACGCAAAACAATTAGATAATTCCATTTTGAATTTTGCTATTGAACTGGTAAATACAGCCATTAGTCTTAGAGCATTTCGGGAAACCTTCCTTAGGATTTAGCTCCGCATCCATGATTATCTTATGTTTTCAAGCAACTGTATAATGACGGTTCTGTCGATTTGGTCATAAATTATCTTTCTCTGTTGCTTTTGCTTCACAGGCCATTCTCGAATCTCCAGAAAAGCAGCTAACACTAAATGAAATCTATAACTGGTTCACACGAATGTTTGCTTACTTCCGGCGTAACGCTGCCACATGGAAGGTAAGCTTTCTTGCAGGCCTGTTGAGTCTTGGATCTTGGCATTTATTCGAGAGAGTTTGTTGTCGGTAAGATGCAGATGTTGTAAGTTACGTATATATTGTTTTGCTACATTCAAAGAGTCTAATTTATAGGCATACTGGATTGAGAAAATAATTCCACTGGGGTTAAAATGCTGGGACGGAAGACTCCCATCATGTTGGCATAACGAGTAAAATCATCTCTCTCTGGTTGGAACGTGTAGGAAGTTGTCTTGTGTACACAGACCTCATGGTTTTTGGTCTTTAGCCACCACCAGTATTTGTAGAGAATGCATAGATAACTTTTGTGTGTTTTTTTTAACCATCAGGAACCTGGAGAAATGATCAGATACACTTGATCAGATACACTTAACTTTCATTGGTTGGATATAAGCTCCTTAGCCTATGCACTCCAAGTATTAGCAAGGTATATTGGAGTTATTACAGGAGAACCCAATATATATATTATTAAGGGTTTTTTGTTTTTGTTTGTTTGTTTTTTTAAGTCAAGAGACTGTCCATCAGATATTCATAGGCACTCTGGGGAAGAAAAGTAAATTCTGAAATATGTGACTTGACTGTAATAGCATTTGCTATAAAACCATAGCTCCACCTGGGATGCCCCCAGGAAGGCTTGGGGTCACATGACATACCTCAATCCCAGTTCAGCAGTTGGTTCGTAGGTTCTGTTAGTAGCGATTCCATTGTATTCGGTTAAGCCCTCACCAGTTTTTGGATTTCCCCACTTTAAATTTCTTGGTTTTTAATAGTTTTGCTTTAGAAAAAGGGGCAGCAGATACAATCTGAGAGTCATATATTTTTTTTTGCACCTTTACTACTATCTAGAATTCTTGTAATCCCTAAATTCCAAAAAATTTAGAAATATTTAAAATGCAAATAGTTTTGGATATTTTACATGTTATTATTAGAAATAGGATAGGGATTTATTATAGGATGCAAGGAAAACATGCTTTGCTGGACATACAGGTCTTCCTTGCTACTTCCGTAATTTATATGGGAGAAAAACAACAGCAAAACCAGAAAACGCATTTCCTCTACCACATTCATCATAAAATAGCGTTTTGAAAGAATATAACCAAAGAATTAATTCATCAACCTTACAGAGCTGTGAATTATCTCTTATGGCCCAAAGTAGCTTTTTTATTTCCATTAAGACACACGGGCCCTGAAGGAACCTAGGTTCAAAAATCTTCCCTTCTCTTCCTCAGCCTGCCTTGAGATGTAAAATAGAAAACAGTCTTCAGCTGTGAATGCTTTTCAGAATTTCGGAAGTATAAGCATGAAGCAGACATTTTCTTCAGATTGCCTTTTATAAATAGCAAATGATCAAGTTTTAAAATAATTACCCGTTATGAATGTGATATTTAAGCTCAGATCTTCAGATTTAACTTTCTCATTTTCAGAAACTGTAGGAAAAAGTGCCCTTCATATAAACAGTCCTAAATGAAGTATTTAATGACTCATAAATACATATAATTTTCTCCATGTGTCCTTATTTGTACTGTCATCTTAGACAGAAGATAAAATGCCCAGTTAAAGTCATGAGTGGAAAGAGTTCACTCAGCTTTTGTGGGAAACTCTCCATTTCCAGTTGCTTTTGCATGGATGCACGGTCTTCGAAAACAAAACTTAAGTTTTGACTTTACAGTTTTATTTACATGGCTATATAGTTCAGACAGATCTATAGCAGTCCTGTTTTTCAGACATGGCTTTACAATGTACAGTTCTGTACATTTTGATACTTACTGGAAAACTTAGACAGTGATTAGGATGAGGAGAGATGTTGATTTCTTTTCCCAGTAAGGTGTCTAATAGGTACACATGCTCTGTCTGGACTTTTTTTCTTTCTTTCTTTTTCAGGAAATTTGGGTTTATTTATTTCAGCCTCCTCAGTGTCATGTAGGAGATAAACAGTAGACGCTTAGCATCCTTTATCCTCTGCCTTTGTGCAATATTAAAAAAAAAGTGCCCCCTTCAAGACCAGACTACAGTTTATACGCCAAGAAATTTGCCCTACCAACTGTAATTATAACATGCCCAACATTTTCCAGAGATGTGTGTCTTGATGCAGACCTATCAAACCTGTTTGAATCAGGGTGTCCTTTCGCAGTCAGCTGGAAGTCTGAACCCACCCCAGTTATGCTGACATTCCTCAAAAATTCCTTGAGGATTTGTCCTCTGGCTTCTCCCTGTGAGCAGTTCATCATGCCGTGTGATAACACTTCTCTCGTCACCTTCTAAATATTCCATAACAGACAAGAAAAGTCACCATTCTCTAGCGTGACTCCTCACAGAGTCGCTAATGGTGATCATCCAAAAACAAACACCTCTCCAAGTACAGATCAAGATTTGCCACTTGGAAGGATGAAGTATGTATATCGCAGGTTAAGGGGAGGAATACAGACTGTGTGAGCAATAGCAGCAGATGGATTGAGGGACTTACAGGGGATGTGAGGTGTGCTGTAAGTATCCACTTCTCCCACCCCTGTTGTCGCCTACTCATTCCCTATAAGAAGAAAGTTGGGAGTAAATGATATGGGTCTCTGAAATAGCCTCATGTCCAGGTTTGAGTGTCAATCACGTTCACCCGGGAGAACTCAAAAGAGATGAAGCCATGCTTGTTACTGTACCTAGTGTAAGTAAGGGGTGCGGATTATTCCTGAAACTCAGGAAGGATGGAATGTTAAAAACTCTTCACCCTGCAGTTGAGATGCTCCTTTGGCAGATATCTTAGAGATGTCAAGGGTCTCAGTTTAGGAGTGCCGGGAAATGACTTTGAACCCTAAGAAAGAAACGTGTCTATGGAAAGAAACCATCAACTTACTAGAGTATCCTCGTTTTGCCATTGAGAGTTCTACTCATGGGTTCCTTTGGCATTTTCTCAGTTACTTAAAAGCGCTTGCCCATAGTAAGGGGCAACATTTATATATTTGGGAAGGTAAGACCTAGCTTGATAATGGATACTGATCCACTGTGGGGGGGGGTCATGTCACTCACTGCCACGCCCCCCCATCCTATCAGCTACAGGAAGTGATACTCTCAATGGTAGAAATCCAATGTCAATTTCTTCATAATAAACCTGAGCAAATGTGTCAAAGGTGTTAAAGCCAACACTCTGACGAATTAAAAAGAAGCAAAATGTATTTAACAGTAGTAATTACCATCTTTCATGTTTTAAAAAAATTACAGTGAATTACCCCTTTTGTCTGAGAGACAAGTGGGTTTAAAAGGGACGGTTTTATGCTTTACCCGTTTCCTGATTTTGAAGTCGTATTAACATTACTTTTATATTTTTGGCCGTGAAACCTATTTGGGGGGCTAACAGGCGTATTAAAAAAATCTCTCCTCTGCTTAACTGTTCACCAGAGACTAGACTAAACTGCCGAAACACAATTAAGTCATCATTTGGGGTTTTGATTTTGGAAGAGGCCCCCTTCACCACAGGACGGTCATCCATGGGGGTGGGAGCTACAGTTCTCGGGGACGGTTTTACAACTGTGGACTGTTAGGCTGAATTTACTGCTGTTTTTGGAGTCTTTTCTTATAGAAAATGTAAATGTTCTCTCTTTTATACTTGCTGCAGAATGCAGTGCGTCATAATCTTAGTCTTCACAAGTGTTTTGTGCGAGTAGAAAACGTTAAAGGGGCAGTATGGACAGTGGATGAAGTAGAGTTCCAAAAACGAAGGCCACAAAAGATCAGTGGGTACGTCCACCATGTTTGAACTTCTTAGCCTAGCTTGGATTGCGCTAACAAGTGTAACGTAGAGGCTTTTGGCTGCTAGATGGTGTTAGACCAAAGAACTGGTTTCACGTTGTCTCAGTTAAGGGAAGCAAAAAAGCATTTCATCCCTCCTGTTTTGTATACCCACCAGTCCCCCTGCCCTGCTTGCTGGTCTTTGTTGCATCACATGCTAGTAGCTTTTAGGTGGCAATGCATATTAACCCTCACAAACCATTGGCTTATGCTTATTGCATTTTATTTTCTTTCTCCTGTTCCCTGTATTGGATGTCTGTTCTGCCCCCAACCCCGCCTCCTTTTGTTGCCACTTCATCTCCTTTGCTGCTGCTCCTATCCCAGGGTGCCATTCGCACCAACCTCTCACTGCATAAGTGCTTTATCAGAGTAGAGGATGAGTTTGGGTCCTTTTGGACAGTTGATGATGAAGAGTTTAAACGTGGCCGCCATATTCAACGAGGCCGTCCTCGCAAATACTGCCCCGATGAAAACTTTGACGAGCTTGTCGCACAGTAAGAGCCTTTACTTGCTTTTGTTTTTTGTTTCTGCTGTTGCTTTGGCTTTGCATGGTTGACTCATCCCATGATAGTTTTGCATTTCACCACGTAGCAGTGCCACGGCTTTCTGCAACGGAACTAAATCGTGTGATTTGTACATGTATTTCTCTCGTTTCTCTTTGGAACACCAGTGCCTTGAATAATGCTTTTTTGACGTCTTTAATGCAAATATCGGTTGGCTTTTGATTCAGCAGCTTGACGGGGACCCTATAACTCAATGCTTTTGCGTGACCCCTAATTCCTCCAAGTGAAGAGGAAACTTCCTTCTTTAGAGTTAAAATGTGTATTTACTGGGATAAATTTCTTCTTCTTGGCTCACTCAGTATAACGATATAAATATAGTGAAATGAATGCCAAAAGGGCTCCAAGCCTGGGAAAGAAATGGAGAACCGTGCATCTCCTTCCTTTAGGGACCATTGGGAAACGTACATAATTTCCCGCCCCCCTCCCCACGGAAGCCACCCCTTTCTTTCCCTCAGTAGCCTCCTGTATGATTTTTTAAGTATTTGTATCCCTCCTGGCTACAGCTGTCCTTAAAACAAACAACATCTAGCTTGTCTTCATTTGGTCGGTAATGGACACAGCATCAAATTATTCTCGTACCCTCCCAAATTGCGGCTGTGCCCGAAGGACTGGAACCCAACCTGGGCTGCCTGACCTTCCCCTGGAGTAGCCTTCTCTCCATCTTCTTTTGGCAATAAATGAGCCTTGAAGATCTTCTTTTCTTCGGAGCTACCCTGCCTTTCCTCTAGCATTCATTCTAGAATTCAAATCCTGGAGAAGCTTAAGAGGCAAGATTCCACCCCCCCCCCACCCCCCCCCCCCCCGCTGGCTCCCAGGAAACCCTGCGGGTCCCACTTGCTGACTTCCCCAGCCCGAGGCCCTAGAGCATCTGCCTTCCTGCTGGAGTCCGGGCAGGCGGTTACTACCCATTTATAGGGAGGTCGCTGTTTTGTGAGACAGACAAAAGTTCATCCTTGGAGGGGAGTGCCCGAGGCGATGATTACTTAATCCAGAATTTTACCCCCAGTTTGCTTGAACGGGCAAAGTCTCTCCCACCCCGGGGCGGGGAGGTTCACACAGGGCAGCCCCACAAAGCCAGCGCCTAGGGCGAAACCCACCTTTTCTTTGGTCTTCTGGCTGGGGGACATTTCTGATTTGGAAGGATAGTGGCAAGCTTAAGACGAGACTTCGCGAAAAACTCTGGGGGTTGATTGCGTTTAACTTTGAGTTTTTATCTTTCTCTTATGCAGTAACCCTTCCCTTATTAAAAACATGCAGACCAGCCACGCCTACTGTACACCTCTCAATGCAGCTTTACAGGTAAGATTAACGGCCGTCCGGACTCTGCACATGGCTCCCGCACTCATTTCAAAATATATTAGCCTCGCTCTAATTAGATATTAAATTTTAATTCCGTTAAACTTTTTTCTTAAGTGCACAAAGCATCGTACTCCCTGGAGGCAAACACGTCGGGCTGCTTCAGCATTAGCAGGATGCTTAGCATTTTGAATATTGTGGCAAAAAAATTAAAAGTTCACTTATTAATATTTATCAGCAGTATCATAATTTCCATCCTCTTATTTCAGAATTTCACTTGAGGCAAAAATACCACAAGTGTAATTACTCTAGCACAGCTATTAATGTGCTGGATGATAGGCCACTGTGTCACATGACCTTCTATTGTTCACGGATTTAAAGAGAAAGCAGAGCTTTTTTTTTTTTAACTTCTGCTCCTTTTTCTTTTAAAGTCTAGTTTAGCCTCTTTTCACTGGGGGGGGGGGGGTTCGGTTCGCTTGGTAAAAGTAAACTGTTTTTGTTCAAGCGATAGAGGTGTTGAAGGAGACACTCTTTAGGTTTCCAGCGGATTGCTCAAGGTTACGTAATAAGCTCGCAGAACGTTTGTTTCCTACTGACAAACCAAGCCCTCCTTACGTAACCGGCGTTGCCAGGGGACGAAGCCACGGGGATTGAGCAGGAGGGAGGTTACCACCCAAACGTGAGTTACCAGGGCAGCCCTGGCACCCATCAAGCCTTTGAATTATCGCATATTTCTCCGTTACCCAACAGTCAAGTCATCTCCTAGGTCGAAGAGAAGACTGTAGTACACTTCCTTAAGGTTTACCTGGGTACCCCCCCTCCAGAGTTCATAGGTAGGCAGGGTCCTTTGGCCCGTCCGTGGTCCTGTTGGATTTTTGACCCACCTAGATTGTTCTAGACCACAGGCCAAAGGGATCTCGGTAACTTAAATGACAACAGTCTACACAGATAGATCTGACGTATGTGATCCTAGCCTGTGACAGACCTTTGCAGCATGCGTTCTTGATAGTTAAATATGACAGTGTCATGGGCTCCTGCAAAGGGCCGTAATGCACAAACAGATATTAAAATTTTGTGAGGGAAGGGCGCCAATGAGTGAAGAAGGCTCCTTAAGGGACGCTAACAGTGCAAACTCAGTGGAGATGCTCCGCGTCAAGGGGGACAGAGTGCAGTGAAGAGGCGATCAGGGTGGGAGCTCTGGCTAGTCCTTTTTAACAACTGTTTGCTGAGCACCTCCTCTGTGCTCTGGAGAATCATTTTCCCAGTTCACTCAGCAGGAGCTCAAGGCTCCCGAGGATGGATGATACACCTCTTACGCAGTTTCAGTTCAGAGGCAAATTCACTGACCTTAGCTTTTTCTGTGTGTGTGTATGTGTGTGTATATATATATATAAATTTTTAGCCTGAACCAAATTTAATAGGAGGAACTGCTTTCTGAGAGTTTCTTTTAATTACTTGCAGTTCACACAGTAACTTTCGAAAAGCAAATGAAAAGCACGCTTAGATGCCGCCACTGTAAATACCGTTCATTAGTAACTAATTATTTTCCCTTGAGTCTTGTAAAGTATGAATTTAAAGGCCGCTCTATCTGGAATCGTATTAAGATCACAGGCACATTTTACACTCATGAGGCGGCAAGGCCAAAAAACAAACAACAACAACAACCACCCACCAGCAAGGGTGATCCTCCATCCTCTGGATTCTCTTGACTCTGTGACTCATTTCAGTTAGGATGCTTGATCATTACAGAACTGTTGGTGTTTCACCCCTAAAACATCTGCTTCTGGCCTCCTCTGCACCCTTTCTGATTTTCAGCGATAGCCCCAAACTCTCCTGCCGTTTTCCAAGAACACTTGGTGTCCATCCTGCAGTGAGGTGAATACATGCATCTCAAGTCATGATTTGAGGAATGGATCTTTTTCCTGTCCTCTAGGAGTCTGGGTCCCGGGTCAGTAGACAGTCCCCTAGGACAACTTTCTGCTGTGCAAATTAAATAAAGAGTCTACCAGCAGGCCTTCCCTTCCCGCCCACTTCCATTTTTCAAGGCAAGTAAAAATAATAGTGGAACAACATCTTCAAAAGATTACTAGAGCAACATAACGCGTGATATACAATATATAAAATAGGACAGCCGAATCCACTACAGAAATAAAACATTGGACTCGGGACAGATTGCATTATGCTCTGAAAAAGTGAAGTAACTAAGGGTAACCGTAAAGCTTCGTATTTATAGACTGCCTTTCCCCCCGGGCGTCTCAGAGCGGTTAACAAACATTCCAAGAGGGACAGGACTTAGGGACTTCTGCACCTTGACTTAAGGACCTTCATTCTTTTTTTTTTTTTTTTTGGCAGAGGGGCCAGTGTGATATGAAACCACATACTGTGGGCATAGGACCACTTATATAATTAGGTCCATTATAAAAATTGTAAGCCTCCCCCCGCCCCAGCCCCCTCTCCTAAATAGACATCAACGACCAAAAAAGAAAGAACCACTAGGTTACACCTAAGCTGTTGGTGAACATTTTTCGAAGCTCGGGTGGGTTACTTTGCTCCCTCGCTCTGAAAATGTCCAAGAGGCTCTATTGTGAAGGAGCCACCCGGTTTCTCTTTGCAGCCCACTTGATCATATTTTTTTTTAAAGGCGACCAGGCTGGTTTTTTTCATTTGCGTCTTTTTTGTCTGAGAATCAAGGGATCAGTGTAAAATGCTTACCTTTGGATGCCTTTCACCACTGTCAGCCCAGGTTATATGATCCAGTCCCCATCGGAAATGGCTTTGCCCTAGAACGTATTAAAAGCCATGGAGAACGAATCATCCCCAAAAGGTTGCCCTGTACGTGACCAGCTAGTCCCAAAGGCTACATCCTCAGAAACATTTCCATTTTGTTTTTACTTCTCAATCTTTGACTGACTTGAGAAGCTGCGAAAAAATACCGAGCTAGACAGGGCCCCACTTTCGCCACATTCTGACTGTAGTAGTGAAATGGCTTTGTGGTATTTCCAGGAAAAAGAGACTCACATGATGGTCCCAGCAGAACTTCCATGTCGGGGAGAGGCAGGACCACTGTGTTGTCTCAAACAAAGGCAGTCAAGATGCTTGTCCAGCTGCACCTTGGGGCGGGGGTAAAAAAAAATCGGGCAACGGGTCTGTCTTTTCGCTCTGCCAAAAAAGAAAAAAGTGCTTTACTGCAGTTACAAGAGATCTGTTGAGAAAAGTACTTGATGCAAATTATCTGACAAACTGTAGGAGAGTGAGGAATGTTCAGATGTGCTGTTCATCAAAATGAGTTCACCACATTTGGAAATGAAAACAGTATTTTTTTTTCCATTTTTTCAAAGAAGGCAGTTGTTATATAAATTCAGAAGTGGCGGGAAGGAAGGGAAAGCCGTGGGCTTGCAGAGGGCCTGCCTTTGAAGTAGTCCCTTAGCCAAGGCTGCAGTAGGTGTGGATGGGGCATCCGTCGCGGGGCTTGGATGGCTAAGGCGTTTCTGGCTTTGGAGTTTGTACAGCGAGTGAGACTGCGATTGTCTTAATAGGCGGATTCTCTGCAGCCCAGCTTTGTACGCGTCCTCTCTTGGTTTTTGGCTCTTACTGTCTCACCAGAGCCAGGATTTCTAGACTAGTTGGACTCGTGTATGGTTGGCCAGTTGGAGTCACCACGCCAGATTGTCTTGTGATTGCACTTTTTTTCCTCATTAGGATGGAAAACCAGGCATAGTGTAGTCTGCAAGAGGACCGTTTTGATAAATCTGGGTCTAATTACAGCCGCCAGTTTTTGAACGTCTGTCCTCTTTAATAAAACGAAGAGTCGCTGGGTCAGGATCACGACCCAAATGCAACAATATGGCTACTTTAGCCCAGTGATATGTCTGTCTACTGTCTGCATCTCAGACTGGGGTGGTCATTCTATTCAACCGCAGTAGGATAAAAACAATGAGCAGTATCCCACCATAGAGTTGAGGATTTCTTTCTTTTCCCCTCCATTTCCACACTTGGTCGCTGACACTCGCTTGGAGGGAGGGAGGGAGGGACTTCGTCACCTTCAATAAGGATGTACTTACATACCCCAAAGAAATACGACTTACAGCTTCCTTTTGCCAGAGATTTCTTTCTTCTTCAGTCCTCGAATTCCAGGTGATTGGTCAGAGCCTGAAAGATTACCGAGAGTTACCGTTCAACCAGTTATCTCAAAACTACACTAAAAAGATTCAAAAATAATTAATTCCAATGGAAATGATGGGGGCCGGGGGATAAAAATGGATTCCACTTCTGTAATCTCTTCCTTTTCTATAGGCTCTAAGACAAATGGTTATGGAAGTTCTCATAAGTTTGGGCTCTGTGGCCAGAGTAATCTGCTCAAATCTTTAATAATATCCAATACTGGAGTCATCGAAGTGGATAAAGAAATGAAAATTCCATTATATGTCCCTGTGATCTAGAAATGTTCCGTTCCTCTTGAGAAAACGGCATCAGACAGAAACCTCGTTACTGGTAGATAGCCTTGTCTAAACCCATGTGCCTCTACCCGGCAGGGCTGACTTGAGCCCTCCCTCCCCACGGGCGCTTTGGTCCCTCCAGCTAGCTCTCTGAGACCCAGCCTGGGCCGTGTGTCAGCAGCCTGACTTGTAAAGCACAAATCCTTCTACACCTATTAGAAAACTTGTCTTTTCCAACCGTGCCAGAATGCCGTGAAACCGAAGATCATTGAATCCACCCATAATTGATAGCTTCCCCGTCTGTGTACACCCTTGTCTTCATAAATCTTCTCTCGGTTGATGGCAGGCTTCGATGGCTGAGAACAGTATACCTCTATACACTACCGCTTCCATGGGAAACCCCACTCTGGGCAACCTAGCCAGCGCCATACGGGAAGAGCTGAACGGGGCGATGGAGCACACCAACAGCAACGAGAGCGACAGCAGCCCCGGCAGATCCCCTATGCAGGCCGTGTGAGTACCCGCCCCCCCAGGACACCTCTGCCGTCAGACCCCGGGCCCCCCGTTCTAGGTGCACACTGGCCCCTTCTCCTCTGGCGGCTTTTGACACCTTTTCTGTAACTTCTGATTTCCTAGAACCCAGACAGAAGTGGGTGCGTCCAGAAACCTTTAGCTCGGTTCGCACCTAGGAGGACCATTTACTGACGTTCCCGTTACAGCAGTAGGCTTCATGCAGCCCCACGAGTGCCCAAGGCCATAAAATGGGTGACACCTGTGCTTTTTGCCTTCGCTTGCTCGGCTCAGGCCATTATTTCAGCCACATTACCTTTTCCTCCTAGCAGTAGACACACATCCCGGTGGCAGAGTTCTTCGCTGTCTGTTCACTGTGCGGGCGGGCTGAAGCTAGCAGGGAGGCAAAGGATGCGTGTTTGCTTGGTTACGTGGTACGCGGACGCCACGCCAAAGCGTCATTACCAAGCGCTGAGGATGGCACGAACGGAAGGCGGCATGATTTATAGATTGCTCTTAAAATATCAAAAGGAGAATTAGCAGGAGCGTTATAGCAGCAGACGGCAGTATAATGAGCACGCCTAGAAGCGTACCGAGTGAGGCACGAGGGCTGTCCCAGGCTGCGTGTGCGTGGCCTCAGGACCCGGCACACCACGGGCAGGGCCGTGCGTGGTGCCCCTTTTGGCTGGGTGATAGGAGGCAGGCAGGGTGACGGTAACGACTCCCTCTCTCCCAGGAAAAGTTTTAAAAGAGCAAAGGAAGCACATTCCCCCAGAGAGGATTGGCAGGGGATGCTGTCGAATGACAGCCTCTGGCTCTGAGCGAGTCTCTGCAAAACCCTCTGCCCGCTTTAAAGGGATAAACCTGTTCACTGTTGACCACGCTGTCAGCTCCTAGAAACAAACCCCTTGTCTACACAGTGTTTCTGAATTCCTGACCAGCATCTTATTTTCAGAGCATCTGAGTGATCAGAATGGAAAATATGACCTGTGGCAGTTAGCAAGAGCATGAACTGGCACCTACCAACAAAGGCAAAATGCTGTCTGCCAGCATGGGTACATTGGTGGGTTTGGAGGAATCTGAAATTTGGTTCTTTCGCATTTGAATTGCATGCCCAAAGTGCTTCGAAAAGGACCTTTTAAAGATGAAAATAATCGTTTTAAATTTATATCAACAGTCCCTTAGCATTTACTCCACAGCATTTTAAGAATGTGTTTCTCTCTCACGCCGCTACTGCTATCCATCATCCTTCGTCAAGCAGCCTGGTCTTTCTGACTTTATTATCACACCCGTATTCATCTCGAAACCGTTGTCACGACAGGAGTATTTACTAAGCTATTAAGGAAGTTCAGAGCACACGTAAATTGGCATGTGCGCTGCTTCAAGGAATACTTACTGGAGCAAAAGCATCTGAAGTTACTGAGTGGAAGAGAGACTGTTTGTTTGTCACAGTATCCATAGACCACTGACGTTTACTTGATGTGTGTTCCTATTATTTATAGTAAAAAGGATCGCTGAAAAAAGAGAAGAAAATAAAAAAGGTATTTGGGTAAAAACCTCTCACAGCAGTTTAGAGTGAGGCTAATTTTGCTGTACAAGATAGAGTTTCTATAAAGTTATTTCAGACTTTAAGTTAACCCCAAGTATGACCAGAAACCTTGCTTTACAGCAAGCAATCAGCCTAATTTTTAACGAAATGAAGGTTTTACGGGTGTGCATGTGTGTGTTTTGTTTTTAAGAAACCCTGCATAAAGATGCCCCACAGCATACTGTTTTATTGCTCAAATCTCACAGGTTTACACTAAAATAAATGATTTTGCTACAAATAATTGTTGGTTATCAGCCCATTCCCTATGCCTACTCTCGGTGTTTGTTAGAGATGCTTAACTCCTTTTGATCTCAAATTCCCATTAAGCAAATTCTATAATGACGTAGTTTTCTTTCTTGTCCAACGTGCATTACCCTGCTCTGATGCAACTTGTTTCTCACCTGTTCTGTTCTCTTGGAATAAATCAAGCCATAAACTCTACAGCAAGGCTTAAAGGGCCTCGGTTAATGAGGCAGCCCACCTACTATTGAGTGTCGAAATAGAACTTCTTACCCTTTCTGTGACACTCAAACACCACAACATTTTTGTCTGTCTCTTGAAACAAACGCTACATAGTAGTCACATAATTATGGCTTTGGGGCCTTATACTTTTATCCTGATAGGGGCTAAAGAGGCTACAAAGCAAAATACTCCATGCTGTGCCCACACCCTCTGAACACAATGCCTTTAAACACCAGTCAGCTTGCCTTAAAAAACTCTTCTGTTCCCAGAGTAGCTAAACAAAGGAATTACTCAGATGTAAGAAAGGAAATGTGAGGTTTTTGCACACTTATTCACTGGGAGCCCTTTCGGAAGCAGGAGTTGGAGAGAAAGGCATTGGGGGTGGGGGGGTACCTGCAAGGGTAGAAGGTGCCACGAGCAGCTCCATCTCCCAGGAGGCACCTGGGAGACCACGAAGCAAAGTATCTTAAGCAGTGTGCATCTTACCTGAAATGAATCTCCCATGGAGATCCTTTCTCTAAAGCCCCGCATGCCTGAGTTACTGCTTTTGCCCCACCTCGGGGGAGGAAGGGCCGGGGGGCGGGGATCTGCTGGTATCACGAAACGTCGTGAAGCTGGATTTCATTTCTGTGGAGTTTTAAGAAGCCTTAGTATCTCACCTGGTTGTGTTGTCAGGTTGTCACACTGTAGACCTGGTCAGTTCACCTTGGCTGGGGTTCCACTCGGCAGTAGGTGCTGGGATTGAGCCAGCGTGCATAGGGTCGTCACCTGTGTCTTTGGGATGGAAAATAACCTTCCTGAAGTTGGGTTGCAGATTTCAGGGGAAAACAAAATATTCTCTCCTGTGAACTCTACCTTGTTGGCGGGACTTGGGGGTAGGGGGGATTTTGTTTTGTTCTGCCTGGCAAAACATTTGTCCGGGTCTAAAATTACAAAGCAGGAACTTCATGAAGACTCGCCAGTCTCTTCCAGGGCCCAGCACCCCTCCCACCCACATAGCCTTGTATCATCTCTGTCATCAAATTCAGCTCTATAAACCGGAAAAGATGAATACATCTGGTAGTTTAAAAAAATGAAAATAGGAAAATGTTGATCAGGGAAACACAGCTGACTCTCAATCCAGGCTACGTACAACCCAGCAACACTGCTATCCAATCAGTGTCACAAGAACCATGTTACCAGAGGACAGTAGGGGGGTAATGTTTGAAGTAACAGTTCTCAATAGTGCAAATACGAAACTGAAACGTGAAGAGATCTTCACCGTTGTCAGTCATCCAAAACACACAGTTTACGGTAACCTGAGCTCTCCTTATTATACCTGCTCAGCAACACGATGTTCCCAGAAAGCAGTGCTTGGTGCTGATGAGGTTGAGTCTAAATTGATGAAGCTTCTTTGGCAGTTAATATTGCACCAAATCGTAAGAACCGTAAGATGCTTTTGCCTCTGCTCCAACCATTTTATTCTTAGAAATTTATCCTAAGGAGGTAAACCAACAGAAGTATGGATAAAAGCGGTCACTGTGTTATACAAAGAGCAAGGCGGGGGTGGGGTACAGGGGTGAGCAAAAGACAACCCCCAAATGCCCAGTATTAAGGGACTAATGTCATCACACTGGGATCTCATAGCCATAACAATTAAAACTGTAAAGGTAGCAAAATAATCACATTCTTGGCTACGCGTACAATATGTAAAAACACAGCCCCAAATGGGAGAGGATAGGCCAAACCAAAAAAGTCTACCTTAATTAGGGTTTATGGGTGATATATATATATTTTTTTCTTAAGGAATAAAAATCAACACACCTAACTCTTCCCAAAACAATATAGGGGGTCCTACCAGAGCTGACTTCCCAGGCAACGCGATGTATGCAGTCACACAGGATCCCATACTTACAAGTTTTAACGCTCAGCTGTTTCCGTCTTGAAATCCTCAACGACTTTTTCAAACACATTTTCACTTTGCACTGGGCTCTGCAAATTATGCATACGTTCCTGGATCTTGATGCTGAAACACAAATAAATAGGCCCATTAAAAGACTAAAAATAGATGGAGCCAAACTAGTAAATATACTATTCTAATGAAACTTGGGTATATTTCGTTTTGGACATAGGTTGTAAGAATATGGGCCCTATATATATATATTTATATATATATATATATATATATATTTTTTTTTTTAATGGTTTGCTGTTTTGGGGGGTTTTTTAAATTTATTTTTTGTTTTATTTTATTTTTGGCTGCGTTGGGTCTTCATTGCTGCACTTGGGCCCTCTCTAGTTGCTGGGAATGGGGGCCACTCTTCACTGCGGGTGCGCGGGCCTCTCATGGCAGTGGCCTCTCTCCTTGCAGAGCACGGGCTCCAGGTGCACAGGCTCAGTAGTTGTGGCTTGCGGGCTCTAGAGCACAGGCTCAGTAGTTGTGGCGCACGGGCTCAGCCGCTCCATGGCACGTGGGATCTTCCCAGACCAGGGCTCGAACCCGTGTCCCTTGCATTGGCAGGCGGACTCTTAAACCACTGCACCACCAGGGAAGCCCCGGGCCCTATTTTTTAAAAGCTATTTATCCCAACATCTACCCCCAAACACTCTCTAGGCTGTGCTAATTTTACAGTCAGTTGGTCTTCTGGAGGATCACGTGTCAAAGGGCCGTCCAAAGCACTCCTCTGTTGATTTTTCCAGGGTTCAAGTGGCCTTTGGGGTTTGCACACAACATCAGTTATTTAGGAAGGCCACCATCCTCAGCACCTCCTCTTATTACTAGTAATACTTGATAACGTCAATGAAAAAAATCTTCCCTTCTGCAGCCCGTCCCTGCAATGGGACTTCTCTTTTAGGAAAAAAAAAAAAAACTGAATGGTTCTTTTACGTATCAAAAGCCCCTCCACCGAAAGTAATTTGTATTTGCAAAGGATCGGTTGTAAATATGATTTAGGAACAACATTTCTCAATTGTTATCGGAGTGCTTCGCATGGTCCCCCGCAGGCCCCTTCGGGTGAACCGTGCGCTGGGTTATAATGAGCAAGTCGGCAGATCTCATCGGAGCCCTGCGTCCTGGTGGCCGCTACCAGCCAGGCCTCATGTTTTGCCTTGTTTACAGCTGACAGCGTTATTATTCTGATCGGGGCTCTGCTTTCTTATCATATTGTTGTGTTGAGCGCGCCTTTTCCTCTCCGTTTGTGTTTCCTGGCAGGGCTTTTCTTGCCTTATTGACAGTTTGTAAAAATATGCATTAATTTGGAGTTTCCAGCATGTATCATGGTGTCTCTCTGCTGTGTTTGCTTGAAGTTGATTAATGATAGACCCTCGCTTGGGGTCGGTCTCCGGAGAGTTCTTTCACAGGTTCTGCATGTTAACTAGCAAAGCAGAACACACAGCGAGCCGTGATTAGCCCAGCCTCCTGCACACAGTGGTCCCCACAAACCACTGTTGCGTTAACCGATTCTTCCTTCACGGGATTATTTGAAGATTTGTATTCATCCACCCAGCAGGCCACTATGCGGCCTGTTAGCTGACACTCAAAGGGTGGTCCTCGGACCAGCAGCATCACCGGGGAGCTGGTCAGAGATGCAGAGTCTCAGGCCACACCCCAAACCTGCTGAGTCACAGGCTGCATTTTAACCAGATCCCACGGTGATCTGTGTGCACATTACAGTGTAAGAAACACCACGGGAGGAGGACACGCCCCCTGATGCTTCTGGCCAGAGACCCTTCTGTGATGATGGAAATTCCTCCCTCTGTGCTATCCAACATGGTAGCCGTTAGCCAACACATGTGGCCCTTGAGCACTTGAAATGTGGCCAGTGTAACTGAGAAATGGAATTTTAAATTGTCGTAATTTTCATAGTTGCACGTGGTTAGTGGCTGCTGTGTCGAACATCACAGCCCTAGACTGGGGATTCTGTGTTACCCAAAACCCCCAACTTACCTTGCATTGGGAAGTCCCCACGGTGAACCTTCTTTTGTCTTTCCAGGCATCCTGTACATGTCAAAGAAGAGCCCCTGGATCCAGAGGAAGCTGAAGGGCCGCTATCCCTAGTGACAACAGCCAACCACAGTCCAGATTTTGACCACGACAGAGATTACGAAGACGAACCAGTAAATGAGGACATGGAGTGAACATCTGGGCAGGCCGACCCCAAGAGCGTGAAGATTGGGGGGGCACACAAAACAAAATACGTCAAAAGTTTGCAGTGAAATCGTTCTCCATTGGTTGTACAGTCTGGAGGATTTTTCACTACATTTTGACAACTCTGCAATGTGTTAACTCTTAGTGCCATCAAGAATCCCATTTGGGAGTATTTTTGATTTTTCTACTTTTTGTTGAAAAAAGGAATTTGTACTCTGTGCATTGGATGGACTTGTTTGGTACTGGGGATTTTCCTCTCTTAACAGTCAACATCAGTGTTGTAAATTTGCTAAACTGATTCACTTTTAGCAGCAGACTTTGAACTGCAGTCCTGCCGACATTGGACAATGAGGACACCCAACTGAGCATGTGCACCTAAGCTGCAGACCAAGCCTCTGCCCAGAATTTAAGGATTCCAATGGACGACCTATTTGCACAGTACTGCATGTTGATTATCACTGCCTTTACTCCATTTTTTTTTTTTTTTTTTTTTGCTTCCAGTTGGGATGGGGAAGGCCTTTGTGTGTGTATTGGGGGGAGGGTTTAAAAATAATTATCCCAAACTTTTTAATGTATTGCTCTTTTTTTTTTTTTTTTTTTTTTTTTGGCTTCTCCTATACCATTTTAAGTTCTGACCTCAGGCCTCCATTCGGGCCCACGGCCTCTTGGAGGCTTCAAGTTTTCTGTACCTTGTGATGAATGTTAATAGGTGTTTTTATTATACGAAGCTGAATGTCATTTCTCGTTCGTAGTTTTCTGTCACTCATTCCATGTCCCTTCAGACATCACCACTGTTTTCTCGAAAGTCAGAAAACATTCCGTTTTGATCTTTTGCAAAAAGGTCCCCAGTGCTGCACTCTACACGTGAAGGTTCCTCTCACCCAGACGTGAAGTTCCTGCCAGAAAGAGAATGAATGACAGAAAAAAAAAAAAAAAATAGAGACACCCTAGGAACCATGCAGATTCATTCCATGAAGCAGTATTGGAAGGTGGGAAGGGGGTTGTTTCAGATTTTCCTCTTTTTTTGTTTTTTATATCGTACCTACCATCATTCTTAATCAATGCCACGGCATTTACCAGCACACGGAGACATAGGCAGCAGCCCCCTTACCCCCAAACCAAAAAAAAAACAGAAAACAGACTCTCGCAGTAGTTGGACTGACAGTGGCCGTGGAAGCCCGTCCCTGGGATGACCTAGTTGAGACGGGCCTCAGGCTCTCGCAGTTGTTAAAACCAGTGTGAGTTGCTTTGTTTGCAAAATGGCCCAAAAGCTGGCTTCCCTGAGCAACTGTGCTGAAAGTCGTGGCGGCCCCAAACCGAAACATCCATTCAGACCTGCTTGG
This sequence comes from Hyperoodon ampullatus, assembly GCF_949752795.1. Taxonomy (NCBI): domain Eukaryota; kingdom Metazoa; phylum Chordata; class Mammalia; order Artiodactyla; family Ziphiidae; genus Hyperoodon; species Hyperoodon ampullatus. The sequence goes on from NC_136923.1 coordinate 20,160,636, forward strand.
TGGCATTCGTCTGTTTGAATGCAAATTAGATTTCAGATTGAACTTGCTATGCGAGTTAATGAGAACTGGGTTCAGCAAATGCTAAAGTGTTAATTTCCAATGTGCAGATTTGGTGTAGCAGCTCAGCATGTGAGGCAACATCATCCCACCAACCCAGTCCCAGAAACCAACAGGAGAAGACATCAGGCAGATGGGGGCACAGCTCAGCCCTGGGCTTTTGGGGAAACATACATGGCGCACAGAACATGACAGTCATGGGTCAGTACAGCCTCAGTCCTTGGAACCCCTGAACGCTTCCACTCTGCACCCCTTTCCTGTCACTCATTTATTTACCTAGGAGTGTAGCTTTTGTTTTAGTTTAAGAGCCTTTTGGAGCTTAATTTATATGCTTTGTACCTCTTTTTTTTTTTTTTCCCTAAAATTACCAAAGATATTCCACAAAGGTAAATTATGTTCTCTGTTTTTATGCTTTATCTGATGAAGCCAAATATCCTCTTCTTGTTGATCAAAGGAGGCAAAATAATTTAGAGGCAATTGATTGAGATATAGGCTATTGCTAACTTAAGAGAACTGCTTCTTCATCATAGAGGACATTTAGAAGACCAAGTAGGTAATGGAACCAAAGTTGTTACTTTTTTTTTTTTTTTTTCAGTCCTCGGTTTTTGTTTTTGTTCTTGTTTTTTCCTTCTGTACCTCTACAGAGACCAAAACGCATTCTTGTAAAGAGAACTTATGGGGCTACTGAAGAGAGAAATAGGACACAGTATTAAGGGAGCAATAGAAGGAAGGGATTACCATCTCCAAGAAAAAAGACCAATGTACGGCACATGAAACTTAGGGGGTATCCAGTCCAGGAGACAGTGAAGATAAAATGAAGGTAAAATTCAGAGAGAACAGAACAGCTTCCACAATTGAACTAGACAGCGTAATGTAGTATTTCTAGAAGACATTTCTTTTTCAAAGAAAGATTGTATGCCACTTTTGTTTAAGGACTGTGCTATGATCACTGCATTCATTTGGGTTTATCTTGGCATATATATCCTCTGGGTTTTTGTTTTTGTTTTTTTTAAAAGGTTTCCTTTTTTTCCTTCCTTTTTTCCGGATTAGGCTTGCGTCAGCATTTTTCAATTAAAAAAAAAAGTAACATTCCCGTCCACTCACAAGCTTGGTACAAAAACTTCTCTGGCAGTTACTTTTGAAGCTTCACACTGCTTTCTCTATAAAGAGCAGTCTGTGGTCACTCGAGACTTACTTTTTTTTTTTTTTTTTTCCAACTTTTCCAGGCAGCGTCATGATGTGCAGGCAGTAGCCAGACAGGGTCATGGGAAGGGGGCCCTGTGCTTCTAAACTGAGTGGTTGCTGGTTAGTTTGGTATTCAAAAGAGGATAAAAATCTGGTAGATTAGTTCATTCTCAGCATGTGTAGCTAGACATGAGTAAAGTTAACAGCATGAGAAACTGTTAGTACGCATACCTCAGTTCAAACCTTTAGGGAATGATTAAAAATTAAAAAAAAATACATTTCACTCAGTTGCACTTAGTCGTATGTCTTGCATGCTTAGTCTAAAGACTGTAGCAAAAAGAAAAAAAAAGAAAAATTAGCTTTTACATATCTTTGCAGGTATAACAGCCTTGCAGAAGAACCAACTGAAAAAAAAAATTTCTCAGGCTTTACAGCAAGCAAACTTCACTCTGATTTTTCCAATTCTGATTCTGTATCCCTTGGGGGTATCCCAGTTGCTTCTTTAGGATGGGGTTTATTATGTTGTACATATATCCCGATGTGTCTGTGTGACTCTTTGTCTTTTTTGGGGGAGGGCGGAGGGTGGTTCTTTTTTTAGATATTGTTCCTAAAAAGGAATAAATGCATACACCTGTTTGTCAAAACACCTTTGCTTTTTGTGCAACTGCTTTATATTAACGATACTTTAAAAAAAAAAAAAACCTTTGGAAAAAAAAACTACTGTATGTAATGGAATTGCAGAATATGCTGCACATGTATTTTATTTAGTTATTCTTGCTTTCAGAATATTGGATGACATTTCCTGACATGTGGGAGGGAGAAACTCCCAAATTTTTTTTTTTTTTTTTTTTTTTTTTTTGGCTTTTAAAATTGTAACATAGTTGACAGATTTTTTTTTTTTTTTTTTTTCCTGTTCTCATTGATCGGAGCATCTTGTACAGGTTTTTTTGGTGTTTGTGCCTGCCGGTGTGAGTTCCTCTGTTTTTTGATACATTCCTATCCCTTGTGTTTATCCTACCATTGCCTTCCTGGCTATCTTAAACAAGTTCATGCGTTTGAAAAGAGAGAAAAAAAAAATGTTGTTTTAAACAATGTTTTCTCCTGCTGCAGTAAATATTTTGCATGATGAAATTCCAGGGTCACACTTTCAAAGTTTATCAGTGAAGTAGTGATTAATCATGGGGAGTGTCAAAGCTATTGAACTTTTTGTATAAAAACAAGAAAAAAAGAAAGAAAACTTTACAAGGTGCCAAGATGTACAGACAATTTGTTGCTTTTTTTTTTTCCCCAAAGAAAAGCGTACCTTAGGGAGAACGGTCCTTTGTACCGGGCAAATGCACTGTCAGGAATGAGGATCCATCCTACTTGTTGTCCCTAGAGTCTGTCCTTGAAAGACAAGTTAACGCTGCCTGCATTGAACCAGCAGTGAAAGGAAACATCAAGGCTTATGAAAGGGAAGAGTGACCGCCAGTCCTGCCACCTTTGGACGGCTCTGACCTGATTCCCCGCGTTCCGTCAGACCTAGTAAAGACACCTTGGATTCTTCACCCAAAATATGATGTCCATCACTAGCTATTTTATCATGAAAAAAAAAAAAGTTAAAGATTTCCTCTCCTTTCCACATTCCAGCTTGAGCTCCGTTTCCAAGGGTACCAAGAAGAACATGCTTGTCAGGATTTTGAATCTTTGGGGGACCTTTTGGTTAATGGTAGACCCTCTGGATATTTTGGATGTTTCTGAGAGTCGATTTTGGCTTTTCTCTCCTGAGAAATGAGACTTATAATTCCAAAGGCATTTTGTGGGCCCGGTGTAGTTCTCACGATCTCTGCTACCCAGAAGCCTGCATGGAGATGGTACAGCCCGGACTGTCAGCGTGGTGCTCCGTGGAGATGTGCTGCCAGTAACAAGAATTTTTTTTTTTAATTTCGTTTTGTTTTGATAAGGCATAAAAGGAACTCATTCCGTGACATCAACTGTAATTCCATCATTCCGTGTCTGTGGATACAGACAATAAAAAAAAAAAAAATGTTGTGTAGTCAGTACTAATTACTGACATGATCGCATTCTCAAATGCAATAAAAATGCTGGTTGTTCACACTGGTAGTAAAAGTCGCCACAGCCTAAGTTTCTTTCCCCTTCTGACCTGCTCAGAGTGTGTGTTCGGCATATGCCTTAGGTTTAGCACCAGCTGCTTCCAACCCAGAATTAAAATCAATCTTAACTAAAAGTTTTCATCATCACGGAGAACTGAAGCTCTTGTCCCTCAGGATTTCAAAGTGAAAGTCTCCACTTAGAGAATTGGGGAAAAAAACAGAAAAAGAGAGGCTACCTTTTCTCTCCAGGAAGCACACTCTGATTTTTTTTTTTTTTTCCTTCATCACATTTTATAGAGAAAAAACAAAATATTGAATAACTAGCATTAAGAGCTAACTAAAATTTCAGAGGAAGGCAATTTCATGAATAATTCATTCAAATTTCACATCTGCAAGATTAGTCATCCAAATAAAATGCTAATGTCAAAAACATGCACCATCTATAATATTCTCATCAAGAAATCTTTTTGCATATAATGATAAATGCCGAGATTAGGACAAATGATTTTATAAAAATTCTCTATCAGAAAGTAGGTTCGATAGCTGCCTTTACTGATGGAAACAGTAAAGCTCCCATAACTAAATATTTCCAGAAAAACCATCTTGATTTCTGAGGTCTTTAAAAATTGCAGACCTCTAGAAAAATGTGCTATTTCTCTTTACTATTATTCTGTCATACATATTCTAAGGATTAATGAATTTGGGCATCCTCTTTGAGTAAAAAATTAAATTGGTATATCGAAAGCAGCACTATTAAGTGGCCAAACCGCAGTGACATACAACTGTGACGTATCTAATTCAGAGCACATAACACAAGCCAAGAGGCGACTTGAAAATTAACCTTGCAGTTCTTAGTCGGCAAAGACCAGCTGATACTGAGGAATATGTAAACGTTCTTTCCCAGCATTGTTTTGAAAAGCCCATACAGTTATGCCACTGTCTAAAAGCCCTCTAGTCTGATAATTAGTAAAACATTTGAACCCTTAATTCTTATCTAGCTACTAAGAATAAATTAGGGTTAATTGAAATTCCTTTAAACGCCAGGCTTAAACATAAATACTGCTTACAGCATGTGCAGTTGGTAAAATTAAATATGTACACATATTTGAATCAACTGAAGGACCCAAACCGAGTAGGACTATGCATTAGAGAAGATTCTGCTGGTGGATGCATATTAAATTTTTCACTGTATTTCAGGAATCGTTCTAAGGCGGGAACATCCTCTTTGACATTTATTTCAGGCTTGTCACTCAGATAAACAAGGCAGCAAACCCAAACTGTTGGCTCTTCTTTTAAACAGGAGCCTTTGTATCAAGAGCCTAAACTCTGAGGAAGGCCAATTGCACACCTACACTAACCAGCTGCATGATAGCTGTTACTCCCGCTTCCCCCAGAAAAAGATTAAAACAGTGTAATTAGTCTTTCTTGACATACGAGGTTGTGCCTTCTTTGATGATGTTACATATTTAGGTGCAGGGTAATATTCACAATTTATCTTTCATCTTTATTGTAGTTGAGTCACATAAAAGTAGTCTTTATCTGAATAAAGCGAAGTTGGGTCTCAAACCTTCATTTAACGAATTGACTGATGGATGAAAGGTTGAAGACAGAATTCACATTGGTGGGAAATTAAATTACGTACAAAAACACTGGTTTAACTGTGGGACAATATTTGGCTTAGAAAGCCGTCACTCTAGATATAACCGACTTTTATTTATTTTTAAACAGCATTTTATTTTTTTAAAAAATAATACCCCATGTCATCTTATTTCCACTCTGATTGTAAAATGAGATTCCATGCTTAGCACCCCCAAAATACACATATATATCTATTTGAAATGATCAGCCAGCCTTTTCTTTGGCTTCTACCAAGAATATAGGGAGGGAGAAAAAGGGGGAAAAGACAAGCTTCAAGTTATAATGTTAATTTGAAGGTAACCGGCCTTTCAAGAATTAATTTCAGCCAAAGCAATAATCATTATTTACCAGCGTGTGACATTTTTATCACTCATCATATTAGCAAATTTCCATTGAAAATGCTAAAATGGTTCGTCATAAGGCAGATAACTGCTCTAGCTGTAAAAATGACCAACACAAGTGCCGGGACTCAAACATTAAATTATACTGTAATTAATAAAGACAGTTAAACTGTCTACTAGCAACAGCAATTTAGGTAACCACATTTGATCGGCTATAAATTGTAACTACATTAAAATTCCAGAAATATTAGCAATATGGATTAGTTGATGGAAGTCACTGCTGATCACCAATTCTCTCCTTTTTTTTTTTTTAAAAAAAACAACGGAAGCACAGGTCAGGTTGACCACAAATCTGTGAGCGAAGATCAGGCCTTAGCACTTTTAATCTTGTGAAACAAGCAATTACAAATAGTTGCATCGATTTGTTAAAAAGCTTTAGGTGACATAAATTGTTTCCTGTTTAGCTTATTGCTCTGATACATAAATGTCACCCAGTCCAGTATTAATTAGGCCACAGAAGAACACTGGGTGACTTCCAGTGACGAATGTGTCAGTCCTTTTGTGAGCTTTCTGGGGAGCTGCTCTCGCTGGCTCATTTCTTATTAGTGACAGAGAGAGGAAGGAAAAACTCTTTTGCTATGTGAAGTCTTTAATACCAGTTTAATATTCAATTCTCAACTAAATTGTGGGATTTCGCACTTGCTTTCTTGCTACTTGACATAAAGCAGCACATTTGAAAAACATCTTCCAAACAGAAGAGTATTTACAAGGCATTTCAGCCTCTGAAAAGGTAATACTCCTCCCTTCTCAATATAGGGGACTGCACGGGTTTCCGTGGATTGATATTTCTACACTTAAAATACAATTTTAAATGGCTTGTGCACGTTACTGACTTAACAGAAATCAAATGCATCACATACACTTTCTTTAGGTAGGCATGCCACTTAGAAAAATACATGAGATTCTGGGGGCAGGGGGAAAGTCTGGAGAAAATTTATTAAATAGAAGTTTTTACTGTAATAGAATATTAATGTAAGCCAATGCTCATTTGCCATTAAGCTGATCCTTTTTTTCTTTTTCTTTCTTTTTTTTTTTTAACATACACATGCTTTTTATTATTTTGCACTCAAGCAAAAATTCCACATTCAAAGACTTTCCATCTAGTTGGGAATGTCTCTGGCAAGAAACACGTAAGAAACCCTGACCTCCAGAAAGACAGCAGACCGTCCACACTGAGCTTTAGCCCCACAAGGCCACGCATGCAAACGTAAGGTACACGCTAGTCAACAGTGTGGAATCCGGAAAAACAATTATTCTTTAAATCCTGCCTCACCGCTACTCCACCAGCGCACAGACGAAAATGTTTGATTTGCAACATAAAAGATTCATTAATTACCGCTTGAATATTTAAAGCTATTTTGCAGTCTAACAGAGATAAAGCAGTGAATTAAAACCTCTAATAAAATTGTAAAAATATTTCGGTAAGTTTACCAGTGTTATGATTTAGGGAGAGATTCAAGCATTCTCACAGAATAGAGTCTTAGCAATTTTCAAGTGTGTATTTGGAAGAAAGACCTAAGTGTTCTAGGAATAATTTGTTTCTCACTTTCAAATGTTTACTAATAATTTGTTTTCGAATCAAGTTTGCTACATTAGAATTCCACCGGTGGAGGGAAAAGAAGATCTGTCAAGCAGGTCGGAGCATGGTGTGTCTGACCCAGAAATTAAACTACTTTCAAAAGTATTCCATTAGGGGCTTCCCTGGTGGTGCAGTGGTTGAGAGTCCGCCTGCCGATACAGGGGACACGGGTTCGTGCCCCGGTCCGGGAAGACCCCACATGCCGCGGAGCGGCTGGGCCCGTGAGCCATGGCCGCTGAGCCTGCGCGTCCGGAGCCTGTGCTCCGCAACGGGAGAGGCCACAACAGTGAGAGGCCCGCGTACCGCAAAAAAAAAAAAAAAAAGTATTCCGTTAGGCTGAAGGCTTTAGAAGCGATCACATGAAAAGTGGTCAGTTCCTGCCCACAAAATGCATGAAAACCTAAAAACACCCAACCCCAAGAATATAGCCTAACAGTCCCTCCGACGCCTGCCCAGCATTAGATGTATTTTTTTTTTTTTTTTATGATCCTTGAGGTCAGCACTCCCCAACCTTTCTGGCACCAGGGACCGGTTTCGTGGAAGACAACTTCTCCACGGATTCGGTGGTGGGGCGGGAGGGCGTAGGGGATGGTTCAGGGGTAACGCCCGCGGTGAGGAGCGGCAGATGAAGCTTCACGTGCGCGCCTGCCCGCCGCTCACCTCCTGCTGTGCAACCCGGTTCCCAACAGGCCGCGGACTGGGAGCAGTCCGCAGCCTGGGGCTTGGGGACCCCTGCTTTGGAGCATTTCAGTGTTTGGATCCTGGGATCCTAGAAGTAGAGCCCAGCATGTTCTTGGAATCAAATGCTAGGGAACCTGAATGCCAAGTGACCAGACCCAACCCTGACCATACGAACTGGGTGACTTTAGCAAGTAAGTAATTTCATCTCTTTGGTCCTCCCCTTCCTCTTTCTGCTAATTGAGGGCATTTAACTACATGACCAGAAGGGTTCCTTCCAATTTTAAGGTTCTAAAAATTTAATAACATATTCCCCCTTGGGAACTTTTCTTGATGAAATCTACCGTCTCAGCATGAACCAGTGTGTGTGGCACTCCATCTTTCACCACTATTAGAATACTGTCCAATTGAACCCCGCCTTCTGACATGCCCTCTTAGGAGCAAATTTCACTAGCATGCATGCTTCCAACCATCCACCCATTCATCCATAAATAAGCATTCAATGCATTCAATGCATTCAATGACCTGCTCCAACTCAACATTGGAGGTAAACTGGGAACAAGACAGACAAAGTGTTGGCCCCATTGTAGCCCACGGTCCACTGGGCAGAGAGTTCTTAAACATTAGCTTGTACTGTAATGCACTGAGTGCTAATGAGAAGGGAAGTCCAGGAATACACAGGAAGACCACCCGTCCACTGTGGACAGTCAAGGAAGCTTCTGGGAACACACCATGTTTAAGTGAAACCCAAAGGATGTCTAAGAGTACGGCAGCTCGGAAGAAGAAGTTGCTCTAAGCAGAGGCAAAAGAGCTGGAGTCTGAGAGGCATGGACTTCAGGGCAGGGTCAGCAAGAAATTTTACAGAAAAACCCTAAATAGAGTCAGCCTGGCAGGGACCATATATCATGCATATGGCAGAATCATAATTTTTGTTAACAAATCCCAGTGCTTTACACCATCCAGGTCAGTAATTCCTGAGGAGTTGACGCTACATCAGCTTCGCATTCCGGGGAGGGAAGTGCCCCTCTCTTGGGGCCACGCTGGTCACTTCGCTCCTCCCGGGCCCCAAGCACACTCTGCCTCAGGGCTCGGGGTTTCCCTTCCCTCTGCACTGGATGGGCTTTTCCTGGCTCTCTGTGTGGCACACAGGCTTCCTCCCTCCAACCATCCCAACAGAGAGACCTTTCCTGACCATGCGGTGTCCACGGCACCCTGCCTGCCTGCTCTACCCTCCACACTCCACAGCCCCCTCACACACTTTGTTGTTTCCACTGCACCTAGTGTCTCGTAGCATTCTGCATTCATGTGTGCCTTTGCTTACGGCCCATCTCCCTCCGACGACAAGGGCACAGACCCAGGCTGTGTGCTCAGCTGCTGCATCCCCAGCACGTGGACCACGAATGGACACTCACAGTTGTTGAGTGAATGAACAAACACTACCCTGAGAGGAAGGGAAGAGGTGGAATTTGAACTCCTACAGTCAGATTCCAGAGCCTGCCTGCATAAGCCATTCCACTGTATTTCATGGCCAAGCAAACCAAGTATCATTTCTAAGATTCTCACACCAAACCTGCCAGGTAGGAATGATCACCCGCATCTCACTGATGCAGACGCCGGGGCTTTCTAAGTGACACACTCAAGGTTGCGTGGAGGAGAAGCTGGAGAGTTGGCATTTGCCTCCATGGCTGACTTGCCTCCATGGCTGATTCTTTTAGCCCATTTATTGGCACTGGTCACACCACTTACCTCTAAAGAGCCTCTCACCTAAGGTACCACATATGCTCATGTGACAATATAGCTTTAAAGTGGAATCACTGACATTCTCTTTTAAGATATTACAAAGTTATCAAATAATATGGAGAAAAACCATTTAAATGTGAACCCTCTACAGCCTGTTGTGCCCACCATTTTATTTTAAATGGAATTTTTATTTTATATTGGGGTCTAGTTGATTTACAATGTTGTCTTAGTTTCAGGTGTACAGTAAAGTGATTCAGTTATATATTCAGTTATATATACATATGTGTGTGTATGTATAAATATATATATTATATATATATTCAGTTATATATACATATATCCACTCTTTTTTAGATTCTTTTCCCATACAGGTTATTACAGAATACTGAATAGAGTTCCCTGTGCTATCCGGTAGGTCCTTGTTGATTATCTCTTTTATATATAGTAGTATGTATGTGTTAATCCCAAACTCCTAACTTGTCCCGTTGTGCCCACTAGTAAATACAGTGGCAAGAGAACAGTGCCCAGGCACGGACACACTCTGAATTAATTGTGTATCACAGGGTCTTTATGATTTGCCTCACGTCCAAGAGGACTATTTCTGTTCCTTCCTGAAATGGTGAGTGGCCTGACATATGCCTTGAGTTTTTTTTTCTGTAAAATCCCCTAAAAGTCTTTCTCATAGGTAGATAAAAACCTTTATATCCAGAATCCCCATCTTAGCTGAGATCCGTTGTTCCCTGACAGGACGCCTAGAGCGACTGTGAGCTCCTTGAGGGCAGGCTCTCTCTGTCTTGTTCCCTGTGGGACCACCCTGAACGTGCCTGGTGGGCAATGAGAGTGGCTAAGGGCAGAAGCAGACGAGCCCGGGACTGAAGCCAGATAAATGGGATTTCCGTTGCCCTGGCCTCTGGATAACTGTGCAAATTTGGGCAAATGTCTCTAAGCTTCAGTAAAAACTCTCACATGGCAAGATTGGTATAATGACGAAACGAGATTTCATGTGTGTCTATGTGTGTGTCAAGAGTGAGCCACGGAATCTGCTCCTAAGAAATGGGATAAAGTGTTGAGCAAACCAGACTCAGTGCCTGTCCTCCTGTATTTTGCACTCTAGCTGGGAGCCAGGCTGTACTCAGCCTCACACTGGAATGTAAACTTCCAAGTGTTCCAAGGATGTGTCATACACAGAGAAACGTGCTCTTGAGGGGAGGGGTCAAGAAAAAGCTCTGCAAAGACAAAAGACTGAGTTAAGACCTGAAAGGTGAGTGAGGATCATCTAGGTGGACGTCCAGTGACTTGGTTTCCCAGCAGTCATTTCTATTCTGCAAGTACAGCGCCCTTATTCCTTGGGGAGCCACCCCTCTCCCACGCTGTCCATGTTACTTCGGCAGGACTTTTACCTTCCTGCTCAGAGCTCATCCCAAGACTTTTAGGAAAACTGTTGAGAGAAATACTCTTCCTGAAGAAACTGTTGATTGGCCAGGCCATGAGCTTAAAAGCTATGCTTGGCTGCTTGTGCTATAACACGGAAAGGAGCCACCTAAGTAAAAGGAAATAAAGGAAAACAAAGAAGAGAAAGAGACAGTGGTAGAAGCCCAGAACAAGACTAAGAGCTGATACCGTGGCTATGTAAGCAGTAGAGCAGTCAGGCAGGCAGTGGGATACCATAAGTCAACTTTGGAAGAGCCAAGGGGAGAGCCCAGGGGCTATGGAGGAGGCCACTGTATTGCAGGTCAGTCAGAAAGGATGAGCTGAACAGTGACGATGTGGATAACGAGAGGGAGGGACCCAGGAGGCCATCTGGAGATCAACTGGGTAGGATTTAGTGACCGACTGAATGCAGGGTGTCCTACATAGAGATCAGACTTGTGGTTGCCAAGGGGATGGGGGTGGGGAGGGGAGGACTGGGAGGTTGGGATTAGCAGATGCAAACTATTGTATAGAGAATGGACAAATAACAAGGTCCTACTGTACGGCACAGGGAACTATATTCAATATCCTGTGACGAACCATAATGGGAAAGAATATGAAAAAGACTGTATATATATATATATATATATATATATATGTATGTATAACTGAATCACTTTGCACTTTGTACAGCAGAAATTAACACAACATTGTAAATCAACTATACTTGAGTAAAGTTTTTTTTTTTTTTTTAAGACTAAGAGCTGAGACCAAGACAGGAAGCCAGGAGGGGAGGGGAGACTGAAACCGACACTGGGAACAATACAGATATACTGATCACATCATTTGAGCTCCTGGATGCAGCCATGCCTGAAGCTAGAGGTATACTCCTGGCTTTCAATTATGTGAGTCAATAAATTCTCTTGCATAGGCCGGTTTGAGGTGGCTCTCTTTCTTTTGTAATCAAATAGTCCTAATGACGATACTGCGAGGCAGGAGGCAATTCACAAAGGAAACAACATGCATCAAGGCCCTGCTACAGAAAAGAATATTCCAAGTTCAAGGATCTCAAAGGAGGTCTGTATGTCTGGAGCTCCAAAAGTAAGGGAGAGCACAGGTTAGACGATGTTTAAGACAGAAGCCCAGGCTAGGCCACTCATAATCATGGCTTCGTAAGAAAAAGTCATGTGACATGCCAAATACATGTTCTATTTGATCCTTCTCCTGTCAGTGTGCAATTAAAGTTACAACTCTAAAACACAGTGGTACTAGGAAGAAGAGCAGCACCTCTTCGGAGCTGGAAGAGAGGCGAAATGTGCTCACACCAAATCCAGCGTCATCCAAGATGCTAAAAAGGGATAGCTGATCATTGGGGGAAAAACTTGGCTGCATTTTATACTGTTTCTCTCATTTCTTGATCAGAGGGAATTTGTCTTCAGGCTTGACTGAACACAGACTCAAATACAGACTCACAGCTAAACAGAGAGAGGGGTCACTAATGCTTGAGTTTACCTCTCCAAAAGTGGTGATTTTGCAAAAAATGTCTTCAGAGTCTCAAATAAGCAGTAATTAAGAATATAAAAGATGCTAAAGAACAGAGCAAGGCGAGACCTACAGACAACGGACTCAAAGAGTGGCACGTATTTGATGTGTCTGTGTTTCCTTCCCCACCTACTAAATAATAAGTCTTCTCCTCTTCCACCCTCCATCCTACCCCAAACACTCCATCTCTTGGTGGATGAAACTCACTCTATCCAACCACAGGTGGGTTTCCGCTTCTGAAACTCAGCTGGCACACAGCCATATGATAGTGTCACTGTTTTTACCCAGTGTCCAAATTCTGGTTGATGCTGTCTATGCTATACCAGCTGCTGACTATTTTGAATATCGCCCCTGGCTTCCTCTGTGCGGTAAAGAAGGAGACCACAGGCAGTGCCGTATCTGTGAGTCTGGAGTCAGGGTCCCCTGTCTTCACCATCAGAGATGTCTAAGGGAGGACTATAGCCCAGCCTGGGTCTTCCCCTCCTCTCCCAGCCAACCATAATAACCAACAGCAGGAGAGACATCCTCTAACTGGCCATGCCTGTGGGGAATATTTACCACACTCATTAGAACCATACTGAATAGGGTAAAACTGTTCCTTCTAAAAAATAACAGTGATGCCAGGGAGCCTAAAACAACTGTCCACTAGCCCCACCAGTGCTATGTATGGTGTTGAGCTTTCACCACTGAAAGACATAATCCCCAGCCCTCAAGTTCCTTATTATCTAGTTACACCTTAGAGATGGATCATTCATCTAACAAACCGTTATACTGAGTGCCTACTGTGTGTCAGACACCTTTTTACTTTCTGGGGGCTCAGTAGTAAACAAAGCAGAAAATAATCCCTGCCTCCTTTTACTTCCTCTCTAGAAAGGGGAAACAGATAACAGCAGGTTAGATAGTGATAGGTAGTCGGGAGAAAAAGAGCAGGGGAGGGGGATAGAAAGTGCCTAGAAGAGGGCTGGCAGGCTGGTTGCCATAGTAAAGCCCTCCATCATAAGGTGCTATTTAAATAAAGATCTGAAGGGAGCAAGGGGGCTAGATATCTGAGAGAAGAGTGTTCTACGAAGAGGGAACAGAGGAGGCAAAGGCTCTGTGTCTAGAAGAAAAAGAGTGGGGAAGAGGTGGTAGGAGACAAGGACCGAAAGGTAATGGAGCAGATGGTGTTACACATCAGTGACCTCACTGTGAGGACATGTGCTTTTCTTGTTGGTGAGATGGAAGCCATTGGAGGTTACGAGCACAAGCATAACATCCACTGACTTGGATTTTAACAGGATTCCTCTGGCTGCTACGCTGTGAATGGAGGGAACCAAGTATGGAAGCAGAGGCATTGGATGGAAGAGAGACTACAGTGGCTAGACCTAAGGGGGCAGCGGGAGAGACGGTGAGGAGGAGTTATATTTTGAAAATAGAGCCAACGGAATTTGCCGCTGACTATGGCCCATCATGAGAAAGGAGAAGGGTCAGTGAAGACTCCAAGGTGTTCTGGCACGATAAACTGAAAGAACAGAGTTGCCATTGACCAAATTGGGAAGACTTCAACAGGAACAGGTACAAGGTAATATCAGGAGATTGACTGACACTTTTAAACCCAAACAGGTTTGCTGACCACCCAACTTGAGATGTTGAGTAGGCAGCTGATTAAAGGAGTCTGGAGTTAGGGAAGTGGATGGAGCTGGATACGTGCACGGGTGTGTGATGGGTCAGGAAAGCGTAAATGATATTTTGCTTTCAGTAACACAGGGAAGGTAGAAAATCCTGGTCCCGTGAAAACAGAATCTAATTTGGAGAAACTGAAAAGTTTCAATTCAAGGAAATCAAGAACTGGAAGATCCAGCAGAATTATTTGTGGCCCAATATCAGGTGACTTACTTCATGAACTTAAAATTGATGTCCTCGGGGTGGGGGTGGGGAAGTCCCCTATGTTAGCCTTAAAGCAAAGGAGATGTGGTAATTACTTAGTGCTAAATTAAGTTCATAAAATAAAAATTTGTAGTTTGTAGATGAGACCTAGAAATTTGTGTGTGGTGGTGGGGTGGGGAGAGAAAGAGCATGTTGTGTATATATAAGCAACTTCTAACCTCAAGTAGCTCCTGGGTTGCACTTTTTTTTTTTTTTTTTTTTTTGTGATACGCGAAAAAAGGCCACTGCTGTGGCCTCTCCCATTGCGGAGTACAGGCTCCGGACGCGCAGGCTCAGCGGCCATGGCTCACGGGCCCAGCCGCTCCGCGGCATGTGGGATCTTCCCAGACCGGGGCACGGACCCGTGTACCCTGCATCGGCAGGCGGACTCTCAACCACTGCGCCACCAGGGAAGCCCCTGGGTTGCACATTTTTAAGGAGTCACTAATTTAAAACTAAACATTTTCAGAAAGATCAGTTCACCTTAGGTTCATTCTCTCTCAGAAGTCCCTCCTTAATTACAAAACCTGCATAACCCATTTCCTTTGGTGTGCAAAAAGGTGTGTAATTAAACCATCAGCATAATACCTATCTCCATGTAAAACCCACACTTATGAACTTTAACTGCTGAATAAAACCTCCTATTACATGACCATTAAGTATTATGAATAAAGCAAGTCATGGTAGGACTTGATTAATTTTTATGCACTATGGATTATGTCGAGAAGAAATTTGATTTTGGTGGGTCTCCTCCAGGGCAACCCCACTCACCGTCTTTGATGGCTTCACCTCAAGAAAGGCATGTGCTGAGTTGGCTTAGGGAAAAGGCATCTGACCGCACTGTGGACCTCAGATACTCTTGTTCACGGAGAAATCTCAGGCATCCCTAATAAATAAACAACACAATCAGCACTGGAGAGAAAGGAAACAATGGCAATGGCGGGACAAAAAAAAAAAAAAAAAGTTGACTTCCCTGGGTATATTTTCCAAAGCTGACATCTTTTTAAATTAATACATATTTTAACTTTTTAGTTAAGAATAAGAATCTCAGTTTGAGTTAGTTAAGAATAAGAATAAGAATCTCAGTTTGAGACTGGTGTATTTCATTTGGAATTCTAAAAACAATCAATTTGTGCCTCAGGAGCTTGACTTGAAGATTCTCAGTTTAGACTCTATTAGGGAAAAGGAAGAGTTGTGAATGGCATCTCAAAACCCCCTGTGGAATTTATTCTATGAACTTCTGAGTAGGTTAGCAGGATGTAAGAGCAGTGTCTCCAAGCAGAAAGAACCAAAGTTGACCAGCAAGTAGAAAGACAAATTTGGAGCAGAGAGAACCAAAACTTAGATGCTTGGGTCTGAGAAGTACCCAATACAGTGTCCCTGCCAGGGTAATGTCAGAGATCCCAAGTAAGGCTATAAGGGTTCCAAAAGTGAAAGGACCTAAGCTAGGTTTCCCAGGGTTAACTCAGAGACAAACAAACAAACAAACAAAAAAACCCCATAACCAAGAAGGACTGACCAGGACCTAACCATGGGAAAGTGAGGTGGTAGGCAAATAGCCTGAGAAAAACCTTTGAAAGTCCTGGTGTTTAGAGTGGTAGGAGAAACATGCAAAGTGTTTCTGGGACCTCCCTTCCAGAGGGCCTCAGGAGTGGATACGAGCCTAGAAACTGAGGGGTGAGGTTAATAAGGTAATAGTGCTGGAACCCAGGTAGGGTAAAGAACAGGTAACAGAGGTATATAGGCAGAGACAACTTCCCGTGAGCATTCCCTTATCTGCCTCGTCTCTTTCTCCATACCCTGAAGTATAAAAAAACTCCAACAGAGGGAGTCTGCTCTTGGAAAACAGCAGTGTCCAAGGTGGAAGCACAAGCAAATTCCATGAGGGTCAGATTCAGCTTGTAAAGAAGTGGAAAAAATGATAGGGCCAAATCCAGACTATAATGCTCGAGGATCAAACATCCCTCTCTTCCCCCAGGGTTTGGACTTTAGCTTCTCCTTAGAATCCACTTTGCTAGACATGTTAGTTGACACCCACAGGGTGCATGAGCTTAGAGAGAAAAATTAGTCACATCAGTAATACATTTACTATTCAAGACAGATAGCTGTCATTTATATATGAAATCAAAAGTAGATTTTCAGCATAAACCTTTTAGATAACACTCCTGGGGGCAGTACTCCAGTAAAAAGGAAAGTCCTAGAGGAATATTATATATGATAATGATAGCATAGCAAAGCTTGCTTTGCTTTGTACAAAAGCAAGGACAAAAACAATACACATTCTTAATAATCCAAACCTAAATTCTAGTTAATACCAACATAGAGTTGTTGATGTGTGGGCTCAGATCTGAGAATATAACAAGAGGAAGGGGAGAGAAAACTAGAGGAGTTGTCTTTTTCAAAGGGAATAAATTGCTTTTTGTAAGTTTAAGAAATATATAGGGAAGCATGGATATCCTGATGTGTTGTCCCTATTTTAATAAGAACTAGCAGTAGAGGGCAAGGGAAAGATGGAAAGTGTAACATATAGGAAACAGAAAACATGATAGCTAAAATAAATTTTAATACAATGGTTTTACAGTAAATATAAACATGTTAAATTCAAAAATTAAAATATAAAGACTCTGATGTTACATTAAAAATATAAGCACTAGTAATTTTTTTTTTCTACAAGAAGCACACTTAAACAAAAGGGTACAGAGTTTAAAAATAAAGCAGTGAATAAGGAAGACCAAGAAAATATGAACCAAAGAAAATAGTGGCAACTATTTCATAAAAACAGTGAAGAAAGCACTTTTCGGAAAAAGATATCACGTTGGACAAAGACATAAATTATAAGCCTTTCAAAGGAATAAGAAATAAAAAAAGACAGTGATAATAAACACTTAACATGTGACTAATAATATAGCCTCAAAATGTACTCGGCAGCAGTAAGAGTTCGTTACAGGAAGTAATAAGCAAGTAAAAAATTGTAGATAAAAGATTTAACAAATTCCTCTCAGAATGTGTTGGACCAATCAGAAAATGAAGAGCACAAATATGGAACATTTGAATAAATTGATTTGTAGGCTCAAACTAGTAGGGGTAAGTGTATGTGAAGAGAACAATATATCAAACAAAAACTATACATTCTTTTTATAAAATAATGTAAAAAGTATACATTATTTTTATTTTAGTCATACACATAATATTCCCCAAATTCGCCTTGAACTAATTCACAAAAGAAGCCTGAAAATGCAAAAGAATCAATCTGAAAAATTACATTCTCTTACATAATAGCTTAAACATTCCACATGTCTAAAAACAAAGTAACCCTGACTTAAGTGAAAATCAAAATCAAGAAAATTATAATAAAAATAAATCACTGTAAAAGTACTAAAGTAGTTTCTAGATGAAAATATACAGCTTTAAAACACTTGATGGTAAGTAAAGAAGCATTACAAATTATTTCAAGAAGTTGAACACTTCTACTGCTTCAGCTGGGATGAAATGACAAGGAGTTGATTTACCTTCCTACTTAAGCAAAAAGCAAACAATTCCCCTGCACCTACCCACCCCCAACACAAAAAAACCCTACAAAAACAAACAAACCAGTTTTTTGAGACACAGGATAGCAGATAACAAAGTACAGTGATCCTTAAGAAATGGGAAACAAATAAGATGAGGCCCATGATAACTCCAGACTGCAGAGCTTGCAGCCGGAAGCAGTTTGCAGCCTGAAGTAGAGGGAGTGGAAGTACAGGCAGAGGTTGGTGTATTAAAGACAACAGTAGCCAGCCCTCACACGGTGCTGGCAACAGTGACTATTACAATCAGCCAGAATGGAAAAACTTCAAGATTCAGAAGGCAGTGACTGATTAGCGTACTTAGAAGGGTCCGGCCTCAGTGGTGAGGATTAATTACCCTAGAGTAAATATTGCTCAGGCACTGCCTAGGAAATCCTGAAATCCAGACTAGCAAATCCAAGGAGCAAACTATTTTCAAGTAACTTAACTGCATCCCAGAACAAATCTCAAGAATATTGGTAGGAATAAAAAAAGTATCTAGCTTCCAACAAGGTAAAATTCACAACAACTAGCATCCAACCAAAAATGACCAAACATGGGGACTTCCCTGGTGGCGCAGTCATTAAGAATCCACCTGCCAATGCAGAGGACACAGGTTTGATCCCTGGTTCAGGAAGATCCCACATGCCGCGCATCAACTAGGCCCATGTCTTACAACTACTGAGCCTGCGTGCCACAACTACTGAAGCCTGCGTACCCTAGAGCCCATGTGCCACAACTAGTGAGCCCACACGCTGCAACTACTGAAGCCTGTGAGCTCTAGGGCCCATGTGCTGCAACTACTGAGCCCGTGTGCTGCAACTACTGAAGCCCGTGCACCTAGAGCCCGTGCTCAGCAACAGGAGAAGCCACCACAATAAGAAGCCCGTGCACCGCAACAAAGAATAACCCCTGCTGGCCGCAGCTAGAAAAAGCCCGTGCACAGCAGTGAAGACCCAATGCAGCCAAAAAAAAAAAAAAATTACCAAACATGATAGGAAACAGAAAAATGACCTATATAAGAAGGAAAAAGAAAAAAAAAAAAGAATCGAAACTGTCCCAGAGCTACCAAAGATATCTGAAGTAGCAGACAAGGATATTAAAATAGTGTTGTAACTGTATTCCATACCTTTAAAAGTTAAATGGAGGCATAGAAGATATTAAAAAAAGACCTGACTTGAACTTCTAGAAATGAAAACTACAATGCCTGAGATGAAAAATACAGTGGATGGGATTAATGGCAGTTTAGACATCATAGAAGAAAAGAAAAGTGAACTTGAGGTAACAGCAATAAAAACTATCCAAAGTGAAAAAGAGAAGAGGGAATGAATAAAAGATAAAAAGTTAAAAGAAGGGGAAAAAAGAATGAAAGAAAGGAAGAATGGAAGGAAGAGAAGGAAGAGAAGGAAGGAAGGACGCAAGGAATAGGAAAAAAAAAAGAGCATCAGTGCACTAGGGGACAACTTCAAGCAAGATAATATACATCTAACTGGAATCCCCAAAGTAGGGAGTAGGACATAAAAATATTTGAAAAAATAATGACTGATTTTCCCCCCAAATTTGCTAAAAGCTCTAAACCCACAGTCCAAGAAGCTCAATGAATCCCAAGTATTAGAAGCATGAAGAAAACTACACCACAGCACATTATATTCAAATTGCGCAAAAACAGTGGTAAAGAAAATCTTAAAAACTGCCATAGCTAAACCCGCACATTTTATAGAGGAACAAAGAATGACTGCAGATTTATCATCAGAAGCAACACCAGTGACAAGACAGTGGAGCAACGTCTTTAATACAATGAAACGAACCGTCAACACAGCAATCTAAATCCAGGAAAAAAAATTCTTTTTAAACAGAATATGAAATACAGACTTTTCCACCTAGACAAAAGCTGAAAGAATTCATTACCAGCAAACCTGCACTACAAGACATGTAAAGAAAGTCCTTCAAATAGAAATAAAGTGACAAAAGATGGACATATAGGTCTTTACAAAGGAATTAAAGGTGCCAAAAATGGTAATTGTATCACTAAACGCATACAATTTTTCAATTTAAATGACTTTACAAAAGAACTGACGGGGACTTTCCTGGTGGCGCAGTGGTTAAGAATCTGCCTGCCAATGCAGGGGACACAGGTTTGATCACTGGTCCAGGAAGATCCCACATGCTGCAGAGCAACTAAGCCCATGTGCCACAACTACTGAGCCTGCACCCTAGAGCCCGCGAGCCACAACTATTGAGCCCACGTGCCACAACTACTGAAGCCTGTGTTCCACAGCAAGAGAAGCCACCGCAATGAAAAGCCTGCACACCACAATGAAGAGTAGCTGGCCACTGCTCTCCACAACTAGAGAAAGCCCCCGCACAGCAACGAAGACCCAACGCAGCCAAAAACTAAAAAAAACTAAAAAAAAAAAAAAAAAAAAACTTAAAAAAAAGGAACTGATGAATCAAACAAAAATAATAAGAATGTATTTTGAGGTTTATAACATATATAAAAGTGAATGTTTTACAGCAATTGTACAAAGGATAGAAGAGAATAACTGCAAGTACACTATTTCATGATTATTATGTGAACTGGTATAACATCACCTGAAGATGGGCTGATGATTTAAACACATATAAATTCTAAAGTAATGACTAAAATAAATATTAAAGACTTACAGCTAATAAGCCAACGAAGAATATAGAAGGGAATCATAACTACTCAATCCAAAAGAAGGCAGAAAAAAAGGGGGGGGGAGGAAAACGAACAGATGGCACAAGTAGAAGACAAATCCCAAGATGATGAACTTACATCTAACCATATCATTAATGATGTCAAATGCAAATGGTCTGAATACTGCAATGAAAAGGAAGAAGATTATCAAGTTGTAAAACAAAAGCAATGCCAACCAAATGCTGCCTATAAGAAATACAGTTTAAATATGAAAATACAAACAGGTTAAAATGCGTGGGAAATGAAATAACATATTTAAAAGAAAGCTACGGAAATAAAAGATATACCATATAAAAAAGAAAGCTAAAATATGTATGTAATGCAGATATCATAGCAAAAAATATTATCGGGATTAAAAATCATAATGATACTCATTAAGAAGTCATAAAAATCTTAAATTTTTATGCACCTAATAACAGAACTTAAAAATATACAAAGCCAAAGTGGATAGAGCCACAGGGTGAAATAGAAAAATTTGAAACTATAATGTGAGATTTTTTTTTTTTTTTTTTTTTTTGCGATACGCGGGCCTCTCACTGTTGTGGCCTCTCCCGTTGCAGAGCACAGGCTCTGGACGCAAGGGCTCAGCGGCCATGGCTCACGGGCCTAGCCGCTTCACGGCATGTGGGATCTTCCCGGACCGGGGCACGAACCCATGTCCCCTGCATTGGCAGGCGGACTCTCAACCACTGCGCCACCAGGGAAGCCCATAATGTGAGATTTTAATACCTCTTTCAATAACTGACTAACAAGTACACAGAAAATTAGTAAGAATATAGAAGATTTCTGCAACACAATTAGCTATCTTGATGTAATTGCTATCTTTGGCATATCCTACCCAAAAAGACAATGTATATTCTTTTCAAGTGCGCACAGAACGTTTACCCAAATTGACCATATTCTGGATCCTAAACAAGTCTCAATAAATTTTAAGGATTCAAGTCATACAAAGTATGTTCTCTGACCAATATAATTAAAACAGAAATAAGAGTAAATTTCTGGAAAATACCCATAATTTTGGCAATTAAATAACCCCATTATAAATAACCTATGGGTCAAAAAAGAAATCAAAAAAGAAATTAGAAAGTATATGAACTGAATGAAAATGAGAATAAAAGACATCAAAATTTGTAGCATGTTGCTAAAATGGCACATATATTTATTGGAAAAGAAGTAAGTTCTAAAATCAATGCTGTCAGCCTCCACCTTCAAAAACTAGACTAAGAACAGAAAACGTAACCCAAAGTAAGCAGAAGAAAATACAGATTAGAGTGGATATCAATGAAATTGAAAATTGGAAAACATTAGAAAAAAATCAGTGAAGCACAAAGCTAGTTCTTTGAGAAGATCAACAAAATTCATAAATCTCTCTCCAGGCTTATCAGGAAGTGAAGAGAGAAGAAACAAATGACCAATAAGAGGACTGAGAGGGTAACAACATTACAGATTCTATCAATATCAGAAGAGTAACAAGGGAATATTATGTACAACTAACTGTATGCCAACAAATGAAACATCTTAGATGAAATAAATTCCTTAAGAGATGCAAACCACTGAAGAAGAAAGAGATAACTTGAATATCCTTTTATTTACTAAAGAAATTGAACTTGTAGTTAACAACCTTTAGAAAGAAAACTCTAGGACAAAATGATTACAATGGTAAATTCTACCAAATGTAGAAAGAAATAATAATTCTTCAAAAGTCTTCCTGAGAAGTGAAAAAGAAAAAATACTGCACAACTCATTCTAAAAGGCCAGTATTACCCTGACACCATAAGGAGAAAAAGCCATTACAGGAAAGAAACTAGAGACCAAAATTCCTCATGAACACAGATATAAAATTCTAAATAAAACTTTAGCAAATTGAATTCAGAAATACATAAAAAGATAATATAACATGGCAAAGTGGGGCTTATCCTAGCAATATAACTTGGTTTAATATCCAAAAATCAGTGTCAGAATTCTGATACATACAACATGGATGAACCTTGAAGAGAGTATGCTAAGTGAAATAAGCCAGACACAAAAGAACAAATATTATGTGATTCTATTTATATAAGGTACCTAGAGTAGGCAAATTCAGAGACAAAAAAATAGAACAGACGTTACCAGGGGCTGAGGGAATGAGTGATTTTTTAATGGATACAGCTTCTGTTTACGATGACAAAAGACTTCTAGAAATGGATTGTGATGATAGTATACAACACTGTGAAAGTACTTAATGCCACTGAGTTATATATTGAAAATGGTTAAAATGATTAAATTTATGCTATGTGTATCTTACCACATAACAATTTTAAAAAGAAAATAATTTTAAAATATAATTTACCACATTAACTCTCTAAAAATATAATCATCTTGAGAGATACTGGGGAAAGAAAAAAAAAAAGGACCCTTGACAAAAATCCAACATCCATTCCTGATAAAAACTCTGAGCAAAGTAGGGATAGAAATGGAACTTCCTTAACCTGATAAATGGTATTAGGCAAATGCAAATAAAGAATTTGTATATCCTCACAATGTGATACCACTACACATCTATTAGAATGACTAAAATTAAAAAGACTGACCACATCAAGTGTTTGCAAGGGTATAGAAGAACTGAAACATTCATATAATGCTGGTGGGAATGCTATATAATAATTTTGGAAAAATATTTTGGAATTTTCTTAAAAATTAATCATACACCTACCACACAATCTAGTCATTCCACTCCTAGATATTTACCCAAGAGAAAAGAGAGCATATGTCAGTACAATAAGCTATAGGGCTTCCCTGGTTGTGCAGTGGTTAAGAATCCACCTGCCGGTGTAGGGGACACGGGTTCCAGCCCTGGTCCGGGAAGATCCCACATGCCGCAGAACAACTAAGCCCGTGTGCCACAACTACTGAGCCTGTGCTCTAGAGCCCACGAGCCACAACTACTGAGCCCGTGCACCACAACTACTGAAGCCCACGCACCTAGAGCCCGTGCTCCACAACAATAGAAGCCACCGCAATGAGAAGCCCGCACACCGCAACGAAGAGTAGCCCCATCGCCGCAACTAGAGAAAGCCCGTGGGCAGCAACGAAGACCCAACTCAGCCAAAAATAAATGGAAAAAAAAAAACCTATACATGAAACAGCATAGCAGTCTTATTTGTAATAGTAAAAACTGAGAAGCAACTTAAATGTCCATCATTAGGTCAACGGATAAACAAACTGGTATATCCATATAATGAAATATTACCCAGCAATAAAGAGGAATGAAATCCTGACACAACATCTACATCGATACAACAATAAAAATGAGCCTTAAAGCCACACCAAAAAAAGAGTGCATACACTGCTACTCCATTTATATATGTGACATGTAATGTAAACTGATTCACAGTGACAGAAAGCAGATCAGTGGTTGCCTATGGGACAACGATGCAGGGATAGATGGGAGAAAGGGATTAGTTATGAAGCAGCATGAGGAAATTTTGGGTGACCTGGATGTGCTCCCTGTTTCCACTGAGGTAACTGTCTCATGGTTGTACACATATATCCATCTTATCAAATTGTACACTTTATTCCATGTTAGTTGTACTATAATAAAACTGTTTAAAAATGAGAAAGGAAATAGGGCAAATGGACAGAAATAAAGATACACTAAAGATAAGAACTGACATCTATGTAACAGAGGGGAAAAATAGAGAAGATTAACAAAAGTAGAAGCTAGTATTTTGAAAAGATAAAAAGGGAAACAAACCTTTGGCAACACTGACGTTGCACACAAAGAAGATTAAAAATGTATATATGTGCTTTTTGACCATCTGTATGTCTTCTGTGAAGAAATGTCTATTTAGATCTTCTGCCTATTTTTTGATTGGTTTGTTTGCTTGTTTTGATATTGAGCTGCATGAGCTATTTGTATATTTTGGAGATTAATCCCTTGTCGGTTGCTTCGTTTACAAATATTTCCTCCTATTCTGTGGGTTGTCTTTTAGTTTTATGGTTTCCTTTGCTGTGCAAAAGCTTTCAAGTTTAATTAGGTCCCATTTGTTTATTTTTATTTCCATTGCTCTAGGAGGTGGATCCAAAAAGATCTTGCTGTGATTTATGTCAAAGAGTGTTCTGCCTATGTTTGCTTCTCAGAGTTTTATATTATCTGGCCTTACATTTTGGAGTTTAATCCATTTTGAGTTTATTTCTGTATATGATGTTAGAGAATGTTCTAATTTCATCCTTTTACTTGTAGCTGTCCAGTTTTCCCAGCACCATTTATTGAAGAACTGTCTTTTCACTACTGTATAGTCTTGCCTCCTTTGTCATAGATTAATTGACCATAGGTGTGTGGGTTTATTTCTGGACTTTCTATCCTGTTCCATTGATCTATGTGTCCGTGATTGTGCCAGTACCATACTGTTTTAATTACTGTAGCTTTGTAGTAGAGTGTGAAGTTGGGGAGCCTGATACCTCCGGCTCAGTTTTTCTTTCTCAAGATTGTTTTGGCTATTCGGGGTCTTCTGTGTTTCCATACACATTTTAAGACTTTTTTGTTCTAGATCTGCAAAATATGCCACTGGTAATTTGATAGGTAGTGCATTGAATCTGTAGACTGCCTCAGGTAGTATAGTCATTTTGACAATATTGACTCTTCCTATCTTAGAACATGATATATCTTTCCATCTCTTTGTATCATCTTTGATTTCTTTCATCAGTGTCTTATATTTTTCAGAGTACATGTCTCTTGACTCCTTAGGTAGGTTTATTCCTAGGTATTTTATTCTTTTGATGCAATGGTAAATGCATTTCCTTAATTTTCCTTAATTTCTCTTTCTGATCTTTGGTTGTTAGTGTATAGGAACAAGAGATTTCTGTGTATTAATTTTGTATCCTGCAACTTTACCAAATTCATTGGTGAGCTCTAGTAATTTTCTGGTGGTATCTTTAGGATTTTCTATGTATAGTATCATGTCATCTGCAAACAGTGACAAAGATGCTCAACATCGCTAATTATTAGAGAAATGCAAATCAAAACTACAATGAGGTTTCACTATGGTCAGAATGGCCATATCAAAAAGCCTACACACAATAAAAGCTGGAGAGTGTGTGGCAAAAAGGGAACCCTCCTACACTGTTGGTGGGAAAGTAAATTGGTACAACCACTATGGAGAACAGTATGGAGGTTCCTTAAAAACTAAAAAGAGAGCTACCATATGATCCAGCATTCCCACTCCTGGGCATGTAATCGAAAAAAACCATAATTCAAAAAGATACATGGACCCCAATGTTCATGGCAGCACTACTGGCAATAGCCAAGACACGGAAGCAATCTAAATGTCCACTGAGAGATGAATGGATAAAGAAGGTGTGGTACATATATACAATGGAGTGATAATTAGCCATTAAAAAGAATGAAATAATGTCATTTGCAGGAACATGGATGGACCTAGACATTATCATACTAAGTGAAGTTAAGTCAGAGAAAGACAAGTATCATATGATATCACTTATATGTGGAATCTACAAAAATGATACAAATGAACCTATGTACAAAACAGAAAGAGACTCACAGACTTAGAAAACAAATTTATGGTTGCTGGGGTGGGGGAGGGAAGGGGAGGAGGGATAAGTTGGGATTGGCATATGCTCACTACTGTATATAAAGTAGATGGTAAACTGAGACCTGCAGTATAGCACAGGGAACTATACGCAATACTCTGTGGTGACCTGTATGGGAGGAAAGTCTGAAAAGGAGTGGGTATGAGAATGTGCATTGCTGGGTCGCTTTGTTGTACACCTGACACCAACACAACATTGTGAATCAACTCTACTCCAACAAAAAGTAAAAAGTTTTAATAATGTATACATAACAGAAGAAGGAAGAAATAACTACAGAGATTAACAGAAAAAATATTACAAACAACCCTGTGTCAATAAGATTGAAAGAAGACAAAATAAATACTTTGGCATAAGATAAAAACAGAAAAATAGAGTAGAAATTGCAACGGTAATTAAAGACCTACCCACTTACATAATATGCCCTTGGTCCAGATACTTTTACAGGTGAGTTCTTCCAACCTTCCCAAAGAACAGACAGCTTTTACCCTAATGTACTTGTTCCAGGAGGGAAAAAGAGGGAGAGAAAAAAACTGCCCAACTTATTTTATAAGAATATCCTTGGTTCTAAAATATGAACATAAAACAAGAAAAAACCACACAAGCCTATTTCTCTCAAGAATATTTATATGAGAATACTAAGTAAAATAGAGTTGAATAAATAAAAATTTATTATAAATGTATCTTACTCAAATAGACCTTTGTTCTGGAATACAGGGATGGTGTGACTTCAGAATATTAATTAAAGGGAAAAATTACAAGGTTAATAACAGAAAAATCTGGTAAGTTTCAACAACTGTCAGTGAATATATATATACACTGATCACGATCCATCTATATGTCATAATATTCATTTATCTTCTTACTTAATTTACTGATCAATTGATCGATCACTGGATCAACAAAGAAATATCTCCAACTTGTAAATTAGCTTAGTAACAAAAACTGTAAGATCATGTGTAATGGACAAATCTTAGATGTGGTTATTTTAAGAAGAGGAACAAGTCATTGATGTTTTCTATCATCACTAATGTTCAAAATAGTGCTGGAAATTCTATTTATTTCAGTAAGAAAAAAGAAAAGAAATAATAACTATAAGAACTGAAATAGAAGTATAAGTTCCCTAGGAATTATTTATTTTAAAATGTACAGTTTGTTGCAATTCATAAAACTCTATGAAAAGTACTAAATTATTGGGAAGATATATTATGCAAACATTAATTCTCCTCAAATAGATCTTTAGAGTCAATGCAATTTCAACCCAGCTCCCAAACAAGGTTTTTGTTTGGGGACAGGGGAGAATTTGACAATCTTCTTCTAAAATTTATACAAAATAGAACAGAGTCATATCAATTGTTTAAAAGAAGAACCAGATGGTGACCTTACCCTGCCAAATATCAACACTTATTATGAAGCTACAATCATCAAGCCAGTGGTGCATGTCATAGAGATGCATAAATAAACTACTGTATGAGATGAATTATCCAAAATAATGGTGCTGGGACAGTTGTTTTTTGACATAGAACAACATGAAGTTGGGTCCCTATCTCATAAATATCAATTCCAGATGGTTTTAAGAACTTAAACATCCTTAGAACAACCCAACAGAAATTTACACAACATACAACAGAAAAAAATATATAAGACATCAACATATTTTGGATATGAACCCCCTGTCAGTTGTATCATTTACAAATATCTTCTTCCATTCTATAGGTTGTGTTTTTGATTTCTCACTATTTCTTTTCCCTTTAAGTTTAATTAGGTCCCATTTGTTTATTTTTGCTTTTGTTTCCTTTGCCTTAGGAGACAGATCCCCACCCCCCAAAAAAAATTGCTATGATTTATGTCAAAGAGTGTTGTGCCTGTGTTCTCTTTTGGGAGTTTTATAACTTCCAGTCTTACATTTAGGTCTGTAATTCATTTTGAGTTCATTTTTGTATATGGTGTGAGAAAATGTTCTAATTTCATTTTTTTAAATATGTAGCTGTCCAGTTTTCCCAACACCACTGATTAAAGAGACTGTCTTTTCTGTACTGTATATCTTGTCCACTTTGTCATAGATTAACTGACCATAAGTGAGTGGGTTTATTTCTGGGCTCTCTATTCTGTTCCATTGATCTGTGTGTCTATTTTTGTGCCAGTACCACATTGTTTTGATTACTGTAGCTTTGTAGCATAGTCTGAAGTCAGGTAGCATGATATCTCTAGCTCTGTTCTTTTATCTAAAGATTGTTTTGACTATTAGGATCTTTTGTGTTTCCATGCAAATTTCAGAATTATTTTTTCTACTTCTGTGAAATATGCCATCGGTATTTTGATCAGGAAGGCACTGAATCTGTAGATTGCCTTGGGTATTATGGTCATTTTAAAAATATTAATTCTTCCAGTCCTTGAACACAGTATATCTTTCCATCTGTTTGTGCAGCCTTCAGTTTCTTTCATCAGTCTCTTATAGTTTTCTGAGTACAGGTATTTTACCTCATTAGGTAAGTTCGTCCCTAGGGGTTTTTTTTTTTTTTTTGATGTGATTTTAAATTAGACTGTTTCCTTAATTTCTCCTTCTGATAGTTCATTGCTAGTGTATATAAATGCAACAGACTTCTGTATATTAATTTTGTATCCTGCAATTTTACCAAATTCATCATTAAGTTCTAGCAGTGTTTTGGTGGTGTCTTTAGGATTTTCTATGTAGAGTATCATGTCATCTGCAAACTATGACAGTTTTACTTCTTCCTTTCCAATTTGTTCTCCTCTTATTTCATTTTCTTGTCTGACTGCTGTGTCTAGAACTTACAATACTATGTTAAATAAAAGTGGCAAGAGTGGGCATCCCCTAAGCATTTCTTTGGGAAATGCTTTCAGCTTTTTACAATTGAGTATGACATTAGTTGTAGGTTTATCACATATGTGCTTTATTATGTTGAGGTATGTTCCCTCTATGCCTGTTTTCTGGAGTTGTTGTTGTTTTTATCATAAATGCATATTGAATCTAATTTAAAAATGGGCAGAAGACCTGAATAGTCAATTTTTTTTTTTTAGAGAAGACATACAGATGGCCAACAGGCACATGAAAGGATGTTCCACATCACTAATCATCAGAGAAACGCAAACCAAAACCACAATGAGATACCATCTCACACCTGTCAGATGGCCATCATCAAAAAGAGCACAAATAAAAAATGTTGGCAAGGATGTAGAGAAAACAGAACCCTCGTACACTGTTGGTGGGAATGTAAATTAGTACAGCCACTGAGGAAAACAGTATGGAGGTTCCTCAAAAAACTAAAAATAGAACTACCATATGATCCAGCAATTATACTCCGAGGTATATATTAGAAGAAAACAAAAACACTAATTTGAAAAGATTCACGAATCCCAATGTTCACAACAGCATTATTTACAATAGCCAGGATGCAACCTAAGTGTCCAACAACAGATAAATGGATAAAGAAGATGTGGTATATATATATATATATATATATATATATATATATATATATACATACACATACACACACAATGGAATACTACTCAGTCATAAAAAAAGAATGAAATTTTGCCATTTGCAACAAGATGGATGGACCTGGAGGGTATTATGTTTATAAGTCAGAAAGAGAAAGACAAATATAGTATGTTATAATTTATATGTGGTATCTGAAAAATAAAACTAGTGATTGTAACAAAAAATAAGCAGATTCACAGATATAGAGAACTAGCGGTTACCAGTGGGGAGAGGAAAGAGGGGAGGAGCAAGGTAGGGGTAGGGGATTAAGAAGCACAAACTACTAGGTATAGAATAAATAAGCTACAAGGATATATTGTACAGCACAAGGAAGAGAGACCACATTTTATAGTAACTGCAAATGGAGTATAATCCATAAAAATTTTGAATCACTATGTTGTACACCTGAAAGTAATATAATATTGTCAATCAACTATACCTCAATTAACAAACAAAAATTATTTTTTAAAAAAGGACATCAACGGTTGTTTCACAGGAAAAGGAATTATAAATGCCCATAAAAATATAAAAGGATGTACAACCTCACTTCTCAGAAAGATGCAAATTATAATTTCAATGAGATACTATTTCACACTCAGTCGTTTGGCAAACAACAACAACCCAACAATACCAAGTGTTGTGGTGGAAGTAGAACACGAGGCACTCTCTTACATGGCAAGTGGGACCTGAAGAAGACACACCCACTTTACAAAACACTATGGCACCAGCTAAAAATGTCCAATAAGCACATTCCCTACAGTCTAGAAATTTTGCTCCAGGAATTCACTCGAGAGAAAATCTTCCACAAAAGTATGTTTTTAGCAGCCACATTGTCTGTAACGGTAAAATGCCAGAAACAACCCACACACCCATCAATAATAGAACAGAAAAATTAATTGTTGTATATAAATTGGAAACCTATAATGCAGTGATAGTGAATGAACCATATAAACTGGAATTCTCAGGCCAGTACTATGCAAAAAACAAAGCAAGTAATTGAAGAGTGACTGTACTATGATTACATTTTCATTAAGTCCCCAAACAGAAAAACTAACAATATTTTCTTTTGGAAATACGGCAAATCAATAAAGAAACACAAGAAGTTTGTGGTTTTCTCAAGGGGGGGAAAAGAATATGAAAAACATGATTGGGGATGGGCCTGTAAGGAGGCTCAATGACTCTGGTAATATCCTGTCTATTTCACTTTGTGGCAAGTTTATAAGTATTCATTTCATTGTTACTACTACCAAATTATATTACATTTCTGTTCTGGTAATGTTACCTGCCTGGTAGTTATTTGAGTTTTTAATCCTTGCCATAAATCCTGTCTGGTAGCTTACCCTCCCAAGGATAAGTCCATCCAAAGAGGCAATAAATATTTGAACATTTGGAGATTTCAGGAAGTGGGGACATTAGTGTGAAAGCTGATGACTAGATGTACAAGAATGTATAAGAATTACAAAAACCAAGCCCGCTGCTCTGCCTTGGCCAACTTATGGCAGATATCATAGCCATCTTGTCTTCCCTGTGGATCCCAAAGTGGCCTCAAAATGCTCGGCATCAGACCCCAAACACCCATTCACAATCCATCGGTGTTGACAGGTGAGGTACGACTTATTTCCAAGCCCAGTTCTTGAGTTTACTGTCCTTAGTCACATCCAGGCCAACGGGTTCAGGACTGCCAGTCAGTCCATTCATAAAAGACTGGAAAAGGCACTTTTCAGGTCAGGTGATCAACGCTGAGAGGGAGGCCTGTGCTTTTTACCTGTCTCCTGACCTATCCTAACTTGAATTTATGTAATGGAAACAAAACTGCTCTTGTGCTAACTAAGCAACTGACTTCCATGCATAATATTTGTTTTGGGCCTGAGGATGCAGTTAGCTTTTAAAAGCAAAAAATCAAATAAATCAGATTCCTGCATTTTTTCTGGTTCAGGTGAATCACAGGGGCCCTTTGTAGTTGCTGAAGTCCTTTACATGTGACATAATGCTCTTAGTAGGGGAATGTTTGTGTTTTCTATGATTCACACTTTTTGGGAAGAACGTGGGAACTGTGAGGGACCACTTTCTTCCTCTCCTGTTATTAGTACAAGTTCGTGAAATAGGAACATAAACTCACTCGGAAATACTGAGAAAAAACTCCCGTCCTTAATCCATTCCTCACTTGCTTCTCCCTGTAACAAGAAGGGTAGTTTCTCTAAGTGACCGTTTAGCTCAACCACGACATGCATAATCTGTTGGTCTGCAATTCTCTCCTGTACAGGGCTAGTGTATTAAACTTTGCTGCACATACATGGCCTGGCTTTTGGGCATCCTAGTCCCACGTGAGAGTAAGGTAGCGCCATTTTCCCTGACCCTCTGTGGAGCCAACCATCCCTGCTCAGGTCCCAAGTCTGGGCCTAGGAGAATGAATAGACAGGCTACTTGGGCCTCAGGTCCACACCACATAACAAAAGCTAGAGTTACCAGTGATAAAGTTTATGTTTGTACTTGTTATCTGACTCTGTTTTTATCTCCTCAATGGGTCTGAACTCCAAGGAGGAGGGTATACGTACTTACATTGCTCTGACTATAGTATAAGATGAGATGGTGGTTAGCCTAGGCTTTGGTTAACAGATTAAAATGAAAAATTAGTGTAAATCAATAGACGCCGCCCTAGGAAACAGACGGAACTAACCCCAAACCAACATGCAGGTTATACTTTAGTATAATATACTAAGGATAATAATATCTACTCTTTATTGCGTACTTACTGTGTGTCAGATACTCTTCTAAGAGTCTTATATGGATTGTCTCCTTTAATTAGTTCATAAGAGCTCTACTAGGTAGGTGCTTTATTATCCCCACTTTACAGATAAAGAAATAAGGCACAAAGAAGTTAAGTAGGCAGACTGCAACCAGAGCCCGAGCTCATCACTTCTTTTTCTTATAAATTATTAGCTAAGACATGATAGTCTAGAGGCCACAGGAACATTTAATAAACTTATAATATCCACTGGATCATGGAGCATTCATTCTATGAGAACTAAGCCAGTGCTTCCAGGTGCCAAGGATGCTTAGAGATACTGAAATGTGTTGCAAAAAACCAATGTGTTGTCTTCAAGAAGCTAATATTTTATACAATTTAGTAATAGGAACCAGGGCTTCTTGCAGAAATTGCTGATTCTAGGGCTGGGACAGGGAAAATACAAGATGAGCCTGTACGATTCTGTATTACCAGAAATTAAGGAAGTGCTCAAAAAACAAAAGAGTAGGTGGCATGTCAAAAGGACACAGTAGTCAACCTGAAGGTGTTCCTGATCCTCAGAGATAGAACAGTTTGCATAAGACCTAAAACTGTAAAACTCGAAGAAAAAAGGGGTAAAAGATCCTTGATATTGGTCTCACCAATGACTTCTTTTCTTTTTTCTTGGATTTGATACCCAAAACAAAGGCAACAATCTGTCAATCTATGACAAGAGAGGCAAGAACATATAATGGAGAAAAGACAGTCTCTTCAACACATGGTGCTGGGAAAACTGGACAGCTACATGTAAAAGAATGAAACTAGAACATTCTCTAATGCCATACTCAAAAATAAACTCAAAATGGATTAAACTCCAAACTGTAAGGCCAGATACTATAAAACTCTGAGAAGCAAACATAAGCAGAACACTCTTTAACATAAATCGCATCAAGATCCTTTTGGATCCACCTCCTAGAGTAATGAAAATAAAAACAAAAATAAACAAATGGGACCTAATTAAACTTAAAAGCTTTTGCACAGCAAAGGAAACCATAAACAAAACGAAAAGACGGCCCACAGAATGGGAGAAAATATTTGCAAATGAAGCAACCGACAAGGGATTAATCTCCAAAATATACAAACAGCACATGCAGCTCTATATCAAAAAAACAAACAACCCAATCAAAAAGTAGGCAGAAGACCTAAACAGACATTTCTCCAAAGAAGATATACAGATGGCCAAAAAGCACATGGAAAAACGCTCAGCATTGCTAATTATTAGACAAATGCAAGTCAAAACTACAGTGAGGTATCACCTCACACCTCACAGAATGGCCATCATCAAAAAGTCTACAAACAATAAATGCTGGAGAGGGTGTGGAGAAAGCGGAACCCTCCTACACTGTTGGTAGAAATATAAATTGGTACAACCACCATGGAGAACATTATGGAGGTTCCTTAAAAAACTGAAAATAGAACTACCATATGATCCAGAAATCCCAGTCCTGGGCATAGATCCGGAGAAAACCGTAAATGAAAAGATACATGCAGGACTTCCCTGGTGGTGCAGTGGTTAGGAGTCTGCCTGCCAGTGCAGGGGACACGGGTTTGAGCCTCGGTCCAGGAAGATCCCACATGCCGCAGAGCAACTAGGCCCATGTGCCACAACTACAGAGCCTGCTCTCTAAAGCGTGTGAGCCACAACTGCTGAGCCCACATGCCACAACTGCTGAAGCCCGTGCACCTAGAGCCTAGAGCCTATGATCTGCAACATGAGAAGCCACCGCAACAAGAAGCCCGTGCACCGCAAGAAGAGTAGCCCCTGCTCGCTGCAATTAGAGAAAGCCCGTGTGCAGCAACAAAGACCCAATGCAGCCAAAAATAAATAAATAATTAAAAGAAAAAAAAGAAAAGATACACGCACCCCAATGTTCATTGCAGCACTATTTAAAATACTCAAGACATGGAAGCAACCTAGATGTCCATCAAGAGAGGAATGGATAAAGAAGGTGTGGTACATATATACAATGGAATGTTACTCAGCCATAAAAAAGAATGGAATATTGCCATTTGCAGCAACATGGATGGACCTAGAGATTATCATACTAAGTGAAGTAAGTCAGACAGAGAAAGACAAATGTCATATGATATCACTTATATGTGGAATCTAAAAAAAAAAAAAAAAAAAGAACTTATTTACAAAACAGACTCTCAGACTTTGAAAACAAACTTATGATTACCAAAGGGGAAATGTGGTGGGGAGGGATAAATTAGGAGTTTGGGATTCCAGCTGCTGTCCTTGCCTGGGTCCCACGTCTCCTCCTGAAGAGCAAATGGCACCAACTTTGAGATTGGTTTGATAATGTCCTCTATCAACTCCCTGGGGCTAGTCACTCAGTCTTTGGCCTCTGCTGCATCCCTCATACTGTTCCAAGTGTGGCAGAGGGAATTGAGAAGTCCCTCTTCAGGCCTGGTCACGATGGAGGTACTCGGGAGCTACCCACAGGGAACCATGAGCTCAGGAGTTTTGGAACTGCTCACTCAGGCAACCCTTCCTTAGGCTGGAAGTTGGCAGTGTTGGTCACAAAGCCCATGCACTTTACCATCCAGGCCCTCGCTTGGCCTATGGAGTTTGCACCCATGTTCTTGGTTTACACATGAGAAGGCACTATGTCAAAGGGTGTGGAAGAACTGTTGGAGTTTGAGGCTCTTGAGAGCCTGGCTTAGTGCTCAGCATCCTCTTAAACCTCAGAATATTGATGCTGGTATTTTTAGTCCCTATTTTTACAGGGGTTGGAATATACTGTTAAGAGATAGCCAAGAAGGGGTAAGAGAAGTGACAGCCAGAGGTTCAGAGGGGCCACAGAAAAGTAAAAGCAGCATAGATCTGCCACCACATTGTAACTTTGATGGTTCCCCTCACAACTCTGGGTCAAAAAGAGATTAATTTGGTTTATAATGTTTATAATGTTAAAAGAGAGCAAGAAGGTGTGTTAATAAAAATTTTGGTGCCTAAAGACAAAAAACAAAACAAAAAAACAAAAACAATGAAAGCACAATAAACAAATGGGACTACATCAAACTAAAACATCATACACAGCAAAGGAAATCATAAACAGAATGAAAAGATGATCTACCAAATGGGAGAAAAACATTTGCCAAGCAAATATCTGATAAGTGGTTATTCAATTCAATAGCAAAAAAACGGAGGGAGGAGACAAGATGGAGGAGTAGAAGGACGTGAGCTCACCTCTTCTTACGAAAACACCAAATCACAACTAACTGCTAAACCACCATCGATAAAAAAAAAAGCTGGAACCTACCAAAGAAGATATCCTACATCCAAAGACAAACAAGAAGCCACAATGAGATGGTAGGAGGGGCAGAACCACGATAAAACCAAATCCCGTAGCCACCTGGTGGGCCACCCACAAACTGGAAAATTATTGTACCATGGAAGTTCTCCCACAGGAGTGAAAGTTCTGAGCCCCATGTCAGGCTCCCCAGCATGGGGGTCTGGCAATGGGAGGAGGAGCGCCCAGAGAATCTGGCTTTGAAGGCCAGCAGGGTTTGATTGCAGGAACTCCACAGGACTTAGAGAAACTGAAACTACATTTTTGGAGGGCACACACAGGGTCTTGTGCACATCAGGGCCCAGGGAAAAAAGCAGTGACCTCATAAGAGCGGGCCAGATCTACCTGCTGGTTTCAGAGAGGCTCCTGCAGAGGCAGGGGGGTGGCTGTGGCTCACTGCAGGGACAAAGACACTAACAATGAAAGATCAGAAAGAGAAATTAAAGAAACAATCCCATTAACCGTCTCATAAAAAGGATAAAATACCTAGGAATAAACCTACCTCAGGAGTCGAAAGACCCATACTCCAAAAACTATTAAGACACTGATGAAAAAAACAGAAGATGACACAGATGGAAAGATATACCATGTTCTTGGATTGGAAGACTCAATACTGTCAAAATGACTATACTCCCCAAGGCAATTCACAGATTCAGTGCAATTCCTATCAAATTACCAATGGCATTTTTCATAGAACTAGAACAGGAGAATTTAAAATTTGTATGGAAACACAAACCCCGAATAGTCACAGCAATCTTGAGAAAGAAAAATGGAGCGGGGGGAATCAGGCTCCCTGACTTCAGACCACACTACAAAGCTGCAGTAATCAACACAGTATGGTACTGGCACAAAAACTGAAATATAGATCAATGGAACAGGATAGAAAGTCCAGAAATAAACCCATGCACCTGTGGTCTACTAATCTATGACAAAGGAGGCAAGACTATACAATGAAGAAAAGACGGTCTCTTCAATAAATAGTGTTGGGAAAACTAAACAGCTACATGTAAAAAAAAATGAAATTAGAACATTCTTTAACAACATACACAAAAAGAAATTAAAGAAATGAATTAAAGACCTAAATGTAAGACTATATACTATAAAACTCTTAGAGGAAAACATAGGCAGAACACTCTGACATAAATTGCAGCAAGATCTTTTTGGATCCACCTCCTAGAGTAATGGAAATAAAAACAAAAATGAACAAATGGAACCTAATTAAACTCAAAAGCTTTTGCATAGCAAAGGAAACCATAAACAAAACTAAAAGGCAGCCCACAGAATGGGAGAAAATATTTGCAAATGATGTGACGGACAAGGGATTAATTTCCAAAATTTACAAACAGCTCATGCAGTCCTATATCAAAAAAGCAAAACAAAAACAAAAACAAACAACCCAATCAAAAAATGGGCAGAAGACCACAGATTGGGAGTTTGAGATTGACATGTACACACTGCTATATTTAAAATAGATAACGTACAATACCTACTGCATAGCATAGGGAAATCTGCTCAGTATTCTGTAATAACCTAAATAGGAAAAGAATTTGAAAAAGAATAGATACAAATATATGTATGACTGAATCACCTTGTTATACACCTGTAACACAACATTTTTAATCAACTTGACTGCAATATAAAATAAAATAAAATAAATTAATTAAATTTTAAAAAATAGCAAAAAAAAAAAAAAAAAACCAACACCCAAAGAATCTGATTAAAAAATGGCAGAGGGGGCTTCCCTGGTGGCGCAGCGGTTGAGAGTCCGCCTGCTGCTGCAGGGGACTTGGGTTCGTGCCCCGGTCCGGGAAGATCCCACATGCCGCAGAGCAGCTAGGCCCGTGAGCCATGGCCGCTGAGCCTGCGCGTCCGGAGACTGTGCTCCACGACAGGAGAGGCCACAACAGTGAGAGGCCCGTGTACCGCAAGAAAAAGAAAAAAAAAAAAAGGCAGAGGATCTGAATAGACATTTTTCCAAAGAAGACA
Source organism: Hyperoodon ampullatus (assembly GCF_949752795.1). Lineage (NCBI taxonomy): Eukaryota > Metazoa > Chordata > Mammalia > Artiodactyla > Ziphiidae > Hyperoodon > Hyperoodon ampullatus. The sequence continues at coordinate 20,198,283 of NC_136923.1, forward strand.
TACAGATGGCCAACAGATACATGAAAAGGTACCCAGCCTCAGTTAGCATCAAGGAAATGCAAATCAAAACCACAATGAGACATCACCGCACACCTTATATTTGGCTATTATCAAAAAGACAAGAAATAACTAGTTTTTGCAAGGAGGTGGATAAAAGGGAACCCCTGTGTACTGTTGGTAGCAATGAAAACTTGCACAGCCACTATGGAACCAGTATGGAGGTTCTTCAAGGAATTAACAATAAAGCCACCATCTGATCCAGCAATTTCACTTCTGAGTATACATCCAAAGGAAATGAAATCATTACCTTAAAGGGATACCTCTGCTCTCATGTTCATTGCAGCATTGTTCAAAATAGCCAAGGTATGAAAACAATCTAAATGTCAGTTAATGAACGAATGGATAAAAAAGATGTGATACACACATATACAAACACACTGAGATATTATTCAGCCTTGAAACAGAAGAAAATCTTGCCATTTTCAATAATACGGTTGGAACTTGAGGCCATCACGCTAAGTGAAAGAACTCAGAGAAAGGCAAAAAACATATGATCTCACTTACATGTGAAATCGAAAGAAAGAAGGAAGGAAGGAAGGAAAGAAGGAGAGGCAAGGGAGGGAGGGGGACTTCCCTGAATGGCTGGATGGTTGGATGGAAGGAAGGAAGGAAGGAAGGAAGGAAGGAAGGAAGGAAGGAAGGAAGGAAGGAAGGAGGGAGGGAGGGAGGGAGGGAGGGAGGGAGGGAGGAAAGGGGACTCCCCTGGTGGCGCAGTGGTTAAGAATCCGCCTGCAAATGCAGGGGACACGGGTTCAACCCCTGGTACAGGAAGATCCCACATGCCGCAGAGCAACTAAGCCCACAAGCCACAACTGCTGAGCCCACGTGCCACAACTACTGAAGCCTGTGTGCCTAGAGCCCATGCTCCGCAACAAGAGAAGCCACCGCAATGAGAAGCCCGCGCACCGCAACGAAGAGTAGCCCCTCGCTGGCTGCAACTAGAGAAAGCCCACGCGCAGCAACGAAGACCCAACACAGCCAAAGATAGATAGATAGATAAATAAATAAATAAATAAATTTATATTACAAAAACTTAAAAAAAAAGAAAGAAAGAAGGGAGGGAGGGGAAAAAGAAAAAAAGAGAAAGAGCAAACTAAGCTCACAGATATGCAGAACAGATGGGTGGTTGCCAGAGGCATGGGGTGGGGGTGGGTGAAATGGGTGAAGGTGGTCAAAAAGGTACAACCTTCCTCCCCATTATAAAAGGAAGAACTCATGGGGATGTAATGTACACTATGGTGACTATAGTTAATACCACTGTGCTGTGTATTTGAAAGTTGCCAAGAGAGTATATCTTAGAAGTTCTCATCACAAGAAAAAGAAACTAAAAAAAACTAGAAAAAAAAGAAAGATATCCTGTCATTTGTGACAACATGGATAAACCAGAAGAGTATTATTATGCTAAGAGAAATGAGAAAGACAAACACTGCATGGTGTCACTAATACGCAGAATCTGAAAAAAAACAAAACAAAAAAAGAGCAAAACTCATAGAAAAGTGGTTGCCAGAAGATGGGGGTGGGATACGTAGGGAGAGGTTGGTCAAAGGGTATAAACTTTCAGTTATAAGATTAGTAAGTTCTGAGGAGCCAGTGTATAACATGGTACCTGTAGTTGACAACACTGTATTGTATAATAGCAAATTTTGAACAGAGTAGAGCTTAAATATTCTCACATGCGCACACACGAAAAAATCATAAGTATGAGGTAATGGATGTGTTAATTACCTAGATGGGGTAATCCTTTCACAGTATATGTATATCAAATCTTCACACTGTACACTTTAAATATTTCACAATTTTATTTGTCAATTATACTCAGTAAAGCTTAGGGGGAACTATTTAGCTAAAATAAATAATGTAGTATTATATTGTAACTCAAAATGTAAAATTAATATGTACGGGCCCATAATGATGTAAATACAGTACTGAATAAACAAACCGGGAGAGAGAGAAAAGAGACAAATATTTCCTACAGAAGAATTCCAAGAGTAACCACTATCCTGATTTCTAACAGCATAGACTAGTTTTGCCTAGTTTTGTACTTTACATGAACTGAAGCAAATGTACCATCTTTGAATGTTTTTGTTGTTGTTGTTTTGGCCTCATCGTGTGGCTTGCACAGGATCTTAGTTCCCCGACCAGGGAGTGAACCCGAGCTCTCGGCAGTGAAAGCGCAGAGTCCTAACCACTGGAATGCCACGGAATTCCCCTGAAGGTTTTTAAACAGGTCTATTACCTGTTTGGTGCAAATGAGACTCAAGTGAAATATAAGAAATGGAAGTATAGAAGGGCTCTGATTTTTCATCATCTCTGGTAGATTTTATGTGTTTTCTTTTTCTCTTAAAATGCCCATAACTTTTGACTTTTGAATTTAACTAGTATCCAACAAAACACTTCAGATTTTCCTCTTGTGTCAAATTGCAAGCTGAAAATGGATGAGTTGTTTATGAGTTAATGATTTTCATATTCTTGGACCAAGGCTCCCCATGATTCAAGTCCTTTAAGTGACCAGGTTTACACAAAAACCAGATGTCCTGATACCACGCACATATTGGTAAGAACTGCTTGTCAGATTTGTCTCTACTCAAGCATCCCTTTCCACTTAGCACTAACTGCTACTTCTAAGTCTTTGTGGTCATTCGCAATGATACTTTTAAACATCCAACAGAACAAGTTAAAATTGTTAGAAAGTGAAAATGTCCATCTTGGAAAAGGAGCAGAATTTCATGAAACTGATGAAAGTGATGCTGGAAAACTGCATTTTGGGGAGTAAAGAGGAATTCACTATGAGACGTGTTTCTGAACCATATGCAAAGCCACTGATAAAAGAGAATCTTGCAGAATTAGGTCAGTTAACAGGGAAAGAGGAGAAAATCAACATGTGTGGGCATTTCAGAACAAAGAGATGTGAATATCAAGGAACCATGAGAGGACCCTGGGATAGTTTGACAAAACTCTGGAATATTTTTGCAAAATATTTATGACTATGATATGAAAGTCAGCTGTGGAGTTAAGAGTATTCTTTGGTGCTATCATAGAATAATATACCAAAAAGTACATACTGTTATAATTATAACCATAATTTATTTCAATATAAAAACCTAAGCTTGGACTAATAATTAATTCCGTTTTCCAAGGTAAAGTCCCCAATTAACCCCTCCCTTTCCCTACGATTTACTTTAACACTTTGACTTTTTTATGTTATGTATCATACTGAAATTGTGAGAAACTCTTCTTTAGATATAATGATGCTGTTCTGGAAGCTTCCACTGGAAAAGGGGGGACTCCTTTGATAAGAGAGAAATTCCGATTTAGCAGAGAGGAAAGGAGAGTTTCCAGATTTGGGGAAAGTACTAGGGTAACTGCAAAGCAAGAATGAGAAGCTGGGGTATGAGAGGAGGGTGTTGGATCCTGTGGACCATTTCCAGGAAGAGAGGATTCTTGCTTTAGAATGGCTGCCGGCACCACCTCTGCTGTGAACTAGGCATCAGACTTGGCTCAAGAAGGAAAACCCTCTTGGAAAACATATCTGAAAACTTATAGTGGGAAATGGTGGGACAAAGGAGTTTACTTTACAAGATGACACTTTTCTATTTATTGCACATTATCAATGAAGAAAAAATGCACTGCATTTCTAAGAGTTGTAGGCTTTTTCTTTTTCTTTTGGCAATTCATTTGCCAAAGTGATGTGAAATGCTGCAAAAGAATCAGACACACATGGGGAATATAGCCAATATTTTATAACAACTACAAATGCAGTGTAACCTGTAAAAATTGTGAATCACTGTACTGTACACCTGTGACTTATACAACATTGTACATCAACTATACTTCAATATAAAAATTTTAAAAAAATACTTAATTCACCTATTAGAATGGCCCAAATCCAAAACTAACAACAGCAGTTGCTGGCAAGGATGTGGAGCAACAGGAATTTCCATTCATTGCTGATGGGAATGCAAAATGGTGCAGCCATTTTGGAAGACAGTTTGGCAGTTTCTTAGAAAACTAAACATACTTTTATCCTATGATCCAGAAATCATGCTCCTTGGTATTTACTCAGAGGAGTTCAAAACATAAAAAGAATCAGACACAAAAGGCCCTTGAACCCAGTTCGAAATCCTTCTGGGCAGTCCCTCTGACTTCTGCCATAAATATCTATGGCAGCATTTCTGAAAATCTGTTTGTTGAAATACTTGTCTACCGAGACACCCATGAAAATAGGATTCTCTTTTCAAATACGGTTGGGAAATGCTGTAAGCCCCATCTCCCTGTTTGAGATTCACAATGTGTATTAGCATCATGAAGGCTTTATACCCACGTTCCACAAAAAAAGTGAAAAATTGATATTGTTAAACTAGCGTATCTGAAAATTGTTTCCTATACAACCTTGTTAGGTAGGAGGCCCACTAACATCCTATCACATGGGTGTTGCAGGACCACACTTTGAGAAACTGAGCTGAAATTCAAGGTTAGGTTTCCTAATCCTAAGCATTTCCAGCCTATGAGGCCCATTTCTTCATGGCAGGCAGCACTGGAAGATCTCAATCAGATACTCTGGGTTTGTTCTGCTGCCCTAAAGGAACAATCAGTGACATTCTGGGTGACACTGTGTACTGCATTAGGCTTCTACTGGGCAAGTGGCAGCAGCAGAAATGAACGCAGTCACAAGACACCTCTTTCCTAGATAGCTATTATCTCTTTAGAATAAAGAATACCTGTGGTTGAATGGAATGTCAGTGAACCTCTTATTTCTTCTAGCCTGTTGGCTCTGGGTCTTCTGCTCTTCCACAAACCACTGTACTTGAGTTTTCTGCTTCTTTCCCCCTGTCATATCAGACCTCAAAGGAGCTCAGGGCTGATGGGCTGCAGAGGATTCATTGCATATTCATGAGGCAGCTGTTTTCCCATCCCCACCGAGGTAAAGACTTGTTCTCACCCTCCTCCAAGGACTGGGAATTAGGAAGGAGGTTGGGGACTGGAGTTCAGTCATGGCCATGAGGGGTCTTTATGCCTCTGTGAGGAGCAAAATCCTCCCAGATGGGGTAGCGTTGAGGGAGGAGGAAAAGAAAGAGGAAGCAGATGAAGCGAGAACAGTGTTGGATGAGGCGAGTGGTAATGAACACCTCTAAAATGAGAACCACCTACTTTTTCTTGGCCATAAAGGTTGTAGACACTCAGCAAATTAAAGCAATAAAAATATTCCAAAAAAAAAAGAGTCCAAATCATCCATGGGCAACCACTGTACATATTTAGGGAATAACATTCCAGATAAGTTATGTATCATATCATGCTCTTAGCACATAATATACACATGTTCCTGGTTTACATCCAATAGGGCAATGAGCTGCCACACAGGATGGAGCACCTGTCACAGGCATTTCTCCTCCGGGTTGCCTTTCCTCCTCAAACCTAAACAAAGGCTGAGAATCCTTGCAGACACTACCCATGGATCAGAACTGTCATCCTGACTATACATGCTATGTATAATTGTTTTATTCTTTTACTTGTGTATTTAGTATAGATTCATCTCTTTTTTCATGCATGCATGTGCCCGCCAAATTTGAACAAATCTGAATGAGTACTCGTCATGTACTGGGCATTCGGCTGGATGGTGGGAACACAGTGATTAGCATAAAGACCTGTGGTTCTTATTCTAACAGTACTTATGGTCTAATGGGGGAGATACAGGCTTGATTCAAACAGTCATACTACAATGATACCAAAAAAATGTGATGAGCGCTACAGAGAAGGACAAGGGACTGTGAGTGGTTGTGGATGAGAGTTTAACTGAGTCCTGGAGAGCAGGCTTCGTTTTATATCATATATCAAAGATCTACTTTATCTTCTTATAAGACTCTATTGTATGTTATTTGGTGGATAGATCATAATCAATTATTTCCCTACCATTTTGCAATTTTCCCAGGGTTAGAAACAATGCTCCAATGAGATCTTGGTATTCTTCAAGTTAACTGGACATACCAGGCCACTTCCTGGTTCCACACCCTGCCCATGCTGGTTTTTCACCCTCACCCTCTGCATCTGGCCACTTTCTTCCAAAGCCAACCTAAGTGCCACTTTGCCCACCATTACCATTACCATGCCCTTGGAACAGTTAATGCTCTTTTGCTGAATGCTTCTCTGGGAATGTTACCATATGTGCCTTTGGATTATACCAGCGGTCCCCAACCTTTCTGGCACCAGGGACTGGTTTCATGGAAGACAATTTTTCCACGGACCGGGGCAGGGTGGATGGTTTCGGGATGACTCAAGCCCATTACATTTATTGTGCACTTTATTTCTATTACTATTACATTGTAATATATAATGAAATAATTATACAACTCACCGTAATGCAGAATCAGTGGGAGCCCTGAGCTTGTTTTCACTTGCCACTCACTGATAGGGTTTTGATATGAGTCTGCAAGCAATTGATTTATTACGGTCTCTGTGCAGTCAAACCTCTCTGCTAATGATAATCTGCATTTGCAGCCACTCCTCAGCACTAGCATCACTGCCTCAGCTCCACCTGAGATCATCAGGCATTAGATTCTCATAAGGAGTGCGCAACCTAGATCCCTGGCATGCGCAGTTCACAGTAGGGTTCGCGCTCCTATGAGAATCTAATGCTGCCACTGATCTGACAGGAGGCGGAGCTCAGGTCGTAAAGCGAGCAATGGGGAGCGGCTGTAAATACAGATGAAGCTTCGCCTGCGCACCCGCCACTCACCTCCTGCTGTGCGGCCCGGTTCCTAACAGGCCACAGACAGATACCAGTCCATGGCCCAGGTGTTGGGGACCCCTGGATTATAACTTTCATGAACGTGTCTTGTCCCAGTTAGACTAGATCCTGTGGATGGTGATTCAAAAGATATTTGATTTACATTTCCCTTATATGTGTAGAATGATGACAATAATAGCTGTTTTGTGGAAGATACCACATTGAGTGAGAATGGTGTATTTACATTATTTCATAGGTCCTTCCTAGGAGTTGGCACTATAATCCTCATTTTATAGATCATAATATAGTGGCTGTAATACTATATGTTATTATTCCATTCTATTTATAATGAGTTATATATGTATTAATATATAAACAGTTAATATATGGTATTTATAACGATCATGTAATAAGGAATTTATATGTAGCCCAAGTTTACATGACTAGCTGTGCCTTGAGGCTTGGAGTCAAAGAAACCTGGGTTCAAATCCCAGCTCTGCCACTTCCAAGCTACTGCTGTTCCCTAAATTCTCCCAGCCTCAGTTTCTTCATCTTTAAAATGAGGTTAGTGATGACACTACTTCATAGGGTTATAGTGAGGGTCAAATAAGAGAGCGCATGCAAAGTGGAGCCACATCACAAGCCTGGAGAAGTTACTGGAATTGAGTCCTGTGTGCTTGGACTTTGCTGGCAGTCCAGTGGTTAAGACTTTGCCTTCCAATGCAGGGGGTGAGGGTTCGACCCCTGGTTGGAGAGCTAAGATCCCACATGCCTCGTGGCCAAAAAACCAAAACATGAACCAGAAGCAATATTGTAACAAATTCAATAAAGACTTTAAAAATGGTCCACATCAAAAAATCTTAAAAAAAGTGAGATGGAGAGATAACTTAATAGCATGGCCTGTCCTGCTCCCCACTCTAGACTAGGAGACCCTGGCACAGAGCAAACATGAAGTGGGAGAAAAAGCACCTCCCTCAGACTCTGTTCCCAGGCATCTCTCACGCTTGCACCTGCTGCCAAAGTAAGTGTGATTCACAACGGACAAAGGATTAATCTCCAAAATATATAAACAGCTCATGCAGCTCAATATTAAAAAAAATAAACAACCCAATCCAAAAATGGGCAGAAGGCCTAAATAGACATTTCTCCAAAGAAGACATACAGATGGCCAATAGACACATGAAAAGATGCTCAACGTTACTAATTATTAGAGAAATACAAATCAAAACTACAGTGAGGTATCACCTCACACCAGTCAGAATGGCCATCATCAGAAAATCTACAAACAACAAATGCTGGAGAGGGTGTGGAGAAAAGGGAACCCTCTCGCACTGTTGGTGGGAATGTAAATTGATACAGCCACTATGGAGAAGAGTATGGAGGTTCCTTAGAAAACTAAAAATAGAACTACCATATGACCCAGCAATCCCACTACTGGGCATATACCCAGAGAAAACCAATAATTCAAAAAGACACATGCACCCCAGTGTTCACTGCAGCACTATTTACAATAGCCAGGACATGGAAGCAACCTAAATGTCCATTGACAGACAAATGGATAAAGAAGATGTGGTACATATGTACAATGGAATATTACTCAGCCACAAAAAGGAACGAAATTGGGTCATTTGTAGAGACGTGGATGAATCTAGAGACTATGTCATACAGAGTGAAGTAAGTCAGAAAGAGAAAAACAAATATCATATATTAACACATATATGTGGAACCTAGAAAAATGGTACAGATGAACTTGTTTGCAGGGCAGAAATAGAGACACAGATGTACAGAACAAACATATGGACACCAAGGGGGGAAAGTGGCAGGGCGGGGGCGGGGGGCGATGGTGATGGTGTGATGAACTGGGAGATTGGGATTGACATATATACATTAACATGTACAAAACAGATAACTAATAAGAACCTGCTGTATAAAAAAAATAAAATAAAATTCAAAAAAAATAAGTGTGATTCAGATGTTAAAAGGTTCCTATCCTGTGTACATCAGGTTCCTAAAACATTCAATTCATTCATTCATGACATTCAAAACATTCATTCATCATGCAAGGCAAGTAGTGATCCGTTTGTTCCAACATTGTGAAAAAAGTGGCCACCCTGGGCATATTGAGAGAGACAATGGCAGTGCCCACTGTCCGACCTTTCTAAGGATTAGCAAGGCCGATGATGACCTTACTCGATTTTTGCCTTAGCAGCCATCTTCAGTACCCAATGCTCACATGAGATGTCACGCCACTAAAGCTTAAATGGTAGAGCTGGGTTGCCAGTTGGGCAATGTGCTGAGATCTGATCAAACATTTACAGATTTCAAAGGAAGAAACTCAAGCTGGGAGTGAGAGCAGAGGAAGAGATGTACCAGTACTAACATGGTCTGCTTCTTGCACAGACTTACTCCTCAAAACTGTCGACGATACAGGTCTATTACACACTCTGAGTAAATTCTCACCTTCACAGCCAGCCGTTTACGGTCATGGGTAATAAGGTCTCAACCTACCCCACGGTTTTCCCTTCTGGTATCTACTGTATTCAGATCCTCCACATCAGCAAGGCTGATTGGCCTAGCCCCTCCCTCCATACAGCTTTTTCTTCCTCACTTCTTTGCATTTGCTTATATTTTCCCTACCACTAAAATGCAGTTTCTTTCCTCCTTCCCGAGCTCAATCCTACCCATGCTGTAGAACCCGGTTCAGACTGGGCCTCATGTGTAAACTTTTCCTACAGTTGCAGGCATCACTCCATCATACCCGTTGAGCACTGAATATATTCCAACCTGGGACAGCCTCACTGGCTTTTCGCATCAATGCTCATCAACGACCAAGACCACATTACTGAGAGATTGATGGATAAACAAAATATCTATCATCTATCTATCTATCTATCTATCTATCTAGCCTTGCTGATAAAAGGCTGTGAGCTGGAGACCACATCTTGTCATTTCTCTATCCCTGACCTTGCTACCTCTGGGAAGATATTAAAAGCCCCCAGAATGTTTGGCGGTTGAGTGATTGGTGTTAAACACTGCCTTCCCCCTGCCACCCAACACTCATGGCTGGAAATCTCGTGGCCGTGAGGTATTCAGTGGGGAGGACTACAGGCTAGTAGAGTAGGTTGGTCTCTAGCTAGTTTCAAGGATTACAAGCTTATTTTGAAAATCTGAAACTTTTACGTGCCCTTCGTCCCAGGGAAATGACTGACATCTGGTGTGGGTGCTCTTGTAGTCTGGGATGCCTTCCTAGAATCCCTCTGTTTGGCCTGGCCTGGCCACTGAAAGATGGATTAGGGCAATTTGAGGACCCATCTATCTGACCATGAGATGATGAAGCATCTTTCCTTCTAGAGAAAAACTATTTTAATCAACTCAGAATTTATGATACACTTATTCTGTGCCCAACATTCTAATAATTTATGTAAGTGTTTTTTTTTTTTTTTCCCCGTACACGGGCCTCTCACTGTTGTGGCCTCTCCTGTTGCGGAGCACAGGCTCCGGACACGCAGGCTCAGCCGCCATGGCTCATGGGCCCAGCCACTCCACGGCATGTGGGATCTTCCCAGACAGGGGCACGAACCTGTGTCCCCTGCATCGGCAGGCGGACTCTCAACCACTGTGCCACCAGAGAAGCCCATAATTTATGTAAGTTTTAAAGTTTAATCTCTCTAAGAGTTCTTCAAGGTAGGTGGTGTCATCCCCATTTTACAGGTGAAGAAACTGATACTTAGGAAGTTTCAGTCCCCAGCAAGGTCCCCAGCAAGTGGCCAGGGGGAAAATTCCATGCTTTTCTCACTACCTCACTACCTTGGGCCCTAAACATCGCTGGCATAGCACATAGCTCTTTGGAAAAGACTGTCTTAATGCACCAAGGTGACTAGCAGGCCCCTATAATAAATTGTTTCCTTTTTATTGACTTGAAAGAAAATGCAACTGTGAATACTGTTTAGGTTTTATATGTAACTAATAGTTTGATGGGCTGCTACGGTGTGTAGTATTACAGCAAGTGATCAACAGATTATAAGAAGAGGAAAATGTGCTTTATTGTTAGAAAATGGAATCCTTTCTAAAAGGTAAAGGTAGATATTGAAGATTGATTTGAAAGGTCAGGGTTAACAAGCTCATTAATGGCTAGGTTAAAATGCAGCCCAATCCTTCCTTTTCTTCAGATGAATAAATCATTTAGCTAAGTGATGCCCTTTACTGGTAGCCTGGGGCTTTTCTTCTAGCCATGGCAGGAATCTGAGGAGGTCTTGAGCCGGAAAGAATAGAAGCTAAGAGCGTGGGCTACGGAGCCAGAGGTTAGAGCCTAGTTCTGCTCTTCACTCTCTGGGTAACCCTTACAGCATTATAGAACTTCTTTGTACCACATTTTTCTTAACTGAAGAAAACGGAGATAAAATCCACTCCTCAGAACTGCTAGGAGAACAATATGAGACACTTCATGTACCCCAAGTGGTCTAGTTGCAAGTAAGCTCTCCAAATAAATACTCGCTATTACTATCTTCTAAACTAGAGGTCTGCAAACTTCTTTTGGAAAGAATCAGCTAGCAAATATTTTAGTCTCTGCTGGCTAATAGTCTCAGTTGCCACCCTTCCAATCTGCTCTTATGGCCTGGAAGCAGCAACAGACAATATATAAACAAATAGGCATGGCTGTGTTCCAATAAAGCTTTATTTACATAAGTAGGCTGCTAGCTAGATTTGACCTGGGGGGTCATAGTTTGTCGACCCCTGTTCTAATATAAACTATGTAGGAATACACATTCCAACTTGAATCTAGGTCTTCCCAGGATGGAAGATAATTGCAGTGAGGGTTGACACAGGCAGGACTAATCTCTATTTTTAGCTTTGAGAACCAAAGGACAGAGTTGTATAGACTTAAGTGGTCCCAAATCAGGACCCTTGATAAGAGTTGTAAAATACCAATTCCAAGACCCCACACAGAATGCGGTCCAGGAGTCCATATTGGATGGGCAACTGTGCTGTGCAGACTCTTGCCTTGAATCTTTAGGCACTATGTACTGCAGCTACCTGGGGAAGAACAATGAATGGGAATCATCTACCATATTTTTCAAGCTTAACTGTCTCTTAGGGGTGAATCTGCCTTAAGGAACATCTAGAGCCCTGAGGTAACCACTCCAAGTGTTGTCAAATCTTTCCTTTTAACAGATCCAAAATCATCCAGGCACTAAATTGAGCTCTAACTTATCTGAGATCATGAGATTCCAGAGGCAATCTCCATGTGGGCAAGATGCATGTCAGTTGTGAATGTGGAACACCAACATGGCAAACTCCTCAATAAAAAATTAACAAAATGAATTTTAACCATATGTCCATGGTCTTCTGGAAAGAGCTTGACAAGGTTTTTGACAATGGGCCAAAAGCCAAGTTGTTTTGGAACTTTTCCTCTGTCCATTTTTTTTTTTTTTTTTAACATTGCACCTTTATGGGGCTTCTTGCCTGACTGTTGGTGCAAACCATGCTTTAAAGTACTTTTAAGACTTCTATGTTTGGCATATGCTTTTTCCTTTATTTGGGATGCTAAAGTACATATGCCCCTTTCACACAGTTTTCTGCTTTTTATATACTGGATCTTAAATAAATGTTTATTTAATGTTCACACTGATTAGTTAGCATATCACTTTGCTACTGGGGATGGTTAAGGTCAAGGTTCAATTGCTACCCCGAACAAGGAGGGTGTGGCCCAGCTTCTTACCCTTGACTCTTACTTGGGGCAACATTTCCACCATCTTGGATTAGTTGGGATCACGCAAAGCAAGAGGATTCTCCCATCTATCTTTGCAGCTCACGTAGATTAGAGGATTATTTGGGCCCTCCTCTCTGTTGCTGTGGAATGGTAGAATAATCCATGACTGAGTAGAAATGAGATTTCTTTTTTTCAATTTATAGAAATTAAATTTTTTAAATATATTTTTAAATCTCTTAGATCAAAACAATTCTTTGTTGCTCAAGTGAGCTTTTTGAGAGAGGACAAAAGTGACATTAACCTAACCACCAGTTGATTAGCTTTATGATTTTAATGGAGCAAAGAAAACCGATTTATTAATAAAGCGTATTGTTGAAAGAGAATCGTTGTGGAATTTCAGACTGTGCAACACATCCGTTTTCATTGGCTTCAGTTTGTTATGCTTTCAGAGCTATTTATAATGTTATTTCACTGAAAATTCCTTTCCATATTGTCATTTGTCTTCCATCTCCAGAAAGCTTCCCATCCAAATTAAAAAAAAAAAAAGAGTCTCTTCTTTCTTCTACACCTCCTTAAAATGAATTGAAAGTGGCATCTCCTGGGAATGGGTCCATGTCCTACCCATGTCTGAAGTTCCTCCTGTTCCCAGCAAGGGAAGAAAATGGAACTTCTTTTTCAAAGGTTTGCTCCTCAAAAGAAATACACCTCGGGCAAATGCTCCAACTCCCTCCTTGCTGAGAAGGGATCTGCTTTAACATTCTCTTCTTTTAGCAAAAGTAATGTGAGAATCAGAGCCATCTTCCCAGGTGTAGGGCCTGAGCGGTCACACGAGGCCCCTTGCTGAGAAGCACCCCACACACTTGGTTTAATGCTCTGCGGCATTATTAGTCCTATTAGTCTTTGAACAAGGACCCTCATGTTCTCATCTTGCACCAGGCCCTGAAAATAGCGTGGCCAGTCCTGGTGACAATCAACATATTACAGCACTGAAAACTTTTCTCCAAAAACAGAGATAAGGAAACTTTTCTCCAAAAAGAGAAATAAGGAAATGTCGCAATTGTTTTAAGATCTTACTCTGAGCCAGATTCTACGCCAAGCCTCATGAGTGATCAAGCTTCATCCCTAAACAACCCTGTAGGTACTATCATGGACTCCATTTTTGCCCAGATTCGGAAATTATGGTTTAAAGAGAACGTTGAACATGTTGAAAGTCACAGAGCTTCTGAGGACAGAAGCTGGTGTTTTAACTTAGTTCTGTTTCCAAAGACCACTACACTATCTAAAAGTTCATGGTGATTCTTAGTTTGAAATCAATGGTTTAAACATTCAACTTAATAGTTCGTTGTCAGTTCAGTCCTTTCAACTTTTAACTAAATTCAAATTCAACCACTTTCTCCAGGCAGACGATCTGGAAGGTATGTGGACACTCGTTTTAGGAGACAAAGTTGATATCTTTCCTCTCAACAATGATCCCCCATGTCCACCTCATTTATGGGTTAGGAGGCACCTTCAGGCTAGAAGACTACTGCTATCCCACTTTCACAAAAAGCTTTGTCTTTTCTTTTTTAAATTCTGTATTTATAATGTCATGGAAAAGCCATTAAAAACTGTGTAATTGGTATTTTTTTTTCTGCCTAATATGTATTTCCTAGATGACCCCTCCTTCCCACTTTTTGCCCTTGATATTCTAGTGGAATCGCCCTACCCCAGTTGCAGACAATCAAAATCTTCCAAGCTTTGAATACCATCATCCCAAATTGTTTTATGGTTGATTCAGGGATGGGGCACTTTGTGGGAATCACTGTGAAAGAGACGCATTTTTTTTTTCCTGCGGTGCTGGAAAACGTACAGTTGGAACCCCTTGGGCTTTCAAATTCAATCAGAACCAAGAGATGGACGAAGTAATATTCCTGCAGCACTTGAACTCCTGCTCCACTCACATTCATTCCCTGGACAACTTGATTTCATGACCTAAGAAAATCCATTTTTTGCTTACGTCATTTTGAGTTTGCGTTTCTGTCACTTGTAACTAAATGAGGTCTGGTTAACATAAATAGCCAAGAGCGACTGTACTTGTCAAAGAGAAACAAAGTTTTCCCAACATTTTCATGTGGAGGACTAGCTCAACTAGTAACCATCCACACTGTCTCAACCTGTGTTTCTTCTTCAATAGACAGGAATAAGGATGAGGTCTGAGGCTGGGAGGCGGACATACTGAGAGCTGAAAAATAATCTCAGACTCAAAGATCATGTGCTAAACAATCTCTATAGTTTTTCTTCCCTGATGTTTCTTCCTATAGTTCAACAACTACTGGTTTCCTTTTTTTTTTTTTTTTTCCCAATGGTAGTACAGAGTTTGCCAATTTTTTTTTAGGAAAGGTATCTACATGCTCCTTAAGGGTAGGGTCTAAACTGTCTTACATCATTTTGTTTTCCAGGGGCCTGGCTGGTTCCCACTATATCGTAGGTTATCTCACACACACACACACACCCCTAATCAATGAAGGGCCTATCAGAATTCCCTTTCTATGGCCAGAAGGATAATCATTGTCAGCTATGGGCTGAGCTAGTTTCCCAGTTCAGTATCAATCGGCATTTGGTCTAAGGAAATGATAGCCTCTTCTAAACTGTCTCAAGTGAATGAGCGGATACTCAGGAATCGCAATTGCTAATGGCATTTGGGCGAACTTCAGACAAAATTGCAAGAGTTTTTCTTCATTTATTACCTATCAGAAGAGACTTTGCACCCTGGGTATTTCATTTTTCAGGCTCTGTCAAACACAAAGATTCTACTCTCAAAATAAATATGGAAAAATCTATAAAGTACATTTGGCTCTGACAGAGCTGCGGTGAACAAACTTTTGTGTGGGTGTCATTTTGGTGACTTTGCACATATTTTCATACAGGTCACTTGGCTAACTTCGTCAGCCCCAGGAATCAAAGAGGGGGCGCTCCCCTTACTCGCTAAGTGCGATGCTGGCAGCCATCCAGCGAATGCAGGGTGTGCAGACCATCAACCGAGATTATTTTTTGCTTTGGGATATCTAGACATTTGATGTCTATATGTTTAAACCTCCAGAAGGACAGCCCATACTTCATTTTACTGCATGACCCTGAGTCATGTAAAGAGAAATGCCACTTGCCCAGATATCCCCAGGAAACAGTGGGCCATCTTTGTATGCCTCATAAATCCTTCCCAGCATAAGCGTCTTCACAAGAGAGTCTAAAGTGACAGGTGGTGGACTAGAGTGCAGACCTGAGTTGGGAACTTCAATGCCATGCCTTCCTATCTGTTGTGGCCCTGGCTGAGACCTTCATGACTTGGATTCATAATTTTCCTTTCTGTAAAGTGGAGATAGTAACACTGATCTAGGTGAGTTGTTACACAGATTAGAGAAAATGTAACACACAATGTAGCATGGCTGGGACATATAGGAGGTGCTCAGTATTTTCTCTTGATGTCGTTTCCCTTGGATGTCCATGAACTACCTGGCACTCACTCCTATTTCTGTGTTCTGCCTACTTCTCTGGGGCAAATGGAAGAACATGGATTTGGCCGTTAGAAAACGTGGACTTGAATCACAGGGACACTCATCATGGATAGGGTTGCCAGATTTAGCAAATAAAAATCCAGGATGCCCCATTAAACTGGGATTTCAGATAAAAGAGAAATACTTTTTAGTATAAGTATGTCCCATGGGATATTTGGGATACATTTACACTAAAAAACATTTGCTGTTTATTTGGAATTCGACTTGAATGGGACATTCCACATTTTATCTGGTAGCACGACCCATGAGCTACGTGACCTTCAGCAAGTCATGCGAGATCTTGAATTTAATCATATATAAGGATAACATTAACATCCGTTGCTGAACAACTATTATATGCCACACAGTTCTCCAATCATTTTCTCCTCATAGAAAATTGATGAGCTAATTTGTGATTTCTCTTTTGTAGATGTTAAAATGGAGGCACAGAGAGGTTAAGTAACCCATGTCCACACAGCTAATAAGTAGTTGAACCAGGTCTTGAACCCAGTTGACTCAACAGGCTCCACTGTGTCCTACAGCCACTATAAAATGCAGTAATATATCCACCAAATACTGACTGCATGTGAGAAGAGTAGATCATACATATTGGTTTAAGACGAATCAATCCAAGGTTCCCACAGAGCTCAGTTTTGGGGAATCACATTTTAAGAAGCAGGGTTCAGCTGCCAAAAAGAATTCTTAAAAATTTCATTAAAGAGGGCCCAAATATTTTAACAACACTTATCAAAATTCTCTCCCCTTTCCTGCTGCTTCTCTCGTACTCTGCAGCTCCTCAGGGGCTTCTCAGCATCTTCTGGAGAAAACCTCTCCAGCCCTTGCCTGTGACTTATTTTTCCTCTTTTCTCCCATCTTTGCTTTTTCAGTCCTTTATTATGTAGATACACTTGGCCTCTCTCCTAGAAGAAAGAGTCCGTATTTGTCAGAAGAAAGGAGGAGGAAATTTGGACTGGCAATTTGAAAATTATCTTTGGCAGGCTGGGGAGCTGCTCAAGTTCACGTACATCCCCGTGGTAGTAATTTCTTGTCCTTTTACACTAGGTCCTCATTAAATGTTCATTTCCTTCCCTTGTACTTGCCCATATTTTGCCCACGAGAGTGGGAGACTCCCCCCATGACTCTCCGAAGATGGCCTGACAGGTACCTGAGGCTCTTGGAAACAGATGGGGACTGAGGCCCATGGGTATTGCCGAGACTACTAAGTTAGACTGAAGAGAAGAGTGAAAAAAGATCAGAGAATAAAGGCACATCTCAAGAGAATGCGTTTCTAGGGAACCAAGAGTCAACACAAAGTGAGAATGGAGTCCAAGAAAATACCCTTCTTAAGTAGGAAGTCTTTGCAAGCCTCGGATGGTTTGTCTTTATCATTCCTTCCACGTGCTGATGGGTTGTTCTGTGTGAGGAAAGGATGGCTATCCAGGGAATCTATTTGTGGCCAACTGGCTAGCACAACCTTTCCTCCTAGAGTTCCCTAACAAGGTCAACACTTGACCTGTACGCTTGGGATTTGTTTATATGTGCTCTAGCAACCATTCATGCTACATCATCTGATGGAATTAACTTTTAGTTTACCTTGGCCTCTAATTTGAACAGAAGTTGGTATCAATTCGGGTCTTGATAATTATAAGAATTTTTCAAAAATAAACAAAACAGGGGCTTCCCTGGTGGCACAGTGGTTGAGAGCCCGCCTGCCGATGCAGGGGACACGGGTTCGTGCCCCGGTCTGGGAAGATCCCACATGCCGCGGAGCGGCTGGGCCCGTGAGCCATGGCCGCTGAGCCTGCGCGTCCGGAGCCTGTGCTCCTCAATGGGAGAGGCCACAACAGTGAGAGGTCCACGTACTGCAAAAAAAAATAAAAAAAAATAAAAAAACAAACAAATACTTATTGGTCAAGGGGAACATGGAGATGATCTCATACCACTTCTTTCATAACTTTTACCAGCTTATGGGTAAATCCTTGTATAATTTCATTATTTTGTTACTGGGATTTTTTTGTCTCCTTCTATGTGTAGATATTGCAGTAAAGATTATCTCCTTAGCACATGGGAAATAAAAACAGATTCCAGGTAATTTACACAGGATATTACTTAAGTTATGCTTGAAAACCCACTTCTGGGTTGTTCTACTCTTCTATTTGGCAGTTGAGGAAATGGTAAAAATCTTGCCTGAGGTCACAGAGCTAAAATGCTATAGAATTGAGGCTAGAGCCCATGACTTTCTGGCTTCAAAAACGGTGTTCTTGTCATGATGCAGAGTATGACTCAAAACACATGACAAAGGACTTGGATAGGCATTTCTCCAAAGAAGATATAAAAATGGCCACTAAGCACATGGAAAGATGTTCATCACTAAATCATTGGAAATTCAAATCAATCCACAATAAGATATCATTTCCCATCCATTAGGAGGATTACTTTATTTTTATAAAAATATAGCATTGTATATAAAATATTAAAAAAATTTTTTAAAGAACAAAGTAACAAGTGTTGGTCAAGATGTGCAGAAATTGGACTCCTTGTACATCGCTGGTGGGGATGTAAAATGGTGTAGCCACTGTGCAAAATGATGTAACAATTCCTCAAAAAACTGAAACATAGGATTACCATTTCATTTAGTAATTCCAATTCTGGGTATATACCCCAAAGAAGTGAAAGCAGGAACTCTAGCAGGTACTTGTACATTTACGTTCATAGCAGCATTATTCACATCAGCCAAAATGTAGAAGCAACCCAGATGTGTCAACATTTCCAAACTAGAAATTGGTGGATCTGGGATTTGTTCTCAGACTATGTGAGTTCAGAGTCTGCTCTCTTACGCACTGCTGCGGGAAGCCTATCAATATACATTTTAAAACTTTAGGGCTTCCCTAGTGGCGCAGGGGTTGAGAGTCCGCCTGCCGATGCAGGGGATACGGGTTCGTGCCCCGGTCCGGGAGGATCCCACATGCTGCGGAGCGGCTGGGCCCGTGAGCCATGGCCGCTGAGCCTGCGCATCCGGAGCCTGTGCTCCGCAACGGGAGAGGCCACAACAGTAAGAGGCCCGCATACCGCCAAAAAAAAAAAAAAAAAAAAAAAAAAAAAAAAAAAAAAAACTTTAGGTATCTCCTGGTGCCCCAAATACATAATACAATCTTCTGGAAATTGGGAAAGAGGATTTTGATAAGTGTTATTGTAGATCAGTGGTCCTCAACTGAGGGCAATTTTTCCCCCAGTGGACATTTGGCAAAGGCTGGAGATATTCTCAGTTATCAAAACTTGGACTGCTACTTGCACTTGTATCTCATGGGTAGATACCAGGGATGCTACTAAACATCCTACAATGTGCCCCTACACACCCAACAAAGAATTACCTGGTTCAAAATGTCAGTGGTGCTGAGGTTGAGAAACTTCCGTGTGGAATATGTATGTGGACCTTCTTTAATGGAATTTGTTTACAATCTCTTTCAGTAGCTGAACTGTGCCTCTTCAAATTTCACACCCTGAAACTGAGTTAGGTGGGAACCCCAGATGATTTAAATTTGACCTTTAGGGAATGTTGATGTTATCCGTGAAGACCACTTGGTTTTGCCAGTGAAGTAGTGTCTGTTCACAGCATGCCTCTGTAATATTTAATTTTTCTCAATCCCGTTGTTTTAGGATCTTTACCCAGAGATCACACATAACTTGGGCAAAACATCATGTGTCAATTTTCCCTTAATCGATATGTAAAATCTCAGTGTTCAGCAACCTGTATATATCATGAGGTCCTCAAGACATATTCTTTCATTCTGACTTTGCATGTTCTTTCCCCAGATTTCAGTTTGCTTTCCGAGGTTAATTCCAACGTAACGATGACTTTGTAACACTTGTGATACATGACAGCTTGTGTCCTAACATTCTCACCTTCCTCTCCCAAGCCCTTTGGGTCTACTTTGGAATACCAATTTTCATTACTGAAGCTGAGCTTATTCATTCAAATGATTCCGATAAAAACACATTTCTATGATTTTTACATGAAGTCAGGAGTTTTACTGGCTATTGATCAGTAGCACTAATCTGACTAATCAAAACTCTTCCAGTGAAATTGAACCATAGCCTGGGGAAGAATACATTTCACAACTCAAACTCTACTTGTCTTGGTCAGTTCTACTCCAAATCAATCTTGACATCACGAAAAGCAGAACAACCAGAAATCATCCTGATGTAATGCAAGAGGAAATACATGGCACCACCCCTGAAGGATTCTTGCCAAAATACAATTTATGTAATCAAGTCTCCAGATCTAACGATGTACTTACAGGAAATCAGGGAGATAGAACAAATAAAATGACACAATCAGAAAACAATCAGCTAGAATCAGAATGTGGGAAACCCACCAAAGGCAATGGACCTTATTTGGACTCTGATTCACACAAACCAAGTACAAGGAGACATTTGAGATGAGAAGGAAAATTTGAACATGGGCTGGGTATTAGATGATGTTAAGGAATCACTGTTAATTTTATCAGAGGTGATAATGACCTTGCAGTTCTGTTAAAAATAAGTTAGGCATGCCGATTGCTAGCGACGATGTTTTTCCAGACATGAGGTTCCACTGTGTTACATCAGATGTTCAAGATTAACTATGTTTTTAAACTGGGACAACATGAGTCCTCTCACACGCCCTTGGCAGTAACATTTAACAATAGGTTATCTTGCAGTCATGAACTGCAAAGTGGCTGATGATGTTCCAACACGGAGATGACGGGCAGATTTCAATGTTCATAGCATAAAGCACCTTGATAGAGGCAAAGGCAGTCTTTCAACACATTAACTGAATTAGCAATAACTAGAAGTCACATTCAGATGCGGCATGATGAAGACGGAAGGAGAGCCAAAATGTTGAGGGCACATGATGCAGTCGCTATAGCCAAATCATGCTAATGGGCCCTGAAAGTCCCCGAGATGTGCTTGAGAGCATCTCGCTGACCTGGGATTCCATCAAGATTTCTGAGCTGGGAAAATGGCACATTTTGCTTATGGATCTTTTGGACAGTAAAACACGACAAAAGGAATGCAACCAACCAGTGAATCAGTCAATATTTAATGATTTTCAGTTGAATAGCTCTCCATTTAGTTCTATGAAGACAGTGGTAATGTTGTTTTTTAAAAAAAGGTACTCTTCTTTTGTTGGAAATGTGTCTATATAGCTTTAAAAGTATGAATAACGTCATTTTCATTCTCAATAGGGTTGGTAATGCTATTTTTTTTAAAAAGGTACTCTTCTTTTGTCGGATTTGTGTCTATATAGCTTTAAAAGTATGAATAACGTCATTTTCATTCTCTGTAGGGTTAAAACTATGAACAGAACCCTCTTCAGCCAACACTGTGACTTGGCCTCAAACATCTGACCTCAATCCAAGCCATTGGTAGGAAGGCATCAAGAGAGGAATAGAAATTTATGCAGAGGGTGAACTTGATAACCTTGGGCTTTGGGGCTATAACTTCAGTATATCAGCACATGTATTCAAAGGGAAGAAAAAGTGAGGAATCACATGGACTACCTAGCGTTAATCATTCAGTACAATATCGCATCCAGTTTTACCACTTAACTGAAAGCTTTTTGCAATGATTTAACTTTCAGTGTTATGTCAAAGAGACAAAACAATAGCATGCCTGTTCTTCAGTCTGTCTTCGATCCTTCTCGATGCTTCCTAACCAAGTGAGTTCTATCCACTACCCATCTAAAGTACGGAATAAAAGCGAGAGTAGCGGAGGGCTGAAGAAGAGAACTCAATTCTCATCTTGACTTGGCCAAACACCCACCTCGATTCTCTTGACTGCATTTTTTAAGACGTGGTAGAGAATTATAGCAAGAAGGGAGACATAGTTTCAAAGTGGATTTCAACCTCATTTTCTGTCCTGGCTCAGTCAGTGCATATGAAAACCCCCCATTAACGATGGAGGTGCTCACTTCCGTAGTGGAATGGGGAGGGGCTTGTGCTCTGGGGTAAGATCTGCTGTGTACAAGCACTTGCTACCCCACCCAGGGGAAAATTATCCTTCTCTCTCCCCACTGCAGTCAGGCTGGGTCATATGACCTTCTGTGACCAGTGACATGTGACTGGAGATGAGGAGGCACTTCTGGTTAGAAGCTTAAGAGCTCAAGTGGAGTTTGCCATGTTGTCCTTTTTTTCTCTCATGAGGTGAGTGATGTTTTGGATAGAGACCCGTCCTTTAGCTTGGGTCCCAGAGTGAAGAAGCTGTGGAACAGAGCTGCAGCCGACATGCGATGGACAGGTAATCTGAGCGGACAGTACACCTATGATGTAAGCCACCACAACTGCAGGGTGGTTGTTGCTTTGTTTTACTACAGCACGACTTCTCCTATCCTATCTGGATATACACACCCAGGGGGCAGATCAGATTTGAGGTGGCGTGGAGAAAGAAGTAGGCACCACTCGAAAACACGTCTCAGATGATTCTCAAGAGCCCTACTGCTTGCATCAAGGTAAAGACCATTTCATCAAGGAGATGCTTTTTTCCCCCAAACCGTTAGCATGAACATCGTGGTCTCAAACTCGTCATATCAAGCTCTGACAATTGGTTTAGCTGCTTATTTGCCTTCTGAACTAGAAAGCTATTTTCCCATACATTGAGAACGTAATTATTTACGATATGTAAACCTGGTTCTTGTGGTTTTGTTTCAACGTATTCCCTCTTTTACTTTTTCTCATCTTCTGATGCAGTTTAACTGCCTCTTCAAGCTTAAGGTCATTATTGGGCTTTATGATCTTATAACCAGCTTGAACTGCTTAGCTATGAAAACAACACAATGTGGGCAAAGAGCATATTCTGAGTTCCTGTTAAGTTATGGGCCCTCGTAGTCGATGCTGTAAAGTTATGGGCCCTTGTAGTCGATGCTGTAACATATTACAATTTCTCTCACTTAACAAAAGAGGACATTTAGACTCAGAGGTGTGAAGTACTTGGCCTAAAGTCTACCACCTGAGAAGTGGAAGAGAAGGAACAGAGAAACAGGCCAACTCTACTATCCTTTGCCCCCAAACACCCTCCACCAAGTAGTTAAGCTCCATTTACACACTGTTCTTTCCAATTTATCTAATCGAAAGGACTCCTTTCTAGGTGTGGGTTCCTCCTTCATTTCCTTTGCATTCTTTATTTTCAGAGCACTTCAAACTTGGCTCAGGATGGAGCCGAACATGCTAGTTTATGCTGTAGTAACAAAAACTCCTCCACTTAACAGAACACGACTTTAAATGCCAATCGTGCTCCATGACCAACGTGGTGCTGCGGGCTCTTGGCTCCTCTAGTCACCCTGGGAATCGGGCTGAAGCATCCTGGCCCATGATTCCACGATGACCCACTGGGGAAAAAAGAAACCTAGTGCATCACGCACAGGCTTTTAAAGCCTCCCTTAGAGACGACACATATCATTTGCATGTACATTTCATTGGTTAAAGCAAGACATCTGCCCATGCCTAACTCCAAAAGCAGTGAGAAAACACAGTCTGGTCATGTACTTAGCAGGAGGGGAGAACTGGAATAGTCACTAACGTTTAAAAACGTCTGAGGCGTAGTCCATACCCAGGGGTGTTTTGTCACGGTACCAATACAACACCTTTTACTAAAACATATACAGCAGCACCTGTGGGCATCAAGATGTCCTTGATGCTTCTGGGCTGGAATACGTCACACAGTGGGGACTATCCAGCTGACTCTGGAGTGTATTTTTCAGCACAGCTTAGCTTTTTCAGATCTTTTCAATTACAGAGTCTCAAAGCAGGAGCTCCTTCCTACCCAAGCTAAATGGTAGCATTTGATGGCCAGGAGGGAAATTCCTGTCTTGGACTGGGTCCTTACTTCAAGAGCTTGTTCTACGCTGAGGTCTTAAAACACTGCCTGTTTGTAAACAGGTTCATAGTTTGGCCCATGCAGGTAAATGAAGGAAACAGGCACATGTTATACATTATCTCATTAAAATTAAAGCCAGATAAAATTGTATACATTTCACTAAATTACCTTTCTAGGCTTTGCAAATATTCTGAGGGCGGCTAATCTCTCCATTTTAATTAGATTGCACATCTTTTTCAAAGACTACTGTCCTGATGTTTTAATATAAAAAGACAGTTGCTATTTAAGGCAGAAATCTGGAGAGCTGAGAATTAACATTTACTGTTAACCTTTTCTTAAGGGGAATGATTCAACTTCAAGTGAAGACCCTTCATATTTGAACCACACTTCTGATTTTTAAAATAGAGTAGTAGCAAATGATACCCTGCATGTCTGAGGTGCAACCGAAATAGAATTACAACGCCCGGGAATTCCCTGGCGGTCCAGTGGTTAGGACTTTGCGCTTCCACTGCAGGGGGCACGGGTTCGATCCCTGGTTGGGGAACAAAGATCCTGCAAGCCGCCCGGCACAGCCAGAAAAATAAATAAAGAAAGAATAAAATAAAATGACAACTCCCACCCTCTTCCTATGTATGTCCCTTCCTTAGTTCATTTTTCCCCTGAACCTTTATCATTAGTCAATATGTTTTATATTTTGCTTATTTTTGTTTCCCTCCCCCATGAACGCAGGGATTTCTGTCTGGCTCATTGCTTTATCTTCAGTGCCAAGTAATGTGCCTGGTCTGTAGTAGTAGATGCTCAAGAAATTTGAGCTGTACAGATGAGTGAATAAACGAAATTCCAAACTGTCACAATTAAGGAGCACCTGCCACTTGAGCATCAACTCTTCAAGGACAGACTCTTGGTCAGTCTTTTCCTCCAACGCTGTCTCTGGCACCTAGAATACTGCTTGGGCTCAAGCAGGTTCTCTATAAATATTAGTGAACCAAGGCACTATTGGGATCTGAGGAAAGAGACGCTGCGCAGGTTCATTTGGATGGCAGGCAGGGAGAACGTGAGCCTGACACTAACACGTATCTCGAGGGACACATGGCAAATTCTGCTCACTGCACAACAGCCACACTGAGTGGTTTCTCTGCCTTGTGGGCAATGCTCTTCCCTATATCTGTGATCGCACTTGTGTCCAGGCAAGGTGGGCCCACTCTCCAGCTACTCTCATTTGGTTGGCTATTTTTTCTGCAGGGCTCAGCCCAGACATCACTTTCCATAACCCAAGTCAATTCACACAAAAATACGTGCTGAAAGTATTAATTCAGTCTTTAGCTTCAGGCCAAAAATCCCTGAATTATCCGTAACATCTGTCTCTCATCCCTACATTAGATCCACTGGCAAGGCTTGTCAAATCACTTCAAAAATATACCGGGAACCTGACCTCATCTTCTGCATGTCAGGGCCACCTTGCTTGCTTGCCAGGGCTACTGCAAGGACTCCCGAACTGGGCTTTTTGATTCAGCCACTGTCTCCTCATCAGAGTGATTCTGTCAAAAGATAAATTGGATTTCTGTCCTTCTACTCAACACCAACCAGTAGCTTCCCAACTGGGAGTAAACACCGATGCTCTTACAGGGAACCACAGACCTTGCCTGCATGATATGTGCTCACCTCTTCCATTAGTTCATCTCCTTCTTTCCTCTGGCTACTCAGCCCAAGCCACACAAGCTTCCCTGTAGTTTCTCAAGCCCACCAAGCACAATCCCACATGGATGGTCTCTGACCAGCTATTCCCACTCCCCAGAATGTTTTCCTCCCAGAT
This sequence comes from Hyperoodon ampullatus, assembly GCF_949752795.1. Classification (NCBI taxonomy): domain Eukaryota; kingdom Metazoa; phylum Chordata; class Mammalia; order Artiodactyla; family Ziphiidae; genus Hyperoodon; species Hyperoodon ampullatus. Next base: position 20,223,971 of record NC_136923.1, read on the forward strand.
TCTTTCATGACTTGCTCTCTCAGTTCCTTTTGGTCTGAGCTCAGAAGTGACTTCATCAGAGCAACCTTCCCTGATTGTTCTCTGTAAAACAGCATCCGTGTACTCATCTCTCAATGCCAACTCCCCTGCTGATCTCTACTTACTTGTTCATCATTTGTTGTCTTTTCTCCCCTCTAGAATGTAAGCTCCAGGTGACCCCAATACTCCCAATGCTTTGTGTTTTAGAGAGAATATAAATTCAGTAAGTATTGTTGAACTGAATTGTTAGATTAGAATTAATGAATGGAGGAATACTTTTTTTTCCTGAAGCTTTGTCCTGCCTGTACAAATACTACTATCTGGTAGATGGGTTCTCTTAGAAAGAATCCAAACTTTCTCAAGAGTAGTAAAGCCCGTGGCAAAACAACATGGCAGGGAGATTTTAAACCAATTCTTTATAGGGGATTACAGAGGAGGCATAGTTGAGCCTGTGTTCAATATGTAAGGATCTTCCACACCATTTAGGGGTGGTTAAAATGACAGCATCATTTAGAAACTATTCCAAAGTAAAGCACTTCTTAGAAAAGCAGACGGTTGAGACGCTTCCTTAGGAAGTATGTAGACAGCCTATCATGGTGTTCAAATACATGGGTTTCTGGAGATGGGTGGTTTTAATTTCAGCCGTGATGTTTCCTAGCTGTGTGGCCATGCAGTAGACACTGCTTTTACAAGTCCAGGATTCCTCACCTTTAAAATAACAATCAAAACGGTTCCTAATGGGTGAGAATAAATGAGACAACCTACATGCTGAGCACAGTGGCTAGCACAAAGTGGGAACTAAATGTGAGCTGCTGTTATTTTTCCTACTGTTGTTGCTTAGGGCACTTCTGTTGTCCAACCAGCCACACTTCTGTTTTATGTTCAATATGGAGGAGCAGAAGGCTTTCTTTGGGACTCAAAAAATGTCTTAATTTAGGCTTCAATCCCAAGGCAAACTTGGACCACTTGAATAGCTCCCTGGCTGGGTCTAGACATGCAGGCATTTGTGTGGGTGGGCAAACGGAGGTCAAGGTCAACCTAGCCTAGTGCCTGGCACATGGTTGTAGGTACGCTATAAGTAACTACTCAAAGAAAGAGCCAAGGTCACGGTCAATTCACCAGGGAAAAATGGAGCCTTCTCCTTAATGGTCAGAGTCAGAGAGACTGCAGCATGAAGTTACAGCCAGAAACCTCAACATCAAAGCTTTTGCATACGCTTCATAAGAAATATAACATGGAGGAGAGTCATTTTTATCAATCTGTGCCTGAATATACAAATGTAAGTAGGTGGTTTATATTCTTGTAGAAAGTCCGCATTGTTCATGTATGCCTTTCTAGCTTGACCACATAGAGGTTTGCATTGCATCATCATAAGCAGCAAACTGAGCGGGCTGAGAAGTTTAAAAAATTCCTGGAGCATGTAACTCTCAGGCGATGCCATTTTAAACTGGATGCCAATTAAATCTCCCCTCAGATATGAAATTGTCACAATGACTGATAAGATCATGGCTCATATTGGTCCTACCTTTAGCAAAGATCTTCTAGTTAATTTCTACTTTTTCACTTCCTAAATTCTCATTTATGTGGGGCCTTGTTAATGCCTACTTTCAAATTGTCTATTTTTTGCATTGAAATTTGTTTTCAGATAATAGATTCACTGTGATCCTGAGAAACATGAGAGATCCCTTGTACACTTAGCTTAGTCTTCCCAATGGTAACATTTTGCAGAATTTTAGTATATACTTATTCACTACAGTAGAGTATCACAACCAGGATACTGATATTATCGTGATCCCATATGTTATTCAGATTTCCTCAGCTGTATGTATACTCATGTACAAGTGTACAGGCTATTAAGTTCTAAAAATTATCCCCTGTGTAGGTTTCTGTATCCACCACCACACACAAGATACTGAATAGTTTCAACACCACAAGGATCTCACCTGTTGCCCTTTTATAGCCATCCCAACTTCCCTCCGATCCTGGCACCTAATCCAGACAAACTGTCCTCCACTTCTAAAATTTTGTGATTTCAAAAATGCTATGTAAATGTAATCATGTAGCATGAAATCTGTGGGATTGACTTTTTTCTCTCAGTATAATTCCCTGGAGATCCATCCTTGTTGTTGCATGTATCAACTATTTATGTTATCCCTTTTAATGGCTGAAAAGTACTGCACTGTACGTATGTACCTCAGAGTTGGTTTATACATTCATTTGTCAAAGGAGATCTGAGCTGATCTCAGTGTACACCTATTACAATAGAGCTGCTATGAACATTTTTGTACAGGCTTTTGTGTGAACATAAATTTCATTTTGGGGGGATAATGCCCAGTAGTGCAACTGCTGGGTTGTGTGATGGTTGCATGTTTAGTGTATTTAGGAACTGAACAAATGTTTTCCAGAGGGGCTGTACCATTTTCCATTCTCATCAACAATCCAATGTAGTATAAGTGATCCAGTTTTTCCACATACTCACCAGCATTTAGTTTTGTCACTCTTTTTTCTTTTAGCCATTCTGGTATCTGTGACTTCTAGCATCTGTGTGCTGTGATATCCTGTAATTGTTCTGTTTGCATTTCCTTAATCATTAGTCATGTTGAACATCTTTTCATTTGCTTATTTGCCTTTGTGTATCTTCTTCAGTAAAATGTCCATTTTCAAATTTTGCTGTTTGTTTTACTGTGGACTTTTGAGAGTTTATGACATATACCAGATTACAATCTTTTGCTGAATACCTGGTTTGCAATTATTTTCTCCTGGTCTGTAGCTTGTCTTTCATTCTCTTCACCCGAGCTTTCAAGGAACAGAAGTTTTGAATTTTGATAAAGCGTCATGTATTAGTTTTTCTCTTTATGGATTATGCTTTTGGTGTCAAGACCCTGAAGATTTTCTCCTATGTCTTTTTCTCAAAGTTTTACATCTTTCCATTAAGTATAGGATCCATTTTGAGTTGATTTCTGTATAAGATGTGAGGTTTAGGTCCACTTTTTTTTTTTTTTTTGATCTGAAAATGTCCCATTGCTCCAGCAACAAGGCCATCCTTATTCTACTGAATTGGTTTTGCACCTTTGTCAGAAGTCAGTTGGGCATATTTGTGTGAGTCGATTTTTGTTCCATTGCTCTATGAGCCGACCCTTCCACCAATAACATGATCTCTCTGTGACTGGGCTATATAGTAAGACTTCATATCAGGCAAGTAATTCCTTTCATTATACTCTTTGTCAGGATTTAGTTATTTTAGGATATGTGCTTGTCCATTTACATTTTACAATAAGCTGGTCGATGTCTATGAATATCCCAGGAGGTTTTTCATAGGAATTGCACTCAACATACAGATCAGTTGGGAAAGAACTGCATCATCGCTATGTTGAGTCTTCCAATTCATGAACATGGTATATGTCTCCACTTATTTAGGTCTTCCTTGATTTCATTAATCAGCATTTTGATTTTTAAGCATACAAATCCTATAGATGCTCTGTTGAGTGCATACCTAACTATTTAATTTTCTGTGGAACACTGTATATGTTATTGTTTTTAACTTCAGTTTCGGCATGTTTGTTATTATATAGAAATGTAATTGACTTTTTATGTGTGTGTTGATCCTGTATGCTGCAAACTTGAACTCATTTAATAAATGAGATATTTTTCAGACTATGCCTCTGGACACCGTATAGTTGAAATGTACAATGCTCTGGCAAAAGCCTGAGGTCCTTGGCGTTACTTATTTTTGAAGTGGACCCAAGGCCATTGTCTGCTTATTAATTCTTTTAGACCTTCGGCAAACAGCTGGGAGATGCTGCCACAGAAGAGGTTCTTTATCTGTTTTTTAAAAATCTGTGATATCTGTTTTAACTAGCCTACTTTTCATGTAGAACAGATCAAGCCTAATGGAGAAATGATCTGAGGTCAGCATTTCACAGGGAAACTGATTTTAACTCTGAAATGACTTGTCAAGAAATCCTTGGTTTACTAGCTCACAGAAAATTAAGTGGTTTGGGGGTTTAGAATCCAAATTTAAGCTGTAAATAATCTCAGAAATTATAGAACGTGTGAAAGCCACCTTCAAGAAAATGTGTGGCCAACATGATGCTTTCCAGCAACCAGCCTCAAATAGCACAAGACGAAAGCTGATCCTGTGTATCTTTTTTTCTTAAACTCTTTTCCCTCTGAAGAGTTTTCTTTAAGAAATTAAACAGGACCAAATCCTCATTTTTTTCCCCAGGTCCCTAATTTTGAGTCAGAACCACATCTTTGTTTAAGGGTTTATGTAGATAAACCTCAATTTGTCAATCTCAAGAAGTAGGATCAACTTCTAATTTTCAATGTTAAATCCCAAGCTCTGCTTTCTCCTGCAATATTCTCAGGATAACTGCACCAGGTTACATCCCACGCTGGGCCAGACGTTCCCAGTAAACCGAGTAACTGTCCCTGCACTTGCTTCCTGTTATGGCATCAAATGCTGGAGAGAACAGAGGGGAGTCCCAGACTGTCACTCTCATTGTCTCTGTCCCTTTCTACCTAGTTCTGTGAGGCATCTGGAGTCCTCCTGGGATAGCCAGGGGCTTCTGTGGTCAGCCTTTGACTCGAGCAAAATTAATCTACATGGTCACATTTCCATAACCATTTGAAGGAGATCTAAAGGCTACTCCACGCAGTAAGATCTAACACCACAAGTGCAGATGAAACTGGCACCTTTGTCACTAATTGGTAAAGAATACACTGAAGCCAGAAAAAAAAATTCAGATGCCTCGGGAGGAACAGACAGGAAATGTACATCAACAAAACAGGCCTGTGTGGGACAGGAGAGAAGAGTGGGGACTGAGGGGAGCTTACAATGTGACCTCACCTAAAGTCACCAAATTTAAAAACAAATTTTCAGGTGCTGAATAAGACTAGGAAAAAACCCCCACCTGCCACCTAAATTTGATTGCAAGACCACTAGCATAAAACCTCTGGGTGATAGTTCAAACTACACAGGGGAAAAAGATAACTTAAGATTCCAGATATTGTTTGTCTGCAGGTCTGCACAGATAATCAAATGTCAGACCAGAAAACTGGTGACTAGCTACTAGTTAGTCTCCAGAAAGATGGCTTAATGGCTCCTCTTACTTTGGATGGTACCCGAGCTTCTGATACTACATTAGATGCTGAATTCAAAGGATTGCCTTTTAATTCAAGCAAACAGACATTTATTAAAATTACTTTTCTGAGAAACATATTTATGTTCGTTATAAACAAGAACACTTCTAACATTAAAAAATTTGAACTTTAAAAAATATGTAAAATGTTTAAGAAATGTAAACAGGAATTTTCATCTCATTTTCCATATGGTTCTGTAAGTACCTTAAATATCAACACAGATCACAGACAGGCCCATTTACATTCATAGGAATTCTCTAAATAAGAAAAATTTTCAAAATTGTTTCCAAAATTAAAATGTTATTTTTTGGCAGCTGAAGTAATACTTGTCATCAGAAAGACTGAAGGATAATATGTACTATATATAAGTAAGATGTCCACATAATTGAAGCTAGTTTTTTCCCTAAGAAGCAACTTTAAAATGTTCATAATCTAACGTTTCCAGTAGGCACTTTCCTACAGGTTTCTGACTTTTTCTATTTGAAGATAGGGAACATGAAATTAGATTTTCTTGATGACTCGTGTTCACATTAGAAACATACATAATTGTTCAGCATTTCTTGTAAATTTTTCTTTTCTTCGTCCTCAGTGACACTTGCTTATAGAAATTTATGCATTTATTTATTTATTTATTTGCGGTACGCGGGCCTCTCACTGTTGTGGCCTCTCCCGTTGCGGAGCACGGGCTCCGGAAGCGCAGGCCCAGCGGCCATGGCTCACGGGCCTAGCCACTCCGCGGCATGTGGGATCCTCCCGGACCGGGGCACGAACCCGCGTCCCCTGCATCGGCAGGCGGACTCTCAACCACTGTGCCACCAGGGAAGCCCTTATGCATTTATTTTATCGTCCCTGAATATCTCCACCAATTCTAATCTTGCTCATCAATTGCAACAGGCCAATAACATAGACTGTTAGAAATACTTGTTAAGTGAAAGTAATTATTGAATGAGATTTTAAGAAATGATTCAGTTGAGGGAAGGGAGCTGTGACAGTTTTGTGACGATTATTTTAGGCAATCAGAGTTAACTTTACATCTTTGATTTATGTTTATATTTTGTTGTTGTTGTTGTTTTGTTTGTCAGTTTCTTGGTTAGGGATTAGGTCCTAGGTTGACCAAAGAGTAATTTTTAGAACGACAGCTTTTAAAAGGAAAATGGTATCATTTGGTTTTTGATTAAAGAAACCAACTTTTGTATGTTAAGACTGAAAGAAAAGTCTACCTTCGTTTTTAGTCTCAAATATATTTTAAAAATATATTTAAATATGGTAAAAGGTTTTAGTTCTTTTCTAACCAAAACACAAATGTAAACTCATTTTGAATAAAAATACTCCATACAGAACTGAAAAAGATGTGTATTAGTATCAGCTGCTAGGCCTGATGTTAACAAATTGCCACAAACTAGGTGGCTTAAAATGACAACATTTGTTCCCTTCCAGTTCAGGAGGCTGGAAATCTAAGATCAAGATGTCAACAGGGTTGATTCCTTCCAGAGACTCAGACAATCTGTTTCATGCCTGTCTCAGAGCTTTTTGGTGGCTGTCAGAAATCCCTGGCCTGCATCACTCCAGTCTTTTCCACCGTCTTCACATAGTGTTCACGTGTGTTTGTACATATACGTGTGTGTGGTGTATGCATCCCCTCTCCTCATCCTATAGGGACAGCAATCATAGGACCCACTCGAAGCAGTGTGACGTCACCTTAATTGGATTACATCTGCAAAGACCCTATTTCCACATGAGGTCACATTCATAGGTACCAGGGGTTAGGAAGTGAACCTATCTTTTTGGGGACACAATTTAACCCACACTGTGTGTGTACATATTAGCTATTTAATATGTACTACAGAATATACAATGCATAATAATTATGTAAATTACACTCTCTTGATAGATGATTTCACAGATATGGAGGAGATGATCAACTGCAGATCAATTTTTAAATGGCACAACTTAATGTCCTTCTTAGAAAAAGCTTGTGACCTTTCAAGTCAAAGAGTGAAGTTCCAACACTAGGAAGCTCTCTATCCTGGTCACTCTATCTTGATTCTCAGTGAACATTCTAATTAGAACCAACCCTCATCATTACTTTTATATTAATAGCATTATAAGGTAAATGTTCTTCTCTGAGTTTTATCTCTCTGCTATAAATTGCATTGTTACTTTATATCATGCCCCTTGCATTATCAATCATCGGAGTCCCTTTTTAGACAGAACTGGGGCCATGAATAATTGTAGAAGCATCTGATAGATGGGGGGTGGGGACTTTTTCTTTTCCCTTGCAAGGCTACATCTCTGTAATTTGTCTGTGAACACATGGATACAAGACAACCCTTATTCATCCTGGTAGCTTTTTACAATTCCAAAAACTATCAGACAGGTAAAGGGATTCCTAATACATGACTCTCTGGCTTAGTTTTAGGGGTTTTTTCCCTGATGTCTTGCAAAGAACAAAGCACATTTGTGTTTACAAACATGAGGAGCTTCTATGTCTAGGTGACACTACCTATGGTTCAGCGATAACCACCAGCAAATTAGAACAAAAAATAAAGGTTACATTTTTAGGGAACGAATTGCTCTTTATAGACTTTTGAGTTCAACACCAATTGGTGACCTTGAGGGGGAAGACATTTTAGACCCTCAGCATCCCCAGATTCTCCCAGAAATCCAGCTTCATCATTTTCACTCTGATTTATGCCTGAAGATCGTTTTTATGGGTATCAGGTTGTCTTTCTCACAAGTATTTTTAATTTGCACCATTATCTAGTGATAATGGCATAATGGTTCCGTGTCTACTGAAAAATACCAAAGTGTGCTTTGCCACAAAACACTCCTAAGACTGCAGGTTGAGGCAAACCTCTGTTGGATGCTATTAATAGGATGGTAGCTGACAAAAATGTCAAAGACGTAAGTTATTGTTCCAGTGCACTTGAAACCTTAGAATATGTTCCCCCAGTCACCCTATTAATGGAGATATATTATCTCTCTGAGAATTTCCTGTCAGACTCCGTTAAGTAAATAAAGGATAGGTGAAATATCAGAAACAGAGCTAACAAATGGAGCAGAGACCTCCCCTTGAAAGAAGAGAGCCAGCTGTTTACTGTGCTAATTCAAAACAAAATGAAAATGTATGTTTTTCATCTTGGTGAATATAATTTTCAAACATAGATCGAAAATTGGCTTTAGAAGAGACCCTTTTTTTTTTTTTGAAGGGATATTTCGTGGTCTGGTTTTTGTGTGACAAATGTTACTAGGCCCTGACATAAGACAAATGCTTGCTTGAGCCTTGCATATTGCCTCTAAATTGAACTCAAACCACAAAGTAATGTTGGAATCATTTTGCTGGGTTAGTCTGAATGTGTCAAGATCAGAAGAGACTAGAATTTTTTTTTTCCCAGTCTGGGACCCATATTCGTAACTACCACTGACCAGGCAGGGCCCCAGGAAGTGTGGTATAAATGAGCAAAGTTACCCAGCTCTCTGGTTCTGGTGATGCTGTGCAGATCTCAACCTGTACAATATATACTCAGGATTTCATCCTGTAGGTCAGTAGTTCAACAGGGGGTAATTTTTTCCTCCTGGGGACTTCGGGCAGTGCCTGGAGACATTTTTGGTTGTTACAACTGGGGAGGCTGCTTCTGGCATCTAATGGGTCGAGGTCAGGGATGCTGCCCAACATCCTGCAATGCACAGGGCAGCCCTAAAACAAAGAAGTATCAGGTCCAGCATGTACACAGTGCTGAGGGCAGTGGTTCTCTAACCAGGATGTGTGTCAGAACCACCTGGGAAGCTCATCAGCAACAGGGGAGGCCGAGGCTCACTGACGTAGGTGAGGGCCTAGGCCGTTGTATTTCTACCAAGTTTCCAGGTGATTCCCACCCAAGTTTGAGAAGAGCTGCTTGGGGGTATTAATTAGGTTTGGAAGTTGAACTTGAACCATTCTTTACAACCTTTTTTGGGGTACACCATCTTCAATTGCTCTACATGTCTTGCATAGGCAGGAAATCAATCCTGTGAGAATTGATTAATCATTATTTCTCTAGACCAGTATTTCCCGATCCGTGGGTTGTGAATCTGTGAAGGCTGTGAGAATCCATGTGTGCAAGCATTGCTAAGTGAACCAAAAAAATATTCTCTGATACATATAAATATATGAATATTTTCCAAATTGCATACATGATCTGATTAATAATACAGACATTCATTTAGAAGCATTACTCATCAAGTGTTTTGTTTTTTTTTTTTTAAAGTAGATGAACACTAATGTATAGCTCCTGGCATGTGTGGCTGTGTGAAATCTTTTCATATTTTGCAAGGGGTCCTCTGAATTGACAATCACCTGCAGACTACATTTTCAGGATTTTTCCAAAATCTTTTTTTTTTTTTTTTTTTTTTGCCCAAGTATCAATGATCTCAGTTTCTTCTGAGATGCCAAGTTTTGTACACCTAAGACTTGGTTTAGAGCAGTATTTCTCCAGCTTGATTTTGCAAATAAATCATCTGGGAATCTTGTTAACCTACAGATTCTAATTGGGGTGACTTGGGCTTGTGATTCTGCATCTGTGAAAGGCTCCCCCCAAAATGCAGATGCTCCTGGTCCTCAGGCCACAATCTGAGCAATGGGGATTCAGACATGGCCATTTCTTGGTATTTATGTACTCTATACACCATATTAAAATAATTACAGGGCTTCCCTGGTGGGGCAGTGGTTGAGAGTCCGCCTGCCGATGCAGGGGACACGGGTTCGTGCCCCAGTCCGGGAGGATCCCACGTGCTGCGGAGCGGCTGGGCCCATGAGCCATGGCTGCTGAGCCTGCACGTCCGGAGCCTGTGCTCCGCAATGGGAGAGGCCACAACAGTGAGAGGCCCACATACCGCAAAAAAAAAAATAATAATAATAATTACAGTGAATCTCAGTGAAACAGGAAAAGAGAAAAATATATATATCCACTAAAGAAAACATCGCGACCCACATTTAGCTTGTATAAACCTTATAGAAAGTCCTTCATGAAATGATTAATTTTTCAAACCCAAGGTTACTAGACAATAAAGACACTGGAAGATAACTCAGGTGAGGACAAAATCCCAGGGAGGAGACTTTGACCATGAGAGGGCGCTATACAGGGATGCTCTGGATCTCCCTGGATATGAACTACATTTTATTCCCGGTCAACTCTGGCATCCCTACTTCTACTAGCACAGCCATGGAGAAAAATCTCCAACTTCAGAGTAAGCAGGTGGGACTTCTGGGGTCACTGTAGAGTCTGTCCCATCTCTCGGTAAATGCTCCTGGATATTCCTCCTTGACTTTCTGCAGTTACTATTTTGTTTTCATACATAAACTTCAATACACTAGCCATTGTGACATCCCTTAGATTCAGGCTAATACACTTTAATAGATTTTAAAAAAGAGAATCAGGTGGATTTCCAGGACAATTAACCGGCTTGTTTTTCTGTGGTGGAAATGGGACATTGGCGGGAGAAAAAACAAGCATGTAGTAGGTAATCTGGCTAATAAAAGAAGTTCAAGCCTACAGAAAAGTAAAGAGCAGTGAATTAAAATACAGATGTTAACTATGCATCGACAGTTGCCTTTGGAAAATCCTAGGCTTTTGGGTACGTATGATGTCTCCCCGCCAAGAGCCAGACAGCAGGCAAGCCATTCAATCGGGGTCGGTATCAACTTACTCCATCTACTGGCTATGACACAGGAATGTGAGCTTCTAGATTCTCAGTTTTTGAAAGTGGAAATCTGGAGGTGTGTGTGAAATCTCTTAAGTGTGGGAAAAAAATTTTTGAAAACGTAAAACCATTGCAAGGAGCAAAGTAAAATGAGACTGAGTTGAATTCGGGTTTCACAGCCCGTTTATAATCTGCCTCTCAAAGTGAGGTTTGTGGACTGGCAGCGCCTACATCAGCTGGGAACTTTGTGTTAGAAATGCACATTCTCAGGCCCCATTCAGGCCACACCCAGAAACTCTGGGGGTGCGGCCCAGCAATCTGTTTTGATAACGCCCTCTACAAGCTCAAGACAGAAGGTCAAGTTTGGCTGTCGCCGATTTGGAGCTTTTCTAATGTGCCTGATCAGTTCCTTCTTGCCGTGAAACAAAGCTTCTGCTTCAGTTTACTAGTGAGGGCTACAATTCCAGGAGCTTGGAGGTACAGGCTTGTTCTCTGCCATTCGAGCTGTCACCCCTGAGGGGCTGTTCCCACCTTCACCATCCAGTCACTGGCTTGCATCCTACTTTAACCTGCCTTCTACCTGCCTACAGCTCTAGCTGTAAACACTCTGGTCCTTTTCCTATCAGGCTGAACCAAATGAAATGTGTTTCTGTAGGTGAAAAATTGTTTCTGATGAACATATTTGATAACATTATGGTTTATGATATACCTGCCTTCTCCCTTGCACGTTCATTACCTCAAAGAGTTGTCAACAGTAAATAAAACAAGGTACATAAAATACCTAGGCCAAGCATGGCACGAAGGAGGCTCTCAGTAAATGTCAGCTATTACTATTATTCTGTCTAAAATGACAACAATCCAGCAAGACAATGATCTCCTTTTTTAGGTGAATATATTGAGGCTCAAGAAGTTATACTGTCAGAAACTTGGTCATAGAGCTAGCAAGAGGCAAGCGCAGGTGAAGACCTTACGCATTTCTGCTCCCAAACCCTGTGCTTCATTTACAACGTTAAAGGGTCCCTCAATCTGGCTCGGTGAGTAGTGCCACTGGGTTCGCTGGGTTTTGGACCCTGCACTTGACCTGTCAGATCCCCTTGTCCGGCCCTTGCCCTTCTGACAGTCCAGGATGTAGATTAACAGAAGTTCTGCTTCAAGGAAGTGGGAAGGCTTGGGTGGTGCCGGCTCTGAGGGATACCTGTCTATTCCAGAGTGATTCCAGGGGTCAGGAGAGGTCAAGGGGGAGATAAACCTGGGAGGAGAGAGACCCAGATCTGTCATCTTCAGGTTAGATTCATGGGGCTCCTAAAAGAAATTTCATTTCTAGCCACTAGCAGAGTATTTGGGTTTCCCTAGCCAATAACCAGAAGCCCAGAAAGGGCAGGTTATGGCTGACTGTGTGCTAAGGGCCTTGGTAGGAGGCTCTAGGTCAGATGAGCTGACCAGCAGAGGGCAGCACGGGTGACTGTGCTTTGTCAGTGAAGGCATGACCCAAAAAGAACAGAAGAGAGAACCACCACAAAGGTTTACGTCTACCACTAATGGTGATCCTCATCCAGGAGGGAAGAGGGAGCTGACTTCTTTTTTTTTTTTTTTTTTTTTTTTTTTTTTTTGCGGTACGCGGGCCTCTCACTGTTGTGGCCTCTCCCGCTGCGGAGCACAGGCTCCGGACGCGCAGGCTCAGCGGCCATGGCTCACGGGCCCAGCCGCTCCGCGGCATATGGGATCCTCCCAGACCGGGGCACGAACCCGTATCCCCTGCATCGGCAGGCGGACTCTCAACCACTGCGCCACCAGGGAGGCCCGGGAGCTGACTTCTTAAGTTCTGCCTGCAAAGCCAAATTCTCATAGGGCTATCCCACCTAGAGGAGGTAGCTTTTTCTACTTCTCTCAAAGACAGAGAATGGATCCTAAGAAAAGATAATGAGGAATAAGATAGGGAATAGGCTGCAATTTGGGTGATTTCAAAATGTGACAGACAATGAGTCCTATAAGACCTTTGAAATTAGGTAGTGTTGAGGAATGATAAAATGCTGTCACTTGCTTATTGAAAAACATGGAACATCTATTTATTCACTCATTCAGCACTGGAGAGCCTTTAAGAAATTAATAGACTTTTTCACAGAACTAGAATAATCCTCAAGTTTATATGGAACCATAAAAGACCCAGAATTGCCAAAGCAGTCCTGAAGAACAAGAACAAAGCGGGAGGCATAACCCTTCCTGAGAAAATATTTGCAAATGATGTGACCAGTAAGGCCTTAATATCCAAAATAAACAAACAGCTCATACAACTCAACAACAGAACAAACAACCCAATCAAAAAATGGGCAGAAGCCCTAAATAGACATTTCTCTGAAGAAGAAATTCAGATGGCCAACAGGCACATGAAAAGATGCTCAATAGCGCTAATTATTAGAGAAATGCAAATCAAAACTACAATGAGGTACCACCTCTCACTGGTCAGAATGGTCATGATTAAAAATGCTGCAGATAACAAATGCTGGAGACGATGTGGAGAAGAGGAAACCCTCCTACACTGTTGGTGGGAATATAAGTTGGTTTAGCCACTATGGAAAATTGTACGCAGGTTCCTCAGAACACTAAAAATAGAATTACCAGATGATCCAGCAATCCAACTCCTGGGCATATACCCAGACAAAACTCTAATCCAAAAAGATACATGCACTCCCTAGGTTCATAGCACCACTATTCACAGTAGCCAAGACATGGAAGCAACCTAAATGTCCAACAACAGATGAATGGATAAACAAGATGTGGTACATATATACAATGGAATATTACTCAGCCATAAAAAAGAACAAAAAATGGTATTTGCAGCAACATGGATGCAACTAGAGATTATCATACTCAGTGAAGAAAGTCAGAAAGAGAGACAAACACCATATGATATCGCTTATACGTAGAATCTAAAATATAACATAAATGAACCTATCTACAAAACAGCAACAGAGTCACAGACATAGAAAACAGACTTGTGGTTGCCAAGGTGGAGGCTGTTGGGGGACGAATGGAGTAGGAGGTTGAGGTTAGCAGATGCAAGCTATTATATATGAAATGGATACACAACAAGGTCCTGCATGTAGAACTATATTCAGTATCCTATGGCAAACCATAATGGAAAAGACTATAAAATAATGAATATAAAAATAATATATATACATATTTAACTGAATCACTTTGCTGTACAGCAGAAATTAACCCAACACTGTAAATCAACTATACTTCAATAAAAATATAAATAAAAATAAAACAAAAAAGAAATTAATAGACTTCAGTTTTTAGAGGAGATTTAGGTTTACAAAAAATTAAGCAAATGCAGAGTTAACATATACTGTCTCCCCTCCCGCCTTCATCCCCCTCCCCCTCCAGGTTCCATAAACATCTTGCATCAATGTGGTACACTTGTTCTAACCGATGAACCAATACTGACATACTGTTATTAACTAAAGTTCACAGTATACTTTAGGTTTCATGCTTTGTGTTGCACATTCTATGAGTTTCCACAAATGTATCATGACATGTACTTGTCATATAGCATCACACAGAAGAGTTTCACCACCCTAAAAATCCTCTGTGCTCCACCTCCTCACCCCTTCCTCCAATCACGACTGCTGGTCTTCTTTGCTAGTTCCACAGCTGTACCCTTTTTAGAATGTGATAGAGGTGAAATCATGACGGCAGACTGGCTTCCGCTTAGCAATATGCATTTACATTATGTCTTTTCTTGGTTTAATAGCTCATTTCTCTTTTAATACTGTATCATATTCCATTGGGTGGAAATCCCTTGAAGCTTTTGATTTGCAGAATAATGTGCTAACAAGCGCCTGGAAAGATACAAACTGCACCTAAAATTTTAACCAACCGAACTTAGGCCCAGAGTTTCACGTGGTCATTTAAATGCATTAACTCACCTAATTCTCATCAAGTCCCTGTGAGATATGCACTAGTTTCCTTATTTTACATCTGGAAACTGAGGCTCAGCTAAGTTAGCTAACTTGCTCAAAGATAGCACCTGGTAGAGGCTGCACTGAACTTAGGACTTTTACCCCACTTTATCTCACTTCTTTCAATATAAATATAAATATATATAAATATATAAATACATGTATATATAAATATATATGTATATGTGTGTCTGTGGGTCTGTGTGCATTGTCCTTGGGGAGATTGCAGTATAGTGGGAAACCAGAAATCGGCATTGCACGCTTCAGATTTCCCCTATCTGTTTACTTAAGCAAAATTCTCTTTCCCTGCCTACTATTTCTTGCCCCCTATCATAAACATCCTCTAAAAACCATGCCTCATATGCCAAGCAATTCAGATCCTGCCCTCAGCTTGCACTCCCTGCCAGTAAACAAAATTTAGTAGCTCGGTAAATGGGGACCTTCCACCACAGGAAACTCTGCCTGGCTCTAAAGCCCATTGGTGGCTCACTGCATCACAGGCCACAACTCCAAGAAAAGACACAGGTCCAGCTGGTAAAGCAGACTCCAACTTCCTGTATTTGCCATTCTTAGCATTTCCTCTGTCGTCACTGCTCCTAGTATACTCAGGAGGTCCCGTAAGAAGGGTTGGCAAGGCTTGCGGACTTGAGTTCAAGGTCAGAACAGAAGAACAATGGATTCCCTGCTTTCCAAATGGCAACATGGGCACATGGTACAAGGGCTTCACTGGATACTGGCTACCCAGCCCCAGGCCCTAACTCCTTCTCTAATTCATTTGCCTGAGGCAACAATGTACCAATTTTCCCTAACCACTCCTTTACTGCTCTACTCAAAGATTCCCAGTGAAAGGAAATCGTGCAATAATTTCACAGTGGAGAAGCCTGGCACACACTCCCTGAACGCAGTCATCAGAGTAAATACCATCAGGAATGGGACAAATGAAACTCCAAGCCATGGCATAGGATGTCATGAGAGGAACACAGCCTCACTTCTGTGACACTTGCCAAAGCTGAATTACCCATATCTAATGATGAAGGGTCACTGGACAAACCCAAATTGAGGAACATTTTTAAGGAACTGGACTATAATCTTTAAAAGAAGCTAAGTCATGAAAATCAGGAAATGGCTGTAGACCGAAGAAGGCAAAAGAAACAAGACAACATATGCACCGTATGATTCGGAAGTGGACCATTTTGGAATAAAAGATATTAATGACAATTGGCAAATCCAGAATGGGGCTGAAGATGAAACAGATGGCACAAATGCAACAATGTTAATTTCCCAATTTTGATATTTGTATCAGATACAAATATTTGATGGTTATGTGGCAGAATGTTCTTCTTTGTAGGAAGTACTCTTTAAAGTACTACAAGTGGTATGGCCAATCAAGTCACCAACTTCATCTTACATGTTCTTGCACCTTTGTTCTTAGTTTGAGCTTGCTTTTAAAAAGTATTACAAGAGAGCTCCCAGGGATGCAGCCTTATCCATAATTCCTTTGGCTGATGTGTTGGGACCTCTGTTAGGTGATCCCATCCTCCCTTCATCCCCCATGGCTTCCCAGGCTGCTGGCCATCTCTTCACTGTTGTAGGGAAGGTCTCTTCCATTCCTGCCCCTGGCTTCCCTCTGCAATCAAAAATGCCTCTCTTCCCCCCTGCTGCCCATCTCCACCCTGTTAGTCCAAGTCCAACGTTGATCTCATCTTGTTAGGCAGTCGTCCTGTCACAGAAGCTCTCTCCACTTCCAGTTTTCTGATCAACTGTATCGTTAGCGTCTAGTATCCAATTTGTACATCTGGATGTACAAATATGTCTATTATCTGTCAACTCAAATGTACCATCTTGGGAAGCAGTGTTCACTTCAAATCCTTCCATGAATACCTTCTTCCTAGTACTTGCTCAATAAACACCTGGTCTCTGGCTGAACACTGCACTGCTCAATCAGATGTTCACTGTTATGAAATAAAGATTGTATTTATGATTCATTTCTCTGAAAAACTCATCACTTCACTAACACAAAGGATTTCTACTCTTCCTGAGCTTGACAGAAAATTTAAAACATGTGGCAATGATGGCTAAAGAGCCAGCTTTCTCAAGCCTAAGAAAACCTCAGCTCTGGCCTCTATGAAATATTCTTCAACAAACGACTTGAGCTTTGTGTCCATCTGAGACGTCTCACCTTTCTACCTACTTCTCTTTTTGGTTTTTACCTTCTCACTAATGTTTGCATGCTTAAGTGTGTTCAGCAAATACAGAACCTGAGAAGTAACAGAACTAAAGAATTCAGCCCACGTGCTGGGATCCTCCAGGAATATTAGACCCAAATATTTGCCACATACCACACAAAACACACACATGCCTGCTTACTTAAAAAGATTCTGGGGACTTCCCTGGTGAGGCAGTGGTTAAGAATCCGCCTGCCAATGCAGGGGACATGGGTTCAATCCCTGGTCCAGGAAGATCCCACATGCCACGGAGCAACTAAGCCCATGTGCCACAACTACTGAAGCCCACAAGCCCTAGAGCCGGTGCTCCGCAACAAGAGAAGCCACCGCAATGAGAAGCCCGCGCACCGCAACAAAGAGTAGCCCCCCGCCCGCTGCAACTGGAGAAAGCCCACGCGCAGCAAGGAAGACGCAATGCAGCCAAAAATAAATAAATAAAAAATAAATTTAAAAAAAAGATTTTGGTCTTTTAAAGATACCTTGTCTTTAAGCTAAAATCATCAAAAGAAAAAAACAAAAGACAAGGGAATAAAGGTGGGGTGGTACTTGGGAAGGGAAGGGTATGCAAGTCTTTCTCTGCAGTCTAAAACACCTGCACATATGTCTTCCGGATGTACCACAGCATAACTGAATGCATGTCCAATTGCATTTCTGCACATGTAACTTACTATTTTGGTTCTTCAAACTCTGCTTTGATATGAAGACAAAGAAAGTCTCTGTTCCTAAGTTTATGTCTCTCTCTTTTTGTGGATGTACTTGCTCAACTCAATTTTGGAAATATGGCCTTCGGTGGCTCATTTTGGTATGATTGGTACGTAATGATACTCATCAGTAGCTTATTGCTATGTAATCAAAACTACTCAAGATTTCAATGCTGCACTAATATTAACTCCAACCACTTACTATTTTAATGAAGTGAGTGTTGGTATAAACATTTGCATACTTATTTGTCAATACAAACAGATTTGATGTCGAGTAATAAGGTCATTAAAAGTAATCACATATTTACATTTTTAATCCCCATTTCCCTCCACCCCTTGTTCCGGTTCCTCTCTTCTTTACCACTGCACTAAATAAGTTATCTAGGTAGCATCAAAACCGCGGTATAGGACCACCATGGGCTTTTCCAATCTAGAATCTGTCACCATCATTCGAGAAACTGCTAGCAGGGGCCAAGTGCCCAGGGGAAGGTCACTTATTCTAATCAGATCCCTGCAAGAGGCTCAAAGGCCACTGAGCTGAGCTGTGGTTTGTTTCAGGAGTTTGATGCATTGGATTAAGTCCAGATGAGACCAGGAAAGAAAAAGAAGAAGAGCAACAAGTAGCCTTCACCCGGGTTAAGGCTGTGTGTCAAGCTGCATCTATGTGCCCTGCGCCGAGCTCCTACTCAAACTGGTTGCCTCCGTTCTCCTCTTACCTTCAAGATGGCGCAGACCTCAGGGTTGGAGGTGTGGCTTCGGGAGATGAAATAAACTGGGCCATGTAGACCAGAGGACGGAGGAAGCTAGAGCCTCTTTCTGGAAGCCAAGGTGCTGAGTGTTAGAGCCAGAAGGGATCTTTGAGATCCTTTGCCTAAAACTCTGATTTTAGATATCAAGAACAAGAGACACAGAGAGGTCATGCAATTTGCCTGAGGTCATACAACTACTCTGGACTGTTCCTCCAAAGTAGTCTTCAGAAGGCTCTTTTGTCAAACTAATACAAGGGACTAAGCCTGACTTAGTCAGATAAAGGAGCCATTGTCCAAAGTCATTTCCAACCCCACCGGCTAGCCTCGGCCACCTTCAGGTAACAGCTATTAGGATCCACTCCTTTTGCACTGGCCATTGTCTTGGTAGGACAGCCAGTCAAGGTGCTTTGCTCTTCCCTCACTGAGGATGGGCTTATCGCCCTGGGCCTTGGGATTTACTTCTTTTTTTTTTTTTTTTTTTTTTTTTTGCGGTACGCGGGCCTCGCGGAGCACAGGCTCCCGATGCGCAGGCTCAGCGGCCATGGCTCACAGGCCCAGCCGCTCTGCGGCATGTGGGATCTTCCCGGACCGGGGCACGAACCCGTGTCCCCTGCATTGGCAGGCAGACTCTCAACCACTGCACCACCAGGGAAGCCCGGGATTTACTTCTTGAGTCTTGGCGGACTTCAGGTGGTTGGAGCAGATCCATCCCAAGGTAATTAACTGCCTGGTAGAGAGAGTGTCCTGGTCCTGCTCCCGAGGACCCAGCAACTACCCGGCTCTGCCTTTGTCTTTCATCCTGGGAGTGGCCCGATACTGTGGGTAGACTGATCCCATGGCTCTCAACTGGGGGTGGGGGCTGGATTTGCCCCCACGTCCCCGGGAAATATTCAGTGATATCTGGAAACATTTTTGGTTGTTACAACTTGGCGGGGGTGGGGGTGGGGGAGGATGCTACTGGCACCTAGTGGGTAGAGGCCAGGGATGTTCCTGAATATCCCTTAATGCATAGGACAGCCCCACAACAGGAATTACCTGGCCCCACATGTCCATATTGGTGAGGCTGAGAAATCCTGGGCTAACTCCACTATCTATTTCCAATACCTTCTCTCTTGCCTGTTTCCCTTTAGAGGGTGAAAAATACTCACTTTCCCAACCTCTCTTATAGCTAAAGAATAGGAATCCAAGTGACACAGTTTTCTCCAATGAGTTTTGAGCAGAATCTGTTTTCCTAATCAAAGTGACAGGAGCAGTTAGCATTCTCCTATCCCCTTCCTCCTACTTAGAAGGTAGATAAAGCTTGGTGCACTGGCAGCCATTTTATGAACATGAGGGAAAAGTCAAGAAGAATCTCAGGTACCAGACTTTATGCCAGCACCAATTCCAATGGCTATCTCCTTTCCAGACTTCTTGCTGTTGAAGAAAAACGAATCCCTCATTTGTTTAAAACTATGAATCATCAAGTATTCCTTTACTTTCAGTTGAAAGCATTTCAGTGGTCATTCCTCCCAAGAAATTGTTTCTCTGCTTATCTTAGCTAGAATCCATTTTTGTATTTTTGCAAGAAAAGAACTGTACTTGATACAGCACACTAAATATGAGCCTTTGTGGATTATGTATCGCAGCCAGAATGGAGCTTTTTCCTTATTATTCTTGATGCTGGCTGAAATTTTGGCTTCACGTGGGCAAGTCAATGTGGGCAACTCTTTGTTAGCATTCAGCAGTATTTTCGGATCTGTGCTTTGTGATAAAAATTACTTTCTGCCTTTTAACTATAGATCACAAAAGGTTTCTACCTTTTAACTAGAGGTCAGAAAAAATCCTTCAAGCTATAGGGTCAACTGGACATCTATTCAGGAAGGCTTTTCCTACTTGGGACTGTGAGTAGAGTTGGGGAAATGTTTTTTTGGCTCCGCTATGGTGTGATCGGGAGGCCTCACCAGCTGGTACTGCAGTAGGAAGGGAGGCCTGTGTATTTGTGTGGAGCAGACAGAGTGGGGAAGGACAGGCCCGCCCTCCCCCAACTGCCCATCTCCCTTCCCTCCCAGCACTGCCTCATAAGGTGCTTCTAGGATCTGGGGGTGAAGGCACTGCTGGTCATCCTTCTCTGACCAAGGCTCGACTGGCGCTCAACCGGACTTTTTACTGTTGGTTGGAGGGAGGAAGTCAGAGGCAGAAGCAGCCAGCAAGGCCCTCTCTGATTACGACAGGAACCACAGCTGTCCCCTGGCCCCGCCACACAACGGAGGCTTAGCCCCCCTACAGCACAGGGCCTCCTCCCCACACCCCAGACCTGCCCATCAGAGCAGGGTCTACTCAGGGCTCCTGTCTCCCTCTCAGCATCTCAGCACTGGGCTCCTTTAGCAGCAGGGTCATTGGCTTCTTTGCCCTGAGGACTCACCAAGGGCACTTGAGGTCTTCACTGCTATGGACTCCCCAGCTTTCTCTTGATCCGGGTGGCCAAGTATAGTCATTTCCCCAAACCGAAACATTTTTTGGAGGCAGTCTATGTGTAAAGGTGAGGGGCACAGGTTGTGGAGTTTGCCCACGTGTAAATGGTGCTTTGCCCCCTAATTATAACAGCAGCAGCAGGTAGCATTATTAACGGGGACTGACCACAGGCAACACTGTCCTAAGTGCTTTACATGTATTATCACACTTAGTAGCTGTTTGACGTTTATCAAGTCGCTTAACAACTCTGAGCTTCGGATGACTCGGGCAAAATGAGGATAATTAGAGGACCCACTCAGATGGCTATGAGGGCTCAAAGAAGTGACACAGCAGAGCGCCTGACGTCCAGTGAGCAGTCTTTTAACGTCAGCTTCTAACATTCCAGGGGACAGATCTTGACCAGATGAAAGCTACTATTCAGTGTGACTTATCTTGATTTCTCAAGAAGAGAGGATACTAGGCTGAGGTCTGGAGCATCTCTTCTGCCCATTTACCACCAACAAGCCTAGTACAGATGCAAAACTAGGACCCAAATCCTGGGACCCAGGGGCAGCTTCTAGCTTCCTTCTTGCCACTGGAAACCTGTAAGGCTTGCCTTTGAGGCTGGGTGGCTGGAATTTACAGGATTGAACCGAGGGTTTGAAGGCTCATGATTCACTCTTCTCTTCCTTTGCTTGCTAGAACAAGCTTATAATGAATACTTCAGAAACTATGTGGCAAATGCACCCCTTCCAGTGATGTGCTTTAGTTAAAGTTGGGGGGAAAATGGGCTTTTGAACGGGGATGAGGTGACATAAATGATGATAAATTAGAGTAGAAGATATGGATACCGGGTTACTACCAAGTGCCACGCCCCACATCTCATCAAGTCCACATCCCTGAGAGAAAGACATTACCCTATTACATGCAGGAAGAATGACTTACCCACAGGCCCAGCTAGGAATCAGCAAACCTGAGATTTGAACATAAGTCATCTCCAAGTCTGGTTCTCATAACCACATTGCTACGAAGCAAGGCAGAGTGTCATGCAGCTACTCTGTGCATCCCCACCGCAGAGGGGAGAAACTGCCCCAGTGGTCCAGAATGGATGAGTCTTCTGGAAAGTTTGCTCTGGCTGGGGTAGAATGGAAGCCCAAGTCTGACTTCCTCTGGGCAACAGCTGAGCTCTGAGAAGCCTTAACCAGGGATTCTCAAGGTAGAAGAAAGGAAGATTGACCTCGTAAATCCAAGGGGTTAAAATCAAATTCTCATCTGCTATTAGACGAGATCAACTTGGGAAAACTCTGTCTTATTTTCCTACAACTGTGTCTGATATACTGTATACAAAGCTCTCAGGGTCCTCCCTGTATATTGGTGATCTCCAAATATCTCCATGAGAAATGTTCTTGGTCTAAAAGGTATCCCAATGACCTCATGCAATGTGCTGATATTTACCTGGATTCAGAAAAACAATGGTGTAGTAAGGGACAGGTTCCAGCTGTTTGGCCTCTTCGGCATATGCTTTCCAGAACCTGTGAGGCTTCATAAACAACCTGTCAGCAAGGTTCCGGCCAACCTCACCGGACGCAGACCCACTCAGAGCTGAACCTACAAACCTCTCACTTCATTAGCTGTACCTTTCTGGCTGCTGTTTATTATTCCATGAGATAAATGAAAGTTTTCTATTTCTGGCCAAGGCTCTGACAGAGAAACCTGGCTTTTTTTTTTTTTTTTTTTTTGAATTGTCCTTCTTCAGGGTCAAGTATAAAATTAGTCGGAACTCTCATAAAAAATGTCAAATCAAGTCCAATTAACTAAAAGTGCCTTAGACTGTTAATTAAGTGAATTAAGTGCAAGATTTTTTAATGAAAGGCTTACTAAAGGACATTCGAATAGGAAAAGATGTGTTTTTAGCCAGCAGCAGTAAGAGGAATCTGTAAGAGAGGCCTGTTAGGTCATTGGACAAGATAGAGAGCCTTAGAGAATCTTTGAGAATTCATGCAGGTCTAGGGGCTAAACCACAGATCCCACTCTCTTCTTCCTTCTTCCTCCCTCCCCCACTCTCTAGGAAGCAGCCATATTTATCAAGGCAACCATGTGCGGTTGTGCAGGCTGCGCACTGTACAATTTCATCATGCCAACAAGGCTGATAAGTAAATCCAAACAAACCACATTCTCAGTGCACCAGGAGACATAATTCACATGGGGCCCACATTTTAAGGGGTCAGACAATTTTTGAGACTCGGATGACAATGATGGCTCTTCTCTTTGGAAAAAAGCACAACCCTCAATTGTTTAAATGCAATTTAAAGGGGCACATGGGTTCCCCAAACTCATCCACAGGCTCTAGTACTTGGGGTAAGAAAGTCACTTTCTGATAGAGCGACTTGAGAAGCCAAATCCAAATTAGAAGCTTGCTTGGTGAACAAACGTTCAAATATTTAATGGTGTCAGACTAAGAAAACACGGTGCATCTAACTCCAAAGAGCTGTACTTTGGTACAAGAAGAACCTCAGTCATTCTACTCCATAGGCACAACTAGGATGGGCAATGCCAACCAGGGACATCCAGATGCTCATTTTTTTCTTGGCTTTGATTTCAGACTCACACTTATCCAAACCGTCTGCTCCCTGATTGACACCATATTCTTCCTTTAAATATGTTGGTCCGTTGAAGCCTCATTGGCCCAGTGCCACTGGAGTCTTCAAGAGACCTGCCTTGTCTCTGCCCTCATCTCCTCTGTTTATCTGCCTTTTAACCTCATAGAGCGATGTCTTATTTCCATACCCAGATTCTCCAAGGAACCCCCTCACTCTAGTTTAATAACAGACACTACGCCAGATCCTAGACATAACAAGAATAGTAGCAAGTCACTCATTTGTTCCTTCTATGCATGAAGTCCTCTGGCTACGATCGATCTGACTTGCTTTCATCACATAACCACACTTAGCCATAGGGACCAAATACAGCCATCTGTCCCTACCCACTGGTGAGGAAACAGGCTGAGAGCAGTTAAGTTAGTTGTTCTAAGTCACAAAGTAAACAGCCGCTTTGGAAGTCCAACACCACCATGTGCATCCACCAGGGGTTGGAAAACTTTTGTATCAAGGGCCAGGAAATGTTTTAGACTTCATGGACCATGTAGTCTGTTTCAGTGACACTGCTCTGCCATTGCAGTGGGAAAACCACCATAGTTAGTACTAACAGTAGGCACGTTTTGTCCTGTAGACCTTGGTTTGGCATCTCCTGCTCTACACCATACTTCAAGTTCCCTGCATCAAGAGGTGGTCATGTTAGAGTGCAAAATAGTCACGACTTGAACATATACAGCTTGGTAGTCTTCTAAGCAAACGTGAGTTCTTCTAGTTAAAAAAAAAAAAAAAAGAGTAGGATAGTAAGCTACCAATAAAGTCATACTTGGAAATAAATATGAATCTTACTTATTATTATAGGAAACTTTGTCTTAAATTCTGTGTTTCAAATTATGCCAGGCTTCTGAAAGTTCCCTAGTTTTTATTTTCTGGAGATGTGGGTTTTATTGGACAAAGAACAAACAGCTAAAATAAAAGGTTAGGAACATTGAGTTCTCTCACTTCCCGGCATGCCTTGGTCAGGCAGGAAAGAAACCTCCTTATTAAATATTCCTTAGCATGTGAGGTCTGGGGCAACAACATTTTTGTTTATAATAAATACCATCCATGCAAGAACTGATTCAATGAGACACAGACACTAACAAGAAAAGTGAATGCTGATGTTTTCAAATCGCTGTTTCTCTGGTTTTAGGTGTTTGTCTGTTCACTCGTCAGAAGCTCTGCCATGCTTTACGTGCCTGGAGAAACTTGTCTTAAAGCTTAATTAAAGATAGCATCATGACAGATCAAAGATGTGGTTTGCAGGCCTTCCTTTACTGCTTCTGTTAGCAGAAGGTTGTGAAGGCAAAGCAACTGAAGAAGAGATGGTTATGGCTGAGATGTCTGGAACTGGGTACAGAGACATTGAGCTATCCTTGCCTCTCCTCAAGGGAAGGCCAGCGGTGGAAGGGTAGCCTTGGAACTAACGGAAGAGCAGACCTACTGCCCCAAATGATCAAGTTCCCAACTGGGGGAGGAAAAGAAGATGAGCAGGCCAAGCTGGGGAATTCACCACAGGAAACCTCTTCCCCAATACCTGGGCTCACTGTTTTCTAAGTCTTGAAAACTTTGTTTAGGTTAAATGACATTTATGAATCCCTTTCTTTCCCCAGTGTTTAAAAACAGCTCCCAGGTACAGAGTGGTGACTCCTTTACTTTTCCGAAACTATCACAGAGGCTCCAACAAAACAGCAACAACCCAGCAATAACAGTAGCAACGGCCAGCTCTTATGCAGCGTTTCCTATGTACCCAGGAGCGCTCTTAAAACCACATGAGGTACTACTGTTATCTCCATTTTATGGAGGAAGGAACTGAGATTAGAGTTTGCATTTTCCAAAGTTTCACAGATAGGAAGCCCATAGAGAATTAGATCAGGGAGTTGTCAGTGTTTCTCAAACTCTTTTCCCTGTGGTACCCATAAATGCCCAGGACCAAGGGGAGGTTTCCAGGTAAAAGCCAGAGGTGAAAAGGGAAAAGCAATGTATTGGCAATCTCCTAGTATCTTCCCTTTTTTTCTCCTTTTGTATTTCAGATTGTGTTTAATATTGTAGCTGCGTTGGTTTTAATATAAACAGAAGATTCGTAACTGAGAGTACAAGAAGATGTTTCTACCATGGCTTCACGTACTCCCGGGGTGCATCTTTATGAGCTTGGGAAACGGAGGTCCAGTCATCACTTCCCAGCAAGGGGAATAATTAGTCAGACCCCCAAGGTCAAGAGGGTCTGAAAGCAATAATCAGAAGGTCCAGGAACACAAACTCAAGAACTTCAATTATTTATTCATGAGTGATTTCACAACTGAATGGGACTTTTTTTTTTTTTTTTTTTTAGGGGCAGAAGATTATCAAATCTAGCTGCCTCCGAAAGGGCACATTATCTGAATGCCCAGGTGACACATACACATTCATTTATTCACCCAACAAAACTTGTGGAACTCCAACACTGGTAATAGGCACTGGGGCTATAATGGCTTGACATCTGAGGAGTTGGAGGGTTAACGGGTTTGTGGATGTCACACATCAGAATAGAGTAAGGCCAGGTAGTTCTAGAAATGTAACCCAGTCTCGACTCTGAAATGCCCCCTTCTCCTCACCAACATTTCTCCAACTTCCAACAGATAGTCTTGAAATGCTGACAGTATCTACCCATCTTTGCTCAGTGTCTCATTAAAAGGTAAAAAAACCCCACAAAAACCATCTGGTTTCTAAGGAACTTCCCTTTGAATGCAGCCTAAATTCTTCATTTTGTTTTGAGAAACAAATGCTTCCTAATGGCCAAAATATTTAAGTTTGAAAGCCACATAATGAGAATACACAATAGTCACTTCCCTCAACTCTTTTTTTTATTCTAGCAATAATTTCCTTGTCACTTGAATGTGACTCCTGATTGTCACAATGACTCTGAGACAATGATTCGGTGCTGCCTGATGGCACAAAGTGAAGTTGTAAGGCTGATGCCAAAACCATGTCAGCTTAATGCAGGAGAATGGAAAAAGCTGCGAGCAATCTCGCTCATTTAGAAAGTGGGCTGGGTCACTAAACTGGCACACAGGTTAGCTCCAGCCAATCTTCAGTATCTTGATGGGACCCATCTCGTGACTTGGAGGGTCTCTCTATTTGATATATACGCTCTCTGAGATTCCTAGATCCAGGACTTTGGAAGGCAAGCAAGCCTGAGGCAGTCCCCAAGAGAATTCCACCCCCACCCCCGCCCGAAAAATCTCACCCAAGTGTTTTTTTTTTTAATTGGAGTATAATTGCTTTACAGTGATGTGTTAGTTTCTGCTGTATAACAAAGAGAATCAGCCATAAAAAGAAACGAAATTGAGTTATTTGTAGTGAGGTGGATGGACCTAGAGACTGTCATACAGAGTAAGTCAGAAAGAGAAAACCCAAGTGTTTTTAACGAGAGAACAAGGTAATTCAGACTGTTTAAGCTATTAAAGGCAAGTCAAAAGGCTACCCGACCCTCTGCCTTTTCTCACAGATAGTAAATCTATGGCCCAGCGGCTGTCATTCTCCACTACTAAGGCCCTTGTGTTCTTGCCCAATGAACCTGGATGTGACCTCAGAATCTTTCCCAACACAGTACCAGCCCCACAGGGTTCAAGATGGCAAGAGACAGAAACTGTCTGCCTACATCTACAGTCCAAATTTCAGCCACCTGGGATCTTCTGTGAATAGCATTCACTGTATAATTCAGAAAATATTTGTGAAGCTCCTGCTCTGGGCCTCATAATGCAGAGGTCAAGAGCATACTGATTGACACCCTTATGGAACTGACAGTCTAGTGAGGAAGCTGCACACTGAACAAATAGTCACACTCAAGGGTGCTAGATTTTACAATGTGTAAGGAAGTTATCTTTGAAATAAAATCTGGAAAAAGAGGTGTCCATGGGGCCAAGGACTACAAGGGCTGAGGGGTAGGGGATGGGGGAAGGGTTCAGTAAGTGCAAAGGCTGAGGCATCTACAGAAATCCATAGAATCCACAGGAAGTGAGTGTAGCTACAGTGCCTACAGCAGGAATTATGCAGAGGAAGAGGCTGCAGGGTCATGAAAAAGAGATGAAGCAGCATCTTTCCCATTGTCACCTTCTGTTGAGATCCTATTCATCCTACAATGCCCAGCCTAAATGCCCTTTCCTTTCTTTCCTCTGCTCCTGGGCTGTTGTATCAAGAGAAACACTGTTGTACTATTTACAATAGCCAAGACATGGAAACAACCTAAATGTCTATCTACATATGAATGGATAAAGAAGATGTGGTACATATATACAATGGAATACTACTCAGCCATAAAAAAGAATGAAATAATGCCTTTTCCAGCAACATGGATGGACCTAGAGATTATCATACTAAGCAAAGTCAATCAGAAAGAGAAAGACAAATACCATATGATATCACTTATATGTGGAATCTAAAACACAATACAAATCAACATATCTACAAAACAGACTCACAGATATGATATAGAGAACAGACTTGTGGTTGTCAAGGGGGAGGGTGGGTAGGGGAGGGAAGGAATGGGAATTTGGGATTAGCAGGTGCAAACTATTATATATAAAATGGATAATCAACAAAGTCCTACTGTATAGCACAGGGAACTGTATTCAATATCCTGTTACAAACCATAATGGAAAAGAATATTAAAAAAGAATACATATATGTACAACTGAGTCACTTTGCTGTACAGATGAAATTAACACAACTTGCAAATCAACTATTCTTCAATAAAATTTTAAAAAAAGAGCAACACTGCTGTAATACCATAGACTTTACCACGTTAAAAGAGTTCATTTATAAAGACAGTAGTGAAGGAGAAAATTATATATAGTTAAAAAACAAAAACAAAAACATATTGCCTGTGAACAAGAATTTAAATCCTCAAGATCTGGTCCCTTGCAAGCCTCAAAGCCAAATATCAACTTCCTCAAGTTTCTCTTGCTTTTGGCCTTCCATTTTCACTAAGGCATTGGAATTTAAAGTCAAGCTGAAACAGGAAAGGGTTCCAGATCATTTTTTTTGTCTTCTTTCTCCTTTCTTGGCAAGCCTCTGAATCCCATTGCTTTTGGTTTGCTGAGTAATGTATACTACCTGAGGCCACAGAGCTCCTATCGGGAAAAGTAAGGATTTTTAGAGGCTATCTGGAGGAGGGAGGTTGCAGTACAGACAAGCTACAATGGGTATAAAGGATTAAGTTTTTGAAATGGTTCAACACATAATCCTCTCTTTTGCCTCATTAGGAAAGCGTGTATAAAAACGAAATTCATAAGCACCATTTTAGGCACTGGAGTCTGTATTGTATGTGCTTTTGATGCATTAAGGACAGTGTATGGCCTTAAGGTAGGTACATACAGAGCAAAAGCAGAGACTGCCTGGAGGGGCACCAGCCCATTTGGGTTACATCAGTTCTCGAAGAGCATTGTGTCAGTGGAGGCAAAGGGTCCCCAACCCCCAGGATCTAATGCCTGATGATCTGAGGTGGAGCTGATGTAATAATAACAGAAATAAAGCGCACAATAAATGTAATGCACTTGAATCATCCCAAAACCACCACCCCACCCCCACTCCTTGGAAAAACCATCTTCCATAAAAAAGGTCCCTGGTGCCAAAAAGGTTGGGGACCGCTGCGATTTATGGGAATCGGGAGCTTCATCCATCCACACAGCTGTACACAGTTCACTACAAAATCTGAAAGCAGAGCAAACTACCCACGAACTGGAGTCATGAACAGAAATCAACGAAAAGAAATACTCTCCTGAACTTCAGCAAAAATGGAAGCCCCATGCAGAGATACAAACTTCTGCCAGTTTGAGTAACACCTCTTTCAAGGAAAATTTAACCTGACCCCTTCAGCTCAATTACATCTTTTATTCCGCAACACACGCTTCCCTGTCTTTCAGGATTCCTCTTTTGGTATCTCAGCCTATTGGTAATTACTTCCTTACATCTGAATCAACGAGACTATGAAATTAGCGTTTCTGGGTCCTGTTTACTCAGGAATCCTTACCAGCCATTCCCTCATTTCTTTGCTCATTCCATAAATATCTCACGAGCGCCTATGTATTTGTTAAAGTCAAGCTGAAACAGGAAAGGGTTCCAGTAATTACCATTACTACGTTTGCGGTAATTTCTTTTTTTTTTTTTGCGGTACGCGGCCCTCTCACTGTTGCGGCTCTCCCGTTGCGGAGCACAGGCTCTGGACGTGCAGGTTCAGCGGCCATGGCTCACGGGCCCAGCCGCTCCGCGGCACGTGGGATCCTCCCAGACCGGGGCACGAACCCGTGTCCCCTGCATCTGCAGGCGGACTCTCAACCACTGCGCCACCAGGGAAGCCCCCTGTGGTAATTTCTTAATTAAGAAATTACCACAAACGTAGCGACTTAAAACAACACAAATTTATAAACTTACAGTTTTGGAGGTCAGACGTACAAACTCCGTCTCACCGGGCTTAAATCAAGGTGATGGCAGGGGGACGTTCCTTCTGGACGCTCTGAAGAAGATTCCGTTTCCTTGCCTTTCCCAGCTTTTAGGAGCTGCCTGCTTTCCTAGGCGCAGGACCCCCTAAGCTGTCAGCTCCCCCTTCTGTTGTCAAAGTTTGACCCCTGCCGCTGACACTCTTCCTCCCTTTTATAGGACGCCCTGTGATTACATTGGGCCCACCTGGATAATCCACGCTGCTACGCTCTCGAATTCCAGCCTAATATTAATCACACCTGCAGAGTCCCTGTGCCAGGCACGCTAACCTACTCACAGGTTTCCAGGGTTAGGACGTGGCCATCATTGGGGCAGGGAAGGGGCAAGTATTATCCATCTTTCTACAACCTACTACATGTCAGGCATTCCGCTAATGCTATGACGCACAGAAACATACAGTTCCTGTCTCTGTGACACTGTGTCCCAGCGGAGATACTTCCTGGCAGATGGAATGTCATGAACAGAGGCTCTAGAGCAGGACTCAGCAGGGAACTCAGTGAACTTGGGGGACCAAGTAGATCTGTAGCACAGAGTGGGGTGGACCACTGGTGGCAGGAAGTGACAGGAGGACTCAGCAAGGGTAGAGCCAGCATGATTTTAGGTTTATAATGATGAGAGAAAGAGAAGCCAATGCGACTTTTTTTTTTTTTTTTGCGGTACGCGGACCTCTCACTGTTGTGGCCTCTCCCGTTGCGGAGCACAGGCTCCGGACGCGCAGGCTCAGCAGCCATGGCTCACGGGCCCAGCCGCTCCGCGGCATGTGGGATCCACCCGGACCGGGGCACGAACCCCCGTCCCCCGCATCGGCAGGCAGAGTCTCAACCACTGCGCCACCAGGGAAGCCCCAAATGCGACTTTTTAACCAGGTGTGTATGAGTGTGACATCTGTGAAAACAACTCACTGCCTGGCTGATGGGTGTAGACGGGATTGGATGGACAGCAGAAAGCAGTTAGTTAGGACTGCAATAATCCAGACAAGTGGTGGTGGGAGCGTGAATCAGGGTGAAAAACAAAGACGGAGAGGAGTGATAAATGCTCTAGGACGGGGATGGGCAAACAGGGCCTAAGGGCCACATCTGGTTCACACCTGTGTTGTAAATAAAGTTTTACTGGAACATGGCTACACTTCCTTGTTAACTGATGATTATGGCTGCTTTCGCCTCCAAAGGCAGAGCTGCATATTTGTGACCAAAACCAAGAAGATGGCAGAGCCTAAAATATTTACTATCTGGCCTTTTACAAAAACAGTTCACCAACCTCTAGTATGGAAGGTTAAACTGATATGACTTCTATCTGACTGGGTATGGGAGACGGAAGAGAGGGAGGTCTCTTCATTGTGGATGGTACCCACTGGCTGAGGCCCTGGTCTGGAGGGCGATGTTGAGCAAAGACCAAGAATTAATTGTTATCTAGTGGACTCAATGCAATCACGAGGGTCCTTATAAGAGGGAAGCAAGGTTTTTCCCTGGCGGTCCAGAGGTTGGGACTCCACGCTTCCACTGCAGAGGGCATGGGATAGATCCCTGATTGGGGAACTAAGATGCCACATGCCGTGCAGCACAGACAAAAAAAAAAAAAGAGGGAGGCAGAAGGGTCAGATAGCTAGAAGGGGGCAAGGCGACACAGAAGCAGCGTTGGAGTGGTCATGCACCAAGGAATGTCACCAGCCTCTAGAAACCGGAAGAAGTAAGGAACAAATTCTCTCTTGGAGCTTCCAGAAGGAACCAGCCCTGCTCACACCTAGGTATTAGTCCTGTAAGTCTCATTTCAGAGTTTTGACCTCCAGAGTTGTAAGAGAATAAATTCATGTGGTTTTTTTTTTTTTTTTTTTTTTTTTTTTTTTTTTTTTTTTTTTTTTTTTTTTTTTTTGTGGTATGCGGGCCTCTCACTGTTGTGGCCTCTCCCGCTGCGGAGCACAGGCTCCGGATGCGCAGGCTCAGCAGCCATGGCTCACGGGCCCAGCCGCTCCGCGGCATATGGGATCCTCCCAGACCGGGGCACGAACCCGTATCCCCTGCATCGGCAGGCGGACTCTCAACCACTGCGCCACCAGGGAGGCCCAATTCATGTGGTTTTAAGTCACTGAGTTTGTGATAAATTTGTCACATTAGAAATAAAAAACTAATAAGAGTTCTAATAGCTATTTATTATACTTTGAATGAAACCCAAATTCCAAATTCCTTACCATTGCTGACAAGACTTACATTGCTGGATCTTTCCTTCTTACCCCATGTACCTCCACCTCCCTAATTCCCTGTCCTCTCAATTCTATACTATTAAAAATGGTAGCCAGGGGCCAATTGTAGCTGCTCAGCACTTAAAATACAGCTAGAGCAACTGAAGAGCTGACTTTTTAAATCAAGTTAAATTTTAATTCAGTTACATTTTAATTTAAAAACTGAGGCAGTATAAAATCTTTTCTCCTTCACACACAATTTTATTATTTGGTAGGATTACAAATGACTTCATCTATGGAAAAATTAGCATCCAAAGTGAGATGTGCTTGAAGTATAGAATGCACACTGGAGTTTGAAGACTTAATATACAAAATGTAAAATAGCTCATTAATAATTTTTATATTGATTATATGCTGAAATGAATGGACAACATATTGAATATGTGAGGCTAAATGAAATATGTTAAAATGAATTTCATCTGTTCTTTTTGCTTTTTTGGATGTGGCAACTAGAAAATTTCAAAATTACATATGTGGCTCGTGTTACATGTCTGTTGGACAGCAGCCCTACTCTCATGGCTTTTGACTTGTTCCTTCTGCTTGCAAACCCATTCCCCGAGACTGTGCAGGACTCACAGCCCCAGCCTGTTTCAGCTCATTTAGAGTTCAATGTCAGTGTCACCTGCTCGAGAACTTTCTCTCCAGTGCAAGAAACCCCCATTCTCTCTCTCTGCCAAGTTCCAGGACTCATCTTATTTTGTATAATAAGCACTTGTTTATCTTCTTCATAGCAACCAATAGCATTTGGCATCCTTATTTACTTGCTTGTGTGTTTATTGTCTGTTTCCCCCAACTGGAACCCAAGCCCATGGGAGCAGGGTCTCTGGTGGTCTCGTTCACCCTTGGTCTCCAGCATGTAGAATGATGCCTGGCAAATTTCACCTACACGATCATTATTTCTTGACAAGTCCTAGTTGTACCTCCCACTGTTGAGTTCCCGGTGATTCCCCTGGAAGCTTTTAAATAAAAGTCCCTTGTTTTACTTGAGCAAGTTTGAAAGGGTTTCTATTACCAGCAACCAAAGGGGCTTTGACCAACGGTAGGGGCTGCATTAAAGGGAGTGAAGAAGTTTCTTCACTCTGATTTTGGACTCGGAGCCGATTTGTAAGCCCTATTCAAAAATAAATGCGTACATCAGGACAATGATGAGGGAAAAGAGAATAATAATTGGTCTTCTTTCCCTGTCTCTCTCCCCCCAAAAGGTTAGGTAAGAAATATTTTCACTTTATTCTTTTTTTTTTTCTTTAATGTGTAAGAGTTTGCTTTGAAAGGTTTTCCTCCAGGCTCCCTGATGCAGTAACTTTGAATGAAAACCAAATCTGCGAAGGAGACGAAGGGCAGCCGACTCTCTAAATCCTGTTGCAGCAACCTGAATTCCTTCTCTGGTTCTAACCGAGATTGCTAGTTTCCTTTTATTAGTTAACATCGCTGCTGTTATTTACACAGCTGTTAACAGTGCATTTTTTCCTCATGTTATTTTTGTTTTTTCCCATTCTGTTTGGGCGAATTTGGATGCTGACAGTTTACGTACAGCCTGGGATTTCAATGTGGAGTTGTCAGTTATTAAAAGGTCCAGAAATAACAGTTTGTGCTCTGGATGCAATTTTTTGAAAATAGGACTTGAATGACACAAGTGACAGAACTAACTTGGATTTTATATTATTAGTCAAAAGGTAGATCTAGTCTCTCTGTACTTTTAATTTGAAGATAAAGTAGATTGCAGAGATAAGGTCTCCTTCATGATGATATCTTCAATTATGGAGGGAAATTCTTTAGTTTTCCAATTTACATATTTTACTTGAATTTTACATTTTCCCCACTTTTCTTTTATCTTTCTATCTCTCCTTTTCTTGCTCCCAGCGCTCATAAAATACAGAAGGCAGAAGGGGGAGGAAATCTATTTGACATGCGAACACCAGGAACTGACCTATACAACAGACTTAGACTGACGTCTTTTTAGTGATAAGCTGCAGAAAGTGAACAACGTTGTTTTTTTTTTTTTTTAACTTTGACAAGTGATTTCATTTCAGCTGCAGAAAATAAGTAGCCACACAGTCAGGAAACTTTCATGTTCCAGTTTTCTCTGGGCATGCATAAATGGGTTTTGTAGGAAGAGATAAAATTAAGAAAGACCAGAGTTTTTGAGGCGGTGTCTACACTGCCCCAGCTGAGATATCTGACAATTATTCCATTTAGACTGAACTACTGGGAGGACTGGGAGGACTGCTGTATGCCTGAACAACTACCAAGGAAACATGTAGAATTGGGAATATCTGCCTTGCTTTGAACTTCTTCCTTCATCCCCCTCTATATAGGCTGCATCCCATAGGATATAAATGGTCAGACCATGAAATCAAAGGAAGTCAGCACCGGAAATCAAGCAAGTACTCAAAGAGAATAAAAATCACATCTTTAGGGCTTCCCTGGTGGCGCAGTGGTTGGGGGTCCGCCTGCCGATGCAGGGGACACGGGTCTGTGCCCCGGTCTGGGAAGATCCCACATGCCATGGAGCAGCTGGGCCCGTGAGCCATGGCCGCTGGGCCTGCGCGTCCGGAGCCGGTGCTCCACGACAGGAGAGGCCACAGCAGTGAGAGGCCCGCGTACCGGAAAAAAAAAAGAAAAAAAAAGAAAAAAAATCACATCTTTACCTGGCTACCAAGGGACCGGGGTCCAGCGTACAAGATCAGGAATTGGACCCGCTGTTGGGTCCCCAGTTCCCTCGCCAGGAAAGACTTGCCCTCGCTCACTACCTAGCTGGAATAAACAACAGTTTTTACTGTGAAAGACAAAATGCAGAGGAGAATTAATGAAATCATTCTATTCAGGCTCTTGCAATAGGGATAATATCATCTATGAGGAACATCTCAAAGCAAAGGAAGGGAGGCTTGGGTCCCATAGAAGCAAGCAAACAAGAGAGTCATCCCTAGTCTTATGGGAACCATGAGGAAGGATGGGAATGAGTCTTATCTGAGTCACTGAGGAAGGATGAAGGTAAGTCTTAGCTCAGCACAGGTGACGGCAGAGTGGTCCTTGGACGATAGCTCTTTCTCAGAAGCCAAAAGGGCAAGGAGGTTATTTTTCTACTCTTGCTGGTTTCGTGGAGCACAGGACTCAGGCAAAGTCCAACACTGTCAGTCTGTCCTTCTGTTCAAGATGAATGAATATCATTTGTTGCTGAACATCTCAGAAGTGATCAAAAACAGGGTCTAGGAAATCATGCCTTGAGGATTCGTGTTTGCATTTCTCCAAACTCAGCTGAACCATCTGTTGAGAGGCAGTGGCAAAGGTTAGTTTTCTAAGAGTTTTGGAAATCAGGCATCTTAAAAGAGGAATGCTTAAAATGAAAAAGGAAAATATTCATGTAAAAGGGAATCTTCCAATAAAGAGCCAGGAATTGAACCCTGAGGATAACCAGTTCCATGGATTCCATGAACTCTGTGGAGGAAAATCTTCTGGTTATGCAGTTGTGAATTTCTTGATGCCCTCGAGCTAGAATACTGATGCTGTGAGTGATGTAGTCCACAGTATCGGTTACCTCTAGTACAAATGCATGCATGGCCAGACTATCTCAACAGTCCAGACTGTGACTTGTCCAGGGAGAATTCAGGCCCATATAACTGGCTGCAGTGATGAGTCCTTTGAGGTGAGTATCAAGTCTCCAGGCTTCAGTGTGTAGCACTTCTTCAGATTTTGGAGTCTGACAGGGATCTGGGCAGCAGGCTTTAGTTCTTGGTGATGCCAAAATCAAAGTGAAGTAAAACGGAAAACACTAGTTTGGAGAATTGTAGCCAGATATCAAAGGAAATATAAGAACTGAAAATTTGGTAAGGATTGACAATGTGAACAAGGCAAAAGGTTCCAGTGCAATTTGCAGGCAGGTACTGACAGAGACAAGAGTTTTAGAAACCATTACTCTGTTTACAGAAATCACCAAATGGTCAGACCATGAAATCAAAGGAAGTCAGCACTGGAAATCAAGTAAGTACTCAAAGAGAATAAAAATCACATCTTTACCTGGCTACCAAGGGACCGGGGTCCAGAGCACAAGATCAGGAATTGGACCCGCTGTTGGGTCCCCAGTTCCCTTGCCAGGAAAGACTTGCCCTCGCTCGCTACCTAGCTGGAATAAACAACAGTTTTTACAGTGAAAGACAAAATGCAGAGGAGAATTAATGAAATCATTCTATTCAGGCTCTTGCAATAGGGATAATATCATCTACGAGGAACATCTCAAAGCAAAGGAAGGGGGGCTTGGGTCCCATAGAAGCAAGCAAACAAGAGAGTCATCCCTAGTCTTATGGGAATCATGAGGAAGGATGGGAATGAGTCTTATCTGAGTCACTGAGGAAGCATGTAGGTAAGTCTTAGCTCAGCACAGGTGACGGCAGAGTGGCCCTTGGACAATAGCTCTTTCTCAGAAGCCAAAAGGGCAACGAGGTTATTTTTCTACTCTTGCTGGTTTCGTGGAGCACAGGACTCAGGCAAAGCCCAACACTGTCAGTCTGTCCTTCTGTTCAAGATGAATGAATATCATTTGTTGCTGAACATCTCAGAAGTGATCAAAAACAGGGTCTAGGAAATCATGCCTTGAGGATTCTTTTTTTTTTTTTGCCGTACGCGGGCCTCTCACTGCTGCGGCCTCTCCCGTTGCGGAGCACAGGCTCCGGACGCGCAGGCTCAGCGGCCATGGCTCACGGGCCCAGCCGCTCCGCGGCATGTGGGATCCACCCGGACCGGGGCACGAACCCCCGTCCCCCGCATCGGCAGGCAGAGTCTCAACCACTGCGCCACCAGGGAAGCCCACCTTGAGGATTCTTGTTTGCATTTCTCCAAACTCAGCTGAACCATCTGTTGAGAGGCAGTGGCAAAGGTTAGTTTTCTAAGAGTTTTGGAAATCAGGCATCTTAAAAGAGGAATGCTTAAAATGAAAAAGGAAAATATTCATGTAAAAGGGAATCTTCCAATAAAGAGCCAGGAATTGAACCCTGAGGATAACCAGTTCCATGGATTCCATGAACTCTGTGGAGGAAAATCTTCTGGTTATGCAGTTGTGAATTTCTTGATGCCCTCGAGCTAGAATACTGATGCTGTGAGTGATGTAGTCCACAGTATTGGTTACCTCTAGTACAAATGCATGCATGGCCAGACTATCTCAACAGTCCAGACTGTGACTCGTCCAGGGAGAATTCAGGCCCATACATAATTGGCTGCAGTGATGAGTCCTTTGAGGTGAGTATCAAGTCTCCAGGCTTCAGTGTGTAGCACTTCTTCAGATTTTGGAGTCTGACAGGGATCTGGGCAGCAGGCTTTAGTTCTTGGTGATGCCAAAATCAAAGTGAAGTAAAACGGAAAACACTAGTTTGGAGAATTGTAGCCAGATATCAAAGGAAATGTAAGAACTGAAAATTTGGTAAGGATTGACAATGTGAACAAGGCAAAAGGTTCCAGAGCAATTTGCAGGCAGGTACTGACAGAGACAAGAGTTTTAGAAACCATTACTCTGTTTACAGAAATCACCAAATGGTCAGACCATGAAATCA
Organism: Hyperoodon ampullatus; assembly: GCF_949752795.1. Taxonomy (NCBI): domain Eukaryota; kingdom Metazoa; phylum Chordata; class Mammalia; order Artiodactyla; family Ziphiidae; genus Hyperoodon; species Hyperoodon ampullatus. The sequence continues at coordinate 20,261,763 of NC_136923.1, forward strand.
AAGGAAGTCAGCACTGGAAATCAAGTAAGTACTCAAAGAGAATAAAAATCACATCTTTACCTGGCTACCAAGGGACCGGGGTCCAGAGCACAAGATCAGGAATTGGACCCACTGTTGGGTCCCCAATTCTCTAGCCAGGAAAGGATTGCCCTCGCTACCTAGCTGGAATAAGCAGGAATCTGAAGATAAGGTCTAATCCTACCCAAGCTGTATCGCCAAACTGTGAAATAAAAAACACACAGGACAAATCAGCTGATGATTCTACACAGGCTATCACAGTAGGGAGAACTTATTAATGAGAACAATCTCAAAGCAAAGGAAGTGAATTTAGGGTTTTATAGAGGCAGGTAAACAAGAGGGTCATGAAGGAGTCTTCTGGGAGTCAGGAGGAAGGACAGAGATGGATCCTACCTGGAAGGAAAGTAGATGTTGTCTCAGAATATGGGAAAGCAGAGTAATCCTTTGTGGTTAGCTGTTTCTCAGAATGCAACAGAGTCAGGAGGATAGGGGATTTCTCGGCCATCATCTCTGCTTTGGAGAGCTCAGACTCAGATCAAGTTCAACATTGTCTCTATTTTCCCAAGAGTTGCTTCAGTATTTACAGTTACAGGAACATACACCTGAATAGTTGGGGAACAAACAACTGGTGTGTGGTTGACTAGGAATCGTGGTAGGTCTAACCTCTAGTCTAGTTAGTGCTTGACCTTCTCTAAACTTTCGCTTTTCTCTAAGTTATCCAGCTTTTTCTTGTACTCTTTTATTGACAAGGAAACCCATGTACCCGAGGAGGCAACCAATTCTAATTTGACTATTCCTCTGTTACAACATTTTTCTTTTTTTTCCCTCTCCATTTTAAAAATAACTTTTATCCCCATGTCAGTTCTAACCACTGGTAAATATACAGTATTAGACCCTGGAAACATTACCAATCCGATGTTGGAAAATACAAAATTTAGTCAGAAAACTATGATTGAATCCTATTTTTTAAAAACCTACTTGCACTTTGTAGAAGACAGGAGCTGAACTGAAATTGCTGGCAAAATATTAGCGATCTGGATTAATTAGCCAAAAGGTAATTTACAATTAATGAAAATTCTGAATTACAGAATACAGTATTTAAAAGAAACTCAGGTTTATTACTTTCCACCACATTCTGTAACTCAAATTCACTAAGGGAACTTGCCTCGAAGATCATCTTAGGAGACCTACTTTAATATGAGTTACTTATAATTAGCATAACAATTTCATATGCAAATGGTACTTCTAAAGTACTTTAAATTTACTCAAGTATTTTATACATCCCCATTTGCCATCTTATTTACACCTTTAATTTGAGCTTTCAATGAAGAATGACTTCCCTAATGAAGAGTCAACTTGAAACCAGCTCCACAAACTCTGAATTAGCAAACCCAAATCAAGGAGATTTTACTTCACATATGTTGAACAGTACTACATATAACAAAAATACTGATTCCTAGTGATATACTATTATATTAACACTCTACTCATATTTAAATTCTGTAGCGTTTATACATACAGGATTTATTGTAGGTTGGGAAAGAAACTAAGCTATTGCAAGTAATTGGATGTGCAAGGCTTTAAAATTCATACTGTAACTGCCTGTACTATATACCGTATATCTTCATCTGGTACTTTTAAAGAAATAGCACTTATGAAGACTATTTTCAGAAAATAGTTCTGCAATGCCCAAAATCTTAGTTCATATGTACAATCAATAGCAGAAAACTGTAACCGACAGCACATTAATAGGTCTTCAGAAGAAATAGAAACTAAAGTGGAAAAATACATGCTTCCGCAAATTTACATCTAAAGGGCAAAAGAATATGCAAACTAGCTTCTAATTTTAGCTACCTGGGACACTCTATCTTTAATTTAACTCTGAGAGAAAATGCTTTGGACTGCTTTGAGTTTTTAGATTTTTTTTTTTTTTTTTTCCATTTGGCAAGTATCATGGGCCACAATTTTAAAATCTGATTCTTTCTCAATCTACCTTTTGCAGTTTCCAACTCTCCCATTTATCTCTAGGGACATGCTGGCTGTGTTTACGTTATGCCAGAGAGCTGAAGCAAAAGTGGAATTCCAATTCATCACCCAGATGTTCCCAAACTCCATAGAGCCATATTTGGAATTGTATATATAAAATATCCCTATAATTTATTAATTTTTCTTCCCCACCTGGGTGTTTTGGCATCAAGTCACTTTCTGTCTGGCAACTCCTGGCAAGTTCATATTAAGGCCTGGAAGAGGGGTTCCGTGCTAATCAGTCTGCTTTAATCTTGAAGTCCAGCCAAGTTGGTGGGGGTGGGATGTGGTGAGACACTCTCCAAATGCCCAATTCTTATAACTCAGGTATTTTTTTCAGAAGAGTGGCAATCCAAAAACCAGGATCAGTGAAAGGGTACTCACTGCTCCTTAATAGTGACCAATGAGAGAGAAAGCTAATTTGCCTTACATTACTTAAAACTACAATGTATGTGTGTGTGTGTGTGTGTGTGTGTGTATACATATACATATGGCGGCACTTTTGTCATCAGAATAAAAAATGTTTTTTCTTCTTAAAAGAAGAAAAAGTAGTTATAGTCTTGGAGCTGGAAGCTCTCTTCAGAGGAAATTTGAGTCTGTTTCATTCCTTTCACAGATGAGTAAACCGTGGCCAAGACAGATAAAGTGATTTGTCCAAGGTGGTAGAGTGAACCAAAAAGGAACTGAGACCAGAACCAAGGTCCAAACAAGCCATGCACTCAGTGTTGATGCCAGTAGTGGATTTCCTTATTTTGCCACTGGGAAAACCTATAAGGATAAATAAGGCTTTTATTGCTTTAAATGCCAAATTATATTAGGATAATTCTCATGTTGAAATAGGCTTAGAAAGTTTCATGTTGCTTAAGTGATACAAACACCGACATTTTTGGGTGTGAATCAAATCATTCCTTCAGATTGTCACATGTAATTTACACTGGGGTCACATGGAAGTTATTAGGAAAGTAGTCTCTGAGACTCAGTTTCTCCTTCTGGTAAATAAGAAGACAAATATCAACCTCACACAATGGATGTGGGATGAAGCAAATGTGTGTCAAGTCCCTGCACTGTACCTGGCACATAGTGTTAAATTAATGCTTTCAGTGATGACTTAAGAATTTCATACTGGAAGGGAAGGTGATGTTTCCATGAACATCTAGATCAAAGACCAAAGCATGGGCTATCAATCTTCCACAATAGCAAACTATGTATTATCACACAGATTTGCTGAATCATGTGTCACATCTGGAAGAAACCAGCTCATGGATCACAGAAGAAGCTGCTGTGGTAAAAAAAAACAAAAACAAAAACAAAAACAGAGAATTGTAAGCTCAGCTGAGATAAAGAAATGGATTTTACAATACTGGGAGTGACAGAGAAGAAAGAGCGAGGGTTTTTGAGTGAGGGTTTTTTTTTTTTTTTTTTTTTACTATACAAAATGAATAGTCAAAAGAGTTTGATAGACTTTGAGAGACCCCTCTCTTCCCCAGCAAGAAAGAAAAGCAAATTGCACCAAACAATCTCATCTAACCAACGCATCCAAACTCCTTTGTTCTGGACTAGGAATACAGTAAATATCACTAACAAGGCTTTGGTACTGTAACGACATGTCTAATCATGGAACCCTAAGATTGTTTTGCAAACTTTTTTTTTTTTTTTTTTTTTTTTGCGGTACATGGGCCTCTCACTGTTGTGGCCTCTCCCATTGAGGAGCACAGGCTCCGGAAGCACAGGCTCAGCGGCCATGGCTCACGGGCCCAGCCGCTCTGCGGCATGTGGGATCTTCCTGGACCGGGGCACGAACCTGTGTCCCCTACATCAGCAGGTGGACTCTCAACCACTGCACCACCAGGGAAGCCCTGTTTTGCAAACTTTTAGCTGTGTCTTCTTGAGCAGCAGACCTACTGATTGTCTTTTATGAGAAAGTTTAAACAACTCCCTTCTAGCTGAAGTGATTAAATGTCTACTCAGGGCTGAGGAGACTTTTTATTAAAAGATCTCATCTCTCCTATGAGCTTATGTAGTAGACACTTGACATTTAGGAGGGATATATCTTGAGACCATTGCAATATAATTTCGGCCAAAAATTGCAGTTAAGTACCACAGAAAAAAATTTAGGAACTCCTTTACATCCTTAATAAGACTTTTGGCATTTGTGCAAAACAAAGTGTAAAGACAAGACAGTGATATCAAGATACTCATTCATGAATCAAGTGATGAACTCTTGAACTCTAAGCTTGCCATACATGAAATTAAAATTAGTCCCTATATTAGTTACCACAGACTTAGAGCTTAAACAATACACCTTTGTCATCTCATAGTTTCAGGGTGCAATCAAGGTGTCAGCCAGGGTTGGGTTCTCAGCAGAGGCTTGACTAGGGATGGTTTGTTTCACCGCTTGTGAGATTGTGGGCAGATTCAATTCCTTGTGGTTGTAGAACTGAGAGTTTCATCTCTTTTTTTTTGCTGGCTGTCAGCTGGAAGGCACCCTCAGCAACTGGAGGCTGCCTACGGTTCCTTGTCACATGGGCTTCCCTAACAAGCCACTTACTCTATGGAAATGTGTTTCTTAGACAAATCCAGCGAGCGAGCAAGAAAGAGACATCAAAGACGGGCACTGCAATCTTATGCAATCGTGTACACGTAATCACACGCAGCCCATCACCTTGGCTACATCCCATTGGTTAGAAGCAAGTCACATTCCTCTCCACACTCAAGAAGGGATTGTGCAAAAGTGTGAATAACCAGGGTGTGGGATGATGGGGACCGCCTTAAGAGTGTGCTCACCACAGTGTGTCTGCACAACTCCAACTACTAAAATTGTGGTATTTGAGCTGTCTCTTGAGTAGTCAAAATGCCAATATTAATTCTATAAATACCAAAGGTCTTCTGCCCTTGTCTAGTTCTAAGAGTTCCTACCTTGTAGAGTCAATCAATAAACTTCTCTTGAGTACCTCCTATATGGCAGGCCTACCCTCATGGAACTGTAAGCTACTGGCGTATTTGCAGGCACACATGCTCACCCTTTTCTTCAAGATACTGTAGTGAAAGAGAACTTTCTGCTTGCTCCCTTCATTTGCCTTCATATCCCTGCCATTCCCTCCCCGTATCTATGAGGGGAACAAGGGCCCAAAGGCTGGGGTTTTCTTAGCTTAAGAGCACACTGAAATAATGCTATGAGAGGAGGTCAACATCAGTGTAAGAAAGTGTAAACTTTGATACTCAGTTTCCTTGCAGTCTAGTTGAGTTCCTGGTAACGCATAGGGATGGAAGATGCTAATGGGCCGGTGAGTTCTAAAGGATGAACAGAGATCAAAGAGGGAAGAATAACTTATGGGTGCCCATGGGAGACGGAAGCAGGCTGATCTGATACGTGGCTTCATGAGGGAAGTGATGACCTGCCGTGTACCTTCGCCAGGATGTGCTAATAGTAGATGAGTTTGTTCTACGTGTCTCTTAGGTATGTGGGTATGAGTAATACTCACAGTTCTAATTTCCCCCAAGTGACTATGGATAAGGACTCCTTCTCCCTTAAAGGAATAAAATAGATTTGAACATGATATAGTTATAGTTTCACTCTAGATGATTCTGACACATTCTACAGGGTGAGAGAAAACTCAGCCTGGTTATGAAGCCTTTTAATGTCCTCTCGGGGTAGAAGAGACTTCTTGGGAGACACTCTCACAGCAGAGGAAAGGTAAACTGTTTACATCGTCTCCTTTCCCTACTCCCTGTGAGCACGGAAAGCACTGTCTTGTGAGCAAAAACAAAGGAACGGGGTATCTTCTCTTCTCGGCACGTGGGGATTTATGCAGGCAACCCGTATTAGTGTTAATGGGTGTTAGACGCGTAAAACCCAGCCCTTCAACGTGATAATACATAATACACCCCTTAATTTTTAATTCACTCGGGTCTCAATTTTAAAGCATTTTCTTGTAGTTTGTCCTAATTATAATCATTTTTAATGACAGCTTAAAAATTTCATCCAACTGTCTTATCACATACGGTACTTAATTTCTCAAGTGAACAGTTTTACTGTACACCATTCTGGGAATTTTAAGAACTAAAACATAAAAGGAGAGAAAGTCCTTTGTATGGTGAAACTAGATGTTAATTGTTCTAATACACATAAAGAGACCAAGGCAGTTTCTTGAAGCAAGGGGCTGGCCTTCCTGTAGAGGCTGCTTCAAACCCTTTCGAGGGAGATTCGCAAAACCCCAGGGGAAAGGAGAAGAAAAGGATTTTTTTTTTCCTATTTTGCTGGGTTCTGCCAAAAAATCAGAACTGGGATTGAATATTCATTGTTGAATAGACTGTCCTTGTTTGCTTAGACCAAAGCGGAAACTACCCAGTTAGAAAGAATAATGATCAGACTACCTTAGCCTACCAGCCTCGGGCCAGGGTATTTGTTAGGTTGTTTGAAGCACAATAAATTTTCTAACATCTACTCCCCACAACTTGGGCGAGTGGACTCCCTGGTATTTTATCTAGCTTACTGGTACCCGGAAAAACACAATGGATCACAGAGTTGTTATACTGCTTAGTTGTAATTAATCACAAGTCACGTGTAGGATGTAGGAAGGTTAGAAAGACACACACACACACACACACACACACACACACACACACACACACACACATACAGACACATATTTTTTAAACTGGCAAGAGACACCTTGGGTTGCAGTTTCTTCCCCATTTTCAGTAGTGTTTACACCCCGGAACACAGCGTCATCCATTGTTTCCTGTGGCCCTTTATTTCACCGCTCGTATCAGTCTGACCGTCAGTGTAACCTACGATCCTGCCTCAGGACCCTGGATTGTGCTGTTCCCTCCGTCTCCTGCTCTCTTCCTCCACAAACTGTTCTCTGTTCCAAGTACTACCATCCAAGAGGCTTTCCCTGACTATGATTTGGACCCATCTCCCCAGTCACTCTGTAAGCCTTACCCTCTTTCTACAAACCCCTGGTCACCACCTGAAATGATCTTAAATGTTGTAAAAGGAAAAGGTTCCCCTTTTAGCAGCACGAACCTAGAAGACACAACTGAAACACGATGCCGTGAAATGTAAGCAGCTCTGTTCACCAGCCCCAGTGAGTCCTGGTCCAAGACTCTCCTGGTCACCAACAGGGCTTGTTGAACCCCCTCCCCACCGATCTATGGACTCGTGGGGTCCTAGCTAGAGTGTTAGTTTTCAGTCCTTAATTTACATAACCACCACTAACGGCCTTTTCTAGTACATAAAAACCCCTCACTTCCTCTACTCTGTGAACTACTCAGGGAATTTCTCCACAGGCGTATATGCCCTTGCCTAGCAAACTGAGGCACTGAATTTTAAAAATTTTTATTTTGTCTCACTTAGTCGTCAGCTCTGATGGTCTTTCTATTATCATTTGCCAATAGCTCCCCATTTACTTATTTACTGTGTTTCTTTCACAGAATATAAGCTCCACAAAAGCAGGCATCTTACTGTTTTACTGTGTTTTTAGCAGTGCCTGGCATATAATAGATGATCAGTGAGTCTGCTGAATTATTTTGTCTGTTAAATTGCAGATTGTCCTTACTTTTGGACTCAGATGATACACACCGACTGGCCAGAACAATTAAACACACTTATGGCTATTTCTGGAGTATGAAAGCAAGTGACAACTGAGGAAAGGGCTTAGGAAAGGTTTATGTTCAATTTCAATGTTATATAAATGACATAATTACTTGAATTTTCCATCTTCAATGTGATTTTCAGGGGGGTAAGTATAACATATATACAGAAAAGCACCAAACTGTCAATTTATCACTGGACGAATTTTTACAAAGTAAACACATCTTTGATACCAGCACCCAGCTCAAGATGAAGAACATTACCGGTATCCCAGAGCCCCTTTGCTCCTTCTAGACCTGTCTGGCCTGAGCCACCACAGTAACTGGAATGTTTTTCCTGGTGCAGATCAGTCACCTGGGCCTTGGCTGTGTCATAATTAGAACATATAGCCATTTAATATGGGCAATTAACTGTTGAATTTGGAGAAGACTTCGCATCTTCTGCTTTTAAAAATTTTTTTAATATTCTGGAACTCCTGAGTTTCGTCATGCCTCAGTCACTTATTTTTGGAGAAGCTGGGAGTCTCTCGTGAATGCCAGCTGAGCCAGCAGACGTTTTATGTGCTTTGCTTTGTCTGGACAAGGCTGCATTTAGATTTCTTCCTTTTCAGTCCGCTTGGGTCACTCCACAGATGAGTGGAGTGACTGGCCAGACTGGGAAAGCTCACCTTTATTTGCTGTGATTAACACTGAGGACAATTCGAAAGAACAAAGGAGAAACTTGAAAGTTGTGACATTTACATTATTTCAACTGTGCTACAGAATAAGACACACTCTACACAATCTCCACACCATCTGGAAGGCAGGAGTTCATGACCTCTAGTGTGTATTGCAATCACATGGGCATGCTGAGGTCGGGGGTGGAGGATGCTGACTAAAAATGCACATTCCTATGAATCATTTCCAAAGACCCAGATTTGGTTGTTCTCTGGGAGGGTTATTTTTATTAAGAACCTCATGTGATTCTAAAGTAAGATGCTGTCAAGAGTGATTTGGGGACCCGTAACCCGGTTTCTTTGGTAGGACTTGGGTTGTGATCAATATTAAAAAAAAAAAAAAAAAGCGCCAAAAAAAACCAATCAAAATAATAAATAAAACTCAATAACAACCAAAATAAAATAATAAAAAAATTCCCCAGTAAATGCTTCTGACTCTTCATGGGCAGGCAATTTCCTTTTCCTGTTAGAGAAACAGCCCTAATAATAGAGGTCCTACACACTCACACACAAAAGATTTCTACACACCCACAAACATTTTCAAGCTTTCACAGAAACCACTCCACAGTGGGTAGTAACATGCGTTTTCATCAGGAGCTTGATATTGAAAGTGACATTTGAAGGAAAAATCTGGCTGTGGTTTGACCCTCTATAGTTTGGGTACATCCAGATCTAAGATAACTATTGGGAAAAAAGCAGCATTTTCCCCCATCAGTTTACTCCTGCTGGGCTCCTGTTCCAGATGGCAGGAAGGCACACACGCTATTTCCGTGCGTGTGCGGTCTGTCTTCACTTCCTTTTGGGAAAGGCCCAAGTTTTTCTGGGTGGTACGTACAGAGTTCACATTTGGCTGTGTGCATCCCCTGTGCAGGGTCCACCCCTGCAGCGACGGTGGCACCGACTCTCTCTGAAACGGCTCTAGGCTCTGCAGTGTAATGATCAGAGTCCAACGTGCGCCCAAATAAGTTTACTCCAAGCATGTGCCAGATGGAGTGAAGAAGGCAGGCACAAACATTTCTCTCTCTCTCTCTCTCTCTTTTTTGGATGCATCTCTCCCATCTCTATGTGCATGTGCAGTCTGTTTTGACTTCTTTTTAAGAAAAAAAAAAAAAACAGGTTTTCCCATGTGTTTTACATAGGGTCAATATTCAGACCAAGAGTGGTCCTCCCCCAGTGGCACCCACTGGTCTGATGCTAGTACCAGCCACCCTCTATTGGCCCCTGGTACTGTTCCAGGGGTGAACGTGGGCGGCAGAGCAGGTGTCGTGTCTTCTTTGGCCCAGCATGCCCAAGGAGAGAAACTGACAGCCAACGGCCATCCCTGCAGGTGAGCTCACGACCACCAAGGCAGTGGAGGAGAAAGCTAATCTCCCTTTCCCGGTGTGGCCAGGACAAGGGATTCCGTGGCCCTCCAAGCAGAAGGGGGAAGTTGCATCCACTGTACATGCCTGAGGGTAAAAATCACCGCCAAATTAGTAGCTTCAAAATATCATTTTCAATAAAAACTTCACGACAAAAAGCATGTTAATACCCAATGGTTAGTGGTTTTCATGATGGCGTTAAACCATTTGTACTGAGGCTCTACTGTCAAGGCCGTTTCCCTCACCGAAGAAAGAAATTGGCTGTTCGTGCAACATTTGTACACTTTCCCTATTGCTATAAAATCAGCCCCCAGGAGAATTTTAAGTCTTCTTGAATTGCTTTTTAGCACAGACTAAGGAAGTAAAAGTTCTAAAACTGCCTGGTTACAGACAAATCACTTAAAAAGCCAGCTTGGTACTGGCAAAGTCAGGCTACAGGCAATGTTTCAAAAGGCAGAATATAACAATATGAAAGCGAAGTATTGTTATTTATTTAACAAACGAAGCCGGCTGTCATCGAAAACGAAGAGCCTCCAGGAGGGAACGCTTTAAGGTCACGCGAAATGCCAGATCCTTGTTGTAACAGACGTCCTGCTATAATGTGTGATGGTGTTTACACACGTATGTCTTGGCTGATGGACTTGTTGATAAACACACACACAGGCACATATTCTCTATTTGATTAAAGTTCATTAATCCACTGCAAGTGGATTCCAAATAGTACCTTTCGGGAAGCCTTTCTCCAGATGGCCAGAATCACTGCATCTTCCAATGAAAAATATAGAATCATCGGGAGTTAGTTGAATTCAAATCTAATAGACTGAGAGTTAAACTAACCGGATTTAGTTATAGGTTAAATATACCCAGTGTGCACAGTGTTTTTACAAAACGGAGTGAAGCCAGACCGAAAGAGCCACTGTGCAAGGTCGGTGGCATTCCAGACATGGGATGATGTGACTTGATTGAATTGGTGACTGTTATCTGTTCCTCTCACTGCCTGGTGAGCCCCCGCTTCAGGACTGAATTCATCTTTCTATTCCTTGTTCCTTGGCTCCCATGGTGGTATTCTGCACCTAAACATGTTCAGTAAGCATTTCATGTCAGAAAGTGGATGCGGTTGTGTGTTTTCCACTTCCACGGAAGGATACGATTTCATTTCATTCATTGGCCAAGAATACAACGGTCATCATTTTAAACAGTAATTCTATCAAACAAAACGAAACATTTGTGCCGGTTTTAATTGATCAGCGGCGAGACCCTCAGGCCAGGAATCCGTTTAAAAGTGGTCCGAGGTAAGCTGCTGGGCGCCTTGCCACATGCTGGAACGCTCCCTGGCTTACATGCCGCAACCTTTGGGTTGGCCATCCACGCGTACTGCAAACAATCTACCCTCCCCAAACGTAACAAAGATCTAGGATGTTAAAATCCGGGGAAGACATTTGAGAAATGATAAACAACCCTGAGGATTTGAGTATTTATTCTAGGCTGCTTATGATGACATATTTTTATAACACTTGTCCGGGTGCCAGGTAATGGCAGGATGGAAAATTCACATTCCCCAAATAAGTGAAGGGTGTGTCACCCTAAACCGCTTCCATATCCAGCAGACTCTATTGATAGCTGAGAAAGAGAGTTTAAAGGTGCAAGAGAGATTTAATTCCTCTCAAAATGTCTTTTAAGAACCTTATGTTCAGAGAAGGCTTCTTTTTCTTTCTTTCTTTTTTTTTTTTGACAGCCCGCTCTCAGTGTTTGCTATATTTGTGATCTTTAGAAATGTCTAATGTGTTTTCGGGCCTTCTGTGTACCTTTAGTGAAAAAGGTTTCTCCGCTTAATTAATTTGCATTCTTTTTTTTTTGTTGTTTGCCAGACAGGGTATTCTGTTACATTTTATTTTTTTCCACTAGGAAGCAAAGAAGGAATTGGAATTATTTTGCATCTCAGTTTTGGAATATTTTATTTGGGTAATTTGGGGAGCAAGCTCATGAGAAGAGACATACAAATCAGATTCCTCCCATTTTCTAAGACTATGTTTCAGAGAGTATTCACTGGAAGGTTAACTCAGTCTTTTTTGTTAAAGTAGGACTTGAAATTGGGATTCCAACAGAAACCCTGTACACCCCTACGTGCATTGCCACTTCTTCTTGTAAAATAACCTGATATAAAGTTCCAAACACTATATAAGTTAGGGATGGTCATTATAATAGTCACCCAAGATGCCTGGATATTTTCCCCTCAAGTAATTGAATTTACATATGCAAGTTAAAAGCTGCCACAAAAAGAGAAACACAATTTGTGTAAAAACCGGGGCTGGGAAGTTGACCCTCCTCACTGAAAATTAGAATTCTCATAGCATGTGTAACTGTAACACTTCATGCTGGTCAAGTAAGAGACCATTATTAGTGACAAGGAAAACCAGGAGACTTGCAATTATGACTTTGTTCAGTTACGGGTTGAAAAGTGCAGACAATTTATGCCAAATCCATCTCACCTCTTGCATTTTTGGCTGTTATTAGTGGACGTGGATTTCACGTTTGCTGAAATTTGCATGAGGTCTGCCCTAGCTCTAAGGAAGAGAGTACAAACTGTGTATCAATGACCAAATCTGAGCTCATAACCTCCAAAGAACATGGAAAACTGGTTCCTTTCAGGGCTAAGGAAAATTGTTTGAGTGTTTCTTAGAGATGTCAGGGATGTAACACAGAAGTCCGTTTTCATGCTTCTTGAAGGTGCAGTGTTGAGCATTTGAAGGAGACGTGGATGTGTTTCATGACAGACACAAGGAGATGGTGCCAGTTCCATGGGAATGTGGCTTGTGTAGTCGCACAGGGCCCTAGGTTCAAAGGGTCTGTGCTTGCCCTCATGCTCTGCTGTCTCCATCTTGACATTTTAAATAATTTCATCTTTGAACCAACGTTTTATTTTTGTAGGTGAAGTCCTATAATGACAGACCACGCGTGTGAACAGAGGAGATGCACGCAATATGTGTGTTCACCCTTCCTTGCTACCTTGTTTGCATATAACCTTCAAGAATCTCCTTGAGGGCCTCCCTGGTGGCGCAGTGGTTGAGGGTCCGCCTGCCGATGCAGGGGATACGGGTTCGTGCCCCGGTCTGGGAGGATCCCATATGCCGCGGAGCGGCTGGGCCCGTGAGCCATGGCTGCTGAACCTGCGCATCCGGAGCCTGTGCTCCGCAACGGGAGAGGCCACAGCAGTGAGAGGCCCGCGTACCACAAAAAAAAAAAAAAAAAAAAAAAAAAAAAAAAAAAAAAAAGAATCTCCTTGAACACAGGATTTTGGATGATCCATGGTGCCTGGGAATTCAGGGAAACTCAAAGTGAGTGGGAAGGGAGCCTGTCAGGAATGCCCTGAGTTCCACAGAGTATTGGTAGGATGTGGGTGAGTCTAGAAGTGCAATAAAAATAGTAGAGTTAGTTTCTTTAACTTAATTCATTGAAACTTTCTACTTAAGGGCTTCCTGATGTGTATATGCATGTGTGTGTATGTGTGTGTGTGTGTGTGTGTGTGTGTGTGTGTGTGTTTGTAAGTCCAGGCACACTTTTGTTTGTTTGTTTTTTTGCGGTAGGCAGGCCTCTCACTGTTGTGGCCTCTCCCGCTGCGGAGCGCAGGCTCTGGACGCGCAGGCCCAGCGGCCATGGCTCACGGGCCCAGCCGCTCCACGGCACGTGGGATCTTCCCGGACCGGGGCACGAACCCGTATCCCCTGCATCGTCAGGCGGACTCTCAACCACTGCGCCACCAGGGAAGCCCCAGGCACATTTTTGAATTCTAGAGTTTTGAGTGACACAACTGAAGTGGTGAAAAGATTCAAAAATGTGTTCTGAACAACCCACATGTCTACCAGCTGAATTTAGAAACAAAATGTGGTATATCCTATAATGGAATATTACTTGATCATAAAAAGGAAAGAAATACTAATACTTATGGCAACATGGATGAACCTTGAAAACAAGATGCTAAGTGAAAGAAGCCGGTCAAAGAAGACCACGTATTATATGACTCCATATATATGAAATGTCCAGAATTAGCAAGTCTATGAGACAGAAATTAGATTTGTGGTTGTTAAGGGCCAGGATGGTGGTGGTAGTAGTGGTGGGATAGGGTAATGTGAACTAAATATAGGCTCTCTTCTTCAGGCGATGAAAATGTTCTAAATTGACTGCAGTGTCAGGTGCACATATCTGTGAATGTTCTAGAAACCAGTGAATTATATACTTTACAAGGGTAAATTGTATGGTAGGTTATTATTGAGAATTATAACTCAATAAAGTTGTTATTAAAAATAAATGGTTCCTGGCTCAAGATGGTGGATGAAGCATACACATTTATATTCCCACCTTACCTATAGAGCAGGGATGGACACACTATTGCCCAGGGACCAAGTCTGGGCCACTGCCTGTCAGCCCATTTATTTAAAAAATAAAATTGTATTGAAATGCAGCCATGCGCATTTGTTTACATACTGTCTATGGTGGCTTCCTCATTATAACATCAGAGTTGAATAGTTGTGACAGAGACTTCACTGCCTACAGATCCTAAAATGTTTATTATCTAGCCCTTTAACAGAAAATGCCAACCCCTGTTTTAGAAGAAAAAGACAAGCAGACAAATAATAGCAAATATTGTCAAAAGAGCAGATCCTTGTCATGCTAAGTGTTATGCAGCGAATTAAAACAGAGTATGTTGGAAATGGCCACCTGGAAAATTTCCAAAGAAAAGCCAAACTTGTTACGAACATTTCTTTGTTTTGTCACGGTACTGTTCCCTAAATCACTCTATTTCATCGGCTCTAAGGCTCCGCACGATTACTGTATGCACTAAAGAGGAGGAAAGAGATGCTTTAATTAAAATATAGCACAAGGCTTTCTCACCACCTAGAACTTGTATTCTGCACTGTGCAAAGAGCTCTTTCAAATTCACTTAGATGGATTTATATCACACATCATCCTTGCAAACAGAGGGAAAGGTGTCCTGTGCTGCAGCAACAGGCAGAGAGGCACCTCGCTGTGGGTAATTCTGGTAGGAAGTCCCTCTGCTTGGCACTCTATTTCCTCCTCTTTTCCGTCTCTTCCCTTATTGTCTCTTTTGCTTCTCCCCCTCTCTTCCCACTTGTTGCGTCTGGCAGTCTCCCCCGCCCAGATGCTCCATATCTCCCCTTCCTCTGATCATCCCCTCAATACATGTCCTTGTGTCTTTGTCCATTTCTCTCTGCTTCTTCTCACACATCACCCCCAATCACCCTTCTCATACCACAGTGGTGAGTACAAAAGACCTGTGGAAAGTGAGTATCAGCTGCATCTTGATTTCAGGGAGGGCACAATGTGAAAAAACGTGTGACTTGGCATCAAGAAGAATCGTATTGGAGGTTCGCAGACTCCTAAGTTGTAAATAAGATGATGTACAGTGGTTACAGTGCAACAGAGATGGTGGAGCTGATACGCTTTGGATCACAATTTTGGTAGATTTCTGTATGTGTGTGACCAGCTCATAATGCCTGCAGACATTCTTGTGTTCAGCCCTGTAAAAGAAGGATCCCTCCAGCCCTCTGCCGGGGCAGCCTGTTGTAGCTAGGACGTGCGGGAACTAGTTCAGGATGGAGTGCTAAGGGCAGGAGCCTTGTTTCTGAATTGCACTTCCTGCTCTGACCAATAGGGGGCTCTATGGCAACTTGCCGTTGGGCAATACCCTCTTTCCTCCACCTTAAAAGTGCTCTCTGTCCCTAGTTCTCCAAGTGTAGGTCCCAGACTAGCAGGATCAGCATCACCTGGGAACTCGTTAGAAATGCAAATTCTTAGGCCCCATCCCAGATCGGTTGGATCAGAAACTCTGCGAGTGGTGTCCATTCATCTGTGTGTAACGAGTTCTCCAGGTGCAGAGGTTTGGGGACCACTTCTTTATAACCTACCTAGAAAGGGGATCTCTATCACCTTTATCAGTTCTGGGCTTGTAGGCCTTCATCTTCTGCCCCATAAGGATTAAGGGTGGCAGGAGGTGCCAATAAACCTACATTTGTAAAAACTTATATATGGTTAAGACTGTTCTCTGGGGAAGAGACAGCTCGGTTAGAGGAAATGGCCCTATTCTTTTTGCATTGTTGGGAATAGGAAACTTGTCTTCCTTGGGTGATGTGATAGAGCAGGACTGATGAGTGACTATAGCCAGAGAAGGCTCCCTGAAGACATGACAGTGAGGTGGAAGGAAGGGCAAAAAAGCCTCAGCTTTTCCAAGATCAGGAGCAGCATCTCTCTGTCTTCCTTACCTTCCTCACCATTTCAAAGCATTCTTCACGCGGCTGACAAGTTAATATACTCCAAGCACCCATTCGTTCATGTCACCCAACTGTTCCAGAAATGAATGGGCTCTATCACTCCCAGATTCAGTCCACATTCCTCCATGGCCACGCACTGCCCATCCTTCAATCAAACTAGTATTTTTACTTCTGTCTCAGGCTTTGTTCACGCATTCACCCTGCCTGAATGTCCTTTCCTCCCTCACCACCCATTTGAAGGCTACCTACTTACTGCTGTCACTGTACTAAATAATCACATGAATCATGCTTCTTTTACAAAGCCTTTCTATATTACCACGATTTTTTCTTAATCTAAAATCTATTAGCATCTCTATACATTGTCCACATTACACTATTTATACATTATTTTATAATTGTTGCCTTCAGTTGAAAGAAATGCTGACTCACATATGTGAATGTATGTGTATATCCATTTGTCCCCCAGGTATTTTAAAGATTTAGATCAGATTCAAGTTTTCACCTTTGATTTCCCAGGATATACACAGTAGGTATTGAATGAATGTCCATCAAACTCAAATAGGAAAACACGCCTTTCAATGAGTATCCTACAGAAATTCTGGACGGCAGAGTTGGCACCTGATTCATTTTTCCTGAAGGGAAATTTCTGTTTGATGTATCTGAACAAACAACACAGGTAGGGGTCAGAGCGGTCTCAGAAAGAAGAAGAAGATACCCACTGGAGGTTAAAGGGTTTCCAAAAGGGACCCGCAAAGTTGAATCTTCAATATTAGTGATTTTGCACAAGGCAATAAAGAAGGGAGAAAAGCAAGAAAGATGAAAAAAATGGACTGCAAACAAAGTGAGATTATAAGAAACAGAACTACGAATTAGGGAATTCCGTATTTTCAACAATGAGCACAACAGCCATAGTTTTGTTTTTTTTCTTTTTAATGACATATTTCTAATCTCCTAGTTTGAAAACATTTACTACAACAGAATTCCCGGAGAAGAAGGAGGATTTCCAAATCTCAATGTAAATGGCAAGAATCAGGGTTTGGGCTCATCTTAAACACCAGAGAGTAGACAAATGTGTGATCTTCATAAGCCTTCCCAGCATCCCTGGGCCTATTTTAGAGCAGGGTAAATTAAAGCATCAAGCAACCCTTAGTGCCTTAGAAAGTGAAACAAAGACAAGAAGGCTGCAGCATAGGACAGCGGTTAAGAGTTTAGGGTAGGAAATCTGATTGCTGTTGAGTCAGACAGTTGGTGTCAAATATCTGCTCCACCCCTTACCAGCTGTCGGCCTTAGGCAGCTTAGGGAAGGCTCCTGGGCCTGAGTTTAATAGTATCTCTTAGGTGGTTGGGAAGATTAAAGAAGATACAGTATGGGAAGCTCTTAGCGTAGAGTTTGGCAAGTAATAAACACTCAATAAATGCTAACTGTCATACAAAGAAGAAGCCCTTTCGTCTCACCACCAGATGACATTTCCTTCCTCTTGGGTTCGCAGATTCCCCCATCAAGTGATTACAAAGCTATTTGCTATCTCACAGCAGAGGCCTGCTTTCACGGTAGAGTTTTATGAGTTTCCTGGCTATCCGAGTGCTAGGAAATCCTTCATCTGACCAATGTACCAAACCCATTTCCCTGCGAACCAACAAAACGATGATAGTGACCTACTCAAAGAACAAAACAAAATCAAAGCCTGAAAACGATGGCATTCCCACAGTAAAGAATAATGACCACATCAAGAATGTAATTTCTGCCACAGTCCAGGTGGCCTTCGAGGCAGGTGACAGCAGGGGCCAGGACGGTATTAACTTCATAAGAGTAGATAAGTCAGCAGGAGCCACTCCATCACCTGACAGAAGTCAATTCAGAAGGCATCTGAAATGCCTGCCTTTAAAGATAATCATGTTAGGAATCAAAAAGGGGTCTAATGTTTGAGTCATGCCTTTCAGATGCAACAAATCTTTATACCTGTCAAGATTTATGGACAGATGTATTTATGTTGACACTGGACCACTAATACTTTGACAAATGAGGGGCCTTGACATACACAACAGATATGTCCAATTCTATTTCCCGATTCAAAAAAATGGACAAAGTCGTGAATCATGACAAGCTGGAGACGTGGGCTGGCATGGCTCTGGGCGGGGGCTTTTGCTGACCTGGCACCACCACTGCCCGCTGCCCACTGCCCATTTCAGCAGGGCCAAACAACGTTAGGCACAGAGGTCCCCTCTCACTAATGAATAAGAATGGAAATGCCCGATATGAAAGTTTAATAAAGAATGGACTTCCATGGGGACTTCCCACACCGAGAAATGAGGCTGATTCCTTAGGCCTCAAAGGATTTGTGGCCCTCTGCAAAGGAAGTGAGGAGAATTTGATTAGCGGCTAAGAATCTGAGTGTGGTGATACTGCAGTGGCCTCGGCTTCTGATTAAGTTTATTATGGAGGCTAATTCCTATCAGTGCATTAAAGTCAGGGCTTGATTCATACCCAAACACCTGGAAGAAACCTGCTTTAGAAAAAAAAAAAAAAAAGTCTGTCGAGAGACAATTAGATTTATGATCTATCATCAGGAATTTGATAAACTCACAATGGTCAAAAGGGACCTTCAGTGAGATTCCTTCATGGAACAGGATCCAAAGCGTTAATAAGAGGGACCTTTGCAGGTGGAATTTTATTTCCACCTGCTTGTTTTTGGAGATCATCTGCAGAATTTGTTACCAACTCATACCTCTTGTGTTAGGAGAATCCAATCTATAATAACTTACTCCCTGGATTAAAAGAAGGGATTTCTTTATTAGAGGACAACTCAGCATGCACCTGAGCTTTGCCAGAAGGATACAAGAGCCTGGAATGACGACAGTGAGCTTCTCAAAGATCAGAGATTAGATATTGGGTATTATCACAGAGAGGGAGGACATGGTGTTACTGAGGAAGAGGTCCCTATAAGGCAGAGCAGATAGCTCGGGTGGAAAACAAGCATTCAACCAGTTTACCTCCATGAGAAGGTGTGCACAGACACAGACATACCTTCTGAATTTAGTTGCGACTGTGGAAAAGAGAAGAATAACAGGAGTTGTGCGGGATACAGACAGTAATGATCTCAACATTCCTTCATTCATTCAACAAACATTTATGAACACTTCCTGGGCTCCCGACACCATGCGAAGCCCTGGAGATACACCAGTAGAATATTGCCAACAACATGCCTGCTCTCAGGAGCTTACGTTCAACTTGTGGGTGGGGTGAGGCGAAGAAGCCTCAACAGGGAACACACAGGAGCATACAAAGATAAATGCAGTTGAGATAGATGCTGTAAAGAAAAGAAATACTTGTGGGATAGAGAGTAACGTGGAGAGGGGAGCTACTCTGGGTAGGTTGAAAGCTTCAGAAAGACTTGATGAGAAGATGACTAAGACCTGAAGGAAGAGAATGGAACAGCCATGCCAAAACCTGATGTGCTAGAGTGAGGCCAGTGAGTTGCAAAAGTCCTGAGATAGGCAAACTCTTGGCTTGTTGGAGGAAAAGAAAGGAAGCTGAGGATGAGAGAGTAGGTAAAGGCAAAGAATGAAGAAGAACCATTGAAGTGGCTTAAGCTTAGGAGTGATATCATCTGATTCAATGAAAAAAAAGAGAAACATTCTGATTGCTCTGTCAGGGATTGCTTATGGAGAGGTAAGAACGAGTACAGAGAAATTTGTTAAGACTATTTAGTAATTCAGGCGAGTTGACTGCAGCTTGGATCATATGGACGCCATGCAGATGGAGAGAAGTAGATGGATTGGGGATTTATTTTGGAGTCAAAACAGACTGTAATTCCATAGTCAGTTTCTTCTAAGGTTAAAATTTTTCTTTTTTTCTACCCTGAACCTAAGATTTATATGGAGAATAATGAAATAGTACCCACACAGCACTTTGAATTCCTTGGAGGGAAGCAAAGCATTATTATTATTTTCTTTACTCATATTATGAATTTATTAACTTTTCACTCCTTTACTGAGGTAGGTATTTCACTGACAGCTGGGGTCTCATTTAGCGAACCAGGTGCCCAAGTTAAACAAAGGTTGTATTATTATTGAAGTTATTATTAGAAAAGCATAATAGCTCATGTTGAAAACCAATAACAAAATCTAATTTCATCTAACTTTCAGCAGGCACCTTAGTTATGGGGCATAGGTACGTATACCCAGTGATCGTGTTTCTGATATCCAATGTTCTCTTTTTCTTACCAGCTCTAAGGGGGTTTGGGATCTTGAGTGATTCCAACCCAGTCCATTCTGAATGAGAGCTTTGCACACTGGGCAAAATCAAAATTTTCTCCAGAATTTAAAATTAATCTCTTAAGGAAGTGAGGGCCAGCATGTTGACAGGGCAAAAGAAAAAAACCCAAATTCACTGGTCCTTAAGAAGTAATTAAATCCAGGAAATTTGGTTATAGGAGGAAGGCAGTTTTAGAATAGGTTTATGACTAAATTAAACAAAACATAATAAATGTAGTAAGAACACCCAGTAATATATTTTTCATAGTTTGGATGGGAGCAAAATCAGAGCTAATATATTGCCCGAGACCATTCTAATTGCCTCATCCCCCACCCCCAGGCCCTCCTTCTCCAAAATCAGATTGTACCAGGCATAAATTGCATACAGTTAGTTGTGAGCTCCATCACTTAATAGTTTTTTTGTTTTTTAAATTGAAGTCTGTAAACCAAATAATATGGCTTAAATGAGGCAACTGTATGCAGAAATACTGGTTAATGCCTATGTTAATCAGGGTAAAAAATATCCTTTAACTTGGACTGGGCACTTATTGGGGACATAGTTATTGCTGTTGGCATTTGTGTGAGTCAGTGAAGTGCACAGTAAGAACCTGAAAAGAGTGCTCTCAGAGTCAGGAAATCAATATATGTATAGTTGAAAGATGGCCATTACCAACAGCATTAACCCAAATCTTAAGTCAAATGGGCAGAAGAAGAGTTTCCTCCAATTGAGTGATAAGTTGTGAACTCCCCAAAAAGGGAAGCATCCTTATCTTTCTCTAGGTCCAGGCTCTAGCTCTCATATTCCACGCTCCTTTCCACCAAAGAAGACATCAGTCTTGTCTCAGTTGCTTACCCAACTTCCATTCTCTTTTTCTTCTTTGTTAACAGAGCCCTGAATTTGACTGGGGGGACCATATGCCTAGGAAAAATGAGTAGTTTCCCTGATTCCCTTGCAGCTAGGTTTGGCCGTGTGACACATTTCTGGCCAAGGAGATGTAAGTGGAAATCTGTTGGGTAGGGCTTCCTGGAAAGCTACTGTTTTCCTAATTTTATTTATTAAAAAAATATATTTTTTTAATGTTTTAAAAATTTATTTTATTTATTTTTGGCTGCATTGGGTCTTCGTTGCTGTGTGCGGGCTTTCTCTAGGTGCTGCGAGCGGGGGCTACTCTTCGTTGCAGTGCACGGGCTTTGCATCGCGGTACCTTCTCTTGTTGTGGAGCACGGGCTCTAGGCATGTGGGCTTCAGTAGTTGTGGCATGTGGGCTTCAGTAGTTGTGGCTTGTGGGCTCTAGAGTGCAGGCTCAGTAGTTGTGGCACACGGGCTTAGTTGCTCCGCAGCATGTGAGATCTTCCCAGACCAGGGCTCGAACCTGTGTCCCCTACATTGGCAGCCAGATTCTTAACCACTGCGCCACCAGGGAAGTTCCTGTTTTCCTAATTTTAAAAGGCCAAACTTCACTGGCAAGTCTTTTTAAACATTTTAGCACAGTACCGTTTTTCTCTTCTTTGTGCCAGAAACATGGATGTGATGTCTGGAGATGGACCAGACATAATGACCACATAACGCATCAAGCATGAGAATGAATGCTAACTCACTAAGGGTAGCGTAGAAATTAAAAAGAGCCTGGGCCCTGCCAGGATGGTTGAGCAGCGCTAACAATCTTGGACTGCCTACTTCCAGACTTGCTACTACATTTTTAAGGCACAGCTAGCTGAACTCTTATACACTATCCTGAGACACTCAGGTGGACCATCAGCTTTCACCTCATTTGCAGAACAATGCCACCATTTCACTCTAAGTTTCCTGAGGGCAGGAACAAAGCTTTCTTCATCTAAATGTTCTCCACGGTGCCTAGCTAAGATCTGAAGGTCCAGGGAACACTGAAGTAATTTCAGACTGCAAAAGGGATGCAAGAAATCTAAAGCTTCTTTTACACCCATGATTCTTAACTAGGATTGCACATCAGATTCACCATGTATGTATACAAGCGTGTAAAAATAGATACACAGACATATACAACATAACTACCTCCATCTCCAAGCATTCATTTTTAGAAGGTCCCAATTGGACCTTCTGGCATCTGTATTTAACAAAATAAAACAAAGCAAAAACAAAACAAAACCAACCAACCAACCAACCTCTATAGGTAAGATTGAAATCCTTTCTTCAAACAATTGCCAGGAAACTTGGCTTTAACTTCATGTACTTTATGTAGTCATCCATCCATCTCTCAATAGCCCCTTCCAGAAAAGTCTGCCATTCATGGGCTTCCTAATTTTGTGGTCACATTTGGATCTTCAGGGGCAAGAACTCCTTACCTCTCACCCCCACTTATGAAACACAGTTTACTGTAATACCAAGAGCCTTTTCTGTTTTAGCAATCTGAGAGGAACACAAATTAGAACAAGCAAGAGTTAAATCATGGCTAGCCAGTCTGGAATATTTTCAATGAGAAAGCTTCAAGAGTTTGCCTAGTAAGGAGTTATAATTATCATATCCCTTAGTAATTAAAAAACTTCAAGATGGCTAAATGGTGATTGTCTCTGGAAGGGTCAAGGTAGGGACATGGGGGCATCCAATCAGCTAGGGACATGCTGGGGCTTCAGGGCATGACTTTTTCTATAAGTGGATGATAGGTGCATGGATATCTGCTACCTATATACCTTGTGTATGCACTAGAGATATGCTTCTGAGTATGAAATATTTCATGAAAAATATGGAGCAGTTCAGGCAAAGAATACTGTAACTTTTCTTTCATCAAAGAATATAGAAACAAACAAAAGTCAAACAAACAAACAAAATGAATTGGGTTTTATATAAATTTTCGCTAAGCGTGGATGATTCCAGTTTCCAGCCTCGGCAGTTTTCTTTTCCACTACCTTAGTACACAAATTTTCCTGATTAAAGAAGTCTTCTATAATAAAATGTAAACCCTGGCCACATTAGAGAACCCATCTCTAAAGTAAGGAGTGTTTTGTTTAGAGCACTAAGGGTATAATTACTTTCCACTGACCCTCAACTTATGAAAGAGAGGGAAGGTCATGGAAGGCTGTAGATCTATCTTGTTTTATTTTTTTTTAAATTCTATTTTTATTTTTTTTCCCCTCTTGGACAAGGCCTTCCAATGATCTGCACTGAAGGAGACAGATGCAAAAGTGTACAGATCCCCACAGAGCAGGCAAACTCGCAATGGTATAATTTCAAAGGCCGCTTACTTCCTATCCAATGCCAAATCCTGTTCAGATTTGGAGCAGAGTTGGACAGTGTGTGCATGCCTTTCCTTGCTTCCTGAAAGTGATGGAGGCTAAAGCAAGGCATTGACAGGAAGCAAGGTGATGAGGGGTATGTTATTCCCCTGTGGAGAGTCCATGGCTAACACTGCTAATTGATTACAAAATTCTTTCCTATTGAGCCAAAGAATGGAATCAGAATCTACAAAACAGTGCTTCAAACAGTCCCTACCAAACTGTTGGAGATGACATATGACCTGGACCTAGTTACCATCACTGGTGAAAGGTGAAGGCCAATTCCCTGAGTGAGTGGGGAACAATGAATTTCCCAGCCACATATTTATTATACTTCAGCTTTATGACCCTTCCCTCGGCAAGGTCAGCCATCTGCCTGGTAGGTTTTTGAGATGTTAGAGACCAAATCCAACACACTGAATGAGATGACTTTCTCAAATCACTCAGAACAATCGTTCTCAAAATGAGTATGAAATGAGTATGAAAAATCGTTCTCAAAATTAGAAACATTTGGGGCTTCACCCCCGTAGATTCAGGTAGGTCCAAGGCAGAGCTCAGGTGATTCTGGCACAGGTAGCCCACATTTTTAAAAACACCACCTTTGGATGGGTCCAATTTCTCTTTGGAGTGAGACTCTCATTTTTGGTGCCTCTGCAGACTCATAAGGATATGAGTATATCCACAGTGCAGTGGATATGTCCACTGCACCATATCCACAGTGCAGTGGATATGTCTGCCACTGCCACTGCCACTGCCCCTACCCATTTGTTTCAGACCTGAAAAGGGCCACAGGTGGAAGTTGTAATTATCTGTCCTAATTTCTCTGGCCACTGATTTACTCACTGACTCACCCCGCCCCCAAACAATAAATTACACGTAGTAGGTTCTCAAAAACATGTTGAATGGATGGACACATGAATCCAATTTTACTTCAGGAAGGGGCTCTCAAAGGTCTCCTGACATGGAGTTGAGGGTCTTCTGAGGTCTTTGATCTGTATCACCTCTTAAAATACTTTTGCACGGAGAAAAATGGCCTTCTTGGGAGCCCACTCCAAAGCCAATGCTGTCAGTTGGAATGTGAGTGGAGCGGCTTGATCAGGGAGCACTTCTGCAGTGGATAATCGAGAAGAGCCTGGCTGCCAATGGACCTAGGGGCACAACCACTGTCTGACAACTTCCTCTGGTGTACAAGCTGCCCACTATGTATAAAAGAGCACAGCTTGGAGCAGATGTTGGCATGAGAGTTATCCAGTTGAAAAATTGGCTCCAAGTCAAGTTAAACATAGGACTGTATAAAATAGATCACACTTGTTCATTGACAGTTATTCACCTGTCTCTGCATTGCTCAAGGTCAATGCTGCCAGCTGCTTTTTATAGAGGGAAAGAATTGGCTACTGTTTCTCATTATGTCTTTTTAAATTTTAATGCCAGATTCTCAGCAAGAAGACCTCATCCCACGTAACTCTGGGACATCAGCATGACATACCTCCGATCAGAATGTAAGCCATCAACCACCACGGGGGCCACCTTCTCCTCCAGGGACAAGTGAACTGTCCAGATTCACAGGGTGTGTACTTCTCAATAATGACAGATTAAAATTAGTCTAGCTTTCACCTCAGTTCAGTTCAGTACATATTCACTGAGCACCTGCAATTGGCCAGGCTTTGAGTGAGCCCTGGGAATATGGTCATGAACCAGCCAAACGTGGCCTGGCCTCACACAGCTTTGAATCAAGTGCAGGAATTCTTACCTCTTCTGTGCCCTAAAGCCCTTTTGAAGTTTGGTGAAGCCTATGAACTCTTTCTTGGGATAATATTTTTAAATAGATTAAATACAGAGGGCTATAAAGAAAATCAATGATAATGAAATTATCTCTATAATTTAAAAATTGATGTAATAATATATGTGCTTCTTTATTAATGTATTAAATAAATTATTGTGGCCTGTCTAGCGACTACCTTAATAGTGACAAGCATAAATATTTCACGAGATCAGCAATAACTGTAACGTGTTATGAAATATCTCTGCTCTGTTGTTGACCAAGTCATAGCCAACTGCTAACACTACTGTGTTTTGCTGCCTCCATCCACACTGGAAGGAAATGATGAATTTCAGTTTGAAGTTAATGAGAAAAAGATGTCATTTTTTCCCCCAGGTAAGTCCATAACTGCCACCACCTCTCAGAATTTCTATCTATGGATCATTTGGAGGTTTGTCAAGTCAGGTTAAGAATTCCTGGTATTAGATTAGATGATGGATTTGGTAATTTTACTATGCCGTATCTGTATCTACATATCTATATAGAAATAAAATATACTGCATGACAGATGTTGTGATCAGAGAGTGCAAGGCTATTGTAATATCTAATTGAGTCATGGGTGGAGGAAGGCTAGGACATTTGAAAGAAGTCTACTACTTCTATGTATGTTGGGATATAAAAGATAAGTAAAATTAAACCAATGGAAGGAGTATAAGGAGAGGGAATTAAGTACTTATTCAGACAAAAGAAACCACATATGCAAGCTCCATAAAGCAAAACAGAGCATGCAAGGGAGGGATGAGAGAAGTTTCCAGGGCAGCATTGTGGAATGGTGAGGCAGGTATGGCTGGGGAGGGTTAAGAGCTGAGACTTGAGTGGTGAAGATAACCAGGTCATAAGGGAAGGGAATCCATGCTAAGGCATTTGGCCTTTATCCTAAGACTGGTGGGAAACCATTGTTGGCTTTTCGGAAGTGTGTTAATTTAGAAGATCACTTTGACTATTATGTAGAAAGCAGATCACAGGGGTAAAAGAAAAGAGGCAGAGAGACAGTTGGAAGGCTGCTGAGCTAATCTGGTCACTGATTTGATGTGGGAGTGAGCAGGATTCTGGGTGTATGATGGCACCTTCACTGAAACTGAGGTTTCAAAAAGAGATGTGGATTTAGGGCAAAGGAGAAATACTGCATTTGGTTTTGAGCGTGGTCAGTTTTCTGTGTCTGTGAGACATTCTAGTGGCCATGACCAGCATGCAGTTGTATATCTGCACGGAATCTGATGCAAAGAAAGAAAATATGGGCTGGAGATGTAAATTAAAATAATCTTTTTCTTGTTGGAAACCAAACCAAAATTCTAAAATTGGTGACAAACTATACTGAATCACATGTTATGCAATTATGTTTAAAAAACTATCATTTAATGCTATGTATCAGGCATAATAACATATAATCCATATGTATTTTCTCAGTCTTTGAAAAACTGTATGATCTAGGTATATTTGTCCTAACTTCAAAGACAAGAAAATCAATACTAAGAGAGGCTAAATGCTTTATAGGTCATATGGTACGTAAAAGACACAAATCAGGTCATTGGATGCCCAAACCCATGCTCTTAAACACCGTGTTCTACGGATTCCCTAACTGTCCTCCGTGAGAAAAAAGCATAACATTCCATTTACAGAAAAGACAATAGAAATTTCAAACTTTCTCTTTCTTTTTTCCTGAAAAGTCAACCAATTTCTACAAGGTTTTCTGCACATTTTTGTTTGAAGGCACAGATTACATCTAATAAAATCTTTTTATCCACTTCATTGGTTTGTGTTGTATGTACTCAATATATATGTATGAAATGAATGGAAATATGTGTTTCACCTGAGTTAGATTCGTTAAGGAAGAAGAAAATGCATGAAAATTTTGTGAATTAGATAGAATTATGTTAGTTGCAAGAGACATACACTCATAAACCTGGTTCAAACTAGTTTAAGGGGGAAGAATAGATTCATTCTCTTTAGAATGACTGGATCCATGTACTGTTCAAAGGGTGTCACTAGATTTGGTCTCTGTCCTTCCTTTACTATGCTGGGCTTGTTACAAGCCTCCCCCCCTCCCCAAGTAGCTTCAGGTTGACATCTTAGATTCATTTCCAGGAAGAAGAGCTTCTTTATTCCAGGCATTCCAGTATGATTCTCTGAATTGCATCTCTTTGGTCTGGCTGGGATCATACACTCATTTTGAGCCAATCTCTGTGGCCAAGAGGAAAGACTCCAGTGTCTGGCCGGGTCTGAGTCACAGGTCCACCCTTCAAGTGTGGGCAAGGATGAGGGTCCTCCCAAAACCATAAGGGGATTATAGGGGTAGGACCTCCCCCCCAGACACAGCCTCTGCTAATAGTAAAGGGAGGAATATGCGCTGGGCAGGCAACAAACAACAGATGTCCATTGCATTTGGCCACAGCAAAATAAGATTCTGGTTTGTCACAAAGAATGCAGTTTTCATATAAATATCTTTGTGTCTAGAGATAAGAATATTTCGACAACAGTAAGCTCCACAGTTAACTATTCAACCACCAGGTGTTATTTTACAAGAGTCACTTTGTGATTTTAACTTGAATGGAATAACACCACCAAGACATAAAATTTTAAGGGCACCTAACTGCAAAAAATGAAAACAACCATAAGCAATGTCATCTGGCCTCCTGTCAGAAATTTCTAAAGCTATGTACTCTGTGATTTAAAGAAAAAAAAAATCATTCCTGACACCAGTGGAACTTCTGTGCAAAGAAAAAGTGACTAATCTTAGCGGAGAAGAAGAAAACTAGGTCTCATTATCTAAAATCTATTTGGTTCCTGGGTTCCATGAGTTACCACTGTGAGGAACACCACCCATTATAATTTTAGGCTAATAATTCTCTGTGTTTGAGGTAGGATAACTTTTACTTTTTGGTGTATCCTCATAAACACCAATGACATACACAATTATGTAAATGTAACATTTAACAAAATAAGAACAAAATTCCATCCGTTAAAGATGAACTATAGCATTCTCAAGATGTGTGACAGTGTTAGTTTTGTCTACAAGTAAAGCAAAATAAGAACAGCAAAAGGAAGAACTAGCAACCTAATTGAACTCATTAGACACATACGTTGTCATCATTAGCACTGTATTTCTGTAGTGCCAATATCAGGATGCCCGAGATGAGAGATGTCAAGACATTGTTTAAAGAACAAGTTCATCTCACAACAAAGCAGAGCAAAATTAGATTAAGGTTTTTCTTCAGTGGTCTTTTTTTTTTTTTCCCCTTTCCTCCCTCTCCCTTTTTTGCTCTTGGCGCCTAGAGAGAGATTAATTAAAGAGGAACAATAGGAAGTTGTCTTAGGAAACTGATGAACATAAATATTTCAAGATCAAGAGAGGGACATTAATAGGATGAAACTAACACTGAATACCTACTATGTGCATGGCATTTTGCAAGAAAAAAACCTTTTTATCTTAAAATAATTTTAGACTTACAGAAGAGTTGCAAAGAAAGTATAGAGGATTCCTGTTTGTCCCTTAGCCACCTTCTCTTTCTGTTACCATTTTACATACTCATAGAATGTTTAACAAAATTAAGAGATTAACTTCAGAACAACACTATTAACCAAAGTACAGACTTTATTTGAATTTCACCATTTTTTTTCCCACTGATTTTTTTTCTGTTCCTGGGTACAGTCAAGGATTCCACACTGCATTTTAGTACAATTCTTATAAATACTTGCATATCTGTCCTTGACTCTGCCTGACTTTCATACAAACTAAATAACAGAGCTTAAGATTCTTGGTGGCAGGATCTATGATATCAACTCCTATAATTTTCTTATCCCTACACATCCCACTGTGCTTATAAATCAATAAATTTAGGAATGATATTAGGAATATTTTTGCCCAAATATCTTTACCAATTAAAGAATTTTACATTCATACATTCAGAAATTTCTCCTTTAAAGAGTAGGATATAGCCAGTTTCACAACCTGTATTGATCCAAAACTAGACAGTCAAGAAAATCAATACAGTACTGTAAGAAAACTACTAGTGTTTGATTAATTCAAAAGGTAGGCATTTCTTTTCCAAGATTCTGAACAAACAAGAAGTGGTTAAGCAGATCTTGCGGTCATTTGTAGCCAAACATCTATTCCCGCTTTTTGATGTACCTCAATTTTTGTGTGTGTGTGTGGGGGGGAGTATTACCTCTTCCTCTATGCAAAGACAGGTGGTGGAAGGGCAATTCCTTGTGATGGTTTCACACTGCAGAGGGTGAAGGATGGTGATCCTTCACCTGGCAAGAGACCAGCGGTACCTATAAGGCCTAAGCTCAACCAGCTGCAAACTGTCTCCCAGAACTCTGGATCTTCAGCAGATAATATAAGGATGAAAAGACCAGCCAGAAGTCAACAGCCACGATACTATTTCTACTATTAAACTCTGGTTCCTGCTGCCCAGTCCTCTCTTCTTATGCATTTCTAAGCCAAATTCTTCAGTTGCCCATTAATTCTGTGAGTCTCCACCTCAACTTTCCTTCCAATCAGTTCCTGTTTACTTAGATTAACAGAATTGTTTTCTGTTGCTTGCAACCATGTGCTCTAGGTAAAACGTACAAGATATCCTCTCTAAGCATTACTAATTCCTCACATGATTAGAATGCTTTGAGAGGCGCCTGCACACTTTCTTATCCAATCCTTCCTTTGCTTAAAACTCTGAATGTTTATAAGCCTGGAACCCAGTACTCCCCGTTTAGTCCTATTCATCACACTTATTTTTTGCTCTCTGATTCCTGCCCTAGATGACCCTCTCCATGCAAGCAGGGCCTTGGCCACCAGCATCTAGCACTGTATCGGACATGCATGATTACGAAAAACATCTCTCCTAGTAAATAGACACCCTTTACCACTATTCACGAGAAGTCCTCTTTTAATTTCTGGTGAAGAGCCAACATATGTGTCCAACTTCAAATTAGCAAAAGCAGATACTATTTCACCAAATATTGAAGAAGGTCCCTTTAAAGGTGCCAGAAACGTTGCCGTCATGTACATTGGGAAGTTGTTTACCAGGTTTGATTTTGCCAACTAGGCCCATATTATTACTTGGCCTAGGATATTTTAGACAGAAACCACTTCCATATGCTTTGCCGAATCTCGTGATAGATCATTAAAACTCTTAAGGGAGACATTATTTTTCTCTAGAGTTAAGACGTAGTCAGAATCATGGGCCTCTAAGTGAGGAAAAACTACAGCCAACCAAAGCCATAACGACATTGTTTAGCAAACGAGCGTGATGTTTACAACAGGACTGAATGTGACAGCTTTCAAAGCATTATGTATATTTCGAGGCATCTACATGGATAGCTCTGACAGCATGTCAGTTATCATTTTTGTAATAACGTGGATATAATTTATTGGAACTCAAATACAGAATAAACTGAGCACACGCTTCGGCCCAAAGTACTAATTTGTCTATTGCTGACAGTTTTGTATGTGTTTTAAGTAGAAATAAAGACATTCTAATTGAATAAACGTTTTCCCCTTGCTAACCGTGCCCTCTCAGGGTTAACAGCAAGCAAATGGAATAATGTAGAATCCTTGCAAAAGTAACCACAAATAAGACAACCATGGGGGAGAGGTGGGTTTCAGCTTTCCTGGTTGCCTGCCATAGAAGTTTGCTCATATGTGATTGATTGCCCTGGTGAGTAATACCAGTTGGCAGACATTAGTAACACTTTGTCTTACTTTTGGTACAGTTGTTAGCTTTTCTATGTTTAGCATGTTTTCATATTTTAATAAGAATTCTGAAGCTGTGTATATATATATTCAGCATTAGCCTGAAACTTGACACTTTTGATTCTGGGGTAATTTATAGCTTCATCTGTATTTGACATAACTACAAGATGCTTTCAACATATGGAATTATGCTTGTAAAATTTAACCTTATTACGTTCCTTTTCCAGCCCCTGTGCATTTTTTATACACATTTGACTTTGCATTTTAAACATTTTGATTAGATATTGTTAGTGCAGTTGGCACGGTTTTGAAGGAGGCACAGAGGACGGGAGAAAAGCCGGGGATACTTGGAGTTGTTTTTTGGGTTTTTTTGACAATTCACCAGGAGGCTCCATTTCATTTACGAACCGAGATGGATGAGGTACCAGCCTGAAATTCTTTGTGACGTGGCCAACAACACGAGTACCAGGAATGTTTTTACCCCTGCACTAAAGTATCGGATGAGGTGTTGGAAACATGCAGGCTCTTCCAGGATTTTGTGTGGTGCACTTGCTCCCTTCTGGGAGTTGGAACCTGTCCACCGAGCGAACCATGTGAAAGGCATGAGCCTTCAACAATGGTATGATGGAAATTTAAATAGGCAAGGACCTGCGCCAGGTTTGGGGAGTATTGTTTTAGGCTGACTTTAGCTCCAGCCAACGAGTGGCTTGGCTTGTGTACTTCAAGGCAGAAGTTGAAAACGGCTTATGGTTGTTTTGAAAATTCTGGGAGTTTCCAGATATTTAATAGAGCTCCCTCCCATCGTCATCAGAAGATACTTCTAAGGACTATCTAGGAAATGGCACAAAATACCCCCAAGAATGGTTTTTAATGGCCCTGAATGGTTTTCATTCCCAATGACAAATCAAACTTCAGTGGAGGATAATCCATTCTGTATTTGCTTATTTCCGTTGATTGCAACTGAGAAGTGCATTTTAAATGCTTTATTATGTTCTTTCTGTGGAGTTCAGTTAACATTGCCTCAGGCCCATGAGTATGGGAAACTTAGAGGTTTTTCTTAAACAAAAGAGAGGAGAGCTTGCTCCCGAAGCAGGTTTCCCAAGGTCACGGCTACTTCTAATTACAATTCTAATGAAACATAAGGAGATCTTCCCAGGAGATCACTACTTGGTAATTTTTCAACAATAGCTATACCATCTTCTTCCCTATTTGGGAAATACAGAAAAATGGCCCATCAGAGTCCCTACCATAGATTTCAGTTTTATACTCGGTATTTCTGAATTCCTGATTAGTTCTCTGACAAGCAGCACATTCATATACAGTATGAAATATGAGCCTTATCTGTGCCTGGGTCTTAATTTAAAATTTGCATTATACAGTATTTATGTAGACCTTCTCTGCAACCTTTCAAGTACTCAAACAAATGATTCTCCATTAAAAGAGTTTATCTTGAAATATCTGTCTGAGCATTGTAAATAGCATGTTATGGATCACGCGTTTATTTAGACAAGTGAAATACAGCATCAAAAGCTATCGCTGAAAAACTAGGCCAATATGGGCATTAAAAATATAGCACCATATATCTTGGGCAAGAAAGTTCTCCAGATCCCACATGCGATGATGGGGAATATTTAGACTCTCTAGCAAAGATTACATGTTTCTTGATTCATCTCACAGCGCAAGTCTACTTCATTTGCAAAGTGATAACCTATTACCATAACTAAACCGCCTATTGCATGGAGGCTCAGAAATAAAATAAAAAGATTAGCCAGTTATCTTATTTACATATATTGAATTGCAGTAATACAGCCCGATCTCTGCCTCTCATTTGATTCTAATTAAAGCATAGCAGAGAAACTGCAATCCACACAAGAGCTTATTTTAATAGTCAGAGCTGGCAAAGTCCCAATATCACAATGTAGCAATTAACAGCACGGCTGTATTTGCTATTCATGGTTTGATGTAAAAACTTGTTTATTAAGATGGGCTGGAGGCGCTGGTGTGCAATAGACCTGCATGTAATTAGATTCCAATTATTTGTCTGTTTCTGATATTGTAAACTGGCACTTAGCACATCAGTTAAATTGACACACGGTGCTGCATGGTTTACTCGGTAATTAAAACATGTTCTGTTAATTAGATGATGACCACTTTATTTCAGGGCTCTTGTGTTTGGGTTTTCTAGTGTGCTCTGTTTGTATCATGAGCCACCAGACGCTCCTCTAATGAGTCCTTGTTTTGTTTCAATTACCACCTGCTGTTCAAAAGCAATGCTTGTTTTAACTAAACAAAATTAATGCTTGTCTCTTCCTTTGTAAGAACTTAAACGTTAGACAAATTAATACGCTTATTATCGAAGTGCTGAGCTCTGGTTTTAAAGACTGCTAAGGCAATTAGAAGAAAGTTATAAAATGTTGTAGAGTGCAGCATAAATATTGTTTAGCGTATTAAGAGGCATTACAAACAATGAAATATTTGCTGGAGTTGAAAGGGAGCAGAGAGACTTAGCCTCCCCACCCCCAAATTAAATTAGCTCTTGCAATTTACAAAGGGATATCCAGAAACTAAAGATACTAGGGACTGCGGAAGAGACGGAACTGAATGAAGTTAGACAAGAAGGTAGGTGGCACGGCTATACATAAATCCATGATGATACTGGATCACCCTGGATATTTTCCAAGACTACGTGTTTGCTGCATGTTCTCTTACATGATATGCATTGTTTCCATGCTAAACAATCAACGGAACCGTGTCTTAAAACGTTTATGGCAAACCCTATCAGGAAAGCCAACTCTGCATTTTCTAGGATGTTAGGGCTCGTCCTATTAACTAAGCCTCTTATTCCACAGCCACCTCCACATCAGCACTCCTCTCATGGAACCACCAGAGCACATTTCATCTTTCCAACATTTCTACAGCCCTTCCCACCCCAGCAGCTTCTCACTGCACACCATGACATCATGACTACTCCTCCTGTCCGGAGTTGATGATTGTGATGGGACAAGGGTGGGAGCAAAGGATGACCACTTATTTCCCAGAATACCTTCCTCATCCAATCTGCAGAACTCATTAACGACACCAATAAAGTGATGTTAGGCAAGTAAACCACTGTTTGAGAAGCTACACTGAACAGATCAGGCATTTTTGGAAAGGCGTGTAAAACCACCAGTTCGGCCCCTGACACTGGCACCAACCACCTAAGTCAGTCACTAGGGGGTTGTCCTATAGAAGACAGCTGAAAGCAAGAAAACTTTAGTTTTGCTCCAATGTACTCTTTTGCATGTTGCAGTTCAGGGTTATTCAGCATTCATGTCTATGCATTTTAGAGTTAACATCTGTCATCTTCAGGAACACACACAAGCAAATCTAGAATGGTGTATTTTCCTGCAAAGGTATTTTAGTTCCAAGGCAAATCAGGTTCTCCTGCTGAGAGAATTGGTTTTGTTCTTACAGGTGTATTCTAGAATTTGAAATATCATTTACACCAGATATTCAACAACAGCAGTACTACAACATGGAATGCAAACCTGAATTTGTGAACATCAGCCCCCAAGACCCCGGCCCCATCAATGAAGGTGATAATGCTTGTGTACAAAAACTAAATGCCGCACTTCCTCCAGGAACTTTAATTGAAAAAAAATTCACATTAGCTGACTTTTATACTTTACGGGTACATTTCCAAAGCAATGGGCGGCAAGACTTCTATTGGTATTAATGGCAGTCGCAGAGCTAAATCACTGAGCACTGGTTGGCAAACTTACTCCTTAATGCTGCAGTTGCCTTAAATTAGTATTTTACAAAGACCTGAAGTAATTAGACTGTGTCTTACTAAATGCCCCATTTACTCATTAGAGATTTCAAAATGCATCTTTTGCTGCAGGCCCACGGGGGCACATTAACTACTCTAAAATATATAAATGACTTCATTGGGACCTTTTAAAAAATACTGGTGCAAGGGAGGGGCATAGGCTCCGCCACCGGTGACCAGTAACATTGGCCCATTAAGGTACCCCACACTGTTGGGATGCAAGGGACATGATTTGATCACAGCTACCCAGATCCAGGAAGCAATCAGTTATTTTTCAACCATGTCTCATGCATACGTTTAAAATGTAAGCCCTAATTAGTATCCTTGCGGTGGACATTTGCTGTTTTTGGCCTCCCAGGGTCTATTCCCCTTGGCCTAATTTTCTCTTTGGGTTCTTCTCTTTGCCCATTTACACTGAGGGAAGCTGACTCCACTGCCAGTTCTGGAGTGAGAAGGCCAGGTTGAGTGGTCCCTGAGACGCTTCTTTGGAATATACAAGGGTCAGAAAACTACTTCTCAGTCATAAACAAGTTCATTCCAAGCACGTGGGAAGAGGTGGTCATTGGACTCTTCCCCCACTCCGTTTCGGCATCCCTCCTCTCCATCCACCCCGCTACTCTCCCCCAGCTACTATGCCCCAACCTGGCCAAGGAAGCAAAGGTTGTCACTGTGGGCAGAATCTAGGATATTGATTGTGCCATATTTGTTAGTGTTACTTATACTACTGGTTCTGTAACAAGACCATGTTTAGCCACCCCTCTTGGCTACAGGGATTGGTTCACAGATGAGCATCTTAACCAGGATGGTCCAATCCCCGAAAGCAAGGATGTTGATTTAATAGTTGAAGAAAGAAATGTTTACTTTTCTGTTGGATGGGGGCCTGGAGGGAAGTAGCCCCAATAATGGCTGGCTGAAATCTCTGACTACATCTTTTGAGCAGAGGGCCAACCCATAGGAAGCAGAGGCAATAAGTATAACTGGATCAAATCATGGGACTTATACCAAGTCACGTCTGAAGTCAGTGCTACCCCTAGATTTATGTGGACCATTATCTCCTCCACTCCCTTCACCACCATTGTTTTTGTTTTGTTTTAGCATCTAAGCCAGTGATGGGTGGAGTTTTTCACTTGCACATAGAAAAATTCCTAACTGATACAACCCAACTTTTCTCATCACACCATCAGGCTATTTTACCCATTCAGGTCATGAACCTCAAGAGAAGAATCCCTAAGAGCAGATTCTTTTAGGGGTCCAGGATGGATTTCAGAAGATTAATCAATTCCCTGAAATCATAAGCAATGTTTTATGCTATGTATATTTTTCTGGGGAGTCAAAATTATTGCCAAAATGTTCCCATCTCAACAAAGTTTAAGAATTCCTGTTGCTGGTAGCCAAAGTCCTGGAAGGTGAGCAAAGAGAGGCACAATTAACATAAAGGAAGATTTTGTATGAAAGTGTCAATTTTGTCTGACCTCGAAAATTCAAGAGAATGAATAGGGGTTCTCTGATGAAACCTGCATAGCTGAAAGCTAGAGCTTTTTAGAAACTGGAATTGGTTGTCCTGGAGGATAAACGACTCAAACTGGGATTGCACATGAATGAAGTCATTTTTGTTTTGAAAAAGCCTTAATGATTCGCTTGTTTCAGACTTTGCTGCATCTACGTATGTATGATGTGTATAGAATACATTACATATATATTTCCTACATAAGGCCACACCAAAAAGTCTACAGCAAGAAACAGGTATTAATAGTACATGTTGCACTTGAAAGAATGTATAGTCTCAACTTCAAATGCACCTAGGCTCTGCACTCAGATAAACCAGAACAAGACTTGAAATGGTTGCTATACCACAGACCTGGAGGATAAGTCTACTATATCATCCTTCCATCCTCTTTCAGACGCTCATCAACATCTGTTTCATCTGATCTAAGTGAAAGTAGGTCCCTGCTACTCAGTGATGATAGTACAAGAAAAGCAAAGCAAGACTAAACTAAACATAAAATCAAAATAAAACCAATCCTGCTAAACTTCCCATCACATACACTTTGGAATTCTGCCTAATTATGTGCCAAAGTGATCAAAAGCAAGGGGTCCGGTGCCAGACTGTGAATT
Source organism: Hyperoodon ampullatus (assembly GCF_949752795.1). Taxonomy (NCBI): domain Eukaryota; kingdom Metazoa; phylum Chordata; class Mammalia; order Artiodactyla; family Ziphiidae; genus Hyperoodon; species Hyperoodon ampullatus. Next base: position 20,298,702 of record NC_136923.1, read on the forward strand.
CAAATTCTGACTCTACCAATTTCTACCTATGAGACTTTGAACATGGGAATTTACATGTCTGTAACTTTCCTCATCATCTGGAAAGTAATAATAGGCTCAATGATATGAAATGGCTTGACATTCATCTGTATTTAGAAAATGAGTAGTTTTGTATGCTTTAGACCCATATCGCTACTGTATTAATTTCCCAGGGCTGCTGTAACAAAGTACCAAAAACTGGGTAGCTTAAAATAGCGGGAATTTATTCTCTCACAGTTTTGGAAATTTGAAGTCCAAAATCAAGGTGTCTGCAGAGCCTCTGAAGGCCCTAGGGAAGAGCCCTTCCTTGCCTCTTCCTAGCTTCTGGTGGTTGCTGGCAATGCTTGGCACTCCTTGGCTTGTAGCTGCATCATTTCAATCTCTGCCTCTATCTCCACATGGCTGTGTGTGTATCTATGTCTGAGTCTCTGTGTTTCTCCTTATAAGGCAACCACCCTAATCCAGTATGACCTCATCTTGATTACATCTGCAAAGACCCTATTTCCAAATAGGGTCACATTCACAAGTACTGGGGTTTAGGACTTAAACATATCTTTTTGGGGGATATAATTGAACCCACCACACTATCATAGGGCTATTATGAGGATTAAAGAAACTGATCTATGTAAAGTGTTTTGAGTAGTGCCTGGCACATAGTAAGTACTCGGTAAAGCCCAACTATTGTTGTTTTAATTATTTCATCCTATCATTTGATAAAGTTCTGCCTCTCTTAGATCCTGGATACCTCCCCAGCTATCCCAAGATCAAACGAGCTGCTTTTCTTTCCTATCTTCTCAAGGTAATTCCTTAAGTTCCCGTACTGACCCAACTGTATAATCTCTCATTGTAAAGATTTTAAAACGGTTTAGCCACAGAATTCTTTCTTCAAAGGAAACGTTATTGGAAGACCAATTCTCAAACCAGATGAAAGGGGAATTGCTCTTTGAGAAGAAGGCGGGAACTCACAAATGGATATTTTAACTCCCTCATCCCTGTTGCTCTACACCCCTCCCCCCGTGGCCCCTGAGACGCTTCTTTGGAATATACAAGGGTCAGAAAACTACTTCTCAGTCATAAACAAGTTCATTCCAAGCACGTGGGAAGAGGTGGTCTTTGGACTCTTCCCCCACTCCGTTTCGGCATCCCTCCTCTCCATCCACCCCGCTACTCTCCCCCAGCTACTATGCCCCAACCTGGCCAAGGAAGCAAAGGTTGTCACTGTGGGCAGAATCTAGGATATTGATTGTGCCATATTCGTTAGTGTTACTCATACTACTGATTCTGTAACAAGGCCATGTTTATCACACAAGCCTGTGCTTTTATGCACTGGACTTTGCTTGGGATTTCCCTAGCAATGATCATACACAAAAGATTTCCAAGATCTAGAAACAGCTGTGCAGAGACGGGTAGCCTTGCTCATACCTTGGGGCCAGGTTATATGCTTTTGTGCCCTTTATCAAAAGTCTGCATGTAGGGCACTGTTTTAGTCCATTCGGGCTGCTATAACAAAATACCACAGGCTGGGAGCTTGTAAACAACAGAAATTTATTTCTCATAGTTCTAGAGGCTGAGAAGTCTAAGATCAAGGTGCCAACATGGTCATGTTCTGGTGAAAGCCCTCCTCTTGGTTCCTAGCTGGCACCTTCTTGCTGTGTCCTCACATGGTGGAAGAGGGGAAAGAGCTCTGTGGGATCTCTTTTAGATCAACACTAATCCCATTCATGAGTACTCCACCCTCATGACCTAAGCATCTCCCAAAGGCCCCAGCTCCTAATACCATCTCAATGGGCATTAAGATTTCAACATATCAATTCTGTGGAGACAAACACTCAAGCCATAGCAGGCACTTAGGAAGAAGCCCAGCTAAATAATGATGGCAAAGTCTTTCTCATTTGGCTATTGTTCCTTGTATATAAATCTCCTGTGGGAATCTCTGGGGAGGAGGGATAATTACCAGGGCTGAGTTGGAACAGTCCTGTGAGGACAAGCCAAATGTTGTCAACTCTCTTTAAAGAATCCTTCCACCCTTCTCTTCTACATGAAATCTGGGTTTCCCCAGGGGATACGACTTTTACCGTAGGATTCTCTTGGGTAGGAAGCTCGTTTTCCAGGATCCTGAGGACCTCGTATCCACAGCAGGTTTAAGCTGCCATTAGGACTGTTTATTACACATTCTTACCTGTCAACTCATTCAGAAAGACCCACCATGTTCTAAGGTCTTTCCTCCCTCTCTGTTTTGTTCTCATCTTTCTTCTCATACTCATCCTCATTCTTACCCCCAAATTCCGGTTCACTGCTAAGTTAGACAAGTTGAGTTATAGCTTTGTCTCCCTCTTCCTTTTTCTGGCCATGTGCTCAGGGATATCTTCTCCAAACAAAAGTGGTCACAAGCTAAACACTGATGTGTATTAAATCAGGAATTTCCAGAGAAACAAAACCAGTAGGATGAGTATATTTATAGAAAGAGATTCATCATAAGGAATTGGCTCAAGTAATTATGGAGGCTGAGAAACCCTAATCTGTGGTTGGCAAGCTGGGGATCCCAGATTCCAATCTGAGTCCAAAGGCCTGAGGACCAGGAGAGCCGATGGAAGTTCCAGTCCAAAAGCCAGCAGCAGGCTCAAGAACCAAGAAGAGCAGATGTTTTGGATGAGTCTGAAAGCAGGAAAAGACTGATGCTCCAGCTCAAGGCAGGTCAGCTCACGGAGAAATTCGTTCTTATTTGTGTGAGGTCAGCCTTTTTTTCTAATTAGGCTTTCAACTGATTTTATGAGGGCCACTCACATTAAGGAGGGCAATCTACTTTACTCAGCCTTTTACTGATTTAAATGTTAGTGTCATCCAGAAACACCCTCACAGATATACCCAGAATAATGTTTGACCCAATATCTGGGTACCTTGTGGTTCAGTCACATTGACACATAAAATTCATCACCACTAAGGTGGCTCTCTCCTCTGAGAGAACTTCTACAGACAGCTCTTACATTTATTGTTTCTTGTCGCTTTCCTTACATGATTTTAACAGTTTTCTACTTCGTTCCCCATTACCAATTGCTTTTTACCAGTTCTTTCTCCATATAACTGGCAGACTAAACTTTCTTTAAAAGCTGACCAGGGGCTTCCCTGGTGGCGCAGTGGTTGAGAGTCTGCCTGCTAATGCAGGGGACACGGGTTCGAGCCCTGGTCTGGGAGGATCCCACATGCTGCGGAGCGACTAGGCCCGTGAGCCACAACTACTGAGCCTGTGCGTCTGGAGCCTGTGCTCCCCAACAGGAGAGGCTGCCATAGTGAGAGGCCCGCGCACTGCGATGAAGAGTGGCCCCCGCTTGCCACAACTAGAGAAAGCCCTCGCACAGAAATGAAGATGCAACACAGCAAAAATAAATTAATTAATTAATAAACTCCTACCCCCAACATCTTCTTTAAAAAAAAAAGCTGACCAAATCCCACCTCTTTCCTGTCTACTTCACCCTACTCCTCACAATAAAAAGAATTCAAAATTCTTAGTTTGACATACAGATCCACCCCCAAATTAGCCACTATACTTTTCTTTAGCCATACTTTCCATTCATCCTGCCCTCCTGTCGTATTGAATTCATTAAATTTTTCCTTAGAAGCGCTTCCGGTACTTTACTCTCAAAGTCATCTTTCCATTCACCTAGAATAGTCTTATTCCTCTTGCTTACCTGCACATCTGTCCTAAACTACTTGTTCTATTTGCTGTGTTTATAAAACATGTTCTTCATATCATTACAATGAAACTTCCAACTTTTAGTCCATTTGTATATCTCTCCCTACCACTGGCCCATCATTTCCCAAAATATGTACCTGACAATGGTACCCCCTGAAAAAAAGGATTTCCTATTAAAAAACTGAAAAATGTATATATTGTATTCCCTTGTAGAAATTTTGTAATGTATATGCTAGAGATTCTAAGAAATTCATCAGAAGACTATTTAACTTAGTCTAATTTAATATTTGATTATTTTATCCTAAGTGTGATTTATTTTGCATTTATACTGGCTGGGGGTTTATTGAGCTTCTTGGATCTGTGGGATAAAATTTTTCACTTCATTTGGAAAAAATTCAGTATCATTTTTTCAAATGTTTTTCTGCTTTAATCTCTCTTTTCCTTTTAGAACTCCAATTATACCACTTGGTATTTTTCCCATAGTTCACTGATGCTCTCTATGTGTAGGTAATTTTTTCAACCCCTGCCTGCCCCTGGCTTCAGTTTGAATACTTTTTACTGACCAGTCTTTCTTTCTTTCTTCCTTGGTGTCTAATCTGCTACCAAGCCTCTCCTATGAACTTTAAAAAATAAGAGATATTGTATTTTTTTGGTGCTAGAATTTTCATTTGGTTCTCTGGAAGGTTTCCATTTTCTCGCCAGAAATACCCTCATTATATCCACATTCTCCTATAAATCATTTCATGTATTTACAAGAGTTATTTAAAGCCTTTGCTAGTTTCCATAACTGGGTCATCTATTGACCTGCTTCTATTGACTATGTTTTCCTTTGATTATATATCACATTTTCTTACTTTTCATATCTCATAATTTAAAATTTCTTACTTGATTATATAAAACATAAAGAGTTTGAAAGATGAAAGGTACTGAGAACAAAATTGTTGCTGTTCTCCTTCTCTCCTTGTAGAGAATCAAAGTGGAATGTTCCCCTCTCCTAAGCAAGCGTGGGGACTTCAAGAGACTTGCTTGTAGAGATGGTGTGTATCTTCAGGAAGGAAGACTGGGAGTACACTCTCTGGTTGAACATTTGCTTGTATGTTCCCTTGGCTGATCGGACTTGCTGCCCTTTTGCGTGTCACAAAATGAATAGGAGAGAGACAACAAAGAGAGGACAGCAATGAACCAGCCTATACTGCTATGTGCAATGCAAAAAGAACATGTGAGTTTTGTGTAGGTCAGGTGGACCAACCAGGCTTGCACTGTCTTGTCATCTCATGCCCCCAGAGGGTTGTCAAGAGGCTGGGGGTGGGGACTTAGGGTGGAGACTGAGGTGGGAGGAGACTGAGGCATCGGAAGAGCTTAGGCCACATTGGGGAACTCTCAGTGAGGAGGACTCCTGTAGAGCTTTCTGGAGAACTCATACATGGGTACCACTGATCCTTAAGGGATAGGACAGGAAACCGTACAGGGCACACTTGAAAGTAAGGATTATTTCATGCCTGTAGTACTTCATCAGGGTCCAGACTGCTTAATCAACTAGTTATATTTAAGGTTCTCTCTCCTATGATGAGCTATAAGCCAGGGCTTGTGCCTGTCTTGCCTGTTGGCTACTGCAATGCCTTGCACATAGTAGGTGCTCAGTGTGTTCCAAAAATACATCTTGAATAAATGAACAAATGACACAGAGTGTCCCTACTTCTCCCTATACCCTCTCTTCACTTTATTTTTATCCCTAACACTGATCACATCTGACACATTATATGCTTATCTATGCACTTGGCAACTGCTTACCTTCCCCATAGAATGCAAGCCCTATGAAGACAGGGGAAGAGGGCTCTGTTTTGTTCACTGTGTGTCCCCAGGCCCTAGAAGAGTGCCTAGCACCTAGTATGTGCTCAGTAAACATTTTTTTGAATGAGTGGTTTGCTGTATGCCACATTCAGAACATAGTGGTGGTGGGATAGCTAAAAAGATAGTGTCATGGCAAACATGTGATATATATTTTGATAGTGCAGATAAAATTGAGGCAGAAGAGAATTTTTATGCTAAAACAGATTTTGAAAACGAATTTTAAAGCTACTCCAAAGGACCTTTCTTTTTTTTTTTTTTTTTTTTTGTGGTATGCGGGCCTCTCACTGTTGTGGCCTCTCCCGTTGCGGAGCACAGGCTCCAGATGCTCAGGCCCAGCGGCCATGGCTCACGGGCCCAGCTGCTCCGCAGCATGTGGGATATTCCCGGACCAGGGCACGAACCCATGTCCCCTGCATCGGCAGGCGGACTCTCAACCACTGTGCCACCAGGGAAGCCCCAAAGGACCTTTCTTTATATATATATAAAAAAAAAAAATCCTTACATTTCAACATTTATCTTTCAATGGTCACCTTTGCTGAAATCTTTTAAAAATTGTTACAATTTTAATAATACATTCTATGCCAAGGATAAAGAAAGAAACAATTTCTGATTGATAGGATTATAATCTAAGAGGTTAGCTGAAGACTAAATATTTTAAAAACCAGTTGAAAAGACATGTGAATACTGGCTAACATGAGGCTTCATATAGTAATTACTGAATATACTTAAGCAGATATAGTGAATATTAGGTTTGGAAAGAAGACTTTTAAAAAAAGGTTTAAATGCAAAATGAAACAATCATATTGAAAGTAGAGAATTGTTTTAATCTAATAATGTACTTGTAATATGTATTTTGCTTAGTATATTTCTTGACTTACAGCCTTTCTCCATCTTGCTAGTAGGAAGGGTACCAAACCATAAGCTAGTAGTTTGTGACTGTCAGAATGATCTAGTTTTAGAGTATTTGTAAACTGAGCTTTGGCTGACCTCTACCAGGGTCACAGTCAGTCACATCAAGAACAATGCAGCTAGTCTACAAACGCCTGTCTGCTAGAGAGGAAAAAGAGAGGTGTTAGGCTTTTGCCTTATGATCTTGACCTTTATGTACAATAACAAATACCTCCCGATAAGCAATCACAGTGTTGTGAGCCCATGAGCTGGCCCTTTGCTTCTGTTTATCATCATCTGATTAAGCTACAACCGTCCCTGAGGGTCAGAAGGTAGGATCAAGGCAAAAGCACCAGTCTTAACACTATGTTTCTTTTAGTCAAAGATAGTGGGTAAATGGAAGAAACATCTTTGATATTTCACTTGATAGTCCTTAGCTGCTTAGTGATAATCCCTAAAATCTTAAGCCAACACTGAGATTTCAGGAACACCTATTTTAATAACCACACTTCCCCAAAACACGCACTCTGACGTCAGTAAGGTGTTCTGTTTTACCACCCAGGAAATTAACCAGAAATAGAATCTCCAAGTGGCAACTTCTACAGTAATACATTTTGATGAATATTTTTTCAGAATGTTCTGCTGATGCCTGACATCGTAATGAATCATGCCAGATTACATCAAACATGTCATGTCACTTAAAAAAAAAAAACAACCCAAACCATGATGTGTCTGGTAAAGATGGAGTTGTAATAGGCCATAGTTAGGAGGAATCCATTTTTAGAAAGAAAAATACACAGTAAATACTCAATATGTAGTGCCCAATTATCAAATTAAGAAAGGCTTTAAAATTCTCTCTGAAAAGCAGACAGAGGACAATTTCATATTTGACTTTTAAAGATGAGATGCATACTAAGGAAAAAAGGATCATCTAGAAACAAATATTTTAAATCATATGTACTACCAATTCAAAAATTCAGATTGATTGGGACCATTCTCAAAAGATGGTTCAATTCTCTCCAACATGAACACAATTCTTAGCTTACCAACCAGCTGGAGCCCGTAGAAACATTCCCATGTAGAAGATAGCAGGCACCAAAGGATCAACACTTGGAGGTAGGATACAGGTAGGATGGGGGAGATGAAATTATCCTGAAAGGTTCTATATCACCCATAAAGTTCCCAGGGAAGGTCTCTGTTTAACTCACTTTAAGTGATATTTCTGTAGGATGTCAATGCTATCAGAATCAGGAAGTGTTTCCTTCTAAGTCTTGCCTTCAATTGTTATTTAACTCTCTTTCCTTGAAATAAGAGTTTCTGTCCCTTATAGAAACAGAATGGCATCTACTATATTATACATATTTTTTGGAGATGCAAAACTTGCATCTTGTTTTCTTCTTTAAAACTTATTTTCAAACTGCTTTATCCTAAGATAAAATTCAATAATAATTTAATCCTAATAAAATTTTAATATAAAACAGAGCAAAGGGCTTCCCTGGTGGCGCAGTGGTTGAGAGTCCGCCTGCCGATGCAGGGGACGCGGGTTCGTGCCCCAGTCCGAGAAGATCCCACATGCCGCGGAGCGGCTGGGCCCGTGAGCCATGGCTGCTGAGCCTGCGCGTCCGGAGCCTGTGCTCCACAACGGGAGAGGCCACAACAGTGAGAGGCCCGCGTACCGCAAAACAAAACAAAACAAAACAAAACAAAAGAAAAAACAGAGCAAAACTGCTCAGGTTGAAGGGAGTATAGGTGGTCCTCAAATCCTTCTTACAGGAAATATCCAATTGACCCAGTCAAGTCTACAAAGAATATGTAATATGTAGTATGACAACTGTTGTTTCATCTACCTTTGCATACTCAGAACCAATTCCTAATATTAGTAGTTTTTGTTACTCTTTTCTGTCCCCACACCTACATTTTCACATGTGGAGCCTAAAACTGAAGTCTTGAAAAAAATCATACTGAAATTCTGGTGCAAGAAAATGAATTCCGTGGATGAACAATCTGATTAAGTTGAACATGAGTGGCCTCTTCTTTATATTGCAAATATATTTCTTAATACCTTTGGGGACATAAATCTCTCCATTGGTATTTCTTTGTTTCTCAAATTTGTGATTAGGTGAAAGCTTTTGGAAGTTTATGAAACACTTTTTCTATGTTTTTCAAACTCTAAGCTAATACATCAAATTCTAGGATTTTATACATGGTTGCAACCATCCTAATATATGTAGAAAGGAGAATAAAAAAGAGAAAAGCAACCTATGGGGTGTTAATCTGACACACACAAAAAGAGGTCTGCACATACAGGGGGAGTACTGTAGAGTGGTGGGGTTCAATGTGAAATCTATAGTCAGTCTGCCTGGAGTTCAAATCCTCACACTAGGGGTAGACCTTTGGTAAACTAGTTTATCTCACAAAACCTGCTTTTCATGTGTAAAATGAGAATATTAATAGTGTCTGCCAGTTGGAGTTATTGTGAGGAGAAAATGACACAGCACACATCAGACATTTAACATGGAAACCTCACTCTCAGCAGATACTCACATGCCATCTATGTTGTATACTTTGGGAAAACGACTGTCTACTGTAGTTTTTGCATGCCACTTTACATTTTTTAAGGCTGAAGGATATTATGAAATATTTTTCCTAACCTTTCTTAACATGAAAGAAATCAATCTTAGTCATAGAATTTTATGAGAGGATCCAATACTCTACCAACAAGGATTAATATTCTCATCCACAACTTGTAGAAATATAGGCAGACAGGCAATGTAGTTTGACTGCAAGTCATGGTTAGAAAATGCCTGATTTTTCACATCTCTCCTTTTAACCACTAGAAAATATTTACTCTGCAAAAGACTTCTTCCTCGTTATTGGATCTCTTGCAGCTTTGACCTTTGGGCATTGACCAGTATATATTTGGATCTTCTTCAAATGACTGGAATAAATTCTTGGCTGAAACAGAAAGTTGGAGAAACCAGAAATCCTTCATGGTGAACTGTGGCCTTGAGCGCTTGTAAAACTTCTGAAAAAGCATCACAAACAATCTACCACCTGTTCTCACTCGCCTGCTTCATGAAAACTGGTGGTGTGTTGGGCGGTTGCGGGTAGCTGGGGACGGATGATTTACAAAGAGCTGCTTCCCCTACCCAAGTTTTGCAGCATGTGAGAACAAGTCACATGGGAAGGACACAGAATGTTGACTGCTTGGATGACGGTTGGCCATTGCCAGGGAAACTGCTCCCTTGGCAACTGTGGTCAGTACATCTGTCTAGCTGCATTTCTAAGACTTACATAGTCCCTACCATGGAAAATATGTTTTAAAACACAAACACATATGAAAAAAACAAATAAAAAATTATGGAGCTGATAAGGAATTCTTTGCTTTTATGGCAAAGTACTTTGGATGGAGTGATGGTGGTGTTCAACAGAACACATTTAGGGGTGTTAACTCATAAATGGAAAACAAAATGTCCCCAATCTAAGCTAGCTCATAAAACAAAACAAATCTAAACCAGATAATCATTGGGTTTATTACTCACAACACACACGGGTTTAAGGCTTCACAGAAGTGTTTGCAGGGAGCTTACTTGAAACACTGAGCATTCCCAAGTACAGTTAAACTAAAGTTTATATAACTCTGTCTTAAAGAGAGATGTGGGCAAGAAAGAGGGAGATAAAGTCAAAGACTCTTTTGGGGAGAATGTTAAGATCTAGCAAAAATTAAGAAAATCAATTCTGAATTAAAAATCTAACATGGTAGAAAATACGGTTCCATTTAAAAATACTTGATTGATTCACAGATCTTCAGGAATACAATAATGCAATATGTGAAGAATGCCTACACAGAGCTGCCGTTGGCTTTGAGAGGTTAGAGAGAGTGAAAATTTGCACTTAAAAAACTAAAAATAGGGGACTTCCCTGGCGGTCCAGTAGTTAAGACTTTGCCTTCCAATGCGGGGGGTGCAGGTTCCATCCCTGGTTGGGGAGCTAAGACCCCACATGCCTCGGGGCCATAAAACCAAAAAACATAACACAGAAGCAATATTGTAACAAATTCAATAAAAGACTTTTTAAAAAATGGTCCACATAAAAAAAAAAACAACAACCCTAAAAATAGAGGTTCCTTAAAAAACTAAAAATAGAGCTACCATATGATCCAGCAATCCCACTCCTGGGCATATATCTGAAGAAAACCATAATTCAAAAAGATACATGCACCCCTATGTTCACTGAAGCACTACTTACAATTAGCCAAGACATGGAAGCAACCTAAATGCCCAACAACAGATGAATGGATAAAGACAATGTGATACATATATACAATGGAATATCACTCAGCCATAAAAAAGAATGAAATAATGACATTTGCAGCAACATAGATGGACCTAGAGATTGTCATATTGAGTGAAGTAAGTCAGACAGAGAAAGACAAATGTCATATGATATCATTTATATGGGGAATCTAAAAAATGGTTACAAATGAACTTATCTGTAAAACAGAAATAGAGTTACAAATGTAGAAAACAAACTTATGGGTACCAGGGGGTAAGGGGCGGGGGATAAATTGAGAGATTGGGATTGACAATACACACACTACTATATATGAAATAGATAACTAAAAAGGACCTACTGTATAACACAGGGAACTCTACTCAGTACTCTGTAATGGTCTATATGGGAAAAAAATCTAAAACAGAGTGAATATATGCATATGTATAACTGATTCACTTTGCTGTACACCTGAAACTAACACAACATTGTAAATCAACTATACTCCAATAAAAATTTTTTTAAAAATACATAAATTTAAGGAAATAAATCCCACCCTAAAAAAGTTTAGGAATAGAAACAATACATTACCTATATGAATTTTGCAGAAAGTTTACTGTTTCTATGAAAATAATTTGTGAATTATAATTAACATGGTGAATAAGAGCTTCATTGAAAACTTAATTTGAAGAGTTTATACCATGAAGGATGGGTGTAAATTCCATAGGAGTGTCCATTACAATTAAACATGTATATTAACATAAAAGGCTAAAGAAAGGAAGAAGAGATACATAACGTTAGCTGTAGTTTATATTCTGAAAACATCAGACAATATTAGGGAATTGAGATAAGCTGTTTTTTTAGTAGTCTACAGCACTCAGTATTCCCAAGCAGTCTCCCATTTAAGTACTAACGAGGCCGACCTGATCCTGCTTAGCTTCTGAGATCAGATGAGATTGGGTGCATTCAGGGTGGTATGGCCACAGACAGAAACTAACAGATTCTTGATGTACTTTTCCACACCTTAATGGGAAGCATTTTAACATGCTGTTGACCAAGCAGTGATCTTGACAGGGTGATCATCACCTGTGCTTGCTTATGAAAACTCTTTGCATGAGAGAGTGTCAGAAGCTTGTAAGAAAGTTTTGGGGAATAATAGTGGAACATTCTTTTAGGGATGCTAATGTTCATGACGGCACAGAAGATGAAAGTATATGGAAAAACACAAACATCAACAACTGCGTCAAACATGAATTCAGAAGAGTTTGACTATAAATATGCAGAAATTTTAGAAAGACTTTAACCAATTTATTTTACTTATGTTTTACTTTTTCTGTTTGCACAGTGTGAAATATGATAAAAAATGTGTCTAAGTCTAAAACTGTTCTTTTGGTAAGTACAGAATAAAAATTCTAGGTGATAAGAAAGCATTGCATTATAGTTTAAGCAGCACTATTTTTTCTTTCTTAGTGGTAAATCAAAAATGGCGCATCTTACAATTGACAGTATCTTAGATTCAATGAAATATGGGACTAAGTTTGGACCACACCCTTCATTGTCTAAGAAGTGAAGCACAAAAAGAGTGAGAGGAACTGAGACGAAAATACTGACCAAGAAGGATATGACCCACCTCTCTTCTCCTCCCCAACAAATGGAAAAAAGCAAAGATAATAAGAGGTTTTCACTGAATTGCTGATTAGTGAAGACAAAAGCACAAAGTTGGTGAGCATTTCTCTATGGCAAAGCATGTCACAATTAAACAAATGATTAAATCGATTTCATAGATGAACTTGGTGTTTAATCTTAGTTTGCCTCTGTCACTTAATCTGAAATCCAGTTTCATGTCTGCTTTGTACATCAAAGAGCAACACAGGTCCATGCTACATATTTTCTCAAAGGAAAAAATTAAATTAAAAGAGAAAAACTTTCCCAAATAGTAAGGTTGATGTAGATGCATTCGGTAGAGTATCACTAAATTTGGCAGTTCTATAGAGCAAGTTGATTTTCTCCCAGATAAATTATTCTTCAAGAATATCTTCAATGTCAAGCCTAAAAAGTTATCTTTACAATACTGCCAGTCACTTATTGTACATGTTCTCTTTCAACTGATTTATCTATCAGGGTCTTTATGCGTCTGTTGATTAAAAAGTCAACCCCACATACTTTTCATTTTCCTGATCTATTTGACAGAATCTGAGGGAAACATTGAAGGAGAGGATCCTGCTTCCATAGTTACATCACTCTGTTTGAGAGTCCATTGAAATTCAGCAATAGATAAGACCAACTCCAACTTTATAGTGTAACTTCCATTTTGTGGAAAGCTATTTTCATTTTGGCACATTAACTAGTACAATATGAAAATGAAAAATCCGAAAGTGAATATGAAAATCTTTATACCCTCCAGCTGATTCTTCAAAGTTCATTTTCAAAATGTACTTGTTTGGAGAATCTCTGCAGTAGGAAAACTGTATTTACCAAACCATGTAGCACATTCCTAGACAGACACAATACCACTAAATCAGTCCATTCAATGTTGGCACTTGTCTTCCTTGAGAGTTTGGTTTTGAGCACTGTTCTCCTTTTCTCACTGATAATATAATTTTTGGAGTATCCAGGAACTGCTGGCAAATTTTAGTTATACCTAATTGTAGCAGAAACAAAACCACGTGAGGCACAAAGAAGGCCACATTTCCCAGCCTGCCTTGCGATCCAGTGGGATCAGGTGACTATATTCTGGCCAATAGAATGTGGACAGAACTCATACATCCACTTCTAAGCCTCAGCCTTCTATTTCTTTGCTTGTTGGATGATAGATACCAAAAATCCAGGGAGGACTCTGAGATTTAATGAAAGGATGAGCAGTAGGAGGAAGTAGCCTGGGTCCATGTGTGTCTCTGGGGCAGAGAAAGGCCCCATTCCCAATTCACATATGACTATGCCAAGAGTAAAACATCAACCCTTGCTGTGGCAAACTGCTGAAATGCTGGGCCTGTTTGTTACAGCAGCTAGGGTTACTTAACCTGACTAGAAAAAATAATATAATAGAGAAGTCCCCAACTATATCCCTTAGGAGCTCCATCAGATATATTATAATATAGCTATATGGCCTTTGTGATATGGGAGAACATAATCAAAATGTTCAGTAACAGTTCTGGACATCCATTCCCTCACTTTGGAAATATTTTGGGGTAACTGTGCTTATTGGGATAAGTGTGGGGGATGTAATAATGAACTAAATAGACATGGTGCTTTTCCTCACGAAGCTTATAGACCAGCAGGTAGACATTAGGCAATGGATCATACATATAAATGTACGATTACAACCATGATCATTTCCATGACATGAGAATCATGATCTTATCAGACACAAAAATAGAGGTATTTGCCTTAATCTGGGAGGTGCCCATGAGGAAGGATTCCATGTTAGGGGGACAGATATACAATTACTATGTGGAATTCAGACAGTATGAGGCAACATGAAAGAGGGCCAGATTAGGTGTGGGAGGGAGAATGAACAGCATTCGTATAAACAAAGCCTGGCTGAGAATGCAGGGCCAAACCAGACTAGAGTAAGTATTTTCCTCTTTGCTCAGATACTAAATGATCAGATTTGCCTTCTGTCCTTTGATAAAGGCTGCTCTGGCTACACTGTAGAAAAATGGATTGAACATAAACATGTACCTATATTACATGAAGAGTGTATGTGACAATATAAACATCACATATCAATATATGGATACCCCAGAAATAAAAAGATATATAAAAACAGTTCGGCACTGGAAATGCTTTTGAGACTGGGTGGTTGTTTTGGTAAATTTTAGTTACTTTTAATTTTATGCCCCCCCACCACCGCCTCCGACCTTTAAAGCAATTACAGATCACCTAGTAGTTCAATCTGGTAAGTTTGAAACAGGAGACGCTTGCCTTAGGCCACTGAGAACATCCAAGGCAAACCAAATTGCAGCAAAGTATGAGGCTAGTTTGAGTCACAGTTTTGTCTTCAGTGACTCTACCACCCAATGCCCTTGTGAAACCTACAAGTCACTCATCCATACCAGCCACCGAGAGGGACTCCCTCTAAGAGGCCTTGGTGTTCCCCAACTCTCATTACTGGGACGACATTATGGCATTTCAGTTTCTCCACAGAATTTATAAAGGTTTATGCTCCAAACAGGAAGGAGAAAGATGTCTTCAGCCTCCCTGATTTACACAGATTTCTAGCATGGATGGCCATCTTTCTTAGATTATCTCCCAATCACTGAGAGAATTATATGCTGATGTCTCCAATCTTTTATCCTGGTTTTTTTTCCTCTCTGTATATGAAAACCACCACTATAGAGGATTACAAATAGATAAGCGTCTTGAGATGTTCCCTGTCAGATTCCGGGCCTCAATCTGATTTCTTGCCCTTGTGATAAGGCAGTTGAGCCTGGCAATCACACCTTCCCAAATACATAAACATCAGAGCAGGTTCATACTGGCCCTCTCTCCTCCATACATGGGAAAAAGATCTGGGTGCCCAGCTCCTTGTTGCTTTTCATTTTTAGATACACTACACCTTTCCAGAAGCAATGTCTACAAGGAATGCTAAATAGGCCCCCCTGCATTGAGATGCATCTAAAAGATGTTGTTTCCCTGTAAGAAAGGATGATTAATTCCAAGTAGCTATTTTCTAAGGTACAACTGTAGACCTTCAAAGTCAGGGTGTTAATTTGGTGATATTAACTTTTGAGTCACTTGAGTAGTCAGTTTAGGAAGCAACAATTCTCTTAAAACTCTTATAATTACATTTGGACAAGTTTGCGCGTAGGACCGCAAGTCCACCAGCTTATTATAACCATGGCGCATTTCACACACCATCTTCATTATCTTGTGCTAAAGAAGAGAGCACACACTCTTCTGTGGGTAATTTTAGATTGGCCACTGACACACTCCGCAGTGTTTATAAAGAAAACAAAACTTGGATGTTGGCCCTTTTAATTATAACTGGCAGAATCGCTACACCCAAAAATCACATAATCTCTTCATCATATTATATCTTTGAAGACATCTGCTTACAAAGCAGTAACAAGGAACTCGGAATCTAAAAACAAACTTTGTACTAGATTGATTGGTTTGGCGAGCCATGCTTCTAAAGTACTGGCGGATTCTGAAAGATGTATTCCTGAACTTCAAGAAAAGCTTAAAATATGCTACCATGGAGCTACATCAAATTGTCCTTGGTCCGGACAGGCGGATTAGAGCTTGTTATTAGGATGCCTGTTGTTGCTAAGGAAAGTCAACTGGCCCAATGGAAGATGCCATAAATTTCACCAGCCATTCCTGTTGTTCCACAGTTTCCAAATAAACGCCTAGCTAATAAAACTTTTTGATAAGTTCAGGGCACTATTTCACCTGAGAAATCATCACCCTCAAGGTGCTATTTTCTAGGTGTTTTATATAATATTTTGAGGACGATTGAGAACACTAGACATGCCACCAAAGGATGAAAGCTGATCTATGACATCATCTCAACTATTCATCAAACATGTGCCTCTTTTCACATGAATTTGGACATGATCTGAGCTCATCTTTGAGTTATTACCCTGTGATCCTAGTCACATACCTTAGGGCAGATCATCTTACAGCTCGCAGACTTCCTAAACTCACGATACTGTAACCTGAAAGATAAAATGGTAATATTACTTATTAGTTAACCTGTGCTCTGCAGATGGGTAAGAAGCTTTCTTTTTCTAGGTGACTTGTAGACGTGTACTTGAATTAAGAGGATGAAAAAAAAAAAACAAAAACCCAAACCCAATGCAAAAGCCTGGATTTGTTGCCAAAATAAAACTGCCTACATCTTACGTAATAAGTCATCTAATTCATAAGGTCCCACCCTCCTTCCACAACTCCAGCCAAAGAGGCTGCTTTTCCTTCTCTCACAGTATCTTCTGGAACCCAAGACTAGCTGTTAAACACTAATGTGACTTATGATGGCTGCTGGAAAAGCGAAAGCAATCTCATTGTGTTGCATGAGTTCAACCAAAATGACTAACAAATTTCAACATTTACAATATCCACTCGGACAAGTATTTACTGCTCGGTGAGTAAGTTTATTTTAAGAATCTTAATCCAAAATGACTTTGCTGGTGGTAATGCTGTGAACATTGCCTGTATTTCAGACAAACTGATTTTTCCCCTCTGATGTTAAAAATTACAGTTGTAAATAGGTACACTGCCTAAAAATTCTAAAATTGTGTACACACTTCTTTAAATGTCAAAAGCACTCGAAGAGCTTCAAAGATGCTGACGTTTGGTGTCATTTTAACACTAATTTTATTAGTTGGAAGTATTTTTTTCCCAAATGTTCTTCTGAGAAGTGTAGAGTAACTGCTGTAAGCCCAGAACATTGAACTATTAACTGTTAACAGCAGGGGAGTTTTCAGGTTCCAATATTTTAGTGCATGCTTAGATGTAAGTATTTTGCTCATACCTCTCCCTCTTGCAAATATGTAAGCCAAGAAAGTTAATAATTTTGATGTGAATTAAAAACTCCTGAATGTCTTCATATATATAGCACAGACGCGGGAAACATTACTAGAACTAGCAAACCACTAGGAGGATAAAAAGTGTAAAAGTAAAAAAAAGAAAAAAAAAAGAATGATTACAGCACTAAGAATGGTTTATTTTGATGGAGCTAGTTCAGCATTTACATTTTCGGTATTTATGCTACAGTTCCTCCAACATGTTTTCTTTTCTTTTCTTTTTTTTTTTTTTTGATAGGTCACGTCAGGAAGACTTTGGCTGAAGAAACTTAGAACAGACAAGAGACAATGCAAAAGAAAAATAAAACTATCCCATGGAGTTGTCATTCTAGAACTTTCTGTATGCCAGGGAGTGAGACCATAATGTTTGGGGCTAGGTACATTTGGATAAAGCCTTGGTTTCTCAGGACTTCCTCAGAACACAGTAGGGGCAAAAGACCAGCAGCGGCTTCTAATTAGAAGACTTACACGGCATGTACTGAATCTTACTTTCTTTACAGTGTGTAGCTCTGTGCCTGCAGACGGATGTCCCAGTTATAACTTCTGGGTGATTTTTATGCAAGTCTGCTTTGCAGGACTAGTCTTCTAAGGTGTTTTCCTGGGCCAAGGAAAATCCTGAGCATCAAAAGAAGATAAATACGTATGTACCCACTGCATATGAATTTGTCTCACAGGCTGCTAACACACAAAATTCCTTGCAGGCACAGAGAATCTAGACAAGCCTGTGACTTTAGCACGGCTCTCTCAAATGTGAAGGAAACAAGCTCTCGGCTGCTTTTCGATTCTCGTAGGAGATGTAAAGATGTAATTTCTGCAGTGAATAATGGTACAAATAAAATTATGTTTATTACTACTTTATTCATGGCATTTAATTATAAAGGGAGATGGCTAGTCCGATAACAAAACAGCCATAAACAAGGGAAAGGCCCTTTCACTCTTTTTAAATCGATGCTCTCAAACAATTGGGAAGAGCGTTAATAGAAAGCCCGGCGAAAGACAGACTCCACAATCCTAGGTGTTCACTTGGGGTTCGTCAAATAATGGACCACTGGCCTATTTTTCAAGCCATTTCTCTGCAGTAACTTGACATTTGATAGGATTACCTCTGGATTTTGGTCTGAGTCTCTGCTGTGCCTGAGAAGTCTGTCATCTTTTGATTTAAAGATAACAGAGCCGATCACGTGAAAAGGTTCTGTAGACTCAGCCTGTGACTCATAACCAAATATCAAGAAAGATTTTGTCTACAATTTGCTTTCTTACCTCACTGTTGTAACTGAAATGATCAAATGACTAGTTTCCATTATAAACAGCATCTATTCATTTTATTTAAAAAAGTCTGACATTCTTCAGAGATGAAATATAAGAGTATCATAAAACTCAGAGGCAATTCTTTTCCCCTGAAGACTCAGAACATTTGCTGATTTTAATTTCAATTCCAAAGTTTCACCAAAAAGGATGAATCAATTTTGCTTAAGCAGAATACCAGACAATTAAAAGAAAAACCTGAACAGGTCAAACATGGATAAAACTGAATTATGAGGCAATGGAATTATACACAGGAGAACAAACAAAACACACCTAAGCACTGGCAACGCAACTGACCGTTCAAAATATAGTTAACAAGTTCCCACACATGCAAGTTTGAATTTTAAAATTAAGCTTCCCAATTGCCACTTTCAAAAAATGTAATGAGGGCTTCCCTGGTGGCGCAGTGGTTGAGAGTCCGCCTGCCGATGCAGGGGACACAGGTTCGTGCCCTGGTCCGGGAGGATCCCACATGCCGCGGAGCGGCTGGGCCCGTGAGCCATGGCCGCTGGGCCTGCGCGTCCGGAGCCTGTGCTCTGCAACGGGAGAGGCCACAACAGTGAGAGGCCCGCGTACCGCAAAAAAAAAAAAAAAAAAAAAAAAAATGTAATGAGTTTAGAGTAGCCTTTTTATTATGCATGGTTTTATGTCTTCAGATTTCAAAATTACCTAGCATGCATGTTCACCTTTGCTAAAATTTCCGGGCTGTTTTCATTTCTATTTAAAAAAGGCTAAACAGTAAGATGTGCCTCTGCTTTGCATTCTAATTGCATGTAACTGATTTGCCGAGCAGAACAAAAAACTCATTTTCAGATTAAGAATAGTGTACCAAGAAATAATTATTGTTCTACCAGAAAAAAAATTTTTTTCCCACATCCTTCTCCCCTCATTTATGGCAACTGTTTTCTAGGTTTCCCCCAGGTTGATCTCTTTTATACACCACCATGCATTGCTCTTTAGGGACTAAAATAATGCAAATGGAAACAAGGAACACACAACTGTTTTGACTACATTCTTCTGCTTGCAACATAACACTTGCCTTTTATTATTTTATCTTCAACAATCAAGGGGTGACTAAACGGTTGCAGGTGGTGATGAAAATAAAAGCCATCCATCATTATTTATTAGGCATGAAAAAGATACACAATAATGTAATTTAATCTCAGAGCAGACAATTATTTCCACATATTGATAATACAATGTGAAAACTGTCATGAATTCTAATATGATATTTTGGCTTTATTGGTGTACCACGGCCAGCACGACAAATAATGAAATTGCATCAAAAAGAAAAAAAAGGTAACTGTGTGCCTATGTCAGTATCAGGGAGGGGAAACATCACCAAATTTTTAAAGCTTCTTCATTATAACTTGAACAAGTCAAAAGTTTGAAGTGGAAAAAAGGCACGCTTTCAGCTTTCGCTATTTAAAACACAATCTATTACATTCACACCACAATCTATAATCTGAATAAACATCGACTATGTAAGTGTTTTATCATATAAAAGTTTTGAAGAACAGCCAGTCTGCTAAAATATTTGCAAGAAGTATATATACACCATAGGGTCAAATTTCTAACATGTTCTTTGGTTCACTGTAGTCTGGTAAAAATCTGCAGATGAAAACTCTGTGATCTCTACTTTGGGTAGCATACATGTGGCTATTAAATGTAGCAAAGAACGTACCTGTAAGCCAAATAAAGCAAGAAATGGTTGAAAATAAACATCTTTGGTAGGAAAAATCCTGACTGATGAAATGCTTGGTCAAAAAAAAGTGAAAGCTAGTTTTTCGTTATGTTAAATGATTGCTATTTCCACTGGGTTGTTGAATTCTATCTCCAAATAGGACTTGGAAGGTGAAAATACGACAAAAAAGAAACAAACTAGCATTTCATCTCCATAGATGGGAACCCAAAGCATCTCATGACATTTATTTCAATAGATTTCTGTTTCTGCCAGAAGAGTGATCGTGATTAGAGATGGTTTTTAAAGTGACTGTTCATTATACAGTGTACACACACACACACACACACACAGATACATTCATTCTATAACACACAGACACAGCATTCTCTATACTTTCTCAGAGACTAATTTATTCACAGTTCACATATAGATCAGAAATGGAATATAAGCTTATTGAATAAGATAAATGACCTCCTCTTAGAAAAATACCTTTCAGAATTATTAAGGAAGGAGAATATTTTTGACTTGGACTGAGTGATGGACAAGACGTGGAAGAAAAAGTGTCTCTGAGTGATCACAACACTGCGACCATTCTGGGCTGGGAGAGGAAATTTATATATCATGTGGTTACTCAGTTTTATAAAGGGAACCTAAGAACAAGTGTAGGCACTGGGTAGGAAAAAGAAATGAAAGGAATAATTTAAAAAGTCAATAAGCCACAGGAAATCTGGAGACTGTTTCAAAACACCTTACTGGAAGCCTAGCAAAAGTATGTGCCAGAGATCAAAGGGACACTGGAAATGTGGCCCAAGTAAGGAAACCAGGGAGATCCACAAACTATGGCAGGTCAGGTGTGAACAAGAATGCAGGCGAGCCAAAAGAGAATTCAAAAGTCCCTTGCAAGTGACTCCAAAGCTAATAAAAATGTTCTTCAAAATAGATCCATGGCAGAAAACCAAGCAGAGAACTAATGGGCTGATTAGGTGACCCACTCTGGGCAAAAGAGATATTCTTCTTGAAGGATGGAAACCCTTGTGACTTTACCAAAGATGATTCATTCATTCATACCTTCACATTAATTCACTCATTCAATTATCCATCCATCTGATCACCTATTTATTAAAAAAAATACAGAAAGCCTACCATGAACCAGACTTTGGGTTCAGTACTGGAATAGAGAATGGCATAAGCCAATCATTCATTTATTCTTTCTTTTCGCTCATTCAGTCATCAATTCATCCACCCAACATGTGTTTGCTTACCTATTCATTCCACCGAAAAAATTACAGAATGTGTATCATGAGACAGACCCTAGGTTAGACACTTGGAATATATTAGTACATAAAACATTCATTCAGTCAGTCCACAAATATGTGAGAGTCTACCTTGTGCCAAGGCCTGGTCTAATCCTTTGAGATAGATCAGTGAAGAACAGAGATAACAGCCCTGCTCGAATCAACTTTCTTTTCCAGCAGAGAGTAGCAGCGGAGGTAGGCAACCTATATGACAAGCAATTAATCACAAAATCAAAAGCAATCATCTAGTATGATAGGTATTAGGAAGGACAAGTCCAGGCAGCTCTGAGGGCCTGACATGGGTCCCTGTCTGAGGCAGAAAACAGTACCCTATTAACAGACCTAAAGGAATAAAGCAGGGAGAGGAGGAGGAGGTGAAGATGAGGCGAGGGCACAAAGATCACATTATTTAAGAAATGAAGAACACTAGACTCCATCTTAAGAGCAAGGGAAGCAGCTGAAGGCTTTGAGCAGACTGATCTACTTAAAAAGTCTGACACGCTTCTGTTCAAAACCCAGCAATGGTCCCTTACTTCAACTGGAGTGAAAGTTGAAGTCCATACAACGACCTGCAAGACCCTCTCTATATATTCTGTCCTCTGTCAGCCCCTGACTTCAGTTTTTTCACCACCCTCCCCTACTCAGTGTACTCCAGCTACACTGGGCGCCTTGCGCCCACTGGCTATTTCCTCCCCCTGCCCACTCCAAATGGATGCACCCTTACCTTCGTCAAGCCCTTGCTCAAATTTCCCCTTGTCTGTGGGGCATCACCTGAGGACCAGACTTAATACTGTGACTTCCCTGCCATCTTTACTCTTACCCTGTTTTGCATCCCACCCCCCTTGTAGCATTCACTGCCTTCTGATGTACAGTACACTTTATTTGTTAGGTTTTACATACAGTTAACCCTTTGTATCCTTGGGTTCTGCATCTGTGGATTCAACCAACTGCAGATTGAAAATATTTGGGAAAAAAAGTCGAGAAGGTTCTGGAAAGCAAAACTTGAATTTGCCAGCAACTAGTTACACATAGTATTTACAACCATTTGCACAGCAATTTACATTGTATTTATAACTATTTACATAGAATTAGGTATTACAGGTTAACCTAGAGATGACAAAGTATACAGAAGGATGTGCCTAGGTTATATGCAAAGGCTACACCATTTCATGTAAGGGACTTGAGCATCCGTGGATTTTGGAATCTGCAGGGGCTCCTGGAAACAATCCGCCCCAGCTACTGAGGGACGACTATGCAGACCTACCTCGTTCTCATTTTACTGTGACTTGCTTCACTGCACTTCACAGATTGTAAAAAAAAAAAAAAAAAAAAAAAGCAAATTGAAGGTTTGTGGCAACCCTGTGTCAAGCAAGTCTATTTGCATCATTTTTCCAAAAGCATTATTTTAAAATCAAGGTATGTACATTGTTTTTTAAGACATAATGCTACTGCACACAATAGACTACAATATAGTGTAAACATAACTTTTGTACACACTGGGAAACAAACAAATTCGTATGACTCACTTTACTGTGGTATCCCCATTATTGCAGTGGTCTTGAACCAAAACTGCAATATGTCTTGAGGTCTGCCAGGATTGTCTATATCCCCCCAGGAGAATGTTTTCTTCATGAAGCAGGAGTTTTTGTCTTTTGTTCACATTTATCCTAGTCAACTAAAAACTAAATTAGTGCCTGGGATGCACAACTCAGTAATCATTTGCTGAATAGATAAATTAACGAATGTGTTGGATAACATGATTATATTAGCGTGTTAAGAAAATTCCTCTGGTTGAAGCTTGAAGAATAAGTTGGGAAGAGTTAAGTGTAGATGTAGAAAACCAAGAGGTTATTTTGAGGGTCTAATAAAAAAAACAATGGCAATTCAGGCTAGGGTGAAGGTGCTAGAAGTAGAGAAAAGTAAACTAGTTTAGGGGATTTTTTAGCAGAATCATCAGGGCCTGCTTACGGTAGTGTGCTGGAATAGGCATGGACTGGTTTACAAGAGCCGATAATTAAACTTTAAGGAATTTTGTTAGTTGGTTGTTAAGCACAGACGTTATTAAAAATTAAATTATATAAACTGGCAATTAATTATATTAAAACAAAGTTAATAAATATTCAAAAGTAATTATTTCCTGATTATTTTACTATTACCTATGCTCTTGAGGCTATTTATGTCTATTGTGTTTCTATGGGAAATATCTGATGGTGTGTTACTGTGCAAATTTTTTCAACTCCACATTCAATTAGGTCATACTGGTAGCATGAAATCAGTCAGAGAGGGAGTATTTATTCCTTGGTAATTGTCAAAGGCTATAAATCAGAGCTTGCTTTATTATCTTGTTGATTTTGTAGACTTAAGAAAGTGATGGAGAAAACGTTAATAATACCCATTAATTTTAAAAGTATGTCATGTCTGCAGATATTTCACTGTTAATATCACACAAAATTGAAGAAATATTTCTCCAGGATGCGAAAACAATGATCTGATTCAGCAAAGAAGTCATTCACATCATTGATAAACGAATGAAATTCTGACATACATCTATGTTGTTTCACTCTTGTCTTACTCTTTAATGTAAAGCAAACTATCAACCAACATATATATCAGATATAGTCGCTTGTTAGTTGCAACCATAAGTTGGCTATGGACCCAAGAGTTTTTCAGAAAACAAAATATTTTATGAGAATCAATTGTCTATATGAAATTTACAAAGAGTATCGTATATTTTATTATCATTGTAAACTGTGTAACACATTCTTTTTTAACTTTTTTTTTTTTTTTGGCCGTGCCACACAGCATGTGGGATCCTAGTTCCCCCATCGAACCCGTTCCCCCTGCAGTGGAAACATGGAGTTCTAACCACTGGACCTCCAGGGAAGTCCCAACACATTCTTTATACTAATAATATCTATGATAAATATAAATATACACATCCACATTTTCTTTCTGGAGAACTAGGTTGTTAAATAGCATACTGCTGGGGACTTATGAGTCAAAGAGACCCTTATATACCCAGAGAGAAAGAATCATCAAAAATGCTGCAAGTTTCTATCTTGTTCAACTGCCTAAATGATGATACCCATACCTTTACACAGGGAACATTAGAAAAGGACTAAGTTTGATGGACTGGGATAGGGAAGGCAGTGTTATGGATTAGGTGGGGTGACGCTGAGTTTGAAGAGATAGATAGCAGCAACATGGATAGACCTCGAGATGATCATACTAAGTGAAGCAAGTCAGACAGAAAAAGACAAATATCATATGATATCACTTCTATGTGGAATCTAATAAAAGCTATGAATGAACTTATTTATAAAACAGAAACAGATTCATAGACATAGAAAACAAACTTATGGTTACCAAAGGGGAAAGGTGTGGGGGAGGGACAAATTAGGAGGTTGGGATTAACAGATACAAACTACAATATATAAAATAAACAACAAGGTCCCACTGTATAGCACAGGGAACTATATCCAATATCTTATAATAAACTATAATGGAAAAGAACCTGAAAATAATTTTTATATATGTATATATTATACCACTGAATCACTTTACTGTACACCAGAAACCAACACAACATTGTAAATCAACTATACTTCAATTAAAACTTTTTTTTAAAAAAGGGACACGTAGACTACGTGGTCAGGTGGCTAGTTGTATCCAAAGCTCTGGAGCTCAGAAAATAACTTTAAGCTGGAGCCATCATTTGGGTGATATTTGTGAAGATCAATTAATCAAAGACTTGAGAGTGGATGAAGCTACTTTGAATGTTTCTTCCAAATGAACTTCCAAAGCAGAGTTTGGAGGTATTTAACTGAAGTGGTAAATGAGAATGTTCTAGTCCTGACAGGCAAATTAACAGTACACACATCATCAGGGCTAAACAATACCGTCTAAGAACATTAGAGGTGTCCATCAGGGATATACAGTTCCATGACCAAAGACATGTCCTCCTTTATTAAAGATGGATGTCTTAGTTAAATAGGTAGTATCAAAAATATAGATTCCCCGTTGGGAGCTTGTGGTAAGTAGAAGATTGCAGAAGGTGCCATGTGTAAGTAGACATGAATTATTTACTTATTAGTTACCAATGATTTTGAGTACGGTGAGTAGGATTGGTTGCTTACTAAATGATATGAAATGTGGAAGCCAGATCCTCAAAAATAAGATCTTTATTTTAGAGCTTTATATTACCTTTAAAAAAAAGAATTATGGACTTCCACTTCTGGAAAGACATGGTTTTCCCCAATTTTCTCACTTAAATACACCTAAAAGCCCAGGAATAGTATATGTAATGTATAAGTTACACCTCTAAAAGACAGAGAAAAGAAGGCAGACCAGCTAGGGGATCATAGTACTCAAGGAACAAGGTAGAGGTCAGTTTTCTGGGTTTTCTCTTTGCCTCATATATCTCAGACCTGGAGCTGAAGAAGCCAGCAATCCAGAAACACTAATCTGTACAGACCAAAGGAAAAAAAAAAAAAAAGACAACAACAACAAAACAAACGAAAAAACAGCAGCACTGAACAAAAGCCTACTCTCTCTAATCAAAGAATCAGGAAAGGTACTTCCCTGGTGGTCCAGTGGTAAAGAATCCGTCTTACAATGCAGGGGACCCGGGTTCGATCCCTGGTCAGGGAACTAAGATCCCACATGCCATGGGGCAACTAAGCCCACGTGCCAAAACTACTGAGCTCGCACGCCTCAGCTAGAGCCTGTGTGCTGCAAACTACAGAGCCCATGCACTCTGGACCCCACGTGCCACAACTACAGAGCCCACATGCCCTGGAGCCTGCACGTCACAACTAGAGAAGAGAAAACCCACACGCCACAACTAGAGAGAAGCCTGCGTGTTGCAAAGAAAGATCCCACATGCCTTAACGAAGATCCTGCATGCTGCAACTAAGACCCAATGCAGCCAATCGATGAATCAACCAGGAAAGGGGCAGCCTAACAAATAGAAAGCTTTTAGAAAATAACGACTCTACTCAGGTCAAACACAACAGAAAAAAATGTGGTTGCACTCCATCCACACCAGCAAAAACCAAGAGGGGAGCAGAGATGTACACCCTTGTTGGATTGTAACAAGGCTCCCTAACACCATTACTGGGATGGTGTTAGAGAAGCTCAAGTAGGGAGCTGAGACTTTCATCCCCACCAACTGGTAATGAGACATCCCTCCCCACCCTTATCTCCAGTGGTGTCAGTGGAGACCACAAGTGGAGCCTGGACTTCCATCTCTACCCACCAATAATGTGGACCCCATCACCACCTCTGGTGTCAACAAAAGCTGAGTGGGGAGACTGGATTTCTATCACCAGTTGGCAGTAAGGAGTCAATGCTTCCTCCCTTCTCTTGTTGGAGCCATACAAGAAAAAGTAAGCAAAAACAGAGGTTGAAATAATATTCAGAATGTCATAATGTAATACAAAAATATCTAGATTTCAAGTGAAAAATCACTGATAATATCACAAACCAGGAAGATCTAAGTCAGAATGAAAGAAGACAATAGATTCTAACACCAAGATGGCAGAGATGTTAGAATTATCGAAGATTTTAAAGGAGCCATGATAAAAATGCTTCAATGGGCAATGAAAATATGCATGAAACAAATGAAAAACATATAATGTGTTAGAAAATAAATAGAAAGTATCAGTGAAGATATAGAAGGTTATAAAAAAGAACAAAGTGGAAATTTTAGAACTAAAATATACAACTAACAACAAAATATCAGTGGATGGGGACAACAGCAGCATAGAAAGGACAGAGAAAAAATCAATGAATGCTAACACAGAACAACAGAAATTATCACATCTGAACAACAGAAATAAAATATACTGAAAAATTTTGAGAGTCTCAGGGACCTGCTGGGACATAACAAAAGATGTAACATCTGTGTTATTGGAGTCCCAGAAGGAAAGGAAAAAGAGAGTGAGTTAAAAGCACCTAAAAAAACAACCAATGAAACCTCCCAAATTTGCCAAGGTACATAAAACTAGAGAATCAAGAAGCTGAGTGAACCCAAACAGAATAAACATAAATAAATCTGTATAGAGACACACCCTAATTAAGCTTCTAAAAACTAAAGACAAAGAAGTAATCTTGAAAGCAACTGAAAAAAACAACACCTTACCTATAAGGGAAAAAACAATTCAAATGACAGAGGATCTCTCATCAGAAATCATGGAGGCCCAAAAGAAGTGACACATTATTTTGCAGGTGCTGAAAGAAAAGAAATGAAATGTAGAATCCTATGCCCAATGAAAACATTCTTTATGAATAAAGGAAAAAATCAAGACAACTTTAGATGAAGGAAAACTAAAGAGTGTGTTGTCAGCAGATTTTCTTTAAAAGACTGCTTAAAGGAAATTCTCTTAACAGAAAAAAAATGAGGAAACAAGAAAACTTGGAACATTAGGAAGGAAAAAGAACATGAACTACTCGTAAATACAAGAGACTTTCCTTGCCCTCTTGAATTTTCTAAGTTATGTTTGATGGCTGAATCAAAAATTACATTATTTTTAAAACCAATTATTTGGTTCTAAATGCATGTAGAAGAAATATTGAATACAATTATATTATAAACAGAGTAGATTAAAGAGATATAAAGAGAGGTGAAGTTTCTATACATTACTCAAACTGGTAAAATGTGAACATTAGTAGACTCTGATGATTTATATATCCATAATATAGTATCTAGAGGAACCACTTAAAAAGGTAAACAAAGAGATACACTTAAAAACACTATAGATAAACAATATGGGAGCTGAAAAACGTTCATGTAACCCACAAGAAGGCAGGAAAAAGAAAACAGAGAAATGAAAAACAGAACAAATAGAAAACAAAAAATAAAATGACAGACTTAAGTCCTAACAGGTAAATAACTACTTAAATGTAAATGGTTTAGCTATATGAATTCAAAGACAGAGTTAGATAGAATAACTTTAAAAAACTTACTTCAAATACAGTGATAGAATCAGATTGCAAGTAAAAGGGTGGAAATAGATACATCATGCAAACATTAATCAAAGGAAAGCAGAAGTGGCTATATTAATATAAAGAGACAAAATAGACTTCAGATCCAAAAATATTACCAAGAACAGAAAGAGGCATTATATAATAATGATATAAGGCCTAATTCACCAAGAAGTTGTAAAAACCAAACAATGGAGCTACAAAATATGTGAAGCAAAAACTGAAAGAACTGAAAGGAAAATCCAAAATTTTATAGATATATAAATCTCAATTATACATGTTTATACATATATATATATATATCTATATATATATATATATCTCCTTATTTTCACAATTGCTAGAACAACTAGAAGAAAATCAGCAAGAATAAATAAAGCCTCAACAACATCCTCCAAGGTCTAATTGATATTGTAGAACTCTGTATCAATTCACAGCAGAATGCATACTCTTTTCAAATACCAAAATGACCATATCCTAGGCCATAAAACACCTCAACAAACTGAGAAGAAGTGAAATCATACAGAGTGTGTCTTCTGGCCACAATGAAATCAAACTAGAAATCAATAACAGAAAGATAGCAAGAAAAGCTCCAAACACTTGGAAACTAAACAACACACTTTCTAAACAATGCAGGAGTCAAAGAGGAAACATCAAGGGAGATTAAAAAAAACACATTAACTTGAATGAAAATGAAAATACAACATACCAAAATTTGTAGAAAGCAGCTAAAGCAGTATGGAGAGAGAAATTTATAGCCCTAAATGTTTAACATTAGAAAAGAGGAAAAACTCAAATCAATAACATAAGCTCTCACCTCAAGAACTTAGAAAAAGAAGAACAAAATAAGCCCAAGGCAAGGAGAAGAAAGGAAATAATAAAGAACAGAAATCAATGAATTTGAAACAGAAAATAAGAATAATATCTGCTTCATGGAATCAATTGTTGACAAACTTACAACAAGAAAGAAAAAACTGAAGGACACTATCAATATCAGAAAGAAAACAGAGGATGCTACTACAGACATTGCAGACATCAAAAGTGAAAGAGAATACTACAAACAACTCTACACACGTAAATTTGACAACCTAGAAGAAAATGACTAATTCCTTGAAAAACACCAACTACCACAATGCACCAGTATGAAACAGATCATTTGAATACCCCTATAACCATTAACAAAGTTGAATTCGTAATTGAGAAGCTCCTCCAAAAGAAATTTCTGGTCCCAGATGGTTTCACTGGAGAATTTACCAAATGTTTAAAGAAGAATTAATAACAATTTTAAACAATCTCATCAGGAAAACTTCCCAACTCACTTTATAAAGCTAATATTATTCTGATAATGAAACCAAAGTCAGTGTAAAACAAAACAAAGCAAAAACTAGAGAACAATATTCTCATGAATATAGATGCAAAAATCCTTATCATATTAATAACAAACATCAATAGTATTCAGCAGTATGTAAAAAGAATTACAGAATGTGAAGTAGGGTTTATTCCAGGAATGTGAGAGTGATTCACTGTTTGGAAAAAATCAATGTACTCCACTATATTCACAGGCTAAAGAAGAAAATTCACATGATTACATCAATTGATACAGAAAAAGCGTTTGACAATTTCAACACCCATTCATGATACAAACTTTCAGAAAAATTGGAATAGAGATCTTCCCCAACTTGATAAACAGCACTTACAAAAAACCTTAAGCTAACACCACACTTAACAGTGAAAGGCTGACCTCTTTGCCCTAAGACTAAGACCAGAAAGAAGACAAGGATGACTGCTCTTGTCACTTCTGTTCAGCATTGTACTGGAGCTTCTAGTCAGGGTAATTATGTTCTGATTTTTTTTTTTTTTTTTTTTTTCTGTACGTGGGCCTCTCACTGCTGTGGCCTCTCCCGTTGCGGAGCACAGGCTCCGGACACACACAGGCTCCGCGGCCATGGCTCGCGGGCCCAGCCGCTCCGCGGCATGTGGGATCTTCCGGGACCGGGGCACGAACCCGTGTCCCCTGCATCGGCAGGCGGACTCTCAACCACTGCGCCACCAGGGAAGCCCTATGTTCTGATTTTTGACAAACGTACAAGAACAATCCAATGGAGGAAAGAGAGGCTTCTCAATAAGTGGTTTTGGAGCAAATAGACGTCAATAAGTGAGAAAAATGATTTCTTAAACTCTAGCAGCGTCTTGCCTAACCTTCACATTCTGTGTCCTTCACATGGTTATATATGCCTTTTAAAATCCTGGATTAAATCCCTTCCTACTTGAAATACCTAGAGTGGTTTCTGTTTTCCTGACTAAATCTTGACTAATGAGGTTGACAGGAGATTTTACTCCTCAGCAAATACCAATATGCTCTCCCACATTTCCTAGCTCTCTTGAAAGTATGGGCCCATGTTAGTAGTTCTGGCCAATATGCTATGAGAATTAGTGATGTTTGCAGTCTGGAGCTTTTTTTTGTGTGTGTGGTACGCGGGCCTCTCACTGTTGTGGCCTCTCCCGTTGTGGAGCACAGGCTCCAGACGTGCAGGCTCAGCGGCCATGGCTCACGGGGCTAGCCGCTCCGTGGCATGTGGGATCTTCCCGGACCGGGGCATGAACCCGTGTCCCCTGCATCGGCAGGCGGACTCTCAACCACTGCGCCACCAGGGAAGCCCACAGTTTGGAGCTTTTAAGTGTTATGTGTGACTTTCCAGACACTCCCTGCTCTGAGGTAAACTTGGTTTCACTTTTTGATATGACGGTGTCACGAGACAAAAGCCACTGGATTGTATGACTCGCTCCACGGATACCCTGGAGAGCTTCCCAATACACAGTGGACTTTTCTTAAGGAAGAGATAAATTTTGGTTGTAGTAAGCCACCAAGGTTTTAAGGGCTGTTTGTTACCATACCACAGTTCAGATTAGAATGACCCCTATAGAAATTACTCCTGGAAATAAGTATTACAATATCAAAACCCTAAAATAGGAGGCACTGACTTAATATTCCTATCAAAGGAGAAAGTAAACACATTTTGTCGCCTGGGAATAGAGGATGCAATGGAAAAAACAGTTAAATCTGATCCCATGGAAGAATGGGAAGCTGTGCTAGGACTTTGCAAGGAGAAGCCAGCATATTTTGAAGTGAGTAGTGGTGACAGAAGACAATATTGGGACAGTCAGACAGCTACTCAAAACTTGACTTCATATACTCAAGACTATATTGCAGAGGAAGTATAAATGTGATCTTCTAAACATAGTCTAAAAGACTATGCTTCAAGAATGTTGAGTGTCTTTTCAGTAGTAAATTTGATTCTGTAGATACTGACAAACAGAAAGAGGAGGAGGAGGAGATGTGTAAAAAACCAGTGTTACCATAGAGGAAACTTGTTTTGGAGTCAAGATTTTTTTAATGTTCTCTATGTTCAGTAAATAAAATATTTTAGAAACATGGATGAACAGGAGTGCTCCATTGATATATAAGAGAGGCAGACTTGTCCTGGTATTCAGGAAGGAGATTACAAACAGTCTTGAGAAATTAGTAAAATGTCAAGTTGATTGTTCAATAAAAGATAGATGTATTAGGAGAAAAAATAAGTCAAACATTTTTTCTACTGAGACTTAACAGATTCAGGAACCACTGACTGAGAAGATATGAAATATCTCAAAATTGAAAGGAACTCAGTATTTTGGATAAAAGAGGCAAAATTCTAAATTACTAATAGAGAAAATCATTAAGATAAAATATATTTAATAGCTGAAAATGAATAGGTATAATTTTTTAGCTTTTCCCGATTAAGTAAGCCCCAAATAAGGGCAATTTAAATTAACATTTACAAATATGAAAAATCTAGAATTTTATCTGACCCATATTAAACAAGCCCCAAATAATCTGTTGTAAATTCAAATGCATTTAAAGCACTCTTGGACAAAATTAACAGAATTACCATCCACATTGAAGGATGTAATAATCTTTTGCTAATCATACCATATTTGAAGGTGTATATGTCCAAATTCACGATATTGGCAAGTTGAAAGTGAATTTTGATTCAAGCAAGGAAGGACTTTCTAATGATTGTTACTACGTAATAACATAGTTTGTAAATACTCACTCCTCCAATGGGGGATCCATTTACCCCTCCAAATCTTAAAACTATGTAAAACAGATACAAACAGAGCTGCCCTACTTAAATCAACCTACTAGCAACTGTAATCTCACTCACTGCCTTCCCTTTTTTAACAGCTTTATTGGGGTATAACTAACAAATACAACTGTAAGTTACTGAAAGTGATGATTTGATACATGTATACACTATGAAAGGACTCCCCCATCAAGTTAATTAACACATCCATCACCTCATGTATTTACCTTTCCTTTTTGTTTCTTTTTAAAATTTATTTATTTGGGGGGAGAACATTTAAGTTCTACTCTCCTAGCAACTTTCAATTATTCAATTCAATTACAATCACCATGGTATATATTAGATCTTTGGACCTTATTCATCTTATAACTGAAAGTTTGTATGCTTTTATCAACCTTTTGAAAGAAATTGCTCTAACATATAGAGTTAAAGCTAAGACCAACCCCTCCTTTTGTTCTCTGTATCCCGTATCCTCTTGCCTTCTCAATGATGCTGGTCCTACAATCATGCTCTTTCTTTCCGACACCATTGATTTCTTCCTTCCCTTTGGTTTTCGTTTGTTCCCACCAACAAACCGCTCTACTGTCTTCAAAGGAAAACTTCTTAGGAGATATTTATAGCTGCTCTTTCTCTTGTCTCAAGTTTTTGTTTCGTTTAAAAATCCATCCACATTGGGCTCTTGCCAAGGTGGCCATGACGGTCACATGGAGAAATCCAGTGGTCAGTTTTCTGTCCTCTTTTTAGTTGAATTCTCAAGCATCATTTGAAAGGGTGCTTCTTTCCTTCCTGCTTGAAGCATTCTCTCCCATTGGTGTTTTTAAAGCAAACTTCACTTGATTTTCTGGGCTCACTGACTTCTTTTCAGGCTTATTTGTTCCTCCTCATCAGTTCATTTAATCTGTAATTGTTGAAATGCCCCATGGTTCAGTCCTAAGCTTCAACTCTGCTCTATCTACATTCCCTTCTAGATGATCGCATACGTTTCCAAGGCATTAATTATAATTAATGTGTTTAATGACTCTCAAATTTGTATCTCTAGCCCTGACTTCTCTAAACGCTAAACTCTGATATTTAGCCGTCTACTCAACAACTCTTTTTGGAGAGTTAATAGGAATTTCTATTTAGTGTGGGTAATCAGGACTCTCTTTTCCTTCGTCATTCTCCTCCTCCCCCTGGTTGTTCCCATTTCAGTAAGTACAATCCTACCCCTACTCAGTGAGTGAAAATCTAGTAGTGATACTTGATTCCTTCTTTTATCTCAGCTCTCACAACCAACCGCTAACAAGTTCTCTCAGCTTTTCCTCCAAAAGACATCCCAATAAAATCTAGTTCTTTCCAATTCCTGCGCAAATACTCTCATCTGTAGTCTGGATGATCCAACAATTTCCCCAGCAACTGTTCAGCCAGTACTACATTCCAGCCTATTTACAATCTCCTTCCCACACAGTTGCTGGAGTGGTAGTCAAAAAACCCTCAACATGCTTCCCACTGCGCTTAGAAAAAAAATCCATACTTCTTTCATGTTGTGAAAGACTATGTTAATGGGTCCAACTGAACTTTCTGACCACGTGCTCTACCACTCCCACCTTCTTTCAGTGATCTGGTCCCACTGGCCATCTTTCTGACCCTCAAACATGCCCAACTCCATCCTTGCTTAGGGCCTTTGCACATGTGCCTTTTCCTGGCCTTAAGGGACCAGCTTCTTGTCTTCCATGTTTCAGTTCAACCTCACCTCCTCAGAGAGGTCTTCTCTGGCCACCATCTAAAATACAGTTCATGGACCAGGTCACACATCACACATATATTTTAATAATATATAATATGACATTGTAGGGACATACAATTATTGTGTTATATTGCCTTTATAGCACCTTCAGCATCTGAAATTTTATTTATTTTTTTAATACGAATGTCCAGGCTACTTCCTCCTTTCCAAAACTGTTAATGGTTCCATGCTATCAATAAGGAAAGTTCAAGCCCTTTGAAATGCCATCTAAGACCTCCATGACCTGGCCTAACTGGCATTTTCTCATCTCCTGCCTGTATCTATTTATTGCCCATGAACCCCATTCTACGACATCATTCACTCTGCTCCATATCCCTCCCCCTAGATACACGGAAACACTTGCCTTCCCCTTATCTGCCAAGTGACCCTTATCCTTCTTTTAAAGACTCAGCTTAAATGCTACTCTTTAGAGTCCTCAGGAAGAACTATTTACTTTTCATCCTGTACTCACAGAGCTGTAAGTATATGTCTTTGGTATATACAGACCCTTCTCCATCTCCCACAAATTTCCCATTCCTAATGCATGGGAAAATGATTTATTCATCTGAGTATTCTCACCACTCATACTGATTCCTGCACAAAATAAGTTTTGTTTTGTTTTGTTTTTAAATAGGTGACACATACTTTTAATATATGTCCCTTTCTTGAATACTCTGGTTTCTCTTCTTTGGTTAGTTCTGGTTTGCCCATTGTTGTTGTTTTTTTTTGCGGTACGCTGGCCTCTCACCGCTGTGGCCTCTCCCGTTGCGGAGCACAGGCTCCGGACGCGCAGGCTCAGGGGCCATGGCTCACGGGCCCAGCCGCTCTGCGGCATGTGGGATCCTCCCGGACCGGGACACGAACCCGTGTCCCCTACATCGGCAGGCAGACTCTCAACCACTGCGCCACCAGGGAAGACCCCAGGTTTGCCCATCTTAATTGTGAAGTTTGAAGCTCAGAAAACTGTGCTTAGAATCTGTCATAAATGATTCATATCTGTATCTCCAGCCTCAGTTCCTGGCACATAGTATCACCACAACAAATGTTTGCCATTGTACCAGAATGAACTCAATACTGTAGTACATGTAGTTGCGTTCAACACACTAGAACAGGATTTCTACCTTATCTTTCTTCTGAATTCATGTGTACAATGAGTGAAACCCTGTCACCTATAACACATATTTTAATAACATACTGTTATATTTTAGTAATATACAACATGACATTGTAAAATTTTTTTTTTTTTTTTTGCAGTACGCGGGCCTCTCACTGTTGTGGCCTCTCCCGTTGTGGAGCACAGGCTCCAGACGCGCAGGCTTAGCGGCCATGGCTCATGGGCCCAGCCGCTCCGCGGCATGTGGGATCTTCCTGGACCGGGGCACGAACCCGTGTCCCCTACATCGGCAGGCGGACCCTCAACCACTGCGCCACCAGGGAAGCCCGACATTGTAAAATTTATAATTATTTGGATACCTATCAGCCATCAACAAATGTCTATTCAGCACTCACTACATGCTACACACTCTATTAAGCATTCAGGCCGAGAAAACAGACTGCCTTAGTCAGACTAGGCTAGGCTCTGCTGCGGCAACCAATCTCCACATTTCAGTGGTTTAACAACATGAAGATTTATCTCGTGATCATTTCACAGCCAAATTGGGTACTGAGTGGGCAGTTCTTCCTGAGGTGGTGCAGGGATCCAGGCTTATTCCA
Source organism: Hyperoodon ampullatus (assembly GCF_949752795.1). Classification (NCBI taxonomy): domain Eukaryota; kingdom Metazoa; phylum Chordata; class Mammalia; order Artiodactyla; family Ziphiidae; genus Hyperoodon; species Hyperoodon ampullatus. The sequence continues at coordinate 20,334,819 of NC_136923.1, forward strand.
TCTGTTGGTTCTGACACCCTCCAAGGGCTTTGAGTCCTCTACTGGAACTCTTACATCCAGCCAGTTGACAAGGGAAGAGAGAAAGCACTAAGAATCTCACAAAAGACAGCAGTAGTGTACGTACTTCCATCACAATCTATTGGCCAAAATTAGTTAAGCAGCCCTAAACCAACTACAAAGGAGGTTTGGAAGTGTGTTCCCAAGAAGAAGAGGATCAGTGAGAATACTGTCACACTAACAGGGACCATATTGTCCTAGCTCCTGTAGGAATCATCCTATAGTAAGATGCTTCAACCTGATCCCTATATGTAACTTGAGACAATAAGTAGAACTTTTTCTTTTCCCACTGAAAAGTATTCGCCAGAGTAATTAATGACACAGTAAAAGAAATTTCAAGAAAAATCATTAAATTGTTCAGGGAAAACTTTTAAAGAAGAGGCAGGCAAACTGCAGCCTGTGGGCTGAATCTAGCCTGCTTGTTGTTGGACAACATGCAAACTAAGAATGGCTTTTACATTAATAAATGTTTGAAAAAAAATCAAAAGAAGGATATTTCATGATGTGAGAATTGCAGGAAATTCAAGCATCAGTGTCCATACATAAAGTTTTATTGGAAAACTACCATGTTAATTCATTTGGATGCTGTCTATGGCTGCTTTTTTGTTACAGAAGCAGAGTTGAATTGTGACAGACACCTTATGTCCTGCCAAGCCTAAAATATTAACTCTCTGGTCCTTTACCAAAAAAGTTTGCCAATCCGTGTTTAAACGCATTCAAACCGCATATAATTTAGTGTTGAAAAATCAGTAACAGTTACAAATCATTCTAGTGTTTATATTCATTTTACAGGGGTGGGTACCAAAAAACAGCTGGACCTGAAGACAGAAAAACAAAAATTCACCTAATAAACAGTCAAGAGTAGGAAAAAACATGTTTTCAAACCAAAGAGATCCTGCTTAGGTAAAGAGGATTATTTACTTGTAGTTTACTAGAAGAGACAAAGGTAAGATCTCTTTTGATGTGTAAACAGATGCTTCTATGTTTAGGTTATTTATTCTCAAACTTATAGCCAGGGGGTCCTCACTGCCAAAAGCAAAGCCTGTTACTCACTTGGTACTCCAGCTCCTGGCTTCAAAATTTCTTGACAAAGAGCCGTACTGGAGGTCATAAGTTAGAACTCCACCACTTACTAAAATGAATAACTCAGTGTCAGACACAGTGAGAAAAATGCTGGTGAACTACAACCATCCCAACAAACAAAGTAGGTTTCCAAAGAACGTCTAGTAGATATTCTAGTTCAATTCCACCATATTTACAGTGTAAGCCTTTAGAGAAAGTATCCAGAGTAAACTATTTCTTCTCAAGATATTTTGCAATTCAGAATTCCCTAGTTCACACTGGCAATATTCAATGGATTGTCTAAAGTAGTCAAATGAGAATGTGATCAACAAAGCCACACCGACTTTTTCTTTTGAGGAAGCTCCAACTATATTATGGAAATGGATGCAAACTTGCGACCCAGGGAAAATTCCCTACCTGATCTGCACTGAATTGTTCCCTTTGAACTTTGCTTTGGAATTTCAACAAATGCTTGTCATGAGTTTGATTATTTTCTCATTCATAACTAGGAATATATAAATATTTCTCTATATAACTATGAATATATATAGTCATATATTTCTATGAGTTCAACTTGCCTTGTTAGTGGAAACCAAACCCATTACTCTAATTTTAATAAAAGTAGTAAAGATAAGTCTTTTGCTCATTTCTGTATCATTGCTGCCTCCAATTACTATTGTGAAGTCCCCATTTCCAAATAGAACCGTGAATGAATTCTTGCTATTACAAGTTCATCTAGTCTAGTGAATGAGCCAAGTAACGAGGATCAGGGATCAGGAAACTCAAGTTAAATTTCTATTTCTCTTTGTAACATTAAGTAAATCTTTAAATTTACTTTTAAATCTCGTACCTCCTGGTATTGATTTCTCATGGCCCAGATGGATGAGGGATAGTTTGCTTATTTTGTTTTCATTTTTGGATTGGACACTTCTGATGGAAGAAAGATAGAATTGATTTTTTTATTCAAAAGGAAGCCCAAATTTTAGATCTCTTAGGGCAAAACCAGGTTTGCTAATGTTTCTATTGAGGGACCATAGTTATAGCCGTTCAGGATTCTGTTTTTATGTATATAAAGTATACTTTAAAATTTTTTTCATTTCTTTTTTATTGAAGTATAGTTGATATCTAATGTTTCAGGTATACAGCAAGGTGACCCAGTTATATGTGTGTGTGTGTGTATTCTTTTTCAGAATCTTTTCCATTATAGGTTATGACAAGATATTGAATATATTTTCTTGTGCTATACAGTAGATCCTCATTGTTAATCTCTTTTATACATAGTAGTGTGTATCTGTTAGTCCCCAATTCCCAATTTAAAGTATTCTTAAATGATGAGAATATTGGAGATATTTTTGGGAAAACTGTAATATTTATTATTTGTTGCCCATCATGACCAAATCTGTCAGAAGGAAAACTCATATTACTAAAGTCTGGGAGATTTAATGTATTTTAGGACTTTTATTTTGACTCTCTCTGCTGATTCACTTTAAAGTGTATTTCACTTCCCAGTCATCTACTTCTTCCCAATAATGTACGTACCATTTCAACTGTTATTAAACGTGAACAGAAATGAGCAATCCTTATTTTTATTAATAATGTAATTACACTTGGGACAAATACTTGTTTGATAGAAAAGTTGATGGATTTGGCATCTTAATTTTGAGAAATGGATGGAAGACTACAAATTCATGAGAGCTTATGGTTTAAACAAAAAAAAAAAAAAAAAAAAGAAGAAGAAAATAACCTAAAATTTCTCTTAGATGTAACCACAAAATATCTTAAAACTTTACAAAATTTAAAGGTAAAATACGGGAAATGCTGGCAAATTGTTCAGAGTAGCTGAAATTATGCATTATAAATATTTGTGTGTGTGTGTGAAATAACTGACATTTTGTGAGGATCAAAATTGCCACAGAAATTTGGCCAAGTCAGCATCAAGTGATTTCACACAATTATTGAACTTTTCTCTGTTGGAGATGTTCCCGGCCAAATCCTTCATTTTTGGAAATTTCCTGGAGCTCCCTCGTCTGCCACAGAATAGCACTGAACGTTTCTCATCCAACAAATGAGCAAGACATTAGTGGCTCCCTTTAGTTTTTAGCTAAGCCTTTATCTTTTACCTCAGGAGAAGCTCCTTAGTTTTTCCTTCTACTCTTGATTTTTGCCTGCTTGAGCAGCTTTCCAGAGAGGCCTCCAGGATTGACCCTACTCACGCATCTGCTTGGCTAATTCTGCATCTCAAACTCTAGAGCAGCACCTTCCAATAAAGCCTTCATGATGATGCAAATGTTCCACATCTGCATTGTCCAATATGGTAGCCACCAGCTATAGGAGGCTCTCAAGCACTTAAAATGCTAGTGCACTGAAGAACTAAAATTTTGAATTTATTTAATTTTAATTACTTTTAACTTAAATAATCACACGTCTCTACATTGGACAGCACAGCACTACGTGGTCTCTTTCTGTACAGACTTTGCAACCCTTTTAAAAACTGGATTATAAATTTCATGAATACAGTCCATGCCATGTCTGCTTTGTGCACTGTTGCATCAATAACACATAGTACTGCGTTTGGCACATAGTAGAATCTAAAATGTTTTTCTTAAATGTATGATTGACTGCATGAATGAATACAGGAAGTTCAAGGACGAAGGTAAAATTCAAATGAGGAAGAAAAAATGGTCTATATGTGCCCTTTAATCTTAGCATATATTAAATCAATTCTTTTTTAAAGATGATCTCTTTAAGGTAATACTGTCCATTCACCAAACTGTGGAACACAAAGAAGTGATAAATTTCTCATTGTGGGTTATCTTCTGAGCTCTAGTCCCTTAACCTAAAGGGACTCTGTCAAATATATATGAAACTGTAGAGGAGTGTGTTTTCACAGATCAGTTTTGCTCACAGGGTTGTATCAAACAGTCGTACCAGTGACTGGCACATATTCTTCTCAATAGGTATAAATTCCTGGGAGATCAGTTACTGCACCTGTAGACTGCAGCTTTGTCAACATCTGCAAGTATGAAAGAGATAGTGGAGAACTGCAGGAGAGGCACAAAGCATGGTTTTCACGCATTAGCTCATTTAGCTCAATACTGCTACTTTCTACCACGTGCTTCACTACTTATGGCCTACCATGACCAAATATCAAACAACACAACAATAAATACAGAGTTACACCTCACACTGGTCAGAATGACCATTGTTAAAGAGTCCACAAAAAGTGCCGGAGAGGGTGTGGAGAAAAGGGAACCCCCCCCTACACTGTTGGTGGGAATGTAAATTGGTACAACCACTATGGAGAACAGTATGGAGGTTCCTTAGAAAACTAAAAACAAAGCTACCATATGATCCAGCAGTCCCACTGCTGGGCATATTTCCAGGGAAAACCATAATGTGAAAAGATACATGCACCCCAATGTTCATTGCAGCACTATCTACAATAGCTAAGACATGGTAGCAACCTAATATACATCGACAGATGAATGGATAAAGATGTACATATATACAATGGAATGTTACTCAGTCATAAAAAAGAATGACATAATGCCATTTGCAGCAACATGGATGGACCTAGAGATTATCATACTAAGTGAAGTTACTCATAAAGAGAAAGACAAATACCATATGATATCACATATGTGGAATCTAAAATATGACGCAAATGAACTTAGCTACGAAACAGAAACAGACTCACAGACATGGAGAACAGACTTGTGGTTGCCAAGGGAGAGGGGTGGTGGAGGAGGGATGGATTGGGAGTGTGGGATTAGCAGATGCAAACTAGTATATAGAGAATGGATAAACAACAAGGGCCTGCTTTACAGCACAGGGAACTATGTTCAATATCCTGTGATAAACCACAATGGAAAAGAATATGAAAAAGAATGTGTGTGTGTATATATATATGTATAACTGAATCACTAATTCACGGTACAGTAGAAATTAGCACAACATTGTAAATCAACTCTACTTCAATAAAATAAATAAAAAAATACAAAGTGAGCTCTCAGACTGTAGAGTTCTACTTTGTTATGTGATAGGACAACAGTATACAACCCAACACAGTTGTATTTAGTACATAAATCACATCCCAGATGAGACAAAAGAGATCACTTCCTATGCAATAAAGCCAAACAATTTTTAAAAGATAAGTGGCTCACACCAACCTTTTTGGCAAGAGCTCATGTAAAGTAAAACAGCACTTAAAATTAAAGCCAACTTGCAGGCACAATCAGAGGTGCACTTGGAAGAAAACAAACTCATTTGTTTAAAGTTTCTTAATATATAATGGACCATCTAAACATAGACCAGTTCAATGAATGACGATGCCGGATTACTGAAAATCTGAATCAAAGAAAACTATAGGCAAACATAATAAATAAATATTTCTGACCAACACTCAAATTAACTGTGAACAAACAGTAACCAACGTGGCAATCTAGCAACAATAAAAAAAAGCTTATTATCAGCATGTACAAAATGCAATAAATAATAATAACTACTTATTTTAGAGTCAATCTTTTCATCTTTAATTTTGCTTAAACTACATATGCAACAGGTTTCACAACACCTAAAGCATGATAGTGGAAAGATCAGTGGGGCGCTAGATTCCAGAACTGTGTGGCACTGGTCAAGTCATTTCCCTGCTTGAGTTTAAATAGTGTGAGCACAATAATGGCAGTTATGATCTATGATTGCTTAGCAAGCTCAAGGCACTATACATCATCTCACACTATCGTCTCTGAAGTGTCACAGTTATCTCCATTTTGCTGGTGGGGAAACTGGAGCTTAGAGAGGTTAAGTAACCACCAGAAGGACACACCTAGAAAGCAGCAAACCCTGGCAGTCTGAATCCAGAGCATTATGTGACAGAGACCATTAATATCTGTTTGTTCTGTTTTACTTACTAACAAAGCCCCTTATATTATTGAGGGTAGCAATGGGTCTAATGAAAGATCACATCTGCCAGTCTCCCTTGCACATAAGTAGGGACATAAGATTATGTTCTGGCTTAGTAAGATGTAAGGTAAGTTACTGGGTGTGCCTCTGGAAAGGTTTCTTAAAGGGGTGATGGATAGACCAAATCCTTGTTGCCTTCCCTCCTTTCTGACTGAGTGGATGCCATGGGAGCCACAGGGATGATTAGGTAACTTTGAAGACAAAGCCATGTGCTAAATTATCAAGTAGAAAACTAGAAGATGCCTGGGTTCCTGGTGACAATGAAGCTGCCCTATTAACCCCGAAGTACCTACCTCCATTCTTAATTTATGTGAGAGAGAAATAAACTCTCTTGTTCAAGCTTCTGTTATTTTAGGTTTTCTGTTTTACACAGTTGAACTAATCTCAACTAATACAATTAAAAAGGATGTAAAAAAAGACTTGAACAAAATGAGAGATATTCAAGAACATGGATAGTTTCAATGATATAATGTTGTCAATTCCCCCAAATCATGAAATGTTTGAACTTCAAGCAAAATCCCCACAGCTATTAATGGAATTTAACAATATGAACCTATAATTAATTTGTATAAACAAATCAGCATGTATATCTAAGTAATTTTGAAGACAATATTGATGGTGGAGGAGAATACCATACAGGGTATGTAGAATGATTGTAAAGCTGTAATAATATGGTCTTGTAAATAAGTTTTTAGTGCAGGGCTATGGCATAAAACAATGGAAATAAGTAGAGGGCATCTTTATTAATATGAGGGGAAAGATGGGCTACTCAAACTATCCTGGGGGAAATGGTTACTCATAAGTAAATAATGAAGATCAAATCCCTACCTCACATCACAGCATCCCAGACAAGTTCCAGTTGGATCAAATACTTAAATATGGAAAGAATGATTTTTATGACCTCAGAATAGAGAAGAATTAAAAAAATAAAACTCGATAATCAAAAACCTCAGATTAGGAGATTGGTTCAAGATGGCGGAGTAGAAGGACATGCTCTCACTCCCTCTTGTGAGAACACCGGAATCAAAATTAAGTGCTGAACAATCATCAACAGGAAGACACTGGAACTCAACAAAAAAAGACACCTCACATCCAAAGACAAAGGAGAAGCCACAGTGAGATGGTAGTGGGGGGCACAATCACAATAAAATCAAATCCCATAACTGCTGGGTGGGTGGCTCACAAACTGAAGAACACTTATACCACAGAAGTCCACCCACTGGAGTGAAGGTTCTGACCTCCATGTCAGGCTTCCCAACCTGGGGGTCTGGCAACGGGAGGAGAAATTCCTAGAGAATCAGGGTTTGAAGGCTAGCGGGATTTGATTATAGGACTTCAACAGGACTGGGGGAAACAGAGACTCCACTCTTGGAGGGCACACAAAGAGTACTGTGTGCATTGGGACCCAGGGGAAGGAACAGTGACCTCATACAAGACTGAACCAGACCAACCTGCTAGTGTTGGAAGGTCTCCTGCAGAGGCGGGGGGTGGCTGTGTCTCACCGTGAGGACAAGGACACGGGCAGCAGAAATTCTGGGAAGTACACCTTGGTGTGAGCCCTCCCAGAGTCCACCATTAGCTCCACCAAAGAGCCCAGGTAGGCTCCAGTGTTGGGTCACCTCAGGCCAAACAACCAACAGGGAGGGAACTCAGCCCCACCTATCAGCAGACAAGTGGATTAAAGTTTTACTAAGCTCTGCCCACCAGAGCAACACCCAGCTCTACCCACCACCAGTCCCTCGAATCAGGAAGCTTGCAGAAGCCTCTTAGATAGCCTCATCTACCAGAAAGCAGACAGCAGAAGCAAGAAGCACTACAATCCTGCAGCCTGTGGAACAAAAACCACGTTCACAGAAAGGTAGACAAGATGAAAAGGCAGAGAGCTATGTACCAGATGAAGGGACAAGATAAAACCCCAGAAAAACAACTAAATGAAGTGGAGATAGGCAACCTTCCAGAAAAAGAATTCAGAATAATGATAGCGAAGATGATCCAGGACCTCAGAAAAAGAATGGAGGTAAAGATCGAGAAGATGCAAGAAATGTTTAACAAAGACCTAGAAAAATTAAAGAACAGACAGAGATGAACAATACAATAACTGAAATGAAAACTACACTTGAAGGAATCTATAGCAGAATAACTGAGGCAGAAGAACGGATAAGTGACAAGGAAGACACAAGGATGGAATTCACTGCTGAGGAACAGAATAAAGAAAAAAGAAGGAAAGGAAATGAAGACAGCCTAAGAGACCTCTGGGACAACATTAAACGCAACAAGATTCGCATTATGGGGGTCCCAAAAGGAGAAGAGAGAGAGAAGGACCCGAGAAAATATTTGAAGAGATTATAGTCGAAAACTTCCCTAACATGGGAAAGGAAACAGCCACCCAAGTCCAGGAAGTGCAGAGAGTCCCATACAGGATAAACCCAAGGAGAAACATGCTGAGACACATAGTAATCAAATTGGCAAAAATTAAAGACAAAGAAAAATTATTGAAAGCAGCAAGGGAAAAACGACAAATAACATACAAGGGAACTCCCCTAAGGTTAACAGCTGATTTCTCAGCAGAAACTCTACAATCCAGAAGGGAGTGGCATGACATATTTAAAGTGATGAAACGGAAGAACCTACAACCAAGATTACTCTACCCGGTAAGGATCTCATTCAGATTCAATGGAGAAATCAAAAGCTTTACAGACAAGTAAAAGCTAAGAGAATTCAGCACCACAAACCAGCACTACAACAAATGCTAAAGGAACTTCTCTAAGTGGGAAACACAAGAGAGGAAAAGGACCTACAAAAACAAACCCAAAACAATTAAGAAAATGGTAATAGGAACATACATATCAATAATTAGCTTAAACGTGAATGGATTAAATGCTCCAACCAAAAGACACAGGCTCGCTGAATGGATACAAAAACAAGACCCATCTGTATGCTGTCTACAAGAGACCCACTTCAGACCTAGGGACACATACAGACTGAAAGTGAGGGGATGGAAAAAGATATTCCATGTAAATGGAAATCAAAAGAAAGGTGGAGTAGCAATACTCATATCAGATAAAATAGACTTTAAAATAAAGAATGTTACAAAAGACAAGGAAGGACACTACATAATGATCAAGAGATCAATCCAAGAAGAAGATATAACAATTATAAATATATATGCACCCAACATAGGAGCACCTCAATAGATAAGGCAACTGCTAACAGCTATAAAAGAGGAAATCGACAGTAACACAATAATAGTGGGGGACTTTAACACCTCACTTACACCAATGGCCAGATCATCCAAACAGAAAATTAATAAGGACACACAAGCTTTAAATGACACAATAAACCAGACAGATTTAATTGATATTTATAGGACATTCCATCCAAAAACAGCAGAATACACTTTCTTCTCAAGTGCACACGGAACATTCCCCAGGATAGATCACATCTTGGGTCACAAATCAAGTCTCAGTAAATTTAAGAAAATTGAAATCATATCAAACATCTTTTCTGAGCACAACACTATGAGATTAGAAATCAATTACGGGGGAAAAATGTAAAAAACACAAACACATGGAGGCTAAACAATACATTACTAAATAACCAAGAGATCACTGAAGAAATTAAAGAGGAAATCAAAAAATACTTAGAGACAAATGACAATGAAAACACGCTGATCCAAAACCTATGGGATGCAGCAAAAGCAGTTCTAAGAGGGAATTTTATAGCAGTACAAGCCTACATCAAGAAACAAGAAAAATCTCAAATAAACATTTTAACCTTACACCTAAAGGAACTAGAGAAAGAAGAGCAAACAAAACCCAAAGTTAGCAGAAGGAAAGAAATCATAAAGATCAGAGGAAATAAATGAAATAGAAACAAAGAAAACAATAGCAAAGATCAATAAAACTAGAAGCTGGTTCTCTGAGAAGATAAACAAAATTGATAAACCTTTAGCCAGACTCATCAAGAAAAAGAGGGAGAGGACTCAAATCATTAAAATTAGAAATGAAAAAGGAGAAGTTACAACAGACACCGCAGAAATACAAAGCATCCTAAGAGACTACTACAAGCAACTCTATGCCAATAAAATGGACAACCTGGAAGAAATGGACAAATTCTTAGAAAGGTATAACCTTCCAAGACTGAACCAGGAAGAAATAGAAAATATGAACAGACCAATCACAAGTAATGAAATTGAAACTGTGATGAAAAATCTTCCAACAAACAAAAGTCCAGGACCAGATGGCTTCACAGGTGAATTCTATCAAACATTTAGAGAAGGGCTAACACCCATCCTTCTCAAACTCTTCCAAAAAATTGCAGAGGAAGGAAGACTCCCAAACTCATTCTACGAGGACAACCATCACCCTGATACCAAAACCAGACAAAGATACTACAAAAAAAGAAAATTACAGACCAATATCACGGATGAATATAGATGCAAAAATCCTCAGCAGAATACTAGCAAACAGAATCCAACAACACACTAAAAGGATCATACACCATGATCAAGTGGGATTTATCCCAGGGATGCAAGGATTCTTCAATATACGCAAATCAATCAACGTGATACACCATATTAACAAACTGAAGAATAAAAACCATATGAGCATCTCATACATGCAGAAAAAGCTTGTGACAAAATTCAACAACGATTTATGATAAAAACTCTCCAGAAAGTAGGCATAGAAGGAACTTACCTCAACATAATAAAGGCCATATATGACAAACCCACAGCCAACATCGTTCCAATAGTGAAAAACTGAAAGCATTTCCTCTAAGATCAGGAACAAGACAAGGACGTCCACTCTCACCACTATTATTCAACATAGTTTTGGAAGCCCTAGCCACGGCAATCAGAGAAGAAAAAGAAATAAACGGAATACAAATTGGAAAAGAAGAAGTAAAACTGTCACTGTTTGCAGATGACATGACACTATACATAGAGAATCCTAAAGGTGTCACCAGAAATCTACTAGAGCTAATCTATGAATCTGGTAAAGTTGCAGGATACAAAATTAATGCACAGAAATCTCTTGCATTCCTATACACTAATGATGAAAAATCTGAAAGAGAAATTAAGGAAACACTCCCATATACCACGCAACAAAAAGAATAAAATACTTAGGAATAAACCTACCTAGGGAGACAAAAGGTCTGTATGCAGAAAACTATAAGACACTGAGGAACGAAATTAAAGATGATACAAAGAAATGGAGAGATATAACATGTTCTTGGATTGGAAGAATTAATATTGTGAAAATGACTATATTACCCAAAGCAATCTACAGATTCAGTGTAATCCCTATCAAATTACCAATGGCATTTTTTACAGAACTAGAACAAAAAATCTTAAAATTTGTATGGAGACACAAAATACCCTGAATAGCCAAAGCAGTCTTTTGGGAAAAAAATGGAACTGGAGGAATCAGACTCCCTGACTTCAGACTATACTACAAAGCTACAGAAATCAAGACAATATGGTACTGGCACAAAAACAGAAACATAGGTCAATGGAATGGGATAGAAAGCCCAGAGATAAACCCACGCACCTATGGTCAACTAATCTATGACAAAGGAGGTAAGGATATACAATGGAGAAAAGACAGTCTCTTCAATAAGTGGTGCTGGGAAAACTGGACAGCTACATGTAAAAGAATGAAATTAGAACACTCCTTAACACCATACACAAAAAGAAACTCAAAATGGATTAGAGACCTAAATATAAGACCGGACACTATAAAACTCTTAGAGGAAAACATAGGAAGAACACTCTTTGACATAAATCACAGCAAGATCTTTTTTGATCCACCTCCTAGAGTAATGGAAATAAAAACAAAAATAAACAAGTGGGACCTAATGAAACTTAAAAGCTTTTGTACAGCAAAGGAAACCATAAACAAGACGAAAAGACAACCCTCAGAATGGGAGAAAATATTTGCAAATGAATCAACGGACAAAGGATTAATCTCCAAAATATATAAACAGTTCATGCAGCTCAATATTAAAAAAACAAAGAACCCAATCAAAAATGGGCAGAAGACCTAAACAGACATTTCTCCAAAGAAGATATACAGATTGCCAACAAACACATGAAAGGATGCTCAACATCACTAATCATTAGAGAAATGCAAATCAAAACTACCATGAGGGGCTTCCCTGGTGGCGCAGTGCTTGGGGGTCCGCCTGCCGATGCAGGGGGCGCGGGTTCGTGCCCCGGTCCGGGAGGATCCCGCATGCCGCGGAGCGGCTGGGCCCGTGGGCCATGGCCGCTCAGCCTGCGCGTCCGGAGCCTGTGCTCCGCAACGGGAGAGGCCGCAGCAGTGAGAGGCCCACGTACCGCAAAAAAATCAAAAAAAAAAAAAAACAAAACTACCATGAGGTATCACCTCAGTCCTGTCAGAATGGCCATCATCAAAAAATCTACAAACAATAACTGCTGGAGAGGGTGTGGAGAAAAGGGAACTCTCTTTCACTGTTGGTGGGAATGTAAATTGATGCAGCCACTATGGAGAACAGTATGGAGGTTCCTTAAAAAACTAAGAATAGAATTACCATACGACCCAGGAATCCCACTACTGGGCATATACCCAGAGAAAACCATAATTCAAAAAGACACATGCACCCCAATGTTCATTGCAGCACTATTTACAATAGCCAGGTCATGGAAGCAACCTAAATGCCCATCGACAGACGAATGGATAAAGAAGATGTGGTACATATATACAATGGAATATTACTCAGTCATAAAAAAGGAACGAAATTGGGTCATTTGTAGAGACGTGGATGAATGTAGAGACTGTCATACAGAGTGAAGTAAGTCAGAAAGTGAAAAACAAATATCATATATTAACGCATATATATGGAACCTAGAAAAATGGTACAGATGAACTGGTTTGCAGGGCCGAAATGACATACAGATGTAGAGAACAAACGTATGGACACCAAGGGGGGAAAGCGGTGGGAGTGGTTGTGGTGGTGTGATGAATTGGGAGATTGGGATTGACATGTATACACTGATGTGTATAAAATGGATAACTAATAAGAACCTGCTGTATAAAAACATAAATTAAATTAAATTTAAAAAAACAAAAAAAAACCCCTCAGATTAAAAATTGAAAAAAACTTCATGAACAGTGTTAACATACATACTGGCCAGAAAAGTTATCTTCAACACATATAGCAAATGATTATCATTCAGAATATATGAAGAACTCCTAAAATCAACAATAAGAAAAGTATATAGGAAGAAGGGCACAGAAAGGTATATACAGGTCTGAGAAAAGAAAACGTGAAAGGCCTATAAATGTATTAAAGAGGCCTGATCTTACTGGTGGTCAGGATTACACAAATTAAAATTCCATTTTATGATTTCCAGATTTCCAAACAATTCAGAAAGCTGACAGCATCAAATTTTAAGATAGATGAGGAGGATTAGGAATTTCCATTCATCACTGGTGGGAGTGTAAATTGTCATAGCCATTCTGCAGAACAACTTTCCAACATAATACAGTTGAAACTGTGCATTCTGCTTTCCCTCCATCCCATCAATTCCACTTCTAGGAATACATATTAGAGAAATTGTTGTGTATGTGCACAAGGAGATAGCTACAAGAATGTTCCATATCACTGGTACAGTAAAAAGCTGGAATAAGTTAAATACCATTGACAGAAGAATGGGCCAATAAATTTCACTAGATTCATATTAAAGAAATCTACACAGTGGTGAAAATGAATGATAGTACATGTATCAAAATCTAAAATCTAAAACATGTTGAAAAATAGCAATTTGTATAACATTATAGAAAGTAAAATATTACTTCTATAGAACTTCAAAACTTAAGAACCATACATTAAATTTATGGACACTTATGTATGTGATTATGGAATAAATATCTGCTTGAGAATGATAAATATAAAATTCCGAAGAGTGGTTACTCTGGAAGATGTTGGGATTAGGCTCCAAATAAATCTGAATAGTTCTATTTCCTCAAAAAATTGAAATACATATGGCAAAATATTATGACTTGATAAAAGACAGTACTACCTATATGAGCATATCTTTTTTTTTTTTTTTGGCCTCACCACGCAGAACGCGGGATCTTAGTTTCCCAACCAGGGATTGAACCCATGCCCTCTGCAGTGGAAGTGCCGAGTCCTAACCACTGGACCGCCAGGGAATTTCCGAGCATACCTTTCTGAACATTTGAAATATTTTTCAAATAAATTATTACTATTTTAAAATTAAAAAAAATTGAAACTAGGATTTCAACATTAAAAATGAAAGTTGTTTTGCCTATCATCTCACAGGTATTTCAGGAAGAGTTAATTGATAGAAATTGTTCTTGCGTTTGGAGATTAGGCTAGGCTGACAATTTGTATTTGTTCCCAAACTGAATTTAATAGTTTGACCCAGAGTTTTGCACATATAGTGTAAGTACTGAAAGGAGGAGCATATGGCAGGTAAATTGAGACTTGAGGGTGACAAAATATGATCTGACTCCTCGAAATTACCCAGAATATAAAGTCCAATTTTGCATTATCCCCAAGAATGAAGCCAGGACATTTGAGAATGATGCATGATAAAAGCTGAAGTTCTGGCATAGATGAAGAGGCTCTTATGATATAAAGTTTGGAAATGCCAACTTCCTTTCAGAGAGCATTTCTGTGCCAGGCAGGAGGCTAGATGACTTGTATTTTTAATTCACAGATAATATTTTAATGTCCATTATGCAGAGGAGAAAACTGAGACCCATCTGTCCATGATTACCCAGCTGTTGAGTGGCAGAGCCAGCATTCATTTACAAATGGCTGTTCTTTCATTATTCCACAAGACCGTAGAAACCTTGTGAGTAATAGGTGTGTTTTCATGTCCAGAGTGCCTAGTCCTGGTCTCCTTAGAAGAGGTATTTCTGGGTTTCATATTATCTGAACTCCTTCTATCAAACAAATAGACTTTTAAGGCACTTGGGATATTATTTCACTTCCCTCCATTCTTAAGATAGTTCTCTTGTATGGGAGAGCTTCTCTTACTAAGCAAGGAGAATAGCTTCTGTATTGGCTGATTCTCTGTTTTTACATTTGCCATTTAAACAATGAATCAGTTCCTTGTTCCACAGGCTAGAACTCTCAAACACTAAATTAAAAAAAAAAAAAGAACAAAAAGAAAGGAAGAAACAAAGAAAAGAAAAAAAAGTGAAAACTTCCAATCAGTTTCTTTCCACTTATTGTTCTTTGGCCAGCCAACAATTTTAGCTAATCATATGTCTTTACTCAAAATGGCTTTTACAGGGAAAATCTCCAAATCTATAACCAGCTACTGAATTTATCAAACCATAGAGGGGTGGTGGAGAAGATGAAAGTAGAAGAAAAACATATGCAAACATGCACCCAGGAACATATATATTTTAATGGCTTATCTAGGATCATACCCATGTATCATGTGGCCATTCTACAAAAGAGCTCAACTTATTTTTGCAAAAGTGAGATTGAAAAGAAATCCATCAACAACTCTTATTTCCTTACTGCTAATCACTTGAAAAGTTCTGTTGACATTATATGGTTATATTCTCAGAGGAATTCGCCCCCTCCCCAAGATTAATTTTAATTTTTCTCAGATATATTTTCTGCATAAACCCAAGCAAAACAATATTCTAGATGCTCATGGAAAATTCTCCTTTTCCCTCTGCAAAAATTGTGCTGAGATCTGTCATTTACTCTATGTCCCAAATCAACAAATGGTAAATATTTCAATATAGTTGTCTGGTATATTTTGGTATCTTCTCCTCTAAATTCCTTTTAAAGAAAAAGTATGCCCTTCACTTAACTAAAGGTATCTGCAAAAAAACTAAAAAACAGTCTGGAGAAAAAGTCTTTGTTCTTTATTGTCTCACACAAGGACCTTTGTACTTAGGATAATGCTGTGAAAAATGTCTCCGTGTTCTATCAATAATACACTGAGGTTCAGTTTATTTCATTTTATGTTGTTTTTACTCTGCTTGGCAAATAACGCTCTCTCGACTTTCTCATTCTAATCAAACTGTAGAATGCTAATAAAACAAACCCAAACTAATAAAGCCATTTTTCTTTATAGTAATCCTCAAAGTTATCAGGGACTCACACCCATACATATGAATAGTACAATCAGCCATAAAGTAGGAAGATAAAACATGGATAAAGGGATTATTCACATATAAAGGTAAGACAAAAACATAATGACAAAAGCTGTACGCAACTTGATGATTATCTAAGATGTGTTGCGTAGAGAGATTCCAGCCTACCGGAAACATCTAATACTACTAAACCCCCAAGACCTCTGCATGAGTATGATTTCAGCATGCATAAAAAGGATTTTGGAAATTTTATTTTTACATTGATCAATTTGTTTTGAAAAAGATTTCTGCCTGCAAACCAAAAATTTGATAATTGCTTTCCTAAGTGCTTAGGACTGAACCACTATAGAGATTCTTTGCTTTTCACAAAGGAGAATTTCCTCTAAAATCTAGTTTAGTTTAATTATAGCAGTCTGGGTGTGATTTCTGTTTATATCCCTCCGGTTGAATCTGCTCTGGCTGGGTTTGGGTCAGAGCTATTTCTAGGAAATGCCTGCTACTTTTTCTCAAACTAAAACTTCTCTGCATTTTTCTTTTTCCGGCTTGATGTCTTTGTTACTTTAATATGAGAACGGGTGATCCATGCGCACGTCTCTAACTAGGCATTTGAGCCTGAGACTTGATGCAGCTAATTCTAAGGAGGTTGGTGAGTATGTCGATAGGCTAAGTATATTCCTAGAACTATTAAAGCCACTCCATTAGTTAAGACTCTTCCATTCCAGGTAACAGCAATCAAGCTTGGTTTAAGCAAAACCAACCAACCAACAAACCAAATGAAGAGCAATGAAAGGACAGTGCATGGTAATGATACAGAGATGTCCCATGGATTCCTGGGTAGGAAATCTGTTGGACTGCAGGAAGCACTAGACCCAGGACCCCAAAGGCAGCCTGGAACCCATGGAGCACTGTCCCCCACTCTCATGCATGACTGGCTCTTTCTTTCTATTTCACTTTCTTCCCTCTGTCAGAACAGCTTTATCAGCTCTATGTCACAGACAGAAGATGATCCCCAACAACTCCCAATTTTACAGATAACAGTTACTTTCTCATGGAGAAGTAACTTGTTCTTCTCCCCACTTCCAAATTCCTAGGAAAGGCATCTGATGGGAGCCAAAGTTGGTACAAATTCCCATTCCTTACAGTCTAGTTGTCTAGGGCACTGTGGCTGAGAGATTAGGGACTCATCATAAGAGGCCCAGAGGGGTGGGTTAAGGCGGCAGTTAAGAGCGTTTGCTGAGAGTTTGGTAGTTACTCTATAAAGTTTCCCTGTCACTACGATGAGGACAGAACAAATTATTCATGTGACAGAGTAGTAAGGTTGAGATGAGTGACACTCCCACTGGCGCTTGAGGGCACAGAGTCTTGTGAGCTTCAAGAATAACTCGGCTGGGCTTCCCTGGTGGCGCAGTGGTTGAGGGTCCACCTGCCGAGGCAGGGGACAGGGGTTCGAGCCCTGGTCTGGGAGGATCCCACATGCCGCGGAGCAACTAGGCCTGTGAGCCACAACTACTGAGCCTGCGCGTCTGGAGCCTGTGCTCTGCAACAAGAGAAACCGCGACAGTGAGAGGCCCACGCACTGCGATGAAGAGTGGCTCCCGCTTGCCACAACTAGAGAAAGCCCTCGCGCAGAAACAAAGACCCAACACAGCCCCAAATAAATAAATAAATTAAAAAAAAAAAAGAAAAAAGAATAACTCAGCTGCCATCATGAGATGTTCAGCCAAACAACTGCTGGTGCCTGAAATACTTCCTAGTTCTTCTCAAAAGGTGGTATCTGGTCAGTATATCCCTGGTTTCGATGCTCTGTTGTATTGGGATTAAATTCTGCCCAGATCTAAGATGCCAACTTGGTATTCCTCCAGCTGAGGAGATACTGTACTCAGGACACTCAATTTATTACAGAAACTGGAGTTGAATCTGATACCTCAAAGGAGAGTTCATAATGAAAATTTTCACACGTCAGTGTGTCCAAAAAAATCATATACCGATAGAAACTTAAAAAAAAAAAGATTTGGGTTTACATTTCACATTGGCCCACCCATACAAGGCTGGGCTCCCAATTAGACATCTTTCCTTTCTCTGCTAGAAAAGAAGAGCAAATTAAAAAAAAAAATCTCTAGACTACATTATCAAAATTCATACACCTGTACCAATAAAAATGAATCAAAAATTTAAATTACATTTACTCCTTATGTTGTGATTTCATCTTTTCCTCACCCAAAGGGGACATCAGGAGCTTAATGAGGGTATATACTGGTGGGAGATATTGGCAGTTTACTAAAGAGTAACCAAGAGTGACAGACACTTTTGCTCAAATACTTGATTTCTTCTTGACACTTTTTGAAGAAAGAAATGAATTCCTATGCCTATACATAGGCTGATCTTCCACTGAAAGATCATTGGCTTTGGTCTGTAACAATCATTGAGGGTGGTGAGATTTTCCTTTTGGCTCTTCTCTTGCACATTATTCAGTGAGTTACACCTTGATTCTATGTAACGGCCATGATGAGGAAGAGAAATGCACCTAGAGAGACATCCTGTGATTTACTAACATCCAAGGGTCTCATTTTACACACACACACAAGCACGCACACACTTTCTGCATTTCCCTTCATAGGTTTTTAGATCTTGGTACTTATGCATTTGTTTTACGTGATTATTGGATTGATGTCTGTCTTCCCACAAGACTGTATGTTCCCTGAGGACAGGGACTTAATATACCCTGCTGTTGAGTAGCAAGTAAAACCAAGAGGCTAATGTAGTGCCTGGCAACTTAGTTTCGGGGTAGGAACAAGGTCTGCGGAGGCCAAGGGTTTAAATCTCAGCCTTGCCATGTGCCAGCTGTGGGACCTTGGACCAACTATGTAACCTCCCTGTGTTTAAGTATCTCATCCGAATAACAGAGATACTGTCTATGTCATAAAGATGCTAGGAGGATTGAAATGAGTTCCATAAAAAGCACTTAGAAACTGTGCTGGCACATAGTAAGTGCTTTTAAGTGTTTGTTAAATAACAGACCCTCAAATATTTATTAAACAATTGTTCAACAAATTACACAGAGAAAAGAATGAGAGAGGCACTGACA
Organism: Hyperoodon ampullatus; assembly: GCF_949752795.1. NCBI lineage: Eukaryota > Metazoa > Chordata > Mammalia > Artiodactyla > Ziphiidae > Hyperoodon > Hyperoodon ampullatus. The sequence goes on from NC_136923.1 coordinate 20,354,094, forward strand.
ATTTTACAAGATCAGAGTCCTGGTATATAGTTTTACATGCTGTCCCCAAACCTCAATCCATTCTTCTCTTCCTGCATATTACTTTTACATACGTTTAAATCTAGGGCATTTGTTTTTTCACCTCCAAAGGGGCTCAAGAAGCTATGAGCTCTGATATGGGGGGACCTTAGTTTGTCTGTTCTATGCCTCCTCTGGATGGGGGATGGGGAGCATCTCTAGTAAAAGAGAAAAACACTGTTTTTTTGTTTGTTTGTTTGTTTTGTTTTTTCAATCATCAATTCTCTCCAGAAACAAGAAAAATTACTGTGTCTTAGTAAATTTAATTTTAGCTTCATCATAAAAAGAATACACGTTCATTATAAAAATATTTTAAAATAAAAATGTTCATAGAGAAATAAAACACCCTTAATCATACTACATTGAGAGAATCACTATTTAGTAAAAATGTTATGATATATTACATCCCAGGTTATAAATTTAAAATGTATTCACTTAGAAATTGAGGCTATAGTAAATATTTTATTCTACCATGTTCTTCATTTACATCATGAACAGTCCCTCATGTTATTCAATAGTCTTCAAAATGAGAATTTTTAAATGGATGTGGATTTTCCGTCATATGGGTAATTTATTTTATGATTCCAAGAATTTTGGAAATAGATGATGCTTTTGATTTTTTCTATTACAAATGACTGTGGTCAGTAGCCTCACAAGAAGGCAAAATGGGCTAAAAACATGAAGAAACAGGAAGGAAAAAAAAATGCCCACACAAGAGAAATTCCTGCCTTGATACCAACCTAGAAGCCCAAGGAACATTTATTTCTGGTTTCAGACTTGCCCATCAAATTTTAGTAAGTTCACATCTAATCTTTTAACCTTCATATGCCTGCAAAGTATTAAAAAAAATGCTGAAAATAAGTTCACAGTGCCAGGATCACCATCTCTGCACAAGAAATATATACTGAATGATTAACCCTTCTTTGCTTTCTTCGTGAAAAATTTTAGAGTTGAATCCAAAACACAAGCTCCAGAAAGAGGGAATGTGAAGATCAAGATATTGAAGCAAAGTTGAAAGTCATTCAAAGAAAAAAAAGGGAAAATACATGGATGAGAAATGTTCCTTTTCAACCAACGCTGAATTATCGGGAGATTTGAGTTGTTAGCTTAATGAACACTTAAGAATTAATTCTCTCTTTTGCACGGAGTCAAGAATTTTAGAGGTGAAAGGTTATGTATTCTGACTTTATTTTGTCAGAAGTGGAATACAAAGGTGCAGAGTTGAAATAATTTTCCTAAGGGTTCATTTGGAGTAAAATCTGAACTCTCTACCCAGCTTTACCAAACCCTACCTGACGTAACCCCTGCCATCCCCAAGCCGATGCTCCTCTTCCCATTAAGGGCTACGTCCCAGGCACACCGGCCGCCAGGAAGCCAGAAGCCTCAGGGGAGCCCTTCCTGCTGGCAGTCGATCTCAGGGAACCTCGCTGTCCTCGCACTTTGCCACTGTGACACCTTTCCTCGCCTCTAACCTCCAACACTCCTTACCCGCTCCCTCCTCACTCTGCTTGCTTTCTCCCTAACACGAAAAATGGAAGCAACGGGAAATGAAATGAACAGACACCTGGTAACCCGTGCGCTCTCCTACAGGCCTCTGCACCCACGCACTTGGCCTGCTTGCCTGTTATCACCGTTCAAGTCTTCCCTGCTCCTGTCTGAGGCCCCCCTTCACCAGGACACCAGCTCCAGCCCCTCTGGCCCCCTCGAGGACACTGTTTCAGCTAGACCCCCTCCCTCCTCCACATCGTCAATGTCTCCCTCTACTTTACGGGCCTCAACCACGTGCAAACACACGCGATTCTTGCTCTCCTTTAAAAGAAAAACAAAAAGTCCTCCGGACCACGTTTGCCCTGCTTACTACTGTCCTATGTCTTTGCTCCCCTGCCAAGCAAAGCTCCTTAAAGAGTTGTCTATATCTGCTTGCTCTGATTTTCTTCGTCTCATTCTTTTCTTTTTTTAACATCTTTATTGGAGTATAATTGCTTTACGATGGTGTGTTAGTTTCTGCTTTATAACAAAGTGAATCAGCTCTATGTATACAAATATCCCCATATCCCCTCCCTCTTGCATCTCCCTCCCATCCTCCCTATCCCACCCCTCTAGGTGGTCACAAACCACCAAGCTGATCTCCCTGTGCTATGCAGCTGCTTCCCACTAGCTATCTACCTTACATTGGGTAGTGTATATATGTCCATGCCACTCTCTCACTTTGTCTCAGCTTACCCTTCCCCCTCCCCGTGTCCTCAAGTCCATTCTCTAGTAGGTCTGTGTCTTTATTCCCGTCTTACCCCTAGGTTCTTCATGACCTTTTTTTTTTTTTTTTAGATTCCATATATATGTGTTAGCATACGGTATTTGTTTTTCTCTTTCTGACTGACTTCACTCTGTAGGACAGACTCTAGGTCCATCCACCTCACTACAAATAACTCAATTTCTTTTAAACTGACTCGAATCTGGCTCCCTCTCTTGCCACCCACCATGTAAAGACATGCTGTTAAATCCCGCCTGTCACTCTGCAGCCCTCCTGTGAATTAACCCTACAGGCAACGTGTGACAGAGTTGATCACTGCCTCCCCTACGACGTTTCCCCATTTGGCCTCTGGGCCTCCACACTTTCTACATTTTCTTTTAACTGCACTGACTGCTCTCTCTCACACCCCTTTATAGTTTCTCTCCTTCTCTGCAACCTCTTAACACTGGCGTGCCCCAGGGTTTAGCCCTTGGCCTGAGCTTGTATTTCCATATGGCCTACTCTGACGGCACGAAATACCAGACTCCTCTCCTGAATGCTAGAGTCTTATACCCAACAGCCTATTTAAACTTTCCACTTGGGTAACTCATAATAACATCAACAGGACCAAAATCCAACTCCAACACCACTCAACCCCTCCGTCGCCAAAGCTCTTCTGCCCTTAGCCTTCTTAATATCCATGGCAACACCATTCTTCTCACTCAGCCAGTAATCCTTGACTTCTATGTCTCATGCATCCAATATGCAACCACCAAAAAAGTCCTTTTGGCTCTTCCTGCAAAGTATATCCAGAATCAAGCCATGTCCCACTATCCTTACAATTCTGGTCCAAGCCACCATCGTCTCTTGCCTGGATTAATGCAGCAGCCTCCTACCCATTCTCCCTGCTTCCACACTTACCCCCTCTGAATCTCCTTTTAATCCAGCGGCCACAGTGGTTTTCTGGAAACTTAAGTCAGATCATGTTACTCCTCAGCTCAAAATTTGCAGTGGCTCCACATTTCACTCCAAATAACATTAAAATTCTGCCTTTGGCCACAGGGCCGTACACAATCTGATTCTCCATTAACTTTCTGATCTTCTCCTTGTTCACTCTGCTCCAGCCACACTGGCCTCCTGAAACACGCTAGGTGTGCCCCTGCCAGGGGGCTTTCTGCACTGGCTCTTCCTTGCCCGTGTCTCCGTTCCCCTAGATAACTGCTTGGCTAACCCCTCATCATTTGCGGAAGACTTCTTCTCACTGAGGTCTACCTTCACTACCCTGCTTAGTGCTGTCCTCTGCCCTGGCCCTGTCACCACTTGCCTGTCATCTGCTCTCTCAAGCTCCCTCTATCATGTACTATTTTTTTATTTTATTTTTTATTTTTTTACTTTTTGCGGTACGCGGGCCTCTCACTGTTGAGGCCTCTCCCGTTGCGGAGCACAGGCTCCGGACGTGCAGCCTCAGGGGCCATGGCTCACGGGCCCAGTCGCTCCGTTGCATGTGGGATGTTCCTGGACCGGGGCACGAGCCCGCGTCCCCTGCAGTGTCAGGCGGACTCCCAACCACTGCGCCACCAGGGAAGCCCTGTACTATTTTTATAATAGTTATCCATCTCTAATAGGAAGTAGAACATTTGTTATGCTTATTGTTTCTTGTCCAGCTCCACCTCTAGGATGTAGGTGCTATGAAGTAAAGATCTTTGTTTGGTTCACTGTTGAATTCTAAGGCCTAAAACCTGGCACACTGTAAGGCTCAATAAGCAGTTCTAGAATGGACCTAGGAATGAATGAATGGTCAGGGCTTTTTACCTGTTCCCTTTGCACACTGTTCCCTTTATCTGGAACATTCTTTGTTCATTGTCACACAGTGGCTGATTCAGACACCAAGACCTCACAGGAGACCTTCCTAAGAGCACAATGTGAGAGAGCCCCCAGTTATTTGCCACTACTCACCCCAGTTTCACCATTCTTATCACTTATCTAATATCTTCTCATTTGCCTACTTGGTTTTTTTTTTAAGATTTATTTATTATTTATTTATTTATTTTCGGCTGCATTGGGTCTTAGCTGCAGCATGCAGGATCTTCGTTGAGGCATGCGGGATCTTTCTTTGTGTCCAGCAGGCTTCTCTCTAGTTGTGGTGTGCAGGCTCCCGGGCGCTTGGGCTCTGTAGTTTGTGGCACGCAGGCTCTCTTCTTGAGGCTCACGACCTCAGTAGTTGTGGCATGCGGGCTTAGTTGCCCCGCGGCATGTGGGATCTTAGTTCCCCAACCAGGGCTCGAACCCGCGTCCCCTGCATTGGAAGGCGGATTCTTTACCACTGGGCCACCAGGGAAGTCCTATCTATTTGTTTTTTATCTATCCCCTGCCCCCACCCCCACTCATTCATAGTCACCTCTGAATCCCTAGGACCTAGAACACTGCCTGGCATACCTCCTGCACACGTTTATTATAATAAGAAAAATCACACAGTTAGTGTACCATCTGGAAGGCATTACACAAATTATACGTTAACTGCAGAATCCAAAACAGAACTCTCTCCTACTGCAGGTCAAAGCCCCCTCCATAGGTGTTCTGCCAATTTAGCAACCAGAGGAATGCTAAACAAGAGGATAAAATACGATGCTACAATTTTAGTAGACTTTGCCATCATGATTTACGTAACTTAGTCACGACCTAGCTTGTGCACAAGTGGCTCAGGCCCAGGGCAGGTTGCAAATCTTGAACTGAGCTCCTTCCTCTCCCACGTCACAGAATCTCTGTTCCACTGACAGGTAAATCTTGTCCTTGAGGGACATTTCTTACTGTTTATAAACTCACTTTCCTTTGCTTCATTTTATCTGAACAAAGGATCTTAACCCATTGCCACTGAATCCACATTTTGATGCTTATTTATTTAGTAGGCCATGAGGGAGTGTCCTTTTTTTAATGCAGAGTTAAAGTCATGGAAGAACGGATGGTCACGGCATTCCAGGCTTGTCCACACCCTTCTTGGAACTGCATTACGGGCACAGATGCTCATATCATGTGTCCCATGATGAACACAGGAAACGTGATGGAGATCCATAAACGCTTAGGGATTATGAACTCAGAGAAAAGTGCTCAAAGGAACTGACTGAGATACTAAAAGCAGAACATATCTTCAGTTTTATGACAATACGTATTAACGTGATAGGTGTGGGTTTCCCCACTGACAGTCCCCCATAACTCTCCCTTGTAGTAATAGGACAAAGCTATGAGCATCTTGGTCCACTGAAAACATGGTGGTCTGTCACAGGGTAATTTGGGGGACTTGACAAAGTCTCGGGTCTTTTACTTAATCATGTGAAGGCAGCAAACAAGGCTGACATTGCGAATGGAAAGTCCCACCCCGCCCCTCAAGTCAGAAGCGTGTGGGGCTGTCGGAGATGCTCACTTAAATGGCGCCCCATGGCTTAGCCTCCACAGGTCCCTCACACATGTCCCTCACACTGTTCCATTTTCTCTTCATGGAGGTGTCCCAGGCCAGGCACCCTCCTCTCTGCCACCTCTATGCCTGGCCTTCAATCTCATGTTCTCACCACTTCTCTGTCTCCCTTTAACCAATGTGAGCCTCCTCTAATTGCTAGGATTTTAGCCAGCAACACTGCACATGTGTGGATAAAACTGGAGGACTTCCCTGGGAGGAAGACGTATTTGTTAAAATCAATGTGAAATTACATATCTAAAGCAAGAGGGGAGGAGGCTATAGCAACGGTTCTGAGCAGGTGAGGAAGGATGGCAAGGGGGGCCCCAAGCAGAGGGGAAGAAGGCAGGGATGAGGGAAATTACGGGCAGGGAGGGTCCCATAGAGAGTGGCAGGAGAAAAGGGTGGCTGTAGCCCTAAAGCAATAGTTGCCACTGTTCAATGCATCAGCCTTTAGGCTAAAATGCTTTAAAAGAATAGAAAGTGGCGGGGGGCGGGGGCAGATACTGTGTGAACAGTTAGTTTTTTGAGAAGTATATGCATCATTTAATAAAAGTCACGTAAATAAGTCAAACACATATTCCATAATAAAAATCACTTGGAAAACCAGGGCTTGCCCCTGTAGTGAATGGCCAGAAACCACTGCTTATCACACCAGAAACCACTGTAGTGGGAGATGTGACACACACAGGGAAATGATTTTACCATGTGCAGTACATAGCTATGGTTTGTCAGTCTAAATTCCTGTTCCGTTAGTAACAGACCCATATTTAGGGAATCACCACCCCCTAATCTGAGCCCAAGGAGCTTTTACTTCCTTGCTTATGCGGATGACAGTGACATGCAACACAGGGGTGGTTTGAGTACCATGATCTCAAAGCGAAGACGCCAGGGGTGATCACGTGACTCAAGTCCATGCAGTGAAACACAGTCCTGGGAGTTTTGTCAGGGCTCTAGCAAAGGAGACTCTGTTTTTCACTGGAGTTAAAGCTGGAAGTCCATGGTCATTTGGTGGGGCTGGAGGGGGGCACAGGGATAGAATTTGCCTGAGGGATAAGCCAACACAGAGAAAGTCAGGAAGAAAAGAGAGAAAGAGATCTGAAGAAGTAATTTGCACACTGGATCCCACTGTGTCTTTCCTATTTTTGAGTTCACTGAGTCAATGAACCCTTATCACTTAAGCCAGTGTGAAATGGGTTTCTGTCACTTGCAGTCAGAATAGTCTGACAAATAATAAGTATCAGCTAACATTTACATAGCGCTTACTGTGTGCCTGTCACACAAACCTTTTACCCAAGAACTCATTTAATCTTCTAAGAACCCTATGAGGTTGATGCTATTACACCCCCATTTTATAGGTGGGAAAACTATATGATTCCACGTATAACTAGTCAATGATGCATTCAAGATTCAAACCCAAGCAGCCTAGCCCCAGAATTGGTGCCTTTGACCACTGCCACCCACTAGTCTAATGGAGCATAGAATCAATTTGAAGAGCATTTATGGTTTCCAGACGGAGTAGCCTGGGTCCAGCTTAGCCAGGGTTAGACAATTGCTTTGGGATTTTGACTGCAATTAGAGTGTGACTTCCGTAGGGCAAGAACTACATTTCATTCTTTAAACCCCAGTGTCTAGCATGCTTGGCTCTTGACTATACAGTCACAACAGATGCTAAACTGAAATGGAAGTCAGGATTCTTTAAAAATGGGTATGGACAAATACATCAGAAATCCATCTACATGTGGAACACCTCCTACAGGACACCTACTGAATGCTGGCAGAAGACCTCACACCTCCCAAAAGGCAAGAAACTCCCCACGTACCTGGGTAGGGAAAAAGAAAAAAGAAAAAGCAGAGACAAAAGAATAGGGACAGGACCTGCACCAGTGGGAGGGAGCTGAGGAGGAAGAAAGGTTTCCACACCCTAGGAAGCCCCTTCGCGGGCGGAGACTGCGGGTGGTGGAGCGGGGGAGCTTCAGAGCTGCGGAGGAGAGCGCAGCAACAGGGGTGCGGAGGGCAAAGCGGAAAGATTCCCGCACAGAGGATCGGTGCCGACCGGCACTCACCAGCCCGAGAGGCTTGTCTGCTCACCCGCCGGGGCGGGCGGGGGCTGGGAGCTGAGAGGGAGAGGACTGGGGTTGGCGGCGTGAACACAGCCTGAAGGGACTAGTGCACCACAGCTAGCCAGGAGGGAGTCCGGGAAAAAGTCTGGACCTGCCGAAGAGGCAAGAGACTTTTTCTTCCCTCTTTGTTTCCTGGTGCGCGAGGAGACGGGATTCAGAGCGCCGCTTAAAGGAGCTCCAGAGCCGGCGCGAGCCGCGGCTACCAGCGAGGACCTCAGAAACGGGCATGAGAAGCTAAGGCTGCTGCTGCCGCCACCAAGAAGCCTGTGTGCGAGCACAGGTCACTATCCACACCTCCCCTCCCGGGAGCCTGTGCAGCCCGCCACTGCCAGGGTCCCGTGATCCAGGGACAACTTCCCCGGGAGAACGCACGGCGCGCCTCAGGCTGATGCAACGTCACGCCGACCTCTGCCGCCGCAGGCTCGCCCCGCATCCGTGCCCCTCCCTCCCCCCCCGGCCTGAGTGAGCCAGAGCCCCCGAATCAGCGGCTCCTTTAACCCCGTCTTGTCTGAGCAAAGAACAGACGCCCTCAGGCGACCTACATGCAGAGGCAGGGCCAAATCCAAAGCTGAGACCCGGGAGCTGTGGGAACAAAGAAGAGAAAGAGAAATCTCTCCCAGCAGCCTCAGAAGCAGCGCATTAAAGCTCCACAATCAACTTGATGTACCCTGCAACTGTGGAACACCTGAATAGAAAACGAACCATTCCAAATTGAGCAGGTGGACTTTGGGAGCAACAATATATATATTTTCCCCTTTTTGTCTTTTTGTGAGTGTATATGTGTATGCTCCTGTGTGTGATTTTGTCTGTATAGCTTTGTTTTTACCATTTGTCCTAGGGTTCACTCTGTCTTTTTTTTTTTTTTTTAGTATAGTTTTTAGTGCTTGTTATCATTGGTGGATTTGTTTTTTGCTTTGGTTGTCCTTTCTTTCTTTTTTTTATTACTTAAGATTTTTTTAAATAATTATTTTTTATTTTAATAACTTTTAAATTTAATTTAATTTTCTTCTTTCTTTTTTTTTCTCCCTTTTATTCTGAGCTGTGGGGATGGCAGGCTCTTGGTGATCCAGCCAGGTGTCAGGGCTGTGCCTCTGAGGTGGGAGAGCCGAGTTCAGGACACTGGTCCACAAGAGACCTCCCAGCTCCACATAATATCAAACGGCAAAGATCTCCCAGAGATCTCCATCTCAACACCAAGACCCAGCTCCACAAGCTACAGTGCTGGACACCCTACGACAAACAACTAACAAGACAGGAACACAACCCCACCCATTAGCAGAGAGGCTGCCTAAAATCATAATAAGGCCACAGACACTACAAAACACACCACCAGATGTGAACCTGCCCACCAGAAAGACAAGATCCAGCCTCATCCACGAGAACACAGGCACTAGTCCCCTCCACCAGGAAGCCTACACAACCCACTGAACTAACCTTAGCCACTGGGGGCAGACACCAAAAACAACGGGAACTACGAACCTGCAGCCTGCGAAAAGGAGACCCCAAACACCGAAAGTTAAGCAAAATAAGAAGACAGAGAAACACAAAGCAGATGAAGGAGCAAGGTAAAAACCCACCAGACCAAACAAATGAAGAGGAAATAGGCAGTCTACCTGAAAAAGAATTCAGAATAATGACAGTAAAGACGATCCAAAATCTTGGAAATAGAATGGAGAAAATAAAACAAACGTTTAACAAGGACCTAGAAGAACTAAAGAGCAAACAAACAATGATGAACAACACAATAAATGAAATTTAAAATTCTCTAGAAGGAATGAATAGCAGAATAACTGAGGCAGAAGAATGGATAAGTGACCTGGAAGATAAAATAGTGGAAATAACCACTGCAGAGCAGAATAAAGAAAAAAGAAAGAAAAGAATTGAGGACAGTCTCAGAGACCTCTGGGACAACATTAAATGCATCAACATTCGAATTATAGGGGTCCCAGAAGAAGAAGAGAAAAAGAAAGGGACTGAGAAAATATTTGAAGAGATTACAGTTGAAAACTTCCCTAATATGGGAAAGGAAATAGTCAATCAAGTCCAGGAAGCACAGAGAGTCCCATGCAGGATAAATCCAAGGAGAAACATGCCAAGACACATATTAATCAAACTACCAAAAATTAAATACAAAGAAAAAATATTAAAAGCAGCAAGGGAAAAACAACAAATAACATACAAGGGAATCCCCATAAGGTTAACAGCTGATCTTTCAGCAGAAACTCTGCAATCCAGAAGAGAGTGACAGGACATATTTAAAGTGATGAAGGGGAGAAACCTATAACCAAGATTACTCTACCCAGCAAGGATCTCATTCAGATTTGATGGAGAAATTTAAACCTTTACAGACAAGAAAAAGCTAAGAGAATTCAGCACCACCAAACCAGCTTTACAACAAATGCTAAAGGAACTTCCCTAGGCAGGAAACACAAGAGAAGGAAAAGACCTACAATAACAAACCCAAAACAATTGAGAAAATGCTAACAGGAACATACATATTGATAATTACCTTAAATGTAAATGGATTAAATGCTCGCACCAAAAGACATAGACTGGCTAAATGGATACAAAAACAAGACCCATATATATGCTGTCTATAAGAGGCCCACTTCAGACCTAGGGACACATACAGACTGAAAGTGAGGGGATGGAAAAAGATATTCCATGCAAATGGAAATCCAAAGAAAGCTGGAGTAGCAATTCTCATACCAGACAAAATAGACTTTAAAATAAAGACCATTACAAGAGACAAAGAAGGACACTATATAATGATCAAGGGATCAATCCAAGAAGAAGATATAACAATTATAAATATTTATGCACCCAACATAGGAGCACCTCGATACATAAGGCAACTGCTAACAGCCATAAAAGGGGAAATTGACAGTAACACAATCATAGTAGGGGACTTTAACACCCTACTTTCACCAATGGACAGATCATCCAAAATGAAAATAAATAAGGAAACACAAGCTTTAAATGATACATTAAACAAGATGGACTTCACTGATATTTATAGGACATTCCATCCAAAAACAACAGAATACACTTTCTTCTCAAGTGTTCATGGAACATTCTCCAGGATAGATCATGTCTTGGGTCACAAATCAAGCCTTGGTAAATTTAAGAAAATTGAAATCATATCAAGTATCTTTTCTGACCACAATGCTATGAGACTAGATATCAATTACAGGAAAAAGTCTGTAAAAAAAAATACAAACACATGGAGGCTAAACAATACACTACTTAATAACCAAGAGATCACTGAAGAAATCAAAGAGGAAATCAAAAAATACCTAGAAACAAATGACAATGAAAACACGATCACCCAAAACCTATGGGATGCAGTAAAAGCAGTTCTAAGAGGGAGGTTTATAGCAATACAATCCTACCTCAAGAAATAAGAAAAATCTCAAATAAACAAGCTAATCTTACACCTATAGCAATTAGAGAAAGAAGAACAAAAAAACCCCAAAGTTAGCAGAAGGAAAGAAATCATAAAGATCAGATCAGAAATAAATGAAAAAGAAATGAAGGAAACGATAGCAAAGATCAATAAAACTAAAAGCTGGTTCTTTGAGAAGATAAAAAAAATTGATAAACCATTAGCCAGACTCATCAAGAAAAAAAGGGAGAAGACTCAAATCAATAGAATTAGAAATGAAAAAGGAGAGGTAACAACTGACACTGCAGAAATACAAAGGATCATGAGAGATTACTACAAGCAACTCTATGCCAATAAAATGGACAACCTGGAAGAAATGCACAAATTCTTAGAAATGCACAACCTTCCGGGACTGAACCAGGAAGAAATAGAAAATATGAACAGACCAATCACAAGCACTGAAATTGAAACTGTGATTAAACATCTTCCAACAAACAAAAGCCCAGGACCAGATGGCTTCACAGGTGAATTCTATCAAACATTTAGAGAAGAGCTAACACCTATCCTTCTCAAACTCTTCCAAAATATAGCAGAGGGAGGAACACTCCCACACTCATTCTATGAGGCCACCACCACCCTGATACCAAAACCAGAAAAAGATGTCACAAAGAAGGAAAACTACAGGCCAATATCACTGATGAACATAGATGCAAAAATCCTCAACAAAATACTAGCAAACAGAATCCAACAGCACATGAAAAGGATCATACACCATGATCAAGTGGGGTTTATCCCAGGAATGCAAGGATTCTGCAATACATGCCAATCAATCAATGTGATACACCATATTAACAAACTGAAGGAGAAAAACCATGAGATCATCTCAATAGATGCAGAGAAAGCTTTCGACAAAATTCAGCACCCATTTGTGATAAAAACCCTCCAGAAAGTAGGCATAGAGGGAACTTACCTCAACATAATAAAGGCCATATATGACAAACCCACAGCCAACATCATTCTGAATGGTGAAAAACTGAAACCATTTCCACTAAGATCAGGAACAAGACAAGGTTGCCCACTCTCACCACTCTTATTCAACATAGTTTTGGAAGTTTTAGCCACAGCAATCAGAGAAGAAAAAGAAATAAAAGGAATCCAAATCAGAAAAGAAGTAAAGCTGTCACTGTTTGCAGATGATATGATACTATATATAGAGACTCCTAAATATGCTACCAGAAAACTACTAAAACTAATCAATGAATCTGGTAAAGTAGCAGGATACAAAATTAATGCACAGAAATCTCTTGCATTCCTATACATTAATGATAAAAAATCTGAAAGTGAAATTAAGAAAACACTTCCATTTACCACTGCAACAAAAAAAATAAAATATCTAGGAATAAACCTACCTAAGGAGACAAAAGACCTGCATGCAGAAAATTACAGGACACTGATGAAAGAAATTAAAGATGATACAAACAGATGGAGAGATCTACCATGTTCTTGGATTGGAAGAATCAACACTGTGAAAATGACTATACTACCCAAAGCAATCTACAGATTCAATGCAATCCCTATCAAATTCCGAGGGCATTTTTCACAGAACTAGAACAAAAAATTTCACAATTTGTATGGAAACACAAAAGACCCCGAATAGCCAAAGCAATCTTGAGAAAGAAAAACAGAGCTGGAGGAATCAGGCTCCCGGACTTCAGACTACACTACAAAGCTACAGTAATCAAGACAGTATGGTGCTGGCAGAAAAACAGAAATATAGATCAATGGAACAGGATAGAAAGCCCAGAGATAAACCCACACACATATGGTCACCTTATCTTTCATAAAGGAGGCAGGAATATACAATGGAGAAAAGACAGCCTCTTCAATAAGTGGTGCTGGGAAAACTGGACAGCTACATGTAAAAGAATAAAAGTTAGAACACTCGGGCTTCCCTGGTGGCACAGTGGTTGAGAGTCCGCCTGCCGATGCAGGGGACATGGGTTCGTGCCCTGGTCCGGGAAGGTCCCACATGTTGTGGAGTGGCTAGGCCTGTGAGCCATGGCCACTGAGCCTGCACATCCGGAGCCTGTGCTCCGCAACGGGAGAGGCCACAACAGTGAGAGGCCCGCGTACCGCAAAAAAAAAAAAAAATTAGAACACTCCCTAACACCATACACAAAAATAAACTCAAAATGGATTAAAGACCTCAATGTAAGGCCAGACACTATCAAACTTGTAGAGGAAAACATAGGCAGAACAGTCTATGACATAAATCACAGCAAGATCCTTTCTGACCCACCTCCTAGAGAAATGGAAATAAAAACAAAAATAAACAAATGGGACCTAATGAAACTTCAAAGCTTTTGCAGAGCAAAGGAAACCATAAACAAGACCAAAAGACAACCCTCAGAATGGGAGAAAATATTTTCAAATGAAGCAACTGACAAAGGCTTAATCTCCAAAATTTACGAGCAGCTCATGCAGTTCAATATAAAAAAAACAAACAACCCAATCCAAAAATGGGCAGAAGACCTAAACAGATATTTCTCCAGAGAAGATATACAGATTGCCAACAAACACACGAAAGAATGCTCAACATCATTAATCATTAGAGAAATGCAAATCAAAACTACAATGAGATATTATCTCACACCAGTCAGAATGGCCATCATAAAAAATCTACCACAATAAATGCTGGAGTGGATGTGGAGGAAAGGGAACCCTCTTGCACTGTTGGTGGGAATGTAAATTGATACAGCCACTATGGAGAACAGTATGGAGGTTCCTCAAAAAACTAAAAACAGAACTACCATATGACCCAGCAATCCCACTACTGGGCATATACCCTGAGAAAACCATAATTCAAAAAGAGTCATGTACCACAATGTTCACTGCAGCTTTATTTACAATAGCCAGGACATGGAAGCAACCTAAGTGTCCATCAACAGATGAATGGATAAAGAAGATGCGGCACATGTATACAATGGAATATTACTCAGCCATAAAGAGAAACGAAATTGAGTTATTTGTAGTGAGGTGGATGGACCTAGAGTCTGTCATACAGAGTGAAGTAAGTCAGAAAGAGAAAAACAAATACTGTATGCTAACACATATATATGGAATCTAAAAAACAACAACAAAAATGCTCATGAAGAACCTAGGGGTAAGATGGGAATAAAGACACAGACCTACTAGAGAATGGACTTGAGGATACGGGGAGGGGGAAGGGTAAGCTGGGACAAAGTGAAAGAGTGGCATGGACATATATACACTACCAAATGTAAAATAGATAGCTAGTGTGAAGCAGCTGCATAGCACAGGGAGATCAGCTCGGTGGTTTGTGACCACCTAGAGGGGTGGGATAGGGAGGGTGGGAGGGAGGGAGACGCAAGAGGGAAGAGATATGGGGACATATGTATATGTATAACTGATTCACTTTGTTATAAAGCAGAAACTAACACACCATTTAAAGCAGTTATACTCCAATAAAGATGTTTAAAAAAAAATGGGTCTGGGGCCTCCCTGGTGGCGCAGTGGTTGAGAGTCCGCCTGCCGATGCAGGGGATGCGGGTTCGTGCCCCGGTCTGGGAGGATCCCATATGCCGCGGAGCGGCTGGGCCCGTGGGCCATGGCTGCTGGGCCTGCGCATCCGGAGCCTGTGCTCCGCAACGGGAGAGGCCACAGCAGTGAGAGGCCCGCATACCACAAAAAAAAAAAAAAAAAAAAAAAAAAAAAAATGGGTCTGTAGTTTGCCTACAGGATAGAGAATAAAGATCTAGAGTTACAAACCCAGACAAAAGTGTGTGCACGTGAGCAGTCTTTCCCAGGGACAGAGCTATAGGAAGAATTGCATATAGGACTTCATAAAGAATTATAATTCACTTCCAAAAAACTCTAGATAATTTTTTCTCTCCCTCTTAATAACAGCTAGGGCCGCTACTTAAGCCATAAAGGAAATCAATTTTCTGAACCCTCTCTGGAGCCCTAGGCAGGTTTCAACCTCACCCTCTGCATGCTTGGCAAGTTTTGTTCACTTTGCAGCCTCTGCCCCGTGGATTCCAAACACGGGTTTTCTTCCCTTTTGCTGGCTGTCCTCCCCCCGGCCCTGCCTTCCTCCAAATGTCCGTTCTGATCAGATGGACAAGTCAGGCTTTGCCCAATTAGTCCATTTTAAGTAGCTTACCCTGTACTTTATTAAAAGCAAAATCCACACTGGGTTGACAAGATTAGAGGAAAATATAAAAATAAATTACTGTATTAAAATTAATTAAATGAAAAGCTGTATCTAATACCAGGAAATGATGGACTTCACAGGAGCAGTGAAGCCCTTAGTTCAACAAATGATTTTTAAAAATCCCCAAAACTCCCAACCCAGGCCTGAATTAAATATGCTACACCAAATGCAAAAGCAAAAAGATGTTAATTTTGGCTTTTTGCACAAAGTGAATAAAAAGTTCATTCTGCTCTTTGCTCTGCAGGAAAATTCTTTTGATTGCAACGCCATTCCACAGGTTGGGTGTTATAAATAACACCACTTCAGACTTAGAGGACGACTTTGGTTTGAGGATCTCTAAGAATTTTGAAAACATTCATGCAAGTGCATCGACAAACAAATAAACAGAACTACAGATTCAACTGTTCTGTTTAACATGTACTGAACACCCATCAGGAGCGAGGTTCTATGCTGAGTGACCAAAAGGGTATGGAAACTAGAAAATAGGAATGAGACAACCAGGATTAGAATCCAATACAAAATGCGATACGTTTTCGATTTTACAATGGAAGAAATAGGATTTTAATGGGTATGGAAAAAATTGGGGGAAAATCAAGTCCAATATGGAACATAATGGAAATAGTGAGATGCTTTTCCTCTTTGTCATTTGGATTCCTGATACTCCATTTCCTCTAGAACCTCAAATCCATTCTCTCACTTCTCTTCTATGTATGTGTGTTGACGGGACAGGGCTGAAGCAGTCAGATAATGGGATGGGTTTTCTTGGTTGCCCCTTCCTCTTCTAAAGCAAGTCTTCGTCAACTGCACTACATCCCAGGAAAGAAACAGAAAACTGAGTGGACCTGAGAACCAAAGATGGGGGTTCAGGCTGCTTGGGTGGACACCTCCTCCCCGCCGAGCTGCGTCACTTATGAGCCCTGTGATAGAGGGCGGAGGACTCAGTGCCTCTGAGCCTCTGTTTCCTCTTCTGTTAAAAGGGGATAATCAGAGCCTGTGCTCCCTAGGGTGGCTGCGCAGATAAAATGGGCCTTGATATGTGTGAAGCTTACAGCACCGTGCTTGACACATCAGAAGGGTTTGGTATATTTCAGGTCCCCAGCTGAGCTGGTACTACTGTATTTTCTGGGCCTCAACAGAATTTCAGTGCATTGTCCCCTTTTCCTCCCCAGGAGAGACCTGATCCCTCTCTATTCCACCATCTCCCCAGTCTCCATAACTCTCTCTCCTCCTCCTCTGCCTTATTTTTCCTCATAGTACATACCACCATGAACATGTATTTATTTGTATGTTTACTCTCCTCCCACCCACCTCTCTGGGGTAGTTACTATGACTGTTACAAAATGAGGAAACAGAGTTACTTTGTCACCCCTGCCACCAGAATCTAAACTCTGTGAGAGGAGGGACTGGTTTGTTCTTTCCCTGACGCAGATTCTAGACGAGCACCTGGCACATGGTAGGTACTCCAAAAATATTATTAGAATGAATGAATAAGCTAGTTGTTCCCAAAGGCATAATACTTCCTGGCACATATCAGACCCACAGTCTCTTCCTCCTTGAATCTGAACCCATCTTGGAAAGGCTACATGTGTTCTCGTCCGAAGTTGCAGAGACCTAAATGCAGGAAGTGCTGGATTCCTGATGGTGGTGTTTCCCCAGTGTACGTAGTACCTTGCAGTTCCATCAGAACATTCTCCTACAATCCCAAGCCCTGGGAAGTGAGCATAAACTAGCCACCTGGACCCACAAATATGTGTGTGCTTCTGTGCCTGACTGTGGGCACGTGCGCACTCACACACAAGTGTGTATATTTAACAATTTCAACAAATATGTAAAAATAGGAGATTTCAGCTTCCCTTTAGAAGTCCAAAGGCATGGCAACACTAGGCCCACACTCCCGGGCATCACTCGGCTGGCTCTGAGCGGCTGCACCTTCATTTCACTCATTACACAGAGAGCATGTGTCTCTAGTTTGCTACAGACTTTGCCAGTCCTGATTGCCTATCTGCCATTGTGGGTCTCAGGTGCAATGTGTTGTTACAGTTTTGCAGTATTTCCTAAGATAAAGAAATCTCTTGATCCAGAGTGAGAAAACAGAAAACTTGGTGCTTTAAGAAGATGGGGAAAAAATTGTCTTTTTAAAAAGGATAGATTGGGGCTTCCCTGGTGGCGCAGTGGTTGAGAGTCCGTCTGCTGATGCAGGGGACATGGGTTCGTGCCCCGGTCCAGGAAGATCCCACATGCCGCGGAGTGGCTGGGCCCGTGAGCCATGGCCGCTGAGCCTGCGTGTCCGGAGCCTGTGCTCCGCAAACGGGAGAGGCCACAGAAGTGAGAGGCCCGTGTACAGCAAAAAAAATAAATAAATAAAAATAAAGGATAGATTGTTATGATATGTTTGCCATGGAATTTCCCAGCAATTGACTCTTTACACTATCTGGCCCCTCTAGCTACGTGAGTTTGCCACCCTATTCTACAGACTGGGCCTTATGGCTTGGACCACTCAACCGTCTTGGGGTTCTGCTATATAGATGAAATATTTAGTGTTTTTTCCTTGCTGAAGTGAGCAAGACATGTTTGGATGTCAATTTATTTTCTGTCATTTAACTTTATGCAAGCAATACTTTGAATAATACTTCTACAGAATACTAATTCACAAAAAATCCTGAGAAATGGCTATTCCTCCAGGATCAGAAACAATAATCTGATCTCAACACATTAGAGCATTTTATTTCTGATTATACTCATACACCAGGATATGTTTCAATATCTCTATCAGTAATAAGTATTCTAGGAAAAATGGGTTCATGATTAAATGACTAGAAAACACAAGATGAAATAACGTTCTATGGGTTTCTGTTTCTTTCTTTCTTTTTTTTTAAAGAGGCATCGTGAATCTCTAAAGGACTGGGGACTCAGAGGGAGGGGCTGGTATGCATTATTTTCCAAACTTGTTTTATTTGGTTCTAGACCACCCCCACCATTTTTTTTTTTTTTTTTTTTTTTTTGGCGGTACGCAGGCCTCTCACTGTTGTGGCCTCTCCCGTTGTGGAGCACAGGCTCCGGACGCGCAGGCTCAGTGGCCATGGCTCACAGGCCCAGCTGCTCCACAGCATGTGGGATCTTCCCGGACCGGGGCACGAACCCATGTCCCCTGCATCAGCAGGCGGACTCTCAACCACTGTGCCACCAGGGAAGCCCACCCCCACCATTTTTTAAAATCACAAAAAGATCAGTTGGCAAGAACTACGAGTTTGGATCTTCTAGTCTCCATCATGTACATTCTCTGTATTTTGCGGGTCATCCTTAACTGGATCCATGGAGATACCAGAACAAAGATATCACTCACATCCTGGATTCCCAAGGACAGCACTTATCAAAAACATGCTAACCAGCCTTTAGATAATAATCACTAATAGCTCACATTTATTAGGATCTTATTACTGCCAGACCCTGTACCAGGCTTACACTTGCTCTATATTACCCCTCTCAATCTTTACAACGATCCAAGCCCCACTCCCCAGGCAGGTAAATATTATCGCCATTTTACATATATGGAAACCAGGGCTTTGGGACATAAAATAATTTACCCAAGATTCCACCTAGAAGGCGTGAAGTTAAATCATCAGAAAATGCTTTAAGCATGTAGGGTTTGGGACATCTATACTCCTTAATGATCAAGAGCTAGCATTTATTTAAATGCTTATTATGAGTCTGGCACATATGGATTTTATGTGTATTGTTTAGTTTAATTCTCCCATTACAAAGTAAGTGCTACTAGAATTCTCACTTTAACGGATTAGAAATTAAGGTTGAGGGAAGCCTCATAAAAGATGCATCATCACATAATCAGTAAGTTGTGCGGCCAACCCCATGCACATCTGGAAGGATGCTGACATCCATGTGCTTAACTGCTCTTCTGGATGTACCAGAGATATTCCTTGAGCATCTGTGCCTTACAAAGTTCCACAATAAATACTGATATTTAGCCAGGGTTTAAAAGCACAAACAAAATAGAAAGATGTTTATCCAAAGAATCAGAACTGTATTCCTAAGACAAACTGAAAAAATTCCAGTCAATCTTTTTTTTTTTTTTTTTTTTTTTTTTTTTTTTTTTTTTTTTTGCGGTACGCGGGCCTCTCACTGTTGTGGCCTCTCCCGTTGCGGAGCACAGGCTCCGGACGCGCAGGCTCAGCGGCCATGGCTCACGGGCCCAGCCGCTCCGCGGCATGTGGGATACTCCCGGACCGGGGCACGAACCCGTGTCCCCTGCATTGGCAGGCGGACTCTCAACCACTGCGCCACCAGGGAAGCCCCAGTCAATCTTTTTAACAACCTCATCGAACGGTTTTCTAGTCTTTCAATGAATGGGTTTCTGACTCTGTTTTCTTCTTTGTGTGTAAACTTGTGCCAACTAGATCTTGCCTATTAGAAAAAGATGCACAAAACCTGTCTTAATGAATTCCATGTGAGGAATTGTGTAACCATCTCTCACACCTGCTCTCCAACAGGTAGCTGCTGAAGGTGGGTGTCTCTGATCTTGTTGATGCCTTCCCACAACTGGAAGGGGGTGTTGATTCCTTCCCTCAACTGGAAGGGGCTGTTAGGTGCACCCACCATTGCAATAAAGAGGTTGACAGATTCCCCAAGAATGTAACAAAGGGCTAGAGGACGGCATGCGTGGAGAGGAAATTGGACGTGAACGCCAGGGCTCTACAAAGAGCTCCCAAACTAGGCCCTTGTAAAAGTGAATAGTGAGCTGCATAGACTAGTTCCTTCACACTGAGCTCAACACACATCTTTAAACATAAGATTGTCAAGGAAGCAGATACTTGGAAACCCTTTCATCTTAATTAAAGTTATGTGGGCTACGAAATACTTTTCCTTTATATTAAGCTCTTATTCCTGTGGAGAAATTTCTATTTGTTTTTATCTAATTTGAGCTTCAAGGTTAATCTCGGTTTAAGACTTTCACTCACTGGGAGAGACAGTCCATCCGGTTCACCCCTGATCCCATGTATATGCATGCATCCACCAGGACCCTGCTGGGCTCCAGAGCCTCTTGCTGATGGTGGATTCTTTACACTGTTCCCTTCAACAGAAAGAATGGGCTGTGGATCTGGGAAGGATATATGGAATGGCAAGGATTTTGCGAAAGGTCACAAAGCTTTCTATTTTAGGGAACCACATGCCACAGTCCTTAAATGTGGAGTTCCTGATAAAACTTGCTCTGAGAGGCAGAACCTGGTGTTTTTACGGTAGGGAAAGCAGGAGGAAGAGGGACCCACTGGAGACAAAGAAGGGGAAAGCATGTTATTCCAGAAAGGGGTTTTCGCAGACGTGGAGACAACTGATAGATCAGATTGCTTGGCACACCGTGCTCCCTAATTTTCTTCAAAAAAATATACATTTGGTTGAATTAGACTGATGATGGAAGTGACTCCTGCTTTTGCTTTCAAAGAGAAAGTAAGAACTCATAAAAAAGTTGCAGGAGATGGAATGTGGGATCTAATTGGAATTTCTTAGAATTTTTTCTTTGAGGGTCTGCCTTTCCTATATGATGGTAAGTCATCTTCAACGCAATTATGCGATTAGTCCCTGAGAAAGAATATGTGCTAAAAAGTTGGGGAAAGGATTAAAGGAAGGATCTGATGGGTAGGGTGCATGTTCACCCACACCCTGAGACCATGCACACGACAAACATCGTGAATTAATTATATTAATCATTAATCTATCATGGTACTCTTTCCACCTGAAGCTACATGCAACCTCACAACCCTTGACAATAACCTTCCCTTACCAGAACCAAGCAATCAATGGTGGCATAAGACATGAAGCCTGTTTATCAGGGAGGGCTTCACATTTCATTTTTCCAAGATATTTCAAAAATATCTGGCCTTTATGTGATATGCACGATTCACTTTCCTACTAAGTTGACCCCATTCTCTTTCCCTTCACCCACTTTTATACAAAGCCTCGACCAGCTGGCTTGGAGTCCCATTCTCAGTTCACCCCAACTCCAGGCATTTCTAGTGCGTAAATCCATGAAACTTCTGGTAGACCGTTGACCCAGGAGAAGACAGAATTCTGATGAAGGTGCTCATATTTAGATCATCATGATTCAGAATGGCACTGAAAGGGTTTCTGGAGTTTAGGGCAGGAAGTTTTATCTCTGTCATATGAGTTTTCATCTGAGAGAACTAGGCTTCCTGTGCACACAATGATGTACTTTGATTTGGGAAAGCTGGATTGATATTCTGGATGAGATTCCATGTGTGTGACCTTGGGCAACTTCCCACACTAATCAGGGCCTTGGTTTCCCCATTTGTGAGGAGGATGGACTTTACGCTTGCCGAGGTCCCTTCTTGGGGACCTTGGAGTAGATGAGAGAAGTCAGCTCCTCAAGCACGTTGCCGTGGTGTGGAAGATAGCCCTGTTGCAATAAGGACCCATCTCTTCCCTGACCACGTTACTGAAACAGAACCTAGATGGTAATATCTACCCATGAAGAGAGACTGGAGGGATTCAAGAGAGCTTTGCCTCATGGCTCGTCTTCATGAACGTTAAGTTATAAGTAATACCTTTTTTTAAGTTCTTTTGCATTGTTTCCCATTTTGAGTAGTAATGCAAGCCCTGCAATATCTATTTCACCACAGCTGGAGTCTATTTGTTTTAACTTTGCAATTATTTTTAATTAAATCATTTGTGTAAAGGAAATCTATGTACTAGTTCAAAAATAACAAAAAAGATAGGTTACTAATAAAGATACCTCACTCAGTTTCTTGTGTGCCCTTGAAAAGAAATATAAGTTCTCTCCTTTTAAAAGGTACACACACACACACACACACACACACTTTTTATTCCTTTCTTTTTTCACTACATGTGCTTAAGGTCTTTCTAAGTCAGTACATGGGAAGTTTCTTATTTTGTTAAAAAAATTTAAACATTTGCAGAGCATCTCATTATATAGATGTATTATTCTTTAACTGATCATATTGGTGGCCATTTAGGTTGTTTGGGTTTTTGCTGTCACAAACAACGCTGCAGTGAATGAATATTTTTATTCATCCACCATTTTTCATGTGTGCAACTTATCTGTTGGAGAAATTCACAAAAGGAAAATTACTGAACTGAGCAACACATGCATTTATAATTTTGATAGATATTGCCAGACTGTTTCCATAGGGGTTATATCAATGGACACTTACACCCGAAATGTATGAGATTGCCTATTTCTCCTGGCTTTCCAATGGTAACTTTTGGTAAATGGTAACTTTCCAATGGTAAAAAACCCTTTTAACATACATATAGAAAAGTACAAAACCCGTAAGTGTATAGCACAATGAATTTTCATAAACCTGACACACACGGTAATCAGCACCCAGATTAAGAAACAGAATAATTCTCATGACCCCAGAAGCCTCCTTTCCAGCTCTAGCCACTATCCCTCACTCCAAGGGAACCTCTATTCTGATCTCTAAAAGCATAGATTAGTTTTACAACAGTTGGTAATGCTTACATCAAAGGTGGTTTGTCCTAAAAATATTCTTTGCTTTTCTAGACGTACTACATGTCTTGACTCTAAGTACAAAAAATTCAGTCAGAACGCATTCCCACACATCACCCACCTTTTTGTCAAACAGGTCCAGTAAAAAGCTTCCTATCCTTTTCCAAGAATGTTTGAGATGACATCAAACCTGCCCATTTTATCTGGTCGATCTACTATTGCAAAGCATTTTTGTTTTCCTCAGATTGGAAAATTGAGGTGTTACAAAATGATTTTCACCAAGTTGAGCGAAGTATTTGAAATGATTTCTGACTTAAAATATAGAGTATATGGAATAAATGGAATTCATTATTTTAGCAGAAGAACCTTGAGAAAAACCCAAAGAGCCACCCAAGCTTCAGAGTCTCTTAAACGGAAGGAGAACAAACGTAACTCCTGTTTGAGGCAGACCGATCACATAAAATAAAGTGTTGGGGACCAAACAAATAAATGAAGGTTTTGAGCATGAACCTAAACCACAAGTCAGCCTCATGCTCCATACTGCGGGTGTTGAGTTGCAATTAAGAAGCTTTACACAAGGGCAACTCTAGTTAGCATCCTCCAGAATGACTAGCAACAAGAATTTATTTAAAGATGCTTAGCGATTTTTCTTATGATTCACTAAGCATGCTTAGTGATTCTCTGAAGCAACAGAGGGGAACCCAGCTGGTAATAAATAAGATGCTGCTCTAGACTTCTTCCTCTCTGAAATCTCCACACTGCTATTGTTGTATTTTCTTGGCTTCATGCCTGCGGATTTCCATGACTTTCCTAAGAATATCCTGCTTTGCTCTTTCAGTCCTTACCTTCTGGATATTTCCAGCTTTCCCTTCCTCCTTTTCTGTGAGCCAACCTATCATCGTCAAGAGTCAACTGAATTGGTGGTGCGATGCCTCATGAAGAAATTACAAGCAATTCACAAATAAATGATAAAAAACATGATAATCTGTCTATCTGATTTCTCTGAAGACCTGCCTGGCTTATTAATTAATATGAAAAAGCCAGAATGCATGGTCTCTAGACTAATTTTATTTTATGTATTATATCTCCTAGGTTCCCTGAAAGATTTAAGATGACTTACAAAAATATACTATTCAGAAAGATAAGCTATATTAGAATAAGAAAGATCAGGAAAAGAAACAACATGGGTAGTGATATTAAATGAAATGAAAAAGGCAATTTGAACCACAAATATTTATCGTTAAGTCCTTTGCACTTTATGGAGGACAAAGTTGACTTTAAAATTCCTGGAAGTTAACATCAATAGGCGAATATGAAAAGTTATAGAACTGGTTATTGCCCAGAAGATACAGAAGCAAACCCACTGTTTGGGAGAGGCACTATTCTTGTTACCAAAACAAGAAACAAAAGTCTCCAAGGGTTGTCACAAAGAAGATACTTAGTAATGTAAACAACAAGGTCTACAGAGCAGGTGTTAGGAAAGCATTTCTAAGGGCGCTAGATCATCACTGTCTTCAGTGGTTAGATGGTACTAGTCCAAAGAATAGTGTGGCTTAAGGTCACAGATTTCCAACTATCAGTGTAAACATGAGATGTTCCAGAAAAAGACAGCTGAATCACACATACACCATTACAAAAATGGTTCAAGATTAGTATCGGCCTGGATGGTGGTTCATCTGGGTTTCCAGCTAGGATTGGAGACATACATTTTAACAGTCTGTTGAGCTGGTAAAGAAGAGTTGGTATCTTCTAGTTGAAGAATGAGGCACTTAAGAAGTTCTCATAATTTCCCTGAGGACAATTCACCGGCTATTTAGAGGTAGTCAGGAACCTGGATTTGCTTGGGACCATGACTAAGATTTTCCGTACAAAATAATTTTAGATCTACTCTAATGTACTGAAACATGGGCAATGGAAGGTCCAAAGATCCCCACCCTAGGGCTTGAGAACTGCTTGAATTCACCCTACGTTTAAAAGCAAGAAATCTCAACAAAGCCCCCAGGGGATGCCCGCTGTCAGCCGTGAGATTTCCGGATGAGTTCTCTTAGATAAACTAGTGGCACAGCTATTATTACTCTGAGGACATAAATAAAATTTACACAATACTTTACCTGTACAATCATGCATTATCTTAATGGCTAAGTTCCAGATTAGACACAATAAAAATCTCTTTCTACTAATTGCAGTATCTTTTCTGATGAGAAGGAAATGCAATGTACGCACTGCAACCCTAACTACAGAAAAATATTCCTTAGCAGAACGAAATAAAATATAGATCTACTATTCTTTCTGCACTTGATCTTTTGTGTTTGATCATAAATGCACATTGTGAAGAGATGCCTCCTACCTCCAAGCTAAACACTGTTTGCTACTCATTAGTGATTTATAAATGATATTTTCTCCCTGGTGACATATCTTTTGATATGATTCTCTAATAATAACATCCAACAATATTAAAATAAGAACATCCCCATGTATTGTGATCATCTTCAACTACATTTCCTCATGAAAATTAAATTTTAGCACACCAACTGATATTGTATGCATATATTTGTCTACCATCATTATAAATCTCCTAAGGGTCTCTATAAAATGATAGTTTTGCCTCTTTGCAGTAATTCTACCTAATGCTCCAAAGCAAGAAACTAATTACATGCTGACTTTTCACTAGCTTTGATCTTTCAAATACCATACGATGGAGGTTCTATAGGTAATCATATAATTACAATTCACTAAATGAGTTGAAATTAGCCATAAACCTTTTTATTTAAATTGTGTTAACTGCTTCTTCAGGAACACTGTCGGCACTTCTATTCCTTCCTACATAAGTTGGCCGATACAAGGTTTCAAACTAAAATCTGATTATGGTCACTAATGTTTATAACAAATGCCTCATTATAACAACAGAAGCGCCAATGAAGATGAATATGCGAAGAATTTCTTAAAATATGCTTAAGGAAAGGCCAAGGATAAACTATAGTGGTATAAGGAAATGACTGAAATTTCTCAGGGGAATGTTCTAGTCGGCAAGAAAAAAAATGACCTCACTTGTGTTTTCCCATTGAGTTGGTGCGGTATTTCCTGCAAGAAAAATTAAAGACAATTGTTTCTTTCAGTATACCATGGGACTATGTATAGAAAGAGAAAAACAAATTCTGGATTTCACTTTTGGAAAACAGCAGTCCAGACTGATGGGAGTATTAGCTAAGGATTGCCTTTTGTTTGTTTGTTTGTTTGTTTTTTTTAAAGATCACTTAAATTTCCTTTATTCAAAACAGTCATTACTGTCAGGAATGTTTAACTTCCTGTTGGAATTTTCTTTAACATTATGTATGATACTATTTTTCTGGGTTGCTTTTATTTGGCACTGAAACTTTCTTTGCTTGTGGGCAACACTAGACCAAGGCCTCACAACTGGGGGTAATTTCGTCCCTCAAAGGATATTTGACAATGTCTGGAGACACTTCTGGCTGTCACAACTGAGGGGGTTCAACTAGTATCTAGTGGGTAGAGGCCAAGGGTGCTGCTAAACATCCCACAATGCACAGAACAGATCCCACAACAAAGAATATCCAGCCCCAAATGTCAATAGTGCTGAGGTTGAGGAACTCTGCCTTTGACCACATAAAATAAAGCGAGTATAGATTAGTAACTACTTGGAAAACGCTTTAAATGAAGAAACTCAAGTCTTTTGAGTGAGCCAACTGGTTGTGAATTTCCTCTTTGAAGTTGACCCCTAAAGGTATGGAAAGGAAACATTCTATTGTTTGGAAAACAGACCTCTACTTCTACTGGGTTTATGGACCTTATTTATCTAATAACATTCAGAACCACACAGAACCCTGATGGTCACATTTGCATTAGAGTTGAGTAAACAAAGTTTGTTTTGACTTGTCATCAATCATGACATGTGATCACAGGGCATATTGCGTGTAAGAGGCAGTTGTTTTATCTGGAGCCTCAGCCTTGAAAAAATCCAAAACAGTGAAGTTGTTTATTTGACACCACTCCTGACCTGACTGCAGTGCTACATTCTAGGAGAAAGTAAAACACACACTGCTCTCTGATTATTTGTAATTATATAGGAAGCCTACTTCTCCAGTGAACTTGCTGTGTTCTTAGGACTAAAAAGAAACAGGAAAAGCTTAAAAAAAAAAAAAAAAAAGGAAACAAAAATCCCCCAAGGAAGATGGGGTGAGTGTGATTAAGTGTTATTTCCCAGCCATGTGTAGAACCAAGGAGGACTCCTATTTTATGTTTTCAGGAGGATGAGTTTTCAGAAGTTACTAGAGTATTAGTATAAGAGTATTAGAGTGCATAGCTCTAGGAATTGCACCCCTTCAGAGCCCTTTGTTCCAAAGAATGAAATTACATACACAGGAACACCCAGCTTCTGAGACGCAACCATAAACACAACAGACATACACACTTTGAGCTTCATGAAGGTGGATGACCAGCACTGCTTCAGACACATAATACTTGACCTATTTTCCAAACCTTCTTGCTTTCTTTGATCAGACTCACGTCCAATGTCAACTCCTTCCATTCTGTTTGAAGATGGTCTTTCACTAACTTTGGCTGCCTAGGAAAGACATGTTTGTATCCTGGGGCATTAACTGACCTTCCAGTATGGTGCTGAGCAGCCTGCTCTGGCGGAAACAAGACTGTGTCCTAACCTTGGTTCTCCCATGTACCTACTGAGCAATTAACTTCAACCACTTGGCTTTTCCATTCAACGATTCGTGGGATATCATCCAAAACCCTCTTGGGTTGATATATTCTTTGATTCTTTTGGACAAATGACATGCAAATTCAACTGTCATTTCTTTCTTATGCAGGTCGTTACAACTACTTATAACATACTATTAAGTTAATGAACAAAACCCAAACCTCATTTTCATGAGCTAAAATGACTCTGTAATGAAGCTATCACTGGAGCTCAAAGACTTAGGATTTTCAGATATTGTGCTACAAAGCCTCTCCCTACCCCACATGTGCACACAGAAGAAATCCCGGTGGGCCCTGATGAGTGGATGCCAGGGCCATGGTTTTTGTTTGCTTGTTTTGTTTAAGTGGGATGTGCTCAAAAAACATACAGAGTCCATTGCTCTAGTCTCTGTTTCCTCATCTTCAACTTAGGACAATCGGACTAGCAGACTTCAAAGCTACATTCCAATGATTTGAGGGGGAGCACATTTACCAGTTCAGGTCTACCTTACTTCCTCTTGGGTCAAGCATAACTTATCACTGGGTTGGGAAGGAGGGACATAATACTAGCCAAATGGGCATTCTATATTATATGAAAAGAAGACAATACTTTGGGTGTAAGGATAATCAACATATTCATTTTGATGCAGCAAGTTAATTTGACCCTTGTTTGCCTGAGGAACTTGATACTTGGCTTTCTCTGCTTAGAATACGTTACCATCCACCCTGTCAAACATTATTTAGTTTTAGGGACTCAGCTCAGCATCCCTTCCTCTGTGAAGTTTCCTCCTGTAGCATGGGGTCACTCCTTCCTCTCTTTGACTACAGCCCTTAGCATATACGGACACCCACACTATCATGCTATTCTATACTTTTAAGAGCTTTATTGAGGTATTTTTATGTCATATCATAAATTCGCCACTGAAATATACAATTCAATGATTGTCAGTAAATTTATGGAGCTGTGCATTCGTCACCGCAATCCAAGTTTAGAACATTTCACCAAAAAGAACCTTGGTTCTTTTGTTCCTTTGTGCCCATTTACTGTCATTCCCCATCCTCACTGACCCTCAGACTATCACTAACCTACTTTCTGTTTCTATAGATTTCATCATGTCCCTTGCTATTGATACTTCTTCTGTGCTTTTCCTTGAGAAGATTCTAACATCCCTGAAGGCTTGGATAGTGATTTTATTTTTTAACCCTTTCTTCCCGACTCTTAGCACAAGTGCCAGAACATAGGTGATAAATAATGGCATGTAACATTTATCAAAACTTCCATTTATTTTAAATATGCAATTAAGAGCATTACAAATTCCAATTTAATCCGTAAAACAGTCACTGGGTAGGCACTATTTTTATCAACTTCAGAGATAAGGATACAACCTTAGAGTGGTTAAATAACACACCCAGGGTCACGTCAAGATTTGAAGCCCAGGTTGTCTGACTCCAAATGAATGAATGAATAACAAAGAAAGGAATTCTTAATCTGGAACAGAGTTTCTTAATGGTAGAGGAGATTCTAATGAGATCTCATGAATTTGTTTACAATCTTTTAGGCGCCTGTAGTATACACTCCTGCTGCAATGTCCCGCCCATAGATTTCATTAGAATTTCAAAGGCAGACAAGATCCAAAAATGAAAGTGCCCCCTTGTGTAAGTACTGAGAAGAGATAAAATAGTGATGAGTCAGGGTCCCTCAGTGTGCTTCTATCCTATTAAGATAAGAAGGTAGCTGCAATCTTAACCTCTGTGTTCCGTGGATCACTATTTGAGCAAGGTTTTCTAAGAACCCACTTGTCCCAAACCTCATTCTATGTTCAAAATAAGGAAGTTACCCCTACCTCGTGTATATCAAAGGAAACACCTTCCCACTCTTTGCTCTTCCTTTGTTTCAAGCTGCCTGTCATGTCAATAAAGTTGTTGGAAAAAAAAATTCAAATGGGAGAAAGGCTGTAAATGGAGAACCCCTTAGATCCTTCCTTCTCCCTGGCGTAAACTCTTTCTTTTCCCTCCAGAGCTGGGGTAAGTTAATTGTATTTGAATGAACAATTCTAATAAAGCAGTGACCTTTAATACCAACTGGTGTTTTTAATTTTGATTCACTGTCAGTCACTCCAACGTGAGCCACCCCAGGATGTGAGCAGTGGAAAGGCCAGTATGTACAGAGAGGAGAAAAATAAACACGCAGAGCTGGGTGCTGCCCTCAGGTAAACACAGAGATGGCAAATCTTACAAAGAGATGCAGACTAGAGACTCCTTACAAAGGACTCAGGAACATGGTGGAAAAAAATCAGAACCACAAGTATTATGAAACCCAACTGGAAAATTTTCTTTTCTTTCTATCTAGAAGATAACAGAAAAGCCAAAAAAAAAAAAGAAATGGATTTGTCTAGGGACTGACAGTCGTCAACTCCAATCTAAAGTAGAAAATGAATAGCTCCATCCTCAGCCCAACCCCCCACTCCACTCCCCCATGACAACCAGTGTAACCATATAGTATTTATCGTTCCATAGAAGCTAGTTGGTCTTACACAGTATATACTAAAATTTAAACAGAACATAATTCAATATTCCATTTAAATGTTTTTCTACCTTCACAACTTGTCCAGAGTAATGTAAAACAAAAACAGATATGGCATCTTCCTTCAGAGGGTCTCTTTCAAGAGGTGTTAGAGGCTTTGCCATGGGAGTGGACCCCATACCAATATATTTATGTCTATATTAATGACATCGTTACAGGCATTTTATTTCAACCCAATAAAAATTTCTTATGCATCTATTATATTTAGAAATAAATGGAACCACCAATTGTTTCACATGCAAAAGTGCATGTGTTTATTCACTAAATGTATCACTGAGTTCACTGTGGAAACACTGCTCTAAGCACTGGATATAGAGCAGTGCATGGACAAAACTGTGTAAGTGTGTGTGTGTGCACATGTGCACTCTGCCACAGAGGGTGGGGTGGGGTGGGCACTGGGAATGAACTGCAAATCAGCCTTCCTCATCCTCGACCCCCAAGAGCCCTCACAGCACAGAGGAGAGTATCTGAGGGTCTCATGTTGAAACTACAGAGGATTTCAGCAAACCAGCATTTCTGATCTTCACATTCCACTCATAAGCTGGACTCTGTATCTTTGTTTGCTTTTACTGTAACGATACTGTGTTAAAAGACTCAATGATTTAACTCAGTCAAATGATTTACCTGCATGGGACATTTTGCCTGACAACAGACTAATTATTCCTATGTTCTGGGACTCACCCACAGTAACTGTTGCTTCTTGTAGGTCTACATGCCAGCCCTGCTTTTCAGACGCCCCAGTTCTCAACCTCTT
Source organism: Hyperoodon ampullatus (assembly GCF_949752795.1). Lineage (NCBI taxonomy): Eukaryota > Metazoa > Chordata > Mammalia > Artiodactyla > Ziphiidae > Hyperoodon > Hyperoodon ampullatus. The sequence goes on from NC_136923.1 coordinate 20,385,117, forward strand.
CCCTTAGAGGTCACAGAAATCATACAATAGGCCAGTAAGTAGTACAAAGACATGATGTAAGTATTTCCCACTACAAACGGACTGGCCTTCCCATTGACAAACTGGCCTTATGGTTTCATTTGTGGACTAGTTCATGGCAAGCACAGTGAGTGTTGCCCAATTTGAGGAATCTTTCTAAGTCCTGTCAACCAACAAAATTGTGCATATTGAAATATTCCTGCCTCTCTCATCAGACCTTCCTTCATGTCTTTATCTCCACTGCCTAATGCCATGCTTAGGCATTCAAATGTTGAAAAATGTCCTAAATTTATGGGAAATAAAATAGTTTAGGACCTGTAGGCATCCTGACCTTATGGTATGATCCCTTCATCTTAAGCACAAGGACATTGTAGCCCAGAGAGGCAAATCACACAGTTATGTCAATTTAAATGCATCCCAAAGACATTTCACTGGGGAAAAAGAAAATTAATGAATGTTATTCTGGATATAGAAGATGGACACAGTAGCTAGTAGAAATGTTCATAAAAGTACATATAGGTTGCCGTTTTGAACTACCTACATGTACTTATATGAACTCAGATGGGTTAACATGAAACATATCTGATATTTCAAAAAACTTGGGAGTGGTAAATATTCATGATTTCCTAGGTGATAATATACAAGTACAGCATACCTCTATGTTTGAGATTAAAACAAAATGAAACAAAAACCCCATATGGTATAACATTAAATTCAGGAAGGTGTTTAATACTATCTCTGTTGGCAACAATGATTAGAATATGGCTTTAAGGTCTAATCTGATTCCAAATGTATTTCTTAGTGAGAATCTAAAATGATTCACTATCTATGGTTTTGATTAAAATAATATTTTGTTAGACTCTAATAGAACGTTAATACCCTCATGAGCCAGGCTGGCTCCATTCAGTGTTCATCTTAATTAGCTAACATTAACCATCATTAGGATTTTATATGGTACAATGCACATTACTTCATAACTTCCACCCAGATCACATGGAGCTAGATCATAATACATGTTATCAATCATCAACTTCCTGGGCTTTCTTAACACCTAGCTTTTATTTTAAAAGTTAAGGTCAATGTTAAGTGCTACACTGCAGCTGAAAAAGTTTAAAAAAACCAACGTTAATTAACAATGTTAATTAAATGTTAATCATGTAAATGAAAGCACTTTCCATTCACTTGCCTAGTAAATTATAGTCAGGTAGTGGCCTATATATTATTTGAGATGACATAGGAAAATGGCATCCACTAAGAGGGAATGGGGAAGAAAACTGGATAACACAAAAATTCACACACGTTAAGTGGTTTTTGTTTTTTTTTTTTGACATGGAAAAATCTACCTTTATTTCCAGAGAACTCACTGAGTGATATAGGGGATGGGTATAGAAAAAATAAAGGTGAATGTTTTGAATAGTGCAATAGTTGGGAGGTCTTTTTTCCAACTAAGCCTATCTTCGTCTGACATAAGATGCAGACCACAGACACTTGGCTTCTGTATTTTGAGTTAATGGAAAGAAGGTATTTTTAAACAATATTTTAACATTAAGAGTATTACAAAGCAGCTAGGGACCCTCAATCAATAAGACCATCTGGAAAGATTCCACATTCCTAATGTGCAGGCCTGTTTTATCCCTGTCCTATTGGCAACAATCATTGCTACCAACAGGGAATCAGATCAGAAATGTTAAGTCTCTTTTGACTTTGCAAACTGTGTTGTGGTTCTGAATTCTAAAGCATACAAGGAAAACTTTATGTAATGACACTTACTTCAGTAAATGTGTAAGTGTCTACTATATGTCAATCCTGTGGAAAGGTAAGGATGGGAATTGTGTGGGTGTGCAACCCTTCCTTATTCCAATGCTACTGGATAAAACATAAGACATCAGAATCTGAATACACACACACACACACACACACACACACACACACACAGAATTTAGGAGTCACTGAGGCTAAGTTAATTTCACAGATAAGACTGGAGGCCCACAGAAACTATCAAACTCTTAGAGGAAAACATAGGCAGAACACTCTATGACATACATCACAGCAAAATCCTTTTGGACCCACCTCCTAGAGAAATGGAAATAAAAACAAAAATAAACAAATGGGACCTAATGAAACTTCAAAGCTTTTGCACAGCAAAGGAAACCATAAACTAGACCAAAAGACAACCCTCAGTATGGGAGAAAATATTTGCAAATGAAGCAACTGACAAAGGATTAATCTCCAAAATTTATAAGCAGCTCATGCAGCTCAATAACAAAAAAACAAACAACCCAATCCAAAAATGGGCAGAAGACCTAAATAGACATTTCTCCAAAGAAGATATACAGATTGCCAACAAACACATGAAAGAATGCTCAACATCATTAATCATTAGAGAAATGCAAATCAAAACTACAATGAGATATCATCTCACACCAGTCAGAAAGGCCATCATCAAAAAATCTACAAATAATAAATGCTGGAGAGGGTGTGGAGAAAAGGGATCCCTCTTGCACTGCTGGTGGCAATGTGAATTGGTACAGCCACTATGGAGAACAGTATGGAGGTTCCTTAAAAAACTACAAATAGAACTACCATATGACCCAGCAATCCCACTACTGGGCATATACCCTGAGAAAACCATAATTCAAAAAGAGTCATGTACCACAATGTTCATTGCAGCTCTATTTACAATAGCCAGGACATGGAACCAACCTAAGTGTCCATCATCAGATGAATGGATAAAGAAGATGTGGCACATATATACAATGGAATATTACTCAGCCATAAAAAGAAACGAAATTGAGCTATTTGTAATGAGGTGGATGGACCTAGAGTCTGTCATACAGAGTGAAGTAAGTCAGAAAGAGAAAGACAAATACCATATGCTAACACATATATATGGAATTTAAGAAAAAAAAATGTCATGAAGAACCTAGGGGTAAGACGGGAATAAAGACACAGACCTACTAGAGAATGGACTTGAGGATATGGGGAGGGGGAAGGGTAAGCTGTGACAAAGTGAGAGAGTGGCATGGACATATATACACTACCAAACGTAAAATAGATAGCTAGTGGGAAGCAGCCGCGTAGCACAGGGAGATCAGCTCGGTGGTTTGTGACCACCTAGAGGGGTGGGATAGGGAGGGTGGGAGGGAGGGAGACGCAAGAGGGAAGAGATATGGGAACATATGTATATGTATAACTGATTCACTTTGTTATAAAACAGAAACTAACACACCATTATAAAGCAATTATACTCCAATAAAGATGTTAAAAAAACAAAGAGTGGAGGGCCAAAGTTGCTAAAAGGTGTCACCAAAATCTGAGATATGTAAGGCTGGACCCAAACAGTTCTGTGTATTTTTACCATTTAATTCTTGTGTGTCATCTGAAAGGAGGCTTGCATTTGTTTGCTTATTGGAGCAGCAGGACAAGCCCACTTGTCCAGGTTGCTCTTCAGCCTGACCCACAGGATAGAAGATGATAGTGGATGTTATAAAACAACAAAAAGAGAACCAGAATCATTAATCCAGCACTGGATGAATGTGGACCAAACTGTACTGCAGCCCCACAGCTGCACTGGGAGCTGCCTCTCCTGATCCTGCATTTCCTTCCTTTCTTTCAATTCCATGAGACACATCATAACTTTTCATCCACTGCTTTTCTGCTTAAGTTAGAGAGTGTGTTTCTGCTGACTGCAACGCAAGAATCTTAATGAAAGAAATGACCCTTATGTGTGTGCTGTTTCAGCAGAGAGGAGATTGGCTGAGGTTTAGGAGAAGTTCCCAGGGCAGGAGCTTGTTCCCTACATGTCCCTACTGGAGGGAAAGGGATTGAGAAGGGAGACTTCCCTGCTCCACTCAACAAGGTAATTAAATGACTCTCAGTCTTTTACATTGTGATCACCATTAGCCAAAAATCACTTGTATTACACCTTATTTGAGACCTAGGTGTGCCACAAATTTATAGTGTGTCACCTCTCGAATCATCGTGTGATTTTATGCTTTGGGTTCAATTTCTAGGGTTAGGAAAGTGGGAATGATGCATCTCTTCCAGAAAAGACCAAGGTGAATGATTTCCAAGGGAAAAATACCTGCCAGTATCTTTTTTTTTTTTCTTTTATAACTGAAATGGGTCATGAAGTCATTTACGAAAAATTGAAACATTCAAGTCCCATTGATTTCTCCATTTAGAGTTTCTAATCTTATGACCAAGAAGGGAGTAGGAGAAACTATCTCCATTCAAAAACTTTTGACTTTTCTTCCCTCTTCCTGAGGACAGGCTGGGACCTGGGACCCTTTGTTGCAGTGCTTGCACCTGGACAAACGTCTCCTCAAGCAACAGAATACTAAGAAACTACAAGGGACTAAAAATAACTGTGTGCATGTGCAATTGGGGCAAATTATGGACAGCAAGATACAAAATGACCAAGAAAAACACTAACTGCTACTTCTGAAGAGCCAAAAACAGGGTGTTGGGTGTTGGAAGCAAAAGCAGGGTACTGCGCATGACCCCTGCACACACCACCACCAAAAGGGTGGGCAAAACACCTAAGCCACCCCTCTGGCCCGACCCCTGGACATACCCCTACCCTCACCCCATATAAGGAATCAGCTCACGACGCGCCCCCCCTGCCCCCTGGGAGAGAGCAAAGGCACCTGGTACTTGTTTTTGCTCCCCCTTGCTGAAGCAGGGGCCCCAATAAAGCCTTGCCTGAATTTCTTGTCTGGCCTCTGATCAATTTCTATTGACTGGGGGAGGCTACGAACCCTGGTCGGTAACATCCCTACCTAGAAAACACACACACACACTCCAAGAAGAAACTACTTGGAGATCTATCTTTGCTTTTTCAAAATCCAGTACTTTCTCTGATCATAATTTCCCCCGGAAACATCTGGGCCTATCTATATCCATTATAAGAAAATAAATTTTTTAAGAGAAATTTCAGTCTTAGGGTGACTTTTAATGCCTTCCCTTTAATAGTCAGAAGCCAACACCATTTAATTTGGCAGACTACCTTGAAGATCAAATATAAGTCACTATGATTGGTGAATAGGAATGCCCACACAGTTTTTTTTGAGACTTTTCCCATCCCGCTTAGGTAGATATATCAGTTCTAGAACATAGCAACCTGAAATTTGTATATTTGTTGTTGAAAGGCCAACACTGAAAGTTGATATCTTTGGGAGATTTTTATTTCCAGAATTCTGCATCTAGATTGGCAGTAGGATTCTCAGGGCAGTTAACAGAAGTGCCAAGTTGGTGGGGTTCACATGGAAGGCCTGTCTAAGGGGCATACACAGGAGCAGTTGGCAAGGGCTGGAGGAGAGGACCACCAGTTGGCAAAGCCCTGGGGACACAGGGTTAGCTCTGTGATTATTATTAATGGAAGGCACATACCCCAGACAGAACAGAAATTGGAATCCTCTGTTGTTCTGCGGACCAGAGAAGTGAGCAAAAGGCAATTTTTTGGTTTTGAAATTAGTTACACTATGTAAGAGTCCCTAGTACCCTCAGAAGCCTAGGGAACAGAAGAGTCAAACATTAATTTTTTCCTTAGTTAGTAAATCAAAAGTTGTGATCACGATGAAACCAAAGGAAGGGACATCTAGAAATTCTTAACTTTAATCATTCACCACACTTGCGGAGTGTAGGCCTCACATGGAATCGGAGACACACAATCACAAGCAGCAGTTTTGATGATGTGATTTACTACTTGTGACTGAGCTTTTGAGATGGAATTAGATGCGGCAAATTTATTTTTAAGAGGCACACATAATTTGTTTTCGGAATTTTGATTCAAAAATGAGATAAGAGAAAGCTACTCTTGGGAAATTTGTATGTCTGAAATTGTTTTTCCTTCACACACGGTAGCCCCAAGATAAACAAACGCACCTATCTGAAAGCAGTTCACTTTCTCTTGGAAGCATTTTTACTTCTGTAAACAAAATGCTAAACTAGGAAAAAAGAAAATGACTATCAATGGAGTGAGTCACCAAAAAATGTTAACCTGAGAGCATTTTGAAAAGGAAGAAAAAACTTGCAAAATTAGAAAACAGTAAACTTCTTAATTGTATGTTACGTAGATGGGGAACAAACATAGTATTAGAATTTTCTTCTTGATAAATAATAAAATTCTTTGGCCATCAAAGGATTTTATTTTTTGATTGGAAATATACTTTATTTACAAATAAACCATTCCCATGTGATCTGAATCTCTCTCCTCACCCCCATCCTGCTCCATTCAGTCATTTAAAGATTTAAAGGCCCTTATTTTTGAAGGAAACTCTGGCCGTGTCCATTATATAATAATAATACTAATGATGATGATGATGGAAAAGCACATAAAAATATCTCAACCATCTTTTACAGTTAAGCATAAACAACATGGGATTTCTCCCCTGCCATTCACTCACTTAAAAAACATTTGAATGAGATGCTTGTTTTTAAATTTAAAGGGCTTCACTTTAATTTAGGATTTCTCAACCCCAGCTTTGGTATCATAAAAAAAATGATGCACAAAAGAAAAATTCAGCTATTTTAAGTGATTTCTCCCTCTTCTTATTTGTTCTCTTTCCTTTTTTTTTTTTTTTTTTTTTTTTGCTATTTGGTGCAACTGGCAGTATACATTTGTAATGTAAATTTGGTCTAACATGCATAAAACGTTGGCCAAAGAAGGATGATTTTCCATTTGATGCCATGGGTTTTCGTTCAGGAAATAAATGTAATCATGTGTTGAGTCGCTGGTGTAAAACACCCAAAGTTTTGTAATCCCAGGGGATGTGCTGTGGGATGGTTACAGTCTGAGGAAATACTGTTCTCTTTTCCTTTCTTCAAGGCTTAGGCAGTTCTTTGTTTGTAGACTTAACTTAGTCACACTTTGATTTGTTGTGCTTTTCTGATTTTCTTTATTAAGTTACCAAACCCTTAAAACCAAAGCATTAAATGAAAGTTCTGGAAGACTGAAATCTGAGAAGCAACAAAATACTGCCTCCTTCCCTTTTCCCTACCTGTATTTAGTGCTTACATTGTCTGTATTAGCATCAACATTGAAAAGCCAGGTAATGGTAGACATTCATTGGAAATAACATGAGTGTGTGAAGGTCATTACCAGGCACCATGCTTCCATTTTCACAGGGCTGTTGCTTGGGACCAAAAAAAAAAAAAAAAGGATTCTTCACTGGAAGTCAAAAATCAGTAAATCAGCAGGCAGATTAAGGAAAAAAAAAAAAAAGATTCTCTAAAATTCCAGGATATTCTCCAGCCATCCAAGAGATCCGTCTTAAGGCCAGCAAACGCTGGCCTTAAGAGGGAAAAGAATGGACTCATTTTGGAAAGTGAGACATTAAGCAAACTTAGTAATTCTTAGAATTACTGGCTATCTCCTTGGTACAGAAACAGGGGGGTTGGTGCCTGGATTCCAGAACAGAATGGAACCAAAGAGAATGATATAAAATGTGTCAATTCCCCAACAGCTTCATGTAAAATTCTTCTTCTAACATTTATTTTTTTCTTTGCAGCATCTTAATAGCATGACATTTCTGCATCTGAGGCATAGAAAACTTTATTCTTTAAGTGGCATCAACTTCAGCACAGTCACAGGACTCAGAACTGCTATGAAGAACTCCCACTCCAGCGTGTGCAATTCTTTACCCCAAACATAAAAACGGAGTGTTTGTTTTGATAACTCTTGAAATATTTTTTCTTTATTTTTGCTCTGAGTCTGAGAACTTTGGCATTTGACTAATTTACCATGCATTTAAGGCTGGTAGCAATATCGGGAAAGAAATATGATAATCACTTGCTGCCACAAAGTATTCTGTATACTGTTCTCTTTTTCAGCTCTAGTTTCACATGTGTTGGTTCAATGGAATATTCAATAGACATTTATAGGAAATAAATTGAGAGATGAATGTAAACCATATGGCATCTGGAGGTTTATTTGCAAAGTCCCTGCATCAAAGCTTTCTCGAGATCACACCATATTAGCTATGTTTTTCCAGTCCAGCAGAATCAGGAAGGTAACCACAGACTTCCTTGATGGAAAACACATGAAAAACAGAGCAAATCTTAATGTGTAGCTTGAGTTGCTGGTCAAGGAGCATCCCTTAAAATAATTTTATTACCAGTGTTTTCAGCACATTGTTTAGAACTGCATTAAAAAACATGAAGCAAGTTGATCTTGCCTATGATTTTCTTCAAAATTATAGGACACATTTCTATTTATTTATACCGATAAAAATTATATCTCTTGAATAGCATTTTCTTGAAACCTCAGGACTATTTTTTTGGATAGGTAAAAGTAAGCTCCAATCAAAGAGAAACTCAACATTTAAATACAGCATGTATACAGCTGTCCATTAGAATTTTTATGAATAGAAACAGTGTATATGAATATACTCACATATTCAAAGGCCACTGTACTAAGCTTTGTAGAATCACATTATTATAAGTAATAGTTAAAAAACACTGATTGGACAGAATGAGAAATGGTCCTCAAACTTAATTTATATATAAAAAAATTTCCTCAACCTTGAATGCTCTCTGCTCTGTGCCGTAGGTTACAGCTAGCATTACCTGTGATTTCAAATTAATTCTCATGCAGCCTGTTATATAAATCATTATGAAATGTCAAAAGCTTGTACACATCTATTTTTTAAGTTTTCACTTACTTTCCAAATAGTTTCCATTTTTCAGTGTCATAGACTTTTCAGCCACTCGGTCAATTTTAATGATTTTTTTATCACTCTAAAAATTTCCCCTCATTTACAGCACATTTGTGTAAGCCTACGCACACGCACACACATGTTATATATCCTGGGATGTGGGTGACGTACATCATGGTAATCTGAAAAACTCTTCATTCTTTTCTTTGGTTCATATTGAATGGTCAAATGATGAGCACCGACAAAGGATAAAATGTTTTGTTATTTAAATAGGCAACAGCTACGGATTGTCCTTTATAAACAAATATTAAAGATTAAAACAATAGTACACTGACTCTTTGCCCCGTGGCCCATCATTCCCAGTTTAGAACAGCTGCTAAGGAAAATGGTGCCTCACACTTTGTGGCAATTACTCAATTATCCATCTCAATGAAGGTCTCCTCCCTTTACAGGTTAAGCTTTGAAATTTATGGCAGTAAGTTAATGCCACTCACAGCTTAAAAAAAAAAAAAAGTATGTGAGCAGCATCACTTAAAAAATATGTGGCTAACTGCTGGAAGCTATTAAAAACCAAATAAACAAAAGAGATTACACTTCAAAGAAATGTCAACAGTTTTTCCTCTCTCAGAACAGACGAGTTTTCTTTACTTATATCCACATCCACATCTGGAAAATGCTTATGGCTTTATACATCTTTTATGGTAAAATGAATTTATTGAGTTTTAAAATTTTCTTGATGGATTAATGCAATCTTCATAAAAGGTAAGCCCACACCCTAGTAAAAATCTGTCTTAACACTGAAAAATGATTTCAATAATAAATAATAGTCCACTGTTAATTTCAAGGAGCAAAATAATTTTGAGAAAGCATTTGGTTAACTAGATTTTATATTTTTTCCTATTACCACATGGAAATGAAAATGCAATATCTTATATTACTTATGACCTATCTTTATGTTGGCACAATTAATTCTTAAGTTGAGGGAAAAATAAAAGAAGCAGTGTGCAAAGCCGACTCAAAAGTTTAACTGAATATACCTACTCCAATGAACCAACAACAGACTTACAGAACACAGTAAATTTACTGATAGCAAGATCTCCAAGGGAAGATTTCAAAACAGTTAATGGATTTCTATAGTTCTTCACAAAATTATACAGCCTCGCTTTCGTGTATTTAAAAGGTGAGAGTTAATTTCTCATCCAGAAATATATGCCTGCTCAGGAGATCCAAACAACTGACTTCATATGCTACACAACATTCTCTTGTGGCCCCAAGTTGACAGCCTTCATTTGACGTTGGTTTACAATTAACTGGGTAGTAGCAACTTGCTCTCTGTACAAGCTTGCCAAAAAAAATACCACCTTTGGTATACAACCAAATATCCCCATGTGGACAACTGACTTAAATGTAGTAATTTACAGTTTTCATGTGGGCGGGGGGAAAGACTTGAAATTTGGGAGAAGGTGTCATCTTTGTAAGTCAGGCCAAGAATTAAGGGGGAAAAAAAACCCAAACCAGAAGAATGTTTAAAATGCAATAACATAATTTGGACATAAAGTAAGTGGTCTGTAGTCAATAAAAAAGAGAAAGAAAAAGAAAAATAAACTCCAACAAGCCGGCTGCAGAATAGGCAAGTAGATCTATTTTGTTTATTTATAAGTGAGTAACAAGTAGATTCTTTCACACTAACTAAACCAGACGGTAATTATAAACACAGGTTGGTTAAATTCCATGCACCCTATCAAAGGAAACAAGCTTCTTTCTTTTCCAAACATTGTCCTTTGTTTATTGAGCCTCTTTGGGGCTTGGTTTCATTTAAAACTATGTAAGCACACATCTGTTACCCCCCAAACAATCTCAACCTTTTTAAACCGAACCTGAATACTCATTATACAAAAATTTGCAAGTAACCTAACAGCAATTTCTAGAGTAGCCAGTTAGCATACTGAGTATAGAATTTGGATTATTTTTGTTCCATTACAGAAAAACCCTACATTAGAGTGTAATCATACAGGAAGCAAACAGTCGCCGCCTCAGTAGTTTTGGATAATTAGTTACCTAAATTTTCTGAGGTGAATTCAATGTACTTAGACTGGGGAACATTATTGCTTATGTTCTGAAATACCACAATACAATCTTGGTTAACAATGAAATTATAAATATTGGAGTAAAACGTCATTTTAGAAATCATTAGGTTTTATCAGTACAGTACTACTGAGTCCCTCATTTAAGGAACTCTTTTATTAAAAAAAAATGGGAACTTGTGATATTGCTTATATTAGCTCATGTAAGATATCAGACTTCAAAAAACTTTAACACAGTAGACACTATTAAAACATCATTATTAGAGTTGTCACGCTTGGGTGGTTTGAACTAAAGTGAATTTCATGTATTTGCTGGGAGACAGCAATAATAAATCCTGGAGTCTGCATTTCTAAGCAGTGACCTAGCGTCTTAGGGAACTGACTTAATGAACAGTACAACTGGATGAGTGCAGTGGGTGGGAGGGGCATTGTGGGGAGGGGTGGAATCTGATAAAATTTCACATGGAACTATACACATGTCACCCAAACTCCCTTGGGACACCACTCTAAACAGGATAATCCATGTCTACTCTGACTTTTGTGCCACTCACGGGATCCACACAAGTGACGACTAGGTCAGCTTATCCTGCGCTGCCTGTACCACTTCCCTCAGCCATGGCAGACGTGTCTAATCAATCACCAAGCACTCCCTGGAGTCTGAATGGAGAGTCATAGTCTTTCTCAATGCAACACACTAGTCAGCCACTTCCAATCAATCCATCTGCCAGCATGGCATCAGACTAGGAGCGAGCTCTTACAAAGCAAGGTCTCTACCCCTAGCACCTTGCACACGACCTGGAACCTGGTGGGAGGTGAAGAAATGTCTGTTCAGGAAATGACTACTTAACTTGCCTCAGATGGCAGACTGTAATAGTTGGGAGTACTGGCTGGTGCCAAACTGTCTGCGTTCAAATCCCAGCTCTGCCACCTATTTATTCTGTGACTTTGGGCAAGTTACTCAACCTTTTTGTTTCTCAGTTTTCTCATCTATAAAATGTGAAGAATTAATGGGTTAATATAGGTAGAGCGCTTAGAAGAGTATCTGATACATAATAATCACTGCTGGCTACTATCATTACTTTCCTCATTATTGTTTATTGAAAGGGTCTATCTACATGAAGAAGTTCCACGTAGCTTGTTCTGCTCATGTATCCCCCTAGCACTTGATAAATCACCACACAAGCGCTAGAGACACTTTTCTGGAACACAGATCTCAGGATATCCATTTCTTGATAACAATATAGCCCAAAGCAACATATGTCACTTTCTAAAAGGTGAGGCCAACCTATAATTTCAAACCTATCTTGGGCTCCTGGACCTCACTCCCTCCCAGCTCCCTGCACGCTTATTCTTGGGTCGTGCCTAAATTCTTCTTGCCCTCTGAATGAGCTAGGAGCTCTCATTCCTTTCTTTTTAAAATTTATTTATTTTTTATTTATCTATTTTTGTCTGTGTTGGGTCTTCGTTGTTGCGTGCAGGCTTTCTCCAGTTGCGGCGAACGAGGGCTACTCTTTGTTGCGGTGCGCAGGCTTCTCATCGCAATGGCTTCTCTTGTTGCGGAGCACGGGCTCTAGGCACGTGGGCTTCAGTAGTTGTGGCTCACGGGCTCTAGAGCACAGGCTCAGTGGTTGGGGTGCACGGGCTTAGTTGCTCCGCGGCATGTGGGATCTTCCCGGACCAGGGATCGAACTCACATCCCCTGCATTGGCAGGCGGATTCCCAACCACTGCGCCGCCAGGGAAGCCCCTCATTCATTTCTTCTGCTGAGCCACTGTACTTTCTGTTCAGTTCTGCACAGGCAATTCTGAGACACCATTCAAACATTACCTCCTATGTGAAGCATTCCCCAAATTCCTCAGTGAACTGGTTGCTTCTCTGCACATTTTATTTATCTTCATTACAGCATTTTTACACTGCCTTACGTTGGCCTCTTGCACTAGCCTATGAGCTTCTGCTGTCCTGCTTATATATATATGTCCCTTGTACTTAACACAAAGGAATTACTCAAGTATTTTTTGACGAATGAATCATCCAAATCCCCCAAATAATACATTTTCTAAGGCTATTTTTTCTTTGTTTTTACTTAAATTGTTAAATTTCAGGTACTCTTGGCTGGTTTTCAACACATAGGACTAATACATGCCTATGGTAGGAAGTATGACAAAAGTTAATTATTGTCCCATCCCCATGCAGTTCTGCTCCCTGACACAGCCAACGGTGACAGTGCGGTGTACATCATCACCTTTCTTTCTGAGTGCGTGAACATGAACAATCATAGGCACCAGAGGCCCAACTTTCTCTGTAAAAATCTAGATAGCAAATATTTTAGTCTTTTGTGGTAATATGGTCTTTGTAACAACTTCTCAGATCTGCCCTTGCAGCAACAAAGCAACAATAGACAACTCATAAATAGGCATGGCTGCATCCCCCCAAACTGTACAAAAATAGACAACCAGCTGGATGTGGCCTAAAAGGCCTACTTTGCTGCCCTGTGATTGAATATTTATGTGCGCACACACACACACACGTTTTATCTGTTCATCTGCCTTTAAATCACAAAGCATCAAACCATACAAATTATACTGCAACTTGCTTTATTACTCTATCAACTTCCAGTAAGTTAATAGAGTCAAATAGAATTTCTTTTTCCTCTAATTTCTTCATACATATATAAAACGTATACACAGATTACATATGCCATAGTTTCAAATAATTGGGATATGTCATATGTACTGTGGTGTGTGAACGTGTGTATATATTCTTTTTGGTGTACTTAAACAGTTTTCTTTTTTTTTGCTTGCCCCTTGCACATCATAAGTTCCTTTAACACTCATGTACATTCTTCTTTAATTTCCTTAATACTCATATATCTGATTATGAAACATACACAGAGACCTCTATGTATACTGTTAGCATTACTAAAATGGGACCATATGGCACACCTATCTCTGCATCTTACATTTTCAGCTCAAAGCATTCTTGGAAACTCTCCCAAGTCAACTGGAAGAGGACTAATTCATTCTTTCTAGTAGACACATTAAATGGTGTGGATATACCATAAACATTATTACCCATTCATTGGTTCTAACTTTTGGCTGCTATAAACACCATCACTGTGGATATCTTTGTACTTACAGGTAAGATAGATCCCCAGAAATGGGTGTGTTGGTTTCAACCACGTACACAATTTATTTTTCATGAATGTCACTAGAACTGTATTTCTACTTAAAATGTCTGAGGTTGCTATTTTCTGTGCATCCCTGCAAGCAATTGTACTATCACTTTAAATAAAATAGGTACACCTATTTTTAACAATTTCTCATATGGCCTAAATTCTCTGGAATATTTTGACAATCTGTTAGGTAGTAATAGTATCTCACTATTACTTTAACGCACACTTCTGAATACTCATGATCTGGAGCATCTTTTCATGGCTGCTGATGACAGATATGCTCTTGTTGAATTGTCCACTCATTTTTTTGAAACTATAGCTTTTTATTACCAATAAGCTTGAATCACACTATCTTTAATTATCTTCATGTTTTATCTCCATTGCTGTTAACTCCAGATAAAGTGAACATCCTGACTCTATTTTCTTTTTGGTCCTGCTATCTGGTGTCCTGGTGGATGTACCCAGATTGTACCCAGCAAGTGACCAAGATACACCTATTTTAACTATTTTTCACATGGCCTAAATTCTCTGTAATGTATTCTTTTTTAAGTAGCAATTTTAAATGTTCACAGCCACTGCGAGTTTTAAAAGTACACTAATCTATTAGAAACGTGGTAGGCTCACCATTAAAAACTGTATAACTGTATAACTAAATAATCAATAGTATTTATTGAGCTTTTACTCCATAACACACACTGTGCTGAGCACTTTATATACAGTTTCATATTTAACACAACAATCTTATGAGGTAAAAGTTTCTATTACCTACATTATGGCAATGGGCTTTTGGGGTTTTGAGAGTGTAAATAACCTACCCAGCTTCACCCTGATCATCTGATGCGCTCCAAAAGTTCAGCCCTTAACACTGTTATCCTAACAAATTGAAGACATTCAACAGATAGAAAACATGAACATATTTTAAGTTTTTGTTGAAAATGGGGACATATCTTAAGTTTTACCTTGGATAATTTGTCTGATTAGTCCAGAGATTGTACATGAAAGTGAAATTTTTGTCATTCCAGATCTTAGAGGATTCGGTCCATAACCCCAATGTTAAATTGTGAATCTACCAGTAATTGTCAGGGAGCAACCAACTACAATTGAAAAAAAAAAAAAAGCACTAGATTTGGAACTGGAAAATCCAAACTCGGGTCCTGACCAAATCAGCTATTAGCCAGGTGATTTTGAATGACTAACATCTGAGTCACATTACCCTCTCTGTATAACAGGGAGTTCACTTTTTGTTGTTGCAGCTTCACAAGGTTTTGGGGAAGCTGAAACAAGATGAAGCACTTTTTGTCGTTGTTTTCTTCTTTTTTTTTTTTTGAGATTTAATAATTGTTTATATGTCGCATATTTGCATTGTTATTTTCAATCAATTCTTTTAAATAAATTACCAACATTCCATTATTCCATTCTTCTTAAATACCTCAGAATCTACCTCTTAAAAAAAAAAGGACAGTAAGAGCCACTTTTCAAACGCAAAATCATGATTTAAGAAATAGTAGGTATTATTATGATCACTCTACATAATACATTTTGAGGAATCTACTTAACTTCCTTGTACCACTGAATTCCACCTGTACCATAAAGGCTCTGTGAAGAATAATGCCATGTTCTAAGGCTGCTGAAGAGCTTCAGAAGAAAAAAAAAACCCACAGTACTCATATAATCACCAACTATTCTTTCCACCTAATGGTAAAAAGAGAATCGCTCTCAATCACACTTTTGAAGCACACATTAAAAGCAGGACACATTCAACGACTCAAGATAATATGCTTTGGTCTGTCTGTCCTTGCAGACACAGAAGAGGGAATTTCAAGTCAACAGAAGCAAAGGTTCTGCCACTTACAGCATCTGAAGAAATGAAATAAAATGTATACTCCTGGATCTCAGGGGGAAAAAACATTTTCCCACATCTTTGAATCTGCCCTGTGTAAGCCCATGGCCCCTAGGGACGGCCCCATGCTCCCTGGAGGAGCTCAACAAATATTTCTTGATGAAGATAAACACCTGCTGTATTTAAATACGAGATGAAGAGGTCAGAGCGTAAATGAACCTAAGAATAAACTGGGCGTGTATGTGCACACAGCTACTATTAGCATTATGGGAAATTATATTCCTGCTACTATTATGATTATCATTCTAATGACAAAGGGCTACATACTGAGAAAGGGAAAATTATAAAGAAGAAAGGAATCAATCTGTTAAAGAGCAGAGTGAGTTTAAAACACACATAAACTCCTATGCCCAAGGGCCCCCAAATAAAGCAAAAGGATGTGACTTTTTATAATAGAAATGATGGCAGGGGTGGAAATAGAGGTCAACACCATGAGATCACAGGGAGAAATAGCTTGAAACGGCGGGAAGGAAACGTATACCATCTTCCCCACGAGGCCTCAGTCCTTCTACTCCACCTGAAATGTCTTCGTCCAACATCTTCTGTTTAACAGATGCCTCACTGCCTTATTTTCTTTGTGGTTTGTTCATGTCAATAACAACTAGAATCAGATTGTTCAAACCTAAGTAGAGCCGCACAAAGGTTTGCATCGGCAGACAGCAAAGAAGAGAAAGCACGGAGCAGTGTTGTTAATAAAGAATGGAACTCAAAAAAAAAAAAAAAAGAAAAAAGAATGGAACTTAAAAATTGTACTGGCTTGTCCAGAATTAGGACTTTATCTACTTAGGAGGCCCACTGTAAGCTGGAGTTGGAATTAATAAGACCGTTTTCTCATGCTAAGCAGTCACTGTTTTAACAAATAACCTCTTTTCCCAATAATATATTGCAAGTGAACACCACAGTTTGAGACTGTAAGTTTCTGGATGACACTGAAATTTCCAGTACCTTCATGCTTGCTTGAATGCTTGCACATAGGGCAAACTTCTGCGGTCCAAGCCAGGGATGAGTCTGCCTACAGAATATGGTACTACAATGTGGCCATTCCTGGAGAGGAGCTCTAAGTGACAATCACAAACAGTACTTGAGGAAAAAACAAAATCACCTGCTTTCTTTTTTTTTTTTTTTTTTTTTTTTTTGCGGTACGCAGGCCTCTCACTGTTGTGGCCTCTCCCGTTGCGGAGCACAGGCTCCGGACGCAGAGGCTCAGCGGCCATGGCTCACGGGCCCAGCCACTTCACGGCATGTGGGACCTTCCCAGACTGGGGCACGAACCTGTGTCCCCTGCATCGGCAGGCGGACTCTCAACCACCGCACCACCAGGGAAGCCCAAAATCACCTGCTTTCTTGCACCTGAAATGGCTCCCCAGTCAATGAGGACAACGCTTCCAGAAATAATTTCTCAGGGCAGAGGTCCGATAGGAGTTAGCAGGTAACCATTTCTGCAGATCTGCTCTGACCCTTCGGTCAGACAAAACCAAACAAAGCACCAGGTCAGCACACAACTTAGTAGGGCCTAACACTGTGAGGAAGGAAAACAGACAGGGATACTGGGAAATCTAGGGCCTCTTATTTTTTAAACGCCCAAATGTTTATCAGCTGACCTTCCTCTTTACTGCAGTCTGGGAAGCAAGGTGCATACAATAAAGTTCAAACCAATCAACTGCTTTCAGCTGTTCTTGTGCAATGAATTTTTAAACATTTGGTCATTAAGCACAATATATATGCAGGTTAGTTTCTGAACAGGATGGGAACAGTTTGGGAGCAGATGCCATGGTACTGCCTTGTGGAAAGGGGATAGTAAGGAAGCACAGAGGATATTTATATGGCTCCACCCATCAGGTTCAATGTCTTCCAGTTCTTTTGCCTCCCAGCCCCCTCTTTAGATTGCTTCAGTGATCAGGAATAGTTATTAACTTCTGTTGTCACTTCTTTTCATTAAATGAATGGCGACCTGAAGACCACGAAGAGGAGACCCTGGGCCAGTTTCCTCTTAAACAGACCTCTCCATGAATAGTCTGAAGGTGGTATAGCTGAAAATTGGCCTTGTGTGTTTGGTAAATGGCACATTGATTTGTTATTTTCTGAGCAGTCTGTTCTAGATTCTTCAACTTATTTTTGAACATCAATGAGCTGAAAGCTTTCAGGGGTAAAGAATTTAAATCACTTAACCATTTCCCTTTGTTGCATTCTGGTGGCCATATGTACGGGGGTAGCTTTAATGCTGATAGCGGGGGCGGGCGGGGGTCAAACACAAGATTATATTGAAGATGGTAAAAAAAAAAAATAAGATGCAGTATCCTACCAGTCAGTTTAAAAGGTTATCTTTGTTAGTCAGTCCAGCAACCTAGTTCCAAATGGCTGCATTCCTCATAAGGAACTTCTAATAGCAACATTCACCAAATTTTATATATTATAAAATATACATTGCCCCTCCATGCCCCCAAACCAAGCAGAAGGGGAAGCTGCTGGAGTTTATGTTTTAGATTAGGACATACATAAAAGCTCATCTAGAAGTTACCCCGACAAATAAAACAGCAACGTAGCCAGGTATGTTTGGATGGTGGAAAAACATCCAACCACAGCTTGCTGATAAAATTTTAAAAAGTAGTGGTGAGGGAAAGGCAACAACTTGCTTTATAAGGCACAGATGGTTAGGTACAGAGCTTTTTGTGTGAGTACAGCAGCTGGCAGTTTGGTTTAAATTATATCTGAATAGCTAGTGATCTTGATACTATCAAAATTGTAACAAAGCAATAAAGCCAGGGTGTTAAACCTTTTTTTTTTTTTTTTTTGGTGGTAGCGCAATTCTGTACTCCTCACAAACTATCAGAGACGTAGACAATTATTCATAAATGATTGCTTCATCAACACAAATATCATTTCTAGTATTCGGTCTTAAAAGTAAACAAACCCCGAAGATTTACATCAAGTTAAGGTGTTTTACCAGGGGAAAATCATTACTGATAGCTATCTTTGTAGAATAACTATGGGTAGGGAGGTATGGAGAGAACTGTCTATATTTTAAGTAACCGAATATTTAAAAATTGTGAATACGTTGGTAGCGTGTCGATATTTGTATGCACTCACATACCAAAGTTTTCCTTGTAAAATCAAGGAGAACTGGTAAACCAGGAGCCTCGTGACGATCTACTTTAAATACAAGAACGTTCATCTGGAAGTTCTAATTTGAGAAGAGGCCAAATTATAGAAAATGTTTATAGGCAAAATCATTGAGTGGTCTCCGGGTTTTTCCCAGAGCAGAAATCTATATGTATGAGAAAAGTAAGCTTCTTTCAATGAAGAAAAAGAAATTTCCGATTGAAGATCTAACTTTTTGAGGAATGAGGCTATACAACTGCTCTCCCCCCACAGATGTGGAGTATGCTGCCCTTTGTTATTGACTGAAAGGAGGAAAGGACCAAGAAAAGGCAAGAGAAGGAGCAAGGGGCACTTTAAGGGCCTTTGCTAGAACTTCAGAAATACGAGGAGATAAGCCGAGAACAACCATCAGGTCAGCTCGCTCCTCCCCATCATCAAAATATTTTTCCTAAATCATGACTTTGTTTCTGACAGAAGTGTAAAAAAGAAAATAGGACTCATTTTAATAGTTATGACCTGATAAATGACTTCCAAAATCCAGCTCCATGGACTTTTTTTTAATCTATGCCATGCCCCCAGGAAAGTTTATTTTTAATACCCGTGTTTTGTGTGTCACAGAAAACAATGGTTTGTGCTCCCTCTGTTGGCTTTTCAGTAGCAGTTAATTTATAAATTCCATTCCTGGAGGTCCCCTGTCATAGCAGGGCGCTCCTGCAGCTGCAGCAAGGGACAGGATGTGTCAATAATTGGACTTTATGTTCCCTTTAAACAGAAAGTCATTCTAATTTCATTTCTTGCAAATAATTCAGAAAACAGAAGATGGCTCGGTAATACAGCAGAGCCATTTCACAACTAAAGAAGAATGTGGATACCCCTAAAATATTAGGTCAGATTTTTTTTTAATGTATAAAGAATAGTTCTTCTAATCATTGGAGTTGGTGAGAAAACATATTATTGGAATAACTGATTTTCCATTCATTCTCTTAATTGTTTTTGTCCCTGTGAGAGCTGCAAGCTTAACATAAAAGGACAGAAGAGTACTAAAAGAAGAAACGAATCATTTTCACACCCCAGTCAGGGTAACTCAGAGGGAGAAAAAAACCTAGAACTTCACTTAATTTATCTTCCTGTTTCAAAAAAGGAAGTTTCAGACCAAAATTATTCTAGGTACTTCATTACTATTCACCTTCATTTAGCCCAGCAAGGCCTCCTAAGGCTCTTAATGTACGGAGAAAAACCTATTCATGATGGGTGTGCTATTCTCCAAGTTTTTTTTTGTTTTGTTTTTTCGTAGCTATTGTCTAATTGTGTCTTAGGATTTAAAAGCTAGAATATGTACTCTGAGAGTTTAAAATCTCAAGCACATTGATATTTCAGGCTCCTGTATTTGCGGTTTAAATTATCTAGTTATATATCATGAAACCATATTGGCCTTTGTAGAGATCTCAATGTTAGAGAAGGGGGTTCTTTTTAAAAGATGATTAGAAAATAATCAGAGCCACTACTAAATGAGCATTTGCTATGTGCCAGGCATCAGGCTAAGCTCTGCATATGCATTATCTCATGTCATCTTCAGGACAATCTCTCATGGATTACCAGAACCATTACCATCAGACTCACTGGCAGGAGAGGACACTGAGGATGAGAGAGATCAAATACCTTGCCTAAAGTTGCAAGCCTGATGAGAAACAGAGCTGGGCTTCAAACCCAGGGGAAGTGATACCAAGTCCTTGTTCACAGAACCGTGGTGCGAGCAAACAAATCCCCTGGGGATGTGGTTAAAGTGCAGACTCTGTCTCAGTAGGGTAGGACCTGTGATTTTGCATTCCTAATGAGCTCCCAAGTGATGCTGATGCTGGGGATTCTCCCAGCATCCTATGAGTGACCAGGCTCAAGGCCAGCAGTTCTCAAACCATAGCGACCTCAAATCAACTGAAGGGCTTGTTAAAACACAAACTGTGAAGCTCCACGTCCCAGAGTTTCTGATTCAATAAATCTAGAGTGGAATATGCTAATTTGCATTTCAAATAGTTGTTCGGTGATGCTGATGCTACTGTACCACACTTAGAGACTTGCTGTCATAAGGATGAAACCCGGCCAGTGAGATTCTAACTCTGTAGGCATTGGGAGGGGCTGAGATGAAGAGTTTTCTCCATCGCCCCAGGCAATTTTTATAATCAGGAAAATTGGCAAAATGTAGTTCTAATGTAGACTATCCAAGTAGTATGTTACATTGGAGTGTAGTGCTGTATAGTAAGGTTGTGGTACAATGGATCACACTTTATTACTCATCAAATACAATAATACTTTATATTATTCAAAGAATGTATGTACCATAGAGAACTGACCCCCGACCACCTTTAAAAAAAATGATGATTTCCTTTTAACTGGCTTTTGGTGGGAGTGTCTTTGAAGCTACTTAAGATTCTCAGAGGAGCACCGGATGTGGCAGTTTCACATCTGGTGAGTTTTTAAATACTTTTTGGTGTCAGTGTGTCAATGTGGTATACATTTCTCAAAACGCTGACTACTGAACAAACATCCACTTAACCTGCTTTTACGTACATTTCAATCTGATAGCTCTGACATTGCAATTACATTGACGGGATGTTTGAGATCTGTGTATGTGTTTGTTCTAGCTTGGACAGAGCAGCAATCAAAACGGAACCCAAGTCAGAAAATCATTTTCGGAGACATCAAGCTCTGTTGCAGACCAACAAGCTCTGTCTGCACACGCACCCACGGCAAACCAGTGCTGCCCCCTCCCCTTGCGAGATCTTCCAGTTTGTATGCTCTCTGTCCTCTTCCTGACATCTAGCTTTGGGCTGGGCTTTGCTGCTACTAAGTTACTTCATCTCTCATTTAAACAGGCATGAACCAAACTTTACTGCAAAAGGGGCACTGCAGGAAAAGTGGAGACAGAGCGAATGTTCCTTCTGAAAACAATTTAAATGTCTACTCACTATTAAAAATAAATAAATAAATAAACCACCGGGAAATAAACCACATAGCCATGACTATAAGCCTTATGCTCATTGATTAGAAAATTGGACATTTGGCAAACATTCTAAAATATTTTGGATATACAGTAAGTATATAGAGTAATTTGACAAATACAAGTATATATACCACCTAAGTTAGGAAATAAAACATCATCAATATAATTTCAATCCTTCGTGTCCCACTCCTAGATCATTTCCCTCCAGCCCTCCTTGGTAAACAATATCAAGCAGAACTGATATTTATTATTTTCTTATATGCCTTTAAACTATTATGATATATGTATGGAGACTGAAGGAATAAACAATATTGTTTTGGAGGTATTTGAACTTTACATGGTGGTATCATACTGTATGTATTTTTCTGCAGTTTCTCTTTATCACACAACATACTTTTACATTAAGTATGGCTCTACCTCACTTATTATCATGTTCTGTCATTTTGTATGATACGAATATACTGCAGTTCATAAATGCATTCTTTTGTTGATGGACATTTGCATTGTTTCCATTCAAAAAAATCTGTAACAAGGTTTCAATGAATATTCCTCAAACTCCTGGTACAAATTTGCAGTGGTTTTCTTGGATACAATACGGATTTTTACTAGATGTGGACTTGTGCTCACTGGCCAATATGGTAGCTGCTTACTGAACCCTTCTGGCTAATCAGCCCTTGAGATGTGCCTAGTCTGAGTTGCAATGTCCTCTAAGTGTAAAATACACACTGGGTTTCAGAGACAGTATGAAAACAAGAACATAAAATACCATTAATAGATTTTTAGATTGATTATATGCTGAAATGATAATATTTTGGATACACTGGTCTAAATAAAATACATTATTAAAATTAACTTTACCTGTTTTCTTTTACCTTTTTAAAACGTGGCTACTAGAAAGTGCCATTTACATCTATGGCTCACATTTAATTTTCTTTAGGCAGAGCTGGTCCAAATAATTTCCAAAGTAGTTATACCAATTTAGTCTCCCATGAGAGATGTTAAGAATTCCCCCATATTCTGGCTTATACATGGTATTGTTACACCCTCATTTTTGCTATTTTAGCTGTGAAATAATTTCTATTCGTGGTATGATTTTGCATTTAACTCATTATTTATGAGGTTGAGAATCATACATATTTATTGTCTATTTTGGTTTCTTCCTCCATTGATGTCTCTTGACCATTTTTCAATTGGGTTATTTTTTATCTTCTTATTGATTTGTAGGAGTTCTTTATATTCTCCCAGTGTAGGTCTTAAAAACTTTTTTTTCATAGTCTCTTTTGGTATATAGAAATGTTTAATTTAATGTATCCATTTATTGACTTTTGGAACTTGAGCTTCTCAGTAAATAATATTTTGAAGTGTTTTAACAGGGGTAGTGTTTTTTGTTTTGTTTTGTTTTGTTTTCATAAGTGCTTTATCCCCAGCACCTAGAACAGGACCTGGTATGAATAGGCAGTCCATAAATATTTGTTGAATGAAGTTATGTCACCTTTCTGTGGATTCTCCAGTCCATACTATGCCTTTGTCATCAGCTTCCTTCCTCAGGATCTAGAATCACCTTCCTGTTTAGCTGAATGTAGCTTGCTTTCATTCCCTTTGAAGCTCACTGGTTTCGTATTTTTCACTCTACTGACAAGTTGTACTTACACAGTGTTTCTCAAAGTGTATTGCCTGCAATAGCAGTTCCAGAGGATGTTAAAAATGTCATGTGAAAAACAGATTATCATAGTCAAATCAGGTTTGGGAATGAAGGTGGACAGTTTTTGGCATTACAAGACTTCTGGAGCCTTTGATATACTAATGTGATTGTGCACATCTAAGAGTGGGATAGATGTGGGTTGCATTTCCCAAACCTATTTTACCAAGGGCATGTGTGTTTAAAAAATGGTATTGTGCAACTCCTGCTCCAAAGAATATGATTGTTTAAAAGCTATGGCTGGACCTATTGGAGGACTGAATTAAAAACTCTAAGACTCAGGGTATATGCCCAGTAGTGGGATTGCTGGGTATATGCCCAGTAGTGGGATATCGTAGTTCTCTTAGTTTTTTAAGGAACATCCATACTGTTCTCCATAGTGGCTGTATCAATTTACATTCCCACCAACAGTGCAAGAGGGTTCCCTTTTCTCCACACCCTCGCCAGCATTTATTGTTTGTAGATTTTTTGATGATGGCCATTCTGACAGCTGTGAGGTGATACCTCGTTGTAGTTTTGATTTGCATTTCTCTAATGATTAATGATGTTGAGCATCTTTTCATGTGTTTGTTGGCAATTTGTATATCTTCTTTGGAGAAATGCCTATTTAGGTCTTCTGCCCATTTTTGGATTGGGTTGTTTGTTTTTTTTGGTATTGAGCTGCATGAGCTGCTTGTATATTTTGGAGATTAATCCTTTGTCAGTTGCTTTGTTGGCAAATACTTTCTCCCTTTCTGAGGGTTGTCTTTTCCTCTTGTTTATGGTTTCCTTTGCTGTGCAAAAGCTTTTAAGTTTCATTAAGTCCAATTTGTTTATTTTGTTTTGTTATTTCCATTTCTCTAGGAGGTGGGTCAAAAAGGACCTTGCTGTGATTTACGTCATAGAGTGTTCTGCCTACGTTTTCCTCCAAGAGTTTTATACTGTCTGGCCTTACATTTAGGTCTTTAATCCATTTTGAGTTTATTTTTGTGTATGGTGTTAGGAATTATTCTAATTTCATTCTTTTACATGTAGCTGTACTGTTTTCCCAGCACCACTTATTGAAGAGGCTGTCTTTTCTCCATTGGATACTCTTGCCTCTGTTATCAAAGATAAGTGGACCATATGTGCATGGGTTTATCTCTGGGCTTTCTATCCTGTTCCATTGATCTATATTTCTGTTTTTGTGCCAGTACCATACTGTCTTGATTACTGTAGCTTTGTAGTATAGTCTGAAGTCCAGGAGCCTGATTCCTCCAGCTCTGTTTTTCTTGAGTCATGTACTACAATGTTCTTTGCAGCACTATTTACAATAGCCAGGACATGGAAGCAACCTAAGTGTCCATCAACAGATGAATGGATAAAGAAGATGTGGCACATATATACAATGAAATATTACTCAGCCATAAAGAGAAATGAAATTGAGTTATTTGTAGTGAGGTGGATGGACCTAGAGTCTGTCATACAGAGTGAAGTAAGTCAGAAAGAGAACAACAAATATGCTAACACATATACATAGTATCTAAAAAATAATAATAATAAGGTTCTGAAGAACCTAGGGGCAGGACAGGAATAAAGACACAGATGTAGAGAATGGACTTGAGGACACGGGGAGGGGGAAGGGTAAGCTGGGATGAAGTGAGAAACTGGTACAGACTAATATAAACTACCAAATGTAAAACAGATAGCTAGTGGGAAGCAGCCGCACAGCGCAGGGAGATCAGCTCGGTGCTTTGTGACCACCTAGAGGGGTGGGATAGGGAGGGTGGGAGAGAGATGCAAGAGGGAGGAGATATGGGAATATATGTATATGTATAGCTTACTCACTTTGTTATAAAGCAGAAACTAACATACCATTGTAAAGCAATTATACTCCAATAAAGATGTAAAAAAAAAAAGAAAAAAGATTCTGATGAACCTAGAGGCAGGACAGGAATAAAGACACAGAGGTAGAGAATGGACTTGAGGACACGAGGAGGGGGAAGGGTAAGCTGGGACGAAGTGAGAGAGTAGCATTGACATATATACACTACCAAATGTAAAACAGATAGCTAGTGGGAAGCAGCCACATGGCACAGGGAGATCAGCTTGGTGCTTTGTGACCACCTAGAGGGGTGGGATAGAGAGGGTGGGATAGAGACGCAAGAAGGAGGGGATATGGGGATATACGTATGCATATAGCTGATTCACTTTGTTATACAGCAGAAACTAACACAACACTCTAAAGCAATTATACTCCAATAAAGATGTTAAAAAAAACAAAAAACGAAAAAACCCTAAGACTGCAACTACACACAAAGCAAAGTATTGAACGTGGTCAATAATTGGAAATATCAAGTTTTGAAATTCACACACATTTAACTCAAATACCTGAACTCTTCAGTATAAGTTGTTTTCTTACTAATTTTATTTTACTTTATTCTTACTAATTTTATTTTATTTTATTTTATTATTATTATTTTTTTGCGGTACGCGGGCCGGCCTCTCACTGTTGTGGCCTCTCCCGTTGCGGAGCACAGGCTCCAGATGCGCAGGCTCAGCGGCCATCGCTCACCCGCCCAGCCGCTCCGCAGCATGTGGGATCTTCCTGGACTGGGACATCCCCTGCATCGACAGGCGGACTCTCAACCACAGCACCACCAGGGAAGCCCTATTCTTACTAACTTTAAATCACTACCCCTTCACAATGTCTGGGTGGGCATGTCATCCACACTAGGGGCTGTACTTTAAATTAATGTAATTACTAGAACATACTAAAAGTTAGCTTTATTTTCAAATTAGAAAGAATATTTTTGAAATAAATGCTTTCTACTATGAAAAGTATTTCTGTACCTTTTGTGATTTCTCTTACATCAGCAACTTAAGATAGGAAAATATTCTTGGCTCTTTTAATGTATTTTGTTCTCTTTTATTCTAAGTTGAGTATTTGCATTGAGAAAACATGTTCTCTTTTAACATTACAGAAATTAAGATAGGCAGAAAAGCCTAAGTTATGAACTTGGACACAGCAGGAACGAAGTGTCAAGTTTCTAAAATTCTTTTTCATTTGTTTCTGGTTTCAGGCTGCTAACTTTCTGTTTGGAAGGGGTTAGAGATGGCATGATCAAAAAATAGCCACAAGAAGAGATATCAAATTGCTAAAGCCAGTTTGGAGGGCAAGTTGGCAATATTTATGAAAACTAAAAATGGACATTCCCTTTGATCCAGTAATTCCATTTCTTGGTATCTACTGTAGAAAAAAAAAGAAATCAATGATGTTCATTAGGGTATATATTCAGAAGTATTCATTGAAATATTATTTGCAATAGTGAAAAATAGAAAAAAATATAGACTATTTAAATGTCACTAGGGAGTATTTTTAAAAACTTGATACAGACATATTATGAACTAATACGGGATGAAGAATTACAACTCTATCTAATACTAAGGAAAGATCTGTGAGATACATTTTGAGTTGTAGAACAAGGCGTGCAAAATGATCCCTTTTGTTTGAAAAGACACAAAACTCATGTTATTTCTACAGACATGCGTGATGTAAATGTCCTAAGTCAATATAGTATGAAAAGCAGTAGTTACATCTGGTGAGGGTACCTAAGTTGGAGAAGACGGACAAGGGAGATGCAGAAATAATTCTTGGATTGCTTTTATAATTATACATCAATGAAAAATAAAGAAAATGTTCCTTATTTAAATTTCTCTTTAGCCTTTTACACATTTAACTGGACTGCAGCTCAGATGTTATTAAACCAAACTCATGGTGCTGGTTTTTGCTCTGTACAAAAAGGCACAGCTGATCCTTCTCTGCTTGTCATTTGGATATGCATACTCCTATTACTTTAAGGACTATTTCCGGAAGATAAGGGGCAGAAATGAGGGAGACAATGGAGAAGAAAAGCCTTTCCCTCCATGAGAAAACAAGAGCACATTATGAAGTTTCTCCACTTGACAATTTTTCCCCAGGACAGGACGTGTAGAAACATATTTGGCAACAACAAAGCCACGGCTGGCTTTTAGAAACAGAGAAAAATAAAAAGCGGCCCTGAGTGAAATGCCTCTGAAGACTACCTGTTGTTGTCCATTGTCGACATTCTTCCCCTGGAAAAGAATCAGCCAATATATATGCGGCGGCCGCATCCCCAAACTGGGCACTAGATTAAAAACATGCCAGAGCCCAGGCATGAGACGCACGCCAAGATCTGAATACCTTGGGCTGTAAAAACAGGTAGAGAGGCCCGCTCAGTTGAAACCTGCAACTGGGAATTAGGGAGAGCAGAGAGGCGTTCTGGGGGAATTTATGAACCTATTTGAACATCATAAGTTTGAAATTTCCAGGCGAAATTGAGCCTGGTACGGTTCCATTTATCACACTTCCCATTTCAGGCTGGCGGGGATGGAGGGAATTTAAGTGACAGCTTGCTCACCCTCCCCCCCAGGCCACCTGAGGAAATTGTGGAGTGGCGCCTGCCTGGCACGTAGGAAGCAGATGAGGAGAAGGAACGAGCAGCAGGGGCATATGGGATGGGGGCACGTGGTGGTGGCCCTGAGCAGGTAGAGGGCTCGGTGGGGCGGGGGAGGGCCGGGGAGAGGCCAGGGAGGAGTGGGCTAGGAAGACCTGAACATGAGCAGGAGAAGAAGGCTGGCAACTGAAGTCCCTGCACCAAGAGAAGGACAAAAAAGGATGGAGAGGGAAGGAGGGAAAGGAAAAAAGGGAAAAAAACCCAGCCCAGCTGTTCAAGTACATTGAAAGTGAAGGGGATGCTGATTGAGAATAGCAATCAGTCAGAAAAGCCAGAACAACAAAAGAAACATAGAAAGGGACTTCCTGGAGGAAGGAAGTCTCCGTGGCATTTTTATGACTGCTTTTAAAATGGGAGAGAACTGTAAAGGTGGGTGGAATGATTTCAGCACCTCTAAACATGTGGGACCTGCCCGGCTGTGGCCAGGAGGTTTGCTGGGCTGCCTACCAGCTCTCCTTTCCTTAGAAAGTTGGAGAATTAGCTTTCTCCGTTCCCATCAGATGTGTGGAAACCATGTCTTGATACGGATATGCTTCACTGGACAAGAAAAAGGGACCAAGAGGGAGAAAGCTCCCGCTTAGCAATTTATAGCATTTTTCCTCCTTCTGTTTTACCTCAGGCTACTATTTCTCTCTCCTCTTTGAGTTTCTGTTAAACACGCTCAAGATTTTTTAGTGTGTTTTTGTTGTAGTTTTCAAGATACTCCATGTCCCCCCCGCAAAAAGTTAACTTTGGGAAGAACAGATCATGGGCTCCTAGAAATTCGAAACTGGCTTGTGCTAATCCAAGGCACATTTTTTTGCGAGGGTCACTTGAGACACATCGGTAGTACCAGTTTGTTTTGGAATCACATTTAGCAGAATTTTTTTAAAACCATGAATAAGTCTGTGTTTTTCATGAAAACAAAGAGCAGATTTTGCAAACAAAGGATGTCATTTATCCCCCAAATGAAAGTGTTTTGTATATAAACAATACGACACTTTACCTGAGAAAATTAGTGATGAATTAATGACAGGGAATTCTGCCTACGTGCATCCTCTGTATCTACTGGTGGTATAAAATTTGCCCTTGAAAGAAAGTGTAGTGTTTTCTCCTCACAGAGTCACAGAGATATCAGTCATTTTGTGAAATGAAAATTCACAGTTTGATAAGCAATTAACATGTGCTTCTTTCAGACAGAGCCAAATGTTTCATTAGATTTTTAGATAACGGCATTTTAAGGCTTCTATTCGAACTCATATGTAGTGTATTAGAAATGGTCCCATTCAAAGCTATCGCTGAGGCTACAAAGGAAGAATCTCTCTCTCTCCAGCAAAGCTCAACAGAGCACCTTTTTCACGTGAGCTTTTGCACTAGAACTCCAGGCCACAGTCAACAACAATCAATGCCTCATGAAACTGCCCAAGTTTAAGTGATATCTGTTGGTTCAGGGAGTCATGCAGAGCTGTCAGTTGTCTTCAGGCACATCACAGAGAATGCATGCTACCAAGAAAGTGAGGAAAGAAACTGGTTCCAGAGTGCAATTGATTTGAAAATGACTTAACAATCTGAACCGCACTGTAGACTCACACCGTAGACTTATGGCTAGCCCGTTGTTCTCTGAAATTCAGAGGGGGAGACAATAAAATTAGATGCTCCTTTGGAATTGAGTGTGCTGATCCAGCACTTCCCTTGGCTCCCTACCAAGAGCATCAAATCTGTGCTTTAAGAATGTAAGAGGTGCTGCTCTGATTGGAGGGGATGCTGTTAGATACTCCGATGGCTTACACTTCACTTGGGATCAACTGGAAAATGTGTGTTAAGAATCTCTTTCACAATTACGAAATTTCACTTCCAATGCAAAAATATCTTGCAGGCTAACTGAGAAGTAATACCACCCCAGAGGAAAGCATTGGCTGTCTCCCAGATTAATATGGGGTTATGGTCCATGACTGGGTTAGATGAGGTAAAAATTTCCCACCACTCTTCCAGATATACAGGAAATTGTTGTGCTTGAAATAGATTTGGGCTAAGTAACTAATTAAAAGAATTTGGATCAAGAAATGTGACATGGAATGTGATGTAGATATTTCCAGTTCTTATACAGGAAACCTTATTGCAAAAAGGTTGAAAGATAATTGAGAAAATAATTTATATGGTGGTGAGAGTTATTTGTGTGAAGATAAAATACAGAGTCCTTTTCATTTAGATGGAGAAGCTGCCAAATAGCTCTTGGTGATAATTCTATGCACGAAATTTTCATAGTGGGCTTCAGTACCTTGCCAGATGAAAGCTTTTGCTCAGTTTAAAGTTGGAAAAGAGATTTGAGTTTCCACCAAGGATAATGTGTTAAGCTTGGTAATTAAAGACTGTTTTTCATAAATAATGCCAAAAGCACATTGGGAACACTGGGCTCATATATTACTGTATTTTAAAGAAATCAAGGGCCTAATAAATTCTTGACAGGATCACAGACACACACGTATACACACACTCACCCCATTAACGTCAGGATATGAGATGAAATTATATAATTTTTCTAATCGAATATTATTAAATGACATGAAAGGAAAATATGCCTATGGGGTCTGTAAATAATGACCAGTTTTTAAAACAGAATATAAACTTTGAGTTGCAGAGTCCAGTGCTACTCCAACTGTGTTCCATGATCTGGTGCCGGTCCATGGTCAGTCCACAACAAGATACAGAGATTGAGGCTGATCATTTAGAAACAGCTCTAGCAATGAGACAAGGACAGTGAAATATCATCATTTAAAAATGAGCTTGTGTTTCCTATCATCTCAATTTTCTATTTCATATTCATTATACTTTTTGAATGCATTGGTCCAAAATGCTAACAAATACTTCCCTTCCCCACAGGCAATCTGAGAAACACTGACACGAACTGTGCTTTTAAGCATCTCAGTGCTATTATCCGAATTCACCTTGTCTTTGCGTTTTGAGAAGGTGCATGATTTAACCTCAGTTTAATGAGGAAAACCAGACAGTCGGTGGGATCCAGCCACTGCGGTTCTTGCTGAACCACACTCATGCCATTCTCCCCTCATTTACTCTACTTCACCCCCAGGCCCTTCTTTCTGTCCCTCAAACCCACCAAGTTCCTTCCTGTCTGAGTCTTTGCACTTACACTTCCCTTGGCCTGTAATGCTTTTCCTTCCATTCTTCCAAAGGACCGATCTTTGCTATGGACATCTCTGCTTCAATGCCACCTCTTTAAGCTGAGGCCTCCCTGACTCTAACTGAAAAATAACTCCCCTCCAAGTCACTTTGTAGTATTCTCTAAATGCCACTATCATGACCATGATATATTTTTAATTGTTCACTGCCTATTTTTCCATACTAGCTTGTTAATCCAACAAGAGCAGGAAACTTGACTTTTTTTTTTTTTTTTTTTTTGCGGTACCCAGGCCTCTCACTGTTATGGCCTCTCCCGTTGCGGAGCACAGGCTCCAGATGCGCAGGCTCAGTGGCCATGGCTCACGGGCCCAGCCACACCGCAGCATGTGGGATCCTCCCGGACCGGGGCACGAACCCATGTCCCCTGCATTGGCAGGTGGACTCTCAACCACTGCACCACCAGGGAATCCCTTGACTATTTTTTTTTTTTCACTACCATGTACTCAAAGCCTAGAGCAATGTAGAGCACATTAGCATATTCGTTCATTGAAGGACTGACAGACTGTCTGAATATTTACATTCTCCTAGTAGAGTGTACGCTCCTCAAAGACAGGTTTTATTTTATTCATTTATGTATTCCTAGCATCTTAGCACAGTGCCTAGCACAGAGGAACTGCAGGAAAAATGCCATCTGAGGACAGAAGTGAATAAAATCCCTCCTGGAAACATCCATCTGGGAGTCCCATGCACCCTAGGACTCAAATATTTGCATCTAAACTCATCACCCATATAAAATAGGTAGCTAATAAGGACCTACTGCATAGCACAGGGAACACTACTCAATACTCTGTAATGACCTATATGGGAAAAGAATCTAAAAAAGACTGGATATATGTATATGTATAACTGATTCACGTTGCTGTACAGCAGAAAGTAACACAACATTGTACATCAACTATACTCCAATAAAATAAATGAATAAATGAACAAATTCATCATCCCCCCTTACAGTCTTCAGTTTACCCAGGCTCCCAAGCAAGGAACCAGTGTCAGAGTTGGTTCTGCCCTCATCCTTATACCCGATCGTTAAAGAAAAATGAAACTGATTTAAAATCCCAATATATCTTTAGCCTTTGATTATATTCTTATTTTTGTTCTTGAGAACTTTTACAATTTCATTTATTTATTTATTTATTTTTTTGTGGTACGTGGGCCTTTCACCGTTGTGGCCTCTCCCGTTGCGGAGCACAGGCTCCAGACGTGCAGGCTCAGCGGCCATGGCTCACGGGCCCAGCCGCTCTGTGGCATGTGGGATCTTCCCGGACTGGGGCGCGAACCTATGTCCCCTACATCGGCAGGCAGACTCTCAACCACTGCGCCACCAGGGAAGCCCTATTTTATTTTATTTTATTTATTTTTTAAATATTTATTTATTTGTTTGGCTGCACCAGGTCTCAGTTGCAGCAGGTGGGATCTTTCATTGCAGCATGTGGGATCCAGTTCCCTGACCAGGGATCGAACCTGGGCCCCCTGCATTGGGAGCACAGAGTCTTAACCACTGGACCACCAGGGAAGTCCCCTATTTTATTTTTTTGATGGAGGCATATTTACAATTTTTTTCTCTGTGACTTGTGCTTTTCATGTCTTGGAGAGAAAGTCCTACTTATTGGTTGTGGTGGTGGTGGTGGCACTGTGGTGCTTTGCCTGGTTTCCTTGGTCCTTCTTACCAGTTCTACATGCCCACCTCCCCACTTCTGTTTGCTTTGCTTCCAAAGCTTCCTCCTTGCAACTTTCCTCAGAAAACTGAGCCGGGACTTTCTATCTCTCTGTGGACAACATGGAGCCAACATGGCTCCAACTGTCTTGGGCGCATGACAGCTCAGCATCCTTGCCTCGAGGTAGGGCAAACTCTGAGGGACAGTTAATTCTCTAGAGCTCCTTAGGGATCAGGCTAAGGCTGGGACTTCACCTGATTCTAGTTTTACTTTTATCTTTCACTAAGGGAAGCCAACCACGTTAAGGAAGCAGCAACAGAGTTACTTTTTTTTTTTTCCTAAGGGATAGCATAGGAAGAGAATTACTTTGAATATTTCTTAAGAATATTAACACTGTGGGGTGGAAGGAACAAAATAACAACCTATCAGTTGAAGCTTCTTATGTACCCCTGTCTCATGAGGCAACTCATTAAAGCCTCTGCAAGACTGAGAGAGAGGATAACCTGTCATTGGTAATGCAGGCAGAGTTTGAGGAAAAAGAAAAGGGAGAGTGTCAGGACAATGGATTTGTCTGAAAACGATGAATGGGAGAATTTAGTAAAATACCCAGTAATATGTTATGGAGACAGAGGAAAGCTTATAACCCGCATATACTTCGCTACTGATCTATATATATATATCTCTACTTAAACTCAAAAGCCTTTTGACTTGCATCCAGAGCTGTATCTTACATAAGAAATAGAATAAGTCAGTGTATATGGTACATGTTGTTAAAATATAATAAAACATTCAAGCACACTCATTGTGGGGAGATGATGATCCTATAAAAAGCACCCAAGAACTGAAACCCACAAATGGAACAACAGATTCGTGTTTCTCATATCATATTCGCACTAGGGTAGAAGCATATTGAGCGGATGGGAAGCAAAATCGTGACATTTCTTAAGTTGTTAGTTTTCTGTTTCATACTTTGTTTCACTCTTGCTGACCTTCCTCTCTTTATGAAACAAAACTGAATAAATGTAAGTGGATTAAATGTTTACATGATATTATACCAAATTAGTATACCAAGATGATTCCATTGTAAGAAAATCAAATCAGTTTAAAAAAGTAAATGAGGAAAGTAAAGCACTGGACAGAAGAGTCCATGGAAGCAGTTTCAAGAGAGAAGGGTCTTCATGTATCTACCTGAATTCCCCTTCTTGGGAGGGCGATTAAGACAACCATGAAGGAAATAAAAGTTTTCAGGGTTTGGTGCAAGGTCTACAATTGCTTTTTAATTAGAAGAACCCATTTAATTAATTTTTTAATTAAGAATTTTTAGCAGTAGGGAAAATGTGCACACGTACAGGAAATGGATAATTATTTTAACATTTGGTGGCCTTTTATTAAATATTCTGAAAAATATAAACTCTGTAGATGCCAAATTTTGCAACATGATCTTCTTCAGTCTGTTACAATACAGAAGTAAGCAGCTGAGTGGAAAGAAAAGCAAGGTTTCTCTGCTCAGAAGAAAGATGGCTTTTATTTATCTGGCCTCCCATGCTTTTCCACTCTGCTATTTCAGAAAGATTATACTTGTAAAAGGTTTACTCATGGTACAATCTTAGACCAGACTTCTTAATAGATGCCCTTTTTAAAAAAGGATAAAAAATGAAAAAACTAAAGAACAACAAAAACACAATGCACTTAGGTTTAATACATGTTTATCTTTATCAAAAATTAATATCTTCTGTACTATTGATTAAAATTTCATCAGCTATGTTTCTGCATAGAAACTCAATGGTTATTTTGATTTTTTCTAAGAGAGGATAAAAATATATACAAAAAATACACAGGAAACTCAATATAAAGCCTTATCGTTGGAAAGAAAAGCAGGATTCTGCATTCACATATAGTCAAACCCAGGAACATGAAACCATGGAGGCTGTAGGCATCGAATATAAACACACTGGCTGCTGACTTTGGAAGCTCTGGTTGGTCTAATGGTGTCTCTTACTAAGTGTGTGTGCTTGGGCCAGAATTTTAAAGTCTCTGAGCCTCGTCTGCAGAATGAGGATGTTACAGTGCAAGACCACTGTAAGGGTTTAAAGAAGTGATAAGTGTGAAGCACTTGGTAGCATCCGGGGCTGTATACACTTAATATAGGTTAGCTATCGTTAATGGTACAACTTCAGAAAGCCCTTTCCTTGGCAGGTATCTGTCTCCCTACCATCAAAATAAGACAGCCGAACAAAATTCATGATTCCCAAAGAACAGGCCTGCAAAACACTGGTATTAAAATCAAGACAGTGTAACGTGTTACAGGACATAATACTGAATGAACTTGAATCTCAATCTGAAAAGGATGCACTCATCGCAAACCTCATCCAAATCTTCTCATTAAGTTAAACAGCGCATCTTTGTTTAGTGTTACAATGACTTAACAACTCCTTGTAATTTGAGAGGAAAAACAAGCCTCAATCCTTTGACAGGCAGTGGTAAGAATTTGGTACCATACTTTATTTTTTTATCATATTTATTTTTGATGACCTATTTATGACAATCGATACCACTTTTGTATTGACATTAATACTATAACATTTTCTTTTTCATAGCTTTATTTGAATAGTAATTGTTGAGACAGGCAGCCTTGTGAATACAGTCTTTCGACCCCAACTCAGACACAGAAGAATGGGCCTTGGGCCTGGAACAATTCCTTACTGAGAGATAGAGTCCTCACAGCCTGTGCTGAGCTTGTTACCTTGTGTGGGAATCTCTTTCCCTGTTTCAGACTCACTGTGTGCTCTTTTGTTCTGCTTAAGTGTGTACATCACTTGGTGCCTGGCCAACCTCACTACTCTGTCTCCTTCAGGGAGGGGACAGGGTCCTTCATCCAATGGCACAAAAGGGGTATGTGCAGGCCAACTGCCCTGTGTCAGCTGCTAGGAGGGTCTTCTTGGCCATGAGGGATCAATGCCCATGACTGAAACAGATCTTCCTATACCTCTTCTCTATAGGAGTCAAGCACTGTTTCATCCAGGGCTCAGCTGTGTGGTGTTTTCCTTACTGACTCTGATACCCAGATGCAGTGGGCAAAAGTGCTCAAACTTGTACTATTGGTGGTAGGTGATAGATTTTATTTGCTTCCCTCCAGTCCCCAAATCATGACTGATTTAAAGAAAAATAAAGTAAGATAGTACAGGCAGTGTGCAAATATAGCAAAAATCTTAATGTTGGCTTGCCAGAGACTAAAGTTTGGAAAATGCTGGATTGAGCTAATATATTATATTTCTATGGGGAAGAACTAATTCCCTCTGGTGACTGTCTCAGCAAGACTGGCTTTAGGGTCAAGTGGATTCTGATGGCTTTACTTTACCAGTCCGGAGCTTGGTTGGGGGTGTTTCTTTGTAGGGATCAGACAGGTAGAGAGCAACTTGGGGACCTTAAAGAGACAAGGCAACTCTACTTACAGGTGCTTAAAAAAAGCAAAACAAAGCAATACACACACATGTACACGTGCACACACAGAGATGAGCGAAATCAGATTACTCCACTGTACCACTCCAAATACCACCAAGGAAAGGTGGTAAGACACCTCACCCTCTCAATTTATTGGCTTTTATTGTGGTTAAATATACATAGAATTTATCACCTTAGCCATTTTTTTTTTTTTTTTTTGCGGTACGCGGGCCTCTCACTGTTGTGGTCTCTCCTGTTGCGGAGCACAGGCTCCGGACGCGCAGGCTCAGCGGCCATGGCTCACGGGCCCAGCCGCTCCGCGGCATATGGGATCCTCCCAAACCGGGGCACGAACCCGTATCCCCTGCATCGGCAGGCGGACTCTCAACCACTGCGCCACCAGGGAGGCCCCCACCTTAGCCATTTTTAAGTGGACAGTTCAGTGGCATTAAGTAATTTACAATGTCATCCAACTACCACCACTGTTCACCTCTAGAACTTTTCATCATCCCAAAGAGAAACTCTGTACCCATTAAACAATAACTTCCCATTGCCCCTCCCTCTAGCACCTGATAACTTCTACTTTCTGTCCCTATGAATTTGCCTATTTTAGGTACATTATAAAAGTGGAAGTATATATTATGTGTTCTCCTCTGTCTGGCTTATTCTACTTCATGTGTTTCCAAAGTTCATCCATGTTGTAGCATATATTAGAATTTCATTTCTTTTTATGGCCAAATATTATTCCATTGTACCTAAAGATATCCCACATTTTATTGATCCATTCCTATGTTGATGGACACTTGGGTTGTTTCTACCTTTTGCCTACTGTAACTAATGCTAATGAACATTGCCCCTTCTATTTAATACTCAGATAAAATATTCTTTCCTTTTTATTTTAAAGACTGCCCTTGAGGACTGTATTAGTTTCCTCTTGCTGCTTTAACAAATTACCACAAATGCAGTTGCTTAACATAGCACAAATTTATTATCTTACAGTTCTGGAGACCAAAATCAATCTTACTAGGCTTAAAGTCAAGTATTAGTAGGGCTGGCTCTTTCTGGAGGCTCTAGGAGAGAATCTATTTCCTTGCCTTTTTCAGCTTCTAGAGGCTGCCCGCATTCCTTGGCCAGGTGCCCCTTCCCCATTCTTCTAAGCACATCACTCCAATCTCTGATCCTGCTGCCTCTCTCTTATAAGGCCCCTTATAATTACATTGGGCAGACAGGATAATCCAGAATAATCTCACAAGCTCAATGACCTTAATTTAATCACATCTGCAAAATCCCTTTTACCATGTAAGGCAACATACCCACAGGTTCCGAGGATTAGAAGGTGGACACCTTTGTGCAGTCATTTTTCAGCCTACCACAATGGTTTTCACCACTAGCAAAATGGCAGGAGGGATCTAGAGGGGGCGGTGATACTTTCCCATTACTTACCTGGGATAAGCCTGGGGTACCGATTCCCCTAGGGATGGCCCCCTAAGTGATTTCAGAATGTGAAGCAGAGAACAGTCACACTTAAGCAGTCACAACTGGAATGACAACTCAAGGGTAATTTGCTTAGGCCACTGAATGGATGGGAAACAAAGAATAGATCAAATATTTCTTCACTGCTTACTAGGTGCCTGACATGTGCTATCTCATTATTCCACACCACATGGCCCCAAGATCGCATAGCAAGTACAGAGTGAAGCTGGAGATTCAAATACACGATATCTGACTCTGCCGAGCTTTTCTGTAGCTCCATTATGGCTGGGTTTATATGACTTTAACTGGTAACAGGAAGAGGTTATAGGTTCCATTCAGTAGAGCTCCCCAGTGTGGCTCAGCACAGGCACAGCCAGGGATCAGCAGTGTCTTTACTGGGTTGAGGCTTTCAACTGACCGTTACGTCCACAATCTCTTATGCACAACTGCAAAATGCTCTGCTCTGAAAACTAAAATATTATTTTCTTGCCTCTGTTGGAAGCAAAAATGTCACCAAACCTCAGCTAACATAAGGGGCTCATAGATTTCACTTATCCCACTTGGTATGAATATTCTTTCATTTTGCTGAGGAAGTGTTAACATGTTTGATTACAGTGTGCTGCTCAGAACCCGAGATTCTGAGGTGTTTGTTCCATAAGGTGTGGTATATGCATCTTTGTACCTTTCAGAAATCCAAACAATTCTGAATTCTGAAATATACTTAACCCAAAGGCTTTTGGGTAAAGGATTGCGAACTTGTATTTCCCACTAATATTTCATAGTCAACTCAGACACACAGTGTGACTGCATCAGGTAAACTCTTTCAGGTGCAAGTACTAGACACCCAACCCAAATTACTTTAAGCATAACAACAACAGAAACAGCAACAAAAACGAAGGAACTTGATTTGCTCTCATAACAAATGTACACTTCTGGTATGCTGGGTCCTGGGGGCCCAAATGATTTTTTTTTTTTTTTTTTTGGTGTTCCCCCGTTAAGCCTGTTGACTTTATTCTTGAGGATATTCTTGCACCACATGGTGGGAATGGTAGCAACCCCAAGTTCACATCCTCATGGCTTATGATCCAAAAGGAGAACATTCCTCCCCTCCAATGTCCAATATCAAATTTCAGGGAGTATCTGATGGATCTGCTTACATGCTTATCCCTAAACCAATCAATCTAGACTGACATGGTTCTCTGGCCAGCATGGGTCGCAGGTGCCACCTCGCTACTGTGGCAGAAGGAAGAGGCATGTGTTTTACCCTATCACCAGGATTTCAGGGAATGGGGAAAATCTATAACCTAATTTTTAAAAGTGAGGTGGTTTTATAAGCAGAGGGAGAAGAGATCCTGGGCAGGCAAAATAAATAAACAAACAAAGAATACTACTTTCTCTATTTCACCGTATACTGTTACTAAAGGTTTACTTGATACCAAATATGGGATTTCTAAAGCAAACTACTCTATTCTTAAAAATAATTTGCTCAACAAGTAGGTATTTTGTATTTTTCTCTCAACTCATAATGATCAACTGTATTAGAAAACGTTCTTACTTTTCTAAGCTAGGCCCCTGGCAACCATATTGTATTAAGTACTCTTAAATATCTGATCCAAGATGAACCAATTACATTCTTCCTGTTAGATTTAGAAAGGGAAGCGAGAGGCAACTGAGCATCTAATTTAGTTTCTTGAATGAGAATGTATTCTCAGGAGCCATGGGAGAGTCTTTCTTCCTTCATATGCACACAGAAGTTGAGAAAGCTGATGTGCAGAGAGAAAAGATTCAAGCAGTAGAGAATAGAAAAGACAAGAAAAAGAATGCCGCCTGGGTTCTTGTTGAATACTCAGCTCCTTACTGTGGTCTCTTTCAGAACCTCAGTCTTTCCTGCCCTTGGAATTCAAGAAGACACCCTGCATTTGTAAAACAATCCCACTTCTTGCTTAAGCTAACGTAGTTTGTATGGGTTCCTGTTCCTTGTAATTAAATAATCTTAATTAAGCTAATTTATTTCAGTTTCTTAGATCTGAAATATTCTGGAAACAAAAATGATAGAGGTACTATATATATCCCCAAATAAGTCAACTCCTAATCACAAGTATCTATTTGCATAACATGAGGACATTGCTTTAATTACTGTCTAATTCAATATAAAGTAATTGGGAGTTCACCATTACACAAGACAGATTTCTTCTTATTTTGAGCAATTATTTTAGGGAAAAAAAATCTTATGTTCTAGTCAGACATATACTAACTAGAGGATGATAGGATGCTATCTAACTAGATTGATGATAAATAACTAGAGGGTGATTTGACCACTGTTAAGGTGATCACATTTTCCTTCTAAGAGGACATCACAATTTATCTGAGAAATGGAACATTCAGAAGGTAATAACACCTTTTGCTACTCAGTACACTGTATACAGCATCTCTGGCCCAGGGTGTATGTGATCTTCCTGGCCAAACCTTGAGGCTGGTAGAAAAGCTCAATACAATAATGAGAGAGAAAAGCTGTCCTTAAGGTAATAGAGCCCCACAGGGCAAATTTATTACCAGCCCACCCATATAGCTGCAGAACAAGGAGAAAAATCAAGTTTAAAATGAAATGAGGAGCTTACAGAGAGCTTCCCATTCATGTGACATGATTTTGTGATACATTACTTTAATGCTTTCCAAACCCTGGTAAATGGATTGATATGATCACAGATTTTGTTTTGCAGCTTATTTACTCCCTGAAATTAAATTATGAAGTGGGAAGGGCGTTAACTCTTTTAGACCACTAGGAAACCAGTTAGGGCACTGGACTGGGGGGAGTACTAGGAATAGTGACTTGAGGGAGGATTTCTAAGCCTCTTTACACACCTGAGGACCTTACTAGAATACAAAAGTCACAAAGACAAGGGATTAGGAAACAAACACCCCAGTAAAGAACAGTTAACACTTGCATGTATGAGGATTATGCTAAAATTCTTGTATCACTGAGCACACACAGTAACTGAAAACGTAGTGCAGGACAGCGGATCTCAGCATGTGGTCCTCAGACCAGCAGCAGGCACATCACCAGAGAACTTGTTCGAAACGCAGATTCTCAGGCCATACCCAGGCTGAGTGAACTGATAATTCTGAATTATGTTTTAACAAGCCCTCTGGGTGATTCTGATGTGCATCAAAGTATCAGACCCATTTGAACAGAGGTGAAGAGGAAGGGCTTTGTAGTTGGGCAGATGTGGGTTCAAATCAGCTTTTCTTCTTACTGTTGGTTTATTTTGGACATTTATATCATCTTTCAGAACTTACATTTCCTTATCTGTGAAATGTGAAAAAAAGATTCCTATCTCACACTAATGTAAGAATTAAATTGTATTGCTTATGATAGGGCTTGTCAAAGTGCCTGATCCATTCAGTTAATGGTACCATGAGATTAGCTCCATTTTACAGAAGTCGTATATGGTAAATCTAGGCCATAAGCCTAGGTCAGCTGAGCCCATGAACCATGGTTCTCAGCTACAACACCGACTGCTTCTCCTATTGCTAAAATACTGTTTCCTCCTCCAATTCCATAAGCATCATCTTAATGGATTTGTTAATTCTCTCCAATTACATAAGAAATAATGCCTAATGTAGGAGAAGATAGAAAAACACAAAATATGGACTCCCGGAAAAAGTCATTATAATTTTGACTCAGAGATAACCACTACAAATTTCAGGATATGGATTACAAACCAATTTTTTGTTATAAAATATCTTAAAGGCTGTTTTATTCCACTCAAAATATTAATAATTAAGAGCCCCTCCATCATCTTGATAAATGCACCTACGATTTTGAAAGCAATTTGTGCTATACGAAACATGTTAGCATATACGCCATCAACAAAAAGTAGTATATTTTCAAAATTTTGAGTGTAATTAGAATGGGCATTAGAGCTGTCATCCCAATATCCACTGTCTCTTCCTCCATTATGCTGCTGCCCAGTGATTTGAATGCTGCCAACACCAGGTCCAACACTAGGAATGAACCCCAATTTGTTTAAACCAATAAAAATTATCACATTTCTCTAGTCACATGATTAGCTTAGAAAAGTGCACTAATCAAAGCTTTTCTATTTCCTTTGAATTAGAAGTATACTAATTCAGGGGCTTCCCTGGGGGCACAGTCATTGTGAATCCACCTGCCAATGCAGAGGACACGGGTTTAAGCCCTGGTCCAGGAGGATCCCACATGCCACGGAGCACCTAAGCCCGTGTGCCACAACTACTGAGCCTGCGCTCTAGAGCCTTCAAGCCACAGTTACTGAGCCTGCGCTCTAGAGCCTTCAAGCCACAGCTACTGAGCCTGCGCTCTAGAGCCCACGAGCCACAACTACTGAGCCCATGCGCCTAGAGCCTGTGATCCGCAGCAAGAGAAGTCACCACAGTGAGAAGCCCGCGCACTGCAATGAAGAGTAGCCCCCACTCGCCACAATTAGAGAAAAGCCCGTGCGCAGCAATGAAGACCCAATGCAGCCAAAAACAATAAATAAATAAAATAAAATAAATAAATTTATTTTAAAAAATGTATACTAATTCAAAGTT
Source organism: Hyperoodon ampullatus (assembly GCF_949752795.1). Classification (NCBI taxonomy): domain Eukaryota; kingdom Metazoa; phylum Chordata; class Mammalia; order Artiodactyla; family Ziphiidae; genus Hyperoodon; species Hyperoodon ampullatus. The sequence goes on from NC_136923.1 coordinate 20,427,558, forward strand.
GGCTCATGAATGAACATATGATTCGAGTTGGCCCAGTCAGAGGGAAGCTATGGACTTCTGCTTGAGAGCAAAAAGACTTCCCTCTAGACATAAAGGAACAAAGATATGACCAGGAGGCCACTGACAGTCATCAGGTGACTAGGAGGAGAATTAGACTTAGATGAAAACTGACTAAAGAGATGGGAAGACGAATGTCACAGAATCCCTGGATCAATTCAGTCCTGAAGCCTATGAGGCCACTAATTAGTTTACTCATAGTTTAATTCAATTTGATCTCTGGTTTCTCTTATTTGTAACCTAAAGTATCCTAACTTATATAGTAAGTGTAGAAATATGGGCTCTAGAATTTGAGAAGGCCCTGAGAGTTGATCTAACCCAGGTTTCTTCTTTCCAGGGCCGGCCTGATGTCATACCCACGGAGTACTCTTCTCCCTGTAACTGGAGGAACTGAATTCCCCTATAAGTTTTAGCCCCATAACAGGCTGTGGGACCAGGCTTATCTACATATTGATGAGATAGAAGACTTAAAACCTTTTTCTGTTTCTGGTCATGACAGAGTAACTGTACTGGACCACCACCCCTCCCTCTGTATACAACTATGAAATGGGACAAAATGTATGTGATAACTGTTTTAAGATGTTGGAAAAAAGGCAGCACAGAACTAAACTATGATCTCTGAGAGAAGGTAAGCAAACAAGGTGAGACCCACAGTCGTCCTTTCTGCATAAAGACACTTGCAGATTGTGGTGCAGGGTGAGGAAACCCATACAGAGCAGGGCAATTCTGCTGAACTGAGGAGACAGAGAACTGAGCTTGGGGCTCTGAGATGACTGGAATATATGGGTTCCTGACAAAAGAGTTGGGCAAAGCACAAGCTCTTAAAAAATCAATGTAGGGGGCTTCCCTGGTGGCGCAGTGGTTGAGAGTCCGCCTGCAGATGCAGGGGACACGGGTTCATGCCCCAGTTTGGGAAGATCCCACATGCCGCGGAGTGGCTGGGCCCATGAGCCGTGGCCTCTGAGCCGGCGTGTCCGGAGCCTGTGCTCCACAACGGGAGAGGCACAACAGTGAGAGGCCCGCATACCACAAAAAAAAAAAAAAAAAAAAAAATCTATGTAGGGATCTCCTTGAGCCACTGGCCAAATACTAAACATCTACATAATAAAACAGCATTCACAACGTCCACCGTAAAGTAAATAATTAATAGACACAGGAATGGATAGGAAAATGTTACTCATAATGAGGAGAAAAATAATTAAATTGAAAACTGAGAAATTACAGAAATGATGGAATTGTCCAGAGAAGGATTTTAAAAGAGCAATTATGAATATTTCGAGGATTTAAAAGAAATTATGAACATAATGAGTGGACAATAAAGACTCTCAGTGGACAAACAGAAACTATGAAAAGAACCAAACAGGACTTTTGGAAATGAAATTACAATATCTGAAATAAAAAATTAACTGACAAGCATAACAGCAGATTGGAAGCTAGAGAAGAAAAGATCAATGGATATGAAGATATAGTAATAGAAGCAATATAAACTGAAGCACATGGCAGGCAAAAAGAAGCAAAACAAAATTAAACACCACACCAGAGCCTAAGGGAACTGTGGAACAATATCAAGTTGACTAACATACACATAATTGGAGTCCCAGAAAGAGGTTGGGGCAGAAATTTTTTTTAAGAAATAATGGCCCAAACTTTCCAAATCTGACGAAGAATATCAGCTCACATTTTCAAAACATTCAGTAAATCCAAGCAGGAGAAAAAAAGAAAACCACACCTCAGCACATTATAATCAAATTACTGAAATCAAACAGTAAAGAAAAAAATCTTAAGAGATGTCACAGGAAAAAAATATCTATAGGAGAACAATGATAAGAATTTCTGTTGACTTCTTATTGGAAACAATGCAAACCAGATGGCTAGGAAACAAATTTCCATAAAAATAACTGCAAGTCAACTTCTCTTCATGGTGGAAAAGTGAAATGTTTATGTTCACCCTTTCAGGTAAGAACTAAAATATATTATATTTAAAAAACTACTTAAAGGCACTAAAAACATCTAAGAGCAGACAGAAACCAGAGGAGAGTTTAATCTCAAGTATTGCAACTGTAAGAGATAAGAATTTGAATTTGAGAGTCTCCAGTTTAATAACATTGCTTAACTCTCATGGCTACGGCTGAGAACAAGGCAGGGGGAAAAACTGTAGCATACTGGCTAAAGGTATCAGAGATCAGACTACAGGTGTAGGAAAGAAGCTGGAAATCTAAAGGGAAAATATGAGAATTGTGAGAACCTAAGAAAATAGGAGACCCACTCCCCAAAACAGAGCATAAACAAACCAAATCACTTGTAGCTAAACTAGGGGGAAGTGTGAGGGTGGGAGATGCTTAAGAAAGCAGGCAGAGACCACAGAGAAATACAGTCTTAAAAGACAGAAATACATGAAACCTGATCTGGGAGTTTGATACTTAACTGGCTGTGTACTATAACCCTTTGAAACCCTAGTGACAGAAAGGTGAAATGCATGGGCTTGAGATGTTAGAATACAGAGTCTGAAGCTGACTGAGTAGCTGGGAATTAGGGACTGATTCCTCGAAGCAGACTGCAAAGAGAGCAATCCTTATTTCTAAGGATTTCAACTCCTTGGTTTTAGTCACATTTTGCAGGCACTGGGAACAGATTTTTCAAAAGCAACAAGGAAGTCATAAAATGGATATCAGCAATTGCATATTTACTAAGAGTCAATGTGGACACTTTTAATCCAGACAAGTTTACTGTCTCCTTCAACAACAACAAAAAAACAAACCAATTTTCAATAATCTTCAAAAGAAGATGCCAGTTGCTATTGTATTGTAAACAATGTAAACATTGCAAACAATGTTCAGTTTTCAACCAAAATTTACCAGATGAGAAAACAAACAAGAAAGTGTAGTCCATACTCAGGAGAAAAAAAGCAGTTGAAAAAAAATACTGACTCTGAATAGGCCCAAATGTTGAATTTACTAGAGAATACTTCATATCAGCTATTATAATTGTCTTGAAAGAATGGAAACACTTTTAATGATTAAAGAAAAATATGACGTTAGTGAGTGAACAGAGAGGGAATCTAAATAGAAACAAGGATTCAATAAAATAAATAGAAATTCTGAAGTGGAAAAGCACAATAAATGCAATAAAAATTTGCAAGGTGATCTCAACAGCAGCAGAAGAAATATTATATAAACCTAAGACAGAGCAATAGAAATTACTAAGTTTGAAGAAACGAAGAAAAAAGGATACAGAAAAAAAATGAACAGAACCTTAGATATATATATAGGACTGTATAATGTGGTCTTACATATATTATAGGTGATGTATATGTATATGTGTGTATGTATCTGTGTGTATATATATCTCCACATTATGTAGTCCCACACACATATATATATATAATTCATATTATATATGGATATTATATATAGTATAATGACTTCCTTGTTCCTTTTTTTAGTCTGTTCCCCTATGCCTGCAGAATGTGGCTACAATCAAGGAGCTAGCTAGGGATGAGGATTGCTGTCTATGTAGTTTCCTGCCCCTAAGGATTGCCCGCCCCAATTATATATATTATACATATAATTGTATGTATTGGGAGCTCAGTAAACTTACCATCTTATTGCTAGCATCATAAATCAACACAGACTGTTTATTGGATAATGTTAGGAAATTTAGCTCAGGTACATGGAGCAAAATACAGCTAGATCCCTTTTTAATACTATATGAAAATGTGGACTCCACATGGATGAAAGATGTAAGTGTGAAAGGTAAACATGTAAAGTAAGTAGAAATCAAAGTAGGAGAACAATTTTAGGACCTAAATTAGGGAAGGATTTCTAAAATAAGTGCCCCCAAAGTGTAAGCCATAAGTAAAAAAATCATAAATTTGATTATAACAAAATCTAAACATCTGTTCAAATGCAAGATGTAATGGGCAAAGTTAACAGAGAGGTAGAAGATTGGAAAAATTTGTCTTCAATGTCTAAAACTGATAGGATACTCATACTGAGATATACCAGTAGAATTTCTGTGAATCAAGAAATAGAAATACCAATGAAAAGGTAGGTAAAGGATATGGACAAGCACTACAGAAAATTAAAAACTCGAAATGTTGACAAACATATATCAAGATACCCATATTCAAATACTGACAAGAATTAGATGGCTAAATAATGAAATTATTGGCAGGAGTCTGGGAATATAGGACACTTCCCAGACACTTCTCTTGAGAGTGTAAACAGGAGGAACCTTTCTTGGGGGGCATTCTGGAGTTATTAGTTAAGTATATTTATACTCTGTAAGGAGACAATTGCACTTCTAGGTATATATATACCAGAGAGAGTCTCAACGCAGGTTGATAAGGGAACATGTATGAGGATGTGCCTCTTAGTTTTATGGTAGTGAAGAGTTGGAAGCAATCTACTTGTTCATTGCTCGACTAAAGGATATAAAATTTACAATGGGTTAACGCTTTGGAATACTGTGCAACCATCAAAAGCAACCAGCCAGAGGCACAAGCAAACTGGCAAATATTAATAAAACGGTGCTGAGTAAAAAGAAAGCCTAGGGGACTTCCCTGGTGGCCCAGAAGGTAAGACTGCACTCCCAGTGCAGGGGGCCTGGGTTCGATCCCTGGTCGGGGAACTAGGTCCCACATGCATGTTGCAACCAAGAAGCCTGCATGCTGCAACTAAGAGTCCTCATGCTGCAACTAAAACAATACCGTGTGCTGCAAGGAAGATCCTGCATGCTGCAAGGAAGATCCCGCATGCCACAACTAAGACCTGGCTCAGTCAAAATAAATAGATAAAATAATAAATATTTTTAAAAATTCATTTAAAAAAAAAGTCTGAAGAAGTTATGTAACGTGGTACTATATGCATAAAAACACATGTAAAGGGAATGAACAACAATGCAGCCTTTAAGAGAGCACATACTAATAAAAAAGAGGTATCAAATGGATTAGAATGATTATCTGTGGTGGAGAGAAGGATGGGAGTGAGTCCTTTGAATAAAAGGGAATGCAAATATAAATGAAGAAAAAGGAGACTCACATAGTCCGAGATGGCAGGGTGTGATGATCCAGGAAATGTGATAAATACAACCCTCTGCACCTTTGGTCCAGCCTACCCGGATTCCCCTCAGCTCCTGCGAAGAAATACAAATCATATTTTGTTAATTATAACTGTCTAATGACTTCCCGTGATTCTTCAAACCAAACCCAGACACTAACCTGGACTACAAAGCTCACTTTTTGTACCTCAAAGCCTGGAACAGTGGATGGAATTATAGTAAGCACTCTATAACTATTTGTTGTATACAAATAATGATGGAACCGCAATGATCATTGGGTTTTCACTGTATTTATTTGTCTGATTTCACAAGCTAATTTGTAAGCCCAGGAAAAGCTAAGAGCTACTTGCTTGCCTTTTCAGGTCCCCAGAAAGTAGAACTGCTCAAGTGAATGTTCAAGCCAAGTCAGTGAATGGCTTTTTCAGCAATGCAGTAATGTAAGTAAAATTATGCAGGACTACAGCAGGTTCAGGGAAATAAAGTCTCAAACTTGAAAATATTAATTAATGTTCAAAAGTGTTACAAAATGATAATCCCAATCACTCTTATCTATTCATTTAAAGGAGTTTTCAAAAGCATCTCTATTTGGCAACACTTGATGCCCTCTGGTCCGTTAAAGCTTGAGAAGTACTTTGAATTACCAAATATGGTGGAAAGTTAGGATATATACTTTCTTTAAAAATATTCTATAATTCTTACTTTTCTACCAGTTAAGTCTGGCTTTCCACCAGTTGGTCTAAATTAGATTTTACTGTATTTGGCCGATCTTAGTATTATATAAATCACCCTCTTATTAACATCCTCTTACCACTAATTAGTTAAGGGACTGTAGCCACTGAACACATGTAACTCCCACTACCTTCATGAGGATTAAACATTCATACCTTAGGGCAAAATTGGCATTTAACAAGAGAAATTGTTTCATGTGAATTAACCTTGAGGATGGGAGATAAATAATCCAGAAGGTACATCAAGATTCCCGAGTGCCCTCACTGGGGATTCCATAATCTTAAAGAGTGGCCCAAATAGCAGTGGCAATATTGAGCAATTTAAACTATCTTGACTGGTGTACAGTCTGTGCTATTTATGTTAAATTTTTCAAGCGCCAAATATTTAAAGAATACCTCGTTACAAGAGTACACAGTTTGGTGGAACCCATATTGTAACTATGAGGGCAAAGCATATTTACACGAGACAGAAACTACTTAATTTCATGCATTTAAAATTGTTCCAATCATATGTTGATGACTTGGTTAATACTGAAGAAACTCCGGAGCTTCTTTTTTGTAAAAAAAAAAGGCAGAAAATAAATTCATTTTGACTAATTTTGTCAAAGGTTACAAAGCATTGGATTTTGCAAAGTTGCACACATAGAATTTTTAGTAATACTTTGTGCCAGGCATCATGTTGAGAGTTGTATAAAAGCAGTCTTTAACCACAAATTGATATTAGGATATATTTAGGATATATGCAATGAACAATGGAATGAGAGCTACAACCTATCACTAGTTGGAACAGAGAAATTCTGCCTGTGAGGGAGGGGATAGGGCAAGTAGTTTAGAAAGATTCAAAAAAAGGTAACGTTTAAGCTGGATTTCAAATGGGAAAAGTGAGGGGTGGAGCTAGGAGAAGAAAGTCCAACTGGGAGAAAAGGAAGAAGAGAGTCATGGAGGCATAAAACAGGAGAATACTGGCAGTGAGGGGGTGTGTGTCGGTAAGGCTAGTGCGCAGAGAGGGAGGATGCAGGATATATATACAATTCTGAGTTTGTCCTATGAGGAAGAGAAAACCATTTTAAAAAACCACACTCATGTTTTTGTCTCAGAGTCTACTTCAGGGAATGGAACTCAAGAGAGACAGTTTAGATCTAAGATGCTTATATGCTATCAAAGTGAAGATGTCAAGTAGATAGTTGATCATATGAGTTTAGAACTCAGAAGAGAGTTCATAGCTGATGAGAAAAATTGGGGGGGTCATTAGTGTATAGATGACATTTAAAATCACAGCCATGGAAGGGATCATGATATGTTAGAGAAGTGAAAAGGAAGACCACTGTGACCAGAGTGCACATGGAGGGAATAAGATGAGACAAGAGAAGAAAGTAAGGGCCAAAATGATGCATCACCGTATAAGTTATGTAGAGCCTGAGTCTTTTTCCTGGGAGTGAAACCAAAGGCAATTTTCTAAGTACTATTCACATAGCAACACATTGATTTCTTACTGATATACTCTTCTTTCTGATAGTGTCATCTTACAGATCAAGAAACACTACACAGAGAGGTAAAGTCACGTGTCTAAGATCACACAGCTAGGCACTAGTGAAGCCAGGCTGTAAACCCTAGCAGTCTGAATTCAGTGTCTGTGCTATGCACCATTAATAGATTGATTCAAAATGTGATGATATTTCACATAAGCACAGTAGTTTAGAGATCATCTGTTCCATGGTTATTCAGAGCCCCAAAACTTTAGTAACTTGCAAATAGTTTAAAGGAACAGAACAGGGACTCATGCTTGGGTGCGTTGACCCCTGAGCTGGTGTTATTTGCTTGTTTAAACTTGATCGAGGTATAACTTTCATGCAAAAACTGCATCTACTTAAAATATACAATTTGTTGACTTGTGAAAGCTGTGTGTATTCATGAAACACAGTCATACTCAAGATACAGAATATTTCTATCACCACAAAAGATTTTTTTTGGCCTCTCTGGAGTCCCTCAGTCCTTCCAACTTGAGCATTCAATATCACGACAAGGATATTATTATATAAGCATTTGTGTTGCAAGTTTTTGTGTGGATGTTTGGTTTTATTTCTCTTGGGTAAATACCTAGGAGTGGAATAGGTGGATAACATGGTGGGTGTTATACTTGACTTTCTAAGAAACTGAAAAATAGTTTTTCAAAGTTGTACTATTTTGCTTTCCCATCAGTGGTGAACGAGAGTTCTAGTGGCTCCACAGTCTCTCCAACGTGTCCTACTGTCAGTCTCTTTCACTTTCACCATCTGGTAGATCCTTACTGTGGTTTTAGTTTTCATTTCCCTGATGACTAATGATGTTAAATACTTTCTCATCTGTTTTTTTGCCATTCATAGGTTTTCAAATTTTTGCCCTTTGAAAAACTCAATTGTCATCTGTTTATTGAGTTGTAAGAATTCCTTATGTACTCTGGATACAAGTCTCTTATCAGATATGCATTTTGCAAATATACTTTTCCAGTCTGTAATTTGCTTTTCGTTTTCTTAAGAGTGCCTTTTGAAGAGCAGAAGTTTTTAATTTTGAGGAAGTCCAATTTATAATTTTTTTTCTTTTTGGTTTGGACTTTTTCTGCACAACCTAATAAGCTTTGTATAACCCTATTTATGATTTTTTAAAACACAGATTCATGGGTTTTTAAAAAACATTTTGTTGTTTTGGGTTTTTCTATGTCTATGATTAATTTTAAGTTTATTTTTATATATTCATATATTTTCTACATTTTTCTGTAGTAGATGTTTACTTTGGGTGCATGCTGTGTTAGGCAGATAATATACCTTATTTTATTTAGTCTTCATAAAAACCTACATGATAGGTACTATTATCTCCATCCTATTGATACAGACATTGAGGCTTTGAGAGGCTAGGAAACTTACCCAAGGTCATTACTGTATTTGAGGACCAGGAATTCAAATCCAGATATTTTTATTTTGGAGTTTGGCTTTCACCCACTAAACTCTACCTACAGCGTAACCACATCCGTGATAAGATGAGGCCCTTCTAGATGGGCTTCTATACTCAGTTGTGCTTTTAGTAATTACAATGACTTATTCTGAGCTATTATGGAGAAGGATTCATACTAAAACATCTCAGTATTATAAGTATTTATTCAGGAGTTGAGATGGGGGACTCACCAATTATAAAGAATAGTAAAAATAATTTTAGCATAGAAAACCACTATATTTAGACTACTCCTAATAAACCAGAGGTATAGCATTTTCCCCTATTTTTACAAGTGTTTAGATAATTTGACCAAAGGCATTTTAAACTTCTTAAGTGAATAATACCACAGAGTCGGCAGAAGAATAGTAATCCTGGAAGATCAGTAGGTCTGTTTCCATTCAAAGACATACAACACTTGAAAGAGAAGTGGATGAGAAGAAAGTTTGAGGAAAGAGATCCCATGTCTGGTTCTACCATTAGTTAAGTAACTTGGATTATTTTCTAGGGCTGCCATAACGATGTACCGAGACGGGGTGGCTTAAACAACAGAAATTAATTTTCTCGTAGTTCTGGAGGCTAGAAGTCAAAGATCAAGGTGTTTGCAAGGCTGGTTTCTTCTGAGGCCTCACTCCTTGACTTCTAGATGGCTGCTTTCTCCCTGTATCTTCATACTGTCTTCCTCCGTACAGGTCTGTGTCCAAATTTCCACTTCTTCTAAGGACAACAGCCATATTGGATTAAGGGCCAACCTACTGATCTCATTTTAACTTAATTAACTCTTTAGAGACCCTACCCCCAAATAGAGTCACATTCTGAGGCACTGGGGGCTAGGACTTTAACATATGAATTTGGGGCTGGTGAGGGGAAACACAACATTACTAAACCTCTTGGATTCAGTTTATTTATCCATACAATGGGAATAATGAATGAGATCAAGAACTCATCACTTTGAGTTTTAGGTGGGGTTAAGGAGGGTATCCATAAACCCTGTGGAAATACCATACCACATTTTGTTTGTGAACTTTTTCTAAGGAGGAAAGTCTACAGTGTTAATTAGATTCTAAAAGGGTTAGATGACCCCTCAAAAGATGAAGAGGCAATGAATGAGATAATCTCTCTAGTTCTCCTCAGCTCATAAAATGGAAGAACCTACTCTGTGAAAAGAGAGGACAATGTTCTATGCTTCTGTTACACTCACAGCCAGGAAATTCTCCCTAAGGCCTTTAATAAACGCTTTCCATTGTAAATACAATTTACTCCATTTTGGACTGACTCTAGGACAAAGGGAGTCCAGAGAGATCATCGGTACCTTCTTTAATGTCTCTGTTTGGTCATCACTGGAATATTAAAATCTAATTCCTTTACTGTTTTTCTTGGAGCTGAACTCACTAATCTGCCAACATTTTTTTTTTATTCTTCTCTAGTCATTATCCTCGCCCTTTAGAAGGTTAATGTGTGATGAATTGTCACCCGTCCGTGCGCACACAACCACACACATACATGTACAAATGGCAAAGCATAAACAAAGGCAAAATGAATAGAGTACTACACTGAACATAATAAAAGTTTATCAGCATTTGTTGAATAAAAAATAAATGAATGAGTTGAACCCTACGGAGAATAGTTAAATTCAGTTAATAATTGATTAACTACTTTCAAAGCCCGTCAATAACATGGCTGTATTAGCTAGGCTTTTGATTAGGAGCAATTATTTTGTGGATCGTTTCAGGTAGAAAACATAAACCCAGAAAGATCAGAGAGTATGTGTGTGAACGTGCATATACTAGATTTGTTTGTACATGTCTTTATATATCACTTACTTAATATTTAGAAACGTGTGTGCATATGTGCGTGTGTCTGTAAGTACGTAATACAATTAAAGAAAGAGCAATGCAAATTGCACCACTTTCACTGGTGGAAGGGGTGGAGTGAAACCGATGTGTTTATTTCCTCACCCCCGGTCTCCAGCAAGCAGGCTGGATTTTTTTCCTTACTGTGATCCCAGGCTTACTGAATAACACGTGAAGAAACGATGTACCACGTTGACATTTTTACGCCTCTTGCTCACGTGCTTGCCCGGGCGCACCTGTGAGTGGTGGTGAAAGTGGAGATCATAAAGGGACGCAGAATTAAGACAGGGTGTAGAGGCTGCTCCACGATTTTCACTTTCACCATTTCCACGGGGGCTACGTTTCCATAACACACGAGTTTCTTATGCTTTCCAAACGTATTTTACTGACTGCTTCAGAATATGTAATGTCCAAAGGCTCAGGATTTCCCTAACGCTGGTGAGAAGGTTGGAGGTCTGGATGCTGTCATGGCTCCCAGCAGACTTGCCTCCCATTACACCTGTTTGGGATCTTCTAGTGTTTGGCACAGTTTGTCTTTTTCAACACGTTTAACCTCCTCCTCTATCATAAACATTCTCTCATGCATTTGGGGTTAGAGGACAAATGAGAAATATGCTTTGGATACTGTGGTCTATTTTATTTGGGGATCATTAATGTCCAGAAAAAACTTAAGCTTTCAAGGGTTCTGCTGAAAGATCACTGCCCTGTCAGGACTACATCACAGGCACTCAATTTATCAGCCTTCCGCGGGGTGACCCGGCTCGGATTTGAACCTCTGGCTCCAGGGAGTCTAGGTTGAACTACGGTGATGGGGAGGCCACTCAGCCACTGCCTCCAGCCAAAAAAGATTAGTGTCATCAAAAATAGATTAGCGAGTCAGTTAAAAAAAAAATTAAGTAAGCCCTTTGTTCTAAAATATTTGTCGGAGTAAGCAAAGAAATTAGCTTTCATTTCAGATTAATTACTGAGTAAATTAGGATTTGGGGCAAGAACTTTGTAGATTTTTTTCCCCTTCAACTATGGAAATGGAGAAATGTGTAACATTTATACTAACTATCTTTGAAGGCACGCGCATTTATGCAAAAGCCTGACAGAGCTTACCGGAGTTCCTGCCTGTGAATTTTTTGTCATTGGAGAATTCCTGCAATGTAGACTCTGCCCTTACCATTATGGGAAGAAAAATGTTTCAGAGGAAAGAAATGAAAAGTTGGCCTTTGGCTTCTTCAGATTCTGACTGCCCAAACCATGAGATCTCATCCCAGCTACCCCCATTTGGTATCCTTGACCAAAGTGAATTGGGGTCCCATTCCCACAAAAGGATTATGAAAAATCTGTACATTTAGCAAGTACAGGCTAGATGTATACAGGGGGGCGAATCGAGGCACCAACTTGCTCTTTTCAGGGAATAATCTGGGAAATTAACAAAGGCATGTCTTTCAGCAGGGGCTGTGTGGGCTTGGGCAAACAGAAAGGCAGTGCATTGCTCAGCTGCCTGACTCTGAGGAAAGAAATTTAGTCAATGAGCACTCATTCATTCATTCATTCATTCATTCATGAACAAATATTTACTAGGCATCCATTATAGGCCAGGCAATGTGCTAAGACTTGAAAACATCAGGATGATCAAAAATAGAAGAGTAAGTTTATAGCAGAGAAACATAGCAGATCACCTTAACCAAGAGATCACAGCGAACATCACCAGTAATTAGAAACCTGGACATTACGTACCCCTGATGGGATGCACTGATAAGGTATGACATCACTTCTGTGGCACTCTTACCAAAAATGTACCTACAATCATGAGGGAACTCCAGGCACATCCAAATGGAGAGCACATTGAAGACCAGTACCCTTCAAAAGTGTCAAGCTCATGGAAGATACAGGATGACTGAAGGACTGTCAGACTCTGAAGAAAACTAAGGAGACAGGTCAACCAAAAGCAATGGGGGGGACCTGGATTGGATCCTGATCCAGAAAGAGGACACATATAGGAAAACTGGAGATCCAAGTAAGGTTTATGGTTAAGAGTACTGTTTATCAGGCTTAATTTCTTTTTTGTGGGTGTGTGCGGTACGTGGGCCTCTCACTGCCGTGGCCTCTCCCGTTGCGGAGCACAGGCTCCGGACGCGCAGGCCCAGCGGCCATGGCTCACGGGCCCAGCCGCTCCACGGCATGTGGGATCTTCCCGGACCGGGGCACGAACCCGTGTCCCCTGCATCGGCAGGCGGACTCTCAACCACTGTGCCACCAGGGAAGCCCAGGCTTAATTTCTTGATTTTAATAATTGTACTACAGTTATATAAGATGTTAACTTCAGGGGAAAATGGGGGAAGAACATACAAGAAGTCTCTGTATAATTTTTGCAACTTTTCTGGTAGTCTAAAATCATGTCAAAATAAAGAAAGAAAATTTTAATTCCAAAATTAAAAGAGACGTAGCCCCTGCCCTCGAGTTTGCCCCCTAATGGGGAAGATATTCAATCAATCAAACACACAACTGAATATGTATTTACCGACTCAGGTGTTTTCAAGGAAAGCAACTTCATGGGACAGTATCATTAGAGTAATCATGAAGAGAAAACATTTATTTAGAGCATAGTATGAGCCAGAAACTGTTTTAAGTATTCACCAGATAGTAATCATTTAATTTTCCCCTTCATGTTAGTCACTATCATTTCAGTTCTGGAGAAGTTCTCAGTCAACATTTCCGATATTTTCCTTTGATTTTTTTTTTTTCTCATGTACAGTCAACCGTTGCTAGATATCGCTACATGGGTATTCCAAGGATACTTCAAACTCATCAGATCCAAAGTGAACCAGTACCTCCCCTCTCAAATCCCCTCCTCTTCCTACCCAAGACCTTGGATGACATCACTCTCCACCCAGCCACTCCAGTTGGAAACAGCTCCCTCACTCTTTTCCTCTAATCACACCCTGAGAAAGTTATCCAGCGTATGCAGAACTCTTTCTAAAAGGCTAATCTGATGAGACCTTTTGTTTCCTTGTTTATTTTACTCCTGTAGTTTATTTTTATTACCTATGGGATAAATTCTAAGCTTTCTCACATGCTAGCAATGTCCTCCATTGTCTACCCTTTGCACGCACCACGCCAGCCTCTGGTCTCTCTACCCCTGAATGACCATCTCATCACTGTTATTCTCTTGTTTGGGGTGGAAGGCAGTGCCCTTCAGGCACTCATCTTCCACCCTTGTCTCACCTCATCATTTTCTCAGGCCCCAGATAAGTGCCTTAATTTTGTGCACATCAAAGTCATTTTCATTACACTTTATGAGTGTGTCACAATTACACTTTAAATAATTTAATTGCTTTGCTTACTGGTAGGCGATTTTATATTTGTACTCCGGTATAACTTTTTCAAAGTCTGTGGACAAACGTTCATGGTCTGGAAGCTCCCCAAAAGTATTTTTTTCTTTTCTTTCCACGTTTGTGTATATCTGATTGGTCTCACTGCCCTACAAGATTCTGGTTTCTAAACATGTACCATAAATAGCTTGTAGAAAATGAAAACCAACCACCACCATGGAGTTTTCCCAATAGCAGAGTCAGGCTAACATAACCACATCTCATTACTGAGATTTCCACCTGCTTGTGTCTGAATTGCAACCTGACCTTAAAATATTCTGATGAGAGATGGGGACAATGGTGCTTCTGTGAGCCACAGCCCCAAGAATCCGGACCCATTTCATCATTGATAGCCAAGCCACGTTTAGTAGGAATTTCATGACTTTCATCTTGGTAGGAAACTTTTGCAGCTGCCTGCCTCCATACGCTGCCTGCTTCCTCTAAACAAAACAGTGGTCGTGGTGGGGGTGACTCTGAGTCGTAAACACTCCATCATTGTAACATGTCAAAGCTGTCCCAAAGAAACATTTTTATGTCTCTGATTATTTTATCATTAGTTTAAGCAGTTTCCTTGAGCTCCCAGGAAAGCCAGGAGGGAGGGCGATGCACGTACTCATCTATTTGATGGCTAACGCCTCCCAGACATGGAGCATGCTGAGATAGACAAGGAATCCCCAGAGTGCTCATCTGCTACAGGACTTATTTCATACTGGATCAATTATGCAAATTGAGATGCGAAGATAGCTCCCTCTTTTAGCAAGGCTGATTACCCCTGCACTCGAAATTCCAATGCAGCCTCACCGGAAATACCAGCCGGATTCTGAACCACCTGGACAACCTGTTTCCATCCGGAAAATGTGTTTTCTTAACTGGGGGAGGGGAGAAGGATTTTTTTTTTTCCTACAGCATTACTATTCATATACTTTTAACATCATAAAGTGTTTGCCATTAAGTGGTCCAAGGAAAGACATTTACATACGTGTGTTTTGATTTCGCACTAAAAACTATAGAAGATAATGAATATGTTTAAAAAGTTTAACAATCTTAACACTTATTCATCATCTCAGACACTTGAAAGCTGGGATCGTATGACAGGTTCATCCTTTAAGATAATCTTTTAAAAACCCTTTTAAGGAACCACTATATAGAAAATGTTTAAAATGCCAAAGAGTAATTTACCTGGGCTGGGAAAATGACTGTGTGGTTGGTTCATCAGAACATAATGAGATCAGAGTGTGAGAATAACTGGAGAAATGAAATCTGGTTTGAAAACCATTGGGCAATAGTTATTATTGCTAGAAATGTGAATTATTCCCCTCCGCTTCTCTCTCTGTGTCCAACACACACACTTCCCACCTTCCTATCCTGTAACCACATCCTCCCCTCTTCATGAAATGTTTGTCTTGAGGAGAAAACCTTCTTTTATTTTCCTTATACTACCCAGCTGGTCACTTCTGTATCTCCTTTTTCTGGGCAAGCCTCTAAAATTAAGAGAATTAAGTTTAAGAAAAGTAGGCACACTCATTCCTGTATTAGGAAATGGCAGAGCAATCTGTACTCCTCCAAGGTCCTGGTTTGACCAAATTCCAGTGGTTTGTCATGGGTAAGATAGAACCATTTTTCAAAAGATAATCATGCCTCAGAGCAGAGACCTACAAGAGAGTGGCCCAAATGGTCCTCTTTTGTCCTGCTTTGATGCAAACCAGTAGCTCAGAGAAATTGGGAATATTTTCCCACTTGAATAATTGCATACTTACCTCATTTTAAAAATGACACACCCAGGGCTTCCCTGGTGGCGCAGTGGTTGAGAGTCTGCCTGCTGATGCAGGGGACATGGGTTCGTGCCCCGGTCCGGGAAGATCCCACATGCCGCGGAGCAGCTAGGCCCGTGAGCCATGGCTGCTGAGCCTGCGCATCCGGAGCCTGTGCTCCACAACGGGAGAGGCCACAACAGTGAGAGGCCCGCATACCGCAAAAAAAAAAAAAAAAAAGACACACCCACACACAAAATTGACAAGTCCCAGATATAACTCTCAACTAGTTGAAAATACTTTTATTTCAGGGCACATAAATTTTTCTAAGTCCATCCATTAATTTTATGTCATTTTAATGACAACTTCTAACCTCTGCAATTATTACCTGGATGTTTCCCCTAATGTCAACAGATGCTGATGAGAAGTGTGTACCACAGAGCAACTTTTGCTCAGCTGCACAGAGATCCCTTGCCCCTTAAATTCCTCTCTGTTCAGTGTTTACAATTCGTTCCAATTTCCCTGCCTCAGTTTCCTTTCATGAAAGCTGCGGGTTCTGGAGCTTCTTACTTGCCTCACAGTGACAAGAAAATTATTTCAGGTTTACAAGCTTTATAAAAGATTCTTTTTTTAAAAAGCTCTTTCTGTAAGTGCTACCTATTGCTTTCAGAACTAACCTATATTTTATCAAATATAATGGAGTCAATTATTTAAAAATCTAGACTAAAACTTGTCTACGGCTGACTAAAATGAAAGGAATTAAAATATAAACCTTTTAGGTGTGTGTGTTTTACAGAGCTCCTAAAACACATGCCACCTAAAATCACAATAGTAGAATTTTCCTGAAAGTTACCGCTACACCTGAAAGTCACTTATACAGGAAGAATTTGTATTGCATTTGTGAAAGCAAAATTACAATAGCTGACAAAACATGAAAGTTTCATCGTGGTGGATTAGAACGTCGCAAGGAACTCAAAGGAATTTACCGTTATTCAACATTTCAGCTAACATGCTTATAATGTCTCTGCTGGGAGTAGGTTTGTCTCCTCACTCTGTAGGAAGCCAATCCACATAAAAAGGTTAGATTAGAGACACATAGTAAATAATATAACAAACAGTTCCTGCCATGTTAGAATCCACTCAGCATCGAGCAGGCAGGCAAGTAAACATGTAATGTTCAGATCCCTGCTCTGCTGGCTGGTTTGTCACCCACATGGAGGGATGGTTCCCCAGTGTCTCACAAAGCTCAGCCTTGGATGAGGCACTGCCTTTCAATATGGTGTAGGACCGATGTCACTTTCTCATCAAACATAAATAATGCTTGTAGATTTCTTCTGTCCTCTGCTGAGGGTTTGACTTTAGGAAAGACATTAGGGGAAGAGAAGAGATTGAAAACGTTTAAAAGATTTGGGTTCAGTGTTTTTCCTTTTTCTGTTTTCTTTCATAACCTGGTGAGGTCTTTTAGTTTTTTTTAATGGTACTGATTGGATGTCATTTCCACTTTCCTTACAAATCCCTTCCCCAGGTGCGTTCCTAGGACCATCTCTTTAAGAACACTGACCACATTGGGAAAGAACTGAAATTTCTCATTTGATTGTCTGCCCCTAGACTAGTGATTTTCTAGTCTCCTGGGCTCATGAGTTCTGTCTTAGTTTGAGTTCTCCCAGAAACAGACCCAGAGGCAAGGATTCCAGTGGGCGTGGTTTATTTGGGAGGGGGTCCCAGGAAACATGATGAGAAGGAGGGGGGAAGAAAGACGGGGAAGAGAAGGCAGGCCGCAAAGTGGTCCTTATCTAGCAGTAACCACTATGGGTTACCGGAGCTTAATCTCACTGGGGAACTCTCGGACTCACTACAGAAATGAAGCCTCAGAGCTGTCGCACCAGGTGGAAAGCGACGTAGATTATACAGTTGCGCCCATCCGTTATTGATTAATGGCTGCTTGGGGGAAGGGCATGAATTCTCACTTCCTGCCTGCCCTGTGCAAGGTCGGAGAGGTAAGATCTTAAGGGGTGGAAAGGAGAGGGGAACCAAGACCAATTCGAGTAACTAATAGAAACGTGTGAGATCTCTGCCCACCCCTCCCATACCAAGAGTCAAGCCAACCTAAGGCTACAATGTATACTGATTGAAAGAAAGATAGGGGAAAATATATACTACTAAATAAACACTTAAAATCGACTAGAAACATCTTCAGGGTAGAGTATGTATACTTCAGCATTGTTATATTCTTACTACCTGGTACTATTTCTAGCCCCCAACAGGCTCTCCAAAACAGTTGCTCAATAAATAAATAAATAAATAGGAAAGGTGCAGAGATGGTATACTCAAATTATTCATGTACGGAAGATTTAAAATTAAGCAGAATTATCCATCGTGGCGGGAATGATCTTGGTTTTCAGAAACACTGATGACTGAGATAGGCTTTAATTTATTCAAAAGCATGCATAGATTCTCAGAGCTGAGAAGTAGTTTGCCTTTCCATGGTTAGAAAGATTATGGAGTTAGCAGCTTAGTAAATAACAGAAAAAAACCCATAGCATATCAGTTCCGCATCCCAAAGATTTTGGAAAACTTTATATATGAATTCACTTCCACTAGGAAAAATATGAATGAAATACTACGAACCCAAGCTATCTGTGATTCTAAAAATTCTGGTTGTACACGGTCTCTTGGGACTGTGTATTCTGGGCTGCTGGGTCAGGTACTA
Source organism: Hyperoodon ampullatus (assembly GCF_949752795.1). Classification (NCBI taxonomy): domain Eukaryota; kingdom Metazoa; phylum Chordata; class Mammalia; order Artiodactyla; family Ziphiidae; genus Hyperoodon; species Hyperoodon ampullatus. Next base: position 20,446,041 of record NC_136923.1, read on the forward strand.
GCAGTCCATAGTAGACAACTCTACTGTATACAGAGAGAGTCTGGCTCCCTGCTCTTCAGCTGCTGGAACCTGGGGATTCCATCTAGATCTGGCCAACCGGATGCTTTCTCTTGGAACATTGAATCTTGAGTGAGTGATGCAAAAAGGTATGGATGCTTAGAAATGATTCATGGGATCTGGCAGAGCTATGAGTCCTCCAGGGGCAGTGATAAATATCCAGTACCAGTGGGAGCATCATGGGGTGTGACTTCAGATGTATACTGAGTAGACCTTCTTAGTCCCTTGACAATTTATTGGCCTCTTTTCTCCCTCTGATTGACTCTATGAGCTATTTGCTATCCTTCCAATGACTTTTTTTTTTTTTTGATCAAGTCACTCCAGAGTTGGTTTCTGGTTTTTTTTTTTTTTTTGTAATCAAGAACTCTGACTGATAAGGTGTCCTCGAGAGACTGTTTCCTGTGAAAGAGTTTTTAAGAGGCCGATTGAAGAAAAGGACCTAAGAACAAGGGTGTACCTCAGACCTGGAGAAAAGGACCCTTACCTGAAGGTTGAAATGCACAAAAAGACATTTCTGGGGACACAGATGCCCCTTCTAGAAACCAAGAAGATTGGGTATTCTTGAGAGTTGCCAAATGAAATACTTTATGCCTCCTGGTATTTGAAGTTTATTTAAATTACATCTGAAATGAGTCAGTACAGTGGTTTGCAGAATCTCTTAGGGTGTATCAGAATCTCTCTGAGAGTTTGTTTAAAAAGCTTGCTGTGCCCACCCCCCTCAGAGTTTTGGATTCACAAGGTTAGGGAGGTGCCTGAGAATGTGCACTTCTAACAAGTTTCCAGGTGATATACTTTGAGAACCACTGGGTTAGTAGATTCAGAAGCCCAGCGTCAAGCCAAATTAAGGCTCCAAAGAGCTAAAAGATGCAGAAGAACCCTGGAACAATCTGGCTAGAGTTGGCCTGGGTTGGAATGCTGATTCTTTTACTTACTACTAGTTAGGGGACTTTGGGAAGTTCTTTATGTGCCACAGTTTCCTTATCTATGACATTAGAAGCACCTAAATATCATTCTGGAGACCAGAACTTGAATTCCCCAACACTCACGTTAAAAAGCATGTTCTTGGGCACACCCACCCCAGACGGACTGAACCAGAATATCGCAGGCCAATGTGATATTCAGCCAGGTCTGGGGACTCCTGGTACACTATCCTTCTCTCTTAGGCAGAGCATAAGCGCATAATTTAGTTTTCCCTGAATGATTCAGGCTCATCTTAATGACCATCAAGTACCGTACAGTCATTTTATTGCTTTGTCTTGTTGCTGTCTCTCACATCTGCAGCTTTGTCCTTGCCTCGGGGCCCCCACCCCAACCCCCCACTTCTAATTTGCTCTGACTAACGTGCTATGGGATGATTAATCAGATCACTGGCGCTGTCAGCATTGGGGGGAAAAATCTGAATCAGGAAGCTTTGCCTCATGCCTGATGAGAGTCTCTGGAACCCACTAGCGAAAGCACAGGGCCGAGGCTTTCTGGTTCAGAGCTAGGTTTTCGGAAAGGTGATGTTATCAGAAGACTGGTCTCCAAAACACACACTGATTTTGCCTTTGGGCCAGGCTAGGCACCACCATCAGATCAGCACACTCTTCCAAATCTGGTAAAAAGAACCAAGCCTTTCTTGAGATATACATACAGGGCACTGTCAACATTTCAATCCCAGTACGAATACATAATATTATCACACATTTATGTTTACCTTCTTATTATGGTTTCCATTAAAGACACATGAAATTTAAAGATCATTTTTAATATTAATATAATTTGAAATATTTCCATATGAAAGTCTGCTAATGATGGAAGCATATTTGTTTTTCACTTGGGGGCTGATTTCCAGATATTGCGGCTACACTGATGATGCGGGGCAGGGGAGGGTATCTTAATTTTTCAGGTGTTTTAAATTCCAGTGTTTCAATTTCCTACCTTTAGAAAGGCCTGCGCTCAAGCTTTCTTCCCACAAAGTGACAACATTTACCTCACCCACAGTCAACGGAGTAAAGGGAATCACCAAGAGAATCCATTTTGAACTCTATTTCCCGTGGTTTTATATAATATTCAAATTTTAAAAAATTTCTTCCCGAAACTCTAAAAGCTGTAACAATATTTACTTTACATATGTTCTTTGTTCCCACAGTAAAATTATATTCCTGGTAATTTTACAAGAGCGACTACAGACCCCATGAAGCCATGACGACGCTGTTTTGTCTTTTGCAATGTGCTGCTCATTATTACTCTCAGACAAAATGGTTCAGAAATAGACTGAGGTTCCTAGGCTGGGGGAAGAAAAAGAAATGCATTATGAAAATTATGTATTTGCCCTCTGGGGACCCCACCCTCTTTATGAAAATGCTTGCCAATCAATCCACAGAACAGAATCTGACTCAATTCTGGGGCAAACATTTGCCTGCTGTTGAAGCTCAAGAAAAGAAAGATGCTTCGTGTTTTGGTGCCAAGAAGGGGAGTGGAGGAAAATGGGAGTTAAATCTAGGGGGCAAATAATGAAGTATGTACATGTGTATTTATGCATTCTGTATTTTGGTTCTAATTGCTTCAAAGATTATTTATTTTTCTTTTCTCCTTTCATTAAAAAAAAAAAATACCTTCCAGCTTCTTAACATGTTTTTCAAAGTAGGAGCTGGAAGGCATAATAGAAAGCAAGCAGGGATATGCTTTTTGAATAGAGTGAAATAATTAATGTAAGAATGCTTCCGTTTGGGCATTTTTTTTATGAAGTGAAATATATTATTTTTGCTTTTAAAATGGAGGTAATTTGTTACACAAAAGTGGTGTTTTCTTTAATCTGAAAATAATACTAATTATAACACTATTTGGGTGATGGAGTCTTGAAGCCTCAAATTCCTTTTGTAGTTTGAAATTACTTAGCTGCCATAACGAAACTGGCCCTGCTCCCTGAAAACTGTCATTTCTTTAGGCATTGTCCCTTCCCCATCACCCCGCCACTCTCCTCCCTAGCTTTTCTATGGAATGCCTCTGAGCTCCCCAGGCTTTGGCCTACTGGTATTTATTTTATTTAATTTAATTTATTCCCTTTGCAGTTAGGTACTGTTCTTTAAGCGATCCACAATGTCTCATTGTTCAGCAGGAGACGGGTGGTGTGGGGGGACTTCTGCTGTTTACAGAGAAGGGAGCAGTTTCCTCTTCACTCTGGAGCGTTCTAAGGCGCTCCAGTTGGACACCTGTCCCTACTTCTCAGAGACAAAAAAAGGGGCATCTGATTAACCTCCTGGGGCATCTCCAGGGGGCAGAATGGTGGTCCCTAATTTGTTAGTAAATTGCTTTCTGACATTTCTTTCAGAATCACAAGAAGACAGGGGGGTTGATACCCAATAAGTTACTGCTTTCAGAACTTGGAATTTACCCAAATGTCAGAAAAATCTTAAACTAGGCTTTGCTTCCGCATGGACATGGGGTGTACTCTGAGAAGAACTGGCCCTAAACTGTACACAGATTTCTACTCTGCAAATATAGACTTCTGATGATTAGTTATCATTCTTTAATTTCTTATCATGCAATAATAAGAAATATATACTGGTCTCTGCCCTCAGTTCCTCACAGAGAGCTCCTAAAACCCCTTGTAAATAGGGGTGTAGAGGAATCTTTTGTTCTAGGAGTTAGACTTCGACCCCATTCCTGACACAGAGCTCCTAAGACTTCTGTAACCTCCTCAGGGATAGGAGTGTCTGACACTGAGCTCCCAAGCCTCTTGGAATTTTCTGGGTGATAGGAATGTCTTTTGTTCAAATAAGGCGACTCTTGGGCTCTTTGATAGGTTCAGGAAGAGGGATGGTCACTAGAAAAACCAAGCCATGATTAAAAGCTTGGAACTTTCAGCCCCATCTCCCATCCTTTGGGGAGGGAAGAGGGACTGTAGATCAAGTTAATGACTGTACATGCTGAGGTGATGAAGCGTCCATGAATATCTCAAAATTACAGGCTTCAGATGGCTTCTGCATTGGTGAGCACATCCACCTGCCAGGAGGGTGGTACATCCCAACCCTACAGGCACAGACACTCCTATGCTCAGAATCCTTCTAGACCTTGCCCTATGTATCTCTTCATCTGGCTGTTCATCTGTATCCTTTATCAAATCCTTTATTATATAAAAAACTGTAAATGTAACTGCTTCCCTGAGTTCTGTGAGCTATTCTAGCAAATGACTGAATCCAAGGAGGTGGTCATGGCAAACTCCGACTTGTAGACAAGTCAGACAGCAGTTGTAGGTAACCTGGGGACCTAGTGTTTGTGATGGGCATCTGATGTGGGGGGCAGTCTTGTGGGACTGAACTCTTAACCAGTGGGATCTGCTTTAATTCCAGTTAGTGTCAGAACTGAGTTGAATTATAGGATACCCAGCTGGTGTCACAGAGAACTGCTTGATGTATGGAAAAACCACACATACCATGTCAGAAGTATTGTGAGTGAGGCAAGAATACACAATGGAGAAAAGACAGTCTCTTCAACAAGTGGTGCTGGGAAAACTGGACAGCTACATGTAAAAAGAATGAAATTAGAACACTCCCTAACACCATACACAGAAATAAACTCAAAATGGATTAAAGACCTCAATGTAAGGCCAGACACTATGAAACTCGTAGAGGAAAACATAGGCAGAACACTCTATGACATAAATCACAGCAAGATCCTTTTGGACCCACCTCCTAGAGAAATGGAAATAAAAACAAAAATAAACAAATGGGACCTAATGAAACTTCAAAGCATATGCACAGCAAAGGAAACCATAAACAAGATGAAAAGACAACCCTCAGGATGGGAGAAAATATTTGCAAATGAAGCAACTGACAAAGGATTAATCTCCAGAATTTACAAGCAGCTCATGCAGCTCAATATCAAAAAAACAAACAACCCAATCCAAAAATGGGCAGAAGACCTAAATAGACATTTCTCCAAAGAAGATATACAGATTGCCAACAAACACATGAAAGGATGCTCAACATCACTAATCATCACAGAAATGCAAATCTAAACTACAATGAGGTATCACCTCACACCAGTCAGAATGGCCATCATCGAAAGGTCTACAAACGATAAATGCTGAAGAGGGTGTGGTGGGAATGCACTGTTGGTGGGAATGTAAATTGATACAGCCACTATGGAGAACAGTATGGAGGTTGCTTAAAAGACTAAAAATAGAACTACCATACAACCCAGCAGTCCCACTACTGGGCATATACCCTGAGAAAACCATAATTCAAAAAGAGTCATGTAGGGCTTCCCTGGTGGCGCGGTGGTTGAGAGTCCGCCTGCCGATGCAGGGGACACGGGTTCGTGCCCCGGTCCAGGAAGATCCCACATGCCGTGGAGCGGCTGGGCCCGTGAGCCATGGCCGCTGAGCCTGCGCGTCCGGAGCCTGTGCTCCGCAGTGGGAGAGGCCACAACAGTGAGAGGCCCGCGTACCGCAAAAAAAAAAAAGAGCCATGTACCACAATGTTCACTGCACTTCTATTTACAATAGCCAGAACATGGAAGCAACCTAAGTGTCCACTGACAGATGAATGGATAAAGAAGATGTGGCATATATATACAATGGAATATTACTCAGCCATAAAAAGAAACAAAATTGAGTTATTTGTAGTGAGGTAGATGGACCTAGAATCTGTCATACAGAGTGAAGTAAGTCAAAAGAGAAAAACAAATACCATATGGTAACACATACATATGGAATCTAAAGAAAAAAAAAAGGTTCTGAAGAACCTAGGGGCAAGACGGGAATAAAGACGCAGACATAGAGAATGGACTTGAGGACATGGGGAGGGGGAAGGGTAAGCTGGGATGAAGTGAGAGAGTGGCATGGACTTATATATACTAACAAATGTAAAATAGCTAGTGGGAAATAGCCACGTAGCACAGGGAGATCATCTCAGTGCTTTGTGACCACTTAGAGGGGTGGGATAGGGTGGGTGGGAGGAAGACACAAAAGGGAGGAGGTACGGGGACATATGTATATGTATAGCTGATTCACTTTGTTATAAAGCAGAAACTAACACACTATTTGAAAACAATTATACTCCAATAAAGATGTTAAAAAATAAAATAGGGGGCTTCCCTGGTGGTGCAGTGGTTGAGGGTCCGCCTGCCGATGCAGGGGACACGGGTTCGTGCCCAGGTCCGGGAGGATCCCACGTGCTGCAGGGCGGCTGGGCCCGTGAGCCATGGCCGCTGGGCCTGCGCGTCCGGAGCCTGTGCTCCGCGGCGGGAGAGGCCGCAGCGGTGAGAGGCCCGCGTACCGCAAAAATAAAATAAAATAAAATAAAAAAAGAAGTATTGGGCTTCCCTGGTGGCGCAGTGGTTGAGAGTCCGCCTGCCGATGCAGGGGACACGGGTTCGTGCCCCGGTCCGGGAGGATCCCACATGCCGCGGAGCGGCTGGGCCCGTGAGAGGCCACAGCAGTGAGAAGCCCACGTAATGCAAAAAAAAAAAAAAAAAAAAAAAAAAAAAAGTATTGTGAGTGTGTAACTAAAAAGGATACATGGGAGGAGTGTGTTTTTTCTAAACAAGGGTCATTTTTGAGGATCGGATGAAAAGTACACACATAGACATAAGCATAAAAGTTTGTGAATTTTTTAAAAGGATTCACAGATATTTCTACCACCCAGGATCAAAGTCCCTCCAAAGCTTTCTTGGTTTGAAAGAACTGTTTACTGGAATACCCATAAGATCTATTGCATTCCTGCTGCATTCTTCTCTGTCCTCATTTTGTGCCATGCTCCCCACCACTCACAATACCTCTTAATTTTCCTGCAATGTTATATGTTTGTTCCTGCCCACAGCCTCTGCATTAGCTATTCTTGCTTCCTAGAATGCCCTTTCCCCAGAATGGCTCATATTATCCTTTGGGTGTCAGCACACTCACCACTTCTTCAGAGAGGCCTTCCTTGACCATCCTAACACAAAGCAACGACACCCTTTCTTTTTATCACATTCCTTTGTTTTAACTGTCTTTTGAGCACTATTATTTCAGAAAATACTTGCTGATGATTTGTTTACTTGTTTATAATCTATATCCCTCCCCCTCTACTGTGTAAACTCCAGAATAAGTGCTGTATCTCAGCCCTGATAACGGTGCCTGACACTTGGTGAGAAAACGGATTTTTCAACCTCAGCAGTACTGACCCTTTGGGCTGGACAATGCTTGGTTGTGGGCTGTGAGGGGCTGTTGTGTGCATTATGAGAGGCTGAGCAGCCTCCCTGGCCTCTGCTCACGAGATGCTAGGAGCATCTCCTCTCCAGCTGTGACAACTAAAAATGCCTCCCGCAGGGCAAAATTAACTCTGGTCATGAACCACGATATTACAACAGTGAAGGAAACTTCCACCCTGCAGATCTTCTGATTCCCTGGATGGCATGGAAGACTGATGTATGAAACAACTTGAGAAATCTAAAAATTAAGAGTCTGGGAGAAAGATCCCATGGTATTAGAATAGAGCCATAGAGCCCTTGGCCTGAGAAGTACCTATCCTCCTAAATGTCATTAGAACAAAGGAGGAATGGTTGTTTCCTGGGGACCTGACAGAGGCCATATGCATAAAGGAGCTTCCTTGGGCCCCCAAAAGGGCAAAGGCGACTCAGTAGAAGGGGGACCTCTAAATGTCTAGGAGCTACAGAAGGTGTCAAAAGCAATCAACTGGAATTGAAGTGGATTCACCATGTCAAATGAGCTTCAGGAGAGAGATGCCTACGGATTGGGTATCTGTTAAGAACTCACAGGAACACCCGAAAGAGAAAGGGTCAACTTGAAACCCCTGCCCGGAGAGCATTCATGCTGGATCACCATGACAGGTGACAACATTCCTGCATCCTTTTCCTCCCCTTCTATGCCCTGCTCCAAGTCTGCCGTGCTGAATCTGAGGTTAGCAAACACAGGGGGGATAAAGTTCAAGACAGGGAAAGAAAGCAGGCCACAATGCCTTCCCCACCTGCAGGCTTCCTTTCTGCAGCAAGAACAAACTGAAGAAGCAGCAGCTTCAGATGTAAAGCAACTGTTACGTGACTAACACACGAGAATGGACATTTAAATTATTAGATTGTTTTCATGGCCTAATAATCATCAGAAAAGGCTTGAGAGTATCTGAGCTTTCATCTAGGAAAGCTTCTGCCCCACTGATTAAATTGAAGGAGACAGTGGGGCACAAAAATAAATCTCGTTTATGAATAAATCCCATAAGTTGTGCTTGTTTGACCGTATTCACCTCTAGGTTCCCCATGCCTGGCACGTAACAGACAATACATATTCATGTAATTATATGCTTTAAAATGAACCTGTCCAAACTTCTGTATGTTTTCAGGCATTATCTGCCATGTGTCCAAAAAGAGATGAATTTTCTGTTTCATTCACGTCACCAAAGAACGGAATGGTCTGTGGCCTCAAAATTCTTTGAAACTCTTATTAAGCATTTTCCTTTGGTTTGATTGGATTCTAAGCTTTTTCTATTCAAGATCAGGGCACAAACCTCTTCCCTTTCTTTTCCTCCTTATGGCTGGTCATCTCCTCTATCAATCACCTCCCGTTGGCAACTCTGACACTATGCAGTAATTTACACAGCTAAACTCAGCTTTGGTTTCCCATCAGGGCTTATAAGGTAAAACACTGTAATCATTAGGTCCTGCTCTAAACTGGCAGGATGTGACAGACAATCTACGATCCGGGATAAGGCCAGTGTCAACTAACTGTGACACTCTATCAAATAGAGCATCCTTAATGTCATGGAGAGTTACCCTCTGCATGGGTGATAAAGTATGGGGACGCTGACAGGCTCTTCCTTAACTGTACTCACTGGCCTTGGTACGTTCACGCCAATTCATTGTTTTATAACAGATTGGCTCACATTGAAAATGAGGATTCAATTTGAGATTTTATTGTTAACCTTTAAGGTCCTTGGAGGCTCTGTTGGGCTCTTCTGCCGACAGGAGCGAACTGAAGTTTATGCTCCCATTCGTCGGTGTCTTTCAACCATGATTTTACATTGACACGTCCACATCTTTCTCCCATGGCTTTCCAACAATGCGTAACATAAAAATTACTTATTTTCAGATTTGAATAAAAATTGGCGACTGGCATCCCATACTTGCTGTACTTTCTAGTGGAGTTCATTTTTGGATATCAACCTATCTGACTTTCTTCTTGTGCTTGATGACACGTTTCCCCATTTAGTACTGTGACTTGAATCTGAACAGAGCTAGAGCAAGGTCTTAGGAAAGGTGACTTTGAAGACTGCTCCCAACCCAATCACGGAAATAGCTTCCAGATTTCTTTTCTTAGCATCAAACCTACCAGTTCTGAGGCCCTTTGACTTTATTAAAATAAATGATGACTACAAGTTTGAAATGAGTCTCAGGAAAGAAGCACAAGAAAAAAGAAGGATATACTTGATTTGAAGGAACATCAGGAACTACCGAGCATTGAGCTTGACCAGAGTGCACCTAGAATTGCAGTATTCATTTTAGGCCTACAAGTGCTGACAACTGACTCGGCAACAGTGGCATCAAGCCACCTCAGGAATGATGACGACAACTACTCCAGCCAAATCTCAGAAACTCCGTAAAAGTAAATTGGATGATAAAGGCCAAGTAATCTCAGCTTTGTTGATGGAATGTTTCTTCTTCTTTTTAAAGTGCTGTAATGGGTACATGAGGTTCATTGGATTATTTCATTTTGCTTTACTTACGCTCTTTTAAGGCAAATGGATGGGCAAGAAAAGAGTACCTTTTCCTATAAATGAGTGAACTTATAAATAAGGATCTTGGTTGTATAAATAAACCTCCTCTATACAGAAGGATTTTTTAAATAAATGCAAATATTTCTAGTTTTTTTTACGTGTTCAGCCTAGATTTCTTAAGCCTTGGGCTGTTATCCAGCATAGCATCAGGTTATGCAACGAGGTCTATTGTACCCCATATTGGCAAAAAACTTACTAAAGCAAAGCTAAAAGAGAGATGGCATGGAGCCAATTCTACTGTCAATTCCCCAGCTTGTTTCTCTGTTCCTCCCTTGGAACCCGGCCACATCTCCCCTTTCATTTGTATAAAAACAAAGCAACATGCCTCTGTTAGGAGTTTTCATGTTCAGTACTGTTTGTTATAATAGGCAGTATCAATGCCTGTGGTAGTCCACCATGTTCAGACTCTAGAATGCCACTTTTCACCAGAAGGCTAAATTTCATTATGGGACACCCAAGAAGCTTAAGTATGTGAAATGTCAGAGACATCATAACAATGTACATGTGAGTTCTGAATTATGATTACTTTTGGCAAGTTTTTCTGTATGACTAGACTTCTAATAGGTGGGGGAAGAAATCAAGTGTCTGTTGCTTAGCAGGAAGCAAACAACGTATCACTCTTTGAGTGCTGCAACTGGTTGAATGATTCTGATCACCTCAGAGCACAGCAGAAGATTTCTCTTTGGTGGATACCTATAATAATGTTATGGAATATGTCAAATATCTTCCATTTCTTCCTCTAGGTCCTTCTTTTCACCCTTCGCCATCTGCTCTTTGCTCTGAGAGACTGGTCTTTTGGCTTCTCGTTGGGTTCAGTCAATGGTGGACTCCCTTCAGAAGCTTGATGTAAGTGAAAAGAGCAAGGTCATGTATTAATTTTCGATTTCTTGGTTCCTTCCCTGTGAGTTGCCTTGACTGGGCAGTGTACCTTTGCAGAATATAATTGTTTCTTTAAAGGTAGTTCATTCTATACAATTCTCTCCTTCCCCATTCTGATAACCAGTGTCTCTGCCTGTTTCCTCAGGTCTAGGGTGGTACTAGCTAGAATACTACCAGCCTCAGTTACAGTTATTTGACGCACACACCTCTGAAAATTCCCTTTGTCAACAAACCTTCCTTAAATCATCCTGAGTGTCCCATCAGTTTCCTAATTTTACATTTCTGCAGATACACGGGGCAGTAGAAAATTGGAAAGATATAACCTGAAAAACCAGGAATAATGTATTTGGAAGTGAACCTCAACCAAAAGGTGACTACTAGATGGGGTGAAGAATAAGGTCCAAGTACAATTCTATCATTAGATCAAAGAAAACAGAATTTGCAGAAAAGATAATGAATATGTTTAAATGTCTGAAGAACTATTATATGAAGAATGGATTAGATCAAGGTGCCTTTGTAGAGAAGAGGATTTGTAGCATATTTGTGGAAGTAAGAGAGGTAGATTTTGATTCAATATAATAAACCATTTACTTTTGTTTAGAATTGAAATGATCTGCCTCATCAGGAAACAAATATTTTACTATAAAACCCACTGAAATGGTGGTAGGGAGATCTTTTTTTTTTTTTTTTTTGAGATGAAAAGATACATTCTTGTATTGGGAGAGGTACTGAACTGCATGTCTTTAAGATTCCTTCCAACTCTAAGATTTGGTGTTGCCATGGTCTCATTGTAACCCAAATAAAACACAGGGCCTCTTCTGATTCATTTTGGGGCCACAACGAAAGAAAGAGACCATAAATTGCAAGGCACGTTAAAAGTAACTACAACCTTTTTTTGAATTGCTTGGACACCATTAAAAGGGATTCAATCAATTATTTACAATAAAGCCTTCTTAAGTTTTCATTTCTTCCTTCTCTCTGAAAGCTGCTTCTATCAACTCTCTTATTTTCTATTGTCAAAACTTTCCATCAGGGCTTCCCTAGTGGCGCAGTGGTTAAGAATCCGCCTGCCAATGCAGGGGACACGGATTCAAGCCCTGGTCCGGGAAGATCCCACATGCCATGGAGCAGCTACTGAGTCTGTGCTCTAGAGCCCATGAGCCACAGCTACTGAAGCCCGCGCGCCTAGAGCCTGTGCTCCACAACGAGAAGCCACTGAAATAACAAGCCCGCGCACCGCAATGAAGAGTAGCCCCCACTCACCGCAACTAGAGAAAGACCGCGCACAGCAACAAAGACCCAACGCAGCCAAAAATAAATAAATTTATTTTTTAAAAAATCTTTCCATCAATATTCTCCTAGTTACCACGTCTACTAAGGCATTGTCTTCTTACTCACCCACCCAACTTTTGTACTTTTTTCCTTTCCCTCTGTACTAAGAAGTAATTCTCTATATCTTCTTGATTTTTCTTTCCATTGACTACATCTAGGTACACAATAGGATGAACACAGTAATGTAAAGTGCTGTGTTGTGTTGTAAATGTCTAGGTGAGGAACAGAATGGTAGTACTGGATAGAGAGGAAAGATAGGAAGTTTTGATTCATTAAACATTTTTGTCCCCATCACATTAGTTTCTCAAATAAGTAAGGTAACTGGAATGGCAACATATTACTTCTAATATATGATGCTTATATAAGAATTTGTTTAGGAAGATTGTTGAATACAAGAAAAAATATTGATATGAATAACATTTGAAGCTAATAATCACAAAGTTTTAGAGGAAGCTTTTTTTTTTTTTGGTTGAATTGCAATGGCAACTTTTCATGCATTTAAGTCCCACCATTTTATTTACTGTCTGCATCATCCACCACTTTGGGCAAGTTAGCTGAGTTCTCTCTTACCTCAATTTCCCCACCTAAGTAACAGTGACAATAATAATAGTATCTACCTCATGGGGGAAACTATGAAGTTTAAATAATATATTTCCATAGAGCACTCAGAACTATGACTCATCAAAGGTCACCATAAGTATTGCTATCGCTGTTATAATTTTTATTATAATAAGTATTATTATAGCTACAAAGCTCTATATGATATACATATTAAGCTTTAGCTTGAAAGTTTTTAGAAAAATAAAGTTAATCTAAAAGTTCTGATTATATTTATGGTAAAGATTGGCTAGGTGGACATTCAACTAGTTTTCTCTTTTTCTTAGACTAAATTTTCCAGTCTCTTCTGAGGTTAGGTGTGGTCATACATCAGAGAACTATCCAATGAAATGGGATTGGAAATAATATGTATCACTCCCAGGACTGGCCCATAAAACTCCTCTCACGCCCAAGGCTTCGTGATCGATACCCTTCTGCGACATGATCAATCTGAGATGGCAATATTGGCAGCCACATCTTTTTTTATTTTTCAGTATGCGGGCCTCTCACTATTGTGGCCTCTCCTGTTGCGGAGCACAGGCTCTGGATGAGCAGCCTCAGCGGCCATGGCTCACAGGCCTAGCCGCTCCGCGGCATGTGGGATCTTCCCGGACTGGAGCTCGAACCCATGTCCCCTGCATCGGCAGGCAGACTCTCAACCACTGCGCCACCAGGAAAGCCCTGGCAGCCACATCTTGAAGATGACAGAACCACAAGTTGGAAGAAGCCTTGGGTCCTTGAATTGCTGCTTGGAAGAAAGTCACTTGCCAATTTGAGACACTTGTTTTAAACTTTATCTGAGGGTGAAATAGACTTCTATTGTCTTCAAGCCCATTTGTTTCTTACTTTTTTTGCTATAATACCTAGGGTTACCTCCCAGAGAAAACTATAATTCAAAAAGATACATGCACGCCTATGTTCATAGCAGCACTATTTACAATAGCCAAGACATGGAAACAGCCTAAATGTCTACTGACAGATGAATGGATAAAGAAGATGTGGTACATATATGCAATGGAATATCACTCAGCCATCAAAAAGAATAAAATAATGCCATTTGCAGCAACATGGACAGACCTAGAGATTATCCTACTAAGCGAAGTAAGTCAGAAAGAGAAAGACAAATACCATATGGAATCTAAAATATGACACAAATGAACACATCTACAAAACAGAAACAGACTCACAGATATAGAGAACAGACTTGTGGTTGCCAAGAGGGGGAGGGGGTAGGGGAGGAAAGGATTGCAAGTTTGGGATTAGCAGAGGCAAACTTTTATATATAGGGTGGATAAACAACAAGGTCCTACTGTAGAGCACAGGGAACTATGTTCAATATCCTGTAACAAACCATGATGGAGAAGAATATATATATATATATATGTAACTGAGTCACTTTGCTGTACAGCAGAAATTAACACAGCATTGTAAATCAACTATACTTCAATAAAATTTTAAAAAATACCTAGGTTTACCTAACTAGTACAACAATATGTGAGCATAGTGATTATTCTCTCTGATTTAAGCACCTTGCAAAACCTCTCACCAAAATAATCTTATTGGAGTAAAAAGTCTTTGACATGATTTAAGTTAAAACAACAAACTTAAAAATTTTCATTCGTATATCTTCCTTGTACCCTACATATTTCTCTCACTGTATTTTTCAAGGCTTCTCCTCTTAGTTGCAAAGTGTTTTAACTCTTTGCTTGAATATTAGGTCAATGTTTTACTTCTACCAGACCTGCAGTTAATTTTTTTCTTCTTGTAATTTTGATCATGAATATATACAGATGGTAGCTGTGGTTGGCACTCAATACAATGTCCTAGAAGTAGGTATCAAATAGCTTTGTTACTAACAGGAAGTAGGATGTAAGTGGAAAACAATGACAGATATTTGGCCCCAAAGTCCATAACACAGTGGGAAGCACTAGTGGAAACTCTTCTGGCATTAGATAGATGGAGAAAACATGCCTTGATAAAAGTATTTCTTTTTAAATTTAGTTTTAATGGTATTTTATATATTCAGTTTTTTTTTGTTCCAAGTGGTATAAAGTGAGTCACAATCCCAGGAAGAGTACATAACCGAATTAACATGATTATGACATAACTATCTATGAACACGAATTTGCTACACATTAATAGAAATTATGGCGATAATAACACTCTCTAGGCTGCCTCGGGAACATGGAAGACACACCGCTAACATGGATAAGGTGCCCTTAATTGCTGAATAGGTGGGTGGTATAGTATTGTGATTTATAACAGGAAATATGTATTTGGTCTTCAACCCCATTCCTGGCACAGAGCTCCTAAAACCCTTGTAATTTCCCAAGTGATGAGAGCTATTAAGGTATCTTTTGTTGTGTTAATGAGGTGACTTTTGGACCACCCCTAAGGATGGGAGCTGGTAACCAGGACAACCAACCAGGTGATTAGAGACTTTCACCCCTCCCTCCCCCCACCTCTTCTGGGAAGGGAGAGGGGCTGATGGTTGGATTTCCAATGGCCAATGAGTTAATCAATCATGCCTCTGTTTTCACGCCTCCATAAAAACCTGAGAGGACAGGATATGGAGAGCTTATGGGCTGATGAACACGTGGAGGTGCTAGGAGACTGGCGCACCCAGAGACAGCATGAACGCTCCATATTCTTGCCCCATACACTGCCTTATGCATTTCTTTCACCTGGCTGTTCTTTAGTTCTACCCTTTTATAATAAAAAAGGAAGCTAGTATGTAAAATGTTTCTTTGAGGTCTGTGATTTGCTCTAGCAAATCAACTGAACCCAAGAAAGGGGCTGTGGGAACCTTCAATCTATAGCTGGTCAGCTGGTCAGAATCATAGGTGACAACCTGGACTTGGGACTGGTGTTGACAGTTGTATGGGGTGGGGGCAGTCTTGTAGGACTGGTCCCTTAACCTGTGGATCTGATGCTATCTTTGGGTAGACAGTGTCTAATTGAATTGAATTACGGGACACCCAGCTGGTGTCTGAGAATTGCTTGTTGGTGTGGGAACACTCCCCCTCCTCCCCCTTCCCCCCACCACATAACAAACACATTGGAACTGGGTCCTTAATTCAAGCCAAGTCTCATGCCTTAAAATGTAGTAATCCTGTCCTCATAAACATATAAATTATCGATGGCAGGGAGAATACTTTTATTCTTTTACTCCTCACCCACAGATGTGAATTTAATGCTGAGCCTTTGATTATTTAACTTACATCTATTAAATAAATGAAATTCTCATCCTTATTCTAAAGAGACTATATTGAAGAAGGGCAAATAATTAATATATTTTCCTAAGGACAAGACATCTTTTACTTAAAAAGTTATTTGTGTCAGTAGAATTTTATTTTCATATACTTAGCACTTTTTTCCCTATGAAGTTAAACAGGTTTAATGTTTTCTGTGTTTTCTAAGGTGTTTTCCTTTATAATGCCCTTTCAGTGGATATGCTCCAAGTCCTAAGAATCCTTCATGAATTCACATTAATTAGAAAAGTTTGTTGATGATCAAATCTGCTACACTGTGAATAAGATATTATAGCAGAAGTTATCTGTCTTAAATCTGATAATTTCATTCTAAACAAAGATAATTTTTTTTCTTGTGTGATGTTTTACAGTAAAAGTCTCATGATTTCCATTTACTGTAACTCAGAACAGTTCTCAGATTTTAATACATTTCACAGTGTCTGTCAGAGTGGAAAGAATAAGAGGACTTTGAGCTGGGAAAAGAAGAGGATTTGTGTCTACCTTTACAGGTGGAGAAAGTGAGGCAGACAATGACTCACGTACACGGAGAAAATCACAAGGCAAAGCTCGGAAGAAACTGTGCCACGCTTTTCCACTAAATGCCAAAACTGTAAAGCTGCCACAGAAATACACGTATTTTCAGAGAATAGAGATACTCCCGTTATTTTAAATGTCTTTTAAAATAAACATTAGCTTTCATAGGAAGTCATCAATATTTTCAAAGATGCAACAGTGTAGATCAATGTCAATGAATGGACCTTCATACACATATATGATAGATATATTTTAAATTTTATTGTAGTTTTCTGGTTAAATCATATTGCTTATTGTTGCTGCAGCTCCGAGTAATATACTCTGATTTCTTGTGCCCCACCTCCAGCATAAATAAATAAGCATTATTTTCACTTACATTGTTTTCTAAAAAGTTATTCTTAATGTATTTTTCAATTTCCCCTCAGATCTGTCATGTCTATCAGATTAGCTTAAATATGAGAATTCCTAATAAACTTTGACTTCCATCATCCTCCCCTGCCCTCCAATGGAATCCTCACTTCCACAGTGCCCTGCCCTCTTGGGTGTAACAGAATTCTGACTTTCTGGGCCTGCAGCATCAATTGTATAATTTGAGAAAAAATTATCCTGTAAAAGAAGATTATTTCTATGACATGTAAGAAGAAAAAAAGGGTGTTACCCTAACAGCCGTAAAACTTAGCACTTTGCCTTTCCTTGTGGCTACACAATGCTAAACATCCAGATGCAATGTCATCGTTTCAGACAATCAGCTGGGTGCCTCAAAACAGGAGGAGTTTGGTAGCTGATAAACAAAGCAGCCTGACTGACTGGCTTTTCTCATTTGCATCTGGCTATTTTGACACTCTCCAGACATAACCCTTATCATAACATGACCCAAAATGAATGTGAGGTCTGGGTCCAATGATTGGAGGTGAGCATGATGTGTAAAATTACTCTCATTCACTGTGATGCCTTAACGCTGCTCATCCTAAATTCTTAGAAATTTTATACCACGTTAAAAAAATTTCAGAGGGCTCACATACTTGAAAAAAAAATTTAACTTAATAAAATCATTCACTCTAGGACGCTCTTGCAAGGAGCACGTCTCTCAAAACTCTTCCTAACACCCATCTTGCCTTCAAATAAAAATTAGGTGTCATATTTTGTTGGGAGAATCCAGTTAGACTGTTAGGAAACAGAAAGAATTCCTTTATTCTTATTTATTTCTACTCCAAGTTTTATTTCTCGGCATTTAGACACAGGCTGAATGAAGTAAATCATATTTACAATCATAATGGATTTTAAACACACTCTTAGCCAGAGTTTTCAACAGTAAAAAGTACAATTTAAAAAAGAATCAGTCTTGTCAAAAAACTGTTCTCTTTCCCTGACGCAACCTCAGCAAGGGTGGTACCCTGGCCTCCTGCTTAGTCTTGTAGTAGGAAAAAGAGGTTTGAGGTTTAGGTTACAGAGAGGAGGAGACAGGGGCACGAGGATTAATGAAGCACATCTTCAAACCATATTTTCTAGTGTTAAAATTCTAGTTTGACAATATGTGATGGGATTGTATTCTGTCCCCACTTTGGGGGGGCAGTCTTCCTTTGAGGAACTATTTTGATCTACTTTTGTTTCACCAGTTGGACACTCAGGAGAGCCAGAGTTTATTGTCTCTCTAGCCAGCAATGTACCTAGATGATAGACAAAGAGGACGGTAACTTCCAGTAATCTTAACCCTTTTATGAGTGCAAATTGATAGCTTAACATTTTTTAAACAGTCCATTTGGTATCTGACCTGTTAACCTTCATATGACGCCATGACATCTTAAAATCAGAGAAACTATTAGAAAATTATGTCTTAAATATGGGCCTTTGTATCTTTCACACATCCTCTTCTTCAGTGGTTATTACCTAATAATTTTTGACACTGGTGATTAAACATAAAGTTTTACATTTTATGATTCTCTTTCAAACACACAATTGCTAACCTATATATCAAGGCAAAAATTAAGCATTCTTGAAGAGTCTGTAATTATATTTGTACATTAAAATGTCAACTGGGTAAAATGAGAAACTTCAAACAAGATTTTAATCTAATTGTTTTCAAACAAAACAATCAGTATTTTATCATCACTCCTAAATAACCTCATGTTTTAAAAAATAGAAAGGGACACTGATATCCTTTTTCTTATTAATTTGAGAGGTGATCATGATTAGGAAAACTCAGTTAATTATTTGATATTTTCATAAGCACCTCATATCTTTCTGATTAAAGAGTAGTCTCTAATCATTTATAACGTGATTACTACAGCATTTATTATGTTATCATTTAGGCCTGAATCTTCAGAATTTGAGGTCCCTTCTCAGGGTTAAGTCAGTGCTAAACCCTTCATGTCTCAAAAGAAAAATTTCAGTGCAGATTGTTCCATATGCTGGTAGTCTGTACTCAGTGCTGAAACTTAGGGTAAGGACCTTCTGAGGCAGAAGCTTTGTTTTAGACACAGTAGGAATTCTTTGGGCAAAGTTAATCTTCCAGAACCCCCAGCCTTCACTTTCTGCACTTCCTTCCCTTCTCGAGAATAAATAACATCCCCAGGTTCTGAGAGTCTTCAAGACTGCTTTCTACTCCACACGTTGTTTGCTATGTGTATCTGCCGACTCCAAGGAAGATATTTAACGAACTCATTCATACTGAGATGTAAATGGCTCATATTAAAAAGTTACCATTTGCCCTTTGGACTAACCAAAGAAACCACTGGTAGTTAGGGATGTGCCAGCATCAGCAAGTCAGAGTAAATTCCTTTATTCAACAAAGCAAACATATGAGCCTAACATTCTTAGCAGAGCAGAAGATTAAAAAAAAAAAAAAAAAAAGATGAACAAGACATTTCTCCAGACTTCAACGAACTTACAATCTAGTCAGACTAATGAAACACACAAATAAACGAGATTAGATGTGTCATCTTTCTTTGAAAGGCTTTTTGCCCCACGGGTAGCTCAGAAACTCCTTCTACAGGATCAGTCTTGCATGCTAGCTTGTGTTTATCAGAGCCCTTAAAATACTTCATGTGTCTGCTGACTGCAAAACTGTGAAATCCTTGAGGCCAGTGACTTTTATTTCTGAATATCTACCATGTCACAGTAGGTTTTAAGTAAGTGTGTGTGTTTAAGTGAATGGATATAAAAATATATTCATTAGCTATTCAATCACTCTGTGTTTCTGGATGCTATCTGTAGCAGGCAGTAATTGGAGCTGTCTATGGCAGAAAGAAAAGAAGACGCTGAAGAAAAGAAAAGGGGACAGCTTGCCTATAAGGGACAGGAAGAAGTGGAGAAACCTAGACAATTGCTGAGGAAGGTCGAGGGGCCCACATTCCCCTCAGAGACACAGAACTAGTGCTACACAGCTTGAAATACCTGCTCACAACTTTGATTGTGAAACAGACGTTTACCCTATTACCAAGGGTTTGAAAACACTTCTTTGGAAAAAGTAAATGCCCAAATATGTCATAAAATGAGTGGCAATAAAGAGAGTATCATTATTCAAGCCAGGCAAATAAAAAACAAAATGAAGATCTCTGAGCTCAGAATGATAAGAGCTAATTCATTAAAAGTATTCGCAGAAAAAGACAAATACTATATAATATCACTAACATGTGGTCGGAAAAAGCAGAACTAGTAAGAACAGAGGGTAGAATGGTGGTTACCAGGGGCTGGTGGGGGTAGGTGGCAGGCGGGGAACTGGGGAGATGTTATTCAAGGGTACAAACATGCAATGAGTACATAAATAACTCCTGGAGATCTGAGATACAGCACGGTGATTACAGGCAACAGGGCTGCATTACAGACTTCAAAGCTGCGAAGAGAATAGATCTTACTTGTTCTCATGGCTAAAAAGAAAGAATATGACAAGATAGAGGTGCTCAACACTACAGAGCTAACACTGTGATGGTAGTTGTATTGTAATATACAAATGTATCAAATCAAGACATTGTACACCTTTAAACCTACACAATCTTATATGTCAATTACATCTCAATAGAAAAAAGGATTTTTTCTTATACTGTATTTGGGAAATGATCAAAGAAAATGTACCATGAAAGCCCAGACTCTAAGTTTCTCTGCTACTTAGTTCTGATGCTACTAATAGAGAAATTGGGTTTCCAAGTAATAAAACTTGCTAGCATTATTTAATTATACCATATTCAGAAATTAAAAGGAACTCCTTGATATTTTGGAACCATTCTTAGTTTAGATAATTAATTTTCTGGTGTTTTAAAAAGCATTCATTATTACCAGCTATAGGGAACAAATATCCTTATTTTTTGCTCAGTGGTATTATCTGATGAGGCATCTTTTGCCTAACTACACGTATTCATCTTTATGTTTCTTTGTAAACCCTACGTATACTGCCAAAGTGCTCAGGGACATCTTGCCCTTGGAATTATTCTGTTTAAAAAAATAATCCCTTGGGGCTTCCCTGGTGGCGCAGTGGTTGAGAGTCCGCCTGCCGATGCAGGGGACATGGGTTCGTGCCCTGGTCTGGGAAGATCCCACATGCCGCGGAGTGGCTGGGCCCGTGAGCCATGGCCGCTGAGCCTGCGCGTCCGGAGCCTGTGCTCCGCAACGGGAGAGGCCACAACAGTGGGAGGCCCACGTACCGCCAAAAAAAAAAAAAAACAAACAAAAACTCTGGTTACTCTTTAGTACTTCGTTGAGAAGATCTTGAAAAAATTTTTTGTTATGAACATTTTTTGAACCCTATGTATTTTATGTATTATTTACTCCTCATCACAGCCCTTCAAGTTAAATATTTTTGCTTTCTGTTATCTCTGTGTTATAATTTAGGAAACTAAGGCTTAGACAATAAATCATTGAAGGGGAAGGTCACATACAGTTCTTCAGTGGTAGAGCCTAGGTTTAACCCTAACTTCAAATTTCATCTTCTTAGCCACAAGCTATACTGACTCCTTTGGCCTTTGGGAAGCTGCTTCAACCCAGTTACTCAGAGTACAAATATCCATCAGTTTATCTGAAGTACAGTGAATTATAAATACCTATTGGAAAAGTCAGAAAAGCATATAGAATAAAAGAATATGTTTATTCAAATAGAAGCTTAGTTTCATTATCCTTTCTAATGGATATATATTTATATATCCAGGAATATATATTGAGTACCTGAAGAAGTAGCATTATTACAACTACTACTATTAATACTACTCCTACTACTGCTACTACTACTTCCAAAAGCCAGTCATCAATGTTCAGTTGTGCTACATTGTTCTCAGATGGTTTTATAAATGACCAGTGAGTTGAATTTTCAACTCTTATTCACAGAAGACTTAACGGCTGGTAGAAATTAACCCCTGGGGTAGTGAGGAATTTGAGCTGGCAGCTGTCTTTTCTGCTCTGCTTCTTGCCTGCCTCCATGCTTCTCTCCCTCCCTGCTAGAGACTGCTGGCTGCCTAACCCACCTCTGCTCCTCCCTTTCACCTTTTGTAGGTTCATTTCCATCCAGCTAAAATACCACATTTCCATGCCTCTCTTGCAACCAGGGCGGCCATGTATTTAGGATTTGGTCACTGAAATGCATGTAGAAATGTTGTATGAGGTATTCTCGAAATCTCCTCAGACAGGAGAGGGCTTGCTTGTCTTCTCTTCCTTCCTTCTACCGCTTGGAGCTCTGATATGATGACCGGGGATCAAGCAGCCACATTTTGCAATGAGGATGAAGGCCGTGTATAAGGATAGTGAATCAGGGGTTCTAAATGATTTGGAGGAGCTGCTGTTTTAGTCTAAGGCTGCTGAGGGAAATAAACTTACATCTTGCTTATGTCGTGATTATTCTAGATTTTGTTTTGGTTTGTTATAAGCAGCCTGACACTAATCTTACCTGAGAGTTACTAATTATCTCTATATTTTGACTTAAAAATGAGCACATATTAAATATATATGTATATATGAAAACAGGGCCCTTCTTCCTTAAGATCTAGGTAAAATTTTGGTAACACTGCCTAACTCCTTTATGTTCTAATTTGGGTTTCTCCCCAACAGTTTCCTTTCACCACACTTTTATAAAAAGGTGGACCATTCTTGATACTTTCTTTGAAATGAGATAGGAGATAATGCACGTGAAATTACTGATAAATTATGCAGTGTTACATGGAGTTTCTGGAGTGTTACTTATAAGTCCCATCCTCACACACTGAAGTTTGAGAACATCTGACTGCATCCCAAAGTATAACCAGATTCTAGAGGGTAGTGAGTTAGATGCACAGGTTTGGGGCCAAATTTCTCATTAGTACCTCATGAAAAGTTGTGTCAAAAGGCAAAAGAATTCTAAGTCAAATTATATTCAGGCTCTAATGGGAACCAGAAATCTTTTACTCCTATTAATTTATGATTTTGCTTATTTATGGTCTGTGTGACCCAGGGCTCTACAAGAGAGATATCTTATTAATCTACAAAATGAGCAAGTTCAATGGAGTTTAATTATTATTTTTAATGTATCAAACAATAATACAAACAAAATTTTGGCTACCTCAAAGCCTATAAATAGGAAAAATATATACATAGGGAGTGAGTGCTGGAATCTAAGAACATGTGGATATCCAATGTTAAGTCATGAATAGAAAAGCAATGGCCTGGGACTTGCCTATAGCGGCCCTGTGGTTAAGGCTTCATCTTCCAATGCAGGGGTTGCGGGTTCCAGCCCCAGTTGGGAAGCTAAGGTCCCACGTGCCTCATGACCAAAAAACCCAAAAACATAAAACAGAAGCAATATTGTAACAAAATTCAATAAAGACTTAAAAAAAAAAAAAAAAAAGCAATAGCCAGGTATCACCAAGAAGAAAACAAATAAGTAACTCATGTCAAAATGACAATTACTGTGACCAAATTATCAAGGACTCATTCACTGAGATGCTTCTGAATATTTAGATTTAAATTTGGAAATACGTAACTAAAAGATGCACTGTATAATGTCTACATCAGGGTCTAACTGCCAAAGAGAGAATAAAATACATCTCAGTACCTTGTTTTATCTTGGCAAAACGTAAAATGTATTTGCAAATCATACAGGTAATTCTATTTTTAAATTTTCTTCATTAAGCTCTTTGGATTTTCACAGGAAATCCTGAATTATATTACAAAATAAGATAGGCAGAGGGGGCTTCCCTGGTGGCGCAGTGGTTGAGAGTCCGCCTGCCGATGCAGGGGACACGGGTTCGTGTCCCGGTCTGGGAAGATCCCACATGCCGCGGAGTGGCTGGGTCCGTGAGCCATGGCCGCTGAGCCTTGCGCATCCGGAGCCTGTGCTCCGCAACGGGAGAGGCCACAACAGTGAGAGGCCCGCGTACCACAAAAAAAAAAATAAATAAATAAAATAAAAAAAGATAGGCAGAGGGAAAATAAGAAAGGTAAGAAAGAGATCTAGGTAGCAAGAGGAAAAGAAAGAAAAAAATGTAGGATTTCTAAGAAGACATAAAATGAATGAAATTACAAAAAGTGAGCAGAGAATAAAGAATCATATGGCATATATTCTACACAAGAATATGTAACTAGTTTCGTTATTTCTAACAGATTACCATTTGATTCACATATTTGAGGGTTTATTTCTCTCCCTTTAGAACCAAAAACACAGATGGCAAGGGTGTTTTTACATGTTATTTTCATCACCCAGCAAGGGCTTAAAGGTTTAATGTTAAAGGAAAAA
The DNA here is from genome assembly GCF_949752795.1 of Hyperoodon ampullatus. Lineage (NCBI taxonomy): Eukaryota > Metazoa > Chordata > Mammalia > Artiodactyla > Ziphiidae > Hyperoodon > Hyperoodon ampullatus. Next base: position 20,470,133 of record NC_136923.1, read on the forward strand.
GAACAAAAGACAGGCTAATTAAATGTAGGCAGAAAAGAAGAAGAAAGAATGGGAGAAAATGTCTGCAAGAATAAACATAAGATTTTTCTCTATGACTTATCATTACTGGCCCCATATTCTTTATGGCGCTAATGCTTTCAGTACTTATTGATTTACTATACTGGTAATTATACTAACATCGACCTGCATTTTCCTTTCCTGCATAAATGCTGAATTTGTTTAAAAGCTGGTGTGATCAGGTAACTATAATGCCAAAATATAACACAGTGGACATAGTGAAGTTCTACTGTGTGCAAGGCTCAGTGTTGGCACTGGGGTTACAAAGAATCCATTTAGCCTGAAGTCTTAATTTGAAGAAGCAATCACACTACTGTAGAGATTAATTATACTTTCAACAAAATTATCATGCAATGTAAAGAGAATCATAAAAATATGAACATTTGCTGTTGGGGGCTTTCAAAGAAGAGAGAGCACTTCTTATTTACCAGAATTTTTTAAAAGCACAACTTGAAAAATAGGTGGTGTGAAAATTGTGTGACCTTCACCAAATTACCCATGCTCAGTAAACCTCAGTTTCCTTCCTTGTAATATTTACATGATAATAACACCTATTTCATGAGACTGTTTTTAAAGGATTAGGTAAAATATAAAGTACCCAGCACAGTGCCTGCACACAGTAAGCACTCGATAATAAATGTTAGCTCTTAACAATTTATAATTATTATAGTTACTGTTATTATTAAGCTTGAACAGGCACTCTCAGGATTCTAATGGGGCCCAAGGTACTTTCTTTTTTTTGTCGCACCTAATAAATTAATAAAGAAATGACAAATAGGGTTGTTAGAGAATGGAGGTGTATTTGAAACATTCACATATAAGAAATTAAGGCTTTCACCACCAAGAAATATAACATCTCTCTCTATGTGACCATCATTGAGGGTAAATTTGAGGGTTTTTTGTGCATGTAAAGCTCTAAGGCAAATGGCCCTCCTCCCATCCCATCAAAGGCCCTGATATTGAAAAAATGAACACAAATAAGAAGGTAGGGATGGACAGGAGGCATTTCTGGTAGAAGAAATAAAAGGAGCAGAGGTATGGAAGTCAGAAGACAGGGTGAGTTTGGGGAATATGGATTGTTTATTTTAGTTGGGGCATAGGCTGTATCTAGGAAAGAAGATAGATATTTTGGGGACACAAGGTGGTAGATCTTCAAGTATTCAATTTAGTAGGGAATGAGTTAAGTCTCATTCCTTAAGTCTCTGTGTGTATGTATATGTGTGTGAGTGTGTGTGCTTGCCTGTGTATATGTGGTGATGGTCATATAACTGAAATTATATTTTAAAGGGATTAATTTGCAATAGTATAGAGTGTGTATCTTATAGAGATGAGGGGCAGATAAACTCTCGGGCAGAGAATTGCAGTGAGGACTTGGATATGACACTGGGAAGAAAAAGGGAGAAGTTATGAAAGAATGGTCTTGGGGATGTAGATCTACAACATTAATTCCTGCTTCACAATGGTTTACGAAGACAGTCTACTTATCCTCTAACAGTAATAAAGGGCAGCCTTTAGAGAGGAAAAGAAAACCAAAGAGAAAACAATAGAACCCTCAGCAAATATCCTTCTTCATTGACAGTCATCTTCACTCACAACTATCTGCCCCATTTTCCTCCTGCCCCAAAGGAAGGAGAATGGCTTTCTCTTCCATAGTTGAGTCATTCTTCCCAGATAAACTCATTCCTCCACCCAGGAATGCAAAAATATCTTTCTGTGGAAATGTCTCCACTCTAGGCCAAATCCCTTTTGCTTCTAACCTACACAGAACTTCTAAGATCCATTATCTACTACTGCTTCTGCAACCACTCCCCTCTCCTGGTTCCTTTCCCCTAGACTTTACAGCTGCTCAAAATGTTCTCATTTTTGGTTTCTAGCTTTCTGGCCCATTCCCATCCTCTTCTGTTGAATTTTTGTTGTTTGCTTTCATCTGCTCCACCAAGGGTCCATTCTTTGGTCTTATTCTTTTTTCATCCTACACACCTCATCTATGTCTATGGGTTCAGTTACCACCACTGTGTTTATGATTCTCCAATATCTATCATAAGTATCATGAAATATATCCAATGGATTGCTGGGATGACTGGTGTATCCCAAATGAAACAGATTATCTTCTGTTTCTGGACTCTGTGAGACTCCATTTGAGATTCAAGACTCAAAGAAAGCAATTATATGATCTCCCAACTTGGGTAACTTTCCCATGTCTCAACCAGGGGCTGGTGGGTCATCTGGATGGACAGTCCCACCAAGACTGCATGCAGTGACAAGAGGTGATGGTTCCATGTGTCCTCTCACATTTCTAAGCCTCCTTGAAGTTAAATAAGAACATGTAGCTCATTCATGTCTCATGAGCCAATGAGACATAAGAGGAAGTGACATGTCTAAGCTATCATGCCTAAGGGAAGGCAAAGAAGGGCCACTTCAAGGCCCTCTAGCTATATCTGCCATGTGTTCCTGATGGTGTAGTTGAAAGAGGTGGAACCTTGGTTGCTGAGTGCTTGTGGGTCAGTGAAGCCCTCTTTATCTGGTACAGAACATGTAGCATGAACAAGAGGTATATTTTTGAGGTTGCTTTTATTTTAACCTATCCAGACTAATATATTTCTCAAACTAAAATTGAAGCAATGTCATAAATAAAAAGAGGAATGGATGATGAGCCAGCAAAACCGGCAAGTGCCCACTCAATCCACTGAGGCTTCCTGACCTCTCTGGGGAGAGTCAACATTTGCCTACTATGAGAGCATGCAGTACTCTGGTATATACCTTAACTAGCACATGTTAAGTAGCTGTAATTTTTTGATTTTATGATTTTTTTTTCTTTCACCAGCTGCTGACCTTGACACCTAAGAGAGAATGAGCAAATATTGGATAGATGAAAAAAAAGAATAAATGAGTGAAAAGGGAAGAAGTGAAAGAAAGACAAATCTGATAATCAGCTAGCCATCTCTGTTACATAGAGTACCACAGTTTTCTCTTAATGGTTTTTCCTTTTGTGCACATTCATGTTTTGATTCAATCTTTAGTAAATAACAGACACGCCAGTACACAATGGATAAGGTGCAGCCTGCTGGTCTACCTAGCCTGTAAATGTGGTTTTTGTCTGCTCAGCATTTTAAAAGATCATTTTTTAAATTGAAGTATATTTGATTTAACAATATTATATTAGTTTCAGGTATAAAACATAGCAACTTGATATTTTTGTAGATTATGCTCCATAAAAAGTTATTATAAAATATAGGCTATATTCCCTGCGCTGTACGTTACATCCTTGTAACTTATATATTTTATACCTAGTAGTCTGTACCTCTTAATCCCCTTTACGCATTTTGGACTCCCAGCACCACCCCTCTCTCCTCTCTGGTAACCACTCATTCGTTCTATCTTTGAGTCTGTATTAGTTAATTTGTTCATTTGTTTCATTTTTTACATTCCACATATAAGTTAAAACATACTCAAATCAAAAACAGTATGATACTGGCACAAAAACAGAAATATAGATCAATGGAACAGGATAGAAAGTCCACAGATAAACCCATGCACCTATGGTCACCTAATCTGTGACAAAGGAGGAAAGAATATATAAGTGAGAAAAGACAGTCTCTTCAATAAGTGGTGCTGGGAAAACTGGACAGCTACATGTAAAGAATGAAATGAGAACACTCTCTAACATCATACACAAAAATAAACTCAAAACGGACTAAAGACCTAAATGTAAGGCCGGATACTATAAAACTCTTAGAGGAAAACATAGGCAGAACACTCTGACATAAATCGCAGCAAGATCTTTTTAGATCCACCTCCTAGAGTAATGAAAATAAAAACAAAAATAAACAAATGGAACCTAATTAAACTTAAAAGCTTTTGCATAGCACAGGAAACCATAAACAAGATGAAAAGACAACCCTCAGAATGGGAGAAAAAATTTGCAGATGAAGCAACTGACAAGGGATTAATCTCCAAAATATACAAACAGCTCATGCAGCTCAATATAAAAAAAAATAAAAAATAAAAAAATGGGGAGAGGACCTAAATAGACATTTCTCCAAAGAAGACATACAGATGGTCAAAAACCACATTAAAAAATGCTCAACATCACTAATTATTAGAGAAATGCAAATCAAAAAGCTACAGTGAGTTATCACCTCAGAGCAGTCAGAATAGCCATCGTCAAGAAAATCTACAAACAGTAAATGCTGGAGAGGATGTGGAGAAAAGGGAACCCTCCTACACTGTTGCTGGGAATGTAAATTGGTACAACCATTGTGGAGAACAGTATGGAGGTTCTTTAGAAAAACTAAATATAGAACTGACATATGATCCAGCAATCCCACTCCTGGGCACATTTCCAGGGAAAACCATAATGCGAAAAGATACTCTGCATCCCAGAGTTCACTGGAGCACTATGTACAGTAGCCAAGACACGGATGCAACCTTCATGTCCATCAACAGAAGAGTGGATAAAAAAGATGTGGTACATATACACAATGGAATGTTACTCAGCCATCAAAAGAATGAAATAATGCCATTTGCAGCAACATGGTTGGACCTAGAGATTGTCATACTGAGTGAGGTAAGTCAGACAAAGACAAATATCATATGATATCATGTATATGTGGAATCTAAAAAAACGGTACAAATGAACTTATTTTCAAAACAGAAATCGAGTCACGGATGTAGAAAACAAACTTATGGTTACCAGGGGGGAAAGGAGGGTCAGGATAAATTGGGAGATTAGGATTAACAGATACACACTACTATATGTAAAATAGGTAACTAATAAGGACCTACTGTATAGCACAGGGAACTCTACTCAATACTCTGTAATGATCTATGTGGGAAAAGAATCTAAAAAAGAGTGGATATATGTATATGTATAATTGATTCACTTTGCTGTACACCTGAAACTAACACAATATTGCAAATCAACTATACTCCAATAAAGATTTTTTAAAAATACAGTATTTGTCTTTCTCTGACTTATTTCACCAATGGATAAAGAAGATGTGGTATGTATAGACAATGGAATGTTACTTGGCCATAAAAAAGAAAGAAATTTTGCCATTTGTGACAACATGGATGGACCTGGAGAGTGCTATGCTTAGCATCTTAAAAATTTTGATTAAATTACCATTTTTTTTTTTTTTTTTTTTTTTTTTTTTTTGTGGTACGCGGGCCTCTCACTGTTGTGGCCTCTCCCGTTGCGGAGCACAGGCTCCGGATGCACAGGCTCAGCAGCCATGGCTCACGGGCCCAGCCGCTCCGCGGTATATGGGATCCTCCCAGACCGGGGCACGAACCCGTATCCCCTGCATCGGCAGGCGGACTCTCAACCACTGCGCCACCAGGGAGGCCCTAAATTACCATTTTTTAAATACAGGACAGTTTACCCAAGTATCTGGAATTCTAGCTCCTTTTGAAAAATTGGAACAGCTTACAACAATGAGGCCTTCCTTACTTCCTTATGGAAACAATTAGCTGGATCTGAGGTGCTTCCCACATAAAGAGAAAGTTCTTCCACTTTTAATAGTGTCCATGCAGCCTGCTTTCCCCATTCCAGATGCCTGACAGGCTTTGGTGTGCATTTTTCTCTAGGATCCCTGTAGATTCTTTAGGAAACTAAACTGTGTTTAAAAAGGTTGTCCTGGGACACCAGCACTGTTGAGGGCTGGGTTGCTGTGAGAGTTTCCCTTCTCAGATAAGAACTGATCTCTGCCTTCACATATCATGAATAAAGTGCTAAAGTTTTTTTAAAAAAAACCATCTGAGTAAAGCATTTGTTATCTATTATGCTGTAATGGTCACTGTCTACTAAGGGTGCAGGCAATTAACTTTCACTTGGTGATTTCTTCAGTTTTAGGGAAACATTTTTGATTTGGTCTGGATGTCATTTAAATGCATTGTATGAACTTCCTTTTTCTCTGAAAGAGTATAATTTGGTTCATAAATTGCAGATGGTGGAATCATGCTAAATGAATATCCTCATTGCTCAGAAAATTAATTCTTTTGACAGAATCATTCACTTAAACTGGAGTGAATATTTAACTTTATGTATTAAGAGGTTGGCATGAAGTATCAATGCCTTCATTTTCATATACTGCCTCCCTCAATAATTTCATAGTTCATTTCTCTTTTATTGAAGTTAGGGTATTTAAGCCATATTTGTAAGTTCTCACTGCCAAACATTTTCCTTTCATTCATTCTCTATTTTTTTTTTCCTTTTGGTGTGGTGTTTCTGGTTCCCCTGCATTTGCTATCTGATGGAAATGGTCATCATCAATATATGTACTTTTAAAAATTGACCTTAGGCTGTATAGGACAATGACTAAGACAAGGGGCCCAGAGTCAGACTGGCTGGGATTTAAATCCAAGAGTGTCCATCATCTGCTGTGTGACCTTGGGCAATCAGCTAAACCTCTCTGAATAAATCTCAGTTTCCTCATGTATATGGAGAAGATAATGGGTTGTTCAAAAGAAGGAAATAGGTAATATATAGTCATAGATGCATATCTCTATCCATCTATATAATACTTGGCCACTGGCATTAAGATGATACTCACTGCAAATTCTATATTGCTACTGCCAATTTCTATGTGCTGAGGAAAATGACCTTGCATGTATTCAAATTTTCCAGGTCAAAGCCCCTCCACCACCAGTGCCCACAAAATGGAATCCAGTTATTTTTCTACTTAAGGTCTTCCACATCCTAAACTGCTCTTTTAAATTCTCTTCCACTTACTCCAGGCCCCCTGATTTTTGCTTTATTTTGGTTTTGCTTCTGATTATCCTATGTGCCATCCTTCCTTTATCCCTCTGCTTTTGCCATTCTCCTTGACTACAATAATTTTCCTAATCCTCATACTTATCAGAATTCGTCTTGTCCCTGAAGGTCTGGTTCAAATAACACCCTTTCTCTTAGACTCCCTCTCTCAAATGTAGGAGCCTTAATTTTGGAACTGTAAATTTGGCACTTCTATGTCATTTATCTTTTTTATAGTTTCTGTTAATGGAAGCAAATGGGGGGGGGAGATGTGTGGAGATAGAAATAGATGCCCTAAATTGGGATAAAAGAAAATACATGGATTTGAACTGTACAGGATCAGATTAAACACAGTTTAGCAGGTGCCTGGCAGTTAGTTACCTCCAAGCAGGTCTTGGCAGTAATAGCAGGAGTCAAGGCTTAAGGCAGGGCTACCCTGGAGTGACAGTGAGGTGGTAAGTTGGATACAGGGGAAGATGGAGGAAGCAGCAAATTAGGATGAATTTTCAGGAGAGAAGCAAGAGGAAATGAGGACAAACCTAGGCTCTTACCAACTCTTACCCTTGGTTTATTGTGTGATCAACCCCAGAATGACATAGAGGGATCAGCAAACATTTTCTGTAAAGGCCCAGAAAGGGAATATTTTCAACCATATCTTCTATATTGTAACTACTCAACTCTATAGTTTTAGCACAAAGCAGCCATAGATGATATGTAAAGAAATAGGCATGGCTGTGTCCCAATAAAACTTTATTTACATAACAGGAGGCAGACGTGATTGGGGTTGCAGTTTGTTCACCCCTATATTTACAAAGAAAATATAGACCTGTGAGGGCAGGGCTGTGTCTCTCTTCTGCACCTCTGTCAGTATAATTCTGATATATTTTATACATTCAATAAAGATGTATTATTCATTAAGGGTGAAGATTATTTGTGGCATAACGCATCTCATTTATAATCTATGTATGTTAATCCACTCTGATACCTGGAACGTCTTCCTCCATTGCCATATTTGTGTTGACATTTACTATTTTGGGGGTGACAGTTTTACTTCCTAAATGTGTTCTCCTCCTACATTTTCTGAATGTTTCATTAGTTAAAAATAACATAATTCTCTTTATTTGAGTTTTATAAAAGTTCTTCTTCTGATGATTTTAATTTCTACAGACTGAAATATAAATGAACATTATTTATTAACTTTAAAAGAGGAACAAAAGACCATCAACTTATGTACCAACTAACTCCAACTGACTAATAATTGTTGCCCATAATTTTTTGATGATATGACATGAAGTTATAAATCCCAGGGACTGGAAAGCAGTAACTGATTGATGTTGTCTGTCATGGGTGGGTGAAGAGGTAGTGGTGATAACATTCAAATTACATATCTAGCAACCGTGATCCAAAAAGCGTAAGAAATTCTATTGAGCTACAAAAAATATATTTATATTTATATTCTGTGAGTATGTGTTTATGTTTGAAAGAGATTCACCAAATTATTAACTAGGGTTATCGGGATGGCACATGATGCCATTTTTGATTTTGACTTTTATAGATTTTCTAAACGTTCTACAGTGGAAAATGTTACTTTGGGGATTTCTGCTTCTGATAGTATTGTGGACTAGAAACTGAGAAGGGCCTAAGATAATGTATATCTAGTATATTTTTAATGCATTGCTTGACTCTCAGGAATGTTAGGGAAATAAGCTAATTAACTAAGCTATTTGATCTCATTAGGGCGAGAGAAGTCCTGGAAGTAAATGTCACACCAATTCTGGGGCCAGGAGGCTTAACTGCTGTGGGCTGCTACTGTCGATGAGGCTAAACCTCTGATTCCTGCATTAAGCTAAAAAACTGAAAAATGCTAAAGTGGTCCTAGGTTAAAACTGCAAATCCCTTCAAGAATAATGAATCCCAAGTGTATGCCATTAGTAATTCTATAGGCCAAATTCAACAAAATTTTAGCTCACAATAAAAGGAATATCACCAAACAAAAAAAGAAATATGGCATGAGTGACAGCACAAACAATGAGGTTTAAGTCCCCACCTGGAGAGTACAGCTAATGGAATTATCAAACATAGAATATACAGTAGTGATATAGTATAACTTTAAATAAATAAGAAGTAGAATAAAATATGAGCAAGCAACAAAAGGTTATCAATAGTGACCAACCAAACTGAATTTTAGAAATAAGAAAGGCAACTGTTGGGACTTTCCTGGTGGCGCAGTGGTTAAGACTCCGTGCTCCCAATGCAAGGAACTTGGGTTCGATCCCTGGTCAGGGAACTAGATCTCACATGCATGCCACAACTAAGAGTTCGCATGCCACAACTAAGGGGCCTGCCTGCAATAACTAAGACCCCGCGCAACCAAATAAATAAATATTTAAAAAAAGAAAGGTAACTGTTGAAAATTAAATTCAATAGATGGATTATACAATAGATTAGACACTGTCAAAGTGAGAACCAGGGAAATGAAAGACAGATCCAAATAAACTACTCAAACATATTACAGTGAGACACAGATGCAAAATGTGAGAGGTTAAGATATATGGACAATAGAATTAGAAGGTTGAGTATAGTTTCAGTACAGACTAGTGATAATGGTGGAGAAGAGAAAATGTCTGAGACCTTACTACAACTTATGAAAGATATGAGCTCAGATACAAAAAGCACAATACATAAAATGCAGAGATTAAAAAAAAAACTAGACAACTGTGGTGAAACTATAGAACACAAAGTCAGAAGAAAACGTCTTAAAAGAAGCTCAAGAGAAAGAACAGGTCAAATGAATGCAAATTAGACTGAGGTCTCAGCAGGAACAACAGAAGCAAGAAGGTGAATTATATTCAGTTCTGAGAGAAAATCACTGTGAAACTAGAATTGTGAACCCAGCAAAACTATTTTTTAAGAAAAAAAAAGTGAAATGAGAGCAGACTGATTCTGTGGAGGAGTTTATCTGAAATTGTATTTCTTCTTTAAATAAAACTGGTGGCTTCATTTTAGCCTGGAATTTTCTTTGATGGAAGTTTTATTTACATATTCAACCTTTAAAATAGATAGAATTTCTCCATGTATAACAACACAATAGCTGTGTTTTTCTGAGAATTTAAAAATTTCATCTAAAGTTTCAAATTTATAAGCATATGATTTTTCAAAATATTCTATTATTGTCTTTTGAGATACACAGTGATATTTATTTTTTAATTTCTGACATTGATTATTTGTTCCTTCTCATTTTTTTGTTGTTCTGACTTGTTGAGGCTTTATCAACTATGTTTTTTTATTTTTAATCTTTGGGCCAGTTGAGACTATTTTATTTTTTTTTCTTTTTAAGTTCATTTCTGCTCTTAGCTTTATTATTTCTCTGACTTTCTTTTAAGTTGTAATTACTTTTCTCATTCCTTGAGATGGGTACTCAGAATAGATGACACATCTTTCTGATATTCTAACATATATGATCTAATTCGGTACTTTACAAAATCAGTCCTTGGACCAGCAGCATTAACATTACCCAGGAACTTGTTAGAAATGCAATTTCTTGGGCCTAACCTCAAATCTATTAAAATCAGAATCCTAAGGGATAGGACTCAGCAATCTGTATTCTAGTAAGTTTGCATTTAAAAACAGAACATTGTTCATAACAGTTAATTAATGTATAAGTAGACAATTAGGTTAAAACTAGGCTAAAAACAGTAAATGCACATGAAATAGTTCTTTTTCTATCAGAGAAAATTATTATTACAGAAATACATCCTGAACTAAATTTGGCTAAGAAAACCACACCAACATCAACAACAAAAACAAGGCAAAACCAAACCACACCCAACACAAAATTCCTACTGAAGTTCAATGGCTGATCACTCTAATATTAAATGAGAAGATTCATAATTCACAATCATAATTTAATCCAATCCTGCCTTCTCATACCAAATGATCTTCCTCCTAAACAATGGAAAAGAAACGTTCTTAGCCATTGTGCTGTACTTCAAATTACATAAAAGAAACTTCCTCATTACAATCAGGCATTGAGTATTACCTACGTTCCTTAAAGGTAATACTCAAGAAGCAAAATTTTAAGTTATTTCATCAAATTATTAAAAAAATAATTTTGACTAAACACTAACAAAAGAAAAAAAAAGCCACCAGTAACATTATCTCAAACACATGGTTTCAAATAGTTGCAATGTTATTCTTTGCATGTTTCACTAGCTCCTGAAATAATACATAAATTCATAAATATAAAGAAAAAAGCAAGCAGGCAAATTAGATATAGTACTGAACTTCACTTACAGTTGGTGTGGAGATTGCTGTGTTTTCAAAAGAAATGTCCACAACCAATAGCACATTATGCATTGCTAGATTTAACTTTCAATCTTCATGAAGAAGAAAATATGCCAGAATAGCAATACCAGTAGATAAAGACGAAACATTCTGGTCACTTGAACTTCAGACAAGAGGATATCAGTGAGAGAAAATTATATATGGAATCCGGAAATCCTATTCAAATCTGCAGCAAAAAAACTGTAATTCACCTACGACCACTGTGCAATTCAGGCCGAAAACTACTTGTTTCATTATTAAACCGTACTTGATTATCAATAATTCTTATCAAGATATTTTGTCAGTATGCCTAAATTCACAACTTTTTAACTTTTCACCAGGAAACCCAATGAGTTTACACTTCCATATGGAAAAAAAATCTGATCAAGACTTGAAAGATAACAAATACTATTTTACTTTTTAAGCTAAAATAAAGCAAAAGAAATTCCCAAATCTGTAAATTGTTCCTACTTTGACTACAACTGTTGAAATTTGTCAATCAGTTCAGAAATAGATATTTTCTCTTTTCTTAATCAAATCACTGAAGACTGAGTCATATTTCCCTTTTTCACTTCTTCGTTTAAAAAGTCTTCCCTTAAAATAGTTCTGAGACATTGAAAGGGGATAAATAATGGAAAAATAGTAAGAAAGCAAAATTATCAGGATGACCTACAAAATGTAAACAAGTTTTGAATTTATGCAGAAAAGTTTAAACCCCATAAGTGCCATATGTCACCAATTACTAAGGAGATTATTACAATTAAACTTCTATGCACAGGAATTATATAATATTTTATACTTAGATCAGTAAGTCATTATAATTTCTACATACTTGACTTTATTGTAGGTATGACAATATTTTTATTTGAGATTCTACGGATGTTTGTTTCCATTATTTACATAGTAAAATATGAATATTTTACACATTTTACCAGTCCTATTAATATTGTCTTATAGTCAGTGTATATTCTGAAGTAAAACAAAGGAGTTTGTCAACTGTCTTTGTTCATTTGTGCCTTAGTTATTAAGTGAATATGACCTAAGTAGATCTAAGTAATAACTTTTATTATTCTTTTTATTCATATAAGTTTTATGACAAGTAAGTTTCTACTATACATATTGATTTTTATTTGCCAAGTTTCTGCAGAAGGAAGAAACTCCTAGGAAGATAACAACTAATACAAGTGACCTTTACTACTGTATAAATTCATTCTATCTAAAGAACTCACTATATATGGGAATACAGTATGGAGACTGGTTTAAAATTCACCAACAATAGTTTCACTGATAGAATATTTTGGTTGTGAACAATACCAGCTGACACAGTGAGTGTAAACCATGTTAAATGTTCAAGTGTTAGCTGTGAGAAGGGATAATAATCTGCTTCCTAAATTCTACGTCAAGAGTAACAATGGCAGGGAGGGAATGAAACAGAAAGTAAACCAAGTGTTTAAAACAGAACAGAAACCAAGGAAAACAATGAGATATCAAGGCAAATCAATAAGTGTAAATAGTGACTATGGTGGAGGGAAGTGTCTTACTGATGGTCTCTTCCTCGTTCTTTGTCTACGTCATCAGGTGCAGGAAACTGTAGTTGCAAGCTGTTCATGCATTGCAGAGGTGTGTGTACACAGCGGTAAATGAATCTCATGGCAATGATGAACCGTCAGAGCCTCAGGGCTAAGTATTTTATGCTCAAGTGGAGATATTTCTGCCAGCTACATGTTCTTGATGATATCATACCCTAAATGTTACTTGAAAGCCTATCACAGTCTGTGGTCTTTATTTTCTTCCAAGATGGACAATTGTGTTAGTTGTTATCAATGTTATAATAAAGACACTGAGACTTGAGATTTTTTTTTTTAATTCTTAAAATATAAACAGAAGTATGCTACTAAACCTTACTTCTCTTCAGTCCTGACATGTCGTTTGTAAAGAAATAGAGATAAGAAATTTTTAAAAAATTCACTGTTGATAAAAGAAAGAGGACTAGATTTGGAATCAGAATAACTTTCTTCTGTTTTTGAGCAAGTTCTTTAAATTTTCTGCCCCTTAGATTTCTTTTTTTTTTTTTTTTTAATTTACTATTTATTTTATTTATTTATTATTTTTGGCTGCATTGGGTCTTCGTTGGGTGGGCTTTCTCTAGTGGACGCAAGGCATGTGGGATCTTCCCAGACCAGGGCTCAAACGCATGTCCCCTGCATTGGCAGGCGGATTCTTAACCACTGCGCCACCAGGGAAGCCCCCCCTTAGATTTCTTATTTGTAAAATTAGAATAAGGATATGAGTCAATATATGTGAAAAACATCTTAGGAACTATAAATTGATACAAACATTAAAGTTATTATTGATATACTATGTTAAGCCTCTCTTGGTATTTACACATTATTTAAAAAATACTAATTAAAATGCTTAAAAATTCATAATATACAACATTATTTTAAAACTTTCTAGTTACCTCTTAATACTTTCTTTTTCTTATTTTCAAGGATTTATTTTTGATATCAATCAGATATCATTTTTATTTGATTAACTGAATATATTTGAGTTAAAGAAAATTTGAGAGAAAAAAATTAAGAATGCCATACATTTTTAACTTCCATTAATAAATTTTTAAAAAGCAGCTTAATTTATATTCACTCAAATATTTTTGAGGGCTGAGCATTGTTCAAAATGTTCAACACACAGTGGTGAATATAATATGGCTCCCTCCCTTGTGGATCTCACAGTCTCCTAGAGGAGACTAACTTTTAATCATAATAACTACAAAAATTACAATAGAAACACAGTCTAATGGAGAAAGATCTACTTTACATTTAGTCTAGTGGATGATGCGTTAAGAAAGGCTGGTTCATTTATCTGCTTACTCTGTACAAAGCACTATCTTACCATGTGCCTACTCCATGAAGCCTCACCTTCTACAGTGGATTTGTGGAGTAGCAGATGGAAAATCTAGGATGTCAGTGGACTTCTAGGAGGGATTTGGTTTAGGGTGTTAATTACGATGAAAGCAACCTTACCTATCCATTCATCAATACATACATTTTACGTCAACTAACCATATGTAATTTATGCATACTTTTCCAAATGTTCAGAATTTATAAGGAGTTAAGGTAATTAAATCATTCTTTACCATAGGACATATAGTAAGGCTTTCTATATTGGATGGATTAGGGCATGAAAGTCATGGGTTTCCTCATCAAAATGTGTTTGGGGAAAGAAAATAAATAACTTGGTATTTTATCCTGATTTTGTTGTACTAAAAATTGGTAAAATAGTATAGATTTCATGGGCATTACTTTGTAGAGTTCTTTGCATATTAAATGAAAATGTTGATCCCCTATTTTGGTATGTGTGTGAACAAGAAGAGGTACTGATAAAAACATCTTAGTTCATTGCAAATATAAACAGTAAAAAACAGCATGTGCAAAGATTAAACAATATCCTATGTAAGCAAAAATCACTCTTTATTTCTTATCATGTTATGACATAAGGAGAGAAAAAATGTTTTGATTTAAAAATCTGTCAGCTATCATGTAATTTAATATGTAGTGACATATACTGCTAAAAGGTATATATTAACATTAAAGACCTAAACTCCAATGATTAATATTATAGTGATGACAGAATGAGAGTGCCTAATTTTAATCCACTGTTTATCTATGTGGGGTAATTTATAGATCACTCGACATGTTTTAATAGTAGACATAAAAAGATATCCTCTAATACCCACTTGCTTTCCAGATCTGACATTTGCAATTACAAATAACAAAGAAATACCAGGGGTTGCCTTCATTGGATATGTATACAAATAGCTAGTCATCCCATACACAGTTTATAAAAAGTGATCTATTAATAACAAAACTGCTCCAAAGACCCAGGGTCTCTTAATATTCTAGTTGAATATCAAAAGGTTGACTTAAAATGAGGCCAGAAACACAAAGAGTGGACAACACATTGATCTGCCTGCCAAATATAGTTTTACCATCATAAATCTCAGGCTGACAACTGCACAAAGCTTTCTTCACCCAAACACTGCCAAGTAAGGGAGTTTATTCACTGATTGGCTGATAGTCACCATGACAACTGATGCCACAATTAGACAAGTACAATCCCACTTTCAAACATGCACACAATTCATTAATTCAGCAGGACTTTGTTGACGATACATTATGAGGGAAATATTTAATACTATTCAGAGACTGATATATTTGCCTCTTATCTAAGGTAAAATAAATTATAAGAAGTGATGAAAACAGCCATTTAATTAGACCAAAGTAAGTTTGACAAGCAATTCGATGAATTTAAATGTTTTTTAAATAATTTAATATTTTTTAATAATTGCAGGTGTCTCATTCTGTAAACTGAATGACTACTGAATTAACCTTCAAGTTATTTTCCTATGGGCCCTTTTAAAAAAGAGGTTGGAAAGAATATGATTCCAATTTTCTACATACTAAATAAGATAACAACAAATATTTCTTTGGCACTTGAGAGGAAATAATTTTACTCAATGTTGAGTGATTATTGAATTTAACAGATATCCATCTGTAGGAACTCAAATGAAAACTGCAAAAGGAATAATTTCCTCATCCTTTGTCTACACAGAAACCATATTTACCAGAGATGGGTCCTAAGACAGACCGACCAGGTAGATTCAGAATTTAAATTCTAATAAGAGTAGTCTAATGAGGAGTTTAATGTAAGGAAAAATTGTGTTTATCAACTTTTACTTAATTTTATCTCGGCCAGTCTTATCAACCAAACTCCTGGAAGGGAAATACTGACATTTCTAAATTCATTTCCTCATACTGTGATCCAATGTGTGTGTGAAAATGCAGTTAATGGATTAAAACCTTTTATACATGTGTTTAAGGTTGTGTTTCTGTTTATTTATGTTTGAAAGAATACACAGTGAAAGGTGTGGAAGGCTAGATACCAAATTGTTAATAATGCTTATAATTCAGAGATGTGGGTTAGGGGATGGTGGGGAAATACTTTTTCTTTATATATATTATTAGTAATTGATTTCATGACAGTGAGGTTTAATTTTTAACTTTAAGTATAAAATCCAATAAATGACTGAAAAAGTGATCATGATATCACTAAAAATCAGGACACCAAAGTATTATTTAATATAATCTCATTTTATTATATATGCACTACATATATCAATGCACATCTGTGTGTGTGTGGTGTGTGTATATGTGTGTAAAATGGAAAAAAGGACTGTAAGAATGAACTCTAATTATCTGCCATTGATTACCCCTGGATACTGGGATTATTTTTTATTTTCTTCTTTTTACTTATTTGTATAGTTTACAATGAGAATGATTTAATTCTTTTATTAAGAAGGGTTATTATGCTATAATCAATCAAAATGAGTAAATGAAACATCTGCTTTTTACCTTCTATGTATAACACTCACTGTTAGGAACTAAAGGAGATGCAAAGAAGAGTGTCTGTCTTCAAGATCATAACAATTTAATGGAGAAACACAGTGTAAGTATGAAAAAGTATAATACATTGTATGAAGAATACAGATAATGATTGTATAGCAGTTCAGAGGAATCATCATATACCTTTTTAAAGATATACATTTGCCATATTTATACTATCATTTTTGGTAAAGTGTAAAGACTAAATTATTTGATCCATGTATAATCTGAATACACATTTAAAAAATAACCAGCAAAATTGAATTTGTTTAGGCAATAAAGGAAGAAATGTAATTTCAAAACCACTTAGAAGCAGGACAACAATTTTTCAGAAAAGAATCCAAGCCATTCCTTAAGAAAAAAAGACTGTCTAAATGGGCCAAGTTTAGAAATACTGAAATACAAAATACTTTACCTTATTCTTTGACTCTGGATGAAGCTATTTTTTAAAAAATGGCTCAGCCTTTAATGAGGTTGTATAAATTAACACCCATACTTGCTATCAGTTTGCATGCTTTTATCCAACCAGAGGTTCTCCTCCAGGACTCTGAGTTCTGAACTAATGACACAGAATATGGCGATACTTGGAGTTATATTTGTGAATGGTGTTGGAGAGCTCTAATTGGTTTTGGTGTGAATGTTCTTTGCTGTAGGACCACTTAGAGGGTTGCAGATTTATGCCTGCATTTCAAGAATTGTCCTCCTGGCTGCCATTAATTTTTGTGAGCCCTTTAGAGTCTGCCAATAAATTCTATTTTTGCCCAAGATTTACCAGAATCAGTTTCTGTTGCTTGCAGCTAAGAATCCTAACTGTCACAACTGCTACGTCTCAAGTTGTACGGTGCCCAAATGACAGCATATAGAACACCTAAGTTCCACATGGTTGTAAGTTCCATGTGGCTTATATGTGGTCACATTTCATGAGAATACATGTACCACTGGTTTAAAACTTATACTGTGCCTAAAAAAATTTCAGAATGCATAAAATTGATGATATTAATTAAAAATAAAATCCCAGAGATTTCTTTTTCAGAAAGCTGTGTGATTTTTCTTCAATGGGAAGATCTATATAAAGCGTTTCAATTCTTAAATTTCTTGTAAGTTCATTTTTATAAAATTTTCCCCTTAGATCAGCAACTCAGAAGACAGAGTTAGCTTTTTGCAATTAGCAAATATTTTGATGTAATAACGAAGGAGAAACAAAACCTTTACTTTGAATGTAGAGACACTCTAACTTGCTTGGCTTGTGGTATCCTGAAAAATACTGCCTCAAAAATATTGCCCATCCTCTGCACACCTTCCAGATACTTCCTTTTGTCATCTTATGTTTAAACTCACAAGTGTTTAAGGTTAATACTTTATGAATCAACAGTCAGAAAAACAGCCAGCTCATCCTTTTTTTTTTTTTTTTCTCTTGCTAAACACTTATTCTGGTTCAAAAATGGAGTGTCTCAGACACCATGTAAAAAAATGATATCTGTCTTTTTCTTGATGTCCTGTACTTTGTTTTAGGAAGCCAGTGAAGGGCATTAAACAGTAATCCTTGTTTACTTTCTTGTATTTTGCCTTAACTGGACCTTACTTCGTGTAAAGTAGTTTATAGAGTGAAACTGATTCAATAGCAAAAAAATGAGAACAAAATAAAAACACCTCTTCTGCTTGCTAATGGGATTCACTTGGGCTACTCACTGATTTTCTCTGAGCCTCACTTGTCTCAGTTTTTTTTTTTTGCTGTACGCGGGCTTCTCACTGCTGTGGCCTCTCCTGTTGCGGAGCACAGGTTCCGGACGCACAGGCCCAGCAGCCATGGCTCGCGGGCCCAGCCGCTCCGCAGCATGTGGGATCCTCCCGGACCGGGGCACGAACCCGTGTCCCCTGCATCGGCAGGCGGACTCTCAACCACTGCGCCACCAGGGAAGCCCTTGTCTCAGTTTTAAATAGAGAATTAATACCTGATCTTTCCTACATCAAAAAGTTGTTGTAAGACTCAGATAAGGTAATTATGTATGTGATAGCACTTTATAAATTAAAAAGTATTTAAAAAAAATAAGGGGCTTCCCTGGTGGTGTAGTGGTTGAGAATCTGCCTGCCAATGCAGGGGACACGAGCCCAGGGTTCGAGCCCTGGTCTGGGAAGATCCCACATGCCGCGGAGCAACTAGGCCCGTGAGCCACAACTACTGAGCCTGCGCGTCTGCAGCTTGTGCTCCACAACAAGAGAGGCCGCGACGGTGAGAGGCCAGCGCACCATGATGAAGAGTGGCCCCCACTCGCTGCAACTAGAGAAAGCCCTCGCACAGAAACGAAGACCCAACACAGGCATAAATAAATAAATAAATAGATAGATAGATAGATAAATAAATAAGGCTGATGTTCAAATAGGCATAGACAGCACTGTGTAAGGCCACCCTTGTCTGAGCAATTTAACAATTCCCACAAAAGAGAATGCTTAAATGAAAATATATTTACCTTTACCAGGAATAAAAGAAATGTACTTTCAAACAACAAAGAGATTACCACTTTTACTTATAAAGAGAAATGTTTACAAGATAAGTTTACCCAGTGCCAGTGAGACTAGGCTGAAATTGGGACTCATTCAATACACGTAAGTTGGTAATAATACTTTTGTCAAACAATTTGGTAATATGTTTCTTGAGTCTTAAACATTTCATACCATTTACCCACTTATTTTGTTCACCTAGAATCACTACAAATGCTTTTCAGTGTGGTTATTTATAACAGCAAAAAGTGAAAACCAACTAAATGACCAACAACAGAAGAACAATTCAGCAAATTTTATTATGTTGACACAATGGACAGCCATACAATGATGCCATTAAATTATGCTTTCAGAAATTTTCAATAAGCTAGGGGAAATAGCTCTGAAATATTTTATTGGCTGTATTATACATTATGTACCTGTGTATGTGTGAGCATGTTATAAATTAAATAAAAAGGGAAGGATGTAATATTGATATATGGTATAATTTCAAAAAATTTAAATGTGTCAAAAAAATCACACTTCAACTAGAACTAACACATAAAAATATTAACACTTTGTCTCTGAGTGTTGGCATTATGGGAGCTTTATTGTTCTATTCCTCTTTATTTTTTAGATTTTCTATATTAAGGTTTTTTTTTTTTTTTTTTTTTTGCAATCAGAAATTTAGAAATAGTCATCAGGATCATGACATATAATCAGGGTAGGACAGGATGGCTTCATGTCTTAAATCTTTGCCTTACTTAAAAAGAACAATGATAGTTTAAGGACTTTTTGAAATGTAACTGTATCCACTCAGCTTCCACACAACTGGCTCTCTTCTTGACTGTCCCTTACTCAACACACCCAGAGAGCATACAGAACTGCCATGATGCTATTGAGCTTTTTGACAGTCCAAAGACTCTTGCTTTCATGGAAGTCTTGGGAATTGCTGTACTTCTTTAAAAATAAGTCTGGAAAAGTTCCTAGTTTATACATCTTTGCATCTAATTTATATTTCAGAGGAGACAATCTAACTGCAAGCTACCCAGGAGGCTCTCTGCTTTCATGCCTCCCCATGGGAAGAGGTCTACCTAAGAGACATGGGTGTTGTGAAGAGATAACACCATTATAGTTCAGCCCTTGGGTGCAAGGTGTCCAATTCAGTCCTACCATATCATTCCTCAGGGGGAAAACATTCACTGGCTATCATAACTGGCATGACATTACAGGCACAGAGGAGGGGGGGGAGAGAGAGAGAGAGAGAGATGGCACAAAAAAGTCTTTTATCTACTTGTGACATATGTAAACTAGTAGTCCAGAATAAATTCTTCATAATATTCATTGTCTGGTAGTCACACAATTTCACTGAATTCAATGCTGCATAGTTTATTTTTCTATTTCTGGCTTGAAGCAGAATAGTAATGTCTGTGTGTCTTCCAGAAATTCAGAGATTATTTTCAGATTATTTTATTGTCTATTTTGTAGAACATACACATTCAAAAAATAGTGCTACATTAGTCATACTAAGAATCTCGCCAAGAAATCTGTTCAAGTGGTAAAATTATTATAAGAAGAAATCTATTAAGAAAATTTGCAATTTCCTGCTTAGGGTTACTAATCAATATCAAATCAATACCCAGTGCCATCAAACCATGGCACTGGAAAGTGGGCCCCATCAACAAATGGAACACTCAATCTCTTCCTGTTCTTAAGGCTCACTCCCAGAGACATTTCCACAATGTTCTTTGCCAACTAAGTAAACGGTGGAGACAAAAAGGTGGGTTCAACTCCCAAATTCTAGCGGAATAACAATGAAAGAAGTGATCAGGTTGGACGGCAGGGACAAAGCTGGGATAACTAACAGTACAAAGGAAACATTTTCATTTTGGGTGGACAACAGCAGATCATTAGAGAAGTTTAACGATGACTTTCCAATGTGAAAGTGTTGTTGGGTCTATGATAATCAAATGAGATGCATATAATAGGAAAGAGTAATGCAAATAACTGGGGCCAATTAAATGGAGCCAGTAGCTCCTTTATCGTAGCTTTTAGGACCTGGGCGAACTGAAAAGTTTTGCAGTCAGATACCTAAATGTTGGCAGGAGAAAAAAAAAAAATGGTGGAGGTGGCAGACAGTGAGAAATTTTGTAATTTTCTAAGTGAATTTCGAATGCAACAAAAAGGCCTTTCTGTGCTGGCATAGTAAGTTTTGTTCCAAATGTTTAAAGTTGAGGTTGCAAACCTAAACTCCAGGGCGGGGGTGGAGGGGCAAGGTGGGGATGTAAACAAGAGATAAAGGCTACACGTATGAGAATAAGGAACCGTGGGGAACGTGGTGCACCAGAAGAACGATGCATCCTCCAACTCGAGGGCCAGTCCCTACCTGGCTGGAAGTTGTCGCCATGCAAAAGCATCACCCTGACATGAGTTTTAAAGAGAAGATGAAAAACAGGAATATACATGAATTTTTATGGTATTTAAAACAGTGGACTGTGGGCCACAGTTTGTAACTTCCAGCTTAAAGATAGAAAAGACATTTCTGAATAACATTTTAGTCATTTAAAAAAATGAGGTAACTGGTATGGAAGAGTGACCGTAATATATTGTTTCATGCAAAAACAGTTGCAATTCAAAATATATCAAGTGGTTCCACCTTGTAAAAAACTGTGTATGCAATTATGGGAGATGCAGAACAAACTATTAGCACAGGTCTGGGAATGGAGAATACCTACATAGATGTATGCTGTTTGCTTTTTCCCAACATGCATCACATGTGATTACCAAATTTCACTGATTCTAAAATATATTTTTTACATATCACAAAAATACATTTTTTCACATTTCTCAAAATTGAGATGAGTCTTATAATTACAGCTCTCAACAATACATAAAATAATGGTGTGTTCTACCTTTAATGCATCTTAGATTCAGTAAAACATGATTGAAAAAGTTAAAAGCACAAAATTTAAAAAGATAATTCATTTAACTCTATTTCCTTGACATCTGATGCCTGAGGAAAATAATCTGTTTCTGGGAATTATATGGGAATTTTGGGAATAATATGTTTCTGGGAATTTAACTGATTATTTAAAAAACAATAATAATCAGATAGA
The DNA here is from genome assembly GCF_949752795.1 of Hyperoodon ampullatus. Classification (NCBI taxonomy): domain Eukaryota; kingdom Metazoa; phylum Chordata; class Mammalia; order Artiodactyla; family Ziphiidae; genus Hyperoodon; species Hyperoodon ampullatus. The sequence goes on from NC_136923.1 coordinate 20,492,302, forward strand.
AACTGGAAAGTCAGTTACCCTCTTGGTTGACTACACATCTCTGTATATTGGAATGTGTATCTGACATATTTCACTTTTAATTTTAATGGTTGAGGTGTCAAGAATCAAAACCCAAACTCTTCCAGTGACCCAAACAACCTCAGGAGCAGATTTTGGTACATATAAAAATTCTTGCTTCTGAAGAAGTTATGGCCCAAACTGTTAAAGACTCTAATTATCAGAACCTCTCATTACCCCAGAAAGCAAAAACATCTTTATTGCAGGTTCAAGATCAGAGGTATTATGTGCTCCACGTGGCTAACGGCATTACGGAGCTGGGCAGTTCCACTCAGCACCAGCCGAAGCATCCACGGGGTCTAGGGTCTGTCATACTGTGAGATGAAATTATGAATAATTCCTAGGAAATACTTAATGAATAATTTCTTCCCCCTCATATGTGCCATTATAGCCTAGACCCTAAAGAAATTTCTAATAAAAGTGTATTACATTCTCTTTTCTTCATTAGGAACTACAACATATATCCCATTGATGTCAGGGGAGTTCAGTATAAATTTGCAATGAGGTACATTGTGCAAGGTATCACAACAGCTAATATGAAAGTACAACACACCCAGATCTAGTGATGTGATGTATTTTTTTTATGCTATAGACCATGAAATTATAGAATCTCCCATAGTTCTGACATATTATTCCTCCTCTTAAATCATTACAATCACCAGCCCCATCTCATGCCTCAATCTCTAAATGATAATGGAAGCAGAATCACAGTATAATCAAGGAAGCTCTCAAGATCCATTTTCAGAAAAATAAGATGCTCACCCTCACTAAGTAGAATTCTTCATTAATTAATTGTGTCATTGATGGCATTATGTTACCCACCACCAAGTTTCTGAAAATCTTACTTTATGGCACCATAAAAATCAGAATCTGTGGAAAGTACTATATGAATAAATAGTCATATTATAGTCAAACAGGAACAGTGGTCTGAAGAGACTCTTTAAAAACTCCTCAGTCCTCCGTTTTCAGGAAATGGTTCATTCTCCTGTGTCCTGAATGCATGGACTGAATTTTGGCCCCTAGATTTTTAATGAATGATGCCATGGAGAGGCTTATGGGAGGGACACGTACTCGAGAATATACAAGAGGCGGATTGTATGAACTTCACCTTCCCCATCCCCTGCATTCTCAACGTGACTACCTTAGTCTAGGCTATTATCAGCTCACTCCTCAACTGTGGCTTAGATATCAATGAAGCAAACTCATATAATGCTTCTAGATTAATTACAGAGCAAGAATGGGACACAAATGTGTAGAAGAGTGGTTCCTGGCCACAGCAGGTATATAATAAATATCTGTTAAATCAGTGATTTTTAGACATTGTAAATATAATACATGCTCATTTGAAAAAAAGAGAAAAAAAAAAAGGAAGTGTAACCCTGTTGAATGTCACTCCATCCCATAATCTCTTCCTCCTTTATAGGTACTACTTCCAGTCATGTGTACAGTTGTGATTCTGTCCAGTATACATACATACATATGAATATATGCACACCTCATTCTATAACCCGTTTTCATCTTCATAACGAAGGTGACATCTTTCTAAGTATAGAGATCCGCTTCATCAACTGCAGTGGTTGTATATACTATTCTACATTCTTCATCTGATCCCCTACTGACGTTCGTAACAATTAATTCCAGTGATGCACTATTGTAAACAGTGAACAACTTGTATGTTACGAAATACTTGAGCTTTTGTTGGGAGATGAGTTTACCCTCACTTCTGTCCCATTTTCATCAGAACTCCTTTCCCTCCTAAGTATATAAATTCGATCCATCTTTGATGAAATCTTCTACTGACTGCTCAAAGACACAGTCTTTCATAGCGGGTAGGAGCTTTGGTTTTGGAGTTAGACATGTGTGTGGTTGAATCCCAGATCTGCAGTTTACTACCTGGCTGGCCAAACTTCCTTGAGTTTTCGTACCCCAAAGCTCATCACGTTATGGGAGGATTAGAAAATGAGACGCGTCTGAAGCATTTACAGCAGTGTCTGGCACATAGAAATTCTCTCTATTGAAGAGGTTGCGATTGTAGAAGCAGCTTCTACTACAAAATGGCTTGTTAGGGGACCGGATAATAGCATATTAGAGCAATACCTTAGAAAAAAGTAATTTTTTCACCAAGTAGGAATTAACCCTGTCTGCCAACCACCTGTACCAAAGGACAGTACACCACCAGCTGAATTTAGGGAAAGTATCCCATGCTAGGAGACTGTAATCATTATTAATACACAATGAGTACTATATATATAATTTCCTCCTATTTATTTACTTTTATCCTAATTTACAGTCCAGGAAACTGAGGGTCAATGAGGATTTTTAAATCATATTTGTCTGACTTCTAAGCCACTGCTTTCAGTTAAAATGCTAACCTGTTTTCTATGCTATCAACTTGTAAAAAAAGAACACCTTACATGAAAATGTGAAAAAATTGCAGATTTTATATTTATAAAAAGTAAAATGAAGGCTTCCCTGGTGGCGCAGTGGTTGAGAGTCCGCCTGCCGATGCAGGGGACACGGGTTCGTGCCCCAGTCCGGGAAGATCCCACATGCCGCAAAGCGGCAGGCCACTGACCCTGCGCGTCCGGAGCCTGTGCTCCGCAACGGGAGAGGCCACAACAGTGAGATGCCTGTGTACCGCAAAAAAAAAAAAAAAAAAAAAGTAAAATGATTACTGTGCTTTGTAAGAACTTTTCAGAGGTATAAGTCACATACTGCATAATTCATGCATTTGAGTATTGTGTATTAAAATTTCCTGTTGAATAGGTTAGTAACTTCATAGTAATGCTCATCCTTTAATACATATTTGTTGACAGCCTACTATGTGACAGGTCTTGTTCTGAGCCCTGGGGATAGGGCGTAATGCTATAAATCAGGGATTATCAACCTCAGCACTATTGGCATTTCAGGCTAGAGAGTTCTTTGTTTTAAGGACTGCACTGTGCACTGTAGGATATTGAGCAGCATCCCTGGTTTCTACCTGCTAGATGCCAGCAGTCCCTTCTCCTTTTGTTGTGATAATCAACGATGTCTCCAGACATTTACAGATGTCCCCTCAGGAGCAAAATCATCCCTGCTAAGAACCACCACTCTAAACCATGTGGTCAAGCTCCACACAGGCTCAAGGAGGCTTGGTTATGATCACACTTACCATACCTTGCTTTGATTTAAACTTACATATACAAATTATACACACATTTACTTACATATATATCCTTGCATCCACCATAGCACCAAATGCAGCCTTGGTCCCCTCACTGACTACGTAAATATTTGTTGACTCAAAGGACACTGTGGTTTTGTAGTCAGTTCTCTATCAAGTGGTTCAAATCACTACTTTATTGCACAACCTGTGGTATATACGTTAGACAAGATATTTACAGCCTACAATAATCTCAGAAATGAAAAAAAAATTAAACTTCTTACTTTGTATAGTTTGTGCTATATCCCACACCAGTGAATTTATTTATCGTTACACTTTAAATATTTGTATTAGAATGTGTCTGTAGAGCTCCCCTACTCAGCATGCATGCAGAAGAAACGCTGAATGATTCAATAATTCAAAAAATAAAAGCTACTTTCTCAAGATAAATTTTCCTGTCCAGATGCTGGATGGCACTGATTGATGCCCACCTGCTGTCACTGTTTAGACAGCTCAAAATTTAAGGCCATTCTGTGGCCTCTGCCATGTCATTCCTGGTTCTAAATTCCTGAACAGACGCCATTTCACTTACATGGTTGTGCCGTCTGTCTTCAGAAACCTCTACTTCCCTTACTGCCCACAATTCATGGCCATCTTTCTCTCCTGACTCTGAGTAGTCAAAGGATTAGAATGTGGCCAGAAATGGTTGCTACATCCCTGTTTAACTTAAGGCCGAAGGATAAAAGCCAAGAAGGAAAACTCCTTTTAAAGTGTGGCAAAGGAAAAGTACATTATTCATTATTGGCTAGTTGGAAAGGTCCCTTGTGGTATTTTACACAACTCTCGAGTACCCAGATTATCGCACACCCAGTGCACAGGATTCCCATTTGACATACTTGATAATAATTCCTATCTGGAAATTACACAAGAACTATAATGAGACACCATTACCCAACAGCTACTTGCCTAAATGATTGCATTAGTGAGGTGTAAATCAATAAATGGTGATTAATGAGGTTACATTTCATTTGTGTTAATTCAGTGGTGCTCAATAAAATAAACCTTGGTTGCTTATACTAGTTAAAATAGAAACGTAGCCATAAAAATGTTTCTTTTTCTTGTTTTACTAACGTTCTCTTTTATGATTTGTCTAGTTGTCTGGGTTTTGTTTGTTTTTTGTTTTGTTTTGTTTTTGCCTTAGCAACCCAGAAAGGAAAAGAACAATCATTATTAAAAGGTAGGAATGTGCCATACTGAGATCACACCACGGTCCTTCACTGCAATCAAATAGGTAAAGGTATACTAATAAGAATGCCTGGCTTCATTGAGCACCTGCTATGTGTAAGACACTGTTCAAAAAGTTTGGCATGCATTGTATCCTTCAATTCTCACAACAGCCATCTGAGATCATGTGAAAGGCACTCCACTGCATCAAGTCATTATAGAAAAGAAAATGAAAACCACAAGATGACACTCCAACCTGTCAGAATGGCTAAAATTTTTTTTTAAAGGCAATGCTAACCATCATTGGTGATATAGTGAATGACTAGAAGTCTCCTATGCTGTTAGTGGGAGAATAATTTGGTATAACCACAGTGGAAAGTTGTTTAGCAGATTTACTAAAGTGAAATCCGGAGAAAACCGTAATTCGAAAAGATACACGCATGCCAATGTTCATTGCAGCACTACTGACAATAGCGAAGACATGGAAGCAACCTAAATGTCCATCGACAGAGGAATGGATAAAGAAGATGTGGTGTATATATACAACGGAATATTACTCAGCCATCAAAAAGAATGAAATAATGCCATTTGCAGCAACATGGATGGACCTAGAGAGGATCATACTAAGTGCAGTAAGTCAGACAAAGACAAACATCATATGGTATCGCTTATATGTGGAATCTAAACAAAATGATACAAACGAACTTATTTACAAAACAAAAACAGACTCACATACTTAGAAAACAAACTTACGGTTACCAAAGGGGAAAGGTGCAGGGGGGAGGGATAAATTAGGAGTTTGGGATTAATATATACACAGTACTCTACATTAAACAGATAAACAAGGACCTACTGTATAGCACAGGGAACTTTATTCAATATTCTGCAATGATCTATATGGGAAAGAATCCAAGAAAGAGTGGATATATGTATATATAAAATTGATTCACTTTACTGTACACCTGAAACTAATACAACATTAGAAATCAACTATACTCCAATAAAAATTTTAAAAAAGAAAGAAAAAATGGAATGGCAGAGAGAGTTCATTCATTTCTCAAGCAACCCTTTTACAGGTTAAATTTTAATCTAGATTTGAACTGCTTTACAAATATAATATTGATTAAACATGAGGAAATCAAGAACAAAAGAAAGAATAAAATAAATCCCCAGTAATCCAAGGTATGCAAACCAAATTCATTTCTTAACTACACTTTTACACACACATACACACTATTTCTTAAGCCCTCCAGGCTTTCTAAAAATTTTAGCATGATAGATATCTTGGAGTTAATTGAAGAAATAGTTTAAAATGCATGTTGATATATGTTGGGAGCTGAAAAAACTGATAGTGACACCAGTGGCTTAGAATTTCAAAGCATGTTATAAGACAATACTTCCTATGTCCTATACATACACCAGTGGAAAATACCATTCTTTTCACCCAAGGTACTACTTATGATTATTGCATGACAGCCTAGAAAGTTAGCATCTAATTTAAAATTTTATTTAACTTTATCCTACATGATTATTCTTATAAAAACTTGTTTTAATTTGTATTAAAGAATTCTGCTTTGCCAGAGTGAAGTTACTAGGCAGTGTTGTATATGTACAAGAAATTTTAGCCTCAGTTATTAGTATATTTATTAATTGCATCTTACATTACATGACCAGAGACTATCTTATACTTTGACAAACCATTTAGAGGAAAGCCTTGAAACAGCTGTTCATACATGATAACATGAATAGTATGTCATATACTAAAATTTAAAAAATTTGTCTCACATTGCCTAGATTTTAAGGTTCCTGAAAATCTGGATCGTGAGAGTATGTTTCTGAGTAGGATGTAGTAGGTTACTGCAGATGGGTATTTGCACTGACAATGAGACAAAGCTGGATAAATTGCAATAGTCATGTTTTTACAGGCATCAGAAAGCAACAAAGACCAGACTGACTACAGTGTAAGTGAGAGAAGAACCAGTAGGTGGTGAGTTGATGAGTGAGATGAGTGTTGGTGTTTTTCCTGGGGGTATTTGTCATACTGGGCACAGGATGAGATCTTGGTGCAAGCAGATGGTCATTACAGAAAGGAGGAGCAAAGTTTTTAGTGGTATAGTGAAGCCAGAATAATAAAGTTTGGAGACTTGAGGGCTTTCAACCAGACAGTCCATTTCTATCAATACATGAACTGATCAATCTAAGGTTGTGTGAAAGGCTAAAGAAATAGACTAAAAGATTCCAGAAGGGAGAATGAAAAATTCCACAATCTTGCAGACTTAGGAAACAAAGACCTTCTGGGGGAGAAGGCCTGAAAACAAACTGAGCAACACATGAGAAACCTTAAAGGAGGGATGAATTAGCTCCAAAGATTTGCAGTTAATGTTACTTGGGTCTGTTTACTGGTTCTAGATTCATCTGAAGCTGAGGGACAAGGGGGACGAGAAACTATGATTTTTTGATATTTGTGTGGGACTGACACCTAGGGTTGGACACTTAGAGGCCTCCACTATGTGGCCTTAATACATTTACTCAATTTTGAAGCTGCATGAGGTAAACGATCAAAGAGCTAAACTGAAACTGAGGTTGGAAAAGTTACAGCTCAGTCCCAATACAGCACAATCCCTGATTTCATTTAGCCAGTCAGCCCTTCACACTATCAGCTTAAGCAGAGCAAAGAGGAGAATTCCTTCGTGGAAGTTAACAATGCTTGAAGTCTCTACAGTATTTTATACACAATGTCTTACATACAGTCAAAAATGCTTCAACAGAAGAAGTGGAATGGCCATAATCAACAACCAAGCGCAAAAACAGACAACAGAAACAAACCCATGGATAATCCGGATGCTGACATTAGCCAACCAAGTCTTTAAAATATCTATGATTAATGTGCTCAAAGAAAGAGAGAAAAAGACGGACAAAATAAAGGATGGAGAAATACAAAACACATATTTGATTTTATAAAAACCGACTCAAACGAACAGTTTAGCATTAAAAATACAACATCTCGGGCTTCCCTGGTGGCACAGTGGTTGAGAGTCCGCCTGCCGATGCAGGGGACATGGGTTCGTGTCCCGGTCCGGGAGGATCCCACATGCCGCGGAGCGGCTGGGCCCTTGAGCCATGGCCGCTGAGCCTGCGTGTCCGGAGCCTGTGCTCCGCAACGGGAGAGGCCACAACAGTGAGAGGCCTGCGTACCGCAAAAGAAAAAAGAAAAAAAAATACAACATCTGAATTTAGGAACTTGGAAGGGGGGTTTAACAAAGCAGAAGATAGGATCGGTAAACTAATGACAGGTCAGTAAAAGACATTCCATCTGAAACTCAGCAAGAATAAAGGATGGAAAGAAGAAAAAAGAGCAAAAGAGACATGTAAGACAGTCAAGAGTGCTATCATATGTGGAACTGGTCCCAGAAGGGGAGGAAAACAACAACGGAAAAGTCCCAAACAAATAAAAGACTTCAACATAAGTACGCAAGAATCTTAGAGAACCCTAAACACATTTTAAAAATCCAATAGATTGCAAGAATCAGGGAGGGCAGGATCATACTCCAGCCGGCCTTGTATCTTGTGAGATGGGCGGGTCCAAGCACAGAAAAGATGCTTAAAAAACCTTTGTTGAAGTAATTACTTCCTGCACAGCTTCACACTACTGTCATTATTTTTTCAAATATTTCTGTAGAAACTTCACAACATGATTAAACCTATGAATCAATTACCTCCTAGAATTGTGAATGTTCTTATGAAAAGGGACCTTAGGAATCCTCTAGTAAATAGTTTCAAATTGAACTTTGCTGATTCCCAAAGCTTTGATTTAGCTCCATTAAAGAGGGCCATAATGGGAAAGAAAGATATTGTACAGAAGAGCTCTGAGCCACCCATCCCTGCTTTATACAAAGTTTCCCTGCTTTTATCTGTTTTACTGGTTTGCACTCACATTTCATTTGAAAAAAAAAATTCTTCATATAAAAAATGATTGTAGAATCATGAATCTATTGCACGTCCCCCACCCCTTTATATAACAGACAATAAAATTGAAGGCTGGAGAGACAATGTGACCTTCTCAAGGTTACATTGCTAATTAATGGCAGAACAGGGACCAGACGCAATGTCTCCTGAATTCTGTGTTCATGGCCTTTTCTAATACATCACACCTCTTCTCCTCATCCAAGAATTTATGCAAAAAAGGGTACTTTTGCAAAATAATCAAGACCATCGTACTTTCTACCTTATTTGAATATTTGTTCTGAGCTATAAACCCATTATTTTGCTTTCACTGCAAAACAGACAATTTCATCTCATTGTTCCTTCCACTCTTTTTCTCTATGTCCATAATCTCTGTCTCTTTTTATCCTCCACGTTATCTTATACTTGCTTGAATGATGTGGCCATATCTTGTACCATATGGATATGGTTATGGCCATCTTAGTTCATGGTAATATTATACTTCCTGATCTCATTTTTAGTTTCAAGTCTAGCTCAAGACCTACTTATTCTAAACCTTTTCTGAAAGCTTCATAGGGTGGTCATTTGTCACTTAAAATTTCCCCAGCATTAAACTTTTTTTTTTGTATTTGCCCTTATATTGTCTTAAAAATAACAACTATTTTCAAAAATTAATTACATAGGCACAATGAATAATTGGACAAAATTCAAAATTTACAGAACGATACAGAGTGATAAAAAAGTTGTCATCCCATCTCTGTTCTCTACACAACAAATTCATCTCTTCAGGGATAAAAAGTATTCTTGTGTGCACCTGTAGTGATAGTCTATGCATATGGAAGCATATATGTATTTTACTGGTTTTGTTTTTACATAAATGGGAGTACACTACAACACTGATCTGCACCTTGCTGTTTTCATTTAACAATATTCTTAGACGTAACTCCATATTTGTACTCAAAGAGATGCTTCGTTTTTCTAATGGCTGCATAGTACTCCACTGTATGAATGTACTGAAATACATTTACTGCATCCTCTACACTTAGGTTGTTTGCATGATTTTCCATGATTTTTATATAGCAAGCAGTGCTGCGGTAAGTAACCTGCATTTTGCCCATATGTAAGAATGCCCTAGAAATGAAATAATGTGCATTTTTGGGATAGATATTGTGAAACTGTTTTCCAAGCAGATCATAAATTATCTCCTACTCTTACAATGCTTATAACAAGTTATATTTAAACCCTTGCTAACAAGTTAGTCCTAAAACTTTAAATTTTTTTACCAGTATGCTAAATGGTATCTCATTAACTTGCCTTTATCTCATAAATGCTCATCTACGAGCATTTCTCAAACATTTTAGTGTCAACTGTATTTCCTTTTCTTTTGTCCATTTTCCTATTATGTTGTATATTTTGAATTAACTTGTAAGAATATTATATCTATTAAAATTTAGTCCTTTACTGTGATATGAGTAAGAAAAATATTTGTCTTTTGACATTTTATGATATTCTTTTGCTGTGTGGATTTTTTTCATGTTTATGCAACAGATTTTATCATTTTTAAACGTGGATTCTGAGGTTTTGCTCACACATAGAAAGGCCTTCCTCTCACTCATACTATAGATGATAAGATGCTATAAATATTTTTAAAAGTCCTTGTTTTCTTTAGTATGTTAATGATTTCATTTTGCAAACTTTAATCTGATCAATCTAGAATTTATTTTGCTGTAAGCTATGAGGTAGGGATACAGCTTTATTTTTTTCCAGACGCTATACTGAATTTTAAGTGATTTTCTCTATTTTACCATAACTTTTCTAACAGGATATAACTTAAGGTCAGACACCTTTTCTTCTTTTTTTTAATAATTGGCACAATACCGAGCATGAATTTATCTCCCAGTAAATACTTATAAAACTGAAATGATAAAGGCTGCATAGTACTATAATAATAATACACATATTATACATAGTATCATAATAATCACCTTCAATAAAATATGTGGATGTTAGATCAATTTCATCTTTTATTTCTTCTTTTAAGCTCAAATGAATAATCTAATTGATTCTATTTCTTTTTTTCTTTCTAGCTTATACTGTTGGAATACCTATTTTCATATACAAATTGCCTTCTCAAATGTGAATAATGCACTTTTATTTGTACTTGTTATTTTCTTATCAATGTTATATATTTTAAACACAGAACGTAAGTCACTGTCAGTAGCTTGTAAAAATTAGTCAAAAACTGGAAAGTCAATATAGGGCCAAGCAAATCACATAAATTCTCTTAGAAAATGTAGAAAACATTTTTTGTTTTATTTCCATGCTCTTGTTACATCCTCAGTATTCTCTCCGATATGTATACTATAAGGTGGGGTTTGGAAACCACATTAAAAAGCAAACTTTATGCGTTAGATGAATAATAAAGAAATTGTAGTAAAAAAAAATAGGCTGTAATTAGAAAAATGGCTACAGGAGTTAAAAAAGAAATGGTAGTGACCATAAGTAACTAAAGCCCCAGACAGCAGACCCAACACCCATCAATATTTTATGTATGTTTTATTTGCCTATTTATTCCACAGTTCAATAAAAATTACACGTTGCTATGGAAACATGAAAAATCACAGATACCTGCTCTACTTAGAGGTATGACTTTATACTTCCTTAATGAAACACACATATCATAGGGGCTTAAGCCTTGTATTTGGTCATAATTTTTGGAAAGTGAAATTTGTTATAGAATGATCAGTTAGTTATTTGTACTGATTTAGCCAAAGTGCTAGAAATATTCCATTAAAAAACAAAAACAAAAAAGCAGACATCTACAACAAGGTAAGTAAAATCTCTGTCTTTCTCAAAAGTCTGAAGATTTTTCTTTTTTCACAATTTTAAACATCGTCTCTGGGGCAAGGCCCACCTGTGGGTCACAAAAGATTCTTTTTAAAAGGGAAAGAGACTGATAGATTGTTTTTATTCTTACAAGGGACCAGAAGGGCAACTGTAAAAAACATAAAGCCCCACCCTTCTTGAGCAGACATATTTAAACTCTGTGGTATTTTCAGAATCCATTCCAAGGGGACTAAAAATTCCACACCAAGATTTCCTGGTACCTGCCACTGGTGCAACCAGTACCTAGTGATGTCTGCACAAGTGTCAGAGAGGTGGAGAAATCCTTCAAATCTCTTAAATGTGGAATAAAGAGCAGAATAACTTGAATTAAATTCCTGTCCCCCCTTGAAATAGACTCTGACTGTGCCTCTGTACCTGGCCCTGATTTTTGCATGAAAATATTCCTTTTGTCCCTATCTGGTGCTAGCCTTCAAAAAGGAACAGGGTTTAAAAAGCAGGAAATAATGTGAGATTTTAAGCAAACAGTTCAATATTCTTTTAGAATGCTCTCTGTATTCAAAAGCACTTTGATTTATATCTTTAGGAGTCTTTGAAACTGTACCTCTTTTAAAAGACCATCCCTGATTTTGGGTCTTTGTTCCTTTATGAGCTTTGTCCCTGATTTCTAATACAGAGACCCGAGAGGCATGTTGCTAAAGGAAGGAAAAATAATTTTTAAAAAGCCTGGCAAACTGTGTTAAATATGCTTTTGAAAATTAAGTTTAATATAAAGTTCAGTATAACCATCGCCATTGAACGTATTGTCTGTGCCAAATAACTCTTCCAATAAAAATATCCTTTGTTTTCCTGTAATATAATTAAAAGTGAGCCCAAAAGGGCAGCAATAAATCAAGGTGCACAAAAGCAGAAAAATATTATAATTAATATTTAACATAAGTTTTGATTGCTTTTAGAGTAAGTATTAAAAATATCAATTAGAATATATATTCAAAGTTTTCTTCCTTTCCCATTACACAGTGGAAGGGGCTACAAACCAAATAATACACAGTCCCTAATTAAATAAAAGACTGCAATTGAATTGAGAGTTTCTGCTGATGTCATACATAATGAGAGCACAGCTCGAGGTATGAATGAATGGCAGCCGAACCCTGAGAATGAATTACAATGTTAGCATTCAATCAGGGACTAGGTATTGTTATTTGTAATAGATGTAAAACGATTATTATTATTTTTAAATACAGACAAAGGGAAGGAAATTTGAATTCAAAAATCTGAGACTAGGAGGCAAAGAAGATTAGAAAGTATGTGGTTAAAGTGAATACACTGTACTGGAAAATGAAATGTACAAATTTACCAGTGAATAATTGCTTTATATATTACATATGGATAAATAGCTAGGTATAACCATATCCATATCTATGTGGGGATAGATGTGTGTCGAAAGCCTCTAAATAGAATAAGACTTTCAGTTTCCAGGCACCTATTTTAAAATATTAAAAAGAAACATGATATAATGAAAGGGTAAAATGGTATATATTTAACTTATCTAAGATTGGGCATAAAATGCTATGATTTACAGCCTCCACCAGAACATATCAAAGACTCTCTTTTAGAGTCTTATTTTCAGAGGCACATTTTAATCTCTACATATGGGGAATTAAGCATGTAAAGCCAATATGGCCAATTATTTATTGTTGAGTATTGACAACATGCTTGACTCGGCATAAGGCAGAGAAAATAACCCTAAGGGGTTTCAAACTAAAGCAGACAATGAGTTCTACCTCTTCTCTCTTTTCCCTCCTCCTACTTCTTAACTCAGATATCACTATCATACAAGTGTTCAAGAATGTCATTCCCAGGGCTTCCCTGGTGGCGCAGTGGTTGGGGGTCTGCCTGTCGATGCAGGGGACACGGGTTCGTGCCCCGGTCCGGGAAGATCCCACATGCCGCGGAGCAGCTGGGCCCGTGAGCCATGGCCACTGGGCCTGCGCGTCCGTGGCGGGAGGGGCCACAGGGTAAGAGGCCCGCGTACCACAAAAAAAAAAAAAGAACGTCATTCCCAGTCTTTCTACCTTTTCCTTCCCCCCAGTTTTTCTGGCCACTCCTACCATCTTATTGCCATGTGAATAAAATTAGACTATAGTCAGTATAAGATGCATTCCACTCTAGAATGAAAGTGTGGAAATTGTACTTAAAGCACCAAGACAGACAGAAAGGCTGAACATTTTGAGGGAAACAAGTAGGACCAGGGAGTTTTGAAAAAATTTCAGAAACTTAATATGTAAAGACACAGATTGATAAAAATGAGGAAAAGTACTACAACAAAGGGATAATTCTATAGAAAAACTCCATTAGTTCTGTAGAACCAGTGTTTCCGTGTTGTAATATACATCAGTTGAAAATATTACTAGTGTAACAACTTGGCTAGCTGTGTTCAGTTATTTGTCAACGTCACCAATATGGAAAAGAGCCAGTAATAAGGAAATAAGCAAAGGTTCCTGAGTAGTCAAATGCTCTGTAACTGAGTAGTGAAATTCATGCCGTATGTTCTCAAACTTTAATGTGCAAGACAATCACCTTGAATAGCTGTTGAGAACAGAGTCTAGACTTTAACTGTTCTCATAACTATGTGACCTTGGATATGTTTCCTACCCTCTCCACACTTCCGTGTCTATAAAACGAGATCATAATAGTCCCCCCTTCTAGCCTAATGTTTATATTAATATATGTGGAGTTTTACAGCAGTGTCTAGTCCATAGTAATCATTAAATAAATGTTAATTATTTATTATTATTACATGATGAAGGAAATGAAGTGGACTCCCTTTGGTTTATCTTTACTGGTTTACAAAAAAATTTATTTTGAAATAATTTCAGACTTACACAATTGCTGCAAAAAAGCCCAAGAACTTCCCCTCTCCTTTATCCTGCTTCTCTTAGTGGTGCCAGCTCACATAACCATAGTACAATGATCCAAATCAGGAAATTAACATAACACAATACTATTCACTAATCTAGAAATTTTATTCAAATCTTGCCAATTGTCCCACTGATGCTTTTTTTTCTCATCCAGGATCCCACACTGTATTTAGTTGTCATGTCTCCTTAATCTCTCCCAATCTTGGATAGTTCTCTAGTCTTCTCTATCTTTCATGACTTAGACATTTTGAAGAGTCTAGTGAGAATTTCTTTTTTGTTTACTTGTTTTTGAAGTATAGCTGAGTGACAATATTGTGTTAGTGTCAAGCGTACAACATAGTGATTCAGTTTTTAGATTATATTCCATTATAGGTTATTATAAGATATTGAATATAATTCCCTGTGCTATACAGTAAATCTTTGCTGCTTATCCTTTTTTTTTTTTTTTTTTTTTTTTGGGTTCGCGGGCCTCTCACTGCTGTGGCCTCTCCCGTTGCGGAGCACAGGCTCCGGACGCGCAGGCTCAGCGGCCATGGCTCACGGGCCCAGCCGCTCCGCGGCATGTGGGATCTTCCCGGACCGGGGCATGAACCCGTGTCCCCTGCATCGGCAGGCGGACTCTCAACCACTGCGCCACCGGGGAAGCCCTGTCCATTTTATGTATAGTAGCTTGTATCTGCTAATCTCATAACCCTAATTTGCCCCTCTCCTCCCCTTTGGTAACCACAACTGTTTTCTATGTCTGTGAGTCTGCTTCTGTTTTGTATACAGATTCATTTGTATTATTTTTTAGATTCCACATATAAATGATAACATACAGTATTTATCTTTCTGTTTGACTTACTTCATTAAGCACAATATTCTCTAGGTCCACCCATGTTGCTGCAAATGGTAATATATCATTCTTTTTTATGGCTGAGTAATATTCCAGTGTCTGTGTGTGTGTGTGTGTGATATATATTCAATATATATCACATCTTCTTAACTCAATCATCTGCTGATGGGCACTTGGGCGGTTTCCATGTCTTGACTATTGTAAATAATGCTGCTATGAATATTGCAGCACATGTATCTTTTCAAATTAGAATTTCCATTTTTTCCAGATATATACCCAGGAGAGAGATTGCTAGATCATATGGTAGCTCTATTTTTAGTTTTTAAAGGAGCCTCCATACTGTTTTCCATAGTGGCTGCACCAATTTACATTCCCACCAACAGTGTACGATGGTTCCCTTTCCTCCACACCCTCTCCAGCGTTTATTATGTAGACTTTTTGATGATAGACATCCTGACGGGTGCAACATGATACCTCACTGTGGTTTTGATTTGCATTTCTCTAATAAGTAGCAATGTTCAGTACCTTTCTGTGGGCCTGTTGGCCATCTGTACGTCTTTTTTGGAAAGATATCTATTTAGGTCTTCGCCCATTTTTTGATTGGGTTGCTTGTTTTTTCAAAATTGAGTTGTATAAGCTGTTTGTGTATTTTGGATATTAGCCCTTTGCCAGTCACATTGTTTGCAAATATTTTCTCCCATTCCATAGGTTGTCTTTTTGTTTTGTTGATGACTTCCTTTGCTGTGCAAAAGCTTTTAAGTTTGATTAGGTCCCATTTGTTTATTATTGCTTTTATTTCTTTTGCCTTGGGAGACTGATCTAAGAAAATATCACTACAATTTATGTCAGAGAACGCTCTGCTTATGTTCTCTTCTTTGAGTTTTATGGTGTCATGTCTTACATTTAGGTCTTTAAACCATGTTGAGTTTGTTTCTGTATATGGTACGAGGGAGTGTCCTAATTTTGTTGATTTACACGGAGCTGTCCGGCTTTCCCAACACCACTTGCTGAAGAGACTGTCTTTTCTCCATTGTATATTCTTGCCTCCTTTGTCATAGATTAACTGACTGTAGGTGCGTGGGATTAGGATTTCTTTACACGAGTTTCCTATTGCTGCTGTGACAAATTACCACAGATTTAGTGGCTTAAAACAACATGAATTTATTACCTTACAGTTCTACGGGTCAAAAGCCCCAGATGAGTCCTAGAGGGCCAAATCGAGGTGTCAGCAGGGCTGTGCTCCTACTGGAGGCTCTAGAAGAGAATCTATTCCTCGTCTTTTCCAGCCTCTAGAGGCTGCCCATGTTGCTTGGCACGTGGCTGCACATCATTCTAACTCTGCCTCTGGGATCACGTCTCCATCTCTGACTCTGACCTCCTGCCTACCTCTTATAAGACTGTGATTAAGTTAGCCCACCTGGGTGATCCAGAACACTCTTCCCATATCAAGATTCTTAACGTAAGCATATGTGCGACATCCCTTTGCCACGTAAAGTGAGATATTCACAGGTTCCAGGGATAAGGATGGGGGCACTTTGGGGCACCATTATTCCATCTACCTCAGCCGCTAATCAATTTTTCTGCTATCTGTTCATGTTTAAAATCAAGGTATGCATTTTTTGGCGTGACAACAGAATGGGGTGGTGTCCTCTCAGTACATTTTGCTGCTTTGCTTTTCTAAAAAAAAAGAGACAACTAAGAAAGATCTACAATCCCTTCATCCACCATTCTACAACTGAAAAAGCTTTGAAAATCCATTTTTTTTCTCCTGCAAGTTTTGCATAAACTCATTTGGCAGCAAAATGTGACCCAAGTCAATAGAAGCCTATTTATAGGTTTTATTTATTCCACTTAGTGAAAGAATATTCATATATTTTTTTTTTGCAGAATCATTAATGTGTTTGATTGTGAGATGCTGCCCCCAGCCCTGCTTGTGGGTGGGAGTGTTATATAATGTAGAGTTTTGCATTAAATTACTTTTGTAAAATCTGAAGAATTCTAAAACATATATTGCCTCAAGGGTTTCATATATAGATAACGAACCTGTATATTTTACCACAATTTAAATAAGAAGATCTTTGTTGGAAAGAAACTATATCACATACCTCTATGACTTAGAATGTTGACTTCTGTCTGCTTGAAAAAATGCAACAAAAAGAATATACATATGATGTTCAAATGGTAAGAACTAAGTGAACTGCTAAAACAACTTTTGTAATCGGTATTCTCTTCACATTGAGAAACTGATTACTACCTCAAAAAAAAGGTACCAAATTCTAAGAGTTATCTTATGTTGGTCATGTTTTATTCCAAATGAAACTACCAAGTCACAAATATCTCTGCACATCTTCTCAGCTTCAGATACTATACACAAGGATATACCATATAAACCACTATTTTAGTGACTTGATGGTTTCATTTGGAAAAACAATTATGACCGCCATAATATATATTGTAGATATATGTCATAATTCAGTTTTGTTTTGTTTTTTTTTTTTTTGCGGTACGCAGGCCTCTCACTGTTGTGGCCTCTCCCGTTGCGGAGCACAGGCTCCGGACACGCAGGCCCAGCGGCCATGGCTCACGGGCCCAGCCGCTCCACGGCACGTGGGATCTTCCCGGACCGGGACACGAACCCATGTCCCCTGCATTGGCAGGCAGACTCTCAACCACTGCGCCACCAGGGAAGCCCCATAATTCAGTTTTGACAGAATTTCCAATAGTATTAAAAGTTGAATTTTTGTCCCCATTCCTCTGAATCAGCAAAGGCCAATTTAAATGAAAAGTTAAAATTAAATACTTAATATTTTTCTAAGTTTAAAAAAAAATTTGTGGAGTCAATAATTTCAATTCTATTAATCCTAAAATGCAACTTTGAAGGAGATTAAAGGTAATTTCATAGAAATATTAAAAATCATAAGACCATATTGAAAAAAAAAATTTTTCAGAAAATATCACTTCTATTGTATTTTACTTTCCTTCCTCAGGCCTTGAATCAGCCATATTTCCCTAAGAAGACCTACTTTCTTTTAATAGGAAATAGTATTTCAGGACCATAATGCTACTCATTGTTTCTAGACCTTTCCAGTAGAGCCAGGAAATACTATATATATATTTATATACACGCACACACATAGAGATGATGGTTAAAATAGAATGCCTTATGATTTCATACTGATATTTTCAATTCATATTCAGGGTCACAGATTTTTCTGAACCACTGGTACATTATATCTTACATGCTGAGAATCCTGGTTTTCAAGGACACAGGGAATGATAGAATTAGAACTATCTCACAATTACTCATTGTCTTTATCTTATATTACAAACACAACTATCTTAGAATAATTATTCACTACCATCACAAATTGCATTCCTGAAAACAGTTAAGTAAATTTTTTGTAATCGCTCTCCTGTTCTTCATCATTTCTTTTACAACTGTACTATGCCTGCATGGAAAAAGCATGTAAGCTTAGTTATAAAAGTTATAAAAGTTACTAAAGTCCTCTGTTGATGTCTGGTCATTTCGGTTGTCAGAAACTCCCTCAACTCTGCACAGATTCCACTAACAGGCAGATATGGTGGCTTCTGGTGTTCTGTCCTCATCCTATTGCACTTTGGGACTTGTGGTGCTACCTTGTCACTTTACGTTATTGCCAACACTGTCTACAGGGTTCTCATATGGCTCTCGAGTGGCTCTGTTGGGACATCTAAAATGTTCCACACGACAGTTGCCATCTTTCCAAAATTCTGTCCTAAATGTTTTTGATGCATTATTTCACTTAAGTTTCACAAGCCTAGAAATCAGTCTTTCTTTAAAAAAAGAAATCAGTTTTAATGCCTCCGTTTTACAATAATAAAAACAGAAGTATCAAAAATGATAAATACTTGTCTAAGATCAAATAGCTAGTTGCTGATGGAAATCCATTTGAACTCAGGTCTATCTGACTCATGAGTCCATACTCTTTGCCCAATGCCACACAGCAATAATTTCATAGATAGCATAAACATTTCCTTAATATCAGATAAACTAGAGCCTTGTGACTTCTAAATAAAATAAACTACCAAAGGAAAATTTCAATGCACTTCAAGTTGTAACAATCTTACCTTATACCAAAAAACATTGCATGTAGAGTCATACATGCATACCATTTTCTTTTAGTAATTTTGTATAATCACCAAAGAAATTTCGATTGGATTATTTTTAAAAAACTCCTTCATGAATGTTCTATGTTACCAGTCAATGGACTGCTTTCAGCAAGTCTTTACTAAAGACTAAGAATACGCAACATCATTTGTGGACAAAGCACAAGACAAATGGTTGGAATTCCTAAGTTTCATTCTTGATTCTGTCATCAGCATACTGTGTGGCCTCCTGAAAGCCCCTTTAGTCATATGATTATAGACTCCTTCAACACTGACATTAATTCACTCCTGCAAAGTTAGTCTCTGGTATCTAATGTCCTTCGACATCATCTTGAGAAAATAGTTGTAGCAAATATGATAAGAGGCACATAATGGGTTATGTATCGATGACATGAAGGAGGCATATACATAATAAGGGATGGAAAATAAATTCGAAGCAAGTAGGACAATAAGGGGACTGTTTCATCCTTTTCAAGAAGGAAAAAAGGCATTTTTATTTTCAAAAAGCCATTCACGGACAAGAGCCTCATCAATAAACTAATTTCTCTGATTGCATTGGTTGGAATCTGAGATGGATTTTTATCCATGAGAAACTTCCACGGAAAATAGCCTGTTTTCAGCTTCAAACCTGTGGCTTGGCAATAAAAATGCCAAAGAAAACCCCAGGTGACTGAGGAGGAATCAGTTTGAGACATACATATATTTGGATATTTTGCTTACTATGAGCTGGACGCTGGATTACACGTTGAGGTGCTCAAAGTAAAACCGTAGGGACAGCAGAGAGTGGTGGGAATTCTTGGGCACTTTGGCTTCAAAGTCCTGAATTTTCATGCAGCTGTTCTGTGTATGTGTAATGAGAATTAAAAGGTAAGTCCACTCTCTGAAATCTTTTCCTTCTCCCTCTCCCTCTCAGAAACATATTCCTTGAAGTCTGTTTAGAAACAAGTTTAGAATTATTGTGTAATGCTTTTATTACTAACATCTGTCTACGCCAAGTTCTACAGATTATGGAAAAAAATAAATCTCTCTGGTTCAGATTCTTTCAAAATGACTCAAAACCTTTATCACACTTGGGGATTTTCTATGTATTCACAGGGAGGACACATGGAGAAGGAGATAGCCTTCTTAAGAGACACCTAAAGACAGGTGCAATGCTTTAGAGAAAGCAAAGGAGCCAGGAATCATTTGAACTGTGCCCTGTAACTCAGGCGATCTGGTTACCTAGCCATCCTTAACTATCCTTCATTGTGAGCGGACATTTTAGAGGGAATTTCACCTAATAGAATGGAAGTTTCAAAGTGTTTTTATTTTAAATATGGGAGAGGGAAAAAAACAGTAATAGAATCACTTCACTTCATGAACAGGGCAAACCATGTTAATTCATTATAATCTGAGGCTAATTATGTGTGGATGACACTGAAGAGTAGTAATTATTTTAGATCCCAATCACAGTGTCTTGAAGCTATAAGACAAGCAGGGAGGAATATAACCTATACTAAGACTTCTAAATGATTCACTCACACAGTTTAGAGCCCCTCTGAGGCCACTTTTCAGGATCTGAAAGTTTAGATGCTCTTGGGTTGAAGCGTGGTAGGGACGCATGGGGGGATAAGACATTCTCCTAACCCCTCCCCACCCCTCAAAATCTGTCCCATCCCTTTGCACCCTGGCATTTCTTCTGTTCATTTCACTCCTTAATCTCACTTTGAAAACACTTACATCTTAACCATTTAATGGTTGAAGTTTAACATTTTCAGGGCAATGTCACAAATAAATTCCAACTTCAGCCTTGTAACTGCATTAAACCCAGAACCAACAAGTTATATGGAAGAGAACAAGCAGAACCCAAGAGTATAAGATATAAGTTTTGATGCAAATGGGAGCTTGGGTAGAGTTTTGAACACGGAATCAGCTTCCAAAGCAGCTAAAACTGTAATGTGAAGTTCCCTGGAGCCACATATTCGACAGGATGAAAGATGATGAGGGTGATGATGATGAAAGACAAAACAAGAGAGGGAGAGTGAAATCACTTTTCCTAGATCTGTTCGTTGTTTGTAAAATCTGGTGTCCTCCACTAAAATTCTGGTGTAAAATATTTCTACAGTAGATAGACATCACTGTTTTTATGTGTAAAGTGGCCTTCTTTCCACTGGGACACTGCCCCTTATCCACAATGCTCTGTTATCATGGGACTATCAGTTATAGAACACAGTACACATGGAGTTGAGCACATGACCCAGGAGCGATCAATTATACGACATCTCATCTTTTTGGCCACAGTGATTGATCTAAGGGCTGCCACGCGACTTAAGCAGATAGAGCTCTTTTACAGATTTAATATTTGAATACTAGGAAAGACAAGTTCCTCTTCTTTCTGGATAACAAGCTATACAGAACTACTTGTTGAAGCTAGCAGCAACCTTCTTCCATGTGAGAGGATGTGGACCATCTACTAGCAAAAAGGAAGAAAGCAAATATGCGAAAAGAATTTAGCTGTGCCAAAGGTTGGTGAGAGAGCCCTGACACCATCTTTGAGCCTCTGAATCCAGCACTTCCTGAAGCCAGCTCAACATTTAACTCCTCAATTGCATGAGGCAATCAATTTCTTCTCCAATTACTTTAGGGTTTTTTAAGATGGCTAGTTTGAGATTGTCTTTTTTTACATAAAACTAGAAGAGTTTTAACTAATAAGACATGGAAGGGCAAAACTATTTTTTTCCAATTGCATAGTTAAAAACCCCAAAGATAATAAAAATAATCAATGATAGTGGGTAAATTAATTTCATATCTACTTGACTTATATGACTATTTACCAATAGCTGAAACATAAGTAGCAAATTTGCTTAATGAAACTATACGGACTAGAAAGTAATTCAACAATAACAAAAATATATATCACTAAAATATTTACATGTATGCATTCACCTGGAGTTTAGGTGACAGGTTGATAAACTTTTCCCTTAATAGGCCTGATAGCAAATACTTTTGGCTCTGCAGGTCATACAGCCTCTGTCACGATGAATCAGATCTGCCAGTAGAGCATGAAAACAGCCATAGACAATATGTTAAAAAGTAGCATGGCTGTATTCCAATAAAACTTTATTTACAAATACAAGTGGTGAGCTAGATTTGGCCCAAGAGCTGTAGTTTGCCAACCTCTATTTAGAAGATTGACTTTGGACTCTTCTCAACTCACTTCACCATGATTTCCTGGAACAGCTACATTATACTAGGCAACATATTTGGCCCTAGAAAAGATTCAGAGCTGTGTATGGAAAAGTTCTGACCCTTCAGGAGTTTGCAACACAATAGGAAAAGAAGGCAAGTTTACCCCTAAATTATCATTCAAACCAAATATCAAGTGTTAAAAGTAAGATAAAACAAAATTATATGAAACCCCAGAGGTTATGATTAAGTCTATTAGCATTTTCCCCCCAATGGCCCATAAAGATATTATTTACTCAGAGCTGCACTTAATCCCATGTTATTCTTTGTTGCTATGTGACAGGGAGAGAAAAACATAATAATCGCACCCCTTTTCTCTTTCCTTGTCCTGAAAGGTAGATCCTCTGTCCTACTCAGCAAGAGAGAATTTTGTGGGTGTGTTGATCTGAAATTAATGGTGAAAATGTAGAATGAAAGATGAAAGTCAGTGGCTGGTGGCAATACAG
Organism: Hyperoodon ampullatus; assembly: GCF_949752795.1. NCBI lineage: Eukaryota > Metazoa > Chordata > Mammalia > Artiodactyla > Ziphiidae > Hyperoodon > Hyperoodon ampullatus. Next base: position 20,515,084 of record NC_136923.1, read on the forward strand.
CTCGACAAAACAAAGGGCATGAAGATACATAAGGAAAGTTTTCTTAGGTGGTAAACATTTTAGTCTGCTCTGTACACCCTGGAACTTCCCATTTCCTGTTCCAGATCTGGAACAAGACCACTGGGAACAGATTATTAGTCTAAAAAACATCTCTATCGCTTCCGAATGTTTGGAGTCAGATTTCTGCTGCTTTTGAGTGAGAACATGTGACGGAGGGCATTTTGATGGGAGGGAGAAGGCCTAGATGAAATGGATGTGAAGTATACAAATGACACTGGATGTTCAGAGTCAGAAGTGTCTTCGGAAGAACAAACAGAGGGTCCTTTTTCAAACTGTTTTCTGCAGAATCCTCATGCTTAAGAGGCTCAGGTCATGAGCAAGTGGGTGAAGACAAAAGGAAGAGGTTCTGTAGGTTGGATTCTGGGACCCTAGCCCTCAGTTGAACCAGAGCTAATAGGTTTGTTTTAATCTGTCTTATGTACTAGGGTTTCAGGGAGGATAGTTGAAAAGAAAAGGGCTAAGGCTAGAAAAAGAAATGCTTCAACACTGTCAAGTTAAACCAGAGGTGTCACACAGGTTGAGTCAGAGCTAGGACTAGATCTCACAGTTAGTTCCCTTTTGACTACTCAGGATGGCTCTTTCATGTGTATTCTCAAATAAGAAGGCGAGCTGCCCGAAGACATAAAGGGAATTAAACTGGGTTCAAATGATCAGCTCTGGACTCACTTGTTATGTTTAATATTAGAATCCCTGTTACGGCAAAGTGCTCTTTCCTGTCTTTTTGCTTAGACTAAAGGGCTACAGACATATTTATTGAATCAAATTGACAGTGTCTTTGCCTCCTTATCTGATAAATTAAATGTCAAATTCCATCATCCTTTGGGATCCCTCTCCTTGGAACTGGACATCACGTTTGCCTCTTGAATAACTGCTTCTACCTTTTCAGCAAAAGGTCTCTGAAGGCTTGCTGGCCATCTAAGAAGGGAACCAGACTGTCCTTCTTTACTGTAGTACTGAGTTTTGGGACAAATGGCTCCCAATCAATCTGGTTAGTCTCTGGGACCATATATAACTTTACTCTTTCACAGTATGGTTTGCTTTTCTTTCCTACCACATTTTCATTCTGCCTTGTAGAGTCCATTCAAGAGCCCTTATTTGTGTTTCTATTTGCTTCTGCATTTACTGTATAAAACTGTTCCATCTTACATGAACTCTGGACTACCTTGCATTGATCATTTCCACCTGAAAAATTCTCTCTGAATGGTTTTGGGTAACATTCTCTGCCTCAGAGGAAGTAAAAGATGTCTACTCAATGAAATGATATCGTTTATTTCTCTGGCCAACTACTCTGATACCACATTATTCCCTGTTATAGAGAAATAAAGCAAGATCCCTGACCTCATCAACAAAAATGCTACAAGAGCCATTCAAGAAGAAGATGGGTAAGAGAAGAATGGCACTGGTAAAAAAAAAAAGAGAGACTGGAAGTGGGACGAGACATTAGATTTGGCTGTCCACAAGTTCTTACCCCTAAGATACATACCTAGAGACAAAGCCTTAATGTTCAGTTCTTACTGATGTATTTTATCTACTGTTTCATTTAACAGCTGTCTTCAGGCACGCTCACCAAGAACACTAATCCAAAATCCCTTGGTAATCTCTTTAGGGTTAATGAGCAATGGCCCCCACAACTATAACAGCAATAGCATCAACAACCAATAATTTGAGAGGCTGACTGGGTTCCAGGCACTATTCTAAGCACTTTAAGTTCAACATCTACTGAGTGTCAAAGGAAAAGTATCAGATCCAATCCAGCTCTCTTCAAGCTTGTCCTTTAGGCAAAGAACACAAAAAGGACAACAAGGTAGTTCTACAACCTAAGATTCCACAGATCTTAGGAAAAACACAACCTATAGAAATTGAAGAGCACTGTGTTAGCCTCCAGGAAATGAACAAGCTTGAAGGAAAGTCTGCCACATTGAAGAACAGAATGGACAATGACGTACCCTTCCCTCTATTCTGTTTAAAGCGTCAGCATTTTGATCAACCAACCAATTTATCAAGCATTTATTGCACTTTAAGTTTCCCATATTTTATAAAACTTTTCAGAAAGCTCTGTGTGACGTGTTAACCACAAACCATTTTCTGAATTAAGGGCAGGTTAGGCACGTCACAAATTAGATGACATGGACCTTTAAGCAAAAGAGTTAAGTATGCACACAACTTTTGATGACTTCTATAGGTGATTCTTCTTATCTAAAAAGAGGATAACATATTTTAAGAACAAAATGCTTTCACCAACAGCCATTTGCAGTTATAACATTAAAACATTCAGATTGTAGTAGGAAATAGGAAAGTTTTAAGATTTCACTGAAAGACAAATGACTTTAAATGTTTTTTTTTTCTTTACATAAATATTTAGTTGCTGGCATAAAGGCTGAAGTATCAGAAGCCAGGGGGAAGGAAACTGTAACAGTTAGAAAGGTAACAATAGGCTCAAAATATAAAAAGGGCCAATTCAGCTGGTTTAAAAAAAGAAAAGAAAGCACAATAGCACACCAGTAAGTTCACCTATTATATAATTACAGGTTTTGTATACAAGTGCAGACAAGCAGACAGAATAAAAACCTCCTCTAGGAAATCCAAAATACTTGGCAGGTCTGGCCAGGTGGGATGTGATGCCGGTACTAACAACAAAAAGAAACAGACTGCAACTAGGGTTTGGCCTAAGTCTGAATTTGGCTTCTCTTTGCTAAACAGCAGTTTGCTGCAAAACTCTGGGAAACAAAGGGAAAATGGAAAGTGCTAGAGAATTAAGGCATAGAGATCAGGTAACGAAAAAAAGATGTTGTCAGTCACAGGCTTTGCCAGGCAATGCTTTTGCCTTCATTTATGAGAGCAACTCACTGGAAATCTTTCAAGAACTTCGGAAGACAGGCATTTTATAAACAAAGCTCTTCATCAGAAGGCAAAGGAGGAGACAGATAAAACTGTTTTTAGAACGTGAAGCTATGGTGACTATGTACAATGCACAGATGTGTTCTGGACTCAAAGCAGCTCTGGTTTGACTGAGGTCATGGCAAGTGATGAATCCAGATTTTGGAAATTTATGGGCAATTTATTTCCTTCCCTAGAATGCTCATCTTTCTGACCAGTTGTTTTCCATACACTGCGTTTACTTGTTAGGTAGGGCACTCAAAAGGCAATCAATCCAGCATTTCTACATCTGGGTATATCCCCAAAGGACTGAAAGCAGGGACTGCAAGAAATATTTGTATGCCCATGTTTGCAGCAATACTATTTGCAGTAGCCAAAAAGGAGAGGCAACCCAAGTGTCCGGTGATGGACGAATAGATAAGCACAACAGGGTTTACAGACAACGGAATATTATTCAGCCTTAAGAAGGAAGGAAGTTCTGACACGTGCTACAACGTGGATGAACCTTGAGGACATTATGCTAAGTGAAATAAGCCAGTCACCAAGGGACAAAGATTGTATGATTCCTCTCAAATGAGGTTCCTACAAGAGTCAAGTTCCCGGAGACAGAAGAGAAGTCACCAGGGGCTGGGGAGAGGGGAAAGTTAGTGTTTAACGGGTAGAGTGTCAGTGTTGTGAGACAAAAACATCTGTGGATGGATGGTAGTGATGGTAACACAACAATGTGAATGTATTTAAGGCCACTGAAATATGTACTTTAAAATGCTTAAGATGCGGGCTTCCCTGGTGGCGCAGTGGTTGAGAGTCCGCCTGCCGATGCAGGGGGACGCGGGTTCGTGCCCCGGTCCGGGAAGATCCCACATGCCGCGGAGCGGCTGGGCCCGTGAGCCATGGCTGCTGAGCCTGCGCGTCCGGAGCCTGTGCTCCGCAATGGGAGAGGCCACGACAGTGAGAGGCCCGCGTACCGCAAAAAAAAAAAATAAATAAAATAAAATAAATAAAAAAATAAAATGCTTAAGATGCAAGCTGTTACGTTACGTGTCTTTTACTACAATTTTTAAAAGTTCAAATATTTGGGGCATGGAGAAAAGAGGCCAATAAACGATGACAGCAGTGCCACTGAAGAAGATCCTAACACCAGCCAGAGGGCGGGACCAATTATCGACGGACTGCTCTCAAAGCGCAGCAGATGCTCTCAGTGCATTACCCATAGGCCTTCACTGACCACTTGCTTCCATGTCGGTCAGAATTCCGGTTGCCAACAGCACTAGCACCTCTCGGCCTTGTGGGTTCCATTAGCTGCCAGAGCCTACTTTTCCTGGGTATGCAGCAAACCAGAAGTGCCCGGGAATTAAAGCTCCTTGGGAACAGACCTCAATCCATGACTGGTGGGAATTGGTGTACAAATACCCCAGTTCCCTCACCCCACCTTGAATGGGATGGATAACTGTGAGACAGGTGTTTTATACCATTTCTCAAATTTCCCCAGCAGAACTGCACTCCCATTTCCATGAGAACTTGCTCAATGACATACCTTTATTGACTTTTTCCCTTTACTTTCTGTTGATGGTTAATTCTAAATGTCAATGTGATTAGGCCATAGATATTTGGTCAAACATTCTAGATGTTTCTGTGAAAGTATTGTTTAAATGAGTAACTTTTTAGTAGATCAGCAGATTGAGTCAAGATTACCCTCCACAACGGGAGTGGGCCTGAACTGATCCGTTGCAGCCTTTAACAGAAAAAGACTCCTCCCCCCTGAAGAGGGAATTCTACCAGCAGACAGCCTTTAGACTTCAAATTCAACATCAGCTCTTCCCTGGGCCTCCTGTCTGCCAGCCTACCTCACAGATTTTGGATTTATATGTCCACAGTTGTGTGACCCAGGTCCTTAAAATAAATCTCTGTCTACACACACACACACACACACACACACACATTCTGTTAGTTCTGTTTCTCTGGCGAACCCTAACATGCTTTTCCACTCCTATACCAGTGCTTCCTGGGATCAATTTCCAACTAAACTATGTTTGTACTTAGTTAGTCAAGGGTTTGCTTGAACCCTTGACTTGGACAAGTGGTTTTTGCCCCAGAACACTTATGGTCATATATGAAGATATCTGTGGTTGTCATAACTGAGGGTGCATCCAGAGGCTGGGGATGCTGCTCAACACCCTACAGCGCTCAGGGGAGCTCCCCACAACAAAGACTTAGCCAGCCCCCAATGTCCACAGTGCCAAGGTTGAACAACCCTGACTCAGAGTTGGCTTCCGGGGACACCAAACTAAGGCAGGGACTAAAATGAGAAAGATGGATGTTGCTGAACTAGGAAGAAATACTAGATCAGGATTATTAAAAATCTGCATACCGGGCTTCCCTGGTGGCACAGTGGTTAAGAGTCCGCCTGCCGATGCAGGGGATACGGGTTCGTGCCCCGGTCTGGGAGGATCCCACATGCCATGGAACGGCTGGGCCCGTGAGCCATGGCGCTGAGCCTGCGCGTCTGGAGCCTGTGCTCCACAATGGGAGAGGCCACAACAGTGAGAGGCCCGCATACCGCCAAAAAAAAAAAAACCTGCACACCAAACACAAAATCTTAGCATTCTTGCAGATGAGAGGTGCAAGGTTATTAGAGGGCCAGGCTTAGAATCCCAACTGAGGGTGCCTCTTCCCTTTGCAATGGCTGTGTCACAAAACGGGAACAAAACCATTGGGATTTACCTCTGTGTGGTCAATCCTCACACACAGAAATCAGCACTCAAGAAAGGCCTAGCGATATGGTTGGTTGGTGGTGAACAGATTCTTCCTGGGTGTCTCTGTGCTGTACTAAGGTGCTAAGTGACTTGTGTCCTGGTCCCAGCCTCACCTAGCATGGAATTCAAATTCATGTCTCAGCAAAAAGACCAATTATTTACATTACTGAGCTTTGGGAACGTCCTCAAGAGGTCGCCCTTGCCAAGGTTGCCTCTGTGAATTCCCTGGGCCTCACGTAATGGGTTTCTAGCTCTATGAAAAACATGACTGGTTGTCATCTGCGTTCACTCAGTTTCCTTCACTGGAACTAAGTTCTTTCTTGGCCACATTAAGAACTGACCCTGTCAACACTTCCTTATGTTCTCCAGGAAGAACGGTCACTCCCTCTCAGCCTGCCTTGCCAGAAAAATCTCTTTTTGGTGTTATCTGTCCAGTTCCTTGTTTCTGTTGGGAGATTCCCTTTTCTTCAGTCATCTGGACGGTTTGAGTTCTCTGGGAGTGTGACTTTAACAGGCATGGGGAGGCGTTACAATATCTGTTCCTCTCTATCTGTGTGTTGTTCATTTTCAGACAATCCAATTGCAGAGCGTGCCTTGGCGTCTTTGATAATGGGGATGGTTCCAGGGCAAAAAAAAGTGGGGCTAGCAGTTGGTGAGAAAATAAGTGAGAATCAAAGAGAAGACTCCAAGAAAACGTTTCTGGCTGCTTCGCTAATGTTGGGATTAATTTGATGGAGAGATATTCTTGGAGACTTTTGATTATTAATGTGTCTAATTCTACAGCTTCTATGTAGGTAGTGGGTTCTTCTATAGAGTGGGATCCCATGAAAATTCACAGGGGTGGGAGCGATGTTAGTTCAGCCTCTTGTCCCAAGTAATATGTTGACCAGACGTCCGTGATTAAAGCTGCAATTGTACCACTGCCAATGCCAGACTCTATTCTGGGGCTGTAACAATAGCTTCTGTACCACCTGAATCTATTCCAACATGAGAATAGCACAGAAGAATATCAGAACCTGGAGTTTTATAGATATAATCTGAAAAACGATATGAGAGGGGAACAGTCAAACATTACATTTAGCTTTGAAAACTTTGAGCTGAGACCCTTGTGTACTGAAAATCAATTGGTTTGAATTCTAATTTTACCTCTGTTATGAATTACAGCCTTGGAAGGGTTATTTAATTCTACTGGACCTTAGTTTCCTCCACTGTCAAATAAGGGAGGGGGCAGGACTGGGTCCGAGAACCTCCCGGCTCCTGCATCCTATGATATCTTAGCAAAGATGGGCAAATCAGATCTCACATCATAAATACTGTTTGCATAGAATTAGTTAGCCTATTCTCCAACCACTCAATCAATGGCAAAGACACTGCTGATAGAGAAAAATAATGGAAGAGATGATTTTGCACACATGGGGTTGATTTGGGATTGAATCAATGAATACCTTGTGAAAAAAAGGTTAGATAAACAGATTTTATAAGCCAGTAAAATATACTGAAGTCTATGAAAAATGACTGGTATGACTGCACGTGGGAAGGGGAAAGCTTTTAGGGGAGGTATTCTCTCTCATCAGATGTTCCACCATTTACCATGCAGAACTGCCTACAATGACACAATTTGAGATCCAGAGAGCAGAGAGTATTATATATGAATATAAACTGTTCTGTGTTAAAATGATAAATTGGTCATTGTCTTAATTAGGATGCTCCCCCAAGCAGACCCTAGGATAAGGATTACGGTGCAGGTCGTTTATTCGGGAGGTGATGCCACGAAGCAGAAGAGGGGGAGTGGGAAAAGTGAGACACGCAAGACAGAAAAGCCAAGAGGGAGCAGGAATAAGCAGGTTGGAAACTAGCGCTCAATCACACTGGCGCTATTCTGAGGAGATGCGTAAGAATGATATTCATAACTGACCCAGAACGACAGGAAGCAATGGGCATTTATCCACTCATCCCCATTTCCTTTGGGCTGAAAGCTGTTCTACAGGGTAATCCTGGATTCTATCTATCTGCTGCCTTGTTCTGTTACCCTCTCACAGCTTCAGAGAAAGCAAAATGGAGGAAGCCTCAGCCCTATTGCTCGGGGGACACTGGGGAGTAGAGGGAACTGTCCGCCATAGCCGCCTTGAAATCAGCTGGGCCAACTAGACGTGACAAGGTGCTTCACAAGTGCCACATTTATTTTAATCAGATATAGTATATTTTCATAATTCAGCTAAGGGGAAAGAAGTGCATGTGCTAAAAAATGTTTAAGCATATTGTAATAGTTAAGATGGGGACTTGAAAAAAATTACCTTTAATACCAAGTTAGAAACATCTTTCAAGGAAGTGGGCTTGGAGAAGAGGGGTGGAAGGTGCCCATGGGTGGATGGGGGTTCCTGTACTGAACACTGTGGCCAACAGTTGAGTTCAATAGTCCAGGCTTCTGTATTCCTTATTATGTCATGACTATACCAGCACTGAGAGCCAGAGAAGCATGAGCCGGCACCAAACAGCTGATTGCTTACCTTTTCACCCCTCTCTTCTAGTCCATATATTTTTCCCTCTGGATTTGAAACACATGAAAAGAGGGAGAGACAGTAAATGACTTTAGAAAGCCAGAAGTCCTATTCTTTGTACACCTTTATTTAGTATTGGGCAATCCTACCTGCTGAAGAATAAACTTAAGAAGCTTTGATTTGGAGTTTGATATTCCAACCTGCTAACCTCCAGAAGAGGACAGAGGGAAGATTTTATCCAGTTGACTATAAAAGGAATAGCTCATAACTTCATTGGTTAATTAAGGTCTTTTTGATTCAACAATCAGGGTTCCCCCTCAAGCTCAGACTAAAAAAGGGGGATTTATTTTAATGATACAGCACAGATATGGAGAGATTCAAACAAAGCACATCTGGGCTTCACAAGGACTAGAATCAGAAACTGAAGCTCAGCAATGAAATCTTTCTCCATTTATTAGGGGCTGTGGTGTTCTCTCTCTGTTTCTTTCCCTTTCTCTCCCTCTCTCTCTCTCTCTCTCACACACACACACACACACACACAGACACTTCTCTCCCATCCCCCACCTCCGCCCCCCAACTTCCTCTACTGACTTTTCCCCCCCAATTTATTTATTTATTTATTTTTGGCTGCGTTGGGTCTTCGTTGCTGTGTGTGGGCTTTCCCTAGTTGCGGTGCGCGGGCTTCTCATTGCAGTGGCTTCTCTTGTTGCGGAGCACGGGCTCCAGGCGTGCGGGCTTCAGCAGTTGTGGCTCGTGGGCTCTAGAGCGCAGGCTCAGTAGTTGTGGCGCACGGGCTTAGTTGCTCCGTGGCATGTGGGATCTTCCCCGACCAGGGCTCGAACCCGTGTCCCCTGCACTGGCAGGCGGATTCTTAACCACTGCGCCACCAGGGAAATCACTCCTCTACTGACTCTTATTCTAGTGCCTCAAATAACCTTCACTCATAACCTTCCAGTTCTAGTAACCCTTTCCAATCAAGAATTTCCTGTTTCTCTAACACCAAGTTCCCAAGAGAAGAATCCATTGGAACCGCTCCAATTCACACTAGACCAGACAGGTCATAAATTGTTAGAAACTATACAGTTAGGCCAAGTTCCCATCTTTTGTTCAATCAGCTGTTGCAAGGGCCAGGGTCACAGAGACCACACACACTCAATAGGGCTGTGGGCAGGACTGGTCCCCACAGAAGGTAAGCAGTAAATCACATAGCTAGGGCTTCCAGAATAGCCTACTGGAAAGTGAAGGAATAAGTTACATAATTTTCTATACCACTGTAATTTATTGATTGATATACTCTAAAACAAATTTAACTAGTACTACTTTGAATTCACAATCCATCATTTACCTATGAGACCTAAGTAAGTAAAATAACCTTTTGGGGCCTCACTTCTATCTTCCACAAGTGGCAGAAATAATATTTATCACCAGATGAAGGGTTGGCAAACTGGGACCTGTGGGGCAATTCCTGCCAGCTGCCTGTTTTTGTAAATAAAGTTTCATTGGAACACAGTCATGCCCATTTGTTTATATATTATAAGGTAACAATGGCAGAGCTGAGTAGTTGGGACAGAGACCTTATGTCCCATATAGCCTAAAATACTTACTGTCTGCTATGGACTGAACTGTGTCCCTCCCAAATTCAAATATTGAAGCCCTAGCTCTCCCACAGGGTGGTATTTGGAGGTGGGAACTTCGGGAGGTAATTAGGGTTAGCCAAGGTGATGAGGGTGGGACTTTCATAATGAGATTAGTGCCCTTATAAGAAGAGATCTCCCTCTCCATGTGCAATCACCAAGGAAAAATCAGGTGAACAGATTGTAAGAAGGTGGCCGTATGCAAGCCAGAAAGCGAGCCCTCTTGATGATCCAAGTCATCTAAGCACCTTCATCTTGGGCTTCAGCCTCCAGAACCATGAGAAATAAATGTCTGTTGTTTAAGCCACCCTGTCTATGGTATTTTGTTATGGCAGCCCAAGCAGACACAATCTATCCTTTAACAGATAAAGTTTGCTGACCATGGCCTAGATTGTTGTGAAAATTAATTGTGATAGTGCCTCCCTAAGTACATAGCCTAGTGAGCACACACTTTCTCAGTGTGTATTAAATTCTTTTGCTGCACTCAGAACACATTCAGGGCTCTAAGACCACATACCTTGGTGGGGGAGAAAAAGTAGCCTACAAATTCAAGATCAAGGAAATGGTTTTTACGCATTTAATATACTCTTGAAATCTTCACAGGTTTTCAGTTAATCTGTTAAATGTAGCAGTATGTTCATAACTTAATTTGTATATTTTAGCCATTTGCTTTAATGCAAGTAATTGGCAGGTACCGCATTAACACACAAAAGTAGTTAATGCCACGTACCAAAAAAAAGCATATTTAGTTCTTTATTATTTCTGCTAAATAATATAATGCACAAATCATAGAACTAAAGGCCTGAAAAGATGAGTGAAGGTGGATTCATTCATCCCTCAGCTTCTGGGTAGCATTTCACATCAATTATCCGACAAAAATCGTTGCACGTTAGTCATTAAAATCATCAGATAATGAGATTCCACAGAATCCCTTGGTAATATGCACCACGGCCTCACAATTCTCTTATTGGGGTATTTTCCCGAAATGGAGCCCAGATTCTTCCTGCTGCTAGGTTTTTTCCTACTGTTCTCAAAGGTCCTAGCTGCTCCACCTGAGTTTGTATGTGGCACAAATCACCGAAATGACTGTTTCTCTCCTTTCCTCCACGTGAAGGGGAGCACCAGCCACGCCACCTTCATAAGACCCTGGACCTTGAAGTCCACACTTCTGCAGCCAGGGCCACATCCAAGCCCGGGGAAGAAGAATAAAGCCACCTTTCAAGAGGTGAGGCAGAGAGGCTTCCGGGACAAAGAACTTATTTTTCTTCTGTCTTGGACACAGGAGCCGTTGCCTTTTTGCTAACTATAACGCAAGAAGGTCGTCATTGTTATAGTATTATAAACAATACCACCTTCTACGCTGAAAGCGAGTCATCTCTTTGGTATGTTCTGTGATAGTTTCTTTTCATATTTGAAATGCATTCTCTTAAACGTATACCCTTGATAGGAAGAGAAACTCCAGGATGTTCTGACAGTAAAATGCTTAAAATGTTGAGAAAAATTAACTGCTACAGGATGAGAGAGGGTGATTTAACAGTCCTATCAAAGGAGAGGTTTGTTTTCCCGAAAACACTTTCTGAGAGGATCAGGTTAACCACAAATATATTCAAATGGATTTCTATGAAAACACTGTAGGGCTTCCCTGGTGGCGCAGTGGTGGAGAGTCCGCCTGCCGATGCAGGGGACACGGGTTCGTGCCCCGGTCCGGGAAGATCCCACATGCCATGGAGCGGCTGGGCCCGTGAGCCATGGCCGCTGTGCCTGCGCTCTGCAACGGGAGAGGCCATAACAGTGAGAGGCCCGCGTACCGCAAAGAAAAAAAATAAAACACTGTAGCTAAAAGTAAAATAATGTAAGTGAAGGCGTGATTAAAACAGTATTTCTGTTTTTCTCTATCCTCCCAGAAAACTGTTTTTTTTTTTTTTTTGAACAGGCATGAAAGCACACATTCATTATTTGAGATTCTTCTTCTCATTTTAATGATTAAATTAAAATACAGTGTTTGGGGGCTTACCTGCCATTCCTCGTGCCTCCCCTTTTCCTGTAATCACACCCTATCAGAACTTCCCCACAGATAGGTTGTTTCTGTAGCTTAATTGCCATCCGTCATCAGACTTGGTGACAAGAGGAACTGCCCAACGAATTCACAGCTGAATATGCACCTCTATGTAAAGGCAGAAAAGGAAATAAAGGCTTCTACATAGCAAGAGAGCTGTTGAAGAGATCGACCAGTGACATAATTGGGTAAGACTGGTTCCCTCAGATCTGAGATATTCCCATTTACCTCTATCATGAGAACTTTGAAATAGACAGTGGTGAAAGAAGCAAACCAGTTGGAGCATACTGACTGACATGGAAACAAACCAGTAAAAATTTGAATGTTTCTGGGTAACTATGTCACATAAGCTAAGCAACATTCTGTCCATTTCTTTGCAGCTCTAAATAATTATAAGAGAGTTACTACATTCCTAGAAATATACATGAGTTGAAAACAAATATTTTTTGATGTTTTTAGGCCATACTTCACTCTTATTTAAGAACGTGGTGTTTGTAGGTTCAGCCACTGGATATTTCATACCAATGATAATGTTTAAATCACTAACCTAATGTATAGTTATCATCCAAAATGGGTCAGATAGTTTTTGCAACTGAGCCATAAGCTTATATTTACTGTCTCAAGGACCTGTGAAGAAATAGATGAAAGTAGTTCCATTTGGATCCAGGTAGAATTTTGAAACTTTAAAGATCCTCTTTTAAAAATCTGTTTCCAGTTTTAGAATACCATCTGCATTTGTGCCATTTTCTTAAAGAAGATTCCAGGATGACTTTTTAGGTTGGATGGATTCAACTTTCAAATTTGATTAATGAAATATGTTATATGCAAAAGGCTACTGATTTTTAATTTAGTTCCCCATCACATACTCACCAGAACACTGTGAGAGGCACCTTTAATCATGCTAATTTCAGGCAGGTTCATAATGTCCTGGAGATTTGTATATTTCAAATTGAATTAATCATAACCTCCCCTCCACCCAACCCCTTATCAAGCAGTCCCCTTCTCCTATTCCTTTCTTTTCTATTAATGGCACTGCCATCCTCCCAGCCACCCAGACTTAAAACCTCACAATCATGATTGTCGCATTTCTTTTCTTACCTAATATTTAACCAAATGACAAGCACCAGCAATGCTACCTTGATAACATTTCTTACATCGACTCTTCCTCTTTACTGCTTTACCACACTAATTCATGGACCTATTCCCTTTAGCTCAAACCAGTCAGTTTGTTCTGAAGCCCAAAAAGTTCTGGTAGTCCAAAGATTTTTTGTGGGTTTATTTTTTTGGTTTGTTTGTTTTTAAATAATCTGTTACCTGAACTGACATGAGGCTTTTATAGCCATCATTTATAATATTAGTTTAAATTTATCTGGGGAAAAAAAGGGAGCTTCTCTAGACCCCAGTGTTATCTAATATGTGGTATATGCCTTGTAGCACCTTTCTAAAATCTGGAAAATTCTGAATCCAAAATACACCTGGCCTCAATGAATTCAAAGGAGAGAATGGGGATTTTAGCTATCATAATAACATCTTGAAGAAGACTCTACTTATGATTTTCCCTTTCTTTAATCCATTCTGTACATTTCTATCAAAGGAGCCTTCCTGAATATATTTACTCCAAAACTGTACTCTTTAGCAGACACTTCCACCTCGACATTTTGGCATTCAGGCCCCTTGTGATCTGGTCTGCCTTTTCTACCTACAGAAGATGGTCCCTAAAGAACATGAGATTACATACTGATCAGCTTTGAGAAACAGAAGATGTCCAAGTTCAGCATCATGCAAAATTCACTGTGTATACCTATAGGTTAGCTATTGACTGCATGAGTACACAATAAATATTTGTTGAATAAATACAAGAATGAATAACTGGCTGAGAAAAGAAAGATTGAATGAAAGCATGAACAAGTATTGACCGGAAAAGGTATGAATGGTAATGACAAATGACAGGTTTTAGTTCCTATGTCTATGTCGAACTTTGGCCAGGCTCTATTTAGAGTCAATTTTGGAATTCCTTAACTCAAGAGAAACAATGAAATTTGAGAGAAGACCTAGAGAAGAGGCAACTAAACAGTGAAGGTTTGCTATTAAGAAAATCTAAATAGGCTGAGTTGTTGTTGTTGTTGTTGTTGTTTTGAGTGAAGAAGGAAACAGATGAAGGGAGTTGTATGACAGGCAGTTGAGGTGGCCTTGACTTATTAATTGCTTATGTGACTAACTATAGAAAGGGCACAGCATCAGAAGACAGGGAGGGCTTATAGTCTGACACACTCAGCAAGAATATGCCGGGGCAGTCAGGGCCCATGGCCATCTGCCTCTCCCAACATGGATGCAAACTGGTTTAAACCCAGTAAGAGGGATTTGGTTTATCGAGATTTAGGTCAAAAGAATACAGAAAATAGAATATATTTGAGTAATCAATATATTTGAGTAGTTAAGTCAAAAAGAACTTCATGAAATGTGTTAGACATTGAAACAAGTATGACAATTTTATTTTATTTTATTTATTTATTTTTTTGCGGTACGCAGGCCTCTCACTGTTGTGGCCTCTCCCGTTGCGGAGCACAGGCTCTGGATGTGCAGGCTCAGCGGCCATGGCTTACGGGCCCAGCCGCTCAGCGGCATGTGGGATCTTCCCGGACCGGGGCACGAACCGGTATCCCCTGCATCGGCAGGCGGACTCTCAACCACTGCGCCACCAGGGAAGCCCTGACAATTTTATTTTTATTTAGACCTCTACAAGAAAGAGAGAGACACCTATCTTCTTGGAACAGTCTAAAATCATTCTAATTTGGAATTAGGCAAGCCAACTGAAGAGCTTTTTACAGTCTTTTGTGATGGAGGATTCTGAAGAACCACATTCAAAGGGCATTAGAAAAAAAAAAAAAAAAGGCAAGCAAGCAAGCTCCTGGTGACAGAAACAGAAGCAGGAGAGGGGTTTGTGATCCTTTTGACAATTCATAAGGAAAGCTTCATCTGTCATAACCTTAAGCACAGTAGAATATCTACGAATACTCCAATAACGGTGGCTTATATTTGAATCACCTAGTCAGCAGCTCTGGTAGTATCAATATGACATATATGAATGGACCTGCTCAACCTGCATTCCAATCAATTCACTTCACTTCTAACCCAGGACTTTAATGACTGCCAAGCTTCTACATTCATTGGCATGCACTCATCTCTGTCATGCTCTTCTGACAGCTTGCTCAAACAAAAGGAATATGACTAAACTCCCCAAGCAGGACAGAGGGAGTTCTACTGCTGAAAAGCAAGCCAAATTTACAATTTAAAAAATAAATTCCAGCCCTGTTCAATAAAACCTACGGCATACTGTAAGAATTACATTATTATTGCCATAATAATATATGGCCATTATTAGAATTACAGCAATAACGTATGCAACTGCTAATGGACTTATAATGTAGCATGCCACTGGGAAATAAAAACGAACTATATTTTTTCCCGTTACCAAACAAACGCTGCTAGAATCTATACAGTAATTTGAAACTGAGTAGTTATAAGTAGAAGTTTATACCCATATTTGTGATGCATATATGGGCCTCTGTCACGTAATTTTCCACTAAAGTTAAATCACAGGAAAATATTACGCACAGACTGTTTCTATACACCCAACCTGTTTTGATTATTTTGAGGGACTCAACTAGCTAAGTCAAGTTATCCAGTTAAAAAAAGGTGACCTCAATCAAAAAAAGTCAGAGAGGTCAAAACAATAATCAAGTCAGTCAAAAATTGAATTGTAATTTCCTTTTTTTTTGTTTCTTCCTGAAGAGATTGATTTGACTGGTCAAGTCAGTCAAAACAGTCAAACCAGTTTGTGTATATAGACATAACCACAGTACTTAGTCATATCTAGCTCAATGGAAAAAATAGTAGCAATACTTCACATTTATTAACTAAGTTGATACTCAATACAAGCTCTCTGAGGTGGGTGGGACAAAGGTTTCCATTCCTATTTTTAAGCTGAAGAGTTTTAGACAAAAGGGCTCGAATGTGTCATCTATAACGGCATTACAGACCACCCCCAAAACACAGTGACTACCAAACATAAGGTAGATAGCTAGTGGGAAGCAGCCGCATAGCACAGAGAGATCGGCTCGGTGCTTTGTGACCACCTAGAGGGGTGGGATAGGGAGGATGGGAGGGAGGGAGACGCAAGAGGGAAGGGATATGGGAACAGATGTATATGTATAACTGATTCACTTTGTTAGAAAGCAGAAACTAAATATATATATATATATATATATATATATATATATATGTGGCAAAAGTGGGAAAAAAAATAGTGACTTCAAACAATGATTTATTATTTCTCGCAATTCTGTGAATTGAATGGATTGAGCTGGACAGTGCATTGGCTCCATTTGGTATAGACTGAGGTCATTCATGAAGTTGCATTTAGCTGGGAGCTTGACTGGGTAATGGAATATCCAAGGAGACTTCTTCTCCACAAAGGTTTCTCTCCACATAGCTACTCATTATTTAGTAGTTTAACCTGAGCTTCTAACAAAGAGGTTGACTTCCAAGTGGAAACATTTCAACAGGACACCCCCAATGTACAAGCATTAATTGAGACTCTGATTGCATCACGCTTACTAATGTCCAGCTGTCAAAGCAAGCCCAGAGACAAGGTGGGAAGAGACTCCGGAAGGGCATGAATACCAGAAAATGTGATTCCTTTGGGGTCACCCATGTAACGTTCTACCAAAACACGGCTGGTACGTTACAGAGCAAAGATTGAAACTCAGGCCTCCTTAATATGGTTTTCTTCCCATCAGACTGACTCCCCAATGTCACATTTGACTTTTCCGTAGTAATATTATGACTATTCATCCTTTTTGCAGGGGTTGTGCCTTTAAACTCGGGGTAGAGATGACTTTAATATCCCATATCTTGAAGTTACCAGTTAAATTTACCTTCCAGTTTCAATTCCAGTCATTTTTATCTAAGAAGGAAATTTGAGACAAACATATCTTTGCTAGTTTCCATATGCCTTCCTTTCCAACAACTTAAAACCTTATAAAGACCCAAGAATGATCTTACTGTCTATCACCTTGCTGTATATAGGTCCAACACTGGGAGGAAGAACTAGGATTATTAATTCCTATATTGAATAGTTGAGGAAACTGAGAATCAGAACGTGAGCTACTTGCTCAGGATCGCATGGCACGTGAGGAAGCCAGGCTTCCAAATCCAGAGTGTTCTTGCTCTGGAAGAACTCATGGTCTCTTGGGAACCTATTTGCATAAACCTTTGAACACATCAACATGGAGCTTCTCTACCTGCTGAATGTTTAGAGCACAGATTGATGGTGCTATATCTGACAGCATTTGGGGAGTTCTATGTCTTACAACACAGCACAAAGGACACACCAAACCAGCAGTTCTCCACCTTCTTGGTCTCAAAATCCCTTCAATTCCTAAAAATTACTAAGAACCCCAAAGGGCTTTTGTTATACAATCGTTACTGTGTTCGAAATTGAGAATTTTCTTCAATCATGAGAGCATAAAAGCCTACATTCTGTTAGTTGTCAGAATGATGACATCACATGTCATGTTGCCTTTGTACACTCCACTCTGAAGGGAGTGGGAAGGAAAAAAGCAAATTCTATCTTGTTTATTATTATGGGAATAGTTTTGACTCTGAAAGGGTCTCAGAAGCACTCACAGGCTCTCAAACCACATTTTATGAACTGCTGTTTCAAACAATTCTCTCCTTGAAAAATACTAAATAGTGCAATAATGAAATTATTAAACATCTCTTTATTTTCACTCCTAAACTGACAATAAATTGAAAGCTATCCTTCGAGAATAAAACTGAAGCAAGAGCACAGATCCAGAAGGTAAGGGAAAATTGACCCTGAGGTACCTGTCCATCTTTTGTGACCAATAAATTCGACTTTGACAGATATGTTGGGTAGAGAAGCCAGAAGAACAGATTAGAGTTGCCCCAAAGTGGTTAATTCAATGGTGGCAACTCCAATGAGCTCTCAGCTTTATTCTAAGACCCCAAAGGGCTACCATATCTCAGCAAAAGGGTGAATAAAGGAAAAGCCCTGCCCCCCTAGAAAGGAACACAAGGAAATTTTCTCTCAATATTGGTCTTGGAAGGAAAAAAACTCCTTTGAAAATCTGTAACCACAGGCTTGCCCTTTTATGGGTTTTCAGCCCATTTTTATTACAAAGTTGTCCCAGGTCAGTGGTGCTTCCAGGCCGTTGGCAAGCACAGATTATTTTATAATCTGACAAGCACAGATTATTACATCTGGAGGGACACACTTTTAACCTGGGCTTCAAAGAATTCCTACACACGTGTCACTAAAAAATAAGCTCACAATTTAAAACAAAAATCATAAAACACAAAGAAACAAATCACTGAGTTGATGGGCAAAGACCACATATATAAAGAGTATAATATGCCAAATGACCAGTCAAATCTGAAAAGGAGTAAAGTAGAATTTCTAAATAAAATAATCAAATGACTTTGAGAAATTATAATATTGATATATGAAGTTAAATAGTAACAAGTGTTTGTATCAACTGGAATTCTCACATATTGCTGATAGGAGGGTAAATGGGTAAAACCACTTCAGAAAACTGTTTGGCAGCATTCACTGAAGATGAATGACATACACTCCACAGCAAATCAATTCTTCCAAGTATAAACTCAATAAAAATGCTCAACATATTCTCACCCAAAGAACTATGCAGGAAACTGTATAGCAACTCTATTCATAATGGTTATAAATGTGTGTCTATTTATAAAAATTCATCTAGCTCTGCATTTAGGATTTGTGTATTTTTCTGTACGTATGTTGCAAATGAATAAAAATTTACACACACACACACACACACACACACTGCTCACATAAGAAAAGTCCCCTAATGTCCAAAGAAAAGGATAACCCTGATAAATCAGAGCAAATGCCACTCTTAAATGGATTTATTGCCCAAAATAGAAAAAAAAAAAGTCAACAAACTAACCAAGTAAACTAGATACCTTTATCTAGTTTATCTAGATAGTAAACTAGATACCTTTATCTAGCTGGAGGAATCAGGCTCCCTGACTTCAGATTATACTACAAGGCTACAGTAATCAAGACAGTACGGTACTGGCACAAAAACAGAAATATAGATCAAATGGTACAGGACAGAAAGCCCAGAGGTAACCCACGCACCTATGGTCACCTAATCTATGACAAGGAGGCAAGAATATACAATGGAGAAAAGACAGCCTCTTCAATAAATGGTGCTGGGAAAACTGGACAGCTAAATGTAAAAGAATGAAATGAGAACACTACGTAACACCAGACACAAAAATAAACTCAAAACGGATTAAAGACCTAAATGTAAGACCAGACACTATAAAACTCTTAGAGGAAAACATAGGAAAAACGTTCTTTGACATAAATCACAGCAAAATCTTTTATGACCCACCTCCTAGAGTAATGAAAATAAAAACAAAAATAAGCAAATGGGACCTAATTAAACTTAAAAGCTTTTGCACAGCAAAGGAAACCATAAACAAGACGAAAAGACAACCCACAGAATCGGAGAAAATATTTGCAAATGAAGCAACGGACAAAGGATTAATCTCCAAAATATACAAACAGCTCATGCAGCTCAATATCACAAAAACAAACAACCCAATCAAAAAATGGGTGGAAGACTTAAATAGACATTTTGCCAAAGAAGACATACAGATGCCCAAGAGGCACATGAAAAGATGCTCAACATCACTAATTATTAGAGAAATGCAAATCAAAACTACAATGAGGTATCTATCACCTCACACCAGTCAGAATGGCCATCATCAAAAAATCTACAAACAATAAATGCTGGAGAGGGTGCAGAGAAAAGGGACCCTCTTGCACTGTTGGTAGGAATGTAAATTCATACAGTCACTGTGGAGAACAGTATGGAGGTTCCTTAAAGAACTAAAAATAGAACTACCATATGACCCAGCAATCCCACTACTGGGCATATACCCAGAGAAAACCATAATTCAAAAAGACACATGTACCCCAATGTTCACTGCAGCACTATTTACAATAGTCAGGACATGGAAGCAACCTAAATGTCCATCGACAGATGAATGGATAAAGAAGATGTGGTACATATATATAATGGAATATTACTTAGCCATAAAAAGAAATGAATTAGGTCATGTGTAGAGATGTGGATGGACCTAGAGTCTGTCATACAGAGGGAAGTAAGTCAGAAAGAGAAAAACAAGTATCGTATATTAACACATATATGTGGAATCTAGAAAAATGGTACAGATGAACCTATTTGCAGGGCAGGAATAGAAACGCAGACGTAGAAAACAGATGTGTGGACACAGAGGGGGAAGGGGAGGGTGGGATGAATTGAGAGATTAGGTTTGACATAAATACACGACCACGTGTAAAATAGCTAGCAGGAACCTGCTGTATAGCACAGGGAGCTCAGCTCGGTGCTCTATGACTTAGAGGGGTGGGATTGGGGGTGGGGAGTGGGAGGGAGGTCCAAGAGGGAGGAGATATATGTATACATATAGCTGATTCACTTCACTGAAACTAACACAACATTGTAAAACAACTGTACTCCAATTAAAAAAAACAATAAACTAGATACCTTTAAAAAATTAATCAGAAGTTCCATCTAAAGAAATGAAAGATATGGTCCAAAGAGACGAAGAGATGGAAGTTATGAAAAAAGTTATGAGATATGTATATCTCATAACATACACACACACACACACACACACACACACGAAATGCCAAAAGGGATTAATGGAGAGCATGAGGGACAATATTTGAAGTTAGGCTAAGAATTTCCCAGAAGTGATGCAAGACCTGAACCTCAGAATCTGGAAGAAAATACTTTCCAAGGTTGCTCTATATAAGGAAACTCATACCAAAATGCATCACTGAAAAATTGCAGAACAGCAAAGATAAAAGTGAGATCCTAAAGGCAGCAAGAAGAGAAAGGGTTTTATGGGAAAAAAAAAATTTTTTTAGGCTAGCAGCAACAATGGAAGCCAGAAGATCACAGAATGATGATTTCCAAAGTTCTAAGAGAAAATCGTTGTCTATCTAAAAACAGTCTAATTTGGGAGAGAATTATGGAGAATTAAAACATGTAAGTACTTTGTGTTGTCTAAAAAAATACATCACGGTACTGTTCTTTTCACCATGATCTGCTGCAAAAAAAGAGCGTGGTATACTCTTTGGTTGTTTGTGAGATTTAAACATGTAGTTAATAAAATTGCTCTGTTAATGAAATGTGCTTGGTCACCTACAAAGGCCCAAATAGATGTGATCAGTCTAATCTAAAAGTTCTTTCACTTTCCCGGGTCCCAGCATTAGGTTGAATGTAGATGCTCAGGAAATACACAAACAGAGGGATGGATAAATGGATAGATGGGTATTTATTGATAGATGGTTGGATAGATGGGGAGAGACAGAGAGAGCCAGAGAGACACACAGACAGACAAACAGATATTCTGTGGACTAATTTGATCACTTGTATCTGGTCCTGACATTGAATACCTCTTTGGCAGAGTCTGATAGAATATAGAGTCCCATATGCTAATTTTCTGAATTTTCAGCTCCCGGATCTGATTCGTGTTTCTTGGCCTAAAGGAAATGCAGGGAAACAGCTTTATGTGTCCATAATGGAGAGCATTTGTCGCCGTGAACACTCTTTGGGCGCCACTGTTATGTTGTGCAGTGAAATCAGCTGATGAAAGATCTCTGCCAGGGTGGAGGTCAAGGTCTTTCTCTGAGTGAAATGTGACATCAAATGTTGGGCCAGTTGTGAATATCTTTCTCCACAGCCCAGAACTTATTTATCTTCTCTGGACATGGACCAAAAAAAAAAAAATTGTACGGGGCACTTTAAAAAGTGTGTCACCGTTTCCTGAGAGAAATGATCTCCTCTCTTGGATCTGACTGAAAATCATGGGCAATTGAAAGTCTGGTTTATCCCTGTGGACTATTAGTCACCCTATAAAAGTTAATTTAAAACAAATTAATCCATAAATCTCTACATTGTCTGCAAATACTTACCACTATAAAAAACCTAATTTAAACCCTTTCCCCTCTATTCTAAATTAGGGTTGCACTGCATTTTAGAAAATGTCTTCCTGACTCGGAATAAATTACTTGTTATTTCCTTTCTTACTGATGACAGTGGAAGTTCTAAGGGTAGTATTAGGTCCAATATCACAATCTCTTAGTTCTCAAAGAGAGGGAGAAAGAACACGCAGTATTTTACAGAAGCCTTAATACATAAACATTATGTATTGGAGAAGTTTAATTTTAAATGCAGCTCCTTGGGCCATTCTTCCTGAAAGTCACTGAATAGGGTTTCCTAGTTAACACTTAAGTCAAACTTAGGATGT
Source organism: Hyperoodon ampullatus (assembly GCF_949752795.1). NCBI lineage: Eukaryota > Metazoa > Chordata > Mammalia > Artiodactyla > Ziphiidae > Hyperoodon > Hyperoodon ampullatus. The sequence continues at coordinate 20,537,369 of NC_136923.1, forward strand.
GGAAGAAAATGAAATCAGAGAGGTAGATCTTTGATAGAGACAGGATTTTTACTTTTATCAGGATCATTCATACTGGAGTCTCAAACAAGAATAAACGAGTGGCCTTCACTTAACGAAAAGGCTAAGAATGGCAACTTGAACCATTAAATGGCTCAGATTTCTGCTGAAAACCAAAATGCAAACTTTATTTACTCTAGAGAAGCGCTTTAAGGTATTTGTGGAGCATGGTCAATGACCAGGTTAAAAAAGGTGTTTTTTGTCTTTTCTAGGTTGATGAGGGTGTAACCAGAAACAGTCATTTAAACACAAATTTATAATCCCCCCTATCTTGAGGGGCAAGCTATTGAAAAGGGAGCACTGCTACCTCTGGTAGTTGGGAACTTTTAGAAATGCAATTTTTGCATAGAAGAATCCTGTTCCGTATGGTAAGTGATTTCTACACGAAATATTTTAAAAACTGGCTACCTTCCAAGTCAGAGGAAGACTCAGGTGGCGAAAAAATCAATTAAATTCAAATGTCCCCAATTCCATTGTCTACAGCCAATGAAGATAAATAAGAGAGAATTTAGCACATTGAGACATTTCACGGAAAGGTGTTCCGGGGCTGTCATTCCATAATCTAAAAAAAGGCACTTATCCAGCTGCTAATTATAAAGGTCCTCCACACCACTGTACTGGCGTTAAATGGCACTGTTCCATTAACTGTAATTATTCCATTTGTAATAAATAAGCATTAACCATTTTCAAATGTACACTCACAAATCATCTTTTTTTTTTTTTTTTTTTTTTTTTTGCGGTACGTGGGCCTCTCACTGTTGTGGCCTCTGCCGTTGCGGAGCACAGGCTCTGGACGCGCAGGGTCAGCGGCCATGGCTCACGGACCCAGCCGCTCCACGGCATGTGGGATCTTCCCAGACCGGGGCACGAACCCGTGTCCCCTGCATCGGCAGGTGGACTCTCAACCACTGCGCCACCAGGGAAGCCCCACAAATCATTTTTAAAGGATGAGTTCCATGCATTTAAAATCATATATTTCAAAACAGCCTAGGCGACCAATCTATGTGAAGGCTTAAAATTCAAATTGGAAGAGCATTTAAAAAATTAAAATATATTCAGTAACAGACATTATTATAGCCTGCAAAACCTTAAAAAGAGAGAGAGAGAGAGACCAAGTTAAGGAGAGCAATATTTAGATGTTCAACTAGGTGGATGTATTAATTCTTTAAAAGACCAGAATTTCATTAGAGAACTCAGCATCTGGAACCCAGAAGTGATTTGTATGCAAACAGACTTTGATGGTTGGAGGCCAGATGTATTCACATAACTACACAACTGTCTTTGACCTCTGGATAAGTGGGATGCAAGCTACCATTTGTAAATGCAGAGATACAGATGGCAAGGTTTGGATGTGGAGGAAAGAAGTGGTTAGAGTAGGCTAAGACCTTCCCCACAACTGCTATCCGGAGATGGCTTTAAGGAAAGCAAGATTTACTGCATTCACCAGTCCTTAGACGTTTACCCACCTTCCCTAGACTTATAACAAAACAATTAATTAGCAATAGTATAAAAAGTCATGGAACCGTACAGGCATGATGTGTGCACCTTTTCTTATGTGCCGTACTGCAATGAAATTTAAAAAAGCAAAGCAAAAAATGAATGAATAAATTAAATTTCTGTAAAAAATATTGGTCTATATTGGTGTGTATGTGGGTAAAAAGAAAAAAATGTTGATGTAAAAGATGAACCCCAACAATAATTTTTCAAAGCAAATAAAAAATAATTGCTTACTTTATGAGTAAACTTGGAGACTCAAAGTTCTGTTTGCTACCAGTCGTGAATGGAAAGGAGGTGCCTATGTATTGGTGCAAGGGTTCTCAAATTTGTTCTGGGCATGGACTCCCTGCAAGTCTCAGTCCTTCCGATCATAGAGTAGAAACGATTCTTACATCTCAACTGATTTTACGAACATCGAATAATTTCACTAGCAGAAAATATAACTTGTTATATATTCATAATAATATATACATAATATAAGTTGCCAATCATGAAAAAAAACCCTATCAACAACCATAACGACACACAGGATTAATCTGTTTGCTCTTGTGAGTGATTGCTTAGTACTGCTGCTGTCCAATAGAGCACTAACGTAGCTATGTAAATTTAAATTAACTAAAATTAAACAAAATTAAAAATGCAGTTCCCCAGTTGCACTAGCCACATTTCGAGCTCTCAACAGACACACAGAGCTAGTGGCTACAATTGTGGACAACACAGACACAGAACGTTTGCATCATTACAGAAAGTTCTACTGGACAGTACTTTCTAGAAGTACTTCCTAAAAGTCAGCTAGGAGAAGGACAGACCCAAACAGTTCACAGTTTTCTAACTAAGCAAAGAAGCTGGTGAGTTGCCTTTATTCCTTAGGCTTTCTGCAACAAATATGCTTTTCAAATTTTGTGGTCAATACAGGCTCTAAAGGTAAAGTTTATATTCCTGAGAAATTAAATCAAAACTTCGAATCTGAAGTTGAAGGTCTTAGGGGGCCTTATGCACGTTCTCTGTAAACATTGGGAAGAAGAGCTGTGATTTTCTGATGACAAGAAACAGAACCTGTATAAATTTAAACTTAAACAGATTCTTTATCAACCTCTTGCCTGGTGCTGTCGGTTCATTGTTCATTTTGCTTCTGCCCTCACCTAAATGTAAATATTTCCTGAATGCCTCTTCCCTACCTTTGCTATAAGGTTAATAGCTAGTATAGTACCTTGAATTTTCAAACACAGGACAACAAGATCGCTTTATTTTAAGTATTCTCATCAAATGCCACTGTCAATTCAAAGTCTTGGTGGCTTAAAGTTTTCTTTCAAACTATAAACAGCAGTTTTTTTTCTTTGTTCGCTTAAAGTACTTTGTAACAATTTAGCCCCCTGCGACAGTCCTAAGACTCAGGATAGAATTTTTAACAGGAGCTGTTGACCTGGTTTTCCCCAATATGGTACCCAAATCTTGACTCATAGCTAAGTAGGGGCCACCCTGTCAAATATATACTATATATAAATTAATATAATACATATATATTATATATAGCGTATATATAATGTACATATACATATCTATATCTCATATATTATAAAATGATACTTCAAGAAATGTGTTTCCTTCCAATTTTTTAGCTGAACCCACAATCATTCAGGAAATTGGCATAGAGTTTACTCCTCCAATTTATGGACTCTGAGCACTAAGTGATGTGCAGTGACTTTGACTGAGGTCTGTTTTACAGTCCCAGGAACTTGGGAAAGTCACCCAGCATTATCCAGGAAAACTGTCACTGGCTGGTCTGCTCTAGTTGCCTCTGTATGGACCAAGCTGTGCTGGGGCCATGTAGTCCTTTGGTCTGTCCTGGAAAGTCCTGTTCTCACCTCAAGGCCTTCATTAGAAGGTTCTACCCTTTCTTATAAACTTGCGCCAAATAAGATATTTCTGTTCTGAGTATTTAATTGGCTGATTTCTTCAGGCGGCTTTATTTCCTTAAATTAAAAAAAAAATTGCCTCTTTCGATAGCTGTAGCTCTCTGTCTCTCTTATTGTTTCTTAAAATGTGATATTATCTGATCCTTCGCAGTTAAATCAGAATCCCTAGGGGGTAGAGGCCAAAAGCATTTTGGAGAAGTTCCTTGGGCAAGTCTAAGTCACATTCACGGGTGAGAAACTGTTCCAATCGGAGCGTCATTCATTTCACTCCCCAGTATGTGGGTGCACATTCTGGTCCTGTCACTCATTTAGGATGTGATTTGGGCCAAGACAGTACTCAACCTTCCTGTGACTCATTGTCCTCATCTGTAAAATGGGAATGACAATAGTCTCCTGCAATTGTCAAGACACTTAAATAAGATAAAGCTTGCATTCTCTCCAAGGAAATCTTATTTTTTCTCATCCACCTGTGTTCTTTGTAATGGGAAGGCACTTTCCAAACTTATTTTGAGTGAGACGCATGTTCCTACTTGGAGTTCAACGTGGAAGTGGGTTCCTGATTGGGGAATGCCATTAAATGGCCCCATCCTTGTGCTACTCCCACTTGGAGAAACACTACTCTATGCAGTTACTGTGCATTTCTCTATGCCCAGTCTTGCATTGGTTGCAAACTCAGTTCATTTTATAAATTCCTTATTAGCATTCAGGGAGGTTCCAGTCATTTAAGAAAACCACGGGAGAGAAAAGGTTTCACTTGAGACAATTGGATCCATTTGCTTAATTTGATTTGGTGAACTGCGAAAAGATGATTATTCCATTTTAGTGTCAGAGTACCTTCCTTCAGCCAAGGAGCCTGGTCTGAGTACCACTGAGGCAGTCAACATTTTCTGAGCTAGTTACTAACTATAGGATAACAGAGGTATAGTATATGTAACAGAGGTAATATATAGTTCATGCTGGGGTCTCTAGCATGCCTTGCAAATAGAAGACGTTCAGTAAATACATAGGGAAGTGCAATTGAGAGAAACAAGCAGGTTTTTTATTTCAAATAATAGTCTGAAATTCTTGCTTTTTAAAAAACTGGAATACATTAATTCTTTTCACCTTCCAATTATGATGTGCTTGAAATATTCTGGCTTCCCTGTGTGTTACTTAAGCCCAAACCAACACATAAAGAGGATGATCTAAAGAGAGGACCAAACACAAAGGTTGCAGTTTTCCATGAATAATCCACAAGTGTTGTCCAATATTTCAAGCGTTTATAAAGTAAAATCTGAGTGCTGTGGCAGAGCCACTTATAAGACAGCCTTGACAGATAGATCAATTTGATTCCTGACAGTGTGAGGGGGGTCTGCTCATTTTTAGCATCATTATATGTAGCTCTGCAGGTGAAAAATTAGAATTACCCAGAATGTTTTCCCCAGCAGGTCCAGCCACAATCTCACTAAATGACCATGAGCTGTGACTATCAACACAGGTTGAGGGTTTGTTTGAGCAATCATGAGATGAAGAAGAGATCTTCTATTTCAAAAACACTCTAGGGGCAAATTCTGGAACCATCAAAAGTTAAAAAAAAAAAAACTTCCCAAATCCTAGAAATATAATGGCCTCGACTCATTTTCCAAATAAAGTCAGAAGGGATGAGCCTTGGAAAATTGTGAAAGGCACAGAATGTGTCCTCTTCACCTCTAACCTTTCTCTGCTCCCTCCCCCACCTCTCAAAAACAATCCGCCTGGTGCCAGGAGCCCCCTGATTTCTTGTCAATCATGTGTGAAGGCTGAGTGACTGGCACTCTCTGAATGAAACTTGTCACACTCAGGTGTTACCTTGAGCTCTCATTTGCATTTAAACCCTTTTTTTTTTCCTGTGGAGTTGCCAGCATTTTTTTTCTTCCTGAAAAGATTTTCAAGCAGAACACAAGAGAGATCTGGTATGGGGGCTAGGGTTTATGATCACCCCGTGTCTATTTTCTCAGGTGTGAAAGAAAAGCTCAGAGTACCTTTTATGTTTCATTTTGGGGAAAACAAGAGAAATGGAAGGATGAAAGAAGGAAATGAAGGTAGGAAGGATGGAAAGAAGAAAGGGGAGGAGGGAGGGAAGGAGGGAGACGTTTGGGTTTTTATTCCTGAATTGAAGATTTCCTGTCTGATGTCCCTTTAAGGGTGGTCTTGGGAGTCACATAGGGTAGGGGAATGGGTTCTCTTGGCAATGATTCCTCTAGAGCCTAAAGTCTCTCTGCCTTCCCCCTCAATACAAGTGACTAGAGATCTAATAACTCTCCTGATTCCCATAATTTCAACAAAATCAATCTGATTCCATTCCTTTGGCCCATGAGATGGACATATATGCATTTTGTTCTGTAACATTTTTGGTGTTTTCTTATACATATATACTTCAATGACTTAAAATAATCCTTGCATATTATTTTATTGTTCCAACCCCTGTTTCTAACAAAATAAGCAGTTTGAATCCCTTCCTAAAACTTGGGTATCATCACAGAGCATGCTGTCATCAATTCCTTCAAGCTCATCCACTCAGCTGAGCGCTAGACAGGGAACTAACTTGAAACCAGGCAAGATCAGACTGAAATCTCACATGGAAAGTTAGGCTCTCACATACAATTCTCTAAAGGTGGATTATGAAGTGTCTGACCAGCCTTGCCTGTTTAGCAGGAAAGATTGATTAGCAATGTCTGCCTCGGACCCAGGGCGACTACAGGACACTTGCTTACCTCCTCTTGTCTAAGCTTCTTTAAATAGTTGTGACACTGTCCAATCAGTGCCCAGGCGCTCTAGTCACATCTCACTCTCTCTCCCACTCACTTGTTAAATCTTACTTGATCAGAGTTTGTCTGTTGTTCGTTAAGCGGCTGAGTTAACAGAGATGACATGTGAATGCTCTCAGCACAGCACCCCAAGACGTCAGCCTCCCAGAGACAACTAATTTTGTAAATGTGATCTAGCCTTTGGATAGGTCAAGATGTCATGGAAAGTCCAAAGTAGTTATTATGGAACTGCAAGAGATCTCACACTTGTAGTTCTGTGATGGCATTCAAATCGCAAATGTTTTGTATCAAGATAATACTAATGATGACGATGAGGAGGAGGATGGCTAAATACTTAGCTTTAAACAACAGACTCACACAGCAAGTCAGCCAAGAAGGGGTGAGGGAACAGCGGATTGCCAGCTCCCACCTCACTCTCACACCAGCATGGAGTGGCAGGTGGGGAGACTGGCACTACTGAAATTAATTCCCCCACGCCTTTTGGGGGCGTTGTCGCCAATCTCGTAAAGTTGAAGTCATCTAAGTGAGACGTTCTTACTGTGAATGTGTACTATTTTCCCAGCCACATCCATACCGGGAGAGCAACCCTGGCATGTTCTTTTAAGAGACAAGAATGGGACGCCATTGAGACGTTCTAATGACCTCTAGTCCCCCAACACATCCCCAGTCCTGGGTAGTTTTCCTAAAAATGCACTTTGCTAATTAGAAAGGGAGAAGTCTGCGTGTAGTAGAGAATACCTTAGTCAACAGAGGAGATAAAACACAAGATTTGACCATAAAAAAGAATGAAATAATGCCATGGGCAGCAACATGGATGGACCCAGAGATTAACATACTAAGTGAAGTCAGAAAGAGAAAGACAAATACCATATGATATCCCTTATATGTGGAATCTAGAAAAATGATACAAATGAACTTATCTACATAACAGAAACACAGAAATAGAAAACAAACTTATGGTTACCAAAGGGGAACGGGGTGGGGGGAGGGATAAACAGATACAAACCACTACATATAAAATAGATAAACAACGAGGACTGACTGTACAGTACAGGGAACTATAGTCAATATCTTATAATAACCTATTTTGGAAAAGAATCTGAAAAAGAATAGATATGTACATATAACTGAATCACTTTGCTGTACACCTGAAATATTGTAAATCAACTATACTTCAATAAAAAAAAAAAAAACCCACAAGCTTTGAAGTAAGACAGGTATGAGGTAGAATCCCAGCTCCACTACTTATCAGCTATGGCATTATGTGGCTGTTTAACTTCCCTGAGTTCTTTCTTCATCTGTAAAATGGGTATATGGCGCCTACCTCATAGATAATAATACAAGGATGCATGGTACAGTAGGTGTAAAGTGCTGTTTCTTTTTGCACATGGATTCCAAAAATGAGTGCACTCCAGTCATTTCAATGAGAGAAGCTGTTTTGGTATAAGAATAAAATTAGGCTATGGGGATGGTTGTGACGGGGAAAAAACATGGACATCAAAAGGAGAGGCATCCAGGGTTTCCCTGGTGGCGCAGTGGTTGAGAGTCCGCCTGCCGATGCAGGGGACACAGGGTCGTGCCCTGGTCCAGGAAGATCCCACATGCCGCGCAGCGGCTGGGCCCGTGAGCCATGGCCGCTGAGCCTGCGCGTCCGGAGCCTGTGCTCCACAACGGGAGAGGCCACAAAGTGAGAGCCCCGCGTACCGCAAAAAAAAAAAAAAACAAAAAAAAAGGAGAGGCATCCATAATTCACTCCCCCCAATTTTTGTCAGGCAGGGATCTATCTCAGTATTTCTAGATTTTCTAATTTTTCCAGGCAATTTTTTTCCCAAGGGACAGAAAAACATACATTTTCATATGAAATTTCTCAGTAACTCATATTTTAAAAACACTACCAGATCAACTGCCTAGGCTAGAGAGAACCTGCTCTAGAATATGATCTGAACCTTCGTCTGTCTCTTTCCACCTCTAGACTAAATATCATAAACAATCAATATATAAGTCATTATTATTATCATTAGTCTTGCCACTAGTAGAAAAACAACCCAAATTGGAAATCTCTTAACATTTGCACAACAACTGTCTGGTCATATAGTGACTTTGATGTTGGAATCCTTGAAGTTAACTGATGGCCCAAGGTCCTGTCTGTTCAGAGCTAACTATGAATTTATCAGTTAGTACCTTCAGTCTATAAGCTCCATGTTATCTAAACTTAAAGAAACGTGCCAAGCCCAAGTGGAAATTCAGTATCATCCCATGAACATAATAACAAAATGCAACGCATATGCCAGCGTATCAAGAATGCTTTCTACTTGGAAAGCAGGAGAAAAAATGAAAAGTGCCTGTTTCTATGTATAAAGCGTACCCTATAAGTGCTAAACGCAGTTTTACATTATAATAGTACATAAGCAAAGTGCTTATGATATATTTATAAACATCCACATAGAGAGAGATTTGGGGAAAAAGAAGCAGTTGTGTTTAGTCAGGATGAATTTTCATCCCATGAGAAGCTGAAGAGGCTTGTTAAGTGCTGAGAGGTACATTTAGAATTTATTGTGTCAAAGCTCTTCCCTTCTTTAGCTGTGTGACAAGAGGTCAAGTGACTCAATCTCTCTGAGTCTCATCTGTTAAATGGGAAAAAATATTACGTTCTACATCAGAGGTTGACTCTGAAGAATAAAAAAATTTAATGTAAAGATGCTTAGTACAATGCCCAGAACATAGTAAATGCTGACAAGATTAGCTATTAGGATGAAATGACTAAAGTTAAACTAGAAAAATTAGTATATATAGATAGCTTGGCTTTTTTAAACGGCTAACATTTTTTATCATGGTATCTATCTGGGAGCAAATTACAAAAATAAAGACTTCTGGCATTTTCTAATATTAACACCTATAAGGTAAGACTTAAATGCATTTATCCAGGATGAATTGTTGGAGGAGAGATATTCTCATGCAACATTTTCGTGTTATGAACAAGGAGCTTTTGCCTGGTAAACTCATGAGGTGAAATCTCATCCCTTGATCGTCATAGTGTGACAAAGAGCTATTGATTGAGAGCATATTGTCATTTAAATTACAATTAGGGATGGGTGAAAGGTGGTTATTCAACAATTCAAACCTTTCTTTTAATACTGTCAAGGACGACTTAACCTTCACCCAAACACACTTCTAAAACTTCTGAGTTTCAATATGTCTGCAATCAATGTGCTTTTCTTCAAGGATGAGAATCATGTCATTACTCTCAAACGCTGAAATTCGGTAGTTTTGAATCTGGTGGTAAAAATCTTTCAGAAGGCTTTGCTCTCAGTCACAAAACACTTGTGTCTCGACACAAATCCAGTACTACATTTGCACCTTAATATGAAATTAAATCATTCAGCACATTTTCCTAGAGTAGCAAGTTAGAAAAGCATATGCATTTTCAAAAATCAAGTGCTGTGTGGGTGATGTATGCTTTAATTTAGAGTAGTTTAAATAAAAAACCATCCTTCTGAAGGCACAAACGGCTATGAACCTCATGTCTTTTATTACTGGCCAAACAATGTTCAATTCTAAAGGCATTAGGCAATACGTATGTTAAACAAGACAATGGATAGAATGGAAAGGGTGAGTATGTGTGTGTGTGAGTATTTATGCTGTATTACAACTTCCTTGCATTTTGCAATACGAATACACTTCTTACATAATTTGCTGTGATACTTCAAACAGACAGACAGACACACACACACGGAGAAACAGATGCACACACACAGACACACACACAAACACGCTATGCCTGCATTGATAGAATGCCGGACTCAATCTCACTATCTTGCCCCAGCCAAGTTCCCTGCAGCTTTCACTGGCAATCGGATAGCATGAAGACTGCAGCTTTGATCTCCTACACTGAAGTACATTTAGAATTTATTGTGTCAAAGCATCTCGGTTCTCTCTTTCTCTTCTCTCTTTTTCTTTCTTCCCCCCTCTCTCTCTATGAGGCATGCACCTCTACCTGTTTCTCTAGAATGGCAGGCATTTACTAGCATGACATATAATTCCAGAGGTGCCTTTGGCAGCCTCTCATCCTCAGGGCAACCACTGTTCTGGCAGCAGTAGGTCAGTGAACAGTGCAAGGTCACCCAGTCCCATAGTCTTTCACCCCCTTCTCTTGTATGGGGCTTGAGCTCTAAGGTACCCCTTCACTGGCTTGACACATGAGATCATGGAAGACAGTCTCCAGCCCAGGCACCTAACAGGTAAGCCACAGCACTAACAAGAGAGGTGGTGGTTCCCATGGCCGGTAGAAAACCTACTATAGCAGTTCTGAGTAGGAAAACCTACTATAGCCATCCATTCTCACTGTCAGTAGATGCTTTCTTCTCACTCGTGAAGGAAACCTATTAAAAGAGCATTTTTTTTTTTGTACTGCAATGGTTTGTTGGGGCATTTACTAAACCAGTGGGTACATCCAATTTTACATTTTATTTAAAAACTCCGAGCAGAAAAATCACATGTGAATGCCATATTCACAGAATATGTTAGGAAGAGCGAGAGAGAAAAAAAAAGTATCAAAGGTAACATTGCCCAAATTGCAACTTCTCGTATCAGAGAATTTAGAGGGACTCTTTGTCACCCTGAAAAATGGGAAAGGAGTATCGCTTGTCAATATAAATAGGCAGTTCATGTTATCAAAACTTTAAGGATTTCTATTCATCATTAGTAAGGAAAATTAATTGTCTCATCATGACCAACTCATATTTACTAGTACATTCTCTTTGGATGACAAAATGAAAACTTAAACGCAAAATAGTTTTTAGGATTATTCAGGCAAGTATAATATCTAAATATTTAGAAAATGAAGACTTAGGAATTCAAGATATTGGGGGGAAGAAAGATGTTTTACTGCCGCCTTGTGGACAATTTAAAAGAACTGAGTATTTATTTAAACCAGTGAGTTAATTTATGAATCTTGGTCAGTAACAGAACCAGACAAAAATGAGTACAGGAGAGAGGTGGGACAGAATTAAAGATTAATTCATTGACTTTAGTCCAAAAAATATTTCCTTAAGCCCAAGGAGATTCATAAAGTCTTCAAGTGATTATCTCACTGTATTTCAAGGAATTCCTGACATCCACAAACAGGAGATGGGGAGAAAGCGAGGCGGACTTAAATATTGGTTAATAGCATTTAATCAGAAGAACATTGTCCTGCTTTTTTTTAATCAAAGGAGTTCCATAGATACTGGAAGTAATTCTGCCACTCTATTTCAAGAAAATTTACAAAATCTGTTAGTCACCATAGAATTAACTGCAGCACCAGAAAAGCAGTGATAAGAAAAACTGGACATATTCTAGGGTTCAGTCCAGCAATTTAGCTTACAATGTTTATTTAAACATAACATGAATTTATAAACTTGTTTTCTAGGGAGATTTATAGTGCTTTCAGATTTTGGCTGGATTGAAAAAGTTCATCTCGACTTCCTGCAAAGAACATGGTTGTGTAAACCACCTTCTTCTTAAATTTTGACATGAAAATTTTTCATTGCATACATTTCAAATTACAAACAAATGTCCAGGTGGATGCTTAATTTAAATCTAGCTATCAATATCACAGAAACAGCATCTTGGAACTTTTAGCATTACAGCCCCACAGAAATCCTTGTTGACAAAACATCAAATAATATATTGTAATTTCTAATTTCTCCTTGTTCATCTGTTAGATAAATATTTGAAACGTCTAATTAATCCATTAAGGAAAAAGGTATCTTAGCACTTTTGAGTAGTGACTCTAATTTTAAATTGAAAGAACAAATTAATACATTTTTAATTTAAAAGGTTTTTAAGCATATCAAGTTATACAATAAATGATTTAAACTTTAGAACATGATGTGCAATGATTTTTGTTGCCACTATTGGGTCATCATATTTTTTTCACTGGAGAGGAGCGGGGAGAAGCTTCTTCAGTGAAACAATTTGAAAATCAAACAACAAGGTAATCTCAATTTTGCTAAATAATCCAAAATTTAAGTTATTCATTTTTTTTATTATTAAACAATCTTGATTTGTGTAAGAAGTGGATATAGGAAAATTACTTAAATAAAACAAATATAAACCTATATTCTCTACCAAACAACAGTCAACACTTCATAAGCTACAAAGCTAGTGTGGTAATAGTCCTGATTTTTTCCTTGGTATTGAGCATGGAAAAACTTATGTAAATATCATTTTCAAAATTTCTGTCCCATTTTCGCAGTAGTAGAGAAAGCTTTCCGACTGTTGATAAATATACTGATTCCTATTGTTAACATAAGGGTTCAGTTCTATCTAAATTATTTTACAAACATGTTCTTCCCTGTCATCAGTAGGATAGTAATCACTTATTTTTCAAGGTCACTGAGTGTTCATTATATGCTGTATATTTTGGCTGCATTCTTATTACAGCCTCATTACAACCTATAAATAGCTTATTATCTTCTTTTCTACAGATCAGAAAATGAAGCTTCAGAGAGGTTAAGAAAACTAGCCATTGTCACACAGCCTTTCAGTGCTGCTTTTAGCAGCATCAATGACTTTGTGTACCTCTCTTCGTTCTCCACATATCTTTGGGGAATCAACATCACCTGTTTTTTTCAGTACGGGTTGGCAATGCCTTTTTTTTTTTTTTGCTCTGGCTTAAGACCAAAGACCATCCAACAGTGTTTAAGCAAGAATTGAACAAGTGCTCAATCTGTTTATTATTTACTGGTTAATTCTATTAATAAATATTTATTTAATGTCTTGTGCTGGGTATAGTGCTAGGAACAGGGCTACAGTAATGCCACATTCAGAATGGTAACTGCATTTTTAGAGCTTACAATTTAGACATTAAGTTTGAGAAACAGAGAATGAGCAGGACCCAGTCCTTCATGATAGAGGGAAAAAAACAGTAGCTTTGGAATTATATGAAGTTCAAGCGGCTCTGCTGTCTTCTGTTTCTGAGAAAGTTAGAAGCCATTTGTCTTCCATCTTCATTTCCTCTTCTGTACAAACAGGTGTATTCAGAGGCTTAGCATAAAGCATGTAATGTCCCTGGGCAAAAGCAGGTGTTCCATACATAGTGACAATTATTACAACAGGTAAGGGGGAGAAGGAGATGAGTAAACAATTCAGTGATCATGTGAAAAGTACCATCCTAATGGTATTGACAAAGTTTTCTGGTAACCCAGAGGGCCAGGTGCTAGAGAAGGTTGACAGAAATGTCACATCAGAAGTGATACTTGACTTGGGTCTCCAAGGAAAAGAAGAAGACTGCTGGGCAGAGGGACTTTTATGTACAAAGACATAGATGGGTGAGTATTTCTATGGGATCAGAAAGTTAGGACTGGGAAAAGACTGCAGGCAGTTTTCACAAGTCCTCAACTTCACAGTTTAAGGATTGTACTCTGTAAAGAATTTTGTAACATATTCCTCCTGTATCATTTAGGAATCTTTCACTGCAGGTATAAGTAAATGAAATTCAGGTGAGGTTAAATAAATAAGGTATTTCTTGGTTCAAATAACTAGAAATTCAAAAGTTTGCTGGCTTCAGGTGAGGTTTGATCCAGATGTCATCATGCCCTGTTCTGCTATTTTCTCAGCTCTTCTCGCTTCCATGGGGTGATGTCATCTTCAGGCGAGGTGCCACTCTTGGCAGCAATAATATCTGCAAGCAGTGAAGTCAGGTCTCCTGGGCCTAATAGCGTCACGTGCTCAGTCTCTTACCAAACACTCTGTCCTAGCAGGAAGATATGCTGATTGGTATAAGCATGCTCCAAGGGCAGGAGCACTCCCACCCAAAACACGTGGCCACAAATGAGGGAGGTAAAATATAGGAGCTGTGAGCCAAAGGGAAAAATGCAACCAACCAACATCTAATACTCTCTCCTTATATGATGGCGTCTCAGTTGGAGTTGATCCCTGAAAGGGCTGGCATCCAAGTCTCCTTAAAATGATTAAATTAAACAAAACCAAGAAGAAACAGAGTAAGTATATTTTCCTATTTTTACACAAGGAATATATCATTGACACATGTTGGAGACACAGCAATGAATGATATAGCTAAAAAGAATTCCAAAAAAAATTTACTGTCCAATTCATCAACGTGTATCCACAAAGGAAGGACTTCAGTCTGAATCAAGTACATTTCAAGGCTCTTAGAAGCACGTACTCCTAGAATTCCTCTTTAGTTTTTTCATGTTAATGTCTTTAGTTTTTTCATGTTAACAGAGGCCAGCGTGAGTTTAAATCTGATGGCAACAAGAAAATTGAAATAAAACATTTATTGTATTTTTACTTTGTGTTTCCCAAAATGTTTCCCTTGCATAAGCTTCTAATATCTATAGCTGTAGATGTGTCATCATTACTTAGGTGGAATGTTTGCATTATTAGAACCACATTAGTCAGTAAGCAAAAACACATGCCCGGGAGTCTAGTTATGAGATTTGTGCATGTTTTCTTTGAGTTGAAACAAAAGAATAATGACCAGCAGCATACAGCAACTTAGCCTTGTCTCTATCCTATTAGGATCATAGTCCCAGGAGAGACCTCTGGTTTTAAAAGCTATTTGCAAATGTAGAGCAACTTTTTTATTGTAATTTTTCACAAAGCAGTTTCAGAATAGAGCAGGGGGAAAGCCCAAAACGTCATGACTTGAGGATGTCCTTTTTTTTCCTGAAATGATTCCTGAATGACCAGAATACCAAGGAAAATCATGATTTGTGCTTCTCATTTAGTACTGTAGGGGCATTTTTCCATTTGCAGCTTTTAGCTTGTGAGAATCGTCTTGGAACGTTCAGATGGTCAGTGCACCTTGATTAGTTGGAATTACAGTAATGTGCTGAAAGTCAGGCCCCAGTTCATTTTTATTCCTAAGATGGTAACATGTATATTATCTTATCCTTAGTCCATAAATTAAGTTCACTGAAATATAACTTCATGAGGTCCCTCAATTCAGTGGTGTTTCTGGGTATCTTACTAGAGAGAGTCCCTAAATTTTTGACACTTTGGTTGGGATATCCATTCATTTACTGCATGTTTATTGATTCCTACTATATGCTGGGCATTGTTTTAGGGCTCTGCAGATGTGCAAATCAATACAATATCTATCGTCATAGAAACTGTGTCGGGAGAAGGTCAAGGAATAATTAATTCCGAGTTTGAGAAACGTTTTTAAAAAGAAAGGAGAGACTAATTAGTAACGAGAGCTCTGAGAACACATGAAAAATGGATCTAAACTAGTCTATGGGGCAAGTGGTCAGAGATGTTCCTAAGGAAGTGACTTTTAAGTTGAGATCAGATGCAGACAACTGGATTAAGAAGATGTGATAAACACACACACACACACACACACACACACACACACAAATGGAATATTACTCACCCATAAAAAGGGAATGAAATTCTGCCATTTGAAGCAACATGGATGGACCTAGAGACTACAATGCTTAGTGACATAAGTCAGACAGAGAAAGACAAATACTGTATGATATCACTTATATGTGGAATCTAAAAAATAATGCAAATGAATGCATATGCAACACAGAAACAGACTCACAGATATAGAAAACAAACTGTGGTTATCAAAGGGGAGATGGAAGTAGGGGGAGGGATGACTTACGGGTATGGGATTAACAGATACAAGCTACTATGTATAAAACAGATTACTATTTTTATGTATTTATATACACATATGAAGGATATACTTTATAGCACAGGGAATTATAGCCATTATCTTGTAATGAATTATAATGGAATATAATCTGCAAAAATACTGAATTGCTATGCTGTACAGCTGAAACTAACACAATACTGTAAATCAACTATACTGTAATTTAAAAAAAGATAGATGAGTATGAATTACCTGGGTCAAGTCTCTGACTTGAGAGAGAACAGGATTCAAGGCAGGATTCATAGACCAAAGCAGACCACCTGCAAGTATGTTCATGCCAGCAGTGACCCTAATGTGGTGGGGTAAGACAGATCCTGGAGGGCCTTGAAATTAAGGCCAAGTGTTAGCACTTTATCTTACAGGCAATGGGAAGGCAATGTTAGATTCTAATTTGGGGGGCGACACGAGCAGATCTGAATTGTACATGGTTTGTCTGGCTGCTGTAGAGGGAATGGCTTTCAACACATATGTAGATTACAAGTGGAGTATTTTCATTCTTGGTGTAAAACTCTATTTCTTTCTCCTTATTTGCTTCAAGTTGGCAGTAAGGATACCTGACCTCACGCCTTCCATCACCAGATCGAAAACCAGCAGATTCACCCCAACCACTGATTTCAACCAAAACTTTATGGAGTTGAGCAGTTTTGTGATTTATGTGTTTTTTTTCTTTTTTTTCTAGAGGCTCTCTAAGTAGTCTGGTTACTGCCAAGTTTACAACACGTAAGGGATTTCACCATGGAAGTTCTCTCGGACGTAGCCAGAACTAAAACCAACCAATTTCCAGCCTTCGAATTAGTTCCACTAAATTCTCTTCTTTTAATTATGCCCCCCATCCCATATTACAGCCCCAGAAGATTTTAGTCATATGACATACAAAATTATTCAATGACTGATTTTCTAATTTCACCTTTTAGGAAGTCTATGCCACTCGGTATATGTAATTACGAGAGAACTTACATGCCCCCAGCAAGAGACAGAAGAAGAATATATGGCCCAGAAGGATAGAAATGTTCCTCTTAATTCAGCAATTCTGTTCTTCAAGTCATTAACAGAAAATCAAATATATTGGACCTGATTATATAGAAAAAAATAGAACTTCCCAGTGTTCAGGTGAATTAGCTTTCCAAGGTGCAATTCCCTTTTTGCTTTGGCCACCAGGCATCACAAGGCTAGATTCAGGCACATATCTGCTCTTGTAAATGACACTTAACATGCTTCCAACACCTAATAAACCTACAATTCACTAACACTAATTTTTCCTTTTATTCTTTTGCCCAAGTTTTCTCTTTATTTACTTCTCATGAATGTATTTCTATAAGTAACTTAAAGGATTTTTTTTTAACAATGTGGGGGTATAAATAAATTAAGGTTTGGCTGTCTTAGATTCTCCCCAAAAGATGCCCTTTTAAGTGTATTAAAATATGTGTTAAATAATATTTCAAAATCAGGTTCCCTACTTTGAAATAGCTGTGGGATTGAAATACTCCAAGGCAACCCAAACAAATTAACTACACAAACTGCACCACCCGACCTCAAATTCTGTCTGCATGTAGCCAACAAGATGGTAAATGCTAGAATTTGGCCCCAGGCTTCTCAATAATTGATCTAAATGGGCTGTGCATCTCAACAGACTTTGCAACTGCAAGGTCAGATGGAAGGAACTGACCTTAGTGAACTAGGCTGGAGAACATTTCCCTGCTGTGGCCGCCCCTTCTGTGAGTATAAACAGGACTTCAAAGGGAAGGGAAAAGTCGGCCTGAGAGGGGTTTAGCCACCGGCACTGTCAGCAGCCCCCCTTCCCAACAACCAGCAGAAACCCTACGGGCCCACCAGCGTTTTTAACTAAGAAGGAAATATTTTTGTCCCATGGTCATTACAACCACTGAAGAAAAAGAGAGGCCATCCACTTTTTATCCTTTCTTCTGTAATCAACAGGTCTTTTCAAGAGATAATGTTCGATTAATTTTCTTTTTCTTTTTTTCTTTTTTTAACATTACACGGTTGGTAGTTTAAATGGGTTTAGTCACTTCTAGGCCATGGCTAGTTAGGATGTCAGCAGTGCCCCCGACCTAATGTCATGAAATGTTCAACAATGACTTTAAAATAAGTAGCTTTTGGGAAGTTATGTCTTTGAAGTTTCATTAATTAGTCATATCATCGGGAATGTATGGCTAAAGTAAATTACAGTGTTTAAAATATCCACTCTTTCAATGTGAAAAATGAAAAGAGCCTGCTACCTTGTCTTTACACTAATGAAGATATTATTAATTGGTTTAGCAAAAACATAGATCTAACCATAATGTGCAACAGTTATTAAAGATAATTAACTACAGATCATTGGTTTGAAACATCTAGTCCAAAATGATTTCTGAAGGGCACATTATTCTACGAGATAAAATAATTAAATTTCTAACTGCTGCACGAGACAACTGTGGCATATCTAGTGCTTTAATTTCTTTTGTTCTATTCTCAGGGTACTCTTACTGTGTTAGGTTTTGAAAAAGCTACCCGTGTTTCACAGGGAGCTCTCTGTTCAGCATGTTTTGCCGAAATCTTTCATGTCTATGGAAAAATTATGATTGAAAGAAAAGGATTACAATGACACTAGACCTCATAAAAAGCCCGCATAAATGGAAAGCCTCACATTTGCAAAATAAATAAGGGAAAATATAAGAATGAACTCGGGGATTAATGAATGATGTAATTATGTGCATACACAGAAAATAAAATTAAACAATTAGAGTAAAAACAACTGAGGCACTGAAACAAAAGGCTATTTTTTAAAACTGTAAGATTAGAGGCGAAAAATTCTGACCATATTTCTCAAAATTGTTTTACTTGGTTTTTACTATTTGAAGATCAGTTAAATCAATGGGGGAAAAATTAAGACTCAGATGCCAATAATAGTAGTTTTGTGAATCCTTAACAAAATTAGGATTATAATATTTAAGACTGCTAGCACATTAAGATGTTCGTTGATGACCAAGTGTAAAGTGAGGTCTGAAGACCACATTAGCCTCCATGTGAGACGTCCAAATTTTAAAATATTTATTGCACTATCTTGTGACCAGGAACTGGCTTTGTAGCAAAACCAAACAGTGAAAAATAGTAGGGATGTACTTACTTTCTCGAAGTAATTCTAATTTATATTAAGTCTCAAATCATAAATCCTGTCTTAATTTGTGGAGGCCTGGAAAAAGCAATGTGCTTAAAGGCCCACCTCAAGGCTTAGGTATAAATTATTGTTTAGAGAAATATTATTAATAACTTTAATCCAGTAAGTGTGCACTTGGTAAAACAGACCTTAAAATCCATAAAAATAAAGGCATTTCTTACTTGGACTAAAGTTTATAGACATGACTGAATATGAAGATTTTGAACTTGGGAAGTTTATACTGATATTGATACTTGGAAAGAACAAAACCAAAATATTTAACATGTCTTCTTTTGTCCAACATAAAAGCAGTAATGCCAAAAAAAAAGAAAAAGAAAAAAAAAGAAGGAGGGTAAAACAGGTTTTGAGGCTAAATATGAGTAAAGTCACTACAAGCTCCTTACTGTAGATCAACATTTCTGAAGATGTGTACTGTGGGCCGCTAGACACCTAACAAGAAGGAAAAAATGTCCTTTGGTCAAAGGTTTGAAAATACAGCATACGGAATGCTCCTTATTTGCAGTACACATAAGCAAAATCAAAGGTTCTGAAAAGTCCCGCAATCACAATATTCACTTAACCGAGCTCTCAAATGTTTATTTTCCTAGAACAGTGGTTCACAGGGAATTAGTATTCTGTATAACACTTAAGGAGACGGGGCTTTAAGGTCCCTTGGGAAGCTAAATTTGATTTGATTTCAGGGCCTCCAAAGTCCCTTTTTTTATTCCTCTGGTGTCACATTCTTTCACCTTCAGCCACAGATTCCATCTCTTCTTACTGAAACCACTTTTAAGGGTTTTGTTAGCTATTTGCAACTCAGGGAGTATTTAAGTTGCTTTATTGTCCTTCCTAGGGATATTTACTTTTCAATGTCATGTTCTAATTGTAGAATAAAAGACTTTAAAAATAAGAGAATACCTGGCATTGCAGAGCTTGGGGTGGGGGATTTTTAAGTCTCCCTGACAGTGTGACACAGGTCTCTGCTCTTTTCATAGATGGGGAAGGCAGAAGCTCCGATGCACAGCGGTCTTGGGCATGTAGCCACTAACGTCTAAAGCTGAGGCTTGACCCTGTCCTCTTATTGGCAAATTCAGGTCTGTGTTCTCTTATATTTTTGTACATACATCTAGAGGTAAATATCCTAAATGTAACCAGAAGTCCCAAACTTGTAGCCTCCCAGATGCATTCGACATGCAGATATATTTGTCTGCCCAGTGCTTAATGTAAAAATGACAGATTTAGTTGGCAACAGTTAAAATGCAGGAGATTCCAAATAATAACCTAGATTCCACCTTCTGAGAAAGCAGAGGGTCTTGTGATAGCAGACCCACTGGCTGGAGCTATTATGGTCATCCAATTTAGAAAGGGCATCCCGGACTTCCCTGGTGGTTCAGAGAAGAATCCACCCAATGCAGGGGACACAGGTTTGAGCCCTGGTCCGGGAAGATCCCATGGGCCGCGGAGCAACGAAGCCCGTGTGCCACAACTACTGAGCCTGAGCTCTAGAGCCCACGAGCCACAACTACTGAGTCCATGTGCCACAACTACTGAAGCCCGCGCACCTAGAGCCCATGCACTGCAACAAGAGAAGCCACCGCAATGAGAAGCCTGCGCACCACAACAAAGAGTAGCCCCTGCACGCCACAACTAGAGAAAGCCCGCGCACAGCAACGAAGACCCAACACAGCCAAAAATAAATAAATTAATTAATTTAAAAAAAGAAAAGAAAGGGCATCCCCTTCACTGTCCCTTGAGCCCTAATGCCCATCAATCCTAGAGCCCTGCCTTGACATGAAGTGACAGTAGGTTACCATTTACTGTTGTTGGTAACCTTGTACCAGGCTTGCTTCACTTACTTACATTTTGGGACTCCTTTTATTTTCAATCCTTGATCTCAACAACCTTTCTCTTATGGTCCTTTTCTGTTTGAAAATTCTCTTTATCTCCCTAATAGGGGATGTATTTTAAGTTGGTCACCAGAAAATTACCTTTAGCTAAATAACTGGAACCTAACCACACTCAACATTACGGGTGAAATCAAGGGCTCACCCAGTACTTTGGGTCACCCTGATTAAAACCTTTGGCTAGACCAAACCCAGCCTCACCAGCCTGCTGGCTATCTCCCCCACCAACGTCGCAGCAGGTGTGTGTCACTCACATTGCACGGGGCTGGGAAGGCAATGGTCATTTTAACTAGTGACCCAACGGTCTTCAATCAGAAAGTCTTTCCCCTTCGTATATGATTCACTCTGCATCTTTTCAAAGGAAAGACATAGCAAATAACTGGAACAATAGCTCAAGGGTTCATGACATTTAAGAAATATGGATGTTTCCTCCTCTGCCAGATTTCACTTTATATGGCCTAAAGGATGTGTGATGTGGGGCTTCCCTGGCAGTCCAGTGGTTAGGACTCTGCACTTCCACTGCAGGGGGCAGGGGTTCGATCCCTGGTCAGGGAACTAAGATCTCGAGTGCCGTGTGGCGCAGCCAGAAAAAAAAAAAAAGAATGTGTGATATATGTTTTCAACTAAAACAGCAGAACTCTCATGGGCCACATATTCATGCGGATGGTGCACCAGCAAGTGATGAGTCTGTGTGCAATAGGCAGCTTTCTTCCAGTGCGTTTCTGAAACTCAGAAAACTGAGTGGTCAAGAGACACATTATTAATGGGCTTCTAAACGCAGCCTGAGCTCCGAAACCTGAGCTGTGGCTCTTCCTGCCTCCTCTTTGGAGTGGCCGCCTTGCACCCGTCTGTCCTCTGTGGCTGCAGGAGTGAGCTGAGGGGAGGGTACGGATGCGCTGTCAGCAGATGGAGAGGTGGGGCCATCTGCTCGAACTCCCCCACTCATTGTTGGCTCAGTAGCGGCCGCTTTGGTTTGGGTCTTTTAACAGTTCATTTAACTGAGGAGGAGGGAGTGGATTCAGAAGAGGACGCCCTGGGTATTGGTGAAGTTTCCTCGCAGATGTTCTGCTCCTCTTTCTAATTGGCCCCTTCGTACCCCTTCTCTTTTCTCTAATCCACTCTTTTTCTCTTTCTTTCTTGGCAAGAAACTGCTACTCCTGGATGCTTTCTGAGTCAGTTCTTCCCAGCAATGACCCCAGGACACTCACCACCAACTATCACTGACTCATGGTATTTAAAATGCTGGGTACACAGTGTCTTCTGGGGTACTTCTGTTGCACTTGAACTACATCCAGTAATACTGGTTCTTACCAAATTGTCAATACCACAAATGTGTCTTGTTAACTTAGGTTTTCTAGAGGTTAAAAAAAAAAAAAAAAGACTCTGGAGCATTATTTCTGTTGAAGTTTTTTCATAGTTTATATTCTGGGCGGAGGAAAGGTTAGGTGGAAACTTCCATTTTTCAGTCCTTATCGCTTGTCTTTCCCTTAAAATGTGTCCTTTATCCTCGCTCTCTCTCCCATGTAAGACACTTCACCGTCAGGACAATGGAAATTGTGTTTAAATGAGATCACAGTGACTCCAACCCGCTCTGAATGTTTCCTTGCTTTTTGACTGTACAACTGAATCCTTATACAAAGAAATATTTGACTTTATTCTGGTTCAGTGACACACCTGTACAATGATCTCCTTCCCCTTTTCCTTAATAAAATTTTTTTTTTATCTGGCAGCTTTCTTTTAAAATTTAAGGAAGTAGCAAGAGCCAAAGACAAAGAAAGAGGCTTGCAATTTGAAAATGAATAGATAGAAAATAAAGAACGCTGAGCAGATATTAGGTCTTTTGTTTTTAATCTACTGTAGAAAAAGATGTAAGAAAAGTCAATGCTGAAAGAGAAGGTACAATTGGAAATTTCTTCCAAGAGGAAGCTTAATATTGCCAAGAAGAAAAAGAGTGTCCTGATCAATTTACCGATAAAAAAATTACATTAGGACACAGGCCACGATATTCTCCCTTCTTGGCTATAGTTTTTCCCCAGTCAGCGCAAACGTATCCAGATTCCTTCTTACCTCCATTTCCCCAGGTGGGCAAAGGCAACAGAACCACATGCACTGGGGCGATGGAATCCCTTTGAAATTCCTATGCTCTCTGATATGACTTTTGATATCTTGACTCCCAGCCAACCAGTCAATACCTGTGGACAGGAACCATGTCTAAATTGCCTACTGTGCAGGTTCAAAAACTGTATCCTAATAGACCAACTTATTTCATTTCAAAGGAATGGTGCCTTCTGCCACATGAAGGATGAAGGGTAAAAGTTATGAAGACTGATGACGTTTTAACAAGAATATTAGAATCAAGAGACAAATCTGAATCCTGCCTCTGTCCGTTACTAACTGTATGAGTCCAGGGAGTCAACAGGATTATCTTGTTTCCAGGTTCCTGTAAAACAGTAGTAAGAAAACAATATTCACTTCATAAGGTAGATTGGGGGGAATTGAAGGAGATGATGAACATTAGGCTTGAAAACTCAAACAGGAGCTGGGCAGGTAAAGTGAGTGAATCAAGTAGGCTGGGTATAAGACAATACATGGCAGCTGGGAGTCTCTGATTCCGAGGGAGTGGTGGAGTCACACCCAATAACCCCAAGGCCTTCCATCCCTCTAAACCTCTAAAAGGGCAGCTGTTTTATTTGGCTCCAGCCAGTTTCTGCAATGGAAAAAATGGAGACCTGGTATTGCCAGATTTTTCCGGGAAGCTGGAAATCCGGACTTTTAAGTGAAACCTTCCAATTTTCAGTTGTTGGTGATTAATTCAAATTTAAAGTACTGTGCAAGCCAAACAAAACACATCTGCAGGCCCCGTAAGCCCAGGGAGCCTCCACTTGTGACCGTGATAGATGCGAACGTGTCTGTAACAGAACCTGCCTCATTACAGACATACCATAAAATATTTCTCATTTTTTCCTTGTGTGTGATAGCCAGCATGAGAAAAAAAAATTGATTTGATCTTTCTAGAAAGGTATCAGGTTGCCCACTCTTAAGGCTCGGATTTATTAGTTAAGACACATACTAACGTGTTTACTGTATCTCACTGACCATGGAAATGTTTAACCCGGTTATAGCTTGTGCTTTAGACAATATAATTGGATCCTGTGACTTTAAAACAGAAGTTGAATTTTTGTTAGAAAACACACACTTCAAAGATAGCCGAGACACTTCTAAATCACGTCACGGAAAATTCACCCTTTCTGATGCTGAGCTGAGTTCCTTTGGATTCTACTAAGTGCGCAGTTCCTGTCTGGATTATTTTTCTTTGTCTTCAGAGAAGGAGGATCTTGTTTGAACGGGTCCATCTTCGTGGCGCTCCCTCCTTAAGCAGTTGAACTTACTTTTTAACTGTTACATGCCAACAAAACAGGTTGCTTAATTGGTTTGACCTTTCCCAGTATTTTTTAATTTTTCAATCTTAGTTTCATAGTTCCATCTGGCCCTTTAAAACGACATCTGGTTAACTGCACTTAACCAGCTGATCACTGTACAGTTATTTTTAAATGTAATGTATGCTTAAACAGATGTTATTTTTATAGATGTGGATCTAAACTGCACTTGTGTACTTGCTATGTCTGCATAAACTCTTTCTGCAATTCAAATGTTGACACCCAAAATTACATGCCAGAATGCTTATGAACTCCACTATTATGGTACTGCACTTTTGTGCTGCTTGTTAGGTAAACATCAATTCAGTTCTTTTTTTCTCTCTTCATTGCACATAAATAAAACATTAGCATTTAGTTTATAAAGTGATGAACATTTTGCTGTGTTGGATTTAGCTTTATAAATACAACTGCTGTCAGCAAGAAAAAAGGATTTATTGAATAAATAATAAGAAAGCTAAGGGAAAATGAAAATATATATATTATGCAAAACATGGTGTCTGTCAACAGGTCACAGAGGAGCCTCCATGCTTTTGGTGTTGCTGTCGGAGATAACTGCATCTCTGACATGCTGCATCTGAAGTGTTCTGGACCTTTCTCTCACGGTATGGGTCTTAGATTTAATCCAGGAAGCACGCTACAGAAAATGAATTTACTTTTTAGAACTCTGAAGGCTTGACGGTCTGGGGCATAATTAACATTTAGAACAATTTAAATGTCTCCTTACAAAAGCAAGGATGACGCTGAGAAGACCTGAGAAAAAGAAAACCCAAATGGTCATTCCATCCCACAGTTTTATTTTTGTCTTTTTCTATCAGGAAAGAAAAATGCAAAGGTGACAGTAGTCTGTGCATCAATGGAAAGGTTTTCCAATCAGGAAAGCAGCCTAACATCCAGTCTATCTTGTTTCAGGGAGAACACAATCTCGCGGGACTAAGAGATCTCCAAAGACTATCAGCATGGGTATAGTTTACCTAGGACACCAGGTTGAGTCTGCCTTGGGACAAAGAAAATGGTCACAGTTGAAAACAGTTTCCCGAGAACTTGAAAAGTCTCATTCTCAAGGTTAAAAATTGCTGTTATACATAATACCTCAGTAATTGATAGACATTTTCTCTCTCCAGAGTCCATTTTCTCTGAAAAACACCACTGAACATCTGTTCATAAACAGTCCTTCTGTGAAAACACTGACACAGGCCTTGAGCTTCTACAGGCTCAATTCCCCTGCCACGTGCAGATGGCACGATGTATTTATACAGCTGAAGCCTGGGTAACAGAAGCCCAGCCGTATCTCCAGGTAAGACTTCAGGCCAACACGTGCGGCTGTTCTCCGGCCTCGCCCCAAGTTGTCCGAGGGGTTCCTTCTGACACAAAGACAAATTGTTTCCTACTCATGTGTGGGATTCGTTGGAAAAAATGACCTTTGGCAATCAACGTCTAACTCTACAGAGGAAAGGACACTTCTCATCTTTTAAAAAGATTCCACACATTAATGAAAAACTAATTAGGTGACAGAGGTATTTGGGAAACTAAGTAGGGCTGTGATGATTCGGTTGC
This sequence comes from Hyperoodon ampullatus, assembly GCF_949752795.1. Taxonomy (NCBI): domain Eukaryota; kingdom Metazoa; phylum Chordata; class Mammalia; order Artiodactyla; family Ziphiidae; genus Hyperoodon; species Hyperoodon ampullatus. Next base: position 20,563,341 of record NC_136923.1, read on the forward strand.
TTTTTTTTTGGCCTCTATGCTTTATGTGTGATGTTGAACAGGAATTAATTATTACCACTAAAAGCAAAAAGTTTGGGGTTAAGGGTGTAAATAATTAACTCGCAACTTTTCAAGAATGACCATGATGGGGGAACATGTCATTAAAATGAAAGAAATGATTTCCCACATAACTTCCTATCGCTTCTCCTGTTACATGTGAAATGGAGATGGGTACAAGGATTGGGCTTTTTTTTTTTACTGAGCTTTTGTGGGGAAATACTCAAGAGGCTTGCCAACCCAGGTGAACTTTGGTTTCTTTTCCAATCTGGTTTCCCTATTAATCACGGGGAGGTTGGTTCTTTGGCCATCTTTCTCAGAAGCTAGACAAATTCCAAGGACAAGCATAGCCAGCTCCTCACAACCTGGAGAAACATGGACTCTAAGTAAAAGCAGGATGCTGGAGCTTCCGAAGGGTTTAGGGGCCCCGAAGATCACCCAAATAAACAGAACAAGGGAGCTATGCACACGCGTAACCTGGGTTTATTTGTACCTGTCTCTGTGACACAGCTGCATTGCACATGAGAGCTAGGATCAGGGAAACATATCTACGGTACCTTCATATAATATAAACTATTCATATTTTATTCCCCATGAACACCACAGGCAAATTCTTGTTATATTTGACCAGCTGGGGTCAAAAACATTACGCAGGGCTGGGAGGATTTTTGCCTTAGCTTCAGTCTCCATTGCACACACAAGTTTTTGGGTTTGTGCATTTCAAAGATGCTTTTACACCATGTATGAACCTCCAACTTATTCAATAATCTTCACATTGGCTTACCAGTTCAGGCTACAGAATCAACTCTGGTAGAGATTTGCAGGAGAAAACAATTTTGCCTCTTGAGTATATGATGTTTAAGTGTCCTAGGTCACTGGAGGAAGGCAGATGGACTAGAGGACCTCTGGAAAACTTCCTCCAGGGGGACAACTGTAGGAGTCTGCTTCTATATTACGGGAAAATCTCAGCGACATTTCCTGTCAGCCCTTCCCTAGTCATTCCCCACAAGAAACCCCAGCTAAAACAGAAGAAATAATCAACATGAAAATAAAGTTGAACCTTTAAATCAGACACCAAGACTGCTTGTCACTAAGTATTGAATTGCACTGTGGTTTAAATGAAATTATACAGTTAGGAGTATTAGAAGAGACCGAATGCAAATCATGTTTTACACTTGAGAAAACACGTGTTACGTTAGGCCAAATTTTTCTGGTTTTGGTTAATAACTTCTCTTATGGATACTTCATGTTTTTCCCCCAGGAAAATTAAAAGTTGAGGGATGTACCTTCTCTTCTACCTGATGTATGCACATAATAATGGGAGCCTAAATTTGCTGGAAATATTTTTATCATATTCTACATTACCATAATATAATGGGTTCATTATGGCATTATTTATAATAGTGAGAAAAATGGAAAGAATACTAATATCAAATAACAGAGGCCTCATTAAATAACTATTGACATGGGAAAATTATGTCATACGTTAAGTGGAAAATATAAAGATAAGTAATTGCGTATACACTCTACAATCTCAACTAGGAATATGACATAGATAGGCATGGGGAATAAACCTGGAAAAAATATGCTAATGTATTAAAAATAACTATTTCTGGGTGGTAGGTTTATGGGTTATTTAAATTTTCAGTTTCTTATATTTAGGTATTTCCCAGATGTTTTACATTGAACGTATACAATTTTAATAAACAAAAAAATGTGGTGAAAACATAATAAAGATATTTCTCCTAAGAAATGCATTTGCTATCTTAACAAGAGGAGTTTTGGCCCATTTAGACAAGAATATAAGCAGATATGGAGTATACTGAATTATCCTGTGGACAGAAATCTATGATACTTGGAAAGAAATGATTTAGGGAAGTCTTTTTCTTCCTAATAAGGTACCTTAGGATACAATCATCATTTGCTGCCTAGATACTGAAATGCATCCTAGGTGACCTTCCTGATTTTATTAATCTCTCCCTCCTTCCCTCCCTCCCTTCCTTCCCTTCCTTGATAAATATTTATTGATTACTAACTCTGTGCCAGGTACTCAGAATAGAGGTTGAAACCTAGGAATTTGTAGCCAAGGAAGATGGTCAATGAACAAGCAACAAGCTATTCAATGAATAATGTCACAATTGTGACAAATAATAATGTCACAATCGTGAGAGCTGGTACACCTGAGGAAAGCAGGGGTGAGCAGCCCTGTCATTTGCAGATGAGGGGAAGTCCTCTATATGGCAGCAACGTTTGTGCTGAGAACAGAAAGCATCAGAAAGAACGGACTGGTTGTACCAAAGGTGGGAGGACGCTCGAGGGAGCGTGCTGGTCTCACACTGAGTACTTGGCATTCCTGTCGCACACCCTCTAGGCACCCCAATAGGGTCTGACCCATAGGAAACACTCAAATATTTATGGAATTGGCTTGATTTGGAAGATATGCCATTTAAGTCTTCAAAACAGTAGGACCCAGGCAGACTGCATCAAATCCTACCATTCTGTAGGTAACCTGATTTCCACCTCTAAAAAGGCCTGCCTTCCATGAGGTCTACCTGACAACCAGACATACTCTGACTCACTGTCCCTAAATACAGAGGCTTTACTTGTAGGATTATGGAGAACTTGGATAGCTTCAAATGTACCCTCCATCTAAATGTAGTGCAAGTTTATCTCTATATTGTGTCTTGACGTACAGTCAGTAATACATATAAATATCAGCCTGTAAAATTATTACCGAATTCCTGGAATGCTCCAGTCAAATTTCTAATCATTATAATGCAGTGTCAAATGATCAGTTAGTAGTGTCAGCCTATGTGACTAGCTGCTTACAATTCTCAATGTTTGTCCTCAATAAAAATATTTTGGCTTAACCTCAAAATCATCCAAAAGACTAGACATAGGTTGGCCCAAACCACTCATTCTTCTTGAATTTGTAGAAATTGCTTTCCACAAAGAGGATGCCCACACAGCTGGAAGAAAGCTGAAAGAATGAAAGAATTTTTGCTCTGATGGTTGCCAAGAGTGACTGTTCCCCACTGGGTTGGTGAAATCAAGCATTTGCACCCTTAAAAATATAAACAGTTCTGTCCCTCGTCTTGGGGAGGGCAATCATTTATCTACTATTAATGAGGGAATATCACTCTCAAATAAGATCAAATTCAAGAACTAAAAAAATATATACTTTGTGATCATGAGCAATAACATATTTTTCATAGAAGAATATCGAGTAAGAGAAGGTCAGTGATGACAAATATGGGAAATGATAAACCTTCCACCTCCAATGAAAACAAGATGTTGAACATGAAACTAATATTTCTAGTGCCTAGTATTTAAAAATCCATCATATATAACTATTGCCTTCCAGACGTGTATAATTGATCCTACTCATATCAATAGTAAGTTCCTTTTCAGTTTTTTTCTTACGTTAACTTCTTTTTACATGGTATTATTTTCCTTAAATGGCATTTCCACTGACAACTACACAGAATGCACTGTATAATTATCGTGTCTTCAGTTTCTTCTTCTACAGTTCTTTTTAATTACAAAATAATACCCTTTTGAAGCATGCATCTTTGATATCTTAACCATCATTGGGTCAATATAGCAGTGTGCTCATTATCAATATATTTTAATTATTTCTTTCTTTCTAATGCCTCATTTTGTTTTCCATGAACTGCCAGGTAATTATGTTTGTATCAGGATAAATAATTAATGTTCTCTGGAGCAGAACGGCTATTACTTTCCTTTTTTCTTTTTCTTTTTTTTCCCCTCAGCCATGGCAACATAATAAATAGGCATTTACCTGGAGTGACTAAATGTGGTCTTTTCTTGGGGCAACAGTAACTTGGTGATTCAAGAACTGTTTTTGGTGAAGCTGTGAATTACCCAGAGCCAAGGTTTCTGGCTTCCTAATTTCTCTTTAAACAGAGCAAAGCTGCTTTCATTACACTGTTAAATTCTCCTCTGTCCTATTTCATGTCCTAATTCATCCCCTCAAAACAGGGTGTAGGTTCTTGAGGCTGTATGTGCAAAGGCTATTTACATGCATAAAATTACTTTATTATTTTCTTATTCAGAAAAATAGACCTTTAAAATAAATCCTGACTATATAAGGCAAGAAAAACATGAATGCTTTCAAAAACATTGATTGAGAAAAACTTATGTGTGAGTCACAAGATCAAAGACAAAGTAAAACAAGGTGAAGTTCAGTAGGGGAGGCTTTAGAGAAAGACCACGACATAGGTGAACGGAGCAAAGCAAGGTGTGGCACAGATCGCAGTAAATTTCATTTCTTCATTGTGTGAAAATTGCATCCTAGCAATTTGGAGTACACATTCCTCTAAAGTGTTATTGCAGAAGGAAGGGAAAGGTACTCTAGTACTAGTTGTGTGACCTTGTGCAAGTTACTTAACCTCTGTTTGCTACAGCTTTCTCATCTGTGAAGTAAAGCTAATAAGAGCAAATGAGCACACTTCTATAATGCCAGTTTCGTAATGCAGGTTGTTATTTAAAGACAGCTTTCAAGCCTATACTTCTTCAAGCTAAACATCCCAACATCTTCGGTCATCCCTCAGATCAGAGGCTTTCAAAGATCCTCACCACTTTGGTCACCCTCCTTTTGTCTGTGCTCAAGTTTGAAGGTCTCTGATGAACTCTGGATGCTCCAAAAAGAGTCTGAACTGCATAGAGCAAAACAGGGTAACTCTCCTCTCCCCTTTCATCCAACCAGAAAACTTAAATAGTCATGCTTTTAAATATTCAGCTTTCTGGTTTGATCTGTTTTTCTTCCGCCCTTTGTATTATTAAGTCTTATAAATGTGTTGCTGATTCTTTTCAGCGTCCACACATCTGCTGATGACTGGGCTTAGTGCCAGTGACACAATGTGGTAACGCCTGTTCTAATCCCTGCCTTTGTAACAGAGTTAAAGTGGAGACAGCCAAGGGTTTGCCTTTATTTTTGATAAGTCAATATTCTCATATATGTACAAGAAATAACTATATGGTAAGTCAATAAATCCCCCATTAGGAATGAAAATAGAAGAACCAGATTTTCCCTTTAAACCAATTAAGTGAGATGCAACAGGAGAAGAGCTGTTTATGGACATTTTAAAGACCATGATATGGGGAAGGGGATAGTTTACTTGAAGTGCTAATCTGAGACTGGTTGGTCCAAATTACATACCAATACTGTAGAAAAAGAAACTTCAATAAAAGGTTGAATTTCATGACTCCTATGGAACAATTCTGCCTAAGATTTATGGGGTAAGTAAGTATGGTCATTCCTGGATGATATGACAAATAATACTACCACATTTTATACTCTGAACCCTAGACCTAGATTAAGAATAGGGCACTATCTAATCCTCATACATATTTCACTAAATTCATGCTTATGTCGTTTCAGAATCTCACCTGTCCTAAAACCATGTTAATTCTTTTATAATTCGTACAAAAATATAAATGAGCACCTACTGACTGCAAGGGAATGCTGGGTTTCGATAAGAGCTTGTGTAATAGCATTTAGCCAGTATAATGTCAAACATATTATTGTGTCGTCTTTCATGAGGGATTTGCTACATTGCACGGTTCAGATCCGAGTATCTGCACTTCCTTCTAGAACCCTGCAAATCTCCACTCCTATCACTTGCAATATTTAAAGAAGAGGCAAAAAGGAAAAAAAAGAACAACAAAAAACTATGAAGTAATTTCATGCTCAGTGATATAAAAAGTGTTTCATCTTTCACAGAAAGAGTTTTATGCTGGGACTTAGGTAAATTCCAATGTAAAGAAAAATTTGCAGTTTCCTCTATGCTCCAGCTTATTCAAATACAATTTTTCCAATACTCCTATCTGAGGCAATATATAAGAAATCTTTAAAATGCACAGCTAATTTAATTATTATCATTTGTACTTTATTAAACAACCCCTTCCTAATAAGAAAATTTAACAAGAGGAAAATATGAAGAACTACTAAGATTGTAAAGATTTAAATCAGACAATTCACATATTTAAGACAGCCTGAACCTCTTAAGTACTGTCATTTGGAGGCTCATGACAATGTAAATGAACACTTTTAAACAAGATCAGGCAACATAATTTTGATCTTTGTATGTTCATCGAATCAGAGAGAAACTAATACACTTCAGGAAAGCTAGATTTTTCACAGAAAAAATTTAAAATCCTGGTAGTAATGTGATTTTAATAAAAGGCTCTCCCATGTAAAGGCTCACCCATTTCTTAAAATGGGTCCTGTCCCATTTACTAACAGCACCCATTTTAAGAAATGGTTAAAATCCTCTAGCAGCATAAAGATTGTCATTGTTTATCTTGTAAAATCATCTTCAGAGCAGCAAGATAATGCTTAGTTTTACAAGATTCATGCCTCAGTGGTGGGTGTTTATAACCAAGTAACAGATCTAGGCCAAGAAACCTACATAGTCAAACTAAATATCTAAGAAATCTGATGCAAAAAAAGGGGAGTTTGCACACATAAATTTTAAGCTTTGTATCTTAGAAATCAGATGGCTCTACGGAGTACTGTAAAAGTACTGTGAGCCACCACGAAGTTGTCTTCAAATGGATTCAATTGAATCCAGCATTTATATACAGTCACTCTGCTTTCATTATCTCTTACCTCATGTTCTCACTTTGTTTGTGACTTTATTTGCAAAACTGAGCTCCATTCATGCTTGGAAATAAACATTTTAGGCACTCCCAAAAGGAAGAACTCCAACTAAAGAAATACTTCAAAATATTTGAAATGACAGGGCATAAATTTCCCCCTGATTTCCAATGATATAAGATTACAAATATAATAATGTTCTTTCTCCAAAACTGTTTTAAAAAAACAAAAAAACATAACATGTATACCTCTTGGGAAAAAAGGCTGAGAGTGTTGCCTTTAGCAGACAAGTAGAAGGGAAAATTCTGTCTGAATAAACTTTTCAAAAATTGCTTCTTTGCATGTTATAAGTTTTGTCTATACTGATTGAATATAAAGAGGTTAATAATCTTGCACAGGACAACGGTGCTAGCAATTCAGTAACTGAATATTCCCAACAGAAGGACCCATTTTCTATCAGAAATAACAGAACATGTAAAAGTAATATTCATTAGGGAAAACACAATTTTTTGTATATATTTGAAGGGACAAAAGGGTAAATCAATTGAGGACCAAATATGGAGCTGAGAGATGACCGAATGAGGAAGCTGTGGTCCTGTCTCTTTACACTGACCAGTGACGATGCGGCAACAGGGACCATCGATATTCAGAATTCTGAACGGCTCCAAGTTAGACTACAGAATATGTAGTCACTGACAACTAATCTTAATTTTTTAATGTGAAGTTCTATGATAAAAGTTTCCACACTCCAAGAAGATGGAAAATATTATTACATTATCTTCTCAACAAATTAATATTCTGAAAGCTGTCAGGGTACCAAAAAAGTAATGTAGTCCTATAGTTTCCAGTACTCTCTAAATTATTCAAGTAAAGGATACAGAAAAATATTTTGCACGTAAAGAGAAACTTAATGTCAAATGTGGTAAAACATAAAACTCCTTACAAATTATACTTTTATAAAAATTTTCCCCCTGCACTCTTGGTCTGTGCCCATGTATTATTCACATTTAACTTTTGCTTGGCTCAGACTACAGATTCTGGCATTGGAGGTTCTGGGTTCAAACCTTAGCTCCACTATTCACTGGCTTGCTAACCTCAGACAAGGTATTTGTTCTCCGAGCGCAGCTCTACCACTGTAAAAATGGAAATTACAGTCTACATAAGAGTTCATGAAAAAAGATCAATAAATTCAGTTGCTATGTTATCCTTTTACTACCATTATTATCATTACTACTACTGCTCTAATTATTAATCCCAAAATTCTCATTAAAATACTTTTCTAAAAACAACAGATGGAGTATTTTTAACGTGGAGAATAGCATAGTTATTTGAATGATTTTAATCTGTGTCACAGCTTTGTGAGGTCCTACCTTTTTGATTTAAAAAATATCATGATTTCTAAGTGAACATTTGGTTTCCTATCTGTAAGAAGGGGATATGAATGTTTGCCTCTGGGTTTTCAGCGAATTAAATACGATTATGTATGGAAACCATCAAACACCCTGCAAAGCCTAGTAACTGTGAGGAAAGTAAGCAACTACAACTTTTGAAAGAAAAGATATTACCATTAAAGGTCTATAAATATTGTGGCAATGAAGCAATTTTTAAGATTTATGTGGGTTTTATCTGTCAGCTTCTCTCGACACACTGTGGTATTAAATGTATTACATTAAGTAGTTGAAATCAGATTGAATACAATTCATTCTGGTCCACTTGCTGAAACATGCCAATCCAATGTTTTCCAATTTTCTCACCTAATATTTCTCTTATCCTTTGGGGTCATGGGGTAATTTGTGCAGGGAAAATACTCTAACCACTGTAAAACTGATCAAAGTGTGACTACGAATACTGCCTTAGGACAAATGATTTGAACCCTTCCTTATCAAAACATCTGCAAATGTTCTCTTATATGTACGAGTCAATGAGGGAACATATGCTGAATGAATTCCCTTCTCCCTCAGAACACCTGATACACACCTGACACATATAATCGAATTCAAGAAAAACTGACAAATGATGGGAATTTTTAGGAATTAATAAATCATCTAATAAGACAATACTCAAATCCTAGAAAGCCAGAAAACATTTTGCATAGTCTTAACTGTAAATCCATTTTGCAATTTTGAGTCAATATGCTGGTTCCTGAAATATTACTGTATATAAATATTGCTTTTGCACCTTTTCCAGAATTATGTATGGTGGTCTATAAACCTCCCCATAGGCCACCAAAGGTCATTTACATGCAGTTTTAAATAATCTCAGCTTGATTTCTGTCATGTATTGGCATAGTTCATGTTTTTTTAGACATGTGTTTTTATTTTAAAAGAAGATCTATATCTTATTTTGCTAACTGGAGCCTTAAGTAAAAACAGGTAAAATATTGGCTTTGACTGTAATGAACAATATGTTTCTTTCTTTGTGTATGTGTGTGCACGTGCACATGTGTGCAGTACATATCTCTTATTGAAAATTAAGCTTTAAAATTACAATGTAATGAAAAAATGGGATGATTGGTTGACTTCTGCCATCTTTTTGTTCTAATTGATTGTCATAAGCTAAGTCATTGCTTGATGCTTTGTCCATACATTTTAAGGATTACAAATGAGTAGACTGGTCCTGGTCCATTTCACGTGTATGTGTCATTGAAGTGGAGTTGCAGTAAAGAAGTATAGAGCAAAAAAGGGACAATTTCCTTCTGAAAATCTAAATGTGAAGATATGCCTGATAATGTAGCTGTCAAAATGGCAAATAAAAAAAATATTCTAAAATCCAAATGGAATGTATTCCAGAAGGTTGGATAATATGGTCCATGTATCTACTACATACACTGAGGGCTCCTGCTCTATTTAAAGATCCAGTCTCCATCTTCACATTGTGTTTAACCTAATCTTAACGCTCACAATTCTAGGTTTTCAGCTCCGTGGTTTTACTTTCATCGATTTATTACTGTTTCTATTTTTCTATATCAAGTTTCTTATTCAATTATAAATAAAAGTATATGTTGATGGTGGTATTCTAAACATATTACTTTGAATAATAGGAGTGTTTATTTCCTTTCAACTCTAAATGACATACTTGGTACTAGTTAAATGTTCTCTGACAATATAACAAAATATAAATCACCTGGTGGAACCCACATCCTAAAATATAACCCAGTCTATACTCATATGAACTCATGGAAAATTCTTTTCTGCACTGTTTGAGAGTGTATGCTTGATGTTTTACTACTGTTTATTTTTCAATAACTAATCACCCTTCTTGGTCTTCCAAAAGTTCCTGGTATTTCACTAGTTTACACATCGATTGAATACTGTTCCCAGAATTGCTTTTGGCTCTAGGCCAACAGCTGTGATAATCAGCTATAAGATTTATTCCAGGAGAGAAGTGTTATAAACATAAGGATTCATAAGGCAGCATGCTAAAAATGAATACTAACGCTTTCTATGAGATGCTTGAAAACTTTTTGTGCCTTCAATGAGCGCTAATGCCAGTCTTTATACTCTTCAACTCCATGTGAGCTTTGATTTTGTGGAAAAATGGCATGTTCATTAGATTTGGTGATTTGATATTTGCATTAATCATTATGAGCCGGTTTAGCAAACTGAAATGATTTAATTTCACAAAGGCAAATATAGAAAAATCACAGAGAATAATTTAAAAGCCCCACCTTTATGGAAATTAAGGGATTAACTGCTATGCATGATCTGACACATTTACTGCAATAGGATATATTATTATATTGGTTGATGGGTGGAGTAAAAGTATAAAGGAAGCCAAAAAAATTCAAAGGGAAACAGTTGGCAGGTAAATGCACTGAGCTAGAAATTAATAATAAGGAGAAATGAGGTGAGTGGAAAACAGGACACACAATCAATTCTTAAAGACAAGACACAGAAATAAAGAAAAGTAACTCAGAGTTTATAGGCTGAGAAGAAAAGTTTGCGGAATATGAATCTTAAGTGGGGCAAAAGAAAATAGATGCCACTGAAACATCGGAAAGGTAGAGAAATAGAATTCAATTAAGGTAATTTACGGCTACATAAAGACAGGTGTTTGGGGAAATTTGGGGGGCTGCAGAAGAATTAAGGAAGAAGTCTAGAAAGCACAGTGTCAAAACTACAAGACTAAAATGCTTTCCACTGTATTCATCCCTTTGGTGGGCTCTATGGGTACCCTAAGGTCATTCAGAGTTCACCAAAACTTCCCCAGGAAACAGCCTCAGATTTCCCAAACATGTGTTGAAAAGCTCTCTTAATTTTTCCTTTTCAGTACGTATCACCCCTTGCAATTATTTACCTGTGTCATGACATAATTTTCTCTCCCAGAGGAATATAAACAACAGAAATTCTGGTAGGGCAACCTCACCATTAGAGCACAGAGTTTACTGCAGCACCTGGAGGACAGCAGGCATTCAGAAACAATTTTTGAGTGAAAAAAATAAACAAATGAATGAGTACACGGTTGAGTGAAAGGGCTAGCTTCCCCATGTTCAGTAATCCTGCCTGAAATTAGGAGTTAGAGTAACAGGAAGAGAAAGGAAGGGTTAGGTACAAAGACAAAGAAGGATTCTTAGGAAGGGCTTGCCGATAGTTGGGAAGGAGGCAAAAGAAAAGACCTGGGGAGATAGAGCTTTAGAAGTTGAAAAGAATAAAGGTAGACAGTGGAGGAGATGTGGAATAGAGGAGATAAACAGAAATTATAGTTGAAATGTAATTCCACACCAAAAGAGGCATCTAACAAAATATGTTGCAACACTTATATGTCTTGAGTATTAAAATCTCAAATATTGTCAACATTGAAATTATAAATAGGAAAATCATAAAGTCTTATACTTTTGGCTTTTCTCCAGTTCTTTTTTTTCAAGCAAACTTCAAATGAAAGGATGACAATAGTTCTCATTTACTGAGTGCATATTATGTGCCAGCTACTGTGTGATTCTTGCGTGTGTCTTGTTAATCCTCATGATGGACCCTAGGTGGGAATTACTATTGTTATCTATGTATTCCAGCTTTACTAGCTCATTTCTCTCTCACTCTAGGACTATCCACAGCCCGTACCCCAAACCCTACTCCCCGGAAATTCCTTTTTAAGAAGCCTGCTTGTGTCCTGACTGTTGCCAGCTCTTTACAGAACTTGTTTGACCTGTTCACAGACCATAGAGTGAGCATGGGAAGATCAGATTTAGAATGGCATTGCTGACACACTACCACCCTAAGGATATCTCTGGTGTCTTTCTCTGCAGAATGATGCCTAAGAGAAAGCAACTTATTAAGTGCATAGCTGTGCCAGCCAGGTGCATCCGAAACAGTAGCCCACAGCTGCTAAAAGCAGAAGCAGTGGCATGAAATGAGCGTGTTTGATAACTTCCTTTCTGCCTATCCAGTTAAGCCGCTCCCCATCTCTGCAGAGCACCGCAAGAGAACATCCCACTAAGAAGGGGGGTAAAAACAAAAATTTTCACCTCACCCCGAGAATACAAGAGATTTCCTCAGTTGTAGGGCATGGGGAACAAAGATGCTGAGGTGATAGAATAAGGGTCATATTGAAAGGTATAGTGAAAGGGCCCTTCATTCAGAAGTACAGTTAATATCCAGCCACCCGGCCTTCATCTGAACAAGCAATGCCCTGGAATCAACTGAGAGCTAATTCGGTGCCCTCCAAACCATGCAGTTGCCATTCAACCGAACATCATTTATGCCAGCTCAAAAGACCCATGTTACTCACGGAAATCTCATTTTTTCATATTAAACACTGGAAGAGATTTAACAAGAATATAAAGGATCTGGGCTTCCCTGGTGGTGCAGTGGTTGAGAGTCCGCCTGCCGATGCAGGGGACGCGGGTTCGTGTCCCGGGCCGGGAGGATCCCACATGCCGTGGAGCGGCTGGGCCCGTGAGCCATGGCCGCTGAGCCTGCGCGTCCGGAGCCTGTGCTCCGCAACGGGAGAGGCCACAAGAGTGAGAGGCCCGCGTACCGCAAAAAAAAAAAAAAAAAAAAGAATATAAAGGATCTGAATGAACTATATGTATCAAATATGAATACTACAAAATGACTGAATATATATTTACCTACATACATATATATAAGTACTGTATATATATTGTACTTGAATTAGAGACAGCCTAGAAGAAAAGCCTTAAAATTACAAAAATGCCCATTTCTTCATTTTAAGTCTAATACAAATATAATCAAATGTATAATGGAAACTGGAGAAGTTGACAGAAAAATTCTAAACTTCAGTAACTCTTCACACTCAGCTTTCTTTCCTCCTGCCTCTTTCACAATCTTAACACTCATACGGCAGCTAAAATGGACTTCTCAGTGTTTCCTGAATAAATGCTGTCCCCTTTCTTCCTGGTGGGTAGTCAACTTGAACTCATTCCTCCAGACCTCTTTCAAGTATCAGTGGCACAGCCCAGCATTGAGAACAAGGGCTCCAGGAAACAGGTACACAGGCTTTATGGTTTCTTCCAGGTGGTGTGAAGTTGGACAATTAACTCACCTTCTCTAAGCCTCCTTAAGCCCAACTCTAAGACTGGGAAAATATCTGCACCATCTACATCCAGAGAGTAGAAAAAAGAAAGCCTAGGAAAGTGCTTTGTAGTGTCCACTGGGTACATCCAATCATGATACCTGTCCTTCTCAGCTCTCTTTGGAAAGGAAAGGCTGCTAGGGAGACGATTCAATCCCACTTCTCAGTAAACTGAACTGAAAGGACTGAAAAAATTTCCCTGGGGGGAATAAAAAGAGTAAAGGGAGAGGAGAATGTGGAGACAGCCAAACTACATTAATAGAGGATCACCAGAACAAAGTGTTTGTACAACCTGATGTCAAATAATATTGATGGGTGAGACTGTTCAGACCCAACCTTCTGCAGAAAACAACTGAAAATACTGAAAACACAATTTTAACACCTTCTTTGGCACTTGAATTTGCTAATAAGGTAGTAAGGAGTTATCACAACAGCAACTGAATGGAAGTGGGAACCCAGAGAGACAGTGGACCCTCAGAGAACTTGTATAGCCAAGAGAACTTGAGCTGTGATTTTGGAGATTTCACTGGGTCCAGAGAATTCAAAGCTGGGTCTCCCCAAAATACAAAGTCTAGGAAGACAGCTTTCCTTCGTACCACTGAGACCCAGCAGGGCTTCACCCTCTAGGTAAGCACAAATCCAAGGGAGACTCACCACATCCCTCCCAAACCCAAAGGCCTTACAGGAAACTGTCCTGTTGCTGAGCAGAGCAGGGACAGAAAAACATCTCTGAGAAATGACAACCATGAGCCTCCTGTTACAGGGATATTCAAGAACAAGTAAGAACACCTGGCTGGTCCCCAAATCTTCTTGCCCCCAAATCCTCAGGCCTTGAACTGTTCTGTATTATTATTGTTGTTATTATTATTGCAAAATACATAGAACATAAAATTTTACTACTATAACCATTTTAAAGTGTGCAATTAATGGCATTAAGTACATTCACAATACTATGCAACTATTACCACTAGTTCCAAAACATTTTCATCACCCCAAATGGAAACCCCATACCCGTTCACTGAATTGCAAAGGTTCAGATACTGGAATCATCAAGGGCAGATTAGAAAACAATGCATTCAATTTTTTTTTTTTTAATTTCAACTTTATGCAATGAGTTGGATTAACAAAAAGTACTCAATAAATAATAAGATAGTTGGAAAGTAGATAAGGAAAAAACTAGGAAATCTGCATGAAAATGCATAAAGTTGGGCACACCAAAAACTAGATAAGGGCCTCCCTGGTGGCGCAGTGGTTGAGAGTCCGCCTGCCAATGCAGGGGATACGGGTTCGTGCCCCGGTCCGGGAGGATCCCATATGCCGCGGAGCGGCTGGGCCCGTGAGCCATGGCCACTGGGCCTGCGCGTCCAGAGCCTGTGCTCCGCAACGGGAGAGGCCACAACAGTGAGAGGCCCGCATACCGCAAAAAAAAAAAAAACTAGATAATATCAGGTACCTGAATAATCATTCTATGTCTTGGAGAATATATTTATTATTTTTAATTCCCCGAGATCCTACATCTGATCTTTCTCAAAATATTATTACTCCTTAATATTAGATTGTGCTTGATATTGAGCTCCTGACCATCATAACATTGTTCTTAGGTGAAAATATTAGCTACTTTATGATATTCAGCATTTCAAGCATATTCCTGGAATGTGTTAGGATAAAAGACAGACATTGTTGTATAGCTCATTCTGTAAGCTCCAAGATCCATGGAAGGACTTGGAAATGGAGTAAAATCCACTACCTAGGGCCAAAAAGCAGTTGTAAAATATTAACTTCTAGGAAGTCAGGTAGCTATTAAAGCTTACTTTCATTTGTAAAATTAAACATGGGCACAAAAACAGGGGCACAAAAACAGATGAATAAAATTTAACAGGCAAGCAAATAATAAAATTCAGGGTATTTTAAAAATTATGACAAATACCTTGAGGCGTTTTATTGGACTAAATTTTAAGAATTCTTTCCAAATGTGATCCCTAACCTCCTCCTGATAAGTGTATGCACAAGGCCAAATCAACTGAACGAAAAATGAAAACTTAACCCATCACTAGATTGCCTTGTCTCCAGAATGCTACATATCCAGATGATCCATGTCAGCATAGCTTGTATCCTGTTCTATATCCACCCACAATGGAAAATGAGGTAAGCATTAAAGATTTCAAGGAAAAAATATAATTTTTACCATCAAATTAATATAGCAAGATATTCCATAATATGATATACACTTAGGCAAAACTGGTTCTATTAGACTCCCACCTACTTAAAGAAAGAAATATCGATTTCTTATCTCACGTGACCAAAAACTATACAAAATTTTACGTTCAAAACTGAAGATGCGTAACAGAAAATAAACAAAAATATCTGAACACTGGCAGTCCTTGCTTTGCATGGCATTGGGTTAACTGAAACTCACACACTGAGTCCTCTCTAAAACCAGCACTGCCTGTATTCTACACAGCTATTTTGCACAAATACAAGCATACGCCAAGGAGCAAAATGTAATAGTCTCACTATGTGGATGAGATATGGAACTCTCTGAGCTATTTAAATTGTTCTCTGTTTTCCCAAATACCATTCTGTTTTTGTAAAATACGGAGGGAGGAAAGGAATTTCATTTGCACACAGTTACAATGATTAATTTAAAAAAATGCTGTTTTTATCTGAAAATATTATTCTGGGGTCTATTTAATGTGACTGAACAGACACAGATTACCATATATAACCTTAAGTGAAACTGAAAATGCTCATTCCCGCGAGCTTTATTTTATACTCTGAATTCAGTTAAGTATCTCCTATTCTGAAAGGCTCTCTTTTATAAAGGACTCTACAAGCACAAACAGATGGATTAATTACATTAAAAACTGACATGTTAAGTATAAAGTTAAAGAAGCCAAACTTATGCAAATAGAAAATTTATCATTTAATACCCAATTGAATCTAAATGAATTCTTTTTTTTACTGTCATCAGGTTTCAAAACATTTCAGGCATGGGCTAAGAGGCAATTTATCTGGCATCATAGAAATCTGAGAAAATAATCTGTCCTTCCTTTTAGATTCTGAGCAGAATCAACTCCTATGTATAGACTAATAAAAATAATAAAAAAAACTTCAGGATAGAGACTCTTTTTAGAGAGCAGATCAACGTAAGGAAAATACAGACCATTCATTTCCCCAAATCAGCATTTTCTTTTCCAAACCTCATTGTCCTTATCTCATATTGCTGGAAAAATAGCAATTACAGAGGAACAGAAGGTTTGCTTTTCTCCAGAGCACTTTCATGGGCAGAGTCACCAATTAAAAGTATTGCCAGATTTCAAACGATATCATAAAAGACAAGTAATTTTTTCTTTCTCATTTTTATAAATCACAAGGAAGGAACATAACTATCTACTATAAGCCATAAATTTATTAAATTTCTCTACTTATAACTCACTTATTTGCACAACGGTAACTGTTAACTACCCCCACCAGATATGCAGTGCAGTGGTTAAGAACACAGACTCTGAAGCCAGACTGCCTCAGCTCACATCCCACTTCTGTGATTATCAGCTATACAACCTTGGGCAAGGTTACTGAACCTTGCCTCAGTTTTTTCCATCAGTAAAATGGAATAATAATAGTTAATATCTACCCTATACAGTTAAGAGGATTAAGTGAGTTAACCATAAAAAGCACAGAGATGAACATAATAAATGCTCAATAAACATTGCAAAACTAAAAAGAAAACAATCACAGACATCTGGGTAATGACAAAACTATTGTAAATGGATAGATTTCCAATTTGACGTAATTGTTTAGAATCTTCCTATTTATTTACCATTCCATTTCCAATCCTCCTCTTCCAAAGTGTCCTATTTGGGTAACAATAGGGTAGGCCCATATTTTATCTTATCTTCAAAACTCAGCCAACTTTTCTCAGTCACAACAGGAGGAGAGCATGAGAGGAGAGGCAGGCATACATCACGATCTGCAGGGCATAGTGTGAGTTGGCAGATGAGTTATCTGAAAAGATTCGATGGACATTTTAACTCGGAGACTAGTTCTCATACACTGACCCAAAGAAATAATTTGTTCCTTACAAAACAGCAGCATCCACAGTTTAGCAGCTGTCAAGGAAAATGGAGCTCTTTTAAAGCCAAGTCTAGAATTGGAAGTTTTATAAAAAACCAATTAAAACAAGATTTGGAAAATTATTTAAACAAATTTGTCAATAATGATCTCATATTTGCATGTGCAAATCTGAAAACTCCCTTATGAACATACCAAATGTGAAGACTTCTTTTATTTGCAATAATAACTTAATAATAATGGCTGCTATTTAAGATATGGTAGCATTTTGATAAACCCTCTGTATGGATTATGTCATTTAATTCATATAGCTCTGTAGGGCACTAACTATTAAACCTTATGACATAAAGATTTCAAGTTACTCATCAAGTGGCCATAGTCCAGATCCGAAATCAGAGTCTTCTGACTTAAGAGTCCATGCTCTTAAGCCCTGTTCCATAGTCACAAATTTTTGTAAATTATTTGCTTGATCAGATTCCTCTTGCTGTAGAAATTATCATGGTGCCCTTTCTAACCTTACTCAGACAGAAGAGAATTCAGCTTTCTTTGGGAGAGGTACCTCCACCTGAAGAATTTCCAGGGCACATCTCTGTGCTACCTGGAACCTAAATTCCAGAGAACTGGGTTTACTGTTAATCTACTTTTATTCTTCAGATGTCAACCTTGTTTCGGACATAAAAGAACATGAACTTCTGAAGCAATTTTCAAGGACTTCCGATCCTTTTCCCTGGTTTGAACTTTCAAGTACTAAGATTTGAATTATATGCCAAATTCTCAAATCAGATATAAAAACTTTGAAAGACTTAAACAGCTTTCAAGATCAAGTTGAGAGGCTAGATATATCTGAAGGGGAAATGAAATGGATTCAATTTTCATGTTAAAATTCAAGTTATTTAAACTTAGCTGAGGTGGTTACTCCCAAGGTTTGTGTGTGGAAAACAGACAAAAATATTCAGTCCATTTTAACAGCGAGAATATACGGACTAGATGGAAAATTTAATGTGTGCATCTTTCTCTTGGTTTTCTTCTTTGTTATTAATATTTCAAGCAACAGCTCCATGCTGCCAAGTCATCACACTACACGGAATTTAGAACTCTTAAAATGGGCACATGCTTTCAACAGAAAGATTCCCTTACCATAGTATCAGTAATTTCAGGCACCTTATTTAAATGTCAGTGGAAATTTAGGTTGCCCCTACAATATAACAACTTCCAAAAGTAGAAATGTGGTTCTAATATAAATGCTTGCAAATATTACTGTCGTCCTCCCTTGGGCTATATTTATTTCTGAATAATGAAAATGATAGTTTTATTTTAGCAAGAGCAAGTATGGAAATCCTTAATTTAAAAGACACTGGTATACCTCACACCAGTCAGAATGGCCATCATCAAAAATTCTACAAACAATAAATGCTGGAGAGGGTGTGGAGAAAAGGGAACAACCCTCTTGCACTGTTGGTGGGAATGTACATTGATACAACCACTATGGAGAACAGTATGGAGGTTCCTTAGAAAACTAAAAATAGAGCTATCATACGACCCAGCAGTCCCACTACTGGGCATAAACCCTGAGAAAACCATAATTCAAAAAGGCACATGCACCCCAATGTTCACTGCTGCGTTATTTACAATAGCCAGGTCACGGAAGCAACCTAATTGCCCATCGACGGACGAATGGATAAAGAAGATGTGGCACATGTATACAATGGAATATTACTCAGCCATAAAAAGAAACGAAACTGAGTTATTTGTAGTGAGGTGGATGGACCTAGAGACTGTCATACAGAATGAAGTAAGTCAGAAAGAGAAAAATAAATACTGTATGCTAACACATACATTTGGAATCTAAAAAAAAAAAAAAGGTTCTGAAGAACCTAGGGGTAGGACAGGAATAAAGATGCAGACGTAGAGAATGGACTTGAGGCCACAGGGAGTGGGAAGGGTAAGCTGGGACGAAGTGAGAGAGTGGCATGGACTTATATACACTACCAAATGTAAAATAGATAGCTAGTGGGAAGCAGCTGCATAGCACAGGGAGATCAGCTCCCTGCTTTGTGACCATCTAGAGGGGTGGGATAGGGAGGGTGGGAGGGAGATACAAGAGGGAGGGGATATTGGGGTATATGTATATGTATAGCTGATTCACTTTGTTATAAAGCAGAAACTAACACACCACTGTAAAGCAATTATACTTCAATAAAGATGTTAAAAAATAATAAAAAAATAAAAGACACTGGTAAATCTTGTGTAATTGCTTCAGCATTGAACTTAACACTGAACTTTCCTTGTGAACTCATATATTCAAACAGATGGGTAGAGCAGGACTGTCCGTGAAAGTTTTTAAAGATTAACCATATTGACCCCATTTATCTAGTAAGGTATGGGGAATTTATGGTAGGTATAGGAAGCAGTGCTGTATGTACACATGTGGCTCAGAAGAAAGGGCACCCATGGGATGAAGGGAGAAATTCAGGAACTAAATGCAGAAAATATTTGTTGCTGAGGAAGAGGATAGAGGTATAACAGGGATTTTCCTCTGAGCATCTGCTGTATAGCTTGGCACAGACAGACACTCAATACCAATTGTAAAACTGGCAAAGGAGTAAACAGTCATAGGAAGGAGGATAGTTTTGCCTTCTGATGAGTCTAGGAAGTTGTATTCTGCTGCAGAGTAAGACACCTTTTGAAATGGGCTATAACTTTGAAAAATGATTCACTATTTTAAATAATCATTTCCTTTCATGAATAAAGCAAAGCCTTTTCATAGTAGGAAATGTAGAAATATACATATAAGAAGAAATAAAAAATATAAAAACTGCTTATAAAACTACCTTCGGAGATAACTAGTATTAAGAGTTTCATGCACCCTCTAAAAATGTCTGTGTGCATGTGTGTATATGTTTGTATGCTCACATGTTTATATAAAGCATGAATGGAAACAGAAATACGCACAATATTTTGTAATCTACCTTCTGCATATGTTGGGAACATTCTCCTCAGTGATAATAATTTTTTTCTTCTAAATTTAATGTCTATTTGTAGGGCAAACAAGAATTCGAATTCTAGACTTAATACTGGACCACCTTTCTTCTAGACCAAAAAAGTGGCTGGAAATGTTGAAAAGACATAAACTTTAAAGCGAAGAAATCTTGTTATATTGGATTTACTACAATCTAAAGAAATGAATGCTGGGCAAAACCAGAAATATATTATTCACACATTGGATACTGACAAAACTCCAGAGATAAGGGTAAGATGTGCTACTGAATCTAAAAAGGAACATGACTCATATTATTTCTTATCCACAGATTTATCTAATAAGCATTCTTTCCTTTAATGTTTAGGAGACAGTAAAAGTACAAATAAAAGTCAGACTGCCTGAGTTTGAATTCTGAGTCCTAAGCCTCAGTGTGCTCCTCTGTAAGATGGGTATGATTAACAGGCTGTTGTGAGACCAAATGAAATACAGGGCTTGGAACAGTGCCTGATGCAATCCACATATTCCATAAGTTAGGCTGTTACTGTTATTGTTTGCTTAGACTCCAGTAACTGACTACTGTCATTTGATTACTTGGAACTCCCCAACAAAATTTTCCAAATAGAATTACCTTCCTTAAGGAGAGGAATGACAACTTGGTAGCCGCCTATCATAGCTGACTTATAATGGGGTACAAAGATAAACAAGCAAAACAAATCAGACAAAGAAAAGTTCTCCTTGGACCTTACTTATCCTGCAGGCTTTAATTCATCCTATGAGCTACCTGATAAAATCCCTTG
Organism: Hyperoodon ampullatus; assembly: GCF_949752795.1. NCBI lineage: Eukaryota > Metazoa > Chordata > Mammalia > Artiodactyla > Ziphiidae > Hyperoodon > Hyperoodon ampullatus. Next base: position 20,584,378 of record NC_136923.1, read on the forward strand.
ATTAAATTTTAAAACTTAAGTTAGCCAGTGCTGTTTTCTGTTGTTAGCAATTAAAGATTACTTGTTGTTATACTGACTCGGACGCTCCCAGGGCCAGAAGAGACGGTAGTGTTGTTCACTGGGGACAAATGTTTAGAGAGAAGTTATTTTGTTAGTTGGTCAGTTCATAGGGAATCTTTCCATGTAATGACAGTGTTTCCTTCAATATATGACCTCAGTGGTGGGAATGTGAAAACTGAAAACTCATGTAAGGCACCAGTGCAATTAGGACCATAGATTTTGGACTTGATACCTGGGTTCCAAGTATCAAGTATTCTGCAACAAATCATGGAAATTCTCAGCACTCTATTTCTTTACCTATAAAATTGGGAAAATAATCATTCTAAACTCAGGGTACTGTAAGTGTATTATGTGCTCAGTATACTTCCAGGGTTGCCAAAAACAAGAGGGGTGCCAGAAACAAGAATTCAATAAATTCTAGTAATAACAATTTAAATAATGGTTAATAGCAAGAAGAAGAACACCCTAGAACCAGCTCTGTGTCAAGTCGGTTCTGTAAAGAACAATGTTAGTGAAGTCCGGTGAGGGCCCTTAGTAAGTGGGCTTACTGCTCAACCCAACACGAATCTGAATCCTCTGCTTTACCAATGCACTTTAACGGATGCTTAGTTCTGGAGGAAACAAAATGAAATATAGTAGCCATTAAATTAAATGTGAGTGATTGACTTTTCCTATTAAAGGGCAGAGATTATATCATTGGATTAAAAGAACCCTAGCTATACACTATTTCTCATTTAAAATAAAAAATGTTAAAAAGTAAAGGAGGGGCTTCCCTGGTGGCGCAGTGGTTGGGAGACCGCCTGCCGATTCGGGGGACGCGGGTTTGTGCCCCGGTCCGGGAGGATCCCACATGCCGCAGAGCGGCTGGGCCCGTGGGCCATGGCCGCTGGGCCTGCACGTCCGGAGCCTGTGCTCTGCAGCGGTAGAGGCCACAGCGGCGAGAGCCCTGCGTACCACAAAAAAAAAAAAAAAAAAAAAAAGTAAAGGATGTGCAAAGAGTACCAGTGAATACATACGAAGGGAAAGTAAAAATAGTAGTAATACACATAGCAGACAGCGGAATTAAGGAAGGAAAGCAGTAAGCAGGATAAAGAGGGTCACTATGACATGTAAAGAGGGAAAATTTACAGATATAACTAACACATCTGCATCTCCAAACAAGCTAGCAACTAACACTTAGAGGAAAAACCATTAGCTATGCCAGATCTTAAAAAAAATAAAACTATAGTGAGAGTTTTCAACAGACTTGAAAGAATTAAACAGATCTACTAAATAAAAAAGTAAGTGGGCAGGCTTCCCTGGTGGCACAGTGGTTGAGAGTCCGCCTGCCGATGCAGGGGACACGGGTTCGTGCCCCGGTCCGGGAAGATCCCACATGCCGCGGAGCGGCTGGGCCTGTGAGCCATGGCCGCTGAGCCTGCCCGTCCGGAGCCTGTGCTCCGCAACGGGAGAGGCCACAACAGTGAGAGGCCCGCGTACCGCAAAAAAATAATAATAATAAAAATAATAAAATAAAATAAAATCCAGCAGTGTATCCAAAAATAATGCATGTGATCAAGCAAATGACTTAGTATCAGTAAAGTCTATTAAATAGTCCCTCAATAAATTTAAGGAGAAAAAAGGAATTTATGATAACATTCATAGCCCATGAAAAGATATTGTTAATTTCTAATGAAAAGTCTAAGTAGGAATAGAAAGTTACTACTAAATTAAGCAATACATAAGTACCATGAAACAATACTAGTATTATCTGAAAACCATTTTACCTTCAATTTTTACTGTTTCATTTCTAACCCATCTCACTGTATTCCACCACTCCTTCCTCCCTTCCCCAAGCAAACATTTATTGTGTGCCTAGTATATTTCAGGTACTGTGCTGGGCTGCAATTCTAAGAAATTAAATACATAATCCAAAAAGAAACATGAACAACAAGGAGCCAGTGAAAACCATACAGAGAAGGTGACAGATGAGGGAGCAAGTTAAAAAAATACTAACCCAAGTTGAACTCAATTTCCCTCTTCCGAATTGGATAAGAATTGCAATTTAACTTTAAGCCTATCACAAGTTAAGAAGTTTTCTCCAAATAGGGCTCAAGATGTGTTAACAATGAAATGATTTCTATTTTTCTCATATATTATAACACTCTGAACCAAACCAAAAGCAAAACCAGTCATAGCATATCACCAAAGAGAAGAGGATCATTTCTATAGCATTTCCACGTTCCCTGCGCTTCTCTGGGGTTTTACAAAGTTTGCATTTAATGAGAACACCCTGAAGTGACTGCAGGCAGGTGAAGCCTCTATTATGTGGCAGGGAGAGCTGACAGACAGCTTCAGGAGCGTTTAGTTAACAAATCATTACATAGTGTTTGTAAGACTTCTACCTGAACCCAAACAGAGCATGGAACTGTCTTGGGAAGAACAAAGCCATCAATTGTAAAACAAACCTTGGTGAAGGCAGCTAGGATCAGGAGGGAGGGGAAATAAAGCAATTTAGTCAAATCGTATATTTGAACACTAAGAACTTTTTTTTTCTCCTAAAGGTAACTTAAATTTGGAATCCTTTAAAAATACGAACGATAGGTCTTCACTTGCTTTTAAGGACAAGGAGTATATTTGTTAAGTTGAAGGAGAGTGAAAATGAAAATGGGAAAGAATATTAATAAACCACTTAACTAAGAAATGACCATGTGTACACGCTCTAACTTTTGTGTAAAGCATGTGGCAATCTCAGGTTTAGTTTTGTAACGGAAAAGGGAAAGGCGAAGTTTTAATGCCATCCCATCATTGTGATTTCTTAACTTTTGCCCTACTGAAGACACTTCATCTTTTTTAATTGCATCAATTTATTTTTTTACATTTTTTATTGGAGTATATTTGTTTTACAGTGTTGTTAGTTTCTGCTGTACAACAAAGTGAATCAACTATATGTATACATATATCCCCTCCCTCTTGAGCCTCCCTCCCACCCTCCCCCCCATGCCACGCCTCTAGGTCATCACAGAGCACCGAGCTGAGCTCCCTGTGCTATACAGCAGCTTCCCACTAGCTATCTATTTTACACATGGTAGTGTATATACGGAAGATGCTTCATCTTCTAATTGTCAAGGCCACACATAGGCAGGGAAGAGAGGGCAGGGCTGAGCCAAATGCAGAATAGAAAAAAAAAAAAGGTCAAAGCAGCAGAGGTAACTATTATTTTTCAAAGACTACTCGAAGCATTGAAATTCTGATACCTCATTTCTGTGACAAAAATTGTAATGAGAACAGGAAATGGTACCCCATGAATCCATTGTCCTGACAATGATTTAATGAGAATGGGAAATGGTGAGAGCATAACTAATTCGCATTATGATCCTAAAGTTGTCATCCTGTGGTTCTGCTCAGATGCTGCGAAATGAAGGATGTCGGACATCAGCTGGGAGAGTGTGAGGAAAAGCATGAAGACGGTGACATTGCGTGGCCTGAAAGTAATGGGAGAATGTGTTAGTGATGGAGGGGTGCGGTGTGGGAGGGGCAGGAAGGGGATACAAAGCATGGGGTTTGTCTGCTGAATGACAAACTAGGAATCCATTTAAAGATGGCATGGGTGCCAACTAGAAGGAAAAGACCAGCAGGTAAGGCAAGGGCTGTGATGGAAAACTGAGCTAGGAAGTAACCAAAAGATCGAATGAGATTGCACAAACAGGTGAAATCTGGCTCATTTGGACATTCTGTGTTTTATCTTCTCTTGAAGATATTCAAGTTTGTTGAGATGCAATTGATTTTGTGGTTCTAAGGCGCTATTTCTTTTCCTCCCTCAGTAAATAAAGTTTTACATCCACATGTCTAATTTAAACTGTGCATTTTTATAAGTGAAGCTATCAAAGATACCTCATCCCAGCTACAAAAGCTCTGAAAGAAAGTGGTCAGTGGGAGAAAGAACATCATTCAACTCGATTATGCTGGTAGAATCCAGCACGTGGTATATCAAGATTATGAAGATTTTAAATTCCACAGATGGCAGAAAGTAATTTACTTCTTGTTAACAAATGAGTTTTAACCTATTTCTCTAAATAGCACAACTCAGGTTCTAGACAGTTTTGAGTGCCGAATTATTCCAGAACTTCTAGACGTTTTTGAGCATGCCAAGGCAATGTTCATCGTCTGCTTACATTTCGGGAAACAGGTTACCATACATGGGAGTGGTTGGAAATCAGCAGGAAAACTGAGAAATAAAACTTTTTAGTTATGCATTTTCAACTCTGACTTGATGCTCAAAGTGCTAGCTAGTCATTTAAAGTGGTTCCTTAAAATTCTCTCTGGGGACTTCCCTGGTGGTCCAGTGTGTAAGACTCTGAGCTTCCAATGCAGGGGGCCCGGGTTCGATCCTTGGTCAGGGAACTAGATCTCACACGCATGCCACAACTAAGAGTCTGCATGCCACAACTAAGAAGCCTGCGTGCAGCAACTAAAGATCACACATGCCGCAACGAAGATTCCACCTGACGCAACTAAGAGCCGGCACAGCCAAAGTAAATAAATATTCTTTAAAAAAAATTTTTAATAAAAAAATAAAATTCCCTCTGTAACGCTGCCATAACATTTAGCATGCTTCTCACAGGTGAATCCTTCCAGCAATAGAGAAAATAGAGTCATGAAGGAGATCAAACGCTAAAAACCTCTTGGTAAAGAAATTGTTTTTTACTAAATACAATACCAAAGCAGCATAGTAATTATGATCCACACTCATTCTGTAAAATAACAATAATAATGGTAAAGGTTGGGGCCTTTCCGTTCAGTTTTCTCTTAGCACCTTTTATTTAAACGCAATCATAAAGAGTGTATTTTTGAAGATGAAAAGCAACTTTCATAAAAATGAAAATGACTCTGATTCTCTCACCACTAGTCAAAAACCTTTCAGACTAAGATAAATGGCTCGAAGCCATTAGAAAAAAATTATTGCCAACTTATGTGTGCCTAAGCCCCCCTACTTTGCATTTTGATTCATATTTAAAATATTGATTCCATCAAATGGAGGAACAGTTAGTGTCAGCAAGAAGATGATGGAGAAAATGAAGTCAAAGGCGAACAATGTAAACAGTGGATTTATTTATTTACCCTTAGGTGAAGGTGCCATATTTCACTTCTATTGAACACTTGCTCAATTTATTTTATTAATTTAATCCTTCTAAAGTACTACTTCACACTCTGAGGCAATTTCAGATCAAACAGATCACTGTGTACTTGTTGAATTCATGGTGAACGATACATGAATTTATAATCCAGAATGATTCATAATTGAGTGAGCTACCTTATTTTACTCCCCTATTACAGGAGAGGTTCACAATGAAAGACGATAATGTTCAAGGAAGAAACGTGAAAAATATTCTCAAAAGTTGAACTATATGATAATAATGTCTAGTGAAGATGAAATATTTAATGTCCATATTTAGGTTCTCCATCATGTATTATGTGGTCATGTAAGGGGTGTCAAGCGCTGATGAGAATTTCAATTTGACCTGGCAAAAATGAAGTAAGCAACATACAGTATTTCATCCATTATGTCCGTTTTCACAGTGAAGGATGGGTTCTATAATCCTTTTTTCCCATCCAATGTCAAGGTCTTAAAAACAAATTTTGAAAGCATTTAAGAGGTTCTTTCAATGGCTGTATTTAGTAACAAATGACAGATATCTATTAATGCAAGTACATCTTATATAAAATATTTTAATATGCATTTTAGGTGATAGTATATTCTTATTAACATCACATGTAAATTGACACATCCGAGCAGCTCTTTTAGATGAAAGATCCATTTAGGCCCATCTTCAAATTATGGATTGATACAATATTCTATGCCATAATGGTTCCAAAAGTATTGTTAGCACTATGTATTATTCATGTTTTCAGGTACCATTGTTTCAGCTCCTAATAGAGTATCTCACAATTGTGAGTGAAGCGTATCATGAACTGAAGAAAACTACTTAACTGTTGTACTTTAATAGGTCACCTAGTTGGCCCTGAGGACACCTGGGCACGAGAACTGTATCGGTCCTTGGCACTGGGCTCAAATTTGAGAAAATAAAAAATTTCAGCTCTGAATGATCTAATTCTATCACATAAGCACAATGTATTTGAGGTGGTACTTTTAAAGGTGCATATAATCATCAAGTATTATGGCTATTGTGGGGAATTCAAATTGTAAATTAAACTGTTTAACTGAATTAAAATGAACGTGGTTTGAATACAGGCCAATATATGTCCGTTAAGAATAAAACAAATTATACTAAGTAGTTATGAAATCTAAACATTATAAAACTTGCTTCTCAAGCTTTCCCATGCATACAATATGCCCTGGGCATCTTGTTCACATACAGATTCTAATGCAGGAAAGCTGGGGCAGGGCCTGAGATTTTGCACTTCTCACCAGTTTCCAGAAGATGATGATTGGTGGTTCAAAAATCAAAAAAGGATTGGGAGGTATTAAAACGGATGCTGTGGGTTCTGGGTTTACTACACCATGCCTATGACTAAAAGCAGCTGTGGCTCTGCCCAAGGGTTCCTCACCTCCAAGCTGTCAATCAATCAGTGAGGTTTCCACCCACTGCTAGGGTCACTCTGATGTGCAGTTCACACCGTCTGCCAGAGGATGCCAGTGGGGTGGAGCTGCTGTTGCTCATGGTGGTAACCTGTTAAATCATTCATCACCTATTGCTTCCTCCCGTTCTCTGCTCCCCCTGCCTATGCTTCCTGGGATCTCTTCCTAGAAAGCTACAATGAAAATCGTCAACTCAAGGTCAGCTTCTGGGGGAACCAAATCAAGTCAGGTCTGAAGTAGAAAGTCCCTCTCGGGTCCCCATCCTTTTCCTCCCTCCACCCAGTTCTCACCCCCAATAGGTAAGATATGTTCTTAGTTTCCAAGTTTTAATTCTACAAAACTCTAAGTAAATACAGATGCTTATTCCTTTCTTTTGAAATAAAATATACCAAATATACCCACACTATTCTGTACTTTTTTTTCACTTAATGTATCTCGGACATCTTTCAATAGCAGTGCACAGAGAGCCTTCTCGTTCCTTGGTATGGTTGCGTGGTATTCCACGGTATGTAAATAACCCACGGGTCCAAACCCCTTTTGCCATTTCTTCTCTAGCTTATGTACCTCTGTTTTATTTGATTACTTATTGAATGACAAACTTTAATCATTCAGTAACCTCTAGCCACAAACCAATTTACTGATGTCATTCTCAAAACATTACACCTCATGCTGAATAATTCTCTTAAAGCATATTCTCTCTAGCACAACAGAGGTGGGATGCTATTCCTCTTGCCCGAGACAAAAATAAAGTCTAGGTCAGGTTGCTCACACTGTTACACAGTAGGCTGATATTGAATCTGTAAAGAGGCAAAGCTCTTAAGGCTTGTTCACATGGAATTCCTCGTCCTGTATTTATATAATCAGTTTCTTTTGAGCACAGGTCTGGGACTTGACCTTCTTTGTGTGTATTATATGCCTATTGCTTCAGCTCCTTGTCCTAGTCCATATTCATAGCACAATCATTAACTCCCACTGACTGAATATATGTCCCAAACCCTGTCACTTGTACTTCATACTTAATATTTATCAATATATTAATTGTCCTAGGAGGCAATTATTATCCCTATTTACAGATCAGGAAACAGATGCTCAGAGAAGGTAAGTCATTTGACAGAGTCATGTAACCAGCAAGTGGAAAAGCTCAGGACTGATATGCTTCAGTCTGAATCCTATTGGGCAAAGAACAAACTATCCTTCCCAGCTTTCTGTCAAGTGCACAGAATAATCGCTGTCTTCAGTTAAGCCGCTGATAAAATTACAAATTAGTCTATGACTAGGGATTGGCTCATGAATGGATATCTATAGAGAACACTTTCCTGTTACATTAGTAAAAGTTCTCCAGAGAAACAGAACCAATAGGATATATATATATACACACACACACATATATATACAGTTCTCTAACGACATTTTATATGCATATATATACAAATGTATACATATATACGAGGACATTTATTATAGGAATTGGCTCACACAGTTATGGAGACCGATAAGTCCCACAATCTGCCATCTATAAGCTGGAGAACTAGGAAAGCTAGTGGTGTAACTCCCAGTCTGAGGCTGAAGTTCCATAGTCTGAGGTCCCCAGAACCATGAACTCCAATGCTGGAAGGCAGGAGAAGATGGGCATCCCAGTTCAAGAAGACAGGGACTTTATCCTTGCTCCTTTTTCTTCTACTGAGGCCTTCAAGGTATTGGCTGATGCCCACCCCCATGGGTGTGGGCAAATCTTCTTAACTCAGTCTACAAATATACCTACTGATTCAAATGCTAAACCTCTTCCAGAAAGACCCTCACAAACATATGCAGAAACAATGTTTTACCAGCTATCTGAGTATCCCTTAGCCCAGTTAGGTTGGCATGTAAAATTAGCCATCGCACCTGTTCAGCACTGATCAATAATCAATATGATTCAGATATTGTCCTTCAAAAAGTTAATATGCTTCTATGGCTATTACTATACCCTTTCACCATTGCCCAGAAGAGTATCACGGTTGTTAGAGATTGAAAAACAGTAACATAACAACAACAAAACCCCAAACCCTTTATTATATTCACTTTTTCTCCTTTATCAGGTAAAGAAAAGGGGTTTGTTTGGTATGACGTGGTATTATAACCTCTACTGTGGATTACAGAAAAAAATGCTTTGCTTTCTGAGCCTCCCCATCTGCCACTTAAAGGATGAGTTGCCCAATTTGGGTAGGAATCAATGCAACCTCATTAGGTTGCCTCTTCTAGATTTTGAATTTTTCTATGCTTTGGAAAATTATAACAGGATTCACTCTTTTCTAACACTTCTCCCCTCCCCCAGAATTCCCTGTAGATGACTGAGATACGTTCTAGTGTTATAACTCCAAATGGTACCCTGGACAAAATCCTTATGAGCTTTAGGACAACCTAGTCTAAAGAGCCCCATACAGTCTGCTTACTCCCTCTTCTGGGCCTCCTGCTTCTTCCTTCCATCTCAGTTCTAAGATTATTTCCGGTGGAGGAAGCAGGCAAGCTGGCATCCAGCAGTTTGCTTTCTCGCTGTCATTAGTTATCAATACACCACCATCAGCCTCATCTCTTCCCAGTGCTTTCTTTTCCTCCAAACAACCCACAAAAACCTTCTTTTCAAATATTATTTTTAGAGCATTTTGAAAGCTGCAGATCATTTTAGACACTGGCCTTTTATACACTGCTTTTCTGTTTCATGTCATCATTTGTTCAAGTCCTTTTTTTTTTTTTTTTTTTTTTTCGGTTACTAACTCACTGCAGGTCATTCTTTACAGACCCATTACTTCTATCTGATATCCTGCAAGAATTTAATTTATAAGAGCCTTCCATTCTTGGAGTCACCTTTTGTTCTGCAGTCACTAGCCATGGAATTTTATGCATCATCTCCAGCAAACTTAAACCTTACTGTGATCTAGGTTTATGGGTTTTAAAATGCCCCCTTAGAATTTTGTGAAGATAACAGTCAACTTCTATAGAGTAGGAAGCAGGATGATATCTAGCAAACAGCACCTTGTTCCCCTTAATTTGACATTTGTGTCAGAGCAAAACAAATGTACAGTTTTAATATCTAGTATTGTGTGAGCTACTTTTTTTTTTTTTTGAAATTAAATTACCTTTATTCTTCCTTTAGAACACATTTCCAAATCTGGGAGAAAAAGATTCAATAAACTACCAGCAACAAGGTTCTAGAGTATGAATGGCAAATAAAATGTTCTAAAGGTACACAGAGATCTATTTTATGGATTTAGCTTTGTTATTCACTGGTCTAAAGCCAACCTGCATGCATAAAAAGTAAATAAAAAATGACTCAAGACAGTAGTCATAATCCTGTCTTTCCCTGCATTTGTACAGCACTTATTCTGAGCCCTCCTAATACATTTGCTACGTCCTACTATGTATTGTGTTTGTGTGTAAGTCTTTTTTTTTTTTTAGTTTCTGCTTTATAACAAAGTGAATCAGTTATACATATACATCTGTTCCCATATCCCTTCCCTCTTGTGTCTCCCTCCCTCCCACCCTTGTGTGATCTACTTTTATGAGAACTTGAAAAAGCTAAATTGAAGTAGTACCACAAAAAAAGTATTAATGAAGTCTCACTTGATGCGAAAAGTTGAAATAATAGAAATTCTCCCAAATTTTAAAATTTCATCAGGGACTGCAGTTAAATGTAGGTAGTCTCAGTAAATTGTGTTTACAATACTCCCATAAAAAATTACCCCCTATGATGCTATCATGTGAAACAAAGCGGGGTTTATGTGTATCTTTGGTGACTACTCTGCTGGTTTTCAACATTCTAATTTCACTATTATATAAAAATATTTAAGCTCTCATAATAATCCACATATCTTTAATTATCCACCTATCTTTTTTATTGAACTATAGTTGATTTATAGTATTGTGTTAGATCCAGGTATACAGCTAAGTGATTCAGTTTACATATATATGCATATATATATACATATATACATATATGCATATATACATACACATACACACACACACACACATATGGACTAATCATACTGCTGGAGATCCAATAGGAGAATGTGGTCCTGCTAACTGCCAGAGAGCACAAGAAAGCAGTAAGCAGTACTGCTGATGCTGAATGATGCCTCTCTTCCCCTGTGTATTTAGCACATACTTGAAATTGACTGTTAATTTCATAAAATGGAGTTGCTCTGCAGGAGTTTTTATATTAATAAATGTCTTTCAGCACATTCCTTAAAAACAAAAACAAAAACAAAAACAAAACCCTCACCAGGCTCAATCCTGCCACATGCAGGCCCTGTGCAGGCTAAGAAGGGGAAAGTAGGGAGAAGCTTCCTGAATGTGTGCCTGCCAAATACATATATTCTTTTTCAGATTATTTTCCATTGTAGGTTATTACAAAATACTGAATACGGAATATAGTTCCCTCTGCTATACAGTAAACCATCGTCGTTTATCTATTTTCTATATAGTGGTGTGTATCTGTTAATCCCATACACCCTCCCCACAGCTTTCCCCTTCGGTACTCATAAGTTTGTTTTCTATATCTATGAGTCTCTTTCTCTTTTGTAAATAAGTTCACTTGTATCATTTTTTAGATTTCACATATAAGTGATATTGTATAGTATTTGTCTTTCTCTGTCTGACTTACTTCACTGGGTATGATAATCTCTAGGTCCACCCATGTTGCTGCAAATGGCAATATTTCATTCTTTTTTATGGCTGAGTAATATTCCATTGTACAAATATACCAGATGTTCTTCATCCATTCATCTGTTGATGGACACTTAGGTTGCTTCCCTGTCTTGGCTACTGTAAATAGGGCTGCTTTGCACACTGGGGTGCAATTAGCCACCTATATTTATCTACACATCTTTATTTTTAAAATCTCTCAAGCATCTGTCTTCTCATCTATTCCCCTGAATCCTCCTTGGTCCTAGAGACCTCCCTTACCTCTGCAGCCCTCCATCCTCTGTCCTACTCTCTGTCCTCCTTCTAGACCAGCAAGCAGCTTTTCATCTGTTTGTTCTACATGAAGGCTCCTGCTTCGAATGGCATCTGAATAATTGTCTTATGACTAGTGATATTTGAAGACCAACTACCTGGCATCTATGTCTAACTAAACTGAGTATTCTATTTCTGGACTAGTTTAAACTGTAATGAGACATAATGGAAATATGTGCTTTGACAAGCTAGGTGAACAAATCTGCTTCATCCATCCACTCACAAAAATGTCCGATAAATACAAAGACAAAGCTATCCAAAGCCCAAACAGAATTTCCAGTAATTCCATCTTTTAGGGAGGTGGGTGGCTAAGCATCTTCTTGCTCTGTTAACTTGGTGTAAGAACGAAGTCCTCACTAACAGCATCTTACATCAGAGACAGAAGCTGTGCTGGCCAGAAAAATAGAAGCCCATCTCCAAACTCTTTTCGGAGTCGTCTAGAATCAGTATCTTTCTACCTTCAATAGCTCCTCTCAATAAATTCATTATAAGGCCACTGAAAAAAATTAGATCTACAGAGATAAACGGACAGATATACAGTCCTGTGGGATACTCCTACACATTACTATCAGTCTAGGATAGACAAATTATTTAAAAATAAATAAGGATTTAACCGACATATAATAACGTTGAGTTAAAAACCATATACCAATGTTCATGTGCTATATAAAACTATCCTTTTTAAGCATGAATGAGCTCTATTCAAAAGAATATGTAACAGACTGAAAAATGTTGAATACACCCTGTAAACAATAAATGACACAGAATATAGTCTCTGAACATGATAAACAAAGTAAGATTAATACTAAAAACTAACATTATAAAAACTAGATATTAAAGAGCAAGCAATCTCCTCCCTAACCCCCCAAAATGACTGGCCTAAAACAAAATCAAATATATGATTATAAACTTTTTTGGAGATAATAAAAGTGAGACTTACCCCCTTTTGTGAGATTCCACCAAACATAAGTTGAGTAACAAATTCAAACCATGACATTTCACATTTTACATTTAAAATATAAAAACAGGCAATAGACCAGATTTAGCTGCTTACCCATAGTTTGCCTACCCCTGTTCTAAGAGATGGCGTTGTTAAGAGACATATGAAAATTTTAACAGGTGCTAACCTCCAATGAGAAAAAATAAAAACGCGCAGGAGATGAGAGAGCTGAACCCTTCTGTCAGCACTTTTACATCACCTTTGTCACCCAATCTTGGACACATATAATGATACTGCATGACCTCCTTGCCAGACAAACCCAGTGCCATTTCCCACTGGGCCTGGATAAGACCTCAGAATCCTTCTCAACCTATTTCTCGAGGCAGCCACAAACAATGAGAATTGACAGAAGACATAAAACCTATTTGCCATCCCTGATCTTCTACCCTCTTAGAGTATATTATCCAGAATTTGATCCAGCACTTTGGGGTCCCAGAATAGAGAGAAGTCATCACCTTGCTTGCACTAAATTGTTGTACCATACGATCACAGACATTTTTCAACCCCATCATACCACTGACAAGCATTCAGCTAACAATCAACTGAAACCTTGAAGCCTTGTCCATACCAGTTGCTATTAAGCCATACCTTGAATGCCTTATATGTTAGATTCTAATGTATAATCTCCCAACTTCAACTCATTTAAATCAAATTAGCATGCCTTTGGAGCTTTAAGCCAGTTCAACACGATGAAAACAGTGGTCTCAAAAGGGATCCCTTAACACACCATTTGGCAACATCTTCTTGATAACCAAAATAACCATGTTTTAAATTACTCTCCCCATCGGGTGTTGAAGTCTTTGGGGTAATATTTATATTCACACTGTACATAGAATCTACACCAAAAAAAACCCCACATTTTTGAGCACAGAGAGGTTTTTTTCAAAATCATTATCACTGTTTTACTAAATTAAGGAATAAAGATAACTTTAAGATTGTTCTAGTATCTTAGAGCCTCAAGGACTGACTCCAGCCAGAAAAAGCTTTAGGCAAGTAGTGTATTCCAGGAATTTCTTGTTTTCCAACTTAATCTCTTGCTCGAGCAACAGAATACCTGTCACCATGAAAGATAAAAAGAATGTATACACAACTGAGTTTCATAGTGCTAAACAATAAAAAAATGTGAGTTACCGCTAAAATATAGCTATAAGACATTAAATACTATCATGAGAGAGCTTTGAAAAGTTACAGGTGTTACACGAACATAACGAATCATTTCTGTATGTATTTTGTGGCCTTAAGGTAGACATTGTTATTCCACCTATACATTTCTAGAAAAGAGATAGGAGAGTAGCATTCTGTAGTCTTAATTTACAATCCCAGATCGTACTTTCTTCATTTTAAGTTTATTTTCCCAAGATATAATTATTTTCCTTTTAGGTCTAATTTTCTTCATGAAAAATGTAGTAACCCATTCAGTAAACTCTCATTTCTTGGGAAACCGAATGCTTTCCATACAGAAGTCTTATTTCGATGTATTCTTGTACAGGGATCAGGAAACTTTTGCTGTAAGGGCCAGAAAGTAAATATTTTAGGCTTGGCGGCCAAAAAGCAATGTCCTCAACTCTTTTAACATCTATCCTCCCTGAAATTCTCACCATCTTTCTTACATTCTGCATTTAAATATGTAAAAACCATACTTGGCTCACAAACCATACAAAAACAGGTGGTGGGCCAGATTTGGCCATTGTTTGGTGACGCCTGCTCTAGAGTACTGACCACTGAACAAAAATAAGATCACAGTTGTCTGGCCATCCATCAAAACCTGCAGCTTAGTAATTTCCATTTGTTGTGTGTGAGTGACAAGACAGATGACACAGTTCAAAAATCACCTCCATTTTGACCAAAGAAATTTCATGTGTCAAGTTTTGAAATCTTCCAATGGAAAAAATTAGAACCCCAAAGAATCCTATTCTTTCTCTTTCGATTAACAAATATCTATTGTCATTTGTAGGCTGTGTGCCGGGCAATATGAAGAAACAGATAACAATACCAGTACCATGAACCTAACTAAACCCCAGCCCCTTCCACTGAAAAACTATAGCATTTATAGATGATATTTTCCTACTTTACCTAAAGATAGATTTAAGTCTCATAAAGGAATATATAAAAGGTTTAAAAAGAACCAGTCACAGAAAAATCATGAATGAAACATGAAATCGTTTCTCTAAATTTTTCAAGTCTAAGTTTTTCTTCCTACACAAATAATTTAAATATAAATACCTTTAAGGACTTTGTAATAATTACACAGCCAAAAGCTGAATACCCACAGGTTTTAGTCTGATAATGAACTGTAAAGTCAATGTCCACCAATGACAAGGAAGAGTAAGGAAAACCATTTTAAGTGAGAAAATATAAAGAGTCACAACAAGCTTCCCAAGTCAGAACTTTTTATTTCTTCTTTTTCCAAAAAGGAATGAAACTCATGTCTAACAAGGCAGAGAAGGTTCTATACAACCTGAGGCATTCTAATTTGTCACTGAGTCGAACTGTAGTGGTGGTTTGTGCTCTCTGTGCTCTCTGCCTATGTTGCACATTTGGAATATTCCTCCTGTACTGGAAGAAGGTCTCATCTTAGGAGTCCTGCATCCCCATGATAGAAGGTGAAAAACTTGCTTTCTCACCTCCCTTTCAGACCTTGGCTTTTTCCACATGAGACCTCACTTTGAAAGAAGCAACAGGGAGAAACTGGTGCCATACACAGAGCTAATATTCTCATGAGAGCAGAGGGGCCTGCCTCTCAAGGGCAGGAAGGCAGACGTTCTAGAATCTCACACACAACAGCAGCAGCAGTAACCAAAACTGTGGTGTCCATAGTAAGCACAAGTGTCTCTTCTTGGGAACCATTCCTTTGTGGTAGGGTGGTGTTCCTGGCTTTGCAGTCTCCAAGGCTCAGACTCTGGCTCTTCCTGTGAGCTCCCTAACTTCATTTGTCTTAGGTTCCTGTCCTGGACTGACTTAACGTCGCTCCAAAAAGATATGTGGGGAACTCCTAACTCCTGGCACCTGTGGATGTGACCTTATTTGTGAAACAGGGTCTTTGCAGATGTAATCAAAGTTAAGGTAAAGTCATCGGCTCATAATCCAATATGATGAGTGTTCTTCTCAGAAGAGAAAAATAAAAAAACACACGGGGAAAATGCCATGTGACGACAGAGGCAGAGATTGGAGTGAGGCAGCTTCAAGCCAGGAAACGCCAAGGACTGTGGCTGCCACCAAAGCTGGGAAGAGGCAAGAAAAGACTCTACCCAGAGTCTCAGAGGGAGCATAACCCTGCTGGCACCTTGATGTTGGACTTCTAGCCTCCAAAACTGTAAGGGAATAAACTTCTGTTAAACCACCCAAGATTGTGGTATTTTGTTACGGCAACCCTAAAAACCTATTACAGCAGGGCTCCTCAGAAGGAGACCCTGAGACAAGGATTTAGTATAAATGACTTTTTATAGTGCTTCCAGGAGAAACCAGTAAGAAAGTAGAGAAAGCAGAACAGGGAAGGATTTCAGAACCAAGTATGCATGAGATCTCCGGCAAAGTCCCAGCCTCAGCCCCATCCTATTAAGGAGCTCTGGGGTTTAAATTACATCCAGAGTTTGTCCCCACTGGAAGCAAAGGAGCTACTTTCATGCTTCCTGTCAGGGGAGCCAGTCAGTCACTGACTGCCCCACTGGACCTCATCTCCCTGGCACTTCAGGCTCTCTGGACTGGCAAAGCAGCAGTAGCTGCCATTGGGCAGGTATCTGAAGAAAGCTGCAGGTGCCAACCTTGGAAGAAAATTACTGGAGAATCTGGGTATGAAATACACAAACAGAGTAAGAGGAATTTAGGGGTATTTGGGCAAAGCACAGGCTGTATTTACTATACCCATTAGTAAATTTCTTTTCTGCTCAGACTTCCTAGAATGGAGCCTGTTGTTTGCAACTAAGAACAGTAACTGATATGCCACCCAAGAGAATAAAATCATTTGTCCTTTTTAAATTTACAATAAGAGGTCAAAGTCATTCACCTTTTCAAACATAGATGAGTTCCTAGAATATTGTGGGAAAATCCAAATTTTATAAAGCAAGTCACATTTTAAATGCATTAAAGAAAACTCAATATTGAAAGAAAAACTTGTGAAATATTGAGTCAAGTAAAGACTATTTCTATAAATATTTAAGCATATCAGTTTTGTTATTACATATATCTATAAACCTACTATTATCAACAGATATGTTACAAGTGCCTCTTAGTTAGAGAGCACTACTCTTGGGACTATAAAAAATATGTTATGTTTCCTGTTTTCAAAAGTTCATATGTTAACATCTGTAGGATCTTTGGTCAAGTCACTTAACATTTCTGAGCCTCAGTTTCCCTTCCTGTGAGATGTAGATGATGTCAGTACGAACTGCAGGGGAGATCATGATATAACTTATGTAAATGCTTTTTGTGAATGTAGAAGATTATATAAATATAATGATATTGAGAAACACATAAAAATATGATGTAAATAGAAAGTCTCACAGGAATTCCAATTGAAAAAAATATCAAGTCTATGGGGCCTGTGGAGTCCTAGCAGCAGATAGATTCCTCTCAAAGATATAGGTGCACTGGACAATTGTCAATGGATTCTACAAAACCCCTGAACCACACATATTACTCTGCTGCCTCTAATTCAAAATACATCAAGTAAAATTCTAGTTACAATTTATCTTCCCACACAGCTTGCCTGGGAAGAGATAAAGTGCCAAACAGAGGACAGGCATGTCCTTGAGGCCTTGACAATTACATTTCTCAGTGGACTTTGAGAAGATGGTACTCCAGCGAGTTAAGTCTGTGTGTTACCAATTTGGTTAATGTGAGTTTGGCCTTAAGAGGTCACTCTACTCTTAGGGCATAAAGTCAAGTTTGTGAGCCTTCAAAGGGATAACCAGACCCTGAAACTTTCTCAATTCACCAAGATACCCTAGGTCTTGGCTTGGCAAGTAACTAGCATCTTCTTCCTTGAAATTTCTGCTCGCTTCCGTACATTTTAAATGTATTAAATGCCATAATTTTCTTTAGGTTCTTGAGATTCCCTTTAATTATACCTGCAGGATGCCTATAGAACTCAAAAAGTAATAATAGTCTATAGAAAATGTTCATCAGTTCTGACAGCTACTTTGAATGCAGACAGTCGTTTCATGGACTGCTGATTTCCAAAACAAAAACTATACAAAGCCCCTGTCTTTTTTTCCTCTTTGGATAGAATCCCTTGTTCACTGATACTTGAAATGTGCTTACAGTAATTTGATTCTTGTTTGTTTTTCAATCTATTCTTAGTGTAGAGGAATGGCAGGAATTTAAACACTCCTCTACTTTTACATCTAGGCAAACATCATTGAAATAATATCCGTTCAAGTTCAGTTAAGATTTTACATTGATATCCTGGCCTGGCCACTCTGGCCTCAGAGAGAGGATTAAGCATTCTCTTCTCCTTCCTTTCCCCCTCTGTCCTCCCTACCTGCCCGCCTTCCTGCCTCTCCTTCCTGCCTCCCTTTCCTGCCTTTTGTAATATCTGGATCACATTTCTTCTTTATCATTTCTATTCTCTTTTCTCTTTCTAGGTTCTTCAAATTCTATTAATCTACACCCACATTTTTCCTTATTCGTGCATGCACAGGCCTCTTCTTTGTTAGAAAGGAAAGAAAAATAAAGCAAAAGACGAAGGTGGGAGAAAATGGAAGGAAGGGAAAGAAAGAAGGAAGGAATAAACAAAAGGAGGAAATAAAGATAACAGCTGGATACATATATCTTTTAGTCAGGCATGGATACATTACTATGTTTAAAAAAAATTTAAATTAAATGCCTGCTCCATGGAAGACTTTGGGCTCGGTGGTGGCAAAGTAAAGTTAAATAAGACATGAATTTATCATCTAAGAGAGCAGACATCAAATCGCTGTAAATAACCTAACACAAGGCAAAAGGTGGACAAGTTCCCTAAGAGAGGAACCACGACATGGTAAAGAAAGAAAGATGACCATGACAATGAGAAAGAAGGAAAGATGACATTTAATTAGGTAGAGGATGGAGAGGGCAGAAAGAGTCTCATAGAAAGATGGCACTTGAGACGCACCTTTGAGGATACAATTTGCTTTCCCTTCCAATTTGTTCCATCAGTTTCACTACAAAATTCTTCAAGCAAGTTCTGTAGATGCCTTTTCTCATCACCCCTTCACGTCCTAGCTAATTTGCCTTCTACTTATACTCCATCCTCAAAACTGACACTTCAAAGAATACCCATAACACTTTTATATTCAAACCCCACATCTTAGAGACTTTGATTAAAAAAAAAAAAAAAAAACTTCTTAAAGAACAAAACTTGCTCTCTTCTTAACATCCCCAACATGGCAGTATCCCAGGTTTCTTCTTACTTTGACCCAGGCCAGATACTCTAATGACAACTGCTTTGCGATTTTATCACCGTCAGTATCAGGGATTTACCATTGTATACAACACTGAAAGATTTACTCCAAGACATGCCAAAGGGGAAAGGTGGGGAGGGAGTGGGGGGATAAACTGGGAGTTTGGGGTTGACATATACACACTACTATATTTAAAATATATAACCAACAAGGACCTGCTGTGAAGCACAGGGAACTTTATTCAATATTCTGTAATAACCTAAACGGGAAAAGAATTGGAAAAAGAATAGATATATGGGGCTTCCCTGGTGGCGCAGTGGTTGAGAGTCCACCTACCGATGCAGGGGACACGGGTTCATGCCCCGGTCCGGGAAGATCCCACATGTCGCGGAGCAGCTGGGCCCGTAAGCCATGGCCCCTGAGCGTGCGTGTCCGGAGCCTGTGCTCCGCAAGAGGAGAGGCCACAACAGTGAGAGGCCCGCATACCTCAAAAAAAAAAAAAAAAGAATAGATATATGTATATGTATAACTGAATCACTCTGCTGTACACCTGAAAACTAACACAAAATTGTAAATCAACTATAGTCCAATATAAAATAAAAGTTAAAAAAAAAACATGATTCAAGACTTATGTATATACTCTTTTAACCAAAGTGTGATTGCATCACCTTTGAAAATCTTTTTTGATCCATGCTCACCTTTGACCAAGATTCAGCACATGAAGTCACCTTTAAAAAGCATATTCTACTCCAAACTCCAAAAATTAATTGATATTTTACTAATGATATTGAAGAAAGACAGGAAACAGGAATTATGTCAAACGCCACCCTGGAGAACCATACCACCCACTGTGTACTACCATTCCTCTTACAAAATGCCTTCCATTGGCTGTCTAAGCCCCCTTCTCTATAGATAAAAATAGAAGACAAAATTATCTTTGTAGAACAGAATGAAAATTATATAAAGATTCAAGTTGAGATGTGGTATTATAACTAGGAAGAGACATATGGTAGAGAAAATAGGTGGAGAGAAAATAGGGGTCCTAATATTTTCATCTTATGTAGTAGGGTGTTGAGGGTAGTCGGTGAACATGAAATGACAGTCTAAATACACTATTTAAAAGTATAAAGTTCTTTAGGGAGGCAAAAAACTTATCAAAAATTGGTAGTAAGTGGGGGCAGGGTAGGATAAATGCGGTAGCATAAGCCTCTCATCGTTTATGTCCAATATTTTACATTCAAATTTGATAAATTGAGATATATAAATTAACAGTATTTTTTTTTACATCTTTATTGGAGTATAATTGCTTTACAATGGTGTGTTAGTTTCTGCTTTATAACAAAGTGAATCAGTTATACATATACATATGTTCCCATATCTCTTCCCTGTGTCTCCCTCCCTCCCACCCTCCCTATCCACCCCTCTGGGCGGTCACAAAGCACCAAGCTGATCTCCCTGTGCTATGCGGCTGCTTCCCACTAGCTATCTATTTTACCTTTGGTAGTGTATAAATGTCCATGCCACTCTCTCAGTTTGTCACAGCTTACCCTTCCCCCTCCCCATATCCTCAAGTCCATCCTCTAGTAGGTCTGTGTCTTTATTCCCGGCTTACCCCTAGGTTCTTCATGACATTTTTTTTCTTAGATTCCATATATATGTGTTAGCATATGGTATTTGTCTTTCTCTTTCTGACTTGCTTCACTCTGTATGACAGACTCTAGGTCCATCCACCTCACTACAAATAACTCAATTTCTTTTTATGGCTGAGTAATATTCTATTGTATATATGTGCCACATCTTCTTTACCCATTCATCTGATGATGGACACTTAGATTGTTTCCATCTCCTGGCTATTGTAAATAGAGCTGCAATGAACACTGTGGTACATGACTCTTTTTGAATTATGGTTTTCTCAGGGTATATGCCCACTAGTGGGATTGCTGGGTCATATGGTAGTTCTATTTGTAGTTTTTTAAGGAACCTCCATACTGTTCTCCATAGTGGCTGTACCAATTCACATTGCCACCAGCAGTGCAAGAGGGGTCCCTTTTCTCCACACCCTCTCCAGCATTTATTGTTTCTAGATTTTTTGATGATGGCCATTCTGACCAGTGCGAGATGATATCTCATTGTAGTTTTGATTTGCATTTCTCTAATGATTAATGATGTTGAGCATTCTTTCATGTGTTTGTTGGCAGTCTGTATATCTTCTTTGGAGAAATGTCTGTTTAGGTCTTCTGCCCATTTTTGGATTGGGTTGTTTGTTTTTTTGTTATTGAGCTGCTTGTAAATTTTGGAGATTAATCCTTTGTCAGTTGCTTCATTTGCAAATATTTTCTCCCATTCTGAGGGTTGTCTTTTGGTCTTGTTTATGGTTTCCTTTGCTGTGCAAAAGCTTTGAAGTTTCATTAGGTCCCATTTGTTTATTTTTGTTTTTATTTCCATTTCTGTAGGAGGTGGGTCAAAAAGGATCTTGCTGTGATTTATGTCATAGTGTGTTCTGCCTATGTTTTCCTCTAAGAGTTTGATCGTTTCTGGCCTTACATTTAGGTCTTTAATCCATTTTGAGCTTATTTTTGTGTATGGTGTTAGGGAGTGTTCTAATCTCATACTTTTACATGTCCCTGTCCAGTTTTCCCAGCACCACTTATTGAAGAGGCTGTCCTTTCTCCACTGTACATTCCTGCCTCCTTTATCAAAGATAAGGTGACCATATGTGCGTGGGTTTATCTCTGGGCTTTCCATCCTGTTCCACTGATCTATATTTCTGTTTTTGTGCCAGTACCATACTGTCATGATTACTGTAGCTTTGTAATATACTCTGAAGTCAGGGAGCCTGATTCCTCCAGCTCCATTTTTCATTCTCAAGATTGCTTTGGCTATTAGGGGTATTTTGTGTTTCCATACAAATTGTGAAATTTTTGTTCTAGTTCTGTGAAAAATGCCAGTGGTAGTTTGATAGGGATCGCATTGAATCTGTAGATTGCTTTGGGTAGTAGTAACCGTATTATTTAACTTTTGGAAGCAAACACTCCAAGGAACTGCACAAAAAATCCTTGAAAGTGATTTTCTCAGTGAGCAAGACTGGAGACACTGAGGATGGAGATGGCCAACTAACACTTTAATTATAAGCCCTTTGTCCCATTTGGTTTTCTCGAACTAAGTACACGGATTCATGTACTAAAATTTCACAAAGGAAAAACATACTGGGAAAAATATTTTTAACATCAATTACTTGAATGAATGGTTTTTATACATTTTTGGTTGAAAGGCTCTACCCTAAAATACATATCTTTTTATTCTTAATAAAACTAAACATCTATTTTCATGTTAAATCTAGATGCTAGTAGAGATAAGCAGAGTCAGAGATAAAGGTTTATTAAGAAATAATGGGAGAACAATCTTCAAAGGGAGATTGTTTTATTGACAAAGTATTTTTTTCTGTGTGAATTAGATCATTAAAAATATTACACTTCAAATGTCCAGTGCAAGGGCATCATATGAGAATCAAAGTCCTAAATATTCACCACTGGGTATATCTCACCTAAAAATAGAGAGCCTCTATTTTATCAAAATAGATGCCCCTGTAGGTAGTGGTTGTGTCAGGCTCCCTCTGTGTTTCCTCTTTTCTTTCCATTCCTCTATGGGGGGTTCTAGTCTGTTGGGTGTTTTTGCTCTCACTGCTCATCTGTTCTTGTTCTCTTTTTATTTCCCTTTTTATTCAATTCATCTTTCTCTAATTGCCATCCATAGAACAGTGTCTGAATATGTTTTCAATTATGTGTTACATTTGGTGAACAATTTGTTATTCCTTTCTCTCAATTCAAAAAGTAGATCAACGGACTGTTTCTGTATTTCTGTTATTAAGAAAGGAGGGCAATCAGGAAGGAAGAAAGGCTGGAAGGAGGGAAGGAGGCAGTGAGGAAGAAACAAAAGAGAGAAGAGGAGGGAAGGAGGGAGTATGTGGGCAAGAAGAAGATACAAAAATAGGCAGAAAGAAGAGAAACATCTTTATCTTTATGCTTTTTGGTGTACAACAGAAACTAACACAGTATTGTGAAGAATTATCCTACAATAAAGATCTATTAAAATAGATAGATAGATAAATAAATAAACAAACAAACAAATAAATAAATAAAGTAGTCCTGGTTTAATTTTTCTTTTGATGCTTCAGTGGCCCTGATGGAAAACAGCTACCACAACTCTAGTTGAAGTGGTCTAAATATTCTGTTTTCAATTCTAAGAAATGGAATTTTTCTCAGCTTTACTGGGGGTATAACTGACAAATAAAATTGTAATATATTTAAGGTGTATAATATGATGGTCTGATATACATATATATAGTGAAAGAATTCTCTAGGATATGGAAATGTTGACTAAGATATTGAACCACATATTCAGAGAAAGGCTATCATAAGGGGGCGAGATCCTCATTTCTCAAAGTTGAGATAACTTAAAACTTCAAATTTGATACATTAAGGAGTGTGTAAGTAAATAACTAGTAACATCATCAGGCTAGGCTGACCTGATCTTTTGACAAGTTCCTAAAGCTACAGCTACCGTTTCAAGAAAATATATCTTTAAAGGTGTTCTCAAGTGCACATGGCCTGAGCACAGATCTAGAATCCTAGAGTGGGCAGGGACTTTAGGAACAGCCTAGTCCCTTATCACAGACAAAGTCTGAAGTCCAGGGACATCCGAAGACTTGACTATTGTGTTATAGCTTAGTACTGGGAAAAGGCAACCTATGAAAAAACAATATATTCAAAACTATTCAATTCAAAAGCACTTAAAAATGGGTGCATTTTATTTATTGCAAATCAGATCTCATTAAAGTTGGTTAGAAGTCAATATTCACCTTTTTACTCACAGGTGTATCATGTCTCTGGATTAGTCAGCATGATATTCATTATCCCTTCATTCAACATTATCTAATATATACTAGGGACTGTCATAGGTACTGGGAGAAAATGATGAGCAAAAGCAGACATGGTGCCTGTCTGCATGGAGCTTACAGGCTGTTGAGAAACAGGCATTAATCAAAGAATGACACCAATAAATACATAATTCAAGTATGCAGACAACTGCTACCAAGGAAGGTACTGTGTGTCCCGGTACCATGCAGTAGAGGCTTTCATCCTAGTCACGGAGGTCAGGGTCTCTTCCTTAGAGAAGGGACCACTAACTTTAAATCTGAGGACATACTGAAACTGGGACAGGGTGGGGTGAGGGAGTGAGGAAACATTTCCATGGGAAAAACATGTTTAAAGACCCTATGTTGGTAGAAACAGGTACTTTCAAACGTCAGAAAGACAATGAGGGAGGAACCCAGAGAGCAAGGGGGAACATGGTGGAAAAAACTGCCTGAACTCAGTTAAGAAAAAGCCAAGTCGGGACTTCCCTGGTGGCACAGTGGTTAAGAATCTGCCTGTCAATGCAAGGGACACAGGTTCGAGCCCTGGTCCAGGAAGATTCCACATGCTGTGGAGCAACTAAGCCCATGCACCACAACTACGGAGCCTGTGCTCTAGAGCCCGTGAGCCACAACTACTGAGCCCACATGCCACAACTACTGAAGCCCGTGTGCCCTAGAGCCCATGCTCCACAACAAGAGAAGCCACCGCAATGAGAAGCCCGCGCACCGCAACAAAGAGTAGCCCCTGCTCACCGCAACTAGAGAAAGCCCGTGCGCAGCAACAAAGACCCAACACAGCCAAAAAAAAAAAAGAACCTTCTTTAAAAAAAAAAAAGAAAAAATCAAGTTAAGCAAGGTTGTGTTGATGCCACAGAACCGTAGAGATCAAAGAACCCCAAATGCCATTATTTCCATTTGGCATATTTACCTAAAGTAATTAAATGATGGAATTAATTCATCGAATATTTCTATCAATGAAGCTAAAGAAAACAACAAACTGATTTGACAAATTTTGAGTAAGTCCCTTTCAGTTCCTACGGTGGCAAACAAGCACTCTATTTAAAGGAAATATTCCTCTCAGCAGTTGTTTGATTGGCTTAACTACTTATTTGAAAAACATTCTGGTCTGACTGTAAACTTTAACTGACTGTATTTTTCACCTAAATGGAATACCCATCAACACTGATAACTGGAGGAGCTGTACTTTATCATACAGCTAGTCAAGTCAATGACGTTGAAAAAAGAAAACCAGCCATACTGGTCTATGGGTCATATTTACGCCAAAATTAGGGATTAAAATGTTTACTTTTAAAGCAAAGGATCTTTTAAAGCAGCCTGTTGAAAGGCTTTTTGTTGAGGTTCAGAAGCCCCTGTCTGGGACATCAATGTGAGCTGAGAAAAGCAAAGCCTGGGGGCAGTATTGCTCAGGGGTTAAGAATTTAAATTCTGGAAGTTCAGAAATCTGGTCCTCCATCTGATTAGACCAACCTCCAGCTCTGTGACCTTGGTCAATACACTTAATCCCTTAATTTTCTAATCTGGATATTGAGGATAACGATAATTTCATCGTGGGTTGCTTGAAAGACAATAAGTACATTATCCAATGCAAAGACTGACGCTCAAATCTTAACCATTATTCCTAGGCAATAGTAAGTAGCTTTTCATAGTTACCAAAGACTACAACATCAGTCTCCTTGGCATATCTAACAAAACTGTCAATTTCAACATCCAATGAGGTAGCAATCTGTGTGGATATGAGCTCAAAAGTCAGAATGAGACATCTGTGCAACTGTTTGTGATCATCAACTACCTGGGTCAAAATCCATGGAGGCAAAACATCCCATCTCTTCTAGGATGTGGACGCTCCCTTACACAGCCCTCTGAAAGCTGGCAGGCTCTCTAGGCAGGTGGGGATACTCCAGGTCTAATCTATGATAAGACTGTTTTAATGAAACTAGGTGTGTATCATAGATCAGTGTCTTGTATTTTTCCACACTAGACTGCTTTTCGAACAAGATGTTTTATTTTCATGGTAATTTAATCATTAAATGTTATTAAGTAGGAGTTTTAAAAAGGCAATTGTTTCTCAGAACCTTGAAATTCAGGATTCTCTTTTGAGTTGCCCCTGATTCCCCTTTTGGTTGTGACCTTGGGATTAGTTATTTAGCTATTCTATACTCTCTTTTTATACAAAATGAGAAAAATGCCACTTTTACGAGCAGGCTGTAACTTCCTAGCTAACGCTTAAAGCACACTTTAGTTCTCTTCCTCTGAGAAAATTAAAGTAAATGAAAATATTTCATTATTAATAATCTAATTCTCTTTGAATCTTTGATTAATACCATTTTAATATATGAGATTTTCAAAATTGGGTCATACTCATAAATTTTTGAAGGTGGAAGCTATATACAAATAGATAAATTTGAGTTAAAAGTAATTCTCCTAAGAAGATTTAATATGGACATAATACCCCGTGAATTAAGCATAAAATAGCAGATTCAGGGATAGCCTCTTACAGAACCAGTAGTGTATTGCTACTTTAAGTATTTTACTTTCATTAGTGGTGAGATAACCACTTTTACAACTTTGAATTTTTTGATAATATAAAACATCACACAACTCTGGTGAATTTATTATTTTTTTTAAATAAATTGAGGTTGTGTCAGAGGCCTAACATAGCTGGTGCAAATGGTACACTTAGAATGCCATTTTGGATTGGGGAAGTTTTCTTTTTTCCCCTACATCGCTAACTCAAGTGTACTGCGAAGTATTTCTCACCACTACATCCTTCCTCATGATACTCTGTTAAAAAGACAATGATTTAACATGAATGGATATTTCCAGGGAATCTTAAGGAATACTGACATTTCAGTTAGAGCTCATTTGGTTAGTTCAAACTTTCTTAACATCCTTCTGTGGCATGTGTAAACCTACTAAAATGTAGGGCACATTCCAAAGGAAGGGTTTGAAAGTGTTAAAGGAAAGTGTCAAATACGTTATAAAGTCCTACCATTGAACTCTGCATTACCCTTTCCCTTTCATATTTAACATGCACGCAGCTGCTCATGCCATGTAATCAACTGATTGTTACACAAGCATTTTCTAAAGCTATGACAATCTCAGATTTATGAGGTCAAGAAGTGCAGACTTAATCCATTCAATAGCTGCAATTTATCGTCTGATTATAATTGTATACACAAACACAGTAATGATTTAGATGACATAGTGTAAAGATGAAATCCGTTTATTTTAAAAGGGTTTCTAACCTTTAAAATATGTTGCCATGAACACCTTGCGATGTCTGCTTTTAACAACACAATTATTATTGTTTTATTGATCAGGGTTTTATTACGGATTTGACACTTATATTTCATGCTAATCGAAAAAGGTGTAATTTTTCTGAACAATTTTAACAAGAATATGACTGTAATTAATTATATCACTATTATGTTTTCAGTGTCTAGAAAGAAGTGCTTAATTTATCACAGATGTCTCCTACAGCATATGGAAACCTCTTTTAAAAAGACAGGGTGCGTGCTCCTTCCAGAGATGATAGGATATGACATAGGCACTATATTTATAGATTTCTGCTGCCATGCTGACCTGATTTTATAGTGACAGCTCTCCTGGAATGGGATTGTACATTAGCAACTCAGATAGCCTGGGTGGCACCCAATATTACCATCGTCTGGTCTTATAACACTAATTAGTGGTCATTCCCTAATGCTTTCACGGATCAAGAAAACAACCTGCAGACAAAGGCCAAAGTGGTGTTGAATAACACCAGCCATATATACTTCAGATATTTCTTTTCGCCTGTTTGCTAGTTGTAACAAATGATGAAATGCCGTTACCAACTTGCTCACTATATATGGCAGTTTTGTTCACTTAATATTTACTGTTATACATCAGTGGTTATAAGCTATACCTACAACACACACACACACTAACAAGTATGTATGTAGTATTTATATTGATCTTTGGTTTATTGCTAATGATCTTATCACTTTTCTAAAATATCATGGCTCTATTATACAAGAGAATTAGAACACTTATACATAGCAGTGAAATTTATGTTTCAAATAAAATTTTTAAAATAATTTGTATCCCATGCTAATAAAGCCAAGCTTTTCCTTGTTCAATTTTTATATGTTGTTCAATAACAACCTTATTAAATCACATAAATTTACATTTCAGTTTCCATATTACCTACATATATGAATTACATTTCATTATATACTGCTGTCCAGTATTTGTACCATTACACAGAGTTTCTATTACATGAATCTATAAATTGTAATTAATACATATAATTTGGTACATTTAATATTGAGATACACTGTTTTGCATTTTCTAAAAATGCTCAAAATTGTTATATATCATAAGGCTTGATCTATATCTATACCTTTTTCCTAAATTTTCAGCCTGATTATTTTAGTTTACTGGAAAACATTTGATTTAAAAACCTAAATGGGAAGGCATTAAATATTAAAATAATTTATAAATATGAAATTCTATACCTAACATTATGTAGAATGGATGAAAAAGTATATAATATATTATAAGACGGCAAATGAAGTAAAATCAATAGTCGAATTGGTAGCAAGTTCTCAATGTAATTAAACAGTCATGCTCACTTGCTTTTCTGCCTCACTGTTTTAAATAGCACAATCCCAATGGAAAAACACAGGCTAAGAGTTTTTCTTCCCTCTTTGAAGGAGCGGAATCAATATTATTATAGTCAATATATCTTTATCTTTAATAGAATGGTGAGGGGAAAACATCACAAATAACAATAAGTATTTCCTAGTAATTAAAATTTAAGAAGACAAATTACATGTGTTTCTTCCAAATGTCACCTTAACATTAATAGATTTTTTTACTTTTGCTTTTATGTGAACAGTCCCTATCTGAGCGTTTTCATCACCAAAACTGCAGTTTTAGTGCTCGGCCTGGCTGTACGTGAAATTTTGTTTTCCATTTCATCATTACCCTTCTAGTTTTAAGCCTGCTGTGCTTGCTGTTAGTGAACTTTGAAACCATTAGAAATACACTGCAGCAGTAGTACAAGGATTTGTGAAATGCTGATTAACAGTCTTATTCATTCAAGAGTACTTATCGGGCACCCACTGTATTCTCGGTACTATTCTAAGCCCTGGCAACACATCAGTGAACAAAACACAGAAGGATCTCTGCCCTTTTAAAGCCTATGGTTTAGAATGGGAAAGATGGGCAGTTAACATAGAGTGAAAACTACAGAGTAGGTTAGGAAGTGAAGGTGATACGGGCAAAGAAAAGGGAACGAGCCGGGGGGGTGGGGGGAGCGTGTGGAGGTTGAAATTTTAAATACTGTAGTCTGGATAGGGATTACTAAGAAGGTGTCATCTGAAGGAAGCGCTCAAGGAGGGGAGGGAGGGAGGGAGCCCTTCAGTATCTGCAGGGTGATGGTCCAAGCAGAGGAAGCAGTGCACAGAAAATATGGGAGCGTTCTGATAGGTAGAAGGGTCAGAAAGCGCTGAGGCTGGAGCAGAGGTGAGAGGTGGGCGTAGGGGAGAGAGGACTGGGAGCTGTGGGTCCAGGACAGAGAGGTAAGAAGGACACAGAGCCACGTAAGCGAAGGTCACTGGCTTTCTACTCTGAGCAAGATGGCGGGCTATGGCAGGCTGCCCAGCAGGAAGGAGCCTGAAGTCATCTAATTCACCTTTTAAGAGGATTGTTCAAAGAAGGGGCTGTCTTGAGAGTAGGCTGTCAGGAGATACACATGGAGAGGGGAGAGGATGGCAGGAATCCACTGAAGAGGGAAGGGAGACTCGAATCCAGGTATAAGCAGTAACAGTGTGATGGAAACACAGCACAGGCTTAATTTAATACCATTCCTAATTGTTTACACCTATCTAAATGCCTTTCCTAGGCAAAGCTAGTTAGAAATCAGAAACCACTTAGGGTCACACTTCCATCTTCAGATCTTAAGATCAAATGCAAGAGACAGGACTTTCTTAAAAAGCATAATTTATGCGAGATTCTTATAGGTTCCTTTCTCTCCCTCCTAGCCAAAATAACTATTTCCATATTATTCTTGTTTTATTATTTGTAACTGACACAACAATATAGAGAATTATTGATTAAATATAGTCTTATCTGGGAACTTCCATATTAACTGATTATCTCAACAGATCTATGGGCTACCAATTACCTTCATAACCATTCACTATTTCCTTCATTAAATATTTGAGTACATACTATCACCCAAGCATTGTGCTTGGCAGTTAGGTGTTAAACAACAACTTTCATCCTAGTTCACCTAAGATCATGTCTTAGAACCTTTATTTGTAGCAAGAACACTTGTAATTCCACACAAAGCATTTCTTAGAATTCACACCTTGAAACAGGTTATAACAGCAAACAGAGTTCCTGCCCTTTGCCTATAGTAAAAGGAAGAAGGACACACATGTCTCACCATCACACAAAGTAGAGGGATAAATGCCAAGGTGAAGCCATGAGTATAATCCAGAAGCAGCACAGTAGCAGGTTTTAAAGAATGAGGAGGACTCAGGAAGCAAAGATGAGACAGGGATAACTTTCTCTTTCCCTCTCCCGTGAGGTAGGAGTGGTGAGAGATATGTGCTGCATCATACACACCTCTCTTCTCTCCTTTTCTACCTTGTGACAATTTCTGCTATTTTAGGTTTAGACTCTTTGGGAAATAGCTTCTTTATGACTGGAACTAAATACATCAATTCCACTATAATGCAACATAGGTGCTGCATTATAAAAATTATCACATTATGCAAATTCACACAATAAAGATCCCAAGGCTTATGAGAAAAATGGGGTCGGGGTGCAGCACTCAAAAACAGTGACACATAAAAATAAAAAAATTTAAAAGGAACCTAATAAAAGCAGTGGCATAATTTTACACATTTAATAAATACACAAATATGACAATAAATATGGCACTTTACAATAGATACGAACTAAAGTTTGCTCTTAGAAGTGGGTGTTAGAAGGCTTCAGCTTGTAAGTTATTGTGAGTGGTAGAAACAGGGTTATCTGGAATTGAAACAGGGTTATCCAGATGTGAATGGGTGTGTATAACACATGTTGAACTGAAGTAGATGGTTTAAGGTATGTTTGCGTGTGCATTCTGTATATACCTATGGGACTGGGTTTAGCAAGGTGCATTTCCTGCATTTATCGAGCGTTTCTTGCAGACAAAAGCACACATATGCAAGTGCAAAATTCACGTTGTGCTGAAATGTCCCCCAGTATATCATTCGTGTTGTAACAAATCACATTTTCAAAACAAGCATTATAGCAGAACTTGTGTAGTTTGCACTGGTTCTGCACTTAAGATTTAAATAAGACTTATTCAGACAACTGGTTGTCAGAGGGCTTGAATCGGCACCTTCAGGGCTGATGCAGTCTCCCTAGAAGGCTTTTTTGAGGGATGGTACCTTTGATTGATTAGAAAATAGTGCCCCTAGCTCTGGGGGTGCTGCCTGCTGAGTGCAGGGCCGGCTGGCTAGATTTCCCGTCTACTTGCTTTCTCAGGCAGGCTGATATTATCTAAACTAAGGTGAACTCTGAGGGGTTTACAAGCTAAAAATTCACTGATTGCTTTGCCAGAGATTCTATGGTTTAATGTCCATGTTCTGTTTCTTTTCCCTTGTTACAGCTGTTTGTTAGCATGGCTTATGAAAGAATTCATTGAGTAATTTTTAACGGCTCCAAAATGCTGTTGTTAAAAAGTCCTAAATTATTTCCTACTATTTTACCGGCTAATGATGAAAGAAAATCCCATTACAAAGAAGTCCAGATAGGACACAAAAAGCAAAAACCATAAAAAAAAAAAGAATGAGATTTTCTCAAAAAGTTCTGCTCATCAAAAGATAGCTTAATTGAAAATTGATTAATGTACAAACTATCACATCAACAGGGTCAAGAAGAATAATCATATGATATCAGTAGATGCAGAAAAACATGTGACAAAATCCAGTATCCATTCATGATAAAAACTCTGAGTAAACTGAGAATACAGGTAACTTCCTCAACTTGGTAAAGATCATGTGCAAAATACCAACAGTTGACACAGTACTTAGCAGTAAGAAACTAAATACTTTTCTGCTAAGATGAGGAACAAAGATATCACCTCTCACCACTTCTTTCAACAGCATACTGGAAGTCCCAACTAATGCAGTAATATAAGAAAAAGAGAAGAAAAAAATAAAACTGTCTCTGTTCACAGATGACATGGTTGTCTATTGTCTAAGTAGAAAATCTTAATCTGGAACTAAGCAAGGTTGCAGGATACAAGGTTACCATGCAAAAATCAATTGTTCTTTTATATACTAGCAATTGGAATTTGAAATTGAAAACGTAATACCACTTACATTAGCATCCCCAAAAAAGACATACTCAGGTATAAATCTAACATAATATGTGCAAGATCTTCATGAGGAAAACTGCAAAGGTTTGATGAAAGAAATAAAAATAAATGAAGAGCTAAATAAATGAAGAGTATTTCATGTCATGGATAGGCAGACCCAATATTACCAAGATCCCAGTCTTTTCAACTTGATCTATAGATTCAGTGCAATCTTAATCCAAACCCTAGGAAATTATTTTGTGGCTATCTACAAACTGGTTCTAAAAGGAAAAGGAAAAGACCCAGAATAGCCAACATGATATTGGAAGAGAAGAATAAAGTTGGAGGACTGACACTACCAGACTTTAAGACTTAATATCAAGCTACAGTCAACAAGACATTGTCGTACTGGTGAAAGAATAGATGAACAGGTCAAGAGAACAGACTGAAGAGGCAAGCAGTAGACCCAAACAAACGGAGTCAGCTGATATTTGGCACACAAGCAAAAGCAATTCAATGGAAAAAGGATAGTCTTTTCAACAAATGGTGATTTTCAACAAACTGGACAACAACATGCAAAAAAAAATTCTAGATACAGATCTTACACCTTTCACAAAGATTAACCTGATATGGATCATAGACTAAACTGCAAAACTATAAAACTCCTAGAAGATAACACAGGAGAAAAGTCCAGGTGACCTTGGAATTGGTAATAACCTCTTAGATATAATACCAAAAGCATGATACACGGAAGAAAACAACTGATAAGCTGGATTTCACTAAAATTAAAAACATCTTCTACGCAAAAGACACAGGTAAGAGAATAAAAAGACAAGCCACAGACATGAAAAAAATCTTTGGAAAGCATACATCGGACAGAAGATTGGTATCAAAAATAGATTAAAAACTCTTAAAACTCAACAATATCAAAAAAAGCAACCCTATTAAAAAATGGGCAAAAGATCTGAACAGACACCTCAACAAAGATGCAAATGCAGATGGCAAAGCAGCACAAGATGCTCCACATCATATGTCATCAGAGACTTGCAAATTAAAATAACAAGATACCACTACATACCTATTATAATGGCTGGAATCCAAAGCACTGACAACACCAAATGCTGGCAAGGGATGTGGAGCGAGAGGAATTTTCATTGCTGGTGGGAAAGAAAAACAGAACAACCAGTTTGGAAGACAGCTCAGCAGTTTCTTATGAAACTAAGCATACTCTTACCTATGTTCCAGCAATTTCACTCTTTTGTATTTACCCAAAGGAGTTGAAAACTTATGTCCACACACAAACCTGCACACAGATGTTCATACCAGCTTTACTCACAACTGAAAACAATCAAAATGTCCTTCAGTAGATGAATAAACTGGTACACATATACAATGGAATATTACTCAGTGATAAAAAGAAATGAGCTATCAAGTCACAGAAAGACAGAGGAACATAAAATACATATTACTAAGGTAAAGAAGCCTATCTGCAAAGGCTACATACTGTATGATTCCAACTGTAGTACATTCTAAGCAAGGTGAAACTATGGAGAAAATCTTGGGTTGTGCACTCCCTCCTGCGCGGGATCTCCAGCCATAACATCACCTGCTCTGGACATCCAGCCACTGACAACATCATGGCTGGATGATCCAGTATCACCCAAAGGAGCTGATACTCCTTCTGACATGTTGTGAGAAGGTCAACAATAGCCTAACGCTATGTTACAATGCCTTTAGCATTTACTTGTCTTCATCTCACCATGTGAGCATTTTATCATCTCACATCATCACAAGAAGAAAGGTGAGTACAGTATAATAAGGTATTTTGAGAGAGAGACCGCAGTCACATAACTTTTATTATAGTGTAATATTATGAACGTTCTATTTTATTATTCACTACTGTTATCTCTGACTGTGCCTAATTTTTTTTCCACTTTCTCACTTCGTCCCAGCTTACCCTTCCCCCTCCCCATGTCCTCAAGTCCATTCTCTACCTCTGCGTCTTTATTACTGTCCTGCCCCTAGGTTCTTCAGAACCATTTTTTTGTTTTTTTAGATTCCATATATATGTGTTAGCATACGGTATTTGTTTTTCTCTTTCTAACTTACTTCACTTTGTATGACAGACTCTAGGTCCATCCACCTCACTACAAATAACTCAATTTCATTTCTTTTTATGGCTGAGCAATATTCCACTGTGTATATGTGCCACATCTTCTTTATCCATTCATCTGTCGATGGACACTTAGGTTGCTTCCATGTCCTGGCTATTGTAAATAGTGCCACAATGAACGTTGTGGTACATGACTCTTTTTGAATTACGGTTTTCTCAGGGTATATGCCCAGTAGTGGGATTGTTTAATTTATAAATTAAACTTTATCATAGGTATTTATGTACATTAAAATTATAGTATACATATATATGGGATTTGGTACTATCCACAGTTTAAGGCCTCCACTAGGGGTCTTGGAACATACCCCCTATGGATAAGGAGTACTACTGTAGATGGAGCACAGAGGATTTTTAAGGCAGTGAAAGTATTCTCTATATTACTGCAATGATGGATACATGTAATTACTCATTTGTCAAAACCCAAAGAGTGTACAACACAAAGAGTGAATGAGCTATAATGTAGACTACTACACTTTGGTTTACAATAATGTATCAATATTGGGTCAGCAATGGTAACAACTGTACCACACTAATCCAAGATAGTAATAAAAGAGGGAACTGTATTTGAGAGGCTGAGGGGTTATATGGGAACACTTTGTTCTTTCTACTCAATTTT
Source organism: Hyperoodon ampullatus (assembly GCF_949752795.1). Taxonomy (NCBI): domain Eukaryota; kingdom Metazoa; phylum Chordata; class Mammalia; order Artiodactyla; family Ziphiidae; genus Hyperoodon; species Hyperoodon ampullatus. The sequence continues at coordinate 20,619,462 of NC_136923.1, forward strand.
TCTGTAAATTAAAACTGCTGTAAAAAAATAAACGTTATTAATCAAAAAAGAAAAATGAGTAAACAAGCTACATATTATATATACACACACACACACCACATGTTTCTTTGTTAAATATTTGACAATTCTTGTAAATATATATATTCACAGTACATTATACATGTACATATATGCCTCAATATATTTTCTTTTATGAGTTATCTGTTAACATTTTGTTTATTAGGCTATTCCTCATTTATTGTTGATGTTTAGGAGTTCTTTCTATATCCAGATATAATTCCTTTGTCAAATATACGTACTGTGAATATATATATGCACATACACGTGAATTCATATATGTATATATGTGTAAGTATATATACATGTATATGTGAATTCATATATATATAAAATATATGTGAACATATATATATTCATAGTACATAGATTTGACAAAGGAATTGTATCCAGATATATAAAGAACTCCTAAAGATCAACAATAAAAGAAAAATATCCTAAAGACAATTAGCAAAAAAAAACCTTCAATACCTCATTAAAATATATATATTAAGGGACAATAGGTATATGAAAGACTCCACAATGAGCTAACACTTCATATCTGCTAGAAAGACTAAAATTAAAAGGACTGACAGGGCTTCCCTGGTGGCGCAGTGGTTGAGAGTCCACCTGCCGATGCAGGGGACACGGGTTCATGCCCCGGTCCGGGAGGATCCCACATGCCGCGGAGCGGCTAGGCCCGTGAGCCGTGGCCGCTGGGCCTGTGCGTCCGGAGCCTGTGCTCCGCAATGGGAGAGGCCACAGCAGTGAGAGGCCCATGTAATGAAAAAAAAAAAAAAAAAAAAAGGACTGACAAAACCACCTGTTAACAATATGGAACAAATGGAACCGTCAAACATTAATGGTAGGGATGTAAAATGATACAACCTCACTGACACAGTATTTGGCTTTTTCTTATAAATAGTCTCACCCCATGGCCACCATGACCAAGTAATTCTATCCATTAGCATTCATACAAAAGAAGTAAAAACCTATGTTCACAAAGACTTACATCTGAATCTTCTTAGCAGCATTATTCATAAGAGTGGAAAAGTGGAATACATTGTGGTATATCTATACAATATATAAGCACTCAGCAATAAAGGATGAATGAACTAATTATATATGCAAAAATATGCAAAAAATATCAAAAACATTCTGTTAAGCAAAAGAAGCCAGAACCTAAAGAACACATATTGTGTGATCCATTTATGTGAAATCTAAAAACAAGTAAAACTAATCCATTGTGATAAAAATTGGATAAAATAGTTGCAAGGGAAATTGCCTGGAAAGGGGCATTAGGTAAGTTTCTGGGAAATATTCTGTCTTGTTTGAGGTGATCATTGTATGGGTGTATACAACTGTCAGAACTCACTGAACATTCAAGACCTATGTACTTTACATTATGTTAATTACAGCTAAATATAAATGCCCAGATGCCAGCACAATAAAATATACACACATGAATTAAAATGTTTCCTACTATAGAATGTGGGCAGACCCTGTTCCCAAGCTAATCATTTTGGAGACAGATTGAAATATTTTATTATATTCTTATTACTCTCAGCAATTCTTATCCTGAGAGAGTTTCATTCTATACTAAACAAGCAAAAATGAATGTCTCACAAGAGAATCACATAATGCTCCTAAGTGTGAGACACGAAGGTATGTTTTACCTAATGAGGTGTCTCAGAATTTTGTTTCACCCGAGACAAATTGATGAACTTTTGTAACTACCGATGCCGTATTTCTGAACATCACCACCTTAACATGTGAAACTCAAAGCTCACAAGAATCAACACTTTAGTGAGAGCTTTCTTTCACTGAAGAGGGACACTTCTTCAAAATTTAAAGCATTTTGAGCTTTTCTGAGGACTGCAACTATTTTTCAAGTGTTTTTTTGTTCTTCTCATTTGAGCTTTTTCAGTGAATTTCTGCTCTTTTCAATGAATATCTCAATAGGTTGTCCAAACTATTCTCTAAGAAAGCAGGAACTCAAAGAAAAATTCAGTGATCACCCATCCACGTCCAATCACCAAACAGTGGAAATGTATTTAATTTCTCAAGTGAAAAAAAAATGGAACGAGGGCCCAGGTATTGAATTAAATGAAGTATCCTCTTTGTTCAAAACCCTGGTAGAATTATCTCAAAACTAAAATGGAAAGATAAAAAAAGATTGAGTAGAAATTATAACTATATTGTGATGAGGCACAAATGCAAAACCATATACAAAGTATTTATCAGCCAAATCCTTGATGAATCTGAGGAGGTGAAGGATACTTTAAAACCTGACTTTGTCTGAATTTGTGCCTAGTAGATAGCCACAGGTGCTGCTATGAATAATAAAAAATAATGGCCTTTAATGAGTTCAAGGTTAGAAGCTTACAGTTTAGGACTTGGGTTGTTCCTTTGGTTTCATCAACTCAAGGGTTCCAGTTACGATGTTTTGCACACTCTTTGCCTGGCTAAGACAAAAACTAATGGCTAAGAACCATTCAGGTCTCAATCTCAACATCTCTTTTTCTTAGAAACCTTTCCTAACTGCTCCCCCAACTCTTTCTACTAGGTTAATCTCAAGTCACATGCTCTTATAACAACTTGGAATTTGCAATCAAACATATTAGGATTTTTATATAACTAGCATTGTGATGATTCATTTACTGTGTCTCCACCACTTACTATCTTCAAAGATCCATCAGGATAGGGATCATGCTTATCACTGTAGCTCCAATCTCTTTGTTGAATGAATGAATCATCACAATAAGACGGGAGGATGATATATAAAAGCCTTCACAGAAGCCTACACTAGTGACCTATATCAGGTATCAAAGAAAGAAGAGAGAAATACCATTTGTAGACTATAACATCCTCACTGGTGATATCCATTAGATTTCGAGCTCAATTTTTTGCACATAGATACCCAACTGTTTCAGTATCATTTGTTAAAAGCACTTTCTACTGTATTGCCTTTGTACCTTTGTCAAAAGTCAGTGGTTTATCTATATGTGGGTTTATTTCTGAATTTTATTCTTTCCACTGATTTATCTGGGTTGAAGACAATTCTATACCATTTTGATCACTGATTCTTGAAACCAGGTAGTTTTAGTCCCCCAACTTTTTCTTCTTTAAAATTTTTTGTCTATTCTAGGCCCTTTGCATTTCCATATGAAGTTTAGAATCGGTTGTCAATCTCCACACAAGCCTGCTGACATTTTGATTAGATTGCATATAATCTGTAGATCAATCTGGGGAGAAGCAACCTTGATTATATTGAGTCTTCTGACCCATAAGCAAAGTACATATCTCCATTCCTATAGATTTTCATTAGTTTCTCTCAGCAATATTTTACAGCATTCAATGTCATCGTTTCTCACATATTTTGTCAGATTTACCCCTTAGTAATTCACACATTTTTACACTATTTTAAATAGTATAAAATTCTTATTCTGAATTTTGTTTCCTGATTGTTGGTTGCAAGTCTATGGAAACACATTTATTTTAAATATTGATATTATATCCTTCAACCTTGGAAAAAAAGGATTCTACATTGATTGAAAAAGATATCCTTGAAGTTACCAATGAAATCAAGACATCTACAAATGTCAGGACTTTACAATTTGTGTGAATAATGGAGATGGTTCACACATTTTTATGAGGATAGTTTCTAGGTGTTACTACACTTGTACCACTAGAACATTCTGTTCAGTGTTGTTGCGTGAGATATATGGAAGAAATACACATTGTAAACTTTAAAACTCTATGCAAATACCATCTAGTACACACTACTAACAAGCCACATTTGAACAAATGAATGAATAGATGAGGAGTACAACAATGAATGCTTGGAAGATCAACTCTGAATACAGAAAATTTTGAATTGTCTGCCACCACTGATTTTAGAATATGCTATGCCATCTTAGTGGAAACTCGGATGTTAGAAGGCTTTCCTTACCCACCTCTTCAGTCTGATCACATTTTATGATTAGCAGTATGTGTCACATGATTTGTCTTTGTCTTAAACTATACAGAGACTGAGAAGCCAGTGGAGTAACTTTTTGAAGAATTTATACTATTCATCAACTATTAGTATATTTATCATAGATACCTTTTAAGCAAAAGTTAAAGCTTTATTCCATAATTTCCTTGGACAAGCTGAATATAATCTATTTGGGAAATTCTGAATGTGAAGGTGATCTGGATGTGAGATCAGTTGCTCAACTAATCATGAGCATTCTTCTGTGTGATCCAGTTAGTTAGGCAGATTTAAGTTTCCTCTCCATAGTTTCACACTCATCCTTTCTGCATTTAAGGTCTCAAAAGATGCCAAGAATCCAAAATAGACCCATGTTCTTCAGGGCATACAAATAACTCCACTATCTCATGAAAACTTTAGTCTGGGAATGGCCAAAAGCTCTGTCTACTGACGTGGAAGTGATGCTGATATTTAAAAAACTATTAGTGGGAGAGGAATTTAGACATTATCCTTTGTCACACTTATTAGAAGAAGAAAGAGAAGGAGGGGGAGGAGAGGGAGGGGATGAAAACAAAATCCTTGCCTTTCCATGTTAAGTATCTAAGTTTAACAGCCTCAGAATCCTCAACCCAGGAATCCTTGCAGATTATGAAGGGAGACTTTCTTGATCAGGGTAGGTCACCTCCTCAAAATGATTTAGTGTTTGCAGTTCCTCTTCAAATCTCTGCTTCAGTTATCATAGTGGTTGTGTGCAATATACTATTGTTTCTAATAAAAGATATGCTCTGTTGAGTTAAAGCAATTTGGGGACAGGAACCTCATCCAAGCTGTCACATTTGGTCTCTTCACTGTCAGACAAATGGTTAGGATCAAAGGACTCAGCCTTGAGAAACAGCCTGTTGGATGACAGAGGACAACAGGCTTGCCACGTTTCTTAATATTTGTCATGTTGTTCCATGTTCAATAAAAGGACCCATTGCTACTGAATTACTGAGTGATTTATAAAGGCTTAAGCAAGCAGTTACCAAACAAGAAAATATTCTAGATGCTACATTTCTAAATCTTTCCTTCCAATCAATATTGCTTCTGCTAATTTTTCAATGAGAACTATAAATTTAGGTCAATGTAAGTTTTTGACAATATCACTGAATTTAAAGAGCCATGGATGCGGATGGTAAAAAAGTAACTTCAAAAATATTTCTCTGTTGAACTTGACCACAGGAGAATTACTAGAATTATTTTCTTTCAAATAACATACAACTAAATTTTAGAGGTTATTCATCCTGAGTCCTCACACAGGCCTCAAATAAGAAGTAATTCTTATTGGTTTAAAATAATTGCTAAATTAGTGTTCCTAGGTATTTTCATCAATTAATATAGAAAATAGGCAACTCTGAACAGGCCATTAGTCCACTGGTTAACAGAGTATACAAGTAAAATTTCAAGGTATGACAGGGAACTTCTTGGTTCAATTTCTTTGGTGCTCGTAACAGAGAAAGGTAATAGTGCTAAAAGTGAGGTTGGAGATCAAGAAGTCCAACATTGTTATTTCACAAATGAAGAAGCTGAGAACCAAGGAAATTAAATGATGTGACCATATTCTCATTGCTGATTCCAAACAGGGCAGTGCTTAGAACACTCTTTTTTTTTTTTTTTTTTTTTTTTTGTGGTACGCGGGCCTCTCACTGCCGTGGCCTCTCCCGTTGCGGAGCACAGGCTCCAGACGCACAGGCTCAGCAGCCATGGCTCACGGGCCCAGCCGCTCTGCGGCACGTGGGATCTTCCTGGACCGGGGCACAAACCCGTGTCCCCTGCATCGGCAGGCGGACTCTCAACCACTGTGCCACCAGGGAAGCCCAGAACACTCATCTCTTGACACATGGTCTCGTGCTTATTAGGTCAATCTGCCTCCTACAAATGTTCCTGGCTCCTCTCCTTCTCCTTATCCTCTTTCTCCACCTTCCCCTCCTCTTTCTCCTCCTTCTTCTTCTTCAGTCCTTTAGTTCAGTGGTTCTCAAATGAGGGCAATTTTGTCCCTCAGGGGGAAATGTCTGCAGACATTTCAGGTTGTCACAACTGGGAAGGGAGTGCTACTGGCATCCAGTGTGTAGAACCAAGAAATGCTGTTAAACATCCTATAATGTACAGGACAGCCTTCCTGCACACCAACAGCAAAAAAATCAATCTGGAAGATCAAAAATGTCAATAGTACTGAAAATGATAAAGCCTACTCTAGTTACATTCTGCAGTGATTAAAAGTGGGTATTATTGGGCTTCCCTGGTGGCGCAGTGGTTGGGAATCAGCCTGCCAATGCAGGGGACGCGGTTTCGTGCCCCGGTCCAGGAAGATCCCACATGCCGCGGAGCGGCGGGGCCCATGAGCCATGGCTGCTGAGCCTGCGCGTCTGGAGCCTGTGCTCCGCAATGGGAGAGGCCACAACAGTGAGAGGCCCGCGTACCGCAAAAAAAAAAAAAAAAAAAAAAAAAAAAAAGTGGGTATTATTTAGATTAGTTCTTTTCTTTTTAGGGTAGAATCTCCTATATTCTTAATGATCTCTTACGTATAGCTCCAGTATGAAAATAAAAGCAGTTTTGATTTGAATAGATTTATTTTATGAGCACAGATCCACAATTTTTACATATTATGGAGTCACTCAATGAAAACCCACAGTTACTATGTCAGTGACACCCAGTGTGGGGTGGGGCGCAGCGGTACTTGGCATTTAACACATTTTAGTCTGTTTTTCATTATCATTTGAAAAAGTATGTAAAAATGTGTTTAAAAGTGAGATCCAAATCAAACATTTTTAAGATTCCTAAATGGACCACCTCTTGCTCTGATCTGTTTGCTATAACCCGCAAATAATATAGTCCAAGTACTAAGACCCGATTTTTCAAAAAATATAACACATGACTTTTATGCAAATATAAAATTAACGAGTCAAAAAAGTATTTAATCAATTAATGAGGGAGCCAGTAAAATTACTAAAACTCGTTCAAAGGAGAACTTGAATAACATCAATACACACACACACACACATACGTCCAGTCAGAAATGTTGCCATGGCAAAACTAGTTACTAATCCATTGGGTAATAAAATATAACATTTGGGGTCTTTTCTACAGGATGGAAATTCATTGTATATCTACTGGAAGAAAACTCATTTACTTCATTATGAACATAAATCACTGCAACTTAACCTCTATTCCAATAGAGGTGTACAGTGACTTAGACACAGACCACCAAAGGTGCATACCCCTACAGGATCTCATAATTCCAGACCAGGAAGGTCTGCTAAACAATGCCCAGTACTCCACTTAAAGACACGCAGTAATCTCTTTTGCCCATTTCTAAGTCACTGACAGTTTTTCCTGGCACAAGTCAGTCCAGAAGCTTCTGTATTATGAAGAACCCTTAGAAGAACTCAGAGTCATTTCCAAGTTTTATTTAAAGATCTCATTCCTCCATTCTACCCCCACCTAACCCTTCTGTTTCTAAGAAGTCCTACACAATTAGGTCCACTGAGCCTATACTTTTTAGACCTCATGTGAGTTAGAGAGGAAAATGTTAATTACTTAATGTAAAAATAAACCAGGAGAACACGTTTTTTTTTTTCACTGATTGCCTGACTGTTTTCTGGTACTTACAGCTGAGAGGGAAATTAAATTATCATCACTGATTGGAAGCTCAATGCTTGTTTTTATTTGGGGAGCAATCTGGAAACGGGAGATGCTATTAGATAGAAAGGTAAAATGTGATCTCCATGTTGAGCGCTCTGCGTGCCTACCTGCAAGAATTCAGCAGTATTTCTAGAACTGAAATTCTTACAGGTCATAAAAACATCTTGGTCCTATTTCTCCATGAAAAGGCAAGGAAAGGGACTATTTTTATAACATTTTATCTGATTAAAAGAGAAACACATTCGTTCTAGAAAATTTGTAAAATACAGAAAAGCACAAAGAAAAACACAAAATATATCTGTAATCTCCAGACCCACAGGTAAACACTGCTAATATGAGTATGATATATATCTTTCCTTCTCTTTCTCTCTCTCAGACAACTGACCTCAGTTTCTCTCTCTCAGTCTATTTTTCTGCCTTTTTTATATACACATATCTGTTTATTTAAATAAACTTAATTTTTAGTACCCCTTGTATACATCGTTTTTAGTAACTTGCTTTTTCATGTAATGATATATACTTCCCACATCATTAAAAAATTTTGCAACTCCATTATAAGTATGTGAATTTTATTATAAACATGAATTTCATTAAAATTATATTAACAACATTATAAAAATTTATAATTGCTTGCTTTGGTGTCAAATTTTAGGATATATGGAAAGAAAATTAAAAGTTTAATTTTAATTATTATTTATATAGGTACTAACAGAAGAAAAAGTACATACTGTATTAATCAAATTTTAAAATCATTTTTGTTTTAAATATTCTGAAATGAATTCTCAGCTTTATTATCACCCTGATTAGTTTTCGTAGGCGAATCTGACAGAAATGAAATGAGAAAGCCTTAAGTTTGTTAGATAACTTACAGAAATTGTTATGTAAGGTTCACAGTACAATGTGGCTCCTGTTTAATTTTCTAAATTCAGATAGTATTATACAATATATTTGTGCCAAATAACTCGAACTGTTCTTTTGTGTTCTTCTAGTACAAATTCCATAATCTCAGAGATTGTTATAAATCAGAGATTACTAAATAATATGTTGTTTAGAATAAAATAGTGATTAATATGAAAAAAGGAAAGCCGGTTATATAATGTGGGATAGTCAATGAAGATAAAAACTATTCTCAGATTCTAAAAACAATATTTGGTGTTGAGTATCTCTTTGTTAGAGCTAAATGTGAAGTTGTGGGTATTAGGTGTGAGGCAAATGGGAATCAAAGAAGATAATCAAAGAATAACAATCCATATATTTCTCATTTTATTCCTCTGTCCTCCTTTTTAGTATGGGTTTCCCCTCACAGACTTTATTAAAGGCACAAGTGCCTCTAATTTTTTTTTAACTTTCTCAATTGAATATCATACCTTATCTAACACAATATTTTAAAATTATGGTTTTATAATTTTTAACATACTAAATACAAGGTTCTTAAGTACCTCATACTGACTTTCTCTTTTATGATATTTGCGGGTTGTATTTTTTCAACGGACCAGGCATGAGTCAATTCCATCTACATTTTTTACTGGTGTAAAATACCGGCATAATTTATTTTAATCAATGTAGCCCTCAGCCATTTCATGTTCTTAAGGGAAGGGAATGGAAATCTCTAGAGAAGAAGAAAACTGAAAAGTGTGAATCACCTACATTTCTCATTTACCCATGCTAATTAAGACCAAGCATTTGAAAGTTACCATCTGAAGGAAAATTAAGTCAATTAACCCACTGATGAAGATAATTTTCAATATTCTATCAGGAGGAAAAAATCTTCACCAGCCGTTCTTATTTCTACTGTGGAGGTAATTTCCATACTGTCTCTGAGCGTTAAGAACTCAAACGAGTGTCATGCCAGTTCTGGGGGTTCTAATTGCAACTTTTATTTAAATTCTGATTTTCTGCCCCACAGCTTGATTTCTGATTGGCTGGACCTGATTGCCTTCAGACCTGACAAGATTTTATTTGTAGGCCCTTGGAAACTTCCACGGATGAACATTCTCTGAGTTTAGAGGGAAATCCTCCTAAGATCTAGCTTTCCATGTCAACTGGAGCATAAGAACCACTAGAGGTTCTTTAGGAAAGGGATTAATTTGGGAGCATTAATTACCAAATAATTATAGCCTATGTATAAGTTACTCAAGAAGATGTATTTCTAGATCTAAAGCTGTTTCTCAGATGAATACATTTCTTTTTAATTTCAGCATAGGCAGCATTTCATCTATTTATCATTTTTCTTTATGCCTGGAGTCAGCTACCATGGCTAGCATAAAAGACACATTACAGTAAAAATGCCTTTGCTAACCGAAATTGTGCAAGTTACTTTGCCCATTTCTTTGTAAAAATCTTTCCTTTTTGGGGGGAAGGGAGATTGAAAGAATTAAATGAGATATAGTTTAAAAACCTGGAGCCTTTTAAATATAAATAAAAGTAATTATTATTTATCTAAATATTTAAACACTTTCAGTTTTCCAGACAACAGTGAACTAGCTTGCACAGAATAAAATTAAATTAAATTAAAATAGTTATTTTACATGTGGCCCTGTTCATGTTTTTAAATTATCTGCAGGGCTACTCTAGGCTTTGAGTGTATGATCCTTGCTCTGGGTTCTCCACACTGGCATACATATCTGCTTAGTCTTGTTGGGTTCCAGCTTAAATACTTTTGGAAAAATGTTATTACCCCTGCTCAATGACGAAAATAAATCAACAATTGCTATCTAAGTTCCCACAATCTCCTCCTACACATTATTTCTGAAAGTAGACCATCTTAAACTGCCCTCAGTGCAAGCAAGAAGAGATAATAATGCTATGAGTCTCTCTGGAGATAGAGGTTGACATTTTAGGATGAAGTTTTTACACAGCTAAAATATGATTTTTATTCATTTAATATTTTTATAATAAACTTTTAAAAATAAAAACTTTAAGCAATTTGACGATAATACTACTACATTAGAGACGTTCAAATAGCCTTTAGGAAAACTCTGTTATTCCTGATCAATCACGATCATCTGTCAATGGAAATAACTGAATATTACACTGAATTATATTTACTATTAATGATAACTTAGGAAATAGTGGTTCTTATTGTACACTGATTTTTGGAAAATCTACACGAAGAGACAGTTGCTCTCTCCACTTTAATCAAAGCAAAATCAAATCATGGACCCACTAGCTACCAGCACACTTCTGAAAATAAATGGTTTTTTTCTTCTTAAAAGCATGCAATGAACTCCTTTGAAATTTCTTTGACTTTGTGGTTAGTTTGGAAATGTCTACATGTGTGTCTTTCCTGGTTTGGGCTTCATGAGTTCTCTGACACAGTGGAAACGACTCTGAAAGTACACCAGAAACCACCAGGTATATAAAAGGACATGGGAGGCAACTAATCATTCTATTACCATTTTGCTACAAGCCAGTTAGCCTGTACTACCTAGGGCCTAGCCAATGAGTCATAAAATTTGGAGACCTCTCACCAGAAAGGTTCTTCATACAGGGCATATGCCTCACTTCAGTCTCTTCTGCTTCTCTCTCAAAGAGTTTCTGGAAAACTCTTAGTCCCTTTCTTAACAAGGAATATGACAATAAGCCAAGATAAAAGAAGAAGCTCTATATGTATAATACCATTTTACAGAGAGTATAATTGTGGTTGGGTTTTCACCTGTTGGAGAATCTGTTTTTATTTCCTACATAACCTATATCCTGGAATTGACTTTCTCAAACTCTTCTTCCCATCAGCACCAGATTGGCAAATACGGAAACATCTAGTCACAGCACTAACCTGAGAACTGATCAAACAGAAAGGGAACCATCTGGGGGCAATAACTATGTAGTAGAATGAAATTTCGAGATCTTACATGAGACTTGTTACTTCCATGCATTACCTCATTGACTCAATGAAGAAGGTAAATAGACCAAAGAAAACAGAGTTCAACTTTTGGGTTTTGAGTTCTATCATAATGTTTTGATATTTAAAAGAAAGAGGATACATTCTACTTGTAACAGTTGACCATGGCACATGGAAATCAATGAAGTTAGAACACTCCCTCACACCATACACAAAAATAAACTCAAGGGCTTCCCTGGTGGCGCAGTGGTTGAGAGTCCGCCTGCCGATGCAGGGGACACGGGTTCGTGCCCTGGTCCAGGAAGATCCCACATGCCGCGGAGCGGCTAGGCCCGTGAGCCATGGCCGCTGAGCCTGCGCGTCCGGAGAGCGGGAGAGGCCACAACAGTGAGAGGCCCGCGTACCGAAAAAAATAAAAATAAAAAAATAAACTCAAAATGGCTTAAAGACCTAAATATAAGATAGGACACCATAAAACTCTTGGAAAAGAACACAGGCAAAATATTCTGTGACATAAATCATAGCAATGTTTTCTTAGGTCAGTCTCCCAAGACAATAGAATGAAAAGCAAATATAAACAAATGGTACCTAATCACAATTAAGAACTTTTGCACAGCAAACCATAAACAAAACAAAAAGACAACCTACAGACTGGGATAAAATATTTGCAAATGATGCAACCAACAAGGGCTTAATTTCTAAAATATACAAGCGGCTCATACAACTCAAAAAAAAAAAAAAAACCCAATCAAAAGATGGGCAGACACCTAAAAAACATTTCTCCAGAGAAGACATACAGATAGCCAATAGGCACATGAAAGGATGCTCAACACCACTAATTATCAGAGAAATGCAAATAAAAACTACACTGAGGTATCACCTCATACCGATCGGAATGGCCATCATTAAAAAGTCTACAAATAATAAATGCTGGAGAGGGTGCGGAGAAAAGGGAACCCTCCTACACTGTTGGTGGGAATGTAAATTGCTGCAGCCACTATGGAGAACAGTATACAGCTTCCTTAAAAAAATAAAAATAGAGTTGCCATATGATCCAGAATCCCACTCCTGGGCATGTATCCAGAGAAAACTTTATTTTGAAAAGATACATGCACCTCAATGTTTATAGCAGCACTATATACAATAGCCAAGACATGGAAGCAACCTAAATGTCCATGGATAGATGAATGGATAAAGAAGATGTGGTATAAATATACAATGGAATACTATTCAGCCATAAAAGAGAATGAAATAATGCCATTAGCAGCAACATGGATGGACCTAGAGATTATCATACTAAGTGAAGTAAAAAAAGACAAGTATCATATGATATCACTTATATGTGGAATCTAAAATATGATACAAACGAACTTATTTACAAAACAGAAACAGACTCTCAGACATTGAAAACAAACTTACGGTTACCAAAGGGAAAATGGCAGGGGGGAGGGATAAATTAGGAGTTTGGGATTAGCAGATATAAACTATTATATATAAAATAGATAAACAACAAGGTCCTACTGTATATCTCAGGGAACTATATTTGATAGTCTGTAAAATAAACCATAATGGAAAAGAATATGAAAAAGAATATATATATAAAACTGAGTCACTTTGCTGTATTTTGCTGTACACCAGAAACCTAATACAACACTGTAAATCAACTGTACTTCAATTTTAAAAAAATTAATTTCATTTAACAACAACAACAAAAGAGTTGGCCATGGGAAAATCTAGAAATTTGCTATATTACAAAATCTCAATTGTGAACATCAAAAGCATGTTCTGAAAAATCCACGCATGTCTTGTATGAGGTTCCCTGGAAATAGGCTCCCCATCAGAAAGCTGCCTGAGGAAGGTTTACTGGGGTGCCCTCCTGGGATACACACCTGTAAAACAGTGAGGAAAGCAGGACTGGCCTGACAGAGAAGCTGACCTGCAATGTGGTTGTGACTGAGACCTCCCCGTTCCCACGGGGAGCTCTTGAGCTGGGGAGGCCCTTCAGAGTGGTCCCAGTCCAAGGTAAGGATTCGGTGCCTTTGCATCCCCCTTTATTTGTCAGTTGCAGGCTGACGGCCACCCCTAACCCTAACTATAACCTTGGGAAGGCAGTTCACTGCTGCAGAGGGACACAGCTGTAAGCCATCTGCAGCCGATATTTGCAGCAGCTGGAAGATGGGTGCATTGGGCCCTGAATTGTGGACCAGCTGGAACACCAAGGTTCCAAGTTTTATACTGCAGGGCATAAAATTTATTTTATAAATGCTGAAAAGAGAAGGACATTAGCTGACCACCTCTTTTCCAGATAAATCTTGCCCGAATTAGAGAGGAACAGCTGGAAGGAAAGGAATAGAGTTACATTCTCCCAGGTTTCTAAAATGGGGCTTGTACTCTGCCATGTGTCTGGGGTAAAAACCCCAGAGGGAAGGGAAGGAGGTAGATGGAGAAGCATCTGAATTTCCCCACCCACCGAGGGAGACGGAGAAGTGGACTGAGGAATGGCTATTAGATGTCAAGAGGTCTAATGGATGGGGTTGGGAGAAGGCAAAATCACAGACTGTCCATTAAAGACATTGGGAAGTACAGATGCCCCAGCCAATGTTAGAATGGCAGGGTATCAATGCCCAGGACTTCAGGAGAAGGGCTGGATCTCAGCAGAGCCAAAAGTAGGAGAGCTGGGCCAGGGGGCAGATGTCCTGACACCCATCCCCACTTAAAAATAATACAGCAGCACCTAACCACCCTAGGAAGAAGGAAGATGGAGAAGGGAGACTCACAATTGACAAAGTATAAACCTGAAGCGGTGAGTACACAGAAGTGACAGGGCTAAAGTGGACTTTCCTAGGTGAAGTTGTCCAACATCACACGCTTGAACAGGCTTTCAGTTATGAGGGAAGTTACGTTCATTGTACCTGAGTTTGTTCACCTCTTTCTCTGAAAGGGAAAAATAAAGACCCCTTCAGAAGTCAGCATTAGTGAGTATTATCAAAGATTGAGAAGTACTTGAGGTTAGTAGTCAGACCTTTGACACAACAATGTGCTACGGTCCTGGGATTAGAAGGGTGAAGGACTGGATGGACAAACGGTGACAAAGCTTCCCTAGTGTCTCTTTTATTTCTTCTATTTAGAGAACCATCTATCTCTTATCGGTCTGGCCCTATCCCATCAGGATAAGGTAGAAGGTGGACAGCTGCTCATCACATGTCCTTCTGTTCTTTCAATACAAAGGGTGGGCCTATGACCCAGTCTGGTTTTAAACCAAGTGTCATTTAAGCTGGGAGTGGGAATGTGATCAACCAGAACCAATCAGAATCCTTACGTGGGACAAAGAGGATCTCTCCTCTTTGATACTCAAAGTCCTTATAACCATAAAGACCTTCAGTTACTGGTCTTTACTGCCATGGGGAAAACGGGCTTCCTGGAAAGGAAAAGAGAAAGTCAACGAGAAGAACACAGAGAGGAGGAGAGATGATTCTCTTGGTTGAGCCCCTGGATCCAGCCATGCTTGAAGTCAAGTTCATTCTTTTTTCTTTTTTTAAATGAGAAAACAAATTCCCATATTTTAGTTGAGTCAGTTGGAGTTTGTTATCAGTCATTTGGGACCAAAAAGTTCTGGTGAATACATCTTCCTATAACCCCAAATTAAAGGAGGATTCAAGGTACTATTATAAAGAGAAAAATAAGGTGGCCTCAAACTGACAATTTCCCTGGGAAAGACTGTGTAAAGGACACTTGAATAGAATGATTTTACACTTTGTTCTGCTGAGGGTTCCTTAACTTAATAAATGACATCCATTTTAAACGTGTCCTAAATCATTTTCACCTGCCTGATGTTTCGGTTGGAGGAAGTAGGCTGAATAAGCCCCATGATGATTGACATGGGCAAAGGGGTGAAATATTCTGAGGGGGTAAGTCTCCCTATTCAGGAAAGGGTGCTGGGTTTTACTCCTGGGGCAAGCTATTTGATAGCTTTGTTCCAGGTGGCTGCCTGGAACAGTGTGTAGAAAAGATTCTGAGACTGGGTCTGGGCTCAGTAGAAAACTGGTCTCAGCTGGTTACTGCTATTTGTCACAGGAGTTGGAGGGGGAAATGGTGTGATCTATGGCAGGTGTTTTTGCTACTTCTGCCTGGCTATAGAGTCTTGTTCTCAAAAGCAGAGCTCTTGAGCCATGGCTTTTACTCCAAGAGGAATTTCCTGGGTCAGTGAAGAAATTCAATAGCTTCTGTTAGCTTCCGATATGTAAACTTGCAATATTTAACATTACAACTAAAAAAAGATTTAATCCTTGGCCTGAAACTTTCTCATGGAAAGTTCTTATGAATTTCACTAAATTCAGAGGGATGCTTCCCAGTGATATGTATCCCTTTCAACAGTTAAAATGAGGGTGAGAGGAGCGGGGGAGGAGAAGGAGGGGTTCTATACCACACAGATGAGTAGCGATTCCATTTAAATCAGCCATAAAATTATGTGGTTGGTTAAAAAAAGAAGAAACTGACCAAGGTCTGCACAATACATGCAGTAAAATCACCTCACTGTATTTAGATTGATTTGGAAGACAACAGAAGGAGAAATGTAATGTAAAATACCGTAAATTTTACCACCCATCCGTGAGTAATACACTGCTAAGATAGAGCATATTTACAATAGAGAGGAGTCCAGATTTGTCCCAATTAACCTTGTAACTAGATGTACTCCAGTGCTTATTAATGACAGTAATGAGATGCAGACAAGACAATGCATTAAACATCATTGGCATATAAATTAAATTCACATACAGTTTAAAAGGAATAGATACCTTTATGTACTGGACACGAAAGGAAATTATTAAGAAGCTATTTCATAAGAAAAAGCTAATTAGAAAGAAAATTCAATACTTTCTCTAGTGTTCATCTCCATCAGTGTTGGAAACAAGTTTGACCACGAACTAAGAAATTGTTCCCATTGAAATTACTGTGCAAGGTATGAAATTAATTTTATGATTGTCCCAATGGAAGCTACAGTAGCTACAAATACTTATATGCCCATTATCATTTTCCTCTATATTGGCCTACATTTTAATTTGCTTAGGTTTCTATCTAAAGCTTATGAATAATTTAAAATAGATCTGCTGTCTTTACAGCAAAATCATGATAGATAGAAGAACAAGATAGACATTTTGCTGTACAAAGAATCCAAACTAAACAGCAAAAACAAAATGTGAAATATATACTGGAAGGCTGTTTTAAAAGGCCATTTATAGGATACATAATTAAAGGGTAGCTCAGTATGCAACATTTAGCAATATGACTCTTGTTCAGTATATTTGATAATTAGTGAGAAGGAATTCAGGCAGAACTGGGGTGTTCTGTGATTTAGTCTTTAGAAGATGGTGTCCCAGACTTTAGATGAAGCATCTAAATTTTTTTCAGGGCTAAAGACAGTGAAATTTGATTAGGACATTGACCTCTCCTGACAGTTTTTAGAAAGTATTACCATAGTGAAAGGCTGAACAGAAAACTGGGTCTTCCCAATTGTCACAGGCTAACAGCTACTGCTTTTTCCCTGAGATCTAACTAAAAATGGGATCCAGTCTTATAACAATAGCAGCAACCAAAAAGGAGGGGGAACTCCTCCCACTCACCTATGTAATAAACATCAAACAATCAGGTTGGCACTGAGATTAAGTACAGTCGTGTCAGAGCCACCATCAGAAATCAATCAAAGACATTTTTCTTTTGTGGTGGTGTTTTTTTTTTTTTTTTTAAATTCACAGCAACTCAGAGCACCAAAGAGGGGAGGTAAGCGTCTAAACAAAAAACGAAATTAGTAACAGCAGACCCACTGCCAAGGGCAACATGAATCTGACAGAAGATGCAACGATGACAGATGAGTCCTCATTCTCAGTCTAAATTTCGTCTACAAAATGAATTCATAATATCTTAAATATTATCAGCCATGCTTCACTCACCTTTGTTCTATAGAATGGAAGGGGGCTGTGTGGGCAGAAGTCAACAGAGATGTAATTTCCTCCATTTCCCCCTTGTGATCCTCCCCACTTACAGTGGACAGTAATTGTTATAGTTTTTCCCCCCTCCCCCGCTCCCATTCTCTTCATTTGTTTCTCTGTATTCATGGATCTTTTCTTTCCCCTCTTCTCTCCTTTCTGTTATGAAGTTGCAGTTGTCTAGTTTCTGCCACTGGGACCATGAAATTTGTAACTGATTTGAAATACTCTTAACTAAAATCATGTTTAATTTTAAAATTTCTTCCTTTGAAAAATATTACTTTTCATAGAATTCAATTCAAATGATTTCTTTTTGTTTGTTTGTTTGTTTGTTTTTAACACTAAAAGCTGTCAGGGTTCATCTAGTGCAAACTCATTTTATAAATGAGAAAACTAAGATCCAGGTCACATTAAATACCTAATATTGGCATAGTCTCAAAAACTGTTTAGCAAACTGTTTTCAGTTGTATTTTGCTCTCGGATTTTGATGATCTCAAAACCTCACGGGAAAACCACGTATTAGTTATCACCACTTTACAGATAAAGAAATGCAGGCTCAGAGAAGATAATTCATTCACCCGGGGTCACACAGTGACAGCCTTGCTCACTGCAAGTATGGACACCTCCCCATAGGGTGCCCCTTTATTATGATACCATAATAGGTAAGTTATTTATAAAAATATAAATTCCCATTTTTATATTTCATACTAGTGTGTTTACTTTCATTTTCAGTCATTTCTCCCACCTCCAAAATTCATAAATTAATCACTTTGATAAAGACTCTCATCTCATTGTACTTATCAGCCCTATGAATCCAGTTAGAAATGGACCCAGAGAGATTGTGCCTCAATATTTAGGTCCTGGGATGAGCTGAAATGGCCCCATGATAACGGAGTTTTACTTCTAGACCAGAGCAAATCAGTTTTTTTGCTTGTCAAAATGTGTGCCCCTCACAGGAGCCTTTACAAATTGTCTAATGATCAGAAACTAGAGATTTTCAGAGAGCTCTCAATAAAACAAAACTATCTAAGACAAATGTAGGACAGATATCAAAAATTACTCTAGTATTCTATTTATTAAGCTCTTTCCTACAAAAGACTGGATTCTCCCTTCTCCCACTTTTTCTTTGCCTGATAAGCTGCGGAGCAGTTTCTACGAAGGACTAGCTGGAAAACAATATCGAGCTTTCAAGCACACTATGTTTAGACAGACTGTAAAGGTAACAAAAGGTACAATTAACAGAAGCGACCGCAAACTAATAATGGCAGAGCTATTTGTTATTGAATCATCTTCCTCTAATTTTAGAAACCGAAGAACCTTCATTCCCTATTGTCCATATTTTAATTAATGCCTATTATTTTCCCTAAATAGTGCCCTCCTTTGACATGCTATTTATACACACCATTTCTGAAAATACACAGAATATGCATGGCAAGCAGAATCTCCACAAAATGTTTTGTAAGAAGTATTTGGGTCCCTTTTGTCTCAGGAATGTCTCGAGGACAAATTTCTGGTTGTGCCCTCTGGGGGGTACTCCAGCTTTCAGCTGCTTTTTATGTAATTTTAATATATTTGATGTTGTATTTTGATTACTCTGCATACATTTTCTGCTTCTAACGATTAATTTGGCTTCCGTAGGACAGGCTTATAATAAGCACTTCAGTTGGGTGCTGATCTGACTTTTTCTGGTCCTTTTCAGGGCAACTTTGCAGAAGCCCACTGGTGCTATTACACACAGAAAGAGAGTTTTTAGAAAGCCTATTTACAGAGAACAAATGACACAGGATATCTGTCCAGCCTGAATGAAGTGTAGCCTAAATGTCTTTTGAAGCAATAGAGCTCAGCTTGATAGATAGAATTAAAATGGAAGGCTAGAACAGATTATTGAAGAAGAAAGAACCTCCATGTGTGGGTATCTAGAATTACAGTGCTTAAAGAGAATTTTCAGGGGAGAAGCTTCAGAACACACCCAACAGTTGACATCTCCTCCATTTGTTTAATATTTTGATTTCCTTTTTCTCAGTTTTCTTAAATTAGGAAAAACGGGCTTGAAAAGACTTATCTTTAGGATATTTCCTTAAGAACTGCAGATACTATGTTTTAAAAAAAAACTGTCAAGCTGAAGATGCTGTCATTCCCAAAGTTGGCTTTCCAGGCCTCAATTTTGAGGTGAAATGTCTTATTTTATGACTGGGCAAGTTAAGAATATATATTTTTTCACAATCTCTAGAAGTAAAACACTGGAACATTGGCGATATGTTAAGAACACCTTTATTCAGCATAGTAATTTAAGTCCCTTACTTCATTCAGGATGTCACCAGTTGCTTGATTCTAGGTGTTTAAATGAGTTCCCTTGGGCTTCTAAGACGATTCAGACCTACGAACTAGATTACGTTTAATCTCTGCCGTGTCATAGCAGGTGCATTACTCTGAGGTCAATGCAGGCAAAGGAGACACTGTGTTTAAACACTGTGAAGGTGCCACTGAGCTGTGTTATTCAAGTCCTAGTCAGAACCCAGCAAGCATACCTACTTGTACCTTACTTTACAGCAAACATTTCTGCATGTTCGTTATTATATGAACAGAGAAACCACTCAGTAAACTGACAACTCTTAATACATGTTCAATGGGCTTTTGGCACTATCCCTTTGTATACATCAAAACTTTTCTTGGGCTTCCCTGGTGGCGCAGTGGTTGCGAGTCCACCTGCCGATGCAGGGGACACGGGTTTGTGCCCCGGTCCGGGAAGATCCCACATGCCGCGGAGCGGCTGGGCCCGTGAGCCATGGCCGCTGGGCCTGCGTGTCCGGAGCCTGTGCTCCGCAACGGAAGAGGCCACAACAGTGAGAGGCCCGCATACCGAAAAAAAAAAAAAAAAAAAAAATTTTCTTAAAGTTTAAAGAAAAAGTGAGCATCTAGGCATTTCACTCTTTTGTTTCAAAACCTATTTTAATGATCAAATATGTTGTTAAATGTACCATGCATTGAGAAAATATTAAACATAAAATTACAGGACAGTTGACAGTCTGATATGTTTAAACTAGGATGGATGTGTGATATAATGTGGACTTGATTCCCAAACTACTTCACATTTAAAGACGTCTGTCTGATCACTTTGGTAAGATAAGTCCATAATGGTTAATTGTTTCTACATATTCAATTCATGAAGTTTAACTGCTTCTTTTAATTTCATCAGTGTTGAATTAGTCCTTTAAAAGCTTCCCCTCATTAACGTGAAAGGAAATTGAAAGGAAGAGTAAATAGAATGTGTCGTAAGATCATTAAAATTATTGGAAATAATAATTCCAATTATTATTGGAAGCGTCCTTCTTGCTTGCAAACATCCAAGGACTTTGTTACATATTTCACAGGTACACACATTTCCCTACATTATAAAGCATAAGCAAAACCATTCTCATCATTATACATATACTGTCCTATCCACTTAGCACCAGAACAAAAAACTTCCAATGTCTAGAAATAAACAGTGAAGAAAATAGTTGTAGATTCTGTTCGTGAATGGACACGAATGTTTCTCATCTAACTAAGAGGTGGAGGAAAGCTTTGAACTGAAATAGTCAACATTTTTCTCTAAAATGAAATTCGTATCCACAAAGCAAGAACTAGTTCACTGATTTAAAATCTTAATCTCTAGAAAGACTCAAAGCTAAGCCACCTAAGACAGACTGAATCTGACAAACAAAATGCAAAAACCTCATTTGGATATAAACCCTAAATCTCAATAAATCTGTCTTCGTTTTAGCCTAAACAATTCTGCAGAATTCTCGCTTCTGTTGGCTTTGCAGTACTACCAGCTTTCCAGTTCATACTTGTGCAACTTTAGGTAAATCAATGGCGGCCTTCAGAGGAATGGAAATCCTACTGGGGAGGTGGAATAGAGGAAATTCAAAGGCAGTAGAGAGTGTTAACCACGCTCTACCCCGACGCTTCTTAGATATGATGGTGAATGAGACAGCGTTCTGGACCTCAAGAAGTATACAGCCGAGGGATGATTATGATACAAAGAGGCTATAGCCTCACCAAACTTAAGTGATAATAACAAATTATAAAATGGTGGCACTTCTATTTTATTGCCCTTTCACAATCTTCATTACCACATGGAAGGTTCTAAAAAGGCCTGCGGTCAATAAATCCGTTTTGTCTTAATTACCACAATGTATCAATATCTCTAACTTGTTTGCTTCTGGATCCCTTTTCTCCCTTCTCAGGTACCTTATATTTAGATCTCCTGGGCGTCATTTCTAAACACGTTTTGGAAAATAGACCTTATATTTGTGTTCTGTGTTCCTGTTGTTGACTGTCAATGTTTTGTATCTGTTTTTTTTTTCTTTAATATCCTAGCAGAGGATAAGCCCAGAGGAATGATTAGAGAGTAGGGGTGAATGACAGTCAAAGCGTCAGGACTAAGGGCTGTGTCATCTTCACTTCTGCAGCTATAAAAGGAACAGAATACCTGGTTTACCAGAATACTGCATTTAGCTTGGTAGAAAACAGGTTGTAGAAAGGATTCACAAGCAGGGTCTAGTGAGGAAGTCAAATATGGATGCCAATAGCATAAGGCGAGTGAAGAGGTAAAAAAGATACTGGAAGATCAGATGAAGAATAGTTCAGGGAGAAAAGATTTTTGAGTTCAAAAGCCTGAGTCTTGAGTATCAAAAGCCGTCTCTGAATGACACCAGGGTTAAATATATCTCATTCTATGAGACTCTCCTCTTCTAATTCCTGAAGCCACAAAGGATAATGAAAGCAGGAGTACATTTAAAAAATATTAGATAATTACTGATATATTAACTGTGCCTTAATTTGATTTTTGGTCCCAAAGCACCTTAATAATACAGACCCTACTCTGATTTTATAGAAGAGGATGCCAAGTATCAGAAAGCTTAAATGACATGGATAAAGTCACATGGTTACCTGGGGACAATGTTGCAACCAGAATACATGTCTACATCTTCCACAGTCAGCAACTAAATATTTAAATTTTTCTTCAATTCTTTTCCTATAGGAAAAGCGTTTTAGTTTTTTGAGACTTTTATTCTTTCTCTTAAGTGATTTTGGTCTTGTAAAATTTGGTTTCTCATGATATTTTTAAAAGGTAATCATATTTCATGAAATTAATCTAAGAAAATTAAAACTTCATTATTCAATGATTGCGCCTTCCATTAATTTACAACAAAATTTATTTTGAGGAAACAGTCACAAAAGAAAATAATGGTTGGTACCAATCATTATGTTGGATCATCAAAATACAGGCTCACAGCAAGATCCTCAATTATATGAGCATTTAATGATACAATGCTGCACTGTGTCATGTCACTGCTTTCCGCTTGCCAGTTCTGTTCTTTGTTCTCTTCTTACTCCTTTCCTGCCTTCTTTTGGATTAAGTTTCTTTTTAGATTCCCATTAGTCTTCCCTATCAGCCTATCAGCTTTCTCAGCTGTACTTACTGGCTTTGTTTCTGAATGGTTGGTCTAGGGTTCCATAGCATCTTTAACTTGTCACCATCTACCTTCAAATAATATTGTATCATATCATGCACAATGTAACAATCTTCCATGTCTCTTCCATCATCCTGTGTGCTCTTGTTATCATACATTTTACTGCTACATATTCTCTCATGTTCTACATATTTTCTCAATACATTATTGCTATTTTAAGTGGTCAATTATCTTCAAGGAATTTTAAAAACCAAGAAAGCAAAGTCTTTAATTTGCTCCACATACATACCATTTGTGGACTCCTCTAACATTTTTTGAAATACAAGTCTGTTGGCAACAAATTCTCTCAGATTTCATCTGTCTAAAAATTACTTTTATTCTTTAAAGAATATCTTCATTGGATACAGAATTCTAGGTTAACTGTACATTTTTTCTTTCAGCACTTTGATGATGTTGTTTCATTGTCTTCTGATTAGAATTGCTTCTGATGAGAAGTTAGTAGCGATTCTTATTTTCACTTCCCTGTATTTAATATGACTTTTGCTCTTTAAGATTTTTCTCTTTATCACTTGTTTATAAAATTTGATTTATGATGTGCCTGGGTATAGTCCTCTTTGGGTTAATCCTACTTGTAGTTCATTGAGCTTCTTGGCTCTCTGGGTTTAAACTTCTAAGAAAAAATGGACAAATTTTGGCCATTATTTCTTCCAACATTTTTCCTGCCTCCTGTTCCTCCCTTTCCTTCTGAACTCCAACTGCATGCATGTTACACTGCTTGATTTGTTCTACAAACCACTGGGTCTCCATTCATTATTTCAATTTATTTTTCTTTGTGCTTACGTTTGGA
Source organism: Hyperoodon ampullatus (assembly GCF_949752795.1). Classification (NCBI taxonomy): domain Eukaryota; kingdom Metazoa; phylum Chordata; class Mammalia; order Artiodactyla; family Ziphiidae; genus Hyperoodon; species Hyperoodon ampullatus. The sequence continues at coordinate 20,643,283 of NC_136923.1, forward strand.
TAGTTTCTACTCTATTGCTATTTCTTCAAACTTATTGATTTTCTTTCTGCAGTGTCCAGTCTGCTATTAAACATATCCAGTGAATTTTTTATATTTGTTGCTGTATTTTCATCTTCAGAATTTACATTTGGTTGTCCTTTGATAATTTCCATTTCTCTACTTCTATTTTATTTTTTTCTTTTGCCCTACCCAGGTATGTGGGGAGTTTCTTGCCTTTTGGGAGGTCTGAGGTCTTCTGCCAGCGTTCAGTATGTGTTCTGTAGGAGCTGTTCCACATGTAGAAGTATTTCTGATGTATCTGTGGGGAGGAAGGTGATCTCCGCATCTTACTCTGCCACCATCTTGAAGCTCCTCTACTTTTATGTTTTAAATCATCTAACATGTTCATAATAAGTATCTCCAAATGCTATCATCTCTGTCATTTCTGTGTCTGTTTTTATTAAATGATTTTTCTTCTGGTCATGGGTTGCATTTTCCTGCTCCCTCTACCAGACTATGTGTAGTAATTTTTTTAATCAGATTCTGATCATTTTAAATATTGCTGAGTGTTTGGATTTTCATTTCTGTAAAAAGTGTCAAGGATTTTAATTTTTTTTTTCTGGCCAGCACTTAAGCTTTATCCTTTGGGTCTTATTTTAATAGTTTGCTAGGGCAAGTCTAAAATAACCTTTAATTTAGGACTTGTGTAGCCTGCCTAATAGTACAGTGTGATCCTTTCTTTGGTATCTACCAAACATCCCATTGTTTAATGAGGTTGTGTCACTTTAGTTGGTTGGAACTTGAATGTCTCCTAGGCTTGTGAGAGCTCTGGGAATTGTTCTACTTACAGCTACCTGGCAGTTATTCTTTTACCAGTGTTTTTCATTTGCTGGCCTCATGGATTCTCACCCTACACGTAAACGGCTACATATTATGGCAAAGACTCAAAATAATCCTTTACAGATTTCTGGGTCTCTTTCTCAGTATGGTTTCCTTCTCGCCTATGCTCTGCCCATCAAACTACAGCTGCTTCAGGTTCACCAAACTCCAAACTCTGTATCCTCAGCTAAGGAAAACTGTTGTGCTTTGCTTAGGTTTCCCACCTTACACTGTTGTCTAGAAATGGCCTCATATAGAAATCAAGGGCAATCATAGGGTTTGCTTTCTGTTTCCCTTCTCTTACAAATTGCAGTCTTGTACTGCATTTTATCTGATTTCATTTCTTAAATTTTGTTCAGATTCTGGCTGTTGATGATAGGTGTGCAAATCTGGTACCATTCCTCCATCATATTCAAAAGCAAAATAGAATCATACTCACTTAATGAGATAACATCTAAGCTAATTCAAACTATATACAATCCTTATTATGTTTTTTTTTTTTTTGTGGTACACAGGCCTCTCACTGTTGTGGCCTCTCCCATTGCGGAGCACAGGCTCCGGACGCGCAGGCTCAGTGGCCATGGCTCATGGGCCCAGCCGCTCCGCGGCATGTGGGATCCTCCCAGTCCGGGGCACAAACCCGTGTCCCCTGCATCGGCAGGCGGACTCTCAACCACTACGCCACCAGGGAAGCCCCTTATTATGGTTTTATTCTTATGCCTGAATCCCAAGAAGATTAATTTTATCAAGTCAGCATAGCTCCTTCCCATCTGGTCTTCTGTGTCTACCAGGTATCTCTGAATCTTGACAAGATCAAAACTGCCATATGGAAGGATATCTACGTGGGTCCAGGTCAATACAAGGTTCATGAATGTCTTACATGGGTTAAATTTGATGTACAACGTTCCTTGGTCTCAAATTCACAGATAATGAGTTATTTCTCAATTGCATGACCCTAAATATCAACAAATCCTCCAAAAAGAATATAAGCAAACATTGTGGTAGTGATGGTAATGATATGAGGAAAATAAGAAACTATATAATATCCACGATTATATAATATATAATTTAGCATGTTAAATTACCTTAAACGTAATAGCGGTAAAAGTTTTAATCACTCAGATATTTAACACAGAATCAAAAATTCATTCACAGCTCATTTGAATGTTTCAATATAATTATTTTGAAAGTTGATGGAAAAAACATTTGAGGGCTTCCCTGGTGGCGCAGTGGTTGAGAGTCCGCCTGCCGATGCAGGGGACACGGGTTCGTGTCCCGGTCTGGGAAGATCCCACATGCCGCGGAGTGGCTGGGTCCGTGAGCCATGGCCGCTGAGCCTTGCGCGTCCGGAGCCTGTGCTCCGCAACGGGAGAGGCCACGACAGTGAGAGGCCCGTGTACCACAAAAAAAAAAAAAAAAAAATTTGAGACTGCTTCCAGACATAGACCTTGTATTTTGAAAACTATAAGCTATTTGTCAGAATCTAGAAATTTTATGTAGATCCTAAAAGTGAAATTTGATAGAAAACATACCTGTTCTATGTCAAGAAGGTTAGCAAATGTAAGGAAGTTTCTAGTAACATTATATATATACACACACACACACACACACACACATACATATATGTATACACATACATATATATATACATACATATATATACACACACCACATCAATATTATATACATACACACATACATGTGTACATCTTATCTATGATCAGATGACCAAAATGAAGACATTTGGTATTCTATTATGAGATTTCTTTACAGCAGGAATCAGCAAACATTTTATGTAAAGAACTCTATTGTGGGGCTTCCCTGGTGGCTCAGTGGTTGAGAGTCCGCCTGTCGATGCAGGGGACGCGGGTTCGTGCCCTGGTCTGGGAGGTTCCCACGTGCCACGGAGTGGCTGGGCCCGTGAGCCATGGCCACTGAGCCTGCGCATCCGGAGCCTGTGCTCCACAATGGGAGAGGCCACGACGGTGAGAGGCCCGCATACCGCAAAAAAAGAACTCTATTGTGAATTATTTCAGACTTTGTGGCCATAGAGTCTGTCACAAGTGCTTGATTGTACCATCACAGTGTGAATGCAGCCATGAAAGATCACTAAACGAATGCATGGGATTGCGTTCCAATAAAACTTACATACACAAAAGGTGGTGAGCCAGATTCGGCCTGGGAGTCATAGTTTGCCAAACCGTGATGTTTAGCACTAGTCCTAAAGCCACTTTAAAACAGATACATTTCCAGACATTAACTAGGGTCAGCTTTCAAGTATTCAGACAGTCAAACGTGGGTGCCCAGGTCTTGTTTAAGTGCCAACAAGAGGGTATCAGTAACACTCAAGCACTAGAAATCAACTCAGACACTTTTCCATCTGTTCTCGTTCCAGTCCATTTTTGTGCTTGTTTTCATCTTCATTTTTGGCTCCACTCCTGGCTTTGGGTATTTGGTCTCTTTAGCAACTCTCTAGAAAAAAAATTTGACCAGGCCTCTCATCTCCAGCTTTTTCTGCTTTGGTTGCTTCAGGCAAAACTATCAAACATGGTTTTTTCTCTATGTCCCAAGCCTTGGATGAGTCTACCCAGAGCAAGGTGAGGGGTGGGCATCTGACCTCTTAAGACCATCATTTGAATTTCACAGGTCATTATGCAGAATAACGTTACCCAAACCGGCTCTTTTTTCTCTGCAGAGTAACGTTACCCAAACCGTCTCTTTTTTTTTTTCTGCACCTTCCTAAACTAGGTTTAGTAGCACAATGGAAATGATTTATGAACTGGATGTCTGTGACTATAAATTAGTAGTCCTGCCCAATACCAAGATGATGAAGGAAAAATGTCCAGCAGGCATACAGTTTCTAATTTTGAAATAAACTATCCTAAGAGACTATATGCTATACTCCACCAGTCTTGTTAAAGTATTTTTTTAAAGTTTTCCGAAAAATATGCCAACTTAAACCCATGTGTGATGAGCCTCCTGAAACAACAGTGAGTTGTTGGTGAGATTTTAATTAAGAGAACATACAGAAGTGCCCATGAGAGTACATGGCAAGTGGTAGGCACTCCAACATGAATTCCTTTACCCTAACATATGAAATGTAGGAGAAAATACCAACAGGGCCAATTCAATTTATGAAAGTGAATGTGTATTTTCAGATGGTGTTTCGGTAGGAAATTCCTTAAGCCGAGTTCTATTACCCCAGAATGAATAACAAGTGAAATGACAAAGGAACCAAGATTTTGCCAATAGCCACATACTCCCCCAGAAGGTACTCTATGTAAGTATACATATTACCTCTGCAGAACAGATTTGAGGTAATGGATAATATGTAAAGACAAGGACCTAAGAGATTTTAGCAGAGTGTACAGGGTCACACTTTTATGTAACCTGGAGAAATGGGGCTGGTTAATTATCTGTTGAATTTTAGTGAGTACTAAGGACATGCTCAAGAAATATGATTAGGAAGAGAAGAACAAGAAATACTTTAGCCAAGGTTTATAAAAATAAACTTCAGTATAAAGAAGAACCTTGTAAATGTTTGCTCATGACTTTTTTTCAAAAAAAGCAAAATAAAATATTTAATAATCTCTTTCATATGGCATAATTTCACTTGTTTTTGCCTTAGGCAAAAGGGAGATTTTTGCCAATAAATTTGCTTTTGAGCTTTTTCAAAAAGGAAATCTAAGCTAAAAGCTGTATTTCAGTGAGAAACAGATCCTCACACTAAATCTTAAACACATTTTCAATAATGTTTTTGAATTGTAAAAAGTGATTATTTTCACTTGGAAAAAAAATTCCAGAAAAAATTAGAACAAAATTTTGAAAATTAGAATTGGGCATTAGCAAGAAGAATTTTTTTTCTCAAAAAATAATCTGATTTGTACTTACATTTCATGTTCGTATTATTTTGAGAAAACAATAAACCATGTGACTGAATTAGTTTATCCAAATTACTAGGGATTATATTTTATCCAAAGAATATTAATGAGAATTCTTTAACCCAAAGTACTAGAGACTGCCTTACGTGAGAGTAAGGCAAGAGACTACACTGAAACTTGCATTCTGGAATCGCCTAGAATTTCTTCAGCATTGCCAACTTCATTATTTACCCAAGTTATTGCCTAATCTAGCAAATAAGTTGTAGCTCTTCATTTTTACTTTCCTACCTTGGATTATATAATAATATGAAGACTATCCAGAAAAATCTGTGCTCTTTTGGACTCTACTAACTTGTAATGGGAGATAAATTTTTTCACTGTGGGGAGAAAGAAAACATCTATTCTATAAGTTGTCAGTATGAAGTGGAAAAGAATTTGGCCTTAGAAATGAAGGCAACAACAGAGTTAAAGAAAAAGAATAAGACATAGTTTAAAACACTGGTGGACCATATTTTGACATTAATCCTTAACTGCAATAAAAATGATTATATATTATAAATTCTCTGATTATAAATGATTATATATTCTCTTGAAATTCTCAGTGACAATCATCTCTAACTCCCTTTAACTTTCCCCTAGATTACTGGTTTCCAAATCACAGTGATTCATGTACCAAATTCGAAATTCTTGCCTTGTTTGTACACAACGTCTAATTGTTTTTTTTTTTAACATCTTTATTGGAGCATAATTGCTTTACAAGGTTGTATTAGTTTCTGCTAACTGTTTTTAATTGACCTGATCTTTTCTTAATTAAATGCATTTACAAAGAAAACTTACTATCACCATGAAATCAAGGGTTTGATGTTCCAGCTATATTTTGAATACATATTAAAATAAAAAGCATATTATTAAAAAATGTTGTAACTATTATCACATAAAGTTATCATATACTCTGCTTACCCTAAAGAAAAACTACCCTATATTAGAAATGTATACTTCACATTAAGGAGAAAAAACTGATATCCATTAAAGTGTTTTTATAATTGTGAACATTTTGGTAAAATACTATCAATAGGTATATTCGTTGTGGTTTTCTTTTAATTACATGAACCTCTAGTTTGTCTATAGCCTGGGAGAAATCCAAGAGTAAATAATAATCAAGTTCTTTTATTAACTGCTATCATATCTCCTGGCATTATATCAGGCTCCTGACTTACATACAATTCATTCACATGATAACTCAATGAACTTGGTACCTTTGTCACCCCCCACCAGCATTACAGATGGGAAAACTTATGTTCAGAGAATTTGAACAATTCGCTTAGGAGTATATAACTGGAATTTGCCGGCTGGGGTGTCCTGTTACAAAGTCTCCCTCTAAGAACTAAAACAGGAATGTTGTGGAATATGAGGGGGTGGCTTGCCAACCAGCAAAAGGAGAAGACAGAGAGGGAGTGAAAGTGGGCTGGCTGCTGACTCCAAGGAAAAATATTTCTGCCTCTATTTCCATTGTAAATATCTCAGAGACTAAAACCGCAAGATTCATATATTGTCCCTCAGATGCTTCTAGCTCTAAAACAGAATGAGTCTAAGACTCACATTTTCAAATGATCTCTAAAAGACGAATTAAGATACACTTCTCATTTGCTCAAGTCCATTTTTTTTCAGCCTATTACCTTGTGTATATGGAGGCCCTAGTTTCACAAAGCAATATAAATCATATTGTCACATGCTCATACTTTTGGAATTAGGGAATTCTGGCTCCAAAAGCCACGAGGCTGACAGACAGCTGTAGTAATTCCAACAAATCTATATTTATGTGCGTTTCAGCAGAGCACTGAGCATTTACATTTTCTACCACACACACTCCCTGTGTTGTTGATGAAGTGAAAAGTCAAATTTGAAGGGATGGGTATCAAATTTACAGGACATTTTTAGGATTCCAAAAATTATGAAGAATAACTTCAGGTCATATAAATGCTCTTGTATAATATATTCTTTTAATGTGGAAAAAAAAAGCTTCAGAAACATCTTCTATCCACTTAAACTGGTCAAACGCATAGTTTGGTTAAGGATCACAAGGACATGTGCTGCTGAGAAGAAAACTAGTAATAAGATTGTGCTATGTTTAATTTGGATTGTTAAAAAAGAATATGTGACTTGAGAAATTTCTCTGTTGATTTGTGGAAGAAACCAGGTTTTGTAAATTACAGTAAGAGCGAGAAATACATCGTAAGATATCATCTGCAAGATGATTTTGAATTCATTTTGGATGAGAAGCCTTTGATTTTATTTAGTCCAAAATATACAAGAAACCTCATTCATTCTCTACTGAGATCAGTAAAAATGATTGCAGGTTAAAACCAACATGAGTAAGTATCTCTCTTTTCAAGGAACAAACATATTTAAACCACCCACAGACATGCGTAGTTTTATATTTTTCTTTTAACAACTGCTCTGTAACTTATGTAATTTGTTCCCAAGTTGCTCTGGTGTAATTGTTGTGTACCATGGCTTTGCTTCCAGACACTGTGCTCCTAGACATTGGCCACTATGACCATTGTTACCTAACGTTGTTTTGGACATTATAAATAATTCAGTAAGAAAAAATATAAAACTATTAGAAACCAGGATATAAAATTATGAATATCTGCTAAGATACTAGAAAAGCTCAGAAAATCAGAATTCACAAGCACATTCAACATTATTCATAATAAAAAATGCAAAGAAAAGATTGTGATATTATATTTTGTCTAATACATCATCAAGTAATAACCAAATACTCTCATGTGGGCACTGGGAAATGAACTCTCTTTTTTCTGATGTTGAAAGTGTAATTGATATCATCTTTCTCAAAGGTAGTTAGATCATGCATGTTAAGATATTTATACCTTTGGATACAGTAACTTCACTTTTAGGATTTTTTCTAAGAAAATTAGATTAAGTCATATATATACGTATGGGTATATAAACACATACATATATATATACATATTCACATATACATGCACACTATTAATTGAAGAGTGGAGACAGATTTAGTTTTCAACAGCTGAGGAATTGCTAATGGATCATTGTACGTCCCCTCCATCAAACATTTCCCCAACATTAAGAACAATTTTTGTAAAGATTATTAGAGAACAAATGCTGAAAGGTTAGAGAATCTTCTGATATAAGAGTAAGCTAAAAATTGAATACTAAACTCAAAATATAGCAATACTCAAATCTTGCCTAAAATTATATATTGCTTATGAAAAAAGAACTGTGAGAAAATCTATCAATGTTGTAATGGTGACAATTTTTTAGTGGTGAGATTTAGGGTGATTGCTGTTTTCTTTATCACATTATCTACTAAAGAGTGTGTGTGTGTGTGTGTATATATATAAAACAATTTGGAATATTTTTTCACTGTTTTATGATTTTATGTAGTAGACCGTAGTCCAAATAAAGGACTCATTAAGCATTAGCTAAGTTTATGGAATTTTCTTTTCCACTCAAAGCCAAATTAAAAATTAGAAAGATAAGTATCATTTTCTTTTAACTTGTTCTCCTGACTGACTTTTTCTTCCTTTCCCAAACTCTCCCTCCCCCAACATTTAAGGATAAAACAGATGATCCCTTGCTTTTTTTTTTCCTTTTAAGAAAAAAAAAATCGTTTTTTTTTTCTTGATTTGGAAATTAGGATTAAATTTTAAGATGATGCCCAGGGGCTTCCCTGGTGGCGCAGTGGTTGAGAGTCCGCCTGCCGATGCAGGGGACACGGGTTCGCGTCCCGGTCCGGGAAGATCCCACATGCCGCAGAGCGGCTGGGCCCGTGAGCCATGGCCGCTGAGCCTGCGCGTCCGGAGCCTGTGCTCTGCAACGGGAGAGGCCACAACAGTGAGAGGCCCGCGTACAGAGAAAAAAAAAAAAAAAAAAAAAAAGATGATGCCCAGTTTGACTTTGCAAAATATTATCTACTCTGATTATTCCTGAATTTATATTTCTAAGCCAGGCTTCCCTCTTTCTGCAACCCCAGAATCCTACATTTAGCTGTCCACTTGAAATCTTAATTTGGCTATCTATAGGCTTTTCACAGTTACAATATCCAAGGCCTAAGATATTCTGGCTTTGGTTTACTCACTGCCCCATATCCCTAGAACAATGCTAGAATCATGTCTTGTATATAGTAGCTGCTCATTAAATATTTGCTGAATGGATAAATACATGAATTATTGCCCATAGGGCCTGTGGGCTCCTGCAATAGTCACAGAACTCAACGCGGCTGAGGATCATTAAAGGCTTTGATTGCTTGAGTACTCTACAATTACGGTTATTAGTCACTGAATGATACTTGGAAATCACTGTAAAGGAATCCCTTATACTGGCCTAACCCTTTATAATACATAATGCCATTTTTTATTTATGATACCACTTCAGTCTTTCAATAAACTATGAATCAGCCATGGATGATATTCTTTTTTCCTGTTATAAATGGAGACAATATCATTTACTGAACACTTACTATGTAGGAAATACCAATGCCCAGTGCTTTGCAAGCATGACCATGTTTAACCCTCAGTGTTAAAGAAAAGGAAATGGGCTTGGATGAGCCTAGTATCCTTGTAAGCTGGGTGCCTTGTCAGCTGGGGATTGTAATTATTAGGAAGTGTAAAGAAGAGAAAACAGGCTTAGAGAGATGAAGTAACACCCAGTGTCTGACAGGAGTGGGGGGGGAATGAACGGAGTGAGGCTTAGACCCAGGTCATGTGATTCCCAAACTCATGCCTTTAAACACCATGCAATGCAACCTCTTAGTGAAGAACCTGGTTCTTTCTGGGCTGGTCAAATGCTAGAAACCAGACTGCTGAGTCCTGGCCTGGGGCACTTAATACTTCACCTTAAGCTTATTTAATCATACTGAGTGGGATGATGATACTGGGGCTATTACATGGCTGTCTCTGCCACTCCAGGCTCCTTGAACCCATTACAGTTCCTAACCATTCAGCTGCTTCAGGGAGAGTCACATAAAGCCTACATCAAACACATTTCTGAGTGGATTTTGTTTAACTATAGCAGAGGTAATAACCTGAATACCAAAGTGCTTTTAACATGCAAAAACTAGGCACTTTAGGGAGAAAATAAAGGAGTTTTGCTGGCATTTCTTAAGCTTGGTTTGAATATCAGTATCACAACTTTAGAGGGAGAATTCAAACCAGAGACTGTGGGCTAAAGGCACGAAGTCCCTTTCTTGCCACACAGGGAAGAGATCAAAGTCTTTTATGGGCAAGTGGGAAGTACAGGAGGGGCCAGTGACAAAAAAGAGAGACAGCTGGGGAGAGGAGAACTGGGTCAGGCGATGGGTTCCCTACCCCTCTCCCACCTTGGCTGCGTCCTGGGGAGAGGAGAAGAGTAGCATGGAGAGAAGAGACAGATACCCTTGGCAGGATTAAGGAGGCTTAACAGCAACAGAGAACGATATAGCTCATTCTCCCAGGAGGAGACGGCGAACAGCTCTGTTTCTGAGAGACTCTTGATCCACTGCAAGACTGCTAAGCAGTTAGGTGATGGTTCTCAAACCATAAACAAAGAGGTGAGTGAGGTCCTGGCCTTGTCTGTAATACTTAAGGGAGGATCCAAAAAAAAAAAAAAAAACCCCAACAGTCAAAATAAATATTTTAATGCATGATTTAAAAAGGAAAATTATACGGCAGAAACTAATGCAACATTGTCATTCAAGTATACTCTAGTAAAAATTTTAAAAAAGAAAATTAATACAGAAAACCAATGATAAACAGAATAGAAGTGGCTGCCGCTCCTTGACATTCACATGCCCAATCTCTCAGGGAGTCCCGTGGGTTCAACTTCCAGAGACTCTCAAAGGTTTCTGACCAGGACTGTTGCAGCTGCTTGAACCCAAACCATCACCATCCTTCATTTGCACTCAACGCAAGGTCCTCCTCTCTCAGCACTTTTGCACACGTCTCCCTCTAATCCATCCTCCACATAGCTACCAAAGGCATCTTTAAACAATACTGCATCAAACCATTTCCCAGCTGAAAACTCCTAAGTTTTAAGTTATTTATTCTATGTAAGTAGAATAAATCCAACGCCTCAGCAAACCTCACACTGCAGCCACTTCTCCGAGTTCAGCCCCTACCTGTCTCACGTTTTCTGCTTTGCTCAGAGTCAGAACAGTGAAGCTCACTCCCACCTCCAGACCTTTGCACTTGGTGGTCCCTCTGCTCTTTGCCTGGCTGACCCCTTCCCATTCCTCAAACTTCCACCTGTCTCATCTCTTTAGAGAAGGGCACGAAATTATTCTTTCACACCTTATTTTTTTAGAAGCTCTTATCATGAACCTTGTGTAATTATATCATTCTATTTATGGGCTTATATATTTATTTTTTTCCACCTCTACAAAGCAAGTGCTACTAATTAAGGGACCACGCTCTCCTTGCTTATGGCATGCAGTAGGTGCTCAAACAACGTGCTGAATGACTAAACAAGTGATAGGGCTTTGATGAAAAAGAGTAAAACAGCCACTACTGGTTGCAATCAACTGAGTGCTAAACATCGCCCAAGGCACTCTCCGTTTACTATCTCATACTAACGTCCCAATTTAATGTGAGAAAATGGAGGCTCAGAGAGTCCTATGGACTTGCCTGAAGCCGAATATTGCAAGTTGAGCTTTGTGAATTAAAAACTGGTATACCAGGGCTTCCCTGGTGGTGCAGTGGTTGAGAGTCCGCCTGCCGATGCAGGGGAAGTGGGTTCGTGCCCCGGTCCGGGAGGATCCCACGTGCCGCGGAGCGGCTGGGCCCGTGAGCCATGGCCGCTGAGCCTGCGCGTCCGGAGCCCGTGCTCCGCAACGGGAGAGGCCACAGCAGTGGGCGGCCCGCGTACCGCAAAAAAAAAAAAAAAAAAAAAAAAAAACTGGTACAACAGTCTTCGAGAACCCAGAAGACGTCAGCGCAGAGTGAACATAAAAATTGACCACAAAGCTTCACAGTACAAGTTATAAAAGGACACAGTATGGGAGAATCTGTCAAAAGCATATTCAGATATTCAAGCTTTTTTTGTTTTTGTTTTTTTTATCAGAAACATTCCCGTCAGTCCCTACTCTGTTCCTGCTTGAATCACGTTTCTTTGGAAGAGATAGGAATTACCTTTTCGGAGCAAAAATCTTCAGTGGAGGTCCCCAAACTCGCAAAATTCGCTCTGGGAAGCAAACCGAAGTCCGCCCGGCTCCAAAGCCTGCGTTTGTCGACTATCCCATGCTCCCCTGCGGCTTCTGCTAATTAAATCCTCAATGAGTTAAATTGTATTCACCTGGTATGGTCCACCATCACCTGGCCTGAGTCAAAATGATCACAGGTTTCATCTCATTCCATCCCTTACCAGCCCTATGAGGCAAATCCTGTCATTATTTCCACTTTACAGATGGGGATACTAGGAATCAAATCTTTTAGTCAGAATCACGAAGCTGGTAGTAGAGGCAGAATTCAAACACGGGTGTGACTGTGATAGAGCCTCCAATTTTAACCTGTTGGTCTCCCTTCAAACGTTCGTCAGAGCAGCTCTGTGGGACTGCTCTGGGGGCAGAGCCATGGTCTACTAGCTAGCACCGGCTAGGGTGAGTCTTATAAGGATGCAAAGCCCCAGATGTCTGCCATTAGTGAATCCTTTATCCCCGGGGAGGCCATATGCACGTTATTTACTTACAAGGGATTTGAAGTCTGGTAACCCTAGCTATATGCTGCAACTCCCTGCGTGACCCTGGCTAAGTTACCTAACCGCTCTGAGCTGCAAATTCATGGTGATAAAATAGCACCTACCCTCTATGGGATGGGGAGACTTTCAATGGGATAAAGGATGAAAAACACTTTGTATGGTATTTGTCACAGAGTAAGTAATCAAAAATCCGAGGATTATTGTGATTAAGATCTTCAGGGACTTCCCTGGCAGTCCAGTGGTTAAGACTTCCCCTTCGAACGCAGGGGGTGCGGGTTCAATCCCTGGTTGGGGAGCTAAGATCCACATGGCTTGCGGCCAAAAAACCAAAACATAAAACAGAAGCAATACTGTAATAAATTCAAAAGACTTTAAAAATGGTCCACATGAAAAAAAATCTTTAAAAAAAAGATCTTCAATATTTTTCAGTCCTCCATTTATATTTTCAAAAAGAGGAAAAAAGTTCCAAAGACAAAAAATTATATCAATTTCCAATCTCAGGCCAGCCTAGGTGGTGATGCACCCACTTCTTTCTATCGCTGGACCCAGGAAGCTTGGTATTTGTGGGCACATGGGCTTGACATTCACAGAGATAAATAGCAGTGTTCTCCTGATGTAACAGGAGACTATGTGGCATCTAATAAGAACTAACCAATAAACCTTGTAAATACTGTTTTAGGGATCTCTTCAAAGATGAAAATACTTCATTATTTTATACAAAATGTGTCAAATTCTTGCCATAGATATGTGCCATGATGGGTCAGTAAGGTTGCCTTTGTGTAACAAAAGTGAAGAGCAATTTTAATTGGTATAATTAAAAGTCCCATTCTTTTTTTTTTTTTTTTTTTTTGCAGTACGCAGGCCTCTCACTGCCGTGGCCTCTCCCGTTGCAGAGCACAGGCTCCGGACGCGCAGGCTCAGCGGCCATGGCTCACGGGCCCAGCCGCTCCGCGGCATGTGGGATCTTCCTGGACCGGGGCACGAACCCGTGTCCCCTGCATCAGCAGGCGGACTCTCAACCACTGCGACACCAGGGAAGCCCAGTCCCATTCTTTTTAAGGGGATACATTTTAGCTTAACACCAGGAAATTGAAACAAATGAGCTTGAAAAAAAACATGAAACTCTGTTCCAAACCCCCTTTATTAGAGGGAAATATGATTAATTATTAAAATAAAAAGGAAGCAAAACATAACCCTCAATACTTGACAATCAAACTTTGGCTATAGTGAACACAGACAATTATGCACATATCATTGGATTACAGACAACTTCCGTCTTGCAATTACAAGAAGAATTTCCCTACAAATACCATGAAAGACACCATATAAAAACATTACTGGCACTAGCCTAAAACACATGTTGTGCCATTGAGAACCCAGAAAACAGGTGTCAACATGAAATGAACCTGAAATTGAACACAAAATATTATGCCAAAAAGGGCATACTTCTAAAGAATGCATCAAAATGATTATAAATATTTATTCAGTTACTTTGAATCTTTTAACTCTAAAATATTCTACTCATTTATCCATTCCTGCTTTAATTACATTTTTGTCAAAAGAGAAATAGAGGGCTTCCCTGGTGGTGCAGTGGTTGAGAGTCCGCCTGCCAATGCAGGGGACACAGGTTCGTGCCCCAGTCCAGGAAGATCCCACATGCCGCGGAGCAGCTGGGCCCGTGAGCCATGGCCGCTGAGCCTGCGCATCCAGAGCCTGTGCTCCGCAGCGGGAGAGGCCACAACAGTGAGAGCCCCGCGTACAGCAAAAAAAAAAAAAAAAAAAAAAAGAGAAATAGGGATTTACTTTTTAAACTACTGTTTTCAAGAGGTGATCTCAAACGATAAAGAAACAGCATACATACATGGATTATTATTATTTTTTTTTACAAATGGAAGAAGGTTTATTATTAAACCTTTTTTTTCACTACAAGAATTCTCAGCAAAGTTACCATATACTGGCAGTATTTCCCCACATTCTCCCTATTTATTTTATTTATTTATTTATTTTTCTTATTCTTTTCTTGATTTTTTTAAACATCTTTATTTGAGCATAATTGCTTTACAATGGTGTGCTAGTTTCTGCTGTATAACAATGTGAATCAGCTATATGTGTACATATATCCCCACATCCCCTCCCTCTTGCATCTCCCTCCCACCCTCCCTATCCCACCCCTCTAGGTGGTCACAAACCACCGAGCTGATCTCCCTGTGCTACGTGGCTGCTTCCCACTAGCTATCTATCTTACATTTGGTAGTGTATATATGTCCATGCCACTCTCTATACATGGAATTTAAAATATATAGTTTCAGCTGCAAAGGTGAGGGCATTCTTTTTTTGCAATGGCTCTTAGCCTTTCTAAATTATCACCACTCTACCCAAGACATGGCCTGACTATGAGAAAATATGGGAACATATTTTTTAAAGAGTGTAATGGCACAATAGGGTCAACTTAATATAAATTTATTAATGGCCTATCTTGCTAAATATAGTAAAAAATAAATAATTACTAATTTAGTTTATAATATTTTCATCTCCCACATATACTCCTCCTATTTTTTAACTGACATATTCCTCTAAAATTTGGGGGAAATCATAAGAATTAAGAATTATTTTTTATTTGGTACCTTGCTTTGTTAAATAGAGAAAAATATCTTATTTATTAATGCTTCTCAACATCAGTTTTTGTATCTTATACCAAGTTCAAACAAAATAATCTGGAACAACGAGAGCTATCAAATTTAAAACCACAAGTGAAGAAATTTTATAAGGGCAGTTACTCTATAAAATGACCACTTTTATTCATGTTACAAATGCAGAAACTGAAATACAAGGAAGATAATTTGCCAAGATATTACGTGCCAAGCATTAACATTGCTTTCAGGAATCCTGTTTTTACAGTGAGTCCATACTGTCTGTAAACTATAGGTTAAACCCAAGAATTCTTATTACAGGATTTAGATAAGTTGACACCACTTCCGCCACCTTCAAAACTTGTTCTTGCCCTATATCATCATCCCTCCTTCAGTTGCTCTTGGATTTTCAGGAAGAAATGAAAGAGTTACTAGTACTCATTTCTTTCTTCCAAATTTTTCTTGAAAACAATTCAGTTAGGACATTGCTCCAAGCACTCCACAGAGATTGCTATAATCTCGGTCATGAATGACATCCACCTTATTACATCCAACCACCAGTTCCTGATCCTCTTCCTACTTGAACTGTCAGTAGCATTTGACACAGTTGATTACCCCTTCCTCTTTGAATCACTCTCTTCTCTTGGCCTCCAGAAAACTCTGCCAGTCCTCTTAAAGCCCAGATGTCTCAGAATGTTACTTATACTGCATTTAATTGGTCAAAGCAAGTCACAAGACCACTCTAGATTGAACACAGACTCCAATGTATGAGTGCCCAGGGAGGGAAGGAGTTGTTGGTAGCCTTCTTTGGAGACTATAGCATAGACCTCAAAAGTAAATTGAAGTTAAACAGGTGGATGAAGGAAAGGGGGAAAAAAAGGGATAGGAAGAGAGAAAGAGAACTATGTCCCATTTAGAGAGTACAGTCATAATTTAGTACAGTACGTTTAGACTTCATCAGACCACCTATTTTTACTTTAGACTGAATTTGTGGTGACTCTCCTTCCCCATTTACTCTCCTGCCCCCCCAAAATTTGAGATTTGTAAGATTTCAAATGACCATTTCATATTAGATAGGCTAATTTATGATTGTGATTAACAAAAATCAAAGAGAATCAGGACTAGTATTTTTGCTTTTTCCTTGACCTTTCCCACACAGATCAACATAGCTGCCCCAACTCAAGGTTTCATGTTCAGACTCAAAGCAAGAAAGTGGTGCTGGCCATGGTTGTTCTCAGAATCCCACAGCCACCTTTCAATCCTATATCAAGGACTAGAACTGAGTCATATGGCTGCCTTTAAGTATAAAGAAAATTGGAAACTGAGTGTGTAGATTTTCCCAGTCTATAGTTTAGAGATAGTGGCAGAGAAGTGGGTTGGACTAGCTTTTGTATTCAGGAACCTCTAGTGATTACTACATTTAAAAGAAAAAAAACCCAAGACAAAATAAAAAGAAACACATCAAAAACTATCTTCTACAGCATGAGTTGGATAACTTCTTCTGTAAAGGCCCATACAGTAAATATTTTAGGCTTTGAAGGTCATATATCTCTGTCAAAATTACTCAACTCTGCCATTATACTGCAAAAGCAGGCACAGACAATACATAAACTAATGAGCCCTGACTATGTTCCAATAAAACTTCATCTAAAAAAACAAGTGGTGGGCCAGAGTTAGCCCTGTGGGTCACAGTCTGCTCACCCCTGCTTAAGAATGATAATTTGAACAAACATTTGTCTAACCCATGTATATCCTCAGAGTCCTATACCTCTACTCAACTAATTTGCATGGTTGCTAAGAACTACACTTCCTGTTTGGACCAAGAAAGCATTCATCACTTCATTGTTCCTGGGGGGTGGGAACTGACAAAAAAGCAGTAACAAAACAAACAAACAGAAACAGGGTCAAATGTAGCAAATGTTAAGTTGGGATGTCATTATAGAAAGAAAATATATTTTATAATACGTTTTAGTCCTGTTCTACAATAAAATTTCATATAGGCACTTCACGTAACCCCTGTATCTTGATGATATTCAGTCATTGGAGAGGTAGCCAGAAGCACTGAATACAGCCCCTGTAGGGCTGCTAGGATGGGATTTATATAAATACAGCCATAAGAGAAGAAGAAGTATATCTATATGACCTGTGTACCCAAAACCTTTATCCTCAATAAAACAATTTCAATCGCTATTTCGAAATTCTTCACGTGCCCCAGTGGTTACACTTTGCCCTTAGCTATTCAGCATCTCTTAACTTAAAATCAACAGCATTTTTCCCAAGTATGGTATCAGCATAATAGCTGAAAATGAAAACGATTCCAAAAATAACTTCAAGTTAATTGTGCAGGTGAGAAAATACATTCACCCACACATCAACCAGTGCCAAACTGTCTGAGTGAAAAAATGAAAATCTGGAAAGGGAGCAACTAAGCCCCAATTCAAAAATATGCCACAATATATTTAGCTCTCCTTACTACTACAAACACCATTATTTAAAGCATTTTACGGGACAGAGCTTCCTTCACAAAAACTAGATCAGAAAAGTTTTTTTCAAAAGTATGCAAAGAACAAAATGATTTGTGCACTCTCCTCTATCCAGAAGATTATTTCCAGGGGTTTCCATATATGGCATGTGGCATTCATGATTCTACTTTGTCTCTTACATCAACCTTCTACACTGTGACAATAACTGCTTGGATTTTTTTTTTTTTTAAGAGTTTAATTCTTATGCTAAAAAGAGCTCTTGTGGTGATCTCAGGAGACCAACTTCTGGGCAAGAGTTAGACAGTCTCCACTATTTCCTTTCCTTAGCATGTCCCCCTACTTGTTTCCAGAAAATCTATAATATGTAATGATTTAGAATTAATACCCCAATTCCCTAGGTCTTTTGATGAATTCACTTACACTTGGGGATCTGACCAAGGCATCTGTTCATGAATAGTGGAATGATTACCAAGTCCTGATGGGAAAGGCACAATGCCATCTTTTCCTGAAATACATCCCAAATGAGAAATCAACTGTCTCATGCCTGATTTTTTGTGTATGTCATTTTTTTTCATTAACTATAAAATGCTTTTGGACATTTTCTTCCAAGCTACTGCCAGTTACCCTCTTCTATCTGTTACCTGGTAGAGAAGAAGAACCAGTACCTGAAACTTCCCTCATGCATCTACACCAGGTCTTGGAGAATTTAGCATTTGAATCAATTAATAGCCAATCCTGGGCCAAATTTCAGAAATCATTTTTTAATTACACTGGGCTGAACGGATACGTCCTCATGCTCCATCTGCCAAAAACTTAACATGAGATGAATCATAGTCCAATTCCCACAGTACCTCTAGTTCAAGTAGTTGATATTGGAGGGCAATACACAACGCTGATTTCATCGGTTTGTTCATTACTTATCAAAGCTTTCAAGCATTAAAGTTCAAGTGGATTTAGTTTTTTCCATTTTATATACTTAAACACGAAGTCAGATCCCTTCATGAATGGCATATAATCTCCACAGCACATGTTTTCGGACTCTAGTGGCCTCAAGAAAACCAGCTGGGAGGAATAGTGGCCAATAACCCAACTCCCCTCTTGAAATCAGAGTCAGGCAGAGCTGTTGACTCGGAGATGGGAGATGAGGTCGTGCTAGTAGGGACCCTGACCACCAGTGGAGCTTCTGTCACTGTATGTCTGGTGTGAATTGAAATTGTTGACCTGATAGCATAAGGCTGAGATTTTCACTCACATTTTCCAGGCTGCTTCAAAACTCTCTTGCCAATGGTATTGTACGGTCCTACTCTCTAAGCACGGAGGCAAGCAGCCAGTATGATTCCCCACAGCGAATAAATATTCTAACTCTTGCAGATTTGTGACCCTGAGTTTGGATGTTTGTTCAAAAGCTTACCTCATTTGTCCTGGGCATGACACTGCTAGTTCAAAACTCATGGTGGAAAAGCACAGCTGAAAAGAGACTATTAATAGTGCTCTTCAAGCATCGTTTGATACCGGTTAATCTTTACCATCATCGATAGGAATTTTTGGAAAAACAGAATGTGAACTCTGCCACTATGTAAATCAAGTGAGGGCAACATAGCTGTCCTTTAGGAGCATAAAATCAATAATGGACAAGAGTGAAGAAATAGGGGATATACTGAATTACTGCCACTAATCAGGTAGCTCTGGGTTTGACATCCTTCACCGCATAGGTCATGTCATTAGTCAAAATGTTCACTATAGATAAACCATGGCTGCAACCTCCCAACTCACGTAATCACAGGCTGTCCTGAACTATACGCCCTAAGAACTCAAGAGCTGACGGTACTCTTGGTGTCTCCTCATCACCCTCACGGTGCCTGGCAGAGTGCTGTGTACAACCTGGCTCTAAGATATATATTGAATGAGTGAGTGGAATATATCTAACCTCTGAATGAGTTTACATACACAAATTTTGGCTGGTTTCCCAGGAATCCACCCACACCTACAATAATTAAAACTGTTTGGCTAATGGCTATGCCCAATTTAGGCCTAGGTCTTCAATCACCTACGTATTTTTTTTTTTTTTTTGCGGTATGCGGGCTTCTCACTGTTGTGGCCTCTCCCGTTGCGGAGCACAGCCTCCGGACACACAGGCTCATGGGCCCAGCCGTGCCGCAGCAGGTGGGATCTTCCCGAACCGGGGCATGAACCCGTGTCCCCTGCATTGGCAGGCGGACTCTCAACCACTGTGCCACCAGGGAAGCCCCACCTATGTATTTTTAATGATTAAAAGGAAGGATTAATAGTTGATGAGCACCTCTTATATGACAGGACTTTTGCTAGTTGTCCTAAGAACATTTTCTCTGTCAATCTTCACAACAAATAAAGTATTATTACTTTTATTTTACAGAAATTCAGCCTTAAAGAAAACTTATCCAAAGGGCAGAATGCCAGGACTGGAACTGTGGTGACTGGACTCCATCACCCCTACTCTTTCTCCTACATCATCTTGCCTATCATAGTGCATGGGTCCAGTCTTTCCTTAGAAAGGATGGATACACTCTGGGTTGGAGATGCCTACTATTTTGACAAACTCATTCCCCTGGTGCCTAGACTGTGTAATCCATTATGTTGACCACTTAGCACACGGGGCCGTTAAAATTAATGGAAATTACATAAACATAATTTCAGAAGTGCTCAAGAGCCACCAGTGGCTAGTGCCTGCCTTACTGGGACAGCACAGATATAGACCATTTCCATCATCACAGGGACTTCTATCAGATAACACTTACTTAGAAAAAAAAACTCTTGGGCTTCCCTGGTGGCGCAGTGGTTGAGAGTCTGCCTGCCGATGCAGGGGACACAGGTTCGTGCCCCGGTCCAGGAAGATCCCACATGCCGCGGAGCGGCTGGGCCCGTGAGCCATGGACGCTGAGCCTGCGCGTCCGGAGCCTGTGCTCCTCAATGGGAAAGGCCACAACAGTGAGAGGCCCACGTACCGCCAAAAAAAAAAGAAAAAAAGCTCTTGATCTTCTAGGACTCTTAATTAGAAAATCTGAATTCTACCACCTTTAGATGAGATAGGAAAGTTAATTTAGAGTAAGTGTGTTCTTTATTCTGACAGGGAGTAAGATGCTTCTCATTTAACCTATTGATTAAAATGTTGTATTCTTGTTTATAGCTGTTATTGGCCCCTGACTAAGTCAGAGGTACGAGTGCTCCTCCTTGCCGGTGACAATGGAAAGGGATTTACAGTAATATGTGTTCAAGCTCTTCTCTTTGACCCTTATTTCCAGTTTGAGAGTGAGCTGACTGGTTTTGTGTCCAGAGGAGAACAAAACTATTTCATCTACTCAGAGATCAAAGCCAAAATACCTCAACCAAAGGGCTGGCCCCAGGTCATCACAGTGACCCGTATTTATCTCTCTGATTCTAAGGATGTAAACACCAAAGAGCTCTATATTATAATAAATATATAGAACTGCAAATAGACTTTGATGCATTCATACTACTTGGTTTTCCTCTTTCAGGAGGTTTTAAAAGGTGCACTGACCACCTTCAGATCACTTTCATTTTCCATTAAGAAAAAGAAATCCCAATGTGTTTTATTAAAATTTTTCATCCCGCGTATTACACTCCAATTTCTATTTTTTAACTGAAAAGGAATGATTAAATCAGCAGGTAGCAACTGAATCGTGTTTAACACTCAGTGTGACTGAAGTAGATTATTTTTTCCTTTTTTTTTTTTTTTTTAATATCCCTGGGCAAGCGTTGCTTTCTGCTCCTTTATTTACTGGTACTCAAATGTTGCAGCTCTACCCAAGGGTTTTTTTTTGTCATTTCACTCCCCACCAAGGACATGTAGTGTAAAAAAATTCAAAATGCCTCAAATTACTTGGCTTAATAAAAATTGACAGGTAGTGTTGATACAAGAGAAAGAAATTGTTGGAGGTGAAGAATGGAAGGCAGAAAGCATGCCTCGCTGCAATACTGTTGGGCAGATTTAAAGGCTCGTTGTAACTTGTAGCAAAGTTAAAATAATGCTTCCGTAGTAATAATGCCTTTCCTATTTACAGCGTTTTCATCTACAGTTAGCCTAAGGCTTTTTACATTCTATATATAGATACCACTTGAACTTCCACTGAAATACAGCTACCTTTGCGGTGGAATCAAACATCTTCTCTCTGCCAGCAATATTACACAACAGTTTTCAGGAGGGAAAATGAAGACTAATTTCTCCTGTTGAAACTGCAGGAGGAATTTCTGAGTGGGAAGAATGTAATTTCTAAGTTAGAATTGGCACTTACACTAGGACTTAACACCCCAATTCGTACAGAAAGTGGGCGTGGAAACTTCAAAGAACACAAGGGGTCACCGCCAATACTTTTATTCCTCAAATGGTTAATTATAGCATTTATGAAAATGAAAGCTATTTCTCAGTATGACTTCTTGCTTTTACCTGTTAAGCTTGAGAGGACCACAGGTGTTTTGTTTTGTTTTTTCTTTTTGTAAGGGAAAACAATTACAAGAACACACCTACACTTTTAATCATGCAGAATGGTCAACAAGGGTAACGTGTATTTAAGCCCTGGTAGGTACTAGCAGAGCGGTATATCTTTTCATATGTAATTAATTATTTTGTAGGTTTATGATTTTCAGAGAAGTATAAAACTTAAAGGTAAACAATGCAAATGAAAACTATTGGAAAACGTAGAGATTTACACTTTGTGATTTTTCCTACATCTAATTTCCTATAGAAAGTATTTATCAAGGGAAGTTACCTATTAGACAATAAGCAAGGAAAAGAGGGGCAGGGGATGAAAAGAGTGGGAAAAGAGAGGAAGGAGCAATTTTCATATATTCAGAAGTAAAAAATAAACCAACATGAAACACAACAACAACTTTCACCTTCCAAACTAGAGAATGACTAAAATACTCTTTTCTCTCTAATATCCTCTCAAATTACTTTTCTCTCAAATTAATCCTTCTCAAGGCCTGCAAAGGAAAGGGCTCAGAGATTTATATAATTTAAACCAAGAGCTGCGTATTTGAACCATATTTGAGTACCTGTGATGGAAATTTTAAAAATCGGCTCAAGTAGGAATTAAGAATAAAACTTCAGAGCGAAGAATCCCAGAATTTCAACCCATTTTTGATCTGTGATATAGTCATTACAACACAAAACCCTCACCCTCTCAAACTCCAAATTACTGTACAAATATCTACCTACTAACAAACAAAACTGCATCCCCTTGAGAAAAAATTCTGATAAAATGTTTTAGGGTTCTCAGAGGAGAGCAATGATCTGTCAAAGGTTTCCTGGTTTACCGCGCCAGATTATTTTGGTTTTCATTTATTCATCAATTAATTAATTAAATAATTATTCGCTGAATGCCCATAGTACCCCACACTTGTATCAACTACAAATATCTCCAGATATTGCCAAAATGCTCCCAACTGAGAACCACTGATATAACCTATGAGTATTTAAGAGGTTAATTTCTTTGAGTTATTAAGGGAGTATATGCTTGAGTAGAATTATGAAAGAGCACTTCAAAGAGAAAACTAAGAAGAGGTAATATATCAAACTTGAAAGTGAAAAGAAATATCTGGATTAAAACGAAATCTCAGATAAGTTTTCCTTTTTATTATTTAAGTTTTCAGACACATACAAAAGTAGAGAAAATAAAAAAGTGAACCTTCATGAACCCTCCTACACTGTTGGTGGGAATGTAAGTGGTGTAGCCACTATGGAAAACAGTATGGAGGTTTCTCAGAAAACTAAAAATAGAATTACCATAAGATCCAGCAATCTCACTCCTGGGAGTATACCCAGACAAAACTACACAGCAAAGAGATACATGCACCCCTATGCTCATAGCAGCCCTATTCACAATAGCCAAGACATGAAAACAACCTAAATGTCCATCGACAGATGAATGGATAAAGATGTTGTACATATACACAATGGAATACTACTCAGCCATAAAAAAGAATGAAATAGTGCCATTTGCAGCAACACGATGGACCTAGAGATTATCATACTAAATGAAGTAAGTCAAAAAGAGAAAGACAAATACCATATGATATCACTTATATGTGGAATCTAAAACATGACACAAATGAACCTATCTATGAAACAGAAACAGAATCATGCACATAGAGGACAGAGGTGGTTGCCAAGGGGAAGGGGGTTGGGGAGTTGGAGTGGAAGGCTGGGCTTAGCAAATGTAAGCTTTTTATATATAGAATGGATAAACAACAAGGTCCTATTATATAGCACAGAGAACTAATATCCTATGATAAACCATAACGGAAAAGAATTTTAAAAAAAGAATGTGTATATATATATATACATATATATATATAATATATACACATAATATATATTATATATATGTATAACTGAATCATTTTCCTGTACAGCAATAGTTAACATAACATTGTAAATCAACTACACTTCAATAAAAAAATAAAAAAAGAAAGTGAACCTTTATATACTTTTTTTTTTAACATCTTTATTGGAGTATAACTGCTTTACAATGGTGTGTTAGTTTCTGCTTTATAACAAAGTGAATCAGTTATACATATACATATGTTCCCGTATCTCTTCCCTCTTGCATCTCCCTCCCTCCCACCCTCCCTATCCCACCCCTCTAGGTGGTCACAAAGCACAGAGTTGATCTCCCTGTGCTATGTGGCTGCTTCCCACTAGCTATTTATTTTACGTTTGGTAGTGTATATATGTCCATGCCACTCTCTCACTTTGTCACAGCTTACCCTTCTCCCTTCCCATATCCTCAAGTCCATTCTCTAGTAGGTCTGTGGCTTTACTCCCGTCTTACCCCTAGGTTCTTCATGACCGTTTTTTTTTTTTTTCTTAGATTCCATATATATGTGTTAGCATACAGTATTTGTTTTTCTCTTTCTGACTTACTTCACTCTGTATGACAGACTCTAGGTCCATCCACCTCACTACAAATAACTCAATTTCGTTTCTTTTTATGGCTGAGTAATATTCCATTGTATATATGTGCCACATCTTCTTTATCCATTCATCCGATGATGGACACTTAGGTTGCTTCCATGTCCTGGCTATTGTAAATAGAGCTGCAATGAACATTTTGGTACATGACTCTTTTTGAATTATGGTTTTCTCAGGGTATATGCCCACTAGTGGGATTGCTGGGTCATATGGTAGTTCTATTTGTAGTTTTTTGAGGAACCTCCATACTGTTCTCCATAGTGGCTGTATCAATTTACATTCCCACCAGCAGTGCAAGAGAGTTCCCTTTTCTCCACACCCTCTCCAGCATTTATTGTTTCTAGATTTTTTGATGATGGCCATTCTGACTGGTGTGAGATGATCTCATTGTAGTTTTGATTTACGTTTCTCTAATGATTAATGATGTTGAGCATTCTTTCATGTGTTTGTTGGCAATCTGTATATCTTCTTTGGAGTAAAGTCTATTTAGGTCTTCTGCCCATTTTTGGATTGGGTTGTTTGTTTTTTGTTATTGAGCTGCTTGTATGTTTTGGAGATTAATCCTTTGTCAGTTGTTTCATTTGCAAATATCTTCTCCCATTCTGAGGGTTGTCTTTTGGTCTTGTTTATGGTTTCCTTTGCTGTGCAAAAGCTTTGAAGTTTCATTAGGTCCCATTTGTTTATTTTTGTTTTTATTTCCATTTCTGTAGGAGGTGGGTCAAAAAGGATCTTGCTGTGATTTATGTCATAGAGTGTTCTGCCTATGTTTTCCTCTAGGAGTTTGATAGTGTCTGGCCTTACATTTAGGTCGTTAACCCATTTTGAGTTTATTTTTGTGTATGGTGTTAGGGAGTGTTCTAATTTCATTCTTTTACATGTCCCTGTCCAGTTTTCCCAGCACCACTTACTGAAGAGGCTGTCTTTTCTCCATTGTATATTCTTGCCTCCTTTATCAAAAATAAGGTGACCATATGTGTGTGGATTTATCGTTGGGCTTTCTATCCTGTTCCATTGATCTATATTTCTGTTTCTGTGCAGTACCATACTGTCTTGATTACTGTAGCTTTCTGGGATAGTCTAAAGTCACAGAGCCTGATTCTTCCACCTCTGTTTTTCTTTCTCAGGATTGCTTTGGCTATTCAGGGTCTTTTGTGTTTCCATACAAATTGTATAATTTTTTGTTCTAGTTCTGTGAAAAATGCCATTGGTAGTTTGATAGGGATTGCATTGAATCTGTAGATTGCTTTGGGTAGTATAGTCATTTTCACAATGTTGATTCTTCCAATCTAAGAACATGGTATATCTCTCCATCTGTTTGTATCATCTTTAATTTCTTTCATCAGTGTCTTATAGTTTTCTGCATACAGGTCTTTTG
This sequence comes from Hyperoodon ampullatus, assembly GCF_949752795.1. Taxonomy (NCBI): domain Eukaryota; kingdom Metazoa; phylum Chordata; class Mammalia; order Artiodactyla; family Ziphiidae; genus Hyperoodon; species Hyperoodon ampullatus. Next base: position 20,669,190 of record NC_136923.1, read on the forward strand.
TCTCCTTAGGTAGGTTTATTCCTAGGTATTTTATTATTTTTTGTTGTAATGGTAAATGGGAGTGTTTCCTTAATTTCTCTTTCACATTTTTCATCATCAGTGTATAGGAATGCAAGAGATTTCTGTGCATTAATTTTGTATCCTGTTACTTTACCAAATTCATTGATTAGCTCTAGTAGTTTTCTGGTAGCATCTTTAGGATTCTCTATGTATAGTATCATGTCATCTGCAGACAGTGACAGTTTTACTTCTTCTTTTCCAGTTTGGGTTCCTGTTGTTTCTTTTTCTTCTCTGATTGCTGTGGTTAAAACTTCCAAAACTATGTTGAATAATAGTGGTGATGTTGGGCAACCTTGTCTTGTTCCTGATCTCAGTGGAAAGGGTTTCAGTTTTCCACCACTGAGAACGATGTTGGCTGTGGGTCTGTCATATACGGCCTTTATTATGTTGAGGTAAGTTCCCTCTATGCCTACTTTCTGGAGAGTTTTTATCATAAATGGGGGCTGAATTTTGTCAAAAGCTTTTTCTGCATCTGCTGAGATTATCATATGGTTTTTATCCTTCAACCTGTTAATATGGTGTATCACATTGATTGATTTGTGTATATTGAAGAATCCTTGCATTCCTGGGATAAACCCCACTTGATCATGGTGTGTGATCCATTTAATGTGCTGTTGCATTCTGTTTGCTAGTATTTTGTTGAGAATTTTTGCATCTATGTTCATCAGTGATATTGGCCTGTAGTCTTCTCTTTTTGTGACATCTTTGTCTGGTTTTGGTATCAGGGTGATGGTGGCCTCGTAGAATGAGTTTGGGAGTGTTCCTCCCTCTGCTATATTTTGGAAGAGTTTGAGAAGGATAGGTGTTAGCTCTTCTCTAAATGTTTGATAGAATTCACCTGTGAAGCCATCTGGTCTTGGCCTTTTGTTTGTTGGAAGATGTTTAATCACAGTTTCAATTTCAGTGCTTGTGATTGGTCTGTTCATATTTTCTGTTTCTTCCTGGTTCAGTCTCAGAAGGTTGTGCTTTTCTAAGAATTTGTCCATTTCTTCCAGGTTGTCCATTTTATTGGCATATAGTTGCTTGCAGTAATCTCTCATGATCCTTTGTATTTCTGCAGTGTCAGTTGTTACTTCTCCTTTTTCATTTCTAATTCTATTGATATGAGTCTTCTCCCTTTTTTTCTTGATGAGTCTGGCTAATGGCTTATGTTTTGTTTGTCTTCTCAAAGAAGCAGCTTTTAGTTTGATTGATTTTTGCTATCGTTTCCTTCATTTGTTTTTCATTTATTTCTGATCTGACCTTTATGATTTCGTTCCTTCTTGATTTCTTTCCTTCTGCTAACTTTGGGGGTTTTTTGTTCTTCTTTCTCTAATTGCTTTAGGTGTAGGGTTAGCTTGTTTATTTGAGATGTTTCTTGTTTCTTGACATAGGATTGTATTGCTATAAACTTCCCTCTTAGAACTGCTTTTGCTGCATCCCATAGGTTTTGGGTTGTCGTGTTTTTATTGTCATTTGTTTCTAGGTATTTTTTGATTTCCTCTTTGATTTCTTCAGTGATCTCTTGGTTATTTAAGTGTCTTTTTTAGCCTCCATGTGTTTGTATTTTTTACAGATTTTTTTCCTGTAATTGATTTCTACTTTCATAGCAATGTGGTCGGAAAACATACTTGATACGATTTCAATTTTCTTAAATTTACCAAGGCTTGATTTGTGACCCAAGATATGATCTATCCTGGAGAATGTTCCATGAGCACTTGAGAAGAAAGTGTATTCTGTCGTTTTTGGATGGAATGTCCTGTAAATATCAATTAAGTCCATCTTGTTTAATGTATCATTTAAAGCATGTGTTTCCTTATTTATTTTCATTTGGATGATCTGTCCATTGGTCAAAGTGGGGTGTTAAAGTCCGCTACTATGACTGTGTTACTGTCGATTTCCCCTTTTATGGCTGTTAGCATTTGCCTTATGTATTGAGATGTGCCTATGTTGGGTGCATAAATATTTACAATTGCTATATCTTCTTCTTCGGTTGATCCCTTGATCATTATGTAGTGTCCTTCTTTGTCTCTTCTAGTAGTCTTTATTTTAAAGTCTATTTTGTCTGATATGAGAATTGCTACTCCAGCTTTCTTTAGATTTCCATTTGCATGGAATATCTTTTTCCATCCCCTCACTTTCAATCTGTATGTGTCCCTAGGTCTGAAGTGGGTCTCTTGACAGCATATATACAGGTCTTGCTTTTGTACCCATTCAGCCAGTCTATGTCTGTTGGTTGGAGCATTTAATCCATTTACATTTAAGGTAATTATCAATATGTATGTTCCTATTACCATTTTCTTAATTGTTTTGGGTTTGTTATTGTAGGTCTTTTCTTTCTCTTGGTTTCCTGCCTAGAGAAGTTCCTTTGGCATTTGCTGTAAAGCTGGTTTGGTGGTGCTGAATTCTCTTAGCTTTTGCTTGTCTGTAAAGGTTTTAAGTTCTTTGTCGAACCTGAATGAGATCCTTGCTGGGCAGAGTAATCTTGGTTGTAGGTTTTTCCCTTTCATCACTTTAAATATGTTCTGCCACTCCCTTCTGGCTTGCAGAGTTTCTGCTGAAAGATCAGTTGTTAACCTTATGGGGATTCCCTTGTATGTTATTTGTTGCTTTTCCCTTGCTGCTTTTAATATTTTTTCTTTGTATTTAATTTTTGATAGTTTGATTAATATGTGTCTTGGTGTGTTTCTCCTTGGATTTATCCTGTATGGGACTCTCTGTGATACCTGGACTTGACTGACTATTTCCTTTCCCATATTAGGGAAGTTTTCAACTATAATGTCTTCAAATATTTTCCTAGTCCCTTTTTTTTCCTTCTTCTGCGACCCCTATAATTTGAATGTTGGTGCGTTTAATATTGTCCCAGAGGTCTCTGAGACTGTCCTCAATTCCTTTCATTCTTTTCTCTTTATTCTGCTCTGCAGTAGTTATTTCCACTATTTTATCTTCCAGGTCATCTATCCGTTCTTCTGCCTCAGTTATTCTGCTATTGATTCCTTCTAGAGAATTTTTAATTTCATTTATTGTTTTGTTCATCACTGTTTGTTTGCTCTTTAGTTCTTCTAGGTTCTTGTTAAACATTTCTTGTATTTTCTCCATTCTATTTCCAAGATTTTGGATCATCTTTACTATCATTACTCTGAATTCTTTTTCAGGTAGACTGCCTATTTCCTCTTCATCTGTTTGGTCTGGTGGGTTTTTATCTTGCTCCTTTATCTGCTGTGTATTTCTCTGTCTTCTCATTTTGCTTAACTTACTGTGTTTGGGGTCTCCTTTTCTCAGGCTGCAGGTTCATAGTTCCCGTTGTTTTTGGTGTCTGCGCCTAGTGGGTAAGGATGGTTTAGTCGCTTGTGTAGGCTTCCTTGTGGAGGGGACTGGTGTCTGTGTTCTGGTGGATGGGGGTGGATCTTGTCTTTCTGGTGGGCAGAACTGCGTCTGGTGGTGTGTTTTGGGGTGTGAATGTATTATGATTTTAGGCAGCCTCTCTGCTAATGGGTGGGGTTGTGTTCCTGTCTTGCTAGTTGTTTGGCATGGGGCGCCCAGCACTGGAGCTTGCTGGTCTTTAAGTGGAGCTGGGTCTTAGTGTTGAGATGGAGATCTCTGGGAGAGCTCTCACTGATTGATATTACGTGGGGCCGGGAGGTCTCTGGTGGTCCAATGTCCTGATATCGTCTCTCCCACCTCAGAGGCTCAGGCCTAACACCCAGCCAGAGCGCCAAGACCCTGTCAGCCACACGGCTCCAAACTCCAGAACTCCACACTCCAGAGGCCCTCTTTTCGAGGTGCTGCCTCTCCCCTTCCGTGCAGGTCCTCTATTTCACACTTTTACCAATGTACTTTAAGGAACATTCTTAGAAATGGGATTGCCATATTTACAAAGTAAATGCATATGTAATTTTGTTAGATATTGCCAATTCCCCTTGACAAGGATTAACAGCATGATATGATGGGAATGATAGACAAAAAAATGCTAGCAATACGTTTCTCCATAACAGTGGGTTATTGATTAGTCTTAATAGAGCTTGCCCTTTTTTTTCAATGAATTGCATATTTTAAATTACTACAGTTGTTTTTAAGTGTGTACACACTAGAGTTTGAATTTTAAAAACAAAACACTCTCCAAAAAATGTCAGACAAAAAATGTAAGAACTAGCACGATCAATTCAGAAACTAATAGAGGAATAAAAGCAAGCAGAATTCGGAAGTATTATTCTCTTAAAACCTGAATAGTATATGGTAGGAATAATTTCTAAAAGCATTTGGCAACAGATACTGAGAACTTTCAAAGTAGTTGTATATCTTAGTCTTATATTTATGCTTTTGAAATGTTTTCTAAGAAAATACTCTGAAATATGGATGATTTACATACAAAGTTGTTCACAGCCCACATTTTGGATACAAGTAAAATAGAATGTGGTCATAAAAATGAATGGTATTTTAAAAGAATTTAGTTCAAACCTATGCTATGAGAATAACAATGACAACCCAAAGGAAAATTTTCTGGAATTTCATCACCCAATCCATGTTTCCATTTTTATGGAGAACCCTTCAGTACTTCTGCATGTATATGCAACTTGGGCAAAGTTACAATAAATTAGAACTTGATATTTTAAATTTTAGAAAACATACCATCAGTCTGCTTCTATTTTGCTACTGTCTTGGTGTTTCTTACCTCATTCTGACCCCATTAAGATTAGCCAATTTACCAATGTGTTTGTACCTTTCTTCACCTTTCTCCAGGCTCAGAGAAGTTAATGGACAAATTCAATTCACATGCAGACAACATTTTTGTCTTTGCTTATTTTTATATAAATGTGATCATTCTATAGACATTTCCCAATAACTGGCTTTTCTCACTCAACATCAGACATCATGGACATGGGTCACCAGGTACAATTCTAAATCATTCTTTTTTATTAGCTGAATGACATTCCTAATATGAGTGAAACTTTATTTTAACCATTCTTCTATTTATTGGCATTCAGTGTAAACAGGTTTTTGTTTTTATTTTGCCACTCCATGCTGAAATAAACATCCTACATATATAAGTACACATGAGCGATTTTTATTTTAATGGAAAAGTTTCTTAGGAGTGGAGTAGCTAGGTCAAAGGGGATGTACTTTTTAATTTGAAATGCATATTTCCGTATTCCTTTTTTAAGGTCTATGCCTATAAACTTTCCTACCAGTAGTGTGTGAGAGTGACTTGCCTCCTTGTACTCACCAGCTCCTTATTAAATTTTTGCCAATCCAATGGGTGATAAGTAGTATCACACTGTTATTAATGAAATAATTCATTCTTTCATGTTTATTGGCCTTTTGAATTTCCTCTTCTGTCAATTGCTTATTATGAACATTTTTCTATTGGGCCACAATACTTTTGCTTATGTAACTGTATGTATTTTATAATACTATAGCTAAAATTTTTTTCCTGTCATATGTGTTGCAACATTTTCCTCCAGCTTCTCATTTGTCTTTTGATTTGGTTTTAGTATAGTTTAACATACAAAAATACTTTATGGATTTAAATGTATCTTTTCTTTTATGGCTCTGAGTTTTCTGTCTTGCTCAAATTGCTTTCCTTCACCCTAAAGTTATAAAAACATTCATCTAAATTCTCTTACCAGGTTTTTAGTTTTATTAAAAAGCATTTAACCTTTTTATCTACCTGGAATTTATTTCTGTTTATTTGTGAGCTTGGGCTGGGGGTGGGGTCCAAGACTGCTGTTTATCCAGGTGGATAGCCAGTTTTGAAAGCACATTTAATAAATAAATAAACCACTCTTTCTCTACTGAATCAAAATGTCATATTCTTTATATTTTAGTTTTCTAAGTATACTCAGATATATTTCTCCACATATTTGTCTGTTCCTCTGCTAATATTTTAAGATTTTGATTATCATACTAAAATACAGATTTTAATTTCTAGAAGTTAATCACCTCATGTAATTTTTCAAACACAATTTTTAGATATTTTGAATGTGTACTCTTCCGCATGGATATTAAGAGAGTTTGAACTTTTTCCTTCCACTCTTTCCAAAAATAGTTTGAAAGAAGTTTTGAACTTCTAATTCAGATGATGTTTTACTTATATATTAATATACTAATTTTTGGATGATTGACATTTTTTGATACATCTTGCTGTCCAAGAATGGTATGCCTTTGCTTTCTTGTGGTCCACTTTTATTTACTTAAGCAAGAGTGAGTAATATTCAATGACTAGAATGACATTTGTGAAGATTTTTAATGACACAGAATAACATTTAATATTAAACCAAATAAAAGCAAAGAAGTAAAATTACATGAACAGCATGATGCCAATTAAGTAAAAATGCATGGAAAAAGACTGAAAGGAAATATTCTAGAACGTTAACAGTGTGACATGTCTGAGTGGAAAATCTGTAGATGACCTTTATTTAGCCTGTATAATTTTCTATAGCTTTCAAATTTTTATTGTGGGCTGAATCCAGAGCATGGCTCTGGATGAATAAAACGCACATAAACTCTCCTATTTTGCCCACCGAAAGAGGTAGTGAATTAGGAATCCTAGAATCAATAATGAAAAATAAGCAGCACCTCTTGCTGTGTGCCAAAGTCCCATTTTGTCAGAGAAGGACCTATAAAAAACCTTCTGTGACAAGGTGTCTGATGGATTCAGTCAAACTACATAGCACCATTATATATGTAGAACGTTTCTTTCCTTATCAAACTGAAACTCTAAAATAAGCATACCAGTTCAAGCTTCCAACATAAGCGTTATGTTGGAGTTCATGAGAAGCAATAGCAACTAGTGTATTGGACATCTATAACTTCATTCCGACATATAATAAATGCTTCACACAGAAATTTTGAAAGCACTTTACCTGAAATCACCAACTAGTCAAAGGATGAATCGGAGATAATGCTTAGTTAACTCAAAAGAAATTTCTGTGGATTTTCTAGAAAGTATTTTCATGAAGGCTAAATTGCCAACTGAAAATTGTTACCCCCGAACAAACCCTATTAACATGTTCTCTGCTATCTCATCTTCCAATATGTCTTCTTTTGATTCTTCTGAAGTATGAAAATGAAAGGCTGAAACATTAGGTACTCAATAAACGCAGGTTAAAAATTTCCACTATGAAAATACCTCCTGAAGTCAGCATTTTTTTCACTTTCTCCTCTTGGAAATCATATAACAGCAACAAGAAGTCGGGGAAAAAAGTCTGCAAACTCCATTTACAATGAAGCTAAGGTATAGATGTAACACAGAGACACGTATATGATCTGCTGAAACAGCTTAGATAGGGAAAAAGTGAGGAAATTTTTTAAAAATGAGATGATTGAGAGGGCCCAGCAACAGTGGATATCAGAAAGAGTCAGGAATGATACCCTTCCTGAAGGTGAGAGCCTCTCCCTGTGGTGAAAGAATTATATCCGGCATTGGCAATAAGGGGTCAGAAAGTGTAGTAGACAGGGTTGGCAACTGAGAAAACTCTTTGACTTGGTTTAATTTACAGGAGCAGACGAGGTGGGCCTCTACGAATAATCACATCAATACCACATTTTTAGGAGTGCCGTATCTACATATTTGTCCCTGTGGTAGTAACGAAGGAGACAGCTTTCAGTCTGCGAACCTGGAGGGCTTCCCCTGCTCTTCCCCATTCTGAACACTTCCACCACAACAAATCTGCAAATAGCCAACTCACTCAGATGAGTAATAAGAAAGTTCTAGACATGCATCAGCACAAAGATATAACGTGAAAGCTGCAGCAAAGAACAGCAAACTGTTAATAGATTTAAAAAACCCATTTACCATAAAATATTGTCACAAAGCAGAAAAAATTACAGCTAAAAATATCATGGAGTATTCTGAAAATGTGAGGTAGCAACCACTACTAGGAAGACCACAAAGAAAAATGCAAGAACACTGAATAAATGCAAGAATTTAGGGAAAACAATGAGGGATAAAAAAAAAAGAGGATATAAAATGGGATGTGTATGAATAGAACCTAGAATAGAAGTAGAATACAAACACAAAAATTTAGGAGGGACTTCACTTATGGCAAGATGAAGTAGATGTACTTTTCAATATTCCTCCCACTAAGTACAGCTAAAAACTCTGGAGATCTATCTATCTATAAAACAATCATAGGAAGATTCTGAAAGTTGAAGAGAAGATGGCAGGCTCATTAAGGATCTTGGGACCCAAGGAATAACACAGTGCTGTGTTCCCTGGTTGATTTTTTGTTTGTTTATTTTGCCTCATATATATCAGACTGAATATTGGAAAAGCCAGCAATCCAGAAAAGCCAAAGCGTGCAGACAAAACTAGGACCCAACCAAAGCCTGCTCTCTCTAGCCAAAGGATCAGGAAAGGGGACAAGAAACATTTAAATAACGGCCAGTATACTCCAGCCAAATAACATACGAAAAAACTGTGGCCCCTGCTCCAGCCATGACAGCAAAGGCCAAGTTAGAAGCAACTCAGTGTCCCTGCTGGGTAGTATCACAGAACAGAGTCAGGAGTTTCATGCCTTTTAGGCATCAATAATGCTTCCCCTACCTCGTGGTATCAGTGGAGGCCACATATAGAGATCAATAACAAGGCACCCTCCCAACCAGGGTTTTACCATCAGAGGTCTAGTGAGAAACTAGAAATCCTACTACCACCTAGCAGCAATGAGAAGCTCTTCCCATCTTGAATGTCAATAGACACAGTGAGAAGAACTTGGACTTCCACCCCCCCAGCAGTAAGGAGGCACCCCTCCTTCCCCTACTGGAATGGTGTCAGAAGAGACCACCTAAAATAAAAGGTTTAAAAAAGATCCAGAGTCACCTAGTAACTCCAATGTTCAGGTTTCAATGAAAAAATAATCACTCATTATACCAAGAACAAGAAAAATCTCTTCTTTAAAAAAAGGCAATCAGTAAACACAAACACTGAGATGACAGCAGTGTTAGAATTATCTGGCAAAGATCTTAAACAATCATCATAAAAATGCTTCAATAAGCAATTATTAACACAGATGAAACAATTTTAAAAAGTAGAAAACTCTCAGCAAAGAAATAAAAGATACAGAAAAGGACCAAATGAAAATTTTTGAACTTGAGAAGTATAATAACTGAAATAAATAATTTAAAATTAAATAACTCAGTGGACAGGCTCAACAGAAGAATGAAAGGAAAAGAGGAAAGAATTAGTGAACCTGAAGATAGAACAACAGAAGCTAACCAATCTGAAAATTGACTGGGAAGAAAAAAAAAAAAAAAAAGAACAGAGCCTAAAGGACCTGTGGGACTATAACAAAAGACCTAACATATTTGTCATCAGAATCTCATAAGCATAAGAGAAAGAGAGTGGGGCTGAAGAGGTATTCAAAGAAATAATGAACCAAGTTCCCAATTTGGCAAAAGACATGAACCTTAAAGAAGCTTAGCTGGGGGACTTCCCTGGTGGTCCAGTGGTTATGACTCTACACTTCTACTGCAGGGGGCATGGGTTCGATCCCTGGTCAGGGAACTAAGATCCCACATGCTGTGGCCAAAAAATAAAAATTTGGAAAAAAAAAACTCTTTACAAAAAAAGACGCTTATTAAAGGCCCAAAGGACAAACCCCCAAAAAGTACCCACCAAGGCATATCAGAGTCAAACTAAAAATGAAAAACAAAGAAAAGAATTGAAAGCAGCAACGAGAAAACAATACCTTACCTATAGGAGAAAGACAGTGGATTTATCACCAGAAACTAAGACCAGAAAGATGTGGTACCACATTTTTAAGAACTGAAAGACGAGAACTGTTAACCCAGAATTGTATAAAAATATCCAGGGAAAATATCCTTAGGAATGAAGGGGAAACACAAAAGTTATATATGCACCAAACAACAAGGCAAAAATTGATAAAACTGAAAGAAAAAATAGACATGTCCAAAATTATAGTCTGAAATTACAACATCTCTCTCTTTCTCTCAACAATGGATAGAAGACAGAAAATCAGCAAGGATATAGGAGAAGTCAACAATACCAACAATCAACAAGATCTAGTTCACATTTGTTGAACACTCAATCCACTAATATCAGAATACACTGTCTTTTCAAGAGCCCGTGAAATATATACATTTACCAAAATAGGCCACATTCTTTCTCATGAAACAGATGTTAACAAATTTTAAAAAATTTAAACCATAGATAGCATGTTTTCTGACTAAAATGGAATCAAAACATATAGAAATAAATAATAGAAAGAGGAAAATCTCAAAACACTTGGAGAATAAAACCACACCCACATGACAAAATCCAACATCCATTCATGATAAAGACTCAGCAAACTAGCAATGTAAGGGAACTTCCTCAGGTTGATAAAGAACATCTACGTATCAATGAAGGCTGTAACAAAACAAATGCATTACAAATATACAAAACAACTCACTGAAGGGGTTGAACAGAAGGTACTGATCTAGGTAATTTTAAGGGTTGAGCAGAATGTGCTGATCTAGGTAACTGTAACTGAGTGGAGTCTTTAAGATGAAAGACAAGAGAAACTATAAATAAGCACTATATTTTAGTTGATAAAGTTATTTCCTACAGGGGCACTGGTTAATAATTCTGATACCTTATAAATGCTTACTGGAATTAATAATAAAGTAAATGGATGACAAATGGTAGGAGTCAGGTTTCTTACTGTTTGAAGGGGATTTTAGAGATAAGGAAAGGGAGGAGGCTCTACTGACATATGTGGAAATGAATTAGAGGTGGGCACATTTCTAGGAACCCATGTTTAGTCTAATATAGATACAAATAGTTACACATAAAAATATTCATTAATATGAATTCATGTTTAGTCTAAACAGATACAGATAGGGAAAATTATCAAATGATAACAATTTTTAAAATGGATAAAAGACATAAACAGAAATTACAGTGAAAAGGATATACAAATGGAAAATAAGCACATGAAAGGATGTTTAATCTCATCTATTGGGAAAATGCAAAATAAAACCACAATGAGGTATAACTACATACTTATCAGACAGGTTACAATAAAAAATATTGACAACACCCAATGCTCGTGAAGATATAGAGAAACCGGGTCCCTCATACATTGTTAGTTGGAATGTAAAATGGTACAGCCACTCTGGAAAATGGTTTGGCAGCTTCCTAAGAAATGAAACATGTAATTACCATAAGACCCAGCAATTGTACTCCTGGGCATTTATTCCACAGAAATGAAATTTTATGTTCACACAAAAACTGTACATAAATACTTTTAGCAGCTTTATTTGTAACAGCCAAAAATTGGAAAAAACTCAGATGTTCTTCAGCAGATGGATGGTGACATATCCTGATACCCACATCCCAGGGAATACCCAGCAATAAAAAGGGACAAACGATTGACACAGCAACAACCTGGATGAATCGCCAGAGAATAAAGCTGAGTCCAAAAAGTCAACCTTAACAGGTTACATACTGTATGCTTTCATTTATATAACATTCTAGAAATGACAATAGTATAGACAGCAAATAGATACAGTGGCTGCTAGGGTCATGACTGTTAGGGAGCATGGAGTAAAGAATGAAGTGGCGGCTTCCCTGGTGGCGCAGTGGTTGGGAGTCCGCCTGCCGATGCAGGGGACACAGGTTCGTGCCCCGGTCCGGGAAGATCCCACATGCCGCGGAGCAGCTGGGCCCGTGAGCCATGGCCACTGAGCCTGAGTGTCCAGAGCCTGTGCTCCGCAACGGGAGAGGCCACAACAGTGAGAGGCCCGCGTACCGCAAAAAAAAAAAAAAAAAAAAAAAAAAAAAGAATTAAGTGGATATGGCAATAAAAGGGCAACGTGAAGGAACTTTGTGTTGATGGAAACCTCCTGTATCTTAACTGTATCCATGTCATTGTCCTGGGTATAGTATCATATTATAGTGTGGTATTGTATTGTGTCATAGTTTTACAAGATGTTATCATAGGCGGATTTCTGGGTAAAGGTTCCATGGGTTCTCTCTTCATTACTTCTTACAGCTGCCTATGAATCCACAATTATCTCAAAATGAAAAGTTCAATTTAATACCAACCCCCCTGCAAATTACCAGAGAAACGAGCACAAAACTGGAAGGAAAACAAGTGGAAATAGCTACTGTGGAAAACACAGTAGGAGATTCAGAGGATAGAAAGAGAAAACAAACAAAACTAAGACAAAACGAAGCTTAGTTTAAAAAAAAAATAGCTATAGGATGTAGGGAAAGAAGATGAAACATCCTTCATATTCGAGTATTATTAGAGTCCCACAAAGAAGATCAGAATAATGGCAAATTAAATGCAGTTGGCTTCTTCACGCTGATACTTTTAACACCAGAAGAGGGTCGAACAACATCTACAAAACACTCAAGGAAGTAAAGGGTGATGCAAAGATTTTATATCCCTCCAGGAATAAGGCTCTTAAAACACACATGTATACACACAGTTTTGAACATTGAAGAATTCAGAGAGGATGTTTCCCATGAGCCTTTCTTAATGAAACTACCAGAGGATAAACTTCCTCTAACAAAGAGATAACTGAGGAACTATGGCAAAGAGACACTAGTGGGCACTGAATAGGTTTAACTGTAGAAATAAAACAGAAATGAACACAGGAATTAATCATAAACATTGTATGCTTTGTAATATAGGAATGATAGAAATGACAGGTATTAGGAAGGAAAGGGGGAAGAAGGATTGAGATAACAATAGATAAGACCTCAAGTAAACGAAAAACATTTCTAAGTGTTTTAAGACCCAGAGCCAAACTAAAGAGAAAAAATGCTAGACATATATTTGCAGCTTCATACTACATGAAATGGCCCATGTAAAACAATAAGAAAATATTAAAATCTCAAAAAATATATGGGAATTAGGTTACAGGTAAATCCTCCCCTCTCTTTCACACACACAGGTACATATAATGCAATTAAAAAATACCAGCTTTTAAAAAAATCATAAATTACACATGCTAACGAGGGTCAGTGAAACGGACACTCTCAAACAATGCTAGTGGCATTGAAAGTGAAAATGACTCTTTGAAAAGCAATGTATCAAATATCAAAAAAAAAAAAACAACCTTGTACTAAGACCTTCAGATGTTTATACAAAAAAAAATGTTCATACCCAGTAATTTCTTCTGGGTCTCTATAAAAAGATATTTCTGAGCTTAGAAAAGGGCATATAACAAGGCTGTAATTTATGGAAGAGTAAGTATGTGCCATTCCTTTTAATGAATTTTACATGCACTAAATATTTTAATCCTCATACCTCTATAGTACTATGGTAGATACTAGAAAAAGATAGATAACAAGACAGAAATGCTTACAAAATAACATTAAGAGACAAAGCAGGAATTTAGCAAACATAGACAGATATATTCTATGATTGCTGCCACATGAAAACATTTAGCAAGGCCCATGTAGTACTAAAGCTCTGGAATATGTTTACCAAAAACTTTGCAGAGTTTTCTTTATAAAACTCAGTAATTTCTTTTAAAAGATAGCTAGAGAAATAAGTAGGAGGAGGGGAAGATTAAAAGAGAGGGAGAGAGAGAAAGAGATGCATGCAGCTTGACTAAATGCTTGCAATTTGGAAAAACATACCTTAGGGCCCTTACAGGTTTCTTTTAATTATTGTTCTAAAGCAGAGGTAGCAAACTGTCTTCAATTTCACCATGTGGCCCACTAGGCAATTTTTATTGGCATTCTGCAGTTAACATATGCTCTACTTTTCTCTCTTTCCTGCTCTGCTTTTCCTTTCAATTTATTATTCTTTCAATCCTCTTTTTTCTCCACTGTGGTCTACACTGTAGCCCATATATCTGATAGACCACTTCATCAGAATTGCCTGGAGGGCAACTGACATCCAGAGAGATACCTGGGCTCTACCCTAGGCCTATAGGTATCAATACCATTGGAGACGGTCCAGGAATCTGCATCTAACATGTTTCCTGTGGGATTACTGCTCACACGACACTTTGAAAACCACTCTTGAATCGAACACATAACCCTTGTTCCTTAAGTAGCCATTGGAAGGAAGGGATGAAGGACAGACAAACAGAGGTCTTTCCTGGGTCACCAAAACTCCACAGAACCGGGTAAACACACTGGGTTAGAGTCAGAGTTCTTTAGATACAAGCTATGAGCAATCAAAGCAATTTAGGAACTTAGGGAAATCACACACATACACATACACACACACACACACTTTTTTTTTTTTTTTTTTTTTTAACCAATTCAGGAAATTTCAAACAGTACCATGTAGGTGGTCTTTTCTTCCTGTCCCTTACTTCAACCAGACTAGCTGTCTGCCTTTATCTGTTTCACACTTAACTATTCCATGAAATTTTTCACTTAATAAAATGTTCTGCTTCTCAAGGAAAAGGCTTGAAAAATTTTTGGTATGGTTCTACCAAAAACCTCTTAAACTGATTTGCCATATCCACAGTACACAGAACTATAAGGTCAAAGGTAGACATGTCCAGGGCTTTAATAAAAGAAAGAAAAGCAAATCACCTGCTCCCTTCTGGTTTTCTGAAATGTAAGATTGATCCCTGTTGAGAAATCCAAACATCATGGACTTTATTTCTCAGATCAATTAATTTCTTACGTTTGATCTTAGACTTGATCTGTTAGGTCAACTGATTTTTGCCTCCTCTAATGATTGACACAAAAGAAAATCCAAAGGTCCACTCATCCTCCAAGAGTCAATTCAAATATTATATCCCCAAGTGAAGATTCTTTAACGTCTTCAGTCATATTTAAAGAATCCTTCCCTTTTTGCTGCTGTACTTCACAGGCCTTTAACACAGAACTGGAAATGGTGGTTTACCTATCGATATCCCCTTAGACAATGGCCAAGGTGTAAACATTCATCTCAGGAAATCCTGGCATAACAGATACATTAAGATGACTGCATGAATCTAATTACAGAGCAAAAGATTCAGTCCTCTCCTCTAGATAATTCTGTAGTAACTTCAGAACATATTAGGAAAGTATTACCCATTTAAAATGTGTCTTCTATCTTTGGATTTATTTTCTGGATTTTTGATCTTCATTTGTGGTGAAAATGTTACAAGAATGATGTTGCCTGCTGCCGAGTTCAAGTTGAAAAAGGCACTATATTGAGGTGCAGTCTGAAACATGACAGCATATGTAAATGTGTTGGTGATGCTAAAAATACACGGATAAATGATGCATGACATCCACAGAGTATGCACAACTTTGTATTTATATAGTACCTACATGTAGACATTAGGATTCTATTTATGCGTTTGCCAAGAAAGGGAAAAGTGTCTACATATGTCTCGTAAATATGGATCCGGGCTCATGCCCAATGCAGATGCTGCAGAGAGACGGGAGTGGGGAAAGGGGCGTGCTGCTCTGGGAGCAGCCTGTCTATCAGATCATTTCCCCAGAATAGGTTTCTGGAAACATGAACAAAGATGATGGCCTGTAGACAATGGAAATTTATCCAAAGAGGATGAAAATTGTCTTCCACAGGGTTTCAGCATTGTGTACAATTTCTTATAATTCTTTGAAAATTGGTGATCTAGAAATGTCATGCGCAGTTGCCTTTAGTTAAGAGAACCCAAGCATCCTCATTTCCCAAGTACGAAAACACGAGAGCTCGGCCTATTCCTTGTCTTATAACCAGGATAGTGACTTGTAAGGAGACAAAGGTTTTCAAAAAAGGAATGATATCGCTGATGCGTTATGTGTTTAAGGACTTTGCCCTTAGAGTCAGGAAAACCAGAATTAGACTCCCAGTTTTAGCACTAAGCATCTCTGTGACTTTGGGCCTCCCAGCCTGACTCTTCTTATCTGTAATATGGGCATGATTAAGTACCCATCTCAGAGCAGAGTTTTTTAAGTTTAAATGATATAATGGTGGTAAAATGATTAGCACAGTGACAGAACATTTTAAAATGCAAAACATTGTAGCTATTCATTACATTTATCTTTTACTGATCTTTCTCCTTTGCATACATTAGGGTTTACTTCTTCATTTAGAATGACATTAGACTAAATAATATTTTAATATTCTCACCCTGAAATATGAATGTATCATTTCAACAAAGTTTAGAATGTACATGCTTTCCCCAAATCTGGATTTTTTTCCATTCATATTATTGTTTTATCACATCTTACTCTGAAAAGTCTTGGATTGTTTTAGTCCATTCAGAACATCCATGATTAAAGAGTTCATCTTATGACACTCAAAAAGTTAAATCAAATTCCAGGTCAACCATCTTATTCTGCCTTCTGATATTCCTTTCAAATTAGTATGGGAAACGTGCTGGGTGTGCCACCACTGATGGGGGTGGTGGAATAGAGCGCATTTAGTCCGGGGAAGTGAAGGAGTTTCTATAATCTCCTTCTTTCCCTCGGCAGCCTCAATGTAAAGTACATAACTGTCATTTTTATAATAGGAAAAATGACTGACTTGTACAGTATCAGCTTTTACTGCAAAAGAATTAACATCTATAACCACTTGATTAGCATTGTTTCCAAAAAGGTCTTGTCCTTATTGTATACGTGAGTCGTAATGTTCGATGATGCAGAATGCATACCTTGAATTGGGAAACTTGGCTTTTTACAAGCATAACTTTACAGTCTAATCCACACGAGGGACAAGAAGGAAACAAAATAGTGTGGGGAGAGAAGGGATTTTTGTTCTCCTTTCTATTAATTCTTTGACTTTTGGTCATCCTCTCCTCTGCCCTTCCTCTCTAATCTCCTTGTTCATTTCTTAATGACATAAAAAGAATATGGGGCAGGAAATAAAGGCTCAGACACTGAACAGCAAATACACTGATAGAAGTCTGTTTCATTTACTGGCTCAAATTCCACAGATGAAGGATTTGGTCTTTATAGTAAAAATATTCCAGAGTAATACCATTCAAGCGTGAGTCCCAAAGTGCCAATTCACCACCAACTCAACCTGTTTGACAGTGGATTTCTACTCTTCTAACTCCGGAGAGTCTGACACAAATAGAGATAAGTATATGCTAAACTAGTACATTATACGGTCTGATATGTCACAGTCATTATTCTCTCTAAAAGAATTTTCTTTAAATATCACAAGAAATATACTCTTCTTAAATACACACAAGCACTATCTTTGTACCATAATTAATAATAAATGAGGAACCTAAATATTTTAAACAAGGAATATTCTTAAATGTGGTAGCTTAGCTTACAGAACACAGTAAAGGCTCACTATCATTTTAAATAATAGCAATACAATTTTAATAAGGTTGCATTTTTTTATTAGGTACATTTAAACACTCCTTCTGATCTTTCATATTATACTCAGCAGTTAAGCAGATTTATTTGTGGAGCTTTTGTAACCACCTCATTTAACATTAGGTATATCTTTTAGTTTAATTAAAGCATTCCTCTCCCTCCGCAGTAGTCAATTGTTTTCAGTTCACCCATTATGTATAATTGTTTTCTTTGATCCATTCAAAACCTGGCTATTTTTCATGGCTAATTAAATCAACACTTGACCACTGCATTTAATGCTTAACTCAGTTTTATTTCTAATCTTGCGTACCTGGGCTCCTGCACCTAACATGCCTTGAAAAGACTGCACACATTATATTAAGTTGCATACCACCTGCAACTAGTCCCTGGAAGTAGAGGCAAAGTGTATATTTCAGGATTTCCAGCAGAGGGCAGTCAAGCAAGAATAATCACTTTCGCAAGAGGAGAAATTGATGATGATGTTTCCTGATATTTTTTCAAATCAAATTAACATCAGAGTATGAGTGTATATGTGTGTTCTGGTTGGGAGTGGGTGGAAAAAATGTATCCTTTGCGAGCCAACTCATTTCTCACTTAACCTCTTTCTCAGCTGAATAAGAGCCACTATGTGCACAAGATAAGAGACAAGATATTTTCAAAACACTCTTAGTATTAAAACCAAAGCCATAAATTCTGTTACGACAACTGACATTTTCATCACTCTACTTTGGCGTATTTTACATTTTAAGGATTTTAAGAATAAGTTCGCATCACTGAAGAAAGTAATCAAACTTTTGAAGCATATGATTCCTTGCCAAGATATGACTGAAATAAATACATTTCAATTAAAAACTAATAATCGAAACAAAAGGAAGCTGGATTCAGTTTTCACAAGAAAAACAAATTAGAAGATATATTCTCTAGCAGGAGGTGGGATTTATTACCCACAAAATGCTGTTATAATATGATTAACAACTCCTACCTGCCATCCCTTGTAGATGGGTTCTCAATTCCTTACCATCTATTCCTTTTCAAGGAGGTCTTCACTACCAATTAGAAACACTGCACCAGGAGTCACTTGGCTAGGGATATGGAAGTTCAGTTCCTTTTACTCTTGTACCCAGAGGTGTGCTGGTAATTGTTTAATAACCACCTCTAGAGAAGGAAAAGGCCCCAACTTGTTGATTTTGCCCATTTCCACAGTGTAAATATTCCCACCTGGTTAACTGTGAATTGCCAACATGAAGTTACTGAACACAGAACTGGGAAGAGATGTAGGGTAGCACACCATGAGATCGTATTTCCAATCCAGAGATACAGCAGATGTAAAAAAAACCTCAAGAGCAAAGAAAGTAGTAAAATAATTAGGAAATGATGACTTTTGAGTATTTATTACCTTTGTTTATAATTTAATGTTAAGTTGGTATAATTTAATTTTTAATAATGGCTATGTTTAACAATGGCTCACAAAATTATTGAAAATTTAACAGTCAGCTCTCGGGAGCTGGTATGAACTAACTCTAGCACACCATGAATGTGCCAGACCTTCCAGTTCTTAGACCTAAGAGAAGCAAGGCAAGGAAACAGAAGGCAGTCAAGAAGGAGAATCAGTGTCGTTTTCATTTAGGGCATTTCATCATCTCTTACAACCAAGTTCTCCAGGCATGTAAAACCCTATCCCCTTCATGGATTATACTCTAATTTTTTTTTTAAATTAATTTTTCTCCTAGAGATATTTTTGTATTTAATAATTTATACACCACCTTCATAGTTTTTTCTGCCGTATCTGTAAACATCTTTTGTTACTTGACTCCAAAAAAAAAAAACCCTCAACTTCTGAGAAAAACATCACATCCATAAAGGGAAAATCATTATCATTTTCTTTAAATAGGCATAAACCTAACAAATAAATGATGAAAGCAAATTGTCAGTAAATTCTAGCTAGATACTACTACTGACTGAAAGCTTTATATCTGAGGCTTTCTCTCTTTTTGTCAAAAAGATATCACAGCGAGTTTTAATAAGGAATTAAAAACATATTACCACTCATCGAGACTTTCTCCTTGACAGAATCAGAAAAACTGAAGCTGATTTAGGCTCACTATGTAATTCAACGTTGTTTATTTTTACGTCCATATCCTTGTACATAAAATGCCTTAGTGCACACTCTAAAATCACCTTGCCTTCCACTAGGGGTGCATACTCCTTGTTCTTTTTTTTTTTTTTTTCCTAGTTCTTAATAGCACAAACATTCTACCAATCATGTAGGCTTAAAATCACCAGAATAAAAATTTCCTTCTCCAGATTTCAGGCACTATTAATCCTGCTTCAACAGCCATTGTCTTGGGCTTCCCTGGTGGCGCAGTGGTTAAGAATCCACCTGCCAATGTAGGGGACACGGGTTCGAGCCCTCGTCCAGGAAGATCCCACATGCCGCGGAGCAACTAAGCCCGTGAGCCACAACTACTGAGCCTGAGTGCCACAACTACTGAAGCCCACGCATCTGGAGCCCATGCTCCGCAACAAGAGAAGCCACCTCAATGAGAAGCCCACACACCACAACGAAGAGTAGCTCCTGCTCACCACAAGTAGAGAATGCCCGCATGCAGCAACGAAGACCCAAAATTAAAAAATATATATTTTTAATTAAAAAAAATTTAAAAAGCCACTGTCTTTGCATAAATGAACTTATCTACGAAACAGAAACAGACTCACAGGTATAGAAAACAGACTAGTGGTTGACAAGGGTAGGGGGAGAATGGATTGGGAGTTTCAGATTAGCAGATGCAAACTATTATATATAGAATGGATGAACAACAAGATCCTACTGTATAGCACAGGGAACTATATTCAATATCCTGTGATAAACCATAATGGAAAAGAATATGAAAAAGAATATATATATATGGATGTATAACTGAATCACTTCATCGTACAATAGAAATTAACACAACATTGTAAATCAACTATACTTCAATAAATTTTTTTAAAAAGTCAATGTCTTTGTATAAATTTGTACAAATGAATTAATCTCTGCTAATCCTGAGTTTCCCAGTCAGTTATTTTGAAGATTAAAAGCACTGATCACAGAAATTTCCTGGAATGAACTAAGTGCTCAAAAAAATGCTAGCTATGAATATAAATTTAAGCACAGGCAAATTTTATGCCTGACTGTGTATTACCTTCAACAAACCAAAATGTACTTTGTAAAAAAAAATAAAAACAAAAACACTAGCTATACTTACTGCTCTGGGTGGAGTCAGGATTATTAATAAACTTAGCTATTTGGTTTCCCACTCCACAGTAAATTAGACACATTAAATTAGAAACAGACACACACTACCCAGGATTACTATTCTTAAAGCAGAAAGAAATATCAGTTAATTCCTGACCATTCATGATAAAACAACCCATCAAAACCAGAATTAGGGACAGGTTTTTTGTTGTTGTTGTTGTTTTTTTAATTTAATTTTAATTTTTTTTAGGGACAGGTTTTTTAAAAGAGAAGTGAGGGACTGTGGAGCACCAGAGCCAGAGGCTGACACCTCCCAAGAGATCTGGAGAATGTCATTAAAGAACAATTGAGACGAGGACTCAGCGTTATCAAGGAAAGTTTAAAATATGTTCGATTATCTGTTTATTTAATGGGTAAGTGTATAGCATATTTTGGAATTCTTATCAACCTGTTTAAATTTATTAAAGGTGGTTAATGTATACACAATTTGATGATTTTGTTTTCTAGGCATAGAAAAAGATTGGAAAAATATATGCTAAAATCTTAATATTTGTTATTTCTGAATTTAGGATTATGGGTGGTTTTAATGTCCTTTTGTGTGATAATTTCCAAGTTTCCAAAAAGAACATGTGCTACTTTGTAATCCATAAAAAAACAATGTGTATTACAAAAAAAAAAATTAAGGGAACAATCTCACTTCTTGAGAAACTTTGCTTAAAATTAAATCTGCTTCTATCAATGTTGTTGACTGAATCATTACTGTTAGATCTTCAAGTTTTAGTAATTCAGATTCACATAAACATAAAGAACACATCATTTCAGGTCTATTCCCATCGATTAACGCTGACTTAAACTTCTTTGTAATGAGTATGACAAATTTATATATTTTTTGTCATTGTTTGCTGAGTACTTTTCTGTTGAGTTTTTCTTAGAACATGTGAAGAATTGTAAATCAAATGTAATAAGTAAACATGGATTCCAGAACTCAAAATACTGTTGAAGGAACAAATGAAATTGTGGCTGTGAATGTGATTCAAAAACACTATCATAAAAACAATGCCAGTTTATATTAGTATTATCATATATTTCACTCAGCTCTAAAACTCTCCAATTTTAGCTTTAGAATTTGTGAATGTGTTCTGAATAGAAGATGTTGTCAGATAAGGCTCTTTAGATAATTCAGGTCTTAAAAGTATTTTTTCTCACTTTAGTAATGTCCAGGAAAGCCCAAATCATATAATTGAGTTAAAAAGTAAAAAGCAAATAATGCAAGTCTTAGATAGACATGATGTAAGGAATACTCAAGTTTCCTCTCTAACTGTGGTTTCTTCACTCTATCTGCCTGCCTATCTATCTATCCAGCCAGCCAGCCAGCCAGCCAGCCAGCCATGTCTATTTGCTTATCTATCATCTATCCACTCATGCATCTCTTCCTTTATATCATGAACTTATCAGGGAAATTTCGGAAAGCTCTGTTTCTCACTAAAACAATGCACATTTATACAAAACTGTAGGAAACAAGGCAAATAATTCACAAACCATCTATGCATCTGAAGAATCTCTGCTCTGTTTCATGCAGTTTTCCATTTTTTATACATAATCTCCTGTTTGGACATTTTAAGCATTAATAAATTGATACTGATTCTACTGTTTCATAGGAAAAATTTAAAGATATTCTATTACTGGTTTGCTGGAATTTCACAACATGTGTGGTGTTTACCACTCCCCTCCCCCCAGCACACCACCATTCCATACACTGAACGCTCTGTGGGCACTTTTAATTTGTCAGTTCTGTAAAATTATTTTGTATTATTTATTTAATCACTTCTTGCCCTCTATTTCTCTCTCTTCTCTCTTTTAAAGATACATTTAGGGACTTCCCTGGTGGCTCAGTGGTTAAGAATCTGCTTGCCAATGCAGGGGATATGGGTTCGAGCCCTGGTCTGGGAAGATCCCACATGCCATGGAGCAACTAAGTTCATGTGCCACAGCTACTGAGCCCGCATGCCACAAACACTGAACCCCGCACACCTAGAGCCCGTGCTCCGCAACAAGAGAAACCACCACGATGAGAAGCTGGTGCACTACAACAAATAGTAGCCCCTGCTCGCCACAACTAGAGAAAGCCCGCGCGCAGCAGTGAAGACCCAATGCAGCCAAAAATAAATAAATAAATAAATAAATTTTTTAAAAGATACATTTAGATCAATCTTAAGAATATGTTTCTCTTATTTTTCCATTTCCTTCCTTCTTTTTTCTACTTTCTGGAAAATATCCATGACTTTATCTTCCAATTTTAAAATTGATTTCTTTGCGACAATTTTTATTTTCCAAGAGCTCTCTTTTAATCTCTGGCTATTTATTTTAAAAAATAGCATCCTGTTTTATGGAAGTAATGTCATATATATCTTTGAGGATTAGAAATAGTCTTCGTTTCCAGTTCTTTTTACATCTGTCTACTTTATCTGTATGAGCTCCAGTTGGCTCTTTTCATTTGTTCATTTCAATATCTTTCTTCCTTGTTGGAGGCTTTCCCTAAGAGCTGGTGATCCTTGGTCCACGGGTATTTAAGAATTAGATACAAAAAAACTGATTGGAAACTTAGTAATGCTTGTTGGCAGGTTGGCATGGAATGCCATTTTCCTAAGCAGACCTCCAATGTCAGTACGTAGAGATCTTCTCTTTGTAGCTGTTCAGTAGATCCAGAAAAGAATCAAAGGTCTCCTGCTTGAGGGACTGACAGCTGGTTGCTGGTATTCTTTGCATTAGCCAGGGATGGATGACTTATTTCCAATTATAAATTTTCAATTCATCGCTTGTTTTTAGTCTCTGTCTTTACTGAGCCCTTTACTGTGTCTCAGCCCTATACTGAATCTAAGGCTTCAAATTCTTGGTAGATTTTTGTGTTAGTTCAGGTCCTCCAAAAAGCAGAAGCCAAGATGTGGTTACAAATCCAAGGATTGTATGAAGGAAAACACTTGTGTTAAGAGAAAATGGAGAGGGAGCTAGGTAAGACTGGGAAGGCAGTCAGACCACAAAGCAAGGGTGACCCCCAATAAGGAGAAGGAAAGAAGGGTGGAGGCCCACCCAGCAGCTGGGGCTCCTGGTCAGTTATGCTCCCCACTGTAGTTGTACATCCAAAAGGCACATTCTCATGGCCACCACCATTTTCTTTTTTTTGAAGAATTTTTATTTTTTATTTTATTTTATTTTATGTTAATTTTTTTGCTGTGTTGTGTCTTCGTTGTTGTGTGCAGGCTTTCTCTAGTTGTGGCGAGCGGGAGCTAATCTTCATTGTGGTGCGTGGGCTTCTCATTGCGGTGGCTTCTCTTGTTGAGGAGCACGGGCTCTAGGCGCATGGGCTTCGGAAGTTGTGGCACGCGGGCTCAGTAGTTGTGGCTCTCGGGCTCTAGAGGGCAGGCTCAATAGTTACGGCGCACAGGCTTAGCTGCTCCGTGGCATGTGGGATCTTCTGGACCAGGGATCGAACTCATTTCCCCTCACTGGCAGGTGGATTATTAACCACTGAGCCACCAGGGAAGTGGTGGCTTCCCACAATTTTCATCATGATTCTCCACATTCCTGGTTTTACTTAATGAAGTGTTGATTCTGCTACTTACTGCTTCTGTTGATGATTTTAATTCTATGGCTACATTTTCTAGTCTTTATGCTATTTCTTATCTTTCTGACATTCTTCATACGGTTTCCAATTTTATCTTCATTTGAGCTCATCTTTAATCTTTTTTTTTCAGTAGGTCTCTTTTTTCCCCCCTGAATTTTTAGTATAAAGCCAATACTCTGTAAATTTTTCTTGTTAACTTTTTAATCAAACTTTTTATCTTGAGACAATTGTAGATTCACCTGCAATTATCAGATGTAATACAGAGAGGTATACCTTTAACTTGGGTTCCTCTGTTAGAATCTTGCAAAACTATAGTCACAGTCAGCATATGCATATTGATAGAGTCAAGATACAGAACACTTCCATCATCAAAAGGATCCTTCATTTTGCCCTTCTGCAGCCACACGTACCTCCTACTCCCACTCTCTCACCCTGACCACTGGCAACCACTAGTCTGTTCCCCATTTCTATAATTTTTATGTAACCTTTTTCTATTGGCTTTTACCACTTAAAATAATCCCTGGAGATTCATTCAGGTTGGTCTTTTTTATTGCTGAGTTGTATTCCATGGTATAAATGTACCATGGTTTCCTTAACCACTCACCCACTGAAGACGTCTGGCTTGTATTCAGTTTTTCATTATAATGAATAAAGCTGCTATAAATATTGACGTACAGGTATTTGTGTGAACATAATTCTTCACTTCTCTGTGATAAATGCCCAAGAATGTGACTGCTGAGTAACACTGTAGTTGTATGTTTAGTTAAGAAAGTTCCGAACTGTCTTTCAGAGTTGGCTGCAAGTGGCTGTACAATTTTACATCCCCTCAACAATGTGAGGCTGACCTGACTGCCCAGGTCATCCACAACATTTAGTGCTGTCACTGTGTTTTATTTTAGTCCTTCTGACAGGTCTATAGTATAGTGATATCTCACTGTGGACTAGTATTTCCCGCGTGACTAATGAACACCTTTACATGTGATGACTTGCCATCTTTACATCCTCTTCATTGAAATGTCTGTTCATGTCTTTTGCACATTTTTGAGTGGACTATTTATTTAATGCTGAGTTTTGTGAGATCTTTATATAGTTTAGAAACTAGTGCTTTGTCAGATATGTTCTCTCAGTAGGTAGCTTAATATTTATTTTTTAACAGGGCCTTTAAAGAGAAAAGTTTTGGGCTCCCCTGGTGGTGCCGTGGTTGAGAGTCCGCCTGCTGATGCAGGGGACACGGGTTTGTGCCCCGGTCTGGGAAGATCCCACATGCCGCGGAGCGGCTGGGCCCGTAAAAAAAAAAAAAAAAAAAAAAAGGGGGCAAGCTCTATCCAGGTTCAGAAATTTTTTAAGTTCTCTTTTATCCCCCGAGTGTCAACTTACTTATTCTTAGAATCCTTCTCTTTGTTTTTGTGTTAGGGGAACAGATAATATGAACTACACCTGGCCAGTTTCCCCATATTTTCCCCTTTTATATAGGGAATATTATTTTTATCCATGAAATTCAAATCTGCCCTCAGCATATGATTTTACACTCACAAAGTAATCACAATACCTGAAATAGGATATATTTTAGATATACACTATGAGTTCTATGGCTATTCTACTCAAGTCTTCTTTCTGACCCTTCAACACACCAAACTCATTCCAACTTTAGGAGCTGTCTTGCCTATTCCTTTTGTCTGAAATGTGCTTCAACTATATTTTTGGAAAACTGGCTCCTCACCACTGTTCAATCCAACCAATGTCACCCACTTAGAAATGCTGCTCCTAACTTCCCAACCTAAATTAGTCTATCCATTGCAGAGTATTCCTGATTTCATTAACCCACATTATTTTCTTCACAGCATGTCTCAATATTTAAAATTACCTTGTTAATTAATTTACATATTTCACATTTGTTTTCTATCTTCTCTCTCTCCAGAGCATATATTTAATAAGGAAGAAACTTTTCATTTTAATGAATGAACGAATAGCTAGTATGCCACATGATAAAACAGTCTTATATTTATAATTGGCTTGAAATTTTGAATTTGGATGAAAAAATACTATATGTGGGATTGTCTTTCGTATATAATCCTTAGTTCATCATATAATAATGGACTCATGATATTTCCAATATCATAATTTATTTAAATACACATTAAGAAAAAACTCAGATCATATAAACCATTACTGTTTTTAAAAAAAGAGAAACACTGGGATCTCTATATAATGTTTGTAGCAAATCCTGAGGTCAAACTTCTTGCATATTTTGTTCAAAAGAGAAGGACCAAAAAGGTAATTGTTCTTTAGAATTTCAATGCAATTCGATGGAAGAAATGTTATTTATTTATTTATATATGTATGTATGTATGGCAAAAAAAAAAAAAAAAAAAAGAGCAGCTTTAGAACAGAATCTTTGGGAGGTCAAAAAAAGTGAGAACAAATAAACTGAACTATATTTTAAAATAATAACTTTGGGGAACAAGTTTAACATTTTGGAAATTTTAATTATCCAGTGGATTTCTCTCTGACTTTTCAGACACCAGTGCCTCCACCATTTTTGGAATTTGGACCATAGCGCATGCCCAGTATTGGTGCTCAGGATTAAGTATCCAAAGAGAAGAAGGTTAAGTGGAAATTTTCCTACTTCTTTGATCAACGTGTCTACAGACTTTCTCATAGAAGATTGCTATGCAACAGCTCCATGCAACAATCATGTTCATAAAAATAATGTGTTTCACATTGACATTTGTTCCTAATCCCTTTCCCTGCAGGTGTTTATTGGGGTGCGTAAGTGAAAGGAGGATGCATTTGCAGAGGCAATTACCCATTATTGTTGAGCAGCTCGGCAGCCTCTTGAGTAAACTCAGGCATAATTTGTGCAGAAGATACTGTCTGAAAAGCTTTCCCTACCCCCGCCCGAGGGAGGGCACATTCTTGCACATTATGTGACCTCTTCTCCCAACCCTACCTTCACTCCCATCTCCACATGGCCAAATCCAAACTGCCTTTTCAGCTCAAGTGCCTTCATGACACACTTAAAAAGTGATTTCCCCTCCTCTCAACCTCCCTTTAGAATTTAGCGATACCCCTCTTACTACATTTAGCTATAACCTGGGTGACAAAATATTTATGAACACATTTTAATCTGTTAGATCATAACTGACACTTCGTGAACAACTAATGGGTTGCCAGCTTCCTTACTTTCTCCCCTCCAACTGCTCCCCACTTTCTGAAAACCGTTCTCCTACGCCAGCCCCTCACCTTTCCCGTGCCGTCCCACCCATGCTGCATATGCAGGGATGCGACCTGTGTATGCTTGTTTGAAACACTCAATGTGCACATTACATAATCTACACATATTCATATCTACACATATCTACTTTTATTAATATAGACTAGAAGAATTGGTGGTTAACCTGAAATGTTGCCTTTTAACAGACCGTTTTCAAAACTTTTTAAAAAGGGGGGAAAGACTGTTAAAAGGAGGCTCCCTGATAATGTAGAACACTTGACTATTTTATGCCTCATTCTGTTTGTCAGTTTTAGCAATCTATATAGATGCATTTTGAAACTGATAAACAGAAACTTTAATTTATCTTTGATAAGAATATATGCCACTGTACATACAGATAGCATTTAAATTTGCAAACGCACTGTTCTTTATGTAAGGTACTGTATCACATAACCTATAAAAAAGAAAGAAGAAAAAAAGGAAGTACACTCCAGGAACCAAGCTCATGGACCAAACCACAGCTCCTCAGAAAGCAATGACTGGCCTGGGATAGGCAAGTGAGCTCTCTCCTCCGTAACAGAGACTAAAAAGAAGGAATAGGGGAAAGGTTGATGGCTTCACTCCTCTGTCTCGACGTAGCTCAGAAAGTAAGAACTAACCTTGAAAATGAATCAGATTATTCATCTCCTCAAAACGCTTATTTTTTTCAGGGGGAAAAAACCCAGTTCTTATAATAGTCTGCAAAGTTCTACATGACCTGTGGCCCTGTTACATCTTTCCTCTAACCTCTTTATCCTCACAGTCTCTGTTCCAGGCATGCTGGCTTCCGTGCTGTTCTGCAATACCCTTGACACAGTCCACCTAGAGACCTTTACCCTAACGATTCCCTCTGCCCAGGACTCTTCCCCTATATACCTGCACGGCCAAATGCTGCACTTCCTTCAGTCTTTCTGTGCAATGCTATCCTATTAAGGAGGCCTCTTCTGACATCCTGTCTAAAACTGCAACCTCTCTTCCTTATTCCCAGCACAGTGAGTCCTCCTCAGGCTGTTCTCATTATTTTTACCTTTAGAACTTATCACACCCTAACACTTTTCTTATTTTTGATGTTTATTGCTGAGTGTCTATCTCCACACACTAGGGTATAAACTCTAGGAGGACAGGTGTTCTAATCTCTTCATTACTACCTGTGTTTAGGTACTTAGAACAAAGCTTGGAATGATGAGCACTCAGTAAATATTTGTTGGAGGAATAAATGTAAAACTCTTTTCTAATATGTGCCCAGGGAGTAGAAAAGGTCAGATGCTAAAGAGAAGCATAAACTAAACGTAAAGAAGAGAGTCAGACAAATGTTGGTGAGGATGTGGAGAAAAAGGAACCCTCGTATGACGTTGGTGGGAGTGTAAACTGGTGCAGCCACTTTGGAAAACAGTATGGAGGTTCCTCATAAAACTAAAAATAGAGTTACCAAATGACCCAGCAATTCTACTCCTAGATATATATCCGAATAAAATGAAAACACTAATTCAAAAAGACACATGCACCTCAATGTTCATAGCAGCACTATTTATAATTGCCAAGATATGGAAGCAACCTAAGTGTCCATTAACAGATGGAGGGTTAAAGAAGATGTGGTGTGTGTGTGTGTGTATATATATATATATATATATACACATACTCGTATATATTTGGAGACTCCAAATCCATCCACACACCTAATATATATAGGGATATTACTCAGCCATAAAAAAGAATGAAATTCCACCATCTGCAGCAACATGGATGGATTTGGAGGGCATTACACTAAGTGAAATAAGCCAGACAGAATAAGACAAATACTGTATGATATCACTTACATGTGGAATCTAAAAAATACAACAAACTAGTGAATATAACAAAAAGAAGCAGACTTACAGACCTAGAGAACAAACTACTGGTCACCAGTGGGGAGAGAGAAGGGGGCAGGGGCAATGTAGGGGTAGGGAGTAAGAGGTATAAACTATTAGGTGTAAAATAAGCTACAAGGATATATTGTACAACATAGGGAATATAGCTAATATTTTATAATAACTATAAATGAAGTATAACCTTTAAAAATTGTGAATCACTATATTATATACCTGTAACCTACATAATATTGTAAAGCAACTAACTATACTTCAATAGAAAAAATATTTTTAAAAAAGAGAGACAGAGGTGAGAGGCGGAGGAAGAGAGCTTGCTGCGTCCTTCAGAGCCCAAGGCTCCTGAAGTCGTTCTCCACCCTTCCTCTTATTATGCAAGACACTCCTACAAAATAACCTTCCTCTTCTGTATAAGTCAGTTCCAAAAAATCTCTATGGCTTGAACTCAGAATCTAATTAATACAATTAAGAAGGCCAAAGCCAAGTTGATTTATTTCTATCTTTTGACCGCCCTCCCTTTATCTGTCACAATGCCTCACATACAGTGCACATATTTATGTTAAACAAATAAATGCAACCTTGCTTATATGAAATCTAACTTGCTAAGGTATTTGCACCACAGTAAGGAATTCTTGTACTGCCACTGCTTACAGTCAGAAGTTCAGACTGATGATGTATTTACTTGCCTGTGTTACCTTAGTCTGGTTCACTAGTAAATTAATTTCCTTAACGTGGCAGGTCAGTGTTTGTGCATCTTATTTTAGCATAGGGCAATCTACCTAATGGCTCAATTCATGTGTTGGGTGGTGATCTCCATTTCTCTTCTGCTAAGGTCCATA
The DNA here is from genome assembly GCF_949752795.1 of Hyperoodon ampullatus. NCBI lineage: Eukaryota > Metazoa > Chordata > Mammalia > Artiodactyla > Ziphiidae > Hyperoodon > Hyperoodon ampullatus. The sequence goes on from NC_136923.1 coordinate 20,699,282, forward strand.
ATCAATGTATCATTAGTGTGTAATCAGCACATGTCTTTGCGTAATGGTTATGCATTAATTTCATTGCAAGATCTATTTGTGTATTCCTGAAAGAAATCAACAGCTCAAAGCTTAAGTGTAACACACCATAGATTATTACTTTGCCCTTGAAAAAGGGATATTCTATGACTGGATTACAAGTACACAACATAATAATGGTATATTTATGATGTCCAATTGTGTTCCTGCAAAGAAAGACTGGAATACATGTTTTGCAAGAATTTTACAATTAAATATCATATCATAAAAAAGATAGTTATTAGTCCATCAAAGGGAGGACTTGGAAAATTCAATCAACTCTGGGAGAGTTACAACGTCTTCCTTAAGTTTTCATTTCCTCCCTAGAAATTTCTGTTTGAGAAATTTTTTCCCTTAAATAAATATATAAGACATTTTTTTCCTCTTCTTTCAATGCACCTAGTACAGAGGAAAGTTTAAATGTAGTTGTGCTGATAGTTTTTGAAAAAAAAGACTCCATAGGAAACCTAGGAGAGAATTGAAAAAGAATCTTTTGTTTCCTTCTGTTATATTCTAGGACTTCTTGATATTGTTTTGTTAAAAGGTCATGAAGAGAAGAAATAAAACTGATTTTATTCACAGATGACATGACTATTTATCTAGAAAATCCCAAAGATTCTACCAAAAACTCCTGGAATGAATGATATAAGTAGAGCAAGGTTGTAGAATATAAGATTAATATGCAAAAATTAATTGCTTTCTTATATAAAATCAATGTCTACCGAACAATGCGAATGAGAAATTGTAACAATATAATTTACATTTATAATAGCACCAAAAAATAAAATAATGAAGTATCAATCTGAAATATGTACAAGTCTTCTGTATGTGGAAAATTACAATGAAATAATCAAAGATGAAAATAAATGGGAAGAAGTTCGATGTTCGTGAATTAGAAGACTCAATGTCAATTCTTCCCAGCTTGATCTACAGGTTCAACATAATTCCATTCAAAACAACAGCAAGGTACTTTGTAGATATCTGCACTAATTCTAAAATGTATATGGAAAAGCAAAAGTTTTAGAGTAGTCAATACAGTATTGAAGAAGAACAAAGTTGGAAGACTCAAACTATTTGATTTCAAGACTTACTATAAAACTACAATAATCAAGATATGATGGGTTTGGTGAAAAAACAGACACATAGGTCAACAGAATAGAATCGAGAGCCCAGAGACAGACTTACACAAATATAATCAATTGATATCTGACAAAGGAGCAAACGCAATCAATGGAGAAATGTAGACTTATCAGCAAATAGTGTTGAAAAATTGTACATCCATATACAAATGAATAAACCTAGACACAGACCTTAATTAAAATTCTCAAATTGTATCATACGCCTCAATGCAAAATAGAAAACTATAAAACTTTTGTAAGAGAACATAAGAGAAAATCAAAGTAACTTTAGGTTTGATGATTTTTTTTTTAATATACAACACCAAAAACAAAAAACCCTATTTAAAAATGAGCAAAAGACCTGAAAAGTTACCTTACCACAGAAGATATACACATGGAAAATAAGCATATGAAAATATGCACAACATCATTTTTCATTATGGAGATGCAAATTAAAACAATAATAAGAAACTACACAGCTATTAGAATGGCTTAAATTTAAAAAAAAAACAACTTACAATACAATTGTTGGTAAGGATGCAGAGCAACAGGAACTCCATTGCTGATGAGATGTAAAATGATACAGCCACTCTCAGTGACAGTTTGGCACTTTATAGCAAAGCTAAACAAAGTCTTACCATAGGATGCAGTAATTGTGTTCCTTGGTATTTATCCAACTGATTTGAAAACTTATATCCACATAAAAACTTGCACAAGAAAAATTTGCAATATTTATGGACGCTTTCTTCAAAATCACCAAAACCAAGATTCAGTAGGTGAATGGATAATCAGTGTGCTTACATCCGTATAATAGAATACTATTGTATGATAAAAAAGAATGATCGGGCTTCCCTGGTTGCGCAGTGGTTGAGAGTCCGCCTGCTGATGCAGGGGACATGGGTTCGAGCCCCGGTCCGGGAAGATCCCACATGCCACGGATCGGCTAGGCCCGTGAGCCATGGCTGCTGAGCCCGCGTGTCCGGAGCCTGTGCTCCACAACGAGAGAGGTCACAACAGTGAGAGGCACATGTACCGCAAAAAAAAAAAAAAAAAAAAAAAAAAGATCTATCAAACCATGCAAATATGCAGATTAATATTAAATGCTACTGCTATTAAAAAAGCCAGTCTGAAAGGGCCACACAGTATGATTCCAATTATATCACATTCTGAAATAGAAAAAACAATAGAGATGGTAAAAACCGATCAGTGGTTGCCAGAGGTTCTGCAGAAGATGGGGATAGGGGGGTAGATAAAGCAAAGGGAATTTTTTTTAGTGCCATGAAACTATTCCGTATGATACTGTAATGGTAGATACATGACATGATGCCTTTGTCAAAATCCATAGAAATTTACAGCAAAAACAAAGAATGAACTTTAATGTGTGAATTTAAAAAAATACTAATTTATGAGGGTGGAAAATCAAACGATGAAATGCATAATGTGACAAAACTATCTGACTGCATTACAATTAAATGAAACAACTTCACCAAAAGGGGGCAGGTAGAGAGGTAATGCTCTAAGTAACATTTGAAATCACTGAATTCTATAAAACCAAAGGCAAAAGGAACTGTACATAAGCACTGACCTATACTTGATAAAGTTGTTTCCTATGGGAATATAGGTTATCACTTCTGAAACCACTCTACATGTATGCTGGAACTGAACAATTAAGAAAATGGATGACAAACTTTGGGAACCAGATTTCTTACTCTTGGAGTGGGAAGTTATAGATAAACAAGGGGAGAAAGTTAGTATGATCCATGTAATAATGGATTAGAGTTGGAGACATCCATTTGAACTCATGTTTAATTTAATATAGATATAGATTATTACATGTAGAGATAAGTATACACAGGAGTAAGTGTACACACATTTTCCTTGTTCTCTAAGCTGAGATGGCCTAGAAGCAAAGATACACCAGTAACAACAAGAAGACCTCATACCCAGACCTTGGTTTCTGGTATCATTCTCTAGTAAAAGGAACCAGAAATCCTTGGAGAAATGGCTAATGCTAAGGCTGAGGCAGCAAATATACCAGATGAGCAGGAGCATCTTACAGTGCCGGAAAGTAAGGAAGTGCTCAAAAACACCCACAATCATGAAGGTATGTCCAAGGCACACAGAAGCCAGCTGAAAACGTTCCCAAAGCCCAAATATGGGACAATATGAGCATCAAAGTAAACCATTATTGGCTTCTATGTTAAGTATAAAATAAATATCCATGCATCCATATAAATAAATGAATGAATAGATAGATGAGGGAGAAGACACAGATCCCATATGCATAAGAATTTTGAATAATTTATATAGATACTCTACCTTCCAGGAGGTGGAGCGTAACTCCCCACCCTTTAAGTGTGGATTGGGAACTGTGACTTCCTTCCAAAGAGTACAGTAAAGAAAGGGGAAAGGAAAAGAATAACTTTATAGTGGAAACTTGACAAACACTACCTCATCCAGGTAATCAAAGTTAACCTCAACAGTGGTAAGCCATATTGAGAGTGCATATCCTTGATACGATACAATGAGCACCAGACTTTACCTCCGTGGCCTTCCTCCCAAAAACCTATAAGGTCACTCTATTCATAAGAAAAACATAAGAGAAATTCCAGTTGAGGGGCATTCTAACAAAATACTTAACCAGTGCTCCATAAATTTGTCAAGGTCATCCAAACCAAAGAAAGTTTGAGAAAGAGTCTCAGCCAAGAGGAGCCTAAGGAGACATGACAACTAAATGTTACATGGTGTCCTGGATAGGATTCTAGACCATAAAAAGGACACTGGGTAAAAACAAAGAAATTTACATAAAGTATGAACTTCAGTTATAATAATGCACCAATATTGGTCATTAATTGTGGCAAATATACCATACAGTATAAGATATTAAGAGAAAGGGAGGGGCTTCCCTGGTGGAGCAGTGGTTGAGAGTCCGCCTGCCGATGCAGGGGACACGGGTTCGTGCCCCGGTCCGGGAAGATCCCACATGCCGCGGAGCGGCTGGGCCCGTGAGCCATGGCCGCTGAGCCTGCGCGTCCGGAGCCCGTGCTCCGCAATGGGAGAGGCCGCAGCAGTGAAAGGCCCGCGTACTGCAAAAAAAAAAAAAAAAAAAAAAAAAAAAAGAGAAAGGGAAACTAAGTGTGGGATATTCAGGAACTCCCTACTATCTTTCCAATTTTTCTGTAAAACTAACATTATCCTAGAATAAAAGGCTTATTTTTAAAAAGCAATGGGGAATCGGCTTCAAATACGAAACTCTGCGTTCTAGAGCCCGTGAGACACATCTACTGAGCCCGTGTGCCACAACTCCTGAAGCCCACATACCTAGAGCCTGTGCTCCGCAACAAAAGAAGCCACTGCAATGAGAAGCCTGCGCACCGCAACAAAGAGTAGCCCCCGCTCGCCGCAACTAGAGAAAGCCTGCGTGCAGCAACGAAGACCCAATGCAGCCAAAATAAATAAATTTATATTAAAAAAAAAAGGTAACATCTCCAGTTCCCTCTTGTTTGGCACTTGTAACTCTTCAGAGCATTTTACACCCACTGCTAACTTTCAGTACCTACTACTCCTGTTTGCCACATGCTGAATGACTTGAACTACCACATAATGGAAATCAGCCACCTCTTTACTCCTAACTGCCACAGTACACAAACACTGGCCAAAGATAAAGGGAAAGGGAGAAAAATTGAAAATGAAACAGACAGAGAAGAAAAGAAACACAAGCATGTTTATGTTGGAAGCGCGGGGGTCACCAGCAGAGACCTCCTGCAGTGCTGACCTCAGCCACTGGTCGTTTAGCCCTGCCTAAAGAGGATGTTTCTGGAAAGAAAGGGTGTGTATCTCATAAACTCCCTCTTACATTCTAAGGCAGAGTTTATAAAACACCCACAGGACGTTTGGGCTTTCTTCAGAAAATGTAGCTTACATTCATCCATTAATCAATCAATTTAGTGAAAGAAAAGTGCCATTTGGTTCCTCGGAAGTTAATAGGACACTCACAGAAATCCTTTGGAAAGAGGATGGATGGTATAAAGCCAACTACACCGGTGCACACCATCAGTGCACCTCACTCAAAATTATCATCAATTATTCACGAATTTTAAGCCAGCTAAGCATTTATGCTAAGATATAGATTCTTTAAAATTTTTCCACTTATTAACAAGCAGTGTCAAATATGACAGCAGGTGTTTACTGAAGCTACTGAAGAGATGAGTTTGAATTGAGTCACCTGAAGTTTCCTGTTATAGATACCATGTGATCTTCTTCCCAGTTTTTGTAAAGAAAAAAAAAGTGCTTTCCATCATCATTCTTTCTGCCTCAAACAACTGACCCCCAAACACTCAATGGTAATAGTAAGAGTAATAGTATTTTACAACTCGAAATGGTATATACAGAATAAAGCATTTCTATTAAAGGCTGTATTTCAGAATATGCTTTGCTACTATTGCTTTAAAAATGTTAGTTTCTTTGTAATAGTCCAACAAGAAGCCTGTTTTGGGGATTTTGAACAAGGGCAGTTTTACAGCAAGGTTCTAATAACCATTTATGCAAATGTTTGCTTCAAATATGCCACACTCATTGATTTATAGGGATATCTATTAACAGACCTTATATACTACTGATATATTATAAATATTGTATGTATCCAATACTAATAAAGCAATATTTTTAAAGTTCCTCTTATTGGAGTCCTTATCTCATGTTGGACACTGTGTCTTAATAAGGAAACATTGCGATGTTTCATGCCACCATTAAAGGCAAAGGTCTTTCTGTCCATCTGCTCTGACATCCTTACTTGAATAGCTTGTGTCCTCATGGACTCAAAATGGCCACTGTGCTTCCAGTCATCACATTCATGTTCTCGGCAAGAAAGAGGCAAGAGGCAAAGGGCTTTTGCCTCATGAGGCTTTGTCTTCTTATGGAGGAAGAGAAATACTCCCTAGTAGTCTTATTCTTCCATCTCATAAATCAGAACATAGTCTCCTGTCTACTCATAAACCAATCAGTGATCAAGGGGAATGAGATTGTTTTATCATGATTTGTTTTGACTAACCAGGATTTATCCTCTGGGCTGGGATAGGAACCTACCTTCTCTGAGATTAAGCAGTCTTACCCTCCTTATAAAAAGTATCAGGATAGTGATAGATGGAAATGAAGATGGTATTAGCTGCATGCTCAGCAGGCAAAAAAAAAAAAAAAAAAAAAAATAGGGGTTGCTACACAGTTCTAGATTCTAGCTGGGTAGGAGCAGTCTCAGTATATGCAAGTCCTTTCAGCTCTACTTGGTCTCTTATGGGCTAATTACGGAATCATAGCAGGGCCAAGCTGAGAAAAGGGAGTGACTTGGATGCCTTGCCTCCCCCAGCCCCAAATGCATCAAGGAAGCATATCCCAAAGCACCTGAAAGAGGTCTAACGTAAAAGACAATGATTCAGGGGCCTCCCTGGTGGCGCAGTGGTTGAGAGTCCGCCTGCCGATGCAGGGGATACGGGTTCGTGCCCCGGTCTGGGAGGATCCCATATGCCGCGGAGCGGCTGGGCCCGTGAGCCATGGCCGCTGGGCCTGCGCGTCCGGAGCCTGTGCTCCGCAACGGGAGAGGCCACAACAGTGAGAGGCCTGCATACCGCAAAAAAAAAAAAAAAAAAAAAGACAATGATTCATATAAAATAATCATAAGAATAATAACAACAGGAATGGCAACAACTCACATATGTATGACATTTTGCAGACACATACAATCAACACATACAATCACATGTTAACTTGGCAGCCACCCTGCAAGGGAGATGTCAGGATCATAAACATTTCACAGAAGATGGAACAGACTCAGTGAGGTGTATTAACTCATTCCAGATCACTGTGTCAGGGGTCCACAAACCATCCTAAGTTCAGTGATTTGCTAGGAGGACTTACAGGACTATACATGTGCATACAGTCATATGCACAACTACGTTTTATACAGGGAGGAGAACCAAAGCAAAATTGGCAAAGGAAAAGGCACATGGGTAAAATGTGGAGGAAACTAAGTGCAAGCTTCCAAGAGGTCTGTCCTGTGAAATCACACAATGTATGTTTCATTCCCCCAATTGTGACAACACCTGTGAAATGTGGTCTTCTGGGGAAGTTCATTAGAGATGCAGTACACAGGGTTTTTGGTGGGGGGCTTGTTACCTAGGCATCCTCTGCTGAGCACATACCAAAACTCCAGAGTCCCTGAAGGAAAGCAGCTGCTCAGCATAAACCACGTTGTTTATACAAACAATCTAGGCAAAGCCAGCCACTCTTATCAGTTAGGGTGGTGGGAACCCTCCCCAAATCCAAGTTCCCACACAACAGCCAAAGGCCAACGTCTCAAGCAGAGCTTTTTAAGGATAGCAGTCTCAGGTTTGCTATTAACTCTTTTCTGCACAATCACAGATCTAGAATACTAGACAAAAACCCGGACTAGAACATGGGTCTTCTCTTTCTATATCCCATCATTCCCCTTTTTTCTTTTTGAATATAATAAAGGGAATTTCTAACATTAAAAAGAAAAGGAGGGCTTCCCTGGCGGTGCAGTGGTTGAGAGTCCGCCTGCCGATGCGGGGGACAAGGGTTTGTGCCCCGGTCCGGGAGGGTCCCACATGCCCCGCAGTGGCTGGGCCTGTGAGCCGTGGCCGCCAGGCCTGCGCGTCCGGAGCCTGTGCTCCGCGACGGGAGAGGCCACAGCAGTGAGAGGCCCGCGTACCGCGAAAAAAAAAGAAAAGAAAAGAAAAGAAAAGGAGTAGATATTGGGATATTTGTATCCGGTTATGACTGAAAAAGGAGGGGCTCAAAGAGTTCATATATCTTGGCCAAGATAAAAATGTAATGACTGTCAGGGAGCTACAGAACTGGGATTCTAACATAGGCTTGTCCTATGTTAAAGTCAAATTTCCCCCCATTAAAACACACTGGTTTAACAGGGAACTCTACTCAATATTCTGTAATAACCTATATGGGCAAAGAATCTGAAAAAGAATGGATATATGTCTATGTATAACTGAACTACTTTGCTGTACACCTGAAACTAACACAACATCATAAATCAACTACACTCCAATACAAAGTAAAAATTAAATTAAAAAAAAAACACACTGCTTTATAAAATTGATCATATAACAAATACATTATAAATTGTGATCACTGAATAATAAAAATACATGACTCTAATCTTGGCATACTGGAACATACACAATCAAAAGGGTTTAATATTTTAACTATAATTTTGTGATATCTACAAATTACTATATTTCAAAGGAACTAGAGAAATGCAATGAAATTGAATATTAAATAAAAAGAAAAAGCGGAGATTCAATGTACAAATTAATCTATGGAGAAAAAATATAAAAACAAAACTAATTATTAAATAGAAGATAACATGATAAATGTTACAGTTTTGAATTTTATTTATTCAAGTTTTCATTGAGTGTGTGACCAGCGGAATTCCATTCAGGGAATCACAGTTTTAAGATCAGTTTATGAAATGCACAATCATTATTTAAGTTAGCATGCCAGTCTATATCCTAGCAGGAATAGAGGCACCTTCAAATATCAGTTATAGCATATGGTTATGCCAAGTGATGAAAAAAATCTCGCTAAATAAAGCTTACAAAATGTCTATCATCATTGCAAGAAATTATAATAAACTTTGGACATGCAAGATGGTGAGCATTTATTTATTCATATTCTTTGCTTGCTGCATTTTCCTTGGGGAAAACCAGCAGCTGAAATGTAGCCACAGTGCAGAATCTACAATAGGGAAAACAAGCACTTAACAGGGTAACTGCATTCCAACACTGCTGGCCCATGGTTAGAGCAGGAAGCCACGACTCAAAGAGGAGCTGGTACTCTCTTTATGGTTCTAAATCCTGGAATACCAGAGCAATTATTTTTAAATTAAATACCTAAGAGCATGAGACATAAAACTCCCTGTTAAGTTTAGATATTATTAAGTCATTCTAATTTTCTGTAACATAAGGAAGAATCTTTGATTCACTGATGGTGGTCCGGGAATAGGTAGAAAGAGATGAACTTTTATCTTTTGGTAAGGAATCTACTCTTCAATGAAATGAACTTCTCTCTCTCTCTCTCCCTCACACACACACACACACATCCCCCAACAAGAACAACAAAACTGTCCACCATGTTCAACTCCTGCAACAAAACATTCCAAAGGAAAGATGATGATTCTTTCTGAAGAAAGGATTTATTAGGTACGGACAACACAGAAAAAAAAAAAAGGCTGCTAGTAAACTCAACTACTGAATTCTTCTTCCAAGTTCTATCTCAGACATTATACTGCTGTGGGTTTTTTATACTTTACAAGACTGATAAAGGACAAAAGTTGTTCATAAGCAGGCCATGTCCATACCAATCAAGAGAGCCAGAAAATGTTAGTTTCCTGAAGCTTTGACTCCCAAAAGTTTCTCCCACAAATCTCCCTGACTGACAGATACGTCTTTGAGTAGGAAAGGCGAACTCTGTATTACATGGAAAACTCCAGAAAGGAACTAAACTACTGCATAACTTTAGAAATATACAGCACATCATTACACTGATAACTCTTGTCTTGCAATTGCTAGTTGGAAGTGTACTTGAAACACTCAGCTTCCCAAGAAACTTGGATAATATTCAGAAAGGCATCAAATTGGCCTTGCCTTCAAAAACTCAGGCTCTACTTATTTTACTTCATTTACATAACTTACCACGCAGTTCTTAGATATTAAAAAAAAATTTATCACAATTCTCAAGTTAAATATATAACTGAATCAAATTGTAAGACTGGAAGATGTCAAAGCTCACATGTTTTCTCAGTGCTGAGCGCTATTTTGCACAGTGCTTCTTTTAAATATTAAAGACAGTGATTGGGGATCTAATTATTTAAAATTCAAGGCTCCCTTCTTAGGAAGAACTTTTGATCTTGCTGGTGATGCCAATTTCTAACTACAGCCTGAAACTGTAATTATATGAGCAGAGTGCCTAGATTATGATACCCTCTAGCCAAGGAATTCTCTTTGGTTTTCCAAGGTGGAAATCCCTGTTTTGATATAGGTATAAGAACATAGTGGGGAAGATAAATTTGAGACTACTGGCACATTTCAAATTTATTATTTGAGGGGTTTGGAGACTAATACTCTTAATTTTTAAAACATCAGAATAAGCCCCTTTACTCTTTGCTGATGCGATAGTAAAGCTGTTTTCTCATTGGTAAAGTGAATTTAACTTCTGTACTTCACAAGCATGGTATGAGCCTAGGGTATTGATGAAAAATTACCCAGACTGGAGTGGGCACAAGTTCAAGATACCTTCAGTGTGTCAGTGCCACTAAGGATTTTAACACTGGACAGTCCCACAGTGGCTAAGTAAAGGGCTGTCTTTATTTCAAAGCAGCTACTTTAGTTACTAAATCTCAGAATGGTCAATTCTAACTGAGCTCTTTCTCTCACAGAAATATTTTGTGTGGTATTAAGAAAAAAATACATAGATAAAATTTTGATGAAAACCTTCAGAAATATGATCACATACTGGTCAGAGGGACAGAAGCTGAGCATACATATTTTGTTCTGTTTACCACAATCATCCTCAAGCACAACAAAACAAAACAAAACAAAACAATGTTTGGAGGTTTGAGGAATCCAGGAGCTAGCAACAGTAACCAAGAGGCACGTGAAAAGATGCTCAACGTCACTAATTATTAGAGAAATGCAAATCAAAACTGCAGTGAGGTATCACTTCACACCGGTTAGAATGGCCATCATCAGAAAATCTACAAACAACAAATGCTGGAGAGGGTGTGGAGAAAAGGGGACCCTCTTGCACTGTTGGTGGGAATGTAAATTGATACAGTCACTATGGAGAACAGTATGGAGGTTCCTTGAAAAACTAAAAATAGAACTACCATATGACCCAGCAATCCCACTACTGGGCATATACCCTGAGAAAACCATAATTCAAAAAGAGACATGTACCCCAATGTTCATTGCAGCACTATTTACAATAGCCAGGACATGGAAGCAACTTAAATGTCCATCAACAGAGGAATGGATAAAGAAGATGTGGTACATATATGCAACAGAATATTACTCAGCCATAAAAAGGAACGAAACTGGGTCATTTGTAGAGATGTGGATGGACCTAGAGTCTGTCATACAGAGTGAAGTAAGTCAGAAAGAGAAAAGCAAATATCGTACATTAATGCATATATGTGGAATCTAGAAAAATGGTACAGATGAACCTACTGCAGGGCAGGAATAGAGACGTAGATGCAGACAACGGACATGTGTACACAGGAGGGGAAGGGGAGGGTGCTATGAATTCGGAACTCAGGATTGACATGTATACACGACCATGTGTAAGACAGAGAGCTAGCAGGAACCTGCTGTATAGCACAGGGAGCTCAGCTTGGTGCTCTGTGAAGACCTGGATGGGTGGGATGAGGCAGGGGTGGGAGGGAGGTCCAAGAGGGAGGGGAGATAGGTATATATAGAGCTGATTCATTTCATTGTACAGCAGAAACTAACACAACACTGTAAAGCAATTATACTCCGATAAATAAATATCTCTAAAAAAAGAAAAAAAATGTACTGTATTTACCATGTACACAATATTCTGAAAGAAACAAAACAGTAAAACATCCACACTTCACCCTCAAGAAATTTGCACTCTAGTTGGAAGCAAGATATACCCACCAGGTAAGAAAATAACTGTAATGGAATGTTCATGTGTGTTCACTGGGTTAGGTGTTTACTTATCTGAAGAATGTCTTTTATGCCCATTCTAAACATGAAGGAACTGTGTTTTTTTTTTTTTACCTAACATGATTCATTTATGGGTAAGGCACCAAGATTAGATTCTAAGTCAGCCTGGAACCAAATCCATTTATCTCCATTATATCACACTGGTTCTGATGAGTAAAGTCAGGTACTAAAAATATGTCACAAGGAAGGATACAATTAAGTTCCAAAGAAATGGTACATACTGTTTGTGCAAAAATTTCAGAAGGAAGAAAGATTACAGTGGGATGGAAGGCACTGCAGTCTCATCAGAAATACACAGGGAAGAACGCCAGCTGGCTAACAGGGTTACTGAAAATGTTAAATTAGAAAATGTCTAAAATACCTAGCATGCTCTCTAATACACACTATATACTTAGTTTTATTTACTTTTTTTTTTTTTTTTTTGGCCACACTGCGCAGCATGTGGGAACTTAGTTCCCCAACCAGGGATTGAACCCACACCCCGTGCATTGGAAGCATGGAGTCTCAACCACTGGACCACCAGGGAATTCCCTTATTTATTTACGTTTGTTGGTTGATTTGTTGCCACTCCCAGGGGAACAGGAGAGTCGTGATAAGATAAAAGAGATAGTTTAAAGTAGTATTTAAGCCTTAAATGTAACCTCAATCTCAGTTCTTTAACTTATTAGCATGAGAACTCTGAGATTTTCCAAATCTGTTTCTTCATCTATAAAAATGGGAGAAAAATAATTTACAAGGTTGTTTACAAGGGACATTGAACAAAATAAATGGTATCATGCATCGAGCTTACCCCAGTGCCAGGCATACAATTAAGCATTCAGTAAATAGGAGCACTTATTTATAATCATTTTTGAAGTAGGAGCAGGATTTAGCTAAGTAGCAAAAGGAATATATTATCCTATAGGTCACAGGTATACAATTTATTTTCATTGAAACCAGCATTAGTGAAATACAGATTCGAGCTTATACCCCCAATGCACATGAAGTTATTTATATATTGCATACATATGCTTCTATCATGGGTGAATATCTCAAGGCATTCTCTTCCCAAGAGGTCATGTCATCATTAATAATACTGAATGTAAATCCACATTTTAAATTGTCTACTTGATAATTCTGAATTTTTTGGACTAATTCATATTGAATATGTATATTATTGTTTATTATTATTCATGCCTTACAGTGAGGCTGACAAAGAGCTTGTACCCCAAAGAGCAGAAGGATGCTTACATAATGATACTACTGTCAAGTACTGTGGCTTAGAGATCTCTCGATGTCGCTTTTTATAGTTTAGAAAAAACTAAATTATATAATCTATAAATCTACTTAACAAAACTCCAATATCCTTCAGTAGCTCAAAATATTCTGAAAGCAAGTGAACCAGTGAGGGTGCCTCGTCTATAGAACCCCCGTGTACAATTCCCACCTTGAGTGATAGGTGACCATCAGATAAATGATCCAGTGAGAAAGCCATTGACAGTTGATATATAAAATATTAGTTACATTTAATTTCTCATTGATATACAACTTCTAATAGTTTATTTATGTGCTCTACTGGGTTATCCGGCCCACATCCCTCCACTTGGATATCACTACTATGGAAACTGAAAACTGTTAAAGATGTTTAACAGGAATGAGACATAAAAAAGCGGGGGGGGGGTGAAGCACACTATTTAGCAGCGATGTGCAGTGTAGTTTGGAAGGATGAAAGAAGAAACAAGCAGACCAGCGAGAAAACCAATTTAGACTCCAGGCTCTATATAAATATTTGACAAATAAAAGAAAGTCAACCTAAGTGTCCAACAAGAGATGAATGGATAAAGAAGATGTGGCACATATATACAATGGAATATTACTCAGCCATAAAAGGAACAAAATTGAGTTATTTGCAGTGAGGTGGATGTACCTAGAGACTGTCATACAGAGTGAAGTAAGTCACAAAGAGAAAAACAAATACTGTATGCTAACACATATACACAGAAGCTAAAAAAAAAAAAGGTTCTGAAGAACCGAGGGGTAGGACAGGAACAAAGATGCAGACGTAGAGAATGGACTTGAGGACACAGGGAGGGGGAAGGGTAAGCGGGGACAAAGTGAGAAAGTGGCATGACATATAAACACTACCATATGTAAAACAGAGAGCTAGTAGGAAGCAGGTGCATAGCACAGCGAGATCAGCTCGGTGCTTTTTGACCACCTAGAGGGGTGGGATAGGGAGGGTGGGAGGGAGATGCAAGAGGAAGGGGATATGGGGATATATGTATATGTATAGCTGACTCACTTTGTTATACAGTAAAAACTAACACACCAGTGTAAAGCAATTACACTCCAATAAAGATGTCAAAAAAAAAAAAGTCAAGACCCAGATGGTGTCCGTCTATCCCCCAGTCATCCCGTATAGTATTTCTTGCCTAGTATCAGGATGACTGTGGCATTTCCGGGAGGACATCAACATAAGTTTTTGTGTGGGCATATACAATGTTGTCATTTCTCTTGGGTAGATACCCAGGAGTGGAATTGCTGGATTATCGGGTAACTCAATGTTAGCATTTTGAGGAACTTCTAAACTGCTTTCCAAAGTGAAATTTCCAAATTTCACCAAAGTGCTTGGTGAAAATGAAAAATGCATCTTTTATTTTTACTTAAAAACTGAAGGCACATTTTGGCCAACCCAATAGATATGACAAGTTCCAGTGAGAAAAACAATGGAAGTTTCCACTTATAAGTCTTTTTAAAACTAGGTTTCTACTTACAGGTCTTTTTTAATATAGTTTCTCATGATCCAGGTATTTTACATTATTTTATTTTATTTGTTTTTTATTGTAATTATTTTTTAATTTAATTTTTTTAAGATGGTGGGGGTAGGAGTTTATTAATTAATTTATTTATTTTTGCTGTGTTGGGTCTTCATTTCTGTGCGAGGGCTTTCTCTAGTTTTGGCAAGCGGGGGCCGCTCTTCATCGTGGTGCGCGGGCCTCTCACTATCGCGGCCTCCCTTGTTGCGGAGCACAGGCTCCAGATGCGCAGGCTCAGTAGTTGTGGCTCACGGGCCTAGTTGCTCCACAGCATGTGGGATCCTCCCAGACCAGGGCTCGAACCCGTGTCCCCTGCATTAGCAGGCAGATTCTCAACCACTGTGCCACCAGGGAAGCCCCTAAATTTAATTTTTAAAGAGAAGAATACCTTTCCTAGAAATCTCCCGCACATCTCAGAGGCAGGATTGGGTCCCATGACTCTGTTCTAGGCCCAGTGGGAACGTGAGTACAGGTGGACCTCATTTTACCATTCTTCACTTTACCACGCTCTGCAGATACTGCATTTTTTTTTTCTTTACAGGTTGAAGGTTTGTGGCAACCCTGCATCAAGCAAGTCTGTCAGTGCAATTTTTCCAGCAGCATTTGTTCAGTTTGTGTCTCTGGGTCACATTTTGGTAATTCTTGCCATATTGCAGACTTTTTCATGAGTATTATACTTGTTATGGTGATCTGTAATCAGTGATCTTTGACGTTACTCTGATGACTCTCTGAAAGCTCAGATGATGGTTAGCATTTTTTACCAAAAAAATATTTTTTAAGGTATGTACAATACATTGTTTTTTTGACATAAGGTTATTGTGCACTTAATAGGCTAGAGTATACTGTAAACATAACTTTTATATGAACTGGGCAACCAAAAAATTCATGTGACTCGCTTTCATGTGATATTGGCTTTACTGGAGTCGTCTAGAACCAAACATGAAATATCTCCAAGGAATGCCTATGTATGGCATTTCAGTCTCCAAAGTGGGAAACACGCTCTGTGTACAAGGAAGGTACTAGTGGGGACTATTGGTTGAGCAGTGTCTGAAGCACAGTGACATGAGAAAAGAAATTCCCAAAGGATAGAGTGTAGAGAAATTTGTGACCTAGGAGGACAGCCTGAGTGAGGATGATACAGGAAGAAAAATGACTCCCAGTTTTTGAGGCTGAGCAGTCAAGGAAAGATAATAACATGGATACAATAGAGAATACAGAAGGACCCACCATATCCAAGAATATTATTGCTCATCATAGCAACAACTAGGAACTTACACAGTGCCAAGCACTGTGCTAAAACCCTTGTGGTCTCATTTAATTCTCACTCAAATCCTTGTGATGAAATATTTTATGTAACTTCTTCCCAGAGAAGGTAATGAGCTCAGTTTGGAGAATACTAGATCTGAGATGATACCTGGACACCCAAGAGGAACATGAAGACAGCAGCTGTGTCTCGCTTGTCACCAGGATGAGTACTGCTGGGCAGTGCCTAGGAGTCATTCAGAAGAAGCTTAACCTAGGGAAGGCCAGCTAGCCTGTAGTGCTAAGGAGGGAAATAGAGTCATTTCAACACCATGGAGACCTCCTACAAGAGTCAGACTATTCATGAGAGAGTTTTAGTGAAGAGAAAACAGAACACCAATCTGAAGTGAGCTCCTGGTCAAAGCCCTTCCCTCCCCAAATACATCTTTTCTCTTTTGATCGCTGTGTGTTTTGAATTAAAGAAAGCCATCCTAAAATGTCTGTTTAGTTGACTTACATCACTGTGTCCTTCATTTGGGATATTTGTAGAGAGAAGAGAAAGCGACTCTCTGAAAAGATTCACACTGACCTAAACAAAGGAGCTTTGCATTTCTAGATCATTCCTAAGGTCTATTAATACTGAATTCACAGTAGTGCCACACTTCCTTTTGTCTGCACAGACAGTAGTGAAATAGTAATTTAATTGTGAAGTTACTGTACCAAATCTCATGAGATTTTCCCAAAATCTCATACTAATACCATTTTGTTCCATTAACTTTATTAATCTCCTGGCACTTGATAAATTCTACATTGTGCCATTATCTGAATATGACAGTCTTCTGTGAATAGAAGCAAATGGAACTTTATTCTGCTAAGACTTCAATAACAGTAAAGATAAAGGGCAGGGATGCAAATTATCTGACAATTTTTTAGAAACAAAAACAAGGGTGCTTTATTCTACCATTTATATATACAAGCTGCTTGGAAAAGTTTAAGTGAATTTTATATTTTAAAATAGTTAAAGGCACTTCTCTGGCAAGATGTGTGTGTGCAGACTTTGTTGTTTTACTTTCATCAACAGCACCTTGAATTTTCTACCTTATCTATCATAAAGTCCAGTAAGGCATCAAGGGCTATGTGGAATGCTTAAGTCTAAAATAGATTGAATAAATTGGATTTGTGGTTGAGGTAAAATCTAGGGTCTGATAGCAGGTGGCCCCAAGTCTCATTCTGATAAGAAGGAAACAGAAAACACACATTTCTCTCCCTGGAGTACCACAATGAGATAAGCTGCACATAAGCTCTAGCCGTCCACAATATTAGATCACCCATCCACCAGGACCAATTACTTCATGGGACGAAGTTTTGATTAGGCCAAGTAGGAGGGTTCACAGTAGCAGAAAATCATGCAATGGAGAGAAAAAAATATAGAAGAGCAATGGAAATAAACATAAGGCTATAGAAGCTATTCCCAACATGTAGGATGAGATATCCTACGTACATTTAAACAATCTTCAGAATTCATGCTTTGAAGTATCTGTGCTTTGTCTAAGAGGAAAAAACTTCAGTTTGGGGATCTTAATTTTCCCAAGTTTCATATCCCCATAGGATAGTTATGCATATTGTTATCAATAGAAATAGAACTAAATTAAGATATGTAAAATTTTAATGCAGCCTAATCTAAAAGGAATTGTTTTATTTTCACTTTCAAGTGTATGAAATCATATATAATGAATTGCCTGTAATTCATTTTCTGTCACTCCAGTCATTCAGATTCTATACAATAATGTCTTTTTACAGGATTTTTGAAACAAATTTAAATGATTTTTTATTGTATTTGGAATGTTTTATTGAGATGTGAGAAAATTATAGCATCAAATCAACCACTCACTATAATCTACTATTATTTTTATATTTAATTAAAAACCCAAAACATCCTTCATTTATAACTGACCTAGTTTTAAACAAGCAGTACTGACTCAAATAGCGTAGTATCAGTCATAATTATCAAGTACAGCACATAAACAACTGTTTTTAAATGGTATGAAAATATTATACATGAAATAATGATTGCATTAATAAATAAACAAATGCTGTAATACAGAAAAACAATGAATACTGGGTTTTTCCCCCTCCTTTGATTATCTTCTGGTATTCTCTCTTACCTATAAAAGACCTTAGGAAATCTAATTGCTGTATTCAGTGGTATTATATAAAGACAAATATAGATATACCATGAAGATAAAGATAGCTTGTCTGAATATGCTATTTAATGTTAATTGTTCATTTCACTTTTCATGTGCATCAGATTACTGATAAGTTCTCAAAGTTCTATAACTAATTATAGAAAAAGGTATGTGGGTTTTGTAAGATTTAGATTAGTTCATCATTAAGATTTTAAAATGATTTGACTTTTTAAAATACAAAAACACATTTATACATGTTAATATTATTAGTTATTCCTTGGATCACTTTTTAAGTTTCTCTTAAAGTTTATATATTGTTTCTGAATTAGGGTTATGATCAGTTATTATTAAGAAATTTATATAGTTATTTAGAGGTTATTCATTCTGTTTCAACAGAGTTAGCAGTCCTTTTTCACCTTGGAATCAAGCATTATAGTTGTCTTCTTATGTAAACTTAGACTATGTTTTTCCTGAATTTTTAAAATGTAAATACCTAGTAACTTTATATTGTATATAAAATTATTTCAGGTTCCACCAATACTTCATAGGTGTATGAAGTATATCTAGGTGTTTTTTGATAATTTATGAAATACAAAGATGAAAGTCTCTACTCAAAATATGTCTTGTTGGGGCTTCCCTGGTGGCACAGTGGTTGAGAGTCCACCTGCCGATGCACGGGACACGGGTTCATGCCCCGGTCCAGGAAGATCCCACGGAGCGGCTAGGCTAGGCCCGTGAGCCATGGCCACTAAGCCTGTGCGTCCAGAGCCTGTGCTCCGCAACGGGAGAGGCCACAACAGTGAGAGGCCCGCGTACCGCAAAAACAAACAAACAAACAAACAAAAAGTCTTGTTATTCAATTAAACCTTTTATTCCAATGAGTTTTTGAGAACCTTCAAGTAAGCAAATAATCTTACTTGTTCCTTCAAAATTTTAAATAAAGTAAAATCTTTAGAATTCTTTCAATCATGTGATTTTCCTTTTATATCAGATAATACATCTACACATGAGTTTTATGAAACATGCTAAATTTCATATTATCATTTTTTTTCTCATAGGCAGTGTTTTCTAGTTTCTCCAGCATATCAAAATCACTCGAAAATTTGTCATTAAAACAGAAAACTTTTCGCATGGAAGTTACATTTTCAGTGGTATAAGCCCATGGCTTTTTTCTATGATGTAATACTTCAACAATAATTTTGCACAAATCTTTACCGAGATTCAGTGTGTAGAATCAAGTTACTACCAGTTGATTAATACAGCCAGACATAAATTGAGTTAGAAATCTCAAGTACTCCCAATTCAATAGTCTTTAGAAAAATTGAGCAAAATAACAATAAAACAGCTTAACCATTAACTTGCTCACAAACAGCATTTTTAGAATTTTTTGAATGAAAAAATAAAGGCAAATGTTAATAGAGCCTTTAAAATTTAATAACTTATCAAAGATATAAGGTTAATCCTTCACTTTTATTAAGCTACCGAAAAAGGACTTTTATGTCTTTTTCTTCTTTAATTCTAACTACTTCAGAAAGCTTACTGCTATTATTATTAAAGTAAGATGAACGACTATGATTGAATATATGAAGTAATTGATTATCTAAAATTTTGTGTGTGTTGCCTAAAATTTGCACTGGACCTTTACTGCCTAAAATATAACTAAGAACGTAATTTCTTTAAATTTTTCTTGCAACAAAACATCATTAGTAAGTATAATCCCTCTTTAAAATGATAATAACATTAATAGCTTAATTGTCAAAATTATTTCTTGGACACATGATTTCAATTGAGACAGACCCACCTCCTCCCAAATGCCAAAAAACACTATTCCCTAGCTATAGACTGGGACTTAGTCTAGTGAAACAAATACAAAGAAATTTTTTAGAGCAGGTTTAGGTTCACATTAAAACTGAGGAGGGGACTTCCCTGGTGATGCAGCGGTTGGGAATCCGCCTGCCAATGCAGGGGACACGGGTTCAGTCCCTGGTCCGGGAAGATCCCACATGCCGCAGTGCAACTAAGCCCGTGCACCACAACTACTGAGCCTGCTCTCTACAGCCCGTGAGCCACAACTACTGAGCCTATGTGCCACAACTACTGAAGTCCGTGCCCTCTGGGGCCTGCGTGTTGCAACTACTGAGCCTGCGTGCTGCAACTACTGAAGCCCACGTGCCTAGAGCCCATGCTCCACAACAAGAGAGGCCACTGCAATGAGAAGCCTGCGCACCACAACGAAGAGTAGCCCCTGCTCACCGCAACTAGAGAAAGCCCACATGCAGCAACAAAGACCCAACGCAGCCAAAAAATAAAATTAAAAAAATATATATATATGTATATATATATAAAACTGAGGAGAATGTACAGATATTTCCTATATAACCTCTGCCCCCATACATGCATAGCCTTCCTTATTACCAACATCCCCTTTCAGAGTGGTATATTTGTTGCAAATGATGAACCTACACTGACACATAATCATCCAAAATCTATAGTTTACATTAGGGTTCACTCTTAGTGTTGTACATTCTATGACTTTGGACAAATATATAAGCACATGTATTTATCATTATAGTATAATACAGAGTACTTTCACTGACCTAAAAATCTTCTGTGGTCTACGTGTTGATGTTTCCACTCCCATCCCCTTACAACTGCTGATCTTTTTATTGTCTCTATAGTTTTGCCTTTTCAAGAATGTCATATAGTTGGAATCATACAACATATAGCCTTTTCATATTGGCTTGAAGTACATTATTGCAAGCTCTATAGTCTGGCTACACCATGGCTGTGTTTCTTTGAGATCTCACAAGCTTAATTCCCTACTCCATGAAGTAAGGATGTCAATAGTATATATCTTTAAGTTTTGGAAAAGTATTAGATGAGGAAAAGCACATAAAATGCTTAGCACATTGCTGCTTTGCATATGTGTAATGATGGTCTGCCAGTCTTGAATTCTCTCAGCTTTTTATGTCTGAAAAAACTCTTTATTTCACCTTTATTTTTGAAAGAGATTTTTGCTAGGAATAGAATTTGAGGTTGATTTTTTCCCCTCTCAATATTTAAAATAGTTGCACCACTGTTTTCCCTCTTGCATTATTTTAGATGTCTGTTGTCTGCTGTCATTTATCTACTGTACCCTATTTTTAATGTGTCTTTTCTCCCAGACACTTTTAAGATTTTTCTCTTAACACTAGTTTTAAGTAATTTGATGTGCTTTGGTGTACTTTTCTTTCTGTTTCTCGTGCTTGAAATTCACTGAACTTCTTCAACACATGGGTTTATACTTTTCATCAAATTTGGAAATTCAATTTCCAAAAAATTGTATTTCTAGCCATATTTCTTCAAATATGTATTTTCTTCTGTCTCCCTACTTTTTCAACTTTTTCTGAGCCTCAGTTCTACATAAATTATACTGATTAAATTGTTCCACAACTCAAATGATGCTCTGTTGTTTATTCCCCAGTTATTTTTTTCTCTGTGTTTTATTTTTGATAATATCTATTGCTATGTCTTCAGGGTCATTAATCTTTTCTTCTTCAGTGTTTAATATACTTTTAATCCCATTCAGTATAATTTTTTTCATCTCTAAAAGTTCAAATTGGTTCTTTTTCAGACCTTCCCTGTCTCTTTTTATGTGCATGCTTTCCTCTACCTTTTAGAACAAGAGAGTATAGATTTACTAGCTGTCTTGATGCTCTTGTCTACTAATTCTATTATCTGTGGCAATTCTGGGTCTATTTCTAATGATTGATTTTTTCCTATTTATTATCAATTGTCTTTTCCTGCTCCTTTGCATGCCTGATAATTTTTTATTGGATGTCAGACATTGTCTTTTACATTGTTGAGTGCTGGAGGATTCTTTATTCCTAGAAATATTTTTCATTTTTGTTCTCGGACACAACTAAGTTATTTGGAAACAACTTGATTCTTTTTTGGCTTGCCTCTACACTTTGTTATGCTGAAGACTTACTCGATGCTCAGTGTTTTAGGTCTTTTTACTCTGGCTGGTGGGAACATAAACTCTTTGTGGCCCTGTGTGAGCTCCAGGTATTGTTCTGCCTGTTTCTTTCTGATAATTCTTCCTGGACTCTCATGGTTTTCTCACAGGTAGGCACTGAGCCATATTTAGCTGAATTCTTGACAGGAATCATTCACTCTGTGTGTAGCTCTCTTCTCCCCAGGACTCTGCCATAGGCATTCTATCTGTTTTGGCTTTCTTCATCTCTGAACTCTGTCTCCTAAACTCTGAGAGACTTCCAGGCTCTGTTTAGGTTTCCTCACCCTGCAATGAACTTTTAAAATCCTTCTAAGAAGCAAGCTAGGACAATCATTAGGCTCATCTTGTTTGTTTTCCTGCTGTCAAGGATCACTGTCTTGCACTTCCTGTTGTTCAGTGTCTAATTGTTGTTCCTTACCTTTGTCTAAATTTTTTTTCAGCTGTTTAAAGTAGAAGGGTAAATCTGGTTCTTCTTATTCCATTATGGCTAGAATCAGAAGTCCTTTATAATATACTTGATGGGATAATACTAGTATTAGTGGTAATCATCATCATCAAATATGTACAATGATGCCAAAAATTAGTAAAACAGCTTTCATCCGTAACTGTCTTGCCATCATGACATAAACTACATGTACATGAAATACACATTTATGGGGTAACTGAATAATGAGAATAAAGGAAAGATAATATATATCAAATGGAAAAAATGTTCAAAATTTGATAAGACATGAGGAAGAAGGAATGGAAGGATAAAAACTCTGGTACAACTCTTTAGACCTTCCAAGTGTCTCCTCAGAACATGAGAGACAACTGCACTGAACTTCGTGACTAAGTGCCATGGACATCGGTACTGTCAAATAAAAAGAAAGTTTGTTGCCCCACAAGGAGAAAGAGAAGTTTACATAACAATAACAATAGTCACCAACATGTATATAGTATTTACTAAGTTCTAGTAATTCTTCTAAGCACTTAACATTTAATAATCATTTAACCCACAAGGACACTGTGAGATAGATACTGTTATTAATCCCCAGTTAAAAGATAAGGAGAGTGCAAAATAGAGTGGTTGAATAACTTACCCAAAGTCAGATAAGTAATAAGTGGCATAGCTGGGATGTGAAACTCCTCATTTGGGGGCTATATTAAGAATCCCCACTACTTTGCAAATGTTCCACTCTGAGGGTAGATAAGAAACACAGAATGACAGAAAAAAACAACAGAAGGTATGGAAGGGAGGGAGGGAGGGAGATGGAAAAGAAGAAAGAGGGAGGGAGGAGAGAGAGCACACATTAGAAATAAGATTAGAAATTCACAGAATTCAGAAATGCTCTGCAACTGTACTGATCCCAAGAATATAAGGGTTGTGCTGAAATCAAATCAATTTTGCTAGGATACGGAGAAAGTTACCAGGAAAGTAAGAGTGAAAAGGTGATATACAAAAAAAAAAAAAAAAAAAATGTGCTACAATCAACTGGACTGTAAATAGGTGAGGGAAAACAATTAAACAGAAGTGAAAATCTCTATATAGACCTAGAAGAAAGTAAACCAAAGTGATTGATCCCATACTTTAGGCCTATCCAGGCTATGACAAGGCAGCAATGGTAGCCTGGTCTTTTTATGGAGACAGGGCCTGAAAGCTAGAGTAGATGGTTACATGCTCTTGGTGGACCTTCAGTTATTTTTGCTTAAGTTATATGCTCACCATTCACTCATCCACCCTGTCCTCTAGAGTCTGACTACTCGAAAGTATGGTTTGTAGAGCAGCAGCATGTCCATTACCTGGGACCTTGCTAGAAATACAGAATCTCAGGTCTATTCCAGACCTCCTGAATCAAAAATTACATTTCAACAGGATGCCCAGGTGATTCTGTAGGCAGAAGAAATGTTGGGGCCTGGAGAGAAAGGGGTCACAAGACAGGCAAGGTCTCTTTCCACCCCTTTCATCACTGTATTCCCAGAGCCTAGTTCAGGTCTGCACATAATAAATGCTCATCACATTTTTTTTAATGAATATATTATGGCTATTATTAGTAACACTTCAGGTCTGAAAACCAGCCTTGTTTTCCTCCTTGACTACCTCAACTCAGTGAGATGAACGTGTTAACCACGACACTATGGAAACACGATTCTCTCAGTTCCTAGTGAGTTCTTACCTGCTAAAATCCTACAGTTACTGAATGTGCATCTCAGCTGGCACTAATTAATACCATGCCACGTTTTAGTCTCTACCTTTCCATGTGTATGTGTCACTCTACATGTGACATCACTCCAACTAGAGTGAAACCTCCTTGATGGTAGGAATTACATGTACTTCCCTTAGATTACATATCCTTCCCTTAAATTACATATCCTTCCCTTAAATAACTGGTTATATTCAAAGCTATCTAGAACATACATACTCATGTAGGACAGCCTATAAGGCAAACTAAAAATACCTGTACACTGTAGGGTACAGTAATAAAGTATAAGTTTAGATACTAAGATGACCTGGAGTCAATTCTGACTTCCACTAGTTCTCAGCATTGAACGCAGTAGATATTTAAGCCTTCTGAGCCTCAGGTTTTATCTTTAGGGTGGAGATAATGGCACATTTCAGAGTGCAGAGCTTCCTTAGATACATACGGCTAGTGTTATAACTCATCAGCTACTCCTATTCTTCTACCTTTGGAGCTCTTAGTCCAAGATATAAAATAATAATGCATTAAGGGACTATTACACCAATAACCAAGCAAGAACGTGAAATATTTTTGTTTTGGTCATGTGTAGGCAAGAAGGAAAAATCAGAAACTGCCACTTGGTCTCATTACCTATTTTTCATAGAGAGTTTAATAGTTCAGACAAGACTTCCTTTACTTTGACAGAGACATGATTTATAATCAGATATACCTACCAGTTCTCTCCAAGTACTGGCTGTTTGCTTTTATAAACATGTATTTACAAAGGTTAAAGGTTGATGTCGTACAGGTGCAATATCAGCCACTCACAAATGATTTCTTGGAAAGGGAGTATTGTGAAGAGAAGGATAAAGAGAGAGAGTAGAATTTGAAATTAGCAAATTGCAAAGGAAGGAAGTGTCTCAAAATTTCTCTCCATATAAGAGGACTACATTACTATTCTAATAAAATATTGTAATATATTTTTCCCTCTCGCAGCATCAATTAGTTAGAGACTCTCTGTAGTTGATTATTTCCTCTTTTGGAATGTAAATGAACACTTGAAAGTTGACTCTTATTCAATCTTCCTGCAGTAACTTTTATCAGCTAATCAGCTAGGTGTGGATCTCCACACCTAGTTGAGATACACACATAGTGAAATCGCTGAAATAGGAAAGGAAATAGACCCAGCTGAAGTACTTCCCATGTATCTCAACAGAGAGGCAACTCATTTTGGGGAGGTCATTTCTTTATTGTGCGGGATCCTCCTTACATAACAGGATGTTCAGCACCCAAGGTTCCTGTCCTTGATATGCCACTCATGTTCCCTAGTCATTGCAGCCACCCAAAGGACTCCTTTTGAGAACCACTGCTTGCTTCACCGAGAGAAAACAAGTGCATCAAAAATTAACCTTGTCTATTTTAGAGTTTTGCCTTGCTGGCCTTGCAGCAACTAGTGTGCCATGGAAATGTCTCATCTACATGTAAACATTTGTAAGATACAAATGAAGTGTGTGGTCTGCTCTGAGCCTGACTTTCCTCCGTTTCACTCAAGGCTAACCTGGTTCCAGCTTTCAATATTCCATGCCTTCTGTTCATTATCTCATTGCCTTTTTTGCCATTCACATATTCATCTTCTAACTCAACACTAAGAGGGAAAAAGAATGGAGAGAGGAGAAGAAATATTCCCCCATGACCCCTTTTCGTTGTCATGGCGCAGGGCACTGTGCCTTTCCTAAACCAGCATGCATTTTCTGCCACCAGCCTTTCTCCTGTGGTTCAAGATCTCCTGAAAAGGTGGAAGGAGTTACACTGCATATCAGCAGGCAATGTTCTTCATTGCATTCTTATGATCACATCCCCTGGATGCACTGAATTTTGACTGCCTAAGTAGGATTTTAAGTTACATTAATTCTGTTCTTAGTACTTAGAAATGATGAGAATCAAATGTTAAATGACTGAGCTTATCAGAATGTATTCCAATATTTCTCAAAGTGTGTTTCGTAACCACTGTTTGCAGGGTTGGAAATGATTGGAAATGAAATGAAATGAAATTGGAAATGATTGGAAAATGATTCCATGGTCAAATAAGTTTGGAGAAGGATGGACTGAACAAATTATTTTAGTGCGTGGATTTACAGAGCCTTTACTGTGTGAAGGTGGTAGGATCTCAGTACAGTGGTGAGGAATGAGTTCAATGTTTTTCAAATGTATTTGGCTACGAAGTCGATTTTCCCACCTATTAATGGAGCAATATATGAGAAACAAGTGATTCTAGTTTTTTAGCCACTTAGGCTATGGGAATACAGACTTTCAGAGCTGCTGATTCGGCCCCTAGGCAGTACGCTACAGGACTATAGCAGTTGGCGCCATTTACATGGTGCAGTGTGAATGGAGCACTTTATCAGTCAGAGTTCAATCAGAGAAGCAGAACCTTTTATATAGTAAGGTTTATATAGTAAGGGATCTGTTACAGGGATTTGAACTTACAGAATTTGCGAAGTCGATTAGTCTCTATAAAGTTGTTGTTTTGCTTCTGATGCTGGAGTTTCAAGTGGGTGGAGCAGGTTATCAGGAAGACAAGAAAGTATGTAAAGCAGAGGATAAAAAGGATAAACTGACACCCATGAGCTTGAGCTGGAAGCCATGAGTTTGGATTGGAAACTGCGTTGCTTGTCACTACCTCCAACTCTGAGGAAGTAGATACCCTGCAGAGAAGCTGGATAAATTCCATCTAAGTTGTGGAAGGAGAATTTCCCCTTTTATTATCTGTACCCTACTCTTTTCCCTTTTTCAATCATTCCTTTTTTTTAATCTCTGTCCACTAAAACTTTCTCATCTCTTCTCTAAGAAAACTCATTTTTCCCCTTAGAACTTGTAGAACATTAACAATTGTGTATTCTTAGATCACTGTGGCTTACCTATGTAGGTCCTGTGTGGTTTTAACTTTATTAAGTTCATAATTTAGGGACATACTGATATTCTTTTCCAATTAGTCTCTACAGCTCTTCAAAGAATTATTTTATCTCAGATAACATCAAATAAAACAGCTTACAACTTTTTATTTGCTTTATAGTTCTTTAAAGGATACAAAGACATCATTTGTGAATAGCTGATCAAATGTTAGAATTTCTCTTTGAATCCAAAAGTCCTATTAAACTGGGATTGTATTTGAAGTTCATTTTATTTAAATGTCCTGCTTTAAGACTGACCCATGAGAGGTGGTCTGGAGAAAAGACTGATCAAGATAAAATATTTTTTTCTTTCTCTCCAGGGATTAAAAAAAAAAAACAGCATTCCTCACTGATGTAGGTAGAAAACCAAGTACGGTACAAAAGAAATCACGGTTGTCCATCCTACTTGGCAAAGGAGATCTTGGAACTCAAAAAGCCAACACACAGCCAAGAAGATGACAAAGAACTTGACAATGACGAGACTCAAATAGGAGGGAAATAACTACATGTAGTCAAGAAATGTCTCTCCCCCAGAGACAGATATTTCCAGATGTTAACGTTTCAAGAGTACATCTGAATGACATAATGTACTGATTAAAGAGGACTTTGTTTTAAGCATTATCATATCTCCACCAATAATATCCACTAGTTTACATAATTATTCAAAATAATTATTAAGAATTTAGCAAAAGGTACTGTAATGTAAGAATCCAATAAATCAATCCCTTCTCATTAATAAATAATTTTAAGTAATTTCTAATACAAACTCAGTAAGCAACATTCTATATGGCTGTAATTGCTATCATCCAAATACTTCAAAATATCTAGGTTTCCAGTAAGAAAGCAAAGTTGCTATTTCTGCAATTTCTTTTTAAAATAAATTGCACTAAATGTTCTAACTGTATGAAAAGTTCAATTATCTTTTAAAAAAACAATAGTGTACATTTCTGGGAAGACGATATGCCTCTTCATTTCTACAATACAGTTTTGAGAGGTTAAGGGGCAGTGTCTGATCTTATTGTCTTGAATCTTATAAGCCACCTTTTTCCTCTTTAGAAGGTTTTCTAGCAGAGAGTAGTTCAACAAAGACCTCACAGTAGTCAAATATAAAGATGAGACAGTTGTAAACTCCATTTGGATGTCAACTAGTCTCTTAAAAGTAAAGTTGTATATTCTAGGGTGAAATTAATTTGCAAGCTAATGAACACTATTTTTAAAACTGTATTTTCTAATCACAATTTTATTTATTGGGTTTTTTTTCTCATTTTCCCCTTAAAATTTTTTAATTTGATAAATACAAAAACCAAACAAAAAGTAAAACCACAGACTTGTATTGATACATAAGTGTTTACAACAGTTTTATTTGTAATAGCTGTAACAGGAAACTACTCAAACACCCATCAACAGGTGAATAGATCAACAAATTGTGGTATGCCCATACAATGGAATGAAATAAAAGTGCACTATTGACACAACAATATAGATGAATCTCAGGATCATTGTGCTGAATTTAAAAATCTAGCAAAACAAACCAAAAAAAAAAAAAATAATAACCAAACCATAGTATATGATTCCATTTAGATTTAATTCTAGAAAATGCAAACTAATCTATGGAGAATAACAAAAAGAGGATTTGTATTTGTCTGAGAATGGGGGTGGAGAGAAGGTTGGATTACCAACGGATGAGGAGACTTTTGGAGTGATGGGGATGTTTGTTATCTTGATTACAGTGATTGTTTAATGGGTTCATATACATGTCAAATCTGACCAAACCACATGCTTTAAATATGTGTCACTTTTTGTGTTTCAACTATACCTCAATGGAGTTGAAAAATAATTCACTCATAATAAACATAATTTCTAAGTCTTTACTGAGTGTTTAATGTATGTTCAGGCTCTTTTCCAAGCTCTTTACATTCATTAATATTTAACCACCACCCCCAACAACTTCAAAGTAGATACCATAATTATTATATCTACTTTAAAGATGAAGAAACTGGAACAAATAAGTTGCCCACTTTGCTCTCCTGATCGCCCAATTTTTCCTCTTTCTCACAACCCAAACAGGCCATCCTGTGTTAAACCCTAATGATTGGATCCCAAATCCAAATTTTGGGCGAGAGGATATTGGATTGGCCAGCTTGAACCACCTATTTCTGATACCACCTGTTATGGCCAAGGAATAGGGTGCTGGACCCACCTCTGTGAGTGATGGTGGTCATTATCTAAGAAGGAAGCCTTTCTAAATAGACTCCTAAAAAGCACTTCTAAATGTTGCCTACATTGGTGAACTCATCTTTAGAGATCTCAGGAGAGTAGTGGGAATGGAAGTATAGAGCAAGGCTATGTCTTCAGATCAACAAAACATATGGTGTTTTTATTTCTCTTTAACTGATATTAACTTAGCATTTGTGCCAACATTCCTACTGATGGTTGAAAACAAACTTACAAAGTCAAGCTAATTCAATCTCTTCCAGCTTCAAAGAGAGGCTTTCAAGCTATATACAATCCCCCCTTAACTTCCCCTTGGATAGCAAATCTAGTACATGATAATCCTCTGTCATTGCTGGTCTTCACTTAGAGAGAACACTTCCTGATAGTCTTTGGGGATCATCTCTTTCCCCACGATTTCTTCTCCCAAAATCCATAATCCTTCCACTGCTGCTAGTTTGGATTGTCTACTATGCAGCACCCATGAATGGCATCTCTTATTGGGACCAAGAGCCTTGTTTCTGTTTACTGGCCCTCAGCACTTCTCTTAAACTTGGACGAAGTTTGGAATTCTCCCCAGGTGTTCTCAGAATACACTGTATTATGGAAATACTCAAATCTCTTCACCTAGTCTTTCCATCTGCTATTGATATTTAGATGTCATGCTGGATGCAAACATTTTTCTCTAAGTCTTGAAAACTACTAAGGTACTTCTAGGAAACTGGGCAAAGAACTATTCTGCCCTACTAATCTCCAGATTATCCAGGGATCCTACTGTCCCAATCTTTCAAGAATTAACTAAAACAATAATGCACCAAATTCCTATTTAACGAACATCCAGCATCTAAACCACAGTCACACATCCCCTTCAAATTCCCTTCCTACTCACTTGTCAAAATTTAATTTGGTGGGGTGATTAGCTCAAACACTACTTTGAAGCAATTTTGTAGTCTTACCTAACATATGATTTATGGTTTAAATGTGATCTCAGTCCTTTGGTACGTATCATAAAAAGGACTTGCTTTCAAAACTACTGATGCTTCTATGAACTTAAAATAAAATGAAATTTGAATCTCAAAAAGGAGTCATCCTTTGTTCTAGACTCATCTGCCCCACACCAGGGGATGTTGAAACCTGTCTCTGATGTCTGATCGACTGGAAGGATAGGGATAAAGGAATGTGCAAAATTTCTTTAACTTTTGGTCTCAATGGAATAAATGATACTGGACTTGCATGTCTTCATTTATAGTTAAAAAACCTGACAAAATAAATGAAGAAGCTATTTTTAAGCATCAGACAACAAGCAGAACAGTAGTATAATTCTTGAGAGTAAGTAAAAACAAAAGACGAGCTACATATTTGCTCCAGCTCTTGACTTGGCAAGCCTTTCCCTACCAAAGTGCAAGTACTGAATAGATGGGGCCAAAGTAGAGTAGCAAAGTTGTTGAAGTGAAGAGGCAGAGACCGGAGTTCGGGCTATTGAAGTGACTATAATGTTCGGTGCAGGGCTCTGGAGAAGAGGGAGCTGCACGAAGTAGGTAAGGGGGCAGAGTTCACCCTAGCATTCCTGGCTAGGGGCTGGGTTGTGCATGCATAGGATGAGACTTGAAGTACCTTGCAAAAATTAGCTTCTGCGGGACTGAGCAATGAATGCATGTATGAGGGCTAATACAGTGTTAGAGCACACTCTGGCCCAACTAGACTAGAGATATCTCACTGAGCACCTGGGCATTTAACTGAGCCCTGAAAAACGACATGTCTCAGCCATTAATAACCAGATATTTTAGCCGGAGCTACATCGTAAGTCTAAGAAAAAAACTGAAATTGAGTCAACCCTAACGAAACATAAAACCAAGCCTGACAGGATCCAAAGGATATACCAGTAGTTTAACTGTTTGCTAGGACAAAATTCATTACCCTTTAAAAGAATGCAGTGTTGTCCAGAATCTCCATAACGTATCATCCAAAATATTTAATATACAATAAAAGATTATTAGCCATTTGAATAACCAAGAAAGCAAGCAGTCAAGAGAAGATCCAAATGTTGGGGTTACCAAATGCTGATTTTAAGCTAGCTATAATAATATGATCAAGAAATTAAAGGAAAAAATGGTGATAATAAATGAGTATTATCAGCAAAAATGTAGGAACTATTAGAAAGAACCAAATGTAATGTAAATTCTAGAACTTAAAGTATGTTTAAAATGAAAAATATACAAGATTGCTTTAGTAGTAGTAGATTGGGGAGTATAGAAGAAAAGGCTAGTGACATCAAAAGCAATTCTACAGAGAGTATTCAATCTGAAGAAGAGAGACAAGAGGCTGGGGAAAAAAATAAGTACAGCCTCTGTGATCTTTGTGAAAATATTTAGTGGTCTAACACATGTGTAATTGGAATGCTGTTGGAAGAGAAGACAGAGAAGGGAAGAGAAAAGATATTTGAAGAAATGATGGCCCCAAATGTCTTGAACTTGGAGAAAAACATCAACTTGCAGAATCTAGAATCTCAGCAAAATTTAAGCAGAAAAAACTTTTTAAAAAAACTACATCTAAACACATCATAGACAAGCTGCTGAAAACCAAAGATTAAAAAAAAAAATTAAAGTGATCAGAGAGGGAAAAAGGCATGTTAGATACAGGGGTACAATAACAGGAAGGATGTCAAAACTAAAATGAAGGAAGGAAGGGAGGGAGAGATGGAGGGAGGGAGGGTGGGAGGGAGGGAGGAAGGGAGGAAAGGAGGAGGGAAGGAGGGAAGGAAACTAGCAAACAAGAATTCTAGGGCTTCCCTGGTGGCGCAGTGGTTGAGAGTCCGCCTGCCAATGCAGGGGACACGGGTTTGAGCCCTGGTCTGGGAAGATCCCACATGCCGCAGAGCAACTGGGCCCGTGAGCCACGCCTACTGAGCCTGCGCGTCTGGAGCCTGTGCTCCGCAACAAGACAGGCCGCGACAGTGAGAGGCCCGC
The DNA here is from genome assembly GCF_949752795.1 of Hyperoodon ampullatus. Classification (NCBI taxonomy): domain Eukaryota; kingdom Metazoa; phylum Chordata; class Mammalia; order Artiodactyla; family Ziphiidae; genus Hyperoodon; species Hyperoodon ampullatus. The sequence goes on from NC_136923.1 coordinate 20,731,739, forward strand.
GCACCGCGATGAAGAGTGGCCCCCGCTTGCCACAACTAGAGAAAGCCCTCGCACAGAAACGAAGACCCAACACAGCCATAAATAAATAAATAAATAAAGCAAAACTGTCAAAGAAAATATTAAAAAAAAAAAAAAAAAAAGAATTCTACACTCAGGGTAAATATCCTTTACTAAGGAGAATGAACTCAAGACATTTTTAGATAAACAAAAGCTGAAAGAGTTTGTCACCAGCAGACCCAAACTTCAAGAAATGGTAAAGAAAGTTCTTTAGGCTGAAGAGGAATGAAATCAAATGAAAATTCAGGTCTACTAGAAGGAATTGAAGAAAACCAGGAATGGCAACTGTGTGGGTAAACGTTTTTTAAAATATCTATTTTTTCTTTTCCTAATTTATTTAAAAGACAGTTGACTATTTAAATACACACACTCACACACACATGCACACACATACACACAGGAACACTGCCCATCAGATTATAACATCTGTAAATGTACAGCATACAGAAATAATAGTACAAAGGTGAGAGTGTGTTAATTGCATTATATAGTTATAAAGTTACTACTTTTAACATGAAGTGGAACAATATTTACACTAACGGGACAGTAGTAAATTAAAGGATTTATACTGTAATCCTGAGGAAACAAAAATCTTCATAACCCACTAGCAAGTGTCATTCACATGTTTATTCTTATATCTTTTCTCAGTGCCAACCAAGGTCTATGTCAGTAACAGAAACTCCGTAAAGCATAAAAATAATTTGGTCAAGGTAAACAGCTTTTTTAATGGTTTGGCATGAAACACGGATAAAACTTAATGCATTTTATATCCCTGAGTGTTATTTCTTAAACCTAAACTTTTGATGAGATCTAACATCTAATAAATCCTTGAATTGGTATGCCTTGTGGTGTTAGCTGTAACTTTCTGCTGGGAGAGCCTGTGTTACAAATAAGGAATTTTCTTCTTGTTTTATTTGTCTTTACCACTGATACTTTAGACCAATGTTTATTTACTCCATGTGTATTTTTGTATCAAAGCCACATAATCTCAAAGAGAATTTTAAAATGTAAAACGTGATGGCATACATTGGTCATTAGAATGGCTACTGAAAACTTTTTCATTAACTATACTAAATAATATAGAGATTCCATTCTGTAGCAGAAAACATACTTTCGAAGGGTAAGCACTCATCCTATACTGTTTCCATCTGGACCCAATCCACCAATCCTTCAGAAAGATGTACTCTACATGAGTCCTCAAATCCAATAATCTAAGTTGGTGACTTCTCTACACACTGATTAATAGCATTTTGTGCATTATACATATAATGTCACTGTTATACAAACAATGGCAAGGGACAATGCAATGATTTTGAAGACAATCACAAAAGACTAATATGATAGCACATAATTATTTGTTAAAGAAGGCTCTAGCTTCACACATTCAATTTTATTTTAAAAGAAACAAGAAGATGAAACATATGACGATCTTGCAGGGATTTTTTTTTTTTTTTTTTTTTGGCAAAGATAGCTTTATGCTGGATAGTGTGCCCTTAAAGATTCTATTTCTGGATCGGATTTTGATTAGGAACTAGAAATACTGCTGCATGAGTCAAAATAAAGGGAATGGAATTATTACTGCTGCATGAGTCAAAATAAAGGGAAATGGATAATTCAAATTATCTCCTTTTAGCAGAGAAAACAAAAAAAGAATTTAACAAGAAAACTTGAGCCTGGAGACCACATTCCTGGGTCTGAATTATTTAGCTCATTATTTGAAATGAGCACAATAAACATAATTTGGACAGGGGATCCTTTCAATAACATGTTTATTCTCCTTGGAGCTTAGTCAAACCAGTCTGACCTCCGAGGCTGGCCAGTCACTTCTGGGCTTCATTTTGGACCATCTATTTCCAAGTCTGCTCTGCCTGGGACCCACTGGACTTAACTCCTTTTCACTTCCTATCATCCACTGTGGTTTATCTTATTCATCCCAAAGCCCAGTCTAGCTCAAGAGACTAAAACCCAGTCCAAATCAGACTCCATCACCCATATGGAGAATTCTGTGACCCAGGTACATCTCTAGGTGGGTGAATGAATGATTTAAAGGTTGGCATCAGTATGGAATACCCTAATGCAATGTCCAACCAACAGGGACACTAGTGATATACAACTGGTTCAGGATAAAGTACTTGACGCTTACTTTTATCATCTTTCCTGATGAAGTAGATGAAAAAAATTAAATACCATGCTTATTAATGTCTAGAGTTCTCATTTTAAATGATTGCTAAAACAAAGACAGGAAAGGAATTTAAAATGAGTTGTCTAACTTCAAAAAATGGCATCTTCAAAATGAAAATTAAAATTCCATATAGAAAATTCAAATAACGTCACTCACTCTTCAAGACAAAAGCCAATTCAAAGAGCAAAAGTGGGGCTTCCCTGGTGGCGCAGTGGTTGAGGGTCCACCTGCCGATGCGGGGGACGCGGGTTCATGCCCCGGTCTGGGAGGATCCCACATGCCGCGGAGCGGCTGGGTCCGTGAGCCATGGCCGCTGGGCCTGTGCGTTCGGAGCCTGTGCTCCGCAATGGGAGAGGCCACAGCAGTGAGAGGTCTGCGTACCACAAAAAAAAAAAAAAAAAAAAAAAAAAAAAAAAAAACTACAATGAGATATCATCTCACACCAGTCAGAATGGCCATCATCAAAAAATCTAGAAACAATAAATGCTGGAGAGGGTGTGGAGAAAAGGGAACACTGTTGGTGGGAATGTGAATTGGTACAGCCACTATGGAGAACAGTATGGAGGTTCCTTAAAAAACTACAAATAGAACTACCATATGACCCAGCAATCCCACTACTGGGCATATACCCTGAGAAAACCATAATTCAAGAAGAGTCATGTACCAAAATGTTCATTGCAGCTCTATTTACAATAGCCCAGAGATGGAAGCAATCTAAGTATCCATCATCGGATGAATGGATAAAGAAGATGTGGCACATATATACAATGGAATATTACTCAGCCATAAAAAGAAACGAAATTGAGTTATTTGTAGTGAGGTGGATGGACCTAGAGTCTGTCATACAGAGTGAAGTAAGTCAGAAAGAGAAAAACAAATACCGTATGCTAACACATATATATGGAATCTAAGAAAAAAAAAAAAAAGGTCATGAAGAACCTAGGGGTAAGACGGGAATAAAGACATAGACCTACTAGAGAATGGACTTGAAGATATGGGGAGGGGGAAGGGTAAGCTGTGACAAAGTGAGAGAGTGGCATGGACATATATACACTACCAAACATAAAATAGATAGCTAGTGGAAAGCAGCCGCATAGCACAGGGAGATCAGCTCGGTACTTTGTGACCACCTAGAGGGGTGGGATAGGGAGGGTGGGAGGGAGGGAGATGCAAGAGGGAAGAGATATGGGAACATATGTATATGTATAACTGATTCACTTTGTTATAAAGCAGAAACTAACACACCATTGTAAAGCAATTATACTCCAATAAAGATATAAAATAAATAAATAAAAATATATATATATAAATAAAATAAAATAAAATATATCAGTCAAAACTGAATAATATTTCCAAATTAGAAATGAATGTTATCTTCATAAAAATTCCCTCCTCAGAACTATTCTTCCAAAGGATTTAAAGTTTGCAATTTACTTAACAAATACAAATAATTGTATCACAGTAATTGCAAAAGTAAAACAAGTGGTAAGATATGTATAAAACAAGTTGAAAAATATGTATAAATCAAGAAACATCAAAGCATAAATCAAGAAAAATCAAAAGAAAAATCAAGAGTAAACCATAACCTTCAAAGTAAGAAATGTGGACAGGATTTGAGTTATATGTTGCTCTGGGGACAGATAATTAGAAACTAGTTTAGCTGAACATAAATAAAATATGTAAACATAATCACAGAATCCAAGGAGAGGCTTCATCATCACACACTCAAGGTAGGAATGGATTCTCTGCCTTAGAAATTGCACGGAAGAAGAGGTTATACAATTTGTAAACTTACAGAGATCTAAAACCATTTTGAATCTTAAAAAAAATAGTTTCTGTTGAGGAATAACATGGATACTCATATGTTCTATGATTAAAATACAACTGAAAATAAACTAGGAGGAATAATGTGATAAGCAGTGTTTCGGCTCACTCATTCTCGCCTGAACACTTGACTATTTCTTCTCATCTGGACAGTGTTTGCATCTTAGATTTCTTTAGCTCCGATGATGTCTCTATTGTTTTAAGATCACTGTGATTGTCATTTACCAAACATCTTTCTGACCCTACGAATACATAAAATTTAGATAATTTGCTTTTCCAAAGGACAATGCCCAAACTATTAAGGGCATTAGATTAAGTCTCCAATTTATGCTGAAGGGACATAAAGTGCTATAACTAGAGAAAAGAGACAACCTAAAGAAACATCGTAATCAGGTGTTTCCTATGACTTTGGGACAAGGAAAACACCACTGGTTTTTGATATGCTGGTTTTGTTTATCCAACCATTGTTAATCTATAGGTGATCATGTCCTACGCTGAGCAAGATGCATAAAATGCAGAGACAGAGGTTGAGCCCTGGGGGGTTGGGGTGGAGGTGTTTCTAACCTTGTCAGGAAGATAAGACAGGTTTACAGAAGACCACAATGGAGATGATGATGCCAGGAGTCCCAAGGGGGATCACAGAAGGGAATGATTGTTTCTACACATCAAGAAGGCTTCAATGGGGATGGAGGTGGGATTTTGAGGCAACATTCTGAAATGTTCATAACAAAAGCAGGTGAGTTCAAGAACAGCAGCATTGCAATTAGGTTAAAGGGAAAGGATAGGCACCTCGGAGAAATCTTTAAGCCACAGTTTGAAAATGATGTTATAGATTCTGACCGGTCAAGGTCTTCCTTGGCTATGTAAGGAATCTGAAATTTATCTTTTGCTCCCAGTTTTATTGTTTTTAAAAACTACGTCGATCAGTCAATTTTCACGCAAAACTGGAAGCAAAGTAGAAGAAGGAATGAAGTTGGGAAAAGAGGTGAAATGGATACAAGTCCATCAGATAACAGACAGTTTCCAGGTAAAGACATTGGAGGAGGCAAACCACTTTGGGTTAAAAAATAAAGATTATTTTTTATGATGAAAAGAGGGGATATGTGTATAGGTATAGCTGATTCACTCGGCTGGACAGTAGAAACTAACACGACATTGTAAAGCAACTGTACTCCAATAAAAATAAAATAAAACCAACAACAACATTTAGGAATGTTGGACTATTTATTATCATGCATTCCTAAGGGTTATGGGTTATGCTGTCTGCTGTTAACCTTCTGTTGAAAACTACTATCTTTGCCTAAGAATCTAATGACAAATCCTCTTTGGAATGTGATTCCAAATTCTTTTGGGAATACCTGCAGACTCTCAAAAGAACGTGAAATGTTTTCTTGTTGTCTATAAAATGTTAGAAAAACTTGCCTTTTGAAACAGCAGCTGCAGGGTGAACTTCTAGAAAATAAACCCTGAGAGGTTTCTCTTCCTTTTCTCTTAACCCAAATAGCCTACGTATATTTTTCAATCTCTTCTTTCTACATCCTTAATATTAACTGTAAGTGATGAATGGCGGGTGTGGAAAGAAGGAGACTGGAGAAACTCCATCCATTTGAAAAGAGTTCCTTCTTTTCACCCTGTTTTGCAGAGTGTCATTTTAAATAAGTGCTGGCCTGGAGAAGGTTTTTATTGTTTTGAACCACAGGCTTTACATTACCTTAAAAAAAAAAAAAACTCTCAGCCGCAAGTTGGATGCTTCTGGCAGCAATACAAATCTAGCACCACCCAGGGAGGGAGCGTATTTGCTTCTTCGCTCACTTCTAGCAGGGCAGAGGAATGCTGGACATTGAGAGACAAGAAGGGAGGCTGCCCAGAGCATCGGCACGCTGCTCCCCTGTCCCACGCCTTGGGCCTCCTCCCTTAGGAACAAACAGGTAAGTACACCGAGCTGCTGATGCAAGTGGGGCATCCTAGCTCACTGCGATCAAGCCATGGAGGAAGTCAAGAGCAATGTACTGAGAATGCCTAATAGGTCTCAACACCTTCAGGAAGCTCAGCTTGGCCTGGCTGAGGTCATAAGGTTCTCCTACCCAGCACATTGCTGAAAAGTCCTTTGGTGTTTATTAGTCTTTCTAGCTTTGCACGTCACTTTGCAGCATGCTTTTCTCTAGGCTATTAAGAAATGCATTAGAACAGCCACTGAATGTTTGGGTTTTGACAAATCTGGGGCTACTTGTTCATCTGTTTTCCTTTCGTATTCAGAAATCAGAGCTTACAGCAATCTTGACTGCTGAAAAGTGAAATATCATCTAAAGTTTCGTTTTCAATGTCAGTGTTGTAAAATACTATACATGGATAAAATGTAAGACTTAACGCTAGACAGGAAGCTGAAAAACTACAGAGATAAAATGTTCCTATAATATGATAGTCGTCTCTAAATATAAGGCTCCGTGTTATAAATTTGGGTTCTTAATGAATTTTTTATATAACCAATTCTGTTTCCACTTAGATGTCAGAAACTGAGCTGGAAAAGATAAAAGTCAGAACAGCTGAGCATTTTGAAAATGACAAAAATAACATTTCTTGGTTGAAGGAAGGTAAGTCCTCTTGCTGTTGATTTTCTATCAATGTGAGAATTGTGCTTTTGTTTATAAGCAAAAAAGAGTGTGGAAGAAGGAAGAAAAATGTCCCAGCATTTCAAATGACATTAATACTTCTGATTTTCTTTCTTTCTTTTTTTTTTTTTGGCCTAAGTGGTAGTTTGAGGGTGTTTAGTATTGAAATGCTTTTTGTATTCCTTAGACTGCAGAGGTCACTCAGATGATTTTATGGGTAAGAGGATATACATTTTCAATTCAAATACACGTTACCTGTGAGGTTCTTGTTGTGCTGGAGAATTTTCTCCCTTGTAGCCAGGAAGATGAAATAATTTGAGGACAAGTATTTTGTAAATAATAATCACAGAAAGGAGTGCAGGCTGTAGGAAGTCATGTCTACAAATAGAATTGCCATTCACTGCAATTACAGAAACCACCTTCCCCCGGGAGAGCACTGTCAGCCACAAGCATGACGTGCGTAAGATGCTTGCTTGAAATACACACACAAATCGATATGTCCTCCTCGGAGAAGTACAAATATGTGTACTTCGAAAATACATATAAACTCATGATTATTTACTAGAAGGTTTGGTTTCATAATCTTTTCTTTTTATGAACATCTTTAATGTCTTTAATCTTTTTATGAACATCTTTAAAAGGAAACCAACTTGATATTCTATCTAAATAGATAAGTTGTGTCTTTTACCTCATTTCCTGAATCTATTCCACTGTTAAAAGACAGCTCTTAAGTTGCTGCCATGCCTCCAAATTGTTTTCTAAGGTCACAGGAGACTTTAATATATATGTCAAGTAAGTTCTACAACACCAATAATAATAATCATCATAATGACATCAAACACGATGACAATGTGCATTAGTGATTATGCTGAATCATCACAACAACCCTAGGAAGCATTAATCGCTCCTAATATTCAGGTAAGAAAATAGAGTCTCAAAGAGTTTAAGTCAATTGCCTAAAATTACAAAATTAGGAAGTAACAGAGCGGGGATTTGATCCCAGACTGTGTGACTCCATAGCATACAAATTGAACTACCACCTTACACAGTGTTTCATAGAAAAGATGTTTAAGTTACTTGTCAGGACATGATCTGTGCTCAGAAAGTTTTCCTAAAGTGTTTAAATCAACACCTCCACCTTCACACGTACTCTTCCATCCACTCTTATTCTTAATCCTGCTTTACCCCATCCTCATTTTTTAACTGTTCACTTTTAAAAAAAAAGATTATTCTTCTGCCCCAGGGCCCCATAATCAAATTTAATAGCTGGAACTCATCTCCAGTGAAGACTTTATTTCAGGATAAAAGTGGGTACAGACATGTATTCTCAGAATCATTCCCTTCAAAAAGCCACAGAGCTAAGAAATTCTCTCAGTTCTTTTTATTAAACAATCTTTTAAATAGAATCTTAAAAAGAACAATATAGAAGTAAAAAAACTGAACTCAGGCTAAAGATCCCTCTGTGTTTTTCTTGAGAAGACCAAGCCCGCAAAGACAGAGAAGTTCTTCACTGTGACTTATAGTGTAGTTTATCTTATTTCTTTTGCTTCAATTGCCCATGCTATAGATGTCTCATAGAGAAATAATGACAAAAATTGATATACCAGTCATTTGTTTCCTGAAGAATTTCCATTTTAAAAAATTGTCTCCATTAAGTACAATTTAGGATTAAATTCTTATAATCTACAAAATCTAACTTCCTAGGTGACCTGTTTTAGCCCACTTGGACACTTCACTTAAGCTACACTCAAATTATTTTTACTGTATCATAAAAGGGATTCGAGCCAGATGCAAGATGACAACATCTTAATTGGGAATTACCAGGATGAGTTAGTTTTTGAACATAAATTTTTTTTTTTTTTTTAGTGTTAAGAAAAAGGATCTATGTTGGCTTTTTTTTTCTTTTTCTTTTCTTTTTAAAGCAAGCTGGTGCAATGGGAAGTGCAGAGGATTTAAAGTCAGGCAGGTGAAGGTTTAAATTTTCAGCTCGGCTGTTTACTAGCTGTTTGGCTGTGCCATGTTGCTTAACCTCTCTGAGCTTCAGATTCCTTAGCCAAGGACTATAACACCTACTTTGTGAAATTATGGGGGGGAGAGATCTTATTACTTTTGTGTCTTTCTTTCCTCTTTAAAGCATGATTCAAAATAATATAACGTTTTTTTGAGATCCTGGTTCACACTTTGAACAATCTGCACTAGTACCAGCGCTGTATATTTTAATAGCTTTGTCAACAGAAAGGACCTCTATAAAGATGCAAAGAGGCAGTTTATTTGGGATCTTAGAATTGCAATTTGGGGAATCACAGATTCCGGGGGAATCACAGATTCTGGAGGAATCCAGAATAGTGTCTCAACAGAGGAAAACGGGCAGGGGGTTTTATGGAAAAAAGGAGGAAGTTCATGCAGGCTTAGACAAGTTGTTTAACAGTGATTTGGATTGGAGGGTAAATTTGTTCCATATATACAACTGGGTTATCAAGCACGTCTCATCCCTTACTAGGGAAAGATAGGGTTTCCTAGTCCAAAGAAAGTCCAGTTCTCAGCATTATTGTTTCCTTTTGGCAATTCAGCAACTATTCAGCAGCTTTATTTTTGAGTGTTCAGCCAAAGTTCAGCATGGACAGCAAACACAGAGGTCCTTCTTGACGCTTCAGTCATTCCTGCCATTGTTTCTCTCACAGCATTTTATATAAATTCCTTCCCGTGGTCCCTACAACCATTTGGTGTGCAGTAGTATTGTCCCATTTTACAGATTAAAAGACCGAGGCTCAGAGAAACTAGATCTTGCTCAAACTCACAGAGCTGTTAAGTGGCAAACTGAATCTTGAACCCAAATCTTCCAAATTCTGTTCTTTGCCTTAAACCACTTTGTCACAATGCCTTCTCCAACAGTTATCAGTATCTGAAATTTATCAACCCCCCTCCCCCTTAAAAAAGAAAAAGAAATACAGTCATCCCTCAGTATCTGCAGGAGGATTGGTTCCAGGACCTTTTGCAGATACCAAAATCCAAGGATGCTCAAGTCTCTTACACAAAATGGCATGGTACAGTCAGCCCTCTGTATCCACAGTTGCAGAACCCACAGACAGGAAGGACTGACTGAAGAGACTGGAAAGTGGTTCAAAAGTTTTTTGCATGACGAGCAAAAGTAATTGCTTCTCCCGTCACAGTGCCTCTTGCCTCCCTCTGCAATTCCAGCTGGATACTGGCCACGTTTAAAACATAGGGAATCACAGCACTGCCCTATTAGGGTTGCAGCAAGCACTCGCTGGCATAATCTACATAAACCACTGAGCACAGTACCTGACCTCAGAGTGAGCATGGGACCAACAGGAGTTAGCACCACGACTGTCAACCTGAGTACTGATACTCTAACTTCTCACCTTCAAACATTCAGTCAATTTATCCAATTCGAGTCAACATTTATTAACAGCGGTATCACTGGAGACAAGGCATGAGCATAACAGAGAACAATTTTAAAATATGAAAGAAGGAAAGAAACACAGCCCTGCACTCAAGAATTTTATCGAATTGTTCTGCTTTCCCCTGAAAGGTGAAGAGGTTCTTATTTGCCTTCTACTTTCTCTCCTATGGACCATGGGCCTGATGGCCTCGGCAATGGTGTCAAAGAGCTGCTTAAAGCAACATCCAGAGCTTTTATTAACAATTAGGGTAAATGGTGTTTAAGAAACGCACCAATAAACCTGAAAATGCACCCGGAGTCAAGTTAACTGAATCCTATTTTACCTTCTATCAAACTACCTGGCAATCTTGTACCATTATTCGTCATCTTGCCTTTAAATTCCTGACTTCTCAAATTTTAGATTGATCAAATTCTTGGGTCCCAACTTAAGGAATTCAGGAGGATACAGGTGGAGCCCAGATAAATGGTTAAGAGCAAGTAACACGAAGTAACATGTTCAGGGACCATACCTGGGGAAACCCTGTTTTAAGAAAATCAGAGAAACAAAATATGATTGTGAAATATGCACCAGGCAAGATGAACTGTACTGTGTAACTGTGGACCAAAGTGGTCTAGAAAGGCCAGTCTTGAAGATGGTCATCCTCTATTGGCACAGGTGAAGAGGAGTAATGCTGGGTGCAAATCACAGGCTGCATGATGCCCGCTTTGGCACTAGGGAAATGGGCATTTGGACTAGTTACCTGCGTATGGATTAACACAAAACAAGGAGGCCAGAAAGACTGAGTTCCAACTATAGGTTAAGTCGTTAGTTGGACATGGGTTCTAAGTTGTCACTGCAGGTCTGAGGTCAGGGACTAATATACTGAAGCGTCATTTAAATCTGTAACTGGAGTGCAAAGTGGGATTAGGCAGGCAGAGGAAACTTTAAGGCAAGGGGGATGTTGATGGCTAAGACAGCAATGCATTCAGTAGCCCTGAAGTGAGGACAACACGACCAGCATGAAAGTCATAACAAGGAGAAGAAAATAGGCCCATACGTGAAAAAGGTTACAAAGGAAAAATTGATATAACATAGAAATTGGGGGGGGGGAATTACAGGTGGAATAAGATGGCATGTAACACCCCATTAAACCAGGGAGCATTCTGGGTAAGCATTTCAGTGCTCGTTCCTTACACTATTTGATAGGGAAGAGAAACATCAGAATGAAGGGATGGAAGCCTTTAAATTGTTGCCATCTGCAGTTTAAAATCACAGCATCACCAGTGTTTGAACTGCACACGATTTCTTAGAGTGTCTCCTGATTTTTCAGGAGAAAGTGGATTTCTATATGAAATCTCCTGATTTCTAAAGGTTAAATAATAACAATTAACAACAACAAACAACAATTACAAGAAAGGGCCATGCAGAACAAATGAAACCAGGTTCTGTGAGTCTATTTCAGCCCATGGGCTACCAGTGTGTAACTTCTGTTCTAAGAGCTTGTATCTCTTAACAAAATCTAGTACAATTTCCTAAAAACTGGTTTTCCATAAATATATATATATATATACACACAAAGTCAAAACAATGGTGTGACCTAAAAAGTGTGAAGTTAAGCAGATCGAAATAAAACCGTTTGTCCTTCAGAAGACTAGCTCTCTGTAACGGTTTTAGTGGAGCAGTCTCTTTATGAGTGTAATAAATAGAGGGAAGAATAAAATTATCCCAAGTTACAAGTGTGCCCTCAATGTACGAAGCATAGTTTTATAATCTTCTAACCTGATGCTGACTCGGTCCCATACCTGCTACACTGGGTGGGCCCCAGAGGGAAAATTCATATTAGAGAAAATACTTGATTTTTAAAAAATGGCCAGGGGGTGGGGACAGGGAGAGGGCAATGAATAAGCTTTCTCTCACTTTCCAAAAAGGTCAGGAAGAAAAGAGCCTGGGAGTTGAGAATTCTGTAGTAACTCAGAACAAACTACAGATCCTTTTCTGTAAGCAGTCACATGGTGACTACTGTCTTTGGTGATTTCAAAATTATTATTTAGAGACATTTTAAAGGAGACTTCCCTAAACTTATTTAGTATTGATGTAGAGGAGTCAAGTCACCAATGAGCTGGCATCTTGAATACAGTGGTTATTATTTAATCAAAATTCAGGAGTATTAGAGACTGATATTCCAAGATACTGGAAAACATCCAAGAGGTCCAAAAAGCCATGTTACACAAATTTCCTTCTCAATATAATGCAAAACCTCAAATCCATAACACAAAAATCCCAGCTCATTCTTTTTTTTTAGTTTTTTTTTTTTTCAATTCTAGAAATAGTTGTTCAGTGTTTTTTTTTAATATTTACTTATTTGGCTGTGCCAGGTCCTAGTTGCGGCACATGGGATCTTTAGTTGCGGCATGTGGGGTTTAGCTCCCTTTACCAGGGATTGAACCCAGGCCCCCCGCATTGGGAGCTCGGAGTCTTAGCCACTGGACCGCCAGGGAAGTCCCCCCCAGCTCATTCTTGATTCAGGTTTGTTTGCAAATGAGATAGAGAAAGTATAAATCTTACATTTATTGACATTCATAAATTCACTCAATTTCCCTTGATTCTAAGTGAAGACAGTTCACTTTGTTTGCTCAGAAAAATAGTTTCAGATCTTGAGCATTAAGACAATTCCAAAATGCATACTTTATACAATTCCACAAGCATTTGATGAAGCTCCTCTTGAATTCACAGATAACATATTAGGCGAAGAAACAAAGATGTCAAAAAAATGAAAACACCACAGGTTTGGCCCTCAAGGAACTCATGTATTTCAGTGCTTTATTATAATGACTAAATATTAATCCATGCTAATTCGCTTATTCAGATAATTTTCATTTTTAAAAGGGCTACTTTTGTGTGTCTAGCTTAAAAATTAAGCCACACTAACGCCTATTTTAAATTGTTAATTTCCACCAATAGCATATCTTAGTTTCCTTTTACTATGTACACACAGGAAACAGAATCATTAGCTCTTGTTTCTGAGGTCTCCATGAACTTGTGAAAATGTGTTACCTAATAACCAAAATACAGGTAAGAAGAAGGTAATAGTCAAATAGAATGTTGTGCTGTTTTTAACCAGAGCTGAAAGGCGAAATTATATGTGAAAATATGTCCTCGCAAGTCACATAAAGAAGTAAAATAAGCACAAGATAATTTCACAGGGTAATTGTTTTGAAGCTTTACAACAAGATGATGTGATAGAAATTGGTGTGGGGAACTGTCCTTGAGAATCAGTGGTCAGAGAAGTTCTGAAGGAGAGAGATTTGAGTGGAGACTTAAATGACAAGAAGAAGCCAGCTGTGCAAAAATCTGGGAAGAGCATTCCAACAGGAAAAAGATCCTGTTTAAAGATAGTATGGCTCAGAATGGCTGGATGAGAAGGAAGGAAGGAGGAAGAAAGGGAAGGAAGAAAAAAAAGGAAATGAGGGAGTAAGGAAGGGAAAGAGGAAGAAAAGGGCTCAAGTTGCAAATAATGTAGAACCTTGCTGGTCACAGTCAGGAATTTAGGTGTTTTTCCTTAATTTGAATTAGAAGGCACTGCAGATTCTAAGCAGGGGAATAAAAGGACTCATTTATACTGGATGTGGTAAAGAGCGTACTCGGAAATAAAACAGAAGACACTGCAGTTAACCAAGCAAAAGATGGTAAGTGGGATAGGATAAAACTGTGAAGGTGAAAGAGGTAGAATAGGATTCAGGACCTATTTTGGAGGTAGAGCCAACTGAACTGGCTGGTGCCCTGGTGTGGGTCAACAGAAAGAAGGGAGGCAAGGCTGACTCCTGGCTTGAGACACTGCATGATGGTAATGCTGCATGAAGAATAAGAGAGGGCTTCCCTGGTGGCGCAGTGGTTGAGAGTCCGCCTGCCGATGCAGGGGACACGGGTTCGTGCCCTGGTCCGGGAAGATCCCACATGCTGCGGAGCAGCTGGGCCCGTGAGCCATGGCCGCTGAGCCTGCGCGTCCAGAGCCTGTGCTCCGCAACGGGAGAGGCCACAGCAGTGAGAGGCCCACCTACCGAAAATTAAAAAAAAAAAAAAAAAAAAAAGAATAAGAGCAAAACTGACAGGAGATGGGAGAATCAGAAGATCTGGGTGGGTCAGGTTAAGTGTGAAATGCTGAAGATAATCCCCGTGAAGATTATCAATTGGGCAACAGGATATATGAGATCAGTGCCCAGTTTAAGTAACGCTGACAGGGAAAGCTGGCTAGAGATTTTGCTTTAGACCCGAAGATTGAGAAAGCATCTACTGATGGGAGAGCACAGGAAATGAAATACAATTTCAAGTAGAAATACAATTTCTTTCAAGGCAGGAAAGAACATGGCATGTGCCATGAAGTGAACAAAAACAAGAAGGGCTGGAGCATCTTGACCCAAAGGAAGGTTGGCATTTGATGAGTGCGGGGAGTTTGCCCAGGAACCAAGCCTCAAGCCTTTCAGAGACCTTGGTCAGTCAGCATCTTGGATTCCAATGAACTCTCTACCCTGGAAATGCCTACTAGAGATATATTTTATCTTGTAGTAAAATATAACCCACTGCATTCTATTCTCAAAAGAAAATTAGGTAAAGGACTATGAAAGGATAACATACTACTTTCAAGATCTAACAATGATAAAATGAAGCTTTAATAGTTTGTATTAGTTCTCCAGAGAATCAGAACCAATAGGATAGGTAGGTAGATAGACAGATAGATAGATAGAAGATAGATGAATGGATGGATAGATAGATAATAAAGGATTTATTATGAGGCACTTGTTTATACAATTATGGAGGCTGAGCAGTCCCACGATCTGCTGTCTGGAAGCTGGAGGCTCAGGAAAGCAGGTGGAGTAGCTCCAGGCCAAGCCCCAAGTTCTGAGAGCCAGTGGTGTAAATCCTGGTCCAAGTAAGGAGTTCTGAGAACTAGCGGTTCTGATGTCCACGGGCAGGAGATGGACGTCCTAGCTCCAGTGGAGACAGAAAATATGCCCTTCCTCTTTCTTTTTGTTCTATTTATCCCTTAACCCACTCTGGAAAGAGATTTTCTCTAATCAGACTATCAATTCAAGTGCCAATCTATTCCCTGAAATAACTTCATGTACACACCCAGAAATAATGTTTTACCAGCTCCCTGGGTATCCCTTAGCCCAGCCAACTTGACACATAAAATTAATCATCACATCGTTTTTGAGAGGAAAGTAACAGATACTTTTTCTAGTTAAATAAATGAAGAGCAGTATTTATTGGAAGGCTGGGAGTCAGTTTGCAGTCTACAAGGAAAATTCAGGTCCAGGATGGACAGGAAGTAATCTAGCTCTGGTGATCCAGATAGCAAGATTTAACAATATATTCAGGTCACCATTCCTGAAACATTAGCTCCACACACTTTTTCTGTCCTCTCATCCTCCTGTACTCAAGACTCCAAATCTCAAGGAAGAAAGCTCAACAGATTTGTCCATGAGTCCCCATCCTGGCTAGGCAGGGCAGGAAACCGTGACTGACAGCGCCACAAGGCTACGCATAATGGGGGAGAGATGTTTCTTCAGAAGAAATTCAGTATGCTAGCACCAGAATGAAAGGAGAACAGATGCTGTGTGGCTTCCAAATAATGTCTACTCTACGAGACAGTACCCACGATTTTCAGTGCTTTGCTCCACAAGGGATAATATTTTCTTAAGAACCTGACATGTGCTGCTGATGGAACACTGAACATTTCAGGAAGTAGCGTATTTACTTTAAATGTATTGGTCTTCTACCGAAGTTCAAATGTCAGAATCATTTTCTTTCTCTGATAACCTTATTTTATGTTGAGAAAGTCCAGTAAAAGATGAGATCTGTGTTCTCATAGGTCAACAAATTAAATTCACATGGCACATCCTACAGCTGATGGTTGAAATTTCTTTCCAACTAAGCCTATAAAGTGGTAAGTTCATTTCTTATAAAATGATGATGTTGATCCCAACGGAATGGAAGGCCTAGAAGATGCCATGTCAGCCTTGAGACTATGACCAGATGAATTCATCAGTGCAAAGTCCCTATAAGTTGTTAAACAGCAGATTTAAACACTCTCTTTCAATGATGATAGGGCAGTACATCAAATCCAGAATGATCTTAGCTCACCATTATTAACTGCAATTTTATGAACTCGGAGTGAAGCCATCTGTAGAAACTGGGAACCAATCTTTCCTGTCTCAACAGGAAAATGAAAGTTGTAGCTAACTAGAAACTTCAAGAGATTTACTCGTTTCAACTGAGATTTTTCAGGAGACTCATTTTCCTCTATGTCACAACAGCTGTTGGTGTGATTCACTTAATCAACATTAGTATAAAGAGCAATCTTATAGGGAGAGAAACAGTCCCCTATGTTCTATGGCTCAGGAATAAGGACATTCCATTTCTTGTAAATTCCACAAAGAGATACTTTATTTTTATATGATTATGGCCCATTTCTTTCAGCTTAGGAACAGCATGTAGAGGGAATATACTCTCTAATAAAACGTACCTGCGCTAGGTGTGCACCAGACCATTAGTACAAAAAGGAATGTGAAGAGAGCAAATGAAGACATCAGTCTACAGACATAAATCACTTCAACCATTTTAGCCATTATTTAAGCCTGTCGAAATGTAAATGCGCAGCAAAGACAAAAAGCAAGGGCAATGACATAGTTTTGCCAGCGTATAACTTCAAGAAAAAAGAGAAGGGATAACTCCTAGAGGCATAGTATTAAATAAGACATCAGGCAATTTCTCCTCTTGAGCTGAATTTCCACACTAGTATGGATTTGAAAAGACACAGCTACCTTGCAGAAGGTAAGAAAGGTGCTTCATGATGTCTAATCTCAAACAACTGACAATAGGAGAGGAAAATCTGCATTTTAGCTCCTTCATTTGCTGATTTTATTTTCTTTATTATATTTAGAATATTCAGCATTATAGACTGGAAACCAAATTTCTCCCAGAGTTGACAAAAGATATATGTCAACACTAAAACATCCTGAATGTAAATTTCATTAAAATATGTAAAGTTTCTATAAATAAACTCTTCTGAAGAAAAAATTCATCAAAAATTATATTCCATCTACGTTCAATAAAAAAAAGAAAGATTCCACTCTATACACGTGTCTTAAAACTAATTTCTTAGACCACTATATGAAAACTCAGATTGATAAGACAAAGTATTCATACCATAAAAGAGGCATTTGTTTTGCAAAATAATATACAATTAAGTAGACCAAATCAACGAATGTTTTGATTTCCTGCAACGCAATGACTTAACACAAATAATATGTCATGATTCTTGGGCCCAAGGAACTTATAATTCAGTTGGAGAAACAAAATATCAACAACATATCCTGTGTGCCAGGATTCAGACAAGAGCAAGCTTTTCAACTTTATATGAAATATAGTACAATGTGCACAACCAATTTGGATGGAACTTTTCAGTATCATTCTCTCACACACCAAACCATACGGGTATACCTAATTCCTCAGATAAAGATTTCTCTTAAGATTAAAACAGAGCTTGTTGGTTTGCTATATATTTAATGGATTTAGCAGATTTCGGCCAAAACAACTGCACTAAAGATTCCCTTGAAAACAGGATTCATTTAAAAATATTAACTTAGATTTCTTACATAGTCTCTTAAAAGAAAAGAACTTTTTGTAAATATTCTTCAATTTATTACCCAGCCCTTTTTCTTAAAAGAAAAAAGAAAAGAAAAACAACTGATGTCCACATTTTAAAATGAGGAAAAACTATAACATGAAGAGATAAAGATACTTAATAAATAGTAAGGGAGTTCACTTTTCCAAGGGAAATTCTAATGTGAATGACTTATTTAGTGAAGAGGGAAAACTGCATTAAGGACTTTAAAAAAAAAAATAACAACACAACTTGGAGGCAAAATATATTCATAGGTCATGAATGCACTGGGGTGTCCAATACACTGTTAAACCTCTAAATTCTGTAGGCCAACAACCATTAATTAAGAAGCTACCCTCAGGCCTCTGGATTCTAGGACAAATTACGAAGTCTGAGTTCTAAACTCAATTCATCACTTCCTCTCTAACAGAAGAATGTACTCGTTGCTTCAGTTTTACTTAAGGACATCAGTCTTGTCTTGTAGTCCCCTAGCAGCTAGGAGAAATAACTTGTTCTCATCACTTCACAGGTTAACAGTGCTAACTGGAAATCGAATTTAATTTGTAAAAACACTGAACAGGGAAAAGTTACATGGTTAAGAATTATATATATAATTATATATTACATACATATAATATACATAGTTATATATAATACATATGTATATGGAACAAAATATTTTATTCCATCCTTCTCTCTGGCCTTCTAACAATATATTTATTGACTATCTTCTCTTTGTAAGACAACATAGTAGCTTCTTAGGAGAGAATCAGACATAAATAACACTCTAGGTGCCCGCAATCAGTGTATATGTGATATTGCAGAGGCCGGTAGTAGTTAAGGAAACTGCACCATAAGCCAACAGATTTAATAAAGCAGAACTGTTAAGTATTAGATTGCTAATTGCTCAAGGGCATGGGTGTATCCAGCTTATTTACTTCTATATTTGAGCATCCAGATAGCCCCTGGAACAGAGCAGATGCTCAAAAGTGATATGAATAAATGAAAGAATACATAAGTAAATTCCAAAGATGATATGATACTCAGAAGTGATATATGATATAAGAAAGAACACATCTACAATTCAGAAAAATCGGGGATGTGGCTGGGCTATAAATCATAAGTAGAGTAGGCAGTAGCATTACAAACTGATGGAATACTATGGTCTAAAGTGGAGACAGGAAAGTCTGGGGTGTTCAGAGAACAGTAGTTATGTTTTCCTGGGTAAAGGGTATGTGTGTGACAGTAGGAAATAAACATTGGCTCTATCATGAAGGACTTTTAGTACTAGGCTGAAGAGCATATTTGGAAAGTTCTAGGACAAAGAGAAGCTATCAAATGTATCTGGGCTGGGGGTTGGGAAGGCGGACAGGACCTAAAGATGGCAGAAAACTCTGTGCTTTAGAAAACATTTGTGATTTGAGCATCTTTATTTAACTGGATTAGAAGCATATAAATTGAGGGGAAGGGTAGAAACAGAGTGTTGCATCCACAGATGAGAAAGAATGACTTCTGCACTGGGCTACTGGTTGCCAGGACAATGGGAACAAAGGGACTGGCACCCAAGAGAGTGCTGGCCCCAATGCCTTGGCCATGGACTAGATGTTAGAGGGTAAGAGAAGGAGGAGTTGTCAGAGATTCTAGAAAACCTCAGGGTTGAAACTGGATTGCCTGTGTGTGTGTGTGTGTGTGTGTGTGTGTGTGTGTCCCCTTATGTAAGTAATCTGTTTCAGAAAAATTAGAAAACGCAAATGGCAAAAGATTACTCCAAATCTTAACACCTAGGGGTAGCCACTGTACATCTTTCCTTATATGTTTTATATGTGTACCAAAGTGTATATACACACACTAGTAAATTTAATGAAATTTGATTATGCAATATAATTAATATTGTGCTTTTCTTACTCATAAATGAATGTCAATACCTTTTCAGGTTAACAAATACAGATTTATAGCACCATGTCAATGGCTATACACATAGTACTCCATTACTGAAGTCAAAAACTATATGTCAACATTTCCTTACTTTCGGATATTTAGGTTGTTTCCAATTTCTTGCTTTGAAATCTCAAAAGAATACACTACAGCATCTATTGCAATTTCCTTTTAAACGGATTAACCAGAAGCACCTTGTGCATCCTCACACCTTATCTTTGGTTGTCAGGGAACCGTATGCAACGTACTGCACATCAGTGCTTCACTTTATGTTCATAACAGCCATGCTCAGGAAGAAAGTAAAGGTCAGAGAAATTTTAAAAATGAGGTCTAAAGTCACACAAGTAACAGATCACAGAACCAGATCTCAAACCAGGCATGCTGATCCTAAATCCAGTGTCTGTTCACCATAGACTCTGCTCTGAAATATACTTGAAGGTAGATAACCAATAATCCCTCACCTGCACTCATTATGACAAATAAAATTAAAGAAAACTGAAAAAGTTTGGGGAAGCCTTGTGGATAATGTATCTTTATTTTTTTATTTTTAATTTTTTTTAATTTATTTATTTTATTTTTGGCTGTGTTGGGTCTTCGCTGCGCGCGGGCTTTCTCTAGTTACGGTGAGCGGGGGCTACTCTTTGTTGTGGGGCACGGGCTTCTCACTGCCGTGGCTTCTCTTGTTGTGGAGCACAGGCTCTAGGCACATGGGCTTCAGTAGTTGTGGCACACAGGCTCAGTAATTGTGGCTCACGGGCTCTAGAGCGCAGGCTCAGTAGTTGTGGCACATGGGCTTAGTTGCTCCGTGGCATGTGGGATCTTCCTGGGCCAGGGATCAAACCCGTGTCTCCTGAGTTGGCAGGCAGATTCTTAACCACTGTGCCACCAGGGAAGCCTGATAATGCATCTTTAAACCTCTAATTCATTTAGTTGGATTCTCTAAACACCTGTCTTTAGCAAAGACATGGTGATTTAAATGGGAAAGAGGACTTAGTTATGACATTAGGCAAAGATTCAGAAGCCAACTTATCTACAGACTGTAGTGATTAAATAGTTCAGAATGAATTACAACATTGTAATATTGCTGCATTCATATTTAAGAGATAAAAGTTGGAGTTCAGTTCCCATAATATCCAGTCATTTAAGACACAAGAGAGTTAATCATGTTAATATCTTCCCACTGATGTTGGCTAACTAAAGAAAAAATATGGCTGATGGAGGAGGGAAGTGGAAATCTTATTTTGTTTGCTGACCTTTCTGAAACGAGCACTTGAAAATAAAACATATCACATCAAAGTGTGGGGGAAAAACAACTCCAGCGGCAGAATCAGCCATGATCAGATTAAGAAACAGCAATATATTTTTGCATGGCTAATAAACAGATCAAAAACCTGCAGACCTAAGGATATTTGGATGCCAAATCTAACTTTAATTTTCAAATATCCTTATCTGGTCTTACCATCTCTCCAGCAAGAAAATTACATTACACATAGCCCTGCTTTCTCATATTCAGCAAGTAGCATCCCACGGTCAACCTTAGATGTGACCTTAATTTTCCTTGCTATATTCAGAATTTTTAGAAATTTGTCCCCTTAAATCTTTAAATAGTAGGATTTAGCAAAGAATAAAAGACACCATTCTGTAAAAGCTTGAAGCCAGAAACAAACACAATGTACTGCAGACATGATGGATACTTCATCCATTGTATTTTTCAACCATAAATTAAATTCCATTGTACTTTGGTGATCAGAAGCCTGCTAGTTTACAATAATAATATTTTTAGTTAAAATTATAAATAACGCTATTTTTTTAGGTAATCCAATGACACTTAACAAATTACCTGAATTCTTACCATCTACCCCACCAACGTAAAACAACAACAATAACAAAATGCTTAGGGGATTTTAATTTCTCATTTCACATAATGGAGGAAAGTGAGTCAAGTATTTTCCCACCCTCTAAGAAGTTTAATGCAACTCCAAGAACTCTGATTACACAAATACACTTTCTGCTCCACAAGGCACCCAGACATACGCCATGAAAAGCATTCTCATTTCTGTCTAACCAATTGAAACTACAGTGATTATATGAAATTGGCATTAGTAATAAGAGAAGCTAAATGAATAACTTGAGGGTTAAACAGAAGTAGAGTCTAATTACAGCCCTCTAGTGGCTCAAATATCTAAACTGTTCATTTTCACCAAGACATCTAGTCTCTGTGGTCTGAAGCAATTTTCTTACAACCTTTATCTAAACTTTGCCTAGCATATTCAAGTAAACAGGTTGGATCTTTGGTTCTTTTGCTTTGTTTCTGTAAGGACTCATTTTACAATAACCAATGACTCAGAGTCAGACAAAATAATTTGCACAATTATTAAAATTGTCCAATATTAAATTCAACAAGGAGAGAATTGTGCTTAAATGTAAATTTTATTTGTCCTCTTTTTTAAAATAAGCAGAGACCAGAGAGAAATAGGTTTGTGTCATTTCAGATTTCCATAAGGAATAATATATACACTAATTAGTCAATCAAAAACCACTGGCAAAACCATAATATACTGGGGGTAGGGGTTGGAGAGGAGGGTATTGGACCAAAGCCTGGCAATAGGCTAGACCAGAGAGGCAGATCACAGTGTACTTATTAACTATGTGAAAGAAGTTACTTGAAGGGCAATGGAAAATATTAAACAGCCTTAAACACAGAGAGACCATTATTAGATTTGCCTTTTTTAAAGACCACTCTGGCAGCAGTGTGGTTGGGAGAGGCGGAAAGCAGATAGAAGGGTTCTGCTGTAGCCGAAGTAGAAATTTTTTAAACGACAATATGAATGAGAAGAGAAAATATGAGGATTCGTTGAAAATGACAATTGTCAGGACTTCCTGGTAACTTGGTTCTGGGGATGAAGGAGACAGACGTCAAAGACAGAATGCAAGTTGCTGGGTCAATTACCAAGCTCTTTGCTCAGTTGGAAACACAGGAACTGTAGTGTATCATTCACTTGCTGTGAGTTACATAACTAAATGGGTTTGGTTTTTTGTTAATTAGCTTAATTGAAGAAGTATGTCAACCAATGTCCAGGTGTTAGAAGTGTTGGGATCTAGAAATTGGAGTTGACTATTTCTTGGACTTCGGTTAACTAACATGAATTCCATCATATTTTCTGGTGGGCTCTGGGTGCAGAAGTTAATAGGGAGGAAGCAGCATGTTTAGAGTTCTTTCAGTCTCTTAGGGAGACAATAAGCTGAAGATCTGGAGAGGGAAAACAGCATAGGGTTTTAGTGAAGCTTCATGGCCTTTTATGTTTTAAATTTCAAGTTGTTCGGGGGCTTATGGGAAAAGGAA
Organism: Hyperoodon ampullatus; assembly: GCF_949752795.1. Classification (NCBI taxonomy): domain Eukaryota; kingdom Metazoa; phylum Chordata; class Mammalia; order Artiodactyla; family Ziphiidae; genus Hyperoodon; species Hyperoodon ampullatus. The sequence continues at coordinate 20,754,756 of NC_136923.1, forward strand.
ATCTAAGGTTGTAGTAGGTATAAACTACTCATTCATTTTCTCTTCACCTTATTACAAAGTAAAGAAAATGTTTTGATAAACAAGGCTTTCACCCTTTCCCCATCAGTAAAAATACTGCTGCTTGGAATGAAATCTAAGATGTAAAACAGATGTAGAATTCTGTTGATGTCTTTAACAAGGTGATTCACACATTAAACACAGTCTTAAATGGGGTACACAGAGGCTGTGAGGTTTGCAAATCAAGCTTGTTTCTATTTTTACACATAATTTACCTTTGTTGTTTCCATTAAGGTGAAAGAATATAAGGAGCAGGTATGAGGAGCAAAGAGAAGATAAATAGGGGGCATGTGTTTTTTTATCAAACCATACTTAGTTTCATTAAGTAAGGCCCATATCAACAACAAAAATGCAGCAAGATATTCAACATGATGATCAAGAGGTATCATGGATCAAAAATACAGCACTTTAAAATATTTCCATTGCAGTATTTATACCATTGGGAATGATGCTGTCAAGAGCCGAGTCTTTGGAACCACACTGACCTGTATTTAAAATCTGGTTCTACTCCTAATTAAACAGTAATCTTAGTCAAATCACTTAACATCCTTGAGCTTCAGTTTCCAAAGCTATAAATCAAAAATAATAAAGGCTGCATACACAGTGGATTGCCTACCCAACATCCGTTTTCCCCTTGTTCTAAGGAACCTCAATTTTGTTCAGAAACCCACCTATTTCATCACAGCCATGCATTTCCAGGGAGGCTGGCTCTATCAACAGTCCCAGGAGTGAAATGAATTCTGATTGGTTTAACCCAATCATGGTGGTCCCAATCGCCCTTACCGGTAATTGTTTTAGACAAGTTTGTGAAATAATTCAGGACAATGAGACGTGAATCTGCTGGAGACTTTTGGTAGAGGTTTTTGTTTTGTTTTATTTTGTATAAGGAAAGGTGAGTTGATTGCTTTGTTTATTTGTTTGTTTGTTTATTTATTCAGTTTTGTTCAGGTTTTAGGTTTTGGGGGACCCGAAGGAAGTTTACAAGAAAGGTTCTTTCCACTTTTGGATGCTGTTGAGTCTTTATGTGACGCCTGAAAGTGGGAAGCCACCTTATGGTCCTAAAGGGAAGTCAGCCTAATAATAAAGTCATGCGTCTGACCTAATAAATTAACACAGGGGAAAAAAAGGAAACAAAAATCTTACGAGTGTTGTCAAGCAGTTGAGGTAATCAGCCCTTGAGCCAACCTACCTCTGAAATTGACATGTGAGAAATAAATGACCTTTTTTTTAGGCAAGTTTTAGTTGGAATTTTCTGTTATTTGCAGCTGAAGGCTACTTTGCAGAATGAATAATAATGAATGAAAAGTACTGAGCACCCAATAATAACTACTGTCATTATTACTTTAACCTTTTTTTCTCATAGTCACTTTTTAGGTCTTTTTCTCCCTTTTCTTGACTCTTTGGAAACCATCAGGGAATGTGTGGTTTCTTATTCCTTTCTATATTCCCCTACATACCTACAACAGTGTTTATCAACAGTAAGTGCTTACAAATATTGTCAAAATGAAACAGAATTGAATCAAAGCATTTTCACACATTGTACTGTAAAGTCTATTAATGAACTAGAGTAGACAGATTTCATTAGCAAAAGAGGGTGTATTTTATAAAGAATAGTATGAGAAAAATCAATGTACTTTTTATTCTAAAGAATGATATATTTTTCATTCTAAAGAGAAATATAAATTTCCATGAACCAAGTTTCAAATGCTAGAGCAATACTATTTTGAACAAGTGACATTTCTAAAGCACTGAGAAAAAGAAATTCAGATGAGAAAACTTAAAACATGACAATGTCTTTGTAAAACCAAGCCGTACTCTTAATAAAAATTGATAAATATTAAAAATTCATTCAACTGTTGCCCAAAGTACCACCCTTGATCTTATATTCATATTCCTGAGTGATAGCTTGTGCTTTTTATATTTTTATGCTCCCTCTTTCATCAGATAACTCCACTCTTTCTTTCTGCCTCCAAGAGTCTCTTTAGGCCTCAATGTGTAACACAAAAGTAAATAAAGTGACGAAATAGAAAACAGCACAGTTAATTTTACCAATTAGCAAATATAAGCAAGCTCATAAGGAGGCCTTTTTTCCCTCTCTTTTCAGTAAGAGTCAGATATTCAGTCACCTTTTTTTCTTCCTTAAGACTTTCTGGATGAATATTAATGTCATAAAAAAAGAAATCCTGTTAACTTCTAGTGAAGTCTAGTGTTGTACCAAAAAAATCTTATCTGGGGACAAATCCCAAGCTAACACAGTTTTATATCACTGTAACATGCCAACTAAAGCAGAAGTGTTTTGTTTTCACTGACCTCTAACTAAACTTTCAATTCCCTTCAATCATAAAGGCAACATCACAATAATTGGCAACAACTGTGATTATGTGAACAACAGAAATCATGGATATTTTCACATCACCTTACAATTGTAACTGATATCTCAAAATGTTTATTTTTATCCCATCATTAGTTGTTCAATTTCTGTACTTATTGAATTTATGTGATAAAGATGCACATCTATTACTATATCAACAATTTTTAAATATTTTGATAACTATATGTAATTGGTTTCCTTATAATCCTATGGATTTTATTTTTATGCATTTAAAACATGACTCTGAGAAGTGGTTTATAGCCTTCACCAGACTTCCATGGCTCAAAAAAAAATGTTAAGGACCCCTGAACTAAGGAAATGCAAATGAGCAGAACACTTCCAAAAATCTAAAAAGTAAAGGGGGTGGAAGCAGAATCAGCTAAGACTGAACCTCTGCCCCTCCCATCATACAATATGCTACTTATTTCTTCTCAAACAACAAAAATCAAAGTCGATTACACTTTCCACAAGCAGCTTTCACTTCTTTCAAAAAGATAAATTCTTAAATTTTCAGAAATCAATTGTGCATATGTTTCTCCTGCATATGTTTGATAATTTTGAATCAAAAATATTTTAAGCTTATTTTGGAAAACTTAATTATATCAGACTTATACCCACCAGGGTAATTCTACCTTCAAAAGAAAATTTTTGAACAAAACTTCTATCTATCTATCTATTTATTTATTGCGGTACGCGGGCCTCTCACTGTTGTGGCCTCTCCCGTTGCGGAGCACAGGCTCCGGACGCGCAGGCTCAGAAGCCATGGCTCACGGGCCAAGCCGCTCTGCGGCATGTGGGATCTTCCTGGACCGGGGCACGAACCCGTGTCCCCTGCATCGGCAGGCAGACTCTCAACCACTGCGCCACCAGGGAAGCCCAAAACTTCTATTTTTAAATTACAATTCCAATGTGTAACCACGGAAAGGAAAGTGATTGTTTTTCACCTGCAAATTATAGATAGATAACACATATATCTATATGTAGATATATATGTAGTATATACGTCATCAAATATGTACTTTTAAACGTTTGCACATCATTAAAGAGGACATTTCATAGGGGAAAATACTGGAAATGAATTTTGATTTTGTCAAATTTTAAGGTGGTTTAAAAGTGCTATTGCTCAAAGAGAAGAAAATTCATCCCAATACAAGATATTCCTACATAAAAAATACATAAAAATACATAATAGATATGAAAGACTCCTACATAAAAAAGAAATCACAAGTTTGTGAACTTTCTTTTCTCAATATCTCTCAAATTAAAGGAGCCAGACAAACACAGCTTGAACTCCAACTCTGCAATTGCTTCCAGATTCACCCTTATTATGGTTAATAGTGATGAACAGTAAAGTAAGAGTAATTGCATTTACAAGGTGTCAGGCACACTAGTTGAAACTGTAGCTATAAAAGGAAACAAGGCAGGCACAGTAACTACACTGAGAGACACTGGTTTAGTAAGGCAGATATTATATAATGTAAATAATCGGTTAAATACAATTGTTAATATTATGAAGGAAAATCATATTGTGTATTATCTCACTTAATTCTTAAAACAACTCTGTGAGGTAGGTTATTATTATCTTCGTTTCATGAAAAGAAGCTTAAATTCAGAGACGTGGAGTAACTTTCCCCATGTCAAAAGGGGGCCACAGAGATACAAGTGTAACAGGAGAGGTTGAAACATACAAATTTAATTGTAGAGTAACAGCTTTATATTACAGTGGTGTTTAGCTTTCTGAGGGAAGACAGTGATTATTTATTCAGCTTTGAAACCATCATGTCTTGTATGTGATAGGTAAAACTTAAGTGAATGACAATAAAAGTAAATCACTGGACAAAATTTAAGAGGTAAAGAATGGGAGAACACAAAGTATTACACTCCTACATTCTGCTAGGAAGCCAAAGACAAGATCTGCCGACTGTACATTTTGGAAGAAGGTTACGTTCACCTTCCGTTAAAAAACAGAAAAAAGGTACTATTCTAGTGAGTGAGGTTTGTAACGGAGCAAGCTATGCCTGCGGAGGGACAGGCATAGGCGGGAAATCTCTGTGCGCCCTCTCAATTTTGTTGTAAACCTAAAACTGCTCTAAAAAATTCTCTTTACATTTTTTTCACAATAAACAATTAATAAATAAATAGACAAGGGAAATATTACATATTATTTACTATCTGATGAGCATCTACTATACGAGTAACAAATACATTGATCTTGAACTCTTTGGTTCTAATCGGCTGTCAGTAACTCTTAGGAGGGCTGTGCTGAAGAGCATTCTGAGTGGGGTAAGGGTAGCAACGCTGTACTGAGTACCGGAGGGGAGAATGACAGGATGCTTGCCAACGATTTGCCATTCCTGGCTATTGATGTTGTGATACTGTGCTAAGGGAACTGTCCTTTCTCAGGAGAATCTCAGAGTGTAGCAGGAGATAAGCTCAAAGAAAGAGAAAAAGCACAGGACACTGTGACAAGTACAGGAACAGATCTATGTTCAAGATTCTAGGTCAGTCCAGAGAAGGGAGATAGGAGTTCTGCCTGCAGTTATCAGTAACTTGATTTATTAGTTATAATAACAATAACAGTGTAATATATTGCAAGCTAACAATCTGTCCAGCACTGTACTAATTACTTACATGTCTTAAGTCACAAAATTCTCTCAAAATTCATGTGAGATGGCTGCTATTATTATCCGCAAAAAACTGAGAAACAGTTGAGAAAACTGAACTCTAGATAATATAATTAACTTGCCCAAGATCAATACATGGTAGGTGGGGAACTGGAGTGCAAACCTCACATGGTCCAGAGCCCAAGATGCTACCCATTAAAATATGTGAAAAATACTTTTTTTTTTTTTTGCACTGGGTGCGTTTCCTCCAGAGATAAGTAAAATTACTTTAAGAATATTCTTTTCCTTAGTAAGAAGCAAGTAATTTGGAACCACAGTGATTTAAGTTTAACCCACATAACATTGTCAATGAAACTTCAAAAACATGGATCAGCTATACCAATTCATTAACTCTTGATGTTTGTCACTCTTCAAGGAATTCTTTTTTTGTTTGTTTTTGCTTTGTTTTCACATAGGTTAACAGAGTTTTGCAAGGAAACATATGAAGAGTCAAATACCGATTCTGATAGTTTACCAACTGGAATTGCAAATTCCAAATACAATTCTATAAAATTCTATAAAATTGTAGGGCAGGATTACGGAAATAAATCACAGGGATTAACAAGTACAGATATCCTGGCCTTGTCACTTTTCCTGCTGCTTAATGTTCATTAAGCCTGTCTAATGAAATAAAAACTATAAATGAAGCACAACATGACTCTAGCTTTCATGGAACTTTAACAAGAACAAGGTAACAGTTTTAAGAGTCAGACTCATGAAAACCAGTCTAATTGGGCTTTAAATCCAAGTTTTATTCAGGATTTTAAAAAGCCACTAGCCAGTATCACTGCCACCCAAAAACATGTAAAGGCCTTCTGTATGAGGGTATGAAGACTACAGATCAGGGATCAGAAGCAGAGTTGTTAATCCTGGAATCATCATGTAAGATTATTAACAGACGTATATTAACTACTTGATTTTTGACATTTTACACATTCTTTTAAAAAGATATTATTTACTCACCACCCAGATTGAACAGATGTTAACATATGGCCATCTTTGCCTCAGATCCTTTTTCTTTTTTCTTTTAAAAACTAAGTACCACGTACTCTTTAATCTCTCTTACTCTGTATGAAATCAGGATTCTAACTTGAATCCCCCTGGAGATTCAGACATTCAAACCCTAACTTTTATTATGATCATAGCTACAAAAGGTCTAACCCAAGCATCAATCCCGTGCAAACACCATGGAGTTGGGTGACACAATCATGTCTGTCATACAGAAGAGGTAACCAGCAATAGGAGAGACTGAGATCTGCTAGCTAGTAAGTGACACATGTGGGATGTGAACTGAGCTCTGACTGTCTTCAAGGTCCCTATTCTTTGCATGTGTCTACAGTTCCCAAGAATAATAATGATATCCATCAGTCTCAACAGTAACCATTCCGTCCCAGCTTCTGCCAAATCTAGGCCTATTTATACTGTCGTTATTGAGCATTTACTATGCTCCAGGCACAGTGGATTAAAAACGCAGGCCAATCAAAAGAGAATCAGTCAGAGCACTGCTGATTTTACAAGGCTTCTGCAAATCTATTCCAGTGTCTTCCTTCCTTAATAAAGCTGGGATTCACGGGCATCTCCTGCCACAGGATCACTTATGCTCCCAGCCATCTAGTGCTACTCTCTGTGCCTAGAGAAATGGATTCTATTGCTTGATTATTAATCACCCCAAAAGCCACTGGTGGAGAGAATTCTACCGAGGTTCCCAAGCCGTGAACCTAAAAAGCTTTGATGATTAGGATATATTCAACTGTGTCTTCCATCTCTTGCTCCATTCTGTCTTGTTACCAGAATTAGTCTTGTCAACAGGCCTGTCCTGAACACCCAGTAGTTATAAGGCTCATCTTCTAATTCCCCCTTTCTCTATTTTGTACTCGTGAGACAATGTTGGCAGGTTCATTTATTTTACAAATATTTACTGAACGCCTCCATTTCCCTGACACTGTTCTAGGCACTGTGGAAGGAACAAACAAAATAGTCATGATGTTTGTATTTTAGTGGAGAATGACAGACAATAAGCAAACAGGTATATGGTATTTCTGGTGATAAAATGGTTAAGGAGTAGAAGCAGGTAGGGTATAAATAGAGTAGTCAAGGAAGGACTCTCTGATTAGGTAACACCCCAGCAGGGACCAGAATGAAATGAGGGCAAGAGCCACATTTGTATCTGGAGGAAAAGAATTTCCATCATGGTAAATAACAAGTGCAAAGTCTCTGAGTCAAGAGAATTCTCAACGTGTTCAAGGCCAGTGAAGTAGGAAGAGCCAGGCTGAGTGCTAAGAGCTAAGGTCAGAGAGGATCAGAGGTCAGATCACAGCAGCCTTTAAATTTTAGCTCAAAAGGAATGAGTAATCATTAGTATGTATAAGTATCATGATCTGACTTATAAAACTTCGGTTGTCAGGATAGGACATGGGCATTTCAGAATTTGGTGGGAGAACATAACAGATTCCACGGGGTTGGACACATCTTCTTGAATGGTATGTCTGTCTAAGAGGGCTTCCACGCAAGCTGGGACTCACCATGTGTGGTACACAGGGTGTTAAAGTAGGTCAAGGAGCCACACACGGTGAAATCAACCAAAGTGCTTTATAAAATTGAAGATTCCATGAGGGTAGCTCAGAGATGATGAACCAGAATTTCTGTGGCCAAGGCTGAAGAATCTGCATTTCAAACAAGGTACCCTAGTGGCTTACATATACGAGAATTTTGGAAAGCTAATGGGGTCAGGGAAAGCTTGGCAGAGAAGATGATTCTTGAACTGAGTTCCAAAAACAAGAAAGAGTTAACTTATGGGGGAGGGGCAGAGAGCAATGGTGGTGAGGATCCCTCAGGGAGAGAAACCATTATGAATAAATACCTAGATACATAAAATATTATCTGATTTTAGATTCCCACATGCAATATGACATAACCAAAGCAACTTTTTTTCAACATTTATCCTGTGCCAGGCATATATGTGATCTCGTTTTATGACCCCAATCACCATGAAAGGAACTTTAAGGAAAGTGAGAACCAGAGAAAGAACGGACCTATTCAAGATTACTCAGTTAGTAAATGGTAAAGGCAGAATTGAGGCAAATGCTGTTTAACTGAAGCCTGTGATCTTAGCCATTAGACTGGGGAGAGTCAAATAACAAAGGATGAGAGATAATAGAACAGATCAGGAGGTCCTGGAACGCCTTTGTATAATAAGCCAAAGTGTTTGAGTGTTGACACAAAGTCCATGGGGGGTTGCCTTGAAGAAATTTATGCAAGGGAATGATGTAATCAGATGTGAGTTTTAGCATGTGATTTTTGGCAGCAAGAAGTAGTGATGGCTGGAATCAAGTTAATGGCAAAGATAATGCCTTCACTCAACTGCTCTAGAAATCAGAGCTTGAGGCAAGGGTAAAGTGCTGATGGCTTACTTGAGAGGTGCATACCTATGGTGGTGAAGGTGAAGAAATAAGGTAAGTGTAGGAGACTGAATAATGACCACCCAAAGATATCAGATCCTAATCCCTGAAACCTTTAAAATGTTACCTTGTAAGGAAAAAAGGATATTTTCAGATGTGATTAAGTTAAGGATAGTAACCAGTAGAGATTATCTTGGATTACCTGAGTGGGCCCTAAACTCAATCATAAGTGTCTTTATAAGAGACAGGCAGAGGGAGATGTGACACATGCAGAAGAGAAGGAGGGGATGCAACCACAGAGACAGAGATGGGAGTGAAGCAGCCACAAGTTAAGGGCTACAGTCAGCCACCACAAGCTGAAAGAGGCAATAAACTGATGCTCCCCTAGAGCCTCCAGAGGGAGTAAAACCATGCTGACCCAACTCTGTTGCAGTGAAACTGATTTCAGACTTCTGGCCTCAAGAACTAGGAGGAAATAAATTTCTGTGGTTTTAAGCCACCAAGGTTGTAATTTGTTATAGCAGCCCCAAGAAAATAATCCGGTAAGCAAGGGAAGAAAGGATGCAAGGCAATGTGATGTATTACGATGCCTTACCATGCTGGTCACCACTTCACAAACAACCACATCATGTCATAACAGGTGGGTTGCCATGCAGCCCACGGGACTTCTGGAGAAGGTATACAAGGAGAAACGATACTCCAGAGCAGCCCGCTAAAGGACAAAGGGTGAGGAATTTATCTGCCTGTATGTATAATCCAGCCCGTTGACAACTATTTGGAAAACCCCATTCCACACCTCATGGTGTGCATTTCATGTAAATGCAGAAACAGAAGAGTTGCTTAATGTAAACAGGACTCAGCATGCGGTGCAAGAGACCCATGCAAATCTCAGCCTTCAACTCTGGTTCTGTCTGAACTGGGAGCTCAGCAGGCGGTGCCAGTAAAGGTGACGGCATGGTGACTCATTTGGCAAGAAGAACATTGTCAAGGGAGGCTGAGAACGTGTACAAAATCTGCACGTGATAAGGGGTATAAAGATGAAATTACATATTTGGGGATGTATTGTAGATACGGTCAAGAGGACTTTCTAACTCGTTTGCTATGTTGAATTGTAGTTAATCAAATGAGCAGCTGAGTCAAGGAGATATGGTTTCAAATCCTAGTTCTACCACCTATTCAAATTATTAAGGATACTTTGATCTTTCAAACTCTCAGTCTCTTCCCATCTGTGAAATGCAAAGAATAATACGCACTATGCAAGGTTCTAATGAAGCAATATGTGTAAAGCATTTATCACAGGGTTTGGCACAAAGCACTTGGTAAATTAAAAAGGGGAATGATGCTCGTTGTCATTAGTGCATGGAGTGCATGAGGCAGAGGAATGAATATAGGAGGAGACATTCAGGAGTCTGGCTTGGGCAACTGAGGATATTAGGGAGGAGAGAAAGCTTGACAAGGTAGAAAATGAGAAGCTGACAGGCAGCTATATATAGATGGATCTTTCTGGAGCAGCTTCACTGTTTTGCTTGACCACCCAGACCACTGCGAAGAGGGGAAAGGAACTATTCATTGAGTCCCAGCTATGTGTCGGGCACTGTCTCACTACTTTACATGTGTTATTTCACTTGTCTTCATGACAACCCTTTGATTTAGGGTGTTTTGCTATGCTTTACAAAAAAAGAAATCTGAGGCATAGGGAACATAAGTTATTTTACCCCAGCCACTCATTTATAAATAGGTAGAGACAAAGATGTCAACCTAAATTCCTCTGATCCCAAAACTGGTGTTCTTACCACCTCCCCCATGCCCCATGATATTCCGCACACATGCTCAAGTATACTTAGAAAACATATTCCCAAGCCAAGTATATTTTTTCTTGAATTTTCTACACATGCAGCACATAAAGGCATTCACATCTATTAAAATGTTGCAACTGACAATATCAAGTACTGACAACAACACAGAGCAACTAGCATTCTCATATGCCGCTGACGGATGTACAAACTGGAACTATTTTAGGAAAACTGCTAAGCTTTATTTACCTAAAGCTAAAAATATGCTCATTCTACAACGTAGCAACTCTACTCCTAGATTTATAACCAGGAGAACTGAGTGTTTACGTCCACCAAAATAATATACAAGAGCGTTCAAAGCAGTTTTATTCAAAACAACCTATCACTTGGAAGAGTCTCCAAGTCCCCCAACAATAACATGGGTAAATAAATTCTGGTGTAGTCCTGCAATGGAACACTACACATCAGCAAAAAGAATGAACCACTTGTACACATAAAAACATGAATGAATCTTACCAAACAGGATGGTGAGCAAATAAAGTTAGGTATAGAAGAATATACATCACATAATCCCATTTATAGGTAGAACAGGCAAAAGTAATCTATGGTGACAGAAGTCAGGATAACAGTTACTCTTGGGGGCAAAGGTGCCAACAGGGAGTGGGTCACATGGGAACTGTCTAGGGTGCTGAAAGTGTTCTTTATCTTGATGGACAGTGGTTACATGGGTGTACATGAAAACTTAAAACAATCTGTACACTTAAGATTTGTGTACTTTATTCTATATAAGTTATATCTCAATGAAAATTTAATTTAAAACATTAAGGAGGCCAATGAAACTAGCCAGCAGGCCCTCAATCATCAACCTCTGATCAAAACCAGTTCTACATTAATCAGATCTGTCTCACCCTTTCATGCCCTACACCTGGCACACAGCAGTAGAACTCAACAAGCATTTATGTAACAAATGAGCACATGCCTAGGGCAATAGGCAAGTTCCCACCCACCATTAAGTACATCCCTCTCCATTCCTCAGGTAAACCATAGACTGTGGTGGTATCAGGCTCTGCAGCTCAGGAGGTGGTGGGACCAATCCCCAAACCTGGCCATATCTTCATTAGAAGAAATAAACCATAAAACCAAGCAGCAGTTTTGCAGTATGACACAGCAGTATTGCTTGCATTAGGCCAATTTTCCACTTATGACAGCAGTAATAGCACTAAAAGCTGATAAAAGCGGTCTGTTCGTTCCGAGATCAGCTCTTACGGCTAATTCTAAATATTATCAAGTGAATCAAGAACCGCCATTACAGTGTCTAAAAAGCCTTCATACCATGTAAGCAATCTGACAAATAATCATCAGCGTGCTTGTGTGAGGCCGGGACTGAGGGAAAAAAGTCAAATAACTGATATTCTCGTTTACATAAGTCATTAAGGTAATTTTGGTTAGTTTTGGAATAAACAAAATGGATTTCATATGTAAAGTCATATACTACTGCTTTCAACAACTCCAGTATTTTTTAAAATCTTATTTCCAGGCAGCTGAAGATATGGGCTACTTAAGTTGTTGAAGCCTTCTCAGGCCTTATGAAGACAGAAGGAAAGTTCAATAAAACTGCTGAGGGCTCAGTCAGTCACACTGGCTCAGCCAACATTTCTCACATCTCACTTAAAGTAAATTTCACTATTTCTGATTCCACTAAATTTCAGATTTGGTGATTATTCATGCATGCTATGCTCAAAATGACTTGCTTCTAAGGAGTTTCTTAAGAAAGAATAAATAAGTCCAGTAAAAACCAAGCTATGTTTAGCTTGTTAATGTGAGAACTTCTGAATTACAGTTGAGGACATAAACTTTCTGGAGGATAATTTGACAAAATTACCATCTACCGGATCAGGGGCTGGTGAAATTTTTCTGTAATGGGCCAGACAGTCAATATTTTCAAATCTGCAGACCATATAGTCTATGTCACAGCTATTCAACTGCCATTATAGTGTGACAGCATAGACAATATATAAATTAGTGTCACCATGTTCCAATAAAACTTTATTAAAAAAAAAAGAGAGACGCTGCATTTGACCCATGGTCCATAGTTTACCAACCTCTGCACTAGACTGTAAGATCCCTGTCATAGGGCTAAACCTGCTTTATTCATCATAGTATCTCCAAGTGGGTGTTGAGAAGAGCACAAATTAGATATTTGGTAAATATTTACTAAATAAATATTGAATGAATCATAAGCCTTAAAATTCCATATAATTCATTCACCACCCACTTTTCTAATTCATTATTAGAAAAAAGTATTTTTCATTAAATAAATATTTATTGAACACCTACTATATACCAAACACTATTCTAGACACTGAAATACAGGAGGAACAAAACCAGCAAAAATCCTGTCCACATAGAGGACATATTATCTTAAATAAGTATGGTTGTACTATCAAAAAAAAGTACATATAATATTTTTAAGTTTTAAATGTTCTTCATCAAAATATTTTTAAAAATTAATTGTCAGGGAATAAACTCCTGAGTAATTTTATCTATGACATTTTGATTAAGAATACTAAACAAAGTTGATTACTTAACATGAATGGTATCAATAATAAATAATCTGATTTTAAGTAATTATTGCCTAATTAAACACTGATGGGGTAAGACATGACTTTTAGAATTTTTTAGCAGAAAAGTACCTATTTTGAATGAAATTTATTTTATTCACCAAGCCCTCATATAGTGTGTATATATATGTATATATACACACACATACATATATACATATCTTATGCTAGACACTGCTCTAAATACTTCACAAATATAAACTTATTTAATCCTTGTAACAACCCAATGAGGTAAGTATTATTATTATCCCTAATTGACAGATGAGGATACTGAGGTATGGGAGGTGGGGTAAGCGACTTACCCAAGGTCACAAAGCTAACCAATGGCAAGGCCAGGGTTTAAACGCAGGCTGTACCATTCCAAGGCCTGTAGTCTTCATCATCATGAATACTGTTTGGAAACGCAATATATAAAATAGGTAATAATTTTTTTAATATCCACTTTCTTTGTAAGTTAAATTTTCTAACATTGATACAATTATAAGATCAGTTAGAATGATGAGGAGGCATTTCTGTTAACTATGGGAATTTTTGTTTGGAAGTTATGAGTGACAGCTGCAGACTTATATCACCCTGAAGAGGCAGCTTATTTTTGCAGTTTGCTTTGGAAGACAAAGTACTGAGAATCTTCCTCCTTACAGACAAATGGTAATAGATTTTATTCTCCCTTTTTATATAACTTATATTTCAAAACAGGCAAAAATCTTGAACAAAACTAACCCAGAGCTTACAGGAGGAATAGTAAAAAATAATTGGGTTTTAAAGTTAGATCACTAGCAACATCTAATAATTTTTATAACATTCCTTAATGCATATTCAATTTGGAAGTTCCTAAGTTCTTTACTCAGTTTAACATTAATTATTTCCAGAAAATACTTTGCAAATGTATCTTATAACACCAAGCTGATGAATGTCATTGAAAAATTATATATCAATGCTCATTTCTGTCAGATATTCACTCTGTTTTCCAAGAGTTAAGTTTATTTTGTTGAATATGATGACTCTAAACCTTGTTTCATTTTCATCGATCATAATTTATCTGCAATCAAAAGCACCAAAATATTATAACCTGAATTGCCTAATTGAACTCCTTGAGATTCAAATAATCAGCTCTCTCTCTCTCTCACTACACACACACACACACCCCACATGCAGCTATTTCTTCATTTTAATTATAATATTTATACCAACCTCTTGCTCTGAAAAGGCCAATAAATTTTGGTATCAAAAAGCAAATTCTGGACCTCTCTGTAAATGTGACTACTAACCAACTCTGAAAAAGCTACCCTTTAAAAAACTACGATCAAAAAAATATATATGATCAATTCGTAATGCCTGCCATTGGCACAAAAGATGGAGAATGGCAACATATGTGTGCCAAGTATTTCTAAGGCTTGCCTTTCTCCCCTCTGACACTAGCAAAATGCTCTTATAACCAAAAACAAGACACCTCACTTCTTTTAAAAAAAAAAGATCCTCATAACACAGACTTTACACAAGGATTGACTTTTTCCCAATTAGATGATACTATTGTATTATCTGGAGTTTACTGTTTTAGGGAGGATTTTTCTGGAGCATCTCCCGGGTGATGGCAATCATCCTAAAATACTCCTGGAGAGAAACAATTCTGTGATCTCATCCTGAAGCTTTTAAGACTTCCCTTCGGATTAAAGGTCTTAGCATCTCATCTTTAAGAAGAAAAGCGAGGTGATGAGTACTATATAAACACATATTTTCTTGAGAGTAATCTTCAGAGAAATTGTGGAGTCAAGTAAGTTTTAATGAACTCGCTGGGTTTAGCACACTTGTTATTCTACATCTGGGACAAGCATTCACATCTGCGTGAAACCTCATGCATACCTTTCATGTCTCCCTGATCACTGGGGTAAATCCTAGATTTGGCAGTCCTCTTAGGATCTTATTCATCTTCCTTTTACACATAACCTTTCTCAGGCGAAACTCAGGCTGGACTCCCTTTGGCAAAAGGTAGTCAGGAGTGTGACAAAGAATCTATGAAGCTAAATGAGGAGGGAGGTTATTATGTGACCTGGACGGAGGCCTTAATGGAACCAACTAGAAGGCACGTGACCAGGAAGGGCTCTTTGGAGAGCTATTGCAGAATGTTACCTGCTGGCTGTCTCTCTTAGTTATTTGAGTGATCTCCTCTGACCTCTTTTCCATTTCCTTTCCTTCCCAAAATCTTGCTGAAAGAAAATTCTAACCCAGTGACCCAGGAAACACTCATTTGTGCTTTTCAATGAAAACCTGGAGGAAAGCGTGGAAGAATTTAGAGGAAGGAGAAGAGGGTTTTGGTATTTCAGCATTGCTACATAGTCTATCTAGACTCACAATGTGCTGAGAAGTTTTTTAACAAAGTTGAACATAAACTTACCATACAACCCAGCAATTCCACCCCTAGGTATTTACCCAAGAGAAGAAATGAAGATATATGCCCACAGAAAGGCCTGCACATGAGTGTTCACAGTAACTTTCTTCATTTTAGCTCCAAACAGGAAACATTCAAGTGACCATCAGAGTAGAATAGATAAATGAATTGTGGTTTATTCATACAACGGACTACACACCTCAGCATTACAAATGAATGAACTCAGCAAAATGCATCAATCTCAGAAACATTATGGTGAGCAAAAGAAAACAGACACAAAAGAGTACACACTGTATGGCTCCACTTACATTAAGTTCAGGAAAAGGCAGATTTAATCTACAGGGACAGAAAACAGATTAGTGGTTCCCTGGGGCTGGCTGGTGGGGGGCATGTTAACTACAAAGGGGAATGGGAGAGCTTTTGGGGAGATGGAAATGTTCTGCATCTTGATCATGGCGGTGTTTTCATTTGCCAAGATCCCACCACACACATAGAAGAGGTACCTTGTATTATATGTAAATTATACTTAAACAAACTTGACCAAAATAAATGTGCTGAACAACCCCTGGCTTGTGATGGGGATTGTCATTATTCCTTTAAAAAATGTGATGGAACCATCACAACTTTAACCAATGTCATGCAGAGGTAGCATGGCACTCTTTTGTGCCTTTTGATAGGATTTTCACTACAACGCAGCTTTGGCGAGTGTGAGTCAAGAGGCTGAGATTCAAGGGTCACCCCTGCCCCCAACTCTCTGTGAGGCCTCCTTAGATGGGTCAGTTACTTACACGGGTCTCAGTTTTCTCGGCTGTAAAATGAAGGTAATGGACTAGGCCAGAATTTGCAAAATGATGGGCTATGGGCCACATTTGATCAAATCTTCAAGTCCAGTGCAATGTAATTTTTGCAGTGTAATTCTTGTTAAATATTTGAATTAATTACCAATATTTAAACATCAGAAACTTTTCATAGAAATTTCAGACTTCCGGCTTCTTTGAAAAGCAAATATCTGATGGCACTTAATCTGCACCCCAAATGGCACCAGTTAGCTGGAAAGGATTAACCACAACTCCATTTAGCCATGCATAATACTCTCCAGTTCGCCTTGCTTTCTCCCAGGCCCTTTTCATGTCCCCTGGTCATGTTGAGTTTGGAAATCCCAAGCTAGATTAATGATGAATAACTGGTGCCCTCAAGGTGTGAACAACTTCCCAGCTCTGAGAAATGACCTATGATCTAATTGCAGGAATTAAATCGCAATATATTAAAAATTGGCCCTGCAAAGCCACTCACTCAGGTATACACAAAGAGAAAACATTCACAAGCTGTGCAATTCCGGGCAACCTTTTGCGAACACTGGAGTAGGACTAAGGTAGCAGCCTACATGTACCAGAGAAAGTTTCAATAATTAAAATAGCCCAAGACCTACACTATGATAATCAGCCACAGATCTACTAGTGACTGAAACAAACATTTAGCCTTGAAACAGATCCTGCATTTATATGGGACTGCTCTGTGTTTTTCTTTTTTTGGTTTGTTTGCTTGTTTAATTTATCATTTGGGGTTCAGGACTACATATTCTTTATAAAATTATTATAAGCTGTTCTTATTTATTTTCCCTGCTTTAAATATTTTATAAAGCGCTGGAATTAATAGTTGTACCTTAGAAATGTGAATCATCCTTAAAATCAACTAACAGTTGGGACTTCAACCACTTTTTCCAAAGCTCTTAGTCTATTCTGTTTGTCTACGTTTTCCAAATTTTAAAATAATCTAAAATTTCTAATTTATTTGTATAACTGTGTGGTTTGCATTACTATATTTCTCAGAACTTTGTGTTCTCGGTGGCTTTCCTTCCCTGGAGGAAAAATAAACTCTCTGATTCATTTATCCTTGCATTCTTGTCCAATTCTTATTTCTCATTCAACCTGTTTCCCCTTTCTTCTCCTTCCCTTAGGATCGTTTTCTTTTTAAATTTTCTTGAGTTGAATACTTACATAAGTAACTGTCACTTAAGAGTAGTAATTTTCCTTAAGTTTATATTTGACTCATGCTTTAAACTTGGCTATTTAGTATCACTGCCTTTGTTTCTAAACACAGTATAATTGTGTTTTGATTTCTTCTTTGTCCTAATAACAATTTGGAGAATAGTATTTAAACTTCCAGTTGGCTAGGCATATCTTTTTTAAATTGTCATTAATTTCTAATTTTATTTCACTATAGTAAAATATGACCTGTACATTTTCTACTTGAGGAATTTATTGGTATTTTCTTATGACCTACCATGTGATAGGGGACCACCTTTTAATTTTTTGAAATACTGAATGTGGATATTTCAAACAAATATTCCACAAATGTTTAAAAAGAATACGTAAGTTTTATTACTCCACTCTTTATTTCCTTTTTATGCAAAAATGTATGTATTTTTTAACCTCTGATAGACTGATAAAAATATATTAAAATCTCCCACTATAAAAGTATTTTTCGAGCTTCCCTGGTGGCGCAGTGGTTGAGAGTCCGCCTGCCGATGCAGGGGACGCAGGTTCGTGCCCCGGTCCGGGAAGATCCCACATGCCACGGAGCGGCTGGGCCCGTGAGCCATGGCCGCTGAGCCTGTGCGTCCAGAGCCTCTGCTCTGCAACGGGAGAGGCCACAACAGTGAGAGGCCCGCGTACCGCAAAAAAAAAAAAAAGTATTTTTCTCAATTTCTCTTTATCTTTGAGCTTTGTAATATATAGGAAGCTGAAGTCTTCTGGTTCAAAAGAGAGCACCATGTTTTAATCATTTCCACTGTAAATTATTAATAGTAGGCATACATGATATGTGCTTCAGAAAAAAATAAATCATAATTCTCATATATTGAGAGTTTATAAATCCACTGATACCAAAAATTAGGTAATAATACCTTAATTTCTTTGGTAAATGAGAGAAAAACATTTCTGAAGCAAATTATCACATGTAAAGTGGATACTACATTGAGATACTTCTCTAAAGGAGTTACTAGAATCAATAACTTTTTTTTTTCAATTGGCTGCAAAGGAGCCGGGACAGACACTGAGAATTTAATCGTTTGAAAAAGAATGCTTAGAAATTAGAACCAAAGCTCAAATTCCTAAGTCTACTTTTCAGAAGTTGAACTAAAATCTATTGTTTAGATTATCAAAACAACAGATTGTTTTGATAGTCTAAAATTATTAACAAAAATCTATTGTTTTGTAGATTTTAGTGTACAGGTCATGCACATATGTCCTTAAATTCATTCCTCGGTATTTTATGGTTTTTGATGCTATTGTAAGTGGTATTTTCTTCAAATTCATTTTCCAATTCTTTCTCTCTCTCCACTCCTTCCTTCTCTCTCCCTCTCCCTCTGCCTCTACCTCCCTACCTCCATTTTACAGCTTGTCTACGATTCCTTTTTCCTCTTAGCGATACTCTCTCCTGCCACAAACAGGTTCTCTCTAGGAGGGAAAATGGCCACTGGCATTCCTAAACCTAATTCCTTAAAGCTCATGGTCCCAAAGGAAAAGATTCTTCCCTGTTGATTCCATCAAGAAATTCCCCAGGAAGTCTATTCTTGAACTGCCCTGAGTGAACAAACGCAACAGGTTTTAAGAGATTAGGAAGAGTTTGCCAAGGAAACCCCTTTCCAATACTGAGTGGGCGGGGGCACAGGGGGAGGGGTATTCAGAAGACAAAAAGCAGAGTTAACCAATTCCTAACAATAATCATAACGTATGTTATCAAATTACCTTCTAGGAAAGTTGTGCTGGTTTACCCTTCCATAAACACTACAAATATTCTCTTTCCTTTTTCATTCTACGCTCTAAGGTTGATTTTTCACCATCATATCTGTGAATTTTATAATACTGACCAGATATTCTCCCCACCACTGGCCGTGTCCTTCTCTCATTTGCTTAGTCACAAAGTCTGGCTTTTCCCTGGACGTCACAGTGGGGACAAACTTTAATCCATTTCCCAAGGAACTGAAAGCATCTGCTAAATTCCAAGTATCCATCTACAGAAGTTCATTTAAGTTTCTAGTTGTCAACATAGGGGAGATAGCCTATCTACTCTGAATTGCACTGTCAGTGTGATAAAACATGTTTAGAAGCTCTCAACTCGAAAGTAAGTGATTAATAGGGGAATTTCTCACAGTCAGAATAAACTAGAGGACCAATACCAATAATATCATTCCACCCTTTCCATTGCTTCCCCCTACTCCTGGAAAAGGAGGGACATATTTCACAACTTTAGGCCCTACTGAATAATGCATTATTTATTTTACTGATGGAACAGAAAATGGCAGCAATTTTCCAATGTTATATTAATTTCATTCGTCACTAGGATTCCAACATTTAGAAGAATTAATTGAACAATGGGGTCCTGAGACCCTCAAAGAGTGAGTATACTGCCCTAAATTAGAATTGGGATTACAAGCTTTTAATAGTTACATTTTACCATCAGCATCCTATCTTTTTTTAAAAAAATAAATTTATTAATTTTTTTGGCTGCATTGGGTCTTCGTTGCTGCACGCAGGCTTTCTCTAGTTGCGGCGAGCGGGAAATACTCTTCGTTGCGGTGCATGGGCTTCTCATTGCAGTGGCTTCTCTTGTGGAGCACGGGCTCTAGGCTCACGGGCTTCAGTAGTTGTGGCACGCAGGCTCAGTAGTTGTGGCTCGTGGGCTCTAGAGCGCAGGCTCAGTAGTTGTGGTGCACAGGCTTAGCTGCTCTGAGGCATGTGGGATCTTCCCAGACCAGGGCTTGAACCCGTTTCCCCTGCATTGGCAAGCAGATTCTTCACCACTGAGCCACCAGGGAAGTCCAGTATCCTATCTTAAAAAAACCTTAGAGGTTAGTTTATACACTGGATCATTATAGGGAGGGTTAATAAGAAGGCCAGACCATGTCTCTCAAATGATGAGCACATTTCTATATGACTCAGAGAATCTGTAACAGAGATACATGTTATCCTTTTTTCTTTTTGAATTTCATTTATTTTTTTATACAGCAGGTTCTTATTAGTTATCTATTTTATACATATTAGTGTATATATGTCAATCCTAATCTCCCAATTCATCCCACCACCACTCCCATCCCCCTCTGGCTGTTTTCCCCCCTTGGTGTCCATACATTTGCTCTCTGCATCTGTGTCTCTATTTCTGCCTTGCAGACTGGTTCCTCTGTACCACTTTTCTAGATTCCACATATATGCGTTAATATATGATATTTGTTTTTCTCTTTCTGACTTCACTCTGTATGACAGTCTCTATGTCCATCCACGTCTCTACAAAGGACCCAATTTTGTTCCATTTTATGGCTGAGTAATATTCCATTGTATATATGTACCACATCTTTACCCATTTGTCTGTCGATGGGCATTTAGGTTGCTTCCATGACCTGGCTATTGTAAATAGTGCTGCAATGAACACTGGGGTGCATGTGTTTTTTGAATTATTGTTTTCTCTGGGTATATGCCCGATAGTGGGATTGCTGGGTCATACAGTAATGCTATTTTTAGTTTTTTAAGGAATCTCCATACTGTTCTCCACAGTGGCTGTATCAACTTACATTCTCACCAACAGTGCAAGAGGGTTCCCTTTTCTCCACACCCTGTCCAGCATTTGTTGTTTGTAGATTTTCTGATGATGCCCATTCTAACTGGTGTGAGGTGATACCTCATTGTAGTTTTGATTTGCGTTTCTCTAATAATTAGTGATGTTGAGCAGCTTTTCATGTGCTTCTTGGCCATCTGTATGTCTTCTTTGGAGAAATGTCTATGTAGGTCTTCTGTCCATTTTTGGACTGGGTTGTTTGTTTTTTTAATATTGAGCTGCATGAGCTGTTTATGTATTTTGGAGATTAATCCTTTGTCCATTGATTCATTTGCAAGTATTTTCTCCCATTCTGAGGGTTGTCTTTTCATCTTGTTTATGGTTTCCTTTGCTGTGCAAAAGCTTTTAAGTTTCATTAGGTCCCATTTGTTTATTTTTGGTTTTATTTCCATGACTCTAGGAGGTGGGTCAAAAAAGATCTTGCTGTGATTTATGTCAAAGAGCATTCTTCCTGTGTTTTGCTCTAAGAGTTTGATAGTGCCCGGTCTTACATTTAGGTCTTGAATCCATTTTGAGTTTATTTTCGTGTATGGTGTTAGGGACTGTTCTAATTTCATTCCTTTACACATAACTGTCCAGTTTTCCCAGCACCACTTATGGAAGAGACTGTCTTTTCTCCATTGTATATTCTTGCCTCCTTGACACATGTTATCTTGATTCCCAGAAAGTGGCTTTATTTTTACCAGCAGCAAACAGTTTATAATTGCTTTAACATTGCCATCTGAATTACAAGGACCCGCCTCAAAAAGTTGTTCCTTACACTAGAGGAAACTAATAAAATTCTTTGACCTTGTTGGTTCTTGCCCCATCACCTAGAACCCTGAATTCTCATTACTATTTGCACTAAAAATGAATTCCAGGTGGTATTATTACCTGTAAATTGGTTCAATTCTAATGGGGAGAGAAGGGGGTAGATCCTGATTTTAAATCACATATTTACAATTTTTACTAATTCTCCATGTAATTAAGATTTTTTTTCCACAACATGTTCAGGATCCACAATTTACACATAACCAAGGAGTTAAAGCAATTCCCAAAGTGACAGAGGCTTCCGTCAATTGGTGTGTGTTTGTCCCAGTTCCCAGTGTTCAGAGGGTACCTAAGGCAAGTTGAGGAATAGGACTGCTTATTTACTCCTGAATCACAGAACCAACACACTTGTTCCATATCTGCTTATTATGAACCAAATGTCAAGAACAGCTTAGACTCATCTATGGCCCTTCTATTTGTGTGCCTGGTGACACCCATAAAATCACAAAGTATTTTTCATAGTTTTGTTTTATAAAAAAATGTATCAGTCATTAGTATAATCTACTCTTTGTCCTGTAGTTTACTAAAATTTTAAAATTTCTTTTACTTTTCTTGTAATGACATATCTCAAAATAACTTCCTTGATACCAAAGACGCAGCATGGTTTAAGAACCAGTTTACTATTTTTAAAATTGAACTATTTACCTTTAATTGGCCCACTACTTTCATCTGCACTTCTTTCTTCTTCAAGCTGGTTCCCCAATCATTCCAAAAATTACTACAGTCCTCCCTCAGTATTAATAGGGGATTGGTTTCACGGACCCGTGAAATCTGCCAGTGCTAACGTCCCTTATATAAAATGGCATAGTATTTGCATATAACCTATGTACATCCTCCCATATACTTTAAATCATGTCTAGATTACTTATAATACCTAACACAATGTAAATGCTGTGTAAATAGTTGTAAATACAGTGTAAACTCTACATAATTCAAGTTTTGCTTTTTGAAAAGTTCTGGAATTTCTTTTTCCACATATTTCCAACTCACGGCTGTTTGAGTCCAAAGATGCAAAACTCATAAATACAGAGGGCTGACTGTATTATAAAACTATAGGAAACAAGCTAAATGCCATATTACTGGTCAAATACAGAGGAATATTATAAAATCATTAAAGAAAATGTTAAAGTAGAAAAAGGGTAAAATAAAGACCACTGTATATAATAAGCTCTCACTTTTAAAATAAAAATGAGGGCCTCCCCGGTGGCGCAGTGGTTGAGAATCCGCCTGCCTATGCAGAGCACACAGGTTCGAGACCTGTTCCAGGAAGATCCCACATGCCACGGAGCAACTAAGCTTGTGTGCCACAACTACTAAGTCTGCACTCTAGAGCCCGCGAGCCATAACTACTGAAGCCCGCGTGTACCTAGAGCCCGTGCTCCGCAACAAGAGAAGCCACCGCAACAAGAAGTCCGTGTACTGAAACGAAGAGTAGCCCCTGCTCACTGCAACTAGAGAAAAGCCCGCGCACAGCAACAAAGACCCAACACAGCCCAAAATAAATAAATAAACAAATTTATTTTAAAAAATTTAAAAATAAATATATAAATAATAAAATAAAATAAAAATGGGAAGTGCTATATATGCGGAAATCATGTAAAGAAAAACACAAGAAACGGCCCACAATTTAACTACTATGGGGTGGGAAGTGACTGAACATCTCCATTGGGGTAGAGTGATTGAGTGATGATAGGACTTCTAATTTTCACTTTGTAATCTCAAGAAAAAGAATATCTTTTTCTATCACTGTGATAAACTTAAGTAATGAACTTCTTCGTAATTAACTGATTTCATAGAAGAAAACTGCTTTCCACATTTTGGTTTTTAAGTGCAACTATCTTTGCCACTTCACCATTGGGGAAAATAAACTTGTATTTATTGTTCCAAAGACTTCTACGTGAAAATTAATTTTCTCCAATGTTTAGCAGAAGGAAAGCCCCCAAAGAATTTATTTTTATTCTATATCCTTTGTATCTAAGATGGATTATATTATTTCAGATCATACTCACATCTGTTTTTAATAATGTAAAACTTGTATAAAACAAAATAATAATTGAGAATAATTGCACAGATTGAATAAAAATAAGCAATTTTTGAATGTTTGAGGTTGAGCTTTTTAAAAAAAGATTCTTTTAAGTAGTCTTAAAATATGACTTTAATTTATCCATTAAATCCAAGAGAATTCAAAAACAGGCATTACAGCTGTTAAAATCATGCAACTGACACTAATGTTTTATCATTACTATTTAGCATACAATTTTTTGTGTGTAATTGGAACTAGGTTTTGTTATGTACAATTACCAAAAAATTTTAATGTTCTGAAAAGAATATTAAAAATATAAACATGCCTACTAAATTCTTGCTATTTGAATCAAACTATACAGATTCATAATTAATCTTACCTCTGTATTTGTTAACCCTCTTGTTTAATTCTACTGAACTAGCTCAATTTTACCAATGAGCAAAACAGAAAAGCTTCTGGATTTTGTTTTGTTTTTAGATGTGATTGTGCATTTTAATATATTTAAATATTTTCATCTCATGGAACAGAATGTTTCCTTTTAGGTTTATTTGATGCGAGAATTTCAAATTTCTCTAAAATGGGTTATGGCATAGTGTTGTTGGATGTTTTATGGTACCTCACTTTTCGGCTGGTTTTTTTTTTCTCCTTAGCACTTATACCCATCTAAAATATTTTTCATTTTACTTATTTAATTTTTTATGGTCTGTTTCATGAACCAGAATATTAATCCGATTAAGATTTCTGTTTGTTTTGTTTACTGTTGTATCTGTAGAATCTAGAATAGTTTTGGACACACAGTCGGTGTTCAAAGACAATGCAGTGCCTGCATGACAAAACTAGTTAGAGCCAAATACCCACCTCCTATAAATGGGGTACATGTTCTCCAGTTTACCAGTCATGTCCCATTCCTATCACCTGGCCCACTTTATTGATTTATGTTCTCTGCCTGTCTTTGCTTAAGTTTTGAGATTGAAACACTTGAATTATACTTCTAACCTATTACTCTCTAATCTACCTTAAGTGAACTACTTAGTTCAATAATCCATTTGCCAGCTATTACTATAATAGCTTATACC
The DNA here is from genome assembly GCF_949752795.1 of Hyperoodon ampullatus. Lineage (NCBI taxonomy): Eukaryota > Metazoa > Chordata > Mammalia > Artiodactyla > Ziphiidae > Hyperoodon > Hyperoodon ampullatus. The sequence goes on from NC_136923.1 coordinate 20,779,567, forward strand.
CTCAGTTAAGACTTGTCCCCTCCTCTACCACCCATTAAAAAAAAAGGTCATCCATTGATGCAAATGAAGTAGCAGCATCTGTGAAAGGCTTATGGACCGCTGGTACGTGCCACCATAATCCAGTGGACAACTACAGCATATACTTTAAACCTACGTGATATACTGGGTAAGAATTACACCCAGACTGTGTGTAGCTCCATTTCAAAAATTATTTCGAGCTTGTAAAAATCTCCTATTTTGTTCTATTTCACCAAGAAAGAGGTTTGGGCATTGATCACTTACACACAACTCATAAATTTATTGAAATGTTTCAAATCTGTATGGAGCTGAAGTCAAACAGCTTTAAAGGTAGCACAGAACCAAAAGACTTAAGAAAAGAGTAGATGTCTTCCTTCACCTGCTCACCTATGCAGAATGTTGTTTTGAAGACACAGGTTAAGGAACTATAATCGGACACAGTGTCTCAGTCAGACGCTGCCATAATAATACTATGTAACAAACTACGCCACATATCAGTGACAAATGTCAATGAGCATTTATTTCATGCTTGTGTATCTATGAGTCAGCTACAGTTTGGCTAATGTAGGCTGGGTACAGTAGGGCTTAGCTCAAAGCTGTAGGCTAGGTCCCGTTTTGCCCCACATGTCTCTCATCATTCGTGGACCGGCAACTTTTAGTCATGTTATTCTCAATGCAAGCGGCAGGAGCCCGCACTTGCAAGCACGCTGCTCACATCTCATTCCTTATCTTTGCCCAGTCAAGTCACAGTACTAAACTCTCGATGTACACTCCACCACCCATCATGAGCCAGAGCAATGTTCTGCAGGTAAAATACTTTTTTAGGGGAGTGAAAATTTTAGACCAGTAAATCAATCTAAATACACCCACTATTATATGAAAGTAGAGACACGGTATATCTATAATCTGAGACCTCAGTATACATAGGTAAAATAAAATTTCAGATGGTGCCCTTATTATGGCAAAGATGAGCTACCAACATAGAATATGAAGGCTGAAGACTGTGGTAAATGACTACCTTCAGGACATTAAGTTCTAAGAACTCAGATGTTAGAACTGAAACTACAAAGGGCTGGCATCTCAAAATCCTGAGACAGCAATAACCACAGAACCTGAAGAGTCAGTCCGTCTCCAAAGATGTGGGCAGAAACCACCTTTCTGCAATTTCTCTAATGGAATTACAATTAACCACAGGCTTGTTGTGGAATAAGGCTCCACTGGGTATTAGAAGTTCGGCTTAATGAATACAATTCCACAGTACACAACACAGTTTCTAGGTCTCTCTGGAAAGGCATTTAAATGGTGATTTCACAAAATATTACTTTTAATCAAATCACATCGGGATGAGTCACTATTTTATAGTTTATCTTTCTCTAAATAGATTAAATTTTATCAAAGTTCACTTTTTCAGCCAAACGTGCTCTGTAGTTTTGGTGAATCCTTATTATTTGACAACCTGCCCATTAAACCTGGCTTCCCCTGAAAAGAACTGTGTGCTGAAGAGGAAATACATATGTTTATGTCTATAAATCCAAAGGGAACACAGTATTTTCTTGGTCCCAAATTGCAAGATGCTTCCAGGACAAACAAAGGATTGCCAGTGGAAACTCTGGATATTAGCATTTGAAGTGTTCTGGGGAAGCTGGAAATTTTTGTGAAATAAAAACATACAGTAATTTGAAATTACACACATTCATAGAATAAACCTTGCCAAACTGGCTTCTCTGAGACTATTTTTCCACCCAAATAGTTTAATGGTTTTTCTTTTAAGTATTAGTTGAAAATATTTACCTAGAAGCTCAGAGGAATGTCCCAGAATTGACTGGATTTGGTTGGAAAACATTCTGAGTTTTTTAAAAAATTATTCATTATGAAGAAAAACACAGAATGTTTTCTTGTCAATAATGATTAAATCTGAAACATAGGGTGTGGTAACTTCTCAGTTACTTAAATAATGTCATTGACAACAATAAAGCTCCAAGTGACTTATAAATTATGTACTACGAGAGTAGAATTAATAAATACAATAAGAGAGATTCAGGGCGTTAGCTACAGAAAATGAGAAGAATTAAGGGGCCCGACTCAAGAAGTTGCGAGAAAATGTTGAAACTTCAAATCCCTCAAAATATTTATTGAACAGAGAGGAATAACTAGCAACAGACTGAAAAAGAAATCCCTTGGCTTAAACCACTGAATAGAAGAGGGGGCACAAAATGTGCACAACCTGACCATTCCTTTGTTTAAAAACAATAATTTCATAAACAAGTCGAAGGCAGAAGTTCGCTCTTGATTTCTGACTGAAATAGCTCAACATCAGCTGGACTAGCAGATCTAATTTTATGTGCTAAAACTTAGGCCACTTGGCATACTGCTCACTTTTTTGCCAGAAAACTCCTTCACCCCCTCAAGAATGTTTTTTATTAGGCTTAGCAAATAAAGGAATTTTAGTTCTTTATCTTATGACCACTGGCATCAGCAGTTACAATTTGAAATGACTACCGTAGCTTAGCAACTCTAATCTTAACAAAATAAATACAGCAAGGAGCAAACAGGCTTCATGCCACACGAGTGTCTCATCTCCATCCAAAAAAGGCAAAGGGGGAAATCAACAGAGGATGACTCTCACCGGGCTGGTACTCTGGGCTTGGCAACTCTCCCATGGCCCAAAACACTACATTTCTTTACATTTTCACAGCAGGGGCACCTACAATACTATATTTTAGGGAAAAATTCACTAAGACCTAAAGGGGCAGTCATGAAAGAGGGAGGTGAAAAGGACGATTCATCCAAAAAGAAAGATATGAAGGGAAAATTTGAAATGTAATGATTTTCTGTTCCCTTTTCTCCTGGAACTTGGGGGTCACAACAATGGTGGCATCTCCTCAACTGTATCCAAACCAATGCTCATATTTGCACAGTATGAGCAGTTCCTTCCCTTAGACACTAAAGCCTGAGGTAGCTCTAAATTATGACTAAAAATAAGAAAGTAGGCACTCAATAAATATTGAGTGAAAGAATGAATGAATCCATTTCTGGCCTCTCAAACTGGTTAGGATATAGTAAAGACACAAACCTCTTGAAACCACTTCAAACTCCTGCAGAGATTACTTAAAGTGTCTCTGATGTAGAGACAACGTGGTCCAAACACATGCATCACTCTGAAGTCAACCCGAGGCTCTGCAATTTAACGGAGAGATCAGGGACTTTGTGATTGGGTGGACTTGAGCAGGGAGCTCCACACCATCATTTCCTAGCTCTGTGAATTTACAATATTACATCTAACATCTCTGAGCTTCAGGTTCTTCTTCAGCCACATGGGATAAAACTCCATGGTGGGGGGGGGAAAGATGGCTGTGAAGTTGTCACTTAGAATAATGCATGTAAAGCTACCTATCCCGTTTCCTTTAAAGGTGACTGATTTTACCATCAACAAAGTAGACTCACTTTCCTTCTCTTGGTATCATTTCCTCTGAGTCATATAGGCCACCATCAGCACACTTATCACCTATGGCAGCCTTATTCAGTGTAATCCTGTTTGATGCTGACCAGGGTTATCTCCACTTCTCAGAATGTGCAGCTGTTTAGTTCTTTGGCTTGTTACATCTTGTGCATCTCCAGTTAGAAACTGACATCTTGTTTAAGCCTTCATTACCTCTCACCTGAACTACTGACTGCAAGAGCTCAAACACTGCTCTTCTAACCTAGCCTTGTCTCTTCCAATCTGCGGCCAGCATTCTCTTTCTAAATTTGACCATATGAAACTTTATGGGGCCTCCAAGTACTGAGTTATGCCTATTTCTTAAGTCTCATTTCCTGGAATTACTTCTATACTCCAGTGAAACCAGACTGCTTCTAATGCTGCTTCAGACTCAACACTTTGGCAACTGTTGCGTCCTCTACATAAAATGTCTTTTCACTTTTTTTGGCCAGTTGGTAATTCTTCAGAACCCATCTCAAGCATTATCTCCCCAGTGAAGACATTCCTGCAATTGCTTTAGAAGGTTGATAAGATTCTACACGGGACCATGTCTGTACAATATACTCTGTCTTTATAGCACTTAATTACAGTGCATTGCAATCATTCACTTCCTTGTGTATCTCTCCCGCTAGATCATGAGTCAGAGAGTCCTGAGGTCAGAGATTATGGTTTAGCATGCCCACTGCCTGGCACAGTGCCTGCATGCAGGAGATGTTAGTAAATGTTAGCCTATGTCCTCTAGCACTCTCCTCCCTACCCTTCAAATAGTATAAAGATGGATTAAACTGGCTTGTTGGGACTTTTATTTTGATGAAGTTAACTGAAAATTCTACTTTGTTAATGTAATGTCTAACCTAATCTAAAAGACGAGTAAGCATCTCTTTATCACAGAAAATAGATGGAAACTTACATTTAAGAAAAAAGAAACGCTGGTGTTATTTTTGTTCTTGCTGAACTTCCAGTTTCTGTTTTCTTGATGACCGTAATTCCATTTTGCATGCTTGTAACCTTGAATCTTTCTTAAGGCTCTACCTCATTCTACTTCTTGCTTCCCTCACCCCACACTTCCCTCACTTTATACTTCCTTGGCAAGAGCCCATAGCATGTATATAATAGGAACAAAACCAATGATAATGATGATGGGGATAAAAAGATTCACCTTTTGCTATTAAAGGGTCACAAAATTCTGAGTTTTAAAAGAGACATAATGTTATATATCAAAATTCTAATACAATGGAGTTGCTGCTTGGGTCTGTGGTTCAGAACTTGGTACAGTGCCTAAGATAAAAATTCTATATATTTAAAGTCCCCTAAGAGGGACTTCCCTGGAGGTCCAGTGGTTAAGCCTTCGTTTTCCAATGCAGGGGGTGTGGGTTCCATCCCTGGTCGAGGAGCTAAGATGCCTTGTGGCCAAAAAAACAAAACACATAAAACAGAAGCGATATTGTAACAAATTCAATAAAGACTTTAAAAGTGGTCCACGTCAAAAAAAAAATCTTAAAAAAAGTCCTCTAAGAAAATTCTTCATTCATTCATACAATAGATAATATACTTTACGTAATAAAGAATACATATGGGGCTTCCCTGGTGGTGCAGTGGTTGAGAGTCCACCTGCCGACGCAGGGGACACAGGTTCGTGCCCTGGTCCGGGAAGATCCCACATGCTGTGGATCGGCTGGGCCCGTGAGCCATGGCCGCTGAGCCTGTGCGTCCGGAGCCTGTGCTCCGCAATGGGAGAGGCCACAACAGTGAGAGGCCCGTGTACCGCAAAAAAAAAAAAAAAGAATACGTATGAAGTGCTCAAGAGTATAGTTGAATATCTGAACTTAAATGTTTCTATAATACAACTTTCCTGGTGGCCTTAAAAAATTACTTCACTAAGTCTCCCAATCACCATGAAAGTCACCCTCAACCTTCCAGATCTAATCTAGTTCCATCCTTGTAAGAAATATTGCCTATACCCTACTGCTAAGATGGTATGACATTTCACCCTATGCAGGCTAAAGGATATCTCAAAATGGAAATTCAACTATAGAGGAAATATTATCATTATGTCTGAAAAAGGAGGGAAATGACAAAAAGTTAGAAGGAAAGAGAAAATCAATTCAATGGTGAGGGAATAAATTCATTCAAGCAGTGTGGATTAAACTCCTACCATTTGCTTGACTCCATATTCAGTACCCAGGAAAACACATTTAAAAACAATTATCTATCCTTTATGGCAGTTAGGGAAACAGACAGACACCAATTATTATGTAGGACCTAAGCCTTACATTGTTCAAGAATATTCTGTCCAGGACCTATAATTATAAATTTTTGAGCGGAGAGTCATGTCTCAACATAATATTGTGCATTACCATTCTGTGAGGAGGAAAGAGATTTACAATCTTTACGATGGTAAGGTTGTTGTAAGGATAAGAAAAAGTTAAAGTTCTACTGGTTTTTCTCTAAAACCTTCTTTCCCCAATTATAATCTACTTTCTAAACAATACACGAAGCCTTGCTTTTATGGTGAAGATAGCCAGATTAAATGCAGGATGCCTAGTTAAGTTTAAATTTCAGCTAAATGATGCGTAAGTTTTTAGTATTAAGTATGTCCCACATATTGCGTGGGACCTCCTTCTCCTAAAACTTTTGCATCATCTACCAGAAATGCAAATTTCACTGGCCATCCTGTATTTTTATTTGGTATTTTTTAATTTAACATGGTAACCCTATTTATAGGGGTGCCCATCCAATTCTCGGACACCCCACTTTGAGTGCACTGTATGTGGTCTTAACGAACACAGTGGATCACACAGTGACTGAGATACAAAGCAGTCTCTTCGGCCTTGTGTTTACCACAACATTGCTTCTCAAGCCTGCAGGCTTGGACAGCTGAGTTCCCAGCTCACTTTCCTAAACTATTTCTGGTTTATCACACAAGTAACAAAATGTGACCTTTATCCTTCTCTTCTCCTGAAGAAAACAGAAATTTTCTAAAGGGGTAAAAATAGCCGAAATTAAAAAAGACTATGAACTATTCCAGGATCTTGAGGCTGTCAATACTTTATGCTTTTAAATAGTTGCCATGGTTCACCCCAGAAGCATCTGCATATTTCTGTGGTTTTCTTCATGGTGTGTAGTGAACTTTGATATCTTCGGGGAATAAAAGAACTCTCTATCTGTCTATCTACACATATATATTTAACAATGCAAGTTATTGTTATATAAATGTAGGCTGTTGTCAATTTCAGTTCCCTGCCATATCAAAAGAACAAAGCAGGCAGGAAGAGCAAGAGGATGATCTAATATGCCTACGCTAATAACAAAGCCAGTGTCCTAAACTGGCAGTGGCAGCCCTCTTCTGCAGAGATTGTTTTTTACACCATCAGTAGACATTTTACAAAATTGGATGGTGACAGGAAGAGTACATTTTAAATTGTCAACCTTCATGATGTCCTTTTGAAGAATAGCAATTACATAACTCAGGGAGCTTTATTTTGCATTTGAAAAAATATGTATCTAAAGGAGTTTGCAGGGTTATGCAAGACTCCACATTCTGAATTCTTTGTAGAAATTAAAGTCCCTTATTTTTTCCTGTAATCTCATATCCTTTTTTTATCCACTTCCTAGTCAAGGTGGGAATCAATATTAAGCAAGTAGTACAGAATTAAAACTGTTTTTGATTTAAATGAACAAATTCATTTAAAGAGGCCATCAACCATATGCCATTCCTTAACCAAATTTAAAGTCCAGTCTGTAAGTTTCCAAGGATCACACACCTATTTTATCTCTATGGCATTAAAAAGTTTGCTTATAATATTCTAATATTTTGTTAAAGTTTTAAGTCGTTTCCTCTTACGAAATGAGAGAGGGAAATATTATGCAAAAGTAATTTTATATCACCCAAAAGTCATTTGGTCTTTTTCTTCTAATTCTCATCTTTTTTTGAAATAATTTTAGAAAAAAAAAAAACTCTTTAAAAAATGCAGACAATGCCAAGAGAAACGCATTGCAAGTACCCTAAATAGTTAATGTATTTTCTAAATGAATGATTTAAAATAGCTATTAAAGGAGAGGAAATGAGCTTAGGTTTCTAGTAATGACTTCTCCTCTTCAAAATGAAATCTGTAAATCCCTGATTGCAATTCCAAATCCCCAAAGGACCAGCAGTTCTGGGACCAGGGCTCACTGGCTTTATGTCTAATAGCACCAGATAAGTAGCATGATTTTTAGATATGTAATTTGGGAGAATATTCAGAATTTATAGTCCCGGAGACAATTTATGAATGAATTTCCTTTTTAAAGTACATTATTCTAAAAATCAACTTTTCCACCCAAATTGTAAGCAGAGCACACAGGAATGTGAGAGGCATGGATATATACATAGAGAGACATATGTATATATATTTATATATGCATGCACACACATGCATGAAATATAAGTACCATTTTATTCATAAGAGCATAATGATTCAGCCTGTGATTGTTAATAAAAATGCATTTCTAACCATCAAATTTGAGTCTATTATTCTAAGTTAATTGCATTTGCCCTAAAGAGACTTACAGCTGGCTGTCAGCCTGTTTGTGTCAGTTTCGTTTTATTCATCAGTCAATCTTGTCTCCTCTTCTTTTTTACATCCCATATATTGATCAAATAGATTTGTTAGCATCCCTCCACAGCTTTCACAGCAGTTAAAAAAATAAAAAATAACCTCGATATTATCATCAGATACATCTGATGACTTCATTCGTTTGCGTGTTATCTTCAGTGTTATTTCAGTAGCAAATAGATGCCCTTTGGACAAGCCCATAAGATTGCCATTAAATATAACAGATGTAACTCACTCAAAGCGGCACTGAGAAAAAGTTAAACGGGAGAAAGTGAACAGCGGCAGTGGTCAGCGGCATCTCCGCTTTTCAGTTGGAATAGAGGATACTCATCGCGGTAAACATCAGTTCTTTACTGGAGTGTATTATGGAGTAAAAAGCATCTTGTTAAAATTCATCCTCAGAAGAGAATGTACTATTAGATGGTGAAGTGGATTAAAGAAATAAATGGGCACCATGTTCCCACTGGAGTCAAAGAAAACCAGTGGGGGAAACAGAAGAGCAGGGAGGTTAGGGTAGAAAAGTAGTTAAGGTGAAAATCTGCAAAGAATTAGAATCTTCCTTGTGTGAGTCAAGTTGCTTAGAGAGGAGATAAAAGGCATTACAGGGTGAGGAGATAATTAGCAGATCAGAAGCAAAGCAGTTTAAAAGGTGACCCTTACCTCCTCTGTTACTCAGTCTAAGAAACTATAGACAATTATTACAGTATTTTCTCCAGGGATGTGTGATACAGTTTCTCCACATATCCTCCAAGACACAAAGCTCTCTCAGCATTGTCATTGCATTGCCTGAGTTCAGTGCTTTTTATGGAAATTCCTTTACATCACGCCAGCCTTGTCTTTCAACCTTGCTTTAGATCAGTGATTCTCAAATGGGGTGATTTCACGCCCCCCAGGGGACATCAGGAATACCTGCAGACATTGGGGGAAGGTGTTACTAACACCTGGTGAGTAGAGGCCAGCTACGCTGCTACTCACCCCACTGTGCACAAGACAACCTCCACGACAAAGAGCTACCCACCCCAAATGACAATAGTGCCGAAGTTAAGAAACCCGGCTTTAGATGGCTGACTGAAATACACGTAAAGCTAAAAAACAAAACCTACATCACAGTACAGCAGCAGTGCAGTGAGCAGGACTTTAGCAGCTCTGAGAGGCAGAGAGCAGCAGTCCAGGGACTGCGCACGGGATTTCACACTCGCCTATTAAATAACACAATTCATTTACCTAGACCCCAGGAACAGTGGAGCAAAATACAACCCCAATTTTGAGGAGAACAAAGAAAAATGAAAATCATGGCTTGAGAGGAGACATTTCAAAGACCTCCAAGACAAACCAACTGAAAAATCTCCAATCAAAAGACTCCGCAAGAAAACTGCATCACAGCCCCTAATCCTCAACAGACCTTAACAAGATGTTCATGAGCCAAAGACTCATGTCTGCAGAAGACAAAAGACATAGGAAACAATATAGTCTAGAGAAGGATTATTGTTAAGAGGCAGGAGAAAGATAAAACAGATTCCTCCACCTTACAATTAGAACGCCTAAAAAGAATAACCAGAAATATGCTCAAAACCGTGTTACAGTAACTGTTATATCTCTCTGCTCTTGGGAAATTAATATTTAGGTTAGACCTGGGGCAATATTTTTAAAACCTTTTTTTTGATGAGTGCTTTTACCCCACCTGACTAGACACCCCTGCCTGGCACAGATGGCCAAGACATTTGCTTTTTTAAATACTCCATATTTCCACAGCCACCCACCAGACAAAAATTAGATTACCAATGCTTGTGTAAACTTTCCAAGCTCTGACACAATAAGATTCCAGGAAATGTACATGCACAGCTAAAAGCAGCATTATACATAATGCACTGTAATTCCAACAGACAAGTTGCTATCTTCGATAGATATACACACTTTCCATGCCAAACACATGAACGTCAATACATTTTTCTCAAGTTAAAATGGAAACCATTTAACAGATATAATGGGCACAATGAATTTCATTTTGCATTACTAATGCAGCAGAGGAGAAGGGAAGCTTTGGCAAGGATTGCAGTAAGACCAAGAAAAACAGGAAACAACTTAGAAGCTATCATGGCTGTGCAAGCTATTGCCCTAAAGCATGGTCATGAACCCAAGGGCCACTGAGACTTCATATTCTCAAAACTCTAATTCCACATAAACAAATTTTTGACTCATGGGAAAAAAGTAAAAAATGGACAAGAGTGGCTGCAATTTTCGCAAAAAGGTCAAGAGAACGTCACCATCTTTTTTTCCCACAGTTCCTGAAGAGATGTTATCATGACCAACTTGATTTTAGGGGAGATAAATTGGAGGCAAATGAATTAAATGATGTGTCATGTGAAAGGGAATTAGGAAGATAACCCAGGAGCCCAAATCCCTGCCCAAATCCCAAAGCCCAAAGCCTCTGCTTTTACCACCAGAAATACGTATCCCCCAAGACTCCTTTTCATCACTGTTAAAAAAAAAAAAAAAAAAAAAATCAAAACCAGCAATTACTTCACTGGCCCTTACCTTTATCTTAAAGTCTTTCTGGCACCTAAAATAGTTTACTTCAATCATTGCACACCAAAGAATTTTTTGGTGCTTTCTACTAGATTTAGATAGTAAACTCTGAGGCCCTAGATAAACAGTATTATGCAATTTAGAATAAAGGTTTTGAGCACAGGCTTATTGCAATCAGGCAGACCTCACTTCCAAGCTGATCTCTCCTACTTAGTGAGATGGGCAAACTGAGTGACTTTGAGCAAATTCCGCTATCAGAGTTTCACTTTCTCCATCCATAAAATGGGTGTATAACAGTACTTATATTAATGGTTTTGGGAAAGGATTAAATGGGGCCATGTGTGTAAAACATTAGGTAAATTAATAGTAGTAAAGTCTAGAAGCAGCAGGAACCCTTCCTGGGTTCAAATCCCTGCTTCCACAGCTTCCTGGCTCTGTGAACTTGGATAAAATCTCCATTTCCTCACCTCTATAATGAGGATAGTAATAATAATACCTTATAGGATTGTTACGAGAATGAAAGTGACATCATAATAAAAACGGCTTAACAATTCCTAACCTAAAGCACATTACATTTTAACCATAATCATTCTTTCCATCATATTTACAAAGGGGGTTTAACATCTTTAGTATTAGGCTCCAAAATAATTGATGAAAGTATCTCAAAATGTAAATGCATATATAGAGATAAACTTGGAAAGAAACCAACTGGAGGAACAACACAAGACTTTCTTCATTATGTTTATCATGAGTTCCAGCAAGGATCTGTCTTTCTTTGATCTTATTTTTGCCCTTAGAAAAATAAAAACACATCTCAACACAGTGAAGTTTTAAAAGTGGAAATATGACAATATTCAGAAAGCTCAGACCTAGCAAGTCTTCAAAAATGCTCCCACTTCCAGCAACTGATGACTTTTTTGGCTAATGTGCCATACATGGTACCTCACCTAATTACAGAAGTCAGTATCACCACAGTCAGTCCCATGGCTAAAAATGATGTGACAGCAAATTGGTTATAAGATGTAAAAAATGGTGGACACAAAAATGAAGAATATCTTTGACTGTGAAAGGTCAAGATGAGTTAGTAAGCTATTAACTTGGCTCATTTTTCAAATGATGAGGCAATTTTTATGAGAAACATTCAGTGTTTTCAAACTGCTTATCAAGATCCTAATTCTGTCATCTTAAAGGCCTATGTTACTCAAAATTTTAGAACACCACTTAACATCTTAGTTGTCACAGTGATGTGACCTGGAATATGAAAATAACTCAAACTTTTAGCTTGTTTTTGTCTTCCCATGCAGAATAAACTTTTCAAAATGAGGGGCTTCTAAGGTGTACCATGTTTAGCCAGATAAAAAATAAACCAGATTGGTATGACAGTCAGCAGTAGAAAGAGAAACAAATTAAGTACTTATAATTAAAGATTGAGGAATGAAAGAATTCACACTTTCTTAGAGCTATTATTTCAGACAGTCTGGTGTCAGAATTAAAAGCCAACCAGTGCATCTGTTTACATTGCCAAGGATTTTCACAGTAAGAAGGGCTAGGAAACACATATTTTTTAATTAGGGTCCAAATCCCAAAGAACACCTAAAAAATAGGATGTCAAAAATAAACGTTCTTGTGATTTGTATTGTCTAATGTCTAAACAAAGACAAAAAATTATGTTTCTTACTTCTCCTTTATAAACGCAAGTGAAAGGAAAAAAAAAAAGAGAGAGAGAAAAGAAAAGAAAAGAAAAGTAATTCTGTTGCTTTGGCCACAGACTCCTTTTTTTGTTATCCTGCTTGTTTCTGGCTTAGCTACTGCTTTTCTTTCCCAGGATGAAATAATATAGGAAAAGCCGATTAAGGAAAACTTCACTCACACAGAAGGTTCACCAAGATGGCTCAGTTACCAAGCCTTAAAAGCTGAATTACAATGGCCACCTAGAATGACCATTCTATACTTTAAAGTACATCTCCATCTGAAAAATTTCAGTTAACTCTTTGCTTATCTTGAGCTTTGAATTAAAGGAAAGTCCTCTTTAAAATCCACAGTGATGGATCGAATATTGTAGTACTCAAATCTACCATTAGCTTATTTTTACTTCTCACCAGCAAAATTAGAGGTATTTTCTGCAATTTCAAAGATCACTCTTTTGGTCAGTTGAAAAAAATATATAAAACGTAGTATTCTGTACACAAAAGTGAATAGACTTCTTTCCCTCATCTATTTATTCAACAGGTATTTATTCATCATCTATTATTTGCCATACGCTGGGCTTGTTGCTGGGAAATACTAACTAAACAAGACATCACTGCATATAGCATATAATCATAACACAAGGTGTTACCATCTCTAATATTGGAGGTATAGGGTTCTGGGAAGTGCTTACCAGTAGAAGAGGACTAGGATAGACTTGAGAGATGATCAGCCCTCACATCTTTTATTTGACAGAGGAGGAAACTAAGATCTAAAAAGATTGAGTTGCATAATCCCAGAGCTCTTTAGTGGAAAAAAATCACAGGACTAGAATTCATGTCTCCAAATTCAAATCTCAAACTCCCTATATAGCAATACACTTCTCCCCAGAACATAATTTTCCTGAAAACAATAATGCTAAGCCATGAATGTCAAAGCAGTTGACTTGTTGGAAATATGCTTTGAGATCAAAGGGTCAACATTCTTCCTAATTGTATGGCATTCCAGATGGTGGAGAGGGAGGGCTCAGAGGTCAGACCCAACTGGATCCTAACCTTAACTCGACCATACCTAACTAACTAGTGACCTTGGAGAAGAATGAAACTCTGAAAATCATCTGGATTTTTAAAAAATCTTCCAAGTCAGGATCACAATATCTACATGAAATGGGTAAATTTCATGAAAGAAATTGAGTAGAAACTAAATACACATAAATTTTTGTCCCCTCTTCTCACTCATATAAATTGAACAGAACTGATTGAAAGACCAGGTTAGCAGAAACCACACCTCAGTTTCTTTATTTATTACCAGTTATTTTAGCATAAGATCCAGCCTCCAATTTTAATCCATTTTTGTAGGTCATTTTTGGCATACCTCCACATAATTTAACATTTCTACTCTGTGAGTGTTTTGGGAGTTAGAAGGCAGAGATTAAACAATTGAATTTAGAGAATTTCATCAGCACACATCCTCTAAAGAGAGATGGGAAGGAAAACAAAAGTCAGAAGAAAATATTTAAAATGAATAAAGCCTCCTATATAATGTCATGGGCCTCTTTCCATTATAGAACACAGAAAGCCAACTAGCATAGGTAAAGGGAATTTGTAGATTCACATATCTAGGATGTCCAGCAGTAGATGAGCTTCAGATGTAAGTGAAACCAGGGACCCAAATGATGAATTCAGTACCTTGTCTTTACTTTTTCTTGGCTCTTTGGCTCCCTGATTTGGCTTTATTCTCAGGCTTTTTACACAAGGCAGGAAAGATGGCTTCTGTCAGTCACAAGCCTACATTATCTTTCTACCTCACAAAGGAGGAGAGAACCCTCACTTCCAGCAGGCTAATCTCAAGTCTCAGGGAGCAACCTGATTGGTACTGCCTGGTTCTTAGAGCCATCCCACAACAAACCTCTATGGCTGGGAAACAGAGGACATGGGTTACCATGTCTCTGTACACGGAGCACTGATGGACAAGACCATTCCACTCAAGCTACATGGAATAGGTCTTCCGTTGGAAAGTGGGTTTCTCTTTCCTGATAAAGGGAGTAAAGGGATCCTGGAAAGGCAAAAAAATGGATATCCACTCAAATAATTATTTTTAATTTCCCTTCTTTTAGGACCATCCAGCTCAATTCAAAATCCTCTGGAAGACCCTGTTAGGTTCATTTTATTTCTTTGTAATAGCTTCCTATACTGGCTAATGGGTACTTTTGGTGCAATATGATAAGGGAAGGACTCCATCTTTGTCCACATCCACAGTATAGTGGCCACAGCACTGGCACACACATCATCACACATTTGCATTATTCAAGGCATACTGCAATCAGTTCTTACCTTGAAGGTGCTTATACCCTATCTCTGCAAACATGTTAGGTCACAAAAGTTTAAAAATCATGTACTCATTTATACAATACATGGATTCAGAGTCTATGTTTAGGACCCTATGTTCAGCGTTGAGGGATGACAAAAACCTCAGTCTCTGTCCTCTAAGGACTGAGGAATCTCTCAAAGATATCACTTGAAGCTGGAATTTGCAAAGAGGACTCCATGTATAATTAACATCTGAGCTGGGTTTGGGGGCATAAGTAGAAGTTTCACTGTTAGGCATGTACAAAGAGGCCAAGACAGAAAAGTTGAAATGTGCTTTCTCGCTTAGTGAAAAGATGACACAGAAGAATGGGGAATAAATAGCAAGGTAGCTTTTAAGCATTCAGCAATGAAAGTCTGCCTAAATATGTCATGGTTCTCCAGTAGGAGGCAGTACTGTGCTCCAGTTCTTCAGGAAGAGGCAGGGCTAAAGGAGCAAGACGCATTGCTGAGGGGAAAAAAAAAATCCAATGTCACGTTGACAAATACAGTACAGCCCATTTACATTAAGTAAAAATCAGACATGCATATGTTCGTTAATGTAGATAAAAGGTCTAGAAATGAGTTATCCCAAACTGAAAATAGGAACAACCTCCATAAAGAGTAGTAAGAATGGAGCAAGCAGCACGAGGTAGGAATTTTCCTTTGCTTTTGTACTTCCATAACATTTAAGCTCTTTTTTTTTCCACAATAAAATTTTATCTACATGTTGCTTGCCTAATAAATAAATATTGTTTACATAGAAGGAAGTTTTTGATCAAAATAAGGACCAAAATAACACTGGCAGCATAAGGAGTGTGAACTTTTTAAAATTAATGTTCTTGTTATTTTTGGTTGTCAGTGGGGTAGATAGTCAATACCCTGAGCAAGACATTAGGAAGAGTAACATTTGGCAGGTGGGATTATCTTCAAGCCAATAAACAAATAGGCAGGTAGAACTCTTTGGAGGTCATTACATAGATAAATACATAATTTTGTAGGTGTATATGTATATATAAATTAAACAAATATATAGCCTAAATAAATATATTTTATATAGGAGGTTATTCCAAATACATATAATGAACATATATAATAATGAATATATATAAATGAATAATAAGAGTTAGGGAGAGAGAAGAAAGACAAGTTCTTTTCTGAGTATGAGGGATTTTAAGATATCAAAGAAATGCCTTTAGGGATGTTTGCTTGCAAAGTGTCTTAAAGACACCACATCTGGATATGGAGATCACAACAAGCAGAGTCGGATTTCAGGTTAGATGTGGCAGTCATCTACATGAAGACGAGAAGTGAAGTAATGAATGAGGTCAAAAGGTCATCAGGGAATAAATGAGGTCAGCAAGGGAAAGAGTGAAGAGGGCCTAAGGCAAAGCTTTGAGAAGGATCATCCATTAAGAGAAGAGAAGCAATGCATTGGCTCATTCATTCACAACTAATTTTTCTTCAAGGACCCTGAGCCAAACACTGTAGGTTTTGAGGACAGAATAGAGTGGTGGAAAAAATGGCATGGTGACTGCCCACAGGGACTTATAACCACTGGAATGAGAACGCCCACTAACATGAACTGAACGCTTCGTGACTTTGCAATGGCATTGAAGCATCACGTCAACCTTAAAACAATGTCATTATCATCTCCTCTCTATGGATGAAGACATGAGGCTTAGTGAGGTGGGCAATGTGTCCCAGGTCATACAGCTATGAAGTGGCAGGGACTTGATTTGAACGCCAAGTTTATCTACGACCACAACCCATAAGCCTGTGTAATGCTGCAAAGTGGCCAACCAAGGGGTCATAGAAGAAACATGAGAATAAAAACAACAACAACAACAACAACAGCATTCTATGCTAAAGAAGACAGGGACAGAGTCATGGGCCTGCTAAGCCATGTCATCAAGGAGGAGGGAAACTGATGCAAGATCACTGATTTGATGATTAGAAAGTCATGTATTCATTCATTTATTCACTCAACCAATATGTATTAAGCAGCCAGCATGTATTACCGCATGGGCTTTGAAAGATCAGTTTTACTTTTGTGGGGATGGAAGCCAATTGTGAAGGATTAAGGAACGAGTAGATGGTAAAATCGCTTGCATTAAGGACTCCTCTGAGGAACTGGGTGATGGAAAAATTAGCTTAAGAAGGATTTTCAGGCTATGGTGTACCTAAGCAAGCACGCAGAGGCAGGATGGAGTCAGTAGAGAGAGTGAAAATACAGGGAAAGAGGATGATGGTGAATACAGATGCTTCCTATGGATGGAGAAAGAGAAGGAGACGCAAACTCCTGAGGCAGAAGGTTATCTTTAAAAGGAGGAGGGTCCCTTTTCCTCTGATAGGGGATAGAAGAAGATATAAAGGAACTGGGAAATGCTGCTGCAAAATGCAATCATAGGAAACTGTACCAGTAAGATTTTATGTGCACACTTCTAGACATTGGTTCTCGACCCTGGCTACACACTAGAATCATCTTGGCAGTTGTTACAAACTGTGATGCTTCGACTGAACTCCAGACCAATTAAATCAGAAAAATGTGAGGTTTCTTCAGGCTGAGGATATCCAAGGCTGTAAAGAGGATTTGGCAAGGTGTGACTAGGGGGGAGGTTACATGTGATAACAACTTCAGTAAAATCTGAAAAACTAGGATCCAATAAAGAAATGAATGTATCTAAAATAAAGGAAGGAAGGAAGAAGTGGGCAAGAGAATAGAAACACTAGTATGTGGGCAGATGACAAAGGATCCTTATAAATTTCCAAATTGCTGCAAAGTAGATACACGTGCATCCCATTACTTAACAGCCATAAACTGTACTAAGCACGGGTCTTAACAGTACTACTCTCTTTTGTATTCCCAGTCAATCTGCATCAGAGGCCCTGGCATACAGTGGATACTCAACAAACATTAGTTGAATGAATAACTTAGTAAAAAAAACAAATGCATAACTCAGGTGGCAGCCCAGCCCTCTCTTCAAGTATCTAGAATCCTTGAGAAAGGTGGAATCATCTCATACACAATCCCAAGTCACTCACTGCAAATACTTCTCCCATCTCAGATCTACATGGGGCCTCAGCTGGTTTCAGGGGATATGATTTCAACCTCTTTATTCCATCAACAATAGGTTATGTGGGTAATCGATTTTTACTAAAGTTTTACAAAAGTGAGAAAACAATGGGGAGGAGGGCTTTATCAGCAAAACACCAGCCAGCAAGCAATTTAAAATTAGCTAGTAGACAGCCATAGTGTTAACTACGTCACTTGGCCATTCTCAGTGGCCCTTATTCCATGCTGAGTCCTTGCCTCGCGCCATCTTGCTGCACTCTTATTTCTGTCAAGCTTCACCAGTACCACCCAAACCACAAATTTCACCTTTTCTTATGCAGAGCAGTTTCATTATGACTATCTTCTACACGGAGGCTTGGGGGGAATCTCACTTTTAGTACCTAAACTTTCCCAGAAGTGCTTTTGCCAAACCAAAGGTTAGATATTAACCCCAACCTTTTTAGGGCCCCAAACTTTCATAGCCAGTTATGGTTTTAAATGGTCTTTTCCTTCCTTCCATACAAAAGAATGAATCATCCTGGGAAGACAAATGGAAAATCTCCAACCCAATAATAAATGAGGCCCCGTGAGGGAATAAACATTCGTCATTGGAAGTCCACGGAATACGTATACACATTACTGTTGAGAATCATCCTTACCTTCCTTATTGGGGCGTCTCAAAATTAGTGTCTTTGTCTGTGAATGTCATCATCGTATCCAGTCACATGAGTAGTGATGTGAATACAGCGGGCACTCAACACAGACGCACTAATCATGAGGATAAAGGGTAAAGATGAGATACTCTCTGAGATTTTATACCTTATAATAATAGTGGTAATAATAGCTGCTTTGTATGTCCAAAGCCGTTTAAAAGCATTAACATTTCACATGGCCACACATCCTCGGAAAGCAGATCAATATTTATTCTTCCAAGTGTGTCGAGTATACAGTTGCGGCACCTCGAGGTGAGAGTGTCACCCTGCCAGTGTCAGCCTCAGAACTTGGAAATCACATCCCCAGTTCATTATGTCAGAATAATAAAGTGACCCTGGCTGGCTGAATGTATTCATTAATGGCTGGGGTGGGGGGGAAGCAGGCGGAAGGAGCAGACAATAAGGCTTTGGGAACTCACAGCGCTAAAGAGCCGGCAAGGAAACACTACTATTTGGTGTTGCATCAGCTCTGGAAGGGAAAAAGATACACACACACACACACACACACACACACACACACACACACATCACACATCACAGCAGTCCTGTTTAGTCCTTTCCAATGAGAATTTATTTTTGTAACTCCTGGTCCAAGTAATTTTATTGTCACTGATTGGAAGGGGAAGGGGATGGTAGTAAGAACTTCCTTCTGGAGTCTCTCTCTCTCTCCCCCTGCTTAGTGTGTGTTTTGCTGATTAAGCAAATCGACCTTAATTAGGAACTAAGTAGAAAAGAACTCTGCAAGGTTTCCTTAAGCAGCGTCAAAACGACCACAGTCCATTCTCAGAGCCCATTAAGAGGTAATCAACCAACGCAACTAACAAGTCACTCAGACCAGACTTTTGGAATTTGGCTCTTTTGTTCTGTCAGTTTGAAGAGCGCTGGGCGAGTGATGCAATTTAGAAGGGAGCTCTTTCAGAGCTTTCACTCAGGAAGGCATCGGGAGCTCTGGGGGTAGAGCTTACTTAGCTCAGAAAAAGGGAAAGAATGCAAGTTTGCATTGACAGCTTGATCCCAGAGAGAGGCTGAGGGGCTGCTTGTCTGGCGGGTCCTCTGGGTGTGGATGAGGCACGAGTAGGAGCCCTCGTCTTAAGTGAACGTGCGCCTCCAATATTAAAAGAACAATTACCTTCCTGTGCACTGCTCGCTGTTTGCTACTGCTGTTTCCTTCAATAAAACCTCTTTTCACTTGCCAATGGGAACCTGTCAGGCAATAGTATTTTTCAGGCATGATACACTTACTAAAATGCCCTTGTGAGCTTTTAATACATTTACAGTTGATAACAATAGGGCTGTTTTGTCAGGAAAGGTAAAAGCAAAGTATTTGTTACAAATGCAGAGCAATGGCAAGACAGGATGGACCAGTGTTGCTGTGCTTCGTGGCTGCTGGTCCCTCCTAAGTGTCAATCCAGCTGCCGGAGAGCAGGGAAAAGGAGCAAAATGTGATCAGGGTGTGGTCTTTTTATTCAAATTGAAATTCACCTTTTTTTTTTTCTAACATAAATACATTTTATAGACAATATATTGTTTCAGGGAGTAGAACAGATATTCTTCTTTGGTGATTACTTATTGATTTTCTTTTGTCTATAACAATTTAAAGTACTTTATTGCTTACATTTAAATAAATGCTAAATCAATAGTAAGTTATACAACTATATAGTAGATATATGTATAGAGACATTATCCAGAATACATGCCCTGGTCAGAATGGAGACTTGTAGAAATGCTCACTGTAGATGACTCTTATAAGAGCAGAAATGTGAAGAAATAAAAAGATCTTACATTTCATCCTCAATGCTCAATTCTTTTTAACATCTTTATTGGAGTATAATTGCTTTACAATGGTGTGTTAGTTTCTGCTTTACAACAAAGTGAATCAGCTATACGTATACACATATCCCCATATCTTCTCCCTCTTGTGTCTCCCTCCCACCGTCCCTATCCCACCCCTCTAGTTGGTCACAAAGCACCGAGCTGATCTCCCTGTTCTATGCAGCTGCTTCCCACTAGCTAGCTATTTTACATTTGGTAGTGTATATATGTCCATGCCTCTCTCTCACTTCGTCCCAGCTTACCCTTCCCCCTCCCCGTGTCCTCAAGTCTATTCTCTAAGTCTGTGTCTTTATTCCTGTCCTGTCCCTAGGTTCTTCATGACCATTTTTTTGTTTGTTTTTTAGATTCCATATATATGTGTTAGCATACAGTATTTGTTTCTCTCTTTCTGACTTACTTCACTCTGTATGACAGACTCTAGGTCCATCCACCTCACTACAAATAACTCAATTTCATTTCTTTTTATGGCTGAGTAATATTCCATTGTATATATGTGTCACATCTTCTTTATCCATTCATCTGTCGATGGACACTTAGGTTACTTCCATGTCCTGGCTATTGTGAACAGTGCTGCAATGAACACTGAGGTACATGACTCTTTTTGAATTACGGTTTTCTCAGGGTATATGCCTAGTAGTAGGATTGCTGGGTCGTATGGTAGTTCTATTTTTAGTTTTTTAAGGAACCTCCATACTGTTCTCCATAGTGAAGTTCACCTTTTTAATAAAGACCTTTGTTTGTTCAGATCCTCTTGGATGATAACACAAGCCAGGTAGGTGGTGGGCGTGCAGCATCCTTATATTTGAATATACATTTGGCCCTTGGATTCACCATGGAGCACTGTCTTTAAAACTCAAGCAAGATGAATTGTTCCATAGATAAACCTCCACTTAAAAGAGATTTCCACCCAAAAACTAGAATCCTCGAGTTATAAACTATAGTTTGCTGTGATCACAGCTCAGGTTTGTTTTGTTAAATGAAACCAGATATTAAATAATAAATAATCAATAGAGAACGTCTATCAGCCAATTTCTAGAGAGATTTCTGTTGTCATTCAAACATCCATTTGGCTAGAGTTTAAAATATATATATATATGAGTCATCTATTATTTGCATAACGGTAACAAGTTGACAGAGATTTTGAGAACCAAATAATAGTTCTAGTGGTCAAAAATAAAGATTTTGATACTACCACACAAATAAATACATATTTTTATGAAGGGACATACTGGTGAAAAGAATTTCTGTTGTCATCCTAAGGGTGAAATGGATCTTCTGCATTATTCTGCAGGATAAAGGGAACTGGGTGTCATTAAACTATGTTCCCCTTCAGGAAAGAAATAATACGTGATATTAGTTGCTCAATATGTATTACGGTATCTACCAATGGGAGACAATATACGGTGAAGAGGACAGCTCCCATATCTGACAGTATGGATTCAAATCCTGGCCATGATATTGTTAATTCTATGATCTTAAGTAAAATGTCTCCAACTCTCTGAGCCTCAGTTTCTTAACCATTATTGTGTGATGGCAGTAATAGTACCTACTATTATACAACTACATAGTACCACTGTTACAGTATCTACTAAGTACATTTCTTATAGGAGAAAATTAAGTAATAAATATATTGTATTTTGTATCAATCCTGCAACCCTATAAATAGTAAATCGTTATTATTCTATAATAATTACTGACACATATTTATTGATTACTTATGAGTTGTATTCCAAATTAACATGTTATTAACCAGATTGATTAACAGTAGCTGCTGTAAACAACCCCCAAGTTTCCATGGCCTAACTTAATAAACGTTCACTTGTGGCCACCCAAAGTTCAATGCAGATAAACACTTCTCAGTTGTCTCCTACCACATGGTGACTCAGGGATCCAAGCATTTTTTCTCTTGTGGCTCTGCCATCCCTTGAAGCCCCCTCAGAGTTTTCTACTGTATTCTTTGCTTATATCCGTCCAAAAAGTAAAGAACAAAATGTGGAGAATCACAGGGCGTATTTTAGGGGATAAACTGGAAGTGAGGTACATTATTTCTGGCCGCATCCCTTTGCACAGAACTATGTACATGATCCCACCTAGATGCAAGAAGGCCAAAAAACATACTTTTACTGTGCATCCAGAAAGAAGAAGAAGATTCGGCTCAGTAGACAGCCAGTCTCTGTCACCAACATAAATCTTTATTAGCTAAAGTCAGTATAATTGAGAGTAGTTTCCTTAGCCATATTTGAAGCACTGCGTATGCCAATTTATGCAAATTAGGAGCTTTCTGAATATATAATGTCCTTCTTAGACGCACTGGCGCTGTTGACCACTAAATTCTTTTATACACTCACCTTCCTTGGCTGTGTCTGGGTTTTTCTTCTACCCTCTGACTATTCCTCCTCACTCTTCTTTGCTGATTCCCTGTCTAACATATGTACCAGAATGCTGATAACTGAACTCATTTTTCATAAAAAGTTTTACTTTTTTTTTTCTTTTTGCGGTACACGGGCCTCTCACTGTTGTGGCCTCTCCCGTTGCGGAGCACAGGCTCCGGACATGCAGGCTCAGTGGCCATGGCTCACGGGCCTAGCCGCTCCGCGGCATGTGGGATCCTCCCGGACCGGGGCACGAACCCGTGTCCCCTGCATCGGCAGGCGGACTCTCAACCGCTGCGCCACCAAGGAAGCCCTCTTTTTCTTTTTTTAACAAAAGAAAATGTGCATTCTTCCTACTCTTCCTCAGATTCCGCTCTTGACTCATCTTCTCTGGGAAGACCTCTTCTATGATGGAGACTGAGCTGGGTGCCCCTCACCAGTATCCCTGTAACCTCTGTCAGAGCATTTGTTACATGGAATTCTCAGTGTCTCCTTAGCAGAATCTGCTCTTTGGAAGTGATTTGAAAACTGACTTATGTCTTTTATCTGAGTTTCTCCTCCCCTAGTATAATAATATCTACCACATAGCAGACAATACCATTCACTGAATGAATTAAGGAATTTCGAGGTAAATCCAGCTATTACATCTTAGTCAATAAAGAAAACCAAAATACAAATGGAACTTCAGTGCTATCAAAGAATAAATGAGTCATAAAAAAATAAACGGGAGGAATATACATTTACCTATATAAAAGTATAAAAATCTTTTTTTTTCAATTTTCAACATTTAACACCATACCTTTTAAAAAGTAAACAATCTTGAATGTTGCACCAGTTTCCAGTAAATTGACTTTGGAAATATTTTTCTTTCCTTCATGTATTCATATACTATCACTTGAAGAGAAAAGACAACTTAGAACAAGCCTATCAAAGATCCTTCTCCCAAAACTTGCATGCTATGGTTAAAAAAATAAAAAAGGCCATCTCTGAATCTCTCTTAGTGAAACTTTTCTTTTGGCAGCCTAATAAAATTACAAGACAAATAGTTCCTTCTAAGATACAAGAAAAATACTTATGCTAAAGGTGGGTGACTTTTCAAATTAAACTTTGATTACAAGATTTTTTATCAAGGTTTTTCCATTAATTCACTGTGAAAATATACAGTGTTACATTTTCTTCAGGATTTTTGCATTATTATTTTACATCTTATTATAAATATTCACCTCTAAAAAATGTCTTTCTTTATAACAAAACTTCTTAAACTTAAGGGTAGTAAAGACTACTGTTAGCACCTTATTCAGTTCCAAATATTAAAATATTTCACACTAAATCCTAATAATTGTGGTGACCTATTCAAACTGATATCATTAAAGTTTCTTCTTTGCATTTAATGTATACTGCATATTCTCTTACCATTATAATACCACTATATTATCAATATTACTTATTATATTACTTATTATAACTTATAATATTACTTATTATATTATTATTATATTATCAATATTACTTATTATAACATATAATATTACTTATTATATTATTCTTAGTATATTATACATACTAAGAATGTTATTTCTTGCCTACTAAGTCTACTTTATCATAGGCAGGGCACCATGATAATTAAAAGCTCATCTTCTTTTCTGGAACCAGACTTCCTGAGTATAAATCCCAGCTCTGCCATTCACCTGCAATTACAATTCATAACTTATATTACCTATCTGTGCCTCAGCCCCCTCATATATAAACTGGATAGTAATAGTCCTTAGCCCATAGGGTTGTGGTGAGGATCATATAAGCTTACACATGAAAAGTCTTGGAACATCTTCTGGCACAACAAAAGCCTCTAGAAATATTTAGCTATTATTACTTATTGAGAGAGTACTATATGTTCCATTGTTCTAAATTTCTTATTTCTCTTTTCCCCCATTCATCCTACTTTAATCTGTCTTCTGGCTTCACCCACCTATTGAAATTCCTCTAGCAAACTGTCACCAAATTACCAAACTCAGCGGTTTGTTTTCCATCCTGAAGTATCCTTCTTTACAACATTTGGCCTTTTAATCACACATTTTTTGGAAATGTTCTCATCTCTTGGGCAAGAAGAGGCACAGAAAAATTCAGAGAGACTGATATTATAGTTTTGGCCCCGGAAAAAATAGTGTAAGGAAAAGGTTGTAATTGGTTTACAGGTAATGTGATGGAATAAAATAAGAATAGCTAGAATCCTGGACTCCAGTTTACTTTCTCTATAGTTCATCCTCCATATTGGACTTTCTAAGACAAATAGATGATCTTGTTTTATTTCTGCTTAAAACATTTCTTTCACGCTCTTAAACAGGAGTCAAGGGAACTTCGATATAGTTTGCGTGTTTGGGGGGCGGGGGGTCAGGAATCTGCATTATATGTTTGTGTATGGTGCATTTTTCCAAGGAAAGAGTTCATATACTTCCTTGGGGTCCATTCCCCCTAAATCAAGAACCACTGCCCCAATGGCTAACATCTAAAATCCAAAGATATACATAAAAAAACTCCACCTTAACTCTCACAGTCCTTCTTCTCTCTTTTCCCTTTTCCCCCCATGCTCTACTAAGTACTGTTTTTCACACTTCCCATGTTTTACAAACTTTTTCTTCTTTCTTGAATATCAGTGGCCACCTGGCAGCTGAATACTAATTTTTTGAGATCCAGTGAAAACGTCATCTCTTTTTAGACATCTATCTGCTGCAATACACCAAGCATTATTAGAAATTCCTGAATTTCACACCCAGAGAACTATGTACCACCTAACCTTATTATCCATTTATCATATGCTATTGAAGTCATCTGAGTGCCTCTCACCACACTGAAGGGTAAACTCAGAAGACAGGGACCAGGTCTTATTCACCTTTGTGTATCTACCAGCAGTAAGCATACTGCTAAGTACTACATAAAGGATCCATAAATGTTTCACAGATGAATGAGTGAATTACTGATTGTTGTCTTGCTTCAAATTCATCTGTTAGGTGGATATTGCATGATATTTTCTGAGGGATCTTTTTTTTTTTTATCAGTGTGGTTAATCCACATGAATATCATACTTCTGAATTCAGGAATAAGGTGCTATGTTTCACACGTCTTAAATTGTTTTAAATCGTGTTAAGTATCATATCAAAAAAAAAAAACCTTGATAGTTGGTGATGAAACAAAGATTTGATAGCGTGATTTTTAAGTCCTAGGAGGCCAACACTCTTTCCACTAGTAACTTTTGTCTAAAAGGGACAGTTTGAAGTTATTTCAATAAAAGCACCACCATACATCTTGAACTGAACACAGCAGTGCTGCAGTAAAAGCCACATACATAGCTCCAAAGGGAGACACTGAGATAGAAGCAAATGACATATTTTTAAAAGACATACATCTAAAGTACTTTTTTCTTTCTATGATAAATATATTTTCCTTCCATTGTTTCATCTTCATGGATTACAGAAACACCAAACTTCTTTTGATCCACAAGAGAAAATTTTCTTACAAACATGTATAAAGAAGTTAGAATTAGGCATGCTTCTGGCATCTTCCCTTTTTATGGAGAGCAGGATTTTGAAGCAGGAAGAACATAAACAGTACACATTGACTCCTGACACACCATTGCTTTCTTCAACTAGAATAATACAAATTTGCAAGTGAACAAAAGAGTGGGAGGTAGATATCTGATTTACAATGTTTCTGAGATAAAGAACACTGTAAGAAAAAAAAAAAAGATCCATGTGAATAATAAAGCATTGTTAACTGAGTCCTGACATTTCTATTCTAGTGACGACGACAGCAGAACTGCATACGGGCGCCTTGTGCCACTTTGAAAGTGGGAGGAAGACATATAATTATAATTCTTACAATGACGAGAATTCAAGAAAATCTGGGGAAAAATTTATTGAAACACATATTGACATATCAGTATTATAAATTACTTTCTCTTATTGACCTCCCCCCCCAAATTCTTTTGCTGGCTAGCTCATCATGGCACAAAAGGCATCTCATGAAAAGACAGACCTGCCTTGAAAATTCTCTTCTTACATTGAAAACTATCTACCATGTATTTATTCTGTAACTTGCTCAACATGTGAGATATATTAGAGAAATATATTTTCAAAACAGTTTTAACCTCCATTGTCTTGAGCGCACGTATCAACTCTGTCATGTCACTTATCCCAAATCCTCATGGAAACCTTACATTTAGGCAACACTAATGAATCTGTTTTAGCACCCTTTGCGAAAGTCAAAGAAGATACAATATTATGTTTTCACTTAACATACATTTTCGTCCATCTCCTTTCTTTGTTGGATGGTTAAGAGGGGAAAAACATACTACAAAAATTACAGTGGTGTTATCAACCGCAGTGTTTTAATAGAGAACAGAATTGGAAATGGCATTTTGCTGAGTGAACCTCTAAATGAATGGGGAAAAAAAAAAACCACAGGGATGAATTTTCTCCTGGTGTTTATCTCCACTGAAGTCTCAGAGGGAAGACCCCCCAAGTGTTGAAGGAAGCTCTCTAACTGACCCCATTAATGCCTTGGGCACTGGGAAGGCAAAGGGGCAGTTGTAAAGTCAGACCCTGAGTGAGCATCGTGGGAGTCATAGCGTTGTGTTACATGCGTCCTCTGCAGGGTGCTTTCCTATCTTCAGAGAACACTCATGAAATGCTGCCAATGAAAAAACTATGCGTTGGTCTTTAGAAAAAGTGCCACCTTTTATGAAACATCTGGAGCCCATCCAAAGGGCCTCCAGAATAGATGGAAGAACGTAATAAAGCAAAACACCTCAGCCATTGAGGGCTAGAGTCATTTCTGCACATGTACCAGGGTTATTCATCCACCATCATAAATACTCGTGAGACCAAGGAAGAACGCAGGGTATCTGGTCCGTGTAGAATTCAACTCAAGGGACACTGAACCAGTAAGCAAAAAGTCCACTTACAAACTTAGAAGAAAACATGTTTTGGCTATTTCTTGCAGTTAACTAATCCCATTTCATCCACACTCAATATTTTCCCTCTGCTTGTTAGTGATAAGGATACAGATGAGGATTTGGCTTTTACATGAACCTGGCGTTTTCTACAACGTCTGTTGTGATAAAGAATAAAGAGTGAGATACATGAGGAAATATATAACGACTAGAGATATTGCACTCTTGTACGTATCCAACGCAGAGAGCATATCAGCTAAGTCAAGAAAGAAAGAAAACCACAAGGACTGGGGAGGGGGGCCGGGGGGAGAAGTTACAAAAGTCAGATTGACTAACGGGTACCACAGAAAGAGCACAGTCGAAGAGGGTCAAAGATTGGGTCCCAAAAAGTGATAAAAGTAAATTCACCCCTGAGAAGGAAAAAAAAAAAAAAAAACCACCAAAAGAAACCAAAGAAGCCCAGCGTCGCCACTTGCTCACTTGTATGTGAATTAAATCGACTGCCTGTAACCATGTTGACCTGGTTCTATCCTAGGATGCTCTTAGAATTGGGTAGTAGGTTGGGAAAAGAAATATCTCAGAGTTAAGTTCTGGTGATGAACCTAGGACAGGGCACTGGCCTTTAAGTCTCATTCTACAGTACGAGAATTTAATAGATGACTCATTTTCTAGAAGAGCATTTCAATCTTTCCTAATTGATGCATGGCAACTAGTCTCTTTGTAATCTAGAAGAGTAACTTTTGCTCGGAAAGGAAAAGAGAGAATCATTTCTAATTCTAACTCAAACATCTTCTTAAACATATGTGTGCCCGAAGTATTGGATGCGAGTGTTTATTATCGGCACTCTGCACTCATCTCAGCTGATCTGAAGGAATCTGTGCAGAGATAGATGGTAACAAGAGAGAGGACTTTGGAATCAGAACAAACTGGGTTTGAGTCTTGGCTGTGTGACCTTAGACAATTTGCTTCATCTCTCTGAATTTCAGTTGCTTTGGGGCTCATAATAGCTACACAAAAATTTGGGGGACCACTCTCCTAGGTATTAGAAAACAAGATCTAGGTGGGCTCATGCTAAAATGATGTATAAACTATTGCACAGTTACCAGCTGGACTCAACAAGCTGATCACCTATAAAGGTATTCCTTTCAGAGCAACCTTGACAAGAGCAAAGGTACTTCCTTTAAAACATCAGCAGTATCTTCTGATGACTTACAGAGCTCTCCTAGAGAAACAAAAATCCTCGTTCCAGTCTGCCACAATTATTGAATTGGAAACACCTTGTATATTTATACCTGTTTGTGTATCACCAAGGGACAACCTCAAAGTGTGGTTGGCTCATTTCAGGTTTAAATATCCCATTAGCTAAGTTTTAAGGAAGTTCACGTAACTCAGGAGGCCCTGTGGTTCCACCTTAAGTATTATTCCTTTAGAGTTTCTGTTACTGTTTTCAACCTTTTGAGCTCTTGCAAATGTATTTGGCATTCAATTAAAGTGAGATTAATCCAAAATAGATGATGTAGTAGTAGTAGTAGTAGTAGTAGTAGTAGTAGTAGTAGTAGTAGTAGTAGTAAAGAATTGCTTTGTTGAAAGCCTACCCATCCAAAGTACTAAATTATAAGCACATAGACACAAACAAATCCACAAATATCAATTCTTTAAAGTGATTTAAAATGCATAGTTTCATATAACTCATTTGACAAAAATACAAATGCCAATGCGCTCTTAACAAAGAGCTAAAATGCCTAGTTTTATCTTTATGGAAACACAAAAGCATTTCAGATGCTGAGGACTTAGAATCTCAAAGAGTCTTCATCTCCAATTACCAAGAACAACTCAAATTTTACCCAAACCTCCAACTCTCCACGGCTATGACTGTTCTCCTACTTGAGTTCTTAGATTTCCAAAGAAAGAGACCGGCAGTGCTTCTTTGTCCTGTAAACTTGGGGGAGAGTGTGTGGACCATAAAAGCACCTACAGCAATCTAAAGCATAAAGCGTGGATGACATCATGGTTAATACTATTGTTATTTTCTAAGTGAGAGTCAGAGCACTCACCTGCTAGACACAGAGGATTTCAGCCAGGCTCAGGGGTTCTTTTTCTATGACAACCTAATTGATAGAGGCTCTTAAAGAGAATCAGGAGATTAATCTACCCAACTGATAGGATGAGAACCAACACTCATCATCTAATTTCGTGATGCGCTGTAAATATGGGAGATCTCCTTAACAATGACAGCCTAACATCATCATATGCATCAGAGTCCCAGGGAGTGGGACACGAGCCAAACTGCCTTATCTTCCATCATACATTGTCCTTTCTGCCCCTTCATCTGAACCTTGGCCTCACTGGGGATGTCTGACCAGCTATTAGTCATTAAGGGGAATTTCATTGGTACAAAAATCAGGTTACAGATGGCAGAGAAGGGATACCTGTGGGCAATCTATCCGTTGACAAGTTTGCCTCCTATAAATAGACCATAAAGACCCCAAAGGCACAACCACGCCACATTCATCTTTGTACCTCCTGCATCTTTGTTAAGAGGAAGGACCGTAGCTTCCAAATGCCCAAATTCAAATTCCTACTCCAATCTTTACTAGCTTAGGAACACACCAATGAATAAAGCACAGCCCCCTTCCCCTCTAAACTGCATTTTCCTCGCTAGGAAAACTGTACTTATAATAACCTCCTCATTTGGGTTATTGTGAGGGTTAAAGGAGAATTCATTTAAAGCACTTAGCCAAAGCTTCTCACAGTGTGGAGCGACTGTTAGGTGTCCTTCTTTTCATTATTACAGCAGGTGCTAAGTGAATGAATGGATGGATGAATTGGTGTCTGGAAGATGAAACTGACATCTATGATTTATCCAACATCTAAAATTCTATAATTTGACTCAGTTTCCAAAGAATTTCATATCTGAAAACTTACCTGAAAATATGTCACCTGTCCTGGCTATTATTGTACCTCTTTTGGATGCAGTATAATATAGCGGAAAGAGAAAGAGACTAGAGGCCAGGGGAACCAGAATTTAAACATTTCACTGCCTACCACTTAGTAAGCAGACACCTATCTATATTCATTCAATCTTTATGCCAAATGCTCTGCGAAGGTCAGGAATACCAAGGCATGGACCCCCTTCCTCACAGAAAAGGAAGACACACACATAACAGAATGTCTTGAAAGCACAGAAAGAACCTTTGTCACAAGTCAAGGAAGGCTTCAGAGAAGGTGAAATGCCCATGAGGATGGGAAATGGGTTTCATTAATCCCCATATTCCCTGTATCTGGCAGGGTTTCTGAGTACAGGAGCAGATGACAGATAGCTGTTAAATAAATAAAGTACCATGTCCTGCAGGTCTGAGGGATGAGGAGTTGAGTAAGGTGGGGAAGGAGGGAAGGGAACCGTAAGCAGAGAGAATGGCACTTGTAAAGGGCATTCACAAAATTGGGAGTCACAAATGTCTATGTGTGGAGAGGATGCTGTTGGGAGGAAAGGATTTGCAGATCAAAAGAGACAGTGAAAAAAATAAAAATAAAAAAAAAGAGACAGTGGCTCTGAACACACTGTGTGAACTGAAAGTCCCGGATAGCTGTATTACTACTGTGCTGCTCGCTGCCCTGATTCTGACCTTTTTGGCATCCCATAGGGTTCTGAGATGGGTTCCTCATCTAAACATTCACTAGCGCCAGGATCTTCTCCAAAATGCCTGAATTCTCTCTTCCGCCTTTCTTTATAAAAATATTTTAGAGAATCACTAAAGAATAAAGACATACAATACTTGCCTTCATCATTCCTTTCATTAAACAAAGGAAATACTTATACTAATACTTTCCAAAGAATAAAATTTTTTTTTTTTTTTTTTTTTTTTTTTTTTTTTGCGGTATGTGGGCCTCCCACCGTTGTGGCCTCTCCCGTTGCAGAGCACAGGCTCCGGACGCACAGGCTCAGCGGCCATGGCCCACGGGCCCAGCCGCTCCGCGGCATGTGGGATCTTCCTGGACCGGGGCACAAACCCGTGTCTCCTGCATCGGCAGGCGGACTCTCAACCACTGCGCCACCAGGGAAGCCCTAAGGTTCCCCATTTTTCATTGGCCATTTTGAAAGGGAATTTTTTTTTCAATGAAGAAATATATTTTTCTTAGTTTTTACAAAGGCCTTTTGTGTCAAAATGCTCATTTAAGAAAACGTGAAAGATTCTGAAAATTTGGAAAACTCATGCTCGTTACAGGCATTTGGAAAGTTCAGAAAACACTTTTGTGAGTGGAGGTTTTATCTGAGAATCTTTCTTACGTATAATTTCCAGGTAACTGCTATAATGAAGAATAAAAATGAATCCTGCAAAGGTTGCTTTATAATTACACCCAGGTACCATCTGATAAGGAGACCAAAGAGTTCTACACACTTCCTGGTTTCTGGCTCTGTCACCTCCAGTGTTAGTTGTGAATAAGGACATGCACCTCAATGTTTTCATTGTAATTTTAATTTTGTAATAACCATGGATCGCTCCTCAAGACAACTGTCATTCTTTCCTTGCCTCAGCATCTCAAAACCTGAGTTCCTACCTTTGCTTTTGCTTTCTCTGGAAGTGAAAATATAACTTTAAATAATGTTTTCAAAAAAGGTTTTGTTAGTTTTCTTTAGAGTAGAATATTTTCTTCTGATAACGTATCATGAGAATACCTTAGTAGACCTTCCCACAGAAAAGACAAATTGACTGAGGATAAAACTGTCAAGGCCTAATCTTTCCTCAAAATTTAAGAAATGTTGCACCACTGTTTTTGGCACTTAGCTTTGGCAAAAATGATTTGGGGACAACCTCAGAACAATTCTTTCTTATATGATCTACTTTTCTTGTCTGGGTGCTTGAAAAATATCTTTATTTTTATAATTTAAAATACTTTGTAGGATTATTGGTCTCTTTTTTACTAAATTTTAGACAGTGAGGTACACACTCATAAATTGTTTCTCCTGAAGACATACACATCAAGATTATCTTTAAACAAAGCTTATATTTAAATTGTTTTGGTTTCTTCTTTAGGAAACTATTAAGTCTTGGGTGAGATCTATGAGCTCTGACCTCTGTATCTAACACCATTTTTGTCATCATAAGTTCAGTCCTTTATCCTTTACTTTTAAACTATGGGAAAGTTGTTCATATTTACTCTCTACATGACTATTTATATTTTCTGTAGGGTCAATTCTCTTACTGCCCAGAACGCAGATTTTAATTCTGTCATTATAATTTTGACTTCTTCAGAATCTCTTTTTTTTTTTTTTTTTTTCGGTACATGGGCCTCTCACTGTTGTGGCCTCTCCCGTTGCGGAGCACAGGCTCTGGACGCACAGGCTCAGCGGCCAAGGCTCACGGGCCCAGCCGCTCCGCGGCATGTGGGATCCCCCCCGGACCGGGGCAGGAACCCATGTCCCCTGCGTCGGCAGGCAGACTCTCAACCACTGCGCCACCAGGGAAGCCCCAGAATCTCCAGGGAAGCCCCAGAATCTCTTAATTCACTGTGTCCCTCTGGATCTATCCTGCAGGCTTTTCACCTCCATTTGTTTGCTCCTTAATATTTTCTTCTCTTTTCTTCACAGATTTCTTCAGGCAATCTAATCAGAATCTCAATCTTTGAAAATTTTCTGTTTATTGTAAAAAATCATACCTGGACTGGTTAGAGTGACAAAGAACTACAGCTCGCTGGTCAGATCAAAAAGCACAGCTCTTCAAAGGAGAGGGCAGCTCAATTTTCCAAATGATACAGAATATTCATTACTGGACCAGGCAAGGTGTTGGGGCACGGTAGGGAGACAGAGGTTGTTCACTGCCCTCTCAGCTGAGCTAGCCGAAGCGCCAGACTGACTGGATTCTTTAGTTTAATTCTAATGAGTAAATTTGTTGTGTTAATTCTTCCCAGAACAAGCAAGCCCATATTTTGTGGATGTGAGCATTTTTCTTTTTCTATATTGTCAGAGGTGTTTAAGAAGGAAACTAGGAGAAATTCTATCAAGGATTGCTATAAAGACAATATTTTAAACTTGGAAGCTGTGACTACAGTGACTATTTGGCCTGTGGAAATAATTTTTTAAAACCTATCATGATTAATACATGGAATAAGTGGATATTTTTTTAAAGGAGACTTTTGTTTTTTCCTTCAAATGGTCCAAACACTTCATAGAATTGTTCTGTTATTTTTAAGACCTGAAAATGTAACCTAACTTTGTGCTAGTCTGCTTTAAGTATTCTAAAATATATTCAGAATAGTCTACCTTCACATGCTGGAATACTGAATATTTTACGCTTGGACAAGGAGCAAACCGTAGGTCTTTCGCCAAGCACCGTCAGTGCACTTGAGTATGGGTTACCAAAAACTCTGGAGAATTTTTTTTTCTATTTATTGTTATAGCTGAAATCCTTGTGTCTCTGGTAGGCTTTAAGTGACATAAATATGCATTTCCATCTGCACGTCCTTGTCAGGAATAGTTCTGCTGGGAGGTGTTATGCCACCCAAGTACTTCCAGAATAGAGTCTGTTAATCCTGTTACCACTATAGAAACTCAGAGGAAAAGTCTACTCAGGCCACTACTGCAGCTGCTGTGGCTGTCAGTCTTCCAGTGTGCCACACCCTCGGTACCAAAAGGAAGCCTAAGAAAACGGATTTTCCTTCAGGTGGAGAGGGATGTAGAGGGCTGACCTCAGTCTACTACTTAGACCAGCGGTCTCCAGAGTTTTTCTTGTAAACCTTTACTAGTAAAAAAGGGGGGAAAAGAGCAAGGCCCACTTTAGGTAGGTATGCGTACACATATACACACTCACACATACACACACACACACACACGTGCGCATGCAAGGGATATATAAGTTGCCACATTAACTGCTATGTATGGTATAAAATATACCAAAATAACTATTATATGATAACTTTCTTAAAAAAAAATGTCAGTAGCTGCTCTAACCCACATTGGATAGACTTGTACCTTCCCTAGGAGGGAGACCATTGGACTAAACTTCCACCAGATGGGCTACCAGGAAAATAGATCATAAAGCCCAGTTAGGCTTCTGATAGATGCCATAATACACTGGGCACATACAATGGGCCAAAGGAGTTGTAAATGAGCATGTGCTTTGCTTCTCTACTTACTCCATCTTGTTACCTCTTGCCCTTCCTCCTAGTGTGGCTTGACTTCTAGCCTCCAGGCTCTCTGTATAGATCTCATCCCTATCCTACATTTATATAGGCATGTTATGAATGGGTATGAACCTGTCAAGACCTACAAGCCAACAGGGATCTTACACAGTCTGTCAACAGACATGTCACCTCAGAGCCCTCAGGACACAAAAGCAAGAACCAGCTAAATAAACAAAAACCAAACATCACTCATCCAATAAATATTTTTGAACAAAAACGTATAGATCTATAAACCCAAAATGAATGTCTTTCACTGTCTAATTCCATATAATGCAGCAGAGCTCAGAATTACCCATGAATCTAGTTGTGGAGCAAAAATTCTTCAGAAAGGCAGTGGATATGAAAAAAAAAACCTCGCACTTCTCATGATAGTGAAAGACTGTCTTTTCAGATATAGAAAACTGAAGACTTGGCTCAAAGTTCTGTTTGAATTGATAAAAATAAATTATTTTATTGGTAAAACCTAGAGTCAGCCAGAAGAGAGTATGCAAACTTCCCCCAATCACTACTGGTGTGGGTATAAATTGACATGATCCTTTTGGAAGGCAAATAGTAAATTATACGAAAAGCTTTAGAAATTTGGCCATTAATCCAATTAAGTCCTTACTTATGAATTAAACCTGCATAAATGAATAGATATATGAAAAGATTCATGAAAATAGTGTTTAAGAATATTTATAATAGCAAAAATTGGCAACAATTTACAGTTTTATTGAATGGTGGAATGTTAATATGATATGTCATGCAAGAAATGTTATGCATTATTTGACTTCTTATTTATTAAGTACCTATTATGTTCCAGGCACCCTTCTAGGAGATTGCAATTAATTAATATAGACAAAGCTTTCATAAAGGTGATATTTTAGTCAAGGGTAGAAGAGACATATACTCCGTAATCAAGTAAACAAATATATAAACAAAACATTTTCAGAATAATGGAAAGCACTATGAAGACAATGAAATTGTGATGTAGTAGAAATGGCTGGTGGTGAGGGCTTGAGATTAGTTTATACAAGGATTTCTCAAATTCAGAGGAAACCATATTCTTTGTGTAGGCTTCTTTTTTTTTTTTTTTTTTTGTCGTGGGGAGAGGCAGGGAGGATTCCTGTGCATTGCAGGATGTTTAGCAGCATCCCTGGCAATTAATCACTAAAAACACTCATCCCAATCATGACAGTAAAACACGTCTCCAACCACTGCCAAGTGCCCCCGGTGGCAAAATCTGCCCCAATTGAGAACCATTGCTTTAGATTTAGTGTAGGGAAGGCTTCTTTGAGGAGGTAACTTTTGAGCTGAGATGTATGTTTTTAAATAATCTTTAGGATACAGGGAAATATTCATGAAATAATTGTAACATATATAATACAATATATTCAATAAAATTGCAATATTGATTTTCTTTTTAAACCTCTAACTAGACAGACAATATAGCATGATGGTTAGAAGCACAGACCCGTAGCCAGGCTGCCTTAATTATAATCCCAACTCCATCACTTTTTAGTTGGGTGACCTTGGGTAAGTTACTTTATATCCCGGTGCTCTTGGGTCCTCATCCAAAAAATGGGGATGATACTAGTAGTACTTAACACATAAGGTTTCTGGGAGTATTAAATGAGTTAATACATGCAAAGTTCCTAGAAGAGTGAGTGGCACATCTTGGAAACACTATATATAATATATACATATATATTGCATATATAATAATATATTAAAATTAGATAAATATTCTAATTTTAATATTTTATATATTATAAATATGACATATATGTAGATATATATGCTATATATACACCAGATTTTTCCATTGTCTTTTTGTGAAACAAATGAAATAATGTGCTAATAATGGTAGAATTACAGGGGATTTTATTTTCTTTGTGTCTTTTTGTATTCTTCACAGTTTTATAGATACAAATGCAAATGTTGCTTTCACATCAAAATAAAAATCAACATGTATTTTAGCTCAAAAGAGAGAATTTTTAGACTTTCACCAGGATCAACTGGCATAGCGAGAGTGGGAGAGGAAGACCAATGGAAGATGTGCTCAGAAACACCTGTCCCAGGGAAAATGAGTCAATTGTCAACTGAAAGCTGAGACACCCCACGTTCAATCTGTCAGTCAGTTCATCAGTCATCTGAAATTTACTTAACGCTTGCTTTCTGCCAGACACTGTGCTAGGTGCTGGAAAATCAAAGATGAATGGAGGTCACATTTCTTTAAGGAGCTCACAACAGAAAAGGGAAGAGAAATACATCCACAATTAGCCACAGTACAATAAATGGAAGTATAGGCTATAATGAGGACCAACCCAGGTCTCTGGGGGCTCCCAAAGGTAACAATTTCAGTTGGAGTGGGGGGCAGTGTAGGAAGCTTCACCTAGGAGATGACACTTGCAATGGTCTTTGAGGGATAAGTTTGGAAAATGCAATCATTTGTAAGAATCCTGGTTTTGAGCAAACACAGAACGTGCTTCCTAATCAAACACCAGCAAAATCGCTTAGCCTAGAGAAAGGAAAATCAGAAAGGACAACGGAGTTATACTTAAGAAAAGTGTCTTGATCTCATATCAGAGTGCCTGGTTCCATAAAGCAATTTGTGAAAGTTTTACTGTCATAGGAATTAGAAGGCATAAGTTCAAGTACTAGCCCTGCCCCTTACCAGCCGGGTAATCTTGGGCAAACCATTAAAATCTCTGACACTCCATCTACTTCCTCATTCATATAATGGTGATAATAATACTTTGCAATACTGTTGTGAGCGTCAAATGAGATAATGCAAGTAAGAGACTTTCAGTGACATTCAAATAGTTGGGATGATAAATTGTGATGGTTTTAACATAATAGGGACGATCATGAATAATTATAATTTAATTTTTAACATTTATATTCAAACATAACAGTAAAAAAAGAAATCAAATGTATACACAACACCAATTATACATGAGTTTATAGCCTGATTGGCTTCATTTATTTTTTTCAGAGCTCTTAACCTATTACTAATCCAAGTGCATCAAGCTATAAAAACTGCTAACCAATTATTTTTTTCCTAAGATAACATAATCTCTATTTCTTGAGACACTTTATACTAACGTTAAACTGAAGCTAAGTGCATGAAAATGAAATGGAGACTCATAATTGCAAACTGTTTTCATGTCTAAAGAAGATTCAACCACTTCCTAGGACTGAATTGCTCCTTGTTAAAGTTTAGGATCAAGCTATAAAAGTATATCACTTAGCCTATGTCTGCCTACCGGTGCAAAGTATAGTGGCAAGCAGAAAACGCAGGTAATTATCTAGAAACATTAGGCCAAAAATCCCACTTCGGCCCCAAAAGACTGAAGTTGCTTTGCAGGTATCAGGGAAGCCTGAGGAGGGGGCCACGTTCAACTTTCTCTTAGAACTTTCTTCCCCATGAATCCTTTTTACCTTGAACACTCACTGCTTTGACATCTGGAGGAATAATATTCTTTTGCTTTTTCTCTCTGTAAAAAAAAAAAGATTTACTAAGGCTGACTGAAAAGACTTAAAATGTCCTCTTGTCACGGCCCCTGATAAACATTTTATCTAATGTTTTTTGAAGCAGAGTTTCAGTTGAATTGCTGCAGAAGACAAAGCAAAACAATGATATGTAAAACTGCTGCTTTAACCTGAATGTCTTAAAAAACAAAACAAACAAACAAAAAACCTGAATGTCTTTAAAGGACATCTAACTAGAGCTGGCATTTGAAAAATTAAAGAAAAAGAAGGTCCAGTATAATATTCTTAGTTCATTTACCCCTCCCCCATGAAAAAACAGATGTAGGGCTTCCCTGGTGGTGCAGTGGTTGAGAGTCCGCCTGCCGATGCAGGGGACATGGGTTTGAGCCCCGGTCTGGGAAGATCCCACATGCCGCAGAGCGGCTGGGCCCGTGAGCCATGGCTGCTGAGCCTGCGCGTCCGGAGCCTGTGCTCCGCAACGGGAGAGGCCACAACAGTGAGAGGCCCGCGTACCGCAAAAAAAAAAAAAAAAAAATAGATGTAATGAACCCAAGATTTTTTGTCCAATCTAACTAACAGGATGTAACACTGGAATGCTCCATGAATTACTTACTGCCACTCATTTCAAAAGGTGAGAACACTTTAGGAAGCCTTCAACCCTCACCTTGAGAAAATTACCCCACTCAGCTTCCAAAAAAGAAAATGTGGGTTTTGTTTTGTTTTTTTTTAAAAACACCTTCTTTGAGTATCAGTTACCTTTTATTATGCTTTTGTGACTACTAGGGAATCCTTATCGTCCTCATTTTGTTCTGTCTTTAGCCATAGTATCAAATCTCAAATTTAACTCAATGTAAGAAAAATAATGCTCTATACATAAAGAAAATGATTCTAGCTCATTCTAATAATTTTCATCATGTGTGATCATGTTGTATGCTTTTCGCTACTTTGTGTATTGTGTCATTACCTACCAAGCTGTGGAGAAGAAAGTCCATAGAGTCCAACAATAACCAAATATAATTTCTGACATTTGTGTGAACTTTACAAACTTTACATACAAAGGAAATAACTTTTTTTTACCCCTACAGTGTCAGCTTACTAACCATAATTATTTATTAATGGTTTAGTAGCTTACACTTTGAAATGTCACTTGTCTGTTTCGATCTGATTTCAACCACAGATAATCACAGTACTAAATTCTAAGCTAGAGTATAGTTTAAATCCAAAGGAAAATATAATTCACCATTACAGCTTTAAAAATGGTCCAAACATTTGAAATACACACTCACCTTAAACGTTTTGGTCTAGAATTAAAACTAAAATCACGCTGCCTTAACATCTTATCTAATAATTTTCACAGAGGCTTGTGGAGTTTAGTGTTCACAAGAAAAACTTAACAACAAGCAACTTTTGTCAAGGCAATGTGTCAGTAGAATGGATAAGTTAATTGAGAATAAGAGAATGGGAAAGAAAGAGCTACTGACATTTTGTGTGTATGCATGATGTGCGTCTGCTTTGTTTTGTTTTGCTTTTTCATGAGTAATATGATAAGAGTACTGCTCACGACATCATTTTGATTACATTGAGTAAGATGTCTTAGGAGAGTTGTTATTATAGTTGAGATCAATGATTACTGAAACACAGGCTGACCTTGTTTCATTGTGCTTTGCTGTATAGTGCTTCACAGATATTGTGTTTTTTATAAATTGATGGCTTGTGGCAACCCTGCATCAAACAAGTCTATCAGAGTCATTCCTTCCAACAGCATTTTCTCACTTCGTGCTTCTGTGCCACATTTTGATAACTCTCAAAATATTTCCAACTTTTTCATTATTACTGTATTTGTCATGGTGATCTGGGATCATTGATCTTTGCTATAACTATGGCAAAAAGAAGACAACTCACTGACGGTTAGCATTTTTCAGCAGTGAAGCATTTTTTTTTTTTTTTAATTTTTTTTTTTTTTTTTTTTTTTTTGCGGTATGCGGGCCTCTCACTGTTGTGGCCTCTCCCGCTGCGGAGCACAGGCTCCGGACGTGCAGGCTCAGCGGCCATGGCTCACAGGCCCAGCCGCTCCGCGGCATATGGGACCTTCGCGGACCGGGGCACGAACCCGTGTCCCCTGCATCGGCAGGCGGACTCCCAACCACTGCGCCACCAGGGAAGCCCAACAGTGAAGCATTTTTAAGTAACGTATGTACCTTGTGTTTTTAGACATAATGCTGTTGCACACTTAACAGACTACACTATAGTGTAAACAGAACTTTTATATGCACTGGGAGAGCAAAAAATTCGTGTGACTTGCTTTATCGCAGTATTTCCTTTATTGTGGCCGTCTGCAACAGAACCAACAATATCTCCGAGGTATGCCTTGGAGTCCAGGTTTGAGGGCACAGAAGATTAAACCTGAGTGGTAGTGTTTTAAATGAAAAAACAGAGATGGACTTGTGAGATATTTAGAAGGAATAATAAAGAAAAACTGGAAGGTCATTGAACGGAGAGATGGGGCAAATCAAATATTTTTAAGCTCATGAAACTGGCAAAATGACAATACTATGAAAAGAAATTGAACTGTGAATTCTCCAGGGATATCCAGGATTACCAAGTTTGGGGAGGAGAATGAGGGGCCAATAGAAAGAGACACAGTAATTGTAAGGATTTAGCCAGTAATTCAAATAAAACATCCAATAGTCAGTTGCAAGTTTGAGACTGCAATTTGTGATGACTCTGGGTCTCTTGAGGACTATTTGCTCTTAGTCTTTGAATTCCCAAGCACCTAGTACAGCTAGGCACATAGTTTTTGTGGCTAGCTGGCTAACTGCATAGAGATTTGGGGCCCAAGTGCACAAAGAAAATAAGTTGTGAGTGTGAACGAATACAGACTTTAAGACCAAGGAACAAAGAAAGGAGCCAAGAGAACAAAGTGTGAGGAAAAACTACATTGAAGGAATGGGAGGGAAAAAAGAAACCAATAATCAAGATAGGAAAGGTCAAAGAAGTAAACCCAGACAGAGAAATGGGAAGGGAAGGGAGGGGGAAAACAAGAATAGGATGGGAGGAGCGGAGGGGAGAAGAGATGCTACTTATTCATGACTTGAATTCATATATAGATAGACTCAGAAGATGCACCAATGCAAAAATTCTAAAGTCACACTTAGTGAGCAAAAATGAAAATCATTAAAATGTTTCATTAATGACTTAAAGTAAATAAATTAATAGCTCCTGTCACATTGATTCATCCATTGCATGTGGGTACTCAATAAATGTTAATTGAATTAAATTAATAGCATTTGCTCAATGGTAATAAAAAATTAATTTACTGTCTGTCGTCTCTGTTACTTAAGTTTATGCCCATTGCTTCTGCAATTACTTCTAGCCCAAACAGAAATTTTCTATTTCCCTGACTTTCAGTACACACTTTAATTTCTTTCCCATGAAGTACAGTTGAACTTCTAATTTTTGTCCTAATTTTGGTGATTTTTTCCTGTTGAAAAAAATTATTTTCTCTAAGTTAATGTCAAGAACTATGTATAACATCCCAAATTTAGTTTCACGAGTTCCTTATTTAATTCCAAAATAGTTTTCTCTGCAGAAGATGTGATACCACTTTTTATGTGTTTCTCCTTTTAGCTTATGCTACTTTATAATACTTTGGGTACAAAGTCAAATAACACCGCAAAAGAAGGAATCTGGGGAAATTACTGTTAGTATTCCATCTATAAAAGATGGAAGATGTCAGTAACATTCACCCAAAAATTGTGACTCATTTCAGATGTCAGAATTCTGGGTTGAACAGACTGGGTTCTGAAATGTGTGTTTGTCAGATGATTTTCTAATGAGTAACAGATAGCTCCCAGTGGGGAATGAAAAAAAAATAAAAATATAAACAGAGATTATAGAATTAAAATAACTTTATGAATGGCAGTTTAACTTCTCCATAAAATTCTCTCAGTACAAGCCCAGTGTCTCCAAATGGTTGCTTAATGTAGCACACCACTTAGATTCAAAATGCTATACTTAAAAGTGTCGAGAAATTAAAAAGAGAATCATATACCACTTGGCTGTATACTGTATTCTCCGCATGTTCTTATATTCCAGTAACCTCTATCCAACTTTTTTTTTGTTACTGAATTACTTTGTGCAAAAGCAATTTACATTACATGCAGCCTGACTACGTGTGATAATTTGAACTGACTGTCAATTAATTCTGTAGTAAATAGCTGCTGTAATCTCTATACTCATCAAAGTTTTGTTATCTATCAGCTCTTCCTGAAATGCTCTTTAATGTACGGGATACAGCAGCTGTAACTAAAGAGGCAGGGTTCCCTAAGTGTGCAAGAAAGTAGTCTTGCTTTGCACAGACTGCTTAGGTATGTCTGTAAAGCAACGTTACTTGCAAGGCTTGATTTCAGGTAGGTGACACATCACGGGATTTAGAGTGAAGAGGGTTTTGCTGATGTGCAGTCCCAATAGTGAGGAAGCAGAGATAAAAGCTAAGAACAAATTGGAGAAAATGTTGAATAATATAAAGAGACAGGGACGAGAGCAAAGCTTTTGGAATCCAAACAGCCTGGGTTCAAATCCCAGCTCTACCATTTACTAACAAGGAAGCCTTAGGGAACTTATCTAAATAAACTAAGCCTTGGTTACAATCATTCATCTGTTAACTTGGGGTACCAATTTATACATTTCCCATCTGTCCTGGGAGGCTGACAGTATCTACCTCCTAGAGTCTTTGTGATGCTTAAATTAAATAAGGAATATAGTGATAACAGAAAACTTGACATACAAGGTATACAACTCTGTGGTGTGTATGTGTGTGTGTGTGTGTGTGCGTGTATAAAGCAGTGGGTTGATATTCAAAATTGGTGATTTTGCCCCATGGAGGAAATGTGGCAATATCCAAGACCTTTTGTTTGTCATGTCCTAGGGCAACTGGTGTTACTGGCATCAAGTAGGTAGAGGACAGGGATGCTGCTAAACATCCTATGATCTCCCTGTGACAAAGAATTACCTGGCCCCAAATATCAGTTCTTCTCTAAGTACTGAAGGCATAATTTGAATGACTATTTGTGATTAAAGCTGGTTACTTGACACTTTGATATACAAGCAAGAAAAATAAACTATTATTTTTGTCATCATCGTCATCATCATCGTTATCATCACTATACCATTAATTTGGTGAATCTCTCTTGGGTTAAAGGAACCCAAGACTTTCCCAATCTGTTGAACTAATTCTATCTATTCAATATTACATTAATTGCTATCAACAATAGATGTTTTTCTGAATCCCTATTTCTGCCAATCCCTTTTAAGGTGAATCAAACTGCAACCAAGAGATTTAAAGCTAGCAGCCTAAGAGGTAGGGAATAAAAATGAAATACTGTTGAAAGTCAAAGCTGTTTGGAGGCTCAGAAAGCAACAAAAATGGCCTAAGACAATTGTGCGTGCAATACTGTCAGCTCCCGTGCCAGTTAGGAGCCTTTGGAGAGCAACTGTCTCATGATTAGCTTCTGAAAATCACTGATGTATGTATGTATCAGTGGGCTGTCCTCTCCTTTCTCCACTCTCAAAAGCAGAAGGCCCCTGTGGCAGTGGTTCCCAAACTTTTCTGCATGTTGGAATCACTCAGGGAGCTTCAAAAATCCCTCAGGGAACGTGATCTAATCTCTTGAGGGGGAGGAGGGATTGC
The DNA here is from genome assembly GCF_949752795.1 of Hyperoodon ampullatus. NCBI lineage: Eukaryota > Metazoa > Chordata > Mammalia > Artiodactyla > Ziphiidae > Hyperoodon > Hyperoodon ampullatus. The sequence goes on from NC_136923.1 coordinate 20,823,478, forward strand.
CTGAGCTTTAAAAAAATTCCAAATTTTTAGAAGGTTTCCTAGATGATTCTACTCTGTAGACACATCTACCACTGTCCTGGGAGGCTGGATCAAGCAGAGATTTCCATCTACCTCAAACTAAGAAGAAATTTCTGGAAGGACAATGAAAACGGACTTGGCAAGAATGTATTTCCTGCACGGAGCTGCCTAAGCGCAGTAAAATTAAACCAGGTTGCCAACTGCCTTATTGATTTCAGTCACTCTGTGAGCATCACTGAATCAGGCATTGGGCTAGTGACGGAAAAGGCAATTCTCTAGAAGCATCTTCACTATCTCCCAACAGTGCTGCCAGATCACCAGGACTGATGCTTGTTTAGGTCTGAAGAAGTCCCTGGGCGTCATCCTGGATGCAGGTTTGAGAATACCTTCTGTTAACTCTTCTCTCCATCTTAGGATGATTTAATTGGTGTAGGTGAGCTATACGCTGCCTGCATCACTACCCCGTCTGGATGTCTCTGAAAGCCAGGGACCGTGCCTGTCTTAGTCAGCACTTAATCCCCAGTTTCGAGACCAGTGCTTGTTATATAACAGACCCTCAATTATTCTGCGGGAACCAGTAAATGAGTATGGGAGTTCTCAAATACACGAAGCACCTAGGTCTTTTCAGCCTTCTCTGTGCCTCTCCAAACCAGAATCTCAGTCAAGGACTTTGCTCTAGGTTCCCTGCTAGGTGGTTACATGGAAATAAAAGCCTGTTCCCAAGAAGTGCACCCCCAAAGCCACAAAGACTATCACCTCATAGACATCTAACAAATGGCAAGGCAGAGAAAAGACTGGCAAAGTAAGAGTCTTTAAGGGCAGATGTAGAAATGAGCTTATAGGATGGTTATGTGTGACCACTTTTCTTATACAGGGGAGGAAACTGAGGTTTGTAGACACAAAGAAATAAAACAACTTGATTGAGATCATATACATTACTGAACAGCATTTAAGACGCTTCTACTACTTCTGAGATCCATAAAACATTATGACAATAAGCTGACAACATTCTATGAGATTTTGTTAATCCTAGTGAATGAATGCCTTGATTCTCCCCACCCATCACTATAAAAACCATCTGTGTTTTTGAAATAAGTGGTACAAATTCCTGGGAGAGGTGAAACTTGTAATATGGGTAAGATTTTATAATTATTGAACTTTTATTCTTACATATATTTTCATTCAAGATAATCCTGTCCAATAACGCTTCATGCTTCTAAATAAGATTTTAATCTTATAAAAGTCTAGAATGTGAATTTTTCTGCAAATGTCCCTTCTTGGATCGCGAGGTCACATCAACTATAAGCGGGTCTGTGTATGTGTGTTTTCTTTTTTCATCTAGATACGCAACTCACAAACGAAAAGCAGGCAGACGAGAAAGCCATTAATACCATCGTTATAAATTCAGTATCCGAATTCAAAATCACAGATGGACCAGCCAAGGAAACCCCCAGTGAGAAAAAACTGTCAGAATCCAGCATATCACTGTCCTCCCTTGAAGAATGCCAAACGAAATTTTCCTACCTCCAAACTCATCCTTCAGTTCATCCAAGAGACACTGATGGTATGTTTCTCACAATCAACCCATTTCTAAATAAAGCTCCCCAAACCCCAGCCCCTGGAAAACCATCATATATGCTGTTAGAAAAAAAAAGTCTTTATGAATATTAAACAGGAAGGCTTCAATTTGAAAACTCTGAGGAATGACACATGTCAAGGTCACCTTGCAATTATGAGGTGCTTGGCAGGTTGTTTGCTCTCAAAGCTGGGAGTTTGAGGCAAAGTGTTTTAAATAGCCGGAGTGAGGTAAAATCATTCTTGCTATGGAGCTATGAAGTAGACTAAAAAATGGCCAATTTTCTTCTCTTCTTGCATCTGGGACTATTCAACCTGCGACTCTAGGCTGAGAGGAGAAGAAGACAGGGTGGAATAGCATTGCAAAGCTGGAAAAGTATAAATATAGACTGCAATAAAATACAAGGATGCTTACACCAGCAGCCTGTGGGAAAGGGGTGGTTCCTCTAGGTAACATCACCTTCTAGGCATTCGAATCAGTGCAAAACTACACCAAACCACCTCTATATATGACATAAGAAGCATGTTGCATTTGCAAAACCAATTTCAAATTGAATTTATGCTAAATGATCAGCACAGTCAAGTTCAAGGTCATGGACTCCACACCAAGACATGGAATTTTACTCATGTTAACTTTGCACTGACCTTCATAGGAGACATAAACCATTCAGGAATTGTGTAATGTTCCATACTGACATTTGCATTTAAAGAAACCTTGAAGTTTCTCAAAGGAAAACATAAAAAGGTACAGTTTCTGGTCTATATTTAAATTCATATTTACTTTTTCAAAATAACATAAAAAAGTGAAATAAACTTTGTATAACAGGAACTTTGAAATCACATCAGTTTAATTCTTGGCTCTGAAATTTATTCACTGTATAAGACTGGATTAAGTTTTTTACCATCTCTAAATCTCAGACTCAGTTATATTATGGAGCTAGTAACACGCAATAGGGTGTTTTGAAGATCAAATGAAATAACATGGGTGAAACCACCAGTACAGAACCTCTCACAGAACAGATGTTCGACTTCTGCTTTTATTATGATCATGGTTTTAAAAAGTAAGGGGAGAGGTTTCTAACACACGTTATATATGACCTCGTGAAAACATTGCCATGGAGGCTTTAGACTAGAAGACACAATTGCCTGCAGTTGCCAGGAGACAATGCGAATAAGGAAGGACCTCCAGATGTATGATAGGGATGGGTGAGGACTGTGGCAAGGAGAAGAACACTGCCTCTGCTCAGCTCCAGCTAATTGTTGCCAGAAGGAAAAAGAGGTTCAGACCTGCCAGGACTAGAGTGTTACAGGAAATCTCCCAATTTTTAAGTGCCGGCAATCTTTCAGCTAACTTTGGCCAACAGGCTGCCAGGTATGACCTTGAGTCCAAGATGATGTCCAGGTTTCTGGTTTTGTTAGAGCTTGACGCTAATCAAGAAAACAGGCAAGGGTTTCCCTGGTGGTGCAGTGCTTGAGAGTCCACCTGCTGATGCAGGGGACACGGGTTTGTGCCCCGGTCCGGGAGGGTCCCACATGCCACAGAGCGGCTGGGCCCGTGAGCCATGGCCACTGAGCCTGCATGTCCGGAGCCTGTGTTCCGCAATGGGAGAGGCCACAACAGTGAGAGGCCCGCATACCGCAAAAAAAAAAAAAAGAAAGAAAAGAAAAGAAAACAGGCAACAGAGGTGAGTTCTCTGCATTTTGACAATAGGGAATTTTATTTTATCAGATCATGTAAGGGATGCATGGATTTTTACTTGTAATGGATCTTGGTTGTAATGATCCCAGAATTACGAATTACCATTATATGTATCCACACAATACAGGAGAGTGCCCCTCTGGAACCACTCTGACCTGTCTTATCAGGTATCCTGGCAGAATGAGAAGGACCAATGCAGCTAGCATGATATCTGAACCCTTGTATTCTCAGGGAAGACCAAAATGACTACTCCATTAAAATGGCAACACATACTGAGGAGCCTCATGTAGGAAAAGAACCAACTACTCTTTCTTCAAAAGAGCAAAGGAGATTCATGAAGACCATTGAATTAGACTGTTTTCTTAGGGCCTGGACAGAGGCTACTACAACCCAGAAAATTCCAGTATTAAGCTGACAACACAGGTAACAGCTCATCCTCATTTCCCACACTGCGAAAAAAAATCCCCCCACTGAGGTAAGAGTTTTTGGTACCTGGTTAAAAAAGAGAGTAAAACACCTCAACTAGGGCCCACAAATAGTGCTAAGAACCTCTCATTATCCTAGATAGCAAACATCAAGGAAACAAAGAGTTAAGTCAGACTCATTGCATTTTAGGAAAATTTTGATAGTAATTAATTTAAGGATGCAGAAATTGAGAGCTGGGGTCACTGTTCATACTGAGATAAATACAGAAATATCTTTCAGGAACAGCAGGGGAAACAGAAGGGAAAAGAGAAGATTGCATCCACTTTTATGTAGTTTGTGGTTAATTTATTTTCAAATATATAAATGAGTGCATAGGAATGGATGCTTAATTGCTAATATCTATTATTTATATACATTGCCCCACTTAAAACAGGATGCAGAAGCCTCACACATGCAGATTTTGTAAAATGTGTTACATCCATTAGCACAGTTCATGGTGTGTGCTCTGATGGGAATTTAAAATGATCTTTACTGCACATCACACACTATGTGCTGCGACATTATTATTAAATTGTGCCTCATCCTGTGTGGTCCCTTTCCTGAAGAAAATGGAAAAAGTACAGAGCGCTATCTGTGTCTCTGCTTCTGCTTCTATGTTCGGATTGCAGAAGCATCCCCGTGGATGATAAAACCAGGGATACACATGATATGAGAAAACAGGCTCCTTAAAAAGAATCCTGAGAATATACCTAATTGATGTATAATTTTGAATTTGAGATGTCTCATCCAGGTGGAAGGGGAAAATCATAAATACAAGATACCTCAAAAGAACAGTCTTAATTACATCATGGACTACTGAATAAAATGATTACATTTTCTACACTGTAAATTTCATACAATTAAATGGAATAGTGTCATCTTATAAAATGTTTCAATTTTATAATTATTTCAGTTCATTTGCTCAGAAAAAAACATAAGCAAAAATTTACTAAGTATCACCCAAATCCAGTCATTCTAGTTCTAAAGAACTGACTTGAATGTTAGTTGTGCTTGTCTGAACTTAAATAGATCTTGACATATTTAAGTAGCTATTAAAATTGATAACATCAGGGATGATACCCCAGCTAGATAAAGGCAGTCACACTTTATTTATTCCCATTCTGCATTATAGACATTTTTTTAAAGAACTAAATGTTGGGGGAGTGGGAACCAATTTTTATACTTTTTTGGTTTATTTATTTATTCATTCATTCATTCATTCATTCATTCATTCATTTGGCTGCGTTGGGTCTCTGTTGTTGCGCGCGGACTTTCTCTAGTTGCGGAGAGCGGGGCTACTCTTCCTTGCGATGCGCAGGCTTCTCATTGTGGCAGCTTCTCTTGTTGCGCAGCACGGGCTCTAGGTGTACGGGCTTCAGTAATTGCAGAATGTGGGCTCAGTAGTTGCGGCTCACGGGCTCTAGAGCGCAGGCTCAGTAGTTGTGGCACACGGGCTTAGTTGCTCCGCGGCATGTGGGATCTTCCCAGACCAGGGCTCGAACCCGTGTCCCCTGCATTGGCAGGCGGATTCTTAATCACTGCACCACCAGGGAAGTCCCAATTTTGATACTCTTTGACCAAAAACTTTTAGTGATCAGTTGGCGCCAGGGTGTCATGAATCTTGTTATTATGCCAAATTCTCTCAGGGACAGCACATTAACCATTAACGTATGAGAATACTGGGGGTGGACCAGGTTCATCTTGTCTTTTTTTCTCTTACGTTGTTTTGGGGGGAGAGGAAGGGAGACTGTTGTTTATCTGGGGTCACCTCTAGAAGAACCATGTTCTTGCCACTTTGGAAAATGATTCCCAAAGATGCAGGAAGCATGTTTCTGGAGTTGAGGAATGCACCAGGGACCACAGAGGGCAGCCACAGCTACCTCTTGTTCCTCCCTCCTCCTGACCCCGGGGAATCATGGTGGCAAGAACACTGAAAGCTGGAAAGACAAACTCAGGGATTACAGGACCATGAATGTGGGGCCGACCTCAGGTATATGAGTGGAAACTCCTTCGCACTGTTACCTTTTCCACTATGATTAAACATGATCCATTCTTATGAGGCAGATTCTTCCTCCATTGTCCCCTTTTTTGTTCTTTTTTAAATTGAAGTATACTTGATTTACAATACTGTATTAGTTTCAGGTGTACAGCATAGTGATTCAGTATTTTTGTAGATTATATCCCATTATAGGTTATTACAAGTTAATGGGTATAATTCTCTATGCTGTACAGTATATTCTTGCTGCTTATCTATTTTATACATAGTAGTTTGTATCTGTGAAGCCCATACCTCTAATTTGTAGCCCCCTTCCATCTCCCCTTTGGTAACCACATTAAAATGTGGTGCACATATACAAGGGAATATTACTCAGCCGTAAAAAAGAATGAAATACTGCCACTTGCAGCAACGTGGATGATCCTAGAGAATATTCTGCTTAGTGAAGTAAATCAGACAGAGAAAGACAAACACTATATGATAGAATTCATATGTGGAATCTAAAAGTAATACAAATGAATGTATACACAAAACAGAAACAGATTCTCCCTCTTAAGTAGCCACTACCCAGTTAACATTTAGCACCTTTAGAAGCTGCAGTAGTCCTTCAGGGTCGTAAGGATATCACTTAGCATGTTATAGCCTCCACATCCTCAATGTACCCTAAGGGTGTAAAGAGGAAATGAAACCAACTTAAGAGAGGGTTTTTATCATGGCTTCTTGCTCAAAGGCAAACACCACTTCCAGGTGAATGGCCTGCAGGTCTTGGATACATCTTAAACCTCCTTTAATCCAGGTTTAAGGAAGGAAGAAGTAGGAAATGAGATGGGTACTCTGACAGCAGCAACTAGAGCCTATGCCATGATGCCAGGTAGTCCAATAAAAGAAATTTAATACTTGGGAATGTGTTACAAAGGTATAGGGAGAAGTGAAAAGCTACGTGAGGAAATTACCGACAACAGGAAAGCTCTGCCACCTCCTTCCTTGGTCTCTCTAGGGCACTAGTAAATCACTACTACTGGCATTAGCTCATTGGCCACTAGCAACTAACTATTAGTAGACAGACCACTAGTAAGTGGCATTAGCAGAAGTCACAAAGAGAAGGGCATTCAGAAAAAGATAAAACCAAAGGGAAGATACAAAGCAGAGAGAAGGAAGGAGATATACCCCAGGCTTTCCTTTCTCCCACCCTCCCATTTCCTATAGCTGCCTCCTATTGGCTGGAGCTAGCCAGAAGCCACCTGGAAGAACCTGCAAAACACACCTTACCAGTCTTGGGAATACAGAGGGGAGTAGGGTGAGAGGGGAATGGAAGGGAGAACAGGTCACCAGGAGGCCTAGAGCATCTGGTGCCAGGCTTGAACGTGACCGAAGAAAGCGTGTGTGTTATGAAGCGCAGGTCAGCTTCAGAGTTAAGGGCTCTGGAGGAGACAATCTAGGTTCACATGACAGCCCCACCACTTCCTGTATTTCTTAAATTTTCTGAGCCACAGTTTCCTCATCTATAGAACAGTAGTAGTACTCAATTGAGAGTTATCTCAGGACCCATGTGAGATGTTTGTAAACTGTACAGGACTGCAAATTTGCTTTACATGAACCAGCTGACACATCTAACAATGAGAAAGAGAGCACAGATTTTGGATCCAGAGTTAGATTAATTCCTTGCTCCACCACCATACAGGTGAAAGTTTTAGGACAGTCAGTGACAATCCCTAAGCCTTAGTCCTTACATCTAAAAAGTGGGGACCATGCTGTTTATCTCTTATTGTTCATTTATTCATTCATTCAACTAGAGATAAGCCATTCTTGTAACTTAGGTTTTAGTGTGGGGGGGAACTAATCAATAAACTAATTAGTATACTATCCTGTGGTCAGTGCTATGAAGAAAAAAACAAAGCAGGGTGCTATGAGAGTTTCTGCAAGGATGTGATTTACAGGGAAGGTGTTTTAAGCTAAAGAGCCAAAGGTTGAGTACGAGATGGTAAAGTTGTGAGGGGAGAGTGTGCAACACAGGCCAGAGACAGAGCATGTACAAAGGCCCTGAGCTACGTGCATCCCAGGAACTGAAATTTAACCAGTGTGGCTGGAGTGCAGTGAGTTAGGAGGACACTAGAACTGGAAGGCAGAGAAATAGGCAGGAACCTGATCACACAGGAGCTTGCAGGCTATGGCAAGGATTTAGGACTTGACTCTAAAGGGAGAGTGAGATGTTCTAATTAATGATTAACAGTATCACAGGGGCTGATGAATTTGAGGTGGGCTCATGTGGAAGCAGTGTCAGGACAGGAGGCTGTTTCTGTTGACCTGGTGATGGCTGATGGTGGCTACAGGCTATAGGACGGTGGATAGAGGCTGATGGGTTTCAAATAGGAATTTTTTTTTTTAATTTTTTTTTTAAGAGAGAACTTTTATTATTTTTATTTTTTATTTTTTGGCTGTGTTGGGTCTTTGTTGCTGCTCACGGGCTTTCTCTAGTTGCGGCGAGTGGGGGCTACTCTTGTTGCAGAGCATAGGCTCTAGGCTTGTGGACTTCAGTAGTTGTGGCTCACAGGCTCTAGGGTGCAGGCTCCGCAGTTGTGGAGCACAGGCTTAGTTGCTCTGCCACATGTGGGATCTTCCCGGACCAGGGCTCGAACCTGTGTCCCCTGCACTGGCAGGCAGATTCTTAACCACTGCGCCACCAGGGAAGCCCTCAAATAGGAATTTGAGAGAGAATCAGCAGAACTCAGGAAAGAACTGGCTGGGAAGGGTATGATGAGGAAAAGGAAAATGACAAGAATGAGTCCCAGATTTGTGCCAATTCATCTGCGTGTTCGGGAGCCATTCACAAGAGAAAACGAGGGAAGAGACAGGTTTGTGGGATGCGGGAAAGAGGGACACCCATGATGTAATGCGGCCTTGGTAAGTGTGAGATGTTCTGAGCACAGAGCCGAAGAGATGGGAAGCAGGCAGCTGGATGCAGGGATGATGTTTTGGATGGGCCGAGAGGAGTACTAATCATAGGCTATGACTCTGAACATCAAGTTTATTAAACATTAAAGTCCCAAGGAATACGGCAGGCAAAGGAAAATATACCCATTCAGGAGAATGGAAAGTCCAACTCTCTTTTCAAACAGGGCGTCAATTTTCCTCTGAACTGCTTACGTTACTTTTGTGCAAACATAAACTGGCCATATGCAGAACAGTTTTGCCTGCTCGCGTAGAGTTATTTAATATGTCTTTTAGGAACAGTGTGGAACACACTTGAAAGTGGGGAAAAATCTGTTTTCAATTCATTAATGTTGCCGTGTTTCTCTAGGCAAGAGGCTCTGCCTTTTACAACCAAATAAAAAGGACTGACTTATAAACAGAAAAAAATGGGCTCTATTCTCAAGTGCAAAATAGAGAGATGGAAGGAAACAAATGCCAACTTGACCAAAGGATTAGGCCAACATATATTTTTTTATAAATAAAATCTACAGTATACATCAGAAGCGGAGACCTCCAGAGTCTGCCAATTTGAGAAGACGTTGGCAAGAGGATTTGAACCAAACGGTTATACGCCCACAGGAAATTATAAGGCCATTTTACAAACAGGTTTTCACACTCTGATGGGAAACACCAGCTCCCATCCCCACAGAACACCCTACACCCAACCTGACTTACTTCCAAGCCAAACTTTGAGTCTCGCAACTACAAAACACAGGACTTAGTGGGAAAATCATTTTTATATGGCCATGGACCTGAGTCTCTAGCCTAAAAGATCAGGGAGCATTTGCTTGGAATATTTTCTCCAGAGAACTTCTTCTTTGCCAGGGGCTGCTATAGCAGCAGTCTTGGAATTGCAAAAAACGTGACGAGGGTTTATGCCTGAAATCTTTGACCACCAACACGCCCTCTTCAGAAATGCATATGCAGAATAGAGTCTATGTACGGCACTCACTCACTCCTGAATTTCTGCAGGAGATTTATAGTGACTTATGAGTTATGGGTGAGTTGGCCACATACTAGAAACTGGCTCTGAGTGAACAAAAATACACCCAGTCTGGCAAAGAGATGAGTACACACACCACAGACATACTATGGAATAGTCCACCTAAAGTACAAATACTGAGTAATGGCCACAGCACCTGCAACAATATATGGCAATCAAAGTGGTCATAAAAGTCATGGTGTGGTTCTTTACCACTTATGGGGAAGAAAGAAATGGAGGGTGAGAGGTGGGGGGAGGGGGAGGAACACAGGGATGAAGGCAGATTTCTGTTTACCTATATGCAGAACTCACTTTAGACCTTTATAGATGTTTTTAAAAGAAATAAGAAAGGGTTTCTTTAAAATATTTGTTCCCTTTCAGAGCAAGTTTCCATGTTCTCCCTTCTCTTAAACACTAAGAAGTATATGAATAAGAAAAGAAAAAAGTTTTCTGGAAAACATTGTTTGAAATCAATGAAGGGAGCTCTAAGAACACTTAGATCACTCTGACAGATGAGACAAAGAGCGAAATCCCTCCTGCAGGCTTGTACAGTTACAGTCAACTGAAGTCTGAAAACCAAAGGTTATTGACATTCTTAATGGGGGAAAAATAGATTACAAAAAGTTTAATGTTAATTGATTGATAAGCCCATCAGGAGGAAAGAATTTTTCTCCAATTCATGCTAGAATGTTACTTTCAACCATCAAGTCTTCAGGATGCTGATTTTAATTAAATAGATGCTATATCACATGAACACTTACCTACCCTTTTCCAAAACCCTCACAAGTTTCTGAGACTTTCTTAACTAAAAAAAGGAAGAAAGGAAGGAAGGAAGGGAGGGAGGGAGAGAAAGAAAGAAAGGAGGGAGGGAGGAGGGAAGGAAGGAAAAAGAAAGAAAAAGAAAGAAAGGAAACAGAAACTAGCAAACAGAATCCAGCAGCACATTAAAAGGATCAAACACCATGATCAAGTGGGGTTTACCCCAGAATGCAAGGATTCTTCAATATACACAAATCAATCAATGTGATAAACCATATTAACAAACTGAAGAAGAAAAACCATAGGATCATCTCAACAGATGCAGAAAAAGCTTTGGACAAACTTCAACACCCATTTATGATAAAAACTCTCCAGAAAGTAGGCATAGAGGGAACTTACCTCAACATAATAATAAAGGTCATATATGACAAACCCACAGCCAACATCGTTCTCAATGGTGATAAACTGAAACCATTTCCACTAAGATCAGGAACAGGACAAGGCTGCCCACTCTCACCACTCTTATTCAACATAGTTTTGGAAGTTTTAGCCACAGCAATCAGAGAAGAAAAAGAAATAAAAGGAATCCAAATTGGAAAAGAAGAAGTAAAACTGTCACTGTTTGCAGATGATGTGATACCATACATAGAGAATCCTAAAGATGCTACCAGAAAACTACTAGAGCTAATCAATGAATCTGGTAAAGTAGCAGGATATAAAATTAATGCACAGAAATCTCTGGCAGTCCTATACACTTACGATGAAAAATCTGAAAGAGAAATTAAGGAAACACTCCCATTTACCACTGCAACAAAAAGAATAAAATACCTAGGAATAAACCTACCTAAGGAGACAAAAGACCTGTATGCAGAAAACTATAAGACACTGATGAAAGAAATTAAAGATGATACAAACAGATGGAGACATACACCATGTTCTTGGACTGGAAGAATCAACAGAGTGAAAATGACTATACTACCCAAAGCAATCTACAGATTCAATGCAATCCCTATCAAACTACCAATGGCATTTTTCACAGAATAAGAACAAAAAAATTTCACAATTTGTATGGAAACACAAAAGGCCCCTAATAGCCAAAGCAATCTCGAGAAAGAAAAATGGAGCTGGAGGAATCAGGCTCCCTGACTTCAGACTATACTAGAAAGCTACAGTAATCAAGACAGTATGGTACTGGCACAAAAACAGAAGTATAGATCAATGCAACAGGATAGAAAGCCCAGAGATAAACCCATGCACCCATGGTCACCTTATCTTTGATAAAGGAGGCAAGAGTATACAAGACAGCCTCTTCAATAAGTGGTGCTGGGAAAACTGGACAGCTACATGTAAAAGAATGAAATTAGAACACTCCCTAACATCATACACAAAAATAAACTCAAAATGGATTAAAGACCTCAATGTAAGGCCAGACACTATCAAACTCTTAGAGGAAAACATAGGCAGAACACTCTATGACATAAATCACAGCAAGATCCTTTTTGACCCACCTCCTAGAGAAATGAAAATAAAAACAAAAATAAACAAATGGGACCTAATGAAACTTAAAACCTTTTGCACAGCAAAGGAAACTATAAACAAGACCAAAAGACAACACTCAGTATGGGAGAAAATATTTTCAAATGAAGCAACTGACAAAGGATTAATCTCCAAAATATACAAGCAGCTCATGCAGCTCAATATGAAAAAAACAAACAACCCAATCCAAAAATGGGCAGAAGACCTAAATAGACATTTCTCCAAAGAAGATATACAGATTGCCAACAAACACATGAAAGGATGCTCAACATCACTAATCATTAGAGAAATGCAAATCTAAACTACAATGAGGTATCACCTCACACCAGTCAGAATGGCCATCATCGAAAGGTCTACAAACGATAAATGCTGAAGAGGGTGTGGAGAAAAGGGAACCCTCTTGCACTGTTGGTGGGAATGTAAATTGATACAGCCACTATGGAGAACAGTATGGAGGCTCCCTAAAAAACTAAAAATAGAACTACCATATGACCCAGCAATCTCACTACTGGGCATATACCCTGAGGAAACCATAATTCAAAAAGAGTCATGTACCACAATGTTCATTGCAGCACTATTTACAATAGACAGGACGTGGAAGCAACCTAAGTGTCCATCGACAGATGAATGGATAAAGAAGATGTGGCACATATATACAATGGAATATTACTCAGCCGTAAAAGGAAACCAAATTGAGTTATTTGTAGTGAGGTGGATGGACCTAGAATCTGTCATACAGAGTGAAGTAAGTCAGAAGGAGAAAAACAAATACAGTATGCTAACACATATATATGGAATCTAAAAGGAAAAAAAAAAAGTCCTGAAGAACCTAGGGGCAGGACAGGAATAAAGACACAGATGTAGAGAATGGATGTGAGGACACGAGGAGGGGGAAGGGTAAGCTGGGACGAAGTGAGAGAGTGGCATGGACATATATACACTACCAAACGTAAAACAGATAGCTAGTGGGAAGTAGCCACATAGCACCGGGAGATCAGCTCGGTGCTTTGTGACCACCTAGAGGGGTGGGATAGGGAGGGTGGGAGGGAGACGCAAGAGGGAGGGGATATGGGGATATATGTATACGTATAGCTGATTCATTTTGTTATACAGCAGAAACTAACACCACAATGTAAAGCAATTATACTCCAATAAAGATGTTAAAAAAAAGAAAGGAAGGAAGGAACGGAGGGAGGGAGGGAGGGAGGGAGGAAGGAAGGAAGATGTTAAGAAGTTATAATTTAACAAGAGAACTGCTACATCTTCTAACTAATTCCCTTTATGGAAACAAAAAATACAATAATCTATAACCCATCACAGCTGTTTGGCTAGAATTACCAATTACCTTCAATGCCTTAGAGATACTTTTCACATTTTTACAAGTCTGCATAGTAAATTTTTAAACCAATTTTCTTAAAGAGGATTGATTAGATTTATACCATTTTAGGTGTACACGATGACATATTTCATTTAAGTTGATATAAAATCAAGGCTTTACATAACTGGAGGAAAAAGAAGACAGGGATTAAAAGTAAAATACAACCCGAAACAACTATGATTATTTAAAAAATCATTTATGTTAGGTTTTGAAATGTGCTTTTCACTCACATTTGAATATGGGTGTGGCCGATTTACTGGAATGCACATCAAACAAATAAGAAAGACTTGTGACGAGAACCCAGAAATGTGTATGATCTCTCATTGTCCCCAAATGTAATTGCTGCTGCAAGGTCCCTGCACTTGGGGAGGACTTGCTGTTTTTCAGACCACTGCAAGGCTTCCAGATAGGCAGCTAATTGTGCGGCTTCCCAGCACCTCTGCAGGCAACGTAAATAAAGGAGTTTAGAAAAGTGACAGCACTTTAAATAACCAGATTATGTGGAATCAATAGGAAATGCTCAGGAAGTTAATGAAGCAATTAATTAAGTAGAGTGAGTACTGGATGGGGGAGGGGGAGCTTGAGAGGATAACTGGTGTACATCGCCCCTCATACGGATAAATAATTAAGAGCTGGCTATAAAGTTATCAAGCACACCACTGCACATGCCTCCTCTTCATATGCGCCCCCAGAGGGGCCACCTGTAATTGTCTTTCTTCTTCTTTAAACAGAGGACTGTGCCTCCCTCATCCTCACCTGTCTGTTTTGCCAGTTTTTGGATTGTCTCCTGATGCTCCCGGATACGTGTGAAACGGTGTGTACCAATTTGTGCTGCCCCTCTCACAGGTATCGCCACACCTCAGAGGAAAGCCACTCCCAGAATGACTGCAACTGCAACTGTGACATAGATTGCAGCCTTTTTGAATCTTGCCAGGAGACCAGTGAGTGTCTGGAGCTGGCCATGGAGATTTCAGAAATCTGTAACCACTAGCGTGACAAAGGAACCACATCCCGGCAGACCCTTTGGCCCCCGGGGGAAACTCCATTACAGTGAGACTGTGATTTCTATGTGCTAAAATGCAAGGACTGTATACATTTCTTGGATGCTCCAGACCATTTTATTCTGCACCTGTCTGGGAAAAAGCTAGTATTGTCAACTCAATGGCCTTATTCCAAATTTCCCAACCGCATGGCTCACTGAAAAATCAGATCTTGATCACATGTGATGAACAAATCTTAAATACCTCTTAAATGCCATAGGTACAAGATGTTTCTTAACTGTAAAACAGCATGTGAAACCATTCTGTTATTGCACTCATTGGCTTGCATCATGGATTCAACTTCATTCACAAATTCAGGACAAATTAGCACATTCTTTTAGAACTGACATACATTAGCTTGTCCTTCTAATGGACTCATGTATAAACATTATGCATTGTTGGTTATTATTAATAATGCATTGCATAACATCATTTTGTAATAATTCACTTATATGTTCAGTTTAGGTAGGAAAGGGAATTAAATGAATTAGAAACCATGTTCCTGTAATTACTACAGATGTCTCCAAGACATATCCAGTGAATTTTGAATATGATGTACTTTGAGAGAGTACTGTAATTCTAGACCATATTATTATATGTCTATGACTATGTCATAACAGGTTATGCATGTTCTTAATTTGTTACAGAAAGGCTTTTCTTTACTCTAATGAGCAGAAATGGGAATTATGTGCAAGTTTCAAGAAAATGACCCCAGATCATCAATTTGTCATTTTCCTCATTTCTGTCTGTCAGGTACAATAAGCAGCAGGATATTAAAACAGAACCATTTCATTTTACTGAACGATGAGTTGTGTAGGCACCTGAAAGAAATACATGTGCAGGTACTCATTCAGCACTAAGTTTCCTAATACAGCATGTGCTTCAGAAACCATATTTTTTTTTCTTTTTCTGATAATTCAAGAGATTCATAATTATGTTGAGCACTTCCTCATACTTACAAAAAATTTTTTAAAGATGTGATACAAACGTAGAAAGTGACTTCCAACTCAAACGAATTAAAACAATTTGTGCAGGTTGAAGTTACTTTGGAATTTTCTTTACTTTCTATAGGCATGGTGTTGCTCACAAACATGTGCTTAAATATTCCCATGGACATCTTCACCGAATATAAAAAAGCACACTATATCAATAACTGACAAAGAACACAAAAGTAAAATGAAGAGTTGAGGGAACTTTTTATGATTTAGGCAAACAACAACAACAAATTCCAAAATACCTGTCTTTGCCTGACTTAGGTAATTTTGGACAAAAGCTACACTTGTTTGTTTGTTTTTTTTTTTTGTGGTACACGGGCCTCTCACTGCTATGGCCTCTCCCGTTGTGGTAGCACAGGCTCCGGACGTGCAGGCTTAGCAGCCATGGCTCACGGGCCCAGCCGCTCCGTGGCATGTGGGATCCTCCTGGACCGGGGCACGAACCCGTGTCCCCTGCATCGGCAGGCGGACTCCCAACCACTGCGCCATCAGGGAAGCCCACTACACTTGTTTTGTTTCTGTAGTCAACTAGCACATTCTTCTACTCTGCAGTAATTTCCTCAAAACGCTGAAATTCCCATCCAAAGGCATTGAACTGCTCTTGTCTTGTTCCTGATAGCACAGAGCATCCATGGTTAATGCAGGCTTCATCCCTGTTTGACTATCATGTTTTCCACAAAGTACAGAGCATGTGATTGCCCACCCCTTATGAAACACTCTGGTCTCAGTGATTTTCAGAAGCTCAGAGACAACTCTATTCTCTATGCATAGAACTTGTAGATCTTTATGAGGGAAAACTGTAAACTCTTAAGAAGGGTACTTAGAGCTGTTCTTACCCAGTATTTTCATTTTTCATAAGAGAAAATAGAGGACCCCAAGAACTGACTTATCCAAGACCATATAGTGATTTAATGGCAGTGTCGGGAACTCAAACCTGTGGTCTAATTGTCTCATGACACTGTACCACCCCAGGATTCTCCACTTCTTAGTCCAGCTCTACACAGTGGTACAGCTACTCCAACTGTTCAAATATTAAACTACTACTAGACTGGCTCATCAACAGCTGCTACCATGAACCTCCTTAGGGCTTACCCCTGTACCCCCAGCCACCTGGCCCCTCTCCAAGCACCCACCCACCTCCCCCTGATCCAGCCAGTCAAGGAAGAACACCTGGACCTGCACAGGGTCTCTGGGATCCTGTCCCAATAATATGGTACCTGGTGTCATTGATCAGGCCATGTCATATCGGTGTTATTTATTTTGACCATCATCCCCTTATTCTTTCTAGTCTACATTCCCTCAAATTGGGCAAAGATGGTCCATTTCGAATGTGAATTGAACGCTTGTCAGTTAGAGACGTTAAGAATTGTCAGGTCTTGGGCTTCCCTGGTGGCACAGTGGTTGAGAGTCCGCCTGCCGATGCAGGGGACACGGGTTCGTGCCCCGGTCCGGGAAGATCCCACATGCCGCGGAGCGGCTGGGCCCGTGTGCCATGGCCACTGAGCCTGTGCGTCCGGAGCCTGTGCTCCGCAACGGGAGAGGCCACAACAGTGAGACGCCCATGTACCACAAAAAATAAAAAAAAATAATAATAATTGTCAGGTCTTATTTTATACTGTGGTCAGAATACTACAAGATCTTTCTGTGGCCTCTCTTACCACGGTTGGTTAACTTATTCCTCACTTTCAGAATTCACCATGCTCCATGTTCTAACAGAAAGGATCAGTTATACAAAGTGTGCAATTTCTTTTCTTTATCACCAATAATAAAACATCATCCTTTTTGCAAACACGAATGGCTCTTTCAATTGAATTCTTACACAATAAAATATACGCAGCTGGGAAAATGCAATTGCAGAGGTAAGACAGATGAAAAAGGAATGTGGTTATTGATTAAATACAAATATCAGAATCTGAGAAGGCTCAGACTTTTTTCTCTGCAATGATGAAGGCCGGTGATCACAAATAAAGATAACGTTGTTCTTTAAGGTGGGCTTTTAAGGGAAAAGAATATTCTGATTTAAGGAAGCACACTAGATAAGAGAGATCTGAGAACATACAAACTTTATAGGGATGCCAGAAGAGAATTTTTTTTCCCCACAGCAATATAACCAGATAAGTACGTTGTCTTTGCTTTGCTCAATGGATTTTTATAAAACCATTGCTTCTCTAAAAGCCTACAATATATGGAAAGCCATGAAAAAACGAAGTTACATTAACTTGCTAATGAAATTTTCCCACTACATAAGCTGATAGGCCTACAAAATTAATTATCAATGCTGGACAATCAAAGTTAATAAAGCAAAAGTCGCTTCAGTTTTTTTCCAAAGAAGTAAGACAACATAGTCAGGGAACCTTTACAAATAGGAAACATCACATGAAGGCATATCAGCATTTTTTCAAGGATAAATGTAAAGGTGGAAACGTTTGAAGGACAGAATTCATTATCCAATGCCTCCAAATTTCTCCCTCTACAAAATGAAGCAAAAGAATAATACATACACTTAAGAGAGGCACTTTGACTATAAGAATTTTGCCCATCAAATGCTAAGTTCACCAAGGGTACACAAACTGATGACCTGTGATAAAATTATAAAATTTACGTTTTTGGTTTAATAGTTTGTTGGGTGTTCTTTGAAAAATATACCTGAGTTAAAATCTGAAGAGTTGCCATATAGAGCCTCACGTGAGCCGTTTAGAAAGGCAGAGTGAATAAAGAATAATTTTCTAGTGATCGTAATCAACACTGGACCAAAACTGTATTAGTGAGATCCTCTATGTATGTCTAGACAGCTCCTTACATTACTGTGAAGAAGTCCAGAATGTGGGGAGGGATGAAAACGGAGGAAGGGACAGGACCTGTATCAGCACTGGATAAAAGTGCCTCCTTCTGGCCTACCATCTTGATTGGATAAAAGTGCCTCCTTCTGGCCTACCATCTTGATTGGATAAAAGTGCCTCCTTCTGGCCTACCATCTTGATTGGATGAAAGCGCCACCTTCTGCTCTACCATCTTGACTGGATGAAAGTACCACCTTTATCCAGGTCTACCATCTTGGTATGCTTCACAGCCTCGCTTTTGCCGCTATCTCTAAAGCAGTGGTTCTCAATTAGGGGTGATTTGGCAATCATTTGGCAATGTCTGGAGACATATTTGGTTGTCACAATGGACAGAGGAAGGATGTGATTAGCCTTTAGTGATTAGAAGCTAGGAATGCTAATAAACGTCCTACAACACACAGGATAACCTCCCCAAAGAGCTCTGCGAGCCTTTCTACCAGTCTCAATGAACCATCACCAAACTGACCTTAAAAAAAAACTGTTGGAAACAGACTTGCCAGGTAAAAGAGAGGATGCCCAGTTAACTTTAAATTTCAGATAAGTAACAAAAATATTTTAGTATAAGCATGTCCCAAACATTGCATGTGACACACTTGTACTATGAAATGATTCCTCGTTTATCTGAAACTCAAATTTAAGTGGTTGTCCTATATTTCTATTTGCTAAGTCTGGCAGCCCTAGTTCAACAGACTCCCCATTTTGAGAAGGAATGTAGGGAAATGGTGATCCTTCAGCTCCCTCCCTGACTCCAAGAGAGGAATGATTGTTGACCTCTTTGGTCAGAAGCCAGGACATTCACTGGGCCACATTTTACCTGGTGGTGTACTTTAGGTCGGGGAACCTGGTTTAAAGATCAGCTCTAAAACAGGACACTCTCATTTTCCCTCCTAAGTTTCCTGTCTTGGACTAAGCTGGTCATGTCACATCTCTGTTGGCAACTGAGGAAGCACCTTAGCCAAGAGCTATCTTGATTCAAGAAGTAGTAAGCAGAGGTCTTCACTTACACCTTCACATCTAAAGCATACTTTCTGATTCAGTCTTGGCTAGAAAAACCTGCCCTGATTAGTGCTTGCATCGGTAGAAGGGAGTCTGTTCCTCGTCTAGCTGTTTTGCTTTCCATATAATCAATAGCTCCCTCTGCCAAAATTCAGTAAGGGAAAAAGGGTGAGTGGGAGGGTGAAATTGAGACATTTCTTCAATACCATCTACTAACACCTGAACGTCAACATGCACTCTTAGTATATAGTTAGGAGGAGACCAGAGAGCCTGAAAGTGTTCCTGTTACTACATTATTCTTATTTATTTTACGGATGAGAAAAATATCAAATAGAAAATATTTGGGGGGGGTAAGATGGAAGAAGGATAGACTGGGAGTTTGGGATTGACACACTGCTATATTTAAAATAGATAACCAACAAGGACCTGCTGTTAAAAATAAATAAATAAATACATGTTTAAAAAAAGAAAAGAAAATATTTGATTAAGTGCTTTATATACATTATCGCAATTCTCTAAACAGCCCTATGACACAGGTTCTACTAGCATCCCTATTTTCCTAGGGAAAACAGAGACCTAAAGAAATTAAGTAACATGCCCAAGGTCCATACCAAATAAGCAATTGTCACAAGGCTTGAACCCAGGTCTGTTCATTCCAAAGTTTATGCTTTTAATCACTAAGCCTAAAAGTTGTCCATATGAAAAATGACCAAATCAAAATAAAGTTCAAGTATTCACTTCTAAAGCAAAAGCAATCAGAAAAATATGACACTATTCAAAGAAACCCATTCGCGGATAGTAAATGTTTTCCAAGTTGTTATCCTGTGCAATGATGAGAATCTGAAACATCTTCAATATGCTTTTTTTTAAATATGCTTTTAAGATATGTACCCAATAAGTAATAAATGAATGTATTGCAATTTAATCTTTATGTGAATGCAAAGTGAATGTATTGCAATTTAATCTTTATGCCAGTAGCTGTGCCCCATTCATGTCTGGTTATGAAGGCTTACATTTTAGTGCTCCATTTTAGCAAAGCAACTTTGATCTCTACCTCCAGAGTCCATATCCTGCACACACACCCAGGCCAGCCCTCATCAGTATTCCTGAGAGCATGAATTGTTTTTAATCAGTCAACAACACGATGTCAACCAAATGCATTCTGATTCTGAGACCTTTTATCTCAAAAGCTATGCAGAAACCAAGGTCACGGTAACCTCTTTAATGGTGTATAGTCCCTCAAATGTACTTACAGTGAATTTACAATGCCACAACTTACTTTGTGGATTCTGAGCTTTCACTAGGTTCAGCCCTCTCCAACATCCTCTTTGTTTCCTCTTTCAGCACTTTCTGCCTAAGGGTCTTCACCGAACATCAAGTTCCCGTAAATATTAAAAAAAATAAGAATATCGAACAAGATTCTCCCAGCAGATAAGCTACTCATCATTTGTAATTGAGGCTCTTCAGAAAGCTGCATGAATGTTTCAAATCACGGCTGTACAGCTTTGTAATATGACGTGCAGGCCCCTGCGATGGGGGAGGAAGGCAAGAAGGTAGGATTGTGCCAATGCTGTCACTCCGCCATTGTTACAATCAAATATCTGCTCATGTGGCCAAGGCAGTAAACCACCTAGCTCAGGCGACAAGTCTGGGGAACTGCTCCTGGAGAGATGAGTCAGAGATAGGGTTCTCAATGCTGAAGAAGGACCCCAACAGATCCACAGACCTCATGAAGTTACCTCCTAGCTCACTTTTTTGATGACTCTCGTTCTAAGCAATAATATGCATAAATTCATGGTCTTGATCTACTAGTAACATTTTTACAATAACGTACTAGCCAGGTATTAGAAATAATTTTGAGAATAGAAGTGTCTGTAGCACCAAAAATCATCCTGCATGCCACCAATGGTACTTATACTGGGCAACAGTAGGTTCAATGAAAGCAAATGAGAGAAATTTGGTGACCAGTTGGGAGGTTATTGCCCAGCTCCAGGTAAGACTTAGTAGAGGCCTGGACTAGGTGGATGGTTGGGAAGTGAGTGCTTGGAAAGGAGGAAGAGACAAGGTTCATATCTAGAAAGGACCTTGGATGTTACTTTGTGATGTACTTAGGGGCAAATGAAAAACCACTGAAGAATGGCAGGGAGTTACGTGATTAAAGTGGTGTAGGAGGAAGATGGACCATGACACAATGTACGGGACAAATTAAAGCAAGGAGACACTAGAGACTGACAAAGGAGCCATTGCAATGAGGCATGGGGTGCTGAAGGCCTCAAATAGGATGGTGACAGGAAAAACAAGATGGAAGAGATGGATGGGAAAGAAATTAGAAAAGGACCATTAGTCCTTTCTCAAACTCTTCTCAGTTTAAGACTCAAATATTCCCTACTGTCTATCATGTCTATGAGTCATGAAGCCATTATTTTCATTAGGGAAGGAACAGGTTGGGGAGGGGAGAGTTTTATTCCAAGTGGAAAGTCAAGGTATATTTTTAGCTACATTAAGCCAGCCTTCTGCTGCTCGGCACACTGATGTAATTCCAACATAAAACATAATCTATAATATTCCAGGGGAACAAATCCAATTCTTGGTCATATAAATTTTCATATAAGTCCATCACAATTCATTCCCAAAATATCTCATTCTCTTTGAAAGCTGGAGCTGCAGCAAGTGATCAAAAAGAGTAGTTTAAAATTGCTCTGGAATTTCCAGAGATGCTAAATCTAACCTGCTGACGGCACAGGACCAATCCCCCAAACTTTAAATCAGAGGTAAAGCATTTTATGTTTTAAAAGATATATTCCTCAAAGTTTATCACAGTGTATTAAAGTCAAATGTGAGTTATTACTTACCAAATCTGGAGCTGATGTCTCCTCTTTGATTGCCCTAGGTAGGCGAGAATAAGTATCTTCCAACCAACATATTTTTTACTTTTTCATCTGCCTCTTGCTATTTACAATAGAGTGAAAAATAATAGCCAAGGAGTGACTTTTCAGGGTTGGATGAAGTGCAAATCCCATCTGACTAGAGCCTAAACTGTATTCCAGGCCCCTGGCAAGTTCTGCCGCATGGGGAAGGATAATGGAAACTGACTTCTCAATAGCTGGATTGGTCCTGTAGGAATAATCAGTGAAAACTCATCTGATGATCTTTCAGCACATTTGCATTGGCTTAGAACCCAGGGTATATATTATTAGTCATGCTTGAAATTTAGTTCTCTCTGCCCTTGCTGGGGCTTTCTGCATGAGGGAGACAGCTATGCCATGAGCAGGATGCCCTGTGAAAGCCCAGAGAGAGCAGAAATTTTATAACTAATACCACTGATGCAGAAAAAAAAATCCCTGTCAGTTTGTCTGGTGTTATCTGTTGCCAACATAGCAATTATGAGTAATTCAAGCTTCCTTCTAGGGGATGAGGGAGTTGGGAGGATGGAGGACATCCTTTGGTTTAAAGCGATCTTAGATCCTTTTCTGTAGGTGGGGTCAGAATATTACCTAAGCATTCAGTTAGAGGAGCATCCCAAAGGTTCACCGTCCCAAGGGCCCTCCCTTCTGGTCTTGGAGTGTTTGGGCTGTCAGGACATCCCTGCTCCAGAATGCCCAATTATAATGCAAGTATCTTCCATTAAATGACTTCAAGTAGCCATGTAACAGTAGATAAGAAGGTTGAGGTCTAAAGATAGACATGGGTACCAGCCCTGTCTCCACTGCTTACTAGCTAAATGTATTGAATCAGTAACTAAACCTCTCTGAGTCACACATCAGTAAAATGTGGCTATTAACACCTACCCCATGGGTCATTGTAAGGGGTAAAAAGAGATAATTCAGCAAAATCTTTAGTGTAGATTTAGTACGTAGAGTACATTCATTAAAATTTTCAGCTCTAATTATTATTAGCAGCACTACCCAGCTCACTTGTTCCCATAACACGAGAGATGTTTATGCTCTATTTCTGTAATAGCCCACATCACACCAATCTTTTGAGACTTAGCCATATGCCATCTTTTTCATTATTCCCTGGTTACTTATCCAGGAAACAAGCACAGTATCTAATTCCCATATCTCTTTATTTTTCCTTCTCTTATGATACAGTACCCTTTTTCCCCAAGATTAGGATAATACTCATTACAATAGATAACTTTAATAAGCACTTATTATGTGCCAAGCACTGTATGAATGGCCTTTCAGGTATTATCTCATTGAATCTCCTCAACGAACTCTGAGGAATTTTACTGGGAAAGTGAGGCTTGCAGTATTTAAATAACTGTCTCACGTCAAGGGAACATGATGGCAGAGTGGAGATTTGAACTCAGGAGTCTGTTTGAATCCAAAGCTCATATTGTTAGCCACTTAAACTGTAAGAAGACCATGGTTGAAGTCCAGATTGGCCAATTTCAAAAGGTAGGCAGTGGGAGGGTCTGTCCTCCTCCTTAATCTGGTGAGAGGGACTTCAATGTCACCACTCAGAGAGCTTGATGTGTTCCCCTTGTTTTATTGGGAAGAGGTGAACAGTGTCGACTCCCACCCAGGAAATCAGAAGGGTGAGCTGCTTTGTCAACAGAGTGAGAGAGAGTGGCCTTCACCCCAAGAAAGCCCCCCACATGAGTGAGTGTGGGCAAGGAGTTGTGTGGGTGCCTCTGATGGATTACATATGGGTGAGGTACCTGGGAGAGAGTTGGTTCAAGAACTGCCTCACATCCTGTGTCACAGGGCCACCCAAAGTGTCTATGAGACTTCAGCAGAAAGGCAATTAGGTGTATAGCACCAAGACCTGGGGAAACAGGGTTCACTTTCCCAGGTCAAAGGAAATGCAAGTGGGAGAATGTTCTCCATGATGGGTTCTCTGAAGAACCCACAAAAGGCAGCATTAATGAAATTGGCATCTTACACGTATGACAGTTTCAGAAAAGGTGACACCATCTTATGAGGGTATCAATCAAATTAGTTGTTTTCTACCCTCCTAACCCTTCTTCTCTCCCCTCAACCTGCTCAACCTTGGGAGAATCAGAAACCAGAGCAAGTAAGGGAGTCGAGAAGGAAAAGTGGCAGCTGGAGAAAGAGAAAAGACCCACACACCCTCTCCTCCAGCAGCCAGTCCTCATGGCAGTCACCAACTAGAGCAGAAGAAAACATTGACCGAATAAAATTCAGAACTATGGCTATTATTGCTCAAGCTAAGTTATGAACTGAGGTTGTGTTTATGATGTAAAGACTGTCTATTGCTGAAGACTAAACAGAATGTCATGGGGCCTCCCTAAGTTCACATCCAAGGGCCAGGGAAGGACTCCGTTTGCTGAATAAATATAAAGATGGTAAGAGACAAATATAAAGTTGCCTTTATGACTACACTCCATGAGTACTGCTTGGTCAACACATACTGTTAACATTTATTTCTCATCACCCCATGGAATAGATTCACAACATGATAGCTTCTTGGGGGCTCTTCTGTGTTGATCATGTCATATTTCACCCAAGAAAGGTCTACACAGTTAGGTTTCTGATCCTCTGCATAACCACCCTCCAACTCGCTATTGCAATCAAATCCCTTCCAACTATTACAAAACTGTTAATTTTTTCAAAGTAACACTGTTATTATTTTCCAAAATAAAAATTCCATCATTGGATATGAGGAGAACATTTTCAGGCTTTGATTTTCTCTTCCAATGGATGAATGTATGGTCACACAAGGTAGGGGAAACTACTTTTAAGAAATCCTCTGGTTATTAGAGCCTATCATGCTCTGGGTAATATACAACGTGATGAGGAAATGATCTTTCTGTGTTTCAGGTGGGAGTATTGAGGTGCTGATGGAGTGAAGGGGTCTTGCAGGTCACACTGCAAGCTCCTGGCAGTGCTGGGTCAGGACTATAGCATGACCTATTTGAATGTCCACAGAAGAGTTTAAAATAGAAGTTAGATGGCTTTAGGTGGTATGTTCTGGATCTGGCAAACTGGATTCTTTTACTCATCATGAAAACGAGTTTCCAAAAGTATCAGAGGCAACTCAAGGGTTAGTCATGCTCTCTGCTGTCCTGTAAAGTTTATACAATGTCCAGATATTCTCTGCAAGGTTTTCAACGCTCTGCCCAGAGGTTGGTGGGAAACTTCGATCACTGAAGAGTTCTAGGCCCTGAAGCTGCTATAGTCCCATAACTGGGGGGAGAAAAGACAGAATGGACACTCACAGCTACAGCTGAGCACCTGCACAAAAGCTTCAGGTGAACACTCCAGCACACGGAAGGGGTGTTTTGAGCCTTTTTATTATGATGCCTGAGGTTAGATGTGACCATGGATGAAATTTTAATACGGCCCTTCCTTGTGTGGGAAAATCCAATTAAGGCTTTCTTTGGAATGGAGGCAAATTCACGTTTTGTGTGGCCTGGTGCTCAATACTAGGGAGAATCATTTTAAGACTCAAGACTGCAAACATATCTTGCTTGGGCAATTTTATAAAAACACAGTCACGTGTTGAAAGGGGCTCCGCACAAGAGAGGACCCTGGAAGCGTATGTTTCATTAGCTTCAAGATAAAATTTGCTTCTGTTTGGGATCCAATAGAATAAGTGTTTCTGCAATCTACGATGGAGGTCTAGACATCAACAGGGCAAGCAACTTCACACCTAATGGGAAAGGGCCTCAGCAGGGGATTTGCATACGCTAGCATTCTCTTTGGGTGTAGACAGTCCTTTCTTACAGGAAAAGGGCAAAGCAAACTGCCCATCATGCTTCAGCTCAGTACACAATGCATTAGTCTCACCTGACAACTTGAGAAGTAAAATACAGTGTGCCAAGAGGTACCCCGGGCTCCATTTCAGGATTCTTCCCGAGGATTCCCCACAAAGCTGACATAAACACACATAGTTATTCCAGCAAGGGTTTACAGCTAAATTATTCAGTGAAAGCCAAGACTCCAAATTTCAGTTCTGACTTACCCTACTGCTTTCATTTCTTTTACATCTTCAATTTATGGTTGTCGAAAATCTAATTAGTTATTAATCCTTAGGAATTATGTGCTCCAAGCATGATAAGAAACCAAAAAGGACTAAAGAGAGGGAGAAAGAAGACTTAACTGTGAAAAACTCATTCACAATGAATGTCTAGGTAGATGGGGGCTTAGCCTCAATTACCCTAAAAATGAAAAAGTCAGACCCTTCTTTAGCGAAGTGACAGTATCCCAGCATTTCCCTAAGGCTGTTGGGCACCACAGTGGTTTCAAGCAGATACTTTGTGGAATAAGCGTTCTAAGATCAAGGGGTATAATATTACTCCTTCTTGGAGACTCATAGGGCAGATTAAAGGCTCTGAGAAGTCCTGCAGTTAAAACACCTATACATATGTGTTGAACTCAGCATTTCCCAAACATATATTAGCCAAAGAATCATGTCTATTAATAAGGGCAAATAGATGTGAGACATTGGTTGAAGCCTTTATTTAACACTTTTAAAAGCATCATGGATGGTGCACTTCATGGGGTATTATAATTCTTTTAGATAGCTGCACAAGACTTCTTCAGAGAAAATCAAATGACCCACCCCATCTTTGTAACCACACTGCTTCAAACAGGAATCTGCACCAACATGGAATATCCATCTGCTTTACAGAACTGAGATTTGGGATTCTTTTCAACATGACATCCAAAAGAAGATTTTGATTCTGCCACGGGGAAGCAGTGACACACTCTCTCTTCTTATCTTTCTCTTTGTTTCACAGTATGCGATGTGCTCTCTCCTTCCCTAACCATCCCTCTAAATAGATATCCATGCTCCTATTATTATTTTTTCTTTACCTGCTCTCAGTTTGAGAACTGGGAAAACACTCCTTTATTTATTGATGTCGTTCATAAGAACAGGATAGAATCACAACGTCAGGGGCCCTGACTCACATTACGCCATGTATGTGATGACTAGCTTATTTCAAGAAGGGTCTACCTTTTTGTCACAATTCTGGCACCCCAGGGGACATGGGGTATCTGCTGGCTTTCAGAGAAAGCTGCTCCCCAAATAATAAAGAAACTGTAACTTCCAGATTAACTAATTAGTTAACTCGGAGATTCAGCTGCATACTCCATGATTCCTCTGTTTGAGAAAGAAATGTCATGACCTCTGAGAAACTCCCTGCTCCTGCAGTATTGGATTCTTCTTTAACTCCATTCCAGGGTAAGTCATTTCACACAAGCCACTGACAATAGCGAAGTGGGTGCAACATTTATTCTGGGAATATTCTGTTCGTCATAGTTACTGAAAACTTTTCAAAAGGACCAGACAAATAAGTCCATAATGTACATTCATAGTCATTTCTTTGGGCAAGTCACTTAAATTTCCTATGCCTCAGCTTCCTCACCTAGAACAGGGAGATCAAACTCAGACCTCAGAGTGAAGATATAGTGAAAAAGTACATTACCTGTCTTTAGGAGAGTGGTTGACACAGCAGGTATTCAACAAAGAATAGCTACGTAAATCCAAAGGTCTGGGGAGGACGCAAATGCCTACTTTTCCCTAAATTGTTAAGTAAGAGGGACTTTTTATGTGCAAATTTCACTTTGGATTAACCCTTCTGTTGGGAGTCTTTTCCTTTTGCATCGTTAAAATATAGTGACCAAAAAATCTAATTAGTCATTAATCCTTTGAAATCATGAGCCATAAGCATGATAAGGAGGCAAAAAAGGCTACAGAGAAGGAGAAAGACAAATCGTTAACTAGTAACTGTTCATTCATAATGAACTTGTATGTAGGTGGGAGCGAAGCCACAGTTGCCCTAAATTAGCGAGAAATTTACATCCCTACCAACGATTCTGCCATCTCCATTACTTGGAACTATTAGATTCATGTTTGGCTAAAATTGAGCTAAACTGGGCTCAAGTCACATTTGGGGGGCCTCCCTATAAATTAGCCCGTGAAATCCCTGAGATTGAGGTGAAATTTCCAAAAGCTTGGTCTTCTCTGGGAAAATGAACAGACCAACAATTCCTGGGCGTTAGCTCCACCCCACTCCAATCTGTTAGTTTTACGTCCAACGTCAAAGGCGAGCTCTCCTCATTCCAACTGTACCCTGAACGCTCTCCCCCATAAAATACAGTTTAAAGGCCAGCTGCAGTGTGGAGCCTTTTCTCGGAGCCTACAGTTTCAAACAAACGACTGGGCAGAAGCCAGGATCTATATGGGCTCACGAAGACTGTAAAACATTTGGTGCGGAGTGGAAAAAGACGCCTGAGAGCTCTGCCAGGCGTTTTCAGCTTTCTTGCACCTGTGCCAAGTGTTTTGCAGCCCCCCTACCCCTTTCTTTGGAAGGGGGGCTGGTGGAATGGGGCGGGGTTGGGGAGATAAGCAAGCTTTCGGAGGGCATATGCCATGGGAATTGAAAAACTTGTTACCACCATTGGACACTTGTTTCCTGCCCAGTCCCTTCTCTGAAGGCAAAATGAGGACCTCCAGCCAATCTTAGTACTGGAATTCTGAGCATTTGAGCCTACTTGACATTTATTTCAGCCTATCATATATCACCATGGACTCCGAAGACCACCTCCTCCCCAGCCCCCTCCCTGAAATCTCTCTCTTGAGCTCTCAGTTGAATCACCCCTGCCCATCACCGACACCAAATTGCCAATTATTTCAAGGAAATAATTTACACGTTGAGACAGTTTGTAATATGCAAAAATGTGTGTGGAAGAAAGTATATGTTTCTTAAAGGAAGAACACCCAAAATGTTTTCGGATGAAAGTGTGAAAATGTCTAAACATAGATGACATGATACAGATCATGAGAAAGTCAATTTGAAATTATCCTGAAACGTTGTGATAATGTTTTCAAAAGAAGGAGAATTCAGGGGAAGGGAGGTGCTTCTCGGACCCTGCACAGTAGTGTTAAAGATAAAAAGTTCCACAATGGTGTACTGATTCCCATGCATTTTTTCAGTTCATTCAACAACCCTATGAATTATTTTCCCCATTTACAGTTAAGGAAACAGAGGGTTAAGAAGATTAAGTCACCCGTCACACTCCTAGGAAGCAGGGCTTGGACTTGATCCCTGGTCTCTTTATCTCTGAGCTCTCACTGTTAGGCAGGCCACATTCCTCTGAAAAAGAAGCCCTTTCAGCTTATCGAGTTGTTGATGCAAAGAAAATCACACACAGAGATTCATTCCTTTGGCTTAAACTTGGATCTCTGTTAAGATGTAAGTGTTCTCTCAAGACAAAATATACAGCTTCATCAGCCACTTTAACTTATCAGGAGTGAGAAAATTAGATCCTTTTCTCTGGGCATGTTTTACTAGATAGAGAGGGCAGAAACATCACTGGGCTGCTGTAGATGGGAAAGGAGCAAGAAGAGGGCAGCTGCTGGTAGGGAGACGGTGAAAAGAAGTCTCTTAAAAATGGAACGGGGACTAAAACTTGTCACTTCCTTGCTCCTCCAGTGATCTCCCATTGTTCTCTGATTAATTCCAAGCTCCCCACCACGATCCTTGCACAAAGCTTCCAGCCTTAGCAGAAAAACAGTCAGTTCCCCAACTTAAGGGGCTCTTTTCTACCTCAGGCCATTTGCGTGGGCTGTTCCTTCATCTGACTAGCTTCAGTCAGCCCTCCAGGTCACAGGTTTTTACCGTTTCCCTCTGAAACCTAGATTTAAATTAGGAGGCCTTTGTTTCATCATCCCTTAGCACTTTTCTTTTCCTTCATGCTACATAATTAAATTTGTAACTCCACAGTAAGAACAGGAGGAGTATGTCTTTTATATACCCCTGTACACCCCATAACTAGTATATTCCCTGGTACACGGTTGGCACGGATTTAATATTTCATGGAAGAATGAATGGATACAGGGTAGCACAATCTACCTTGGTACTCCCTGACTGTTCTATGAGGAATAGCACAGCTAAAAGTTCAGCCAAGGACTTGAACATGTGCTTGATTGGACACTGACGCAATTGAAGGAGATTCTTGCCTACGTAGGTATATAAAAGAGACACTGGCTTTGTAAAAAGGTTTCAGGTCTTAGATATCTATTTTCTAATGCCTAGGTGTTATATATAAATATATATTACACCCATACACGTATATGCTAGTATGTATATGTGTGTTATATATACTGTATGTATATTACATATAATATACATGTATATTAGTAACTATCAACATGATTACTATTTTGTCATTATTATAATTTTGTTATTATTGTTATTATTAGAGTAGCTCCCACAGGCCTGAGAACTTGCTATGTGGTAGATACTGGCCTAAACAATTTATATGTATTATTTAGTTCAAGCTTCATAAAAAAAACCCATACAAAGGTATTAATACCTTCATTTTACATATGAAGAATTACGGCTTAGAACAGTTAAGACATCTGACCAAGATTCTTTTAGAGCTAAGATTAAAAGCTAAGTTTATTCAAAGCCATTTATCCTCAAGGACAATCGACTTCCAATTCATAATTTCATCACTCGAAAACTCAAAGTAAAAAAATCAGAACTCCCTCCCCTTTATCCATTTTTCTCTTTTTTCACACACACACAAACACACACATCCCAAGCTTAAGTGAACAACAAAAACCCATCGCATGATAAGAGAAAAAAAGAAACAGAGCAGGAAAATGAAGGCCACAGGATAGTTGAAACTGTGCATGAACAACCTGCTACCACATCCATCCACCTGCTCAACAAGGACATCTTCCTTTTGAGTTGAACTTTTCCCTAAAGACTTCTGGACATAGCAAGCCTGACATTATAATCCAAGATCTCACATAGAAGTTTACTGGCTCCATTCAGCTATAACAGGAAGTATCCTAACACGCAGTAGGTGCTTAAGTAAACTCTAAGTTTTCTTCCAACCCCTAGACACAGTCATTCTCATCAACAAGTAAAGACCTGCTTAGAAGCAAAGCTCGGGGCTTGTCAATAAATATCCTAGTGATACTGGCCTTCAGCAAGTAAGACTCCCAGTAAAATGAGATATTGGACACCATTATGGGTATATTTGATATGTTGCTTTGGGGGGTCAATGGATACAGGGTGGCAGCCAAGAGAAGATGACTGGACAAGATGCTGGCCTGCTCTTGCCCTGCAGCCACTGTAACTCTTAGGTATTTTGGTCCTATATATGATGTCATTGACACCCACCGAACATTCATTCAACACACACCAAAAATACATTTATTGAGCACTATGCTCTAGTCAATGTTTAAGTGGCTACAAATTTCACTTCTAAAAAGAGGAGGAGCAGGGGCTTCAGAAGGGAGGAGGAGAAAGAACAAGGAAAAAAGACAGACAGCACCCACAGGACAGAGCCCCACGGCAGTCCTTCCAGTCTTGACATTCTAAGTTTCACACTCACTTAACCTCTTGTGTCTCAATTTCCCCATCTTTAAAACGGGGACAGTTACCCTGCCTCAGGCTTCATGAGATAGTTTTGCTGTATGATGTCAGAGAAAAAAACATAAGACAAAACTGCTCTATCCATTATAAAGGTCCTATGATTGCTCCATGAGCCACAAAAAAACCCTTTTTCCTCAAGAAGCATCTAATCATTTCTCATAACCCACACGGGAAGACCCTCAGTGCCTCCCCAGCGGTATTTGCCGAGCTGCAAATGCCCCACACATGCTGGCTTCCCACTACCACACCCCAGTTGCAAAACATTCGTCCCTTCTCAGTTTAACGTATTTTCTTGCAGCAATTTGTCCACTAACAGGCAGAGGGGCATTAGTGGGAGATTTATGCTAATATCTCAGCAGTGAAAATCATGAGCCTCACTATATTCTCATTCAGTCTGAGACAAGTAGCCAGGGTATGTCCTTTAACAGGATTTCCAGGAAGGATCCTGCATCTTAAGAAACGCTGATTTGCAGGCATTTATATATTCCAGGAAGAGGGCCGTCTTAAGTGTATCAGAGCCTCGAGCAGAGAATTATTTTAATGCCCCTGCCTCCCCTCCACACGTCTCCAGCATAAGAGAGGAGCAGAAAATATCCACTGGCTACAGAAATGCTGGCATTGGAGAAGAGGCTGGAACCGTTTTGAAGAGCCCTCGTAAGACAATAAGACAAGCGGCCTGGAGAATGGGGTGCTATCCATCCCCAGCAACTGCTCCTAGGATGGCCCTGCCAGCATGTGTAACGGCCAACTGGTTCATCTTGCTAACTATAACGCTCAGCATATGGGGCGGGAGTGTTTATAGATATATACATACACCATACATTTTTCACAGCAAGTACATATAGAGACCATCCAACTGTATATTTTGCAGATATACAAACACGCACATATATTGTCCATATGTTCAAACAATTTTTAAGCTATATCATGAACAAATAAAGATCTCTTTACACAAAAAGTTGCAAAAGGTACCACAGTGAACACTTTGGAGCATGTATTCTGGAGATGAAAAAAGTGGGCTTGAACTCCAGCCTGACCTTCGCCATCTATGTGACCTGACCTCTTCTATAAAATGGGAATAATACTGGGATCTTCCCCATAGGATAACTGTAAGGACTACTCGAGATGATGCATGTAAAACAGCGCATCATCCAGTGTCAGGTAAATTCTCAGCAAAGGTTGGCAGTATTACTTCTAGATACCAAGCCAGGTTGTGCTCACCAAACTTCTTTCAGAATCAAGAGAAGTCAAAACAAATGGCAAGATACTATACAGTGCCCATCTAGGGCCTTCAACAACTTGACGTCTCTTGTCTGTTTCTCACTATATCCCAGGCACGCGCCTGTCATTGTACTTACCCTATGGCAGCTCTCTCTCCTCACTAGCCTATGGCCATCTTGAAATCAGGAACCGTGTGTTTTTCATCTTTGTTTTCTCAGCCTGTGGATCAGAGACAGTTCACGGTAGGTGCTCAATAAATACTGATTGAACAAACTATTATTCATAGATGACACATCCTATGCAGAAAGATCTGCAACTGGGAAGTGTCAGATTTGGCCCATCAGGGAGATGTACAAATGTAAATTATCACAGTAAAAGCTGATCTCTTAAACAAAGAAGTCCAGATAAAGCAAAGGAGTGTTAAAAAAAAAAAAAAGACTATTTTCTTCAGATATTTTCTTTCACTGAGAATATATGAATGTACATATTTTCTCTCATCTTTTCGGATAATGCCGAAGGACAAGTGGATGTTTGATAAAGACCTGCATCATTTTTCTTGCATATACCACCTCCTTAATGCACAGCCTAAAATTTCAGCCTTAGATCTTAAAGCGAAGATCATATAGACTCTCTTTAAAAACCTGTGTGAAGAACTCTTCCAGACATTATATCTTGTATCTTAGTAAATTTGGTGAATTCAAATTCTTATCTAACCTGTGAATCCTGAATGCATGGAGATACTACGTGTGTGGTAAATTTAAGTCTTGGAGCGTGGACAGAAATATCTCTGGATGAAATGTGCTCTTGAATGGCAAACAATAAAAAATTAAGTGTAATGACTATGTGGAAAGGTGTTTTGGTGGCCCAGTGAAAAGAGCAACCATGAATGGTCAGGATACCCCACCTTTCCGCTAGCTTTCTCTTAGGGAGTCACAGAGCCCAACTTTTTACCATCATCAAAAGAGAGTTTTATCTAAGAGTTCCTTGTTATAATGCAATACTCCTGAGAAGCTGACCAAATGAAGTTATTCTAAGCCATTATCATCTCATCAGGAATTTATTATCCAGTCATTTGGCAGAGTTTCTGGAGGAGACTGCAGAGGGAATGGGAAGGATAAATCCAAATCCTTGGATGATATCTATGAAGTCTCAATACAGACCATTATCATTATTTTTTTAGCACAGATTTCTGGACTGGGCTCAGCTCATACATATCCACTTCCCTAAGACGGACACTATGAATTGTCTACCCAGATCTATTCTTTCTCTCACCAAAAAAACCCCTCTAATTTTAGTCATGCACCTCCTGTCTCTCATATAGCTCATGTAATTCATGGGACACAGGTGAAGCTTCACGGGTAGAGCCTGATGAGAATAAACGAATCTGACTGGTCCACGGATGGCCAGGTGACCTAAACTGACCCAATCTGATTGAAAGGAAGGACTTAAATATTAGGCGAAGGGGAGAGGTGCTCTTTGTCATTCTCATTTGGCGTAAATAAGGAACTACAGTGTCTTGGTTGCTATTGATAGCCAACTGATGGCCATGATTAAATCAAGGCCGTATCTATATTCATATCACTGGCAGAGAAGAGATGAAAAGAACTAAGCTCCCTAATATTGTTAAACCACTATGACAATTAAAAAGCAAACCTGTTCAACTCTAGACCTTCTGTTAAGTGTGATAAATTTCCTTACACTTAAGCCAATTAAATACCCGCTTTTGTGATATAAAAGGAAAACTACTGCATTAACTGTCCATATTGATTTTAAGATGTAGTTCAATTTGAAAACATTAAAATATGTATGGGAGTGTGAGGGGCAGTACTTATTAAAATTTTGGAGACAAGCTATAAGACAAAAATATGTTGGAATTGGCTTGATTCATGATTCTGAAATTAGAATGTCCACTTTATGGTCTATAATTAGAAGTGGTTCCAGGACAGTGGCGACCCCTTCATAGACAGCAGCCTAAAAGATCTTAGACCGTGTTGATATTAATTGAGTAGATAATTGAAAGGAGAGATTAACCTTTTCTAGATTTTTCATTTGTACGCATATGAACACAATAAAACTAGATCCTTTAAGAAAAATAGACTACTGAGAAGAGTTGAAAAGAAAATTCTTTTTAGATATCATGAATACTTCTAACTCACATAATTGTTCTTCTTATAATTAATGGCTATTTAGATTTAGGCTATTTACCTAAATCTAGAGTTAATAAATATCTCTGGCCACTTCCAGGATCCTCTATCTCTACTATTATACCTTGTTCAGTGCCTCTCCTCTACATGCCTTCATGTTTATTCTATTTTGGCTCAACTCTGAGCCTGAGTTTCAGATACAACCACTTCATAAAGCAACTGACACCTTTCTTTCTCTACTCAGCTACTTAAGCTCTTTAAAACAGACTTAAAAAGAGATCAAAACATGATTACATGTACCATTTAGAGTTTTTCCAAAAGGTGAAACAGTAGTTTCCTAGCATAAACAATTTCTATTCTCACCGTGCTCCAAACCATTTTATTAAACACTTGGGTGTAGGGGTCCTGGGTTTAAGCCTGAGAACAAATACAAACCAATACAATCATCCAAAAAATAGGAAAATCATTCAAAAAAAGAGCACCTCATTCAGCACCTAGTTAAGGTATAAGAAATTAAACGGGACAGGATGCCTCTTCAAAAAGACACCCAAATAACTAAAGAGAGGGTATAATTTAGGAGTCCCCACACTGAGTCACTTTCCTGGGCAGTTTGTTTTTGTTTCGTACTTTTTGTCTTTTTTTTTTTTTTTAATCAGCCATTCTGATTGCCAGCCATTCTGCATTCCCCAGATACAGAAATGTGAAACTTGATAACATGTTATGATACAGCTGGATCATTCCCCTATAAATTTCAATGTATAAAATTATTTTTATACTGAAAAGAAAATACCACTTCCAGGAGAAAATTTTATGAGTATCGGTGGGGGGGGGACACACCTTTTATTATCCTCAGAGAACAAAATTAAACAGAGATACAGTTTTTAACTTGGCTAATGTGATTAACAAGATAGTGAAAACAAAGTAGGCAAAATTTTAAGAAGTATCAAGTTTTGTCATCTTGATGGATGGTCACTGCAAGTAATCATTGCAGAGAAAAGTATTTTTTAAAGTTTTTGCAAGAATAATCCAGTGTGAGCATATACAAATGTTAGTATTTATTAAAAGCACATATAACAGTAGTGGTGGAGGGAGGAGTGTCCAGGATAATATAATGCCTAAACAGGTGACTTACAAGTTATGACACACACTTGCTTTTTTAGTTAAAGTGGATTTTGCTTTTTACTGCTGTGAAAAATTGGGGCAAATTTTACACCATTTCTCAAAATATTCAAAAGCCATTTTAAAAAATGGATTTTGAAAAACCACAGCAAAGAGTAGGCATTCAATAAATGTTTTTAAGCATTAAACTGAATTGATCAATGCAGCACTACACAGGCCAGGTAACAAAGAGAACAGAGGCTATTTGAAAGGTAATTCATGCTGAAAAATAAACAGTTGAAGAAACAGTAGCTTGTATTACAATCTATTAAATGTATTAATACGATAGGGTAATAACATGTCTATCAGTACAAATTTAGGCCTCTTATATTTATCTGAGAAGAAAAGTGCAGTAGGCTGTTGGTGGTTAAGTTTGCAAGCAATAATTCATACGTATTCCTAATCCCCGCAAAGAACTGCATCATCTTATGGGGACGGTTTCAACACCCTACGTAGGAAAGGACCAATATGAGATTAATTTATAAAGATGTTATGAGACAAACTTAACTAAGGTAGAACATTCATAGAGAATAAAATTTCTAATAAAGAAAAAATAATTTAGTTGTAAATCTCAGATGTGACCTGAACTGATGTTTATTAAACAAATAACTATTATGGAAAATATATCTCCCTAATATTGTTCCCATTTTATTTTATTTTTTTTGTTTGTTTGTTTGTTTGTTTTGCGGTACGCGGGCCTCTCACTGTTGTGGCCTCTCCCATTGCGGAGCACAGGCTCCAGACTCCCAGGCTCAGTGGCCACGGCTCACGGGCCCAGCCGCTCTGCGGCATGTGGGATTCTCCCGGACCGGGGCACGAACCCGTGTCCCCTGCATCGGCAGGCGGACTCTCAATCACTGCGCCACCAGGGAAGCCCTGTTCCCATTTTAAATCAAGAACTCAGATTTTGTGCCCAGCTAAAATCCTGAATTTCCCAGCCTCACATTTGGCTGTAATGGGCCATGAGAAATCGTTCTGTTCAATGAGCTTTTGGGGAAAATATGGTTATCTTTAAAAGGAGCAGGTCTTACAGGTACTGCCTTTGCCCTGAGCCCTCCACTGTGTTCAAGCCACTCTTTTTTGAGTTTTCTTACCTGCAGCCAAAAGCCATCCCAAACCCAAACAGGGGTCTGACATATTAAAAGTAATTTATTATTATGAAATAGGATGTCTCTTCAAATTACATGAAAATAAACCAGCACGTATAAGCAAACTAGTGCAATAAACTTTTTACCCCTTTAAATAGCACGAAAAAACTGGCAGTAGCAGTATCTTAATGACACAGAATTTCCAAGGACTTAAAAATGAAGCTTTGTTTTCTCTTTCTCACGGATGCAGGTGGGACCATAACCTCTTTTTAGTCTGATGCAGAGAACTCCCCTAGCCAAAACAAGACTATCACCTAAAAAAAAAAAAAAAAAGAAAGAAAGAAAAAAAGACTACTCGTGAAGCAAACTAACAACTTGGGGAGGTGGGGTATATGTCTGGTTTTCAATAACTAACCAGCCTGTAGGGAATTTAAAAATATTTTACCTGGCCTGTGGTTACTTATTGGATAAAG
Organism: Hyperoodon ampullatus; assembly: GCF_949752795.1. Lineage (NCBI taxonomy): Eukaryota > Metazoa > Chordata > Mammalia > Artiodactyla > Ziphiidae > Hyperoodon > Hyperoodon ampullatus. The sequence continues at coordinate 20,861,175 of NC_136923.1, forward strand.
GCAAAATATGTTTAAAAATGAAACAATTTAACAAAGCTTAATAGAAAGTTTTCTGTAATGGGAAGCGTATGTCTAATGGATTAGATCAGCTGTCTAGATTAAATTATTGTCATTTAGATAGTATCTCCTTGTCAGATGACATTCCAGCGACAAAATAACTAAGTCACTGCTTTCTTTTCAAATCACTTATGAGCACAACTAAATCACTTCCAACACAGCCTTAAAATACAGAAACCTGCAACTTGAAGCTTCTTCAACTTAATTCTGTATCTCTCTTTGTCTAATCTGCCAGGTGTCTTCCTGAATCCATGGTGGGCATTAGAGGATTTGTTCATTTTGAATATCCATTCATTAGTATTTTGATTTTCTGGGATAATGATTACGTACTTTGAAAAAAGTAGAGAAGGTTTAAAGGACTACGGAACAAATTTCTAAACACACTACATGAGGTTACAGTAGAAGAATATAAACATCCCTCATGCTTTTTTTTTTTTTTTTAAATGAAGATCATTCATATTTGAGTAAAAACCTGGGAGTAAAACTCTTCCAAAAGACTGTGCCTTTTTACCCACACCAATGTCCGGTTTTTTGGTGCTTTTTCAAAATTATTTCAGCCAAAAATAATACTCAGATTTTCCATTTTCCACAGTGCACATTTTGAAAATGTATTTTTATTTATAGCATTATACATAAAACCTATAAATGCTCTCAACAGTATGGGTTTGATATGTCTGAAAGTTTTTTTTTTTTTTAACTTATATTCACAATATCTTCCAGGAGAAATATATGGCAATGAAGTTAAACTTCAGCTAACCTTCTAGACATAACTCTTAGGTACTCCCAGATTTACTAGTGATCAATTCTGCACACTTGTGAAAAACCTAGGATAGTCTTTGACACTTTGATATACAAATTCCACTTTTAAAATTACGATGTTCATAGAGCTGCCTGAAAGAAAAGACTTTTTCATTTCTGAGAAGTAGAGAAGAGAGAAAAGGTAACAAGGGAATTTTTTTTAACATGTGTTTTCTGGACAGCAGGCAAGCAAGCAGTTATTTCTGGAACTCTTTCACTGCATTAAAATATCACAGAGCCAAATTCTGCCCTCAAATGATTTTTCTTAAACTTACTTGAGTCCATATGTTTCTAAAAGCTGAATTTGCTTCATTGCATTTCAAGGTCTAACCTTGCTGTTATTACACAGACAGAATCTCCATGAAATTGAATTTTTGTTTGTGTAAGAACAGTGTATTTGAATATTTCCCGAAGCAAAATGTGGGCAAAGACTGTGAAGAACTAGGGTTAGTAGAAAATAAACTGCAGATCATCAAAACATCTCTGAACTGGCTAATTTTTCTTACAAGATTTCTCCTTTTACTTGGAAAATGCCAGGAAGACGTCTGAGAACACAGAAAGGAATATCTAGAGAATTTTTATTTATAGGTATCTCTAAAAAAAATTAACAATGTCCCTTACAATTTTCTCTAAAAATGTTTTTATCTCCATTTAGCTAGTGAATAAAATACAAATTTCTATGTAATGCATCGTCAATGCAAAACAAGAAAAAGGAAAATCTAGACTGCAAGTGATTCTGCTTAAAATTGTTATTTTTCACAGTATGGCTGCCAATTTAATACCATATGGCCATTAACTGTGTGGTATAAAGTAAAATATTATGTGCTTTTCTGTATAATTAATGAATCTTAAATTCAAGAATTTAAAAGAGGCAAAAAATTATTCCACCAGATTCCATACATTCAGGAACCTGTATATAATATCACAAATCTTCTTTTAAAGTTTCTGAACATTTGTCATTTTCCTATAAAGCTATATTCATCTATCATACCAAAAGTACCTGTTTCATTTTTCAGATAATAAGGGGAAGAAAAAACCTCTCCTACATCTGCACAAAATATGTCTATCCTCATTAGATCCATTTTTTCAATTAAATTCAAGTTTCTCTGTCCAAAAGGCATAAATCTGGGTATTGATTTAACTATAAACTCATGAAACTCCCGGTAGTCTTCTAAAACCCTTTTACTTGGATGAGCATATAAGCTTTTAAAATATCAAGTTATTCCAGTATTTAATACACATAACTGCTTCCAGAGGGGCTAAAGGCAATAAGGCACAGCTGCCCGTTCCATTTGAAGAAAAACTAGACTGCTAGCCAGTGTCTCACTACTTTCTGTTGTTTTTTTTTTTTAAGCGTTTGCTTCTATTTTATTCAGCATGAGTTTGATACCTTCTGAACATGAACCGTATCACCAGCAGCCAAAATCAATAACCTACCTAATCAAGGCCCTATAAACTAACAACAGGCCCTCAGCGCTCTGTTCCTATAAAATGTAGTTCCTTCTAAGTCTTTCCTTCCAAACCAGTCTAATGTTAAATTTATTATCCTCTTCTGACAAGGTTAGAGCATTGTCTACCTAGACTTCTAGAAAGACCCTTTTGGGGAGCAAATCAATTACCTCTTGAAAAGAAAAAAAAAGGAAGAAAGAAAAGACCTCTCTAAACTCTCCTTGAAATCTTTTTATGTTGCTTCAATTTTCTTTTGAGAGCAAGGAATCTTCGCCATGAAGCTTTCATGCAGCAAGCAGCTACTTCTTTTCAAATAAAAATCATGTGTAAATATTTCACAGACATGTCTCTACTGTGAATTGCACAATATGAAAAGGAGATGTTAAAGAAATATTTCCCTAAATCAAACCAAATAAGAATACAAACATTTTCCTAAATCCACGAAGTTTTGAAGTCTAAGCCACAAATTCTCCTTGTATAAAACATCATATGTTTTTTTTTGATATCCTGTAAGCTGTGGCTGAATAGCCTTCACTCAATGACTTCATAGTGTATCCGATACTCATGTTTATTTTAAGCTTCTTCAAATGATATTTTCCATCTTAAAAAGTGAGAAGGATTTTTGCCTTGAAAGATTATTCATAGGTAGCAACATAAGCAAAACCAAAAGTTTATCCAAATTTTCTTTTCTCCCCCAGATCTGTGACATTAAACACATGTGTGCAAAAACCCTTTTCGTGATAGCAATTTTCCTTTTATATTTTAGTTATTTAATGAATCTTTCTCCCCAGCTAGATGCTGAGCTCTTTCTGGACGGGGCCCTGATATCTCCACCTTGTTGTTATAAAGTTTCCGTTACTAGACCAATTCCCTTGGGACCAAGTACACACTCATTCAAGACAGCAGCTAGAGGAAGGAAGGTGATCTGTGGCTGGGAAATATTGAAGTTCACTAGTCTGTATGATGATTGAACCTGTGCCCTTGAACCTTTTAAGCCTGCTATCGAATGCTCTAACCAAGATACCCAAAGATGGAATAGGGAAGCATGAGGAGAATGCTCTTTGCCGTCAGTTCAGAATATATGAATCTTTCATGGAACATAGCGTTGAGCACAGAAACAAAGCTTTATTTTTTACTACTTAAAACTGCTTCTGTGAAGGTGGTACTGTGCCCCAGGAGGGCGGCTCTCGAAGATTCAAAGCCATTGTCTTTTTCACATTCATATGGAGTTCAAAATCAATAGCTTTAGCCATACTCATTACAGGCCGTGCAAGTGATCCTTTGAATTCAGTGATAAGATGACATTAGCACCACCTGCAATGACCACAGGCTTCTTCCAGAATGAAGTCTATCACTGCAGCCATCTCCAGCATGGCCCATTACCATGAAAGATTTAGCAGCTAGAGTGTCATAATGCAGTCAGTGCTGATGTTCATCTGGTTTTGTGATGCCCATTTGTTCCTCTGATGCTCTTTATGCTGGCAAGAAAGCTGACACATTTCGTTGACCAAATATCCAAGAGATATAGATCTCCTAGTAGGAGAAAATCCAGAGTTTCCTAAGAGGAAGTTGAAGGGAGTACACTGGCCATATTTTTCTCAGGTCAATCTCTCGGTCACCATGTTCTTATAGGCATCTTACTAGATTTATATTGTTCAAAAGACAGTGTATTGCTCACCATGTCCAAACACTGTGAAAATATAGACTCAAATGCACTTTGGAAAATCCTGTATTAAGGCATGGTCTTTATTTTCAGGTATAACATGTCACAAGATTATCTATTAGACGATGCTAAAATTCTGCTCATGTGTTATTTAAATGCAAAAATCAACAACTATATATTCCATACCTATTACTCTGTAGCAAATAACAAGCCATTTATGTTTCCACCAATATATTTATTTAATATTGTTACCTAACTACAGTTTTATATGCAAGTATATAAAACTGCACTCTCCAATACCATAGCCAATAGCCGCATGTAACTACAGAGCACTTGAAATGTGGCGGTTCCAACTTGAGATATGCTGTGAGTATAAAATATACACCAGATTTCAAAGACTAAATACAAAAACAAAGAATTTTTTTTACATGTAAATTTGATAATATTTTGGATATATTGGGTTAAATAAAATACATTATTAAAAATAATGTTATCTGCACTTTTTTCACCTTTATAATGTAACTACTAGAAAATTTTACACTACATATATAGTTCACATTTGAGGCTCACCCTGTATTTCTGTTGGACAGGGCTTATATAGAAGATAAGGCTAGTTCAGAGATCAACTAAAGCAAGTAATATCCATAAAATACAATAATTTCTAGCCTTACGTATTTCCAATATTCTCTTTCCCTGGAGGAAAAGGAAGAGAAAATCTGTTAAGACATTTATTGTACAACCTTTGGACCTCAATGATCTAGAATTTACTAAATTTTTGCTCTAGGTGAATATTCAGTGTTGAAGATTCAAAAAGAAAACTGCCACTTCTTAAATTGCCACAGCTGATTTTGACAAGTTTGGAATGGAAGGAAACTTCCTTAACATGTATGAAAAACTTACAATGAATATCATACCTGATTGTGAACAAATGAAGGAAGTGCCCTAAGACTGGGAACAAGGTTCAAATGCCTTCTCATCATTTCTTTTACTAGACGTTCTAGCCAGTGCAATCAGTCAAGAAAAAGAAATTAAAACCCTCCAGATTAGAAAGAAGAAGTAAAATGTCTGTATTTGCAGATGATATGCCCTGTATACAGAAAATCTGAAGGAATCCACACAGAAAAAAAATATTTTTAGAGCTAACAAACACATACAGCAAGGTCACAAGATATAAGATCAATATACAAAAATTAATTATATTTCCATATACAATGAACAGTCCAAAAATAAAATTAAGAATACCTTTCACAATAAATTTTATTCTTTTTGCAGCATGAAAAAGAATAAAATGCTTAGGAATAAATTTAACAAAAATAAGTTCCACAGTTGTACACTAAAAATTACAAAATACTGCTGAGAGAAATCGAAGAAAATCTAAATAAATGGAAGGACATTCCATGTTCATGGACTATGATACTCAACACTGTTAAGATGGTAATTATCCACAAAGTGATCTATAGATTCAATGCAACCACTCTCAAATTATCATCAGATTTCCAAAATCGACAAGCTGATACTAAAATCTATGTGGAAATGGGAAAGATCTAGAATAGCCAAAGCAATTTTGAAATAGAAAAACAAAGTTGGAGGGCTTTCACTTCACAATTTGGAAGTTTACTATAACTTGATAACTACAGTTATCAAGATACTGTGGAATTGGCATAAGGATGGACATATAGATCAAAGTAACACAGTTGAATCCAGAAATGAATCTTTATATTTATGGATAACGGATACTCATCAAACATACCAAGGAAGTGCACTGGAGAAATAATAGCCTTTTAAACAAATGGTGCTAGTACAATAAACTATCCACCTACAAAAAAGGGGGGGGCAGAGAACGCAGACCTTTTATTTCATGACATATACAAAAATTAACTTTAAATGTCCAAATGTATCAGAAACTTTAAGAGCTAAAACAATACAGTTTTTAGAAGAAAAGAGAATATCTTCAAGACCTTGAATTAGGCAAAAATTCTTAGATACTACATCAGAAGCCTAATCTGTAAAAGAAAAAAAATGATACATTGGACTTCACCAAAATTCAAAATGTTTGCATTGCATGAGATTTCATTAAGAAAATGAAAAGACAAGAAACAGACTGGGATAAAATATCTGCAAAATATGTATCTGACCAAGGACTTATATCCGGAACATACTTATACAAAGAACTCTTGAACTCAAAAATAAGACAAACAATTCTATCAAAAGTGGGCAAAAGATTTAAATAGACATTTCATCAAAGAAGATATACAGATGGCTAATAAGCACATGAAAAAATGCTCAACATTATTAGTCATTAGAAAAGCACAAATAGAAACCAAACTAAGATACAATTCTAGATACTCACTAGAATGGCCATAATAAAAATAGACAATAATAAACACTGGCAAAAGTGTGGAGAAGCTGGAACCCTCATACACTGCTGACATAAATGTAAAATGGGACAGTCACTTTGGAAAACAGTTTAGAACTTCCTCAATACGGCAACATAGAGTTACCCGATAACCCAGCAATTCCACTCCTAAGTATATACCCAAGAGAAATGACAACAACATATATCCACACAAAAGCTTATACATGAAAGTTCTCAGCAGCATTATTCCTAATAGGCAAAACTTGGAAATAACCTAAATGTTCATCAACTGGTGAATAAATAAGCGAAATGTGGTTTATCCTTACAATGGAAAACGATTCAGCAATAGAAAGGAATGAACCGTGGAAACAAGTCACAACACTGACAAACCTCAAAAACATTATGCTCAATCAAAGAAATCTGCTACAAAAGGCCACATATTATAGGATATGATTAAATTATATGATTCCATTTATGTGAAATGTCCAGAAAAGACAAAACTATAAAAACAGAAAGTAGATTAGTGGTCCCTAGGGATGGGAGGGGGAGCAGAGAGGAGGAATTAACAGTAAATTAAGTGACCATACGGGGACACTATAACATGTTCTAAACCTGGTTTAGAACAGTGATGGTTGCATAATTTTACTAAAAAATTTTGGAATAGTACCCTGGAGAAAGGTGAACTATCTGATATGCTTCAAATCTGACTCTACCACTTACCAGCTGTGTGACTTCAGTGAGCGATTTCACCTCTGAGACTTACACTTTTTGTCTATAAAACAGAATTAATAATGGTGTCTCCCTGTGAGATCATGGTGACCATTAGAGGCAAGGCATGCAAAGCACTGAGCAAAGTTAGGCACAGAGTAAGTGCTCACTGATTGGTAGCTAGCAGTATTAGCTACCTCTCCAAATTACTTCCAGGCTCTTCCAAAATGAGCTTGGCTTCAAGCTCCTTTGGTTAAGGAACTGTCCCTATGCATTCCTAATTTGGCATATTGCACTATTATCATTTTCTTCACCACAGGTCGCTACCCCCCTGCCACGCAAAAGTACCTATTCTTCTAGCTCCACTAATCCCTGTAGAGCATTCCATTCCACTAGGGATGATTCTCACTTAAACTCCTCTCTCTTTATATATATATATGTATCTCCTCTGTCTATTTTACTACATACATATCACTCATGTGATTCAGAAGCACACAATCACATGATTGCCACCTACCTTTTCTTGAGTGTATAATTTCACTCCTGTGCTACCATACTCCCCCACTGCCTGAGGCCATGGAGATGATCAAATCATGGGACTCTTGCCTGGCAAGTTGAGATGTAATGTCAATCTTTCTTTACCACCATTCCAGATAGCCAGAGTGGAATGTTGTCTGATATTATTTCCTATCCTTGCATCTCGATTAAATCTTTACGAGAATACATTTGCACCAAGAAATGCTCAATGATTGCAGAATAAATAAATACGTTTAACAAAAGATAAAAGTCCTACAAAATACATTCCAAAAAGTTAACTAGGTTATTGTTCTATCTTCTTTGGCTGCTAGACAGAGACCCAAGCCTATTTCTTCCTACCCTGCTTTCTAAAATGTTCAACACCCAAGAAATGAACTCAGTAGGAACAGGCAAGCACAGGAGTTTAGGTGTGTCAAATACCTAACTTATAAAGAAACGCCAAGCACTCTGTTCTCAAACTCCCTCAATATACTGCAAATATTCAGCAGCATTTTTATGAATGAAGCAATGCATCACTGTCATCACAATTAGTCTTCCTTATTAACAACTTAGCAACTCTTGATTTCCGAAAATAGAAACATACATTGTAGAAAATTTTCCCCTTATTTTACCTCCTATAGTTCTTTGAAACAAAAAAAATCAGACATTTTCCAGGAATTTAGACATCAGAATTTCAACCAAAAGACCTGTCTTTATCAAAGGAAATAACAGCTCTTGCTAAGATTTTTATTCTTCAGACGATTTCTAAATTGCCCCCTTCCTTTTTTAAAAATACATTAGAACAGATAACAACCTACATCCTTCCATTTTTTGTCACTTTTGATGGGATCTTCTCTTTTCTGCTTCATTTGTTAGTCTTGTCTCTATCAAAATATCACTTATTGAAATTTTTGGTAAAACTTCCTGGTTGCATTAGTTGGAGGCTGGGAGCAGCATTTTCCTGGCCTTGCATCAATATTGACCATGTGTGTGACCTGAGGTGAGAGCCTCTCAAAAATACATGGAGATCAAAATACCTAACCCACCTACCTCAAAGGCATGTGGAGCAAATAAGTGAGACCACAAGTGTAAAAACACTTCAATAATTTGGGATAAAATTCAAAATCATCATTAAGCTCCTTACATTTCTTCCTTGGCTCTGAATGGGTGGACCCACCAAAGACAAATCCCCAGCTGTCCACTGAAATTCAAAGGAACTGCTGAGTTAGCAGATTTCACCTTTTCTTTTATTCATTAAGTAGGGGGAAAAAACATTCTATTTAAAAAAAAGTAGGGCAACGGCATTCATAAACTTGGATCTTTCTGTTTGGAAGGAGGCATAGATTTGGGGCAAAATGTTTATTTTGAATCTTGGATACAATACTTAAAAGCTTTGAGCAAATCACTGGAACTTTGGTCAGTGTCCTCATCTGCAAAATGGGAGTGAGTATCAAAGGTCATAAAACCCTTGAGTGCTACTCAGATGTAAATGCTTATTAAATATTTAGTAACTCTGTTTCAAAAAGATGCATGTTCAATATTTAAGGAGCTCTAACACCTATCAGCTTTATTGTTTGTTCCACTGTGTAGTTCTCAATAAGCTTTCCCCTGCACTCTATCCTGAGCAAGAAGTGAATTTTCAAAACAGATTAGTTTTGCAGGAACACAGAGAGAGATTTACAAATACACCAAAATTGAAATGCTATTTCTTTTTTCTTTCTTTTTTTTTTTTTAGTTTTTATTGGAGTATAGTTGATTTACAATGTTGTGTTAGTTTCAGGTGTACAGCAAAGTGAATCAGTTATACATATATCAATACATATATCCACTCTTTTTTTTTTTAGATTCTTTTCCGATATAGGCCATTACAGAGTACTGAGTTGAGCTCCCCGTGCTACACAGCAGGTTCTTATTAGTTATCTATTTTATATATAATAGTGTGGATATGTCAGTCCCGATCTCCCAATTTATCACTCCCCCCAACCCAAAATGCGATTTCTTTTTTTTTTTTTTTTTTTTTGCGGTACGCGGGCCTCTCACTGTTGTGGCCTCTCCCGTTGCAGAGCACAGGCTCTGGACGCGCAGCCTCAGCGGCCATGGCCCACGGGCCCAGCCGCTCCGCGGCACGTGGGATCTTCCCAGACCGGGGCATGAACCCACGTCCCCTGCATCAGCAGGCGGACTGTCAACCACTGCGCCACCAGGGAAGCCCAAAATGCGATTTTTTGAATAACTTGTCTGTTATTATAACAGAGTATGGGATAAAGGAGTAAAAAGAAAGCTTCATTACTGCCCAGACCAATTTGACTCTTGCAAAGCTAATTAAACATGTCTTGAGTATATAAAATATATCATCCCCAGATAACAGCATACTGTTAAGTTCTTCATCTTATTAAGAGCTTACATTAATGCTTCTTCAACATAAATTTTATACCAAGACAGGTACTATTTGAGAAGCCTCACAATAGGAATGACCTAAATTAGGGTGACAGAGGCAAAAGATGGATCACCAGGGCCTGTCTCAACAAGAAGAGGAATGAGGATTCCGTCTTCCATTATTGTCTGATTCTAATGTGCTAACATTATCTTCTGGAAAAAGCTTCCTTCCTCAAGCCGTTGGCCCCTCTGGAGCTCTGCATCAAGGTAAGGGATTTCACAACCCAGAGGACTAGACGCCAAACCCCAGAGTCATAAAGTCAATGATGAAAGGCCCTTAGAGGTCCTTGAAACTTTATACTTTGCAAATGAGGAAAAAGAGGCCCTGATAGGTGACATGTCTGAGATTATAGATACCGATACCTAGCATAGCATTTTTGAGAGAAAAGAAAGCTAATACAATACAGTCACCAGAATGTGTTTAAGCACTAAAATTACATAAAAATAAAGCTTTAAAAATTAATCAATGAATTTCATCAACTGATCCGATGGGTCCATGCCGCCTACTTTCTATTACCTCCTTGACTATTCTAAAGCACCATTCTGGCTCAGGTGTGAGCCCTACCCTTTGGATATAGTCTCTTCAATGCATTGTTCCTTCCAGCCTATATTTAAATACTCCTTTTTCAGTGTGAACTTTCCCCCTTTGGGGTGCTCCCTCTCCAAGAACCTAAACTGAAGTCAAAGTTAAGAACAGCAGCACGACTTACCATCAGGTGCTAAAAGATAATCGGCAACCAAGAACTTTACCAGATGAAGGTTCTTAAAACAAGCTCTGCTCACGTTATTCCCCTGTGAAGTACTCCTTCGCTGCTAACTAAATCAAGGTCCAACTTCTTCATGGATACTGATGTTCAAGGCCATTTACTCAGATACCATGGCTCATTTTCTATTATTTCTCTATGCTCTAGTTCAGGTATTCTCAACTTGACTATATATGGAAATCATTTGAAAAGCTTTAAAACACTGTGAGTGACCAGACCCTCCCTCAGACCAATTCAACTATAGTCTCTTGTTGGTGGGAGGGGTGCATGAGAGGAAACATAATACAGGGACTGAGAGCACAGCCCCTGACAAGCTGAGCTTAAAACTAGGCAACACTACTTAATTGTTATATGATCACCGGCAAGTTACCCGGCATTGCTGTGCCTCAGTTTACTCTCTACTAAATGAGGAAAATAATAGACCACTTCTGTAGGGATACTGTAAGAATTAAATAAGCAAACATATGCAGAGCACATAGAATTATGCCTAGCACAAAGAAAGCCCTAAGTAGTGATGCTATTTTTTATTATACTTGAACATGTAGGACAGTGATTTGTCTATAGGAATTACTGAATGTTTCTGATTTAAATTTAATTGAATGTTGCCATGAATAGCCCCTAAAACTGTGATGGAAAAAAATAAGTTTCAAAGAGTGTTTTGCTATCACAAAAGCTTCACCATTTAATACTGAGAACAAACATCTTGAAAAAAATCGCAGGATGGATAAACCCTCAAGATGTTATGCTGAATGAAATCAGACAGACACTAAAGTAAAAATACTACATGATTCCACTTACACCTAGAGCAGTTAAATTCATAAAGACAGAAAGGAGAAATCTGGGACTGGGGGGAAGGGTATAATGGGGGGTTGTGGTTTATGGATACAGAGTTTCAGTTGGGGAGGATGAAAAAACTTTTAAGATGGATGATGGTGGTTGCACAACAATACAAAGTACTTAATGCTACCGAACTTAAAATGGTCAAAATGGTAAATTTTATGTTATGGTATTTTACTGCAGTAAAAAATGTCAAAAGAGTAAAAAAAAAAAAAAAGTCACAGGAATATAGAATGGACATCGTTTTCCCTGATTATAATATTACCTTCAATCTATTAAAAACCCTTTTATATTCTTTCTTCTCTTTCATGTTCCCCAGATGAAGGCTATATTTCAATAACTTTTTTTAAATGTATGACTTCACTTTTAATAGGTACAATGAGAAATTGACCCAACCACAGAAATCTTCCTCAGTGATCTCCGTGCAGTGAATTGGAGCCATAGAGAATGCCCTGTGACCTGCACGGCTTCCCCAAACAGAAAATCCTGCGTATTAACGGGTAAATTTTCATTGACATGGTAAAGTTTCTGTAGAGTTGACATTTGATTGATGCTGTGACAGCTTTTTGGTTGCTGTCAGTGCAACCATATTAGAAACTGCTCTTGACTTTGTGAAGTCATTTTTAAAAAGTTGTGGGGGGGTGAGGATTAAAAAATACTTCATTGACATCTGAAGGGCACTTATATACTGACGGAATAATGGTCCTCACTTAAGGATCATTGCCTTGAAAGAAATAATATATGTGTGTATATGTAAACATATGTACATACATATATTTGTATCTAGACATACACACGCACACCCCTTAGGGACAAATGCAATTCTAGGGAATCTGCAACTCCTTCAGATTCATTAAAGGGCCAATGGGACGGCGACACTGCATACATTTATGCTCTGTGTGAGACACTTCTACTGAAATTCGATTGTGACTGTGAATGCTTCAGACCAGATACAATTTCAACATTTTCTGCTACTAGAGTGGGAAGACCAAATAGCTATTTCAAATTCACATTTCCCTTTTCCAATTGATCGGGGCACTCCCCTTGGAACATCCCTATGCTACAACAGCTCTAACTTTCCATTTCATTTTCACTGGAAAAATCTAAACATGAAGCAATACCTTCTACTCTACCAGTCACTGAGGTTCCCCTAAGGGTATCTTTGTGTTGAAGTAAGCCACTGAGTAACAGACGGATAGCTTTTTGTCTTCCGAAGCTCAATGACTAAGAAAATAATACACATAAAGGCAGCCTATTCCAACAATATCCCGAAGGGAAAATAGTCCATTGCCACCCACTTTTAGTGATGGGGATAGAGAGGGTTAGACAGTAAAACACCTTGGGGGTCTACAGAAGATAACATGCCAATACTCTATGTTTTGATGAAAAAAGTTAAAAAAAATTGATGAAAACTGTGCCTCTTTAGGAAATATAGGAGAAGGTATTCACTGTCAGTTCTGATTAGAAGAGAGTGGGAAAAAAGATCCATCAGTAATAGATATTTCACTGAATTTGTACACTGGTTTACTAAATGAAAATCCAAAAACCAAAGGGGCATCAAATGACACTTTGTTATTCAGAGAACATAAGCTAGCCACACTTCCGGGGACTGCCAGTGCTCAAAACCATACACTTGAAATGGTGACTTTAAATTCTCCCTCAAATTGTCTGAAGACATTTTTTTCTTAATGGTATTTCCAACCAAGTGTTCAATTTCAATACAGAAATATAAAGTAGGAAGGATAAACATATTTCTGCATCAGGTGCCATAACCATATCTTATTTTATAAATATTTGCACTTTTTCCTGCTTAAAAGCAGTATAATTAGGAAAAAGGCTCAAGCAGCATGGAATTATGTTTCTATTTACAATTTTATAAACACAGCTATACTTTCCTTTCAGTGCTGTGATCTGCAGCTGTAAAACATCCTTAACACTATTTGTTAATAATCTGATTTGACTTAAAAATGCTTCCTTCCTTCTCTGTATCTGTTTCTTGAAAAAAAATTATTTGTATCTATTTTAGAGAAACCAAAAAATAGCTCACTCGTGTCCTCCAAGACAAAGTTTCTGGGCTTTGAGTTTAAAATGATAATAATATCAGGAAGTATAGAAACTAATGAGTATGTGAAGAAAAAAAAGAAACCATTTACTTGATTATATGATGGGAGTATAAGCAATTTTGTCTTAGATTTCTCTTATTTCAATATCATATTTTAAAGTAAAGTAATGCTTTAAAAAGAACAATCACAATATCCTGAATTTACTTGGTGTTTGATCATTGACCAAGTGTTTTGATATTTTTTTATTTTCCAAAGACACCATCAAGACAGGCAGAGTAAAGACTATTGGTCCCATTTGATGGATGAGGACAATGAAGTTCTTAGAAACTGAGACAAAGGAAGGAGTTAACACATCCATATAACATCTCAACTCACAGGACAAATACCCATAAACGGTTTCAGTGGGAACCCTGATTGGACCATAACTCAGATGAATAGGGTTCTTCACCCTGACAGCAGCAATCATCGCCAGCATCCAGCTTCTTTCCATACTCCCAGAACCAGCCTCATGGGACAGCACTCAGAGGTACCAGCACCTCAAACAGTCCCACCCTTCCTCAGGCCCCTTCAGTCCCAAGACATCCCTCCTCCAAGCTTCTGAATTTGAGAATCTCAGCTTCCCTTTGTTCCTCCAGCCTTAGGGGTGACAGCTGCTTCCTGTACCTAGTTCTGCATCACCAAAGTCTTCCCATGTTGCTCTAGGAGTCCTCTCATACCTGCTTAACCAGTTTCCTTTCTGAAAGTCTCTCTGTTGCAATACAGAAAGTGGTTCTCTTTTCCTGACTGGGCCCTGACTAATACGGACATGTTAACCACAAATAAGAAGTACTGATTTGTACATTTCTGTCAATCCAGTAACACAGAAGGTCTTATGTTCAAGTCTAGCCTGACTCAAGAAAGTAAGTGTTCATTCACATCATTTTGTGATTTGGGGCTCTTGGAGATTTGCTATGTGTAGCCTTCAGGGGGATAGCAGATGCACACCTAGCTTCCTTCGATTAAAGTTCCAGGGCTAAATGGGCAGAGAGCTTCTCCTCTTGTGGACATTTTAGTAAAGGAGGCCTCCCCATCACTGAAACAAAAACACCAACACTACATGTAGCTTACTTTCCCTCATATCCTTTATAATTACCTCCAATATCACACGTGTGATTGCACCCAGGGGTACAAAGCAAATAGTCATATTTTGCTAGGACAGTAAAAAGAATCTTGCTAATCTATTATACTTTTAAGCATAAGGCATTTGGGGTCAAGTTCAGAAACAAAGCCAAATATGGTTCAACTTTACTAAGTTTCAGCTTAGTTCATATTTTGTAGTGTTTTAACTAACATCCTATCTCTAAGGATTTTAAGAGGTACGTGACACTTGGACAAGAACCAGTTCTAGCAAAAATAATATTCTGATGAGTTAAGTGTAAATGAATCAGAATCATACGAACTATAATTCCCTTGAAACACACAGGGACTTAAAAGTTAATGGGAAAAGTGCTGGCAACCCACATTTAGAGTTTTTATTGAAATCAGGATGTTTGAATAAACATTAGACATTCAAATAACTCAAACTGAAATGGGGTTCACCAATCCGTAATTATAACAGTGCTTTAAATGATGAGGAAACATGTCACATTCACATTTCAAACTTAAAGCTTTACTTGGCAGACATGCTTCTGGTTCAGCAAACCTCTGCAGTCATGTTACGGCAACCACTTGAGATATTAAGACAGACAGTGAAGTTTTAAACTCAGTTTGGCAAGCACCATGAGAAAGTAACTAGCAAGTGAAAATTTTTTTTAAAAAGAGAGCGTCTGGAGTGTAATAACGAGGTTTTGAAAGGACGTTCGAGCTGGACACGTAATTTAGAAAGAATATGCCTTCTTAAATGGGCTAATAATGAGCTAATCCCATAAGAAACTAGAGAGTGGTATGTGTTTTGGTTCCTCCTTTCTGTTCTGGGGATTTTAATTGGAAGCTGCAAATCAAATTGGCTTGTAAGGAGGAAACGGACAGATGTGTGATGGAATTTTAATTTCTCTGTTGCCTAATGCTTGAATTACGCTAGTAGTTGGCTGAGTGGACTTTCTGTGACCCAGTGGTCAGCTTGTGACCGTATAATGTGAATTCCCAATGGACTGAATATCACCCCTGGGGTTCTTCAGAGCCCTGCTTGAAATTAGTCAGAAGCAAAACTAACTATATCATAGATGCCAAACCTTAGTATGCATCAGACAGACATTAGCTTGTATCAGAATCACCTGGAAGGCCTGCTAAAACACAGAATATTGGAACCCATCCTAAGAGGTTCTGATTCAGTAGGTCTAGGTGGAGTCCTAGAATTTACATTTTTAACAAGCTCCCAGGTGAAGCTGAGGCTGTGGGTCTGGGCCATGCTCAGAAAGCCTCTAAATCATACATGACGGCTTAGGACTGTTCTAAGCCACTACTCACTGTGGCAGTGAGTTTACAAGTGCTCACTCAAGCACTTTCCATTACCAGCCTAGAAAAGGGTTTCAGGCCTCTCCCTCTACTTTATCCCTTAGAGAGACCAGAGCTGCTTAAGGAATTTGCTGGGATATAAATAGAGGAACCATTTTACAACAAAATCATAAATGTTTTCAAACGAGACAGGCACACCTACAAAAAAAGATTTTAAAAATAAACTGAGAGTAATTCTTTCCATCCCACTTGACCTTCTATTGGAGGCAAATTTTTCAGACATTCACATTCGTCTGATAGTTCAGGGTCCCAAATTGATTACTCTCTGAAATTATTGTGACTGCACCTGTTCTCTGTGAGAGACAAACTGATGCACAGTTTAGCCAATCCTCATTATTCCTCACCTTGCCGACAATAGATGATTGGTCATCCTCTGGCTCCTGGTTATGTCTCAGAACTGCAAATGAACTGACCTCAGAAATCTAATGGAACATCTTACTTTCTGCAGAAATCACTTCTATAAGCTCTTGGGCAAGAGTTTCCACCCTTTGCTTGGATGTCTCCAAGAATAAGAAACCAACCACCATTCGTGGAAAAACACCCTTTCCTTTTTAGGATGAAAGAGCATGATGGAGACCCAATACCAGACTTCTGCCTCAGTGTGAAACATGTAACTTTTACTCCCAGCAAAGGCCTCTTTCTCATCCCTTGCATCAAATGGGTCTCGAGGGCCTTTTGTTGGTCTAATTGCTTTAATAGCCACTACCTTTGCACACATCTCCAATGTTGTCCCCATCTCCATGCTGATTTGCTTAATTAATCTGCAGGAAACCTGACATTTTTGGTGTACACTTCTATGAATTTTAACACAAGTAGAGATTTACGTAACTACCACCACAATCAAGATACAGAACAGAATCAAAATCACAAAGAACTCCCTCGTGTTATTGCTTTGTAATCACATCACTTCCTTACCCCTAACTTCTAATCTCTTCTCCATCACTATAGCTTTGTCTGGTCAAGCATATTATAAATGAAATCATAGAGTATGTGAATTCTTGAGACTGACTTCTTTCACTTGGCATAATGCTACTGAGATTCATGCAAACTGTCATGTGTATCAATAGTTTGTACTTTTCATGGCTGAGGAGTATTCCAGTGTATGGATTTAACACAGTTTGTTTATCCATCACCTGCAGAAGAACATTTAGATTTTTCCAGTTTTGGGTGATCATGAATAGATCTGCTATAAAAGCTCACGTATAGCTTTTTGTGTGAAACTTTTTCCCTTTTATGAATTATCTTTTGGTGTCACGTATAAGAACTCTTTTGGTGTCATGTCTAAGAACTCTTTGCCTAACCCCAGTTAGGGGTGTCATGTCTAAGAACTCTTTGCCTAACCCCAGTTAGGAGTGTCACGTCTAAGAACTCTCTGCCTAACCCCAGTTCAGAAAGTTTTCTGCTAAAAGTTTCATAATTTTACATTTAAATCTATGATCCATTTTGAGTTAACATTTGTATAAGATGTGAGGTTCAGGTCAAGGTTTACGTTTTTGCATATGAATGTTTCATTGTTCCAATACCCTTTGTTAAAAAGACTATCCTTTCTCCAAAGAATTGCTTTTACACCTTTTAAAAAAAATCAACTGGCATACTTGCAGAGATTTATTTCTGGCTCTATCTTATTTATCTATATGTGATCCATTAGCCAATAACACACATGATTACTGCAACTATACAGAAAGTTCTAATTGGGTACAGTGATTCTTCCAGCTCTATTCTTTTTTCAAAATTGTCTATTCTAGATCCTTTGCCTTTCCATAAAAATTATAGAATCAGCTTCTCTGTATTTAAAGAGAAATCACAGTCGGATTTCAAGTGGAATTGTACTAAACCTACAGATCACTCAGAAAAGAACTGAAATCTTTACTGTGGATGGTGAAACTATTTTGATATGTTAAGTCTTCCAATCCATGAACAAGATATGTATCTCCGTTTGTTTCATTTTTTATTTCTTTCATCAATATTTTGTAATTTTCAGCATATAGATACTACAAGTGTTTTGTCAGATTTGTACTCAAGTATTTCATTTTGTGGCAGCTACTACAGGTGGTAGCCTTTAAGTTTTGGTTTCCTACATTTTACTGACAGCATCTAGAAACACTATTGGCTTTTGTGTTGACCTTGTACTCTGTCTTTGTTAAAATCACATTATTCCTAGGAATATTTTGGATATTCCTTAGAATCTTCTATATAGATGATCATATCATCTGTGAGGAGGTGACAGTTTTATTTCTTCCTTTCCAATATGGGTTCCGTGCCTGATTGTATTGGCAAGGATTTCCAGCATAAGGGAGAGGGAAGTGGACATCCTTGCTTTGTGTTCTGTCTTAAAGGGAAGGCATTCCTTTTTAAAACAGGATGTTATGGGCTTCCCTGGTGGTGCAGCAGTTGGGAGTCCGCCTGCCGATGCAGGGGGCACGGGTTTGTGCCCTGGTCTGGGAGGATCCCACATGCCGTGGAGCGGCTGGGCCAGTGAGCCATGGCCGCTGAGCCTGCGCGTCCGGAGCCTGCGCTCCACAACGGGAGAGGCCACAACAGTGAGAGGCCCGCATACCGCAAAAAAAAAAAAACAAAAACAAAACCAGGATGTTAGGCATTATGTTAGTTGTAGGTTTTTTGTAGGTTCTCTTCATCAGACTGAGAACATTCCATTCCATTACTAGTTTCCTGATCTTTGTTATGAATTGTTAAATCCCTTTTCTGCATATCCACTTGAGCATGGCATATTTATTTTTATATATTGCTCGATTTGATTAGCTAATTTTTTCTGAGGATTTTTGTATCTATGTTCATGAAAGACACTTGTCTGTAGTCTTTCTTGTACTACCTTTGGTTTTTAGTATTGGGGTAATTCTGTTGTCACAAAATGTGTTTGGGAGTGTTCCCTTTTCTGCTCTTTTCTCAAAGAGACTGGGTATAACTGACATTATTTCTTCTTTAAACATGTAGGATTAGCCAGTAAATTCACTGGAACCTAAAGGTTTCTTTTTCAAAAGATTTTAAACTATGAATTCAATTTCCTTAATAGTATAAGACTATTAAGGTTACCTAGTTCTTACTGGCAATATTAATAGTTGGTAGGTTTTTTAAAACCTGGTTCAGTTTTAAACGTTGAGTTTATCTGCTTCCAATTGTTTGTAGTATTCCCTTATTATCCTTTTAATGTCTGTGGTGGTATTCCCTTATTCCTGATATTAAGAATTTGTCGGGCTTCCGTGGTGGCGCAGTGGTTGAGAGTCCGCCTGCTGATGCAGGGGACACGGGTTCGTGCCCTGGTCCGGGAAGATCCCACATGCCACGGAGCGGCTGGGCCCGTGAGCCATGGCCGCTGAGCCTGTGCGTCCGGAGCCTGTGCTCCACAACGGGAGAGGCCACACAACAGCGAGAGGCCCGCGTACCGCAAAAAAAAAAAAAAAAAAAAAAAGAATGTTATCTGTTGTTTTCTGACATGACATACCGTTCCATGAATGCCAATTAGATTCCAGATGGTTAACGGTGTTGTTCAGTCCTTCTACATCCTTGCTGATTTTCAGTCTACTAGTTTTATCAATTACTAAGAAAAGAGTGTTGAAGTCTCCAACCATAACTGTGGATTTTTCTGTATCACCTTTCATTTCTGTCAGTTTTTACTTCACATATGTTGAAGCTTTGTTGTTAGGTGTATTCAGGATGTGAAAGCACACAGAAGGGGGTAATTGCCCATGGTTCTCAGTGACCAGGACTCATGGCCACAGGAATACTGTGTAAGAAGGGAGAAGAAGGGAGAAAAGGAAGAGGTAATGGGAGAAAGGTGGGAAACAGATTACAAATATATGCCAGTAAGAGGTAGTTGGTGGGCAATGGGGAGTAACTTAAGAGAGTTAAGCGGAAAATAACATAATCAGATTGCTCTTTTCTTTTTTTTTTTTTTTTTGCGGTACGCGGGCCTCTCACTGTTGTGGCCTCTCCCGTTGCGGAGCACAGGCTCCGGACGCACAGGCCCAGCGGCCATGGCTCACGGGCCCAGCCGCTCCGCGGCATGTGGGATCTTCCCGGACCGGGGCACGAACCCGTGTCCCCTGCATCGGCAGGCGGACTCTCAACCACTGCGCCACCAGGGAAGCCCTTTTTTTTTTTTTTCTCTTTTCTTAGTATAGCTTGGAAAACGCTATGGATAAAGTACGTGATTCCTTAGAGGGAAATGTGAATGCCGATTAAATAAATAAATAAAAGTTAAATGCTAACTAATAGACTTGGGAATCCAAAGATAGTAGGATTAGAAGGGGTGTGATTTATTAATTTAGGTCAGAAAATCCTTCAGAAAAATATGGACCCTGTATATACACAACAGTCCTGCAGCCTACTATAGTTTTTTCAGTTATGGGTACAAAGGGGAAAGAGAATTATTTCATATATAGCAGTTTGTCCTATTCATTATAAATTTAACATTAAAAGTTTAATGTAAAGGCCAATTTGCCAATTCGCTGCCTGTCCCTGGGAATGGCCTTATTAATAAATACTGCATATTGTTTAATGAGAAAAATGATGGGCAAGGTAAAAATGTAAAACACTTTAATGGGATGCCTTTACAAAAGGTCATTGCCCTTTCTAAATATTTTTTGATGATTTCTTCTACCCAGGAAAGCTGTTTTTAAATGCACACACTTAACAGCATACAATTACTCCAGCAGCTTAAGAATATCTAAGTGTACTTGGAAAGAAATCCAAAGTTGTCTCCAAAACTGCTTAGCAAGAAGCATAATTACAGTCCACTACTTATACACTTATAAAGCTCTATGAATAAGAACACTAAAAAATTACGTCTCATGAAAAAAATATATATATAAGGCAATGTCCTGGCAGGACAGCAGAAAACACTTACCACATCAAAGGAATGTTGAGATGGATTTGGGAAAAATTATTTACAAAGATGTGGGTAAGGGTCAGGGAAATTAACAAGGAATGGTGAAGCCAGCAACAGCAGAGAGCTCCCTCTGACCTGAAGGATTAAGGGGAATGAGTGATTTCCAAACATTTCCCCCAAGAGTACCTATAGGTGAAGGAGAGGACTCCTTTTACCACCATCTCTACCACCCAGCCAGGTGTTAACTTACTCTCCCAGCCCCTACCCCCTGCCATTGGCCAAACCCAACACAATTTGATTTGATTCACAAAGGTCAGCCTCCCAGGGCCCAGAACTGGGTAAAAAAAACAGTAGAGAGTGGATTGGGGACGGAGGGGTGGGGGAGAAAGTATGGGAACTGAAAGCATTAATAGGCACATGAAATAAAATATTTCTGTTGGGCATCTTACAATTAGAATAAATCTACCTCCACCACCAATTTTATAGACACACACACACACACACACACACACACTCACACATACTGTACATTCATTTACTGGTTCTACTCATTGAGAAGATATTTCTGGGTCTCATATGTACAGTTTCTTTCACTAAAATTCAAGCCTTTGATTCTCCTAGTTCCAGTTGAAAGATGGATGTTGCATATTAGAATTCCAAGCCCAGATGTTTCATCACATGGAGAAATTATGTCACTTTCTAGCATAGTACAAGAACTATACTTGCACTCTGCCCATCATCTTAACAGATTGGGCTTGGAGTTGGGTCAGTAAACGGTCAAGCAACAAGTCTAAAAATCTGAAGGTCCATAAGTGCGTCAGATCATGAAACTCTGAAAGGAGCTAAATGTCTCAGTGATTTAAAGTGCTTGAGGCTTTAAGTGGTTCATTCAGAAGGCACACGGAGATAATTCTGAGTCCTTGTGTGTTTTTTTTATCATCACTTGATCACAATCCCTCTAATGAGATGAAGGGCTTTTGCTCAGTGAAATAGGGACTCAAGCATGCTTAAAGCAATTGAATTATCCTTCTTTTGTACAGGTGCTTCACAGATTTGCTACCTATTATATCCCTCAGGCTTTGACTAGGGCAGGAACCAACTGGTCTTTTTCACTGCTGAAGCTATAGGACCTCACACAGGGCTTGGTATATAGTCAAAGTCCAGGGGATATTTTTGAATAAATTAACAAATGAACTAAAGAGGCAAAATGGTACTAGGAAGGACACTGAACTCTGATCCAGGACTTATTCTAAGTCCTAGCTTTAACTTTTTAGCTGTGTGGTGTCATCGGGGAGATCATTTAACTTCTCTGAGTCTCAATCACATCAGCCATAAAATAGGGATAAAACCCATTCTACATGGAGTTGCCAAAACACCATGGGAAATACTGTTTGAAACTGTTTGGAAATTGCAAGACATTCTAAAATATACACTATTTTTACTACTGAACTTGGTTACCAACCCAAAACACTATGAGGATTTCATTCTAATACAGATTTTAAGCTGGCAACAAAAATATTCTTTTTCTTCTGGGAAGAACATTGAGAGAAAACAACACAAAACAAAAACTTTTCATGATGATCTACAACCCACATGCTTTTATGTTTGAACTTCACTGCAAAAACAAATTCTTGTACCTATTAAAATTAATGGTGTCCATGTCTTTGACTCAACAACTCTACTTCTGGTACTCTGTATCCTATAAAAACGAATATGTATAAGGACAGCTATGTTTATAATGACAAAAAAACAACAACTGGAAACAACCTGAATATCTATCAGCAAGCTATACATAAACTATGGTGTACCTACACTATAGAACTACACTGTCCAATACAGCAGTCATTAGCCACACGTGGCTATTAAGTCCTTGAACTGTGGCCAGTTCAAGTCAATATGTACTGTAAGTGCGAAGTATACACTGGATATCAAAGAATTAGTATGCAAAATAAGCACGTAACATGTCTCAATAATAATTTTTATATTAATGCAATGCTGAAATGATACCTTAGATGTAATGCATTAACTAAAATATAATATTATTAAATTTTCCTTTATCTTTTTAACATTTTTAAAACATGGCCACTAAGTAAGTTTTAATCACCTTTGTGGCTTGCATTGTATTTCTATTGGACAGTGTGCCATAGATCAGGAATTGGCAAATTCTTTCTATAAAGAGCCAGAGAATAAATACTTTAGGTTTTGTTGGCCATAAAGTTTCTGTTGCAACTACTCAGCTAAGTGGAGACACTATATAAACAAATGAGCATAACTGGGTCACAATCAGACCTTATTTATGGACACTGAAATTTAAATTTCATATAATTTTTACGTATCAGGAAATATTCTTCTTGATTGTTTTTCCGACCATTCTTAAAATGTAAAAAACATTCTTAGCTCAAAGGTGGCAGGGCAAATTTAGCCCACAAGCCATAGTTTGCCAACCATTGCTTTAGACTATTAAGCAGTATTGAAAAGAATGGACTAGATCTGTCTGTACAATATGTACTTGCTCTAAAACAGCCTACTGCAGGACAATATGTAGAACGAGACTGCATACACGTAAAACAAAAAAATTTTATGTTTATATATTTACATAATTTTAAATGACCAGAGGGCTATGGAAGGATGAATATACACCAATCTGTTTATCTAACCTGTTACCATTGGACATAAGATTGGAAGGAAAGAGGAAGACATTTGTCTATGTCAAGTTTCCCTAATCAATGTAATTGATTATGACTCAATTAAAATCCTGATAAAATAAAATGTATTAATACCTAAATTTCAAAAAAAAACCCACAAAAGTTCCACCCTATAGCCACAAAGACTGTCACTGAAATGTTGATATTCATGCTTGTTTCCTCTGAACAAGTTTTCTGTTTATCCTAACTACAAAAACTGGGAGAAAAACTTAGGTCAGAACCAAAACGAATGGTAGAAAATATTTTAAAATCAAAATACAATTTCCCTTCTTTGCATTGTCTTCCCATTTGTGCATGTAGTTTGCCTCAAATTCTACCCTTTATATTAGTAATACAACTAAATTTTAATTTAAATTAGTAACTACAACTAAGTAAAATACTTAGACGTTATCTGGGCTCTTGATAAAGCTATAACGTCCTCATAAGCTCTTATTTGTTCAGAGCATAAACAAAGTTGGTTTAGCACACACCTTTGTGTTCAGTTTGTACTAGTGATCTATTGCTGCATGGCAAATTACTGCCCGAATCTTAGGGGCCTAAAACAAAAATAAAATGTGCTCCCCCACAGTTTCTGTACATCAAGAATTCAGGAGAAGCTTAGGGGCTGGTTCTGGCTTAGTCTCTCAACAGGCTGTCAGGGAAGCTGTCAGCCAGGGCTGCAATCATCTGAAGGCTTGACTGGGGCTGGAGGATTCATTTCCAAGATGATTCACTCAGATGACTATTGGCAGAAGCCCTTAACCCATGGACCCCTCCATAAGGCTACTTAATATCATCCTAGCATGGTGGCTGGCTTCCCCTAGAAGGAGTGATATAAAAGAGGAAAGTGGAAGCTGCAATGCCTTTTCTGGCCTAGCCTTGAAGTCACACAGCCACAATTTCCTAAGGACATACAGGTCAGTTCTACTTAAATGTAGGAGGAAACTACACAGAGCATGAATACCAAGCAGCAAGAATCACTGGGCACCAATTTACAAACTGGCTAACACACAGATGTTCAAAAACATTTCTAGAGATAGCCAGGAGCATGGCTTAAATCTAGCTGTTGACCATGTTTTACAAATGGAAATCTGATTTTAAAATATTTTGATTTTGTTGGTAGGAAAAAAAAATCATTGTTATATTAAAAGCGTACTTAACTATAACTTGTCAAATACAGGACAACCAACAAATCAGTGCTTTTAAAACACTTAGAGAACACAGGGTATTTTATACAAGCAAATTACCTATCTGTATAAGCCACATGCGCAAGTGAATAAATACAAGAAGGCATCAGTGGAGAAAAATTATGTTGTAAAAATTGCTTGCTTTAGCTCATTATTTTCTTGACAAAGTGGCATAACATTAAAAAGTACAAAAAAATCATTTGGTAAAAAATCAGGTTATTACCCAGTATATAGAATATATATTTTGGAGAAAAAAATATTTATGCAAAGAAAAAAGACTGGAAGGATATAGGATGACATTAACAGTAGTCTCTGAGTGTTTGGATTGGACATGACTTTTTTCCTTTTGCTTGTATGTTTTTATTTAGGACGTCCACAGAGAACACGCATCAATTACTTTTATAATGAGAAAAGACTCATGTAAAAATGTTCATAGTCTATTTTTCTGGCTGGCATTAAGGTACTTCTGTTCCCTAAACTGCCTTCTGAAAAATTTTATTCGAGACCCATAAATTATTCTTACAAACCAAGAAAGGATAAGTCTAATGTTTACTCCTGAGGCTACTGGAAGCTAATTGCTAACAGGTGAAATAAGAGGCAAATTTACATGACCTTACTTTTATGCTCAATAAGGTCAAAAGTAAAGGTTTTGTATCTTTCTGGTCCATAAAATATGGATTGCTATTTTCAAAATACATTAACAGTGGTAATAGCTATTCCCATTAGTCAGTCCTATAATCTTATGAAATACTGACATGATAAAACAATGCAACTGAGAAAAAACCAATAAAGCACACATTTTATTGACAAATAAATGCAGAGGCTTAAATTGACTCTCACCAGCTTTATACCTGATTGACATATTATCAGAAAAATAAAGATTTAAACTAGCCAAGATCAATGATTTCAAAATGATTCTTTAATGCTCCATCAGATAAAAATACAAATTCAGTCCAATCATAATTCATATTTGAGTTCACACCACTTTAACAGTTACATTTTATGGCAAAGTGTACTTTAATTTTATATTCAAACCTTTTCCCAGCTTTTCTTAGAGAATTCACTTTTTAATTTATGATACCTCCTTGCTCAAGTCAAGCTTCATTCACTTTTAGATACTTTGGAAAGATAAATAACTGACATACTCTGCCATTCATGAGTAATGTACTGCCTGTAACTTAAGAAAATAAAATAGGTGGCCAAAGATATATATTTGTTTTAGAAATAAATATGTATCATATGCATAAGTAATAAAATAAAAATAAATTAGAAATACGTCATAAAAGTGCTTTCCTATTTTACTGAATGTAAATTATATACTGTAGTATATTGTTAGGTCATATACATCTTAAGAATGAAATACCTTAGTCGTGGCTTAGGCTGAATATATAACTACATTTGACTGTAAAGCATGGAATTTAAGCCATATGTTTACATATTATTACAGGCTGCTATTTCCAGTATATATCCGTTAAAAAATATTTTCTTTCTTTCTTTTTTTTTGGTAAAATACTATGTGTCATCACAACTCTAAGCAACAAAAAACTTGAAAAGCAAGGATTCCTCCACACAGCACTTTAACTTTTCTCCACTTCCTAGGTCATGATATAATGAGTACTCTTTATAAAAAACAATAACAATAATCATTTATTGAGTGTTTTCTATGTGTCAGGAACACTACACATACATTATTATTTCATTTAATCTCATAACCTCCTGTCAAGGTGAAAACTATTATCTCCACTTTATAGATGAGGAAACTCACACTGGTCTGTACCCAAAGCCTGGATTCTGAACACACTTCCTTAAATATAGACCCTTAAGCATACTCCTCTCCATCTTAAGACCTGTGAGCTAAAGAGGCAAGTTATCTACCCCTGATACATCCAATATTCAGTGATGGGACAGACACAGAATAACTGCTAAAGATGGTCCCTATTCATAAAGGTGGGACATGGGAGACTCACTGTCATCACTGTTCCACTGCAGTTCTAAAATTAAAACATCTGGGCTTCCCTGGTGCTGCAGTGGTTAAGAATCCACCTGCCAATGCAGGGGACACGGGTTCGAGCCCTGGTCTGGGAAGATCCCACATGCTGCGGAGCAACGAAGCCCATGCGCCACAACTACTGAGCCTGTGCTCTAGACCCCGTGAGCCACAACTACTGAAGCCCACACACACAGAGCCCGTGCTCCGCAACAAGAGAAGCCACCGCAATGAGAAGCCCGCACACCACAACGAAGAGTAGCCCCTGCTCGCCGCAACTAGAGAAAGCCCATGTGCAGCAAAAAGACCCAACTCAGCCAAAAGTAAATAAAAATAAAATAAATAAATTTATTTTAAAAAACTCCTTTGATTGGACCTTAGTCCTGGGAATTTTTTACCATATCCCTTAGTTCCAGCCTCTGGGTCCGATTTCTTTTTCCATAAAATGGAGCCCATGTTAGCAGGAAGGAAGCCTGCTTCCTTCCCATAGAGTCTTTTTCACTTTTATTATCTCTATCCCTTTGTACTTGTCTCTATCCCTTTTTCACTTTGCACTGTGTCTATCCCTTTCACTACAGACTGATATAACGCTTTTAAAATTTTTGTGTATTTTTACGAATCAATTTATAATCCACCCCGTTAGACAAAAGTTGTCATACTCATAAATCTATCAAGATGAGCCATTCTCTATATTGCGTTTCTGGTAAGGTTGGTATGAGATAACACCTTTAAGAACCTTAAAATCCCTACTGTCTTAATAAAAGGTTTTATAGTCACACTCTTGGTTTTTACCTTTATAAAAATTTTTTTACATTATCCTGAATTTGATTTCCACCTGGAAAACAGCTCCTAGTCTGACAATTGTAGAGAGTCTGGAATGAGAAACAGTTTTACATTTAAACTTCACAAAGCCTTGCTCCTTTATGTTTCCCCTAAATTTCACTTGAAAACTATACAAGTTCATTAGTTACATTTCCCATTTTTCACATTACTACAGGTGAAGTGCTGATAAACTTTCCACCACGATGTAACAAGAGCTCTTGACTTTCAGCTTCCAGTATCGTTTTCTTTACTTTTCTTAAGACTTCACCAATAGCCTCTTTGAGGGTCCTAAGATTTTAGTTACCCATATACCACTCTCAAGGTTCTCCTCGAGACCCATCATGTTTCTAGTAAGAGTGTCTTCATGGCCCTTCCAACTCTATTACTGAGTCCCAAAGCCACTTCCACACATTTGAGATTTTTGTTATGGGATCTCTTCACTTCAGTACAAAATATATTCCTATTATTATGATTAAACACTTATTTACCCCAAAACATACTGGCATAAAACAATTAGTTGTTGTGCTCACAGAACTGTGACAGGACACTGCAAAGATGGCCTGCCGCTGCTCCATGGTTTCCTAGACATCAGAAGGAAGACTCCAAGGCTGGGGAAAAAGTCACTGAAGGCTCACAAGTCTTAACTGTTGTTTAAGAGTCAATCTTGGGCTATTACCAAGGACACCAGCACATGGCTCTTCCACATGTCTCGTGCTTCCTCACAACATGTTTCATGGATTCTCGAGAAAGAGCAAGGCCAGGCAGAAGCCACATCCCCTTTAATGAATGAGTCCTTTTATGGAAGTAGACTCAACGTCATGTCTGCCATTATCTATTGGTTGAATTACAGAAGTCCACACAGGTTAAAGGTGAGAGAAGAAAGACGTCACCCATGATGGAATGGTGTCTGTCTCATACTGTAAAAATAGCACGTGGGATGGAAAATATGGAGACATGGCCATTATGGAAAGTCCAATCTGCTACAGCAAGCTTGGAGATCTGTTTGATTAGGAACAATTTTATGTCTATAGACTGTAATCTATAATAATCTATAAAATCATTGAATAAGATGCACTGGCTGGATTAAAGACCTGAGTCTGACCACTAGCTGGGTCATCCAGAAAAACATTGTATTCCTTTGTAGGTCTCAGTATCATTACTTATTAAAAAACAGTATTATTATTTATAAAAGAGATTTTTAAAAATAGTTGATCTCTAAAGTTCTCTCCACATTGGGCTTCCCTGTGGCTCAGTGGTTAAAAATCCACCTACCAATGCAGGGGACATGGGTTCGATCCCTGGTCCAGGAAGATCCCACATGCCGTGGAACAACTAAGCCCGTGCTCCACAACTACTGAGCCTGCACTCTAGAGCCCGCGAGCCACAACTACTGAGCCTGTGTGCCACAACTACTGAAGCCCACACACCTAGAGCCTGTGCTCCGCAACAAGAGAAGCCACCGTAATTGGAAGACCACGCACCGCAACAAAGAGTAGCCCCCGCTTGCCGCAATTAGAGAAAGCCCACATGCAGCAACAAAGACCCAATGCAGCCAAAAAATAAATAAGTTCTTACCATGTCAAATATTCTATAATTCATCTATTTTAAAAGATGCACAAATGTTTTCCATCAGTTGCTATCTGTGTGATTTTTGTTACTTAATTTTTTTTAAACATCAGTATCCTCATCTGTGAAATGATTATAACATAGTTTCCCTCTTAAGGTCGTTATGGGAATGAAATTATATAATACATATAGAAAAGCTTAGAGTAAAATATAAAATATAGTAAGTACTCAGTATATATTGCCTATTATTTAATAGAGTATGAAGTCACCATATTAGTTTGGGAAACAAATAAGTTACAAAAGAGGCGACTTCTATTAAAATATTAACTGAGATATGTATAAATCCAACTCAAATGTGAATAGAAATTATTCATTTTTTAAATTTTTAATAGAAAATGTTTATTGATATCAGGTCTGGTGTTAAAGATTTACACACATTTTATGCTTGCATAAACAGTGTAAGGCAGTTTTTAGAATTAAAACTTACTACCTTTATCTACTCTGTGAAATATTACTTTCCACATTGCTATACATTCTCCACATTTTTTACCACTTTTTTTTTTTTTTTTTTTTTTTTTTGCAGTACGCGGGCCTCTCACTGCCGTGGCCTCTCCCGCCGCGGAGCACAGGCTCCGGACGCGCAGGCCCAACGGCCACGGCTCACGGGTCCAGCCGCTCCGCGGCATGTGGGATCCTCCCGGACCAGGGCACGAACCCGTGTCCCCCGCATCGGCAGGCGGACTCCCAACCACTGCGCCACCGGGCAAGCCCTCTCCACGTTTTTAATACATTTCACTTTCTTGCACTACCAGATATATTAGGCAAGATTGTTTAAGAGATACTGAGGGTTATTAATAGACATCATTAGTAATAAACCACAATGTTAATTTCACGCCCCAAATGCCTCTTATCTTGCTCCTGATTGAAAAGAATTCCTTGTCTGGCCCTCTCAGCTTTATGTCACCCCAGAGCATAGCCAAGGATTGGTTCCCTTTCTTAAAGTGTTAGACAAACCAAAGGAGAATAGGAAAGGGCAACCTTTCAAATGAGGGTTTCTAAAACACGAGACAAGATTACTAAAAGGAGAGGGACAAAGAAAAATCTCCTAATCATATAATATCCTTATTCCAATCCTTGTCTTTTTCATCACCAAGCTACTTTTTTCCCTTTTTACAAAATTAAGGTAAGATTAGTATATAACGTTATGTAAGTTTCAAGTCTACAACACTGTAATTCAACATCTGTATACACTACAAAGGGATCACCACCAAAGGTATAGTTATCATCCATCACCAGACATTTGACCCCCTTCACCGCTATGGAAAACAGTATGGAGTCTCACCAAGCTACTGTTTAAAAATATGAAATGGTTGAATGGGCATCATCAGAAAATCTACAAACAACAAATGCTGGACAGGGTGTGGAGGAAAGGGAGCCCTCTCGCACTGTTGGTGGGGATGTAAATTGATACAGCCACTATGGAGAACAGTATGGAGGTTCCTTAAAAAACTAAAAAATAGAACTACCATATGATCCAGCAATCCCACTACTGGGCAGATACTCAGAGAAAACCATTATTCAAAAAGACACATGCACCCCAATGTTCAATGCAGCACTATTTACAATAGCCAGGTCATGGAAGCAACCTAAATGCCCATCGACAGACGAATGGATAAAGAAGATGTGGTACATATATACAATGGAATATTACTCAGCCATAAAAAGGAACAAAACTGAGTCATTTGTTGAGACGTGGATGCACCTGGAGACTGTCATACAGAGTGAAGTAAGTCAGAAAGAGAAAAACAAATATCGTATATTAATGCATGTATGTGGAACCTAGAAAAATGGTACAGATGAACCGGTTTGCAGGGCAGAAGTTGAGACACAGATGTAGAGAACAAACGTATGGACACCAAGGGGGGAAAACCGTGGTGGGGTGGGGATGGTGGTGTGCTGAATTGGGTGATTGGGATTGACATGTATACACTGATGTGTATAAAATTGATGACTAATAAGAACCTGCAGTATAAAAAAATGAACAAAAAAACCCCAACTAATCCTAAACTTTCTTTGGGTTATTTGTATGGAAATATGTTAATATAAATGCTTCAGACATTACATGAAATTTCTAAAAATCTTTAAAAATATATATATATATATATGAAATGGTTTAAAAAATTACATTGGTTTCTTACCACAGTACTTTTCAGAGCTAACATTTGAGAATCTCCAAGAAGCATTCATGAAGAATTTCCCAAGTATATTTAACCTTGAAATTCATTTTTATTTTTCTTTCTGGACTAGTATTCATTGGAATACTAGCATTCATTCATGGAGTGTTGGGGTGGACTTAACAATAATTCACACAGTGGTGTCAGCTGATCAGATGGAGAAATGGTAGTTTTGATTTGGAAAGAGAGTAAGGGGCATGGAGGCATTTCCATGGTAGACAGTCCCAGGTAGGGCGGCAACCGGAAGTACTCCCAACATCAGTATCCGCAGAAAGACAACAATGCCTGGAAACGGGGAACAGGAAGAGCAAAGGTCCCCCAAATAAGTTTATCTCACTTTACACTATTTTCTTTGATCCTACAAACTTCTCCAGGCCATTCAATTTATTCAACAAGTGAACTCTACAACTGCCTGATCCACAGACTTCATCCAGTGCCAACTGATCCCTGTACTCAACAGTACGAACTATCACCAAAAAATGTGGGGCACAGACTAATTCAAGGTCAAGTAGGTTTTTATCCCAATTTGTCAATGCTAAACTATCATAGGCACTTCCATCCCTTTTTGTTAATAATAATTTTTTTTAAAGATGTTGAAACCCTCTATCTCACCTGTGGTATGTTGGGAAGTGGAGCCACTATCAACCACCCAGATCTGCCTTTGGTTCAGGTGGAGAAAATGACAACATATGGCCTTCCTAGCTACCATCCTGCACTAGGGGTTCATTAAGTTCTGACTGTTTACGATGCCGAGCCTAATAAACCCACCGTTGGCTCTTCTCTGGATTCTGTCCCAGTCTCCCTTAGAAGGAAGAACGTAATGAGAGGAGTCTGAAAGTTAAAAATAATAATAGTGACAATAAAGCTTTGGCTATAAACAATTTATTCTTCCTTTTTGAATAAAAATAAATGACATATTATTTGTGAAATTTTGGATTAGATACCAAATTCTCAGAGACATAGAAGCTCACTGTCTTCAGGGTGGATAGTCTTGTTCATTATTTAAAACACTCATTAACATAAGTATAACAGACACTGTCTATCTTTGACATTTCAAAATGTTCCACTTAATTTTACTTGATTAAAATTGTCATTTTTTTTAGCCTTGCTCAGCTTTCCACAATTGATCTTGCCATACAAAGCTGTGAGTCCAAAGAACAGAGAGAAAGAGAGAAATTTTTCAATCCAAAAAAATTATATGAAACTTCCTTTTCCTAGATAATTTTTATAGTAAAATGTACTTAATGAGATGTCTACTATACTTACTTTTAGGCAAATTTCATAGAGAACTGGACCCTCTAATTTTGCAGGTACGGTATTTTAATAGTCTAATCACGAAAGAACGCTTATGTGTCAGGTAACTAACTAACAGAAGGCTTAGGACTTTTTAATATACGTATGGGATTCTCCAAACACCTACTGAATGAGCTTTTTAAAAAAATATATGTTTCTTCCCCAAACGGTGTAAATCTGTGATTAGTCACACCTCTAACTAAACAGGACTATTCATTAGCTCATTCGGCACATATTTACAGAATATCCATTCTGAGCCAACTACTTGGATATTGATTGGAATTGAAGAGAAAAACATTCATTAACTTCATTCATTCATTCAACACATCTTACGAGCTAGGCTCCATGCTACATGCTAGAGATACAAGGGTGAATGAGACAAGATACAGTCTGGGGAGATCGACAGTCAAATAATCACAGTGATGAATCCAAGAAATGAGAAAAAGTTCAAGCAACTGAAACCAGGACAGTTAGTGACTTGACCAGGGCATTAAGTTAGTTGGTAAACCAGCTCCCCAGTCATATCTCCTGATCCTGTTCAGAGGTAAAAATACCGATAATGGCTCCCACTGAGTGCCGGGTGCTGTGATGTGTACCCATTTCATTCCCACAGATAATGATTCCATTTCACTCTGACAATGTCTCAAAACTATTTTAGAAAGGAAATCTTCAGAGGTCCTCCAAAGCCTCCAGGTTTTAACCTTTCTGTTCCTACCCTCCTCCCCCCACCCCTCCCCTGCCCCACAAACCTGGTGGCACCTTAGAGGTTTTCAACCCCCGGCTCAGATCCCTAACCAGGTGACATGTGAGTAGTTAATGTCCTACGGAGCTATCACCAGAATGCTGGTTTCCAAGTCTGGCTGAACACCAAAATCACCTGAGAGTGCTTAAAAACTGAAGTTTCCTAGAAAACCATGATCTAGGATAGCTGTTACCAAAATATGGTCCCCAGTCCAGCATCATCATCATCATCTAAGAACTTACCAGAAATGCAGAATCTTACAATTCAAAAAGATACATGCACCCCTATGTTCATAGCAGCACTATTCACAATAGCCAAGACATGGAAAAAACCTGAATGTCCATCAGCAGATGAATGGATAAAGAAGATGTGGTACATATATACAATGGAATACTACTCAGCCATAAAAAGAATGAAATAATGCCATTTGCAGCAACATGGATGGACCTAGAGATGATCATACTAAGTGAAGTCAGTCAGAAAGAAAAAATAGACACCATATGACATCACTTTTAGGTGATCTAAAATATGACACAAATGAACCTACCTATGAAACAGAAAAAGAATCACGGACATAGAGAACAGACTGGTGGTTGCCAAGGGGGAGGGGGTTGGGGGAGGGATACAGTGCAAGGTTGGGGATCGCAGATGTAAGCTTTTACATATAGAATGGATAAACAACAAGGTCTTACTGTACAGCACAGGGAACTATATTCAATATCCTGTGATAAACCATAATGGAAAAGAATATTAAAAAAAGAAATGTATATATGTATATGTGTGTGTGTGTATATATATATATATGTATGTATAACTGAATCACTTTGCTGTACAGCAGGAATGAACACAACATTGTAACTCAACTTTACCTCAATTAAAAAAAAGAAACACAGAATCTTGGGCCCCACTCCAGATGCACTGAATCAGAAAATCAGTGGGTACAGCCTAGTGATATGTGCTCTAACGAGGACTCTGAGGCACTAACCAGTTGATCTTGAATTTATGGGGTAGGTGCTAGGAACTATTTTTTAGCACCCCAGGTAATTTTGAAGACGAATGAGTTTGGGAACAAAAAGGAGAGTATTCCTCACAGCTCAAAACACCATTTGGAATGCCCCAGAAAGGTGAGATAAACAATGTACCAAACGAAATAATGGATAAAACCTTGGGGAAGAAGAAGAGTAGAGAGATTTGCCAGAGCATTCACAAATTGACGGGTATTGCTAGCAACTGCAGTACATTCAAAAGTTACACTATAGGGACTTCCCTGGTGGAACAGTGGTTAAGAATCCGCCTGCCAATGCAGGGGACACGGGTTCGAGCCCTGGTCTGGGAAGATCCCACATGCCACGGAGCAACTAAGCCCGTGTGCCACAACTACTGAGCCTGCGCTCTAGAGCCCGCGCTCTAGAGCCCGCGAGCCACAACTACTGATCCCGCATGCCGCAACTACTGAAGCCCACGCGCCTAGAGCCCGTGCTCCCCAACAAGAGAAGCCACTGCAATGAGAAGCCTGTGCACCACAACAACAGTAGCCCCTGCTCGCCACAACTAGAGAAAGCCCACGTACAGCAACAAAGACCCAACACAGCCCCCCAAAATAATAAATAAAAAAAAATTTAAAGTTACACTATAGGATTTTTTTAAAACACATTTATTTTGCAAAATGATCCTATTTTGAGACCTACAAACTTAACGTTTTAAAGTTATCTATTCTATTCACTTGGTACACTAAAAACATACATATGGCACAATCCAGGGCTGGCCTATTTCAACCTGATTCACTGAAGAGGGGGGTAGATTTTTCTAGACATTTTCCCAACTCAGGGCTTATCCAAAGTATGGCTGGGAAGGGAAGAGGAAGGCTGCCTTCTAGTCTATCTTTCGTTTATTAGCACATCGCTGACTCAGCATCCACACATCACTAGAATGTGATGTAAGAGGGAGCCAAGCGCTAGAACCTTCTCTTCTGGGGTGTGAATATTCTAAAACCAATCCCGGTTTAGCTAGCTTAGTCAAAAAGATCTTGGAGTCTCACCCCCAGGACATTTGCTTAAGCATGGAAGCAGAGCCACTTTCAGTTTGAGCGCACGTGCGCGTGTGTGTTTGTGTGTGTGTGTACTCCAGCTGGCACTGGTGCAAGATACAACTCCAAATTGTGAGCATAAAGCAGGCAACTACTGTCATCATGATATGCCAAGAAGAAATCAGGCTTTGACAATAAATCGAATATAAAAACCTGTATCCAGCTCTTGGGCTTGGTTTTCTTGGGAAAATGCAGATTCCTCACTCCAGCTTAGCATTCACTGATGTGGAGTCTCTCAGTGCTTTGCCTGA
Organism: Hyperoodon ampullatus; assembly: GCF_949752795.1. Taxonomy (NCBI): domain Eukaryota; kingdom Metazoa; phylum Chordata; class Mammalia; order Artiodactyla; family Ziphiidae; genus Hyperoodon; species Hyperoodon ampullatus. The sequence goes on from NC_136923.1 coordinate 20,897,013, forward strand.
CCAGCTCACCTCCTAAAACGCAAATTCCTAAATGCCATACACATCCCTGTGCTCCACTGTGAACTCCTCACCTTGTTCTGAAGCTGCCACGGGAGATGTCTTTTGTGACAAGTGTGGGGAAAATGTAGCGAAGAGTTAAAAGTGAATCTCTTACCTCTTTGAACTGTTTTCTTCGTACTTCATGTACACAGATATACTTTTGATGTGTTAACTAGAAAATCTGACTAGAAAAGAACAAAGCAGCTGTCACTGGGAGGAAGACACTGACAAAAAAAAAAACCACACAGCCCTTTATTGAAGAACTGTCAAGCCCATCCTACAGCACTGGGGTTGTCTGCAGTATTTATCAAAGACCTAGATCTGATGCAGGAAATTAAAAATAATAACAATAATAAATCTGTCCACTGGACATTTATTAAAGGAATCTGAAATTATATTACATTAAAAATAACGAGGGGCTTCCCTGGTGGCGCAGTGGTTGAGAGTCCGCCTGCCGATGCAGGGGACACGGGTTCGTGCCCCGGGCCGGGAAGATCCCACATGCCGTGGAGCGGCTGGGCCCGTGAGCCATGGTCGCTGAGCCTGTGCGTCTGGAGCCTGTGCTCCACAACGGAAGAGGCCACAGCAGTGAGAGGCCCGCGTACCACAAAAAAATAAAAAAATAAAAAAATAACGAAAATGGACATTTTAACAATTCAGACACAAGGTTGTTTTTATTAAATATATTTTTATATATATATATATATTTGTGTATCCATGTGCATGCTTTTCTAACCACAAAAATACACATGTATATATAGAGAATACAGGTATACATGTCGATAACATGTCTACATAAAAATTAAAAGCAGGTATATTTTTTTCACTATGAAGGAACTCTTTTAATGCATTTAAATGCTTTATCTCAATGTTACTTTCATTTGAATATTATATATAAAATTGAATCCTTTCATTATTTCTGAAATTAACTTAAACAAGGTCCTTCCAGGCAAATAGATTTCTTCATTTCATGTTGCTCTACTGACTTACAATATTTTACTGAATATCATTCCCAGCTTTAAAGAATATACACGCTTTGCTTGACTCCAGGTCTTTACATACTGATTATAAATTTGGGCTCAGTTCTAACTACTGTATTGCATGGAATTTAATAACCTTTTTCTAAGCAAAAATGCTGTATGTAATGAGTGGGTGGGGTTTTTTGTTTGTTTGTTTTTACAAAATCCCAATAGCATGAACATGAGGAAAAAAGAAATCTATTAAAGAGAGTACAGGAAATAAAATGCTCGACACAGCTAGAAACTGTCCAGGTATTCGAATGAATGTGTTTCCTTGTATTATCAGGTCACAGTGACAGATTATAAGATAGAACTTCAAGCCTGAGCCTTCAAATCTTAGCTTTATCACTCAAGAGTTGTATGACATTGGGCAGGTTATCTAACTTCCCTGAGCCTCAGTTTCCCCATCTATATAAAAGAGAAGTATCTACCTCACCAGGGTTCTTTAGACTAAAAAGACAGGGGGATGTTCTCAAGATTAAATAAGCTGGGGAAATGCACCATGGAACAATTCATTCTACATTGAACAATGGAGAATAGATAGCAGAACAGAATGCAGAGCTTCTCAGAGCCTTTCATAGGCTCATGTATCTTTTCAATCACAAATAATTCAATACTTAGACATCCATAGAATTATTTGACCTGGAACCCTTTTATGATGAGTATTTCTGGAGATTAGTGTTTCCCAGAACACAGTCTGAAAGGGGGGAAGAGGTTCTAAACGGTACCTTAGGTCAAAAGAAACCCTTTTATGGTACACTTGGACTCATGTGTATAAAGACCATGTCCTAAGAACTGGGAAACTCTTTGGTAACTCAGGTCACTGTTGCTTCATTTACAAAGTGACTTCCATGGCCTGAATTGACAAGTTTACTCTTCCTGTATCCATTGAGAAGAAACTCTCTGCAGGACAAATTATTAAGTAAATACATTGTCTGGAACTTTTTCAAAAGTAAGATTTGAGATTCCCCAGGGTGGGAGTAGGGGTGCAAAACAGGTGAAAAGGATAAAGAGATACAAATCTCCAGTTATGACACAGGAGTGTAACATACAGCACAAGAAATATGGTCAGTAATGGTGTAACAACTTTGTACGCAGACAGACAACTTTGTATGCAGACAGACGGTCATTAGACTCATTGTAATGGTCATTTAATAATGTAGGTAAACATCAAATCACTATGTAGTACACCTAAAGGTAACATAACATTGTATGCCAACTATATCTCAATTGAAAAAAGAATTTGAGATGCTATTTCAAGTGGCTTATATGCATTTTTGTATCTAAACATTTATCAAGTTGGACTATGGACCAAGTAAGTATCTCAATTTAGGACAAGCACTGGGTAGGAGTTTGATGGCCAGTGAGATGAGTTTTACAGTCTTTTCCCCAAAAATGAAACAAAAAGGAAGATTTGGGGGTGGGAGCGTGTAGCTTAAGTCCATAATTTCTTGTTTACTTTCAATTCTCAAAAGCCAAAATATTGCATTGAACAAGGACTTTATCAATCTAATTTAACTTTTCCATCATTTGAAGAAAGAATTGATGATTAATTTCTCTCCTTTTTGAAAATTCTGTCCTCTGAAAATTCCAACATTTTCAAAGGATCTGATAAATAATACCAAGTTCACTGGCATTTCAAACAGACAAGACACTTATCTATTTTAAACCATTATGAATGTCATATTTCCATTCAAACTCAAGATCACATTTTCAGCTACCAACCAACTATGGAAAAATCTTTCAGACAACAATAACCTCTTAATTGAAGATTTCTCTTAAAATCATTTTTATAGAATAATGTGGGAGTTCTCCTCCTGAAAAACAAAATTACTTTTAATGAAGCAGTTCAAAATCAGGGCAGGGAAAGAGCAAAGAGTTTCCTTGAGGTTCTGGTGACAGTTTACATAAAAAGATGTTTTATTTTCTCTTTGCAGGGTGTACACCATCATTTTGTCTTATTATTCCTGACATTCAGTTCATCATATTAGCATCTTTGTGGGAAACAAGAAAGCAATTAAGGTTTTTGCTCTTTATTCTTTGGGAGACAGAGATGTGCTTTCCCTCAAAACTCTTAATGATGAGGCAGACCTGGTCAAACACCAAATGCACGGATTTTAAAATGCAATAAAGATAGAGCTTTAATAATTTTCAATTACAGTTATTCTGCAATAATGTTAGCAAATCTCATCTAAAAAGTAAATTATTTATTGAATAGGAAATGGGAAAGCCTTGGGATTGTGTGACTTTCCCATTTAAAGTTTCACTAAGATTCTCCTTGATAAGGTCCTTTTAAAAGATTACATATTTTATACTTTGTTTCTATCCTTTTTCTTCATTCATGATGCTGTTTCTACTTTTTAATATACTTTTCTAACAAAACACGGTAGTTATAGAGCAGCCATTCAGAGAGATCTATTCAGAATAAGTATTCATTCACTTGCTGCCAGAAATACTGATAATATGATATTTTTTATTTAGTTTTAAGAATACATTTTTCGTTTTAAGCAAATGAGACTTAGAACCAAATAAAAAAAGTGTCAATGGCTTTCATTTGAAAATTGGTAGGAAAAATTCTTTCATGTTGCCTTTGCATTAGCGAATCTTACCTTTCACGTAAATAAATAGGTCATTTATTGGAAAGTACATAGAATACAGCAAAACTACAGAATCCCAGAAAATATTTTAAATCAAAATATGATAAAATGAAAAAAGGCAACACAGACACTTTTCTTTAAAAAAAAAGACAATGAATGCCTTTCTCATTAAACTTGAAAACACATCATTAACTTAGTCACTTGCTATATTCCCTTTGCAATAATTTCCAATATTTGTGCTCAGATAAATGTTAGATTCTTTATAATCTACCTCCTCACTCTCCTTTCTTTTGCCAGGAATTTAGTTACACTTGTTAATCTTCCTGTCTTAAAGTTGAAGGGGGTGTCACAAATTTAACTTGGTGATTAGCTTTGTACAAAACTCTTGCAATGAAACTCGTGACTGGAAGACTTTGTGTGCAGAATTCTAGAACATATTCCAAACTTTCACAAGATTTATGGGAAGTGTTCTTGAGTTCAATACCACATAAGTCTGAACTTTTCATCCAGTGAATATCACCAATTTATCTCACAAACCCAAGCCAACATGTTTGAGATGGCAATGCTGTAGGAAATTTGAAGGCATACATCAAATTCAGTGGTTTCTGCTGAATATTATTTTAAGTTCATGGATCTTTTGTTTGTTTGTTTCAAATCTTGTTTAAGGAAAGAATCTGTTTATCCACTTTAATGGGAAACTAGATTAGGGCAAGATTAAGTGAATTAACTCCAGTATCTGTAGACCCTGTTCCAACTGGAATAAGAAATCCCTTCTAACTGCCTCCATCTACTAACTTCACTCACTCCATTTTATACAATGCTATGGGTTTATTACAATGGCAGATACTTTAATGACAAAACAAAAGAAATGGAATCCACGTTTTTCCTTAATGAGCATCTCTCAGCACCACCTCTCTGTAAAAGACACGGATGCTTAAATCTTCACAACCTTAATTTAACTTACATACTCAATATCTCTTTAAGTATGAATCAATGCATGAATATTAGAGGAACATCTTTTTCATGAAATTGTTCATAAAGAATGTTTGTAGTATTAACTTTTATTTTAGAAACCTTTTTGGAAAGCTCTTTAATGACGAAAATTAGGTAGACCTAATATGGCAATTACATGCATGGGCCTTAGGGGTCTAAGAGACACAGGTTCAAATTCTGGCTTGACCAATTACCAGCAAGCTTTAACTTCGCATCTCTGGACTCCTGTTTCCTTTTTTTTTTTTTTTGGAAATGGAGATAGCAGTAGTAGCAACCTCATGGATTACTGAAATGATTAAGGAGTCTAAAGTTCTCAGACCAGTACCTGGCATACAGCAAGCACTTAATGAACAGGAGCTACTGACTAACGAATTATTGAAATGAATAATCACAAGTAATAAGGCATCTTTTGCAATCTTGTCAAAGTTGACCTGGGTCAACAGAAATTATGGTCTTATGTGAAATTTAGTCTCCTTCAAATCCAGCATTGTATATTTGATCCCATAACTCTCCGTATGATTTGCATGGTTCTATTCTTTTTTTTTTTTTTTTTTTTTTTGTGGTACGCGGGCCTCTCACTGCTGTGGCCTGTCCCGCTGCGGAGCACAGGCTCCGGACGCGCTGGCTCGGCGGCCATGGCTCACGGTCCCAGCTGCTCCGCGGCATGTGGGATCTTCCCGGACCGGGGCATGTACCCGTGTCCCCTGCATCGGCAGGTGGACTCTCAACCACTGTGCCACCAGGGAAGCCGGTTCTATTCTTTATTGCTCTCCCTCTCCCTATCTCTAGGAAAATATGGACACACGTTTCATTGATATGACAAGATTATTGTTGGTGACTATAAAAACGCTCAGCAAAAAAACAGGAAAGTGCTACCTGCCAACGCTAAAAGGAAGAACGTCCTAAAGTAAGCTACATCTTAAACCAAATTTGAGTATTTATTTAAAATCTCCACTTGAATAATTAATATCTTTACATAGAGTGATACCTGGAACCCTACATTGTGCTTGAATCAGTATGGAATATTTTTTATCACAGAGATTCATTGTTCATCATCTCTACTTGACTTTGTCAAAGATATTTTCTGAAAAATCTTTTCCCAATGTCTTGATTTATAAAATATTCTACTTTCCTCTGACTTCATTTTTTGGTTCAGAGATATGAATGAGAAAAAACTAAAGAGAGGCACCCATGGGCCCTGAAATATATTTGTGGGCATTTTGTGAAACTAAATGACTTCTACCCACTTTAGCATAAATGAGTCTCTTGACAATACTGTAAACACAAAAGTTACTAAAATGCCTTTGATTTGTGTTCTTTGATGCCCATTTGCATAAAGAACTTATGTTTGACTACTTCCTTTTGAATTTTTATTTATATTTTGTTGTATTTACAAAAAAGGTTTAGTTGGAGAAAAGAAAATTACCCAATATTTTCTACCTGAGGCCAAAAGGAACATGCAGCTAAGAATAAAGGATCTGGACATCCTATCAATTCCTCCTGAGAGTCCAATAAGGTGAGAAACACTGGGTAATCTACTCTTTGTAATGCTCAACAATATGTAAGGTAAGATTTGGTTTTAAATATCCTCATCAGGAACGCACACAAGTAGACCAGCACACACCAGAGATTTAGATTCATGGGGTTCACAGGCTACTCAAGGTTCAATCCCTCTTCCCACAATCTCCTACGGTGGGTGTAAAACTGAGATGAACGAACTGGCGCTTCCAATTTGATCCATTTGTCAATTCCAACCTCATCAGGGAGCCCTGTTGTCTCAGTCAGGGTGCTATAACAAAACCCCACAGACTGAGTTACTAAAACAACAGACACTTATTTCTCACAGTTCTGGAGGCTGGAAGTCCAAGATCAAGGTGCTGGCAGATTCAGCTCCTGGTGAAGATCCTCCTGCTAGCTTCACACCTTGGGCTCACAAGGCAAAGAGAGAGAAAGCTCTGATCTCCCTTCTTCTTCTAAGGACACTAATCCCATCATGGGAGCTCTACCCTCATGACTGTATCTAAACACAATTACCTCCCAAAGACCCCACCTCCAAATACCACCATATGGAGGTTAGAGCTTCAACATATGAATGGGGGAGGGCCACAAACATTCAGTCCATGACACCTCTTTCAATGTATCAGTGTACCGTATCTCACTTCCAAAACTCATAGCAGGAGACACACTCGTATACATCATTTTTCATTTATGAGTGTGCTAGACCAAATCCTTTAGGGCCAGCTCTTCCTTCCTTAGTCGAATCAGTGGTCAAGTAAAAGATAAATAATGATGTCTTGAGATAAACATTTAGCCAGACTTGATTACCTACATTTTCAAAAGCCATCTAATTTTGTCTCTGTATATGTCTTGATTTTATGTGATTGTAAATTTGGTTTGTGTGCAGTTACATGAATACAACCTGGCCTGTTATTTACTCTGGCTTTTAAGAACTATGTACACGATCAAAATATCAACAGCCTAATAACATGGGAAAATTGATTTAGCAAAAACAAGAAAACAAGAGAGTATGTCATAGCATTATCACAGCTAATTAATGCCTTCATGCCTTTTAAATTTCCATTTTATCATTAATTATGGTGTGGTAAAACTTCCTAATTAAAATAACTCTACCATATGCTGTCATATGTGTCCATTTTGTTCTGAAAGCAGATGTATATGTCCTTTCATATGCATTATTCTCAGCCATCTGTGAAAACTAATCCTGTGGCAAACACCAACCAGCAATTCTTCAACTTGATGCTATAAAACGTTAAAATACTTGGAATCCTACATCCAGCCATGTTCAGTTGCCATTATTTCTTGTTCATAGAAGGCACTCAATACTCCAGAATGTGTGTGCATGAGTTTCAGCCAGTCTATCATGAAAAGGGAGTTTTAGTGACTTCCTTAGGACTCTCAAAGATTAAAAAGAAATCAAGTCCACTATGTCAGCAGCTCCCTTTGTATTCAACATCTAACTTTTGAAAGACTACATCACTGGAATTTTTTAAACCAGTGTAAGTATCAGACTGTCAACTGGCAAACTGATTCATTTACACTAATCGTGCTTATGAAAATATTTGGATTTATTTCTCCCATTTTATTTTGCAAATAGAAAATATTTACCATGATTTCCCTTTGCCCCTCCCAAACCAAAAAAAACATTTTTTGAATCTTAAATTTTTACCCTGCTTTCTTAACAAAGCACAGAAAATGTTTAGATATAGCCAAGAGCACTTGAACTTTGCTCATTCACATTCTGTTGTGGAATATGGCAGCTCCACACTGTTTTTTTACCCTCTACCGTATTAGCCTTTTCCCCCATATCAATATCCTTTCAAGTTACTCACATCATTTCCCACATCTTGGTTCACCAATGCTTCTTCTGTTCCAGTGTTTCCTTCCTGAGCTTTGATCTTCCTCTTCCTAAAGCCCATCTTTTGGTGACTATTAGGCAAGTTTCTATGAAAACATGCTTCATACCGTCACTTTTACTCTCGAGCATTAGATTACCTGGGTGTATAACTGTAGGTTGATAGTTATTTCCTTCAGGACTTTGCAGATATTTTAGTGTTTTTTAAAACCTGTTACTACTGTTAATAATTCTACTCTTAGTGAATGTACTGCTCCTTTGTAGGTCATCTATCTTTTCTCTCTACTTGTTTTCAAGGTTTTCACTTTATCTTTCACTTTATCACTCATTTATTTGTGATGTTTTAGATGTTGATTTATTTTTATTTACCTTGCTTAGTATTCAATGTAACTCTTCAATCTGAAGATTCATGTCATTCATTTATACTTAAAATTGTTAACCAAATATAAGTTAGTTTATCTCCCAATCACTATATTATTTCCTTCCAGAAAATGCAGTACATTTCTTGGACCCTTTCATTTTATTTTCCATGTCTTTTAATGTCACTTCCTTATTTTACAATTTTTTATCCTTCAGGACAGCAATTGGTGTAATGTCTTTCAATCTCTCTCTCTCTATCTCTCTTTCTGTCTCTCTCTCTCTCCCCGCCACCCCCCCGCCACCGCCTCCCATATATCTACCATATATCTAATCTGCTCTTTGACTTCTTGAGGTATATTTTAGGACCACATTTTTCATTTGTGTAACTCCTGGTTTTGAAATCAAAATTGCCTCTTCTTTTATTCACACTGTCCCTCCTCAATCATGAAGTCTTTAAACAATTTAAACTTACTTGTATAAAACCCTCTTAGAACCTCAAGTTCATTTCAGTGTCAATCCTCCTGTTTGTATAATCAGCTTATTCTCTCTAATAATGGATCACTTCTTTGTGTGATGTGGCATTTTTTTTTTTTTTTTTTACTGCAAACACATCTCCAGCTGAGATTATTTTTCCATGGGAGCTCTATGCACTGAGTTATAAAAACAACTTCATGGTATAGTTTGGGGGTTTTTTTAGATGAGGGGGGTCTGACAAGTAGTCTAAGCTGTGTCTTAAGTTCCCACATCAATGATAAGAATCCAGCCTCTTGTCGTTAAAGATTACACTCAAATCTGCTATCCTGCTAACTACTCTGGATATAGTTCCCTCTATTTATAAATCCCCGGAACCTGGATATTTCCCCCATCTTTCTTTTTAACTCAGCTATAAAATGTTTTGTCGGGGCTTCCCTGATGGCACAGTGGTTGAACGTCCGCCTGCTGATGCAGGGGACATGGGTTTGTGCCCTGGTCCGGGAAGATCCCACATGCCGTGGAGTGGCTGGGCCCGTGAGCCATGGCCACTGGGCCTGCGCGTCTGGAGCCTGTGCTCCGCAACGGGAGAGACCCCAACAGTGAGAGGCTCACATACAGCAAAAAAAAAAAAAAAAAAAAAAAATGTTTTGTCATGAATTTTATCTAGCTTATCCATGTGTTCTCATGTGGAGTCAGAAAACTCCTTCATTAACTCTGTTCCTTGTATCACAAGAGCAAGAAGTCCCCACACCACATTGTTATGTAAAGATCTAAGATTAATATAGCACAGTACTTGGTGAAAATCATTATTTATCAATGAGGTTAAACTAAGGGACCTGACTTTGATCAAATGAGAAGCAGAGGCCCCCAGGAAAGCCAGGGACATTGTAAGCAAATGGCTTCAGAAGGGTCTTAAGTTTGATCAAAGAAAGGTTTCTTCCTGGCTACTAATTTCTTCTATCCTGGGAGAGGTGTCCTGCCACACCCAAGAGCTTTTCTCCCAACTTTATGGTAGGTGGCATCTCTACAGGTATCCCCCCAGTTCACAATCATTTCCATTCGCTGGGAACTGAAAAAGGAGAAATTATTCACCACCTCTTCCCTTCTCCACAAGAACAGGTCCCAAACGGTCCTATTTTTACTGACCCAAGCTGAGCCAATCAGATACTCTCTTCTGGGAATTTAGAATTAAGACTGAGAGTAGCTAAGTTAGTCTTTACATGCGGCTGAACCTACAGTACCTAAACCTGGGAGGTGTAAAGTAGCTGGATTCCACACTATGGAGAGAGAAGAAGATAGCAGTTCTGCAAAAGAAATAGGAATGAAAAACAGAGAATTCAGACATTTTTCCAGTTTCTGATTCTAGTTTTCTCCTGGGGACCAGGTGTATTTCTACACCTGATTTCCAGGATACACCCTTTATCCTTATAATAAATTATGCATCTTCACTTAAATTCCACCAAGTTGGCTGCTATGTCTTGAAATGAGAAGGGCCTTAAGACATTAGTCCTGGGGACACAATCAGAGCCTGTGGCAAATAGCCAGGGAAATACACCAAGCTCTAGGACAGCCAACACGTGTCCAGAATTGACAATGTGCCAAACCCTAGCTAGTGCTGGCAAATCAAATATGGAAAAGACAGTTCCGGCGCTTGAGTATCTTACAGAGTGGAAGAGTAGAGAGAAAGACATATGAACAGATAATGGCACTACAGATGCTTCTCCACCTCAAAGTTTTCTGGATGGTCCACCACTTCCACACCACCAACCACACAAGGTTGGGTGCCTCTCCAATGGCACCCTGTGGCCATCTCGATCACTGTTGTGTCAGACACAGTTATCAGTATCACTCACTGGTATATCTCCTTCATAAATCTCAGTTCCTTGAAAACAGAAACAGTACTTTTCTTCACAGAACCTCTAATAACTTGCAAAGTTCCTATCAGACAGTGGTTGTTCAATAAATAACTGCTGAATGAATGACAACATGAAAAAATATGGGGACCTATACAGAAATAGGGCAGAGGAAAGAACAAGTTATTACTTCTATTTAGAAAGGGCTTGGAGGACCTCTCAGGTGACAGTATAATGTGCAATATAGAGGCACTGGATTTACAGCCAGAGATCCCTGAATTCAAAGGCTGGAGCCAGCATTTATTCGCTGTGAGACATTTTCTTCCTCTGTACTATAAGGATGTTCTTGATAAATGTCCCACAGGGTTATTGTGAATGTTAAGTGTGGGAAAGAACCCAAGAGGACACACATGCACTCATACTAGTTAGAGCCTGGATTCCACGTAAAGAGAACAGGACTGGAAACTGCAGGGCATGAGAGATCAAGCTCTTCTCCTATATGTTATCCCTGTACCATAAGTGGGCTGGTGGGATTGGGGGTGCAAATTTAAGCACCTCTGTATCTGCTATTTGCCCACTTTAGCATACAGAATTCAAGGACTTGTTGAAACTGGAAAGAAGAGGCTCCATGCAGCTGGGACCTTAGGGCAATGACTGTCTGAGAGAAGAGGAGAGCCCTGAGGATGGTGAGAAATCCAATCTAGAAGAATCACTAAAGGGTCAATCAATCAACAGTACAAATTACTTTGGTGACAAGTGGACATGCATTGATGAATGTTCAGGAAATGGACCTCTTCTGGGTTTCAGCAGCATGAGTATCAATAAGGGACTCTCTGACAAGTTTCTGGTTGATAAAAGGGTGGCTCCAGGTGATTAAGGTTTGAGCTGCCACAGGAGTATGAGAACAAGATCTTACCCTAGAGAGACAGAGAGGCTAGAAAACTCTAAATTATGTGTTCATCACTGGGGGCAACATTGCCCCAAGGGAGCAAGAATTCATTCCTGGGGGTTTGAAACCTTAGATAGTACTTAGATAGTATGTGGTCCTCCAAAGGGCCATCAAATATACACATATATACAAGATATCTGTGGTATGGAAGTATTATAGCAGGGGAGGAGTAACAATTAGGAAAACATGCTTAAAAAAGACTCCTTAGGTAGGTGATGATTGAAAAAAAAAAAAAACAGTTGAGGAACCTTATGCCTGCAATTCCAGAGGCTGCCACCAGCGGGATTAACAGAGTGAGGGACTAGCATGCTTTTTTCATTCTTTATGTCTATCTATCTATCTATCTATCTATATATGTATACATATATATATACTTTTTTTTAATGAGAAAGAGCTCAGTTAAAACAGTCTAACACAACCAGCATGGGCAAACATTAAAATGTAAAAAACGAGAGGTAAACACATTTAAATCTAAAATGATACTTCTGTTTTTAGACTAGTGTTAATTACTGTATAAATTAAATTTAAGGGTAAATAAAATTGTTTCTAACATATTTTAAAAGACTTTATATGGCATAGAGTGAAATTATGATTGAATGAAACTGATGATCCAGGAAGATGAACCAGGTTTATCCTTCCCATCTTACCAACACATTGTAGGATGCCTCCAACTTAAGAGGCATAAATTCAAATATTTCCTAAGTAAAACTCTCCACATCTCTGGATTATCCCTTCATTGCAGTGTATGAGACAGAGTCACCTCTCAGAGGCCAGTACACAGAATATTTCTTTCCATCCACCATAGCCTGTTAATTCCTAGGACAAATCTCTTCCTTTCATAATCTCTTAATTTACAGACTATCAAAAGAAATTTGAGTTATTATCTCAAATTTGAGTTAGTATCGCAAAGTGATAATTTTTTTTAATTTTTAAGAAGAAAAAAGAAATTTGAGAAGAATTAAAACAGCAATTTACACACACACACACACACACACACACACACAACTCAAATGGAAAAGACCAAAGAAAATCTGAAAGCAGAACTGAGAATAAGTGGGTTGGGTAAGGAACAGCTCCCCAGTGACTACTAAAGTCAAGCCAAACACCTTTCACTGGAATTCGAGGTCATTCCATTTGTAAACCCAACTTTCCTTCCCAGGGATATTGTCAACCAAATCCCTGCATGAAATCTGCATTGCACCCAAAATGAAACTATTCCCAAGTTATGACACATATGCTACTTTTCCTACCATCTATTTTCTCAAACTTTCCCTCCCTTTAATATATTCTCACCTCAGTCCACAACCCCACAGCCTCGTTTTTACATACCCAATCCCATAGCTCAAGGCCTAGTTCAAATGCTACACTCTCCATAAAGATTCTCTTGGGCTCTGCCACCAGATGAGCTTTCTCTCTCTTTCCCTTGAATCTAATTAACATTTAATTTGGGTCCTTATTTTAACACCTTAATCTCCATTTTATGCTAGTTTTCAGGTGTATATGCTGTGTCTCCCTGACCCCACTCACAATGGAGTTTAAGCTTCTTGGTGGCAGATATGTGCCTTATTCAATGTCATGATTCCACACAGCCCTCAAGAGAATGCACTGCACACAATAAGATCCACACTTACAGAAGCTGCTCTATCTGTGGCTCAGGCTATATAAGTGAGTTGTGGATGTCACTCAGATTCGAAGTAGTATTTGCAATTCAATGTGAGCTCTTAGGAAAATAGCTCTTATTAGGCAGGGATTTTTGTGAATCATTAACAGGCAGCAGCAGTACTAGGGATTAATTTTACGAATATTTCTGTTATAAAATTCAAAGGCTACCTTAACCAAAACATGTATATCCCAGACAAGCGCACCTGTTGATCATCACAATGACCACAGCTGAATTTTAAAACTCCTCCCTTAGTTAGAAAGATATGTAAAGCCTTGCTACTCAAGCGTGATTCAGAGACCATCAGCGTGGTTCAACCCAGGAGCTTGTTAGAAATGCAGAATCTCAGGGTACCCTCCAGACGCACTGAATCAGATCTGCATTTTAACAAACATACACAATGGAAGTTTAGAAGCTCTAGTTTAAACATTTAAATGTTTAAATGGACATTTATTAAATTTTAAATATCCATTTGTTGCCATTTATTTGGACATATATTTATGTCCAGCTATATGATGTCCATCTATTTATTAAAGGGGCACATCATAAAAGCTTGTTCAGTATATTTAGTAGGATTTAAAGTTGGGAAGGTAACTGCATGTAACATAAACAAAATTAAAAAGGAATTAAAATAGCATATCAAATCAATGTTTCTCACATTTTGCCTTCAGCCTTACTAAAAACAGCCAGGAAAACTATTCAGGAGTGGGGAACACCAACTATCTAGCTGTTCCTGAAATTTCTCTTCGCATGAAAAAAAGAATAAAAACACTAAATATCAACATGACAGGGTTGGAAGGTAAGCGGCGGCATCACACATGGGGCTCATGAAATCCAAATGGTGTGATTCAAGTCTTCAACGGAAAAAGGAGCTTGTCTCTAACCTCTGAGGAAAGACCCAGAAGACCCCCGAGAAGAGGAGAAATATGGTCTCCCCACCAGGCTGACACCCTTAATTATGGCTTTTGAGCTTTTGATGTTCTGACACGTAAATAGCTAAAAATTTGCTTTTTCATTTTGTGCACTTGCAAGTTGGAAATGTCATCAAGTTTCATCAAGATTGAAATGGGGTCCAATTTGCTAAAAATGCCTCATGCATAAGGAAGTTCTGTGCTCTCTTCCACATGGGAGTCAGCCTGCACAATGCATTATGCACCTCGAGCTGGAAAGATCTTGATATGCCAGTCAAATACTGAAACAGAGGGAGCAGTCACACTTCGGGGTCTTTGCCCTTTCAGGGGGAGGGGTGCCCCTAGCCCTCAAACATTCAATCCCCAAATAAAACACTTCTGTATACTCACTATACAAGTACTGTGTATAAACGACACCAACAGCTTATCCCAACTCACAAATGCTGAAACACAGACCATTATTCTGCCATAGTGCACCCCCAAACAAAGAAAAGCAGGCCAGGGGCAAAAATAATTGCTGTTTTACGTCCCTTTTGCTTTCAACAAAGTATAAAACCAACAACTTCTTTCTTTAACAATGGGAAAGCAAAGTGAATTAGTCCAGGGAAAGACCACCTCCTTAGAATTTCACCTTATTTTTTTCACTGGGATTCCATTTCCCACGATTCTGTTGAGAATCTCTGTCTGAGATTCTAGGCCTAGTAACAAACTTTGAGAAGTGCTTGAGTTACTCCCTGGGTAGACATGGGTAGACGTGTTTTTATTTCCTTCTTCAATATTGATTCTTTTTCCTTCTGCTCTTCCCCCAAATCTACACATAATTACTATTTTAAATACTCAGCTCGTGGTACAGGATAGAAGAACCTACAGCAAAAAGAGTTTCTGCTGCCCAGTAATTCACATTGAATGCAACAGGATCGTAAAGTTGTCAGGTTATTTCTTAATGGGACCCGCATCTGAAGAACAGGAGCTGGAAAGCAGTGAGCCTCAAACTTTCCAACCCACCCACAGTCAAAGATGTGCACCCAAGAGGCTGGCATGCAGCTTGCTGTACTACCACAAATGCAAAATTTCTGTGAAACTCTTGTTGCATCCAAAAACTCCAACAGTTCTTCATTTTGTTTCTCAGGCTGTTTATCTTAAAGATTTTCTAAAAATTATTAAGCTCCCTGCTTTATTATTAAGCTTCCCCATGCTTTCAAATACATCATGACCAGCATTCCTTACCATGGGATTGCTCATACCCTACTCTCCATACTGAATATTAAGGGTCTGGGTGACCATAATTGTTTTAAATGTTACATTTTACCCAGTGCTTTTATGTTCATCAGCATCATCAAAAGGTTGATAGCCAACATTAATTGAATACGTACTGTATGTCAAGCATTACGTAAACTCTTTACACACATACTCTCACGTAACAGTTAAAATACTCCTAGAAGCAGGAACTGTCAGCCTCAATGTACAGATGTGGCAACTGAGGCTTGGCAAAGTTAAATAACTAATACTTAGTATCACAGCCAAGAAAAACAGGATTTTGATGATTCCCATGATATACTGCCTATTCATCTTTGTTTTTCACACAACCTGGACAGACTTTATCAGACTCTAAAATTCAAAAGAGGAAACCAAGACTCCCAGTTTCACATCACGCAGTCAATAAACAGCAGAACTATCAGTTCAAGATCTTCTGACTCTAATAAGACTATTGGGTTGTCCGTCCTATCACAGATGTTTAGGTCATTTCCAGTTTTACATTCCTAGAAATCATGATAGAAAAAAAGCTTAAATGAATCAGTAGAACATGATGAAACTTGGAGTCTTTATTTTCATGCAAATAGTCTCAGAATGAAGGTCAAGACATAAAGATTCAATGACCTTAATTGTTAAAGAATTAGAAATTCCATTAGTAACTATCACAATTTAATAATGCTCATTTTTTTGTAAGAATGGCTGATAGTTACAGGAAATTATAGCAACCTCTTAATTTCTAAGACTTATTTTTTCAAGTGCATTTTCCTAGTTAAAGATTAGGTGCCTTTTTCAGCTGCCAGTAACAAAGGCGTTGAGGAAAAAATTTTGCCATTAAGAAGTTTCCTATCTTCTGATTGTTTAAAACAGGAGTGCACAGTGGTAAGCTCCCTGTCCCTAGGGGAATTCAAGGAGAAACTAGACAGCAACTTGTCAAGGATGGAACAGAAGTGATTCACAATCTTTTAGAGTGACAGACATTTTGAGAATGCCATAAAAGCTATGGACATTTTCCTCATAAAAACATACAGAGGTGCAAAATTTTGCATACATTGGGGTAAGAAGCTTTGCTCTGCCATGTCTATATGGCAGGAGGTCATTTGTTTTGGGATGAATTTCATGCTTGTAGGTATAGACAACAATATGTAAACTGGGAAGCTTTTCCCAGGTTTGTCTCATCTCCCTCCCTCAACCTGGTTACCAAACACCTATGGAAAAAAGCAGTCGCAACCTGGCATATTTTGTTTGGCCTACGTGATGATTTATTTATTTATTTATTTATTTAATTTGTTAAATCAAGAGCTCTAACAGAAAAATTCAAATTTCTGGATTCTGATAGAATAAAATCAGAGTTTCAAGGTACCCAAGGTCATTTCAGCAAGATACCAATTTGCTGAAGCTGAATGAAGACCACAGACCATGTCTTTGGATGAGGCCATGCCAGTATGCCACAGTCCCCACCACTCACTATTGCCAACCTCAGCCTGATATACTCTTTTATGTTTCCTATTTCACTATGCATTCCAGCTTGTGATCCCTGAAAGAGGACAATAGTTGTTGATCCAAAGTTTTCCAAGTTGGCTGTCAAATCAGCTGGTAGGCTTCTGTTTAACCATAGTCTCTCTCAGTAGAGATATACACAATACTTAAGGGAGGGGAAAGGGTGAGCTTATGGCCAAATCAAACGGAAGAGCAGAGAAACCTATGGAGAAAGCCTAAGAAACAACCAAATACACCTATTAATTTTCAGTCTATATGCCCATTTTCTCCTGATGACTACAAAGAGAGACCCAGTTAGCATGCTTTTAGAGACCAGAGACAAGATGCAGTCCTTTCAATCAGGAGCAAACTTAGAGTTGTTCATACAGGAAGAGAGAAGGATTCTCCCTCCTTTGCCCAATTCATCTTGTACAACAGAGCCCCCATGTCATTGGTCAAAAAGGGAAGAAGGATCTGGGAAAGAAGAAGGGACCTGAAAAGGAGATGCTTCTCCAGGGGCCTTTCCACTAAAATACAAACTGGGAGTCCCAGAAAAACTCCAGGGGCACCTAGAGAAATGATTACAGGTGGCCCTCAAATATCATAGAAATTGCACGTCAGTATATTAGACATTGACAATTTTAACACAGGCTTGGATGCCAGATCCAACTGTTCTTACATCAACCAGTGAGCAAACATTCGCAGCCATTTCATGATGGTTCGGTTACATGTCATCTGGATAGAAGTGCATGGCGATTGATTTGAGAGTTATATTCATTCTTACCTTATTATTACTAAGGAGGGAGAGGAGCAGAAAAAGACGAAATGCCAATTCTAGTAATAAAAATTGTCTTAATTCAAGTAAGACAAAGATGGAATCACTGAGCATTTCACTTCAATTGAATGCTCACTGGTCTTAAGCTGTATGTTAACTCTGAAGGCAAAGACCTAATTACAGAACATGTAGGAAATACTGAATATACATCAGAGAGAAACCAATGAGTGTAATTAGGAAATTGATCATTTATTTCTAACACTCCAGTATTGGAACCCTGCCAGAACTTTGTATCATAAACTTTCATAACTTGTAAGCAGTAGTCAACTTTTCCATTTTCTCCATTTTGCCTGCATTTGCAGGAAGGCATTAGGTACGAAATCAGAGAATTATAATTTTAGTTTTGTTATTAATTGATTTTTCAGTTTAATTCAAGCCACATAACTGTTTCTGGTCTGTTTTCTCATCTGTCTAAAGAGGTATTCTATCACTGGGATACTGGAAGGAAAATATGAAATAGTGGATATCAAAATGCTTGGAAAAGGTAAAATACTACTCAGATATAAGGCATTAGTAATGTATGAGCGTTAGTTACATAATGCTTAAAAACCTAACTCATAACCAAAATGTTACACTTTTTCACAAAGACATTTAAAAAATCAAATGACATATTTATTTTATCTTACTCTAAAATCTTCTTTTAAGATTCTTTTAAGTTCTCTTTTCATTAAAGAACGCCCCTAATATTCTCCCAGGTAAAACGATCAAGATGCAATTTAGAAAACAAGTGATTATAAGCACTTACTATTCATTTACTTCTTCCATCCTGTCATTTGTTTTTGTAACATTTATAGCTTTAAATATTAGTCCCGTCTTATTTAGAACAACACTGGGTAGCACTGCTCATTTATCTATTTAAGAAAGGCAATTTGGAGGGGGGTAGCTATAGTGATGGCAATTTGTCATTAACAGCAGTTCTAATTAAATAACCTCAACTACACATGACTGCACCATCTTGTGTATTTTCCCTAAGACTAAGTATCTTCTAAACCGTAATAATCCACCAGATCAAAAATTCAGCTGCTTATGAAAGTGAGAAAATAGTGATTTACATGTTACACTTTAAAAGCTTCATCAAAGCTGTAACAATTTTGTTGGATAAACAATGTGATTCTTTTTTTTTTTTTTTTTTTTTTTTTGCGGTACGCGGGCCTCTCACTGCTGTGGCCACCCCTGTTGCAGAGCACAGGCTCCGGACGCGCAGGCTCAGCAGCCATGGCTCACGGGCCCAGCCGCTCCGCGGCACGTGGGATCCTCCCAGACCGGGGCACGAACCCGTATCCCCTGCATCGGCAGGCGGACTCTCAACCACTGCGCCACCAGGGAAGCCCAACAATGTGATTCTTGAGATTAATAAGAATTTCTAAATATGAACAATATGTACCCTGAGGAGAATATGATCTAACAAGGAACTGATAAATTATGTTGGGTAAATAATCTGCATACTAAAATGTGTGTAATGGAGACAGGAAATTAAATATTGAAATGTGTAAATAATACACAGTTTGGTGTGTTGGGTTTTTTTCCCCGCTTAATTGGGTTAAATCCCAGCCTCACAATAATAGATGTCCCAGTTCAGGTCCTGGTCATCCATACAAGAAAGAGAACAGAGTAAACTGACATGTGTCCCAAATCCAGATTCACACAGGGCAGGAAATAGGAAGTTGTTTGATGAGCTCCATTTGGAGTAGATACCTGGAAAAGAATGGCAGGAAATATCCATGGAATTCTTTTTCTAGAACTTTCAAAAACAACATTTGGGGCTTTTTTCCTCTCAAGTGAATGAGTGTCTTTGAAAATTGGAATCAATTGCACTGGTCCAAAAGACTATGATGATATGGAACTCAATGGAAATACCGCCAGGGCTAAATTAATCAGAATGTTTATATAGGACCTGGATTCTGTAGCCAAGTGTTGGCTAAAGATTTCTTCCAAAGGCCATCTCACCACCCATTCCTGGTAGCCCCTTCAGGAAGACCTCACCAGAGCTAAATGAGTAGGTGGCAAACCCATCAGACATTATTTTCTTCTTCAGGACAGTTATTTCTGGGAGGAGAAAAGCTGAAAAGTCTTCCCAGGTCTGCACCGGGAACTGTGCAAGTACAGGTGCAAGGCATGGTGGAGGGCAGCAAAAACTTTCCAAAAGATTGGGCTGTGAAAGAGTGATCAATGTTAGCCAGGCAAGGAACAGGTAAGTGCATTCCAAGCAGAGGAAACAGCAGGAACTTGGAGGGACAAAGCATACATGCCGAAACATAAATAAGAGGTACCAAATGTTTAAAAATAAGACTAAAAGAGGAATTGAGGCTAAATTAACCATGTCTGTATTTGTCATGCTAAGAATTTTAGAAAATGAAGAAGAAGCAGCTAAGAATTTTAGGAATTGAAGAACAAGCTTCAAGAAGATACAAGTAATACTGGCAAAATATATAATTAACAAATGATTGGTATCCTGAATATATAAAGAACACTTATAAATCAATAAAAAGACAATCCAGTAGAAAATGGACAGGCAATTTCCAGAACACACAGCCTAAATGACTACAAAAAGACACTTCAAAAGATGTTTTGTTTTAGCAGTAATCAGGAAACTGGAAATTAAACATAACAAGGTAGCATTTTAAATCCATCAGACATAAAAATCTGACAATACCAAGTGTAATGAAAATATGGAGCAATCAGAACTCTCATACACAGTTGAAGTGTATAGTGGTATAACATTCTAGAGAAAAATTTAGCAATAGTCAATAAAAGTTTAAGATATCAATACCATTTGATCCAACAATTCCCCTCCTTGTACTACAGCTTAGAAATAAGTCTCACACGCATATATAAATATATGTGTGTAAGATTCTTTATAGTAGTAGTGTTCATATTTGAAAAAATGTAAATCACTTAAACATCAATCAACAGGAAATAACCCAGAAAAGTGTGGCAGACTCATACTCATAATAAAATATTAAACTGCAATGAAAATGAACCAGAGCCACACATATCAAGGGTGAATCTCCTAAATATAATACGGAGCAGAGAAAAGAAAAAGTAAGTTGTAGAAAGATATACACCTTATGATGCCAGTCATATAAACTTTTAAAACACACAACATAATAATGTATACTGCTGGCAGGCATGTATATATGCAGTACAATATAAAGACAGACATGGGACGTGGGAATGATCATTGCCACACTTCAGAGAAGGGTGTTTTACGAGGTAGGGGCAAAGACCCTGAGAGTTTCTGCTTATACTGGTAATATTGTATTTCTAAAGCAGGGATATGAGAGCTCATTATAATATTTTTTGTACACATATGTGGAATCTAAAATATGATATAAATGAACTTCTACAAAACAAAAAACAGACTCACAGACATAGAGAACAGACTTGTGGTTGCCAAGGGGGAGGGGGAAGCGGGGGAGAGGTGGAGTAGGAGTTTGGGATCAGCAGATGCGAGCTATTACAGAATGGATAAAGAACAAGGTTCTACTGTAGAGCACGGGGAACTATATTCAATATCCTGTGATAACCCATAATGAAAACGAATATATATGTGTGTGTGTGTATATATATACACATATACAAACACATGTATAACTGAATCACCGTCCTGTACACCAGAAACTAACACAACACTGTAAATCAACTATACTTCAGTAAAACAAGTTTTAAAAATAATAATAATATTCTTTACACATTTTCCTACATTCAAAACACTTCTAAGTCAAATATTAAAACAGAGAGCTCACAGAGATAGCAATAAGGAGAATGAATCAAGGTGAGGGAGAAAAGGGGGGAAGGGGACGGGAAGTGGTGTGGTAAGAGAAGTTTTAATTGGCAGAGATTCCTGCTACTAAAGCAATGACACACAAACCCTGCACTTTTCCAAGGAGGATTCATCACGAGGCTGAATTTACCGGGACTTGAGTCTCCAAATTAACTCTATAAGAATCCTATATCCAAAAACATCCACAAATGGGTAGATTTGGCAAAAGAGACACAAACTTAAAGGGGGAAAACAAAACAGACAACTCCACTCTAGTTCAAAAGTAATACCAAGTTCCCTACGGCGGGGGGAAAAAGAGCTCATTTAACCTTTCATCCCCTTGCTCCATATTTATTATGTGCTGATAATAATACAGGGGATGTTGTGAGGATTAATAAATTCATTTCTCAAGCTTTGTAGATAAAAATGTGCTCCATAAGTACTTTATTTTAAGAACTATGAAATGGTTTGTTTATGCCAGTGTCCTATTCAGCCATTCCTTAAACCTTATCTCCCAGTTCCGGGTTTTGAGATGAATATGGGGTCTTTTAAATGATTGCTAGTAACCTTTGAGGATTATGCATTTTAAGCACTGGTTCACAATGAATATGTGACCAGATATGTCACACAGGAGAAAGTCAAAAATATAATCCCTATGAGGTTAATGACACAAATTGTATTTAGAGTTTCAATTTGCTGCAATAATTCCGAACACTTTCGAATAAGTGACTTTGGCCTTAGCACCCAACGTCTGCCAATACAAAGACATCCTCATTTGGTGTCTATTAGAAATAAGTTAGGGTTTTGCCTGGAAGGCAGCAAATCAAGTAGTAAAATTCAATGGAAATATATATACTATGCTCTTCATAAAGATAATTAAAGAAGTTTCTTTGAGTAGTTTTCCTAGAAGCAGGCAATGGTTTATAGCAATTCATCCACACTTTCTTGTCTAGCCTCCTTTTGGAAAAAGAGCACAAACTTGGAATAAAGCTGGCCTGTCTTCAATAAAATTAAACTTTATTTTGAACCAACAATTCTGGCCATTTTATGATAACTTCAAATGTATTCATTCATCCCACAATTACATACCAGAGGTGTACTTTTTATACTTTTCTTTTAGCATCCACATTAATACCAGTGGTTAGGGTAGCAACGAAATATTCTAAGCACTGACTACATATTTTCTCATTTAATCCTCACAACAACCCCTAGGATCTATCACTGTCCACATTTTATAGCTGAGTAAACTGAGGCCAAGAGAAACTGAGAGATTGCCAGGATTATTACTAGTAATCGGCAGAACTGGGTGTTGAACCTACTTCTTAACCATGATGCTATAATCACACTAACAGATATAAAATGTACACTGTGATAAGTTCTACAAAGAAAAGGTATGTGGTCTTAAGATAGACTCTAAATGAGATTTAACCCAACCAGGCCATGAGAGACACTTGAGCTGAAACCTGAAAGATGTCTAAGGGTTTATTCGAGAGAGACAAGCATTCCAAGGAACAAGAAGAAGGACTGAAGGCAGACAGGATGAAATGAGACCACTGGGGTAGGCATGAGACACTGAGGAGAGATTAGAGAGAGCAGAGATGCCAGACAACGCAGAGTGTTTGTACCGCATGAAGGAGCTTTGTCCTTCTGTTAAGATCAATGGATGGAATAGCACCGGCGGTGCTTAACGAGAATGAGAGGGAACAGGAGGCTCACGTGAGCATATTCACCCTTTGAGACGATCTAAACTCTAGAACAGATCGAAAGGAGTCAAGAAAAGGTGTCTGAGGCTATTAGGTTGGTTCAGGCAAGAGATAATGGTGGTGACCTCACCAAGGAGCTGGTGGTGGGGATGGAGAGGCACAGGCACAATCGGAGCTACTTAGGAGATGAAAAGCAACAGAGATTGGATAAAGGGAAGTGAGGGGGAGATCAACGACCCGCAACTCATAGGTTTCATTCACGCACAGCTTGAGTCTTATACAGCGTGCACCAACGGCAGGCTGATGGTTACATGATTTTCCAAGTCAAAAGCAGTGCCTCAGGAAAGTTAGCCCCCGGAGTCAGGTTTGTGGGTTTGTGGTTTCCCCATATATCACAACATAAAATGTAGAAAACTTACTACAGAAGGTTAGGGGTTGCAAAACGTCCCCAAAAGGCACCTAAGGGCTTTGACTGAAGACTTCAATCATTCATTTAAAAATCAAATAGCTTTGGTTTTAGAAAACAGATTTTTTTTCATGAATGGGGTAATCTGGTTTTGCTTCAGGCATCATTTCAAACATTCTCTGCAGAAGTATTTCTGAGTGTCAGTTTGCATCTCTAAACTAAAGAACCAATGAGATCTGGGCCCACTCCACCCCACCACGTGGGCTGCGTGGAATTTCACAAACCCAACTCCTTTCTTCCACTGCTGCCCAGGGCTCTTCTCTGGGCACCATACCCAAAACCTTCACCCCTACGCCTAGTGGGCAGGACATTCCTGAATGTCACACAGAGAGGAGCCCAGAGTGCACCCACCGTGTCAATAAGAAATGAACTTAGAGGTAGTTTCTGACATTCGGAAGATGGTTATAGCACAAGTCTAACACAGGGCAGATTATCTTGTCTCCAAGCAACTAAGCCAGTTCCTTTCTTAAGGCACAAAGATCTATAGTCTAAGCCAATGGCAATTAAGGGAGCACAATCCTCTAGAGTCTTACGGCCACTCCAGAGCATTTCTCTAGCCTCTATTTAGTTTTTGTTAGCCTCAATTTCCTTATCCACACAATGGGTATAACAGTAGTCACCCAATGAGAACTGAAGGAAGTAACCCATCAATGCCACAGTGTCCAGAGTATGTTCTTTATATGTTCATTATTATGGTTATGCCCCATCCACTGATATTCAGAAAAGAAGGTGAGAATACCGATGTTAGAGAAAAGACAGCCCTTAGCTACAGGAGCTTCACATTCTAGTGTAAGAGACAGGGAACAAAGGAAGGCTTGTAATGAGGAGGGTCAGTGAAGACGCCTCGCCAGGCCCCTGACCCTCTCTCCCCTTGCTCCTCCCCGTGTTTTCACTGTGCCAGTCCCAGGAGAGTTTCTGGGGAGGCCTGGCATGAATCTGCAGAAGAAAATTTAAGAACACTGAGCTGGTAGAAAAAAAACTAGACAATGCATCCAGAGACCCTCGCCTAAGAACTTGATGAAGCAAATCACTAAACGTGGCTGTCTCAGGCCTCCATTCCACAAACGACAGGGTCACAATCTCACCTATACACAAAGGCACGTTTGCATTTAGGAGAGGATAAGGTGAGATGCTAAGTGAACAGGCCACTGAAAAATAAAAGCTATTAACCCAGTGTATATTAAGCACCTACTGCCTGCTCAGCAATGTGATAAATGCAGAGCAGAATGAGTTCACGCAAGGTCCCAGCTTGGGGGCAAGAAGAATGGTTCTTCTTTGGGTGGGACAAGGAATACCAGTTTTAAAGCTTAACAGTACAAGGCAGAATAAAATAAAATGATAAACGACATAGTGGAGATGATCGTCTGACAGGATTTTAGAGCAATGAGAGAACAATAAGGACAATGCCTTCTGTCCTTTATAAAGGACAGAGTTGGGTCAAGAAAGATGATCCAGTGGAAATTAGGGGCTGTTCCAGGATACAAACAATCTGAGTGATGACCCAAAGGTAGAAATGAGCAAGGCATATTTGTAGAAAATTGAAGTGTCTGTTATGAATATTAAAAATTTATACATAGCTTGAAAGAAATTTAATCTTTGAAAACCTCATCTAATCACTCTTTTGTTTCATTGCTTAAATTTCAGAGCAGGTATGACTCTGCATATGGGCAAACTGAGACCAAGAGAAGTTCATTTCCAAATCAAAGCCAAGCAGCACAGCGGAGACAAAGGTCAAAAGCCCAGATCTTCACTTTCTTATTTCTAGCCTCATCTTGGATATTATGGTCTGAGGCTCCATGAGGAAAAAGTGAACAACTCTCACCTCTTTCACGTCTTGCATGAACTAAAAGAAAGCAGTCAGGGGTTCAGAATGTAGGCAACTAGAGTTCAGCTGAAGATTTAATCTCTCCTATGTTCCTGAGTGAATATTATTCTCCTGATAACCCTGCATGTACATTGTCACAGCTACCTTAAAGGTCACATCTTCCAAAGTTCAGAAGAACACAGTTTAGAGTGTCAAAGGCTGCTCCAGCATCTATTAAGGGCTGGTCCTGAGTTTTTTGTTTCTGGTGACATCACCAAATATTTGCACATTGCCCCAGTTGATGGTGTTGCCAAACCTTTCCACTAAACGACAGTCTCATGAAGGCCATGTTGCTTATTAGACGGTACTTACGTATCAGCATCCTTCAATATTGAAAGGGCTTACTTTCCAGATGCTTTCTCAACAAATCTGAAAGGTAGTTGCTCAAAGTGGCTGAGTGGGATTTTGTAAAGTCAGTGAATGACAGGAAACCAATGCTTATCCATAAAGTTCCACTTCAAATTAGCAATACGCCACAAGAGTAGACAAGAATTGTTCTGGCTTTAGCTGGCAGATGTGCCCAGATGGTACCTAATCTCCGGCCAGACCTGGCAAACCAAATGAATCCCGCCCCCCTAAAATCACTGCGGGCTTGTTTTCATTGGAAGCTCTATGGCTGAGCAGAGAGATCGGGAAATACAAATGCATTTGTGTGAAAGGCAGCGGTGACCTATGCCTGAGGGCCTCACACACACAATCAGTTAGGATCCTCGTCTCCCAAGTGCCTTGAAATGGTTGGAAATTATGCAGGCTAAGCCATGTTGCACCCTCATCAAAAACAGACTTGCACATTTTTCCCCCTGAGGTCACATGTTAGGTCACCCAACCCAAGGAACAATGCACAAAGCCATCCAAAGTGTCGATTCACCCCATCTGTATGTGGTCCATGATGGACGGATGAGGAGAGACTAAATGAGACCCTTTTCTCAGACGCTAACATAAGTTACAGTTCCACTTACACATCAAGCCTAAGTATAATATTAACATATACATGGATCCTGCACTTTTTAGAAGAAGGGGGAAAAAAGGATTTCTAATAATATGCTACTGCATACAAAATTTATCTAAGTAAATAATTATTTTTAAACCTAAGATTTAGGCAGCTTTACTATTCCACATTATGCTAATGTTTGACAATTACTAAGTGTGGGTATCAGCCGGTGGGTTTTTTTTTTTTTAAGTTTAATTTAAAGCAATTTGACACGGAAAGGTTATTACTTTAGTTGCCAATAAAAGCTGTACTTTTAACATAAGTGTACAGTAGGCCCTAGGGTATGTGACTATTATCTTTTCTGCAATTATGTGGTGTTCTACATAAATGTTAAAAAAAAAACTTAGAAATATCAAAAGTACTAACTTAGATACAATATGAAAGTTGAATAGAAAGAGAACAGAAAATCCGATTATTTTAGACACAACATGGGTTGAGGTTTCCTCCTAGAGGTTATATTGGGATTAGCACCAGCTGGCTTTGAATAAATTAATTCAAACTATATCTTAAAAACACACACTTAGCAACCAGAATATCGATTTTATGAACATTCTGTCTTGAGATGCAGTTGTTCAACGGCACAAGCTAAATGCCATTAACAGTAAGAGCAAGTCTCTGAACCAATTAACCTATTTTCTGCAGTTGCTGTGCCACCAAAATAAAAAACATTTCTCAGATGGTATTTGTCATCCTAAGCTTTCATATGTCCCCGAGAAAAGAAAATAATTTATTGCCAGTAATTGGGTAATCTAAACGTTTTCTCTTCCCTTGATCTTTTAGCAAGATAGGACTTGAACAAAACAACATAATAATATTTTGTTCTTAAAAAGACCCAAGGCAACCTAACACTAGCTCACCTCCTTTCACCTTTTTGCATTTATCTCTGCGGTGTTCAGATTTAACTAATGGGGGAAAGTCAAGGAAAAGAGGCTAGGAAAGAATTTAATCAATAGCTTCTGTCAATTTTTCATTATTATGGGATACTCCCTTCCTATAATAGGAAATCACTCAAGAAAAGTAAGGCCAGCAAAGACAGGGACATTCACCCAGCCATCTGCTTAATAGGAATATTTAATCCATCAAACGAGACCCAAGGGGGACCCCAAGAGAGAGATGAGGCTGGAGAAAGCCGAGTGGCACACTCTGCCTATGAAGATTGACCCATGGGAGCAGAAGTTGTATGTGGACGAATATTTTTTAAATCCTGTGTATACTGTGGCTATTATTATTATTATTATTATTAACATTACATTTCTTGAGAACATCCCTCTTTGTAAGCCCTGACGTAAATACTTTAGAAAAAACACTGCCTTATTATCCCTTAAAATAACCCAGAGGGGTAGGTGCTATACTTACAAGCATTTTCCCTAGGACCACGCCAAGGTTCCATGCCAAGGCCGTACTGGGAGTCCCACCCGCACGTGTCTGCCTACAAAATGCCTGGCCTTAGGACAATAATTCAGTTAGCATCAAAGGCTTTCTACACTTGAATCCTAACTTCATAATTTCCAAGCCAAATAACCTCACTGAGACTATTTCTCTGTGTGACTCAGTTTCCCGATTGGGGAAGTCGGGTATAACAATTGTACCTATGTCATAAATTTGCAAGGATTATATGTGCTGATGCATACAAAGCACTTAGAACCTGCCTCGTAGTGGACATTCATTAATAAATGCTACTTTAGTATATTACTATTGCCTTTCAGCACATACCTATCAGCCTTCTTTAGTAAATGTCTTCTATTCTTCTCTGGGCACTTTGAGTGACAACCTACTGCCCCCACCCCAGACAAATGAGTCTTCCAGGAACACGGGTGGATGGAATACTTGATACTAATAGGATATGTTTCCAAAGAATCCTCAATAGAGTAAGCAGTTTGTTTTTTCAAGCATCCTCTTTTATTGCCCCAATTCAATCCAGAGGAGAAATCTTTTAATTTAGCAACTTTGATTTTAACTCTTTCTCAGTGACCCCAAGGATCTGCTCGTCATCTTACTGAGACAGGAACTTGGATCACATCAGAGACTTGTGAGTGAAAATAAGTCACTTGCTAATGAAGGTGTCTAGTTACCTGCCCAACATCCATCTCCCAGTTCACCGTTATCAACAGTAACTTCATCTGAGACCCAAAGGGATCACTTCTATTTCCTTATAATCTCTACTTCATTGTAAAGGAAGAAGAATCATTTGTCACGGAGATGTTTGCAGATTTGTGACTACAAGGGACAATTATAATACCTTAAATGGTTTGACATCCGTTCCATGAATATCCCTTTTGATATTCACAACAAAACTATTACAGAGATATTACTGCACACAGCTACAAAAAAGAAGAAACCAAGGCTCAGCAACTGAACCACAACAGCCCATCGGTACCAAGTACAGCTGCTATCTTACCCTCTCTACAAAGTCTCCCAAATTAAACAGAAACGAGCCTGGTCAATGTATACATGAGAATTTCTCTCATTTTAATCTGAACTACAAGCCTTACTTTCCAACCCTAGTTACTGTCTCAATTCCATTACGGATGCACCATGGTGAACATCTGTTATATTTGCCTTCCTGAGCCTTCTTGTAAATATCATCCCAGTTTTCCTTTGAAACTACCGCTTTTCCATTCTCAGTTCATGAGACTTAGTAGGACTAGCCTATTCCCAGCTACAAGACTGGGTATGGGCACCAGGTTTGGTCAATCAGAGCACATAGATCCTGGCTGAAGAGCCTGGTTCAAGGACTGGCATGCAACACAAGCCTGACTATTATTCTGTGTCCACTGGAAGCATCAGCAAAGAGAGGTTGTCTTTACCCTAGAGTTGCTTCAATTCTACACTCTAAGTCTACAACATGCGGAGATCTTCAGTGAAGAGAACTTACCTGCAAATAAAGCCAACACAGAGGAAACCAGACCCAAAATAGGAAGAAAGCAAATTTTTCTATCAACATTTAAGTCCCTGGATTCATCCATGCCTGAAGCAATGCTATCCCCTACACTTTTCAGTTATGTAAGCCAATAAAACCCCATGTTAATTTACATCCAAATGGGATGGGTTTCTTGGCCTTCTCCCTAAGAGTATTCATGCATCCACACATGCCTGCATCTATGAGCAGGCTGCTGTCCTTCTGAGTTGTGACCTGCCTCAGTGCGTGTCTGATACAGACGTGAGGGTTTGGAGACGTAACGTGCCCTTGGTTCTCTTTCCATCATTCCTGGTACATTTCTCTGAGTCCTCAGGCAGTGTGGATGATAAATAACAAAGATGATGCATTGTCCAGCCCACTCCATTTCTTAAATAGGAAAAAATCATCTTTCTCTTCTCTCCTGTGCTTGACAAAGTAGGGAAACAACTCAGGTGTCATCTCTGCTAATGAGAGGTCAGTAGGCTCCGCGTAGAAGGGAGCCTAGTCCACAAGACTACTGAGGCAATAAAGTTGCTTCATTTCAAATTTGGGGTCTATTTTATGCCTATGTATACATACAGAGAAAAAAGTTTGAGGTTGGGACCCCTAGGATAGAAGGAATATGATTCCAAATCGCACGGCACTGGCTGCTTCTCCTATAACTTCATTTGCATCTAACGGGAAACTTTCTAAGATGATTTTCCATCAGATTAAATAAACTAATGAGTTGGGAAGTGGTCACCCTGGAAGACAACTTATGGTCCAAAGCTAGGAAGTCAAGGTTAGAGGCTGGGAAGCTGGGCTTGGCCAACTCGGTGGGTACTAGCCTTTCACCAGTGGCCACTGGAACATTTCTGAGAAACAGGACATGGCAGAGATTCAAGGAAGAGGAGAACTTCAATGTAACAAACCCTAAGAGTCCTCTAGGAGAAAAGCAAAGGCCACTTCAAGATGGCCTGAAACTTAGAGATGGAATCTTTCAGGCTCAGAGAAAGCAGCTCTGTGTTGTATCAACTTCTCAGTCAGATAGCCATGGGCTTGAATCTGGCCTGAGCCACGAGCTCTGCAACCTTGGAAAAGTTACTTTACCTTTTCTAAGCCTCTTTTTTTGCCCCCTCAACGAAATGGGAGGTCTTGTGGAATTGTCACGAGCATTAAATGAATGAGCAAGCCCCCTGCATGTATGAAACACTGAGGATACTACTTTGCATATGGGAAGTGCTCAATAAACTTGAACTCTGCTATCAGAACTAATCACAGTCACCACAAGGGACTGGAAATATATGGAAAGACTTCTTAAAGAAGGACATCTGAAAGAATTCAAGAACATTATAGCACAGGACTTGGGGACCTGAATTCACCGAATTGTAAGAAGCTATTTCCAGAAAGGACAAAAAGTCTCACCAGAACTGGCAGAACTTCAACCCAAACCTACTATGGGCTGGAAGTCTGGGCTTCTTGCTCTAACATCCAACCCAGACAGGGGTGAAGGTGGCAAAAGAAACTAGGGCAGGGTGCCCAGTAAGCTTTACCAGTCAAGCCAATAGGTAGCGAGACCTCAACTATTGTTTGGATAAGATTGTGGGCAGGACAAGCTTAGTTCCCTGTCTTTGTGTTTATTTTCTTTCACTTTAGTTTCTGAGTAAGAGATCCTTTTGAAAACACTCAAATTTGCTTTGGGTGAAATAAGGAAAAAAGAATTTTTCAAACTTGAGACATAAGATAAGGGGAGTGGGGCACCCACAGAGGACAGCCATGAGTCCACAAAATAGAGGTGTCACGTGTAACTGTAGCATCTGGAGATATGAGAAGAGAGGGAAGGAGAGCCATGGTCCCTGAGCCAGTTTCCCAAAGGGGGATTTTCTTTGTCAGTACCAGAGTTTGCTTCCTTCCATGTTTTTCTTTTTTTTTTTTTTTTTTTTTGCAGTATGTGGGCCTCTCACTGTTGTGGCCTCTCCCATTGCGGAGCACAGGCTCCGGACGCACAGGCTCAGCAGCCATGGCTCACGGGCCTAGTTGCTCCGCGGCATGTGGGATCTTCCCGGACCGGGGCACGAACCCGTGTCCCCTGCATCGGCAGGCGGACTCTCAACCACTGCGCCACCAGGGAAGCCCCTTCCATGTTTTTCTTAACAGACTGACCTTTTGTTGAAATGACCAGCCATATCACATAAGAATTTCTTGGAAAGTTTCTGGAAATAATACAGCTGCCACAAAGAAACCTCTTACTTGAAAAGGGATGCTTTTAAGAACCCTAGAATCAATTCTTAGGCATTCATAAGCAAATCAGAGCTCTTAATATTGTTTTCTTCCTTAAGTCTAAACAGAAAGCCTGGAGCCATAGACTGTCTTTGTGGTTTTTACAAGGTGATTGGATTATGACTTTTTAAAGGACTATCCCAGTCTAATATACGAGAACTTGTCCAACTGCTATGTCTCTCATATTAGTCCTTCCCTTATTTGGAAGAACTAGACCATAAAATTGATAGTAACTGCACTATGACTTTGGAAGCTGTTGATATGACATAACTCTTTGGGCTTAAATTGGGTCCATTAAAAATGGTTATGATGTGATGCTTGTTAAAATATTAACAATTATCACTTCACTCTTTAAAATTAAGAAGAAATATGGAATTTACTTAGAAAATTTAGGAGAGGCTAGAATTGGGTAAAGGGAAGATTGATCTCTTTCAATATATCAGGAAGAGGTCCCCAAGAGTGAACCGAATGTAAACTCTGTAGCAGAAAATTCAATCAAGTTAGGAAACTTATCTAAATCAAGTTAGCACCACTGACCATCCTAAAATGGAGGGAATGTAACAGAAGAAGGATGCCTTGAAATTTACGAATGCTCAAGCCTCATTGGACTGTTGCCTCTACATTTGTCTCATACCTGAGTGGCAATAAAATATCTTGGTGGGCTTCCCTGGTCACGCAGTAGTTAAGAATCCACCTGCCAATGCAGGGGACACAGGTTCGAGCCCTGGTCCAGGAAGGGGAAGATCCCACATGCCGCAGAGCAACTAAGCTCGTGCGCTTGTGCTACTGAGCACAACTACTGAGCCTGTGCTCTAGAGCCTGCGAGCCACCACTACAGAGCCCACATGCCACAACTACTGAAGCCCATATGCCTAGAGCCCATGCTCTGCAACAAGAGAAGCCACTGCAATGAGAAGCCCCCGCACCACAATGAAGAATAGCCCCCGCTCGCTGCAAATAGAGAGAGCCCATACACAGCAATGAAGACCCAATGCAGCCAAAAATAAATAAATTTTAAAAAATAAAATAAAATATCTTGGTTATCAATCAAGTCATTAAGAAAATGATGGGAAATCAGGCTCCCTGACTTCAGACTATACTACAAAGCTACAGTCATCAAGACAGTATGGTATTGGCACAAGAACAGATATATAGATCAATGGAACAGGATAGAAAGCCCAGAGATAAACCCATGCACATATGGTCACCTTATCTTTGATAAAGGAGGCAAGAATATACAATGGAGAAAAGACAGCCTCTTCAATAAGTGGTGCTGGGAAAACTGGACAGCTACATGTAAAAGAATGAAATTAGAACACTCCCTAACACCATACACAAAAATAAACTCAAAATGGATTAAAGACCTAAATGTAAGGCCAGACACTGTCAAACTCCTAGAGGAAAACATAGGCAGAACATTCTATGACATAAATCACAGCAAGATCCTTTTTGACCCACCTCCTACAGAAATGGAAATAAAAACAAAAATAAACAAATGGGACCTAATGAAATTGCAAAGCTTTTGCACAGCAAAGGAAACCATAAACAAGACCAAAAGGCAACCCTCAGAATGGGAGAAAATATTTGCAAATGAAGCAACTGACAAAGGATTAATCTCCAAAAGTTACAGGCAGCTCATGCAGCTCAATATCAAAAAAACAAGCAACCCAATTCAAAAATGGGCAGAAGACCTAAATAGACATATCTCCAAAGAAGATATACAGATTGCCAACAAACACATGAAAGAATGCTCAACGTCATTAATCATTAGAGAAATGGAAATCAAAACTACAATGAGGTATCATCTCACACCAGTCAGAATGGCCATCATCAAAAAGTCTATAAACAATAAATGCTGGGGAGGGTGTGGAGAAAAGGGAACCCTCTTGCACTGTTGGTGGGAATGTAAACTGATACAGCCACTATGGAGAACAGTATGGAGGTTCCTTAGAAAACTACAAATAGAGCTACCATATGACCCAGCAATCCCACTACTGGGCATATACCCTGAGAAAACGATAATTCAAAAAGAGTCATGTACCACAATGTTCATTGCAGCTCTGTTTACAATAGGCAGGACATGGAAGCAACCTAAGTGTCCATCGACAGATGAATGGATAAAGAAGATGTGGCACATATATACAATGGAATATTACTCAGCCATAAAAGGAAACGAAATTGAGTTATTTGTAGTGAAGTGGTTGTACTTAGAGTCTGTCATACAGAGTGAAGTAAGTCAGAAAGAGAAAAACAAATACCGTATGCTAACACATATATATATGGAATCTAAAAAAAAAAATGGTCATGAAGAACCTAGGGGCAGGACGGGAATAAAGAGACAGACCAACTAGAGAATGGACTTGAGGACACAGGGAGGGGGAAGGGTAAGCTGGGACGAAGTGAGAGAGTGGCATGGACATATATACACTACCAAATGTAAAACAGATAACTAGTGGGAAGCAGCCGCATAGCACAGGGAGATCAGCTCGGTGCTTTGTGACCACCTAGAGGGGTGGGACAGTGAGGGTGGGAGGGAGGGAGACACAAGAGGGAAGAGATATGGGGATATATGTATATGTATAGCTGATTCACTTTGTTATAAAGCAGAAACTAACACACCATTGTAAAGCAATTATACTCCAATAAAGATGTTAAAAAAAAAAAAGAAAGTGATGGGAAAGTAGGGACCCAAGAAATCTACATGGCTCTTTAAGAAGTCAGCCCTTACCAACAAGAAGGTCATTAAGCAGATAAACTATGAGATGTTCCTTGCTATCAAAACATTTTTGGGGACTTCCCGGCAGTCGAGTGGTTAGGACCCCACCTTTCAGTGCCAGGGGCATGGGTTCTATCCCTGGTCGGGGAACAAGGATCCCACATGCCCTGGGGTGTGGCCAAAAAAATTTTTTAATAAATAAAACTGCACATCTCTATAAATAAATAAATACATTAAAAGAAAACATTTTTGAATTAGGAAGTTCAGTGAAAATGTGTTCGCTCATTCTGAATATAAGTAATTTCAGACCAGCACATAGTTGAACACAGTACCCACTCCACAGTTTGAGAGGCCTGTGAAGCCTTCCACCTCCAAAATATGATCTCTTGATCTCTTTTTTTTAGATATGGTAACTAACCCCCTTCCTTACCCCCTCACTGACCCCTCCACAAACATCACCCACCCATTTTTGAGGTAAGACATCTTATTTTCAAAAATGTACTATTATAATGCACACATTTTGTCCAGGAGGATTAATTTCTAACCCACTACTACAGATTCCTTAGTTTATCAGTTGAATTTGTTGCTAACTCTACTATGGTTCAATTTCTATCTGTAAATTAGGGAATAATAATGGTATTTACCTATTAGAATTGCTTGCAAATTAAATAATTCATGCAATGTGTCTGGAACTCAGTAAGTGCTCAACAGATGTTGGCTCATTTTGTAATTGTCGGTATTGTTTGTAAGTGATAAGCTGAAAGTCTCATGGTCATGACTACAGAACTGAAAAATATAGAAGTAACAGGGAAGGAAAGTTCTGCCATGCAGAGAGCAGCCTAGTTAAACCACACAGCACAGGGGACCAGAGGGTCAGAGGAAGTGGGGACAGGCATGAAGGCAGGGGTTCTTATACCCTTTTCTGTTCCTCTACTTCTGAACAAATCTTCTCCAATCCCAGTATATCCTCTGAGAAAGTGAGAAGGAAAATAATCTCTTCAAATTTCATTAAATGGTTCAGAGGCCACTTTTTTTTCGCTTCTAAGGAGAACAAGGCTGCATGACTTAAACACTCCTAATGAAAGATTTTCTCAGCTCTGTTAATTAGTGTCAATTGCAATGGTGGTTTCTGTTTCAAATCCATTCTTGTTCACCACTTTACCCTTACATGATGCTACAAAAGGCTGCAGCAGGCAAGAGGTAACCCCTACTGAATAATCTCCAGGCAAAATGGTTGGGATGAATTCCTGAGGGCCCCAGTGAGGTTTGTTTATTAATTTCATAGTGAAGAACAGACAAAAAAGTGAGAGCAAGTATGTAATGAACAACCTGACGCAGTTGTCAAGGTGGAAAGGTGTGATGGGGAGTAGAAATGTGTTGAAAGTGCATGTACTGGGATATCTCACAGCAAATACCAATGCCTGTGGTTAGGATTCCAGTTATGCCTGGATGATTGAAAAGGCTACCAGTAGGAAAGATACCTAGGTAAGCATCATTCATCTCCACTCATTCATTCATTCATTCAACCCATATTTATAGAGCTCCTACTTAGGATGCAGTTCACCATTTTACTGGAAAGACAGACATCCAAATGAATCATACAAAAGAATAGATGGATGGATGGATGGATAATAGGTAGGTAGACAGTTAATGGTACTGGGTGATAAATACAAGAAGGTTAACTAAAGATGAGATGACAGTTCACTGTAAAGGGACTGATTTATTCAGGAAAGGGAGGTTATGTTCTAAAATGACATGTATAATTCAGACCTTAGGGATATGTAGCAGTGAGCCAGGGAAAGGTTTAGAGGGAAAAGGCAGCAAGAAAAGTATGAGTCTCCACTGCACTGAAGCAGACCTCATCCTTCATCCCCTCAACACCAAGAAGCAGTCAAGGAAACCCAGCACTGGAAGGAGGACAGCTTATAATTGAAGATCCTGATCCTGTCTTTGGAGGTTGGGCATGGCAAGATTTGATGACTATAAGGTGGGATGAGGTGGGACAAGACAACGTCAGCCCTCCTCTCACTGGCGAGAAGTCATGGCTGTAGGAGATGTAAAATCTGTGTATGAGAACGACCTTCTAGGGTTTTCGTTTTAGCTTAAACAAGAAGATAAATGACCCGCAACACTTGCTGTAAAGACAGGGAGCTGACATGTTAACTTTAAGCTTCAGAGTAATGATATCCCTTCAAAAGTATTTATATTACACTCACATGTGGCTTTGGAATGAAAACCAAATGGCAAACAATAAAACTCTTCTAAGACAACTCATTCTGGCAAATAACTGGAATCCTGAGCTCTTTAGTAAAAGCGAATGCTGCTTCTTCCAGTTAAGTCGTGTGTCCCTGATTGGTTCCATAGACCAACAAAGGCCTTCAGAGTCCTAGACTTGCCAGTGGCCAAGGGGATGGCAATGAAAATTATTCCAGCTTCCTTAACTGGACGCTCACTCAGCCAGCTGCTTTACAAATCAAGCGTTAGTAACTAAACACACAGACCCTAGAGCCGCAATGTCTGGAGTTGAATTTTAGCTCCAACATTTGACAGCCAATGTGATCTTGGGCAAGTGACCTAACCTTTTTAGCCTCCGTTTCTACATCTGAGAAATGGAGACAGCAACAGCACCTACCTCACAGGGATGTGAGGAAGATTAAATGATATACATCAAAATCAATACATGGGAGACGCTGGAGCACGGTTTGCCATGAGGAGGGTGATTACTAATCCTCCCCACAGCCCAGACAGAGACCTATTTAACAAATTAGGTTCAGAGAAAATAAGAAAGACACCACAAACATACAGCTAAGTAAGGGGCAGGGCTGAGAGTCAAACATAGATTTGCACTGGTCCACGTTTTTCCCACTGACTATACTATGTCCCCTATAAGCAACGGTAATGAGTACATATGAAGGCAAGAAAAGGACCAGAAACCAAGGTGGTAAAAGCACAATTTTCTGAAGAAGACAGGTTGAGAATTTACTAGCAATGATTCCCTGGCCAAAGCACCCTTCCCACCCATTTGTAGCCCAAGTCCTGTTTATCCTTAAACAGAGGGAATATAGCAAAGGAAGGATGCCTTGAAACTTACAAATGCTCAAGCCTCACTGGACTGTTTCCTCTACATTTGTCTCACATCCTGAGTGGCAATAAAGTGTCTTGGTTATCAGTCAAGACATTAAGAAAATGATGGAAAAGTAAGAACACAAGAAGTCCTGCATGGCTTTTTAGGAAGTCCGCCCTGAACAACAAGAAGGTCATTAAGCAGATAAACTGTTAGACGTTCCTTGCTATCGAAACATTTTTAAATTAGGAAGTTTAGTGAAAGTGTGGTCATTCCTTCTGAATATAAGTAATTTCAGACCAGCACATAGTTGAAAGCGATACCCACTCCATGGTTTGATGTGAGAGGCCTGTGAAGCCATACCACCTCCAAAATATGACCTCTGGCCCTGTTTATCCTGTTACCAGTTTAAAGGTCATTTTTGCAGAGATGCTCCCTACCCACCGCCCTGTGCCTCTGGCCTAGCTTAGCTCCTTCTGGCGAATGCTCTTTTTTTTTTTTTTTTTTTTTCTGGTGAATGCTCTTGAAGACACTGGAGCTTTCCTTACCAACCGTCATCACAACTACATTGAAATATCTGTGATGTAATTATTTGTTTCGACTCCATTTCTTCCAGGAGAATGTAAGTTTCATGAGACAGGATGAGTCACCTTATCTAGCCTTAGAGCCAATGCTCGACATATAATAGGAACTCAATAAATATCTGACGCATGAGTGGACTTTTGGTCCAAGAAAAATGTTGCCAGATACTGGGGCACAACATACTTGCAGCAACATAATGAACTTGTTAGCAGTGGAAGCAAAAATCACCATAAAGTCAAAAGTTAAATCACTAATTTTTTCCGATATCAAAATAAGGTCACATGAGTTATTTACTAAACATGACTTTGCTATTAGGTGAAGAAGGAATCAGAAGGTTTGTGTGTATTTCAGTGAGCGATATTTAGTTTGATACTGTTTTATAAATACCAAACTAGTCAACCAATAGATTGAGGCTGCCTGCCCAGAGAGTTAAGTTACCTCAGTTATCTGGAAAGAGTACAAGGGTCCCCATGTTTCGATTTTGGAGTCTTGAATTCTAATTTAATTCTCAGTGCATCTATAACAATGGGTTATAGATTAAGCATTTTTAAATTAAATCTTAAGCAGGTGCTCATAACATTAACAGATAGAAGCAGCACTGTTCTCATTTAAGCCAGAGTGGGTCTCCTAAGATACACCTGTCTTGTCCACTAGATGCTCTGCAAACAATACAACTATGCAGCCTTTGAGCATGGCTCTTAGGAACCCTCCAGGGTTCCAAGGAACCCAGTTTGAAAACACAGCCAACACTAGCAGAGATTTGACTGATACCTTCAATGCCAGTTACCTGTTCCTGTGCTGAGATTACAGTCAAATGAGGCTCTCACAGCACTACACACAGCAAAGCAACTCCGAGGTGGACTCATCTCTGAGTCAATCCATAAAGCCATGTGAGTGTCACACTGATCATTGTAGCTATAATCCCTACCTTAAATACATTCTTCTCCTCACTATTTGAATATACCCAGAGAAAATGATTTGTGGTATACTGCATTTAATCTTAATAAATAAAGTAAAATCTATTTTCAATTTTAGATGTGGCATGGTTTCTATATTTTTCACCTAAGAACTAATTTCAGGAAAAAAAGACCCACGGATATACATTTGCACTTTGTAGAAAAGTACAAGATTTATCCAGCTCAAATAAGAAAAGCTCCTGGCCTCATGGAAAACAGGCTGGTAAATTTCTTTAAGTGACTTCATTCATTCACTCACTCTAATAATATTTCTTTTTTTATTGAAGTCTAATTGACTTAAAATATTATATTAGTTTCAGGTGTACAACATATTGATTCAATATTTTTATACATTATGAAATGATCACCACAATAAGTCTAGTTACCATCCGTCACCATACAAAGTTATTACAATATTATTGACCATATTCCCTATGCTGTACATTACATCCCAGTGACTTATTTTATAACTGGAAGTTTGTACTTCTTGATCCCCTTCACCTGTTTCACCCATCCCCCACCCTAAAAATATTTCGTGAGCCTGCACTATGCCACTGTAGCCCTGGAAAGTCTACACACCTCATCTGTTCCATCAATCATGGCAACATATATTCATTGTGTGACTGCCACGTGCCAACAGCCTGCCTTCATGGAACTCAGAGTCTTGCCAGTGAGAAAGATTCTTTTCAGTAAACAAATCAACTAGAAAATTATAAGTAGTGATGAGACTATGAATAAATGAAACAGAGTGCTGAGATCGACCATGACAGTCTACATAGTAAATATAGCTAAAACATTTTTGGAGCCCTACCGATCTAGCAATTGAAACCTGTTGAAAGTATAAGAAACAACTTTTGGGCTTCCCTGGTGGCGCAGTGGTTGAGAGTCCGCCTGCCGATGCAGGGGACGCGGGTTCGTGCCCCCGTCCGGGAAGATCCCACATGCCACGGAATGGCTGGGCCCGTAAGCCATGGCCCCTGAGCCTGCGCGTCCGGAGCCTGTGCTCCGCAACGGGAGAGGCCACAACAGTGAGAGGCCCGCGTACCGCAAAAAAAAAAAAAAGAAACAACTTTTATAGGTAATGCCAACAACCTATATTCAAACAGCCCCTTCCCTGAGCTCTGTGAGCTCTAGGTGATTCTTAGATTTCAGTGCTTAGTAGGAAGCAGAAGAACTTCATTTCTAAAGTCAGCTATTTTTTTTAAACAGCTGTTCAGGATAATTTTTGCACTATCATTATATCAGTTTTCTCATGTCTATCCATCTATTCAAGTAAGTTATCACATAGATAACAAGTTCTAGAACAGAGACAGTGAAAAGGAAAAGAAAAATTCCTTTGGCAGAAAAAAAACAAAGGAGTCAAGGAATTGGAAAGTTGTGTAATTTAATTTAGAGTGAGGACACAGGATTTAGAAAGCTCCAACTAGTAACAGTGTTATAGATAAAGCTGTTATTGGGGAGATAAAAGTGCCATTTAGATACGGAAAGAGAAGCAGAGGAAGCATTTCAGATGGGGAGAAGAGTTTATATAAACAGAAGTTGCATAATCTATCTTTCCATCTATGTGTTTGTCCAGCCACCCATTATGGTTCCAGTCGCCATTCTAAGGGCTTTCCATACCTCATCTCATTTAGTCCTTAAAACATAATAGGTAATAAAAAATTCATTATTACTCTCATTTGTTTTAGATTGTGTTTCTTATACATAGAGCCTGAAGTAGGAATTCAGGTGCATGTGACTTACTGGGACAAGCAGGACCCAGACAGGGTGAGGAAAGTGAGGCATCTTAAAACACAATTTTAGGAGGCATTCCTTCTCAGGGTTATGCAACTTGCATGACCTGGACGGTGAACATCTCCTTAAACTCTGCCCTCTAGACGCTTCACTCTCCTCACCCTAGTCCAAACCCTTGGGCGAGCGCTTTAGAACAAACTTGTAATGAAAGGGGTCAGGCAGGAGAGTGAAGGTGAGAGAGGAGGCGAAGAATGTGGTCCTAGAAGTCTAGCCATGGGCTGACCCAGAGCAGGAGTGGCCTGGCGCCTAAGTGGCCCCACAGAAGGGTGCACGGGAGCTGGCCTTCTGTACCCGCTGTATCAGCAGGTCATTGATGGCCCCTGGGGAGGGCAAAGGTATAAGATGTTAGCTGCAGCAGCTGGGGGCTGGGTGCAGTGGTAGTTAGTGAGAATCTGCACGGGTAAATTGCATCTAGTACATCATTTTGAATAAGAAGAATCTAATACTTACAGAGGCAGCAAGTCTTTAATTGCTGGTCTTCAGGGAAGCCCTGATGTGTAGCATTTGCCAACTGTCCTGGTGTAAATCCTCCCACTAAGGCTGATTTCAAGCTACCAACACGATCTGTGAATGTGGAGCTGGCAAGACTCCAGCAACAATGCATGGGGCTTAGGCAGTTGAGCGGTCAGAGGAGAACCAGAATTTGATCTGAGGTTGCCTGACACACCAAGGCATATCCACAGTGCCAGAGAGCATGAGGCAGCAAACTCTGCCTGTCAAGAGCCAGGTAGGAAATATATTCTGCTTTGTGGTCTCTGTCACAATGAGTCAATTGTGCTGTTGTCGTGTGAAAGCAGCCACAGACGATACATAAAAGAAGGATATGGCTTTGTTCCAATAAAATTTTATTTACAAAAACAGGCAGTGGGTGGTGTTGAGTCCATGGGTTGTATTTTACCAACATCAGCTGTAGATGTTATTTCGTATTTTTATAATAAATCACATCTGCTATTTACTTACTGAGCAGGGCCAACACTAAAGTGATGGGAGAGAGGCACCTAGAACACAAAATTTGCCTCACCCTAGGTCTGGTCCTGTTATTGAGTCACCTGAACCAGATTTACAGGTGTATTGGTCAGGGCTCATTTGTTCAAATCTGAATCACTTTAGCAGAAGAGGATATAACACAGGGAATTAAGAGCTTGCAAAATTGTTGGAAGGGCTAAGGAAGCAGGTGAGGGAAGGCAAGCAGCCTACCAGGGAAGCTTCTACATCTGCCTCCCTCAAGAATGTGGGCAATCAGGAGGCTGCCCATGGAACTGCTGAGTTCAAAGACACAGTCACACAAGCATGGTCCAGGATCAAGGCCACCACCACTGCCATTCAACCCCCAGGAAGTTAGTGAACGGCACTAGAACACTGCTGCAAACAAAACCAACGTCTACAGGCTCATGCCTGCCAGCAACAGCTGAAGTCACAGGAAAGTGCCCCCACCTCGCTTCCATCTCCCCAATACCAGCTGCATGCACCTCTGGGGACCTAATTTTCTTCCAGAACCCTAGCTGCAAGAGAGTCAGAGAACTGTAGATTTTAGCTACTCAACTGATGACACTAGAAGAGAGATGAAACCAATGCTGAGTGACAGTTGACTGCATTCACCATAGTAGGCCTCCTGGCAAAGGCTTTATTTTCTGAGAACTTAAGGGTACCTGTCCAACAAGCAAAAGACTTCCCTGGGACAAAGCCGGTTCCAATCAGAAGTTCCTGCTGGTAAAGGAAACACCATTCGTGCCCCCCAATACATACACATACACACACACACACACACACACACACACACACACACCCCTAGAGTGTATGATGGGACTGGTGATAGGGTTCAGAAATGTCTAGCTGAGGGATAGAGGGTAAGAGTACAAGATACAAGAGAAGATTTGCTTCAGGCATAAAGAACTGGGTCAAGGAATGCCAGGCATGGTAGTGGTCAGAAGTAGTGAAATCAGGAGCCCTATAGGATAAGAGAAGGCTGGCAGTTGCTAAGGGGTGAATGCAAAGGGAAAGCTGAGGAAATGCCCTACACAGGTCATTTGCCTTAAGGGAACCATCTCTTTGTGACCGCCATATGGGGTGCAATTA
This sequence comes from Hyperoodon ampullatus, assembly GCF_949752795.1. Classification (NCBI taxonomy): domain Eukaryota; kingdom Metazoa; phylum Chordata; class Mammalia; order Artiodactyla; family Ziphiidae; genus Hyperoodon; species Hyperoodon ampullatus. The sequence goes on from NC_136923.1 coordinate 20,939,939, forward strand.
AGTAATACTAAACGTGTTATAAATACACCATGCTCTATCGACTGCGATTCGTCGTCATTTCCATGAAAAAAGAAAATTTATAAGTCAATAGAGTGGAGCTATTTCCTTTAAAAATGTTTTGCGTTACAATATATGACATATACAAACGTATGTTCCATAGATGTGATTATGGATTAAAATAATGAAATACTCTCGAATCTGCCATGTAACTTAAGAATTTTAAGGCTGAAGCTGCCTGTGTATTTTCCCTGATATTTCTGACTCATTCTCTTTCATTATCCCAAAGTTTATAATTTTTATTCCCTTGCTTTAAAAAATATAGCTGATCACATATACTTGCAGTCTGAAATTATTTCCAGTTTGCACACCTCAAGTTATTTCTAAGTGATAGAAATTAATACTATTGCTAACGAACGTTTGTCAAAACCTATTTATCAGAATTAGAAAACGAACAGAAGTCTTGGGTGTTTCCAAAAAGGATGGAAAAAAGAAAGGCAGATATCTTTCATGAATGCTTAATTCACCTTGTAATTTGAGCAAGTTTTCATTTAAAAAAAATAGTTTAATCATAAAATGCTTTTAGACGTACCAGCCAGCTAAAACAGTGCCTAATTTCAACTGTTTTTCACAATGGTGAGCAAGTCGCAGAGTTAATGAAATTAAGCTTCCTTCATTTCTCTCAAACTCCCCCCACAAAGAAGAGCTGTAACGTACAAAATGCTGCCTTAAGTGCGTGGCCCTGCTGGTTTCCAGGACTGGAGCCATCACTGGTTTGTCACACGGTCCTCTTAACAACATATTTGTATTTTGCAAAATGTATAATTTTTTGTAGCCCCTGAACAAATATATTTACATAACTGTGTCTAATGAGAAATTACATTTAACTTCTCAGAAATGACAATAACTAAAACCTGAACTGCCAATTCCACTTCATTAGTGTGGTAGAAATGCATTCCAAATGTTAATAAAAATTCCAACATGCTGATAAATTAGAGCTTCTAAGGAGCATGTGACACCTTGGTTAATATATTCAACCTCAATTATATTTCTCTTCAGCACCCTGTTATCTGGAACCTTTGCTGGCAATCAGAGGTGCTGTTTTTCAGCGGCCAATTTTCTAGATAATGTAGCTTATCAACACTGTGGGTAAACTTGCCAATGGAATCAGGCTGCACTGAACCACACACACGCTAATTGCATCCCTTTTTTATGCATATTTACAGACTGTCACTTCAAAGAAATCAGTGGCCCATTGAGGCACCCAGTTAGCTGGAAGAATTGCCTCTTGCAAATGAAAATTAGCAAACAAGCTAGTGATAAATATGAAATGAACAAAGTATAAAAATACTGTTTTGTTCCGAAACTTCCTTGTCATCCCAATTTATACTCGCAAATAGAAGGAGTTTGGAACCAAGGATGTGCCTTTTGTTTCAAACGAAGACAGAAAGAATTCTTCCTTAAACCCACTAACTAGGTAAAAGCCTATTAGCTTTTCCCTCTTCTCCCACGCCATCCCCACCCCAAATTTCTATTCTCATAAACAGGTTATTAAATCCCGTATTAGATTTGGTTTGGAGTTTGAATAGACAAATGACATGTTAACACTTCAGAAACAATTAACCCTGGGAACTTAATTAAGTTCTTCTGACTTTAAGGAAGCACATTTCAAAATAATGTTTCTAAACTCTCTGAATTTGTTCAAGAATAGCAATGCTTTCCTTCTCTCAAGTCTTCCTAAGTTCAACAGCAGAAAGCTTTGGCTGGCTATATATGGATAAAGGCTATGGTGTCATGAGCCTGCTGTAATTTGACTAACTCAGAGCGAGTATAAAAAAAGACAGGTACCAAAAAATAACAATAATTAAAAAAAAAATTTTCCAAAAGCCCCAAACACTGGCCATATATAAAAGAGAAAACGATCTTATAATTATGTCCTGGGAACTGCACACACACAAAAATACTGAGACCTGGGTTGTGTGTTTGTCTGAAATCCTTTCCCTTGCTTTTTACAATAACATTTTGAAACCTTTCACCACGAGGACAATGTTTTGAAGGCAATATTAGGTTTTGGGAAACATGTCATTTTAATATAAGCAGGTCATTTTAATATAAGTTAAAATAAACCACATACCAATTAAACTATAAATACTTTTAAAGGTCTTGTGCCAGAGTGAGCAATTTAGAGTGGCAAAACTCAACAAATAAATGGCACTTAAAGTCTTAGCTTACAGCTCAGGTTCAATGATACTTTATTTGGTTTGGAGAACCGAGCATCACGCCTGCTGTATTTCACAGTTTCAACAGACTCCTAAATTCCTCGTCACTAACATTAGATATACAATGTCATTTGAGAGTTTTTTTTCTTTTTAAGAGCACAAGCAATAACATAAATATTGATACAAACACCGTGGGAAACATTGCTATTTTAAGAAACACACTACACCTACATGCCTACTGCTCCTTTCTTACATGAGAAAACAGGGTTCTTTAGTAAATTAGTGCTCATCTGCGTGCACTAATTTAGACAATTATTTTATATCACTTTCCAAACTGACATACCATGCTGTGTTTATATGTCTGTCTCCCTGCCCAGACTGGGAACTCCTTGAAGACATGAATCCAGTTTTGTGCAAAGATGAATAAAACAGAGACCCCACCACTGAGGAGTTCAAGGTGTATGGGGGGCAGGGAAAGACACTTAACTTATGCAGCTATCTGGTACAAGGGAGAGGAACAAAGTGCTACGAGATCCTAAGATAAGACTTGTTGGTTCTGCCCAGGGGTCTGGGAAAAAAAATCACACAATCGATGACATTGGAATCAGATCTTAAGAGATAAGTAACACTCCAATCTGGCAGGGAAGGGCATTTCAGGCACATTGAACCACACAGGCAAAACAGAAGGCTGAAAGGTAAATGGACGAGTCATGGGAGAGATTTTTGGCGATGCTAAATCTTAGGGTGGGGGAGGGGGAGGTGGGCAGGAGCATCCACAGTACACACAGAGAGAAAGATCTGAATTCTGTCTATGGCCACGTCACCTTTACCTTTTGTATCTTTTTGCTGGGGGAAGACAAAATGTGGGGAAGGCTATGTGAGCACTTGCGAAAGAGAAAAATTCTCATGAAGACTGACCAAAAGACACCCTGACTTTTAAAAATGTATAACAATTTTCATTTTTAAAGTTCACCTGCAGTGCTATCAAATTATATAAATACATATTCACCCAGCACCTTCACAGGGTCTGTCTATAATACAGTAAGACTGATTTCACAAGACACAAGAAGATCTTATCCTATTCCTCTATATGGACATACTGAAGAATATGTCTCAATCACTCTTGTTTCAAATATTAATAAATTTCCCTGTCTCTTAAAGGGGCTAATTGAAATTTGGCTCAATTTTTCGTCTTCAGAATGTCTGGAGGAAAAGACAGCAATCCTGCCTAATCTGGCAGAGATTTTAAGGGTTTATCCAAAACCTACTTTATTGAAGATGGTTTTGGACTTTAACATTCCGAAAACCTGCTTTTGTGAATGGGCAAAAAAACCTAACAAAAGGAATTACATAATATCAAAACTAGTTGGTTGGTTTCAGAGAAATTTTTTCGATTGATTAATACATCATTCGCTATTAGCTATTTTATAATATAGACACTGCTCCTAGAACATAAAAGGCAAAATAATAATGGTAATAGTAATAATAAAATAGCAGCAGCTTACAATTTTAGCCCACTCACTATCTGTCAGGAATGGAGCCAGTGACTTTACTTACAGTATGCCATCTAATCTCTACAACATTCCCTTGAAGGAAGTATTTTCAGCCCTGTGTTTTATAAAAGAAGATACTGAGGCCATTTCTCTTGGACAAGGCTGTGAACTAGTTAACGGCAGAGCCAGGATTCCAATCTAGGTCACAGCCTTCCAAGCCTGGGATGGTAACCACTGTAAGATGCTGCCTCTTTCTGGATAATGTGAGACTGTTTCTCTTTTTCAACTTGAGCTTGGCTAAATTGTTTTTGGTGGGGGGAAGCTTGAGCAGGGAGGAGAAGAACAAAGAGAGAACAAAAAGAGGGAAAAGAGAGAAGAAGGAGAAACAGAGGGCAAGGAGGAAAAGAGGACCGAAAAAAAGAAAGAGAGAGAGAGAGAGAGAGGGAGGGGATGGAAGAAATGGAAGAAAAGCCAGTGAAAGCAAGAATCTCATTTTTCAGGATGCTCCTGTAACACTCGCTACTCCCCATTCTCCACACTTTTTTTTTTAAATTGAAGTATAACTGATTTAAAATATGGTGTTACTTTCAGGCGTACGGCAAAGTGATCTGGTTACACACACAACTATTTTTTCAGATTATTTCCCATTGTAGGCTATTACAAGATACTGAATATTGTTCACCGTGTTGTACAGTAAATCCTTGCCCATTCTCCACACTTGCTTACTACTTTTTTCCCTGGTCCATCTCTCTGGTAGAATATAAGCTCCATGAGGGCAGGAACTATATCTGTCTTGGCCGAGTATCCCCTACGACTAGCACAAAACCAGCAAAGAGTGGGCACTCACTAAATGAAGAAATAAAATACATTTTATTTCCTTCCTTTCATGGTTTGAATATTTCACTTGTCAACTAGCTGTTTTCTTGTTCTCTATAGGCTCAAAAAGAAACGTACCAATGCCTAAGACTACAAGGATAGAACAATTCCATTCTATTGTACCCGTATATTTGCGATCACAGATTATTTACGTCTAAAGAGTGCCATTTTGTTGTTACCATCAGTGTGATCCTCCTAAGTAGGACCACTGGGCTCCTGTACTCTAATGCTGTCCTAATTTTTTATTCATCTTCGACTGAACACTGGAAGAATGTAAATCAAAGAGTAGAGTTCCTCTGCCTTCTAACTTTTGAAAAATTCCCTATAAGGCAGTCGGAGGATAATTCCATAACCAGAAATTTCACTGCTCTCAACATTCCACAGAGGTCAAAGATCGTTTTAACCATTTTTGTAACCAAAAAAATGAATACTTAACCCAATGAAGAATGGTTTTCAACTGGAGTATTACCCCACTTTATACTATCAATCAAAACAAAATCACCGGTTTCAATATATAAACATTTGTTCTACATTCAAATTTGTAGAAATATATATTTGCTTCATAAATGAAAATAACCCAGCAGTTAAAATGTGTGTCAAGGATGTGCCCTTATCTTGCTGAGTTTCTTACTGTTTATGTTGCTTACGCTTCATCAGACACCTGTTTTGCACTGAAATCTTCATTAAAAGCTTTTCCTTTTTTTTTTCCCCCTTCCTTTTCTCTCTTTTCCCAAGCCCTTTGTTTTTTGGATTAAAGCTACAATTTTTATCTGTTTTCCCAGACTCCCCTTTCACTGGTCAGAAGGAGACTTTTCCTTTGTGTTAGAATTATTCACAGGACCCATGGAATGAAGGCTGAGCACAAAATAAACTCAGCTCAGAGAAGAAAAAAAAAAAAAGTGTTGCTTGAAGAGGATCGCTTTGGAACATTCGCCAAAAGCTCAGGACGAAATAAACAAAACTAGAACTAACTTGGGAGCAAGAATATTCTCAGAACAAGCGGCCAAGCTGGGAGCCAGAGCAAAACACAGCGTCCTGAACATCTGTTTTGTTTTCATTTCAGGAACGAAGAACACCTTAGTCCTCACTGATTGTTTTGCTCTGAGCAGTCCCTTTGGACTTTTGCTAAACCCAGAGAAAACCTGGGACAACTTGGACAAAATGTGAAAATGCAGAGCGTTTACTTAATATTTAAAAGAAAGAACAGAGAGAAAGAGAGAGAGAGAAAAGAGAGAGGTACCTTTGAAAGTTTTAAAAAATCAGGTAAAATACAATTTATTCTGACTATTTTTGACACAAATCACCCTGTAATTGCCATTTCTCCAAGGTGTCTCGATTACGAGAGTACGGTGTGGTTGTTTAAGTGCCTGTACATTTGTCTGAAGAAGAGAAAGAGCCATAACATTGTCTATGAAATGTCAAAAAGCCTTTTCTTTAACTATAGAGGGCTTGGACAGGAAATACTTCAACTGGAAAAGAAATGTTAAAAGCTACCCTTCAAGCGACTGGAAAACCTATGATCAAATGTTAAAACCTTAAAAAAAAATCCAGGAGTATCCCGGGCTGGATGACAGATCTTTGTTTAGCAAAGGCTGATCATCATTGATAACCAAAGACAAAGGAACAATGGATGCAATCTACCTGCTCATTAGGAATCAGGATGCTTAAATGAAGAAACTCAAGAACAGGTATCTGATGACGTGTGTTCTCTGGATGCAGGAACCACAGTTACTTACAGAAAATGCCGACGGTGTTTCTCTTTATCACATCTCTAAGTCATCATGTCAGCACTTTGGACGCTGCTGGCTGTCACTGTGTGTGAGAACCTAAGGAGAAGGGGGGGAAAAATGGACATAACTTTCCCTCAGAAAAAAACCATGTGGAAGAATATGCATCGTGTACATGCATAGGCACACAACCTTTCACTTCTTTTTCTCGGTTCACAGGACATAATGAGAATTAATTAGCACATTCCTAAATCATTTGCCCCAATTTCCTCTCTAATGCGTGTATCTATGCATAAGTGAAGATTTTGTAAAGAAAGGAGACAGAAACCAGAAAGCTGAGGTCAGAGACAGAAGCACAGATGTACATATAAATGGATGTTCTGGGATTGTGTCTCTTTGTGATGCAGAATTACAAATGATTTTAATTCAACCCCTTCAACATGAGCTATCCCTTTTTTCTGTTCTAAATACAGTACCTACAAGCCCCCCAAATTCATCTCTTACAGACTTGGAAGATTTAAAAATTTCTCCAAAATGCCACATGTCAGTCAAAAAAGAAAATGATTGGCTTTTAAAATTATAATCTAAAGCACAGTGACGAGAGGGTATGTTTTCATTAAAATTTAACCCCTTTTTAAGCTTTTGTGTCTGGGGCTTTGGGGAACACACTGGGGGCTTTGCCTGCATATCCTTCTGAGAAAAAAGAGTTACAAAACAAAAAGCACAGAATTACAATGAACTGTAGCCTGTGTTAATATAAGGCCAGGTCCTTCAATATGCACCTCAGTACAGGATTTACTGCTCATTGTTTGAAATATACAGAAAAATCAAGAGTCTGTCACTTCCATCTACAAATGTTTAGAAATTAAATCTAATAGGTAAGGATTAATCCATACGTGTTCCTGAACCTTATTTTTTTTAATGGTATCATTTTCATATCCTCTGAGGTGAATCAATTTCTATAAAGTGTAACCTTTTTGTAGTAGGAATAATCATTTTTGCATCATGGTAATATTCAATTAAAACAAATTATTTTAAAAGAGTATTCAACAAAGTAACCCCTAAACATAACAATGTCATACAAAAACAATTGAGGGTTCAAAACATTTTATTGTCCTGTTTCTTTAGTCCAGCATTAAAAAGCATTACCTCGGCAATTACACAAATCTATACATGTGATAAAATTTCACAGAACTGTACAAAACAACAGTGCACATCGAAAAACCAACAGAATCACATAAGGTCTATAGTCTAGTTAAGAGTATTTTGTGAAAGTCAGTTTCTCATTTTTGATAGGTACTATGGTTATGTAAAAGGTTACCATTAGGGGAAGCTGGGTCAAGGGTATGCACTACCTCTCTGCTGTTTTTTACCACTTCTTATGTATCTACAATTATTTCAAAAGAAAAAAAATTACCTCCATACAAGTTTTATAAGTCTGAATTCCCAGACATTATGTTAGAGTTTCACAATGCAAGGAATCAAATAGATTCTCACTAAAATTTAGATCTACAACTTTCAAAGAAATTTCAGAAAGGTTGAAAAATACATCCTTCATACACTACTATGTATAAAATAGATAACTAAAGAGAACTTACTGTATAGCACAGGGAACTCTACTCAGTGTTCTGTGGTGACCTAAATGGGAAGGAAAACTAAAAAAGAGGGGATATATATATACACGTATAACTGATTCACTTTGCTGTACAGCAGAAACTAACACAACATTGTAAAGCAACTATACTCCAATAAGAATTAAACAAAGAATATATCTTTCAATTGACTCAGATTTGAGGAATGCTGGATTAAGTCTTATCATCTTCCAAGTCCTAACCAACAGCAGGTCTCTGGGCTTCCCTGGTGGCGCAGTGGTTGAGAGTCCACCTGCCGATGCAGGGGGCACGGGTTCGTGCCCCGGTCCGGGAAGATCTCACATGCCGCGGAGCGGCTGGGCCCGTGAGCCATGGCTGCTGAGCCTGCGCGTCTGGAGCCTGTGCTCCGCAACGGGAGAGGCCACAACAGTGAGAGGCCCGCGTACCAAAAAAAAAAAAAAAGAGCAGGTCTCTAACTTTCTCTGACCACCTTATAACTTCTTTGCTCCAATCTCTGTCCCTATCCACCTCCCCAGGCAGAAACAATGTCCCTCTCTATTTCAGAGCAGTTGAGGGGTTAAGAGCCTATAGTCAGATTGCTTCTCTGATACTACCTGCTCCACCGGAGTTAAATTGCTTAACCTATCAGAGCCTCTGTTTGCTAATCTGTAAAAGGGGGATAATAACAGTATCTACTGCATAGGGTTGTCGTGAGGTTTACACGAAGCAATGGGTGAAAAGAGCCTGACGTGGAGAAAGCACTACATCAAGGTCAGCGGTGACTTAGGGTAGTGCTTCGTCCACGCTTCTACTGTAGTAAGTGAGTGAAGGATAAGGAACAGGAAACCAGAGCCACACCGAGCTTCCTTTAAATGCTGGCCCCTCCTCTTGTTAACTACAGGATCTACCCTCCCTCCAAGCCACAGCTCCCTTGTCTAAAAAACAGAATAATGATGCAGCACCAGGCACACAGTAAGCATCCAGCACCTGGTGTTTTTGTTAGTTTTGCATCTACTACGTTATAAATATTTCTTCTGACTCTCTGTTTTGCTGCACTATGAGATCCTGACAGGCAAAGGTCAGCTACTCTTCCAGCTTTCTGTCTCCTGCCAGTGTCGCCACAAAGGAGATGCTCCATAAATGTTTGTTAAATTGCAATTTTTAAAAAGCTCAGGACGGAAAAATAAAACTTTAAAACTAACCACTTGAATCACATCACAAAGGACCCCAGGAGTGAAAAAGACATTGACAGGACCACTCTGGTTGCCGGAAACTCTTTCTTTTTATGATAATGGCACCTCTTTTAGGTTTTCAGAAACTGAATTTGTAAAAGTAAGCCTCGAGGAGAGCTGTAAGTTCTGGGTTCCAAAGCAGAGGAGGCATTGGCCAACGATCCTTGCTTTAAACCCTCAGGTCCCAGAGTAGTTAAGTAGGTGCAAGTTACACCTACAGAGGACACCACAAATCAATGGGAATGCCTTCCCTGTCTTTATTAACATACTCCCATGGGCTGTCTTAAGTAATACACTTGAAAGTTTAAGCAATGCCCACAATAATGGCCTGGGATGCTACAGTTTCCTGTAACAACGTTTATTCCTGGGCTCTCACCTCTTCATCACTAGGCAGTCTTGCCATCATCCTGAAGTCATTTAAAGGACTGGAAAATCACCTTCAGGAAATAGTAGGTTTTCTGTCCTAAGTCCTTATGGACTGTGACTTGAGAAACCCTCCTGCAGATAAATCTAACACCCTAATAATTCAATATTTTCCTCCAAAACAAAACCATTAGCGTTTTATTAGAAGAAATATTTCATCTCTTTCTCTCTCTCTATTTAAACACGCCACAGATGTAGCACTCTATGTGGGTTGTTAGAAAGTCAAAGAATATAATTTCTTGATTAATTGCCATACACAGGATCTGAGTTATGCACAATTTTGGTAGTTAACCCCACCACCTCCCATAAGCAGTCTTGCTAAACCTTCCAAATAAGCACATTTCTGATAAATCACTTGCAACTATTTAAATGGATCAGGGTTTATTCCTTGGGATAGATAGATCATGTCATTTTCAAAGTGCAAGAACTACAGGAGAGAAATTCCACAGTCAACCTCTGCTGTGGTACCTTCGTTTCCCTTGCAGCCTTCGGGGAGTCTCAGTTAATATTTCTTAGCTTACTTTTAACTATCTTGTGGTCTCAGAAATGGTTGGTAATTCAGAAATTACATCAGGAGTCTAAAGATAGACTTCAATAAATGCAGCAGTTCTCGATCAGGAAAAGAAAATGCCTGTTGGTTTAAAGACTATTGGGAATCAAAGAGCTATTCTTAGTTGGGCCAGTTAACAGTCGATCCGCCCAAAAGCAAGTTACCTTCTCTCCTCAACCATCCATCTACTTAACTGGGTGCATGAATATAAATCACAGGGATCCCTAGATATTGGTAGAGTGCTCAATTCTGAGCTGTGGATAACTTTTTAGGAACTTTTTTTCCCCACCACAGGGGGAAAAAGAAGTTTTGGGGCACAGTTTCCATATTGGTTACTTCACCAATGGAATGACTGATTTACCCAAGACAACAGGGCTGACAGCAGTCAAAGCAGAGGGAAAAGGTCGGGTCCCAGGTGTATCTGGGGGATGCTCCTTTATGCCACCCGACCTCAAGGAATTACTATGCCACATTTTTATCACACAACCTCCGGCATGAAAATTCTTTGCAGGGGATCCTACATCCCTCAGTTATGCTCTTCTTCTTCCAGTACGAGCATAATGATAAAAAGCATCTCAGTTCAAACAGGATTAGTCAACCAATACATAAACAGCAAGCAACTGGCCCCTCTCACCTTCACGGCCAATACAGACCCTCAGACATCTCCTCCATTTCTCTGAAAATTTATCTTCTTTAACACTGGAAGTATGTTTCCCTAAATCCAAATTTACTTGGGGTTCATCCAGACAACCCTCCCTTCTTTAGTTCAAAAAGTGTACAGGGATACCAGAATCTGGAATGGATGACAGTCAATTAATTGTGACATTCTAGTAAAGAAAAAACACCCACTGGTACTGTCTTCTTGAATCTCACATCCTTGTAAATCAGGGTCAATATATGTTCATTTAAAATAAAGAAAATTATATTCGTTTTAAATATTCTTTTTAGTTTATATTACCTAAATGTCCCATAGTAAGCATGCTCCACTTCTGCAAATAAAAATGTTCTTTAAAATGCATTTGACAAAATTTTATATACATATCAATACCATGTCGAAAATACCATAAGGAAGTCTCCCTGAAGCTCGTGCCAAGTTTTGTTTGCTTTGTTGTTGTTGTTGTTTAGTCTTGTTTTTGCTTTTTAAGTTTCCCTGACCATCCCGGTTTACCTCATTATTAGACTACAAGCCATTCAATAATTGACTACTAAAAAGTGTTTTACCGAATCCATAAAATGAGAATGAAGGGGAAAAAAAGAAAAAAAACATGAACAAAAATGTCCTCTAAGTTTTCCTACACATATCCTATAATTTTCCAGTTGGCTTAACCACTCAACATATTTAAATAACCAACCAACATATTTATTTAACATTCGGCAGATGGACATGATAGAAACATCATGATTTTCAGATGTACTTTTATAACTGCAAGGTTTTCTTCATGCCAGGATCACAACAGGTTCTTAAGGTAAAGCTGCCCCTACCTGCTGTTTCTTTGATGTTAGAACAACTCTCAACCTCAACATGTCCTCTCAGATTAATTTAAAGCAGTGGAAATCAAATCATTCTCTTCAATCTATTTTTTACCCACAGCATAAAAGAGACTATTTTACATGTTAATAGTAATCTGATGTGGTTGTATAAATCTGATATAAATATGATACTCTGTTTGGAAATGATGCTAATTTAGTTTAAAATGGAGATTACATTTCAACTTGTAAAAGAGCAGGATGGAATATTAGCATTCATGGCTGTTATATAATTTCCCTTTACACTACACAAGTGTTACTCAAAATCTTTTCTGAGCCTCTTTGTCCAAAGATTTCCCATTCTTCCTGTAAGAAAAAGGACTTCTCTATTTAACTGTAAGTTAAACAGGTGGTACAGACCCTTGAAAAAAGATTAACAACAACATTATAAATGCATTTTTGAAGAAACATTTAAAGTTACAGTGTAATAAACTGAACAGAATGTCATAAGAATGTCAAACTGGGCACAGTAAAAATAAATGTTATTCCCAAGGAAAATAAAAAGTCTGCATATTTATGTAACATTCAGCAGATGGACGTGATATTAATATAGGGTTTTCAGTTGTACTTTTATAGCTACTAGATTTTCTTGCCTAACTTGGCAACCCGAGGCACCATTTGAGTTTTGGATTTGGACAACACTGCAACAGATGTCCAGACCAATAAAATAAATTCCTTAAGGGCTCTGCTTAATTTGTGTAATTGATCAATTTTGGTTACATAGGCCTCAGCTCACCAGCATGTAACTGCCTTCCACAAAAGCTTTGCAGTGGGGATTTCATTCCATATGCTACTAGGGTTTATGGACCCTCTCTTTGACAATGCTGCAAATAGAACAGGGCCTGGGGTGACACCTGTTGGCAACCAGTGGTGAAAAACAACCACTGATAACAGCGGATGGTTCTGGGGCAGTTTTTCTCAAACTCAGCACCACTGACATTTTGGACCAATTCTTTGTCTGGAGGCTGTCCTGTGCATTGCAGGATATTTAGCAGCAACCCTGGCCTCTCCCACCAGATGAGCCTAAAATGTCTCTAGACAGTGCCCAATGGCCCCAGGGTGACAACACCACCCCAGGTGAGAACTGTTGCTGTAGGGTGGGGGTGGATGCTTCTAGAATGGCTTAAGATTTCTCACACAGTTTTTAAAAACAAAACACAAGACACTCTTCCCTTGCCTTGAAGTCTTTCGATCTAATCATAGTTTTACAGAGTTGTCTGTCGTTGGCCTGATAGAAGGTAACCGTAATACTGTTTCATCACTGCACTTAGGCAGGTGGTAATTAAGACATGGATTTTGAAACCCAACGTGAAATGTTCATCACTCACCTATTAAACTTGCCAGAGTGGCTATGTTAATTATCTCCCCGTATCCCTGATTTAGCATAAGATGGCCTGCAGCCTGTGACAGAAATTAAAGGAAAGACCAGTGGCCTCTTTTGTGACTGCACAAATAACTACATGATAATAAATTAGTTTTCAATTTTCAGAAGACGTTACATGGTTAAAAAAAAAAAGGAGCAAGTATGATACACAAACTTGAGAGAAGATGGCTGATCAGCACCCACTTTGAGTCTTCTTTTTAAATTTGCTTCCAATCAATGCAAATAGGAAATTGAAGCAAACTGCACGATTATTTACCTGGCTGGGTACATTACTGAATATAATAATAATAATGAGAAGATGATGTCAGTTTATATTTTATATTGGGTATTACAGCAATAAAAGCCTGCTCATCTGACGTTTTCAGAGGTGGAGAAAAATTTGACACATACACACGGTACCCACAGCACACATCCAGACACTCACACAAAAGATTTCTGCAGTCAGACTGACCTGAAGGATTCATACTAATATCAGAAAAAAAATATGCAAAGTGGAACAACTTATTTAACGGTAGAGAAGTACCATGACTTCCTGGCATGTTCTGTGCCTTTCTTACATCTGCTCCTGCCTCTAACAGCTTTCTTCCTCTGGCTGACAAAACACAAATAAGAATGTACAGGAAGCAGAGCCCCACTCTGATGTACAATAATACTTGGCTAATTAGAAGAATTCTCCCGCTCATTATGTTAGGCAGTAGGAAGTAAGAAACTACATGAAAGCATGACACTTGCTAAGCCCTAGGACGGTGTCACAGCTGAACAGGCATCACTTTCTTCTGTTTCTTTATAGATTTGGTTGGATTGCAAGTTTATTCCTTTAAAATCAGGGTTTTGACTTTCAGAGGGAATGATTCCTTGAACACTGCACCATCTTCTGGCCAAACGCTGAACTACAAGTTCTTAATTAAAGTGTGAGGTCCCAATTTCCTAAGAATGTCTGCTGAATGAGAACCCGGTATACTTTATTATTCCTATTTTCAGCACAACAGATCGAAGAGAAACAGGAAACATCCTCCTTCTACTTAAATGAAAAGAACTCTGTTTTAAGACAGTTTTGTGCTTCACAGTCTTCAACAATTTTTGATCCCACGAATACTCATGGGATACTCATTGGCGTTTAGAATACGCTGATTGGGGCCCAAAGAGGTGTGCAACATGGTTCTGGCCCTCTGAAAGCTCTGAAAGCTCATTTTACAGTTCTTTATTGTATAGTCACACAATAAAGGACTGTAAAATGGGTGAATTCTGAAGAAGCCGAACAAGAAGGGCAAGAGGAATTAGAGGGGAAATCTGAAGACTGACCTTGGTGGAAAAGATCTGCTATAGACAGTGGTCCTTGAGTCACGATGAAGAATGATGATGTAGCCACTAGTGATGTTCAAAATATGCCAGGCACTGAGCTAAGTTCTTACAAACACTACCTTAATTAATCCTCAAAACAACTTCATCTTGCTGACGAGCGTCCCACCCATGGGGTAGAAGGGGTTAAGACTCAAACTCGGGTCAGCCCGGTTCCGCAGCCCACCCTCTGAACCACCTTGCTGTGCCATCTCCCATGACAAGGATGAGAGGCCCAGAAAGGATGGCAGAGGGGTCTCTGGAGGAATGAGATGAGCTCAGCAAAAGGGCAGGGGAGGGATGTGCAGCTGCAGCTCTAGAATTTCCCTCTAGAAGGGACTTAGGATGGAAATCTTTCTGGAGGGAAGGGATAGCTCTGAGACGTACCTGTTTGAAGCTGTGTTCACGGAGGAGGCATACAGATACCTCCCAGAGAAAGTAAGAGGAGGTGGTGGGAATCAGGGGAAGGACTGACCTCCAGGACACCCACAGCTGCTGCCACCGAGAGCACGGGCTGCATACTCAAAGGAGAACAAGGAAACCAGCGGGAGTAAACAGCTACGTGGTTCAGAAGGCAACCAGAGGAAACTGGATTTGAAAAGCAGGTTGGAAAAAGACAACCATGTCCAGAAAGTTAACAAGACTATCAGGGTTCCAAAGGAAAGAAGAGTAAGCAGCAGATTCATTCACTCATGTAATCATTCATTCATTCACCAAAATGACTGGGCTCAAGGGCAAAGGATTTGGGGAGGTGGGAAGAGCAAGTGAGGATTTTGCCAGTTAGGGGACGCTTGTGCATATGCAAGGCAGAAGAAAGAAAGTCTAGAGAGAGTGACAGGAGATGCTGGAGAAATAAGACACAGTGGAGGTAGTAAAGTGGGGAGGAATGTGGTAACGGGCAGAGGCTGAGGGCGCCAGTCTCCAGAAAGGTTCCTTTCAAAGATACGTAGGTAATTCAGTCATAACCTAAACAGGGACTGCAAACGCAGTTTTGAGGCAGGTAGTAAACACACACAGTGGGCCAGCCAGGTGAAATTAACAGGGAGTGGTGGATGGAGGAAACCTGGAGACACTGTGCCCCGTCTAAAAGGGACAGCTGAGCCACAGCTCAGGCTGCTGCCATGCTGAAACCAGAACTCAGAATTGCCAGATGCTCTGATATTTCAAGACAAGCTAAAAAGATGGATTTCTATATGCAGACTCTCAATGTGTATGTTGTTAGAAATTTTAAAGAATTTTAAAACACTATGCGGGCCAAACAAAACACATCTGCAGTGCAGGTGGGGCCTGAGGGTTGCCAGTTCAGAACCCCTGGCTTGGAAGAAAGATGTGGCTTACCGAAGGTTACGGAAAGGAAAGAGGGAACGCCACATCCTAAAGTCCTGTCCTCTGCAGCGACTTGACATCCGTCCTTCTTTCTGACCCACCTCCATCATCATCATCCCCAGTGGAAGCTCTCATGACTTCCAATCCAGACTTCTGAGATAATCGCCCACCTCCACTTGCTCCGTGTTCCTCTTATGCTACACCTGTCACTGGACTCATCTTTCTAAAATATAGTTGTTTTCTGCCACCCACTTCAGCCTCAGCCTAGAAACTTGAAATGACTTTCCTCACTGCTTATTAAAATAAGAACAACTTGGGTTTCTCTGGTGGCTCAGTGGTTGGGAGTCCGCCTGCCGATGCAGGGGACACGGGTTCGTGCCTTGGTCCGGGAAGATCTCACATGCCGTGGAGCAGCTGGGCCCGTGAGCCATGGCCACTGAGCCTGCGCGTCTGGAGCCTGTGCTCCACAACGGGAGAGGCCACAACAGTGAGAGGCCCGCGTACCGCAAAAAAATAAAAATAAAAATAAAAAAATAAAATAAAATAAGAACAACTTCAGTTCACCTGCATCCATTACTCTTCATGATAAAGTATCATTATGCCTTCACAATAGCCCAACATTTCTTTCCAGCTGAAATGCCCTTCCAAATCTGTACATATCCTAAGCTTTTGCCAGTAAGAACTACCCAATTTCCCAAACGCAGCCTAAGTTTCCATATATGTAGATCAGAGTTTTTCAGTGTCAGAACTATTGACATTTGGGGCTGGAAAATTCTTTTCTGGGGGGGAGTGGGGTCCTGTGCATCGTGGAACATGTAGTAGCATCCGTGGCTTCTATGGACTGGATATTAGTATCTCCTCCCCGAGTTATGACCACCCAATAGGACAAGATGGAAACAACGAAGCCCTCATAATATTCTCTCAGGAAAACCTTCAAATTAAGTGGAATTCTCTAAATCTTCACCAACAGGTAGCAGAAAAGTTTGCTCAGAAACAGCCAGAGGGGCAGAGGAAGGTTGGCCACTGATTAAAAGTTACTGTGTATGAATTACAGAGTCAGCAAGTCTCTTGACTTTTTCATCTCTTATCAAAGAAAAGAGGGGCTTCCCTGGTGGTGCAGCAGTTAAGAATCTGCCTGCCAATGCAGGGGACACGGGTTCGAGCCCTGGTCCAGGAAGATCCCACATGCTGTGGAGCAAATAAGCCCGTGCGCCACAACTACTGAGCCTGCGCTCTAGAACCCACGAGCCACAACTACTGAAGCCCCTGCGCCTAGAGCCCGTGCTCCACAATAAGAGAAGCAACCACACCACAACAAAGAGTAGTCCCCACTCGCCTCAACTAGAGAAAAGCCCACGTGCAGCAATGAAGACCCAAAAACACCCAATAAATAAATAATAAATTCTTAAAAAAAAAAAGAAAGAAAAGAACACTTCCCCCGGGAGGTTTTGCCTGATTCCCATGCTAGGCCACAATCCCTTGCCCTGGGCTCTCACAGCACCGATGTCCTAATAATCCCTTGTTTAATGTTGGTTTCTCCTCTGGGCTGTACAATCCATGAGGGCACAGACTGTGTGTCACCGTCACAGCTGTATCCCCAGCTCCTAGGACAGTGCCTGGCATGGAGAGGGCACTTACTTCTCTGGCAATGAGTCATAAAACTTACAATAATAGAGTGATTTCCCCTTCATCTAATTCTTAGCAAATCCCAATTCTCTTATTCCTTTCAGATGCAGCTCAAGATAAATGATCTCCATGAAGACATCCTTGACTAATACCAACGGATAATGATCTCTCTTTTCCTATAAATCCATACAGCATTTCACAGGGCTTGTTACTCGTGGTTTTCCACATAGTAGATCTTTCTCACCAATGATATTCAAGATATTCAAGAGAGTCTATATCTTCCAGTTTTTTATTATCACCTTTAACAATAAATACACAGGTGACACATCTAAATACCTGCAGGTGCAACGAATAAATGATTATGTTTTTCACTAAAACAGCTAAAAAGCCCGCCATCACCAAACTGAACCTTAGAAACCAAATTATGAATTTATGATCTCGTCTAAAATGCTTACCTAATGCCTTCTTCCTGTATTTTAAAATAAAATTTCTATTGATTCAAGTTCAATTATTATTTATTCATACCATAAACATGTCACTTTACAAATAATACATACAAAAACCTTCTCGCCAGCACACATTTTTCTCATCCCCCAAGTCTGTGGTCTGGTGGAATGAGTTCTTTGTTAGAAAAAAATAGAGAGCTGTGACTTTAAGCTGGTCAATTAACCTTCCTTGTTTCCTCAATCCATAAAATGGGTACATTAATATCTGCCTACTGGCAAGGGTAGTAATAATTCCTGTAGGCTTAGGGTTTGGAGTCCTACAGACCAGATTCACATCTGTATTCTATCTCATGATAGCTGTGTGCTCTTAGTCATTAGCCAATTTAATGTCTCTGTCTTGGTTTAAATGTAAAATGAGATTAAAAATAAAACCTACCTATTGTGAGATATATATGATAATGTATACAGTTGATAGTAAGTAGCAAGTGCTCAGTGAATGCAGGCCCTCTATTACTAGAGAGAAACGAATAAGACAATGTCATCAGAAAAGAACTTTGGACAAGAATAGTTTCTAGGGATGACCCCATTTGTTGACTATTGGAAAGTTAAATGATAACAAGATCAGTTACGTAATATTCCAAGAATTTTTTTAAAAAATGCTTACTTCTCAGTCTTACGGTCACAAAAGTCAGCCCTGGGTTTTTATGGACTGAGACTCAACCTGGGCCCAGGACAGGCATTATATTTTAAAATGTATAAAATCTGTCATTTTCCCCATTGTTCTTAGAATTTTAAGAGACTGTTGCTTTAAATCTGGTGATTCTGTCCAGCATCTTTTCTGAGTTAGTTGGACTTTTCACTGCACCAAAACTGAGGCAAACTAGAACTTCAGATGCAACGTAAAGTCAAGCAGAAATGCAGCTTCACGATATGGAGTTCAACGTCCATTCAGCTCCATGCTGGTGAGACCCTGTTACATCCCGTCAAATGGGCTGGGGGAACTGGGCTCCTGCACTCAACTCTCTTGCTATCCCTGTGCAGTGCCAGCCTCAACTACCTCCGTTTAGGTCTGTACATCTGCCTTCCTTCATCCACTCTCTTGAGGCTGCATGAAATTCAACTAAATTCAGAGGTTAGATGGCATTTTTCTCAAAAGGAAAAACAAATAAGGAGATATCTTGACCAATTCAGATCCAAAATCATTTTTATATGGATATTCCATTCACTCAACCATACCTTTCAAGTGAAATAGCACATAAATGTCTGAGATTTCCCTTTCACTCTGGCTCTGAGGACCTGGATTTTGTTTGCCCTTGAACAAGATTTTACTCTCAAATTTCCCATCAATAAAGCAGAGATAATGACAGTATTTGCCCACTGCATGGGGGAATTGTAAAATTTAATTAATTAAAATCTTAGATGAAGTGTCCTAGCAACACCAACATTCTGCATTACTTCCTGACCTGGATGTGAATGAGTGTTAATTTCAAAAGACAAATTCTCCAATTTATAGCATGATTGTAGAGTGGAGTTTTACATACATACACACACACACACACACACACACACACACACACATGCTCATCCATATACATATGTATATGCATATGTATAGCTTGGCATTTATACGAATGTGTGATTTCAGCGGCAAATCAGCCAAAGGAAAAATTAGCTACAGTTTTTTCCAAGGGAAATAATTTTCTGTTCATGTTCTGTTATTTTCAAAAGACTCTAATGCTGTTATTTCAAAACTAAATGTCCTCAAACAAGGCAAAGACAATTCTTCGTTGAATTATGCTTGCAGATGCCAAAGTTTCAGTGTTGTGTTAAAGTCCTACAAGAATAATCCAAAATTTTTAAAATGTATATGGAAACATTCTTTTAAAGTGAATTAAAAATATTCCACCCCTTTAGGATCAAATAACCTTAAAAAGAAGATAAATAAACATTCCACGAGAGAGAGGGAAGGAAGGAGGGAAGAGAGAAAAGAAGGGCATGAAGAAATTACTGTCATCGCTTCTCCGCCCCAAGAGAAAGTTACAAATCATCCATAAAGTTTATTCTGCATTTTTGCTTGACTAAAGTTGGGCAGGGTCATTTTGTGACAACAGAATGGAAAGGAAGAGCTCTGATGTAATTGAGTAGGAGTATTAAGAAGCTATGTCTTTTTCTCTTGGCACTCATCTTTGGCTATCACATCCGCAAATTCCTGCCTGCCTTTTTTTGGGACACAAACAGATTAGCTATTTCTTAACAGATAAATGTTTTCTCTGGATGCAGCTACTTTCATAGCTGATTAGTTGACTAAAAGCCATAGTATTTTTAAACTAGCTCGTTTATATAGATAAGGCTTTTTTTTTTTTTCAAGATAGCACCAGTTAACTTTGGCATCAAAATATGGCCTCCTGTCATAGGAAAAGTACGTGTAACTGATAAGGATTGAACACGGCCTAATACTCACAGTGGGAAGAATATACGGCTTAGGGCTGTTTATATTCTAGCATGAATAAGAATCTTTTGTTAATTTCAATAACACTCTATCTTAACACCTAAAGAAGTGTTAGATGTGAGATATAAACATTTTTATTGATGTGCTATGAATTTTAATATTATTTAACTTTATTTTATTAAATTATTTTCTACGTAGGCAGTATATATCCATTAACATTTTTAATGAAGAGAAAGAGAGAGAGACCATATGTAAAACATCAAACAAGTCTTAAAAAAAAGGAAAAGAGGGAAGAGTTCTCTCTAAACATCCAGAAAGGAAACAAAAGTAGAAAATCTGAAAGGCATCATACTTGTTGATGAGCAGATACAGCTTTTAAGAAGCTACCAAATCCTTCCTCCCCATTGTGGAAACCCAGTTTTTATTCATCTTCCTCAGTAATTGAAGGCAGGGAGTTTTGTCTGTTTTGTTTACTACTAGACCCTCACAGTCTAGAACAGTGCCTGACATATAGTAGGTGCTCGAAAAAATCTCTGCTAAATAAACAAAGGAAGAGAGATTGTCAAGGCAGGATATAAAACCTGAGATTGGTAAAAAAGCAATAGGAATTCCAAGGAGCCTTTCATCTGTCACTTTGAGGTTTGCTAAGAAGAAGAAAGAAGAAGGATCAAAACTAACCAGTAAATGAGGCTGTGGATCAGTCTATACAGAACCTGAGAATAAGAAAACAGAAAGTACCCAAAGGATAATTGGAATATTATGCTCCTCTTTCACAAGAGTAAGACTACCTCACTTTCAGCAAAAAAAGAAGTGGAATTGAAGTAGCGAGAAGAAATAAGATGAAACAATTGTCACAGAGTAAGGGGCTCAATAAATATCTCTGAATAAATGAAAGGCCATCCCCCCACATGGGCACTGGCTCAGCACTGGGATGCAAACCATAATGGTCCTCAGAAAGCTCACGGTCCAAAGAGGGGGGAATAACCAGGCAGATTCCAATCCTGATAGAAAAGAAAATAAAAATAGGTAAGAAAGGTGACAAAATTAAAAGGAAAACTGACCCTCCTTTTTCCAACCTAGGACACATTTGGAACTTGGGCAAAATCACATGTGCCTTAGAAAAGACACAATGCATCACAAGAGGTAAGTCCCACAAAAATCCTCTGAAATGCTTGTTAATAAATTTGAGAACTTTCCCATGAGGAGAGAATAACAAAGAGCTAAAAGTCTTCTGGAATGATGAAAGCTCAAGGGAATATGATTGGATTTCAAAATTTTACGAAATAAATGAGATGGACAGGCACTTGTTCAAAAAAGTTCAAGAACTGTGGAATGAGAGACAGCTCACACAGCATTAGATTGGTACATTTACGATAAAGTTTAAAAAATACCATAACCAAACATAGTATAGATTGAAAACATAAGTAGACTGGGACATGTATAGAAAAAGTCATGGATCAAAGACAACTCTTGTAGCCTGAGGTAAAATCTAGACTGTGACCACGGTTTTTTGTTTTTGTTTTTTGTTTATTGAACTCTTTATTAGGGAAACTTCAAACACGTACAAATTTAAATACTTGGGCTTCCCTGGTGGCGCAGTGGTGGAGAGTCCGCCTGCCGATGCAGGGGACACGGGTTCGTGCCCCGGTCCGGGAGGATCCCACATGCCGCGGAGTGGCTGGGCCCGTGAGCCATGGCCACTGAGCCTGCGCGTCCGGAGCCTGTGCTCCGCAACGGGAGAGGCCACGGCAGTGAGAGGCCCGCGTACCGCAAAAAAAAAAAAAAAAAAAGAAAAATTTAAATACGTGTGTATTCATCCATCATGCAGTTTCAATAATTATCAATCCATAGTCAATGTCATTTCATTTTTACCCCTTGTTTCATTTATTTCCACTTCCCCATCCTAACCCCTGGATCATTTTGAAACAAATCTCAAACACTGCATCATGCATCTGTAAAGAGTTCAGTGAATATTTTTAAATATAAGGACAGTTTAAAAAACATAACTATCATACCAACAGCATGCCCCAAAAGTTAACACTAATTCCTCCACATTGTCAAATATCCAGGCAAAGTTCAAAATTCTCTGATATGCAATAGCATTTTTAAAAATTAGGAATTTATTTTCACATCTGAAAATACAGTATAGCACAGGGAACTATGCTCAATGGTTTGTAACAACCTATAAGGGAAAAGAATCTGAAAAAGAATATATACATATGTATATGTATATGAATTACTGTGCTATGATATTGTAAATCAACTATACTTCAATTAAAAATTTAATTTAATTAAAAAAAAAAAAGAGGGCTTCCCTGGTGGCACAGTGGTTGAGAGTCCGCCTGCCGATGCAGGGGACACGGGTTTGTGCCCTGGTCTGTGAAGATCCCGCATGCCACGGAGTGGCTGGGCCCGTGAACCATGGCCGCTGAGCCTGCGCGTCCAGAGCCTGTGCTCCGCAACGGGAGAGGCCACAGCAGTGAGAGGCCTGTGTACCGAAAAAAAAAAAAAGAAAGAAAGAAAATGGCAATATTTCAACCAAATCTAGATTTCTGACTTCTCTCTTAACAAAAATATCTGGCAACTCTGGGTACATATTCCTGAACAGCAACATTGAGCAGAAATGACAGAGCCACTTCCCCTTTTATGCAGGTCTTACACGCTCCAGCTCACCACACTCCTCACCACTCCCTATCATCCTGCCCCCCTGCACACTCCACACATCTACATCACCTGTCTGGCTCTTGGACACAACTGAGTCTACAATCCTAAATCTAAGCTAACAGAAATGCTGGATGATTGGAACCCCTCCTAGAGCTTTCGGGTAAATGATGTCCTAAGTGGTAACCACAGTCATGCTTTAGCTTTACAGGCTTGAAAAAGTCACAGACAGAACAGAAAGAACAACCCAGAAAACAAATGCTCGCATTTTAGGGTCAAACCACGGGCAGAACAAGAGAAGATGCAAAGTCAACAGACAAGGAAGCCAAGAGGGGGAATGGTGGAGTTATGAGGCACAGATTGATTTGATTAGTTCAAGAATTATTTGGAGAACCAAATTATGTGCTGGGCTTTCCTCTCTGCAAGGCATTCCAAGATCCAGAGATGGGTAATGTTGCTTTTAAAGGAGTTACGCCAAGTCCAACACTACATAAAGCCTTCCCTCCTTGCCCATTCATTTGTCAGTTTTGAAATGTGAGAATGCAAGCCCAGTAGGTTAAATTAAGAGTGTAGTCACTGGGGCGACGTATTAATGCTCTTAAAATTGAAACGAAAATTAAAATCTAAAATAAGATCTCTTACACTCACCTATATCTATACGTTGACTCCTTTTCAGAGAGGCTGGAATGCTCAGGACTCAATGTAAGAAAATAAAATGGTGTGTGTTTGACAACCAGATGTTATTCAAAATTAAAAGAGCTTAATTTTAAAACTGGTGCAAGAAAAGACATATAATTTGCTCACTATGCACACAGTAAATTAAAAACTAAAAAGAGGCAATGAGTGTGAAATATTAAATATTTACTTCTCAGGGTATTTTTGTGCACTCTGATATTAATGGGTAATAATAATTACTGTGCCTTATCCAAGACACACCTAGACTGGGAAATTAAATTCCCAGCAAATGGGAGATATATCAGTCGATGCACATGCTTAATTCCCATTATGTTAATACAACCAGAGGAAATGCACCCATGGAAAAAAGAGATCCCCAGAAACTTAATATAATGGGAAATCTGGAAGGGTCTTTTCCCTTGGAAGTAGGGGAATTAATTCCATTTAAATTTCTCAAAATAAATATGCATCCAGGACAGAAAAGCTGAGTACGTAAATGATTTCATAGAAAACAACTCACAAATGACACTTGTCGGTCTCCTTTGTATATTAAAAACTTGAAGATGGAAGTAATGGTAATCATAAAT
This sequence comes from Hyperoodon ampullatus, assembly GCF_949752795.1. Taxonomy (NCBI): domain Eukaryota; kingdom Metazoa; phylum Chordata; class Mammalia; order Artiodactyla; family Ziphiidae; genus Hyperoodon; species Hyperoodon ampullatus. The sequence continues at coordinate 20,964,067 of NC_136923.1, forward strand.
AGTAGATTTTAAATGGTTTTACATGGCAATATAAAAGGTGGCAACCCTAAAAACCTTGAACATGGCTTGCGACCCTAGGAGGAAGCTCAGTCAAGGAACTCATTCATCCATCCGAGACCCCACGTCTTGAATGGGAGATGCCTTGCCCTTCTGTTCTCTTTTCTATTTGTTAATTCTAATTCCCCATTAAAGAGTCTATTTGACCACAGGGATACGAAGCCCAGTAGACATCAGAGCCATGCCTCCACGTCACACATGGAAAAGGTGATCAGCCCCAGAGCAGTGGTTAAGGTAATTCACGAGTCAAGAGGCTGGAGCTCCAGTGCAAGCTCTGCTCTTTAACCACCTGGATGACCTTGATCTTGACCTCAGTATTTATATCCGTAAAGAAGGATGGTAACAATCCCTATCCACCTACTTCACAAAACTGAAAGTCCAAAAGAATGATATGTATGTGTGAAGGTAACTGCAAATTGCAAAGCACTCTACAACCGCGAGGACCATAAGGAATTTAGTGCTGAATATCCTGCTTTTCAGAGCTTTGATTCATTTACTATGAATTTTTTGTCTTTTGGCTTCTTTTCGAGTATTAGAGTCATACACATCAGTATACACAAATGAAAATGAGAGAAGCAGACAGAAGAGGAGATATTATTCATGTTCTCACCACCCCAAAATAATACCCATGAACACTGTACATATATCAATCTCAGCCAGGGTTGTCTCCCCACCCCATGGGACATTTGGCAATTTCTGGAGACATTTTTGGTTATTCCCTGTTCAGAAAGAGGTAGATGAGGGGTGCTACTGGAATCTAGTGAGTAGAGGCCCTGGATGCCACTGAACATCCTACGGTGCACAGCACAGCCCTCTACAATAAAGAATTATTCAACCCCAAATGTCAATGGTGCCAAGAATGAGAAACCCTGATCTAATATACATGCACACATATATATGTGTGTGTAGCATCACATGTGGCATTAATGCCAGAAGGCCATTCTACACTGTCTTTCACCAAATTAAGCTAGGTGGAAGGGCAATCCCAGAATCTCACATTTAACCAATGTTTGCTGCTACAATAACAATATACAGGCAATAAAAGAAATTTAACACAGAAATTATAAAATATTTCTCCACATACATTAAATGGAGGCGGTGTTTATGATAATATAACACCATTTACTCTCCCAACTTGTTCAATAACTGCAGGAAGCTGCTGAAGTGATGAGTGATGAGAGATAGGATGGCTTTTGCTCAAGCAGATTTAGGGGTGAAAAAATATTCTCATGGGTAATATTTTTTTTTTGGTTTTCTTATGAATAAGTAGTTAAAGAAAATAAATAAGTTATCTATTTTAAATTCTCTTTACTAAAAGTAAATATTACTTTTGGCACAGCTAAGAAATCAAAACTCAACCAAAACAAATTGAATAAGTTAATAGAAATGGAAAGATCTCAAATAGGAAAGACGTCCCACAATTTCTTCTTCAAGAACATTGTAGAAAAAGATAGCAGTTAAATGAGCTCATCATCATAATCAAAATCAGAACTACCATCTTTTCTCTTAGTAATATACAGTATACATCTTTATATGTTATGTTTCATATATATGTATATATATACACATATACATGTACAGACATCTGTATATATACATATATATACACAGCACAAAAATACTTCATTGGGTGTTTATAATTTATTTAATCAATACCTCACTGCAAATATTTTATTTCCAATCTTTCTTTAAAGTAAACAATGCTACTCTGAACATCTTCATTGTTAAGTCCTACATACATCTTGAATTATGTTGTTAAATTGGTAGAAGAGGAATTGGAAGTCAAAGTGTAGTTCATATAGTCGTTGCCCTCCAAGAGATTTTTACTGGAAGGCAAAATTCAAGTTCACCTTTACACTTGCTGTTTTACCTTCTCTAACAACCTGATTCTACTCCTGAAAGTCATGCCCACTGCCATTTCTGGTGAGCAGGATTGTTTTCAATGACAGCGATTACTTTATGCACAGGAGATATGCCACAGCCTGTCCAAAACAGCCTATATTAAAGTGACTGCCAGGTTTTGATTCAACCAAGTACTGATCACTGAATTACCATTCACGTAGAAGTTCACAGAGACAGACCCATAGCAAATCTGATTCAGCCATGAGAGGAGCCCTAATTAGCAGCTTGTCATTCCTTCAAACTAACCTCCTAACTTCATCCAACTGTCTATGTGTCAATTCAATTTACGTAAGTAATTAATTTGTTAAATGTTGTCCCAAAGCACCACGTTCAGGCCTCCTCTTTCTGATGGGTTCTCAGCAAACACTCATGGAGACGGACATTATTTGAAGTTTCTGACCTTTCTTTTGTTGTCCCTATTGTCAAGAATTTGGTCTTTATTTTTCTTGTGAGAACTGCTCAGCTGAACTAGAAGATATTGGAAGTGGTTTGGCCAACCTGATCCAAGATACATGAGGGTCCCAACAGGGGAAAATTCAGAAATAACTACACTGTGGGTTTCTTTGTTTGTTTGTTTTGTGGTGTGTGGGCCTCTCACTGTTGTGGCCTCTCCCGTTGCGGAGCACAGGCTCCAGATGCGCAGGCTCAGCGGCCATGGCTCACGGGCCCAGCCGCTCCGCGGCATGTGGGATCTTCCCAGACCGGGGCAAGAATCCATGTCCCCTGCATCGGCAGGCAGACTCTCAACCACTGTGCCACCAGGGAAGCCCTACACTGTGTTTTTTAAAAGTCATTACAGCAGACTATGTTTGTGCCTGGGCATATATGCCATTTATACAAAATATTTCTAATCAAGTGAAAAGGGTTCCTCAAATGTGAAAAGCACCCCATAGTTCAATAATCTGGACCATGATATCACAGTGCTGCAGTTCTTCTCTCTGGCCACTAGGGTGTCATTTTTCTGCTCCAAATGGGAATTGGCTAGATGGGGCCTCTAGCCTATAATACCTCCCTCCAAGTGTGAATTTATTCTTTCCCGCCTTGCTAGCAGTTTTTACTTTTCCAGCTTGTCACGTAGAATCTTGCAAGTCTCCCTGGAAGGTGACTCATATTTAAATATGAATGGGGCAGCTGGCTTCTGTTATCTTAAAGGGTTACATTATGTCATTGCACATTTTCAGCTGGGGTAAAAACAAACTGTGCTCTTTCCACGTATCATTCCAGTAATATATATTTGTATAAGATCACAGGGACTTATAAGCTGTCTGAAATTTTTCCAGCTCTAAAAATTAAGACCAAGGTACTAGGTTTCTTAAGAATTCAGCAACAACAGCTAAAAACATCTGTTTATTACTCGTCGTGCTGTTTAGGATTATTTCTTAAAAGAAAATGATGATGATGATGATGACGATGACAACTATGATATCGACAAGAACAATGGTAACAAAGGTTAACCTGTGTTGACATTCACCGCACACCTGGTGCTGTGCCAACAGATTTCCCTGTGGTCTTCACTACACTCCAAAGAAAGAGATACTCTGAGTGTTCCCAACTTTCAGATAACGACTCTAAGGGCTTAATGGGAAAAGGTCAAAGAGTTAGAAAATGGAAGAGACAGGCTGTGAAAGTAGCCAATTTTAACTCCAAAGCTTGTCCTCTTAACCACTATGATATGCATTCATCCACATGTCTTAGTAAATAATTTTCTAAGGTTCTGGTAAGCAAATCTTAAATTTTCCTCAGGATATACATCCTCCAGGAAACCTTTCCCGGCCACCCAAGGCTAGATGGGATGTCCTGAACTCTCCTACCACATGCACAAGGCCTCTATGAGACCAGGCAGCACAACTGTGTTTACCAACCTGTCACTCCTGCCCCCACAACGGAGTGAAAAGTCCTTGGGGACACCAACTTCATCTCTTCTAAGGGCACCCAGTACTGGTAGGCCCTTGGTAGGTGTTTGATCAAAGAATGAGCATATCAGCAAATGAATTCTACCTCCTTTATCACAGAGCAGCCAAGTGGAATTTCAGCCCTACATTCCTCTTCGATTTTCCAATCATCCTCCATGAAATTTATCTCACTGGGAAGTTATCCCCAAACCTGCTTCCTTCCAAAGAATGGCAGGCACTGGGGTTGGACTACCTGGGTTAGAAATCTGGCCCATCACTCCCTTGATGTAGAGCTAAGGTTTAACCCTCTTGGGTCTGTTTCCTTAGCAGTGAAATGGGTTCTAAAACAGCACCTAATCTACACGGAGGTGGATTAAACATCATAACACAGGTACTGTGATTAGAATAGTGACCGACACAGAGCAAAAACTTAGTATACGTGAAGTACAGTAGTAACAGCAATAGTATTAATAGCTGTAGTTGTAGGTATAGGAGCACTAGTATTAGCAGGAAAAGTACTCCCTGAAAAACTGAGCATGAGGAATCAAGGAGGAAAGATGAGGACACAGCCTCATTTTTTTTTCTTTTTTTTTTTTTTTGCGGTACGCGGGCCTCTCACTGCTGTGGCCTCTCCCATTGCGGAGCACAGGCCCCGGACGCGCAGGCCCAGCGGCCATGGCTCACGGGCCAGCCGCTCCGCGGCATGTGGGATCTTCCCGGACTGGGGCACGAACCCGTGTCCCCTGCATCGGCAGGCGGACTCTCAACCACTGCGCCACCAGGGTAGCCCGAGCCTCACTTTTTTAGAGTTTATATGCTATGTGGTGCTTTCCCTGTAAAGGACATAGCTATCTCATCAAAAACGTATCTTCTTTAAACATTCCCCCAAACCAGTTACAAAATAATAATTCTTATGTGCCGACTATGTTAAACATGTATGTGCATTACGTAATTTAATCTCCATAACAACGTTTCAAGGTAAGTCCTGTTAACCTCAGTTACTGATGAGGAAGTAAAGATTCAGAGAAGTAACAGTCATCTGCCCAGAACCACACAGCTGGTAAGTTATGGCACCAGGAACATGAGTCTGAATTTCTTTATTTACTTGATGGCCTGTCCCTTCCACTAGACTGAAAGCACTGCGGGGCAACAGACCACAACTTCCGTTCATTGTTCTATTCACAGTCCATTGCATAACAGCAATAGGGCATTTTGGAATGTGTGAAACAACAAAATGAATGAATAAATGGATGGATAAATCCAGAGCCTAAACTCTTAACCAAAGTGTGCCTCTTAGTTATCTGAGATGAATGACATTTTTGTGTAACACATTACTAGCAAAATTAGAGGCTGGCTCAGAAATTTTATAATAATGATAATAATAATAATAATGCTTATTGAGTACCTACTATATTCATTGTTCCTTTGCTAAAGGCCTTATAAAGGTCTTGCTAATCCTTCCAGCAATCCACAAGGTAGATATTATTATCTCTATTTTACCAATACTTGGTCACCCAGTTATGCAGGAATTTAAAGCAGGTCTTTTCCTGAAGCCCAAGCCTTTCCACTTTGGGATCTCAACTCTGAAACAGGAACAAAGACAGGTGTGTGCTCTGTTTACTCTCAAAGAGACACACGAGACTCATGCCAGCCAAACCCCAGTAGTTAAAAGAAGCTTCGTAACTCCATTGACTGTGCCCAAGAAGGATCGTCCATGATGCCAGATCACCCTACATGGCCTGTGTGTGCTGAACTTTATTTTGTCCCCTACTAGTATATTTCACAGGGTTGAAGGCACACTCAGAGTTATGGACCTTCTGCTGTCTGCGTCCTTCAGGGAACAGGTATACAGATTTGTACTTTGACTTTTGACCACTAGCAGTGACTTTATTCCAGCAGCTGATGCTTACTTTTAAGTTCCTGTAGCCTCATGCCTCTGCCATATGTTACACCAAGCAATGGATTTGCTTATACATATCAATAAATTCCTGCAAAACCTTTCCATTTCTCTGCTACTGACCAAACGTGAAGTGCCTTCTCCCTTCTGCTACATGCTCCAAATAATACCATCTGATGAGTAAAGGCAAGAATCAATGAATCCATTCATTCATTTTCTTAACAACTACTCACTGAGTGCCTACTGTGCATCATGCATGGTCATTTTTGTAAAAAGCCAAAGGAGGCACCAAATAAAATCAATGGCAATGATTGCTATTGCTGTTGACTCTCTTCATCCTTCTTCTGCATATTGACAGAATAATGGTCCCCCAAAGATGTCTACATCCAAATCCTCAGAACCTGTGAATGTATTACCTAACCTGAGAAAAGGGACTTTGCAGATGTGAATCACCTTGAGGTGGGGTATGAGCTTGAATCATCTGGATGAGCCCAACCTAGTCACATGAGTCAACAGAGCCCTTTCCTGCTAAGGTGACAGGCAGAGGAAGATGTGACTATGGAAGAAAAGTCAGAGGGATGCAACATGGCTGGCTTTGATGATGGAAGAAGGGACCATGAGTCAAGGAAGGCCAGCAAGCGGCCCCTAGAAGCTGGAATAGCCAAGGAAACAAATGACCAGCTGCAGCCTCCAGAAAGGAATGCAGCCCTGTCAACACCTTCATTGTAGCTCAGTGAGACCTCGAATGGTAACATAATAAATTTATATTGTCTGTATGTGATACTCTGTTACAAAAGCAATAGGAAACTGATACACACAGCAACCGAAAAAGAAACAGCTCTCCTAGGCTTCCAAATAGCAGGGAAACCTGTACAGCATAGGGAGCTCAGTTCAGTGCTCTGTGATGACCTAGACGGGTGGGACGGAGGGTGAGGTGGGGGGAGGGAGGTCCAATAGGGAGGGGATATATGTATACAGAAACTAACACAACATTGTAAAGCAATTATACTCCAATAAAAAATTTTTTTAAAGTATATCAAGGGTAAATATCAACTTTTGTGCCTAAAAGCTGTAAAGTACAAGAATGTAATGAATAATAAAATAAATATTAGCACTGGATATGCTTGACACCAGCTGCAAAAATTCCTATTGCACGTATCACATTGCAAATCTTCCAAAATCAATACGCAACATTAGTGGATTAAAATGTGCTCTCTCACCAATTGGGTTAGATGGTCATTCCTTATACCCAGTCAGCAGAACTCCAAACTGCTCACCAAAAAGATATGCAGCAATCACTTGATTTTCATTTTTTCACTTCAAATATTTTCATTGGTCACATTCACCTGTAAATCTGTTCTTCCCCCCCCCCCCCGCAAAAAAATGTGTTTTCCACTCAGATCATTTCATCCACTAGGAGAGGAAAGGAAAAAAGGATTGGAGCTGTGCCAAAGAAGAAAAAAAGTTAATTTTCTTGCCAGTGGAGAATCTTGTTAAAATGAAACATCTTTCCCATGAAATGTATGCTAACACAACACAACATAATACTAATAAAGCCTTTTCATAATATTTTTCCTAAAGATTACTGGCATTTTAAAAATTGCCTTTTCTATCGCCCCCAAGTGATGCTTAAAAAGATACATCACTTCTGAACAAGTGTTACTTTTTCCTTGCATTTCTGGTTAACTTACATATGCTTTTGTGAAGTTATCTTTAGTCAAAAAAACTTACCAAAAGAAAAGATCCTTTATAGCTAAAAGGAATAATTTGTAAGATTTAAAGAAGGGCTAATAAAGCCCCACGTTTTCCCAAGATAACACACATGCATGGCAGACCCATACTTGTGCGTAACAACCGGGGAAAAAAAGGACTTGTGTTTAACATTTCACAAACAATATATTCATTTTATGTGTATTTAATACCTGTAATTTTAAACGCAGGCTTCTAAATATTCACTAGTCACTTCATAATGAAAACTGAATGCATCATGCTTTTAGATCTTGGAGGCGGAGGGATGTATAAATTTTTAAGGAAATATGTATCTGCTTTTTCCTCCCTCAAGAAAAAGGAGGGTGGATAAAGAAAGCGTTGATGGTGTCAGGGTGTTGAACCGCTGGTGAGCAGGTGTGTGCTGTTGAAGGGGCCTCTGGTGAATTGAAAGCTTTTAAAAGAGATTGATTCTCTTGCTTAACTAGTTATTTCAAACATGCTTTTAAAGGTATTAATTACTTTACGGAAAAGAGTCTCCATTTGCTTCTAAATTGTTTCTTTGGGTGATTCTTTGCTGGCAAAAATGTCTGGGGTAGAAGTTAACAATCTGTCACCATAATTTTCAGTATAACATTTAAATGTTATACTGAAAATTATAGAAAATATATTTGTGTCATTCAAATTATATGTAAAATATATTTATAATATATTCAAAATATATTTTAAATTTTATAAAATATTTAAAATTATTTGTTTTATATGAAAAATTATAGATTTATATGTAAAACAATTACATGTATTATTCTATACATACATAAATATATGTAAATGCTAGGTGGAACATCTCTTAAAAGAACTTCGGTTTTTGTTTTATTCATACATGGATGCATATTCTACAGAAGTCTATGAAAACGTCTACTACTTAGTTTATCTTGCAGAATTCTGTAAATTAAAATAAGACATTTATCGGCATCTTCACTACCTTCAGTACCTGTCCCCAGCGCTACAAGGTTGTTTATTCAATGATTTTTCCGTTTAATCTGCTGAAGGTATTTAAATCTGCTTCAAAACAGCATCTTTGGCCCCAAATATTTTTAAATACATCGAATCTAGTACCACAAGGGTAGACACCACTGTAATTAAGTCCTCAGGAGGTTAAGCATGATTCCATACCTCCTTGTGACTTAACTCAGGTTTTAGCAGCCTGGGGCATCCAGGTTCGCCTGAAAAATATTTTTGCAGCCCCTCAGGTACATTATATTCTCTAAGTGCAAAAGGAACACTTCCCAGTGACAAGAGGGTAGAAATATATTCCCTATGCCACGATTTCTATACCTTTTTCCACGTAAACATTTTTTTTTTTTTGCGGTACGCGGGCCTCTCACTGCTGCGGGCTCTCCCGTTGCGGAGCACAGGCTCCGGACGCGCAGGCTCAGCGGCCACGGCCCACGGGCCCAGCCGCTCCGCGGCATAGCGGGATCCTCCCGAACCAGGGCACGAACCCGCGTCCCCCGCATCGACAGGCGGACTCCCAACCACTGCGCCGCCAGGGAAGCCCCAGGTAAATATTTTGAAACCAAAAAAGAATACTAAAGAAAGTAACCCTATCAATTGCGTTCACTCCTCTTAGATTTTTAATAATACTAACAGAAATTCACCATCACCTATCCAGAGTCTGAAAAGCTTCACTGCTAATGTGAAATACATAGATAAGTGAAACACGGAAGGAAAAAAATCGACATGAAAAATGCATATTTCATTGGCCCAAAATACATTTCAAGACACTGAATGAATATCTAATTGTTAAAACCAACACAAAAGACTGAAGCCTTCCTCTCAATGTTCCCAACAGGATAATGCAGTGTAACAGTTTATAAACACAAGCCAGGAATTAAAATTTAAAACTACCCCAGGTCAGAAATGAGACCACTTTATAATTAGAGAAAAAATTACTGGTCCCCAGTGGAGATTAAGAAGGAGATGGTTTCTGAAAATGTACATAAGAGCGACAAAAATAAACAACTTCCACAGTCTGGTGGCACAATTCTGTTCCCTTGTGATGGAAACACAAAAAGGAGTCTCTAACAAGCTCCAAAAATATGTGGATGTGTATTTTAAGGAAAATTTAGCTTTCCAGACAACTATGTTTTTCTGCTGGAAATAATGAACTAACATAAAAATGATACAAGGGTGTGTGTTAAAAGGACATTTAAGTGAAACAGGTTGAAGGGCTTCATAAATTTACCAAAGATTAAACTAAAGCTGGATGTGTAAGAGGTAGTGATAAAACAGTTTGGGGCGGCTCCTTCTTTTTTTTTTTTTTTTTTTTTTTTTTTTTTTTTTTTTTTTGTGGTATGCGGGCCTCTCACTGTTGTGGCCTCTCCCGTTGCGGAGCACAGGCTCCGGACGCGCAGGCTCAGCAGCCATGGCTCACGGGCCCAGCCGCTCCGCGGCATATGGGATCCTCCCAGACCGGGGCACGAACCCGTATCCCCTGCATCGGCAGGCGGACTCTCAACCACTGCGCCACCAGGGAGGCCCGCGGCTCCTTCTTGAAGCAAAGATGGTTTGGGCTTTAGCAGGAGCCAGGCTTGCATAGCTAATCAGTGGCATGACCAGCCCAGGCTCCAAAGTAGGAGTCCCGGTCAGCCCCTTGCAATCCATATACGCTCAAAACTCGTTACGTTGGATATGCCTTGTTCTTGACCTAAACGCAATAGAAATTCTTCCTTGGGGTGCATGATATACATGAAAAAGTACAACTTCTTTTTAAAACACCATTAGAATATTTCATTGTGTGTGGACATACACTCTTGTTACTCCTAAATGCTATTCTATTGAGTACAGTTTATATTCACTGGCAAAGCGAAATCTCCAGGGAAGCCAGAGAGGGGAATGCAATTTCTGGTAATAACAGCTCACAACAGTGAATACTATCCACTTATCCCCACAATTTCCAGCTATTTTGGACTCCTTTCTGAATTAACCTTTCATATCAAAAGGAGCAATTCTGCACACAAGAGACTCGGGTACAATTTCATGCATAATTTATTCACTCAGTTCAACATTAAACGCACAGTCCTTGACTTTGTCAAGGTGGATTCTGTTGGCAGACTTCACAAGCAGCAAAACAGGAGAAATGAGATCTACAACTCAACCTCTTCACCTATGCTGTCTGGTGAGAGATGGGGGGTGGGGACACGGGAAAGAGAAAAAGAAGGCAAGACTGTAACAGGACGCGTTGTCATCTGGAGAATCACTGGCCAGCACACAGTATTTTCACATCAGTCAACTCTCAAAGGTTTTGTTTTTTTTTTTAAGTCCAGAAAAACTGAAACAAGTTTGAATTCTATTTCACCCACAGAAGTCTAGGGCAATTTGTTACCTTCCTGACAATTCTACCATTCAAGGGAAACAATACTTTTATCCTGAGTTGCTTAGTAGGCCTGTTGGAAGAAATGACTCAAATCTGTTATTCAAACAGACCCACACATTAGCTTGAGGTCATATTAGGAGGGCTCGTTTTAGAAATTTAAATAACACAGACTTTCCAATGAGATCCCAGATCCCAGATGTGCACGCCCAAATTGGCCTTCAAGAACGCAGACATTCGTTTTCTCTCTTAAACTACCCATTTGAACCCTTACGTGAGGGACGCGTGCAACCAGTTGTAAAAACCGAACCCTGATCCTCCATGAAACTGTTCCTTGGCCTTTTTAGTGTCAGCTGACGCTGAGTAGACACAACATTCATTTGCTCTCCTTGAAAAGGCCCCTTCATTCAGAGCCATTCAAGCCACACACCTGCATCCAACTACTGTCCGGATTAAAACCCACAGGCTGCTCTAGTTCCCAGTCTCACGGACGACAAACTATTTTGTTCATCCTGTAACAGAGGGTTTTTCCCTGTCAATGATTACTGTATTAGGACTTAATACATACCGGCAACTTTGCTATCATTATTGAATTTATTCCAACGAACGTCACCACGAGATGGTGTTTTATTAACATCCAGGAGTTGCAGATACAGAAACTGAGGCTCAGAGATTCCGATCACTATGCGAACCACCTCCCCTGCAGGCCTCCCTTTGCCTCAAAAGGCAAACTGTGAAGCTAAAGCAATGATTGAATTTTAACACTGAAACAAACTAAGCGATTTCCCCAAAATACACTAGACGAAGCGAACTGCTCCCTAACTTCAGCACTTGCCCTTTAAAATGTGACGTCCCGGCAGCCAAGGCCCACTTTCCAAACCTGTGGATAATACGAGGCCTAGGAGTATACAACGAGACGCCCTTGGAAACTCCACAGAACGCTGGAAATTTTCACGCAGGACACTTGGCAAAAGTCTTTAAATTTCAACGTTCTTAGCCAGCTTCCCCCACAGGCTACTTTGAAGAAGCGCAAAGCACATAAATTGGAGCCTTACCAAAACTGAGCCCTACTTTTCTAATTTACCTTTAAGTTTATTGCGAGACCATGAAAATTAAATACCTCTGGTACCGTCAAAGTAGCTCGCTGAGAGTTTAGCCGTGTTTCTCGGTTACCATTCAGCAGCCTTTTTATTGCCTCGAGATAGTTTCTGAATTGGAACCAAATCACTGAAATCTGTAAAAATTCAGAGGTGCGGCAGGTTTTCTGTTTATGACCTTTTCCACCCGAGATGTTCGTGGATTCACGTCCCGCTGAGAAGCTTAGAAGCGCCATTTTGCCCTGGATTCCACTGACCCGCCTCCCGAAGCCACCCGTGCATTTGAGATGATTGGCAGGTGGGTGGGAATAGGCGGAGCCACGCCCAACGCTTTCCGCCCAACGCTTTCCACCCAACGTGCGAACGCAGCGGCTGGAGTTCCGGGTATTCCCACCGCTCATCACCGTTGCTGCGCGTACCCAAGGGAATGTAATTTCCCTGTAATCTCAGATCCCTGGAACAGGACCTCATGCTTCCACGACAGCCAAGCCTCAAAGCTTCTAGAATTCAATTTATGAGAAGCCACACAGAGCTTTATCTCCTGATAGACACTCAGAAGAATGTCCGCTCCTTTGCTTCCCAGGCTGGTGACCTGAGGCACGTGTCTTAACCCTTCTGCACCTCAGTTTCCACATTAGGAAACCACTGGAATAATAGCTACTTTAGAGAACTGCTGTAGGAACTTAACCTGAAAATGATTTTAAGTTGCTTAACCCACTGCTTGGCACAAAAGTGTTCAGTGTTCAGTGTTCATGGGTGAGATTTATTTGCTCTCCATGCATGATATCAATTTTAATTTTAACCTTCACAACACATCGGGGAGGTAGTTGTTGTAATATCTGTCATACGCCTGTGGAATCAAAAGCCAGGAACTTGTGTCAGTCAGTGTTGCTCAGCGGGTAAGTGGGGAGCTGGAATGTGACCATGTAGCTCTTTGACTTCAAGGCCCCAAAAGCTGAAATCACCATACTATGGTGCCACATTAATAAATGTTGCTAAAAGGAGCTTTGCAAGAACTGACAAAGTACCAAGGAGGGATTTATAAAGGGCCATAAATTTAACTTGCAACTAAATAAATGTAATTCACTACTCTTTATTCTTGCATCATTTTTTGAAGCACCCCATAAAAGGGATGTCCAAAATCAGGCTCCTGGAAGGAGGCTGGTGCTTCACCAAGATCCCCTTTCTCACCTGGTGCATGTGGCCACCAGCTGCTGGGAGGTCCACTGCAAAGGGCTATTTTGTGACCTCTGCAAAAGAATCGCCTTTGGCAGATGGAAGTCACTTCCCCTGAGACAGAGACTTCCAGGAGGTGTTTTAGTCAGGATTCTCTGGAGAAGTAGAACAAATAGAATGTGTGTATGGAAGAATTTTTTTTTTTTTTTTTTGCGGTACGCGGGCCTCTCACTGTTGTGGCGTCTCCCGTTGCGGAGCACAGGCTCTGGACGCGCAGGCCCAGCGGCCAAGGCTCACAGGCCCAGCTGCTCCACGGCATGTGGGATCTTCCCGGACCGGGGCACAAATCCCTGTCTCAGGCTTTGCTTCTGGGGAAACCATGCCAAGACAATCCCTATTAGCCCCTGATTAGCCCCTGAATCACTCCACACTTTTTCAGTTTTACTCAACTCCTCTGCTTGTGTTTGTCTCACTCCACGTGTTCTCCTATTATGAATTGCACTATTCTGACTCCACCTTCACCTGTCTGTTTGACAAATTGCCCCTACTCACTGAACCCCTTCACAAAATCTTCATTTCACTGTGGGGCCCCATGAATCCAAACTGAAAACCAGGGCTTAAGGAAACTTCGTTTACTTATAAATTTCCATCACAGGTTTTTGGCATGTATTGGAACTGCATTCATAATGAATGACAGTTACCTGGACCTTCGTTCTACAGCTGTATTTGAGGTCCAGGATGCCAGAAGCCCTTTTGGTATAAACTACCTTATGCTAAGATCCCTAAGAAGTTTATAAACTCCCCTTGATTGAGGTTAACAAGAAATTACCACAGATAAGAAACTTACCATATATCCATGATATATTGCCACTCAATAGCAAATTGGATTAGTATTTTAAACTGGCTAACTCATATCCTCTGACCTTTTTTCTCAACTGTAATAACCCTCAATACAGAGTGCCAGGTTAATATAATCAAACATCTTAATATGATAGTCAAATCCCTCCATGCTTTGAGCTCCACAACTTTATTAACTTTACCTGACAAACCATCCTTCCACATCAAGATGGTGTCTTAGTCTGTTTGGGCTGCTGTAACAAAAATAATATAGATTGGGTGGCTTAAACATCATTTATTTCTTGCAGTTCTGGAGCTGGGAATTCCGAGATCAAGGCACCAACTGATTCAGTGACTAGTGAGGACCAGTTTCTGGTTCCTAGGCAGCTATCTCCTCACTGTGTCTTCACATGGTGGAGGGGCTAGAGAGCTCTCTGGGGCACTAATAAGGGCACTAATACCCTTCACAAGAGCTCCAACCACATGACCTAATCATCTCCCAAAGACCCCACTTTCAAATACCATCACATTGGGGCTTAGTTTTCAACATATACAAGCATCATCAACCACCTGACCTAGCTAAAAAGCAGGGTGAAAACTTCAACTTCATCCTCTCCTTCAGCCTCCATGGAGTCACCAAGTCCTCTGAGTGAAGTGCTCTCACGTCCCCTCTTGTTCATTCACATCAGAGTCTCCCTTATTCAACCTCTTTCATCTTGACAGTTAAAGCATCTCCTAGCTGGTCTCCCTGCCTCCTGCCTCTCACCTCTGATCATTGTGTCCCTGGAGATCACGTTCTCTGAGGTCATTTACAAGACTGAATCCCTCCTATGTATCAGAAGGCTTTTCATGAGTGATCCCAGCATACCTCTGTAGCCTGTCCCCCTTCCCAGACCCCTCAGCCCCCATACTCTGACCTTCCCATCTTTCTCACACATCCTGTCATCTTTAGGCCCTCCAAGAAACACTCCAGGTCCTTGGTGATTTTACACCAGCTGCTCAATGTGCCCAGAAGGTAACTTGCTTCTTGGCCCACACTCACCCTCAACAAACTTCTACTCACATCACTCAACTCCCAGTTTAAATGTCACATTCTGTCTTCATTTGGGTTCTAAAAGCAGAGCCTGAATTGAGGACTTGTATGCAGGTGATTTACTTGGAAATTATTCACAGAAAGCAGGAGAGCAAAGAGGGAAAACTGAGGAAGCAAAGGAAGCAAAGGAAGCAAAGTTAGTAAAGCTGCAGTATCAAGGTGGTTGCCATTGGCAATCTCAGGACTATTGAAAACCACAATGAATCCTTCTTAGAATTGTTCCTTTATTAAAGGTGGGGAGACTGGGGCATTGATCTACTGGCTTTCCTTTCCCCATCAGTGGGAGGTGGCCACTGGGGGCATTAACTACCTGGGCACTTCTGCACTCTACTTCCAGGTCCTGATGCTTCAGGAAAAAAAAAAAAAAAAAAACCTCAGGCAGCAAAGCTGGCCGGCACAGCTCACACCCTCAATGTGTGGGGAACTCTCCACTGCCTGAGCAACAGAATCAGAGGTGGACAGAGGGGATAAAAGGCCCCCAGAGCATCTGCTACATCTTTTTTTTGCAAAGCTTTCCCCTGCTCCTCCAACGACAGGAATTCTTCAAAAGCCCTCTGTGTTTAGTCCTTACCGCAGCACTTCTGGAGTTTATTGTGACTGTTTACTGCTCACTCTCTTGCCCCCGTTAGGCTGTGAGCTCCCAGAGGGTATGTTCTCCTAGTAGAGAAGTTGCTCCACTCTAGAATCCCTCAAACATTTGTTAAACGAATCAATAACTAAAGCTTCTCCTAAGCCATTCCATGATCCTAAATGTCTGATTCTACATATTTTGAACACAGATAAAAAGATAAGCTACCAACTCATTAACAGGAAGTTTAAGATCTACAGCCCTGCTGTCAAACTATGACCAAATACTTTAGATTCAATTCAAAATGCTATAGTAAAGTTGTTTTCTTCCTGGCTTTTGTAATTTTAAAAGTAATAAGTAGGGCTTCCCTGGTGGCGCAGTTGTTGAGAGTCCGCCTGCCGATGCAGGGGACACGGGTTCGTGCCCCGGTCCGGGAAGATCCCACATGCTGCGGAGCAGCTGGGCCCGTGAGCCATGGCCGCTGAGCCTGCGTGTCCGGAGCCTGTGCTCCGCAACGGGAGAGGCCACAACAGCGAGAGGCCCGTGTACCGCAAAAAAAAAAAAAAAAAAAAAAAAAAAAGTAATAAGTAAAAGAGACAGAGAGCAAAATCCTCCAGGCTAAAGAAATTTTAAAATTTTATATAGATACTTTTTAAGTCACTAGTCAATACATCTTTATTATATTTTTTAAATGTTGTTGTTATAAACTTAATCAATACAAAGTTGCCTTTAAAATAATTTAAGCAAGTAGCTATATTTTTTTCTATTCCAGGCTCATTCAAATTAATTCGAATGACTTTTTTTTTCTGTACCCTTCTCCTCCTGTTTGCTTGATGCGCCCTGACATAAATTCAATACAAATATGGGTCGTTGTTCAGAGGGGCAGCCTAGAAATGTTAATAGGCTGATCACAATAACAGTCTCATCCTAATTCTGGGCAGCTCTCATCCCTAAAAGAATCATGCTCTCAAATTCCTATAAATTTAAAATAGAATTCCAGTGCCTTTGATTGAGCGTGCCAGTTTGCATTATTTTTCCATTTTATAAAACATATGGCTGGGGAAAATGTGCATTGCACCCAAAAATGTGCAATACACAACTCATAAATAATCCTTAAAAGTTGAATTATTATGTTGCTGTTGGCTTTTGGTAAAGTTAAACTTACCATTCAATACCTACTTGCTTAGCACATCCCATGCACTAGCACTGTGCTGGTAGATGTATTTATTATTAGGGGCACAGAGCCATTCTGCCATGTCAAGCTCCAAAAGTCCACAGTGTTTTAATAGCTCATCATCAAACTCTCTTGGAAAGTCAAGTAGGCTCCACTTAGCAAAGCTAACTGATATCCCACTAATAATGCGGGATACATTTTACACAACTCATTAATAGGAAGTTTAAGATCTACAGCCCTGCTGTCAAACTATTACATAACTAATACACCTAAAATAATGTTTTTCCCTTCAAAAATGTTTACCATCTGTTAAACCTGATAGCCACTACAATTTTAACCAAACTCTATACTTCGATTTACATTTCAGTTCTCACCTAGTCTTTTTTTTTTGTCCAGAAGTATTTTACCCACTTCTGCATATGTATATACGTATATACATATATATGTATATAGAGTACATATACAAAATATATATGTATGTATAAAATATGCATAACATAAAATTTATAATTTTAGAAATTTTAAGTGCACACTTCAGTGGCATTACATACATGCACAATGTTGAGCAGTCATCACCTCTATTTCCAGAACTTTTTCATCACCCCAAACAGAAACTCTGTACCCATTAAACAATAACTATGCATTCCTCTCTCCCCCGGCCCCTGGTAACCTCTGTTCTATATACTTTCTGTGTCTATGGGTTTGCCTATTCCAGGTACCTCAGATAAATGGAATCACACAGTATTTGTCCTTTTGTATCTGGCTTATTTCATTTAGCATAATGTTTTCAAGGTTTATCTACATTATAGTATGTATCAGAATTGCTTTTGGGGGCTGAATAATATTGCATTTATGCATATGCTATATTTTGTTTATCCATTCATGTGTTGACAGACACTTGGGATGCATCCACCTTTTGGCTATTGGGACTAACACTGCTATGAGCACTGGTGTGTAAGTACCTTTTTGAGTTCCTGCTTTCAAGTCCTTTAGGTATACACCTAGGAGTGTAACTGCTGGATCATACGGTACTTCTAGGCTAACCTTTTTGGAACTGCCAAATGTTTTCCATAGCAGCTGCACTATTTTACACTCCTACCATGAATGCTCTTGTTGTTGTTGTTGAGTTGTAGGAGTTCTTTATATAGTCAATATATTAATCTTTTATTAGATATATGATTTGCATATATATTGCATATATATTCTGTGGATTGTCTTTTCACTCTCTTGATAATGTCCTTTGATGTTGAAAAGTTTTTAATCATGAAGGCCAACATATCTGTTTTCTTTTGTTGTAAGTGCTTCTGGGGTCACATCCAAGAAGTCATTGCCAAACCCAAAGTCATGAAGACTTTCCCCTCTGTTTTCTTCTAAGAGTTTTATAGTTTTGGCTTTTAAATTTAGGTCTTTGATCCATTTTGAGTTAATTCTTGTATATGGTTTAAGGTAAGAGTCCAACACTTCATTCTTTTGCATTTGGATATCACTTTCCCAGCACCATATGAGAAAAGATTATCCTTTGTCACTGAATGACTTTGTATCCTTGTCGAAAATCAATTAACCATATATGTGAGGGGGTCTCTTAAATGTAGTTTCAGTGAGTCAGTTGTGATAATAACACAATAACACAATAACAATAACAATTCAATTAATTTCACACTCTGTAAAGAGCAATGATCTTCAACACTGCACAAAATGTGAGATTTTTAGTATAGTATTTTCCAACATTGCTTAGATTCCTTATTTTGAAAAAGTCAGAGACGATATACAAATACAATTATTATGTAGATCCAGGTCTAAATATTTCATGCCACACACGAGCAAGAAAGGAGCATTTCCTCACACTTTCACTTCAAGGTAAGGACAGGTTTCACTGGATTCACGTGGTGCAGTGATCTCCATCTCACAATGACCCAGGAATGAAGGTCTCAGTAGGAAGGTCTTTTAACCATACTGGATGATTTCACTAATTAACAAACCTGTTCTAGAATCTTTGGCTAGAAGTTACAAATGGCATTATCTTTCAAAATGATGGGTCCTCACTTCTGCATTTATTGATAGTTGACTCTATAGCCCAGATGAATCCAATCCATCACTAATTAGCCAAGGGATTCTGTAAACAGGCACAGGTTCAGATTAAGTCATGCAATTCCCTGGACCCAGAATTAAAGTTAGAAAAGAAATGAAAGCATTTCAGCTATCTCAAATTTCATATTGAATATGGTGTTTTCCTTTGATCACCGTATCTGGCAACAAATATATGAACGAACAAAAACCATAAAAAGAAAAATTGTTATGAAAAGCAAAGAAAATAATCCAAGTAGTTCATGGCCAGGATCTCCTTAAGTGAAGAGACTATGAAGACTGTGGCTCAAACAGGTACATGAAAAGATACTCAACATTACCAATCATCAGGGAAATACAAACCAAAACCACAAGGAGATACCACCACACATCTATTAAAATGGCTATTACCAAAGAGACAAGAGATCTCCATTGGTAAGGATTAAAGAAAAGGGAATCCTTGTGCAGGGCTGGTGAGAACATAAATGGTACCACCACTATGGAAATCAGTGTGGAGGTTCCCAAAAAACCAACAATAGAGCTACCAAAGGATCCAGCAATCCCACTTCTGGGTATACATTATAAGGAAATGAAATCACTAAATCAAAAAGATAGCTGCACTCTCATGTTTATTGCAGCACTATTCACAATAGCCCAACGTGGAAAGAACCTAAGTGTCCATCAGCAGATGAGGGGATAAAGAAAATGAGATATATAGATATAGATATAGATATAGATATAGATAGATAGATAGATATAGATATAGATATATATAAGAGAAGGAAATCCTGCCATTTGTGACAACAGGTATACAACTTGGGGGCATAATGCTATGTGAAATGAAAAAGCTGAACTCATGGAAACAGAAAGTAGACTGGTGGTTGCCAAGGCCTGGAGGTAGGGGAAATGGGCAAATGTTGGTCAAAGGAAACAAACTTCCAATGATAAGAGGAATGTGTTCTGGGAATCTAATGTAGCACATGATGAATATAGTCAATAATACTGTATTATATACTTGAAAGCTGCTAATAGAGTAGATTTAAATGTTCTCACCACATACAAAAAATAATGTGAGGCGATGGAGATAATAACTAACCTCATGGTGGTAATCATTTTGCAATATATTCCTGTATCAAATCATCAGGCTATACACCTTAAACTTACACAATGTAATATGTCAATGATATCTCAGTTATGCTGGGGTTGTGGGAGAGAGAGAGAACAGCTCTTTAATAGTGCTTTGTGATTTGCTGGAGGAAGAGATACCAGGATGCCAAGTGTGGGTGGTAGGCATAGAAAGCACGAAGAAAAAGACTTTATTGTTTCTTTATAACATTTTTTTGCAATACTCTTATATGACCAACATCAAAACATTAAAAAATTTTTAACTATAATGCACTGACTGAAAACATTTTTATTAAACATTTAAAACGTCTTATTAATAAAATATTTAAAACATCATAAACGTAATAAAACATTCTTATTAAATGTGCACTGCAAAACAAAAGAAAAAATGAATAGAGTTTGTGCCCTTATCCTTAGCTGACGTTTCTGAAACATATCTAAGAAGTTGGTAATACTGAGAAATACCATCGAGGGTTTTGGCATTAGACAAACACATGTTTGCTAGTCTATGGAGCCTACATGAAATACCCAATTCTTAGTTTCCTTGTTTGTAAAATGAGGTTATTAATAACCACTTCATAGTAGTATTGTAAGAGGTAAATGAGGTAATAATGTAGAATCACTTAGTAGAATGTGTAGCATGTGGTTAGAACTGAACAAATGTAGTTGCATTCTGAAAATATTAGTTATCTATCCTTAGGGAAATGGTGAGGCTATATATATACCCTCTTTGGTTATTTTGTAGAAAGTGTAGCAAATAATCACCCATCAGAACTAGTTGCTTGATACAGTCTCTGAAGGTGGCCAGCAGTATCCTTCCACCTTAAAGGAAATTGATAAAGACAGAAGCTAAAGTTAGAGGCTGGTTCCCAGTCCCTCAATCACTTAAGCTCCAAAAAGGAAAATCTTATTAGGACAATAAATAAATAATGTATTAAATGGAAAAAAAATAGTTTGTAAAACACTTGACTCAGTATCTAAAACTAAGCACTCATAAGTAGTAATTTTTTTTGTCTTATTCACATCTGTTCAAATTTATTGGCAAAAATATCAAATAAAACTATATTGTCATCCCATATCCCCTCCTATTGGCACTCACACAAGATAAATATTCTGTAGAGTATGAACCAAAATTAAGCTCATTTTAAAAGATTTCTAAAATTGGGCTTCCCTCGTGGCGCAGTGGTTGAGAGTCCGCCTGCCGATGCAGGGGATGCGGGTTCGTGCCCTGATCCAGGAGAATCCCACATGCCGCAGAGTGGCTGGGCCCGTGAGCCATGGCCACTGAGCCTGCGCGTCCAGAGCCTGTGCTCCGCAACGGGAGACGCCACAACAGTGAGAGGCCTGCGTACCACAAAAAAACTAAAAAAAAATTTAAAAAAAAAAGATTACTAAAATTGGGTTCTTTCCCTACAACTGAGGGATCTGGAATAAATACGGATTCAAGAAAACAATTCTAGAAGTGAGAAGCTATCAGGTAACAAACAGATAAAGAATCATTTGTATTGTAATTCACAAACAGTAAAAAGGATTTCAACCAAATATTCCTATTATAAGAAGTTAAAATCACACTCCAAAGCACCTAACTCAACACATAACCATTTTCATCAGCAAATTAAGGCATAATTAATAGAAATATAATGCTTCCTTCTGGTTGAAAGGGAAGTTTAGAGCTACCATTCTAGCTCTTAGCAGAGAGGAGAGACCTTTGCTGGGACAGTAGACTAAGGAAAGATTCCACATTGGTCTCATCCATTGTTGAAAGGCTAAGAGTGATAGCATTTTAAAACTCTCAGAATTTGGTATGGCATCCAGCTCAAGAGGAAAGAACTGACTCCTGTTGTGGATCTGTTTGGCTGGAAAGAAGAATGGATTAAACGTATTATCATCTGATAAAAGTCAATGAACTGGGCAAGGAAATTATCCATTTTTAGATCTAGTCTATGACTTGATCCTATCTCACATTGAAATGTGGGAAGGAGACATAGGATTAGTTTTAAAACACATCATCCTGCAATATAACTTAATGGTTTAGCTCGTAGCCTCAAGAGTTGGATGGTCCAAATGCCGGATCTACTATGAGCAAGCAACTTATATTCTCCAAGGCCAAATTGCTCTTCTGTCAAACAGGCATAAAAATTGTGCCCACCTCAATTCAGTGGGACAATGTATGGAAACACTCAGAGCAGGGGCTGGTCATGCCCAATACATTTTAGTGATGATTACTATTACTATTCAAGAAGGAAACTCTGGGGGATTCCCTGGTGGCGCAGTGGTTGAGAGTCTGCCTGCTGATGCAGGGGACATGGGTTCGTGCCCCGGTCCGGGAAGATCCCACATGCCGTGGAGCAGCTGGGCCCGTGAGCCATGGCCGCTGAGCCTGCGCGTCTGGAGCCTGTGCTCCGCAACGGGAGAGGCCACAGCAGTGAGAGGCCCGCGTATCGCAAAAAAAAGAAAAGGAAGCTCTGTCGTGTGGATGATATTTGGATCTACATTTCCTTCCTCGGAAAAATATTAGAGAACCTTATTTTGGATATACCTAAAGAGTGACAATGATACTATCTAGAGAAGTTTCATTTCCAAGTATTGAGAAATGATTTGGTCACAGTTTTTGCTGTCTTTAGTACAAACAAATAACACCACACTGACCAAAGGAATGACTTCTGCCAAAACATTCCATTAAATCTTTCATCTTGCCTGCTCAAATTTAGGGTTGTTCCTTTCCCAACTAATGAATAACCAGACAATTTCTGGGCATGGATGTGACACAACTCTGTGGCACACACAGGAATTTGTCACCCACCCACATATCTTTGGCCAGAACAGGAATCTGCCAGCCACAAATTCTGCCAGTTAGTCCCTCCCTCTGGCTGCAATCATGGGAAAAACAGTCTTGGGAACATATCTCCTGCTCAAAATAAAGAGCTCAAAGTAAACACTGCCTATACAAAAAGTACAAGACACATCATACCCACAAAGAGAGAGAGAGACAACTTCAGATGAGAGATGTCAAAAAAATTTTTTTTAATTAAAAAATTAAAAAGCTTAACTCCCATGAAGGAAAGCATTAAATGGGTTTTAACTGAAAATGCAAAGCCATTTACATTTGCTTTGATATTGCCTTTGATATTGTCTGCTGCAAAGGCCTTGAAATACCATCTATTTCAATATTACCTCCAAGTGAAAATGGTTTTAAGATGTCCTCTGTATTCTTTGCTAGGGACTGAAAAGGAATCACTGCATTACCTTGCATTTGCTCGGATAGTCATTAGCCTTAGACAGCAGCATCATTTAAGAAATTTATCATCAGTGCTGTCCTTCCCACAATGTATTAGTGCAATACATTATAAAAGCACCTCACTCTGATGATGTATGGCTCCAAAGATGGCAACATCTGGAGACGAATGGGTCTAAGAATAGATTTGGTCTAAGAGAATAAATGTATCGATCCACCTTGGTAGTGTTAGTCTGAAATAAACCAGTATTTGTTGTTCTCAACCAACCCCTCAAACACTCATAACAATCTTTATAACTTCCCTGATTTAAAAAAAACAATTATTCATGACATTAAATTGATTTTTCATGACAAAGAAGGAAGGCTTCTAAAATTAGTGGGTTGGTACATTGAGGGATAACCTAGCCCAAGCCTGATGATAAATTTCAATCATGGCTTTCAGAAAAACTCGAATTTAGTCCACCTCTCGCTCGCTTAAATTTTTCAGTACATTCTCCAAAGGAGAGAGAGGAGATTAACGTCTGATGTCCTCAAGGATATGAGAACAAAAATTGAGTCACAGTTAATTCGTCTATACCAAATTCTAGCTTTCTACATGGCTGATGATACATTTTTTCCAAAGCTCAATTCTCCTGTTTCCATTCCTCGAAGTCCAGAATGCTGTCCCCTCCATTACTTTGCCTAAATAGGGCGCAAATATTTTAGCTAACTACTGAAATAAATCATTATGAACATTCAAACTCAAAGAAAATGATGGCAAATGAAAATACCTAAATGGCTCAATCCATGCCTGCTAGAGTAACCTGCAGGGCCACAGACTTCTTTGTTAAAATGTGTTCAAAGTGGGCTTCCCTGGTGGCGCAGTGGCTGAGAGTCTGCCTGCCGATGCAGGGGACACGGGTTCGTGCCCCGGTCTGGGAAGATCCCACATGCCGCGGAGCGGCTGGGCCCGTGAGCCATGGCCGCTGAGCCTACGCGTCCGGAGCCTGTGCTCCACAACGGGAGAGGCCCCAACAGTGAGAGTCCCGCGTACTGCAAAAAAAACAAAACAAAACAAAAAAAACGTGTTCAAAGTGCCCACTTTAAAAACTTTCCAGCACAGTTTGGAAACTGGTCCTGTTTGCCCATCTGAAGCACTGTGCCTCCAGGAATGAGCGTTAAAGTGATGCCCCAATCCAACTTGCTACTGAAACCCATCATTCAATTATGCTTCCTTAACTGGAGTTCATCCATACTCCCTATGCTAAAAGAAAAAGAAAAGACTGAGAGGATAAAGTTCCATGTATGTGGGCTCCCTGGTGGTGCAGTGCTTAAGAATCCGCCTGCCAATGCAGGGGACACGGGTTCGATCCCTGGCCCGGGAAGATCCCACATGCCGCAGAGCAACTAAGCCCATGCGCCACAGCTACTGAGCCTGAGCTCTAGAGCCCGTGCTCTGCAACAAGAGAAGCCAAGACAATGAGAAGCCCGTGCACTGCAACAAAGAGCAGCCCTCCGCTCACCGCAACTAGAGAAAGCCCGCGTGCAGCAATGAAGACCCAACGCAGCCAAAAATAAATAGACAAATTAATTAATTAATTTTTTTTAAAGTTCCATGTATGCACCATCTCACCATTATGTTCAATTAGTGTATTTCCTCCAGCTATGTTAACACGCCAACCAGTTCAGAATCTTAGTGTGATTAACTTGGAAGAGTCCAGCTCCTTTGACTCCACGCCCAGCAACATGAATCTCGAAAGAGGGTCTCTCCACGTCTCTCAGCCTGCTGTAACACTGTCTTATTAACTGGCCTTAACAAGCAAACTATTTTCTTCCCACAGGAAGGTGTCGGGGGGAGAAAAAACCTTAGTGTAGACCACTTGCCTGTGGTGATCAGGGACTTGATACGTTTTCAATGCTCCTGCAGTCTGTCATCTTTTGTCTCTGCCAAGGCAATACCCAATGTTATTTCTGACAGATTTACTAAACCACCAGGAAATCTTGACTTTGGTGGGAAAGAAAAAGCAAAAAGAAATACAGACAATTCAGAGAGACTAGAGAGAGAGTGGCAGAAGGGAAGAAGAAATGGATAAAAGCAATAAATTGCTGTGCCTCAAATTGGTTTATATTTAATGAGCTAACACCTATCTTAAATCAGAAGTCCTATTCTTAGAAGTTAAAAGAGAATCTATTCAATGCCTCGAGAGCAGCACTGAATATCATCTTCCAGTGACATTATTTCCTTTCGTGAAAGAGAGAACCTTGGCAAAATAAAATATTTAATTAAGGAACATATCACTGTGTCACTGAATACATTTCCAAAACTATTTCCTCCTTTTTCACTTTGATGAATTACTAAACTTTCACTGTTTGTCGTTTCCATTATACTAGTTTGTTCTCCTCTCTGTTTCCTGTTTTCTAAGTTCTTTCTGAGAATAGGATTTCTGGTTCAAGGTGGCTGTTAGCTTATTAAATACAAAAACAACTGAAGACTCAGTATTAACATAAAACTCCGTATTTATTCCAAGATGCCTTTCCTCCAGACCCTTTGAAGCAAGTATGCCTCAAAACCTTACGATGCCCACCAACCCTCAAAAACTATGGAGTTCAGCTGATTTCATTTTAAAATAACATGTCTCCTGCACCTAAGTGTAGATATTAGTCCATGATGTCCTCTGTGGGAAGCTCAGGGCCTTTTCCAGCCCCTCCTTCATCCCCTTCACCAAGAATGGGACAAGTTCATGACCACAAAAGGCTTCAGGCCATCTTTCTCACACCTCTGCCCACAACTGATTAAGCAAACCTGAGTCGTCAGATGTTCTCAAATTTATTGCCTCTCTTGCTCCTTTTCCTCTATATCTTTCTTTCTTTGCCATCAATGTTAAGATCCAAGATTTGCATGACATAGGGCAAAGCAGATGATTTGATTTAGGCTCTCATCTCTGGAAAACAAAACAGCCTGCCACTGGGACCAGCCTAAATGGCAAAGTTCTACACTGAGGTTTGGAGTCAAAGTCCCAGCCAACAGAAGAGCATTCTGATGCTTTCCTTTACCTCTTCCCCACATATATCTCTTGGGGACCTTGTGGAGAACAAGAGGTTAGGACAAAGTAAAATTCAGCTGGGAGGCAGCAGAGTGTAATGGCTGAGTGGTCCTCTGGCATCTGAGGCTTTACTGCTTTCTAGCTCTGTGCCTTTGGGCTAACATCCTATTTTCTCCTTTTTCCATTTCATTTGGTGGTATATGATAACTTGTGGATGAATATTTGCTAATTTTACTATTATTCTTGGGATGCTGGCCTAATATCTTCTAGCTTCTATTCTAATCAGAAAGGATATGTCTGCCTCATTTTTAATTTGAGGCAAATAGAGGTGGCTTTGAAAAACAAAGAGGATCAATCATTAAAACAATACAGCAAACTATTGTGCTTTGACCATGGTATATCAGTGAAAGTTGGACAATCATGCATTGGTTCCCATAATCAGATACTTGTTTAATATTAAGCACCTAGTACATGTCCAAACTTTGCCAGTCACTGTCGGAATACAAAAGAGGTATGGGGCCTGGTTTGTTGAGTCAAAGAGCTGCAAATCTGGTGGAGGAAACAAGACAGACACAGAATAATGGAATTTGGACCCACTGATTGTCAGTGATTGAAGCACATCTGAAACAAGGGACAGACTAGTGTGGGTGACAATAATTGGGAAGAGGATAGAAAAAAGGAGTTTGAACCAAGCCTGAATGGGAAGGTCAGACTGAGACAGGCAGAAGGAAAAAGTGTGGCATCCTAGAAGGAGGCCTCAATGTGAGTGGAGAGACAGAGACAGAACTGAGCATGGTGACAGCTGGAAATGGGGAGCAGACCTTGCTTCAAAAGACTGGAAATTATTTGGTAGTTTCCACTGAAATTAATAATATTTAAGGAGCCAGTTTTAGGAGAGAGATTATGAAATGAGTTGAGATTTTGCAAGTCTGATGTCATAGAAGATGTTTTAGATCCTAGTTGAATGCCATATTAAAAAGAGTTTGGATTCCTCCACCCATTTTCTTTTTTTTTTTTTTTTTTTTTTTTTTGTGGTACGCGGGCCTCTCACTGCTGTGGCCTCTCCCGTTGCGGAGCACAGGCTCCGGACGTGCAGGCTCAGCGGCCATGGCTCACGGGCCCAGCCGCTCCGCGGCATGTGGGATCTTCCCAGACCAGGGCACGAACCCGTGTACCCTGCATCGGCAGGCGGACTCTCAACCACTGCGCCACCAGGGAAGCCCCCACCCATTTTCTTAATCCAAGGCAATCATATGAAGATATCAACCCAGCCTTTTCTTCACCAGAAATGTATCCATGCAATCTTTCCTCCATCTCCAGAATAAAAAATAAAGACTATTTAAAAATGACAGAAGCTATTCCAGTTGAAAATGATGGTAGCTACCATTATGCTTAAAGATGAGAAAGTTAAATCAAGTTGAACTTTAAAACTCTTATAAGTCCTTTAACTGTGCACCAGATCAATCAGCATCCATGAATTCTTTAACGATATTATTGAGAAACATCCTGGGAAGACAAAGTGAAATGGTGAGATGCTGAAGTCCAAAGGGTACTTACTTCATCTGGTCAATTAGAATTCCCTTTGGAATTTATGCTGCAAGCCAGAGTACTACATAGATTTTGCAGTAAGAAATGAAATTAGTCTCATAAATGTTCCCAACTGAAAGACCAAAAACACATAACAAAAGAAAAAATGAGGACTATTGGAAATAACCAGTCGTCTATCTTCTGAGCTGGCTGTCTCACAACACAGTTCCTTATTGAAATCAAATTATGTACATTTGGGGGCCAGTGGGGGACATCATGCTGTCATTTGAATCCTCTGAGTTTCTGTAGAGAATCGGTTTTGCAGAAAGCTTTGTATATTCCAGCCTCAACTCAAGGACAACAGATGACTGGAGGAACAGAATCTTTAAGGTTGGCAAAAACAAATGGCCCTTCTTGTTAATGTGTTGCTCTCCAGCAAGCACCACTTCTCAGTGGGTAATCTGAGACTCTGTCACCTACCATGATGGCTAAACAGGTTTAGATCTCAAAGTCTTTCTTCTTGATAGGGACTTCTTTAAAAATGTTGATGAAGATTTCACAGGTTTCTTTAAAAATAATTATTAAAAAAGAAATGCCTCCCAGGCTTTAACTATGCATAGCAATAAGCCTCAGCTACAAGCAAGTTTTGTTTTTTTTGTTTTTTTGTGGTACGCGGGCCTCTCACTGTTGTGGCCTCTCCCGTTGCAGAGCCCAGGCTCCAGACGCGCAGGCTCAGCGGCCATGGCTCACGGGCCCAGCCGCTCCGCAGCATGTGGAAACTTCCCGGACCGGGGCACGAACCCATGTCCCCTGCATTGGCAGGCGGACTCTCAACCACTGCGCCACCAGGGAAGCCCTCTATTCCTTTTGTTTTGTACCTGTATGAGATGATGATGTTCACTAAACTCATTGTGATAGTCATTTCATGATGCATGTAAGTCAAATCATTAGGCTGTATACCTTAAACTTATACAGCACAGTATGTCAACTATATCTCAATAAAACTGAAAGAAAAAAATAAGTAAACCATTATAAAAAGAGGAAAAGATTCACAAGGCTGAAAGACAGAGGATATGCGAGCTTCTTTCTTGAAAAGTAAACATATCAAACAGAAGTAAATGAAAATTTAATACAAAAAATGCACATTTTGAACTGAAAACAAAAACTCACTATACTAACTATAAAAGCAGGAAATGTGTTTAGGTAGCCTCTTACTGAGTAAAGATTCCTCACATCCTTCCTTCCCTTCCCATCACTCCCCCTCCCCCCCCCCACACACACCACACACACACACAGGAAATGCTTTCCATGAACCAAAGATGCGGTGAAGAGAAAGGTCTCTAGTCATTTCCCATGAAAAACAAAATTCCCACTTTTAGCTCCCTCCTTGAAGCTAAGGCATCAGAATCTCCAGAATGTCCATGCTAAAATACAGATATTACAACTGGGAGGGTAGAACACTTCACTCACCATTAACAACTCTTTCATAACTTGGTTCTGCTATTGCCTCCTTCTGTGGAACTGAGAAATTTGCATAAATCTTCTAAATCTGAATCCCTTCATTGGTAAACAATGGATATGTACACAACAATGCATGTTCCATATAGTCACTGGGGAGGGGATATGAAATGACGTCTGTAAAGGGCTTACTTTGCATCATGCCTCCTGAATTGTACAAGGGGCCCAATAAACAGAAGCTGCTACTTCTCTGATGATTATGATTATTCCCATTAGCTAATGGGAAGGAGGGAGTCCCAAGTTGGCTCAGTCAGAGACATCGTTAGAAGGTGGAGAGAAATGCAAAGATGAAGGTAGTGGAAGAAGGGCAGTTTGAGGGCTCTCGGTCCCCCCCACCACTACAGTGGGGGAAGGAAAAAGTCTAAGATAAACACCACTTCCTGGTCAAGTTTGCCTGTAGACAGGCCTGACTGTTGACTCATTTGCCATCCCCACAGATGCCACAGTCTCCAGACCGGTGGGCAGGTGTCCTAGTCCGTTTGGGCTGCTATAACAGAAATACGAGAGGCTGGGTGGCTTATAAGCAACCAAAGTTTATTTTTCACAGTCCTAGAGGCTGGGAAGTCCAAGATCAAGGTGCTGGAAGATTCAACGACTGATGAAAACCCACTTCCTGGTTCATAGACCTCCTTCTAGTTGTATCTCCAAATGGTGGAAAGGGTAAGGGCGCTCTCTGGGGTCTCTTTTATAAGGGCACTAATCCCATTCATGAGGGCTCTACCCTCATGATCCAAGCACCTCTCAAAGGCCCTACCTCCTCATACCACCATCTTGAGAATTAGGCTTAAACATAGGGATTTGTGGGGCACATAAACATCAGTCTAGAGCAGTGGAGCTAGTAAAAGGAGACCTGTACAAATACAGAGCATTTGGATAATTTCAACTCCTTGGGCCATTTCCTGTGACATGTTACAGTTGTACTCTTTCATCCAGGGTGCTGTTGAATCACCCTATTCCTGTTGAATTGTGCTTGCCTTTTTAATCTTTTAGCTCTTGATGGGAAAAATCGTTGAAGGGACAGAAAGAAAGTGAAGGATAAAAAAGAATAAAGACAACTTTTAGACCCAAATGTTTTGCGCTTAGTGTTCACTTTTTCAAGATTCACCCAGGGATTCATCCCAGACTCACAGCTGGTGTTCAGCCCGGTACCTTGGGCTCTGCAGAAACACCAGCCTTTGGCTGTGATGGACATAGTGCACTTTTGACTCTACCGTTACATAAAGTCTTTGGATACTCTTTGCTTATAATCGAGGGGCCAAGTAAGAACTTCCTGACTTCCAGTTCCTGGACTTGAGGCAGCATTTCTTCACTCAGAGTGTTCCAAACTTTAATAATCATTATACAAGCTGTCCGTCAGGGTAAGAAAGGCTACATCAAACCAAGCCAAACAGGTCCCTTACGGCAAGACTGCTTAGAGCCTTTAAAGTGCTCGTAGAGAACAGAAATTCCCCAGAGAGGTACTTCCTTGAACGTTCAACACTTTTTGCACAGAGCATTTCACGGAATTAGCAGTCTCCTACACATTTGGAGAAATGCTTGCAGAAGTCCCAAGATGGTTTTACATCCTGATTTGCTCTTTTTGTCTTAAATTACTTAGATTTGGTAACCCAACTTCATATTATCTACTTACAGGAGGAATTTAGAAACCCTATAATCATTCTTATATGATTAAGAATGCTGGTATGATGTTTAGGACGCAGGGCTCCAGATCTTTAACTAAAGCCACAAGTCCTTGAGAGATACAGAGAGATGGACAATTCATACAAAATCACACACTTCTGTGAAAAGGTCTTTTTCACAAACTCTACTGTAGACCCTTGAAGATTAAGGCCAGAAGTTACACTGGGACTTGGAAGAAAGTTAGGGTGACTGGTTCTGTCCCTAAACATATTCTCCCGAAGTGGTACCTTTCCAGACTCTGTGGAGAAGGTGATCACAGGTGGGTGTCACTTCTGTGGGTTCTTTCCCACCACTATCCCACAGAGCAGAACTGATGCATCGAGATTTGGCTGGAAGGTGTGGGCTCAGGGAAAAGTTGTGGCTTTGCCTAGATTGCTGGCTAACATATCAAAGAATAGAATAAATTTATGTCCTGAGGAATCAGGGAGCATGGTCCCCAGATGCAAGCAATTTCTCCAAAGTCTCCTCATGGTGGACAAGGGTTGATTTGCCCACAATCCTCTGCTTCTTCAGTTATAAGAACGTGTTTTAATTTCCTTTTAGATACCTCCATATCTTGGGGGACAAGACACTCTAACACTATTGGAAAGCAGGTTACTTTAGCCAATATAGATTTCCTCTGTCCTGTGGATAAAATCTGGGGTCCCAGACAACACAGGGACCTAAGGGTGGGAAGCTCTCTCTCCCCTTTGGAAATAGTAGATGCCATGGGCCATAAGCCTGGGGAAAAGACCATCATTGCCATCAGAGCAGAGATGGCCTTCTTGCAACTGAAGCCAACACAGAGGAAAACAGACTTGGAAGATGGAAAAGTAATGATTCCTGATGACAATGTTAGGCCCCTTGGATGCAGCTATATCGCTGAAATATGGCCCACTACAGTTTCAGATTACAGAATCAATAATGTCTCTTCTGTTTAAGCCAGTTTGAGTTGAGTTTCTAAAGCTTCAATAAGAAAGTGACTGAGTAATCCACTCCTGTTCTTAAAAATTCATGCAGAATTTGCATTCTCCTTCATAATACATCATGTTTAAAAGAAAAATATGTTAAATTATTTACCTTTGAGTAAAGTTGACTTTCTCAGAAGATGTGCCATGTTTATACAGTGTCTTCTTACCCCCTGGCTCACTGCTGAGGACCCCATTTTTGGGTTGCCTGGTTGTGGAACAAGAATGCAGTAGTGCTTTCTTAGTTCTTTCAGTCTTAACTATCCTGAAGGCAAAGAAAGGAAAAGTCAAAGAAGATGAAGAATTACATCCTAGGGAGGCTTAAGCATTGACTCCCAGACTCCTTTGCCTGAAACCCCACTGACTGCAATATGGCTGAAGTTTATTGAGCCCTTACTGTGTGCCACATGCTTTATATGTATTATCTTAGTTCTCATAACATTTGAGGTGGTTACAATTATTATCTCTAGTTTATAAAGGAAAAAGTATTGAGATTCACTCAGGTTTAAAAATACTGTACAAGATTACAGGGGCTTCCCTGGTGGCGCAGTGGTTGAGAGTCTGCCTGCCGATGCAGGGGACACGGGTTCGTGCCCCGGTCCGGGAGGATCCCACATGCCGCGGAGTGGCTGGGCCCGTGAGCCATGGCCGCTGAGCCTGCGCGTCCGGAGCCTGTGCTCCGCAATGGGAGAGGCCACAACGGTGAGAGGCCTGCGTACCGCAAAAAAAAAAAAAAACAAAAATACTGTACAAGATTACAAACCTAAGAATAGAACCAGAATCAAAACCTAGACAAATCTTTATCACCATCATCATCATCATCATATTATGTTCCAGGCACTGTTCAAGGGTTTGACAAAAATAACTCATCATTTAGATACTATTATCCTTTAATTAAAAATGGAGAGATGAAAGTTAACTGATTTGCTTAAAAAGTCACAGTGAATATGTTCCAAAACCAGATGGTCTTGCTCCAGTGTCTGCAGATTTGCCCAATGTACTATCTTCGTTACTTGGCCTGGATGAAAAGGAACAACAGTGCTTCCTTCCAAGGTAGAAGGTTCCAAGACCCTCATGCCATCTCACCCATGTAAGAAGCCAGAACATCTAAGAAACCAGAGCGATCATAACTTCCCATTGAAAACTAAAGGTGAGAAGCAGAAAACTTGCTACGCAAAACTCCAGCTGTCCCTATATCACACTCAAAATTGTACCTTCTAAATTGTGGCCTGATACATGCCTCTGAATTGACAGAGGCATAGCAAGCTCCTCTTGTGGGTAGAGTGGAAAGGAGCAAGTAGGTGTACTTGTTCCCAATTGCTTCTGTAACAAATTATCACTAACTTAGTGGCTTAAAACAACTCACATTTATTATCTCATAGTTCTGGAAGTCAGACATCTAAAATGGGTCAGTAGGGCTGTGTTCCTTCTGGAGACTCTGGGCGAGAATCGATTTCCTTGCCTTTTCCAGCTTCTAGAGGCTGCCTGCATTCCTCAGCTTGCAGTCCCTTCCTCCATTTTCAAAGCCAGCAGTGTAGAATCTTCGAGTCACCTTGATTCACCTGCCTCTCACTTTCACTTATAAAGACCCTTGTAATTACATTGGACCCACCTGGAAAATCCAGGCTAACATCTCAAGGTTCTTCATCACATTCGCTATGTAAGGTATCATATCCACAGGGTCCAGGGATTAGGACCTGGACACCTTTGAGGAGCCATTACTCTGCTTACCACAGTAGGCAGAGGAGGTTTCAGCATCCCCAGAGGCCAACAGATACTGCTTCTAGAAAATAATTTCAACTTCATGATGTCAGTGTTCAATCTAATCTCTCTACTCCAACTCTGGATTTGGGGTGGAACCAGCAGGCCCTGTGCTCAGTCTGGGAGGGAACTAAGACAAAGGGGTGGAGACAGTTCACACAATGATCCCTGTCTCTTCTAGGCCAAAAGTCACATTGCCTTTTAACCCAGAGCATTGCCACTTACGGTTGCCAGGATGCAATCACCTGCGGGAATTAATTTCATCTGCTACATCCAGAATAAGTTTCCACAGGTCTCCCTTTAATAACTGTGTTTTTAAAGCACTATATGAATAGTGATTATTTCCTTGTTTAGGTCTGAGATCACTGTGCTTTCCACGCTTCATAATAGTAAGTGATTTATTTGTTTGCTTGCTTTCTTGGATTCCCTCCCAGGTCATGTTGAAATGGGCATTATCAGATTTTCCCAGTCTTTGTTTTCTTTGCTATTAGAGAAATGGAACAGAAATACCCAGTTTTCTTTTCAGACACTTCTTAACCAATTGACTTCACTCCTATAATAAAAAAAAAAATTAAATCTATGTTCATTTCAGTCTTGCATACAATTCTGAGATCTTTTCCCTCCCTTGAATTTTGGATTAAATGAAAGCATTCATGGACCAATTTCGGCTTTTGTTAAGATTACAGACAAATTGTATACATTCTGAATGACTAACAGGAAAAAAAACAAAACCCAAAAAACTCTCCCTACCAATACACTGGGCTGGGGAGAAGAAAAACCCCACATTTAAGAATGCCATTGGGGCTTCCCTGGTGGCGCAGTGGTTGAGAGTCCGCCTGCCGATGCAGGGGATATGGGTTCCTGCCCCGGTCCAGGAAGATCCCACATGCCGCAGAGCGGCTGGGCCTGTGAGCCATGGCCGCTGAGCCTGCGCATCCGGAGCCTGTGCTCCGCAGTGGGTGAGGCCACAACAGTGAGAGGCCCACATACCACACACACACAAAAAAAAACAATGCCATTGGTTAGGGACTTCCTTGGTGGCACAGTGGTTAAGAATCCGCCTGCCACTGCAGGGGACACTGGTTCGAGCCCTGCTCAGGGAAGATCCTACATGCTGCGGAACAACTAAGCCCGAGCGCCACAGCTACTGAGCCTGCACTCTAGAGCCCGCGAGCCACAACTACTGAAGCCCAAGTGCCTAGAGCCTGTGCTCCGCAACAAGAGAAGCCACCGCAAGTGAGAAGCCCACGCACTGCAACGAAGAGTAGCCCCCGCTCACTGCAACTAGAGAAAGCCCACGAGCAGCAACGAAGACCCAACGCAGCCAAATAAATACATAAATTAATTAATTAAATAAATTAAAAAAAAAGAATGCCATTGGTTAGACCCTAACTGAAGGTACTTTTAAAACTTTGGCCAAATATTTAGGTATTCAAAGGAAATTTGGAATGGAGTTTGCACGGAGAGCAAGGGAGAAGTGGGTTGCTCTTCCCATAAGAGAATGGGAGACTTGTTGGTTTTATTTTTTACCTTCTCAGAAAGCAGCTGTAGACAAGGCATAAACAAATGAAAATAATGGTCTTTAAAGAAACTTTACAAAAACAGGTAATGGGCCCGAGTTAGTCTATGGGTCATAGTTTGCTAACCTCTGATCTAGTTCTTGAAGCCAATAAATTCACTCCCACTCCTGACATGTTTTTTTTCTTTTTCACTTGAGCTAACTCAAGTTGGGGTACTAAGTTAAACTGTATTTCAGTAAAATTGGTTTCCTTTGTATTGCAATTAGAAACATTAATGTGTGGTGTCTTCGTCACACCTTCAAGGGATCTGAAACACAAAAATGGTTAAGAACCTATGAGCAACACTCCGAAGTATAAAAACCAGTGCTCTGTATATACACCTCTCAGGAACCAATTATTCCTGAGAGATTACATATGATGAAATTATAAATAGGTTATTAAAAGTTGGGAAGGTTTAACAGAAGCCATAAGACATGAGAATGACATCAATGAGAATAGCATCCATCAATGAGAACAGCATCCATCCTCCCCTTGGCGCTATGGTGAGGACATCAGTAGAATCGGATGGGCCCAGGGCTGACCCCAAGTGGCACTTTTCATGATAAGGTACGATTTTATTCTAGTTGAGAGTCAGCACGGGAGCAGGAACTCATATGGACTTTGTGAAGCACTGAGTCCTGGGCTTGAATCCCAAGCCCATCTCTAGGTAGCTCTGGGTCCTTGGACTACTTACTTGATCTCTGTGAGTGTCAGTTTCCATCTTTGTCAAACTTTATAGGGCTCGTAAGGATAACAAAAGAGAAAATGCAGTGAAGGAAGGGCAGGCACTCATTTGACGTCCTCTTGCTCCTCCATTTGCTGTTTTTATTGGTTTCCTTTGGGTGACTATTTAAAACGAGAGCCTGAAGCATTCCACGAAGGGGTAAGAGCACAGCTGCTCATTTCCCACTTCAGGTTTTTATTAAGCAAACTGATAAGACATATTCTGTAATTGGTACGTGTTCTTCTTTTTGCCTAATGACACTAATCTGTTTTTATCTTAGTCATTTAACTGAGTCTCATGATTAGCACAGGCAAGGTTTTAGGGATTTAAATCATTTGTTTGATGTTTTCGCTTTTAGGCATGTTTGATTATTTATTAAAATTGATAAAATCAGCTGTGTCAACTAGTTATTAAAACTATAATTCTTTTATTGGCTAATACCAGGAGGGCTGAAGCAAATGAAAAACTAAAGCATTACATGAATTCTTTATTATAAAGCCAAGCTTCTATAGGGGTGGCCTACATACTTTGCATTAACTGCAGCCTGTTTAGAACAAGTCTGTTCTATCTTTAGTCCATAAGGAAAGGACCAAGTGGGTAAGCATATGTGCAACTCATGTTCTAATTTATGCTTTAAAATAAATACAAGTTTGAAAGAAGCAATGTGTTCTGGTCTTCAGAAAAGAAATATGAAATACTTGCCAAGGGAGAGTGGTGAATAGTATCCAAAGATGGCTCCCATCAATTCCTTCTCCCCGCATGCAGGCCATGTCACTCCAACCATCAAGAGGTGGATTCCGTTTCCCCTCCCCTGAATCTGCACCTACCCTGTGATCTGCTTTGACCACTGGAATATGGTGGAAGTGACTATTGGCAAGCTTTGTTCAAGGTCTTCAAGAGACCTTTAAGGGCCTCCACCTTTGATGTAGGAAGCCAGATGCCAAGCTCTAAGGATGCTTAGGCCAGAATACTAAATGATGAGACACCACATGGAGAGAGAAAGGACACATGGAGAAGCACAGAAAGGCAATGCCAGATGAGGAAGCAACATCTTCTTGTACCTTTTGGCCCAGTCCACCCCATATGGAAGAGAAGAATTGCTCAGATGAGCTCTACAAGAATTCCTGATGCAAATATTGCAAAAGATAATTAATCATAATTGTTTTAAGCTACTAAGTTCTGAGTTGCTCAGTTACCCAAAAATAGATAACTTAAATGAAGGCAGCAGGGATAAGGGAATGAATACAACTTTTGATGTAAGTGCTCAAAATAAAATATCTGGTTGAATGAGTGAGCTTCTGCTTACCTAGGATTATCTCAACCCTTGAAAGCTATTTCAAAAGGAAGAGCTCCTCTTCTGAAACATTGCTGGGAAGGGAGAGAAATGCCCAAAGTGTCACACAGTTGAGGAAAAGATGTTGGCCCAGGAGTTTGTTATCTGAAATCAGAGTGACTGGCAAGAATGGTTGGTGGTATTAATAATGTGCTTGTCCATATAAAGAGTTAATTTATTAGCCATAGGCAGCACTGAGATGGGTTTCTGTTTCTTTGTATGTGAACAAGAAGCAGATAAGTTACCCTAAGCATATGTCATACTTTAACCTCAGTTACGTGAATAATGCATCTCCTCATCTCCAGAAAAAAGAAAAAGGTGCTCTTAACCTTGTAAGAAATTACGTACCTAAGAAAAGAAAGAGAAAAGTAGTAAATATATAAAATATATGCAAATTAAAGCAATGTAATACCATTATCACCTGTCAAACCGGCAAATTAAAAAAAAGTAATTCCCGATGAAGGCAAAATAAAGGCATTTTTATTCTAAAACACTAAAAGAATTTGTCACCAGCAGATACTCAGTAAAGAATATATTAAAGAGGGTTCTTTAAATAGAAGAAAGATTATCCCAGATGAAACAAGATGGAGAAAAGAGTGAAAAGCAACAAAAACAGTAAATATGTGGATATGTCAAAATGGATATTAAATGTACAAAATAACACTAATGTTTCATTTGCTTTTGCAGCATATAAAATTAAAGCACACAATGTTACATTAGTCAGGAGTGGATAAATAGCAGTAAAGTAGCTAACGTTATCCATAAAGAGGTTAAAAATACTAATATTTGACTTTGATAACTCAAGGATGGATGTAATAACCATATAAATAATGAAAGAATATGAGTAAAACTTTCAAACTCCTAGAGAAAAATATAAGACATTCAAGAACTCTTTAGTTCAATTCATCCAAAGTAATACCAAAAAATAAAGGAAAAAGAAGAAAAAAACAGGTTGGACAGATAGAAAACATTCTGTAATATATCAGTAACTATATTAAATATAAATGTACTAAATGTTCCATTTAAATGACAATGATCACTCAACTGGATTAAAAAACAAAATTGATTCCAAGCTGTTTACAAGGTGTAAATATAATGGGTTGAAAGGAAAAGATTTTAAGGGAAAGAAAATGTTAGGCCATACAAACTAACAGAAAGGAAACTATGAAATAACACAAAATAGATTTTAAGTAAAAAACCCTACTAGAGTTGAGGAGGGACAATTTAAATAATAAATATTTAACTCACCAGGAAAATATAACAATTCTAAATCTCTATGTAACTAATGGGGCTCGGGGCAAGGTGCCTCAAAATATACCAAGGTGGCATATTGATTATTTTGAATTAAAGTTACTTAAGAAACAGCTGGTATAAGAAGAACCCTCTGGCCCTCCTTTGTTCCCCTGAAAGCAGGAAACCAAGATTCCATGGGAAGGTATCTTCCCTATTCTGGGAGGACGGAGGGCATCCTCATTGTCCTAGATGGGGAATTCAAGGCCAAGAAAGCTGTATAAACAGACTTTGTTAATTCTTCATTATTTTGCTATCTCAACCAAAAACCCCTTTGTTTTCACAAATCCTCACAAAAATTTGATTCTTGGTCTAAAAAGGTGTACAGCCAGCCTGCTTCGGTCTTAGGTCCTATACCTATCAGGTCTCTGTACCTACAAAATTAAATTTGCTTTTCTGCTGTTAATCTATCTTACATAAACTTGATTATTATATCAGCTGAAAGAACCTAGAAGGGTAGAGGAACATTTCTTCTCTCCTACATACCTAACAACTGAACTTCAAAATATATGAAGCTAAAACTGACAGAATTATAAGAAGAAATAAACAAACCCATAATCATCACAGGAAATTGTAACGTGTCTTTCTCTGTTACTCACAGATCAAGTAAACAAAATCAGTAAGCATGTAGAAGGTCTGAACAGCACAAATAGCAAACTCAGTTTAAAGCAAGTACAAAGAATACTGCCCAAAACTAGAGAAGACATTCTTCAAAGACACACATAAATGTAACCACAATCGATCATGTACTGGTCCTTGAGACAAGTCCCAGCAAATTTCAAGGGATTGAAACTACACAGAGTATGTTCTCTCACTATTGGCAATTAAAATAGAAATCAAAAACACAAAAAGTTAAGTAGCAAATCTCATATATTTGGAATTTAAGAAATATATTCTGTGGCCTCTATTTCCAGCTGTGATGGAATTGCTTGTTGAGAACTATCCTCTTCAAAAAACATCCCTAAAACCTGGGTAAAAAAATAATGATGAGTAAATGTAATTCTACCACCATAGGTGAGAAAATTATAAGTGACTTGGCAGCTGGCTTTTGTTTGTTTATATTTATTTTCCCAGTTTCATAAATTCAGCAAGAATAACTTTTTCTAAATTCAATAAGAATTACCTTTTCACTTAGCAACCATAGAGAGTTATTACAAATAGAGTGTCACTACAGTTTTCCCATTATTTACATCCTCAATCAGTAGTTACAATAGAACAATTATTCTCATGTGAGGGCCTTAGACACTGTTTGATGTTATTAAAAGTGTACATATCCTTTGACCCAGCAGTTTCACTTACAGAAATTTACCTCCCAAAGCATATTCACACATCTGTCTAAACACGGATATACAAGAATATATATTGTGTATAGATGTATATTTTGAAGTATTTGTTGCTGGAACACTAGAAACAATGTCCACAAACAGGGGATGGTCAAATAAATGGTGATGCATGGATATAAAAAAAGTCTTTCAGGAATTAACAAAGAACGAGATAGGTCTATATATGCTGATGGACTGTATGCCTTTGATTAAAACTCTTTGGTTCAAGCAGCAGAAGTCAATTCTGGAGTACTCGAGCAAAAATGAATTGGAACATCAGGAGCTGGTCCACAGAATGGCCAGGAGGCTGGAGAACAGAAGAGGAATTGGCAACCCCAGACTACTCAGCACATCAGGTATCACTCCATCATCCTCTCTGGATGTTGGCAGTGCCCTTCAAATATTTTAATCCTTCAGTCACTCTGCTTGAGATTCACTCTAAAGAGAGAGAGAGAGAGCGCAAGAGCATGGGTTGCATACCTCACCCCTGGCTACCAGAGGACAAAGGACTTCATTTACATTCCCACAAGGAGTGTGCAAAATGAGAAAGAGGTGATTCCACAAAATAAGGTCAGGGAGTTACTTGTAAGGGAGAAAGAATACTGTACAGTAAAAAAAAAAAAAAAAAATGTGTCCTCTACATAATGTTATAGGAATACAAGAAAACATAAAAGTATATGTATAGTAAGTCACCATTTGTATTTTTAAAAATGAGAGAATATATATTACATGTATATGTAAGAAGGTATTCTTAAAAACAAGCAAATGAACTAAACTAAAAACCTACTAGAAACAGCATAACACCTTTATCTTTCATTAGGCCTTCAGTTCCCTGAGAATAAGAACTGCGTCTGTCCCAGGCTGTATTTTCAACAACAAACACACAGGAGGCTCTCAATAAAAAGTTGCAGAGTGATAAAAGAATGTAGTTCTAAGGAAGAGAAGAGAAGACATAGGGGGAGAAGAGAGAGAGAGAGAGAGAGAGAGAGAGAGAGAGAGAGAGAGACTGACTCTTCATACATTAATTTTTTAAAATCAAGTACCTGTAATCCTTTTACAATTTGAAAAGAGGGTAAAGAGAATTAGTAATTACAATATATATATATGTATCTTTTTATTTGAAAATTCCTTATTCTAGGAAGTTTGGGAATTACTGCAATAAATGATCGGCCTCACTCCCTCTCCCCTGCACCATGTCGTTGTGTATGTGCCCGGAGAGACAGTCAAGCAGAAAAGGCTGCATTGTCCAGTGGAACAAACCAGCTTCAGCAGGGGAAGCTCCCTCGCGGCATGGCACACACTGCAACTCAGCTACTCCTGGGCCTCAGGAAAGAATGACTGTGGAAAGATAAATAGTCAAGGGTTATTTGGTCATCACACTGGAGCTCCAGCTCTTTAGAAGTCTGCACTGATAGCAAAAACATTGCTGAGTGTCTAAATAATTTGAATGATATTAGGAGGGAGACCCTGAAAAGAGGAAAACAATGGCTTGATGACAGCAAGCTGACAATGGAACAGAATTTTGTGGGCTGAGATGATTGTAGAAGCAAACAATGGTGATATTGTCCTTCTGGTGTTATTGTTGTGTGATGCTGTAATTTATGGATGAAGTGGGATTTCAAACAAAATAAACAGACTTGAATTTGTTAACTAATACAGTAAGCATAGAACATTCTGTTATGTGAGAAGAGAAATGGGAATGTTTTCTATACCCCTGCTATCTGCTAAACAGAAATATGTTTATATTTGGCATAAACTCTTGCTTTCCATTGTTTTTGCTAGCTTTTTGAGAATATCCTTTTTCATTTACTCTTGAAAACAGATATAAAAAGTGGGTGAAAGAGGAGTATTGTCAATATGTATCATTATACAATTATTCTTATAGTTCTAGAAGTTAAAAAAAGAGAGAGTATATTTCACCAGCCACAGAAAACTCTTCTGTGAAAGTGTCAACTAATTTACTCTTTTCTTTGAAAATGTGATGCTTCTCTAATCGCAGATACTAAGGTGATGTGATGGCAATAACAACAATAACTATTTCTCTATCACAAATAGTTCATGATGTTCTGTTAAACAATTTAGTTTTGGTTACACATATAAAAGAGGAACCACTTCTCTCTAAACTATAAAAAGCAGGTTTATATCTCAGGAAGCATTGTTAGTGATACATTACTACTATTTGTGGAATTCTTGGATTAACCTTAGTAAACTGGACAGAGGGCAAATTATGTATCTTACACCTCAATGCTGGGAATAGGGCCTGACATGTAGTAAGGGGTAGATATTTGTTGAATGAGTAAATATTTGATTTTCCATGAGTAGGGTATTGCTGTAAGCTGGGGATACATCCGTCAAAGACAAAACTGAGCCTGAGACAAAATTCACAAAGACTTTTTATTTATAAACTTGCAAGGGAACCTATCGGCTGTCACTTTCATTTCAGCAGGGATTCAAGGGTGTTAGAAAGGAGAGGAAGTTTTATAGCACAAGAAAGGAAAGGCTAAGAGCCTCTGATGGGCAATGGTTCTACTAAGATGGGATTTTGGAAGCCAGGATGACTTTCTATATGTACATTTGGCAGCCCTGGGTTGGCCACCATGGGGCAAGCAAGCAAACTGGGGGTGCTCTTGAAATGGATGCTAGCAGTGGAGGATTTTCCATGACAGTAATTTTCTGGAAACTGTGGTATTCAAAGGCGTGCACTGTTTACAGTAAAAATGATCATGATGGTCCTTTATGAGAAGCTGCCTGGGTCTTCTCTCTCTCATACACATAAAGAAACAAATTCTGTCTCTAAATTGGCAAAAACAAAAAACTCCTAAAAAATATAAAAATAAATAAAATAAGAGGTCAAGTTCAAAATGGAAAATGCCACTACCGTCCCCAAATTCTAAATGCAATAAAAGAGTAATATCACTTCAACTGTTCCTGATACTTCATCTGATGTAAGCAAACTTGCATTTTTATTCAAGCCTTATTCAATCATAGATATGGTCTCAGGACAAAGATAAACAAATTTAATGTTTTACTGAAATCTGGATTATATCAGTGAAACATTTTCCTGAAGACTGTAGAGCCTGGTTTCCATAGGTGTTACCATGTTTACCGTGTAAAATAACCAAACATTATTTAGAAGTTAACTGCAAGGATTCACAACCTTTCAAATGGCTATGTCTTTATTAGTTTATGAAACTGCCATCGGTGGGAACAGTATTAGTGACCATGCGAAATTTTAAGAAATTAAATAGACCTCTGGCTTGGTGCCCCCAAAAATGTCAGTCCCTGCACATTAAACCAGGCAAAAGATAAAAAGGATTCCATTATATCTATAATACAATCTTCTTATGGCTTTAGTACAAGTTTCTTCTCTGCTAACAGAAGTCCCTGCAGAAGGTTTAAACAATCCCAACAATTTCATTATGTGAGCATAGCTAAATCCAATAAAGTAAAAGGGCCTACAGAGCCTTCCCATATGCTCAATTCCAGACCCTTTCCTTCTCAGGGAGTCAGAGAACTCGGCTGGCTGGAAACTGATTCTATTCTGACTGCCCAGAGCACAAATCTTGCATTGTTGACATCAACGCGAGCTCTCCCGAGGACACACAAAGAAGAGAGGAAGCTATTAGAATTTCTCGTGACCCTGCTCGGAGCCAAATCCAGCTCTGCTTAAATGAATGAAAAGGCTTGTTACGTGGCCCAAGAAGCTACTTTGTCCATTTGAAAATTAATTAGACTGTAGCTAGATGAACAACCGTAGGATGCTTTCACAATGTTCGTAGATGGATGACCTTGGCTGAGTTCCCAATTTTAACAAGTTTACCCTAAAGAAAAAACATGGCCTTCTGGCTGAGCTAGTGCCTAGTTATAATGCTTTCCTGAGTGGTAGCACAATCCCACCAGGAAAGGAAGTTAAGAAGAAAGCAGTTAAAACTTTTACATGCAATTGTAATAGAAGATGTTCTTGAAGGAAATTTTTTGTCTCCAGGGGCCAATTTAGTTGCCCATGTCACAGCTGGACTGGGAGAAAATGTCAAAATCTTGTATATGTCACGATCCACTCTTGATTAAGACTCCTCAAGGGCACAGATTCTGTTGTTCCTTGTAGTGCTTTAAGTATGGAGGGACCACGGGGTTGGTAGATTGACTGAAAGAATAAAACACAGACCCAGATGTTAATCTGTTTTTCAAGTGTCAAGCTGATAGTGTTCCTGGATGGCTATGGATCACCTTGGGTGTAAGATCCTGAGCCACTCCACTCACAAAGAGACTAATAGTTACTTTAAAAAGTAACCTGCAGGGCCTCCCTGGTGGCGCAGTGGTTGAGAGTCCGCCTGCCGATGCAGGGGATACGGGTTCGTGCCCCGGTCCGGGAGGATCCCATATGCCGCGGAGCGGCTGGGCCCGTGAGCCATGGCCGCTGAGCCTGCGCATCCGGAGCCTGTGCTCCGCAACGGGAGAGGCCACAACAGTGAGAGGCCCGCATACTGCAAAAAAAAAAAAAAAAAGTAACCTGCACATTGCTACATAGAGGAAGGTCCTTAATAAATATTAGGTATGACAATATAACTGATACTTAACTATCTGTAACATGGAGTTTAGGGCAGAGGTAATAGGAGTTGGACAGACTGTGTGGAAATAAAATCCCCCAATGTTCATAGCAGCACTATTTACAATAGCCAAGACATGGAAGCAACCCACCTGCCCACCAACAAGATTGGATTAAGAAGATATGATATATATATATATATATATATATATATATATATACACACACACACACACACACACACACACACAAACACACACACACACTGGAATATTAGCCATAAAAGAATGAAATACTGTCATATGCAGCAACATGGATGGACCTAGAGAAAATTATGCTCAGTGAAATAAGTCAGACAGAAAAAGGCAAATACTATATGATATCACTTACATGTGGAATCTAAAAAATAGTACAAATGAATGTATACACAAAACAGTAACAGACTCAAAGACATAGAAAACAAACTTGTGTTTACCAAAGGGGAGGGGGTAAAATGGAGGGACAAATTACGGGTATGGGACTAACAGAT
Organism: Hyperoodon ampullatus; assembly: GCF_949752795.1. Classification (NCBI taxonomy): domain Eukaryota; kingdom Metazoa; phylum Chordata; class Mammalia; order Artiodactyla; family Ziphiidae; genus Hyperoodon; species Hyperoodon ampullatus. Next base: position 21,009,026 of record NC_136923.1, read on the forward strand.
ACAAACTACTATATATAAAATAGACAAGCAACAAGGATATAATGTATAGCACAGGGAATTATACCCATTATCTTGCAATAACCTATAATGGAATATCATCTGCAAAAATACTGAATTGATATGCTGTACATTTGAAACTAACACAACACTGTAAATCAACTATACTTCAATTTTAAAAAAATTCCAGAGACTACCAAAAGTAGAGAAATTTTGAAAAGGTTTCCCAAACCTCCATTTCTTTCTTGATAAAAAGTCTCAAAAGCTGACCCTGCTCTCATGATAGCCAACTGGGGCAAGGATAGACAGCTGACTCTACTGCAGCCAGTTCACTAGTTGATGCTGACCAATTACATTCTTCCTCTGTCCTCAATTCAATCTCTTCTGCGTCTGCTTTCTCTTTCTGTGGCAAACAGTGGAGCATTCAAAGTCAGTAGAAGGAAAGAAATCATAAAGATCAGAATAGAAATAAATGAAATAGAAAGGAAGAAAACAATAGCAAAGATCAATACAATTAAAAGCTGGTTCTTTGAGAAGATAAACAAAATTGATAAACCCTTAGCCAGGCTCATCAAGGAAAAAAGGGAGAGGACGCAAATCAATAAAATTAGAAATGAAAAAGGAGACGTTACAACTGACACTGCAGAAATACAAAGGATTATAAGAGATTACTAGAAACAACTCTATGCCAATAAAATGGACAACTACAAAGAAATGGACAAATTCTTGGAATGGTACAATTTTCCAAGACTGAACCAGGAAGAATTAGAAAATATAAACAGACCTATCACAAGTAATGAAATTGAAGCCATAATTAAAAATCTTCCAACAAACAAAAGTCCAGGACCAGATGGCTTCACAGGCAAATTCTATCAAACATTTAGAGAAGAACTAACACTGATCTTTCTCAAAATCTTCCAAAAAATTGCAGAGGGAGAAACACTCCCAAATTCATTCTACAAAATCAGGTATCACCCTGATACCAAAACCAGAAAAAGATATCACAAAAAAAGAAAATTATACACCAATATCACTGATGAACATAGATGCAAAAATCCTCAACAAAATACTAGCAAACAGAATCCAACAGCACATTAAAAGCATCATACGCCATGATCAAGTGGGATTTATCCCAGGGATGCAAGGATTTTTCAGTATACGCAAATCAATCAATGTGATACACCACATTAACAAATTAAGGAATAAAAACCATATGATCACCTCAATAGATGCAGAGAAAGCTTTTGACAAAATTCAACACCCATTTATGATAAAAACTCTCCAGAAAGTGGGTAGAGAGGGAACTTAACTCAACATAATAAAGGCCATATATGACAAACCCACAGCAAGCATCATACTCAATGGTGAAAAACTGAAATCATTTCCACTAAGATCAGGAAAAAGACAAGGATGTCCACTCTCACCACTCCTATTCAACATAGTTTTGGAAGTCCTAGCCACAGCAATCAGAGAAGAAAAAGAAATAAAAGGAATACAAATTGGAAAAGAAGTAAAACTGTCACTGTTTGCTGATGACATGATACTATATGTAGAAAATCGTAAAGATGCCACCAGAAAACTACTAGAACTAATCAATGAATTTGGTAAGGTTGCAGGGTACAAAATTAATGCACAGAACTTTCTGGCATTTCTATACACCAACAATGAAAAATCAGAAAGAGAAATTAAGGAAACACTCCTATTTACCATTGCAAGAAAAAGAATAAAATACCTAGGAATAAACCTACCTAAGGAGGTGAAAGACTTTTACTCAGAAAACTATAAAACACTGATGAAAGAAACCAAAGATGACATAAACAGGTGGAGAAATATACCATGTTCTTGGATTGGAAGAATCAACATTGTGAAAATGACTATACTACCCAAAGCAATCTACAGATTCAATGCAATCCCTATCAAACTACCAATGGCATTCTTCACAGAAATAGAACAAAAAATTTTACAATTCGTATGGAAACACAAAAGACCCTGAATAGCCAAAGCAATCTTGAGAAAGAAAAATGGAGCTGGAGGAATCAGGCTCCCCAACTTCAAACTATACCACAAAGCTACAGTAATCAAGACAGTATGGTACTGGCACAAAAACAGAAATATAGATCAATGGTACAGGATAGAATGCCCAGAGATAAACCCACACACATATGGGCACCTAATTTATGACAAAGGAGGCAAGAACATAAAATGGAGAAAAGACAGCCTCTTCAATAACTGGTGCTGGGAAAACTGAACAGCTACATGTAAAAGAATGAACTACCTAACACCATACACAAAAATAAACTCCAAATGGATTAAAGACTTAAATGTAAGCCCAGACACTATAAAATTCTTAGAGGAAAAGATAGGAAAAACACTCTTTGACATAAACCACAGCAAGATCTTTTTTGAACCACCACTTAAGGTAATGGAAATAAAAGCAAAAATAAACAAATGGGACTTAATTAAACTTAAAAGCTTTTGCACAGCAAAGGAAACCATAAACAAGACAAAAAGACAACCCTCAGAATGGGAGAAAATATTTGCAAATGAAACAACAGACAAAGGATTAATCTCCAAAATATACATACAGCTCATGGAGCTCAATATCAAAAAAACAAACAATCCAGTTTAAAAATGGGCAGAAGACCTAAATAGACATTTCACCAAGGAAGACATACAGATGGCCAAGAGGCACATGAAAAGATGCTCAACATCACAAATTATCAGAGAAATGCAAATCAAAACTACAATGAGGTATCACCTCAGGGTCAGGATGGCCATTATCAAAAAAGCTAGAAACAGGGCTTCCCTGGTGGTGCGGTGGTTGAGGGTCCGGCTGCCGATGCAGGGGACACGGGTTCGTGCCCCAGTCTGGGAGGATCCCACATGCCGCGGAGCGGCTGGGCCTGTGAGCCATGGCCGCTGAGCCTGCGCGTCCGCAGCCTGTGCTCCAAAATGGGAGAGGCCACAACAGTGAGAGGCCCACATACCGCAAAAAAAAAAAAAAAAAAAGCTAGAAACAATAAATGCTGGAAAGGGTGTGGTGAAAAGGGAAGCCTCCTGCACTGTTGGTGGGAATGTAAATTGATACAACCACTATGGAGAACAGTATAGAAGTTCCTTAAAAAACTAAAACTAGAACTACCATATGACCCAGCAATCCAACTACTGGGCATATACCCTGAGAAAACCATAATTCAAAAAGAGACATGTACGCCAAAGTTCATTGCAGCACTGTTTACAATAGCCAGGACATGGAACCAACCTAAATGTCCATCAACAGATGAAAGGATAAAGAAGATGTGGCACATGTATACAATGGAATATTACTCAGCCATAAAAAGAAACGAAATTGAGTTATTTGTAGTGAGGTGGATAGACGTAGTCTGTCATACAGAGTGAACTAAGTCAGAAAGAGAAAAACAAATACCGTATGCTAATGCATATATATGGAATCTTAAAAAAAAATCCAAATGGTACTGATGAACCTAGTTGCAGGTCAGGAATAAAGATGTAGACATAGAGAATGGACTTGAGGACACGGGGTGGGAGGGGGAAGCTGGGTGAAATGAGAGTAGCATTGATATATATACACTACTGAATGAAAAATAGTTGGCTGGTGGGAAGCAGCCGCATAGCACAAGGAGATCAGCTTGGTGCTTTGCGATGACCTAGAGGGGTGGGATAGGGAGGGTGGGAGGGAGATGCAAGAGGGAGGGGATATGGGGACATGTGTATGCATAGGGCTGTTTCACTTTGTTTGGCAACAGAAACTAACATGGTATTGTGAAGCAATTATACTCCAATAAAGATCTATTAAAAAAAAAGACTCTTTCCTGAAGCAAGTTATTATCTAATCAATGTTTGTGTATAAAATAAAGATATTGATTTATCCTTTAAAAAAAAAAGGGGGTGACTAAACAGAGACAGGAGTTAGCCTGGGTGGAGGAGAAGAATTGTTTAGGTGTTGAGAGAAAGAGACAAGAGATCATGCTGCCAGCTTTAATTTCTTAAGATGTAGGAAGATTATAAAAACCTAAGAAGAAAAACAATGAAACAGGCCACCAGAACACTTAAGGAATCTTTCCTCTTGCCCACCCCCACCAAGAATTTATATAGTTTAAGTGTAGAGACATCTGCATATAAATGCACTTTTTGGGTTTTCCTAATGTAGCTAGTTGTTTTAGGACAACTCTTCCTGCCTCCCCTAACTCCAGATCTCTTCTATGTCTTACATGACTTAATAGTTATCCATCATCATCCCTCCATACACTCCTCCCAAAAGAAAGTTACGTAGGTCTGGGCTCTGGAAAATCTAATACAGTCAGACATCTTTTGGTGGTGCAGTTCTATGGATGTCAGGGAATGGGTGACTCTGGTAAAGAGGGACATTAAATAACTCCTCTCAGCGCTGCACATGGAGGGAAAGGACTTGTGTTATCTCTACAAATCTGGTCAACAGGTTATCCATTGAATAGAGTTAGAGACATCACATTGTTTCCTCCCATGGAGTCACTTGGCTTCTCCAAGATGAAATATTTCCCAAGTTACATGACAGCACTGGCCACTTTTAGGTTATCTGGAACTCACAGGAGGTCACCCCTGCTAGCAAGGAGAGTAACTTGGTTTCCTTAAGGCTGGCTACTCTGGATTTGCCAAGATATCCTCTATCATTTCAATGAACTCCTCTGATACGCTCACGTGTGTCAGATTCTGTCCCCATGCTTTTTGCCAATAGTTTGAGTGTTTTTACCCCCACCCAGACAACCAAAACTTTCACAGAATATCCAACAACTATCTAGAACTGTAGATGGCTTCAAGTCCCTATGTTCTGTCTTTACTCTTCCATTTAGAGGAGAAATGACAGAAGGGATCATTTTCAGAAGGTGGACTGACCAACAAAGAACTCTGAGGAGACAACACAGAGCCCCCCAGGATGGCTAAAATGGGTCCTGTAATAAGCATGGAAGATTAAACAGAAAGCCTGATCTGACAAATATGCAAACAGACCCATCACAGGCAAATTAAAATGTTGAATATAAAAACACAAATCAATAGTAGTAATGATAGCAATTTATATTTTCCCACAATGCTTTATAGTTTTCAAAGCACTTGCAAATACCTTATCATAGTTGAATCTCACAACAGGCAGTTTGCTATTACCACACCCAGACTGCAGATGAACAAACCGATCCTCCAAGAGTTTAAGGGAGTTTGCTAGAAGAACAAAGCATAATTGTGGGTAAGAGCACACGCTGTAGAGGCAAAGAGACTTGAGTTGGAATTTTGACTCCCACTTTTTATTAGGTACATGGGAACTTGGACAAGTTATTTAATCTCTCCATGTCTCGATTTATTTATCTGTAAAATTGGACCAATTTATCAATACAACAACTAAGCACTGTTCTAAAAGCTACAGATACATCAAATATTCTTCCAAAATTCCTGCAAGATAGAACCCCCATTTTACCGATAAGAAAACTGAGGCAAGTAAAGATTAAATCACTGGCCAGCGGGACTTCCCTGGTGGCACAGTGGTTAAGAATCCACCTGCCAATTCAGGGGACACAGGTTCCATCCCTGGTCCAGGAAGATCCCACATGCCGCGGAACAACTAAGCCCACGAGCCACAACTACTGAGCCTGCGCACCACAGCTACTGAAGCCCTCATGCCTAGAGCCCGTGCTCCGCAACAAGAGAAGCCACTGCAATGAGAAGCCCGCGCACTGCAACGAAGAGTAGCCCACCGCTCGCTGCAACTAGAGAAAGTCTGTGCACAGCAACGAAGACCCAATGCAGCCAAAAATAAAAATAAATTCATTCATTCATTCATTAAAAAAAAAAGATTACACAACCAGCAAGCTGCAGAGGTGGGAATCACACCCAGGCATGGCATCTCATACCCATGCACCACCCTATCTATCCTCTGAACCTCTCTCATTAGCTGGGTGAAGAGCTAATGGCCTCACAAGACTACGCTGTGTCTGGCGTAGCAAGAGTTCAAAACATGGCAGCCATTCATTCCTTTTCTTAAAAGAGCTTCTCTATTTATTGGCTGTCTTTCACCATAGAATGGAGGATCTCCAAGGGCAGAGGTGTCCATTTTGTCCACTGTGATGGCCCTAGAACATAGAACAGCACCTGGCACAAGATAGGGGCTCAGAAATTACTTGTTGAGTACATGAACGAATAAACAATTGAAGGAATAAGGATCACATTCAGAGGTCTTTGGGGGAGTTGAAGGAGGAAGGGGTCAGAGCCGAGCATGGGTTATTCCCTCTGAGCCTATTTTCAAAAGGGGGTGCATTCTCAACAACTTTAAAGAAATACTGTTAATATGAAAGTTAAGACTGATGAAAAGACATCTTTGGAAGCAGAGTACAATACACAGTTGAAACTTCAGAGGTCATACCTTGAGACAGACAGACAGGTAAGAGAGGGCTGTTTGGGGTACGTGTGCCCTTGGCACCTGCCGGTGGTACAAACCCTGCATCCCTCTGCCTGCCCCCTCCTCCAGGCTTATACAAACCCCCAGCCCAGCCACTATGCTCTAGAGTTCCACTGGACCAGTTTGGGAGCTGAATGAAACCTAAGCCTCCTGACTCCTATCTCAGTTTTTATCACCCCTCGTGACCTCAAACGCCCCTGAAGGATTCCATAAATGGATGAGGATCCAAATGAAAGAACTAGATTGAACTTAGGCAGGAAAGTGAAAGTGTCCTTTAAATGCCAACAGGCACTGCCTTTGGCATAACAAAGGAGTTAAAACATAATTAAGATCTGAAGACTGATTACGGGAATGTGTATGATTATTTTTATTATTTTTCCTCTTTCTATCTTTGTGATAGGATGTGATCAACCTCGGCCATGCCCCGTTGCTTAGTAGCAGACCGTCAGAGTTTTAATTATATACTAAAATAAGCTAAAGAAGACTGCTTTATGTCTAATACGTATATATCAAGAAAGGCATATGACAGCATCTAAATTGCTTTAGTGCCTGATAAAGAGTGCCTCTGGTAGGGCTGTCATCAAAAGATCATGAATGGAGTAGGAAAGGATTATTAATAAAGCTGCTACTCTATTTATATGTCCTCCATTGTTTGTGATTCCTTGTTAGAAGCTAGAAATGAATTTTTATCTACCACTAATTTCATCATGGTTTTTTTTTTCAGAGTCAGAGGGAAAAAAAAAACTTTTGTCAATTGCAGTGCCAACCCCAGTCCTCCAAATAGAATTCTTTTCACTCCTCCAGATCTGCAATTCCCAAAATATTATATCTCACAATAAAAAATTAAAGAATTAGTCCATTCATTCTTTCAACATTCAACAAAGTCATGTACCAGCAGCAAACCCCAGAGGCATTCTCTGCCCTCATAGAGATTTAAGGGAAGAGAAAGATGATACATAAGTAAAACAATGAAAAAATAATCACAGACTATAACAAGGGTTATAAAAGAAATTAAGCACATTACTTAGGATTATGTTTAGCTGCAAGTGACGGAAGATTCAAAATCATTTAGCTTTAACCAAGGCTGTGATTCAGCCCAGTAGGTACTGAGGTAGTTACAACAATTTTTTAAAATTGGCATCTATTCTGACTGATCAGTGCCTGATTCTCTTTGGTTGGTTTAGATTCATATGCTGGACAAGTTGTATATATGTTGAATATTGATTATGGTTTAAAAAGTTTATTTCTCTCTTTCTCTCACATTAAGGAAGGTTCTTCATAATGGTTAAGACAGCTTCATGAATTCACCAAGGACCTAGATTTGTTTTGTTTTTAAACTTTTTTTTTTTTAGTAATTTGAGAGATGGCAATTTTTAAAATTAATTAATTAATTAATTAATTTACTTATGGCTGTGTTGGGTCTTCGTTGCTACATGTGGGCTTTCTCTAGTTGTGGCGAGTGGGGGCTACTCTTCATTGTGGTGAGCGGGCTTCTCATTGTGATGGCTTCTCGTTGCAGAGCACGGGCTCTAGGTGTGTGGACTTCAGTAGTTGTGGCACACGGGCTCAGTAGTTGTGGTTCGCGGTCTCTAGAGTGCAGGCTCAGTAGTTATGGCAGACGATCCTAGCTGCTCCACGACATGTGGGATCTTCCCAGGCCAGGGATCAAACTCGTGTCCGGTGGATTCTTAACCACTGCACCACCAGGGAAGTCCAAGGACCTAGATTTGTTGTTCACCATGGCTTCCAACTCATGATCCAAGATGACTACTTGGGTTCCAGCCATTACATCTACATGAAGAACAAAGGTGAAAAGAGAGCCATACCTCTGCCACTTGAGGATAATTTAGTGTTTATCCTAATAACCAGAATATAGTCCATGGCTGCAAGGGGAGCTAGAACAGGTAGCCTTCATTCTAGGTGGTCAAATGCCCACCTGGAAATTAGGCAGCAATTCTATTACTAAAAAAACAGGGAGAGCAGATAAAGATAGGTAGTAGACATTGCCACACCGGATGACGTGACACAGAGTAACTGATACAGAGGGGGCTGCTTTAAACAGGGTAGTCAAAGAGGGTACTCAGGAGGTAACAGCTGAGGTAAAGCCTAAAGCATGCAAGTGACCCTGCCATGTACACTGGAGGAAAAGGCCTTCAGGCAACAAGAATGTCTTATTTCAAAATAGATTGACTTCTGCTCACAGAATGATTTTGACTTCATTTTATAAGTAATATTCTGCAACTATTAAGTTTTCCTGAGCTGACTGATAATCCATTTTCTTCCCTAATTCTTAGTTGTCCAAATCTCAAAGCATGTTACTTTATGGGAATTCTGAGCTTATTGCAACAGACAACCACTGTCACCTGTAATTTTGAACCTGGTAGGAAGATAGCTGAGAACATATTTAGTAGCAAAATACTACTTGATATATTATTTAGGGGTGCGTCTACCAGGGTGGGGATGAGGTAGCCAAGCCGAATAAGTGTGCATCTAGTATGTCTTAGAAACCACGATGAGTGGTGTAAACAACATGTTAGATTCAGACAAAACCACTTACAAATTAGGGTATTAAATCACAACTCACATTACAATAATGTGATTTGGTTTGGTGTTCACTGGAATAGAACTGATAGTATGGAACTAATGTGATGTTTTGTGCGAGTGTCACATTCGTTATGCATTTGTTATGTGATTTCCATGCGTGCCAGAATGTAATTCATTGGAATAAACAGAAGAGCCTCGTGGCATGAAAGCCCAAAGCTATAAAGGGGAATTTGCCTTCCCATCCTGTAATTAAGGTAACATCACACCCAGTGCATTTTCTTAGTGAATATCTTACACTGACATCAAACAGAAAAAAGGAATCGGTAATACTATTTATTTCTGTAGATTTCATGTGAACAAAGATCATTATAAAGCCAGTGAATTTTGCCTAAATATATCTTTCAATGGCATCATGCCCTACTACAGAATACAGAGATGGTGTGTGTGTATACGTGTGTTTTAAGCCTTCTTCTTGAGTCTGTTGACCAAACCACAGAAGAGAGGAATTGCCGTGGAGATCATTATCACAAGTTTGGAAGAAGAAGCTCTAAGAATATACTTTTTCTAAATTGACCAGATTCCCTACATGTCTTAATGTGTCTAGCTATGAACATAAGACCTAGTCTATGGCACCAAGAAATCATGTCTGTTCCAAAGCTGTTAGAATGTGAGCCTCATTTTCAAGTGCAAAGACTATGTCCTTTTTACCTCTGTAACTTCAACACCTAACATGATGTTTGACATAGAGCAGTTGCTCAGTAAGGTTTAAATGAATGAATGGTATTCTCATTCACAACAATTTCCACTTACTCAACAGCTCGCTTAAGTCCTTACCAAGGTGTTTGACAGAAATCCAGTATATAATAAAGTTCCAAGACCCCAGAAATTAGAATCAATTATCGAGAAACCAATACCATATGGTATTCTATTGTATACATCCCCCTCCCTCTGGAAACCTATCTTAATATGAAACATTACATGTACGCAGTGACCATGGATTGCAGTACACACATTTAGGTGTGCAAAAAAAACAACTTGTTTTATTTTTCTAAAATTAGACTTCATTTCTAATTGGAGTCTACCACCTCTTATTAAGGAGGTGGAAGACTAATCTTTGAAACTGGAGGTTCTCTTCCTTTGCCCATGGGATTTTGCTTCAATTTCAGAGGAGTCTGTAGAAAAGAGGCATTGGGGGAAGCAAGGCTTCAGGTCCTCAATGTCACCATCTCTGGTCCTTGGTGATGGGCCCATCTGGGCTACTGATGAGTCTTCCTTCATTCTTCTCTGCAAGGTCCTTCCACGACTGGGTGTTTCCGTCTTTAATTCCAGGTCTTTCTAGTGAGTGATCATGCTGCCTAAGGCTCCATCCTACCTAAATACACCAGGAGTCATTTTTTCCTCTAGATATTGCTGCCTCTCCAGAAACTTATCTGGGGAGACCTTCCTGTCCTCTCTGCTCTCAGATCCCACAAAACTACCTGAGATTTTTGCCACCTCCCCAGGCTGTGACCTAAGTAACAGTGAGGAGGGCCTATTTCTCTGGTGCCCATCAACACCTCTGCTCTCATCACCCTCCCTCCGATCTTCTCTTCACCCCTAACTCAGAATCTTTTCGGAGTCTGTTAAGGAAACTTTTGTATCCAAGTATTTGTCCTATACTGTGAGTCTTTTCTATTTCACTATGAACAGCCTCCGCTGTTTTCCACTTTCTGAAGTAACATGCCTTTTCTGGGTCTACGAGCATAGAATAAACTAACTTCATGAAGTTGTAGAGAGACCAAGGGAGCAAAGAAAGGAGGTGAGACGCAGGGTGTGGGGAGTGGGCAGTGACAGGGAAGGCTGTCTGGGCTGTGGAAGGAGCAAGTGAAGGTTAACAGAGGGATGCTCTAGGGTACAAATTCTAGGGGTTAGGATTAGTCAGAGGTACGCAGCAGTCGAGGAAGACCAGGGACCAGTAGCCAGAAGAACTTGGATAACAAGTGCTTAACAATGAAACAGAGCCAAATTTGTAAGAAGAAAGTTTTCAAAAAAAAAAAAAAAGGGGGCTTCCCTGGTGGTGCAGTGGTTGAGAGTCCGCCTGCTGATGCAGGGGACACGGGTTCGTGCCCCGGTCTGGGAAGATCCCACATGCCGTAGAGGGGCTGGGCCCGTGATCCATGGTCGCTGAGCCTGTGCGTCCAGAGCCTGTGCTCCGCATCAGGAGAGGCCGCAACAGTGAGAAGCCCACATACCGCAAAAAAAAAAAAAAAAAAAAAAAAAAAGGAAAAAGATCTCAAGTCTTTGACATTTCTCCCATCTAGAGGGGAGTCCACGTCCCCTCCTCTGCAATCAGAGAGGGCTGGTGATTGTAGATCAGTAGAGAAGTGGAAGTAACACTTTTGGACTTGTGAGGCCAGGTCATAAAAAGCCATGCAGGTGCCGTCCGGGTTTTTTGAAACATTCACTCTTGGCTTCCTCCCTCTCAGAAACCAGCCACCATGGTGAGAGAAACCCAAGCCACATGGAAAGGTGACGTATGGGCACTGTGGTCAACAGCCTCAGCTGAGCCAAGTCTTTGAGTCATCCCAGCCTAGGCGCCAGACCTGTGAGTGAAGGAGCCTCCCGATGAGTCCAGCCCTCAGCTGCTGAGTCATGGCCAGCTGTCGTTGTCCTCCCAGCTGTGGCCCCAGACACCACAGAGTAGAGATAACACAAGCCATCCCAGCTAGGCCCTGTCCACATTCCTGATCCACAGAATCCATAAACATAGTAAGATGTCTTCTGTTTTCTGCCATGATATCAGGCTCGTTTGTTACGCAGCAAGAGATAAGTAGAAGAGTTGGGCAACAGAAACAAGAAGAACAAGGCAGTGAGCTGGAGCTGCCCATCGCTAGACTGGAAGCCTGGTCCAAGAAAAAAAAAAAACAGCCTCTAGGGCACAGTAAGAGCTGACATTTGAATGTTAGCCTGTGACAAGGTTCTCTGACATGTATTCATTCATTTAGCCTTGCAACTGTCTGAGGTAAGGAATACTAGTTATTGACACTTTACAAAAGAAGAAAGAGAGGTGGAGAGATGTTAAGGTTCTTGCCTGAGGTTATACAATTGTAAGTGGAGGGCACTGAATTCAAACCCATGCTGCCTCTGGCATCCATGTTCTGCACGACATCGTAGAGCCTGGTGTGGCCCAGAACTTGTGTGGATCCTGCAGAACAATCTGCACACCTATTTGAGAAGATCGTATTAGCATTTTTAATAAAAGAAAAGCAACGACTGGTCTTTTCTCTCAAGGAAGTCTACTTAAAAGATAACACACAAAAAAGAAGTCTGATGTCTTTTACTACTTCAAACACCATCTATGGCCAAATGCAGTTTGGGCTTTATAGACACTAAGATATGTTGGCTAATAACAGAGTTACCTTATATGGAGAAAAGACAACTACTGCTTGAAACAAAACACTGTGGTATAAACACATCTGGAGAGAAAATTATTTGCCCAAGAAGTTATCACATATCCCATATCCTTAAAAAATGATGAGAAAAATGCCATTTTAGGTTTCTTTCCCCACAGTGCATCATAGCACAGACAATAGCATTTGCACTAGTTTCATTGTGTCTTGTATCGTTTTTAATTTTTGGCATTGTGTAATATGTAAAACAGTCTCTATTCAGCAGTTCCTCATCTCAAACTAGGTATGATTAAAGAAAAAGTTCAGCTGACAACAGAGAGAAATAAATACTCAAGGCTGTTATCTAGTCTTTTATAATAATCCCAATAAAGAGATAAAATCTGCAAAATAGTTTTCACTAACCAAAGTAAGATACACCTCTCAGATTTTGGTTTGCTTTTTTTTTTTTTCCTTCCTACTGTTACAGAAGAACAGCTACATCTCATAAGCCTTGTTTAGGAAACATACAAAAATACTGAGATAGCTTTTAAATTTTAATTCAACTATTCTCATCCAAGCTATAAAGAGGAATTTAATCTGCTTTTGCTTAAGCAGAAAAAATGCATTGATTTAGATTATTTAAGTAGTAGGCCAGTAAGAAATAGTGAAAATCCTCAAATAATGTCATTGAAGAAAAGGATAAAGAGGAGGAACAGGAAAAAGAGGAGAAGGAAGAGGAGGAGAAAATATTTCTTCCCATAGGTTTGCAAGCATAGTTAAACTGTAACAGAAGACTTCAGACTACAGACTTTAAATGAATTTCTTTCTTTTTCACATACGGTCTGGAGAGAGGTGCAGGGCTGGCGGGCAGCTGTGCCACAGTCAACGTCAGGCATCTGTCTCTGGGTTCCAAGTGACTGCTTCAGCTCTGTTTTCCAGCCCGCAGGAAGTAAGAAATACAGGGCTGCTCACATCCTATTATCCAGAATTTAATGACATGATCTCACCTAGCTGCAAGGGAGGCTGGAAAAGAAGGAAGTGAGCAATGTGGCTATGTGCTGAGCTAAAATTCAGAGCATTCTATTATTAACAGGAAGAAGAGAAAATAGGGACAATTATCCATCTATGCCATAGTCCAGAAGTTGGAAAATTATGGCCCCAATATGACCTGTCCCCTGCTTCTGAACAGCCTGTGAGTTGACTTTTACAAATGAACATTTACAATCAATTTAATCAACATTTCCAATCAGGTTAGTGTTAGGAAACACTAACTTCAAACCCCAACTAAGCCAAATGTTATTCCTCTCAAAAATAATTCCCTTCTTTTCATGAGTAGATCTGAGTTACAAACATGGTGCTCAATTATTATTATTATACTTTGAATTTCACCAATGAAAAATTTGTGGAAATTTGTTTTCTCTCTTGTTATACAAGTATGACATAATTTCCTTGATTTTGCCTCTCGACCTGCAAAGTCCACAGTATTAAATATCAGGGCCTTTACAGAAAAGTTTGTTGACCCTGGTCTGAGCTGAACTAAATTAGTGGAATTCCTGCAAAGCAAAGAAAGAAGAATGGCTTACAAGTGGCATAGCAAAACACAACCCCATGACCCCAAGGAGTCTGGCCTGTGTTTCTAATCATAGCAAAACCTCTTTAACTAGGTCACAAACCCAGCAACTTCTATGAGCCAAAGTCCAGTGAAAAAAACAGGAAACTAGGGGAGAAAAAAGTTTCTGTACAGCCCACATCAAAGCACTGAAGTTCATGCACTACATGAGAACACCCAGATCTTCACACAGGCCAGATTTTCCTCGTACAAGACGCAATTCTGTTAACTGTTAATGACTTAACTGGATTAGCAGTTTGCCCAAACCCACAGCAGAGCCGTAGCTGTAAATCTGAAGGGGTTGAGGAGGAAAGGAGACAGGGTAAGAGCACTGCTCTCTAAGGTCTCTTAAGATAAGGATCTCAACCTCCATTCCACCTCTGAAGCCCCCAAGGATACCACTGAATCACAGCTCAATGAAGTGATGGTCCTGTACCATCAAGCACAGGTAAAATTATATTCTTTATATTCTGTTTCAAGAGGCAGAGAATAATACACTTGAGAAAGTCTATCATCAAAAACAGGGAAGAGAAACTTTTGGCCATTTAGAGAGATAAATTATTCATAATTGAATTCATCTCCCAAGAACTCATGTAAATAAGATGTGATAACATGTGCTTCTAAACAGATATTTCCACAGTCCTAGCAAACAGATTCTTTTAACCTACAACTTTTTTCCAATGTTATCTATGTTTTTTTGTTTGTTTTAAACAAGACTGTATTTTTATTGACAATATTGTGGCAAAACTTGCCAGTCTTGGTCTGCTGGTCACAGATATGATTATTTTTTACACAAGTGGCAGGAAACTAGCTCAAATTGATTTAAGAAAGGAAAGGGGAGGAGCGGAGGGAGAAGGGCAAGGACAGGGGAAGAGGGATAAGCAGTAGAAGAGGAAGGAAAAATAGGGTATGAAGGAAATAAGATGGTGTGTTAAGAAAACAGAAGTGGAGCTTCCTTTCTGTAAGGTGGTCAGTGCCCTCTTCTCTGAGGAGGTAAATTTTAATCTGAAATGTAAATAAGGAGCCAACTGTTGGAAGAGCAAAAATTAGACATTCACCAGCAGAAAGGACATCTAACAAGGACCATGGAAGGACCACCTTCCAGCTTGCAAGGCTGCCCCTTTCCCCTCCAGAAGGACTGAGTCCACCTGGTTCAAGGTGGAACTATGACTGGGCGTGGCCTGTCTATGCCCCGCCCCTGCCAACAGTGATTGGTCCAGGAGTAAGCCTACCAGCCAATTCAGGCCAAGGAGACTCTGGAAGGACAGAAACACGTTTTCCAGGCTGGTTGATAAACAGCAAGGGTGGTTTGGGGCCATCGGCCATTTTGCCACCTCACAGAGATAGAGTCTGGCTAAGAATGAAGCCCACAAAGAGGAGAGCAGAGCAAAGAAAGAGAGGCACCGATTCAGGAAGTGTCATTTGAACACTCCAACTCTCAATCCTGGAGTTTTTCTATGTGAATCAGTAAATCCTCCCTTTCAGTTTAAGCCAAAGGGAGTTTCGCTTCTGTCCTGTAACTGAAAACATCCTGACAACTCAGTGAGCTTTGGAAATGACAGAAGAGTCCATGTGTAATTAGAGGAATGTGTGCTTAGTGAATTCTCTAAACATCTTATTGAAAAGCTTGGGTCTTAGGATCTCCATCTGGTAGAGGATTATGTTGGGGCGCAGGGGTAAGACGTGGAAAATAATTTATGAAAACCTAGCCATGAATGATGAGGAGGGGGATACAGATGTAGGGATTTAATACCTTCTTGCCCTCCCTTTCCATCATCCTGTGGTTAAGGTAGAGGAAAGAAAGATCCTAAATGGATGCATCTGGGAGTGGCAAGAGATTGGAAAAGGTAGAGCTTGCCCAATCTTCTCCAAAGGTACAGAGATGAGTATCTGTTGTTCTACTTTCCTGAAGTTCTCACCTCCCCGTTTTTAGAGCAGCATCACCCTTTGGAGTCTGGGTGAATCTCACCTCCCTTTCTCTTGGTCCACATAGTTTAGGTGCCGATCACTGAATCTACCGGAGTGGACCACATGACCCAGACCTGGCCAATTGGCATGTTCCATCTTTGGGCCATGGTGGTCATGCTCAAGTTGGCCTGATCAGAACTAATACAGGGACTTGGTATTAGCAAGAGAGAGGAGGCGCTGGCTTTCAACTGGACCTTGAAACTGCCAGAGGAGTTCTCATGGAGAAGACTCACATGCAGAGAGGAGGGCAGAGTCAAGAAAACTACAGAGAGGCAGAGAGAACACCTTGTTGAAGCCCTTGAATTCAGGCACAAAGGAAGTTACATTCACCATTTAGACTGTATGGTAATATGAGCCAATAAATTCCTCTTTCCCATTGTAGAGAAGTTCCTCTGTTCACCATTTATTTCCAAGCAAAGAGTGGGAACTGAACACTATGAATGAAAGAAATCTCTGATCTCATTTGTAAGGAGTGCAAAAGATGTGTTAATGTGTTTTCCCTCGGACTTTGCAATACTGGGTTTTTCCATTCTAGAGCAGTCTTAATAAGTACTAAAACATACTTCAGGTACATGATGATTAGCATAGTTTTTCTGGGTTAGTCTACAACCAATTAGTAACTGAACTTCTGAGATTTAAACTGGTCCTTCAGTTAGGATTTGCCTGCATTAAAAAAAGAAATCATTGACAAGACTCTGTAAATTCTGAACCTCATGCAATTCTTCCTAACTTCCTTCCACCAAAACGCCAACGAGCAGGACCTAAAGTTATAAACCAATTGTATTGTGCCCAAGACCTCCACCCGACTTCCCAAATATCAGGTGTCCAGAGGCTTTTTTTTTTTTTTTTTACCACTTATAGAAAAGGTACACTGAATATGAGCATAACCAGAATTTATATGTTCACTAAAAATCAAAACACAAATTATTTTTGAATTCAGGAATAATGATATTTTAGTGGCAATAGTTTCCTTAACCAGAATTTTATATTTTCATTGGAAATGAAAAGCTAAGCTAAAATGCTTATTCATGAATAATAATGTTTTAATGACATCATTTTCTTCCTACAGAACAATAAACAAATGTAAGCACATTACCTTAGGAAAACAGAAGGAATTATCCTTATCAACTATATAATTTCTGAAAAATCTCCAGAATTTTCCAAACTATGTTCTGTGGAACCATTAACAGGTATTTTATACACACACACACACATACACACACACACACACACACGCGCGCGCGCTCCTGTGGTCAAAAAGATTGGGAAACATTACATACTATTCCCAGTCCCGAAAACTCTCAATGCACACTTGCATATTTTAGAATGTGAAAAGTCTTGCAGTAGATACCTGTTTAAATTGGATTAACCCAGTATTTCCCAAAGTTAACTCTCTGAAAATTAACTACAGCATTTTGCTTCCTACCCCGACTTCCAAAACCCCCATTCCCCAAAGCAACTTTTGGAACAGCTTGTGGAACTAGTTCCACAAAGCAAAGTTTGGGAAACAGTAGTTTAGTGGCTTCTATCTACACAGATTTTGCTGTCTGAATAATATGTAAGGAACTTTGAGTGACAATTGC
Organism: Hyperoodon ampullatus; assembly: GCF_949752795.1. Lineage (NCBI taxonomy): Eukaryota > Metazoa > Chordata > Mammalia > Artiodactyla > Ziphiidae > Hyperoodon > Hyperoodon ampullatus. The sequence goes on from NC_136923.1 coordinate 21,026,540, forward strand.
ACCCATTTGGATATAACTTCAGCTGACTCCATAATTAGAAATTTAAAATGCAAATTTTTCAAAAGCAAACTGCCTTTACCATTCAGACATGTTGCTGAGATTTATTTGGATTTGGGTACAGTCGTATTACTTTCCAGTATATCTGGTATAGGTAATAGGCTCCAAAGACCTATAAATATTGAACACAAATAAGATTAGCCATGTCTAAGTTTTATATACAAACAAGTCTGACAAATTTAATATGTCAAATGTACTCTGTATTTGGAGGGGGGAGCAGGTAACATTCCTCTTGGGAAAACTGGGAATGGAATGGAAACTTCATTTATATTCTGCATAAGCTGTATATTACAGATTCATGTTAGTATGGGTGAGGACATGAAACCATTGCTATTGAGCTTCAGATGTGGCAGCAAAGAATTAAGAGATCATCACCATCTCTCTCTAAATATAATGAAAATCTAACTTTACAACACTCCTCTTAAATGAGCTTTCCTCATGCTACTTGGCTATGCATTAAATCTTGGCATACACAAAAAAATAAAAACAGGGTAGTTCTAAAGGTTCATTTATGTTGGCTGGATTATGAAGATTAACTCCTCAGATGGTGTTCTAAAGAAGTCATCAAATGTAAGTATAACTGAAAATAAAAACCTGAAAAACATTTAAATATTGATAGAAAAGTGAACGGATAGGATATAGTCAAGACACCACTCTTTAGATACATAACATCAATGTATATCATAAAGGATTAAAAAATTTAACACTCTAAGGAATATAATAGAGATTTCAGCTACAGCAAGACAAATTTTCTGGAAATAATATAATAGTTCTCATGGCAGAGGCATACATGCAGAGTATAAAGGTTTGAAACAATTTAAATTTTAGGTCAGTTGTGCTGAAGATGTTTTTACAATGTAAATTGGATTTATTACTAATTCTTTAAAATATTTTAATCCTGGATCCTAGAGACAATGATGCCCTCTTCTCCAAAGTAGCCTGGCTTCCGTCACCTTGCCAATTCACACAGACGTTAGTCATATACTAAAATGCAGTGTTTCTCAACATGTGCATGCTTCTGTTGATACATATGATGGTTTTAGGTGGCCCTGGAAACGTTATTCTATTTTAATAATGAAAGTGTTTATGATGATAATATACAAATAGCTACACTTACTGAGGATTTATTATGTGCTGTCAAGCAAAACTCCTAGTGTATTAATTTGCATAGTCTTCACAGGACCACTCTGTAGTACCTGCTTTTATTATTTCCAATGAACAGAAAGAAACTTGAGACACAGAGAAGCTAAGTAAATTGCTCAAAATCACACAGCTGGAAACGGGCAGAGATGAGATTCAAAATCAGTAAATTTAGCTGAAAGTCCATGCTTTGCCATTTCAGGGATATGTATGTTTGTTTTTTAAGTAGGTTTGCTTAATAAAAAATTTAAGAAAGGTAAGTCTGTGGATATGAAATAAAATCATCCAAGCTGTAGGCCAATGTCTGATGTTCAGGTAACAGTTTTGGGGGGGGCGGGGAGCTAGAGATTAAAGATCCTTATAGACTGTGAAGTGAATGTTTATTAACAGGTCAGAAACTTGGGTTAAAGTCCTGGTACAGACCCCCCCCTGAGGTGAAAAGCCCCAACTTTCAACTTACCTGCTTTCAGTGTAGCCCAGAAAATTCTCTTGTTCAGATACGAAATCTTCCTACTTGTACACGTTTTTAAGACATCACACAATCACATGTCTATGGGAAATATAAATGATTCAACTAACTCTGAAAAAGAAAAGGCTCAATTATTGTATATTACAATTTAAGGGGAAAAAAATCATGCTTAAGAAAAAGCTGACAATCAGATCAGAAATGTTACGGGAAGTTTCTTGCTCCTTTTCTCCAGAGGTGAAACCAGATGATTTTTTTTTTTAAAGGGCAGAAGTTTAAGGTCTAGCTAGGGAATAAAGACATGTTTTGTCTGACACTTCCCAATTCAAATCCAACATTTAACAAATGATTCTTAAGTACTGTATTTAAAAAAAAAAAAAAAAACAGCCAGAAGCTGGCAACCTGGGTATATTAAGCTTTCATTATCACAAATTTGTATTTTAAAAACCCAATACCTTTTTCGTAAATATGCAAGAGTTTCTCTGACAATTTCTGTCTTTGTAAAGCTACCTCTCACTGAAACATTTAAAATAAAATTCCTATATCTAAAATGAATTCTTGGCATTTGGGACTTTTAAAACTCCCTAAATTCAGAGGGGGGAAAGCTGCATAATTATAGTTCATCTCAGTGCAAGTCATAAAGTAATCAAAAATCTTTAAAACCAAAAAGTAGTATCTTAGAGTGGCATTTAAAACAAAAAAAGTACTTACTGGCATTTCAATTTTTTTCATGCAATTTGTTATTCATTAAATCAGAAGAAAATGTGTGCTCCTATTTTTTGATAAAGCAAAAAATATTCAAAATTGGCATTAACTAAACACAATTGGCCACCACTATGTGAAAAACCAAATGCTTTAATGAGGCTATCAAGAACAACAGTTCAGTTATTTCATTGGATACATTAATATCGATCCATAATATACAGTGCTATGGACCATACAGAAATTATTGCTGCATCCAACAGCAGGTGACTAGTATTAACATTACAGTACCAAGCGTCCGCAAGAGACAGTCATTTGTCATTTTTTTTTCAAGAAATAGGGTTTTTTTTATATACTGTTATCAACATCAACGTTTCCCCAGTGCATTTAAAAAAATATTAGTAAGTGCATTCCTTTGTGCTTTATTTTATATCTTTTAACTTCCTATGTATTTTATTTGTTCTTATTGCTTTAGTATTTTAAAACAACCAGAAAGAACTTTGTCATCCTATGTATGACCAGGTTGGTTGTATGGTTTTTGGCAAAGTCAGAAGGTTTGGTATTTCCATTGCCATACCCAGAGGCAGGTGGACAAGTTTGGCATTTTGGTCACTCCATATGGAGGCCCAACCCCAAGTCACAATTCTGCACCCAGGGATGGGGGGAGTGGTGTGGACCATTCTCCTTGTCACAAACAGTGAGCTCAAACCACCGCCTCTTGGCTTAGCTAGCCTCTAAAGCGCATCCACACTCTATTTGGCAAAAAAGAAATAAATAAAACCACCCCAGAGATTGCAGCATTCTCCTGAGCTTGCTCACCCGCCCCCTCCCAGAAATTGTCTGTTAAGAAGGGGATGGAGAAGCAGGCAATGGTGAGCTCAGGAGCTGCGAGTGTCAGGGCAGTGGTACAAGATGCCATGCTTTCTTTCAACAAAGCTTTCTAGAAGGTGGCTTAACCCTGGCCAAATTCCCTGGGCCATGGGTGAGTCAAACTTGCTCTATCTTTAAGAACTCTCTAAATCAGCTAAGGAAAACTAGCATCATACCATCGCGATCTTCGACTTTTGCGCCCAGCTCCCCTCCCCCTATATAAATATGAAGAGAAAAAGAGACACTGCTATGATTGTATCAATGAACACTATGGTACAATTAGCTGTTCATGCAGATTTGCATCACTATTCTAGGAAAAGAGCTGTACAATTAAGGGGGTTGAAAGAATGGGAACTAATTTTCCCTACCCCCTTAAGTCATAAAGCTGTAAAACTGATAGCATCATCAATGTTTCCAAGGATTCTCATTGCCCACCGTGCATGGTAACTATGCGGTTGATTATTTTCACGTAAGCCATCCATTCATACATCTGACAGTCCTTCTGTCTGAACCCTCCAATATCCATCACCAATTCACAGTTGACATTTAAACTGTTTTTCTTTAAACACACACACACACACACACACACACACACACAAATACCTCCTGAATAAGGTTTCCTGATGAAAGAAGTTGGCACTCTGTCACTAAAATATATTTCATATTAAAAATATATGAAGGAAAATTGGAAGCTCTTATATTGTCTACATAGGCACCATGCTACACGTTCCTCTTGATTATAGATACCATCTTGAAACTTTCTCCTACATTACAGTTCAGTCAGTGCTAGAGACTACTGCTATATTTAAGGCACTTCATTCTGAATGGATATGCTTTATGCCACTTGCTATTCAATTGTAGGCTGCTACTGAGAAACTCCATTCAACAGCCTGCCTCTTAACACCATTTGTCATCTGTATAAAACATCTAGGCCTGATAGAATATATGTAACACTACTGTTATTGCATAGGACTATACAAGTAGGTAATGCACTGAAACTAACTTTACAACATTGCTGTTTGTTAAAACATTGTTATCAAGTAACAGTAATTGGCCAATACAGTATTTCTCTCTTTAAAAACCATTCAGCAGGTTTGCTGAAATAAACCCCAATTTAAATGACCATAACGGGCATATTAATGCTATGGTTATCATTCTCCAAGGATATTGCTAGTTTTATATCACTAAAAATAAATATGTAAGTTGTTTCTCTCTAGAAAGCCGGTTTTAGCCTATTTATACTACAGCTTAAATGTGTGGAAAATAGTTCTGAGTGAGACTGTAATATACAAAATATTCACAAAGCTCTCTTTAAACGCAAGACCTTGCATAAAAGTTTGCTTTCATGTGTGTACAAAGAATGCGGAAAACCACCAGTGAGTTGTAAAAATATCGAAAACTTGCCATTTTAAGATGCATATTCTTACAAATTAATACAAACATATTGAAAACAATGATAATAAAGAATCTGTACAAATCAAATGAACAGTAAAACATAATTTAAAAATAAAAATAGTAAAGCCAATTAGAAATGTGCCCAGTTTGGTTTTCTTATCAAAAGCGAAATTGAAGAGGAAAAAAAAAAAGAGGAAAACTTTCAGTGCTCCTCAACATTTTACTTTGAGAGGACATTAATTTCCATTTCAAAATAAAATATATCTTATGAAAAACTGAATCACACTCACTGATGAGGAAAACTGTAACAGAGCACAGAATGAATGAGAACAAGATGAGACCCCATGTTTCAGAGCCTTGGTCTATATCTCCCTTCAATTTCAGTTGCACCTAAGGTATCAGTTACATTTTCTAACCAGACAATACACGTGAAAATGTTTGCATTTTTTTTTCTTTTATGGAATATAGTATTTCTTTAAATAGTTTGCAGTATAAAGACTAAATGATGCTAAAAGGGTACTGTATCTTTAAGGCAGTACCAATGAATCAATACATTTACAAAATGGAAAAGTGTTAGTATGGATTTCTTTACTTCCCCACCCTCCTCCTCTCTCTCTTTCTCTTTTTTTCCTTGCTTTACATTCTTTCAATTAAACTTTACATTTCATTTCCAAGGAAGTCACAGGCATGCAAATAGCAAACCAAGTTTCCCCTGATAAAAATGGACAGCAATTTCTCTGATGCAAAAATCCTCTTGCTCTGAAACCCAAAATCTGGGGTGAATTCAGTTCACGGATACTGTACACTACCATACAGTACTTTGGAGGCATTTGTAGTTGTAAAATAGAATATACAAGTCTGTTTCACAAAATTCTAAAAATAAAATATATCCTGGGCTATTGATAAAGCATGAAAAAAAATTTTTCATATTAAAGGAAAATGATCAAGAAAACCCCTTCAGGTAAATTATTAAATCTGCTAATCAAGAAAGGAAGCAGTCTGTGAGAATGCAGAGCAGGGAGAATTTGCTAGCAAGCGTGCTCGGTTTCTTCCATGCTCATACTGCTCCTTCGGCTGCTGGTTTTGGATGCCCCAGGGGACACCGAGGAAAGAAGTGGATCAGTTATGCCAACAGGAGAAAGAGTATCGTCCATGAGGATGTCTTCCAGTTTGGATCCCATTTTCGTGGGAACGCTATAGGCTTGGCTGCTCTCGGTCCCAGCTCCAAAGTTGTTGTTGAAGGTGATGGTGCCATCTGTGAGATCCAGGGTCGTTGTACATGTTAGGTCTGCGTGCTGTTGGAGGAGGTCTTGGCTGCAGTTCTCAAGAGCGGGTTCCTGCTTGATGATCCGACTCACCAGATCTGGAGAGCAGAGACCCGTGGATGGAATAAGGGAAAGTCCATGAGCTCGAGCCTGCATTTCAAGTTCCTAAAAGTAAAATAAAAATCAGAAACTTAAAGAGGTGGTGCACAGAGGATTTTAGGACAGTGAAACTACTGTACAATACATGAGACTATAATGACCGTTACATGTTGTTATGCATTCGTCCAAACCCAAATGGTGTGCAACACCAACAGTGAACCCTAATGTCAAGTAGGGACTTTGGGTTGTAATGATGTGTCACTATAGGTTCATCTAGTGTTGAAATGCCCCACTCTGGTGGGGATATTAATATTGGGGGAGGCTATATATACGTGTGGGAGCAGGAGGTATATGGGAACTCTCCACACCTTCGGCTCAATTTTGCTCTGAACCTAAAATTTCTTTAAAAAGTATTTAAAAAAAATCAGGGACTTCCCTGGTGGCGCAGTGGTTAAGAATCCGCCTGCCAATGCAGGGGACACGGGTTTGATCCCTGGTCCGGGAAGATCCCACATGCCGCGGAGCAACTAAGCCCGTGTGCCACAGCTACTGAGCCTGCGCTCTAGATCCCGTGAGCCACAACCACTGAGCCCATGTGCTGCAACTACTGAAGCTCGCACGCCTACAGCCCATGCTCTGCAACAAGAGAAGCCACCTCAAGGAGCAGCCCGCGCACCGCAACTAGAGAAAGCCTGCATGCAGCAACAAGGACCCAATGCAGCCAAACATAAATAATAAATAAATTAATTAATTTAAAAAATCATACATTTGCAAAAAAATAAAGTGTTAAAATAAAAATCTTTTGCTCTTTCAAATTAATAAACACCATATTGGGGCTTCCCTGGTGGCGCAGTGGTTGAGAATCTGCCTGCCAATGCAGAGGACACGGGCTCGAGACCTGGTCTGGGAAGACCCCACATGCCGCAGAGCAACTGGGCCCATGAGCCACAACTACTGAGCCTGCGTGTCTGGAGCCTGTGCTCCGCGACAAGAGAGGCCTCGACAGTGAGAGGCCTGCGCACCGCGATGAAGAGTGGCCCCTGCTCGCCGCAACTGGAGAAAGCCCTCGCACAGCAATGAAGACCCAACACAGCCAAAAATAAATAAATAAATAAATTAAATTAAAAAAAAATGTTAAAAAAAAATAAACACCATATTTCTTAAAGTACATAGAGTATCACTGGTAATACAGTAAATGATTTTTAGGTGGTATATGGATTTTATTATGTATGAAATACAGAGACAGTTTCTCATAGATGTCAATGTTAACAGGGAGGATAAGTTAAAAAATGTAAAAATAAAATGTCAAAATGTGAGCTGATTGAAGGAAAATAATCAGTAAATAGTACAGGTCTATACTCCCTACACTGTGCAGAGATATCTACGGGTACTATAATGAACTCCCAGGACACTGGGGATATTTTTAAAGTTTTAAGGGGAACGCACTCTACTGCGAGAATGATCAAACTCAAGACAGTTTTACAGTTTTAGTATTAGATTGTGTTACATTGTTTCCATCACATCGTATCAACACAAAGCCAGGTCTCAGGTAGTTGCTGTGATTAAAAAAAAAAAAAAGAAAACAAGAAAAAACCAACTCCTGCATGAAAATCAGTGTGGAATGGGAAACGAGGGTGGCAGCGTCCAATCTGACTCCAAGGTTGGAGAAGCTGTGCAATGCCTCAAAGGCACACTTATCTCACTAGTAAGTAATGTGGTTATTTAAAAATAAAATTAAAATGCGATTTTTCTTTCAATTTATATGTTTTATATTTTCAAATGGCTACTAAGTTGTTAGCACCTAACAAGGAAATGGTAGGTATTTTTTTGGTCTAAGGTGCAATGAAAAAGTTACTAAGATATTAAGGGCACTGGGAACTAATAAAGATTGAGTAGTAATGGCAAAAGTTATGAAAATTCCATACAAGTAACTGAAGTTTGGGATGCATCATTTAACCCATCTCACCAAAGCAAAGGGAGTTTTGGTTTTTTTTTTAATTCCACAAGAAAGTCCTCAATCTGTTCCTACACTTTTTTCACGTCCTTCCTATTATGGACTGCATTGTGTCCCCTCCCCAAAATCCTATGTTGAAATCCTAACCTCCAGGACCTCGAATGTGACTGTACATGGAGATAGTGTCTTTCAAGAGGTGATTAGGTTAAAATGAGATCCTTAGGGTAGGTCCTCATCTAATATCGGTGAGGGGAGATGAAGACACAGAGACACACATAGGAAAAGCCACCAGAATGGGAAAACACAGGGAAAAGGTGGCCTAGGAGAGAAGCCACAGAAAAACCAACCCTGCCCACACCTTGATCTTGGATTTCTAGTCTCCAGAACTGGGAGAAAATAAATCTCTGTTGTGTAAGCTGTCTAGTCTGTGGTATTTGTAATGGCAGCCCTAGGTGACTAATTCACTTCCTGAGTGTCAGAGACTTGCCCCAGTGCCTTATTTCAAATACCTTCCAAACAAGCTCTTTTCCTTTTCCCTTTCTGAGTATGCCTAGACCACCCCCCTACAATGAACCGTAAAGACCCCAATTGATCCTGAAGAGCAATTTGCTTCTACAAGCCAATGCCATCTTCCTATGTCTGTGATACAATAAAAATAACAGAATATACATTTGAAGCAAGTCACCTTGCGTCATGAGAGGGGGAAATGTACTCTCCAACAGGACACAACCTTTCAACCTTTGCCCACAAGCCTAGAAACACATGTTCCTGAAAAGTTGTGTTCAGCCTGTATTAAAGGATGTTTGATTAGCAAGGTCTTCCTCGAGATGCAGTACAAGAGATGGGAGCCTGAGATGTCACACCAGTATCTGCATGTTCCTTCACACAGTCTCCAGACACACAAGTCTCCTTGGGCATCATTTCAAAGCCCTGGACTGCTTAATAAAATTGCAGTCCCAGTGATAGGAAGGCTTCATGCTCTTTATTCTGTGAAGATTTTTGCATGTTATCACTTAGGGTGAAAATGAAAGGAACCCCTTAGGCCCAAGCTGAACACATGCACAATGGTAAGTCAACGCCCACATAATAAGAACAGCGCTCTCACACGTGTAGTGTGTCTTAAAAAAAAAGAGTTGGATTAAGAGAGGCATCTATCTTACTCTAATCTTTTGTTGTTTAACTTAAAATGTTTACCAGCTGAATAAAGTGTTACTCAGATTGCTAAATAATGTGATAGATCTCACCTAGAGAACTCAGGCTCATTGCACAGCACAGCTTTCCTAATTAATAATGTTTTCCATGATACACAGAAATTCTAAAGGCTGCTTCATTGACATTGGAAGAAACCCAAGACATCGTCACCATGCAACTTCCAATTCATATTTTTCACGGTATTCGTATTTCACACGAATATATATGTTTGAAACTTAAAACAAAACCTAGCCTGTCTTTCAAAACAGTCATTATATTTTATTATTTGTATAAAGAAATGACACATTAGTATAAGTTGCTTTTATAAATAGGTATATATACTAAGTACAAGAGACGAAAGACCCGTGTCTGATTACTGAAGAGATGGAACATAAAACAAGCAGCAAAAGCCAAAAAAAGAGAAAGCAGGGAAGGGAGATTTTCAAATGACACATAACCTCTATTTCACTACCAAGATTCCAAAAGGCACCCCCTAGAGGAGAACCACCTTCTGCCCCTCTGACCGAGGGCTGAAGATCATTGCCATGACATGAGAGATGTGACATCTAGAAATGTCAACAGTGTTATGGGGTATTAACAAGCTTGGAAATCAGAAGTAAACTACTCTGTTAAATAAGTTCAACATCAGAGAATAAGCACCACCAGGCAGTCTCTAAAGTGCCATACTCTACACTGCCGCTCCATAATTAGCTGCATTGGAAACCTGAAAAACAACCATTGTTCTATGGTGAAACTGGGTACAAGTGGGTCCATCTACTTAAGAAGAAGATACAACGTCATCGACCCTTACGGGTTGGTTGTGTTCAAAGTCAGCAAGTAAATTAAAATAACCCTAGCCAACTCCTTTAGTCATTAGCAAGGAGTCAGTTTTTCTTTCTCTTCTTCACGACAGTTCCAGAGGAAGTTGCATCTTTATATTCAGCATGAAAAGCCAAGTGATGACGAAGCACCAGGAGCTGATATTGCAGGGATCCCCCAGCTCATGGTTACGTTGGTATGTACGCTCCTTAAATGGAATGACAGATGAATTACAAGTAAAATTAAAATTAGTATTTCTCCTGTTAAGAGTGTGTAAGCTAAAGACACATATGGTATAACTTCATTATCTGTAACTATTTCTAAAATTTATACCCTGATGATAAGATCTTCTGGGTGTCCCAGGTTCCCTATAAACATGAGCTTTGACCATGGACTGCACCCCACTCAATACTAAGGTATCTTTGTATTTAACAACTACTCTCAATTCTCAAGATTTGCAGTACTTATGACTATGGACTGAAGTCTATGCCCCCCAAAGTTCATATGCTGAAACCTAATTCCCAACGTGATGGTATTTGGAGATAGGGCTTTGGGAGGCGATTAGGTCACAAGCGGGGGAACTTCATGAATAGGATGAGTGTCCTTATGAAAAGAGACCCCAGAGAGGTCCCTCACCCCCTTTGCCCTGTGAAGTTGCAGCAAGAAGACAGCTATCTATGAACTAAGAAGCAGGCCCTCATCACACAACAAATCTGCCAGTACCTTGATCATAGAGTTCCCAGCCTCCAGAACTGTGAAAAATAAATGTTTGTTGTGTAAGCCACCCAGTCTATGGTGTTTTGGTCACAGGAGCATGAATGGCAAAAGACGTGCTACAGAGTTGCTATGAACACTGAATTAGTGAATGCTGAACCATTGTTCCTGGAGGAAACAGAGGATTAGGGTCCTGCAAGCATCTGCGCACAATATTTCACCAACCAATCAACATGTAACTTTGTTTTATGTGTGTTTCTGTTTGAAGTCACCTTGCTTACTACATATCATTGATTCATTAATATTAAACTCAAGGCCAACAGGACCACAACTCATGCCTGAATGAAACTTCTCTCCGTAAGGCACATCACAGCCTTCCTGTGCTTAGGAAGATGCGAAAGCATTTCAGGGCCATGCTCAGAGGCCACTTTCAACAGCAAATCACCCAAAACACCCACAAAAATGTGAAAAACATGGCACTAAATAGACAGCAAAAAAGGACACTTGTTTACAGTATGAGCTGAAACAAGAAGACAGAGCATTGTCTTGCCCAACCTTAACTAGGAGCAAACGCACCAGCCAAGTCACATTTGCCATGCTGCACATGTCTGCAAATGAGCGTGAAAGTGCCACAAGTGTCGATTTGGGGGTTTCAAATAAATTTTTACGAGGAAACAAAATCACAAAGCGGAATCCACAAATAATGAGTACAGACTGTATTAGGATCACGTAAATCAACTCCCTCATGGCTCATCATACTTCTTCTCCCATCTTCAAGTCACTAACATGTAGTCACCTTCACCCTGCACACGCCTGGTACCTGTATTCTGAGTAACAAGTGCCGGTTGGCGTGCTCCAGCTTCTTCTGTCTGTTTTCAAGCTCTTTAGCACGTTGCTGTTCCCGTTGCAACTTCCGTATATAGTCCACAGACGCTTTTAAAATGGTTCCCTTGTTCCAGCGCATGTCTCTGGGATGAAAATGGAAGGAAACAGACTGCTTTAGGATTGGAGGCTCCATGAAAATTCAGTATTCAGAGCATTCAGTTTCTAAAGACGAGATAACCATTAGAAGTTGAGAATCGCTATCATTCACTGAGTGCTGGCAACTCGCTGGACACCGTCCACCCATAACTTCTACGTTATCTTCTTTCACCCGGACAGGCGCCTGGAGTCAGAGGGACGTTGTGCACGTGTTGAATCAGAGATGATTCAACTTGTCTTCGGTCCCAGAGCTACATGAAGGTGGAGTCAGGACTTAATAGGTCTGCTGATGACAAAGTCAATACTCTTAAACACTATATTCAATAGTTATAGATTTCTAGGACTATAAAAGTTAACTCACTCAGACAGAATAAGCTATGATTAAAAAAAAATCTGTGAGATCCCACTACTTGATTGTATGCGGCATAAAAATGGCATCCTTGGGTTTTATCATGAATATTCCCAGGAATATCAACCTCTCTCCGATCTCCACCTCCTCATCTACAAAACAATGATACCATGCTTGTATGAGCAGCCTCATAGGTATGTTGTTAGAATCAAAGGAGGCACTTTATATGAATATGCTGGGAAAAGTTTAGAATGCAGTTCAAACAATGGAGCAGGCACTGTGCTAAGGACTCAACGTGGTAATTACCATAGCTATCTTTAAACAGCATTTACTGCATGACAGGTACTTTTCAAAGTGCTTTACAGCTCATTTACTCATAACAACCTTAATCGGTAGGCACTAATATTATCCCCATGTTACAGACTGGAAAACAAAGGCACAGAGAGGTTAAGTAATTTGCCCAAAGCCACACAGCCTGGAAGTGGTACAGCCAGGAAGCCTGGAGAATCTGGTGCCAGACCCCATGCCCTAAACTACTCTTCCTCTTATGTGACTGAGTGCTCAAAACAACTAGACTAGGTAGGAATATTCTGATCCTCCTTCCCCCCCCTTTTTTTTAACAGATGAGAAAAATAAAATATGAGAATTCTTCCCCAGGCCAGACATCTAGTAAGGGACTGTTTTGGAATTCATACCCAGGTAGCCTGAGCTTGGTGCCTTTCAGTTTTTAAACACTATAGCGCTACTGTATTCCTATATGAGAACATTAAGAATGCCATTAAAATGTAGGTAAAAGTGAGTTGAAAAGTTTAGAGCACCCCAGAAAACAATTAAGAATAGAATTATAACTAATAGTAATATTTTTATAGTGCTTTAAACTAACCTGAGCTCTTTTATAGAAAATATTCATGATGATAATGACAATGATAAAAACAAAAACAATTTAATGTATGGAAAACCTCCTACCCCATAATCTGTAGCTGCTAAAAGGAGATCGGAAGTATCAGCTGGGATGTGTGAATGGAGGGCCATTAAAACAAGCCACCAAGTAATTGATCTTCATATGGGTTAGACAAAGAACAAAACAGAAGCTCTCCCATGGGATGCTGAATTACAGCCCCCAGAGAATTCCCAGGGGTTGATCCCTGGGGTCTGGGCACCAAAGATGGCAACACAGGGAGGTGTCCTGAGATACTCGGAGTGAGCACAAAGCCAACCTGCTTAATGTTCAGGGCTAAGAAGAAAATAACAGAAACTTCAGCCGCTAGAGAGAAATAAAATTATAATGAAAGATGCCTTCACTAGGCCAGTAAGGTGAGAGACCACTACTGAAACAGGCAAGCAGCCACTCTGTTTTTTTTGTTTTTTTTTTTTTGCTGTACGCGGGCCTCTCACTGCTGTGGCCTCTCCCGTTGCGGAGCACAGGCTCCGGACACACAGGCTCCGCGGCCATGGCTCGCGGGCCCAGCCGCTCCGCGGCATGTGGGATCTTCCGGGATCGGGGCACGAACCCGTGTCCCCTGCATCGGCAGGCGGACTCTCAACCACTGCGCCACCAGGGAAGCCCCCCAGCCACTCTGTTTTTAAGAAGAGACTATTCCAACCAGTTTTCTTGGGTTTTACTTCCTTGTGAGACCCAATTAATTAATTATGCTTTGGGGTTTTCAAACTTTTTTTTTTTTTGCAACGAGAGCGACCCTTTTTTTTACACAGAAGTGCAAACAGATCCCTAATATATAAGTCAGTAAAAGCAGATCTACTCTAGGGCAGGAGAGGGTATGGGGCCGAGACCATGATCAGCTAGACTATGTCTCTATAGCAGCCCCAAAGTCTGTTCCAGAAACCTGGTATAGGAAAACCCCCATACAGACTGCAGTCCATTTCATCTTGAAACAATGCCTACAATTAAAGATTGTTATCAGTTCAGATTATAAACACACAAGTATTCTAATACAACAGAGAAAGAAGATATGCAAATAGAGGCTTTCACTGCAGCCCCATAATTTCATAATATGTTGCTAGAGATCCACGTGCTACAGTTTAAAAGAATATGCTAAAAAGTGAAAGCTGATAAAGAATAGGAAAATGGGAATTCAATTTCAACTATCATGCAAGACTGACTATAGGAAATGAAGGTCACAGCCCCTTCGTAGGATGCATTTGTGCTGCAGAACTGAGATTTTGAATGTTTTGAGTTTCAAAACAGCTTTCCTTGAAACCTGGGAAAGCAAAATGTTGATGATGGAGACTGCGCTTGAACATTCATCAAAACCACCTTAGAATGGGCAATGGTTTTATTTTATTTTGTCACAAATTCCCTGACAATAATGTGAATAGTAAATTTAATAAGCCTTGCATGAATAATGCTTGATTTCATCTTTACATTTTATTAGGTAGCTAAAAGGTCATATTCAAAGGCTAATTTCATAGACCGCCTGTGGGAGCCATTAAAATGTATACATCTTCGAGCCCCTTACTTCAAATGGGCCAATTTCTAATGGATAAAAATTGTGTATTTGTTGTCTTATTTGCTGACATTGCTGGTAGGAAAATTATCTTTACAACCGTTATCTCTGAAAGAGCGGCATAAGAGACTGAAAGCTGAAATCCAAATTAGGTGACCTGTGCTTATAAGAGAATTAAAAATTACTCTTTTCCTAGATTGGTAAAACAAAGGGCATGTAATTTTTGGGAAAAAAATTGACCTTTTGTCTGCTGAATATTGTTAAACTTGAAATCTCCAATATCAGCTCTCCATGCCTACAGATATTGTATGAGTTTGTTGGCAAACAGCTAACAAATCTTGCTTTATCAGCTACTGAAATCTCTGTCCTACATGAACTGAAAAAAAGAATTTTTTTAGTAGTTCTGTGTTTAGTTGCCAAGGATTCTCAGATTTCAGGAAGTCACTTCCTCACATCCAAAGCTGAACAGCTCATGTCCAATAATACTTTTGAACAATTCAGTTCATTTCTCTCGGAATTTCAGATTTCAATTTCAGTTCATTTCTCTCGAAATTTCAGATTTCAAAAGAAAGGTGTAAGAAGTATTCACAAATGGAACAAAGGGAGAGGGAGTACTTCTTTAGTTTTTATAACTGTGTGCTGTTTGCAACAAATGAAAAAACATTAAGGTACGAAAAAATATACAATGCAATTGTACTCACGGATCATTTGACTTGGGAATCAAAGTACCTAGTTCCTTAATGCGGTCATTTATGTTAAATCTTCTTCTTCGTTCAACTTCAAGAAAAGAGCACAGGAAAGGGCTATTAGTAACGGTGACATGTACGCATTAGCATATCTCATTAAAGGCATGTGCATATTAATTCTGCTGGGTCAGGACAACAGAAACGAATCTGTATTTCCTGGTTATTCTCCTAGTTTTGGTACTGAGGGTAAAGCCCTTTAAAAAATGAGCTAGCTTTGTATAGAGCTTCATCATTTATGAAGCCCTGAGACTGTAATTTCTCATTTGACTCTAGTAACTCCTGAAATTGGAGTTACCATCCTCAGTTACAAATGACAAAACTACCTTGGTGGTATTGGGGACCTGACAAGGACACCCAGCAAGAAGTGGAGAACAGCCTGTACTCAGCCCTGATCCTCCAGACCAGGGGCAGCAAGCTTTCTGCAAAGGGCCTGATAGTGAGTACACTGTGGGCCAAATAGCAAAATTAAATAAGCAGATTATTAGGTACATACACAGCAAGAGAGAAAACAGATTTCCACAAATTTTGTGCTAACAAAATTCAAAACATACTAATATTAACTAGATACAATTTTTGTATCTAGTTTACTAGCAAGAAACACTGGATGCTGAAATTTGGATTTTATATAATTTTCACATATCACAAAATATTATTCTTATTTTGATATTTTAAAGCCATTTAAAAATGTAAAAAACATTCTTAGGCTACAGATCATACAAAAACCCCTCCTCTAGCCCAGTATTGCCTAAGAGAAATATAATGCAAGTTTCATACGTAATTTTTAGTTTTCTAGTAGTCACATTAAATAAGTAAAAAGAAAGAGGTGTAATTTAATAGTTTTATTAAACCCAATATATCCAAAATATTATAATTTCTACATGTAAACTATATAAAAATTTATAAATTAGACATTTAATATTCTTTTCTTTGTACTAACTTTTCAAAATCCAGTGTCTATTTTACACTTACAGCATACCACGATTTGGACTAGTCACATTTCAAGTGCTCAATAGGCAGACGTGTCCAGGGGCTACAATACTGAATAAAATAATCCTAGAAGTCAAGCATCTTTAACTATACCATGCATCCTAACAGCATTCTTCTTTTATAAATCCAGCTGAATGTTCAACTAAATTATCATCTTCTCAAGAGAGGGTGAAATAGTAGGCATATGAGTTAATAAATGTTTTTAATTTACCTAGTCTGACAAATTCCAAATAACTTAAAGTCTAATAAATTGGATTAAAGATATTAATATTTTACTTTACACATATTAAAACCTAATATATATTTATATTTGACTCACTAATATTGTGCACACTTAGATAAATAATATTATTCACTACTTTCTCAATATATATTGCATTTTTTCTTAGCTGAGTGATTATTTCTATGATTAAATCAGTTATGTATAATACTGTCTTATTATCAGACTTTTATAAAATAGAAACAGTAAGTGATACTAAATGGCTCTGAAGAAGAAATTTTTGGACCTCTGATCTTCTAGCTAACTTCCCCCCAAACTCTGAAGTATGACATGTTTTCTACTTTTTCCAAGCATATAAAAAGCATAAAAAAAACAAATAATACTGAAACACATGAAATGAAATAAAAATCCCCGATGATCCAGATACCAACACTGTAAAATCTGTTATATATCCTTTGTGATTATTTTTATGCTCTAAGAATAAACGCACACGTGGCCTAGATGTGCGCCCAGGACACAGTTCTTAGGACGCTACTCGGTCTACATTCACTTCCTGGTGACCGCATTTAGTCTCATGCTTTTAAATACCACATATACACTGATGACTCCCATACTTGTATTTGCAGCCCAGTCATCTCCCCGGAACTCTAGACTCATAAGTCTGACTACTAGATGTCTCCATATGGAGGGCCAAAAGGCAGCCCCAGGATTCCAAAGTTGAGCTCCTGGTATTCCCCACTCAAATAGCTCCACCCACAGTCTTTCTCAGCTCATTTACTGTAACTCCATCCTTCCAGTTGCTTACACAAGAACCTTGGCATCAATTCTGTACCTCTATTTCTTTTATCAATACATCCCACACTTGATCCATCATCAAAATCTTCTCACTCTACCTACCTTCAAAATATTTCCAGAACCTGTCCACTTCAAACCTTCACTGCTACCTGAATAGAAGCCACCATCATCTCTTGCCTGGATTACTGCAATCCTCCTGAGTGGTATCTCTGCTTCACCCATGCCCATCACTACCTACCCCCATTAGTCTAACTACAACACAGCAGCTGTTAAAACGTAAGTCAGAGCCTGTCAATCTCTTGCTGAAAACCCCCCAATCGCTTCCCCTCTCACCTAGACAAAAACCCAGTCCTCAAGGCGTCCTCCAAGGATCTGGGGGCTCCCATCTCTCTGACCTCATTTCTACTTGTCTCCCACTGTGACCACACTTTCTACGGTGACTCACCTGTGCTCCCCCCACCCTCAGCTTTATAGGCCTTGCTCTTCCTCAACCAAGCCAGACACACTCCCCACTTTAGGACCTTCTACTGCTGTTCCACCTGCCTGGAACACTCTTCCCGCAGATATGTGAATGGCTCTGCCCTCACCTCCCTCAGGTGAGGTGACTCAAATTTACCCATGAGCCTTCCCTGACTACCTATTTAGAAGTGAACCACCACTTCCCATCCTGACCCCCTTGTCTGCACTATGTCTCCTCAAAGAACTTTCTGCCACCTAACATCTACATACTTCTTTCTTCCATTCATTTATAGAGCTCTAAACCATCTAATATCTGCATACTTTTGTTTATTTATTTATATGTTTATTTATTGAGGCATTCCGAGTACCTATATGAGCCTAGCACACAGTAGGCCCCTGATAACTATGTACTGAATAAAGAATGACATTGTTAAAGCAGAATTACACTAAAAGCCATTCTGCATCTATCTTTTCTCACTCAACAGCATATTGTTGACACCTTTCATCGTCAACATTTGTATGTACTACATTATATTTTTAATTCAGTGCCTACCCTCCCCAATTATAAAAGTGATATGAGCTTGCAAAAATTTGCAAAACATGTAAAAGTGTATACAGAAAAAAGTAAAAACAAACTCTTTACACACCCAACATTTTTTGCCTGAGGAAACTGTCGATGATAAGGCTGACTCCCAGATCTTCTTACACACACACACACACACACACACACACACACACAGTGTTTTCTTTTTTACATAATTGGATCCTATACATATTATTCTGCAGTTTTCCCTCTTCACTCAGTAATACATTGTAGACAAGTAAACCAGATCAACCCCATTCTTCTTAAGAGGCACTGAGTGTCCCTCATAAGGATGTACCATAATTTACGTACAAATCCGCTACTGATGAATATTTAGACTATTTCCAATTTCTCCCTCTTTTTCAAAGGTATAATGACTACTTTTGCCAAAGCTCGCGTGTACTTTTTACTCCTATCACAGTACTTATCCTATGCTGTAAAAACCATCTGCGTGTATCTGACCGCTCATCTATTCTGTCTGCCCCTGGCTCTAATGTAAGCTCCTAAGGGTGGGAGACCTGTCTATGTGGTTCACTTCTGTAGAAAAGTGCCTTGTACATAATGGGGCTCAAAAAGTAGCTATGAGTGAATAAATGAATGTATTCTTTTGCCCATTTTGGCAAGGACTCTTACAAGATAAATTCCTACAAGAGGAAAAGCTATGCCAATGGGCAATTGAAACTTGAGTATTAATTTCCAACAGTTCAATGAGATCTTAAGGTTGTTTTATAGCCCTCAGAGTTGACCATATTTATACTTGACTGACAACCCTGAACTTGAGAGTTTAGGTGACTCAGTAAAGGTGGATTATGTTTTTCACAACATCCAACTTAGTTTCCACATTTCAGTTAGGAGAAATTATCATTATCTCATTTCTAAGGTATTTTAAAAGAAGAAATATCTTACAGTAAAATTACTTTGAAGCCAGAGGAGACCTTAGAAATATTAGTTGAAATCTCTTGGTTAAAAGATGAGGAAGGCTTCTTCTAAGTGAAACAGGAACTGGGAAGGGCAGGATCTATTAAAAGAAGAAATGCACACACAACCTCCTTCCCCCAAGGACCTAGTGATTCCATTTCTTAGCATTTAATCTGGAGAAACAAACTCCCCTGTACACAGAGAGGCATGTCTGCAAATGTTCACTGTGGCAACAACCTAAACACTTAGCAGTAGGAGGATTATGAAATATCATAAGTTACACTGGGGAATACTATGCAACAGCTTTTTAAAAGTAGATAGATCTACATGCATAACAGCAGAAGGTCTTCAGGACATACTGGTGACTAAAGAAGCAGGCAGTAACAGATACAGACAATGCCATACTGTTGGTGTTAAATCATACACAAAACCATTCTATTATAACCTCTGCGTGCAAGTGTAAGGGTGTCTGTTCTTAAATACTTGGAAAGAGGTTGGAAAGACAAACAGCAAATTGAAAAAAAACCCAACAATGATTATTTTTAGGAATCAGAGAACTCTGGCCTTATTCTATCATTTTTATAAGGACAAAGTATTTATACATAACTTATATCCTTAAAAATCAATTTAAGAAAAAGAGGATAAGGGGCAAGAGATGAGAAATTCATACACACACAAACTATTTTCTACTTCCAAGCCCAATCCCTTTTTTATTTTCAGCCTCTTTCACTTGTTTATGAAACAAAAAATCTTAACTTTTCATAGGAAAAAGCTTAAAGATGTGACCAAGAGTAAATTAAGCACGTAAACAAAATAATTTTAAATGTTAGAAAACTTCTTTTTTTAAGTCACAGGTAAAGTCAGAAATTTAGGAGGCTTCCTCATGTCACCCAATGACTCCCCTCCAGATGTTTAATTTTTTTCTTTTAAATCTCACTGGAGAAGGTGATCCCATAATCCCTTTTAAATAAGTTCCAGTGTGAGCAACTTATATTTGGGTAGGTGGGGAACAAGACTCCCTCTTACCAAAAAAACCCCCCCAAAAATCAAAACAACAAACTCCTCAAGATACTGAAAATGTGTGTGTGTGTGTGTGTGTGTGTGTGTGTGTGCGTGTGTGAGATTCAATTTGATCTGAGTTTAAAATACCGGGAAAATTATATACTATACTTTGGTCTCTCCAGAAAACAATTTTTTTCCATAAAATGTACCTTTAACAGGTGAAACCAATTTTCTTCCAAAATGTCTGGAAATTTTTTGATATAATGGGAAACATCAACTCCAATATAATGAACATAAAACCAACTTACTTAAGTTGTGATTGTCCTTTTTTTGTCTCTCTTTGGCCAATGCTCTTGCTTCAGACTCTGTGGGAAAAATATGCGCTGTGCATGTGAATGAAGTCATTAGAAATTAGAATTGTTCAAGGCACACAATAGTATAAACTACAAAACACCTATTTTCTAAAGAAATGGAGACTTATATGACTTGAATAAAAACAGGGTTTAAAAATTTTTGACTTTTAAAAGGCTTACATTTTTTCCAAAAGCAATATATATCAAATAAATGCAAAAACTCAGCTTCTACAAAATGGCAAAAGACCAGTAACAAAGATGTCTGTCTGACAGGCTGTAAACATACAGGTACGAATAAGAAAAAAATAAATAACTAGAAACTATGGGAATTTGCTGTTGATAGTGTATTATCAGGAGTGAAATTTTCTTTTCAGGCAATAGATCTTTTCAGTCTTTCTTTGATATGTTACGAAGGTGTGAAAACTAAGCCGAGAGGCTTCCAAATTGGATCTCTAACTGATTACTGGAAATGAACTCATTATTTAAGAACTTGGAGCCAGGTTCTGTCAGAACCTGCTAGAATGAAATCATTCAATGACTCTTAGGGGCAACTACTTACTAGTCTCAGTTTATAAAAACAAAAATAGGCATAGGGTACAGAGGCATTTAGTAGCAACTCCATTTTGAAAGGTCTATTTGCATAGCAACTCTGGTGAGATCTCTGTGGTAAGGGATTACTTTCTGCCTTACAGAGAGCAAAATAAAACAAGAAAAAAAAAAAGTTATTTCACTAATCCCGGGATTCAGGAACCTCTGTTATTTCCTTTTCAGAAGTGATATCCAAAACGTCACACTATCATTTCAGAACTTTATTTCAAAATAGAAATCTTTTCAGCATTACTTATAGCATATATTTATTATATGGTTATTATTATATGTATTTATATAGATACATACATAAATAAATAATTCAGAAGCTGAATTATTTCAATTAGGAAGATCAATCCAAATCATTTCTTTTTTTTTAAATCTCTCACATAGAAGCATGACAGGCAGCTTTTATTCATACACCCTCTACTTCAGTATCTTAACTTTTTTATTGTTTTCTTTTTTGTTTTTTATTTTTTCAGCTTGCCCACCCCACCCTGTGGTTCTCTGCCTGTCACCCTCAATCCACCAACTGTGGACCAACTCTGGTCAAGGCGGCCAGCGAACGTCTTTGCCATCTAGTGGCAGCAACCACATCCTTCCCACA
This sequence comes from Hyperoodon ampullatus, assembly GCF_949752795.1. Taxonomy (NCBI): domain Eukaryota; kingdom Metazoa; phylum Chordata; class Mammalia; order Artiodactyla; family Ziphiidae; genus Hyperoodon; species Hyperoodon ampullatus. The sequence continues at coordinate 21,048,265 of NC_136923.1, forward strand.
GAGGCTGGCCTCTTGGCCTTGGGGAGGAGAGTTCTCTTCCAAGTTTGGGCACTCCCCTGCAGCCTTAGGTATTCTTTAGTTTTTTCCTCTCTTAGTAGCTGCTTGCCTGTACATGACTGATAATTTTTTTTTTTTTTTTTTTTTTTGCTGTACGCGGGCCTCTCAGTATTGTGGCCTCTCCTGTTGCGGAGCACAGGCTCTGGACACACAGGCTCAGTGGCCATGGCCCACGGGCCCAGCCGCTCCCCGGCATGTGGGATCCTCCCGGACCGGGGCACGAACCCGTGTCCCCTGCATCGGCAGGCGGACTCTCAACCACTGCACCACCAGGGAAGCCCAACTGATAATTATTTTAAAGCTTCCCTGTTCCAATCCCTGTGTGGTTTCTGCTTCCTGACTGGACCCTAATTCAGGTGGGAAAACTGGACTTCATAATGTTTTTTCCTCCTAGGTCAGATTTGCTGACTCCCAAGCCTGTTCTTTTTTGTCTACATTAGGCTACCTCCCAAACTATCAGTGGTCTGAACCTCACTTCCTGGCCCTTTTCTCCTTTTCCTGCCATTTTACCCTTATCCAGTCTGTACTGGTCATTTTCTAAGATACCAGTGACTCTAGAAGTATATTGTCTGTTATATCTGCTTTTTTAAAAATTTAATAAATGTATATCCCTTTCACCCATTTCCTCCTCCTCCCCCCAGCCTCTGTTGTTTTCTTTTCTTTTTGAAGAAACAATCATATACATAATTCAAAACTCCACTTTGCACTCAGGAACTTTATACATGTCACTCTAACCATATTTTATCATTATTTAATACAGATTTCATTTAGCTATCTTTTCTAAGACTTCATTGTACTTTTCCTTCCTGTATGGTATCTACTTGTTTGTCAGCTTTTGATGGTTTTTGTGTATTAATTAATCATCTTTTTTAAACCAAATCAATGATTTTTTAAAAAAATTTCTTTCTCCTGCCACAATTTTCTGAAGTTTTTTTTTTTTTTTTATTAAAGATACCCTTGAACAGAACAGGAATTTTCTGCACCAAATCTGTATTCCATAGTCTCAGTCTATTCACCCAATCCTGTAAGATGCAAGGATCAAATAACAAAAAGGGGGATGAGGTGAAGGCCATAAAACCCAGCATGGTAGAATACCAGTTCTAATACAGTTTCATCATGTTTTAATGGCCAAATGCCTTCCCTAAAGTGTTAAACAAAAATGGCGAAATAGGTAATTTCACACTTGCCTCAAGAACAAACGATACCCATTGCTCCATTTGATGATTTAATTTTTCACTCCGTGTAATAAATCTTTTGCACATGATACAGCAAAAATAACAGGAGGCATCTGAAGATGTAAGAAATATATTCTTACCCTATCCCAACTGTGGGCTTGAATGTGTGTCAAAGGAAAACTCAGACCAGGGTTCTCAAACTCAAAGGCTTCTAGGGACCGAGCAACTAAGGAAAACACCAGACTAGGGAGAGACATCTCATAATTGAAAGTGTTGCCTGCTGCCCTCACCCCAAAGGGGACAGCAGCCATAGACACAATAATGGGTGTCATGGAGTTACGGCAGCCTGATTCCCAGTGTCTCAATACTGGAAATAAAGATTTTCAAGGATACATCCTCTATCTTAAAATATGGCTCAATGTTTTAACCACTGCATAGACCTAAAAAAGTATGTCTGCGAGTTGGAAATACTTCTGGAGGTCACTATTTGGATAACTTTGCTTACCAGAAAATTAACAGAAAATCTCTAGTAAGAGGCCCGTTTGCTGGGTATTTACCTGAGAGCTCCCTTTTTATGTTGGGAAGGTTGGCTGGGCAGGAGTTGCTGATGGTGAGGCCCGGTGGTGGCAGGCCTTGATTCCCATAAAGGTCAATCAAGTTTCCAGAGACAGGTAACTAGAGAGAGAAAAAGAGTAACAGAAATGAATTGTTGAACGATTCCTAAGTTATTCAGCTAAAACCCATATCCTATTCCAGACTTTATTTAAAAGAAATGATTTGATGTAAAAAGATATTTTTTAACATAGGAAAAGATGAGATGTTTACCTTTTCATTCATTCACAGATATATGGTCTCCTTAGGGGGTTGCCCTTAGAGACAGGAAAGGAGGCAGAATCTCACGCCCATAAAATCACTCTGCTACCCAGCTTATAGGTTTATTTTGAGCATGGAGACAAAGGATAACGTGCAAACTCATTATTTAGCACATGTAGTAGCTTATAGAAGACACCCAGTAAATATTGTCTATTATTATAGGTAGGGTTATATGTGGCATGGCTTTGTTACCAAATCACGTTTTTCATCAAAGTCAACTTTTTTCCTTCCTTCTCTTCCTCTCTCCCTTATTTCTTTCTCTCTCTTTATAAGGAAAAGCAATTAACAGTGTTTTCTTATTGGAAAAGAAATGGTTTCCTTACTGCTAAAAAGCTATTTTTCTTGAAACTGAAATCTTTCACAAAGCCACAAGAGGGAGCCCACTGGCTTTCATAAAAGAACAAAACTTCACATTTGAAAAAAAAAAAAGAAAAAGAAAAAGAATGAAAGAAATATTTAGCTTTCCTAAACTATCTTAAGAGTGTTTGTCTCTTGTTCTGAAATGAATATTTTCAAGTAATGAACCTGTTTTTTCCCAACAATGACTTCCCTTTGCAACATATGCATTTTCCTGTAACTAGTTCAGTCATGAGTTTGATGCACCCGTTTTTGTAGATGAAAGAGATCCAAGACATTTCCTCTGAAATAAAGTTCTAAATATTAATTGCTAGTAAATAGGTGGCTTCACTATTTCCATGGCAGACACTTCCCATTTCCAGCTTAACTTAAATAATTTCTGTAACTATTATTACCAGGTGAGATTTTATGTCATTCAGCCCTTCCCTTACTTGATTATACACTCTGAATTTTACTCTGAATCTGAGAAAAGTAAATTTAGATAACATTTAAGTATGATTAAAATGTTTAGTAATCAAGAGGTACCTGGTAAAGACTGTACCACAATACAACACATTTCACTCTTTCAAATAACCACTAACATACAGATGAAATTATACCGTGAAATATAGAATCAAATGTGTTTCCCCTCATTGGTAACCATCAGCCATTGTATTCCTATCATGGCTTCTAAATAAATACTCTATGAACTAAACTCCTAGCTAGAGAGATGGGGGCGGGCTGTGCAAAGAATAAGATATTTTCCAACATGTTAATATGACATTTGCTCTGATGTAATTGGGGTTGGGGGCAGGTAGCACAGACAGATCAGCAGGGCACATCTCTCTTCTCCACTCAGTCTTTTGCTCCTTTGTGAAGACAGCATCTAAATCATGTACATAAAATGGATTACACATATCTTACTATATATATGCATATGAACAATGCATTGTGATAATGTAAAATGCCCTTGAACCACATTTCAAGGGCCTCTAGCTAAGGAACTGATAAAAAAAAAAAGTGACTTTGATTATTAGCTGTCATTTCACTTAGTGGTTTTATACGAAATAGGTCACCTTCTCAGGGTCAGTCTTGCCCTGTGTGTGTTCAGTTTTATTCTTGTCCAACTTAATACAGCAAAGTGAAAGGTGCTCAAATGTCTCAATACAGCACTGTACAGTCAGAGAGTCAAAACTTACAAAGCTGGTATGACATCTGGTAACCCTTCTAGATTCCAAAGCTTTATCCTCCTATCCTGGAATTTTAGATTTGGGAAGAACTACCAGGTATTAATAAACCAAGAATGTGACTTCAGATTCAATGCCACAAGCTAAAAACAATTGTTTCCATAGCTCGAGAAATATAGATCATATGTATTATGCTTCATATGCAAATTGTATGCAAAGCATGTAATTGTGTTATTATGATATTTGTTAGAGATAAACAATAGGCAAGTGATAAATGCAACTAGCTTTTTTTTAAAAAACCCTCTAAGTCATCACTGGATCTATATTGAACAGATTATCTTCTATTATAAGCTTCTCCAGGACAAGAATACATTTTCTAACCACAATGTAAAGGAAGATGTTATATGTACATATATTTAATAAATGCAGACTCACAGAAAGAGAAAAAGAGGGTGAAAAACTCAAAAACTAGGAATAAGACAGAGACAAAGACACAAGGGGCAGGATGGAAACAGGAAGAGAGAGACACAAACCCAAGAGGGGGAGAGAGAGGGATGGACAAGTGGGGTGGAAGTGGGGGAAACCCAGAAAGGAATGGATTGGGAAGGGGTTAAAAACTGCAGAGAAGATTGCCTGGACTGACAGCAGTGCTGACCAAAAAGAGAGATGAATTAAAATCTCTATAACAAGACGCCTTATCGGGCACTCCACTGAGGTCAAACCTCATTACTTCCAGTTGAAAAAGCAGCTTATAACCCTCTGGAGAGTTCTCTAAAAGATTTCCCGCTTCGGCTGCTTTTCCAATACTTGCTGGTTAGGAGTGGGCAGTGTAGAGTCTGCTGGAATATTTTGCTGGGGAAAATTTAATTTTGTGGGCGCCTACTCTGAGCCAGGCACAGAAGTAGAAAGGCACTTTGTGTAGCTTATCTTGCTGACTCTACAAAAAGGAAAGTCTTGCTGTGTCTGAATGGAGGTTTTTGATAGGAGGTTCACACTGCATGTTAATTGTAGTATTTGGGGGGCAGGATCAACCTGCTGATAATAACCAATTAGAAACTGCAATTTTCAATTAATCTCCAACTGAACCTGAGCAAATAAAAACCCAGCTGCTCACTAACCAAGTGTGGATACTCAAATTTAGAAATTAACAGTACAGTCATTTACAGCCTGGGCTTAGGAGTCAGAGAGCCAGGTTAGGACCTGCCTGTCATTGACCTGCTACATGATATTAACTAACGTCTCTGAGGTGAGATGTCCCTCTTTGAAAAGTGGAAATCATATCACCCATCTCACAGGGTTTTGTAAAATGTAAACGAGGTAAAAGTAGGTGAAACGGAGTACCTGCTTCTTAAGTGACTGATAAACTGCTATGTGTAGTAATATAGTTTTCTGGAAAGTACTGTATACCCAGTCTACAGTTTTTGGACAGTCAAGCTAATTTTCACTTTGATCAACAAAACTATCTGCCATGTTAATTGCCAAGCATCCCGTTGGCCACTGCACCAATTTATCGGACTGCAATGCAGATCTAAGCACAGAAATAAGGGGATCTGCAGAGCTAAAGCGACCACTCACTACCCTAAAGCTTCTTCATTGGGGGTGATTTTGCCCCTTTCCCCAGGGGACATTCATCAACGTCTAGAGACACTTCTGGTTGTCACAGTGGGATGACAAGGTGCGAATGACATCCAGTGGGTAGAAGCCAGGGATTCTGCTAAACATCCTACAATGGACAGGACAGTCTCCATAACAAAGAATTATCCATCTCAAATGTCAATAGTACCAAGGTTTGAAAGACTCCGCTCTAAATGATGGCTTTTGCTCTTTGTATTAATGACTGTTACTTGTTGAATCTACTCAGAGGAAGGCTGATTAAAATAATATGGTTTTCTAATTAGAAATTAGTCTCCTGGCCATGCAAATTTAAGAAATGATTCTGTGGTTCCCCTTCTGAATTCGAAAAATCCCCTCATAAACACCGTTAATGTCAAAATTAGGTCAAAATAACACCTTTGGAGCTAAGGAAGAGGAAGAGGCATCTTCTGTTAACATGGATATATTCTGTCTTTGCTGGGTTTTTATCTAGCACATTAACTTGATGGACAAGATTTCACTTCCAGTGCACAAGCTACACAATGGACAGACGAAAGCCGCAACCTAATTAGGACAAATAAAGAGAAGGTAGACACACGTGGGTATGTGCCCTAAACTTGGTCTGAATCAAGTTCTTCAGTGTTCTGCTCTACCAAAATGAATATTTTTCCAAGTAAATGATAATTGTAAAATGTTATTATTTTTTCTCTCTGGATGGTCCCCTTCTCTGAATATCAATTGAGTACTGTTAGCACAAGTAAACTGGGACTTTTATTCTTTGTTTGAGATGGTACAAGAGGGCCCTTGTGCTCTCAGAATAGTTATTTCTAGACTCCAATTCCCTCAGGATAGTTTCCTAAGTGTTCCTTCCACTTTATTTTTTAAAGTAGTTTACTTGAAATAGACCATTTCAAAGAATCAAATAAAAGGAAAAATGCCCAACGTAAAGAACATTCAGTTTAAACTTCCCTGTGGGAAAAAAAAATTAAAACATTAGTGAGTTGTAGTGGCTTTGTTATTTAATTTTGACAATTAAAACCCAAATTTATCATGAATAAGAGCTAGTAACTAACGTTCAGTGACAGCATGTCAGGCAAGACTGTCCTAAATGTTTTTTTGTAGATTAACTCTTATAATTTGCACATGGATTCTATTGTTTTAGATGCTACTATTGTCCCCATTTTCCAGAGAAGGAAAGTGAGGCAGGGAAGACAAATAACTCACTCCAGAGTATGTATTGAACTCAGATGTCTGGCTCAGAGTCTGTGTTCCAAACCTCTGTGTTACAGTGTCTTTCTGCCCGTAGTAAAATGCTAAAATAGTTTCTTGTGGGAAAGCTCTGGTGCGGGGGAACACAGAAGAGAAATGGATGCTGGGACAAAGTCAGTGACTCCTGAGCGTGGCAGCAGGTTACTCCTCTCCTGACTGGGAATTAATTAAAGTCTACCTGGGGGTTCTTTCCTATCCAGGAACTCCCCTGAGATGGCCTCTCTGCTTCTGAATTATCCTTCTCCATTCAAGGTCTGAAGTGGTCTCCTTTTCTAAACTTGTAAGCCCAATGAGACCAGGAAGGAGACCTGAGTCATTTGCATCCACAGCACCTTACCCAGCACTGGTCACATATGAGGCCTTTAATAAATGCTAAATCAATCTTAAAATGAGTTCAGGAGCAATCGGATAATGAAAGACTAGGATGTCTACTCTAATGTAGACTGACCGAGGAGACGTGGGTATTCAGCCTAAAGGTCACATCTCCAGAAGGGCTGTCACAAGGACGAGCTCTCCATGAGGCAAACTGGGACCCACATCTGGAATTCACAGAGAGACTCACTATGAGAAATATTTCCATTATCGAGTATGATATTATTCTAACGTAGAGCTTCACACATTACAGGTGCTGAGTGAATAACACCCAGAAAAAATGCTATCAAAATTATTTGAAACTATAATAAATTACATTTAATAATTTAGATATTGTTGAGTACAAGCTATGTTTCCAACGCTAAATGCCGTACATACTTTATGAGATGACCATGTGAGGTAGAAACAGTGATCAGTCCCATTTTACAGACGGGGAAACAGAGGACTTTAAGAAGCAAAGTAATGGGCCAGGTCAGACAGTAAATGGCAGACTCAGGATTTGAATCCAGGTCTGATCATAAATCTTCAACTCCCAACCATTGTGCTTTACTGCTTCACTTGTAAGTGAGTGCATATTTTTCACTGGAGGCTTTTAAGAAGCCAAATGCCTGATATTTTGGTGGGGAATACAAAGGATATGCAAGAGGAGGTTAACGCATTGAGTACTAGGTTGGATCAGGTGACACCCAAGGTCCTCACCTTTGGGGAAAAATTTAAAAAGGAATAATTTTTAAAAATCATGCCGGGCTTCCCTGGTGGCGCAGTGGTTGAGAGTCCGCCTGCCGATGCAGGGGACACGGGTTCGTGCCCCAGTCCGGGGAAATCCCACATGCCGCGGGGCGACTGGGCCCGTGAGCCATGGCCGCTGAGCCTGCGTGTCCGGAGCCTGTGCTCCGCAACGGGAGAGGCCACAACAGTGAGAGGCCCGCGTACGGCAAAAAGAAAAAAAAAAAAAAAAAAAATCATGCCAATTCTACAGTCCTCCTGAGTGTGCTCAGGTATCCACTTGATGCCATTGGAAAAATGACCACCCTCATCAGCAAAGTTCTTTTGAGATGACTGGGCCATTGCTAATCAGTACTGCTAGGGCATTGGGTATATTTATAAATTCCCCAGGGCAAGCCCCTCCAAGGTTTTTGCTCCTGTTCGTCCTAGGATTTTGACAGCTGCCAAAGTGCAGTCTGCCTCATGGGATGCGCAAAAGTTGGAAGCAAGAGGGTTCCACAGAAGCCAAGCAAGGGCTCAAAGAAGTTGGGAAGAGTTTGGCACGGAAACGTGTCAGAAAGAATATTTAGTTCTTTCAAAATGAGGGGGTGAGTTTAAATGGACAGGAAATTGACAAAACTAAGGATCCCAGAAGAAGCTTAGAGGTTTCGAGGGGAGTCGTCCTTAACCCTCAAGACTTCAAGTAAGTGACTTAAAGGACTGGATCAAGATAGATAAGAAAACTTAACTATAAAAAACTGGTTTTCTAGGGATTTTAGTATAAATAAGAGCTACCACATTCCCTTCCCAAGGAAATCTACTATTGGAATTTAGTCTTTAAAACTTTTTTGTGTGTATGTGGGGTAAAAAACATATGACCTAAAATTTCTCATCTTAACTATTTTTATTGGGTTGGCCAAAATGTTCGTTCGGGTTTTCCAGGCAAACCCGAACAAACTTTCTGGCCAATCCAATAGGTGTACAGCTCAATTGTGTTAAGTATATTCACATTGTTGGGCAACACATCTCCAGAACTTTTTCATCTTGCAAATCTGAATCTCTATACCCATTAACAACAACTCCCTTTTACCCCCTTACCACCATGGAAGTTAGCCTTTTAAATACTAATTACTAAAGAATATGATAGTTTCATGGCATTGCTCGTATAGAAAACAGAAAAGGATGGGACTAGGCATTCAAAGATGTACTGAGGAGTCCTGGCTCTGACACATCCGAGCTGTGTAATCTAGGGCAACACAACCTAACTTTTCCTAACCCTAAAACGGAGGGCAATGACCCAAGGAATTCCTGCAAGGACCAAATAAGACAAAAATGGAAGGAGTGAAAGAAAATGAACTCTACAAGCAAGGCTCCAAACTGCAAAGAGGAATAAGTAACAGAGAAGAGCAAATATGACCCCTGATTAATTAACTAAAATTGGAATAAATTTGCTGTTGAAGAAGGGTAACTTGAATGTCACTCTATCACCTGTGAATAATAAGGGATCTCCTTTAAAAAGTGCATTAACTTTTCAGGCCAACTAGAAAACCACTGTAAATAACACAGTCCAGAGTATTTCCCTTGGCAGCAGTGTTCTAAGTTGGGCATCAGATGTCAAGGGCAACTGGAAGATCTAACGTGCTACTGAAAGTGGACTTGGACTCCAGGGAATGCAGAGCTTCATCATGGGGTTACTGATAAACTCATGAGAATTTTTTTTTTTTTTTTTTTTTGCTGTACACAGGCCTCTCACTGTTGTGGCCTCTCCCGTTGCGGAGCACAGGCTCCGGACGCACAGGCTCAGCGGCCATGGCTCACGGGCCCAGCCGCTCTGCATCATGCAGGATCCTCCCGGACCGGGGCACGAACCCGTGTCCCCTGCATCGGCAGGTGGACTCTCAACCACTGCGCCACCAGAGAAGCCCTCATGAGAAATTCTTAATTTCTGATGTCTAAGTCATTTATTTGTGATCCTGAGATACTTCTCTGCCTCCTCATCAATACATTTCTCAATGAATCACTTGCAAAGATAAACTGAAAATTCAGGAAAAGGGAGAAAACACTGGAAATAATGTCACAAGATTTTCTTGTAGAATAAAAGATCACCGATACCGTATTTGCCATTTGCAAGGCGGGATCCATCAGGCCCAGGATTTCTTCATTATAACTTGATTCTAGGCTAATGATGTCATCGATTACATCATCCATCTGAAGGAAAAAGGCAATGGAAAACAGACAGATATAAGCAAAAACCGCAAAACAACCCAAAAAGAAATCCATGGTCTTTCCTGACCCAAAGCAATAACATTCTTTAGTTAGATTCTAAGAGGTAACTGTCCTTTTCCTCCCCAAATAAGAATATTATTGAAGACCATTAACACTAATGGGGGATGAGGATGACATATGCAACCAGCACTTAGTGAGTGATTACTAGGTGCCAGACACTGGGTGCAGGACTTTTTATGTGCTGCGTGATTTATCCTGACAATAACCCTATCAGGGTAGGTGCTATTATTATAGCAATTTTCCAGGTGAGATATATGAGAAGCAACTTGCCCAAAGTCACACGTTGGAGAAGGGTTAGAGCCGCAGTTTGAACCATGCTCTGAACTTTTATGCAAAACTGCCTGCCTTAAACAAGAAAGATGAACCAGGGAATTTCATCTTGAATGATAGCTGCCTTCTCCTTTTCTCCTCTAAAGACTATGCCCTGTACCTTTCCCACACCCTCCTTGGAATAAAAAACCACAGATGGCAATTCAGCCCTTTGCTCCCACAGGGGTGTGTGGGGCACTGTGGCTCCCAGGCCACTGGGTATACCTGCACTAATCTTACAAGGACTTGTAAAATAAGTTTCTCCTTGTACAGCTGCCAGTGTGCTTGGCACTCCCAGAGGAGTACACCAGGACAAGGTTATCATTACAGTCGTGGAGCTGATATTCCCTCTAGATCAATTTTATTCCTGTAGTACCAAAACATTAGTTATGATAATAAACAACAGTGATTACACGTGCATTGCAGCAGTTGCAAAGACAAGTCTGTGAAAACATTTCTTCGCAAACACCTTATATGTTTGAGCTACTTGGTGTGTGTGTGCACACACACTTGGGTCTTAATCGTGCTTCACAAGTACACAATGAAATCTCAGAACTCAGAGGGATGCTCCTTTGTGTCTTTTTGCCATTTTCTAATTAAAGAAGACAGGCTCCAACATCATGGGGCTTGTCGGAATCCTGGTTCTCCCACTTTCTGGATTGGGGCAACGCCCTTAACCTTTAAGAGCCTCAGTGTCCCAATCTGTAAAATGGGGGTAATAATACTCATGGCCTTATTGGATTCCTGTGAGATTTCAGGACAAACCATATAAAGTGCTCACAGTACCAAGAATATAGTAAACATTCAAAAAAATGAGTGGCATTAAGTGACCCCTGAGAATAATTGGAGGTCAGTTTTGAATAACTGTCAGCACACTGTTTCCTTTCCAGGTACACCAGTTGTATCTGTTTCGTTTGTTTTTTTTTAAGAGATGATTTTCTAAATGAGTTGGTAAACTGGAAAATGGGCCAGAAGACTTATGAGCAACCTTTCTTCGTAAAATTTTTATTTTATTTTTAGGGAAATGAAATTAGTGGGCTTGGTATGAGAGAATTTTTTCTCTTATGAAAAGAGTCATACATGTTGATAAAAGGCAGTAGAGAAAAGCAAAAAAATAATAATTTTGTGTTGCTTATTCTTCTTTCTCATATATATATACACATTAAAAATACATAAATATATTTATAAATAGGTATAGCATGATTTATATAGCCATTAAGTAGGATGTCATAGAAGAACTTTTCATTACTTCGGAAAATATCCATGATTTATCATTAAATGAATAAATAAAATTTCAAAATATATTCTCCATGAGATTCCATTTTATAAAACAATATATAGATCTCACACACACACACATCTTGGTTTTACAAATATCCTGTCAAAGTTGCTAACCTATAAATTTGTATAACATATTTAGATGATGGTATCTAAATGAAGTACAGCAGTTTACATTCTATTTTATTAAAATTTATGTATTTTAAGCACTGTTTAATGACTTACAGCAACTCAGGGGAAAATGCATTTTAAGTATCATTTCCCTAGGAATTTTTAAATCATGAGACATTATGAAGAAAATAGCTCTGTTCATAGCTTCCTCAATTAAAAAAAAAAAATCAATGGGGGGAGAAAAACCCTTAAGTCATCAGGAAAGTGTGATTAGCCACAAATATAGATCCTCATTACAGAGCGTTACATCTTTCGGCTGCTGAGTCATTCAGTACCTGCATGCACGACGCTCGTGAATGCGTGTTCATACTTGGGCATTCGCTCTCCGCCCTGTTTTGTTCTTCAAACTTATAAAATCCCTGCAAAAACACAAGCAAAATCAGCCTATGATCTGGATTTGTAAATGACTTTTCAATGACATATTCACACGAGGCGGATGGCGCGGCAACAAGATGAACTAAGCTTTCCGATAAAGTGTAATCTGACTGAGAAACAAAATAATGAAGGAAGAACTTCTTCCAGCAAATCAGCTTGACAGATGACAAACATGGACAGAGAAGAATAAGATGGTTGGTTTGGGCAAAAGGGAAAAGACTTAGTCCCTCTAGAAATTAAAATCAACCAAACTTCAGAAGAGTCACCTCTGAATCACATGAACATTTCAGAGGACAAACTCCACTAAAATGAAGCTCATCATCTCATATTTGGAAATAACGTATTAAATCACAACTCTCCTGTTAGGTATGCTTCAAATTTTGATGCAACAATTAGCTTGAGGTACATTTGAGTCTTGTCTCCAACCCAGCCTTTACAAAAAGCAGATTTCACCAGCAGTGGCAATTTTATTAGGAAACCGAATTCACCCAGCAAGGAAATCTTTGCTTTTCTGTTAGATTTTCATGTGCTATATTCTTCCAATCCAGCCATGCACACTCTGTGCTTTTTTTTTTTCCTTTCCAACTCAGGGAGCAATAAAAATAACATCCCAGACGTTCACAGCAAGCGGAACTTCTAAACCGCCTGTCCGACACCTTTTCTATTTTTACTCTCCCTTTTCCACCTTTCCTTCTCTGCTTGCATTTTCACTGCTCTGTAAACGGAAAGGAATGGAAGAGAACACTCAGCTAACGAAGCAGAAACGGGGTGGAAGAAAAAGTGTCCTCGCATCTAGGTTCTGCTCTGAGGGGGCCAGGTCCCCTGCCAGGAGCCATAACCCAATAACCCGGGGATGGTGACAGGGAGAAGAGGCTGGAGGGTGACAGCTAGAATGGGGAATCGGGGACAATGGCCAGCGAAGGTGGCCACGCGGACAGACTGGAGTCCACGGTCAAGTGCGGGAGGGAGATCCAACAGACAGTCATTCAGTGTAAGAAAAAGGAGAGGGGAGGAGACATGAATTACCTCTTTTTCACAGTTGGAGTTAAGTGTAAGCATAGCCATGGGGCTGTTGGGTGCGCTGCTCCCGGGCACTGGTGGCATGACATGATCGCCAGGCTGGTTTGGACATGGCAAGCTCAGGACTTGGTTGGCATGTTTATTTGCTAAAGTGGTAGAAAGGTACTGCTTTACCTGCTGCCTTTGGGCTTGCTGTATGTGGTACTTGGTGGGGTTTTCGAGGTGGGTCTGCACCTGAACATAGCCACGGAGGGAAGAGAAGAGAGCGCTGTTATTGGTGAGTTTCGGACAGCTCTTCTTTCAGGCACAAGCATGAGACGGGCCAGTCCACCAACAGAATAGATTATTAAGCCCCTGTTAGGTACCAGGCACTGTGCTGATGGATTTTGATACTACTGAAGTTTAAAGGCTAACTCTTAGGATTTGGGGTAATACTCTGCCCTGGTTCATTTCCCTGCTAATTGGCGGTCCATCATCTCTTTAAAATCTTGTGCCCTTCTTCTCATGTCTGATGACTAAAAATTTGCCACTATCTGTAGGGCAAAAATTTCCCCAACACACCTGAAAGAGTTTGTTAAGATCAAAACAACAATCTGGAAGAAGGTGCATAACTTGATTCATTTCAGTTTTCTTTGGCAAACAGAACCGCTTTCTGTTTTAAAAAAACACAATAAATGCTCCTTAAGGAACAACTATAAAACGGCTGTAGAACGGAAACAGAAACATTCGGATGATTAAATCAACTAGTTGTGGATCAGTTCCTCCCACTTGCATTTGGATATGATTGTTCAACATTTTAATTAAGATCTTAAACTCAACATAAAAAGCAATTCCACATTAAGCAGTTTCTTTCAAACACACAGCACTTCTATGTATGTGTTTTTAAAGGTATGAATATTAAGCCACCAACATTATTTTTCCCTTCTTTCTTATAGACATTAATAGAGAATAAGAACTTAAAAAAAATCAATGATACTCAATTTAGTCACTTTTTCCTTGATAAACACAATTTAATCTTAGAGGCATGAACAAGAGCTCATGGAGAGAGCACAGCCATGCACCAGGGGAAAAAAATCCTACTAATATTTACTTTATTCAAAACTACATTGAATTACTGATTATGGTATCAAACAATAAACAGCATTAAACGGGAAGACATGTACTTATTGAAAACTGTGTCTACTACAATAACATGAAAAGGTGAAATGCTCAATTTATTGACTACATTTCAGAGACTAAATATAAAAATAAAGCTCACCTGATAGTGATTATATTCTAGCATTTCCAGCATAACCACGTTTTAGGTGGCCCCAATCCAACAAATAACGGTAGACTATTCACTCCCTCTACTTTCTGTAACTCCGATTCGTAGACTGGCATAGAGAAAAGTACTATAAACAAGGTATCCCGAGACACCACCGGAAACTTTATCACAGCAGCCCTGCTTATAATAACCTAAGCTAATTAGTTATGCATGTAAAAAAAAAAAAGTTCACACAAAGGGCTTTTTTTTTGGAAGCCCTACGAGTTTGCTCTTAAATATTGATATCAACCCCCCTAGCACCCCACCCAGCTTGACGTCATACTTTTTTTTCATAAATATAAAAGAATCTTTTTAAGGGATGAGCTATCAAAGTCAAACTCACTGTCAGATCAAGGCCAATTCACTATTCATCTTTAGTTCCAGTAGTATTAATAGACAATGGTATTTCTCTTTCAGCAATAGGTTAAGAGCTAGATGCCCCCTTTAGAGAACATTGCCTAAAAGCTACACATGAGACTCTTCTAATGGCCGAATAACTCAGCCCTTCCAAATGCAGAAAGAGTGTCTTTCAGTATGGGGGAGTCTCTGATGAACTTTCAAGTTCAACAGCCTCATCTTGCATCCTGGTCTCAATGTGCATCTTATTCTTAGCTGGACAGATATATAAATTTCCTACTGACCTTGCATCAGGAAGAGTGGGAGCTATTCTAAATAGAAAAGGAAAAATACATACATACAGAGGCAGTTTTGGATATATATTTATGTGGAAAATAAGAAATACACATCTCCCCAATTTAATCCTCAAATTAGGAAGCAGAAAATTTTTCACTAAAAAATCTTTTAATATAATTCTTGGGGCTAGAGAAGAATAAGAGTTATCATATACACAACTGATGCATTTATAGATTTCCTCATTTATTCATTCCATTATTTACTGTTATTATGTGCTAAACACTGTGCAAGGCACAGAATACACATTGTGAGCAAGTAGATATAATTGCCAGATTTATGACCCTGAGAGTCTGGGGGGAGGCAAAGGAAGATAAAAGGCAAACAAATATATATCTAAAAATTATGATAATGGTTGATATGCACTGCTGAATTGGTGAGATACTTTAAGCACAAGAATTTGAAATTCAGTAATTCCATCCAAATGCCCAGGATAATGAACTCCTTCAGTTGACAACCTCAAATTGTTTCAAATGACTGATCTAACATGCACACAGAGGTTCACAGAGACATTTTAAGTTTCATAAAGGGTCCAGACACGATAATGATGAGGACGACAGACATTTCTAAAATAAACATAAAATGAGGGCAATTGGTGTAATGTGCTTATTTCACTATTACACTTTAAACACAAGGGGCTGCACATTTAAAAATAAATGTTAATTCACTGGCAGATCCTTATTTTTAATGAATCAAAATTTTAAGCTTCAGTAAGGAAAAAAGCAACTTGTTCTCTATCTGGCATTGTCAGTGAGGTCTTTACTACAACCAGGTTGGGGTAGTCAGAGTGGGATGTATTTTTGCCCTTTTACTGTCAGTGTCTTTTTAAGTAAGTTGAGAACAGATTGGCTATAAACACTATGGAGAAGACAGAACATCCCCAGATGTCTCCACTCCAAACACCTAAAACAGGTAACATAAATGAGGTCATGATCTGTGGTGTGTAATAGGGAGTGATGAGGCCTGTGGCAAACTAGAGGGCAGATATTTCATCTAAAAGGAATAGCTAACATAATCTGCAACTGATTGCGGCCATATGGGAAAACTATTCCAGTCTAGCTAGATCTTCCAATTTTTCAATTTAGTTGGCAATCTGAACTTGTTTTTTAAATGAAATCTCCCAGATTACAAAAATGACACCGAATTGTTTGATTTTTCATATTGTAGAAGACAAATCAAACAAATCTGTTGGCTGGACTCAGCCCACAAGCCAGTAGAATGTGGTCTCTGCTCTATAATGCCCACAAGGAGAATCTTCCTATCTACATTCCCTGCAGGGGATGGCCTAGGTTTTGAGAAGTTAGTTCCTCTTCTGAGAACTTAGCATCAAATCCAAGCATTCCTGGTGCTTCTCTGACAGGGATATCATGCCTGACAGCACAGTCAACAGAAGAATTAAGAAGTTGAAACCTGGGTTCAAATTCAGACTTTGCAGCTTACTACTTTTATGACCTTCTGCAAGTCATTAACCTTTCCAGGCCTTCCTCACGTCATGTGCTCGATGGGAATGACAACAGAACCTGCCTCTTAGAGGTGTTTTCTGTATTAAATGAAATCACACCTCTACCAGGCTTAGCAACCTATCTCAAACAGCAATTCTCAAACTTTTTGTTTTGTCCTAGGACGCTTTTAAACTGTTTGAAGTTCTTCTGTTTATGTAGGTTGTATCTATCCATATTTCTCATCTTAGGAATTAAAACTTAGAGATTTTTAAAACATAAGATTATCCACTAGCACATAGTCCACTGGCCATGAGAACAACGACATTTTAACACATCATGTAGCCTCTGTAAAACTCTTCTGTATATAGATATCCCTCAGAATCCATGGGGATGGGTTTCAGGACCTCTTCAGATAGCAAAATCCACAGATGCTCAAGTCCCTAATATAAAATGGCATAGTACTGTACGTGAGAGATGAGCATGAAAAAAAGGAAAATAACCTCTTGGTATTATTATGAAAGTAGTTTTGACCTGACAGAACCACAGGAGTCTTGGGAGACCCCCAGGGCTCTCTGAGACACTTTGAGAAGTGCTGATCTGGAACAGTTAGTACTGTTGCATTATCTCCACCCCATCCTAGCCATGCCATCCCCACTGTGTGGTGGTGGTGTGCGACACAACCTCTGTGTGTGTTGCTTCCCTCATATCCAGAAGATGCTGGAAGGAAACACTAATTGCCCTAACTTCTCATAGCATTATTATGAGGCTCTATACTACAGTCCTCGGAATATTTTCAAAGCCATATAAATATAATGTTCTGTGTTCAGCCATCCTAAACCATAGCTTTTTAGTGAGTGATTTCCCTTTCATTAATTTTTAAATAGCCAAACAAGCATGCAACTGAAAACATATGTGGTGTTAAACGTCTGCATGATTTCCTGATAATTTTTTCATGTTTTTGACCTTGAAACCAACTATACCACAGAATTCGGACACCAAAAGTTGGGTATTGCTGAGCACTAGAAGCACAGACCACAAAATAAACCTGGAATACTTCTTACTCTATCGAAATAGAGTATTTTATTGACGTAACTTATATTTCACATAAATAAAGTATGTTAGCTCTCTGGATCAAGGGCAAAAGTCCACTGGCTTTGAAACTTTTCTTCCTTATTACTACTACTATCTTTTTGCCCTTTTTCCTTTCTTCACTCAGATCCTGAATTGATAGCAAGAGAACTGGAATAAATCACATTCTAATTGTCACAGTTTAGCTTCGCCACTTCCCAGGTGACACTGACAGGTTATTTTCCACCAGTTTCATTCTAAAGAGATCCTGGAGCACATCAGTGTAAGATGGTGCCTGCAGATACTATCAAATTGGCTGACAAAAGAATTCACTGGAGGAAGAAAAATCCCCATCTGATGTTCACTGTCCTTCTAGTCCTTCTACTATTTGTAAACCAGAATAAAAATAAAATTGAGTGAAGATTCCCATAATCCTTTTAGTTTATAATTGATTTTACTTTTTTAACAAGTCAACAAAGTATTTAGATTTCTCATTTTGTGTTTAGAGAGAGAATATGTTCTTTTGCTCAGTAAGTTAAAGAAATAGTAAAAGGATTATAATTCAATCAATTGCTATCCACTACCACTCCCAAACCACTATTCTTTTCATACTGTTTTTTAAAGGACTATGTACAGAGATGGTCAACAATGCAATCACCATCCCTGAGAAAATGATGAAACAGAGGAAGCTAGCTTTCTGAAATAATTTCAGCAAAGTCTTGCCCAGGGTCACATCTGAGAGGTGCCAAGATTCTTTTCAGTCCCACAATTATAACACTACCACGAAAGAAAACACCAGTCCAGAACACATGTTCTCACTCAGTCGTGTTTGCTGTACAACCTGTACAAAGGTCTCCCTAACAAAAAAGAAGGACAAGAATATGAATCCTGACCTAAGACAGAAGAATCGAAATCATATGCAGACAAATAATAAATGCTGGAAGAGGGTGTGGAGAAAAGGAACCCTCTTATACTTTTGGTGGGAATGTAAATTGGTGTAGACACTATGGAGAACAGTATGGAGCTTTCTCAAAAAAGTAATAGAGTTGCCGTATGATTCAGCAATCCCACTCCTGGGCATATATTCATAAAAGACGAAAAGTCTAATTCGAAAAGATACATGCACCCCTATGTTCACAGCAGCACTATTTACAATCGTCAAGACATGGAAGCAACCTAAATGTCCATCAACAGATGAATGGATAAAGAAGATGTTGTATATATACACAATGGACTATTACTCAGGCATTCAAAAGAATAAAATAATGCCATAGGCAGCAACATGGATGGACCTAGAGTCTATCATACTAAGTAAAGTAAGTCAGGCAGAGAAAGACAAATACCATATGATATCACTTGTATGCGAAATCTAAACAAATGATACAAATGAGCATATTTACAAAAAAGAAAACAGACTCTCAGACATAGAAAACAAACTTATGGTTTTCCAAAGGGAAAAGCAGGGGTGGGAGGGGAAAAATTAGGAGTTTGGAATTAACAGATACACACTACTATATATGAAACAGGTAAACAACAAGGTCCTACTGTACAAGCACAGGGAACTATAGTCAATATCTTGTAATAACTTATAATGGAAGAGAATCTGAAAAAGAATAGATATATACATATGTATAATAATCACTTTGCTGTACAACTGAAATGAATACAGCATTGTAAATCAACTATACTTCAATTTTAAAAAGTCATATGCAAACAAAAAGCAAAAACAATGAGTACTTAAATAAAGGAAAGTCAGAAGTGACCAAGGTTGATATGCCCAGGTCCTTTTCTCTATCACAGGGATCTGCCCACCTGCCCAATCAGGCCTGCTCCCTGTTTTTGTATGGCCTAGAAACTAAGAATAGATTTTATATTTTTCAATGGTTGAAAACTATCAAAAGGAGAATGATATTTCATGATACATGAGAATTCTATGAAATCCAAATTTCAGTGTCCATAAATAAAGCTTCCTGGCACACAGCCCCATCCATTCGTTTACATGTTGTCCACGCTGCGCCCACACTACAGCGGCAGAGCCCACGTGGCCCCCAGAGCCTAAAATATCTACTGTTTACAGAAAATGTCAAGCAGTGCTCTGTAAGAAAGTTTTACCAATCTAGAATTCAGCTTTCCTGTTTTGTTGAAGCTTTAGCAAGGTTTGAAGAATGAGGTGGTTTTTCTAAAGAGAAACAGTATATGTATAAATAATTTTATAGTTGTTTTTCCATATAACTGGACATAGGAACACAGGATATGCTTATTACCTCCTACTTACGATATGTCATAAGTACCAAGATTTTTTAAAACACAGAAAACAATTAGCTCAAAATTGTCTACCATGTACCTGATGCTGTGCATTTTATATGTTCACTCTTAGCTTAGGTCAATTCAAAATAAAACTAAGAACTCACTTGGCTAGCCTACAAAGTATTCTTGAAAGCCTCTCCTCACAACTTATTAAAGATCATATGACGACAACTGATTGAATACAGAAGGAACTATGGACTCTGGATTTTCATAGTTTTAACCTCTTATTTTGAGTTTTTACTGTCAGAGAGTATACCCAGTCGTCCTCTTACCAAATACAAAAAGAACTAAATACAGGATTGGGTGTGAGCCTTAATGTCTACATAAATCATCTGGGATCTTGTTAAGTGCTGTGTGATCCTGTAGGTCTGGGGTGCGGCCTAAGGTCCTGCATTTCCAATAAGCTCCCAGGGGATGCCCACCCTGCTGGTCCACAAACCACACCACACCTTGAGTGCATGGCTTTAATACGTTTTCACCTGGACTTCTGCCCCTATCAAAAGACTTATATCTTCACATTCATTCACCAAATACTGTCTGAGTACCAACCAGATGCCAGGCAACTGTCTTCATCTTACACAGGCTGTTTGGGGCAAGGCTCACCCAGAAGATGACATTTAAGCACAGACCTGAAGTTGGGGAAGAGAATGAACCAGGCAGATGGGTGGGAAGAGAAACCCAGCAAAGTACAAAAGTCCTCAGGTGTGAAGAAGCCTCCCATGCTCAGGGAACAGCAAGGAGGCTCTTCACACACATTCCTTCCTTGGCTGCTTCTTGACCGCACTCGCCTGGTTTTCCTCTTCCCTCTTTCAACATTTCTTCTCAGTGGCCTTTGCTAGTTTTCTCCTCTTCTCTCCCTTGTAAATGTCAGAACGCCTCAAGGCTCAGAGCTTGATTTCCTCTCTCTGCACGCACAGCCCTGGTGACCTAAGCCAGGCTCCTGGATTTAAACACTCTGTTTAGATGTCCTGAACTCCACACTCAGCTCCACCTGCTTACTCCATTGGGAGGACTGCAGACGTCTCAAGCTTAAAGTGTCCATCCTCCTCTTCCCCCTATGGTCTTCTCCATTGTAGTAGATGGTACCCCCATTCTTCCATTAGGTTGAAACATATGAAATTACCAAAAAAATGACCTTCATCTCGTTCAACCTCATTGCTCATTTCCAAAACCTTGGTCATCTTTGATTCATTTCTTTCCTTCACACCCCACATCTACTCCATCAAGAAGTACTGGCTTCCTTTTCAGAATATATCTCAAATTTAACTAATTTTCACCATCTCTACTGTTACCACTTGATCCGGGCCACCATGATTTCTCACTTGGATGACTGAAAGCCTCTTGATTCTTCCACCTACTTCTGTCTGTTCTCTTTTGCAGCCTGTGTTCAATACACTGTGTGATCCTTGTAAAATATGTCAGATTATGTCACTCCTCTGCAAAACGAACCCCTCTGTAATGGCTCCCTATTTGTCTGAGAGAAGACAAACTACTTACAATGGCCTACCGGTCCCTAAACCAGAAATACCTATGGGGCTTGTTAGAAATGCATATTCTTGGGCCCCATCTCAGAGCTAACGAATCAGAATCTCTGGGTGAGGATCAGAAATCTATGTTTTAACAAGTTCTCCAGGTAGATTCTTATGCACAGAAAACTTTGAAGACTCCAGCCTACTGTGCCCCCTTCCCCCTCCACCCTGGGGTCATGACCTCTCTATCTTATCTCCCACAACCATCCTAAGAACTTACAGATCCCAACTCCCACCCTGCCAGTGCTCTCCATCCCCATACATACCCTGCTCTACTTTGTCCAGAACATGGCCTGGCACATAGTAGGAGCTCAGCAAATATTTGGATAATCAATGACTGAATGAAGGCAGTGTGGCTGAAATGCATGAATGAGGGGAGAGACTAGAAACTAAGGACAAAGGGTCAGATTGTGTAGGGCCTTGTACAGGTTGGAGGCTAGGATCCTGAAGCCTCTAGAAGTGTCCTGAGGAGATGGAGAAGTGGTAGACCCTCACTCTTCCTAACTAATTCAGAAATCTCTGGAGGTAATATCTCCAAGCCAGGCTGTTGATTCACAGTGCACCTCCCTAATCTGAGTTATAAAGCTTCCTTTTCTATGAGGGCAGACCCAAAGGCTGCCAACTCTTATAGCTCTCATCCACGATGCTTAGGGCCAGGATCCTGGAGATCTGTCTCCATCTCTAAACTGTAGACCCCTTGATAAGTCACAGTTAAAGCAGAAGTCCTCAAGCTGGTGGCCCATGGGCAGAGTCCACAGGTATGGCCTACAGAATATTTAATTAAAAACTGGGAGTTATCATACTAAAATTTGGATTTCTGGTTTCTCTGGATAAAACAGAAGATCTAGGGCCTCCCTGGTGGCGCAGTGGTTGAGAGTCCGCCTGCCGATGCAGGGGATACGGGTTCGTGCCCCGGTCTGGGAGGATCCCATATGCCGCGGAGCGGCTGGGCCCGTGAGCCATGGCTGCTGAGCCTGCGCGGCCGGAGCCTGTGCTCCGCAACGGGAGAGGCCACAACAGTGAGAGGCCCGCATACCACAAAAAAAAAAAAAAAAACAGAAGATCTAGCAACAATGAACCACCTTCTAGTGGGCCAGCAGGGGGCAGAGTTGAGAAGCAGCTTCCCTCTTTTGATGGGACACCTGTTCTTCATTTTGCTACATTCCTACCACTCCTTATTCTGACACTGACAACTGGCCTGATTTACTCATTAATCTGCCTGGCTCCTGAAGGCATTTAAATTGGCAAACCCTGCTTTACCTTTCACACTCCACATTCCAGGAGGTAGTTCCAAATCTGACGGAATGATGGTGGCATAAGTGGGATTAGGATAAACCACACTAAATGAACAATCTCATATGATGTGAGTGAGAAAGAAAAATAAATTGATATAAACTTTTAAAAGGTACATACATGTTCATCCAGCAATTCACACTTTCAAGAACTTTTCTAAGGAAATCATCAGATATAAGGGCAAAGATTTAAGAACACAGAGGTACATCAGAGTATTGCCTAAAACAGAAGTGGACAAATTACTACCGTAGTGCCCACCGCCTATTTTTGTAAATAAAGTTTTATTGGGACACAGCCACACCCATTCATTTACATATAGTCTAAGACTGCTTTCAAGCTATTACAATACTAGAGCAGAGTTGAGTCATAGACCTTATATCCTCCAAAGCCTAAAATATTTACTATCTGGCTCTTTACAGAAAGTGTGCCAACCATTAAACTCTAATAACAAAATATTGGAAACAAATATCTAATAGAAAGCAATGCATTCAATTAATTATGAAGGAGCCATATAAGTTCAAGGTTCCCCTATCTCAGCACGACTGACCGTATGGCCAGGTACTTCTTTGTTGTGGGGTTGCATGTGTATTATAGGATATTTAGCAGCATCCTTGGTCTCCGTCCAGTAGATGCCAGTACCACCTTCCCCCCAATGCCAGTTCTGACAACCAAAAATGTCTCCAACATTACAAATGTCCTTGGAGTGGGGAGGGGAATTGCCCCCATATAGATGGATATAATACAGTGAATGAAGTCCATATATTATAAAACTATTAAATGAGGGGAAAAGTTCATCATGTAAGTAGGAACACAATGCAGGTTAGAATCACTACATACACTGTGACCCTAAACTGACTTAAAAATGTTGTTTATACATATGCATACACACACACACAAAAACCAGTTACAAATCATTCATCCAAAATCTTCTTCATGACTGTCTCCGGATGATTAAATTATAGGTGGCTGCTACCTTATTGGTTCTTTTTAATATTTTCTATAATGTATATGGCACTAATTTTGTAATTTTTTAAAAAAAATCTATAAATTCCACAAAAGTTAAAGTCTGTGGATCTGGACAAACAAAAATATATTCAGGCAGAATTCCTCTACTGAACATTTTAAAAACCACAAATAAACCCATGAAGTTGTTATATAATGATGAAATCTGCCTCATTTCAATTTTTTCTTTAAATACTTGATCAGGTTAAGAAGACTACATTATTTATTACATTTTTGGTCTAACATTCAAGCCCAGACAGTCTGAGTTTGTACAATGTTTGACACATTTTTATGGTTTTATAAAGGGCTGCAATTACGTGGTTCCATGGTGCCCTTAAAATAATAGCTCATTGTAAGGACCGTCGAGTTCTCCCCCCTCCTGATGGGAGCTGCGAGTGCAGCATTCCACGTGCTACAACTTTTTTATGTGCCCCAGTTTAGCACTGCCTCAGAATTGCAGACGCCTTTTTGTTTCAGCATCCCCCCAAAATGCCCCTATTGTTCGCAGTTTATCGGGTATTAGAGATCATTATGACACAGGCAGCAAAATCCCTTTTCATAAGGACAGACACTCTTAAGAAACTAGCAGTGGTCAAGTTTGTCAGAGATGAAAACATTGCCCTGGGCCTAAGTAAAAGGTCAGTCAGAAATGAGAGCTGAATGCTGCTGGTTTGAAGGTCAAGTCCACACGAGCCGAAAACTGGCAAAAGCAGCCACCTCATAATAACACAGACTTTAGGGCCTAGATCATGAGACTGAGGGGTCCTCCTCGTTCTTGAGGAAATGCATTGTCTTGGGCAATTCCTAAAACTTGTTGTATAGATTATGTGATAATGAAATTCCAGTCTTGAATTAACAACTCCAACAATAACACTATCAGCTCACAAACACTTTCTGACTGAGAGTTTTACAGGCAGGTACATCATAACTACCCCACTGAACAACCCAGCCATTCATTTAACCAGCATTTATGGAAGCACTGAGGATACAGCAGCCACTGAAGCAGAGTTCTTGAGCCCGCAAAAGCCATACTGAAGGTGGGGAAGCAGAGACAAACACGATGGCAACAAATCAACAAAGAAAGAACTTCACACAGTGACACAAGTGCAATGCAGAAAAGATAAGAAAAAAAGCCACTGGGAGAAAAGAAGGCTACTCTGAAGTAGGGACATTCCAGCCGAAACCCAAATGATGAGAAGAAGCCATGTGTGTTGAGAATCAGAGGAGCTTAAATCCTGAGCCGGAAGCAGGTTGGCATCTTTGAAAAACAAGAATGACATCAATAACCCAGCCAGCGGGGCTGCAGCGGTGACCAGGTCAGTGCATAAACTGAGAGAGATGGTCAGGACCGGATATTATGGAGCTTTGTAGGCCACAGAAAGGAATTTGATTTTTCTTCTCTGCTGCTTATAAGAAGCCTTTGGGGGGTTTCAAGCAGAGAAGTGACCAGACCTGATGAACATTTGTAAAATATCACTCTGGGATTGATGTTGATGGGAAAGAACAGTGGACACAGGAGAAACAATTAGGAGGCTCCCGTAGCTACACATATGAGAGCTGCTGATGCCTTGGACTCAAATATTAAGATGCAGTTGGATATGAGATATATGCTACTAGCTCTTGTCTTTGGCTGCTTCTTAGCTTCCATCAAAACTAATTTAAGAATAGCACATACGTTAAAGGACTTTCTTATACAATGCTCTGAAATGTCTCACACTAACACCAAGAAGTAACTATAAATGATGCACAGTGTTGTAAAATATTCCATGTATACCTGCTTGGAACACATAAGCTAAGTGTATGGCCAACTGTCAGAGTGCAATGGAGAGAGGCAGCCTTGTCTTGTTAGTATCTGCCTAGAATTTCAGAGAGATCTGACCTCAAATCCTAAGCGAGTTGCTTAAATGCTTTGAACCTCAGTTTTTTATCTGTAAAATGGGATCATGGATACTACTTACCTAGTAGTTGCTCATCTTGTTGATTAGTTTAAGTGACAGAATGCACGAAAAGTACTTAGTTTGTAGTAAATGCTCAATAAATTAATAATGCCCTCTATTATTGTTAGTCCTGGATTTTTTGTTTTCACATCCAAGTAGGTTATTGTTAGATCATTTAGCTCATCCATCTCAAAAAAAAAAAAAGGTCACCTTGAAGGAGTGGAGAGGGCAAAAAGGAGGGAGGCAGTTTAGCCTCTTTCGGTATCCTTTTATCTTTTTCTCTTTGGCTGACTCAAATATCACAGATGGATGCCAAAGATAAGAGTAAATGGGGAGAAACAAGAATCATAGAGCATGGGACACTTGTTAGCTGGAGTATCATACAGAAGACTTTGTGAAATCTTTTCTCTCTCCCACTTCCAAAGGAGCTAACTCAGCTACTTATTCTTAATCTGGGCTTAGGGAAAGTGGAAACTCCTGAAAACCGTATGCAAACTTTTGACTCTGCATTTTTCTAGGAAGAGATCTAACATGTTGAAACATTTAAAGATGAAATTACATGCAGAATTTGCAGGTAAGAGGGAGGTATATACAGGAAACAAGATGAGGGCTTCCCTGGTGGCACAGTGGTTGAGAGTCCGCCTGCCGATGCAGGGGACACAGGTTCGTGCCCCGGTCCAGGAAGATCCCACATGCCGCGGAGCGGCTGGGCCCGTGAGCCATGGCCGCTGAGCCTGCGCGTCCGGAGCCTGTGCTCCGCAACGGGAGAGGCCACAACAGTGAGAGGCCCGCGTACCGCAAAAAACAAACAAACAAGATGAGCCATGAGTTGATAACTGTTGAAGTTTGGTGATGAGTATATGAGGGGCTCATTATATTATTCTCTCTGATTTTATTTAAGTTTGAAACAACCTATCCACATTCATACAGTGCATAGACATTTACATTCTAGATACTTCATTTATATTCATTTTCTATCTTCTTTTTCTATAAAAAGAAAAGTCCTATGGTAGCATATTTACTAAGTAAGCACTTGGTCAATCTAATAACCTACCACAAGCATAAATATCTGCTTTTTTGCTCACTGTTCTCGGTCTTTGCCTTAAGCTTTCCTCTAAAGGAGCTGACTTTATGTTGCATGAACTGATCGCTGTATTCAATATGCTCCAGGTCATTTCTCTGTACTGTCAGCCTGAGCGCCTCTCAGAGAAACATTTTGTTAACAAAGTAAGTTGGATCTGCCCATGTAGTGTTCTCAGTGATAGAATCAGGAGTGTGTAGTTTAGCTACAAATGAAAATTTTATTTATTTATTTATTTATTCTTTAATTAATTTATTTATTTGTTTTTATTTTTGGCTGTGTTGGGTCTTCATTGCTGTGCTCAGGCTTTCTCTAGTTGCGGCGAGCAAGGGCTACTCTTCGTTGCGGTGCAAGGGCTTCTCATTGTTGTGGCTTCTCTTGTTTGGGAGCATGGGCTCTAGGCACGTGGGCTTCAGTAGTTGTGGCACACGGTCTCAGTAGTTGTGGCTCGTGGGCTCTAGAGCATAGGCTCAGTAGTTGTGGCGTATGGGCTTAGTTGCTCTGCAGCATGTGGGATCTTCCTGGGACAGGGATCGAACCCGTGTCCCCAGCGTCGGCAGGCAGATTCTTAACCACTGAGCCACCAGGGAAGCCCTGAAATATTTATTAACTTGTGCAGAGGGTACAAAACTGAATTCATATGGACCTTTTCGGATCAAAATCAGGACAACCTCTTTCAAACAAAGTGGCTAATGATCTACATTTGTGTCACAGAAAAAAGTACAGTCATCTGAAATTGAGCTGATGAAGACATTTAGGAGGAGTTTTGGTTCTCCTCACTAAAAAAACCCTGTTCATTTGCAAAAAAAAAAAAAAAAAAAAGATTTACCACACTCTACAAAGCAAATTCTCAGAGGGATTTAAAATTTGCTGCAAATCTATAAAAAATGTAAAAAGGTAGGACACACCTATACAAAATCAATATATGTAACTGAGATAGCCCCACGTGGATTTCTTTGTGTGACAAAAATAATGGATAAAATGTGTGAAGAGGAAAGGGACAAAATACTTCTTTTGAGAACAGAAATGGGAATTTTGAAAGACATAAGAATATGGGAACATACTGGGGTTTCTCATAAAGAAGAAAAATAATTAAAAAGTGAAAATGAAGTAATTACTGAGAACTCATATACTAGGTAGTTTTCCTAAAAGTTTTCAATGGATTTGCTCATTTAATCTTCACTACAACCCTATGAGGTAAGGGCTGTTACTATTCCCATTTTAGGGATGAGAAATCTGAGGCTGGCTCCCAACCACTACACTAAATACTACCATGTTATGAGTTATCTGTAGAATTTATATTTCAGCATAGTATTGCTGATTGTGAAACTGTAGAGACCCTTTGTAATATGTTTTTCTCCTGAGTACTTGTTTTCACACTTTCATTATAAATAGTCTCTCTTTAATATATGATGATCACCTGGGTGGACACTAGGCATTAAGCCAAAGCACGACCCCATTCCTAAGTAAACAGAAGGAGCCCTCAGGCCAGCAGTGGGCCAATGAAGACAGAACTTTACAAAAGAGAAGTCAATGTGAACATCTGTTATGGGAAAGCTGCCTCAGGACTTTGAGTAGTTTAAGGGTTGATGCTTCTTCTTACTTTCTTCTTTTTTGGGGGGGAGGCGGGGGATGTGTTGGGGGAGGGGGTGGGATCGGCAGGCAAACAGAATCTTCCTGACTCAAAAGGAATTTTTGTTAACCGAAAGCATCTGTATCATGAGATTTTTAAAGGAAAGGTTAAACCATTGTACAGTATAGTAACGTCTTTTATAAGAAAGAAAATGAGCCACTGTTATCACTGAAATGCCTGTCGCCATATACCTAATGGTAAACCAATTAAAAAAAAAACGTTAGGGAAGAGAAGTGTCCAGATTACTCCTTTGTTAAGTGGCCCAATGGTTTGGAAAAAAACAAAAACAAAAGGCAGTGGTTTAGTCAGTCCCCAAAAGTCTTTATCTTACATGTAGTAAATAGAGGGACCTTAGTGTGAAAGAAACCCCTCATTCCTCTCCTCAAGGAGCTTACAAATGGAGAGTTAGGATGGGGACAGAGGAAAGGGAAATCCACACACAACTTTACATGTAAGATGGTCCTACACTCTAAAACAGTGATTCTCAACCACAGGCAATTTTGCTCTTTGAGGAACATTTGGGAATGTCTGGAGACATTTTTAGTTGTCACCACTGGGGGTACAGTTGGGTGGCTGCTACTGGCATCTAGTGGGTAGAGACCAGGGATGATGTCAAACATCCTACAGTGCACAGAACGGGCCTGCTCTACAAAGAATGACCCAGCCCCAATCTCGATAGTGGAGAAGCCCTACACTAAGAGATGCTGTGTCAATTCACCACCCCAAACCTCTCTGGGGTAGATTTCAGAAAAAAAGGCAACAAAACCAGTCAAGCCAAAGGAATGGCATAGATACCTCATCAACGCCTGATGCACTTCCACATGTATCTTGAGTTTCATAGCAATAGTTATTTCATGCCTGGTCTTAACATGCAAAGGACACCCTTTAGTTCCATGGAAGGAGGAGGAAATGTCATTGTCACTGTGAAGAGCTTAATTCAAACTCCAAGATCTCGTATCAACTTGAGTTCTGGACAGTGATGTGGGTGGGAAAAGTAACCTGAGAATTATCAATTCTACACAATAATGATCAACTGTGCCCTAAAACTACACAGAACCAAACCAAACAATTCTAATGATTCAAACAATCCTAACAATTCCAAACCATTTAATGATTCAAACAATTCTAATGATTCCCAGCACACTGGGAACTTGCTTTGGTATCTCTGAGTGCACTGGCAACTGTGAATGCATTGGCAATATCACTGAAAAGTCTTTTCTATCTGATAAATACTAAAGGAACATTACTGTACTTGCAAACAAAGCCAGAGTACGTCAGTTCTTAGTTTTACATTTCACATAAATCCTCCTTACTCTCCCAAGCTACAATAAAACAACAAAGTTTTCATCAATTCATTTCCTGTATCTTAAAAAAGGAGTTATTTTTTCAGTGTATTTTAACAACTTTCAAAGCCATTAATTTATAATTTTGTATATGACATACAGATTTTTATTTTCTAACTGCTTTAAGCAGTAGAAGTAGAAGTGAAGCAAATGCTGATATCTGTTAAAGCTGAATGATGGGGCTCGAGGAGGCTCACTATGCTATTCTTCCTACTTCTAAGTATCTTGCAAATTTCCCATCATAAAAGTCATAAAAAAATGTTTAAACAGTTCTTAGACATACAAACACACATACACAAATGTTGCCTTGGGTGTTTATATAAAATAATTTAATCCTAATTATTTCAATGGCAAATTCTTTTTGGTCTTAAAGATATTAGCTCTGGCTTTATTTTGCTATCTGCCTCCCCATCCTCTACATTTAGGGAAAAAAAAATCTGTAAACACTCAGAAAGGAAAAATAAACAAAAAGCTAAAGTGGAAGAAATTGCACTAATTAAACAATATCATCTCAAAAAAATTTTATCTCAAATGATGCCTGGAGTGTGGCTCGAAATGACCATAAATGGGCTCGTAGTTTTAGCAAAATGATAAGTGAATTTCAACTGCTACACTGAAGCTTCCTTATATTCTGTTTTATCTAATTAGTACTCCAAAAAATTATTGCATTGCAATAGCTGAATTTGAGTGTTCTCTCCCTTTAGTATTGCAATATGCAATGATGCAGTTATAACTTTACCACTGAATATGTTTACAAGTTATCCTTTGATATAAAATGATGAGAGATAGAGAGAAAAAATAGAAATGATTTCTTTTTCCTTAAGGAAAAGCATGTCATGAAAAGCCAGATAATGCAATATTTTTGGTTGGTTTTCCTTTAGATACAACAAGATTATTTACTTAACAACAAGCCATGTAATTATCCATATTCAAAATGTTTATCAGAGGGCAGAAGACTGAGTTTTAACACAATGTTTACCCTCTCTGTTTAAAGAAAATAAAATTACAGAAGAAAATTAACTTCTATTGAGCATCTCTTCTGTATAAGGCATAGGCTCGGGCCTTTACAGATGTGAACCTTACTTGATGCTCACAGCAGTAGTAAAGTGCTATCACTAGTCTGGTTTGCAGATGAGGAAACCGAAAAGAGAGGTTAAATAACTAGTCCAATGTCACTTGCCTGCTCTCACACAATCAGAGATCTAAACGCAAGTTTGCTGGGTTCCAAACTAACCAAAATACACAGGATTCATGGAGGCTTCACTTCTCAGGAGTCATCAGTGCTGTGCTACAAGTGATATGGCAAATGTGCTTATTTAAAGAACTCCAAAATTGTCACCTCAAGAAGGAATGTATCAGAGAAAAACCACTGAGGGAATTTTATTGAACTTATTATTGCCCTCAAGACTAGGGAGGAAACAAAAATTTTATGACTTTTATTATTAAAAAATGTAAAGTATACGGTTGGAGAAAATTTAGAAAATAAAAATGAGAAAAGGGAAGGGAAAAAAACCACAGAAATAATTCTATATAGAGAGAAATCCTGACAGCATTATAGTATTTATCTTTCTACTGATCAAAGTAGAATTTTAACATGGACACAGGCAAGGTTAGCAGGACTAGAACAGAAGTTATCTTGTTGAAAAAGACCAGGGCTCTATCTTCCCAAAAGGGGGATTTATACACATCTCTAAAACACAAAACATACTCGCCAACTGACCCACCAAGATCCTGCAAATCACATCCAATTTCATCTCTGAGAGTAGAGCTCTGATTTGAATTATTAATTTAAATTATATGTTACTTCCCCTACTCTTTAACTATATGCTGTAACGTCTCAATTCTAGGAAATACTTGGAGCTACAAATAGCCCTGCGCCAGGTATCCCAAGGGAGTGATACATGGAATCATCAATAAGAAGAATATAAGGAATATGATAGAAGGAAAGACTTAATGTGGAAAAATCCTATGCTTCCTCCTAACCCTTCCAATTTCACCACACTAATGTGTTTTATATCATGCCATACATGCAACCACCCTCACCTAAGAGCAGAATCACACCCCAGACTCTGTTGAAGGGCTAACCAACAGTGGCAAAAAAAAAAAAAAAAAAAAAAAAAAGAGGACAGAAACTGTATCAAGTCAAATATCCCCAGATTTCAAAGTCAAAAATGATGAACAATACCTAACAATTTTCCAGACCTGAGTCCCCAGATCATGCACACTAACCTAAATGCCAACAACTTAAAAATGTACAAATGAATTTTTTGGTCATTATTTCCCAAAACAGTCTATTGTGATTTTTCAAAAGCATCTATTCACATTTCTTTCCAGACTATAAAACCACCTTCTTGATGTGAGCTCCTTGACGGCGGAACAGATGGCCTTCTTGTTCTTGTCCGCTAGTTCTTAGTACAGTGTCTGACTAAGTGCACTGTACTATGTTTCTATTTCTAATAAACAATACGTTGCATGAACCACAATCCTACAGGAGAGAGCAAGTCTTCTAAAGATGGCAATAGTAGATTGACAGATTTACCACGGGAGCTGGCTAATAAACCACGGTATGTTCATTTTATGATAATATCATTTAATTCTAAAAGAGTATACTTGTAAATACTGTAATTGATTCAGAACACCCACAAAGTAAGGAGAATTTCATTCCAAAATGTGTGATCTTGATAAACCGGAAATGTTTCACTTTAAATGTTAATAGTCATATGACAGCCATAAGCTTATTATGATGTCTATCAAATTACTTAGTCTAGATACAGGATACTTACTATTTGGTCATAGATCTGTTTTCCTAATATTAAATTAAAAAGCAGTGCTATTTAGTAAATTTTTGCTTGACAAATATAGCTTGCCTACATAAAATGTTTTTAAAGGTTTAAACAGCCTCAAATTTAACTCACTCA
Source organism: Hyperoodon ampullatus (assembly GCF_949752795.1). Taxonomy (NCBI): domain Eukaryota; kingdom Metazoa; phylum Chordata; class Mammalia; order Artiodactyla; family Ziphiidae; genus Hyperoodon; species Hyperoodon ampullatus. Next base: position 21,080,817 of record NC_136923.1, read on the forward strand.
ATTATGAACCTATAAAATTTCACATCAAAAGGAGTCAGGAGTGTGTCTATGCTGAAATTAGAGAAAGGTGTAAGTTACATGTATTGATTTTTCTTACTAGAGAATGGAGAGTTAATAAGATTTCTCTCTGGGCTCTTAACCCCTAAATCCAACATCTAGATGCCAAAGCTTCGGATATGAACATATCCACCACATCATTTTTCATAATAATGAAAATGTATAAGCAATCTCCAACATTAGAAGAATGACAAAGTACATTCATTTGTATTAAAAATGATACATATGGGACATATATAGCAATATAAAAACACATGATATTGAAAATAAAATGCAGATATAAAAGCTATAATTGCACTGACAGAAAAACATGAATTTTTTTAAAACTAAGAAAATTGTATTTTAAAATACTTTATATCAGAACAACGGAATATGATATTTTCATCTTCTCTACCTTTCAAACTTTCTGGTATGATTATAACAATTTGCCAAGTTATTTTTGCTGCAGAGCCAGCCTTCTACTAGAGAAGTAGAGAATCATAGATATTTCTTTTCCTGCCTCCCTTGCAGCTCAGGAGAGAACAAGTAACTTAGGATCCACCAGTTGGATGTACTTGCATGGGACTGATGTGCTAGAGATAAGTAGTGGGCACCACTGAGGGTGGTCATGGTGCGGGAATACTGGGTTTCTGGTGCAGTAGGGGCAATAGAGCAGGCTTCAGTGGTTGTTCTGCAGACCAGTTCCATGCTATGGTTTGAGGTGTTTCAGCTTCATGGCTCCAAGCCTAGTTCTCTTACCTACCTAATAACTCTGCAGGTATCCCAACATCCTGTCAACAAATCTCTTTAAAATTAACCAATGTTGCTAGCTATTAAAAACTCTGATACAGGGCTTCCCTGGTGGCGCAGTGGTTGCGAGTCTGCCTGCCGATGCGGGGGACACGGGTTCGTGCCCCGGTCCGGGAGGATCCCACGTGCCGCGGAGTGGCTGGGCCCGTGAGCCATGGCTGCTGGGCCTGCGCGTCCGGAGTCTGTGCTCCGCAACGGGAGAGGCCACAGCAGTGAGAGGCCCACATACCACCAAAACAAAAAACAAAAAAAACCTCTGATACAGGGCTAAGGTTTGGCTACTTTTATAAATATATATGTAGATGTGTATACATATATATATTGATTATAGAAATAGGTATATACCTAAATATATATGAATATATGCATTCATGTATGCAGATATACTTATGTACATATATATAAAGGGGGTGTTAATTTTTAAGTATTAGGAACTTTTCACACAAACAAGAACTATATGGTATGATCCATTTTTATTATGCCTGATTGTGATGTACACTTCTTGCATTTAAAGGAATACAAGCTCTGGTTTAGAAAAGAATTCTATGGTATGGAAAAACCACAAATGAATGGATTCTCTGATCATTTCTTCCCAAAGGAAACAAGTGAAATGAGCTGCTAGCATTTCTCTCTGGCTACACCTTACAATTAAATGTAGTCTGTGGAAGCAGGTAGTAAGTATCTCTCTTCAACTTTGTAGAAAAGAGCAACGGATGATGTTTAAAATCCATGTTTGGATCTGTGTATTGCACAGTGATTGATCCATGGAATACAAGTGCTGTTTGTTATATAAAAAAAGGACACTTACTTTACGATGCTTCCATTCCATTAGAACCTACTAAATTAGGCTCTACATCTCCTCCTATGCTCAGTACACATTGTTCATAGCAGGTATCCAATAAATATGCAAATACTGAATGGATAGTGAACTATCCTGAACTGCTCATTATTTTTACAGGTTCAGGTCCCCTAGAGGAAGACAAGCTCAGGGTTCCTCTTCTTAGTCTCTTATTTAAAAACAACCAGGCAACTATTACAGTTCACCCCTGCAAAAAGTCTCAGCCTTTAGCAGTCACCCTTGTTCACTTATTTACTCATCTGACACTGTGCAGTGATGGCATTGACCCAACACCCCGATGGGGTAGGTAAGTGTCCACTACTGCCACCTCACAAGCAGATGAAGCGTCCCTAAGTTGGAGGAAGTAACCATTTCTGCACAGACAGACAATAGATACAGAAGAGGGTCAAGTTCATCTGCTGGAGGGTGTTCACTGCATGGTCCAGTTTAAATATCTTTTGAAATGCAAAACTGTTCTTTGAAAACAAAATTGTTCAATTCTGATAGCAAGTATTGATGAGTATGAACTGTGTGTAAGTCTCTCTAATAAAGGAGCAGGAGAAGGGGTACCACAACGGAAACAAATGAGGAAGCCCACAAAACCAACGTCTCCCAAGAATAAGCATTTTGTTAATTCACATTTCAAAAAGAGGGAGAATTCCCCTTCTTATTTAAAGTGCCAAAATCCATCATGTCACAGTCAATAAAAAGTGCAATATCAAATCTATAATGCATTCACGAAAGCCATTTACATCTTTCTGTCATCCTGGATATGGAAAGGCTGAGTAGGTACTAGCACCAAAACAATTCAAGGGCATGCATTTTATCATGCTATTAGCACGTTTGTTATGATGACATAAAATCACTGGCTAGTTTACATGCTGGTGACACCTGTGGAACTGCCTGGCTCTACCCTCCTGTCCAATGAGCTGTGCTATTATTTATATCCAAGAAGAGTCAACTGCATTATCATAGATGAGACGCAGTTCATCACCGCGCCTGGTGCTCAAGTATCTCAGGGGCTGAAAACTGAGTCACCTTCATGCAGACTCAACTATGTCACTGCTCCATTACCTCAGCTTCTTCTTTGGAACCTTAGAAAAACCTTATATTACAAACGTAGGGCAAATGAGAGCTCTCAAGGAAGAAGTTATCTCCTAAAGAAAAATAATGGCATAAAACATGAATGCAACACACAACTTGCTTCCTTCATATATTTGGACAGAAATGTCATGCAAATACCAGTAACACTACTATGTTGCTCATTAAACAATGATAAAACAAGCTCATTTAAAAATCTTAAAACAAAGGAAACTACAAACAAGACGAAAAGACAACCCTCAGAATGGGATAAAAGATTTGCAAACAAATCAACGGACAAAGGATTAATCTCCAAAATATATAAACAGCTCATGCAGCTCAATACTAAAAAAACAAACAACCCAATCCAAAAATGGGCAGAAGACCTAAACAGACATCTCTCCAAAGAAGACATACAGATGGCCAAGAGGCACATGAAAAGATGCTCAACATCACTAATTATTAGAGAAATGCAAATCAAAACTACAGTGAGGTATCACCACACACCAGTTAGAATGGGCATCATCAGAAAATCTACAAACAACAAATGCTAGAGAGGGTGTGGAGAAAAGGGAACCCTCTTGCACTGTTGGTGGGAATGTACATTGATACAGCCACTATGGAGAACAGTATGGAGGTTCCTTAAAAAACTAAAAACAGAATTACCATATGACCCAGCAATCCCACTACTGGGCATATACCCGGAGAAAACCATAATTCAAAAAGACACATGCACCCTAAAGTTCATTGCTGCGCTATTTACAATAGCCAGGTCATGGAAGCAACCTAAATGCCCATCAACGGACGAATGGATAAAGAAGATGTGGTACATATACTCAATGGAATATTACTCAGCCGTAACAAGGAACAAAATTGGGTCATTTGTAGAGACGTGGATGAATCTAGAGACTGTCATACAGAGTGAAGTAAGTCAGAAAGAGAAAAACAAATATCGCACATTAATGCATATATGCGGAACCTAGAAAAATGGTACAGATGAACCAGTTTGCAGGGCAGAAATCGAGACACAGATGTAGAGAACAAACGTATGGACACCAAGGGGGGAAAGCGGCAGGGGGTGGTGGTGTGATGAACTGGGCAATTGGGATTGACATGTATGTATGCATTGATGTGTATAAAATGGATGACTAATAAGAACCTGCTGTATAAAAAATATAAAATAAAATTCAAAAAAAAAATCTTAAAACAATAGAGACAAATGTAAATCTAGAACACAATGCCCCATCTCATTCCTCTCTTTGAGTTCTACTCTTTAATCAATTTTAGAGTTAACATGTACTTTTTATATTTCTAGGCTAATTCAAATAGAATTAAATAAAAATATAATCATATATATAAAATATATGCATTTATTTATTTAATTTAACATCTTTATTGGAGTATAATTGCTTTACAGTGGTGTGTTAGCTTTTGCTTTATAACAAAGATAATCACCTATACATATACATATACATATACATATATCCCCATATCTCCTCCCTCTTGCCTCTCCCTCCCACCCTCCCTATCCCACCCCTCTAGGTGGTCACAAAGCACCCAAGCTGATCTCCCTGTGCTATGCGGCTGCTTTCCACTAGCTAGCTATTTTACATTTGGTAGTGTATAATATATGCATTTAGAACAAACATTTGGTTGTGTGATGCATATGTTTTCGTAGTTTGCTTTTTAAAAAATATGTATTATTATATTATAGACAACTAGATCTATCTCCCTTTTTAAAAGCACCCACCTAGTGTTCCATTCCATTAATATATTTTTCAATAATTCCCAGATTGAAGGGCATTTAGGTGGTTCCCAATTTACTATAGTAAGTAATACGGAATTGGATATTGTTGCATTCATGAACACATTGCACTGTTATATATGATCTTTGCGGGGGCTGGAATCTTTAAGGTGGAAGATGGTTGGGCAAAGAGAGTGCCTGTTTTACACGTTTGTAGAGGCTGCTCAAACTCTCTGCCAAAAGGCTGTTCCACTTACAGTCCCACCAAAAGAGGATCCGACTGGCCTCTTACCCACACCCTCCCCAACGCTGACTCCAACAGGTTTGAGAAGCTTTCTTTTTTTTTTGTTTTTTTTGTTTTTTTTTTTTTTGCGGTACGCGGGCCTCTCACTGTCGTGGTCTCTCCCGTCGCGGAGCACAGGCTCCGGACGCGCAGGCTCAGCGGCCATGGCTCACGGGCCCAGCCGCTCCGCGGCATATGGGATCCTCCCAGACCGGGGCACGAACCCGTATCCCCTGCATCGGCAGGCGGACTCTCAACCACTGCGCCACCAGGGAGGCCCTTGAGAAGCTTTCTAACAATTTTTACAAGCAGCTTAAGGAATGAGTGTCACCTTTTCTTTAGGAAACTTTAAGACGCTTGACTTCAAAGAAATCACAGGTAAAGCTCCTGCCTTGAAGATAATTACAGTGTAAGGGGAAATTGCAACAAGGAAGACAACTAAAAAATACCCAAGACCGGACCCAAGGAAGCTAACTAAGCAAAGTGATGATAAGCTTCTATGACAGGGGCTTCCCTGGTGGCGCAGTGGTTGAGAGTCCGCCTGCCGATTCAGGGGACGCAGGTTCGTGCCCCGGTCCAGGAGGATCCCACATGCCGCAGAGCGGCTGGGCCCGTGAGCCATGGCTGCTGAGCCTGCGCATCTGGAGCCTGTGCTCCGCAACGGGAGAGGCCACAACAGTAAGAGCACCCCCCCCCCCGCAAAAGCTTCTATGATAAAGCACTTTGGTAGTCTCTTAGGTTGGGATTGACTCATTACTTTTTTTACCTTAAAGTGATCGCTCTTTTTTTGTTTTCAATTTTTTAAATTTGGGAAGAATGATACACTAATAACCATCTTCCAGCACCCAGAGTGAAAAAAATGCAAATATCGCCATGTTGGCTTTAGATTAAATACTGGAGATAATAATAAGTCCCTTAGGTTCCCCCGTCCAGTCTTATTCCCCTTTCTCCCTCCCCAGAGGCAACTATTACACAGAATTTGTTGTGTATCCATCCAGTCCATGTTTTATGCATTTTACAACACAGCACCTATAAAGCATCTGTGTTATTTTGGATGATTTTATTTAAAGAAACAGAAACGTTGACCATATGTACGTCTGAACCAATTTGCTTTTATCACTTGATATTACATTGCTCAGATCTACCCACAATAACATATACACATCTAATTCATATATTTTCCTGATGCTATGATGTAACCCAACCCATTACTGATAGACATTTAGTTTGATTGTGATTTGTTGCAATCAGAAGCAATGCCACAGTGAACATTCCTGTGTCTCCTTAGTGGTTTCTTTAGGATATAAACCTTGAAATGGAATTGCTAGATGGTAGGTTCTGCACATTGAAAACTTTATTAAATGTTGCCAAATTGTTCCCAAGGTATTTGAACAATCTATGGTCCCACTAACAACATATAAGGGTTCTGATTTCCCTGTTCTGTCCAAATATGGTATGGTATTATCAGGCTTTCTAGTTTTTGCCAATCTGGTTGTACATAAAATAGTATATGTTATCATTTGAATTTGCAGCTCTCCAATTATAAATCGGGTTGAGCTTTTGTAAATTTTCTATCTTTCTTTGCCCTTCCTCTCAACCCACTGTTTTCTTATTGATTTTTACAAGTTCTTTATATATTGTGGCTACTAATCCTATGCCTGTCATTTATGTTATCGATACTATTTTCCTATTTACTGCTTGTCGTTTAGTTTTGTTTCTATTTAACTACTTCTACCTTCCTTGAAAATGGTTCAAGAATAAAAGCCATAGGAAGAGATCTTTCATTTTCATTTGTCCCATTTGCATTTGTGCTTCATTAATTTTCCAAAGTAAAATGAAAAAGAAAAATAAAGTATAAACTGTTTTTTAAATTCTTTCAGAGAAAATTATTGTTAATAATATTATTAGGGAACTAACCCATAAATATTATAGTTAAATTGTCAATCCATAACATTGGCTTCTGAAGATTGGAAAATCAACTTTTTTTAAAATGAGAACTTTTGTATACAAATAGATTCACTATTTAAATACATCACTAACAATGATATTCATATTTAATACAGAAGATTAAAACCTTATATGATAACTAAGAATCACCTCTGTGGCCTTTCATGTTAAAAGTCAAATAATCACAGCATTAATGTCTCAACTTTTATAATATCATCTCCTGAAAGTGTGGTTTAAACTTAACAGAATTCAGCAGCTTGTAAAGAAAATCACCTTCTCCTATAATCATAATCATCAAAGACATATTTTCTAAGGACTTATATTAAATAAATTTTATCACATAAATAATCTCAACTTAAAAGCAAAACTGATAGTACAAAGGAACTAACCCTAATACAAATCTTCAGAAATTGTGTTTGCTCCTATAGGAAGAAAAGCTCTCAGATTGTTCTTAAGGAGAAAAATAAATCCTGAGTGGAATTACCAAATAAAAGAACGTAAACAAAACACTAACGCTTTTAATGCATTTTGCCAAATTTTCATCCAGAAAAATTGTACCAATTTGCATTATTATCTGCAGTGTATAAGGCTCCATTTCTCCACACACTGCAAGAGATTAAATAGCAATGTAGTAAACAAACCACAAAAACACAAATATCAATGTGGTAAAAAAAAAAAAAGTCTTACCATTATTTTATTTGGTATTATTTAATATTACTATTTTTTTTTTTTTTTTTTTTTTTTTTTGTGTGTGTGTTACGCGGGCCTCTCACTGCTGTGGCCTCTCCCATTGCGGGGCACAGGCTCCGGACGCGCAGGCTCAGCGGCCATGGCTCACGGGCCCAGCCGCTCCGCGGCATGTGGGATCTTCCCTGACCGGGGCAAGAACCCGCGTCCCCCGCATAGGCAGGCGGACTCTCAACCACTGCGCCACCAGGGAAGCCCTAATATTACTATTTTAATATGATTTTTTTAACAATAATGATTTTGTTATGTTTCTTTTTTTTTTTTTTTTCTTTTTCTTTTTTTTTGCAGTACGCGGGCCTCTCACTGTTGTGGCCTCTCCCGTTGTGGAGCACAGGCTCTGGATGCACAGGCTCAGCGGCCATGGCTCACGGGCCTAGCTGCTCCACGGCATGTGGGATCTTCCCGGACCGGGGCACGAACCCATGTCCCCTGCATCGGCAGGTGGACTCTCAACCACTGCGCCACCAGGGAAGCCCTGTTATGTTTCTTAAGGTGCAACTATTTTTTAATTGTCAAATTTTTAAAAATTCAACTACCTAGTAATTATTTTTAATGGGAAGAAGGTGATGAAGGGAAATACTAGTCAATTTGAAACTCAAGCCAAATAAATATTTATTATTTTTAAGCCTCTCCTGAGACAATTCTGAGAAACTCTTTTTGAGCCCAGAAGAAATATCTTGTTTCTTCTTTCTTTCAGATACTGTTTATTCTCAAGAGCAGTGACTAAGTTTGGGGGAGTATGCTCTCATACATTTAAAGAGTTTGTGGAGAAATGAGTGGTCTTGAGGAAAACTCAGTATTAGAAAGGACAGCCAATGGCCTAAGCTAAGGTAAAGCAGATGATCTACCCAAACTAGATAGTGCTCAAAACTGACAGGGACAGAAGGCTGGGTCTCCTGTCTAAAATCAAAGGTAATTTCAGCTATAAGTTTTCTCACTGTAATCCAGGCCTTTAGACTGGGATTGGAGGAGAATACTACATCTACTTGTAGATGAATTTCATCCATATAATCACAGAGCTGTCCATGATGTCTCTCCCCAGTAGAATACAACCTTCATGAAAGAAAGACCTTTGTGGTTTTTTATTTGTTTTTCTGTTTGTTTCGCTGCTGTTTTCTCAGCACCTCTAACAGTGCCTGGCACATAAATACTTAACAGATTTGTGTTGAATTACTCAACGAATAAATGACCCATTTATTCATTCAAGCAGATTGACCCACAGGGCCCCATCTCTAAATATTGGATGAGCTTTTCTCATCCAATGCTTCCAAAGAGATAATATACAGGAAAGTTTTGGACATAGAAAGTAAAAATTCCAGAGATAAATAGCTTACTTAAGTTATATTTCAAGGTTTAAATCCCTTTCATTCTTTAAGTATCAATACTAAGGGCATTACAGCATAGTGGTTAGCAACATAAGATTATTTGGGGACACGGGGAGAAGATCAAATACAAACTCCATCACTCCTATTTGTGTGGCATTCAATAAATTGTTTAACTTCTTTCCAAGCAAAACAGTCATTAACAGCACCTCCCTCACACTGACAACATAAGTACCAAACGTGACAATTTACTTAGCACAGTGACCAGTATATATTAAGTAGCCAACAAATAAAAGCTGCTGGTTTATTGTGTACCTGTGAGCAAAGAAGTAGAAAAGGCAGTGTGTTGACAGCATCTATTCTAAATCATACCCAACAGTCTAATGGTTGCCAGTCTTCATTCTAGACCATCTCCACTTAGGCATCTTATAAAATAAGCAAAAAAAAAAACTCAATCACAATCCTCCTGGACAGATTCTGCAATCCACTTAGGAAGCTACCAGGGCTTAATCAGTCTTGTGACAAGCACTCTGAAGTCACTTCCTAAATGTTAAATAATTATATCATTAAAGACCATGAAAAATCAGACTTAGAAAAAATTAAAGATTAAACAAATGGACTTATACATAACTCACCCCTCTGCTATTTGGGAGAATTCTGAAATGCTTCAGTTAAATTATCTTAAAAGACATCTAGCAGAATGCTAGATCATAGCATTAACTCACCAGAGTAATAAAGCAAAGTTTCAATTTTACCTCTCTAAAAACTGTCACCATATACACAACTATTAACCATTAAATTTTACTTTAAAAGATAACAACAGAAGAACAAATTGGAGGGCAGATACCACCTGACTTCAAGACTTACAAGCGGACTTCCCTGGTGGAGCAGTGGTTAAGAATCCGTCTGCCAATGCAGGGGACAGGGGTTCGAGCCCTGGTCCAGGAAGATCCCAAATGCCACGGAGCAACTAAGCCCGTGCTCCACAACTACTGAACCTGTGCTCTAGAGCCCACGAACCACAACTACTGACCCTGCGCTCTAGAGCCCACGAACCACAACTACTGAGCCCGTGCTCCACGACAAGAGAAGCCACCACAATGAGAAGCCCTCACACCACAAGGAAGAGTAGCCCCTTCTCGCTGCAACTAGAGAAAGCCCGCACACAGCAACGAAGACCCAACACAGCCAAAAATAAATATATAAATTTATTTTTAAAAAAAGACTTATTTAGCTACAGTAAGCAAGAAATTTTGATATTGGTATCAAGACAGACAGATCACTGGAACTGAACAGAGAGTACAGAAGTAGACCGACATATACATGAACAACTGATTTTTGACAAAGGTACAAAGGCAATGCAATGGAGTAAGGATAGTCTTTTCAACAAATGATACTGGAACAACTGGACATCCATATGTAAGAAAATGAACTTCAACCCATATCTTCCAATATATACAAAAATTGTTCAAAATGGATCATAAAACTTAAAGCTGTAAAACTTCTAGAATAAAAATTAGGAGGAAATCTTTATGATTTTGGGTTAGACAAAGAGTTCTTAGAAATGATAGTAAAGGAATAAATTAATAAATTGGGCTGTATCAAAATTCAAAACTTTTGCTCTTCAACAGACACTATTAATAGGATGAAAAGATGAAACACAAACTGGGTGAAAACCTGTGCAAAGCATATATCTGATAAAGGACCTCTAGATCCAGAAGAAATAAAGAACTCTCAAAATAAAAGACAAACAACCCAGTTTTAAAATGAGCAAATGATTTGCACAGACACTTCACTAAAAGAAGGTATACAGGGGCCTCCCTGGTGGCGCAGTGGTTGAGAGTCCGCCTGCCGATGCAGGGGATACGGGTTCGTGCCCCGGTCTGGGAGGATCCCATATGCCGCGGAGCGGCTGGGCCCGTGAGCCATGGCCGCTGAGCCTGCGCGTCCGGAGCCTGTGCTCCGCAACGGGAGAGACCACGGCAGTGAGAGGCCCGCGTACCGCAAAAAAAAAAAAAAAAAAAAAAAAAAAAAAAAAAAAAAAAAAAAAAAAAGAAGGTATACAGATAACAAATAAGTAAAGGAGAAGATGTTCTACATTATCAGTCATAAAGGGAAATGCAAATTAAAACCACAATGAGCTAGTGTTACATGTCTATCACTATACACACCTATCAGAAAATTTAAAAGACTGACCATACCAAGTGTTAGAGAGAATGCAAAAAAAAAAAAAAAATGGAGCTCTCATATACTGCTGGTGAGAATAGAAAGTGGTAAAACCACTTTGGAAAAAAAAAATTGGAAGTCTCTTAAATATATGCCTATTGTATGATTCAGCTGGTCCACTCTCAGATATTCATGTAATAGAAAAGAAAGGATGCATTTATACAATGATTTGTACACAAAAGTTTATAGGAGCTTTATTTGTAATATTCCAAGACTGGAAACAACCCCAAAAGTCCATTAAAGGGTGACTGGATAAACAAATTGTGGTAAATCCATACAAAGGAATACTATATAGCAATATAAAGGAACAAGCTATTCATACACGCCACAACACTGCTGAATCTCAAATTAATTATGGTTGAAAGAAGCCAGACCCTCTGCCCCCAAAAAAGAGTACATACTGTATAAATCCTTATTTATTAAACTCTAGAAAATGCAAACTAATCTATAATGACAGAAATCACATCAGTGGTTGCCTGGTGATGAGGGGAGAAAGGCTGAGCTGGGTGAGAAGGAGGGATGCTAAAGAGGCACAAGGAAACTTTTGAGGGCAAAGGACATGTGCGTTGTCTTGATGGAGGTAGTCATTTTGCAGGTGTATAATATATCAACATTTATCAAAATATATACCTTCACAATATGTGCAGTGTATCATATGTCAATTATGCCTCAAAAATATGACTGTGCTGTGCCAACATTCATATATATATATATGAATATATATATATATATATATATTCTCACTTATCTTTACCACCCTGTAGGTAGGTATTATTTACTCCTGTTTTACAGAGCAGTGGAGAAATGTAGACTGAGATTTCTTTTTCTCTCTCAATTAACTCTGCATCATACCAACTACTTAATATGTACTAGGAACTGTCCTAAGAGCCAGGATCATGCAAAGATCTGGAAGTCACTTCCTTACTTATAGCCTCTTAGGGTGAAAATAACTAATGGTAGTAGAAAGGATAAAGTGGTAGTAAGTGCTGTAAGTGGAATACAAGCAAAATGCCATGAAGGAGGTGGGTGGAAAGTGGAGGAGAGGGAAGGGGAGGGGAGGGGAGGAAAAGTCAGGAATGTTTTACAGAGAAGGCAGTGTTTGAACTGGGTCTTACTGGTTGGAAAAGCAATTGGCCGAGGACAGATGGAGACAGAGGGCAGACCAGCAGAAGATATTATGAGCACACTGTCAGCACTTCTGCTGCTATTTTTCACGCTGGTCAATGCCTGGTGTGGGCAAATACACAAAATCTAAAATTGGTTAAGTATCTCAGCCTTTCTCTTGGTCTTCAGCATGGTTAAATGGTGGGGATGTCAAATGGCAATGAAGTGTCAATTTTTAAACTATCAGTTATGTATTGTCTCTTTTGTTCACTACAGTATTTCCAGTGTGCAGTAACCCTGTTTGGCACATAGTCAGAACTAAGTCAGTATTTGTGAAATGAATAAAAATACTAGAGGACAAAAGTAATGAACAATTATGAGCAATACTGCTTCAAATCAATCATGACAAGTTGTCTCTAGAGTTTTTATTCAAAACTTGTGGTAATATTAACAGTAAAAATACTAGCCATTAACATTTATTTAGCACTTATTTTTGTGCTTGCATGGGCATTATCTCATATCTCCAACAAACTTATCTTATTATTATTATTGCTTTATGGCGTTTTTTAACCACAGTGATAGAGCAAAGTTTCAGTTTTACCTCTCTAAAGACTGCCATCACATATTTCCCATTTTGCCAATGGGAAAACAGGAGCTCTCAGAAGTTAAAATTTTGCTGCCAAGAAAACACATATAGGACATGGCAGAGGCAGAATCCCATGAGATCTGATTCCAGGGCCATTTGCTCACACACTCCTGAAACACCTCCTACACCAATGCAGAGGTAGAAGCTATGACGTCTAGAAGGGAGTTGAGTTTCTGTATTCCAACTCCAGTCAATTCTGGGAAGGACCACTGTGTCTCAACTAGTGGCAATTCAACAACACCCCTCCACTGACCATCGATCCAAAAAAAAAAAAAAAAAGAAGAAGAAAAAAGAAAGAAGCTTCCAGAGACAAGCCTGCTTCTTGATGTAGTTAACAAAATGATCTGTCTTCAGAGAAGAGGACCTTACCTGCCTCATCATCCGAGAATTGGTCATGGTCAGAAGCAGGTCTCAGGTCATAGAAGAGAGTAAGTACAATCAATACAGCAATAGACAAATCATACTCATTACCTTGAACTCATTGATCCAGTGTTCTAAACCAGACTTTGCTTATCATCAGAAACTATGAGTGAGTTTTTAAAAAAATAAAGATAGAAAGGGCACTTCCAAAGTATAGGTCTGTGTCTAGTTATGTTTATTTTTAAAAGCTCACCAGGGTATCCCAATGATTAGCTAGTTTGGAAATCACTAAACTCAATTGCAAACTAGACCCACTTCCTAGGGAAAAAACTGTTCTTACCATACACATTGAATTTTCATCTCTATGGCTTCATAATAATTGAAACTAAAACCCATGAAATGTGGTCAACTTAAAAGGGAAATCTAATTCCTAAACTCTTTGAAGACTAAGAGACCACAGCTTATAATCTCTACAAACAAAATTGGAAATGATGAAACTTCATAGAAAATACCATTATTGCATTATTTCAACTATTCTATATTTTTGTAAAACAAAAAAAAAGTAATTTTAAAATTCAAAAACAAATCCCTTTGGATTGGGGTGGGGTTTTTTGGTGTTTTTAACCTTAAAATATAAAGTACATATTAAAATGTTACAGATGCAATTCCAGCTAAATATGAACTGCCAATAACCAACTCAAAAGGCAAGATCTTTAAAGACAAAGACCTGAATGTGTTGCCATCTCAGTGTTCCAGAGGTTATAAGTGTAACAAAGACTGCACAGTAATTAGAAGTAGTATTTTTGTCAGAAGATCAAACCAGTGTGTCCTATGTTTAAAAAAAAAAAAAAAAAAAGCCTCAGGCTGGTTTTCAAAGGGGTCTATTTTATACCAGAATAACCTATGAGCTCTCTGTTTCACCCTTCATTTGGAGGAAAATATAAATCATCCTCACAAGCTCACTGGACAGCTAGTTCACTCAAACAGAAAAATCAAGGGATGAAGAGTGAGTCATGGATTAAACTGCAATTCCTTTCAATAAACATTTATTGAGCCCACAGTATGTCCCAGTAATATTTTGTTTGCTGAGGCCCCAGCAGTAAGCCAAGATCCATGTCTTCATGAAGTTAAAACTGAACTTTAAGAATAAATATATTACGTATGGAAGGCTCATAAGTTTATATAAATGGAAAGATTGAGGATGCACAAGAAATAACCTATCACTGGAGAAACTAAAGAAAAAATTAGAAAAAGGAACAACCACAAAACACGAAAGTATTTCTTCCTATTAGATATGACTCTACTGTAAAAGGTTTCAATTTCACTGATGGCCACCTATCCACTTTTATTTTCACCAAGCATGGGGGACAAAATCTACGAGTCAGGCCCCCTCTTCACTGCCAGCTGGATGGGGGCCACATCTCAATTTCCAATGCAAAGCAAACAGTTCTAAAGCAAATGGCATTTGTACCACTTCCCCCAACCTTGCCAGACTGGGCCAGGGCTCCATTTCCTTCTACTACCCCCGTGCAGGCACAGAGGGGCCAACTCCAAGTCTGTAGTACGTGCATTTGCAAGATAGACTCATGCTGGGATAAACAGGTCAGTTAACTGCCTACACCACGAGCTCTTAATGACATAGGATAGGAAGCTATACTCAAAACACAATATATCTCGGAAACTCGAAGTACTGCCCAAGTTTTTCTGCAACTGTCTGAATGAGGCAGGTGGTGACATGTTAAATGCCTGCTTTCACAAGTTACCATCGTAATAATCAGTTTCTTCATCTGGTTATAACCTATAAAGAAGTATGGAGCAACTCATAAAATAGGACCAACTGTCCTATCTCAAAACATGGTGATTAGACCATGAGCCACTGGGAGAAAAATAATGGAGCAACAGCTAACCTCCATGGGCTCATGCACTATTCATTCTAAGTGTATGCCGACAAAGGCATTCGTAAAGAAATTTGAACCATGGGAGAGGGATGGAGGATGAACAGAAGAGTAGTATCAATGGCATAATGGCTAAAAACTTGGGTTTGTAAATAGAAAGCTGTGCTCAAACCCATGACATTTATCTAGACCTTGACAAAATGGAAATTGTAAAAACTGTTATAAAAACATATTTAAAAAAAAGAGCCAGAACACTTGCATTATTAATAGCGGACTATTCATATTTAGGGAAAAAATGCTCTAATTGAAGCTAAACATTACTAATTTTAACACAGAAGCAAAATATTACTGAAGATATACTGGATTTTTAAAAATCACTTTGATTCTCATAGCAGCATTATTTACAGTTGCCAAGACACGGAAGCAACCTAAGTGTCCATCAACACGTGAATTGATAAAGAGGATGTGGTTATACACACACACACACACATGGAGTACTACTTAGCCATAAAAAAGAACAAAAGTTTGCCATCTGCAGCAACATGGATAGACTTGGAGGGCATTATGCTAAGTGAAATAAGTCAGACAAAGAAAGACAAATACTGTATGATACCACTTATATGTGGAATTGAAAAAATACAACACACTAGTCAATATAACAAAAAAGAAGCAGACTCACAGATATAAAAAACAAACTAATGGTTACGGGGGGGCAGTAGAGGGGTAGGAAGTAGGAGGTACAAACTACTGGGTGTAAGGCTCAAGGATGTATGGTACAACACAGGGAATATAGCCAATATTTTTTAATAACTGTAAATAGAGTTTAAACTTTAAAAATTGTATAAAAAAGAACAACAAAAAAAGATTAATTGACCATAAATTTTTTTTTAATCCCTTTGGTTCATATCACTGCTAACTTAGTTAAAGAGCAATTCCTTTTATCTAGTTTATCTGGGAGTATGCTGCTTGAAATTACAATCAAAGCCCAAGTTATAGACATAAAGTTACACTGTAGCAACTTCACCCATCAACACATGAATCGATTCACACACGTCATTCCATCCTCACAGGTTTTTTTTTTTTCTTCTTCTTCTTTTGAATTGAAACACTTTTCTGGGGAGATGTGCAAAGGGGGACTTCCAGTGCTTAACATATTTTAAACCCACTTTTCCTATGTAGGTATCACCTTCCCAGACAAATTCTTCTAAGTTTAATAGTAACAAATACAGGACTTGCACAAAGTAAAATCTCCAAAGTAGACACTGTATAATCACTTTTTATCAATACTCTGTCCACCTATTGCATTTTTCCCTTAGGGAGCATTGCCCCTCATCCTTTATTTGCCTTAATTATGTTACTTTTGTTCTTGAACAAATTATCTAGTCAAATATTCCCCAAATATTCACAACATAACTTCCTCTTATATTCATATAAGCTGCTTCTTCCTTAATGAAGAAAGAGCTGGCTGCATTCTTCCATCCACTCTTTATCCTCTTCTATCAGCTTGTGTCAACTCGAGCCCAAAAAGAAGGTCACTAGTCAGTGTCACCTCATGAGTCAATCAGTGTAAGCACAGAGAACAAAGCTGTGGGAGGTGTTTGGATAAACAGCACCAGGAAGGATGAAAAGAAATTCAAGTAATGGTACCACACATATTATGCAAAACTGACTAAGGAGGAACTCTTGGAAAAAGAGAGCTAGAGAGACAGAAAGGGTTTAGAAACAGGAGAAGATAGGGAACAAGATAGGGACAAGACAAGAATGAATGAACAGAGAGGAAAGGGAACAAGACAGGGAAGTATCACATTTTTTAATTTTGGGGAGAAAGGTTATTTATCATTGAGGCAAAAATAAACCAGGTGCAACAGGGCTGGGTGAGGTGAGCCTGAACTGGGAGCAGAGGAAGGGGCCACCCACCCACTGCGATCCGAAGGGTAGCAGAGAAAGCCCCCATCACTGCCAGCCATTGTTTTCTCTGAAAATCCATCATTTCCGCACCCCCCCACCCCGCCCCATGCCAGCAGAAGTCAAGTCCTCTTAACATACATTTAGACTTCTTGAGGGAAATCATGTAAGTTACTGACTCTTAGTAAGGCTTTCTTGATTCATCAGATCTAAAAACAGGAGTACAGAAGTGGGCAAGTCTCTGAAAACACGTGTCTGCTTTACTGTCATGTCCCCAGGTAGACCCCAAGGAGAGATACCACCCAGAGGTAACTCAAACCTAAATAAAGCCAGTGGCCCTTAAAATCATTTCTGTCCGAAGTCACCTGCATTTCTGTTTCTTTTTGCCTGCAATTGGTTGATCCAGAAATTCAGGTCTCCTGATTTACAAAGTCAACAAGGACATTATTCTCCTCAGATGAATTTTCTCCAAGTGATTTCAGGAGAAACTTTCATGCTGTCAGGACAAAGTAGCAGAGATTGTATGGGAGCTGGTGTTTCCCTGAAGAGCTTTGGTGCGCACACTCTCAGATGAGGACTGACACCCCCTTGAGATGAGAATTCTTCGCAAAATCACCCGCCCATGATGGTTCAGAAAGGAATAACAGGCTCACGCTCTCTCGACAAACAGCAGACAACACTTCCTAAAACTTAAGTCTGGTGACCCTGGCCAATACCTTTCCACGGCTTCCCACTGCTCCTGGGATAAAGACATGAATCCTAAAGATGGTCTGCACGGACCTGGGGCCTCTGGCTCTTGCCTACCTTTTAGCCTTGGACTCTACAATTCTCACTCTCACTCTCTGCCCACAACCACCCAGACTTATTCTCTTATTTCCTGGAGCTGCCAAACCCTCTGGCACTGCAGGGCCCTGGCCACATGCTTTTCTTTACACCCTGAAATGTCACCTCCCCACAGACTTCACAGAGTTAACACCTACGCTTCCTTCAGCTCCAGGATCACTTTCAGAGAATTCTTCCCTACAAAAACTCTTCCCCTGCCTTTTGCTGTACATTCCCACAGAACCTTCTTTTGTTCCTTCATAGCACACACTTGAGTTTTAAATTGTCCATTCACCTTTTGGGGTGGTGCTGTGAAAACTGTGTGACTAAGTGTCCATCTCCCCCATTTTACAGTAAGCCTCCCCAAGTTGCCCTAAAGAACCACAATGTCTCCTGGCCAACCAGGCTAGATCTAGCTGCCTAAATGTATTAATAGCAAAGAAGGAGTGGGTGTGTGGAGACAGGGGTCAGCCAACCATGGTAGCAAAGGGCAAGGGGTCTGCAGAGGAGAATCCTGGGGAGGAGAACAAGGTCTATGTCTGGTTTTAATCAACACTGGATCCCGCATACACAGATGCTCAATAACTACTTGTTCAATAAATGAATGAATATATACTCATTTCCCTTTCCTCTCTGTTCATTCATTCTACAGATCGGCAGCTCCAACTTTCCTCCTTCCTTCCCCTCCATCTACTCTTTCAAAGGTCACAGTGACCTCCCAATGGAACAATCTAATGGACACATTTCAATCCTTCACTTCTTGGACACACATGTCATGCCTACAATTGATCAGCTGTTCTTCCACCTCCAAACTTTTCTATCACATCAAGTTCTCCAAGTTTTGTTCCTAGCTTTTGCATCTCTTCATAGGTTCTCCATACTTTGTCCTTCTCTAGTGGTGTGTTCCAGAGTTCTTCTCAAGGTCCACATCTTCTCTCACAACACTCTCTCTGGTGACCTCATACTCTCTCTGGATTAAAATACTATACTACTGAGGCCCAAATGTGTGGCTCAAGTTCAGACTTGGCTCTAGGAGCAGGTGGATTTCCATATCTTGATCACAAAAACCTTTGCCCATCTCTCCAGTCTCACCCTCAGCATGGCCAGCCTTCTCTTTGTTCTTTGTTGCCTCTCTGCTGCCACAGGGCCTTTGCACAGGTAGTTCTCTCTGCCAAACTGAAATCTATACACTCTTCAGACCATGGGCCAGGTGAATATAGGAAAGCCTTCTCTGACTATATCAAATCCTCCCAGCTCCCATAGCACTGTGCCCTTCTCTTATCTGATACCTGTCGACACTGCAGCTATACATCATTTCTGTGATGATCTGATTAGCACTTGCCTCCTCTGTTAGCAGTGAGATTGACAAGGGCCCATAAAAATCCTCACACCAAGAACAATGCCTGGACATTGCTGGCACTCAATAAAATATATGTTTTTTATATTAACTCCCACTTAATAGCTTTATAAGAATTAGTACAGAATGGTGAATAGCACAAGCTATAAATCAAGTAGATTTGACTTTGCTCGTTTGTTCGTTCATTTATTCATTCAATAAGAGTTTTTCTTTTTTTTTAATGAGGGCTTACTACATATTGGATACAATGTAAAATGCTCACCATCAGAGGTGAACAAAAGAGATACAATCCCCACTCTGGAAGATTTGAAGCCTACGTCTACCAGTTACTAACCATGTAGAGAGACTAGCAGTCAGCAAACTTCTTTTAGAAAGACCCAGAGAGTCAGTATTTTCAGCTTAGTGGGCCATGAATTCTCTGTTGCACTACTTGACCCTCCATCATAGTGTAAAAGCAGCCACGGACCATATGAAAATGAGTGACCATGGTCGTATTCTAATAAAATTTTACAAAATAGGCAATAGGCAGAACCTGGCCTGTGGACATTCTTTGCCAACGCCAGGTGTAAACTGATTTCTTAATCTCTATGTTAATTTTCTTCTATGTAAAATGGATAGAGTATTATGCTTTATTCCTTCTCCTTTTTATCTAGTAAGTTTCCATTCCCTTTACCCTTTAATTTTTTTTAACTAATGCTTTCTTATGTCTCTTAAGTCTTCTAGAGCCAATTCTTTCTAATTGATTCCCCCAATTAGTTTGACACCCTCCCTGCCTCCAATCATATTCCTCTAAAACTGATAGATCTCCCACCTCCACCAGCTCCCAGAGATACCCACCTCACCATCCCTGTCCTCCCCTAAAATGAAAATAAATGAACAAACACATGGAAACAAACAAAGACACATGTCATCAGCAGCTACCCAACACCCGCTACATTGGATCCAAGCTCTTCAGGGTCATGTACAGGCCCTTTATCACCTGGTTGCTGCTCACACGACCAGCGTCACCTCCCAAGGCTCCCTCGGTCTCACCCTCTACTATCTTGCATTTCACTGCTTCACACCAGCATCTAGAACGTGCACTGTGGGTTCCTTCCTCTCCTCACGCCTTGCTCCCCTCTCCTAGTCCTTCTGGAATGACCCTACTTGTTCTTCACGGTTCCACTCAACAGGAACCACTCCAGGGATACTTGCCTCACCTGCTGAGGCAGAACTACAGTCCCTCTACGTGCCCACAGCACCACCCCGCAAGGCAGCCCGACTGCCTTCATCGTTGGAGAAGGAAACACTGCAGCGCTCGAAGGCTTTAAGGGCACTAGCTAATATTTGTGCAGGGCTTTCCCACTTGTCCTTCAAGACTCCATGCAAAGGCAACCACCTCAGTGGCTGTGCTGTGTACTTCACATACATTAATTCATTAGATGATCACAACTCTGAAGTGGATTCAGGTGTTTCTGCTCTAACTCCATTTATACAGTCCTGAGAAAATGTCCTGTTCTGCAGAATCACACACTATGTATAACAAGGCATTTAGGAAAGGAGAAGGTTAGGGGCAACCCCTCTAGACCTCTGGATCTTTGTAACCAGAGAGTGAATAACAACCATCAGTATATTCTAATTCAACACCAGCTGGTTAAATTTCTACTGGCATTTGCAGCCAGCTTCACAGAGAGTTTTCAACCCTGAGTCCCCTGCTTCCACCCTTCAAAAGGTAGATCTTGTATGGTAAGTGCTTCTAATGTAGATCATTTCTTTAAAAATTAAAATCTGATCCTGGACATAGCCTTCATTGTGAGTGCATTGTGTTAATTCAGAGAGAAACGTCTCTACAGCTCTTCCTCTGCACTCAAATCTTCTGCAGGAGTGGGGCACCATGGAAAGGCAAGCAGTTCTTGAAGCCTAGATGCCACTAAACCTGCAGGAGGGGTGGATGCTTTGTAGATATTTGGCTTATTGTAAAGTCTTCATCTATGGCTAAGGATTTCTCTTTAAATATCATAAATCTTGCTCTTGACTGCCTCAAACATTTACATGCTGTGGAAAAGGAACAAAAGGAATTCTATGTTACAGCATGAGTTCTTTATTTGCCATTAAGATTGGAGGTGTTCACATTAAAGAAACACACTACACCAGAGTAAGACGTACTGATACTATACCCATTTTATAGATGAGGAAACTAAGGTTTAGACTAGAGACTAAATTACCTGCCCAAGATTACCTAATGATAGAGCTGGGATTCAAAGGCAAGCTGTGTAATTCCAGATTTGTGCCTTTAAGGAAAGAGAGAAGGAAAGAAGAAGGAGGGAAGGAAGGAAGGAAAGAAAGGAAGGAGGGAAGGAGGAATGGAGGGAGGAAAGCAGAAAGCAAAGCAGGGAAGAAGACAGGGAGGGAGATTAACATCTACAAAGGTGTACTCCAAGGCGGGAAAAAAGGAAAAATTGAAGAAAAAGGAAAGCCTTTGAGAGAAAACACGTCAGTTCTCTCTCTCTCATTAAAATGAGTATTAGTATGTAAACTAAAGGAAAATTAACAAAAAATATATAGAAGTGAGTCATGTGCTCCCGCCTTCACACTCACTCATCAATCATAAACACCCTTAGCCTCAACCCCTTTTCTTCTTAATAAGGAAAAGAACTAAAAGCTATAGAACATTCTATGACTACAAATTATGTCATAATATGAAATATGAAATAAATTTTCATGTTAGAGATTTAGTAAACCTGAGAATTAAGTATTTAATATGGATTTTAAAATGTCTGCATAAAAAACTCACGGCAGTTTGGTCAACTTCCTCATCATCTATTCCTAATAAGTCTTTGCTCAGTCTCTGCTTAAAAGGTTTTCAGTAAAGTCTCAGAGATGCAATAAGTGATAGCCAGTATTATTAATATTATTATTATCAAAACACACAAAGACAAAATAATAAAACAACTAAATAACAATAAAAGAGGTTTTCCAAACCACCTTTTGCCACCCTCAAGGAGAAACTTAAACTACCGTGGAACTCTAAGCAATATAGATGCTGGATGCTCTTTATCATGACAACTGTTCTGTGCACCTAATATTTAAAACAATCCTAACATTTCTTTCAAGGGCTTTTAAAGTCCTTTGTCCTCTTTATCTTATCATGAATGAAATTTTAGTAATCTGTAGGTGGTCACCTCTGAAGGAAAAAGTACAGACGGTTTACTAAATGTAGGTGGGAACTCTGAGACCAGCTAGTCAGATGGGGAAACTAGGGCCCAGAAAGGCAACTTCTCCAAGGTCATACTACGGGTCCATGCCTGGGCATGGATACTATGCATGGATGCTTGATTTCAGGGCTGTAGTATCAACTGTTAAGTAGTGAATGTTGAAGGGACGTTGAAGTAGTGATAGGCTGAAGGGAATGGCCTTTTGTCTTATCTCAAGATAGTATGTATCATGGAAATAAGATAAATGATTTAATAGCAAAAATAAGGTCAGCAAGTAGTTACTAGTGAGTACAGAATACTCAAAGTGACACGTTTCTGAAATGTAAAAACTAAAAACAGATCAAAATTTCATATAAATTACAAGCAATAGGAGTTGGGCAGTAGGATCTTAAACCAGAAAAAAAAAAAGGGCAGATCATGTAAAGAAGAAGTCAGGTAATCCCAGTGCATATGAGTCAAAGCACTTGCAGACTATATAAAAATAATTATGCAATTTGGTTAGCGATGAAAACTTTCTGAACATAGATAATGATCCCTATCACTTGACTGGCTCTACAAAGTGGGCCCTGGGGCTCGGAGATGAGAGGCTGTGGTTAAATGTACTTTGAATCTCTAATTGCCTAAAAATAATAATGCTTACAAAAGTGAACAGCTAATAAAATTGCATATGGTCACTTGTTTTTAACCAGAGTTCCAGATCCAAAATTGTTGATTCCCAACCTATAAGGTAAGGTTTAATTTCAGAATCAGAGCATTCTGACAGCCTCTGACACCTATTAATGTTTCTTGAAAATTAGCCCCAATTTTTACCATTTTCCTCAGAGTTTTCTATAGGTAGGGATTTATTTAATTGTTGCCTAATTTGGCCGTACATCATCAAAACAAATTCTAAGAATTTTAAGTAATGGGTATAATTTGGGGAGAAGTTAAAAACTGTGGCCAAGCCTCACACTCCCCCCCTCCAAAAAAAAAAAGTCACTGTTAAGGGAAACTGCATAGTCAGGTGATTTTTAAGAATAAAAATTCCTTGCTGCTGAAATGTAACTCAATAATCATTGGTTAAATGAATCTTTATATATTCCATACACATCTAGAGAAATTAATTCTGGATTGTATGTAGAATCAAATTCCCTCACCTTTTGCCAAAACATTAACGTTCTGATCATTTCTCAAGAACCCATTGTGTGGTTCAATCATCATGGACTTGGTGTGTGACTCTGGCTGAAATGCTGATGGCAGTGATCAACATGAACAAGTATTGTGCTAGACACAGGGCTAAGTGCTTTGCAAGCATCATGTCACTTATTTCTCATAGTAACCCTTTGAGCTAGGGACTTTTATTACCCTTGTCATGCAGACAAGGGCACTGAGGTTCAGAAAGGATTTGGGCACTGCGCATCCTACTCTAGAGCTTATGCCCTTAAACATGTATGCTGCAACCAGAGGGCAGGTGTGACACCTAATCAGACACCTAGGGCAAGAGTTTTTGAATGAATTTTAATTGAAAAGTGGAAACCCTAACAGAAAAGCAAAGTAGGTCTAGGGAACAAGGTTCATGATCAGGGCAGAAGTTCACAAGAGGCATCTTTTGAGTTATTTCTGATTTTCTTCTCTTACTAGGAGGGAGGTAAGAAGATAATCCATGTCTTCTGGTGGAAGAAAAGGGCACTTTATGGCTCCTATGTGAGCCATGCCTCTTCTAAGGCTGTACTTGGGTCCGCATGCTGGGTGTGCAAATTAAGGACTCCAGCATCAAAAAGAGTTGGTCTTGCCATAGAGCTTCCAAAAATGAACATTTGTTTTATTCCAACCCGGGGGCAAGCTGGCCTCATGCACTGGATATACTGCCTTCCAGCAGAAAACTAATACTGAAAAAGAAAAAGAAAGAAAAACACTTTCTGTTGATGTCAATGCTCCAGTGTAAAAGGGCAAGCCAAGACTATGGCCACTTCAGTTAAGACCTTTGATGTCAGAGACTGACCATCAAGGGTCTGCTGCTTGCAAAATGATAGATGTTAGGCTCCCTGGGACTCTGAAAAGGGCATTCTGTGTTACCATTAACTAAATCCAATTTGAAAAAGAGGAAAGTAGATTCTAGAAGTAGAATTGAAATAACACTTGATAGTTTAAGAAAAAGTTTCCTAAAAAGAAGTAGCTCTTAACCTTTTTTATAAGTCAAATATTTCCAGGCCCTGTTTGATTAGGATTTGTGCTTTTAGTTTTTGTTGATTAAGAAAATGTGTAAAGATTAGGAATAAAATGAAATATATGGCCTTGGTATTAATTTGTACTTTGTTCATTGCAACAGCATCAACATTTATTTGAAAAAGAGATGTATATGTAAGTAAGGTGCATATTTAATTTATAAATGTTTGTGGACAAATGGATTCATTGATCCCTCAGAGTTCCTACAAAGGCACAGGGGTTTCTGTGACTTAAAGTGGGAACTACTGTATAATTTTAGTTTCTTATTATTGTTTTATCCCCAACTCATCTCCCCAAGATTTGGCAGGATTAATCTATTTTTATCAACTTTGCATAAGCATCTGCATATAACGGGATGTACCAAAAGACTCTAAAGAGCTATTGGATATTTTGCAACTTCCACTGATCAATTTTACCTGAAAGCAACATTTCCTTTGCTTGTCTTCCTCACCCCGTCTCTCCTCAAACAAAGTGCCTACCAATTGTACCACTGTTGGAGATTTCCATAACTCTTTATATGTTTACTTTAGGTCTATTTGCACTAGCATTTCCCAATTTTACTTACATTTCTTACAAATTAACTTCCAGGTTTCTACAACACTGATTCTCAAACATGAGCCTGCATTAGAATCTTCCAGAGGGCTGCCTAAGACAAATTAATGGGTTCCACCCCCAGGGTTTCTGGCTCAGTAGGTTTGAGGTGAACCCAGGGAATTTGCATTTGTAAAGAGCTCCCAGGTAATGCAGGGGCTGCAGGCCCCAGACCACATTTTGAGAACCACTGAGCTACAGAAAACTTTCCCAGAAACACCTTTTGGAGTTAAGTTCTACACACCTAAGCTTCAGGTCAAGCTGAATGAGGATTTTACATCACAATTAAATGTGCTTCCAGAATGTTCTGTCTTTCCTCCCCCGTCTATGTCAGTGGTCCTAAGTGTCAGTATAAATGCGCACAATGTCTCATACTCTTAACGTTGTATTATGAATTCTATCAATGTTATGCCAATTAATGAGTTGAAAAAATTCTTTAGGTATATGATTTTAATATAAATTTGGAAAGCTACTGGGAAAATTGAAATCAAGTTTACAATGGTGTGCATATTTATTAACTTATATTATTTTTAAGATGATAATAAAATAAGTAATAAACATCGAGAAAATATGTAACTCCAAACTCAGGAAATCATAAAATCTAACAATAGAAAGATTTTTCTTTCTGGAACTTATGGCATGGTTAATATTTTTACTCCCTTGGTTTTCTCCCTTGTTGTAACTGAACAAAAATGCAACTCTATAGGCTCTTAGTGTTTATATGAAGAACACATTAAATCTTTCATAGTTTACTGATTCTAGTATAATCAACTCATTGTCTGCATTAAGAATGAGAAGTTATCTAATAAAATATAAATGTCATTTTAGGTGTACTATTTCTGGTTTAATAAGTGGTCAAAAACTAGTATAAAACAGAAAATTAGGTGCTTGGGAAATTATCAGCTGTGCTGAAAATTCCTAAAAATGTACTGCAAGTTAACTGAGGGAAGAAACTGCCTTAGCACCATTAGCACAAATAAAAATTATATATAAAACTCCTTTAAAAAAGTAGGTTTCAATGTCCAACATGTTCGTTCAGCTACTTTGAATACACATTTAAAGAAGAACTAGGATTAACTGATCTCCTTTTCCTTCAATGTCTTTTTTGCACAACGAACATTGATGAGATGCTTATACGTTCCTGAGGCTTTAGTCATCTTTAACACGCTGCACAGGTGTTATTTAAGTGAGATATGTGTAGGTTTGAGAAGAAACTGGATTGAGAGTATGAGTAAGATGTGTGACTAACGAGTTAAGAGCTGTCACTGCTCAGGCCTGAATGGAAGTCTGTTGGCAGAGGTGGGTCCAAATGCCACATTACCAAGGGTGACTCTGCTGTGCTCTCCTGGGAAAGGGTGTTTTGACAGGAAATATTAACCATACATAAGATATGTCAACTAACCTGGGCTCCAAAGGGTTGTGACAAAGAAAATAATGACTAAAAAATTTTGGGTCTTCTTTGGTAGGGAGGAAGGCAGTAGGAAAGCAGTCGTGTTGGGTAGGTATAATGGCAGCAAATGAAGATGGGAATTTGGATTTGATAATAATAACTACTATATTTATATTTTTCATTATTAACAACAACAAAGCAGAATCCTTTACTGAGCACTTTCCATCAACCCAGCATTGTGCTAAATGCTTTTGATCTGTGCTAATATAGAGGCCACAGGTTACATGTGCTACTGAGCCCTGGAAATGTGGCCAGTGTGACTGAGGAAATGAACTTCTTACTTCATTTAAACTTGAATTTAAAGACTTATACTCAACTTAGTTATTGGAAGTCTTTTAAATGTGTTTGAAACAATCTGATAGGTAGATATGAATCTACCTTTTCAACTGTAAATCTCATAATATCTAAACACAGATTGAGTAATTAAACGAAAATTTAGAATCCAAATGGAGATGTTCCTATAGGTGTAAAATACATACCTGAGTTTGGAGACTTAGTATGAAAGACTTAATATGGAAAAAATAGAGAATGCAAAAACTTGGTAATTCTTGCATTGATTACATATTGAAACGACATTTTGGATATACTGAATTAAATAAAATACATTGTTAAAACTGATTTTGCCTGTTTCTTTTTACTGTTTTTAATGTGACTAACTAGAAAATTTAAATTTAGATATGTGGCTCACATTCTATTTCTATTGGATAGTGCTGCTTTACATGAATTACCTCATTTAACCCTCACAAAAATTCTCCAGGCCAGACACTCTTACCTCCATTTCACAGATGAGGACACTGAGAACCAGAAAGAACAGGAAATGTGCCTAAGGTCACCCAGTTAAGTATTGGAGACTATCTGCTTCATACGCTCCAATTCTGAGTCATCTAATCTAATCCCAGGTTTTTCAACAAGGATGCTGATTATGGTTGCATCTCAAAGCATAATGAAGCACACATCAGTTGGCATTAAGGGGAATTTGGCACCCAAAGAATAATTTAGTGCAGTGTTTGGATACCAAGGCTACAAGGCTGAAGTCATAAGGTTCTGTACTTCTCATAAATTCAATCTTTTAAGATTAACCTGGCTGTCATTAATATCACCAAACACTTAATGCAGGAGGACCAAAGGCCATCACGACAGCCTGTCTTACCAGACGAAGGATTCAAATTAAATTCCATCAAATCACACTGAGTCAATACACTTTGACAAGCACCTCACATCCAAAACCTCCAAGAGCTTGGAATTTTTTTTTCCTCTAATTTTCTCCCCCTTTTTCTTCACCAAGAGACAAAAGAAAGCCCAAGAAAATGCTGAATGGGGTAAAAGAAAATGCAACAAAGTTAATAGGGGACTATAGATGCCCTTCAGAATTTGTAAAAACACAAAAACAAGAGGGCGCGTTTCCATCGCTGCACAATATTGCTTTTGTTTAAGAGCCAAGTCTCAGTCTTGAAACGTGTTGGTAATAAATCAGCAGGAATTATTTTAAATCAACCGGTTTTATGAAATAAGCCAAGAGTTGAAAGAGGCAGGACTAATTACCAACATTCCTTGATGAATTACTTAGCGGCGTGTGCTAAGTCAATGTGCGACTACGTCTTGATCCCCAATTTTATCCCGTACTTATTTCCCAGGAGGTAAAAAGAACATGTGGCTAATTAAGGCACCGATTTCCACAGCCAGAAGTACTCAAGGTAAGATTCCTTTTGAAAAAAAGAAAAGGTTCTTTGCCTGGTACTTATTAATCTAATTTTTACTACTTCACTAGAAAAACAGAGCTAATCTTGTCACCTTTAGGCAGTCTGAACTACCATGCAGTGTTCTGAAAAAATGTTACATATTTGTAATTTAGCCAATAAGAATTTCTTAAGCCTTTCCTAACCAGCAGGAATGTCTCTGGTTTGTCACTTCTAATTAAGTCTCAACAAAATTTCTAGCTCCTAAATTTTAATTATACGAAACTCAGGGCCAACAGGGGAGATTACAACAAAGCTATGCCTGGTGGTAAGGTAGTAGAAATCTGAATTTTGCTTTTCACGTTGGGCCTCTTAACAACTTTTAAAAGTTATTCACATAAGAACCTGCTGTATAAAAAAATAAATTAAATTCAAATAAAAAGTTATTCATAACCTGGTGATTCAAATCCTTTTATTCATTTTTAATTTTCAGGACCCTTACACCTTGCTATCTTTCCTTTAAGGAAGACCATTAGACTTACATAATGTGCACACATCTGGTAAACTCACGTGATGGAAGAGTTCGGCTGCTCAAAAGAGTTACAGGTGAAAAAAACTTTGCTAAGACTCCTAATAAAATGCATTAAGAGATGCCCATTTAATTATATGAAAAATGTACGCATATGCTCTCCTGGTTAAAAAAATAAAATAAAGCCTTTGACCACCACCATCTCCAATCCCCAAACCCATTCCAGAGGTAATGAGTAAGAACAGTTTGGTATAGATTCATCTAGGTCCTTTTCTAGAATATTCTCTAGTTTTAAAAACAGTGATTACAACAGTTCTTTTTCTAGAACCATTCTCTACTTTAATAACCTCCTATTTTATCTGCTCCAATTTTGATTCATCTCATTTTTGCAAACTATAAATTAATAGGCAAAAACATCTAACTTTATAAACGAGGTCTAAAAGACTAGTGTATTGCTGGGAGCTAAATTTTCCTTGAAGTTTAGACTGATGCTCAAAGAAGTCAATAACAAGAGACATATTCAGGGCAAGAGCCAATATACTAGTACTGATTGCAGCTCTAACCTTGTGCAAAGCCACTGTACTACTTTACATATTTTTAAACACAGATCCCACCCACTTATTTTAGTAGAGCAATGTTAAAATTAGATTTTGCTTACACATGTCCACAATCTCTATTGTTCAAGAGCATACCTACAGAAGGCGGTCTTTCAAATCTAAGTCCTTCTTTTAATTGTTGGGATTGTGTAGGTAACATTGTGAAGAAGATTCATGACCTTTTCATACAGTAATATTAGATTTATGACAGCTGACATTATTAACTTAGAAGCAAACAGAAAAAAGAACCAGAACTAATAAAGTTCCAGCTTTAAGTGCTAAAATACAGCAAAAGTTATAATACATACTGCAGTGGGGCAGGGCAAGAAAAACTCTAATGCAACCATAATCTCAGGAGAAAATTCATATTAAAAAACATGTGCTAAGTCTACCAAATTGAGTATTTTAAAAGTCATTTACAACAATACAAATGTATTATTGAAATGTATAGAACTATAAAGCATATGAATTGTAATAGCCTGGGCCAATAGGATTTCTAGAACATAAGTCATCTTGAGTTATGATTTTTGGATGTTGTTACAGAAACTCACTGTAGTGCTTTTTGACCAATAATGATGACTATAACTAAACCATAAATTACCATAGTGGTCAATGTGGCTAGGCGGTCTTTTTATACAGCAAGAACGCATCCAGGTCTTCCATCTGGCATATCGTGGAGACTCAGGGATACACTTTAATTATTCAATATGGATGGCCCCTTACTAATTTCAAATGCTTAAGATCAAGTATCCTTCCATTAAGCCTGTGAGACTCCTCTGTAGTTTCTCTTCGACCTCCCACTTTGCTCTACCATAGTCTGTTACTGGTGATTTTTTTAGAAATGTTTAGAGGCTATCTTTGAGCTATGTAGAAAACATAGAGGAAGCAGGGTATGTGGTTATAAGTAAATAAAGTAGGCTGAGGAGTCTAACTGTGTGACTTCAGTGACTTATCTCTCTCTATGCATCAGTTTCCTCCTGCGGAAGATCAGGCTTATTGTACTTATCTCACAGGGCTTCTAGAGGGATACATAAGACAAAAGATATGAAGGGTTCAGCTTACAACCTAATACAGCCAGTAATTAATGTCTGTGCAGTCATCACCTGTCCTCCTCAAAGTTGCTTTAGGTAGTACCACAGTTATACCAGTAATTCCTATAAAAATTTTAAGCTATGGCCTGAAGATCTGTAATAAACATTTGCTACAGGTCCCAGGTTACCATGTCAGTTGAGAAACTAAACACTGCTACTTCTGCCTCCTAAAGTTTCTCAGGTCATTCACTCTAGGAGAGGAACTACCACCAATGGTTATGAAATTGGGGCCACGGAGTCCAACTGAGTGAGTTCAAATCCTGACTGTACCATTTGCTTCATCGACTTCCAATGAGCTACTGGACCCCTTCGCGTCAGTTTCCACATCTGTGAAATGGGGACATTAGTAATAACTGCCCAGTGCTGGACATGCCAACCATGACTACTGTTCTAACAGTTCTCTAGGAGGTACAGACTAGCTGGAAGGCAGGTGGCACATCTATAAGAGCCTAAGTGTTCTCTAAACACAACACAAAGAGAGGAGTTAAAGATTCAGCATAGAAACAGGAATGTTTCTCAAGTCTTTATTTTTCCATCATCACCTCCCCTAAGCAGCCTCCTTAGACTTTTTTTTTTTCCCCTAACTACCTCTCCCCTCAACCCCAACCACAGGAAATTGTAACAGGTACATATACTGTATATCTGCTTATGTACTATGGCCCTTTAGAGGATCAGAAACCATTACAACATCTTACATTTTTTTGGCCTTCAAGAGCCAATTTTTGCACCCCTGGGGGACAATAAACCCTGTTAAGAACGCATGTGCTATGGGTCACACGTATTCTTCAATGTGATGTTCTTTTCATCACACTGGAAAGAAATTACCATTCAAAGCCAGATAAAAACAAAGGCTCACTCCAATTTTCAGTCCTCACTCCTAGGCCTCAGACCTTAGTACTCTCCTTAAGATGCTATCCTGACCTCCAGTTATAGGATTATGAGAACTGTGTAAATGAGAAGAGACTGCGCCTATCAGTATGGCTTCTTTTAACAACAGAAAAAGAGAAGGTGAGCAGCTGCTCCTCATGTAAACCCACAAGGTGACTTCAGTGATGGCAACGTAGCTCTTTGAGAAGATAATAAAGATCCTCATCCCTAAAGAGAAGGTGACCCTCCTAAACCTGCATGGCTCAGGTGTCCACTGACAACAGCGGACCCAATCCACTACCTGAGGAGATCACACCACCTCGATTCTATGGTACCCCTTGGCCACATAAAAATGGCCATGTGCTCATAGTGGGAGAAATCATTTCCAGTTTGTGTGCCAATATTAACAAGTGAACATGGAATTACAGCTGATGTTTCAATGTTTCCAGAAAAGTGGAATTAATTCATAGGCTTAGCTACGTCAAGGTTGACATTTTTTTTTTTTTTTTTGCGGTACGCAGGCCTCTCACTGTTGTGGCCTCTCCCGTTGCGGAGCACAGGCTCCGGACGCACAGGCTCAGCGGCCATGGCTCACGAGCCCAGCCGCTCCGCGGCATGTGGGATCTTCCCAGACCAGGGCACGAACCCGCGTCCCCTGCATCGGCAGGCGGACTCTCAACCACTGTGCCACCAGGGAAGCCCAAGGTTGACTATTTTGTTTTAGATAGTTGCTCCCCACAGGGCTGCTCTCTCAAGTGGACCAGGCCTAAAAATCTAAGCAAAGATGACTTTCTTCAGCCAGCATTTCATTACTAGTTCCTAGTTACTAAAAGCAGTGCTGGAAGAAAAAGACGTCTGAAACTAATCAATGCACATTTACTGAGATGCGTGCCCTACTTAGCCTGGGTTAAGTTAGAGTTAGATTTCACCAATGTAAGACAACTCTACGGAGTATTTTCTTGGGGCGGCCCTGAGATGACTAACCCCTTACCCACGGAGGTATGCATTCCCATTTGCATGGGAAGCAAATGGGCCACCGGTCGCTGCCCAGGCAAACTGGCGCACACTTGTACCACCAGAATGATCTAAGTGTTTCCAATACACAGGGTAAGAAGTTCCCATTCTGCCTAAGGAGCAGGGAGTTTAAAGCAATATTCTCAGAAGTACAGACAACCCAGAAAGAGAAGAAACTATTTTTTTCATGGCATTGGAAAAGGTGAACAAAGAAAGATAGGGTTTACGTCTACCTGATCTAAATTGCCTAATACATTTGTTCAGACCTCGCTCCCACAAAAGGGAACTGTAAGTTGGAAAGCAGCAGAAGTCAGGAAGGCAGCACCCTAAACTGTTAACAACAGCTTCCCTCTTAGGAGCTCAAGAAAGGGACGAGGCAGAGGAAGGGAGGAAGAGTGTCCTGCTGGATTCTCCTTCCATACTGCTTAAATCGGTCCCAAGTTAACAAGCATTGTCTATAATTTTTATTTTATTTTTTAAATTGGAGTATAGATGATTTACAATGTGTTAGTTTCAGGTGTACAGCAAAGTGAATCAGTTATACATATATCCACTCTTTTTTAGATTCTTTTCCCGTATAGGTCATTACAGAGTATTGAGTGGAGTTCCAATAAAAATAAGTTTTAAAGGGAAAGAAAATTACCTTATATGTGACACTGAACACATCAAAGTAATATGACCGAGAGATTCAAAGACCCTATAGGGAAACAAGGTCTCTAGGAAGATGAAAAGATGTTTGTGGAACATGGAGACTGAATCCCTTTGTCCCCAAGAGAAGATGAGCCCTTGTAAACACCGTGTTTGATTCAAAAACAAAAGGACACCGAAGTTTATAAACAATTCTGAAATCAAAGCTCACTGAATGTTTGTGTAAATCACACTGACTGGTAACAGAAATATATGATGGCCCATGGCCTATGAGATTAGAAGACTACTCAGATGTCCTTTCTTATGGGGTCAGCACCTCCAGCAAGGTTCCCTAACTAAGGGGACCAAGGCAAGCCCATCTGAGACATGCTGCATCTGTTCTTGCTTCTTTTGGCCAATGTGATGCTATCAAGGTTCTGTATTCCTGCCTAAACCTGGAAGAAAATCAAATGCATAATGGGGTGTGGGAGCCATCCCTTCTTCTAATTTGTAACCCACCAACTCACCTGTAACTCCACACACCTTCTTCCTATTTCTGTATTATACCTAAAGCATAACCCACACCTTGACAATTCAACATCAGGTAGATTTCATAAATTACAGAGAAAGGCCAGCAATTCAATCACCCACCCTTTCCCTCATCAGTGAAATCTCATGGAATGTTGGTTGTCGGACATGGTGACAAGAAAACAGGACATCCAACCATCCTGACTTGTTAGAATCACCATCTAAATGGGATGCCACACCATGAGACAACCACCCAATAAATGCCAACATAAGTTTAGTTTACAATATAGAGGGCCCTGGCAAAATGTGTTTCGGTATCTGATGAACAGCAAGCATCCTTTCTCACTCTGCAGTCATCTGCCTAATTCCTTGGATTACCTGAGATGATTTGGAAAAAAGGAAAAATTTAAAAATAAATTCCTTCAAACTACTTAAAAGAAAATATCCTAAAATTACATATTTTTTTTCTTTTAAATTCATCTAAGCTTTCTCCTCAGGAGAAAGAAAAATTCAATATACAATTTACTCCAGAGAAAACACCTTGCCTTTAAATTTTTCAATTCCAAGGCGAAGAAAGGAAGGAAGGGAAGTAGAGAGAGAAATCCTTTGCAATTTCCCATATATTTCTAAACAGAGAAATGTTTTCAAACTATACACTAAGGTTTTCAAGGTATACACTGTCAGAGTCCATGCAGGGGGAGGAATTCTGATGAACCTGCCAGTCCAAGATTAGAGCAACCAGGTGTTTCTATATTCAGTCAGAGCTACAGAGATGAGACAGTGAAAATGCGTGCTTGATGGCTGTGCGGACAAAAATGCAGTGGTTACTATGTGGTGCTTCTTCAGCCACGAGACCTCACAGGTGTCCACAAGGCCTTTCCCTGGTTCCTCTGCTTTTGTCTGAAAGAAGCTATAGATCAAATTTCAAACCTCAGGCTTGCAAGTCAAAAACCCACCTGTGGAAGAAACCGCTTCCATTAATGGTTCTTAATGACATACTTTGTTCATTTGCAGTTTGACATACAGAGTCTGTTCACTACTGTGGAAAATGCATTATGCACTCCAGGAACTGGTTCATTTACGACAAAGAAGCATCCTTAAATTACAATGCCCAATTGAATAGGGCTGTTATTAAGAAACCTAAAGGATATCTCCAATATGTAAATACATAGCAATACGATTAATCATTCCATATCACCTAACATAAAAAATCAACAGTATGAATAAAGCCATAAATTAATTAAATCAATGTAGAAACCAGAGGCTAATCCTGCAAAGCTTCATGAATTTATAGGCTGAACGACGACCATGTGAGGAATAAGTAATGCGAATTTCCAATCCCTATGAATTCCAAAGATTAGTCCTAAATTTACTAGAAGCTGTCAACAATTTAAAACATGTTTTATAAAGCTTCATATTTTAAGCATAACTCTACAAAAGAAAAGGGATTAACCAGAAAATACTAATTTAGCTTTTCAAAATCAGTCATTCAACCCACTGGCAGCAAAATGTTGGTAACGTGAGTTTGTGTGTGTGATTTTCTATCAAGTTCTTGCAAACCAGTGGGAGAAGGAGAGGTCTGCCCAGGACTCTCCAGCACACGCTAGCATGTCTGACTGTACACAGCTACCTCCACTGAGAAGCAGGTATGTTCTATTTCAGCAATTTAAATCTTTAAAAATTAAATGATGAATTTACTCAGAGTATACTATTAGAAGGGATATTTATTCTAAATAATCTGTATCATTATATATAAATTAGTACATTCAGTGTTATGCCTTGAAAATGTATATTCATAGAAAAATGGGCCAAGATTAAGCAAATTAGCTGTTTTTCTATTAACCATTTACTTCATAATAATATGCATATGATTTAAAAACTATAAAAGAGAAAAGAAAAAAACATTTCTCTCACTTACCTTTCCATAATAATTCGTAATATTTTCATACATAAAACTTTTGAAAATATGCAAAGTATTTTCATAAAGTACTAAGTATTTGAAGTATTTGAAGTAATCATTTATGATACTCTCCTTTAAAATGTAATTTGAATCTCTTAGAATGCCATCTTATATGAAATCATATATTTTTATTTGATCTTCCACCTACCTAAGGATACTAAAATCTGTCTAAATAGCTACCAAACCTATCTGCATTGCTATGCCTACACTTCTTTCTTTTCATTTATATGACACACTTCACTACTTTATATAAATGAAGTATAAAAATGCACAAGTTAAACAGAGATTAAACTAATTCAGTATGAAATATAAATTTACCACTTGTTCATTTTTATTTAGATTAGGTCTCCCAGTTCTAACAATTTATTCATGCTTTAACTTAGGACATATTTCTGGCATAACTAAATTGAGGGTTGCAGCTAAGGCCAGTGTTACCAGGACATAGTAACATATAAGGAAAAACAGGTATATTATTCAAACCAATTAGTGTAGATTTAAATTTTAATCATTTCATGATATTACATATTCTAAGTAATAAAAATTTTTTAAAACAATGTCCCTTTTTAAAATGATATGGAAATGATTTTTCAACATATTTGGGTAATTTCTCTTCCACTGAATATAACTGCCTTAATAGGAATATAGATTTCAGCTAATATATTTTAATATAATATCAAGAATTACCTTTGAATTAGACATAAACCACTACTAACACAAGTCCGTGTCATCTCTTCCAAAATTTGTCCTTCAGGTTAAAAAAACAGACTATTATAGTAAGTAAAACAGACATATTTCTCCACATTTTATTTTATTATTACTTAATTCATACGACTTTAAACAATCTAAGGTATAGGCAAAACAATTATGATTCTTGTGAACACCAGATAACTTAAATATTAAATAAACCTTAGATCTGTAAAAACCTAGTGACTGTCAATTTTCACCCAAGCAGAACAGAAAGATTTAATGTAAAATCTATTTCCAAGAGAAAACCTTGCCTTTACTTGGGGGGGAGGGAGGATAGGGTATGCATGAAATACCCATTAATTGTGGCAATATCCAGAACTTCAATCACAATAGAGTAAAATTTTATGCTAAACCATTTGGATCTTTTCCACCCTAACAGAATTTTAATTGGTTTCTCTATGAAAGAGTTTCAGTACTTCATCACTACGTTTTAAGAGTCTCTGCAAATAAGAAAATAACTGACTTAAAATTTGTTTTTAAAGAATCCCTTTCCTACTTCCTGGT
This sequence comes from Hyperoodon ampullatus, assembly GCF_949752795.1. Taxonomy (NCBI): domain Eukaryota; kingdom Metazoa; phylum Chordata; class Mammalia; order Artiodactyla; family Ziphiidae; genus Hyperoodon; species Hyperoodon ampullatus. Next base: position 21,117,518 of record NC_136923.1, read on the forward strand.
AAGAATCATAGACTGCTTCCCAATTAAAACACAGCATCCTCTCTATTTGCTTTCATAGTAAACTTTAAAAAGTGGGAGATGTCCTTTTTCTGAGCACAGAAATGAATACAATGCCCAACAATCAATCACCGGCGGGTGAAGTTCACATTGTTTAATGAACAGTAATACTTGGGACACTTCCGAATGAAATAATTAGGTGATGGGATTAAAAATATTAAAAAATAAGGAAGTCCCCTTACTTTTCTTTTAACTTTACTTGCATCAGTCACATTTAAGAGTTGGAATGTTTATCTTTTTTTTTATTTTTATTATTTTATTTTTCAATACTCTTTTTAAAACAAACATTTGACGTAACATAAACATCTAAATAATGTGCTATATCTTTCTAAATTTAAATAATAAAAATATGTACTGCCAATTTGACTTAAGACACATTTTTCTTCATTAGTAAGATTGCTCAATTTGCTTTTTTTCTCAAATTTTAATTTTTTAAATAGCACTCTGTTGAAATGATAATGAAAAATTCAATCTAACCTAATTTCTTTTTTTTTTTTTTTTTAACATCTTGGAATGTTTATCTTTAAACAAGGAGTAACTCCCAATGTGATGTGCAGGACCCATGTGTGAGATGGAATTCTATTCTTAGACTCGTTACAATTTCCCGTGATAATTAGGAAGTTATATGTCCCCAACAGAATGATGCTAACAAGCTCCTGCAGTTTCTACTCTAGCAAGAAATCAAAGAGACCCAAAACAGACAACTCACTTCAGTTAAAGGATTATGCAGTCTGGTTATTAAAGCGTAGAAAGTGCTTCTACTGTTTTATATCTGAAGAGACTTTCTAAAAGAATCAGATTCTACAGCCAAGATTATTTACTCAAGAAAGAAGAACACTAAAGAATGGCCATGGAACGTATTTAGGGAAAAAATATACACAAGCTATTAGAAGAAGCTCATTTCAGATAACATGTACATTTTGAAACTTTCCCAAAGAAAGATGGGAAGATAACATTATAACAAACATCTGTTCCTCCTTGTAATTTCTCATGAAACATCAACACTCTTCCCCCATTTAGTGAGGGTTACTATTAAATTTACAGTTAGTTGGCATCCTTCTTTGGAAATACAAAGCCATGTAGAAATCAATGGAGTTGACATTTATGAATATGATTCACATGGGTCAATATAACCAAATACACGATGAGATAAATAAAACACCTAGAAAATGGAAAATGTTGAAGAGGAAGAAGGCTTGGCCCAACCAACAAGAGTGACAATCACGTACCTTAAGGACTTCCATTGGCACCTGGGTGGCAGAGGGGAGGGTGGCGGGCACACTGACGTTTATGGCTGGCGTCTGACTCACGGGCACTCTCTGTTGCATGAACTGGGCCGCCTGCAGCTTCTGCTGCTGCTCCCTGCGTTCCTGTTCCTGCATCTGCTCACGCATGAGTTGCTGGCGTAGCAAGATGCGTGATGTCATACTGGAGGAGCTTATTGGAGGCTTGGAGGCCCCAGGATGCTCCTCGGAACTGCTGTGGGAAAACCAAAAAACACAAATTTAGTTCCCTAATGAAACCCTTCATTTGCATTTTGGGGTATCCTAAATTGCACCAAACTATGAAATGAGCCTGGGTAAATATAATCAGATCGCAGAGTAGTATTCCACCTAATTGAAAATCAAGAGCTGACAGGATTTAAGTCATTAGTAGTTGAATTAAAACAAGTCAGCTTGATTGCATCTAGGCATTTTTATCATACACTTATTTTTTTGACATTTTATACTGCATACTACTCATCACCACCAAATATAGTGCCACCATATGAAGTGCCAAGAAGAGAGGCGTCTTAATGGCACCCAGATTTCCACATTTAAAAATAAATTGTTTGATTTCCTTTTTTATAGCCAGATCTAACCAAATAGCTACTCCTACATGCTATCTAAATTCCTTGAAGATATCTAAAATGTTTACTAACACAGAATAGTTTAAAGAAAAGGTGAACTTTGTCATGGGGAAATTTTTCTATGATACAGGAAGTAAAAATTATTAATGAAAGAAGCATTTGGACCAGAATGTTAACACTGAACTCGACCCCAGTCTTCAGGAAAGAGGGCAGAAGACAAGCTAGTTTGACAACCCAATTCTTCTTTCCCTGGTTTTCTTTATACTGTCTTTTCTTCTGATTCGCCTTGGCAAGCCCTATCCTACACACACTTTGTGAGTTCCCCATGAGGCCTACCTCTGATGGTATTGGTACTTATACTACCCAAAATTATTTAAAAAGCTTAAACCCTTGTCGTAAGTCAAAAAGAAAGGACTTCCTGATTTTCCTAAATATGGTTTTCTATTGCTTATCTTGCCAGCTCTATGACATCAACACATAATTAAACCTCTCTGCCTTAGTTACCATATCCAAAAAAGAGGAATAACAATAATTTTTTTTAATTACCCATTTATTAAAATGGGAGATGTTTTTTTAAATGTCTTTTGCATCATTTATACGCTAAAGCCCTACCTCTTAGGGATTCTGTGAGGATTAAATAAAATAATGAATGAAATAAGGCACACAAATCCCTTAATGAGTGCTATGTAGTACTGCCTTAATAAAGGTTTGCTGTTGCAATTATTATTATCTAGAAATTTTAATTGTTTCCAGTAATATCATTTTCTTTTTTAAAAAAATCCCTATTTAGGGCAAAGAATATAAAATCTTAATTAGCACTGGAAACAGAAAAAAGAGTAACATTTGACAAAATATTCACTCCAAAATTACTCTCCAAAAGAAGTATTTGCACCTTTAAGCTTCCTTCCTTGAGTATAAATCCCAATATTGTCCTTATCTTCTAACAAAGGCAAAATAAAGCCATTAAATCACAGACCAGCCTTATAAATTCCTTAAAGATAGGAACCTTCAAACTCTACAGGTAAAAAAACATGCTAAAGGATGAAGAAATGTTTGCATTGCACCCTCACATAGTTCCAGAAAATTACATAATAAAACTTATACTAGCAGTTAACTCATTACTCAGCACAGAAAACTGGTTCAATAAACTGTGATAAGTTAATATATTATAATACTATATATAGCCACTAAAAATGGTGTAGAGATATATTTATGGTTGTGAATAAAAACTACACAATATAATAAACTTAGAAAAGCCAGCTGCAAGAAAGCATTCAAGGTAGGATTCAACTTAAAAAAATGTTCACTACAAGAATAAGTGCAAAGATAATGCTACCCTGAGCCATTGCCAGTATACATTATCACAAACCTTTAAGAAAACAACAGTACTGGGCTTCTCTGGTGGTGCAGTGGTTAAGAATCCACCTGCCAACGCAGGGGACACGGGTTCAAGCCCTGGTCCGGGGAAGATCCCACATGCCACAGAGCAACTAAGCTGGTGAGCCACAACTACTGAGCCTGCACTCTAGAGCCCGTGAGCCACAACAACTGAGCCCACGTGCCACAACTACTGAAACCCGCACGCCTAGAGCCTGTGCTCCATAGCAAGAGAAGCCACCACAATGAGAAGCCCACACACCGCAACAAAGAGTAGCCCCCGCTCGCCACAACTAGAGAAAGCCCGCGTGCAGCAACAAAGACCCAAGGCAGCCAAAAGTAAATTAATTAATCAAAAAAAAGAGAAAATAACAGTATTATCAATTTGATTCAGAAATTTCATTGATGGATAATTTTCCTAAGAAAAAAATTCAAAATGTGGAAAACCTGACATTACAAAGCTGTTGACAAATTGCACAATATTGTGAACCACCTAAATTTGTCCCTTAATATGAACATGATTATGTAAATTATGAGGGGAGATGTGGGTCAAAGAATACAAACTTTTAGTTATAAGATGAGTAAGTTCTGGGGATCTAGTGCACAGCACGGTGACTGTAATGAATAATTCTGTATTGTACACTTGAAATTTACTAAAAGAGCAGATCTTAAGTGTTCTCACCACAAAAAAGAAAATAAATAGTAACCATGTGAGGTGATAAATGTGTTTCACAAAGCATACATGTAAAAAATCATCGCATTATACACCTTAAATAATCTTGTTAGTTATACCTCGGTAAAGTTGAGGAAACAAATAAAACCATTCAAAAGATTTAAGAATAAAATAGGTTTAAAAAAAAGTAAATTATGATACATAGATTTGATAATATATCTTTTTTTTAATCGCACAACTACAAAGTGAGAAATGCATGTCCTAAGAGTAAATTAAAAAGTAGGATCACAAGTGGATTTACATTCTAATTTAAAATAAGGAGAGAGCGTGTACGTACACAAATACACACATGACTAGCAAGATGATCACAGTTGCCACCGTGGCAGTGGAATTATAGGTAAATCTCTTTCTCTTTACTTTTTCCCCTGCAAACCATAATAAAGCCATAATATTTTTTCAATGGCAGAATATATGCCACTAATTTAAGAACATGAGGAACATGAACTAATTTACAAGCTTGAAGAAATAACTTGAGTGATCAAAGCCACCGTTTGGCTAGAAGACACTGGATCCATCACAGACAGTATGTTGACAATAGGATGGGAAAGTACTGACTTATATCCAGCACACTGGTTCTCTTGGAAGTCTTCAGAATCCAGAAGACTTAATCCCCCTTTCCTTTATAGTTTCCTACAGGTGTACAAAGACTGAACAATGTAAATACTCTGTATTATTTGTATAGCATACATTCATCCACACCATAAAAATACCTAGCCATTGCTCAAAAATAATCCATTGACCTGGTAAGTTTCTGCTAAAGGGACATCAAAAGAAAATGCATTTTCCCACTTGTGAGTATGTGTTCAGAGCTCAAATGTACTTTCCTAAACCCAGAGAAGAAGGCTATTTAAAAATAAATAAATAAATAGATGGTCTTACTATTCAAAGCCTGTCAGGTTAAAACATTCCCAGAGAGACTGATCCTTTTGATAAAATCAGGAGCAAACCTTTGTGCCGTAGCAAATGCAGCTGTGGAAAAATCGCACTAATTAGCTGCTCAAGACAAGCCATTGGCTGTGATACAGGGGGGAAAATCCTTTCAATTAACAGTAAAGCATTCTTGCGACATCTTAAGTTAAAATTACTAGTTATCAACCACACTAAGGCTGCAGACTTTAAAGTCAACAACAGTATCATTTAAAGTACTTACTGAAATAGCCTATCAGGAAAAAAAATACATATTTATTTGGTAGACCCCTATAAATAAATTAAAACTCCACAAAAGAAAATCTAGCAGGGCTCAGCTAATTGACATTTTAATAAATCTTCTCAAAAAAAGGAAAAAGTAGTCACTTCACTACACACACTCCCTGCGGGATATTTCCATGTTAAAGATGACTCTCAGATCCTCAGCCTTACTCTCGATCTTTTAAACATCGCTTTCTCTTAGAAATAATTGAATGGGCAATTATCACCTTGCTGACAAAAATGGAGATGCCTACACTTCAAAATGTTAGCAGGTCAAATGAGCATAATGTTTTAAACTCAAAGTCGTGGTTTATGTGACAATATTACAGGTGGCCAAAAGCTTATTTTTAAAATGAGGACCTGATGCTTAAACTACTAATAATAAGCAAGAACGAGTTGTCTCAATGTATTTAATTTTAAAGCTAACTGAACTCATCCAGGGCCCAATCTGCATTAGATAATCCTAATTCCATCAGTCTGATTCCTTTTAATCAGATTATGTAAAGGTCATTTATTCAACAAATAGTTATTGAGTTTTTCCTCTGTGCCAGGTGCTGGGAACACCTGGTTTCTAATCTCATAGAGTTTAAAGCCAGGGTCATATAATTTTTCTACGATGCCTTAAAATTAAGTCAATTATGTAGATTATCTGGCTCTTATCTAGTTCCACATGGGAAGGTATACATCTCATCACAAGGAATCACCCTTTGAAAGCCAACTGAAGGGGAGACAAATGCCTTTACTGGCACTTACCCGAATCACTGAAGTCAGACATGCAACCTCCCTGACAAGTGGGAAATGCTCAGTGGTAACTCAAGGAGGACGGCCATCAACTGGACACAAGTTCTAGCTCAGTCACTGCTGAGCAATCTGTTCTTTAACGAGCCACTCAACCTCTCTGAGCCTCTCCAAAACCCACCCCCTAAATGTACAGCAGTGATCGAGTGAGCTAAGTTAAAGTGCTCAACACAGTGGCTAGAATATGGACACTTACATAAATAGCCGTAAATGTGACTCAAGTTCCTACCTCGATGGCTGAATTTACATTTTTAACCTTCAAAGTCTGCCTCTTCTCTGTGATGACAGAGGTATGTGGACATGTGCTCTGAATTATCTGGTATGTTCCTAAATTCAGAGTTAATTCCACTGCCTTGATCAACCACTTAAATGTATCAGAAATTCCATGAAATCCAATACCTTGCCAGCCAAACAACACCTGCCTGACCACCCTTCACGTTTAACAGTGATGCCAATACCCCCTCACCAGACTTTAGGAATCAGTCTTTGGTCTCCATATCATCGTCATCCAAGACATGAATCTGGTTGTCAGCTGAAACTTACCTTTCAGGAGGAAGGAGCTGATACACTTTCCCCTGCATTTCCTCTCTTCAATTCCTCAGGCAGAGTACAGCCCTGACACTTACTAACCTGTGGCCATGGCCAAGTCAGTCAATCTCTTTGAGCTTCGGTTTTCCTTATTTATAGACTGTTTAATATATCTGCCTCTCAGCATTGTTAGGAGGATTAAAATTTGTAATAGATGTAAAAAGCTTAGCACAATAACCAGAACATAGGTCACATAAACTGGAACAGAGCTCAAAAATTAGTAGTAAAAAAATATGAAACCATGAACATGCTACTTCTTTTTTGATGCAAGGAAGTGAATTTTCATAAGCCTATATGCAAGTTTGGACCATAGCAGATCTGCCTTTTAAGGTTTAGGCAATCCCTATTTAATTCAGAGAATCTGACAAAGTTTTGCAGGAGTGGAGGGAAGATAATTTACCCTGCAGTTCTCTCACCAGATATGAAGTAAAAATCCTAGCATTTTTCTCCAGGAAAAACTAATCTTCTTTATAATCATTCAGGTGATAGAGCTCAAAGCCTAGCATTTGCCTGTACTGGATACAATGTAATTATGTCCAGGAAAGCACAATGGCTAATGTTCGCATACACAGTGGAGATGCAGGAAGGCATGATAATTAACCTCATGCACAGGTAAGAAAGCTATACCGAGAACAGGTTAAGCTACCAGGGTTTCCAAATGCAAAAGACTGGCTGCCACAATATCCGCTGTCTAAAGTCAAAATGCCCAGGCTCTATCCCTAGAAATTCTGACTTCAGGTTAGCTAAGGCCTAGGAATCAATGTGTCTACAAAAACTCTGCTCCTGATTCGGATGCCATGTTTAGAAACTAGAACACCTAAGATCACCCATTTGTTTAGTAGAAGAGCTGGGACATGAACCCACATCTTTTGACTCTTAGACCAGAACACTTTCTTCCATGTCTGAGGAAATGCACATTCCATTCCCCACCTCCAGTAACCCTCACAAGAGCTCTGAAGAGTCCTTCTGATACTGAACCCAACATGTTGAACGGAATGAAATGGGAAGGACTACTTACTCCTGCCAAACAGGCTATAAAATCAAACAGACAAAAACATTTGTGCAGATACTGCCAATGGATCGTCATGGTTACAACACAACTACTCTATCATAAGGAAAAAATCCACAGGTTGAATCTACAAAAATGTTGTTCTGTCAGCAAAAAGAAAATTTTAAGAGTCTTTAGAAAGTAAGTCCAAGTGCATAAATCACCGAAATAAGAGTCAGTAAATGGACATATCTTTTTAAATGGCAGTCTGGGTATCTAACATTTTAGAATGATCAGCACTTCCATTATCTTAACCTTTCCGTTCCTTCCAAAGTCATCGCTTTGTAAGCGTAAAGATGACTTCTTCATCGTGAATGGTGGACGCAAGTACCAATAAGAAAATACATTGTTACTTGTCTACATGATATATATATGAAATATATGGTATGTCTGATATATGGTATATATGATATATGTGATAAATATGTATCTCACTTAAAATAACTGAGAGTATAACTCACGTAAACATGAAAGTACCAGATTTCACAGTTTGGCTTCAAAAATTGAGATCTTGTGGACTTCAGGCATCACCAACCTTGGTTTTAGTGGTCAAGAAAAAAACATGAAAACATGCCAAACATCCAGCTTTTTCTGGTAACATTACCAGCTCAGACAATAAAAACTACATGTTTCTGGCATGGAGGAAATAAAAAGACTTGCAAAGTGCAGCTTGTCTTCCTCCTCTTCTTTCCTTCAACGAATATTTGAATGCTTTGGCAAAGCATTTCCAAGGGCCGGGTTCTGCTAGACGTGAGGGTAGCATGGTGTCCAGAGAGGACAGAACACCTGTCCTCTGGAGCTCTTTACTCTCCATGGTACAAAAGGAGGAAAGCATTCTAAAAGCAAGAACCAGCAATCATACGCAAGTTAAAAATCTAAAACTCTTACTTTTCAACACCTGGACCCCAATTAGTTTAAAAACATCGTAGTCTCTCCGTATCTACTCAGGATTAGTATTCTTCAAGCTGGACCTTTGACAGATGCCAGTAAGAGTAATTTCAATAACTGATTATATCAAAATCAAAAAGAAACATAATGAGATTCCCAATATATCAATATTCTTCAAAAGAGGGTACAGAAAAATGATACCCTGGAGTGCAGGAAGAAAAGATTAAAATTTATATAAAACTTATCCATCATTTCTATTTTCTATTTTTGTACATGTTGTATATTATAATATAGTATTAGTATGGTGGCACATGTATAAAATTTATAAGTAAAATAAAAACACGTTGAGAGAGTCTGCTTGCAAAAAACCTTACTTTAACTAGGAGGGGTGACCAAAAATGTTTGAGACCTCTGTAATATTAGACCAATGTTCTTCTAGGCAACGTTCCTCATCAGATTTTTTTTAAGTTGATTATTTTCACCCCTCCCAAAGAGAGTTTCTCACTTCTATACACTCCAACCAAGGAGACTCTCTTACTAAAAGATATTTTCCAACAAGGATATGAGGATGCCATTTCCTCATTTTAAGGCCATGACTGTCCTCCATTTCCCACAGATGCCACCACGGGTTTCCATGCTCCTAACTCTCAATTCCCCTCGAAGAAATTATTTCCGTCAGCCTACTATCAAAAAGCTATAAAGCAGATAAAGTTGAGGGTCCCACACTCACGCTTCTTGTCTCTCCTATCAAGCTGCCTTTCACTAGACCATGTTCTAGAATTCTTGTTTACACTGTCCGACTATGGAATCTCATTCATATCTAGATGCCATGCTTTAAAAGGCTCTGAAAATTTCGCCTATAAGGTGTAAGTAATTGATATGGCATGACAAGATATCCCACTTAGAGTATTTTAAAAGAAGGAACTTTTTATCCAAAACTATGACAATCTAATGACAGAATTCAGACATGAGTGTGTAAGTAATTGGAAGGATCTTTTTAAAGACAGAAAAGCCTTCTATCTCTACTCAAATAACTGCCCCAGTCACAGGGCATGCTCTGTCCACTTGTCTAGACAACGTCACAACAGGTCAGAGAAGATTCAGAAGCCTTAATCGCTTAACAATTACTGCATGTCTAGAACATATCAACCAAGATGCAAAGTCTGCAATACTGTGTGGAAATCAAGACAAAAGTACCAATTGTGATCTCAGGAGCAGTGAATGTGTGCACCTGTCATGGTTTAAAAGCCAGCCTTACAAATAGTGGTAATGATTTATGGTGGTCACATGTTACTTATGCCTGCCCAGCATCCTGTCCCACTTCTTTGGCAAAGTACCCTGATTTCACCTTGAAAAATCAGTCTCCTCACTTTCCGTTCACAAGGTAGGTTATGGCGATGCTGCCAACTCCAGACATAGAAACACAGCATAAGTTGGACCAATCAGCATACCCATCGAATGTGCTTGTGCTCTAAAATGGTCCAATAACAGTCAGCCCTATGCTGAGTAGAAATAGAAATACTGACTAAAAATAGTGGGGTAAAAGACCTCTATGTATACTAATGTTTGGGAAGATGCTAGGATATAAATCTGGAACTTCCTGGACCTATGGGAAAAGAAAGCCAAACTAAACCAAACAGTGAAGTGAGTTGAAAGAGGGAACAGAAGCCTAAGAAGGAAGAATGAAGAAGGAGCCAGTGTTTAGATGACACAGAGCATCTGGATCAAACCATCCTTGATGGTTTGATAACCCTGAAGCCTTGATAACCCTGGACATAGGATATTGATTTACAAGGGACTCTCAATCTCCATTTCTGTTTAAGTCAGTTGGATGTGCTCTGTTATACCATAGCTCATTTTTGTGGCATTTTAGAAAATAAGTTATTCCAAAAAAGAAAAAAAAAATCAATGTTTCAGCCTAAGAGCTACAACTCAAACAATCTAGTATCCATTCTATTTTCTCCTTGTTTAGGCTGGTACACTGCCACTCACAACATTTCCCAGCTTTCCAGGAGCTAGGTTGGCTTCACGCCTAAGTTTTGCCAATGAGACTTAAGCAGAAAGGTCATGTGGTACGTCCAAAAATTCTCCCTAAAGAGAAACCCATCTTTGCCATCATGTCTCCTTGAATTTAGCTGTAATGGTTGCAGGACTAGCAGCCACTTTGGACCATGAGGATGAGAACCAGACTTAAGGACAGAGCTGGCATGTTCCTGGCCCTTCATGACCAGATAGAGCCAGCACTATGAGGGCAGAGATTTTTGTTTTATTCACATATAAATTCCCCAGCACCTAAAAGAATACTTAGCATATAGTAGGATGAAATAAGTATCTATCCAAAGAGTAAATTTGGTGTCTCTATTCTAACAAATACCCCACCTCCTAAAATCAGGTAACACTAAAACCTTAGTGTTGGAAGACTTTTAGTCAAACCATTTGCTTGAGTCATCCAGTGGCAGAGAACACACTTTTCCCAAAAAGCTCAGTTCTAGAGACCTACTGTATTACCTTAATTCTAAGACAAACTTTCCTTCCACATTTTAAGAGCTCTCAAGTCAGAATAGGTCATATAATCATTGTATATATTTAGTAGAGTTTTCATCTCCCCCAAACAGTCACCTTATAATCAACACTGAATTGGATATAAGGAAATCCATTTGATAGACAAGTACTGTGGCACTGGACTAATCATAGCCACTCAAAAGCTCAAAGGAGTTATAGTTTGGATAATCCAGAAATCTGAGCATCGGAGAAACACACTCAATTAAAAGGCAGAGGAAGAAGCATCAATTCATTCAGTATCTGAAATGAGAATCCATAGAACGGAACAGAGAAAGGCACAGACATGGGCCCAGAATACCTCTGTTGAAATCCCAGCTCTAACGTTTCTCAGCTATATGACATGGGCAGCATCTTTCACCTGCCCAAACCTTAATTTTGTCATCTACAAAATGGAGGTAGGAAAAAGTACCTTTGTCATAGAGCAAGTATGAGAACTGAACGTATTAATGCAAGTAAGATTCTTAGAGTAGTGGCCAGCACACCCTGCAGACAATAAGTAATAGGCAATGGATTCTTCTGTGCTGTACTTCAATTCCTGGATTGGTACCCTCTGAGGCTCCTAGTAACTTGAAACTAGTGAAAACTGACAAGTTATTTTCTAGGAAGCCAAATCTCTTACAATGTTGCCTTCTGCTATGGTGTTTCTTTGCTTTCCTAGAGGAAAATACAAAAGAAACAATTAATTCACAGTGTGTGCCCTCCCCAAAAGAGCAGGCACAAAGAAATTAATGGGCAACAGCTCAGTGAACAAGTTTTGTCAAAGATGTGTGCTAAGAATTTCATTCTGCGGGTTCATAAAGGAAGCATGTTCCTGCGGCCAGTATTTTAGTTAACCAGAAAAAAAAAAAATTCAAAATCAATTAAGCAAAAGTAGTTGAAATTAAGAATTAATTTGGGTGTAAATTCAAGGATGACACCACTACTGTTCTTAAGCTGAATGGCATGTTTTATCCAATCATGATATCCATTAACTTGCTTAAAAATAATATTTCAAAAATTAGTAAGTTATAGGGGACATTTTTGTGGGGTATGAATCACAAAGACTAGCCATCATCTCCCTAACTAGTATCTGATTTACAAAGCAGAAAATTATAACATTTCTAACAGGATGACATTTTAAATACACAATTATGTATACTCTGTTCATAAAATGTTCTATCATTTTAGATAAATGAGTAATTAGACTGTTTTAAGGACATACAATGAAAAACATCTATAAAAGCAAACAATACAGCAAAAATAGCAAATTAAAAATAATTTTTAAAGCTACTGTAAAACTTTTTAAAGATTTCCCTACTGAACATTAGGAACTTTTACCACAATTACATTTATGGGAATTTTATTTCTTTCAGAATCAAATTCTCAAAATAGTTCCGCTACATTGAGTATTTTTCCATGATTCTTGCCGTCTTTAAACACACCTTCACAAGCTGCTGAACATAATGCTTTTCTGACTTAATCAGAACCTCTCTCATGACCCAGGAACGTTCAGTAAATAATTATTAAGCTCCAGAGGTGGCTTTTGCTTAAGTTGATTTGCTTGAATGCTTATTCACTTAGGGACACAGCTTTTAGTATTGTTTTCAAATCTTATCACCTAACACTGAAAGTACATGTTAAAGGAAATGGGGGAGTGGGAGGGGAGAGCTATGATCCATTTAGCATTTCTCCATTTTAGTATTTCTTTGAAAGTGCCAATTTCAAGCTTGTTCTACATTGCTATGCCAGACAGATGATTCTGATTTTGGATGTTTTGTTTTCCTCTCAAAGAGAAAAAAAAAAAAAAAAAAATCAATATGCAGAAATGCAAACGAGATGTTTATTAATGCAACTGTTACTACTTCGCAGTTGCGAGCGGGGGCGGGGGAGGGAGAAAGCAAAATATCCGAAGTGTTTGCAATGGGGCAATTTTGACCAATGTCACTAAGCACGCTCGTTTTCCCGAAGAAAACCCTTTTTTATTCATCACAAAGCTGGGCTGCAGTCTACCTAGTAATCATAAATCCAGCTCTGTTCTCACTCAGATTTTTCAAGCAGTCATTTTTGGCATGATTAATTTAAGACCAACATTCCATTTCCAAAGAGAAGGCAGAGCTAATGGGCTAGCATTTCAATCCCGCCTCCCCCCACAAATTAGCCGTTATCCTTGTCATAGCCACCTACTAGAGGTTACAGCTGAAGCCGATTAAAGCCACAGTCACAGAGTAACAGTTCCAGTATTTTTAACTCCGAATAGAACCTCCCCTTTCTCTGTCCTCCCCTCAAAAAACAAAAACAAAAAAACAAAAAACTAAACTCCTGTCAAGTGGTCCCAGGATTATTTCCAGAATAAAACTTCACTTACAGATATAAGCTTTCAAAGGAACAAGGCATGAACATCTGAACTCTAAGCGCCTCCATCTTTTTTCCTTTAAGGTGCTCTGCAAGCCCTTGGTGAAGAGTGAAAGTCAAAGTTAGTTCTGGCACTGGCTGTGTCACTAGGGGTGGCTCCTGATAAGGCCCTGGAAACTCCAATCCAAACACAGCTCGTGCTACAACGGTGCCTGGTGTCTGTCTGAAACAGCAGACCTGTTTAATCCAGTACCTACTGTACCTGCAGGACAAAAATGCTGCCTCACCCTGCAACGGGGGCTTCGCAAGGACACAGGCACCACCAGAAATCCAACCCGGCAGCCAGGTGACACCTTGGGATGCTTACTTAGCCCTCCCGAGCACAGGTACCAGTGGAGGCTTGCAGTGGCTGCGCGTTACAGAGAACGTGAAACCTGAGGTAATTTCACATACCGGTGAATTTCTAACACTTAAAAGAGCCACAGAATCCAGGAGGGTTGTGGGACAGCTTGTGCCCCTTCTCAACTGGGGGGACCTCTGGCAACAGCTCATCACACACCTCTAGCTGCCTTGCATCCATGCACAGGCATTTTTGGAACTGGAGCTTGATTACTGCACATGCTCTCCTGCTGACAAGCTAGAGATCTGGACAACATTCCTTACCCTCAGACCCCAAGAATATATGGAGGGCTACCCTTGCCCAGTCCTGTGGAAGTCAAACACAAGCTGCTTCAACTGTGGGCACTAACTTTTAAGACATCTTTAGGCCATACATCTGTGTATTCTTAGATTGTCATCTAATTAAATTCTGGATGTGCCGAAATAATAATACATGCTCTCAAAAGATGCTTTAAAATTGTGACATGACGTCAATATTATCAAATACTGATGCAGCTCCTACAGACTCAGCACACCAAAGATGTCCTGCACAGTTATGAAAATATGTCTGTTTCTCCTTACACACAACTCAGAGGTCAGAACAAAGACATCTGACATGGACTAGCTGTGTACCCTGGGCAAGTTACTTCACCTCTCTGTGCCTAAGAGTTTGTCTCCGAAGTACATAGTTGGAAAACAATGCAGTCTCTAAAAACCATAATCCAACTTGAATTTCATAATGTAATGAATTTATCTTCCTTTAATTTCCCTTTAATAATAGCAAATATCCAGCCAGGAGTCTCCGACAAGCTATTTCTGGCTTTTTTTATTCTTTGTTCATTTTTCATTTTTTCTTTTGTTGAATAAATATTTATGGAACACTTACTACGTCCCAGGCACTGTGCAAACTCTTGGAGTTTACAGTCTAGTGGGACACATATTAAATAATCACCCAAATACATAATGAAATGTGGTAAATGCTACAAGGAGCTGGGAAAGCTTAAAATGTAAGGGTCAGAAAAGGTTTCCCTTAGGAAGGGGCCTCTGGGCATAGAAGTGAGTGGGGGTAGCAGTCATGGGTTACGGGTGTGGAGGGGGGCACGGGAGAAGAGTCTTCTGAGCAGTGGTAATGACATGTGCAAGAATCCTGAAGTGGGGAGTTAGAAGGAAGATTCTTTGTGGCTGGAGGACAGAGAGTAAGGGAAATCATGGCGTCCGTGAGACTAAAGCAGCGGCTAGGACCAGACCATCAGGATCTGGGAGACCAGAGAAGAGTCACTGATTTTGTTCCAAGATGAACAGGAAACCATTGAGAGGTTGTAAGCAGGGAAGTGATGGGCTCACATCTGAGCTTTTAGAAAGGTCCCTCTGGCTGCTATATCAAGAACCACCTAGAGAAGGAGCAAGATTGGCTACTGCAATAGTCCTAGTAGGAGGTGATGATACTTTATGGGGGAGGGGGGAAGGGACAAGAGTGGAGAGAAGTGGATTAAAGTGGGTAGATTACTGGTAAAGCTAAAGACCAATAAATAGAAGGAATGGGGGTGGGGTGGGGAAGCCAGGTCCCTGATGCAAATGACTGCATTCATTAACAATAGTTATTGAGGAGTTTCTACACACTTGGCATTGTGCTGGGTACTAGGGTTAACAGATGACTAAGATGCTACACTATTTCCCTTACTAAACTACTCCATACCTCACTTCTCCTGCCTCTAGCACAGTTTGGCATAAAAATCAACAACACAGGTTCTGGACTTCCCTGGCAGCGCAGTGGTTAAGAATCTGCCTGCCAATGCAGGGGACATGGGTTCAAGCCCTGGTCCGGGAAGATCCCACATGTCTCAGAGCAACTAAGCCCGTGCACTACAACTACTGAGCCTGTGCTCTAGAACCTGTGAGCCACAACTACCGAAGCCTATGCGCCTAGAGCCCATACTCCACTACAAGAGAAGCCAATTGCAATGAGAAGCCTGTGCACCGGAACGGAGAGTAGCCCCCGCTCACCACAACTACAGAAAGCCTGCACGCAGCAACGAAGACCCAATGCAGCCATAAATAAATAAATAAATTAATTAATTAAAAAAAAAAAGAAGAACACAGGTTCTGGTGTCAACTTAACCAGGTTCAAATCCCAGCACTTACTCATTCTGTGACCTTGTGCAAATTTACTAAACTTTCCATGCCCCAGTTTCTTCACTTGAGAAAGGGGAAATGATCAATGGCTATCCTGTAGGCTATTGTTAAAACTGAAGTAAACAATATATGTAACGTGTATGGCACAGTCTGACACATAGTAAGCTCTCAATTAAAAAAATAGCTCTTAGGGCCTCCCTGGTGGCGCAGTGGTTGAGAGTCCGCCTGCCGATGCAGGGGATATGGGTTCGTGCCCCGGTCCGGGAGGATCCCATATGCCGCGGAGTGGCTGGGCCCGTGAGCCATGGCCGCTGAGCCTGCGCGTCTGGAGCCTGTGCTCCACAGCAGGAGAGGCCACAACGGTGAGAGGCCCGCATACTGCAAAAAAAAAAAAAAAAAAAAAAAAAAAAATAGCTCTTACAATTATGATTGTAGTTGGAACTGTCTATTTTGGATGCACACTGACCAATCTACAGAACCAATGGAAATGCAACAGAGTAAAACAAAAACATAAAGAAACTGAAAGATCAAAGAAAACAGAGACGGTAGGAAATTACCATATCAGGACCTTAAAGGGATGATTTTTTAAAAAGACCAAGCTGGACTCTCTCCCACCTTGGACACTATTTGAAGCTGCATTAAGTTACAATGCACCGGGGGAAGTTTTACAACTGAAACCCTGATTTATTACACGCTTACACACAGGGAAAACCTGTGCTCTCCGTGGGCTCTCAAACGTTGATCACAAAACCAATGGAATCAATTCCAGCCGTTCCAGCAGGGACAGAATGTGGTAGCAAATGCTCCCCTGGCGTGTCCCGCCAATGACATCGCCTGATATTTTGTCCTGGACAATCTACCACCCCAAGGAGGCTAACCATTGACCATTTACATAAGTGTCCAAGTAAAATTACCTTTAAGGGGCACGTGTTCAACTTATTCATGGTACTTCAGAAATACCTATGTTATGCTAATGTTCTTGGGGGATCTCCCTGAACACAGCAATGAAATACCCACTGGCAAATGGAATAAAGCTTGACCTACACATCTGACACCATCTACAAAATTCATAAAACATTACATAGATTTCCACGATACTGCCCCTCAAGTAGTCATGCAATTATTCAACAAATGTCTTCTGAGGGGTAGGAACCATGTCTGTTTGGTTTACTATTGTATCCCTAGAACCTAGTAAAATAAATAGTCCGTGGTTCAGGAATAAAGACGCAGACGTAGAGAATGGACTTGAGGACACAGGGAGGGGGAAGGGTAAGCTGGGATGAAGTGAGAGAGTGGCACTGACATATATACACTACCAAATGTAAAATAGCTAGCTAGTGGGAAGCAACTGCATGGCACAGGGAGATCAGCTCAGTGCTTTGTGACCACCTAGAGGGGTGGGATAGGGAGGTTGGGAGGGGGACGCAAGAGGGAAGAGATATGGGAACATATGTATATGTATAGCTGATTCACTTTGTTATAAAGCAGAAACTAACACACCACTGTAAAACAATTATACTCCAATAAAGATGTTAAAAAAAAATAGTCCATGGTTGATGTTCATATGTTTAAAATGGATTAATCTATAATGTATAAGCAACTCTCTTGTTCACATTTGTACTATTCAGATATGTATCCTAAGTGCATATACGTATACAAATGCACATGTATAAACACACACATATATACATAAATGCATATATACACCGAAACCCTAAATTTAAACACAAACTAAGAATTGGTAGCAGAGGAGAAAGAAAGATACTATTCTTTAATACAAAACGCTGAATGCAGAATAAAAATATTACCTGTACTCCAATACAATTAAAATCTTAATTACTACTCCTTGCCCCAAATTCCAGCAAATCAACTAGAGTCATCAGAATTCTTACTGACTTTTTTCAAAGACAACCTTAACTAAAATGGAACTTAAAACTATCAAACATCCAAGTGACAGCCAACTTTTTCTCTTTTTTTTTTTTGGCTAAATTTGGGCCACAATCTTTTTTGAAGGAAAAATTCAATCACTATGTTGAACATGTTAGGGAAGAGATAAGAGGTTTTACTTGTTATCCTGTCCAAAACTCAGCTGAAGAAAAGTAGAACCACTGTTTTATCACAGTCAGAATTCTTCTTGATTTATTTGGGTATCAAATGTTTTATTGCCCCCAAAGCACATCATTTTCTTATATCTTTCCTTCTGATAGTTATTGCTCTTTTCAATAAACTACTTCTACTCACCACCCTCACAATAGTTAACATTTGAGGACTTAATACATGCCAAGGACTATACTGACCCATGAACTACCCCCTACATACAATTTAGGAAGCACCTACCCATCACGTTTTATTGTGATCCCAGCCAATGGTTCCCAAACCTGTATTCCTATCAGAAGCACCTGGGGACATTTCTCCCCACTCCATCTCCTTAAAATCAACTCAGGAGCATTTAAAAATGCAAATGTCAAGAATCTTTCCCCAAACAAATGATTGAGACTCTCCAAAGGCATGGTTTTGAACTCCATATTTTAAAAAAAAATCTCATAAAGGACAATGTGAAGTAAGGCCTGGGAACCACTATTATATAACATATTATAATATACATAATTATATATAATATATTCTATGTAAATTATCTCTCCAAGAGTGACAGAAAAACACACAAGAATGTAAGTTCCCTTTATTTGTTGAATAAAGAACTCTTTACTTGAATAGTTCGATATGTTAAAGTGTTCACTTGGAGTTTCAATGGATATGCTTTGAATGTTGAGTGAAAGCCTTGATTCACGAGTATCATGAAAGTGATTACAAAACTCACAAACTACTCTCCAGAGTAACAAACACATCCCCTCTTTTTCCCACATGCCATCGTGTTCACGCTCTGGAAAAAGATGCCACCGAAAGGCCCTTCTACTCAAACATTTACTGATGCACCCAGCACTTGAGAGACACCTCTCAAGTGCTGTGGGGAAGAGAAACAGGAAGACGCAAGAGGCTCTGCTTCTCTGGGGCTCACCCCAGAGAAACCCCAAACTCACATACACAGGCCCATGGTAAGAGTGAGGAGGAAGGACAGAATGGCTGCTCCAGGGGCTCCTTCCCAGGGGGGCTCCTTCTCACCTTTCCGATGAGGTCTCACAGGTTTTCTGTTTCTTCCCTAGGGAGGGCTTCCCCTGCCCCCATCCTACCTAAAGCAGGAACACCCACTTCTGCTATTTACTCTCCCATTAAATGTTTTTTCTTTCTTTTATAGCACTTACTCCAACTTCTAATCATTTTATTTGTTTGTCTTTCATCCTTGAGGGCAGGGTTCTTTCTTTGTATTTATTTCATTCTCAGTGCCTGGGATAAAGTAAGTGCTCAATAAACTTTTGCTAGATAGATGGATGGGTGGGTGGATGGATGGATGGGTAAATGGATGGATGAGTGACAAAATGAAAAAGATCAGGTAATGAAGGAGCTATGAAATATAATTTGATGATGGCATTTAATTAATTAGGAAGTCAATAGGTATAAGTGGGACTCACAATTGTATACTTTTCCTTTGGAAGCTTTTTTTTTTTTTTTTTTTTTTTTTTTTTTTTTTTTTTTTGCGGTATGCGGGCCTCTCGCTGTTGTGGCCTCTCCCGTTGCGGAGCACAGGCTCCGGACGCGCAGGCTCAGCGGCCATGGCTCACAGGCCCAGCCGCTCCGCGGCATGTGGGATCCTCCCAGACCGGGGCACGAACCCGTGTCCCCTGCATCGGCAGGCAGACTCTCAACCACTGCGCCACCAGGGAAGCCCCCTTTGGAAGCTTTTAGTTGCTGAACACAGCTCACTTTTATGGATAAAGTATTAGGATACAAAGTTACAAGCAACTGGCAGCCCAGCAGTTCTAATCTGAACCCCTCACAGCATGACTGAGGGAAATTTTTAATGACTACTTACCTGCAGAAATAAGGGTTCAGTACCACTCAATAACGTTTACCTCTTTCATCTTGTTTCTACTTTTTTTTTTTTTTCTACTACCAGGAACAGATCTCCCTGTAACAATGATGGTACAGCATCTTCTGAAAGACAGATCATTGTACCTGGCTCACAAAGAAGCCCTTTAAGGTTGAAAAGGAAAATGCAGACAAGACCAAGATGACCCCAGGTAAACTTAATCTAGGCTCATGTCAACATTATGAAAGAAATGTTAGATGCTTATACAAATATCCAGAAGAAAAAAATAATGTTTTTTTTAAAAACTGTTTAGAAAACTCTGTCCTGAGAATACAGATATAATCTACAAAGAGACATCTCAAATGCTGTCAAAGTAAAATTTTAAGCAATTAATGAAGGGAGAAATAGAAGGGAGAAATAGCTTGGTCTTTCATAAATAATCAGTACGAGGGCTTCCCTGGTGGCGCAGTGGTTGAGAGTCCGCCTGCCGATGCAGGGGACACGGGTTCATGCCCCGGTCCGGGAGGATCCCACATGCCGCGGAGCGGCTGGGCCCGTGAGCCATGGCCGCTGAGCCTGCGCATCCGGAGCCTGTGCTCTGCAACGGGAGAGGCCACAACAGTGAGAGGCCCGCGTACCACCCCCCAAAAAAAATCAATACGAGAGATTAGTTCCTTCCCTTGAGCTCTCTGATATTATCTGTTAGAGTTCACTTCAAAAGAAATACTTGCTCTGCATTAAAAGCAATTCAGGAGCTGTCTCTTTGTTCTCTATAAATGGCAGCGGGGTATTTGCAATAAGCAGACCACAATCTACAAAATAAGCCAAGTTTGTGAGACAACACAAACTTGAGGAGGGAAACACTGATTTGAGATTATGCCACTTTGATGGCATTCCTCAAATGAGAAATTTAGTAAAAATGCAATTAATTTCCTGATCTAGGTAAATAAATAGGAAAAGATAAGGCTGTTGCCACGGTGGGGGGGCACAAAGTTACTCGCACTACGACTTTATAAGAAGTGAAATCTTCGCCTTCAGGACTTTTAACTTATTTAAAAAGAAAAATGTGGACTTGTCTTTTCCTGTAGTAACTCTTTTTTTAAAGTAATTAAAGCCTGAAGAGCAAATAAGCACATAGGGTGCGTCTGCCATCCTCCTAACAGTGTTGAGGACATAAGCAGGAGAGTGCAACCCCATCGTCATCAACAAAGACATCAGTTTCGTTCTTCTTCCGAGCAAGAGTCAAGATATTAAAGTATTTTAAAGCAACACAATATTCAGCTATCAGAAGTGGCCTCCACAGACCACCTTAGCTGAGGTCCTGGCTACAAGGCAGGTGAATCCATCCTTCCCCAGCTTCCCTCTCTGAGACACCAAGGCATCAGCAGCTCAAAGAACCACCTAATCCTTTATGGTCCAAGGGGGAACTGGAAAAGGGATGAAAATAAAGAAGAAGGGTACTCTGTCAGTTAGACTTTCTATTCCATTCATGTAAATCCCATATTTGTATCCCAAAAACTGAGCTGAAGGTAGAGACAGACTGTTTCTCATGGAAAATCACAATGCTATGGTGGAAGGTGGTACGAAAGTGTGTCAGGTGTGAAAGCTCTCATTTGTACAACATGTGGTAAGAATCCAGGGCAGTGACTTTGGCCTGTGAGCACAAAACCTCTGAGAGGTCCACTATTTCATAAATAAGTAAACAACTGATAAGTCTCTCTTTCAGACGTAAACTTAGCATCATTTTTCAACTGGAGACAGCATAGTGTGGTGGTGTACTGTAGACACACACATACCCCATGCACTGTGTTCAACTCGTAGCTTTACCTTGAGCAACTCATTTCATTTCTGAGTCTCAAGATCTGCATCTGTAAAATGGAGATATTTATGTTACCTATTTAACAGGTTATGTGATTAAATGAGGTTAGGTATGAAAAGTACCTAGCACAGTACCTGCAAAAAAACAGCACTCAATCAATGTTATGCAAGGAAAAAGGACACTTTCAGAACCCTGTAGGGCATGAAAAGTCAGCCCTTAGAGTCTCAAAGAACTTCAAGTTGTAGGACAAATAAAAGTTATTATTAGGAGACAAAAAAAGAAAATGCTTTTGAAACATGGTATTTGAAGAGGTTATGCAGTATGAAAATAAATGTAAGCTCAGGAAGGGTCTAGAGATACTTGTGAATAACATATTCATTCATAGTGAAGAACTAAAAACTAAGATGCTGATGGCGATCTGAAACTTCTCCTGGGAGTGGACAACTACCAATGCTTTTTCAATGATTGTCTTAGCTACAGACAAAATTGCTAGCCCAGGGAAACTTCAGCTCTGACTCGATGTGTCAGTTATGTTTTTAATTTGTACTTTTACTATATAAACATACTCAGAAGTCAAGCAGGACATAATGTATTTAAATAAGCAAAAGTATAACAAATCAAACCTCTCTGTGTTCAGAAGATCACCATAGGTTAAATTTATGCCAATAATCAAGTTTCCCAAACTTCTAAAGCATCTCAATACTCACTCTTATATTAATGACATCCTGTTTCAGTTATGCTGAGCAAATAGGATTTGAAATGAGAAAAATAATATTTGCACAGAAATCCTTCCGGTCTGTTGATTAAATCTAATCAATCATCATAAATTGGATACACATTAGCATTCTGAATCTAATTTACATGCTAGGGAGTCCTATAATCAAAGCGTATATATATGTTGATATTAAAATGTTAAAATAACCAATATTTTAAATTAATAGCCTCTGTAATTTCAAGTAATACTGCTATGCAGTGACATAAAAATGAAATCTTTGCTTGAAAAAATTAAGCTATATGTCCTTAAAAAAAAAAATAGTGCCTAACAAAACTACCTAATTCTTGCTTTGACATTTACCAAGTATTTATTACCTGCCAGCTATTACAGATGAGGCTGGTGATGGAGCTGCAGAGAATCACTACCACACCCATTCAAGCTTATTAAGCTCCTCATATCAAACAACTCTGGCTCATTTTTAAAAGATATGGACAAAATCATGAGTAAAAGATAGAAAAATATTTATTAAAACTCATTCATTCAACAAATATTTATTGAGCACCTACTACTTCCCAGGTACTACTCAACATGCTTGAAGTACATCAATGATATATCATAGCCCTTAGACTCTGAAGACAGAAATGTTTTGGAGCAACTCAGAATGCTCAAATCATTTACTAATTTAAACAGACAATTTGGAAGTTGCGTGCATTTGCCATCTTTAAGCGCCATCCACAATGATATTCCCATTAATACGGACATCTGCTTTCTAATACTGGATTAAGGATCAATGTGTTTTCATTTCCTAGTGTGCCAGGCAGGGAATTTGAAAATCTGAAAATCTGGAAAAATAAGATTGTGTCTCTGCCTCTTTAAAAAAAAAAAGAGGGGGGAAGAGAAAAGACAGGGAATTCATCATATCATCACACTGATAACTGTACCTTTATTTTATCTCTCTTTATTTAAATAAAGAAACAGGGACAAGGAGTGAGGTAACTTGCCTAGAGTCAAGATGTTGATGAGCTGCAGATCTGGGGTTTCAAACTCCAGGGCCCACACGCCTCTCGCTAGGGTTCTCTGTGCCAAGTTTTTGTGAGCCACTCAACAATCACAGAAGCAAACTAATTCTAAAATTAGAACCTTGCAATGGAGCCGCCTCTTTAGTGGTCTGTTCCCCACACCCCACACTAGAGTCTGAATTCCATGAAGGCATAAACCATGCCTGTTTAGTTCACCTCTTCATTCTTTAACCAGGCACAATTCCAGACCCAGAGAAAGAACCCAGTAACTATTTGTCAATGGGTTAAATGATTAATGAATTGACCATGGTGCTTTTTCTGGTCACTTCTGACTGTAATCTACCTTTACAAAAAAACAAAAACAGGAATGAAGCAGGCTTCCCTGAATATTTATACCAAGCATGAGTTAAATTAATGGCATTCACTAGAAATGTAAAGAAATGCACAACGTTTGTTCCCAAATAACTTAATCTAGTTGAAAAAAAAGAGAGAAAATGTGAAATATCAGCACAATTTCTACTTTTTAATGGGAGAAGTAAGGAAGTACTCAGAAAAGAATTACTCAAAAAGGCTTTCGATGGGAAACAAGGCCTTTGGAGATTGGGGTAGCATGACAAACTTCCTTTGGCAAAGATGGTAAATCGTGAGCAAAGTTTCTCAAAGTGTGGAATACAGGATGGTCTCAAATGGAGACACACAGACTCCACATTCAATGACCATGGAATTACACAGTGAGAAAGGTCCTTTCCAATTTCTTTCACCCCGGGAAAAGTGTCTTTTTGATGCTAATGTGTCTTCAATCTCCAAACACTTGCCTTTTGTAACAAAAACAGCTCAGATCTCATACTCAGGCCCTTCTAGACCACACAGCTGGTCAGGATCTAACAGTTTTCTTCCAATTTCATTATATTTATTTTACACGTACATCCATCTGTCGTTGCCATTTATTATAGCATTTCCTTTAAATATATATTTTTAATTTATTTAAGCCTCCATATGGAATATGGGGGCAAAGGTCATGAAGTTAGTATGAGCACGGCTCAAATCTGGGAACCCTGATCGAGAGAAATGAAGAATGTGTCAGAATCCTTCAGGGGAAACAAGATTAAACACAGCCCAGAAATAGTGGCTAGTCTATTGCAGTGAGAAGCGAACAGCTACAAAGAATTCCAGTCTGATAAAGAAAATCATCCAGGGCTCTGAAATCATAGTACGTGGGCCTAGCCCTAATCACTTCCTAACTGTGGAAAGTGAACATGACTGACAGATATGATTCCATACAGGAAAACTAGGGGCCAGGCCCGTAGGACCGAGAATATCACAATGGAAGTGACGCCACGATTGTTGATAGTGCCTGTAAACAAGACCTCCGTCCAGAAAAAAAAAAAAAAGGCAAGGCTGTTAGAACAAAATGTTAGGCATGCTGTATTTCAATATATAATGACCTCTCCTCTCACACTGTGAAGGTCACTTCTGCCTGTGTTGTCTCCTGGGGCACAAATATAGCTTATAGTCCAGTTTTGTTTTGGTTTGCCTTTTTTCTAATTTCATAATAAAGTACCAGAGGAGATTCCCAGTAGAGTTGTTGGGGTTTTTTTTTCCCAGCTGTATAATATTTTTATACACTAGATGGAGCCAACTTTATAATGCTTTGGGATTCACATACAGGTTTGTGCTGGACATGAAAAAAACCCATACAAAAAGTTATGGGAGAGCCATGTACCACCTAAATATATTTTAATTTAAAATTTGAAGATCAAAGTTTTAATTTTAAACATCAAAAGGTCCCATCATTTTACCACTCTGCATATGTTCCATAACTCCTAAGCCCAAATTAATATCAAACTATCAATAATGCTGTAAAAACGTTTGAAATATGATCATCTTATAGTTCACTGGCACTTTTAACTTTGGTTTAACATGTGTTTATTATGGTTTTTTAAACTGACAATTTCAAAAAATATTTCTTTTCCTTTGCTTTGGGAGAAATGGAAGCAATTTATAAATGCAATAAGCATGATTCTCTCATCAGACCCATAAAGTAAAGACTACCTCTAGGGTAGGTGGGCTCAGAGCAGAGAGAGTGGCAGATATAGAGAGAATATAGAAAACAGTCACCAGCATGGAGTGAAACTGCCAAGGCACTTGCAAGAGGAAATGGCTGATCTCCAGGACCAGGGAAGGCCCACTGCCCAAAGACAAGAATATACCTCTAACCTGGAGCCAGGATGGGGCAGCAGGGAAGTAAGAGGAAGGTTACACTGATGATTCTCTCCTGTCAGTCATGGTAACTCAATGCCTTTTCATTGAATCCTAATCCTTTAAAATCGTGGTTCTCAAACGGCACAGTTTTGTCCTCAAGGGACATGTAACAATGTCTGGAGCCACTTTTGGTTGTTACAGATAGGGAGACAGGTGCTACTGGCATCTAGAGGCAGAGACCAGGGTGCTGTTAAACACCTTACAAGGGCTAGCACGCCCCTCACAATAAAGACTATCCAGCCCCAAATGTTTAATAGTGCTGTGCGTGAGAAACTCTATTTTAAAGTAAGCAGCTCTCCCATACAGGGGACAGAGTAGTTCTAACTCACTGTAAGTGTTAAATAAATAAGCAAAAACTTCAGTGTGTCTATCAGACAGCTTTTAAAGCCGGTGGGACACAGTACACTGACATACTTGAGTTACATATGCCACAGTATTTTGTCAACATGTAAAAATTATGTTGAGTGATTAAAGCCACAGCACAGAGGGTAAGGATTAAGGAGGAATAGATCAATAAATTGAAGATTATGGACACAATGGATTAAGTACACAACAGTGAAAATGAATAAACTACAGCTATATGCCTCTACCTTTTTCAAATCAAAAACAATGTTGAAAAAGGCAAGTCACATAGAATACTGCCATATGGCTCCATTGTTTATAGTTCAAAGTCTAGTTTAGACATGCAGTCATAGATAGCAACACTGAACCATAATGAAAAGCAAGGGAGTGATTAGCGTAAAATTCAGGGTGGTGGTGAACTCAGTTGGGGGTAGGATAGAGAGGAGGATGCAATCAAAGGTGAGGCTTCTAGAGTATTTTATATCTCAGGATGAATAGAGGGGACATGGTTACTCATCTTATTGTTCTTTACTTAACTGATAGGTTTCAGGTGCTCTTCTATGTGTATATTTCACATTTTTTATGAAGGATTAAAAAGGAGTGTAAGGAAAGTGAAGATATAGAGATAACAAGTATAGTCCACTCATTAAGGCTAATTTTGACCTATCTGGCTAAGGTACCATCAGGTCAGAGGTATCTCTCACTCTCCTTTGCCCTTAACCCTCCACTGTCTGGTCACTTATCATATGTTACCTGTCAACACCACACTGCATCTCCTCTGCCCTCACAGTTATTCTGCCATGATCCAGCTCTGGCCTGGACGGCTAAGTTGCACTCCCCACTCCCTGCAGTACATCCTACACCTACTACTAGATCACTCTTCCTAAAGCATGGCTTTGCTGCTTCCATGCTACTACTTTATTTATTTTTTTCTGTTTTTATTGGAGTATAGTTGATTTACAATGCTGTGTTAGTTTCTGCTGTACAGCAACATGAATCAGTTATACATATACATATATCCACTTTTTTAGATTCTTTTCCCCTATAGGTCATTGCAGAGTATTAAGAGTTCCCTGTGCTATACAGCAGGTCCGTATTAGTTATCTATTTTATATATAGTAGTGTGTATATGTCAATCCCAAATCTCCCAATTTATCCCTTCCCCCACTTTTCCCCCTGGTAACCATAAGTTTGTTTTCTACATCTGTGACTCTATTTCTGTTTTGTAAATAAGTTCATTTGTACCTTTTTTTAGATTCCACATATAAGTGATACCATATGATATTTGTCTTTGTCTGACTTACTTCACTTAGTATGATGATCTCTAGGTTCATCCATGTTGCTGCAAATGGCAATATTTCATTTTCCATGCTACTATTTTAATAAAATTAATGGTTTATCAACATAGAATGAATGAATTTCAAATGTCTTATTTAGACTGGCAATCAAGGCCAACTTATCTTTCTAGTCTTAACGATTGTAACTAGTGCAAACATTACAAACAACATACAGTAGTCCCCCACCTCTTATCCACGGGATACTTTCCAAGACCCCTAATGGATGAGTAGTACTGAACTCTATATATATTATGCTTTTTCCTATGCATACATATCTAGGATAAAGTTCAATTTATAAATTATGCACAGTAAGAGAATATCTGAATCACCCGCATCACTATTCTTGCACTCTGGGGCCATCAGTAAGTAAAATAAGGGCTACTTGAACACGACAGTCAATCTGATAACCTAGATGGCTACTAAGTTACTAACAGACTGGATATGCTGGACAAAGGGATGATTCACGTCTGGGGCAGGACAGCACAGGACAGCATGAGATTTCATCACACTACACAGAATGGTGTGCAACTGAAAACTTCTGAATTGTTTATTTCTGGAATTTTCCAGTTAATATTTTTGGATGGTGGTGGACTATGGATAACTAAATCTGTGGATAACAGGGAACTACTGCACTCATTCTCTAACCCCAGCTGTATGCTCTTGATTAATTGTTCCTCTTGCCTGGAATACCCGTCATGCACTCACCATCCCTTTCTACCAAGATTCTACACATTCTTCAGTAAAATGAAACAGAGATGCATTACTAAATGTTGGCGAGGAGGAATGGTGCCACTGGAACACTCAGATGCTGCTGCTGTGGGTGTAAATTGGTACAAAGACTTTGGAAACGGTTTGTAGTATTCACCAAAGCTGGACATATGCATACTTTATAACCCAATAATTCCACTCCTTGGCACACAGCAAACAGAAATGTATATGCATGTTCACCAAAAAGCATATAGCAATAATGTTCATAACAGCACCACTCATAACAGTGCAAAACTGTAGGCAAATCAAATGCCCATCAACAGCAGAAGAGATAGTGATATAGTCATATAACAGAATATTCCATGGGAATAAACTATTGCCACATATGACAACAGGGATGAATCTCACATACATAATGTTGGGCAAAGGAATCCAGACATGGCAGTACAGGCTGTATTGTTCCATTTGTATAAAGTTAAATAACACCCAGACAGCATTAATCTATGTTAGAAGTCAGGATGGTGATTATACCTGGGGAAGGGTTGACTAGCAGAAGGTGCAAGGATGCTAGTAATGGTCTGTCTCATAGACTGGATTACTCCATGAAAATTCATCAGGCAGTACACATAAGATGTGTATACTTTTCTGTAGGAATGTTATACTTTCATTAAAAGTTTACTAAAAAACATTTTAAGAATCGACCCATTCTTCAAGATTATATTAATACCTTGACAAACCTTCCTCACTTTAACAAAAATCATCCATGATCCCAGCTAGATGCCTTTTTCTCCTCTGTCTAAATTTCCATAATACAAATGTAATGTTCCCTTTTATTTTTTTGTGCATGTTTACCAAAGTTGACTGTTATGCCACTGAGCATATAGACAAGTACTTTCTTTTCTGATTTCCTATAAAGTACTGACTTCTAGTAGCTAATCAAAAGATACTTATGAGATTTTAATGACATGCATTGCCCCTTTCAAAGCAAGTCCACATTTCTCTCTCAGTGTGTTGGGTACACGCTGTCATTCTTTTTTTAAAAAATTGTTCTTAATTTATATAACATTAAAATTCACCTTTTTGCTGTACAGTTCTAGAGGTTTTGAAATGCATAAATTCATGTAACCACCACCACAATCAAGATACAGAACACTTCCATCGTTTCAAACACTCCTTAGGCTGCCCCTGGGGAGTCAAAACATCACCCAACCCCATCCCCCAGAAACTACCTATTTTTCTATTCCTATAGTTTTGTCTTTTCCAGAATGTCATATAAATGGGATCATTTAATACAGAGACTTTTGAGTCTGGCTCCTTTCCCTTAGTAAGTATATTTGAGATCAATCCATGTTGCAGCAGGTACCGGTACCTATTTGCAAATTAATATTCCATTGTATATACGAACCATGGCTTATTTGTCCTTTCACCAGTGGAAGGACATCTGGGGTGTCTCCAGTTCTTGATGACAGTGATTAAAGCTGCTATACTTTTTAAAGACTTTTTTTTAATAGTATTTGCAAACGACTTACTAAAGGTCATACATTTACCAGTGATGAAAAGAAACGGTATACACTCGTAAAAAACTCTGGGAAAATAGGAGTCAACAGTTTTTCCCCTTATGTCAATGAACCCAGCTCACAATATATTTTCTGTAAAGAGATTTCAAACTCCCTTTTCTATATTTAGTGCACAGTAATGAGCCAGAGTTCATAACTATCCAACTAAAGCACTTTTCTAGAGGCTGCTTCTTGCCAATGTGACCCTATGGCCGCACTACTATAAATAACATGTATGCCTTGATCTGTGTACAGCTATTCATCAGTGCTACGTAAATAAGTGATTATGCCCTGCCGGCCTCTGCCTTTCATCTGACCTACTGGACTTACCTGCGATGCACAGAGGGGACAGTAAGTGACAGGCCTGGCACTCAGGGGCTCCAAGACATGCAAGGAAAAGGGCTACTTCAACGATTATGCAGAAGGGTGGCTGCAGCTGCACTTTTTTTCTGTTGATTTAAACACAAAAAGCATATGTCCAAATCCTCGGGGGCAGAGTGGCCATATCACAAAATTTCCATTAGCTGGCATTTCAGGGTATCCATCTATGAAGCCTGAGCCGCTACACGGCCAGGGTTGAGGCCACAGGGAAAGGAAATGTCCAAGAACAACTTTTCAGGGACGTCTCCGAGCTGCACCTGCCACCATGGCTAGAGAAAACACGATGGTTTTAAGCTTTGAAAACTCAAAGTGGCATGATAAATCTTTTTGTAAAATCTCCATGATAGTAACTAGAAAAATCATGAGACTCTCCTCCTCCAGCCTCTTTCAAAAGTTCTTACTACTAATAGTAGCAGCTAATTATGGGAGGTATGCTACGCACTCCTGTGCTAAGCATTTTACATACCATACCTTGATTTATTCCTCAATAACAACCCACTAACTTAAACACTATTATGATGTCCCTTTTACCAATGAGAAGAGTGAGGCTCTGAGAGACTGCATCACTTGCTGAAGAGTTTGCAGAGAAGGAATTCAATCCAAGGCACAGTCTGGTTCTAGAGCCTGTGTTCTTAACCCACAGGCTATACCCATGGCTCTACTTACAGAGATATTTATGTATTCATTATTTACTCAAAAAATATATTATTATAGCCATCTAAGGAAATAAATTGGAATGAGATATGCTCCCCCCCTCTAGGTGCTCATTACTTGGAGGAGGGCAGAGACTCCTATAAATAAGAATACCTGAACCTTTTTGGTCAAATACTTTTCTGAGACTCATATGAAAACTATGGACTGCCTCCAGAAAAAATTCACACAGGCACAGACACACAAAGCTGAATGCTTGCAGCCACAGCCTAGGAATCCCTGGAATACCTGACTAGCTGACTATTAGCTGCAAAGGGTTTCGATTAAGAGAGGAGCAAAGTATTGTGAGAATTCAAAGGAGAAAGCTCAGGGTATGGAAGTCCTGAAGACAGAGAATGCATTAGGCAAAGAAGGACGGAAGGGGGGCCTTCGATGAAGAGGTGCATGTTTCAGAAAGCTGGTGGGAGGACAAAGGTCTAAAGAGGAAAGAGGAGGGAAGCAGGGAATTAGGTAGCAGATCACTAAAATATTCCAGACAAGAGTTTCCTATTTCTAGGAAGGATGTGGTGAGAATGAGGTAGGAGTCCAGGCTCTGGGGTC
The DNA here is from genome assembly GCF_949752795.1 of Hyperoodon ampullatus. NCBI lineage: Eukaryota > Metazoa > Chordata > Mammalia > Artiodactyla > Ziphiidae > Hyperoodon > Hyperoodon ampullatus. The sequence continues at coordinate 21,148,763 of NC_136923.1, forward strand.
AGAAAGAACTGGGTTCACATCTTGTACTACATATATGTGCAATGGAATACTACTTATCCATAAAAAGATATGAAATCTTGCCATTTTCAACCACATGGGTGGATATTATGGATATTATACTAAGTCAAATAAGTCAAACAGAGAAAGACAAATACCATATGATTTCACTCATATGTGAAATTTTTTTAACATGAACAAACCAAATCAAACAAAAACAAACATATAGATACAGAGACCAGAGCAGTGTTTACCAGAGGGGAAGGAGGTGGTGGAAGGCAAAATAGGTAAAGGGGGTCAACAGTATGGTGACAGATAGAAACTAAACTTTTGGTGGTGAGCACACTGCGGTGTATACAGAAACCGAAATATAATATTGTACATATGAAACTTACATGTTATAAACCAATAAAAAAACATATAAACACAGGCAGACCTCAGAGATATGTGGGTTTGGTTCCAGACCATCACATGAATTTTTTGGTTTCCCACTGCATATCAAAGTTATGTTTACACTATACTGTAGTCTATTAAGTGTGCAACAGTACTATGTCTAAAAAAAAATACATCTTAATTTAAAAGTTTTTTATTGCTAAAAAATGCTAGCCATCATCTGAATCTTCAGTAAGTTGTAATCTTTTTGCAATAGTAACATCAAAGATCACTGATCACAGACCACCATAACAAATACAAAAATAATGAAAAAGTTCAAATATTACAAGAAATACCAAATGTGACATATAGACACAAAGTGAGCAAATGCTATTGGAAAAATGGTGCTGATAGACTTGCTCGATGCAGGTTTGCCACAAACCTTCAATTTGTAAAAAAGGCAGTATCTGCAAAATGCAATAAATCGAAGCACAATCAAACAAGATGTGCCTATCAATTCCCCTGCAATGAGAAAGAACGAAAGAGGGAGGGAAGGAAGGAGGGAAGGAGGAAGAGCGACACAGGAAGGAAGGAAGGAAGCAAGGGAGGAAGGAAGGAAGGAAGGAAGGAAAGAACTGAGTTCAAATCCAAGTTCTTCCCCCCCTCATTAGCTATACAGCCAGGGGAAAATTAAACCCCTCTAAGCCTGTTTCCTTGTCTGTAAAATGGGGACAAGAAGAGCCCCAACCTCACAGGCTGTTGTAAGACAATCCATGGAATAATGCATGATACCCACTTGACACACTGAATATGTGTGAGCATTGAATACAGTGTAGCCATTATTGTTAACAACTTCATCATTATCGCCATCATTTTCACCCTGGCCTGATGCTAACATGGCTTCCCCAAAAGAACTCCTCCAAAACTGCACCAGAAAAGAACTCGCTGAATCATGTTTGGGCCAACCTGCTGCATTCTTAGACCCATGAGGCACGAGGCACCGTAGAAGGATCCTTGTCCAAATAAAGCCCCAGTGCAAAAAGCCACCATTAAAATACTCTCCTTGTAAACTCCTTGTACACTCACATGCAATTATTTATTCTCGTTAATCACATAAATACATTAGAAGCACACTCTAGAGTAGGGGGAAAACAAATTATGACAATCGTTGGGATATTGGGGGAGGGTATTTTTTAATATCATCAGTGTCTGCTCTTCTCTTATGTGAGAATGGAGATTATCAAGAGCTAGACAGACATTACATGTTATTGTCAATACTATCATGTCCATAACAAGAGTCTAAAGACATAAATTCTTGCAAAGCCTTTCTGCACCCAGTTCACCTATGTCACCATTCACGGCATTACTATGTAGAAAAGGAAAATGGTACAAAATATTATACCCAATTCTTCTTAATCACTGTGTTTTCAGTAATATTTTATTTTAGATTCTTCACGCAGTCTAGGAGCTAACATAAAAGTAACACACTGGAACCCATCCATGAATGCTCGAGGAAATGTGCACAGAGTATTTTGTTTTGATTCCTCAGCCATGGTAATAGACAGAATATTCATGAAACCCTTGTACTTAAAAATGTTCCATGGCCAGCCAATATTTGCCAGAATGATACTGCCATATAGTCAGCAATGGAAAAATAAAGTCATGAGAAAACACAATCATTGTCATCTTTCCCAGAAAGATGGCCAGGATATCTGCCTCCCTGTGCCGTAGAGGCTGACACCAGCTATGAAAATCACAACGTTCCCCTCACTTGAAAGCACATACGCACAGGAAAGGAAAACAAAGGTGTTCCAATGATCTTCCCCCAGAACACAGCAGACTGTTAGAAATTCACCAGGCTTCCTTTCACCTTTAAATTTGTTCTCCTGCAAAAGCACAGTTAGTAAATGAGTTCATGCCATTGAAAACGCAAAAAAGTAGTAGAAAACCTAACTGTCCTAGAATAATAAAGTAGAAGAATTTGTTCGTGAGTTGGGGACAGAAGGGAGGAATCGAGGCTGACAAGAGGATAATGTTGCTAGCACGTGATTAAACTTGAATGTGAGGGCGAGAGCTGATAGGCTGTGAAGCACATGGAATGTAATCATAGCACTTAGAATTTACCCATGTCTTACCAGAACAAAACAAAGATTTATGTTAGGAAATATTCCCACATGGCTTTCAGAAAACCTGATCCATTCTCAAGAAACTGAACCAAAGGAGTTTTTGAGGCATACATAAACTAGAGAAGGATAAGTTACAAATCAGACCTTTCTCTCCATCTGAAATGTGTCATATGTGAAAGAAACTTCTATCAACATTAAGGATCATCAATTACTAATGCCACAAACACAGTCCATTGAGTGGAATTTAATTCTTTTCATACCTCTGTTTCTATACCAGCTAGTTATCCTTCTCTATAAGCAACACACTCCAGGAGTTAAGAACACAACCCCTGGACTCAAACTTCCTGCATCTGCCACTAACTCTAATTTCTCCATCTGTAAATGAGGATCATAAATAAATGAGTTAAGGTAAGTAAGACATGCATGTTCTGCCTGGCCTTGACACCATTTTAATCTTTCTCATCTTCTCTAGTCCTAGTATATCTTTCTTGGGCAGAAAACAGGCAGAATGCATATCTTTGCAGAGTGATTCCAACATTGCTTTATGAAAGAAATGAAAATGTATGCCTGCTTTGATTTTATTCACTCTTTAACAAATATTCATTAAGTTTCTACTCTGAGCCCACAGGTACCCTGCTAGAAGTTGGGACATACCAATGAACAGCAACAGATACAGCAACCAAGGCACAGTCCAGGCCCCTTTCCTCCATCATATATTCCTCAGTGGTGCTTTGTAGATGCAGCTTGCTGAGCATAAAGAATGTGGAGTCACCATTAAGGAAAAATTCCTAGTACATGTGCTTCAGAGCTGGCCATGTTTATTGTCTTTAATCTGTGAACTAGTGACATACACCTAGCTAAGACCCTGCTTTTGAGATCTTCATATGCTTCTACAACACCTTATGTGTCCATCTGTTAATTGCATATATATTTATTCAACACTTAACAAGAGCCATAAGGCCAGACTTGACCCTGGGTAGAGACTAGTGAGAAAGGCATGGTCCTTCTCCAATGTAGAATCTTGCATTTTAATGAGATTTTTTTTTTAATTGAAGTGTAGTTGATTTACAATACTGGTATTAGTTTCAGGTGTTGTACAGCATAGCAATTCATTTTTTTGAAGATTATATTCCATTATAGGCTATTATAAGATATTGGATATAATTCCTGTGCTATACAGTAAATCCTTGTTGCTTATCTATTTTATGTATAGTAGTTTGTGTCTGCGAATCCCATATAGAATCTTGCATTTTAGAGGTGAGTGCACAGACGTGGTCCATCCATTGCAAACGCAACTGACCCTAATTCATACCATTAGGAAGGGCAGCACTGAATTAAAAACGATGCCTGATGCCAAATGCAAGTATGTCCCCTCCTCAGGGGTTTTACTCTTCCTGCTGTCCTCCTGACCTATAACGCTCTTCCCCAGACGGTTGCATGGCTTACTCTTCAGTCAGTTAATTCATTCACATCTCTGTTTAAAAGGAACCTCAGGGGCTTCCCTGGTGGCGCAGTGGTTGAGAGTCCGCCTGCCGATGCAGGGGATACGTGTTCGTGCCCCGGTCCGGGAGGATCCCACATGCCACGGAGCGGCTGGGCCTGTGAGCCATGGCCGCTGAGCCTGTGCGTCCGGAGCCTGTGCTCCACAACAGGAGAGGCCACAACAGTGAGAAGCCCACGTACCGCAAAAAAAAAAAAAAAAAAAAGGAACCTCAGAAGCGAGGTCTAACCTCTGAGCCTCAAATGAAATAGGAAGTCCTCCTGGCTTTATTCCTCTTCATAGAACTTTCCACTCCTACCAGGACGCTAACTCCAATAGGGCACGTATCTTTGCCCATTTTATTCACTGCTCTATCCCCAGCACAGGGACAGCACTTGGCACAAGAGTAGGTGCTCAATAAATATGTGTTGGGTGAATAAGCACAGTGTTCTTTTGACGTACCCTTAGGCACACCCATGTCACTCCTGCTGAGGAAGCTTACAACCCTGAGACTGCAGAGAAGAGGGACAATGACAAAAATCCAATTCATGAAACGTGAATGCTATGGAAAGAGCTGAGTGGCTGGGAAGCATGCGGAAGGTGACTGCGGCAGTAGGAAAATATGCCAAAGTGTGGTTTATGCTAAACAGCAGATGAGTTAGGGTGGTGTACCAGTGTGGCATTAAGTAACAAGAGTCACATATCGAGAAATGGAGGGACACAGGGCACATGACATTCAGCCTCAATGTCATGCAGACACAGGTGGTGGGAGGGTGTGGTGAACTAGATACAAACCCATCCAAGGGCGAATGTTGGCCCATATTCGTTGAGTCTTCAGATTTTAAAAAAGAATACGTAAATCCTGAAGAGAATATAGAAATTAATGATGCCACATTTTGATCAATTCAGAGTTGTTTTCAACACTACTCAGGCTACACTAACATCTAACAGCACCATTCAGAACAGAAGGTCCCAGACCAGCAGCAACTATTGTCTTCTCTGACCCTGTCCCCAGGAGTCACAGCAGTGCCACATGCAGGGCACTGAACGATGTCTTCTTGGGGGTCTTTGCAATTGGCATATAAACTCTAAGAAGGTTCATGGTTTCCTAATCTTCCCTCCTAGAACTGAATGAACAAATATTCTGACTTAACTTTTCAGTTCTTCTTTTTTTAATTTTATATTGGAGTACAGTTGATTAACAATGCTGTGTTAGTTTCAGGTGTACAGCCAAGTGATTCAGTTGTACATATACCTGTACCTATTCTTTTTCAAATTCTTTTCCCATGTAGGTTATTACAGGATATTGAGCAGAGTTCCCTGTGCTGTACAGTGGGTCCTTGTTGGTTCTCTGTTTTAAATACAGCCGTGTGTACGTGTCAATCCCAGACTCCCAGTCTATCCCTGCCCTCACGACCCTTCTCCCCAGGTAACCATAAGTTCGTTCTCTAAGTCTATGAGTGTGTTTCTGTTTTGCAATCTAAAAAAAATGATACAAATGAACTTACTTACAAAACAGAAACTTTTCAGTTCTTAATGAGAGATCATGGGATGCCAGCCAATCTTAGGTACAAGACAATGTTTTCTCAGAGTCTCTACGAAGAATTACCAAAACAAAACAAAACAAAACAAATCCCCAGCAAAAAATTGCAGAGCTCTGGATGGTACTAGAATCAAGCAGACTCTAAAATAGGTCAGAGAAAGAGCTGTAATTGTTTTAAATTCTTACCAGGCAAAAAATAAAAATAAAATGATCTGAGGGGGAAAAAAAATCACTCTCCTATTTTTCTTTATGTATACCTTGTTTGTTCCCCCCAAAAAACTTAAAGCAGCTTATGTAAAAGCACACAACACCCCAAGATGAAACAACAGAAAACTAACATGCGCAGATGAAGAAAACAGGATGAAAGACAATTCAAGAAAAAAAGAATTAAATGACCCTAGGGCTAAGATTAGTTCACAAAAGGCAAATAAGAGTCTGCACGTTTTCTAAAGAGGAGTCACAAACTGCTTTCTAAGCCACGGGGCACAGAGTCCAAGGTCTACAAGGGCCAAGCAGTTAAAGTAAGGAGGTAAAACAAAGGGAAGAGTGCATGCTTTGTTTTAAGGAAAACGGCATTACTTTATTGGATCCCACGGTTGCCATGGAGACATGTGATCCCAGCATTGCCAGATCTGATTTTTCAATAGATGCTGGAAATTCAAACACACTTGTGCGAAATCTTCTCATTTTCCAATGTTGGCAAACTAGTTTTCTTTTGGTTTAAAAAAAAAAAAAAAGTATGGGTTAAAGAAAACATGCCTGTGGCCATAAAGAGGAAGAAGACATGATCAGTTACATGACTAACTATATCCATAAAATAAAAACCCAAAGTTGAGTAGAAGTACAGTCATTTGTGGTATCAAAACCAGAGAGACACTTTTCCCAAGGATCTTCATAAAGAAGACACTGGAATATCCACAAGATAGGCACCCCATACAATCAGGATTCATGGGGCTCTATCTCATGAAGACCTTCCAAGGAGACCGAGAGCATAATACTAAGTGTAATGTAATAAAACTAATTGCTGGGGTTGGGGGGAAATGGGGTGGGGGGTAGGGGCAAATTGTCAGGTTTAGAGATTTCTGCTGGTCTGGATTATTTCAGGTATAGATTTTACAGTAGATTTCCCTTAACTATTTTTTAACCAGTGAGCACTTTTAATAAATATAAAATCCTCACGCCTTTCTTTAATCAGAGTAAAAGCTACCTTGGAAAATGGTTTTCCAAATGACATTGCCTTCTTTCCTCATTGTTTTACTAGAGTATTCGGAATAACAGATGAACCTTTATCCTTCGGACTGTAATCCATAAATATTGTTTTTTCTCAGCAGCATTTGAGAAGTACTGAGTAGAACCAGATGCAAGGTTAGATCCCCTGACGAGGATCTGGAGTGAGGTATTCTATGGGACCATTAAGTTCAACGCCATTTGCTTTACTGGACAGTCCATCTAGCAGTAGGATTGAACTTTGTGGATGTTGAAGAACCTGCCAGTCACCAGCCAAGGAAGGATACAAAGGTAGGACCAAATGTCTCCATAAAAAAACAAAAAAAATTCTGTATCTGTTGCAGGTCACCATCAAAAGGACAAGCAAGCTCTAGTCCACACGGTGACACACAGTGATGATCCCTGGAATCCCTGGGGTGCTGAAAGGGTGGCTGGGTTCCAAACTGGGCTCTTGACATACCTGGAACTAGTGCAACTTTATTTCATCTGTCTCATGTAGAGTTAGTTCTAATGCTTGTTTGAACATGCAAATCTGTCTAATCATGATTGACACATCAGGGGACAATTTGAGCATAACCCACATGAACTTGAGTTTCCTTATGTATGATCTGGTCCACAAGAAACACTAGGTGAACACAGAAAACCACACCCACCTGAGTCAGGCAGTAGAGAAACACACAAAACTTAGACACTGCAAACACCTGCCTGCTACCCTCAGTTTACCATGCGCACTACACACCGCAACCACCCACAGCTTTGCTACAACTTTCCACCCAGTTTAAGACCAGCTTCCTTCCACCACCTCACCACGGTTTACAAGCTGCCACCCTCCCCTGAGCCACCTCCCCAAGCAAACACTAGGCCTTTTCAAGGCAAAGCACCAAGTTTATGTGGTACTTGCATACTGCTTAACCATTTAGCAAGTGTAAAACTCTACTGCTTTTCTAAGGTTCCTAGCTTTCCTTTTTTTATGTTCTTAATGAAGTTTTTGAGTATTGTGCCCCAGCCCCGCTTTTCCTGTAGACTCTGTGCTATTTATTGCATGATTTTCCATCATCTAGTGATTGTTTTAGAAATGCATATGCTGTGTTAGGGAAGAACGGTCAATACTGGGATACTAAATAAAATGTTATTTAGAAGAAAATGATTTCACTAGAATGTAAGTTCTCCTTGAAGCTACCATGCTGCTCCCCCAACTCCAGGGGATACCATTCACGTCATATAAGATGTGTACCATTTTCACTATAAATCAACTAACTCGGCATTTAACAAATTGTTATACGAAGCCTAATATGTGTCATGAAAGGACTACACTTCAAAGGAGGCATGTGTTCACTTTGCAAAAGTAAAGGAAAACAAAAAAATACATAAAATAAAAATCATTCATCATCTTAATACGCAAGCATTTTGATGTTCTTCCTTTCAGTGTTTTCTTTTTGTACATATAACACCACTATCCCTGCCACGTGCACTATTTTGCCTGCTCTATTTATCTTATCTTGGCTTTAAATTGGCCTGCCACTTCTAAATCAAATATGCTTACATTTCTTTAAGAAAAAAAAAACAAAAACTGTTGTCAAATTGACCCAGTCATTTAACATTAACTGAGCACGCACTATCTGTTGAGCACCATGCTCTGTGACATGCAAATTAGAATATTCAATAGACTGGGCTTAACCACCTAGAGAATTTCTTAAAGTTTCCAAATTTGGCATAGTTGCAACATTTCTTGCCCTTAAGATTAATTACTATTTTCATTCTAATTCTAAGACTGGTTAAAAATATAAATTACATAAATAGCACATTTGGAAAAGAAAATGGACTTGTATTATCAGCCACCTGCAAATTACAGCTTCAAGAATTGCATTCTGCCCTTTTATCTGTCACCTTTCCAAATACTGTACCACCAAAATTAACGACACAAAACAAAGCTGTATTTGAATATTTCTAAGTAGTAAATTAAAGTGTCATGGTGCTCGCTTCGACAGCACATGTACTAAAATTGGAACGATACAGAGAAGATCAGCATGGCCCCTGCGCAAGGATGACACACAAATTCATGAAGCGTTCCATATTTTGGGGGATCTATGTATATGTATAGCAGATTCACTTTGTTATAAAGCAGAAACTAACACACCATTATAAAGCAATTATACTCCAATAAAGATGTTTAAAAAAAAAAAGTGTCATGAAGTCTGCCTACCAATTTTCCCTCTTTATTTGTTCCAGCAAGGTTATTTTAAGATTTTATTTTGCTTGTGTGTGACTATGGATTTAAGAGTTTAGTAAATTACGTGGAAGATATAGATACAAATGAATATATATAGGTGTGTGTTTATGTGTATGTGTGTGTGTCTGTGTGTGTATCAAAGACTAGGCTCAAATATATATATTCTTGAATTTTCTTTTCTATAAAATGTGAAATATATATGTCATTCTATATATTTAAGTTAAATTGGCTACCAAGCAACCAGGTGTAGAAAGCTGTTTGGGGTTGTATCTTCTCTTGCCAGTTGATGAGATGCTGAGAAACACTAAGAAATGAGGGCAATAAGGACAAAAACAAAAGAGGTGAAAAAAAAAAAGAGGTGAGATAATCTAGACACATAATAGTGTGCTCTAAAATCACTGATACATGATTTTACTCTTCTCTTTAAAATTTTTTTTAAATAAAATAAATTTAAAAATTTTTTAAATAAGCTACTTAGCTAAGTCATCATTCAGGTTCCAAACCAGGGGACGGAGGGAACACTGGCAAAGGTCACAGGGTTACATCTTCATATGCCATTCAGGTGCCAGCCTCCACCACATTTTAGGCTTCTCCCTCTCTCATTGAAAAAGACCACTGTCTTATTATGATAACAATTATGATAACAATTTCCAGGTGGAAGCTAAGCCTTCAGTCAAGATTCCTGTCCCTTTCGAAGTTACCTGTGTGTGTGTGACATGGTAGATTAAGTGTTCCAGCTCACCCTGGGCAATAGCTTTTCTCAAACCTCACAGCAATTCACCTTGGGTACCCACAGAAGCAGTCCTGGAAAGGCTGCGTTTGAGAAGGGGTGAAAGTGAACCCCATAACTTTCCCACCGAAGCACATCTCAGCAGAGGAGCCACATCCTTGCAAGGAGCCCTGGAAGCAAGGCCTAGGAGCATGGTCTGAATTCACCGTCAGCAAGGGAGAGGTCTCCTGGCAGCCTCATGTTTCATCTCACATTCGACTCTCTAATATACCCTTGCTTTTATCAGCAGGAAACAGTTCCTAAATTACCGACCAGTTGAATTATTGAGACTTTTGCACCCCTACCCCAAATAGTCAAGAACTACTGATGCTCGAAAAAACACATGAGTCACATTAACCTCCAGCTTCATGCAGCCTTTGGCACAGGGCTTCAGACTTCCGCTAAGAACACAAGCGTTTTGATTTTTCAAAGTCCTGATGTATGTATTTTCTTTTTTTAAAACATCAACAGCAATTCCCTTACTCCTTTTTATCTATCAGTCTTTCTTGAGGAAGGACTACATTTAGAGCAGATCAATTTTCTCCCTCATGGGTACTGAACATGAATGAACGGAAATCTTGAGGCAAGTTCCCTTCTGAGCCCACAGAGATGTCACTGCCACTCGGAAAAGCTACCGGCCACCGACATGCCCCGTCCTCACATCACAGTGACTCCTTCAGCTGCAGAGGAGGGGAGAAGGGCAATATATCCACAAGCACGCCTGGCAGAGATGCAATTACGCCCCTCCTGCCCCTCCAGCCCAGGCCCCTTGGCACCCTCTTCCATTTAGAGAGCTACTCAGACCCCATCATTCACCAGAGTGTCCTAAAAAGATACAAAAAAGATAAAGTCCTCAACTGTGCTAGACACCGGAAGAAAAAAAAGCAGCCACAAAATGAAAACTGCCTTTTAGAAGTAGTTATGGTTAAACATTAAAAAAAAAAAATCACATGATTTTGCTCCCCATACTGTAGCTAATGAAAAGGGACATTTAGTATCCAGTGGGAAAAGCAGTGTTTTATAATTTCATCAGCAATTACTACAAAGCTCATCTGTAAGAGCTTGGCGAATCCTCACTTTTTCTGACCTCGAGAACCAACATTCTCTGCAGTCAGAATCCAGGGACTTATTCTAATGTTGAATGTTCTCCTGAGTCCCTTTAAAAGAAAAAAAAAGAAAAATGAACTTCACATTGACTGATGCATGACATTGTTTTAATCCAAAAAAAATGTGCAAGTTGAAACCATTACAACATGTCATAAAGCATCAGTAATAGCCACTCAGCAAGAACTAAACCATTTTTAAGGTCATAAACAAGCACGTACAGCACGCTACACTAATTCATTAGAAACATCCTCTTTAAAAGAAAGGGTCACAGAGGGCTCTGGGTCAATCACATTGCTCTCCACACGCCAGCCGTAGAACTTACATATGACCTTTGCAATTCCCCTTGCAAATCCCTTCAGCACTCAGACATTTCACTTTAAAAATTAGGGGGAGGTGAGGTAAAGCTATAAAAATCACTAGCAGGCACACCAGAATATGCTGGAATAAGATAAACGTCTTTCTCATAGAAGAAATGCATGCACTATTAATGAAAAGAACCCAATGTAAAAGGCAACTAGTCACATCTCCTTGACCACTTATATTTTAAACCCAGAAAAGCAAAATCAGACTTACCCTTGGAAGCCATCCTATAGGCTGACTCAGAAACGTAGCCTGTCGACAAGCCAAAAACAGCTACAAACCAGGGCTCCAAAAACTCAGTGGGTTTAATCCTCTCATCCACCTACTAACCCCTGCTAGTACGTATGCATCTGGCTTTTGTTAAAGCACTTCTGCAAACGTACAGAGGATGAGTAATCGTTCAGACTTCGTCAAACATGCCAAACCCATCACTAATAACAGCAGTTTCATTTACTCATCACATTTTTGGGTGCCTTGATTTTATTTTTTTAAGAGAAATGAGCATTTTTGCTGATGCAAATTCCCTGCCACTAGACCATGCACACATTATCCAAAAGGCAATAGGCTGCCTGGTGTGTGTATAACTTTTTCTGGGTCCTTGTCAGCAGTCAGAAATGTTGAACTAATATGTAAAGGCATAGCCTGCTTGATAAACTGTCTTTTAACATTAATAACACCACTATTTTCCTAAATAAACCCTCCAGCCAATTCTACTCTTTCTTTCATTGAAAAAGGCAATCATTTTATTATAATTAGAAATACGAAGAATAAGAAAAATAAGAAATACTCAAGCATAAATTCATCTCTCACTGTCTCACCATCCAATCCCTTCTCTTAGAGATATTCACTGTTGACAATTTTCAATGTATCATTCCCGAAATTTCTATGTACATAGTATGCATGTATGTATACACACACACACACAAACATTCTTCAGAAAAACTCCTGGGGACTGAGGAGTCTCAGACATCAGAATTTTCTAGATTTTGTAACAATAATGAAGTATATACAGAGTGTAATGTCCCTAGTGAGATCAGGGCAACAGCTCATAATCAACCATATTAATTGAATATTCATGTTTTCTGGAAGAAATATTAAGTGGGATAATAAAGACTATAAATAGCCTTGTGTCATTTCAGGGCAGGTAATTCTGCCAAGTGAGATTTTTTTTAAAAAGTCATTCATCATTTAGAAACTTCTGAATTTTGGAATTGTGGGTAAGGGATTTTAGCCCTATCGCTTTTCTCCCAGTTACTCTTACCAAGTTTTGAAAACTTTTTTTTATTAAAAACATTCATGATAAGAAATTTTTAAAATACATATGAATAAAATTAAAGTCACCTGTAAAATCCCACCACACAGAGAATCGAGCTTTTATTCACTCATGTGTTGAGTGCCTCCTGGGAGTACAGACTCAGTACTCCGTGGGCACACTAAAAAATTAAAGCAAACATAAATTCTATTTTCTTTCATTTTTTTTAAATTGGAGTATAGTTGATTTACAATGTTGTGTGAGTTTCAGGCATAGAGCAAAGTGAATCAGCTATACATATACATATATCCATTCTTTTTTTTTTTTTTAGATTCTTTTCCCATATAGGCCATTACAGAGTATTGAGTGGAGTTCCCTGTGCTCTGCAGCAGGTTCTTATTAGTTATCTAGTTTATGTATAGTAGTGTGGATATTTCAGTCCCAATCTCCCAATTTATCCCTCCCCACATCCCCTGGTAACCATAAGTTTGTTTTCTACATTCGTGCCTCTATTTCTGTTTTGCAAATAAGTTCATTTGTACCCTTTATTTCTTAGACTCCACATATAAGCAACAGGATGTGATATTTGTCTTTTTGTGTCTGACTTACTTCATTCAGTATGACAATCTCTAGGTCCATCCACATTGCTGCAAATGGTATTATTTTGTTCTTTTTTATGGCTGAGTAATATTCCACTGTATATATGTATCATATCTTTTTTATCCATTCCTCTGTTGATGGGCATTTAGGTTGCTTCCATGACCTGGCTATTGTAAATAGTGCTGCAATGAACACTGGAGTGCATGTATCTTTTTGAATTATGGTTTTCTCTGGGTATATGCCTAGGAGTGGGATTGCTGGGTCATATGGTAGTTCCATTTTTAGTTTTTTAAGGAACCTCCATACTGTTCTCCATAGTGGTTGTACCAATTTACATTCCCACCAACAGTGTAGGAGGGTTCCCTTTTCCAACTCCTATTTTCAAACAAGGTAGAAAGTTATACCTGTTTTAAACTAATAATATCCACCTTGCAAAACTGTTCCCGAAAAAGATATGAACTCTTTCATTTACTCATTCATTGATTCAAACATTCATTGAGCTTCTATTATATGCCACACAATATGCTAAATACTAGGTATTTGGGTGGCCTGGATGTAGCATATAAAACTACCAGACATCAGATTAAATCTGAGTTTCAAATAAATCAGAGCTTCTATTATATGCCACACAATATGCTAAATACCAGGTATTTGGGTGGCCTGGATGTAGCATATAAAACTACCAGACATCAGATTAAATCTGAGTTTCAAATAAATCAGAAATATTTCAGTATAGTATGTCCCACATTTGAGACATACATTTTTACAGATATAGTTTTTTTTGTTTGTTTTGTTTTTTGTTTTTTGCATTACGCGGGCCTCTCACTGTCATGGCCTCTCCCGTTGCGGAGCACAGGCTCCACGCGCAGGCTCAGCGGCCATGGCTCACGGGCCCAGCCGCTCCGCGGTAGGTGGGATCTTCCCTGACTGGGGCACGAACCCGTGTCCCCTGCATCGGCAGGCAGACTCTCAACCACTGCGCCACCAGGGAAGCCCACAGATATAGTTTTTAAGTATTTGAGATATACTTATGCTTTTTAAATGTCCCACATTTGGGACACACTTATATTAAAATATTACTTGTTTTGATCTGAAATTCAAATTTCACTGGGTGTCCTATATTTCACTGCACGAAAGAGGCAGAGTCCTTGTTATCATGAACCCTCAGTCTAGCGCTAGGGAGTGGAGGAAGGTAGTTGGACAGGTAATAAATAAGCAAACAACGACATACACAGTGTAAACAGAAAAAAGAGCTATGAAGGTGATAAACTGAGCAATTAAGATGGAAATAAAGAAGAATATTACTTAAATACAGAGTTCTTAAGGAAAGGCTTGTCTAGGAAGCTAACTCTGAGGGAAAGAGCATGCTGAAGGAAATAAAAACCTCATAATAGTGGAGCAGCTTGCACAAGACCTAGCCCATAGTATATGCTCAATAAATGTTCATTTCATTCCTTGGCAGGGCCGGGACTTCATCTCTTGACTCACCCTAGTCTGGCCCTGTGCCTTGGGATGGAGAAAGATAATAAGAAGGGGTATAGTATACGTGGACCACCAACGGCTTCCTCCTTCAGAAAGTCTGGCAGCCACCATCTGTCTACAACCTCATGAGAGACCCTGAGCGAGAACTTCCCAGCACAGCCCTCTGGAGTGCCTGACCCACAGAAACCATGATATCAATAGATAACGAAATGATAGCTATTACTTTCAATCACTATGTTTTAGTATGATTTGTTATGCAAAAACAGTGACCAAGTGTTGGCAAGAATGGGGACCACCCAGAACTCTCAGACACTGCTGGTGGAAATGTAAATTGAGGCAGCTGCTTTGGGAGACTGCTGGTGGCACCTAGGAAAGCCAGACATACATACATCCCGAGCACCAGCCCAGCTTCCATTCCCACTGGCACTGCTGCATTTCTGGTTCTCGCCATTTCCCACAACACAGCCCCTTCCTCCCTTCTCTGCTGGATTTGCAATACCTCCAATACCAATTACACACACAGCCCCCAGACTGATCTTCCTAAAGCTCACCTTTCACCCTGCCATTTGGCTGCTCCAAAAGTCTTTCATATATAAACTTAATAAGCATTTGCTGATTGATTACTTGTAAGATTCAAATCTAGAGAGTTTTACTAACTTGGCACTGAGGAGGAAAAGACCGAAAGCAAATAACCCAGGCATTCAGAGATTTACAAGGCAGCTCCTTGAAATGCCCTCCAAAAAAATTAAACCATTGCCAGAAATCCTGATTGTTGTGAAATACGTATGTGGAAATACATCTCAAGGACCTACTGCTATCCATTCAAATGGAATGTCACCCCCCAAAAAAAAACTGAGTACTGTTATGATGGTGGCAACCGAGATCAGATTTGCATAGTGAAGAATAAATTTCAAACCTGAAAGGTCTTCCGTTGCATGGAAAGGGAAGAGTAACAGTGTATAGAAAACAAAGAGGAAGAAAAAGAGAAAAAGGAAGGGAAGGGAAGGGAGGACAACCCTTAACCTTCTCCAGAATTTTCTGTTAATGCCCTACTCTCTGATGATTGTCTGAGACCATATCATTAGTGGTGGTAATGGGAGGGAAAACCATAATAATTGTAACTACTGTCATTTACTCTGTGACTGCCACGTGCAGACACTATGCTGAGCCATAAGATGCTTATATTGTCATCAGCATTAATGCAACCAATATTTATGCCAGGCACTGTGCTATCTGCTTTACAAGCATCATCTTATTTAACCCTCAAAGCAATTTTGCAAGATTAGATATTATTATTATTCCCATTTTACAGATGAGGAAACTGAGGGATGGAGAGGCCAGCTAACTTGCCTTAGGTTTTATCCATGAATACTTTGAGGGTCTAGGATAAAGTAAGATTCAATAAACGGTGAAAATCAATAAGAAAAAGATTAAAAGGCCTCATGGGAATACTTGAAACATGGAAAGAAAAATAAAATACTGAAAATATTGGAAGTCAATTTATGGCAACATAAGAACTGACATTCATGAAACCACAATGGATGGGATGAAATACACACAGAACAACATGAGGAATCTCAGCTAAACTGGCAGAATTTAAGCTCCATGTTGTGCACTTTGAAAGGGAGAATCAGAGCCCATATTCATTCATTTATTCGTTTATATTATTCATCAAATATCTATTGAACACCTCCTATGTGTCAGACACTGTTTAAAGTGCTGGGGATACAGCAGTGAACAGAGACAAAAATCTCTACTTCTATGGAACATTAGGGTGAGAAAGGGAATATGGACAATAAACTTAGTAAATAACTAAGCCATCTAAGGTGTTAAAGGCAGCAAGTGCTAGGGTAAAAATAAAGCACCAAGGACCAAGATAGGGGCAGGAAGGGAATGCTATTTTAAATACAGTAGTCAGGGCAAGCCCAGAGGGTGACAATGGAGCAAAGGCTTAAAGGAGGTGAGGAGAGGAGCTCTGTGGATGGTTGGAGGTCGAGCATCCCAGATGGGGCCATGCCTGGCATGCCGGAGCAAAAGCGAGGAGGCAGGTCTAGCTGCCACAGGGAAGCCCAAAGGAGAAAACAGGAGATACAACCAGATGAAACAACAGAAGCCAAACTGCAAAAGGCTCTTTGCTCACTGGATATCCATGATTCTTCAACTTTGAGGGTCATGAATTACTCGCAGAAGCTGATGAAAGCTAGGAGCCTTCACCCCAAAAAGTGCGCACACCCAAAATGCTGTCCTAATTTCAGAGGGTTGACATCTCCCTGCTAGACTCCCAGGATCTCCACAACATCCTAGAGGAGATCACAGTCCCTCCAGCTGAACCAAAGAAACACCCTGGATCTAACTTTGTATTTAATGACATCCCAAAGGGAGACAGCAGTTCAGGACAGTGGACACCAGGATTCCTCCAGTCTCTGAGGCTTTGCTTGTTCCAACGTCCTCACCAACTCAGGAAGGTCATGCTCAAACACCAACAGCCCTGAGGGAAGCCAACTACATGTGTCACCTGGGGACTCTTTGCTAGTCACAGGGTTCAGACACAAAACTACATCACTAGTGACCTTAACATCCAAAGAGTAGAGGAATACATGCAGTCATAGCCCAAGGGGAACTGGATGCATGTGGACCTAATCTACCGCCTTGCAGTTCATACGTGTGTGTGTGTGTGTGTGTGTGTGTGCGTATGTAGGTACACTTATATTTATATATTTTAATTCTCTTCATACAAGGTAGAAGAGAACAGAGATTGTTTTTTGTTTTGTTTCGTTTTGTTACTGCTGAATTCCCAGTGCTTAGAACAGTATCTGGCCCACAATTAGATGCTCATTAAATAAATAATGGTTGAATGAATGAATAAATCCAAAGAATTACTTCTTTGCAAATCACTCTAGGAAATCAGTGGATCAAAATGTCACAACTGAATAGACAGAATAGTTATGGTGGAAAGGTTCAAGGATATGGTTAACTAGGGATTAGAAAAGCTCGATGCAACATGAGCACAGTATTCCATGTCATAAAACATGCCTAGGGAAGATTAGAAATTATACCAGCTTTCTGCCTCAGTCATGCAAGTTTCTCACCAATGCTTCTCAAACCATTTGTAATTTGTGGTTTGCATCAGTTTGTCTGTTTTTTTTTAAATTTCAAATCCAACACAGATCAATACTTTTTTTTTTTTTTTTTTTTTTTTTTTGCGGTACGCGGGCCTCTCACTGTTGTGGCCTCTCCCATTGTGGAGCACAGGCTCCGGACGCGCAGGCTCAGCGGTCATGGCTCACGGGCCCAGCCGCTCCGCGGCATGTGGGATCTTCCCGGACCGGGGCACGAACCCGTGTCGCCTGCATCGGCAGGCGGACTCTCAACCACTGCGCCACCAGGGAAGCCCCAGATCAATACTTTTGTAAACATAATAAAAATGAATTCTAAGACAAATGAAATGAAAGACAAAACAGACACACAAATATGCAAGCCCAAATTTGTATTAGATTCAAGAGACCTAAAAATCACTCTGTCCAATTGCTATCAAGGTTTCTGAACACTCAATATCTGTTCATACCTCACTGCTGACCGACACATAGTTCATGAACAGTCTAGTCCATGAATCATACTTGGAGTAGCATGACTCAGATCACACGCACACACACACACACACACATACACACACACATATACACACACGTATATTGGAGATTCCAGCATCCACTTCAGATGCTAATGCTTTTGCTTTCCAGCTGATAATGAGAAAAATAACGTTCTGCTTCTATTACATTTCTGTCAGATACTTATTTCAACCATCTAGGAATAAAATTATCAACTCCATGATGCTCATTAATATCAAACTCCAAGAATATGTTAAAATATTGACTACACCTCACTTCAAATTATCCCAAGATTTAAACATAGAAATTAGGAACAGATTGTTCATTTTATAACAGATCCTACATTTAGTAAAATAATTATAATGAGATATATTTTAAGCATCTAAATATGATGGTGATTTTATATTAATCCATTTATAAAATGTAGTCTATATATTTACCTCCTATGTCTATATATCTGCAGCTTTTCAGAAATATATTTATTGTGCAAACTAGTATAAAGAGGTTTTTAAAATTCTACTAAAATGATATACGCTTGGGCCACAAGTATTTTCCTTTACCTATTCTAAGTTTGTTAACATTAACTACTTGAAAATTATCCTATATAATATATAACCTAAATAAAATTGGATTAAATATAATTTATAAACAAAACCAACATATGACTCTTCTAAGAAGTAAACAGATTGTCCTTTTCTTTTTTCTTTAAATTATCCTTTATCCCAAAATACAACCTCTGAAACTACATAAACATAATCCTGAAATTTCTAGCCATTCACAAAGCTTCCTTAGGTCGGAATGAGTTAATGATTTTCCTCACAGTCCAACTAAACGTGCATTCCACAGGAAAGCCTGCTTGAGGCGGAACACAGAGTCAATACTCACTGATTCACTTCTTAGCTGGCACCCAGGCAAGTAATCCTAACTTTGGGCCTACTGTAAATAAAGGCAAGGATATTCCTAATGGTACTTATAACATGAACTTTCTAGAGGTAGCATTCAAGACTGTTCCCTTCAAGCCCCACAGAGCTTCTATCACATCATCTGGCAGAAGGAGTAAATAATACTGAATTACAGAGGGAAACTGTTGATTCCTCATTTCTTACAGGTCACGGAGGCTCAGATATACAAACCCCTTATGGCAAGGATTTTGCATCTTTGAGCAAAGCAAAGTAAAACAGTGAGCTGATTAAGGCAAAATAAGAAAAAGCAATAAGCAAATGGTATTATAATGGTGCACCTATACAGCAAAAACTGAGAAGTTAACTCAAGAATGAAGTCTGGTAAAAAAAAAAAAAAAACAACTCTTCTTCAATACCTGCACCTATACCTGGATTATAATAGGCAGGTAATAAGTGCAGTATTGGAGGAAGGGAGAAGATAAAGAAGATTCAAACAAAGCACGTGCAAGCTCTGAAAAACATAAAAACACTGTGCACAACAACAGAATGCAGACAGTGAATTATGCTGATGCTTTGTTACAATTTAGAAAAGCTTAACTTGAAAAATAACAGCAACTTCCATTCTTTGAGAACTTACTATGTATCAAGCACTGTGCAGAGCATCCATCATTTCATGCAATTTTTTCCAAAACCCTGCAAGACTGGAATTAGTATGCCCACTACAAATAAGGAGACAGGCTCAAGGATGGAAATAACTTGACTGAGATTAAAGTCAAACACATTAGATTAATGTTTGTCTAATTCCAAGCTTGTGCCCTTAACCTCACAACTCACTGTCTTC
The DNA here is from genome assembly GCF_949752795.1 of Hyperoodon ampullatus. Lineage (NCBI taxonomy): Eukaryota > Metazoa > Chordata > Mammalia > Artiodactyla > Ziphiidae > Hyperoodon > Hyperoodon ampullatus. Next base: position 21,168,659 of record NC_136923.1, read on the forward strand.
CAATGTCCAAACATTAAAAAATAATAATAACGATGACAAATGTTCATAGCTGCACCATTTGTAAATGCCCCAAACTAGAAAACTCCCTAAATACCCATCAACAGGAGAATGGACAAATAAATCTCAAAAAACTTATGCAATGAAATACCATATAATCATGAAAGTGAATCAGCTACAACTACCCACAGCAACACAGATGAATTCCTAAAACATAATCGTGATGAATAAGTGCCAGGCACAGGTAAGTACCTATGTGTGACTGTATGACTGAATCCATTTCTATAAAGCCCAAAACAGGCAAAATTAATCTATGCTGTTAGGAGTCAGGATGGTGGCTACCATTCGGAGGGTTAATGACTAAAGGACACAGGAAGGGAGCATCTGGGGTGCAGATGTCATTTGATTAATTGATCTGAGAGCTGGATAATAGGAGTCCAATTTATAAAAACACATCATGCTATACACTTAACAATAAGCACACTTTTCTCTAAACAGATTACACTTCAATAAAATATTTTTTAATCAAAAGAAGATGCACCTACTTAAGGCATTTTCTACTTTATCCTTTTAATGTATTTAGACTCAAATATTCTTTAATAAAGCACATACTATATCTTCCCAAGCTTTACGAATCTTAAGTACAAATGTAAGAAAACAAATCATTAGAAGAATGGAATAATGCCATTTGTAGCACAATGGATGAAGCTAGAGATTACCATATTAAGTGAAGTAAGTCAGACAAAGACAAATATCACATGATATCACTTACATGTAGAGTCTTAAAACATGATACAAATGAACTTATTTACAAAAAAGAAATAGACTCACAGACACAGAAAACAAATTTATGGTTACCAAAGGGGATAGCGGGAGGACAGGGGAGGGTAAATTAGGAGTTTGGGACTGACATATACACACGACTATACATAAAACAGATAAACAACAACGACCTACTGTATAGCAGCACAGGGAACTCTACTCAATATATTATTAACCTGTAATGGAAAAGAATCTGAAAAAGAATATATATATATGTATACGTATAACTGAATCACTTTGCTGTACACTTGAAACTCACACAACACTGTAAATTAACTATACTTAAATAAAAAATAATTATAAAAAATGAAAATCATTAGAGATTTGTAAATAGACTGGAATTGGGGGAAAACAACTGACTAGGAGTCAAAAAAAATCTGTCTGGGTGTATTCTTCTGTTCTCTAAGTGCATACTCTTGAGAGGAAGGCATTTAACCTCACCTGTGGTCAGTGTCCTCATCCAAAAATGGAAGGAATCAGACCCAATAATCCTCAAGGCACCTCATTCTAGTCCTTTTTTCTGAGCCCTACACTTGCTCGTATCACACTGCTGCAGCATTCACACAGAAAAGGGGAACAAAAGAGCAACTGCTTGCAACTCTATCACATGATACAAGGGTAGAAGGAAACAAACTTGACATGTACATTTAATCAACCTTTGATTATCAATGTAAGATATTACAGCTCTGCAGACAATCCCCAGAAACTGAATTATATCACTCACCACTGGGTCTCACAGCAGCCTTGTTCACATACCCTGAAGGTCCCACACAAAGCAGGATGGTCAAGTTGTCAGACAAAATCTTTTGTGGATTTTTTACTCTAGGGTCATCAGCACCACCAACCTCCACCTTTACCACAGATAATTGCATATTTCCAGTTTTCCCTAAGATCTGGTCATTCAATCAGAAAAACGCAGAGAAATACACAACAGCTTATGTTGCAATACATTCTGATTTCATGCTCCTTTGTACAAATCCATTAGACTCTCTTACCTTCTTGCAATGCAAGAACAGAAGCCTAATGCTGCTGATGGGACCCTGTATTAGTCAGGGTCCAATCAGGAGAAAGAAACCACACAGTAATTTGAATGGAGAAAGTTTAATATAAGGAATTATTAACTTCAACAGGGAATTAGCTTATAAGAAGTAAACAAAACTCTAAAGAATATAGGAATGGCAGATATAAGGAGCAGTCTCTACCCTTAGGGCTCAGAGTCTTCCTCCCCAGGGCTGAGATCCAGGTCCTTTGAGCTCTCTGAACGGCAGGAAACTCACTGCGGTGCTGCACCTGTGGAACTTACTGGACTCCATCCTCTAGGATGCCAGGGAAGGCTATTCACAGAGAGGTGGCCCACTAGAGGCACTCTGCTCCAAATGTCCTCAAGAATGCCAGAGGAAGCTGGCGGCTACTATATGCAGCTCTGGCCACCATGCACTACAGGAACCAGGCACTGGAGAAACACCCACCCATTCAGTGCCACAGGCACTGCAGGAAACAAACACTGACAAAACTGATTTAGAGGGAGGAAAATTCACTTTTCAAGAGGCAAACAAGTCTGACAACAGCAGGAATAACAGAACTACTTCCAAGTCAGGTGCAGAGTTCTTGTTTCCTGGGATACATCTAAACTGTCTTCTTTTTACTGTATGCTGAGTTTGTCCCAAATCACTTTTTAGATGGTCCTTAGCATGGCACAGCTTTGATAATACCAGTCTTCTGACAAATGATGACAGACTTTGAATATAAAATCACTCACTGAGCCATAAATAATGCTGCTCATATTTTGACCTTTGCTTAGCCATTCACACGAATGTGTTAACTGTTCTGTAATAGGATAATTTCAGGCGTGTGTGTGTGTCATTCGTGGTCTTTTGTCCAAGCTCTGGTCATTCTGCTAAGCAAAATGCAGGCTGGAGGGCATCTCTGGAACCAGAAAAGAAATTATATTCAACTACTCATATGCTAGGAGAGCAGGATTAATGATCAGGTAGTGTCATAAAGGATTCCAACAACAGGAAAGATCCAAAATAAACAAGCAAACACTGGTCAATAAGTCACTTTGGTACAGATCACAAAATGCAGGCTTTTTAGAGAACATCAGATGTGGGGAAAGACCTTGATGCTAAAAGAAATAAAATAATCATAATCCATATTTCCAGAAAAAAGGAAAAAAGCATAAAAGACTAAGGTTCAAAACCCAACTATATGGTGCATATAAACAACTAACCTTAAGTAGAAGGACACAGAAAAACTGACTGAAAAAGTAGAATGAAAATAAACATTCCTTGGGAATTCCCTGGCAGTCAGTGGTTAGGACTCTGCGCTTCCACTGCAGGGGGCACAGGTTTGATCTCTGGTCGGGGAAGTTAAGATCCCGGAAGCCATGCAGGGTGTCCAAAAATAAATAAAAATACCACTCTCTCACTTCGTCCCAGCGGCATGGACATATATACACTACCAAATGTAAAACAGATAGCTAGTGGGAAGCAGCCGCATAGCACAGGGAGATCAGCTGGGTGCTTTGTGACCACCTAGAGGGGTGGGATAGGGAGGGTGGGAGGGAGACGCAAGAGGGAGGGGATATGGGGATATATGTGTACATATAGCTGATTCACTTTGTTATACAGCAGAAACTAACTCTCCATTGTAAAGCAACTATACTCCAATAAAGATGTTAAAAAAATAAAATAAAATAAAATAAAATAAAATGTTATTTTAAAAAAAAAGAAAGAAAAGAAATATTCCTTGTGAACACCAACCTAATTTAGGACTCAAAAAGCCTGAGTTGAATAATGAATGGATTTCAGTTGGGGCCAAAAGAGACTTTGGAAAAGAAATAAAATAGAAAAATAAGGAAATCACAGGGAAAAGCAAACACTGTTCTGTGTTTGTGTGTGGGCGGGTGAGAGGGTGAATTTGAAATCTGGGAAATAACTTAGTCACCGTTTCGCAGCACAGTCCAAGGAAGGAAGACTAGAGGGTGAGATGCACAGAACCCCCTCTGTTGCTCTCTATCTCACACTCAGCTGCTTTGTCTTCCTGGGACTGAACCTTCCAGTTTCTTATTTCCATTCGATTTGGTTAGGCTTGGTCTTTTTTTTTTTTTCCCATAGGAAGCTAAGCTCTTTGAAGGTAGAAATGTCTCTCTTTTTTTTTAACTTTATTTCCCCAGTATCTAGGACAGTGCTAAGAACAGAACAAAATACTCAAGAAATATTTGTTGGGTGAACTAACAAAATCCAAGAAAGGAACTTTTATTTGATTATATATTGAGCATCAAGTGTTACATAGCAAGCACATTCTAAACCACGGGCCAGTAAAAATGTTAGGCTTGGTGGGCCCCATATGGTCTCTGTTGCATGTTTTTTTGTTTTTATTTTTACCTTAAGTGTTTGAAAACAACTATTAATCGTAAAAACCATTCTTAGTTCTATGGCTAATACATACATACATACATACACACACACACAAGCAACTTAATCTGGCTTGTACTTCTGCTTTCATGGATAGATTTCTTTTTCTTTCCTATTCTAAACAGAGTATTCAGGAGCTAATATTAGCTTCGCTGCTATCTACTTATGTTTTCTTTTAATTTTTTCAGTCTAATTTGATCCTATTGAAGGAAAACAATAAATTCAAGGGCCTGAAACAATAAAACACAAGGTAAGCAAGTTCAGGACTGCAAGAGAGAAGCAACCTTGAATCCAAGCGTACAGTCTCTGCCATCTCTCCTTGCTTCCCGTACATGCTACTCACTAGATTTTAAGTTTCAGCAACCTCATTAGTTTTTCAGGCTTTATGACTCAAGCTTAGGGGGTGGGGGGAGAGGGCAGCGACCCACAAAACAAAGACTTCAATGTCTCCAGAAGTTGAGAAAATTCCAGCATTGTCAGGGCAGATACTATTTATAACCCATTTAATGTGTACGCTCCTGAATGCATTTTCTACGGCGAATATCCAACCTACGCTTCTGAATTCCTGGTTTCCGCAATGGTGAAGGCGGCAAGCAGCTAAAAGTCTGACGACTAAAGGGGGAAAAAAATGAACTCTGTGCTATTACTATTTTATAACATCCGCCATCATGTGACAGAATTAAAAGGTTCCTGTTTTTGACTCACCTTCGACAAGAAAGTACCTCATTGCTATAAGCTTTGAGCTCAAGTTACTGGAAAAATGTAGGGTCGGAAAATATCCTACAACAAATGCTTTAAGAGAAAAAAAAAAAAGTTATGGAAAACCCCATTTAACTTTTTTTCCAGAAAAACCCCCACACACAGGAATAGATGCCAAGCACTCATATTGAATGTGTGTGTACATGGCTTATATAATTGCACACATATTCTATGTTTACGCTTTTCTCTATTGCACAAGAGTAGGGCTCTTCGGGAAGGAAGGTATCTTGACCTGCTGCTGTCCAAAGGACAGCGTGCTGGGCAGCCCGGCATCGCCGCAGAACCTCTGCAGTGATGGATGACAATGGACTCTGCAAGCCCTGCACATTACCTCCGTTCCATTCATGGATCCCAACCAAATTAATTTTCTCCTGTGCCAATTCTATCACATCCCCCGGGTTTACAAAGAAGTTTTACCAGGCCATCAGAACCCAAAAGGGAATGAACGTTTTCGTCCTGGCAGAAACTTAAAATAGAGCTTAAAAATAAAACAATGGGAATGAATTTTTAGCTCTGCAAAGCTCTTAGTTTCTAGAAATTTCTTGTACAAGTGAAAAAAAAATCCTACTCTTGCTTTTACTGCTCCATTTAAATGGCAAGTTATGAAGAAACTAATTTAGAAAGTTCAAGCTTTTCATTCCAGATCTGAACTGACATGTATTAAAGTAAACAGTCACGTCAAAGTGTAAGTAGGACCAAGTTTCATGTAGATCCCTGGTAAAGATTCTACCCCAAACAGCACTGCCCAACAAAAATATAAAGCAAGCCACATACGTAAATTTAAATTTTCTAGTAACCGTATTAAAAAAAAAATGAAGCAGGTGAAATCAATTTTACCTTATTTCACCCAGTGTGCCCAAGAGTATTTCAACATTAATCAAAATTAAAAATGATTAATGAGATATTTTACATTATTTTTTTCATACAAAAACTGGTGTGCATTTTATAATTGGAGAACGTCTCAACTTGGACTAGTCACACTTCAAGTGTTTAATAGCCACATGTGGCCAGGGCTACCATATTGGACAACACAGCTTAAAGGCTTCTCTTATGCTTCATTAAGTTCACTCTTCCAAACCAGAAAGTTCTAGTTGGAATGACAAAGCTGTCATCAGGAAAAGAAGATATTCTGAGAAGTGTTTCAACTTCTTGGACAACTTCACACTCAGGCCTCACTCTCTGAGACATCCACACTTGGGGCCATCTGTTACAACGGATCAATGCCCACCTGAAAGAAGTTACCAGCTTCTAGAACCAGACATGCAACCGCAGCAAGAAGATTCTCCGAGCTTAAGCAGTTCCAAATGCTGAACTTCTGAACTTCATTTTTCCCAGGTGCTGCATCTGGACATTTAGCAGGGCTTAAATTAGTACCATTTTTGAGATACTGTCTTTGAAAGAGGGAAAAAAACCAAGGCTGAACCTTTTTTTAGGATGGGCCTTTGAGGAAGAAGGTTAAAGGAAACACTAGCTAACACTGGAAGAGACACTGTGCCCTTCATATGCCATTTTTTAAAAAACAAATCGTGACTTTAAAAGTCCCTTCAGTATGAACCTTTTATTCCCAGCATAGCCTCAACTGAACAACTGTAGGTGCTTTTCTTAAAACATTATAGTCTTCTGATGTACATATGTATATATCTTTTTCTTCTTGAAGGTGAATCCTACTGAAGTTTTAACCTATTAATCAGACAGGATTAGAAACAGTGTAGTTGACGAATGCTGATTTTCATTTGAAACACTCACTCTTCTTTGATTTTTTTCCAAACTATGTGCTCCTTGTAAGAAAATTTAAAATCAATTTAAAAGAATATTAACCTATTTTAATGCCCACAGACTCTAACATTACTTCTGACTTTAAAATATACCTTTGACTCCAAATGCTCTTAATGTTTTATGAAAATAGTCATAAAATTCCCAAATGTTTTATTAAAATCCAGTAGTTTCCATTAAAAAGCTTAACATCTAGTGAGAATATGAAAGTCAAAAGCTCAAACTGTACTTCATTCACGTATTCATTCAACAAATATTTATTTAGTGCCTACATTATACCAGACACTACACACACACTACAGAGGTGCTGGGGAAAGGAAAAGAAACATGGTCTCTCCTCAGCGGAGCTTAAAATCTAAGCTGGAAGATGAATAAGTAAGTAATAACTCTAAGAATATGAGCATTAATACTGGGGAATTGTAGAAAGCAGACAGATAAGGAGAAAGAGAGAGAGAGAAGGAAAGAGGGAGGGAAGAAATGAGAGAGATAGATGATAGATACATACATACAGACAGACAGACAGATAAATACATACATACACACATACATATATAGGCAGGGCTGTGGAAGCTCAGATTTGATGGATGATAAGAAAGTTAGCCAAAAAAACTGAGGGAAGCAGGGAGGGAGTTATAGATGAAGGGAGAAATCAAGTGGAAACACCTGGAATGAAAACCAGTGAATGAACAGGAAACCTGAGAGGAAACAAAAAAAGAAGAAGAAAGCAAGCAAAGTATGGCTGGATGGCAAAAAGAAAGAGTAGATGATGTTTGGGAGGAACAACAGGGGGGACTTCATACGTCTCCTTAAGTTGTACGGACGACGTCCTAGCAGTGAGAAGCCATCTTGGAGTTTGAAGATTTGAACGGCTCAGAAGAGAGGAAATTAGATGGAGAGCATAGACTGGCCCAGGAGAAAGTACCTGCACTCTGATTCCCAAAATTCAAACTGAGGTAGACCACCCACCAAGTTTTATCCTAATAATAACTGCTGCAAATATATATACAGATGGAGCAGTATTCCTGGTCCCGAAGCATAACTTTATATTCTGCAATTGTCCTGGAGTAAGACAATAATGAATTTTATAATCACATTCCTGGAAACATCCCCCAAAGTCTTGATATAACACGAACCAAGGCACTGAAGCAAAGAGTTTTACTTCCAACCTGAACACTTGTTATTATATTTGTTTTTAAGATACGTACCAAATATACAAAGAAGAATATAACAAATCCCCATGCAAGCACCATTCAGATCTTAAGACGTTATTCCAAATTTCTAATTCAATTTTTGTCAGAAATAAAATATCAGGGATTCAATTTAAGACTTTGTGTACCCCTGCCTGTTCTCCCTCCCATTCATTTCTCTCCTCACAAAGAAACTGCTTTCCTAGAATTGCTGTTTCTTTCCAAGCCAACTTTTTCATACACACACACACACACACACACACACACAGAGTCATTATGAGTACATGGCAATGTTCTACACATATTTTAAAACTTAACCTAAGTGACACCTATCCTACCCATCATACTGCAATTTGTATGTTTAATTCAATAGTTTTTTTAAACGTGCACATCAGGATTATGTGAAGGGGTAAGACAGGTTTTTAAAATTATGGAACATTTCAGGTATACCAAAAAGAACAAGGACAAATATAATAAACACATCCATCACACAGCCTAAGAAACAAAACATTAAAGATATAATCAGGTTGATTTTCAAAGGCATTTTGCACAGTCTTCAGGAGTTTTGCATCCCTAAAGTCTATATGAGTAGTTTCAGAACAAGCATCAACTCTTGGCTACCATGCCTGGAAGTCATTAGTGAATTTTTCTGTAACTTCTCTGACAGTTCTTCAAGCAGAGGAACGGAAAATGTCTATGTTCTCCTTGATCCTATCACACTTCGGGGACAATTAACTGCCACAAGAAATGTGGTACCTTGACTTTCTAACCGAACAGCACTTTTTTCCCATGTAACATCCTCATTTAATGCCGCAAATACAGCCAAATACCACCACCACCATCACTATCATTACCGTCATCGTCGTCATCATCATCAACATCATAGATCGAGCCTTAACATGTATCAGGAGCTACACTAAGCATTTTACTTGCACTATAAAAAATAGTGCTCATAAAACCCTATGACTTAGATATTACTATGTCCATTCTGCAGATAAGGCAACTAAGTCAGAGAGACGTTAATAAACTGCCAAAGATCAAAAGATAGTAAATGCTGGACACTAAATTTGAAGTCCACGTGTCTGAATCTCCACCTCTGATCTTAACCATTACATAAAAATTACATTAGAAAAAAATTCCACTTTCAATTATGCAGAGTAACTGGTACCACATTATCTCTCCCACTGTAATTAACTAGAAGATTAGACAAAATATATGAAACAACAGTTTGCACTCATTAAACAACAGGCGTTTCAGGACTGTGATCCCTGAAGGAAGAGAAACAAATGAGATGAGCAATATAGCCACCTAAGAGTTCTACCTAGAAGTACTTTCCAGATTGTGAGGCAGAGAGGAGCAACCTAGGCAGAGCAGAGCAATCTCAGTGAGCTGAGAAGAAAAGGTTGAAATTTGGGGAGAAGGAGGTAGCTGGAATATGCAAGACAGAGTACAAGAAAGGAAGGAGTTGTGCAAAAAATAGAAATCTGAAATCTTCCTATGGGTCTCCCTGAGCCTTTAGCTCAATAGCAATACACAAATGCAGAGGGTGAAACTCTGCAAGGCTGGGCAAAGAATAACTACCAGAGAAGAATGACTACCAGGAAAAAAAAAACCTCTACTGGGAAGCTATAAGCAGAACAGCTTTCAGAGCTCACAGAGCACAGGGAGACAAAGTCCAAACTGCCTGAGACTTCATTAAACACCTGCAGCGTTCAGTGGAGACTCCAGAAAGGCCATACCTACTGTCCAGAAAGGTACGGCCTTTGTGGAGAGAAGGGATGAACCAGGCCTACGATAAGACTACACAAGATCCACTCTCACAAAATATAAAAACAACCTCAACAGAATCAAGCTGATCCCCAAGTAAACTAACTGCCTGCCAGGAGAAAACTCAACCTTTCTTAAAGGAAGGCAACAAAATCCAGAGACGCAACAGCGTAATATTCACAATGATTATCCTTTAATAAAATATTACTAGATATGTGGGCAGGAAAGACTTATTAACTCAGCAGGCCTGGGTTGCTCAAACCCTGCACATTCCAAAGGTAGGCCTGTCTTCAGGACTGACCTTCACTGGCTTCTAGGCGATAACCTCGGAGCCCTTGGAATATTCTGCTTGATAGAGTTTTTTGTATGTCCGAGCTCTTGAGCCACACTGTCTTACGGTGAACATCTCTTTCTGTATGCCTGAGGCCTTGGGCCATGCTGTACCAGTTTACCAGAAAAGTTTACCCTAGAAAAGTTTTCCTAACTTTTGTTACCTATTTAAACTCTTTTCCTCACTTTTGTGATTTAGGGTGAATACCTGTTTTTGCTGGGGGGGAAAGGGCTGGGGGAGTGGGTGCAGTCAGAGTGGCTAAGATCAGTCACAGGGGCATGACACGACCTCCAAAAAATTTCCAGAGCAGCAAGGCTCAGGTAGACATCCTTGGTTGGCAACACTTTGCATGTGTTACTACACATTGTTGCTGGAAAATTAAGTGAACCCCAATGTGACTCCACTGGAAAGAGACACCTGAAAGTATTGCACTTGTTTCTGCATGAACCAATAAATTAATAGCTGGCGCATCTCTGGATATAAAGATACCAAAATTTCAGACTACAGAGAAAAATGGCCGTAAAACTGACAGGTTAAAAATACAGAATGGGGAAAAAAGACTTATTGAATGAATCCATGAATCAATACTTAAGTTATACTTTATAAAATGTACCACAAGCCTGGGTCATCAGACACTATGAATGCATCATTTTGGGAAGATGATCAAAAGTCTGTGGAGAACTGATTCTCTGAGAGGGAAATCAAGAAGTTGCCCTTTCACACAACTACCTGATGAATGGTATGTAGCTCTTCTCCTGGTTTCTAGGAGCCAATCATATACCATTTAACCCACCGATAGAAGGTTAAATGAAACAATACTCAACCGTAATATTGATAAGCATATAATATCTTCCAGGGACACTTAAATTAAATACTTAATAGCCCTCCATTAAGTTTCTGTAGTTAATGTGTCCCTAAAAAAGAATGGATCAGTAACCCTCTTCCAGTGCCCTATTACAGAATTTTATCTGTGATCCTTAAATATTTTCACTTTTTGTTCGTAACACCAACCAACAAAAACCAAAAGCACCCTCTGAAAATTACTGATTTTCCACTGCACTTAACTCTATAAACTTTAATCAACTTATAGTCAGTCTTTTTTAAAAATAATTTTATTTATTTTTGGCTGCGCTGAGTCTTTGTTGCTGCACGCGGGCTTTCTCTAGTTGCGGTGAGCAGGGGACACTCTTCGTTGCGCTGTGCGGGCTTCTCATTGTGGTGGCTTCTCTTGTTGTGGAGCACGGGCTCTAGGCGCATGGGCTTCAAAAGTTGAGGCACGTGGGCTCAGTAGTTAGAGCACACGGGCCCTAGAGTACACACACTTCAGTAGTTGTGGCGCGCAGGCTCTATGGCATGCAGGCTTCAGTAGCTGTGGCGTGTGGGCTCAGTAGTTGTGGCTTGCAGGCTCTAGAGAGCAGTCTCCATAGTTGTGGCACATGGGCTTGGTAGCTCTATGGCATGTGGGATCTTCCTGGATCAGGGATTGAACCCATGTCCCCTGCATTGGCAGGCAGATTCTTAACCACTGCGCCACCAGGGAAGTCTGGTCAGTAAGTTTTTAAAAAGAACAGTTTTGCATGCTCCATTCATACTTCACTGGACATAATAAACTTCATACCTTTTAAAGAAATCTTAAATATTTGGCTGCTAGATAACTCCATAAAAGCTGCTAATGATTCAAGAAGCCCGTGGTCCAATGTCAGATCTACGAGCAGCATTTGATAATCTTCCTTTTCCATTAAAGCAATAGAAAACAATTTGGAACACAAGGAAAAATGGCCTAGGTCTTTCCAGCGGTAAAATCTATTTTAAAAATCCTTATGTTTGTGCCTCTGATATAAACTGAATTTGTAAGTGGCTCCAAGAAAGGGAATGATGCCCAAATACATTAGGAAATATAAGAGCACTTCCAGGAGGGAAAAATTATTCCACTCAGTGTAAATAAATGCACAAATGATAGAAAAGACTGTGTACACATTCTACCTACTGACCAATCAAATTTTCCTTTTATTTTACTTTATCTTTCTTAATTACCCAACTGTGTCCATGAAAAGTTACCCTGTAGAGTAATGCAGAAGGATGAGAAAATCCTGTCTGAGCCAGGCTTCCAAATGCTAAGCGTGTTCACTGCTGGGCCAATTTCCCTCAGTCCTGAACTCTGGACACCCCTACGATTCCAATCATAAACGTTTCCCATTGTCTGCCCAGCCCACTGAGTGGGAGACCACAAAATGATTTTAGGATGTGCCAACTGAGGACAAGAAGGAAACCAACGAGCTAAATCGCTTGCACTCATGACCCAATCCTTACTCTTCACTGAAGCCAAAGAAAAACAGTAACTTTATCATTAACTCATAACACACAGAATTCTGTTGATATTACCCATATTTGCAGCAGAACTTCATGAAAAAAACTGAACTGCATCTAAAACTATATATCAGAAAAACCCTATGAGACAATTTAGGCAACAAATAACTAGAAGTTCTAAGAATGAAATAATAACCAGTGAAAGAAAAATCAAGCTGTGAAAATTAAAAATTGACAGAAGGAAAGAAATAGTCTACTTAGAGTTCAATCAATACATAAAAACTTGGTCCTTCAGGCATATTTTATAACTCTGCTTCTCTTCTCTACTATCTCTGTCTCTAAGAGCAAACATCTCAAAACTTGCCTTCTCCAAATACGTTACCAAGGCGAGCCCCTCCCTGACATACCCTTTTACCTTTTCAAAGCATTTCTACAACTGTTATCTAATTTTTCATTACACCATCCCTATGAGATTGCACCATTCCCGTTTTAGACCAGCCTGCTAGTGTCAAGCACCTTGGATAAGGTCACTGAGCTATTTTGGGACAGAGCTAAGACTCTAACTCACTATCCTCATTCTTTCCACAATATCGCACTATTTTGCTTATTCTCCTTACCCCATTTCTATTTTTATCATTGCCCCATTTGTTTCTCCAAAGTTTCTACTAACCTAATGTTCTACTCAAAGCATATGGGGTTGCAAAGGACAGAAACCCACCGAGGGGAGTACAAGGAAGGAGAAATGATAAGGACACAGCAGGCCACCTCACAGTTGCCTGAGGACAGGAATGATACGGCGGGGACCCTGGGGACTGGAACTGGGATGAGGTCAAAGACAAAGCTCTCCTTGCCGTCTCTCTCATGGGTCATCTTGCTGCATTCTCATGACATCTGTGCTTCGCCTCACACACCTACCCTAGTTAGGCTCTCTTTACACAGTCGGTCTCAGTCCAGACGTGGTCCAAGGTTATCATCAAACTCCCCTACCCCTTCCTCATTCTTCCATGCTTCACAGACTGTAATAAAGTTTGTATCTTTACTCCAACTCTCTCAAGAGTGAGTTAGCTGTCTTTTGGCCAGATGATGGTCTGACAGACTTTGGTTGGATGTCCACCACGGGTTTGATTAGCTATGGGAAAGGGAGAGGACAATACAGCAGGCTGGGAAATCATCCTGGTAACAGGGTAATTCATAGACTGGGGCATTAAAATAATACATTATAACAGAGAAAAATGCTAGTATTGCCATTAACCAAATCCCTCATTTTAAAGATGAGAATTCTGAGGTCTGCATGGTAAAGTGACTTACCTAAGGTGACAGAGATGCACTATGGCAGTCATACCTACAGTCCACATATCCAATTCTTTGAAGCCACATATTTTATTCTGAAACCTATCATTGAAACTGGTCAATCCATAGTTAATGATAGAGTTCCTCTTCTCACATCAAGCTAAACATCCTGGTATGTCAATAGCAAATCTACCATTAACCACAACGTGTAAATACTCATGAAATATTACTACCTTTAAAGCAGTACACCTCAACCATAGATGCCCATTAAAATCACCTGAGGAGCTTCTTAAAGCTCCTCAATGGCCAGTACCCATGTCCCACCCTAAACCAATTATACTGGAATCCCTGAGGGCAGCCTCCTGACACTGGTACTGTGGTTTCTTAAAAGCTCCCCAAGTCATTCTAATGTGCAGTCAGAGTTCAGAATCACTGCTTTAGAATCTTAAAATGTGCAAATATATCTATAGGAATTCTTTAATACCTCTAATTCAAATTCAAAATCAGGGAAATTCTCAAATAATTTAACATCGTTTAGATTACAAGTTTTAGACAAATTTTGGACAGCAACAACTAGAGCTACCATTTACTGCTCATCTACGTGCTTTACAACTATGAAGTAGATCATAAGCTCCATGAAGGTAAGGACCTCATGCTGTTCTCTGTCATATCCCAATGTCTAGTACAGTGCTTTGTACATTGTAGATGCTTAACAAATGTTTGTTAATCAAACAAATGAATGAATATTCTTATTTATCTCTCATAATGGCTCTTGAAGGTAGGCATTATTATTTCCTTGTCACGAATGAGGATTTTTAAGCTAAGAAAAACTCTAATAAACTTAGAGTAATGCATGTGCTCCACTTATCATACAGAGAATGTTGAAATTACATGTCTTTTCAGGGAATTAATCAAAACTGATCTTTTGATCAAAGATCAAAACTGGTATTTTATACAGATGGCCAATAGGCACATGAAAAGATGCTCAACATCACTAATTATTAGAGAAATGCAAATCAAAACTACAATGAGGTATCACCTCACAATGGTCAGAATGGCCATTATTAAAAACCTACAAATTATAAATGCTGGCGAGGCTACAGAGAAAAGGGGACCCTCCTACATTGTTCGTGGGAATGTAAATTGGTGCAGTCACTATGGAATACAATATGGAGGTGCCTTAAAAAAACTAGAGTTGCCATATGATCCAGCAATCCCACTCCTCAGCATATACCTGGACAAAACTATAATTCAAAAAGATACATGCACCCCAATGTTCATAGTAGCATTACCCACAATAGCCAAGACATGGAAGCAACCTAAATGTCCACCAAAAGAAGAATGGATAAAGAAGATGTGGTATATATATGCAATGGAATATTACCCAGCCATAAAAAAGAATGAAACAATGCATGGATGGACCTAGAGATGATCATACTAACTGAAGTAAGTCAGACAGAAAAAGACAAATATCACATGATATCACTTATATGTGGAATCTAAAATATGATACAAATGAACTTATTTATAAAGCAGAAACAGACTCACAGATACAGAAACCAAATTTATGGTTACCAAGGGGAAAGGGGATGGGGGAGGATAAATCAGGAGTTTGGGATTAGCAGATACAAACTACTACATATAAAATAAACCACAGGGACTTCTCTGGTGGCGCAGTGGTTAAGAATTCGCCTGCCAATGCAGGGGACACGGGTTCTGGCCCTGGTCCGGGAAGATCCCACATGCCGTGGAGCAACTAAGCCCGTGCGCCACAACTACTGAGCCTGCGCTCTAGAGCCTGTGAGCCACAACTACTGAAGCCTGTGCGCCTAGAGCCCGTGCTCTGCAACAAGAGAAGCCACCACAATGAGAAGCCTGTGCAGCAATGAAGACCCAACGCAGCCAAAAATAAATAAATAAATAAATTTATAAAAAATAAACAAGGTTCTACTGTATAGTACAGGGAACTATATTCAATATCCTGTAATACCATAATGGAAAAGAATATGAAAAAGAATCACTGTGCTAAACACCAGAAACTAACAAAACACTGTAAATCAATTATACTTCAATAAAGATTTTTTTTTAAAAAACTGGTGTGTTTAAAAAAGTTATTTTGAATAATAGCTCTATTATTTAATTCCAAAATCTGAGCATATTGCCACCAAATAAATCTTTGGACTGTTCAAATTCACACTGGACAGTAATCTAGGAACCCCGCTTACGGCAAACACACTTTAAACTTAAGCCACATATCTAACTCAGTGCGTAGAGTTTCAAGAATTGAATGGAAAAAGTTAACCACATTTAATCTAAAATATGACTCAAAGCTTAGTAAAGCAATGAGTTGGCAAGCAATATTCAAAGCCACCTAAATTATTTCTGAACACTGGCCTTGGTCAGTCTCAGTATCAAATCCTTCAAGAAGCTATCAAAATCTGTACTAAGCTTTTGAAAAACAACATCCAATTCTCCTGACTAGCCAATGCCAGGCTCAGGATGGAGGACCAAAGGTAGATGAGCCTGCTTAAAATACTAAGCTTTACAAATAAAAGAAAAACAAAAAGGAGGAGACAGTAGAAGAAAATGAAAATTCCTAACAACATCTTTCCTCACCTCCAGTCAAGCCAAAAAAAAAAAAAAAAAAAAGACTGCTAATGCAAACTGGATCTCTATGTATAAACTGGGTTAGAATTTCATAATTCACCGAGATTAAAGAGCTAAAAGCAAAAGAAGTGAAGAGAAACCCATGGAAGAACCTGTGCTTCTTCTTATCTAAATAAAACAATATTTTTGGAAGAACACTTAAGATACACTTAAGAATTTCACAATGCCATAAAATTGGTATTTAATATCTAAGGAGTAAACAGAATGTCTCTTATGTTAATATAAATGTTGGTGTTCTTAGTACAGTATCTGAGCTAAGATTGCAAGACAGCCCCAGAAACAGGCCTGGTTCAACTGGTGCTAAAAAGTATGCCCACATGTCAGCAAGAAGGCAGAATGAATGAGATATAATCCAGACTATAGGGAAAAAGCAAACTGCTACTAACAACTACTATTTCATCATCAGGCAAGTACATAAATACTAATGTCAGCCTGATGCTATGGCACGTGCAAAAGCAAAAGTCTTCTATCCACAACACTATGTTCTACAAAGAAAGATATACTTAGTTCCCTAGTGTTTATCCACACTCACGTGACCCTGTGGGTTTTTATTTTTAATTCAAAAGTTCTATTACATCACACTTCAATATGAGCAACAGCCTTGTGAAAGAACCATGTGATAAACTAGTTGGGTCCAATGTCTAAGGTGCACCCTGATCACAGATGAAGCGTCTGGGCATCCTTACCTTAACCCCTTCAATGCACCAGGGTATTATTTACAAAATTATTGTTTTAGCACCCTAAATGAGACCTTAGTCATGCTGCCCTACAGGTTACTTGAGGAGAGATCAGGGTAAGAAATCCATCACACAGCAATACTGGTTCGGATCATACTATATAGTTCAACTCTTGCATAAGAATGTAAGGAGCTGTACTCTCCCCCCGACACAGCTCATTCTTTGTGCTATATTTCCACCACACACTACAGGGTATGCTGACGATGCCAAATAGTTAAGATATTTTCTGAGTCTCTGACTTCTCAGGAACCATCTCCAGTCACTTCTCAGAAGTCAGTGAACCTAGTTCTATCTGTTCTGTGGTTTCT
This sequence comes from Hyperoodon ampullatus, assembly GCF_949752795.1. Taxonomy (NCBI): domain Eukaryota; kingdom Metazoa; phylum Chordata; class Mammalia; order Artiodactyla; family Ziphiidae; genus Hyperoodon; species Hyperoodon ampullatus. Next base: position 21,186,020 of record NC_136923.1, read on the forward strand.
GCTCAGTGTTGCCGTTTTTAATTTATGACACAGGCTGAGTGGATACAAGAGAACTGCATATCATCACAGGTGGGCACAAAAGAATTCCGAACACCCTTCATTCCCCATAAGACCCTCTTTCCAAGTCCTTTTGAGTTTTGCTCTTAAATACCTCTCAGATCCAGTCATTTGCTCTAACTCCACCATAAGTTACCATCCTAGTTAAAGTCACCGTTGTCTCTTGGTTGGACTAACACAAAAACTATCTCACCACTCTCCCCAGATTTCCTCTTGCCCCCAGTCCTGTCTTACCCCACCCATCCCTGCTCAATCTCTTCTTCACACTGCAGCCCAAACGATCTTTCAAAAGCCAAACCTGCTCATGTGACCCTTCCACCTACCTGACCCCCCCCTTTAAATTCTATAATACCTTGCCATTTCGGTTGGGGTAAAGATCTAAATCCTTTCAGGGCAGTCAAGGCTCTGTGTGGTGTGGCTTCCTAGCCTCATCCCGCACATGCTCTACACTGAGGTCTATGCTTGTGTCACTCCCGTCTTACTGTTCCTGGAACACATCATACTCCCTTCCCACCCTAAAGCTTTTTGCACATGCTTTTACCTTCTGAAATATTTTACCAGAACTCAGCATAAAATTTACCTCCTTGGGAAGGCCTTCCCTAACCCCACGGCCAGGTCAAATTCCCTTATTATATGGCCTTTTATAATTTTTTAACAACTATAAATTGGTATTTATTTATTTATTTATTTATTTTTATTTTTCGGTACACGGGCCTCTCACTGTTGTGGCCTCTCCCGTTGCGGAGCACAGGCTCCGGACGCACAGGCTCAGCGGCCATGGCTCACGGGCCCAGCCGCTCCGTGGCATGTGCAATCTTCCCAGACCGGGGCACGAACCCGTGTCCCCTGCATCGGCAGGCGGACTCTCAACCACTGCGCCACCAGGGAAGCCCTATCTGATTATTTTTTATATATTTATTTATTTGTTTGTTTGTTTATGTTTGACTGTGTTGGGTCTTCATTGCTGTACGTGGGCTTTCTCTAGTTGCGGCGAGCGGGGGCTACTCTTTGTTGCGGTACACGGGCTTCTCATTGCGGTGGCTTCTCTTGTTGCAGAGCATGGGCTCTAGGCGCGAGGGCTTCAGTAGTTGTGGCACATGGGCTCGGTAGTTGTGGCTCGTAGGCTCTAGAGCATAGGATCCGTAGTTGTGGCGCACGGGCTTATTTGCTCCGCAGCATGTGGGATCTTCCCAGACCAGGGCTCGAACTCGTGTCCCCTGCATTGGCAGGTGGATTCTTAACCACTGCACCACCAGGGAAGTCTGATTATCTGATTATTGGATTAATTTCCATCTCCTCCATTGACTACAAGCTCCATGAGGACAGAGACCCTGCCTGTGTTAACTAAAGTGACCCACTAGTCCCAATTTTCGTGGAATAATCCCAGTTTACACTTGTTATCATAGAATAATTACTAAGCATACCTAACCTTTGCCTTCCAAAAGATACCCAGTTAGACTAAAACCTATATGGTTCTCCTGGTTTTGATTCATCATTGAATCCTGGTAACTACTGCTAGAGCAGCTATATAAAGTAATCAATAAATACTGACTGAACCATTGACGAGTATAAAATCTAATATAATCTAATATAATAAAAAATCTAATATAATAAAATCTAATATAATCTATATATTCATATAAAGAAAAAAAAAAGATCTACCAAGTAGCTTTCCAACATACCAAACTGCTAAACAGGGAGAACCATCAAATATATAGCCAAGTCTTAATAGTCTTTGGCACTGAGAATAACTTTGCTTAGTTACTAAATACACAATACTTTAGATCAACTCTAGAGAAGCACCATTGTGTCCATATTATTCCAAAATGGGTCACTGGAAGATCAACTGCTTTGATAAGGTCAGTACCTCAAAGGCTGTATAAAGAACACTTTGACCCAAATAAAGGTATCGAAGTGGTTTATCCACCACAGAGGTGCAGCAAAAAATGTTCTGCCTTAATTATTGCACTTAGTAAAACGAAGGTGTTGCCTGTATATATGTCACTGTAGGAAATCAAGACTCATCACATTCAACCATAGGTGAGGAACAAATTAAATTACATTTCCATTTATTAATTGGCTTTAATCAATACAAAAGGCTTTTGTAGGGACTTCCCTGGTGGCGCAGTAGTTAAGAATCCGCCTGCCAATGCAGGGGACATGGGTTCGATCCCTGGTCCAGCAAGACCCCACAGGCCATGGAGCAATTAAGCCGGTGTGCCACAACTACTGAGCCTGCACTCTAGAGCCCACGAGCCACAACTACTGAAGCCTGCGCGCCTAGAGCCCATGCTCTGCAACAAGAGAAGCCACCGCAATGAGAAGCCCACGCACCACAACCAAGAGTAGCCCCCACTCGCCGCAACTACAGAAAGCCCACGTGCAGCAACGAAGACGCAGCCAAAAATCAATTAATAAAAACCACCAGTTATAAAAAATATATATATGGCATTTGTTGCATAACTGCCTTTCACAAGGTAAATGTAAAATTGAGTTCATGTATCTGCTTTGGGCACTAGCCAACATTTTATCATTAAATCCATCAAAGCAGTAATAGTTTAGGTGAACTATCTCCTAACTATAGCTCTGAATACCCCATTAATCAGACAGAAAGAAGTAAGAAATCCACTGACTGCCAAAGGCCATAAAATAACATCCAAGCATTCCTCAGGTCTGAGGTGTGCTAGGTCATCCCTAATATAGCTCCAGAAAGCTACAATGGCACACAGGAATTTTAAATAAAAGAGAAATCAGGCAATAAGACCACCAACCAACACGCTGGGGGAAATCATATAAAGTTAAGAGAGAATCTGGCCCAGCTAGAAATACTTTCCTGGAGAGCTTCCCCAAGAAAAGGCAGGCCACTTCAACTGTTTTCCTTTATGATGAAAATTCTGAACAATTTAGGCATCCAAGATAAGAATCTTCAACAGAGAACTAGACAGGGATGAATGTGTAAAAACCTCTTCAAAAGGAAGCAGTGCATCAGAATTTCCTTGCATTACTCATTTTACTGGCTTGTATTTTTTCCTGTCTTAATTACACATGGAACCAATCTAACAATAACTGCGGTTTTAATTACAAGTCCATAGGCTCACAGAGTTTTAAGTATAAAAGTTCCATCTTTAAACTCTCAGAGATTTGTTCTTTTTTTTTTTTTAACATCTTTATTGGAGTATAATTGCTTTACAATGGTCTGTTAGTTTCTGCTTTATAACAAAGTAAATAAGCTATACATATACATATATTCCCATATCTCCCTCTTGCGTCTCCCACCCTCCCTATCCCACCCCTCTAGGTGGTCACAAAGCACCGAGCTGATCATGCTGTGCTATGCAGCTTCTTCCCACTAGCTAGCTATTTTATTTGGTAGTGTATATATGTCCATGCAACTCTCTCACTTCGTCCCAGCTTACCCTTCCCCCTCCCCGTGTCCTCAAATCCATTCTCTATGTCTGCATCTTTATTCCTGTCCTGCCCCTAGGTTCTTCAGAACTTTTTTTTTTTTTTTAGATTCCATATACATGTGTTAGCATACGGTATTTGTTTTTCTCTTTCTGACTTACTTCACTTTGTATGACAGCCTCTAGGTCCATCCACCTCACTACAAATAACTCAATTTCGTTTCTTTTTATGGCTGAGTAATATTCCATTGTATATATTGCCACATCTTCTTTATCCATTCATCTGTCGATCGACACTTAGGTTGCTTCCATGTCCTGGCTATTGTAAATAGAGCTGCAGCGAACATTGTGGTACATGACTTTTTTTGAATTACGGTTTTCTCAGGGTATATGCCCAGTAGTGGGATTCAGAGATTTGTTCTTTATACAAAACTTCAGAGAGAACAGCCTGAGTTCTTAGCATATGGGTTCAAGGGTCTACCTATAAAGGTGCATAAATTTTATTGTTACAGGCATAAATTTAAAATGAGCTAAATATATTTTTTCCAGAAAAGAATCCTTAGCTTCAAATTATAAATTGGCTCTTGACCCTCAATGTTAAGAACATTTTATTATGAAATGAATTCCTCATTTCTAAAAACCTCATTTCTAAAAACACAATAGTAAAATCCCTCAGTTTAAAAAATAAATAAGTTTATTACTTCAAACAGATACCCTGAACCCCAAATTTGCTTTTGCAAGGTAGTTTTTCACATAACTAGTTCACATTAAATGGACTAAATTATAGTAACTCTATATCCATTCTTCTAAAAATGCATTTATTCATTCACCAACTATTTAAATGTCTATTACATATCATGAATGTTTTCAGTATTGAGGTATAGTGAACAAAATGAACATTCTTCTTGCCCTTATAGCATGTATTGTCTAGTGGAAAAGATGACAATAAACAAGCAAATAAGCAAATGATGAAAATACGTGCTCATGGACGTTCTTAATCACTATGAAAGAAACCAACAGGTAGCTGTGATTTAGTATAACATCAGGTAGTCAGGGAAGGCCTCACTCTTTTTCCCTCCGCCCCAGAAAAAGAGAACAAATCTTTAAGTAATCAGAGCTAGTGGGGACTGTAGAGAGCTTCTTGTTTTTAGCTGAAGTGCCTTTAAAATACCAAGTTATCTTCAAAATTTTAGGTAAAATAGTGAATATTTGTTAAAATATTACTTTAAAATTCTAGTTTCTATCTAACAAGAACAAAATATCTCAAATCGGGAAAAAATGGAGAGGATGTTAAGAAACATGTGGCAATAGAGGAATTATTTTTCTAATTTGAACTGGTTAGCCAAGACAGCAAAAGGAAATTATCAGGTGAGAAAAAGGTACAAGACAAAATTATGTCATTTTATAGACTCAGTTTCTTGTTAGCTTAAATACAACAAGCGTGAAAGTCAGAGAGTGATTCCTATAACATCTGTCTCTATAAGACATCCAGAAATTGGCAAGCTTTATTTAAAAACTAGATTTAGAATCACTAGCAGTACACGTGTACTACAGCTGTAAGACCTCCACATATACCCCACCGTGGTTTCACTCTTCTAATGAGTAGAACAAAATTGTTTCACAGCTTTTCAACTTCAAGGGACAAGATTTGCATGGTGAAGTCTTAGGACTACATCATGCTGGGCTTACCACAAGACAGCCAACACCCGTGGTTCTCCTTGGACTCAGAACTCCCTCCCTCAGGATGGTCTCTGCCCCTCAGGGCCCCTCTGAGAGCCTTCAGAGGCTCTAGAAAAGCAGAAGAAAACGAATTCGCGAGGAAACACATTAGTGCCAAATGAAAAATCTTGCCCTCATATACTACAAACACAAACCACATTTTGAAACTATCAACTCTTTCTTTTCCTTTTTTTTTTTTTTATTTATTTTTGGCTGCGTTGGGTCTTCATTGCTGTGCGCGGGCTTTCTCTACTTGCAGTGAGTGGGAGCTTCTCATTGCGGTGGCTTCTCTTGCTGCGGAGCACGGGCTCTAGGCATGCAGGCTTCAGTAGTTGTGGCTCACGGGCTTAGTTGCTCCGCAGCATGTGGGATCTTCCCGGACCAGGGCTCGAACCTGTGTCCCCTGCATTGGCAGGCGGATTCTTAACCACTGTGCCACCAGGGAAGCCCTGAAACTATCAACTCTTAAGTGCGCTTGTGTACGTAAACTTTCCAAAATTTCAGTTAAAAAATAAACACAAAAATATCAAGTGCTAATGTGTATTTTTTTAAAGAGATTTAAACATAAAAAACTTTTTCAATGTTGGACATGGAAGAATCATAGAGAAAAAAGGTAAGTGGTAAACAACGGGGGAAGGGTTGAGGGGAGCCAGAATAAAAAGGGGGGCCTCAACCCCAAAAGTGTGCAGAGGTTTCAGAGAGATTAATTGTTGATGTGAGGGGGCAGGGGAGACAAACCAAACTGGCAAAAATTGATCAAGAAACAAAATATAATACTATCTGTCATGACAAATGGTTATATATATTTTTAGAACTTCAGAAAGATCGTAGAGTTGGCTGTCTCATAGTAAAGAATGAAGCCTCTCAGTGCATGTACTTTTAAACTGTTTAAACGGCTCGGACTACACAAGAGTGACCGATGAAACCGATCTGTGGTGCTGACTCAGTCCTTCCTCTGGATAGCACAGGGTATATCTGCCTCACAAACTCTTTCTTCTATTTCAATTAGAACACAAACAAACAAACCAAAAAAAAAAAATTAGGCTAGCTCATCCATGATGAGTATACATTTCTAAGAAAGGGACTTCCCAGCATCAAGGAAACTGTTTGCCTTTTCCTCACTATGGGGAAATTTGTGGTTACTTAAAAAAAAAAAAAAAAAAGAGCTATTAGGTCAATGAAATTTGTAATAACAATAATATGAGTAGTAATTCTTGCTTTTTCATGGGATAAAAGTACAAACTGTTAAGAATCAAGGCCTTTGATATATCTTTTTGAGGGGGTGTGTGTGTGTGTGTATACATGTGCACACTTGCTTTCTGTCATTAAAGGAATTTCTATCAGAATAGAGACTTTTTTAAAAAACAGAATTGCTGTATTCCAATCTTTTTTTTATAAGTCAAGCATTTTTTTTGAGGAAAATTAGGTATTTTATGATACTTCCCACAAAACCCAGCAAACTCTTTCATACTAAAATAATTATTAAGAGTAAACCACAAGGCTCAGTCAATAGCCAAGGAAGATTCTTTCTTTTCCAAGCATTAACCTCATTTCAGGAGTCATCTGAAACACAGACCAATATAGCTCCTGTTTCTAAAAAGATTTTTACTGGTAATGAGAATGATAAAACTGCAATTTCTTTCTGAAGGCTATATAAGGATTTATGCAAAGTTCAACAGAAGACAGATTTCCTTGAGTGTACAGTGCCAGGACCTAACACATTTCCTAGCAAGAGGATACCATGCATACATACATTTGAGCAGTCAATGAATAAACGAACAAAGATCAATGTGAGGATTCAAATGAGACAACTTCATAAACTGGATTTTCTTATCGTGAATCTTTTTTTTTTCACTTCTTATGCTACATTTCAGAAATGTTCTCTTCCATTTCTGAGAGTTGTCTGGCTAGAGGAAAAGAAGTTTCATGAGAATACAGACCATTACTTAGCACAGAGTCAGTGCTCACTAAGTGTGTGGAGAATTTAATGATCAACACATTAATTAAAACATGAATAGCAAGTCAATACATGAATGAATGAATGAATGGTGAAAGAATAAATCACCTCAGTTTCTCTGGACTTGGTTTGTCACCCTCTCCATGAAGCCATATTTCAGTCCCAAGCCACTAGACTATCTTAAAGGGACTTGTCAAAACTTACTTTATTTCACTCCTTGGATTCTCATGAAGAAATGAAATGGTTTCAAGGGGAAAATATAAACATATGATTGAGAAAAGTTGGTTCAAATCCTACTCCTTTTCCTAGAAGGTCCATGACTCTTGGCCAGGGTTTCTTAACCTTGGCACTACTGACCTTTTGGTCTGGATAATTCTTCGTCATACAGGCTGTCCTGTGCATTGCAGAATGTTCTGCAGCATCCTCGGCCTCTGCTCACTAGATGTCAGTATCACCGTGTACCCCAGATGTGACAACCAAAGCCATCTCTCTAGATGTTGCCAAATGTCTCTTGGGGGGTCAAAATCATCCCCAGGTGAGAACCATTGCTATAGGCAAATTTCTTGATTATTTAAGCCTCATTTTCTCATTTAAAAATGTATGTAATACCACTTTTCTTAAGTAATGGTTGTAATAATTAAATATAAAATAACTATAATTACAAAAAATTCTGACAACAAAACTATAAACATTATTTGAGTGCCCATTATGTGCCAGGCACTGAATAGAGGAGTCATTTAAATTGATTCCTTCCAATCTTTACAACACCCTTATGGATTGTGGGCACTCATTCTCATTTTCACAATAATCACACAAATGAGAGTTGTCACAGCCAAGATTCAAACTGAAGCCATCTGATTTCAAGAGCCCAAGCTCTCACCCACCATACTCCACATAATCAATCTCCAAACACAGCTTGTCATTCAGTAGGTCGTCAACAAATATTTGCCTCCTTCCAACATTTTTCCTAATTTTCTTTCCCTGGAATAACCAGAGTTCAGTGTGTTTCCCTACTGCATGAAATCTGGAAATGATATCTTAAAATCCCCATGTCAATTATATCATAGCTACCTCTTCCATCAAAGAGGAAATGCTTTACATCCATAATATCTACTGGCATCAACGTTCTCTGTATTCAACTGTAAGCTCCTAAAGATCAGAGATCAGTTTCCACACATAATACAAGTGCTCATTACATGTTTATGGGTGATAGTGTTGATCTTATACTAGAGAGTAACAAAAATATATTGCTGTTGATTTGACATGTTCAGGGTTTACAATGAAAACGCATATAGAGAATATTAGAAAGTATTAAGACAGCTAAACTTCAACTGAAATTGAGCAATTTTATTTCTTTAAATACTAAATTATATCTAATGAATGGGAAGATAAAGAGTCTATAATTGTTCAAGCTTCTTAATGCTGGGCCCTTAGCCGTGATGTTTCCACTTGAAACAACAGAATAAAAATGGGGTTGGCTAATGTTAACAGAGCTTTTTCTATGGGATTTAAAAGATCTTACAAGATTAGTCTATAAATGAATTTATTAATCATCATGGAAATAGCATATGACGGCTGAAAAAGTATTTAAAGTTAAAAAAAGAAAAAGAAAAAGAAAAGAAAGGAAACCAAAGGAAAAGAAACCAAACCATAGAGAGACACAAGGAAAAGAAACCAAACCAAAGAGGGACACAAATTTTTATTACCAAATTTCTTTTTTGACTTTTTTCATATAATGATAGGTTTCTATAATTTATACATGAGAATATTTACTTGAGGCTTAGTTTGGTAGAATAAATCCTAATTTGTAGGCCATAACTTCTATTTTCTGGTCCAGTTACTTTCTCGAAGCATGTTTTTCCCAACCATAAAGTAGTATTTCAAATACTATTCAAGATTCCCTGAGTCCTAGCAAAGGCTCATTTCAAAATCTAATAAAAATGACAAGAACAATATCCATTTTTTAAAATGAAAGAGGCAGTGGTGGAGGTGGGGGGAAGGATCAAGCCCCACCATTTAAAAAGTCAGACATAAAGACCCTTCACACACTCTAAAATGACTATAATTTAAAAAAACTGAAAATAACAAGTGTTGGCAAGAATATGGAGAAACTGGGAACTAGAACCTTAGTACATTGCTAGTGGGAATGTAAAATGGTATAGCTGCTATGGAAAACAGTCTAAAAGTTCTTCAAAAGGTTTAACATAGAGTTACAATATGACCCAGCAATTCCACTTGTAGGTAACTACCTGAGAAAAATGAAAATATATTACAACACAAAAACGTACACACAAATGTTCGGAGCAGCATTACTCATAACAGCCAAAAAGTGGAAGCAACTCAAATGTCCATCAACTGAGGAATGAATAAACAAAATGTGGAATAGTACTACAATGGAATATTACTTGGCCATAGAAAGGAATGAAGTACTGACACAAGCTACAACAAAGATGGACCTTGACAACTTCATGCTAAGTGAAAGAAGCCAAAAAAAAAAGGCCATATGTTGCATAATGCCATTTATATGAAATATCCAGTAAGCAAATCCATAAAGACAGAAAGTAGATAAATGGTTGCCAGGGGACAGGAGAAAGGAGAGTTGGAACTAACTACTGAAAAGTACAGGGCTTCTTTTGGAGATAATGGAAGTGTTCTGGAATTAGATAATAGTGATGACTGAACAAGAAAGTCCAACTAAAAACCAGTGAAGTATATACTTCAAAATGGTGAATTTGATGTTCTGTGAATTACATCTTAATTTAACATAATGCTAGAAGAAAAGGTTAGAGACTAAAAAAGAAAAACACTCAACTTAGAGATGTGCAGTTAGTTCTTCACCCCCTGCGACCACCCAGCACCTGACAGTGGTCTCGAAGAGCTTTCTGCCCTGAAAAATCCACCACCGCCCTTCATTATAGTGACATGAACAGCTGAAATGAGACGCCAATGTTGAATCTTTAAACATTATAAATGGTAAGGGGAGCAGGGGAAAGGGATTTAAATCCATTTCAGAGTAGAGGACCATAAGAAAATAAAAGTGTACTTTTGACAGAAGAACTACTAAGACGGGGAAAGAAACTGACAAAGGGGAGGAAGAGTTTGTCCTAGGAAGAGAAAACAACGTGGAGGCTACATTGCCATTGTCTGTTTGCTCATTTTTGGTGTATCAGTTTGTGTAAATAAATGGACATGGCATCCTAGGAGGGGAAAAAAGAGAATACTACAAATCAGACTCAAAAAAAAAAAATACCAAAGGTGTCAAATGTGTACACCAGAAAAATAAGAGCTACAGCAGAGGAAATAAATGCACAATTTTCTATCAAGTCACTTCTCAGTTATTTCCTCTTTCCAATCCTCCACAACTATTTCCTGCTAAGCTTCTTCCTTCCTCCCTGTATTTCTTCATTCGCACAGTTTCTCCTCCTGTGCAAACACACAATTCTTCCTCTGCGGCGTGCCAGACCATGAGCTAATATGCCTGTTTCTGAATTCCCCAGCGATGAGCCTCACACCCCACTACCTCGTCTATTTCCTCAAATGTTACCCAGTTATTTTCTATTCCCATCTCAGTCATGCATCCAGTCATTCCCTCCCTCCCATAACAAACGACTGTGGAGGGGAACTAAATGAAGGCCCAGTGGTGATCCAAATCTGACAGTACCTCTACTCTTTCAGAACCTATAGTCTGGGGGGTGGTGGGGGAAGGGCATGGAATTCATTAAGTGAGCACAAAAAATTTTAACATGACAAATGACTTAAAGAATTAAGCACAAGGACCTATGAGGATATTTAATAAGGGGATAGGGAGGGAAGTGAAGAAGTAGAAGGGAAGGGAAAAAGAGGTCAGGCCTATTTCAAGGAGAAAAAAAACAGCATATGCAAAGGCCCTGTGCAAAGAAGTAGCATAACATACTGGAAGAAATGAATAAAGTCCGTGGTGGCCAAAGCACAGAAAGATTTACAGGAAAGCAACGTGGGAAAATGGGGGCGGGAGGTAGGGGGGTAGGCAAAGGACAGATCATGATCTAGGGTCTTTATCCCAACATTGAGAGAAGGGTTAAAGGGCTATTACAATAATCCAGAGAGAGATAACAGTAGCTGGGCTATGGAAATGGCAGCAGAAATTTTGCGATGTAGACACATCATCAAATAATAATAAAAATGATAATACCAAAAACCATAATGACAACAGCAACTATCATTTGCTGAAAGCTTATGACGTGCCAAGACCTATGCTATGCACTATAAATATATTATCGTTTTTCTTCACAACTGTGAATGGTAAATATTAGGATTCCTATTTTACAAACAAGGAAACTGAGACTCAGAGTCAGTTAAGTGACCTGGCCGAGGTCCCATGCAGCTGATATGTGATAACAACAGGAACTGAATAAAGTCTGCCTGGCTTCCACTAATACAACACAGTGTTCTTAGCATAAAAATAATAAAAGTATCAACTATTATGGAGCCAGGAACTGGGCTAGTATGTTGAAAATAAGTTGGGCTTTTAATCTTCCCAACAACTGATTCATATGGGCAGCAGTATCCCCACTTTACAGATGGGGAAACTGAGGCAGAGCCAGGTCAGCTAGAGGCATAAACTGGGCCCATTAACAGTTCCCGACTCAGTAAGTCATAGAACTGGGATTCGAATGCAATGAAGACAATAAAGTTCTGGAGGGTCTTTCCTTTTCAATCAAGATACAGATTGATTAAAAACTAAAACTATGAGTCAACACTTTACCTATAATCTGTTTAAAGCCTTCTGGAAAATCTAAAATGCATGTTGCTTCTGAAATTCACTTTTGTATTTTTATTGTAATCTCTAACCCACAGCATTGGGAGTCCCAGATTTGCATCACTACATATGTCACCACACCACTGACAGTTCAGAAAGATAAAGATAGCCTTGGTTATAGATGAAAAAATACTGAGTATTTCCAACAAGATGGGCAGAAGAAATGACTTTGACAATCAAGTCATCTATGGGGAATTATATTATTTTTCACAATATATATAATTAAAGTAACAGCATTTCAAAATCAAGACTGAAAATAAATGTCACTTACAGCCAAAGAGGACGATGTTAGATCATGAGAATTCATGAAAACAGAAAAAGATGAAAGAGGCTCCCTGAATTCCTAATTTCTCAACTATCATGACCTGTACCCCTCCAAATACATAAATCTCCAACAGGATTTTTTTTTCCTCCCACTGAGTCCAACAAAATAGAAAATCCTTCCTGTTTGGCCAAAAGAATCTTTTTTTTTTTTTTTCCTGTAACCTATTCACTCCCCAAAATTATGTAATGAATGATCCTTAGTATAACAGCAGATGCTATAACAAATATTCCTTTATGTGATTTGTAAATATCACCACCCAGACAACAAAATACCTCTGTGAATATGAGGGACTTCCCTGGTGGTCCAGTGGTAAAGAATCCGCCTGCCAATGCAGGGGACGCAGGTTCGATCCCTGGTTGGGGAACTAAGATCCCACATGCCACGGGGCAACTAAGCCGGCACACCACAACTACTGAGCTCAGGCACCTCAATGAGAGAGCCCACATGCTGAAAACTACCGAGCCCACACACTCTGGAGCCCGCGCATCACAACTAGAGAGAGAAAACCCACGTGCCACAACTAGAGAGAAGCTCGCACACTGCAACGAAGAGCCCACGAGCCGCCAACAAAAGATCCCGCATGCCTCAACGAAGATCCTGTGTTCCACAACTAAGAGCCAACACAGCCAAAACTTAAATAAATAACGGGGGAAAAAAATCAATGTGTTATGTTATACATTAAAAAAACCAACTAAAGCCCTCTTACCATTAGTAAGAGAAAAAGCAGTAAAAATTAACGTCAAAGAAAACAAAAAAAGCATGTGAGAACATAGGTTAAAAAAAAAACCACTTAGGCACAAAGATTGGCATTTTATGTTTCCCTGTGTCACCCTAACCTTCAGCTACTACGACAGATCTAACCCAGTTTTCATTCACATGTGGCACTAAATTGCTTTGATGAAAGCCAAATAATAAGGGGTATACCCTTTAGACCAAAATACAATGCAAATTGCTGAATATTGCAAGTAAAAATAATTTCTAAACTTAGAGTACAAGACTTTCTCTTTGTTAATGCATTTACCGTATATTAGACTCAGAAAACCTACAATAAAAATCTCCTATTAAGTGGATATTGTTTCTGCAACCTTTATCATCTAAATGTGGTCCTGGTGCTTCTGCTTTAATAGCGCAATCCCCAGGCATCACTTGTTTGTGGCATTTGCCCAAGTATTTTGAAATGTTTAGTTTTTGTCTAGGCAACAGATGTGGACTAAGTAACAAGTCAATCTGTCCCAGGATTTGTTTCACAACCACTCCAAAGAGATGTTGCTTGTCAGCTTCACAAACTACAGTGCATCCAAACGGCATTAAACGTTTTACTACCTGGAAAACTATTTCAAAAGATTCCTTACAGGCACTGAAAGAAAAAATCCTGTCAGATCATATCCCTTTTTTCCATCAAAAAGAATTACTGCCATAGTCCTTGAAGGAATACCAACTAAACCCAGCCTTCAAAAATAACAACAGAAAATTAAAATTGTGTTTCAAAACAAAGGATCTTATGTGATTTATGATGTAAGGGACCCCTGTTCTATATAATTTGGTATGGTATGCACACGAGCAAAAATAAAGAGAAATCACTTCTCCAAAGATGTACAGATGGCCAACAGCACATGAAAACATGCTCAACATTGTTAATTATTAGAGAAATGCAAATCAAAACTACAATGAGGTATCACCTCACACCGGTCAGAATGGCCATCATTAAAAAGTCTACAAACAATAAATGCTGGAGAGGGTGTGGAGAAAAGGGAACCCTCCTACACTGTTGGTGGGAATGTAAATTGATACAGCCACTATGGAGAACAGTATGGAGGTTCCTTAAAAAACTAAAAATAGAGCTACCATTTGATCCAGCAATCCCACTCCTGGGCATATATCCACAAAAAACCATAATTCGAAAAGACACATGCACCCCAATGTTCACTGCAGCACTATTTACAATAGGCAAGACATGGAAGCAACCTAAATGTCCATTGACAGATGAATGGATAAAGAAGATGTGGTACATATACAGTGCAATATTACTCAGCCATAAGAAAGAATGAAATAATGCCATTTGCAGCAACACGGATGGACCCAGAGATTGTCATACTAAGTGAAGTAAGTCAGACAAAGACAAATATCATATGATATCACTTCTGTGTGGAATCTAAAAAGTGATACAAATGAACTTATTTTCAAAACAGAAGTAGACTCACAGACTTAGAAAACAAACTATGGTTACCAGGGGGAAAGGTGGTGGGGAGGAATTAAATTAGGAGGTTGGGATTAACAGATACACATTACTTTATATAAAATAGATAATCAACAACCTACTGTACAGCACAGGGAACTATAGCCAATACTCTGTAATAACATATATGGGAAAAGAATCTGAAAAAGAATAGATATATGAATATGTATAACTAAATCACTTTGCTGTATCCCTGAAACTAACACAACATTGTAAATCAACTATACCCCAATATGAAATTAAAAATTTTTTAATAAATATAAAAATAAGGGCTTCCCTGGTGGCTCAGTGGTTGAGAGTCCGCCTGCCGATGCAGGGGATACGGGTTCGTGTCCCGGTCCAGGAAGATCCCACATGCCGCAGAGCGGCTGGGCCCGTGAGCCATGGCCGCTGAGCCTGCGCGTCCGGAGCCTGTGCTCCGCAACGGGAGAGGCCACAGCAGTGAGAGGCCCGCGTACCGCAAAAAAAAAAAGCATACTTGATATTAAGAGAAATCACAGATAATCTAAAAATGTGTATCATATCCTTATAATTTTGTGTGTATTTGAAATATGTTAGATTGATTTAAGATACTTGCTATGTACATACATTCGAATTTTATGAAGATTGATTTTTTAAACAAGAAAGGAAAAGTCATTATTTTTTTAAAACCAAAGGTGATCTTTTTATAATATGAAGAGTGATTACATAGTAATTTTTTTTTAACTGAAGTGTTCTATATCAGGCTTTCTTAAGAAGAGGCAAAGGAACAAATACAAATGATTCCATTTACATGAAGTTCAAGAATAGGTAAAACTAAGTCAGAGTGATAGAGGTCAGACTGATGGTTTTTCTTCTGGGGGGTGGTTATTGGCTGAGAAGGACACGGGAGAACCTTCCACAGTTCTGGAATCATTCTAATTCTTGATCTGGGTAATAGCCACATGGGTGTGTATGGGTGTGGGCAGTTGTAGGTGTGTGTATAAATAAATCACGGATGCAAAGCAGTCTGGATGACATTACAACTTTTTAAAATGCACATAAATTTTAATGTTTGTCTATTACCTTGACCAAAAAAAGCTAGCACAACTAAAATGCCAACCAAGGGCGTGAGAATCAAATCTCAGTCATCTTAGCTCATTACTAAGGCAAAAGAAGGGAGATGCACATGGCTTATTCTCCAGTGCACAGAAACATCAGTAATCCTTATAATCACCCATCTGAAAAAGGCACTAAGTCAAACTAACACTAGGCCATCTGACTTTCTGTAAAAAAAAAAAAAAAAAACACGAAAAACAATACTTCACACTAAGGGGCCACATTTCTGATTAAGGACCTGATGCCCAGCCTTGTTCAGGTATAGTAACAGACACTCTGTTAATTAAATAAATTATCTATAAATAGTCACTTGTAAAATGGGAAGCTACTTAGAGCACTACACAATGCATCTCTTTGCAGAGAAAAATTATAGAATATGTGGAAAATAGGGAGCTCCCCCATGATCCTCCCAATTGGGGCTATTTTGCCCAAGGTCAGAAGTTAGGGAGACTCTGTAGAAGATGAACAAGGAGGGGCAGCTCGTGGTTGGCTCCGTGGGTGCCACTGCCTCCTACACATTTAAAATATCTGGAGGGCCATGGGCAGGACCTTGTGCACCACAAGAAGTACCTAAATCCTACTGGAATAAAATGATGTAAGACTCAAATGGCATTCTCGTCTCGTTCCCATGCTTCCCTAATTTGAGTAGGTGTCACCCCAACCGCAGCCAAGAAATACTCAAACTATCTGATTAAGATAGCGTGGCTCATATATGCAATGGAATATTACTCAGTCATAAAAAGAAACGAAATTGAGTTATTTGTAGCGAGGTAGATGGACCTAGAGTCTGTCATACAGAGTAAGGTAAGTCAGAAAGAGAAAAACAAATACCGTATGCTAACACATATATATGGAATCTTCAAAGAAAAACAAAATGGTTCTGAAGAACCTAGGGGCAGGACAGGAATAAAGACGCAGACAGAGAGAAAGGACTTGAGGACACGGGGAGGGGGAACGGTAAGCTGGGACGAAGTGAGAGAGTGGCATGGACATATATACACAACAAGTGTAAAATAGTTAGTGGCAAGCAGCCACATAGCACAGGCAGATCAGCTCGGTGCTTTGTGACCACCTAGAGGGGTGGGATAGGGAGGGTGGGAGGGAGATGCAAGAGGGAGGGGATATGGGGATATATGTATATGTATAGCTGATTCACTTTATTATACAGCAGAAACTAACACACCATTGTAAAGCAATTATACCCCAATAAAGATGTTAAAAAAAAAATAGTGTGGCTTACAAGCGAGGGCCCTTTGTCAACGCACCACCATATGACACCAAAATGGCATAAGCTAAAGAAGAGTCCAAGACTGTCTTGCATACATCAGCCAACTGAGGTTCATTCCAAATTATTTGGAACCCAAGATAGAAATTAATTTCCCCCTTTTTTTTGTCCACGCCACACAGCATGCGGGATCTTCCCTGACCAGAAATCGAACCCATGGGCCCCTGCATTGGGAGCGCAGAGACTTAACCACTGGACCCCCCTGGCAAGTCCTGAAAGTAATTTCTAACAATACTATGTAACACGAGACTCATGTTGTCAAGTACAGATGAACCTATAAGGAAAATAAAGCTCTGCCACATACTTTGTATACACTCTACATTACAGCAGTGGTCCTCTCCCTGTTGCCACTT
Source organism: Hyperoodon ampullatus (assembly GCF_949752795.1). Classification (NCBI taxonomy): domain Eukaryota; kingdom Metazoa; phylum Chordata; class Mammalia; order Artiodactyla; family Ziphiidae; genus Hyperoodon; species Hyperoodon ampullatus. The sequence goes on from NC_136923.1 coordinate 21,203,231, forward strand.
GGGGAACATTTAGCAGTGCCTGGAGACATTTTTCACAACTTGAGAGGGGGTTGGCATGCTACTGGAATCTGAGGGGTAGAGGCGAGAGATGCTGTTAAATAGCCTATGGTGCACAGGATGGCACCCCCAACAAAGAACTACCTGGCCCCAAATAAGAAGAGTGCCGAGGGTGAGAAACCCTGCACTGTAACATAGGTAGCCAAAATGCAAAGATTCTGAGAGGTAAATTAGCAAATTAGAAAGCTAAAGACTTAAACTCATAAAACCAGATGAAACTGTATAGAAAATAAATAGATGCACAATGAAAAGTAAAAAGCCCTTTAAGCTTCCTCTTCAAATATCACACAGCGTAAAGGCTTTTCAAAAAAATATGCAGTTAGGGGCTTCCCTGGTGGCGCAGTGGTTGAAAGTCCGCCTGCCGATGCAGGGGACACGGGTTCGTGCCCCGGTCCGGGAAGATCCCACATGCCGCGGAGCGGCTGAGCCCGTGAGCCATGGCCGCTGGGCCTGCGCGTCCGGAGCCTGTGCTCCGCAAGGGGAGAGGCCACAACAGTGAGAGGCCCGCGTACCGCAAAAAAAAAAAAAAAAAAAATATGCAGTTAAAATAAGCAAAACTATTTGTTTTAGTGGCAGCGTGGGGAGGAATCTGTAAACAGAATCAATCAACAGGGGATTATGTGAAGAAATGATAAAATCATACTATGAAATATCTCCACATTAAAAATAACGATTTTTAGCTTAATGTATTGATTTGGAGAGATGGCCACAAAATAGTGTCAGGAGAATAAAGAAAGTAACAGTATACAACATGAGTCCCTTTTTGTAAAAATTCAAACAAATAAATTTCTCTGTCTATAGATCTTGTTTGCGTGAGCAAGGGAATGATTGTTGATCCAAAACAAATTATTAATATTGATTTCTTTAGTAGGGCAGGATTCGGGATGGCGAGGAGGAAAATTAACAAGTTTTTCTTTATGTTATTATTCCTTTGGAATTAAAAAAATTTTTATAAAGAAAATTGAACTTAGGCAGGGAGGGAGGGAGAGAAGGATCAAAGGAAGGAAGGAGGAGGAGAAGAGAGGGGCAAGAAAAAAGAGAACATCACTGTAATAGCTGACAGCAAAACTTGAGTCTGTTGTTCCTGTCTTTACCAGTGAGTGCTGCTGTTGATCAATTTAATGGATAAAAGCAGCGAAACCAAATTTGGGAAGGCAACTCCAAATGTCTGTCACTTTGTTCCTTTTCAGGTCCCTTCAGCTAGCAAAGCACAGTTCGGTTCAAATGTCTTGTTTTGTTTGATTTCTCTGATCTGCTGCTCATCTTGAAAAATTCTGCACCAGATAGTGATGGGATCAACGACAGTCATATCTCATTTCAGACACCAACTTTGCTAGATGACAGCCTCAACTTCTGGCAAGTGAAGATAAGGACTCGGAGCATCAGGCTTCCCTTTAAGGAGTAACTCTCAGGGCACAGCAACTTAATTACCCAAGTCTCATTACCAGAAATTTCTCCAAATACCTCTACTCCACCAGTACTGGAAACTAAGCCCTCCTCTACTGTTGGTCACTATTATTCAATGCATGAAAATGCATTTTCCAAGTTCTACTACACAAATGAAATAGACCCATCATGAAACATACAGGCATTTCTAGTAATGCCTCATACATACACACTCACACATGAATGTCATGCACTGTGTAGCTTTGAAAATTTTTTGAAACTGCTGCTTCTCCAGTATGTTGCCACTACTTACGATGGACAGCACTAGCCCTACCTGGAAAGAGTAAATAATTAGATTTAAAAGATACAAGATAGGGGCTTCCCTGGTGGCGCAGTGGTTGAGAGTCCGCCTGCTGATGCAGGGGACATGGGTTCGTGCCCCGGTCCGGGAAGATCCCACATGCCGCTGAGCGGCTGGGCCCGTAAGCCATGGCCGCTGAGCCTGCACGTCCAGAGCCTGTGCTCCGCAACGGGAGAGGCCACAACAGTGAGAGGCCCGCGTACCGCAAAAAAAAAAAAAAAAAAGATACAAGATAAAAAATTGGGCCAGTCTGAACTTTCAAATCGCGAAGATTTTTACATTTTGTACAAGTAACTATTTTTAACTTCATATGAAGAGGCAGGCCCTGGGGTATCTGGATTTCTTTCTATAGACAGGCATTTACTTACTGATGGCACATAAAAAAACTCAGAAAAAAATGATTTGTTCTTGCTTGCAAAAATGATTTATCACTGCACTGTTAATCCAGCACTAGTAAAATGAACTAAGGAACATATATTTTTCTTTTCTAAGTTATGACATTCAACGAACCACCACACCGTTAAGAAGAAAAACAACTTAGGGAACTGTTCAGGGGTCAAGGAGCTTCTTTCCACCCCAGAGCTGAATCACAGTGGTGAGGGTGGATTTCACAATACCCCCAGGGTCTGTAAACACTGGCGCCAATCATAGCATTTGCCCTGATTAGCAAACTGGCTTCAGACCCATCAAAAACTTTCACATTTGAAATTTAACACATCTATATTTAGAACATGACTTGTAGGACATTTGCTGCAAGTGAAACAGCAAAAGAAAAAAAGGAAAAAAAGCACTGAGTCTATATTGTTCCTACAGAAAGACAGATCAGAACTCTCAGACCTAAAAGACAATAGGCTACTTAGAGATGACAGACCCTAATTAGTTAGTATAGGACCAGCAGAGCACCCACAGGGCAATATCAGTAGTAACAAGGCATTAGGAATTAAGGCGTTTAATATTTGAAACCTATAAATAGGCCAGGAAGTTAGTATATGTACAGTTGACCTTTGAACAACATGGGTTTGAACTGTATGGGTCCACTTATACGCAGATCTTTTTTCAACAGTAAATACTACTGTACTACACCATCTGTGGTTGGATGACTCCACGGATGCAGAGGGGCAGTTACATGTGGATTTTCCATGGATTGAGAAGCGTCGGTTCCCCTAATCCCTGTAGTGTTCAGGGATCAACTGTACGTGAGGGTCTTGGATCTGATATAAGAAAATAGGGGATGAGAGAAATGTAGTCTGTTTCATGCCCTATCTAAAAAGAGGTTGGCTACTCCTCAGTTCCAGTCATTTGTTGACTGGACAAGGCCCAGTTTTCCAAGAGAAGCTAGAAGTAGAGATTTTTATGTGAAATTTCCTATTTTTTTTTAATGTTGACCACTAATGCATATTTTGTCAAAAAAAGATTATGAATCCATCTGAATATGTCTGTGGTCCATATTCAGCCTGTAGGCTCATGGTTTACAACTTGAAGATGTTCAAATAACTCAATTAAATTAGTTAAATTAGTAGCAGGAGACAAATACAATTTTTTTTCAATTCTGGTTAAAAAACCACATACGATAAAATTTACCATCTTTTAAGTGTTCAGTTCAGTGGTGTTAATTACATTCACATTGCTATGCAATCCCCAAAGCTTTTTCATCTTGCAAAACTGAAACCCAATACCCACTAAAAAACTCCCCTTCCCCCCACCTCCCCCAGCCCCTGGCAACCACCCTTCTTCTACTTTCTGTTTCTATGAATTTTACTACTCTAGGGACCTCATGTAAGTGGAACCATATGATATTTGCCTTTTTCTGACTGGCTCACTTCACATACCATAATGTCCATTAAGGTTGTAGCATGTAACAGACTTCCTTCAGTTTTAAGGCTAAATAATATTCCATTCTATGTTTATCCATTCATCCATTAATAGATATTTGTGAGTTGCTTCCACCTCTTGGCTGTTGTGAATAATGGGTGTGAAAATACCTCTTCGAGACCTTGCTTTCAGTTATTTTGGATACGTACCCAGAAGAGGAACTGCTGAATCATATGGTAGTTCTATTTTTAATTTTTTGAGGAACCACCATATTGTTTTCCACAGCACTTGCACCATATTACAATCCCTTCTAACAGTGCACAAGGTTTCCAATTTCTTCACATCCTTGCCAACACTCATTATTTTCTGAGTTGTTTGTTTATTTGTTTGTTTGTTTTGGCCGGGTTGGCTGGTTGGTTGGTTGTTGCTGTTGTTTAATAATAGCCATCCTAATAGGTGAGAGGTGATATCTCATTGTGGCTTTCATTTGCATTTCTCTTATGATTAGTAATGCTGAACATCTGTTCCCATCCTTGTTGGTCATTTGTATGTCATCTTTGGAGAAATGTCTATTCAAGTCCTTTGCCCATTTTTAAAGAATATTTATTTATTTATTTATTTATTTGGCTACACCAGGTCTTAGTTGCAGCATGTGGGATCTTCACTGCTGTGTGCGGGATCTTCGTTGCGGCACACAGGATCTTTAGTTGCGGCATGCAGGATCTAGTTCCTTGATCAGGGATCGAACCAAGGCCCCCTGCATTGGGAGGGCAGAGTCTTAACCACTGGACCACCAGGGAAGCCCCTGCCCATTTTTTAACTGGGTTGATTTTTTGTTGTTGAGTTGAGGCGTTCTTTATGTATTCTGGATTAACCCCATCAGATATATGATTTGCTAATATTTTCTATTATTCCACAGCTTACCTTTTCACTCTATTGATTAAGTCCTTTGATGCACAGAAGTTTTTAGGTTTGATGTAGTCCCACTAGTCTATCATTCCTTTTCTTACCTGTGCTTTTCATGTCATATCCAAGAAATCATTGCCAAGTCCAATGTCATGAAGCTTTTCCACCATGTTCCTTTAGGAGTTTTATAGTTTTGGATCTTATATTTCTATCTTAATCCATTTTGAGTTAATTTTTGTATATGGTGTAAGATAAGGGCCCAACTTCATTCTTTTGTATATGGATATCTCCCAACACCATTGGTCAAAGAGACTGTCCTTTCCCCATCTTGTGGTTTTGGCACCCCTGTCAAAGATCATCTGACCATGTATGTGAGGATTTACTTCTGAGCTCTCTATTCTGTTCCACTGGTCTATATCTGTGTCTTAATGTCAGTGCCATACTGTTTAAATTACTGTAGCTTTGTAATAAGCTTTGAAATCAGGAAGTGTAAGTCCTCCAACTCTGTCCTTTTTCAAAACTGTTTTGGCTATCAGGAAAAATGCACATTTTTCATGAAAGACTCTTAGGTCAGGTTTTTCCAAGATCCATGCTAGTAAATGCTCTTTTTCAATCCTCTACCACTACTAGAATATAGAAGCACTAACTTCAGAAGGATTTAAAGACATAATGCAACTTCCCAGGAATTCTAAACTTAACATTAGATGGAGCAGATACATCTAAATATCCTGGCTTTGATAGTGGAGGGAATAGTGATTAAGAGGACAAGACTCAAAGAGATCTGTGTTTTGGTTCCACAATTTCCTGTTTATGTGACCTTGTGTGTATTATTTAATCTCAGTCTCCCCATCTATAAAATGGAAGTAATGACAGCACCTCCCAGGGCTGTTGTGATGAAAAAACAGAACAATGCAGATAAAGCACTTAGCACAGTGCTTCCCTGTCACACAGTCAGCACTCAATCCACTTCTGACTACTACATCAATCTTGGAATTTATGCCTCTCAATATTAATGATTTCCTTTTTATCAGTGGCATAATTTTTATGGAATAAAATGTAATGCCAGGCATCTAGGACACCAATGTGGAAACAGATATCCTTTATTTAGTAAAACAGGAGTTCAATGTCAGAAGCAAGGAGCAGTCATGCTGAGATTAATACAAAGAAGAGAGTAATAAAGCTAGGGTAATTTACATTTCCTTAATGAAACCTCAGATTCACTCATCCAAAACGCATTTGGTATAGAAAACCACTGGCCAGACAGAAACTCAATTTAATGCAATTTAATAAACAAATTCAAAACTAAAACATCAACACTTTCCAACAAGCTAAAAGGAAGAGAATCCGTCAGTTTGGTCTGGTGTAGCCTGTACTACTAAGAAAGAGAGGAGCTTGAAACTAAATCCTTTAGAAGTTAAATCTTGATCTAGGTCTTTTATTCATTAACTGGCCAGTTTTACATGTAACTGCTCACATGAGTGTATAAGAGAAAACAGTCAGGTAAATTGTGCCATGAGTCTCAAAAGTTTAAATCTGTATCCATTCTCACTTACTCTGGAAACCATCTGATTTTCCATACCTCCTTGGCAAAGCTCACGCCACCTTAGAATCTAGGAGTAGAATATGGCGCCACGGTCTATACCAATCAGCCTAAACCCATTCCCTCATCAGAGGCACTGGCTCATGAACAGGAACATGATTTAAGTCTGGCTAATAAGAAAGGTTTGATCTTCTTCCTTGCTGCTCTGAAAGAGCCTCCAGAAATATATTTAATCTCTCAATCTCTCTCACACTCTCTCTCTGGATGTGGAAGGGACAAGTAGCCTCAGGAATATCTAGTAGACATCTGGACATGAGGTAGAACCAAAAACAGACCAAAGGTGACATGTCACCGTGAAGGCACAGTGGACGGTATCAGAAACAAGACCCATGATACTAACTAACACCAGGCCTCTCAGTCAAAACAATCCTGAAGTTCAAACCAACCCTGAAGGGACCTGCATTCTTCAACTCAAGGAACCAGTAAATTTCCTTTCTTGCTCGAGCTGGATTTTATGTCATTTACAACTGAACGGATTTTTACCTGATATACCGATCAAACTCTAATGCTAAAGCAAAACTTTTAAAATAGTGTACACTTCCAAGCATGTATGCCCAGATGTATGCATTTGGGTCTCTGGCCTCAGATATTTGTACCTCAAAAGAGTAAGACAACACAAACAATTCTATGGCTCCCACAGTCTTATAGGGAACTCAACATCAATGTTACTCAAGTGTTGTGAGCAATCATCTCCGTGCCGCCTATAAGAGCCTGAACATTTGACTCCAGGGAGCAGTAAACATTTTCCAGATATATCTCCTTCCCTCCCCTGAGTAAGCTAACACTACCTAATCTGTGCTGCTAGGACATACATTCATTTTTCCATGTTAACCAAAATGAAGGAACCCTGGATATTTGATATGACATTACAAAGACCTTGGACTTCAATAGTTTCTTTCTTCTAAGGAGCTCAAAGAGCTTCATAGTCATTTACTGTCAACATTCCCATAAAGTAGACAGAAGCAGGTATTCATGCCCCGGGGTCAGCAAGATGGAGCCCTGATGAAGGTCACCAGACACTGGGCAGTTATAGAATGAGGCCAGACTCTCAGGGAATCTGCTCTTTTTTGAAAATAAATCATGTCTCAAACCTGCGTTTGTGGGGGAAACAAAGTCAGAATAAAATGATTCTCTCATTCATCATTTCCCCAAGTGCACATAGGCAGATATTCTCCTGTCACTCCTCCTCCCCTCCAAAGACAGGAGAATTCTGTACTCAAGTAAATCTGAGAAAAACTGGACAAAGATAAACAAGTGTGTTTGCTGGACATTTCAGAACCTTTAATATGTTGATGCACACTATGATGCTTGAGAAGGTTAAAAAGTAAGCATAAATAAGAACTAAGACTGGGGCCTGGCACATATATATGTGCTCAGTAGATGTCACAAAAGAGGCACTAGTAGGTAGGAGTCCAGCATCTGAGGCCATACTGCCTTGGTTAGGATCCCAGCTCTGCCACACAATAGCAGGATAACCTTTCTTCATCTGTGAAATTGGGATCAAAATAATACCTACCTTATAGCACTGGTATATATAAAGTGCTTAAGGTGCACACAGGAAGCACTCAATAAGCGTTAGGTGCTATGGGTGCTTTGGTTGTTGACGCCCTCCAATTGGATGTTAGAAGGTAGTTTACCAAATTTACTTGATTACACAACTTTTTTTTTTACATAAAGCATCCTACGGCATTATTACCTGGCTCACCTCTGAACTCTAGTTCTTAAATTATATTTAATATCCCTCTTGCTCCTCTAAGAAGATAAAAATCACCCTGGATGTGTCCACCTATCTCTTTCTCTCTTACCCAACCCTCCCAACCCTTACCCCCCCTCCAAGATTCCTTTTATCCCAGCATTCAGTAAATGGACATGGTCTCATGTTGAATGTCCATGCTCAAGCTCAGTTTCCCAAGGTTGAACTTGCTCACTCGCTCAAAACCTCAACTCATGAAAAATAAGGAAAGAGAGTCTTTAGGTTCCTAGATTACTAAGTACGAATTACTTAGTAAAAACTATGATGTGATTGAAGGCGAGGAAAAAAAAAAGCCGGTAACAATGTGTACTTCAGTCAGAGAGAATGTAATGTGGTTGTTAAATGCACGCATGTGGGCACCCAAGAGATCAGAGTTCAAGTTCCACTTCTACTTCTTAGTAGTCTCCTGTCTTTGAGATGATTATCTGTAACATGGAGATTAAAGATGGTGCTTAGCTGATGGGACTATTGCCAATTTAAATGAGATAATGCATGGAAGGCACTTACAGTGCCTGGCACAGTGGAAGCATCAATAAATGATCAGCCAGCTACTGCTATTAAATTGTTGCTGCTGCCACTGCTGTTATTTCAGGACACAAGTGTCCCATCACATTACCGCCACTCAGCCAGCCAGCCTCAGCCCTCATGAAGAACGCTCAAGCCCCTCTCAGAATAACCCGAATTATACTCAGTGCCACGTCTATCAGCCCAGCTCTGCAGCCAGGGGTTCTCTGCCAGTGCAAAGCTTTCATGGAAGAGACACAGCAGGAAGATAAGAGACTTGTACCACTAGGGAAAAAAAAAAAAATCCAACCACAGCACGTAGGCAAAAATAACAGACTCTCACTTGTATTAACCAATCCAAGCGAACAAAAAACAGTTAGCTGCTGGAGCCCACAATCCAGGCCAACCTTTCCAGATTGGAATATAGGATGCTTGAGATTGACCTGAGGGTCTCCAAGAGAAAACATACCTTGGATCTGACACTTCAGAAGAAATCACCACCACATTTTCTTAACTTTATAATACTTAAGTTATGATTTTCCTAGGCTAAAAAAATCCTTTTACAAAGAAGAATCTGTCTCTAAAATCACTGTCTGGACTAATATACCTTTAGAAGCATCCATCCAAGTCACCTGGAAAATTCCTAATCTCTTGAAATCCAACTAGTTATTTACCATGGATTAAAGTGGAGACAATCTTGCTAGTTCAGCTTCTCAACAAAGGAATTTCTCTAACATGGAGGAGGAAGGGAGGCAATTCACCTGTCAGGAATACTTTTGGTTAAAAACTTCCTATTGCTAAAAATCCATTAAAACCTCTAGTTTTATGACTGTTTCCTATACTTGGAGACCTCAAAGTCCTCGACACCATACACTGAGGGAGCCTTTACTGCCTATTCTGAGATCCCAGAAAAAATCCTTGAAATGATTGCTCAAACAATTCTGATTCCCTTCACTCGCCCCAAAAAGTAGCCTCTAGAAACTTTTTTTTTTTTTTTTTTTTTTTTTTTTGCGGTACGTGGGCCTCTCACTGTTGCGGCCTCTGCCGTTGCGGGGCACAGGCTCCGGACGCGCAGGCTCAGCGGCCATGACTCACAGGCCCAGCCGCTCTGCGGCATGTGGGATCTTCCCAGACCAGGGCACGAACCCGCGTCCCCTGCATCGGCAGGCGGACTCTCAACCACTGCGCCACCAGGGAAGCCCTCTCTAGAAACTTTTTAAATGTCCACACTAAATTCTGGGATTTATAAAAAGGAAGGATCATAAGTTGCTGAAAAGCACTGATGACAATACCCACTTTTGCAAAGAAAGCCATGGTTCATCCTGAGAAAAGAACAAACAGCATGTTGTTCCTTCCTGGAGATTTGCTATGCAGAATAGTGGGTATTTAAACACACACACACACACACACACACACACACACACACACACTCTCTCTCTCTCTCTTCCCCAATGGCTCCTTTTATATAGACCACAAAGGAAAAGATGGAATTGTGATATTGCTAAAATTAACAAAAGGCTTTCATGAACAACAAAAAATATATGCCATTAGAATAACTCTTGAAATAGTTTTACTATATTTGAGGGAAGGGGAGGAGGAGGAAAGACAGACAAGAGGAAAGTAAACCAAAAAGGAGAAAATTAAATTGAATCTTTATTCTCCTGTTGATACAGATCAGACCATGGTTCTCAAAGGATGGTGTGGCAAAGAATCACAAAGGAGATGAGCAAAATGCAGTTTCCTGGAAACCTCGAAATCAGTACAGCTGGAGTCCCAGGACCCAGAAATTCATATCTAATGTGCTCCCAGATGATTCTGACACAGGTGACCCTCGGACTACACTTTGTGAAACATTGCTTTTAGACACATGGGGGAACAAAACATGTTCTGGATTATTCAAAACATCCTTTATAGAACCTTACAAATAAGTCTAATAAATTATCCCATAGCCCCTGGCAAATACTTCAATTAGAGTAGGGAAATCCTCAATTTTTATTGTGCTGAAAGCCACATAAGCTGACACGCCATTTTAACAAAGGCTCTATGTGGATGTATGTGTGTGTATAAATGCGCGCGTGTGTGTGTGTGTCTGTATACACATATATGTATGTGTTTCTGTGTACATATTTGACTAAGTATACTACAGTCAAATAAAGCACCTTATCTTTCTTTTTTCTACCTGCCCAAATAAACTAATAGTCAAGAATAACCAGGATTTTTAAAAAGATGACTCTATCATACTGTCTGCAATTTAATACTGTACAGATGGGCAAGAGAGACAAGAAGCATCCAAGCAAAATATAATTTCTGGCAGGTGAACTTACCCATAATCTGTCAGAGGATACCCAGTCTCTGCTTCCAAACCAGCATTGTTCACACACCTGCAAAAGAACCTATCTATTCACCTGCATGAATTTAATTGGACTATCACTCTGATGGAGAAAGAGAATTCTAGTTGCTACCTGGACAAGAAGGAACAAAGCAAAAAGGTGTTTTTCGAGAGAACTCGTCTCCTCACTCTTATCATATAGCACACTATACTGAAAGCAGTATACGTTAGATGACAGTAAATTTCCTTATCACTACTAGGAAATTCTCTGGCGATGTTTAAGGCTCTATTCTTACCTGTGTCAAGGAAATTAGTTAATTTCTATGTTCTCTTAAGGATCTGTAAAACACACAACTTGAACATAATCCCATTTACCATTTGTAATTTCAATTAATTCAGATGAACATTCCTAGATTTATTGAAGTAGATAGCAATAAAACCTATGGAAAGCCCAGTGGTTACTTTGAAAAAGGTTAAGAATCCTGAGAGAAATAAACATAGGTGGAGAATATTTAATCAGGGAATGATATAGAAAAAAAGAAAAGGCCCATGACAAAACAGGCTTTGAATGGTGAACTGTCATATGCAAACATTCCTCTAAAAATACAGGGCACATCCAATGTAATGTTGCTTGGGTTTGGAAATCAGACAGAACTGGATTTGAATCTCAGCTTGCCACTTTATGAGCTATGTGACTATGGGCATGTCATACAACCATATGTGATCTCAGTGTCCGCACCTGTTAAATGGAAGATAAACAGCCACTATATAATAGAGCTGTTGTGAAGATAAAATTAGATAATGCGTGCAGAGTTCCTAGCATATAATAAGCATTCAATAAATGTTAGCTTATTATTATTCTATTATAAGTGTCAGGCATGTAGGCGTGACAGTAATTTGACCTTGGCATCTACTGACTGACAGGGATAATTAAAAAAATAATTTAAGAGCTTATGATGCTACAGGTCAAGGGCCCAAACAAGTAATTCAAAGTGGCTCATGTATTATTAAAAAACCAGCTCCAGGGGCTTCCCCGATGGCACAGTGGTTAAGAATCCACCTGCCAATGCAGGGGACACAGGTTTGTGCCCTGGTCTGGGGAAGATCCCACACGCCGCAGAGCAACTAAGCTCCTGCACCACAACTACTGAGCCTGCGCTCTAGAGCCCGCGAGCCACAGCTACTGAAGACCACGTGCCTAGAGCCCGTGCTCCGTAACGGGAGAAACCACCGCAATGAGAAGCCTGCCCACCACAATGAAGAGTAGCCCCTGCTCGCCGCAACTAGAGAAAGCCCACGTGCAGCAACGAAGACCTAATGCAGCCATAAATAAATAAATGAATGAATGAATAAATAAATAAATAAATAAATAACCAGCTCCACAAACACCTCTCTAAATTATTATAGCAGGCTGAGGTCCTTACAGGGCAAGTCCTCTGTGTAGGGCCGCTTGGGCTGAGCGGTACACAATGCCAGGACCTGCCATTCCTAAACCACGATCTGAAAATACCCCTTATATGGGTTGAATTGTGTGCCCCCCAAATTTTTATGTTGAAGTCTCAACCCCCAATACCTCAGAATGGGACCTTATTTGGAAATAGGATCATTACACATACAATTAGTTAAGGTGAAGACATACTGGAGTAGAACAGGCCCCTAATCCAATATGACTGGTGTCCTTATAAAAAGGGGAAATTTGAACAGAGAGAAGGCGTGTGAAGACTGGAGTTATGTTGCCACAAGCTAAGGAACCACCAGAAGACAGGAGGGACGCCTGGAATAGATCCCTCCCTAGATCTTTCAGAGGGAGCACAGCCCTACTGACACCTTGATTCCAGACTTACAGCCTCCAGAACTATAAGACAATACATTTCTGTTGTTCAAGCCACTCCATTTGTGGTACTTTGTTTTGGCAGCCCTACCAAACTAATAAACCCTGTGAAGTCGGGCAATGCAGCAGACCTATCTGAAGTCCACCAACCGCCTTCCAGAAATGTTGATCCCCAAATCCCCAGCATAACGAACAGTGCTACTGTCTGTTCCAAATGAACTTAAATGCCCACCAATTGGACAGGCAATCTATTCTGTATGTTTCAGAAACAGAGTTCAGTAAAAAGGGAGCAAGTACATTCTGGAGACGACCTATCAAACACTCAGCGACATATACCATCCCTACTGTGTTGCTGCCACTGGAATTCAGGAGGATGAACAGCAGAATGCTCAGCCTAATGTCTGCCAAGACCAGTTGCTGTGGCCAAAAGGTATACTGCTTGCTTGGGAGGAGAGGACTGTTCAAACACAAAGCTTCCACCTTTTCTGATTTGTCTAAGCAGTGCTTCTAAAACTTTTCTGGGTGTCAAAATCGAATGAGAATTTGATTAGAGCCAATGGCCCTCAGCTGGAAAAACATACTTTACCCCAACATTTGCACACATGTTCAAGGGTCTAAACAGGGCCAGCATGGTCTAAACAGGGCGTGTGACATGCAGTGCATTGGGCCTGGGCTTGGTTTCATGCTCTGCTGTCAGCATCTTGAAATTCTTTCTTTTTAAATAAGGGGTCCCACATTTTCATTTTGTACTGGGCCCTGCAAATTATGTAGCTGGTTCAAGGAATACTTAGGAATACAAAAGTGCCATAATAATGGACAGCTGCACCTATTTGGGGCCAGTGAAGACTTGGGATTCTTATTCGACAGACTTTATTTGAGGGCTTCCTTCTTGAAAGAATACATGACTAGGGATCCAACATTAATTAATAACCTGGTCATATATTTGAAAAACACACACTCACCAAAACCAGAATCAATCTGTCTCATCACTTAATAGTATTATTATTTTTAAAGGACTAGAAAGCAAATAACTACAAATGAGTTATGTTTCCAAAGGACATCACTGTATTGAAAATTAAATTCTCTCTCCAGAATCACAGACAGCATAAAAAAACTTAGCATCAGACACTTCTCAAAAACTTCAGAGTAACATGGGCTGGTAAGAATTTGCCCTGCCTTCCCAACTTATCTTGATCAACAATGTCACCAATATCCGGACACCCAGACTTCAGTTGTAGGTAGTCTCCAAAGATTGTAGTCAATGAACCAAACAGGCCTCCCAGTATTCATGCCCTTGTGTAGTTTTCTCCCACAATAAATCTGGGCTGGCCTGTGACTGGCATTAACCAACAAAAGGTGGCAAGAGTGATGCTTTGGCAATTCTGGACCCAGCTTCAAGGAGACTGTTCGCTTCCTTCCACCTACTCCCTCCTGGAACATTCACTCTGGAGATCTCTGAGCCACCATATAAGAAACCAAGTGGGCTTCCCTGGTGGCGCAGTGATTGAGAGTCCGCCTGCCGATGCAGGGGACACGGGTTCGTGCCCCGGTCCCGGAAGATCCCGCATGCCGCGGAGCGGCTGGGCCCGCGAGCCATGGCCGCGGAGCCTGTGCGTCCGGAGCCTGTGCTCCGCAACGGGAGAGGCCACGGCAGTGAGAGGCCCGCGTACAGCAAAAAAAAAAAAAAACCAAGTTAGCCTGCTAGGGAGACCACAGGGAGATGCCATCAGAGCCCTGAAACTACATGGAGGAAGACAAAATCCCAGTTGTATCAGGGCCCACGACAGATCTCCAGAGTTCTCCAGCCCTGGCCATCATCTACCTACGACTCTACCTTTATGAGGGACCCCAAGCAAGACCAGCAGAAGAACTGCCCAGGTGAGCCCAGTCAACACTGAGAACAGAGAGAATTAATAAAAGTTATTTTTTTTAACTTTTTATTTTATATTGGACAATGAACAATGTTGTGCTAATTTCAGGTACACAGCAAAGCAACTCAGCCATACACATACATGTAAAAACAGTTATGGTTTTAAGCTACTAAGTTTGGGGTGATTTTGTTACACAGCAGTGGATAACTGAAATAAACCCTAAACATTCCTGAAATAAGCTCTAAACATTCCACTGAGAAAAGAGAGCCTAGGAACTGGCAATAATGAAGTGAACCAAGCCCACAGATGAGTGCTAATTAGTGTGCATCTTTTTTTTTTTAAGTTGTACTATGTAACGTTTAAAAATTGGGAGATCTCAGGGCCTCCCTGGTGGCGCAGTGGTTGAGAGTCCGCCTGCCGATGCAGGGGATACGGGTTCGTGCCCCGGTCTGGGAGGATCCCATATGCCGCGGAGCGGCTGGGCCCGTGAGCCATGGCTGCTGGGCCTGCGCGTCCGGAGCCTGTGCTCCGCAACGGGAGAGGCCACAACAGTGAGAGGCCCGCGTACCACCAAAAAAAAAAAAAAAAAAAAAAAAAAAATTGGGAGATCTCAAATAAAAATCTAGATTGCTGGCTTCTGAGAAACCAGAATACGCACCACACTGGATCTACATTCCCACATGGTCATAACCAGCAGCAACAGAAGAGCAGTTACCCCCTCTAAAAAGGGCTCACTGTCCTGTCCAGTGCAACACAGCTTCACCGGGCCCACCTCCCCTCAATCACAGTGCCTGGTCTCTGTCAGATCATCTTTTAACCCGAGGTTTAGCAGAGTGAAAGACACACAACTGGTGCTCAATACCTATTTACTGAGCAATTGCACTAAGCGTCAAATGCTCTTGTCACTCCCACATGATTGCCAAATCCTGTATTGACTACCTTGGCTATCCTTTCCCATCCAATCCTATGACTGTGGTCTTCATGTCCTCTCTTAGATCATTGCAAGAAGCTCCAAAGGGTCTCCTAGCCTCCAGGCTGTACCTCCAATCCATTCCAGTCCATCCCCACTAGGATCACCCATTTAAAACACAGATTCGGGCATATCATGGACTCCTCTCAAAAGTCTTCAGTGGATTTCTGGCTATGATATTGTACTAGATGGTACCATTGGGGAAAACGGGGCAAGTACTTGGGATCTCTGGGTAGTATTTCTTAAAACCATGTGTGTTAGGAATCTACCATTATCTCAAATACAAAGTTTAATTTTTAAAATCTATGAAAGTTTTAAATGTACATATTCGTTGACCCATAATTACATCCACTTCTATCAAAATTGAATTTGTACGAATTTTTTAAGTGTCTTCAGTTGCTCCCCATCACCTGTGAGACAAAGTCCAAACTCACTCAGCCAGACTTTCAAGGCCCTCCTCATTTTGTCCTCTATTAAAAACAGTAAATCTCTGAAATCCTCAAACATACCCTGCATGGGCTCAGCCTGGGGCCATCCTCCATCACCCTAAACCCTCATGGGTTTACAGCATTCTCCAACATGGGGTTCAAACCCTCTCTTCCCAAAAGCCTTCTTAAAGTCTCCCAGCAGAAATTAATCTCTCCTTATCCTACACCCCCTTGGATTTTACGTGCCTCTTCAGTGTGCCCCAGCCACCCTTGTTGCAGAGGTATTTTCCTATATGTATGTGATAGGGACCATAAAACTATCACTTGCTCTCATCCCAATTTCATAGAATCAACCAGTTCAGAGAGGTTAAATTATATTCCCAAGATCGCACAGCAGAGCGGGAGGCTTGAGATGCCTCTTTCCAAAATCTCTCCTCCTCTCCTCTACCTCAGGGGCTGAAAAATTATTGATCTTCAGAACCACTCTTAGCTAGAACAGTCACTGAGAGAATTCTGCATATATTAGGTGGGGAGACTCTCTTGAATTAAACTGGAATAGAGGACAAATATTTGCATCTTACCATACCCTGAAGAACATTACCTTCAAAAACAGTGAACAAATATTTCCTCTCTCTAGTTTTAAACTCAGAATAATTATATCCTTCACAGATACAAAAGTCATAGTAAAGGGGATGACATTTTCCATCCCTGCTTTTACATGCATATCAGTAAGAACACCAAATGGAATTCTCCTCATTTGCTCTAATCCCAAAGGGATCCACTGAGCGAGAGCTTATGGATAAGGAAGATTTGGAATAAATTTGAAAAAAATGTCTTCTGCAGGTTGAGAACTTTAATCAGACAGAGGAAATGCTGGGTTTAATATATTTTAAAGACAATTCAGAGTTATATGTGTTTGAAGGTAACAAACAAAAATACAGTTGAAGTTTAAACACACCTCATAATTTACACGTTAATAGGAAATGATAGCTTGGGGCTGACTACAGAGTTAAGAGAAAACGTGTCCATTGAAAGCTCTCATCCATGTGATTAAACTCCTCTATGTCCTCAAACATTTCATACCCCTTCATCCCTTACCAGAAACCTGGCTGAGGCCAACCAGGCGACTATTTGCATACAGAAGTTCCACTTCCTTTGCATCCTACTAACAGAACCATAATTTGCTCAGGACAGCAACGTGCCCAGTGAAGAGCTGCCATCTGACACAGTTCTGGCCAATGAGGTGCAAGGAGACACCTACAGGGGGTTTCTAGAAAGACTCGTGTTTTTCTGCTACAGGTCTTACCCTCTTATTTTTCCCCTCCTCTTAAAGCAGATGTAATACCTGGAGGAGCAGCAGCCATCTTGCAGCCACAAGGTAAAAAGCATCAGAAATAAGCCAAAACAAATCACTGCAAGGATGGTTCTGACATCATGGAACCACTAAAAGAATGGCAGTGGTCACGTAGCCCTGTGCTTCTTGTATGGGAGACAAATGGATCCCCATCTGTTTAGGCAACTGTTAGTTGGCTATTGAGTTTCATGCATGAAAATGTAAAGCTGATTGAAACACAAACTCTGCCCCCAGAATCGTGCCTGACCTAAAGCTCTCTCAGGTGACAGCTGTTCCACCTCACACCCCAGGTACAAAGAAGAACTAATATCCACCCTCCCCAACCTGTTCCCTCCCAAGCGCTCCATCTCTGTAAACAGCACTATTGTTCTACGAGAAATCTAAAAGCCATCCTTCCCTCCTCACTGTCTCTCCACTTTAAGTCCAACCAATCACCCAGGGCTGTGCTTCCTCATCCCCAGTATTTCTCAGTCCCATCCATCTCTACAACCACCATGCAAGTCCAGGTGGGCATCATCTCCTACCTGCACTGCTCCTCATTGGTCTTCTTTGCCACCACCTTCTGCAATCCACTCTCTGTGCCCCTGCCACAGTGATCTTTCAGAAACACAAACAGGATCCTTTGGCTCCTGTTTAAAACTTTTCCATGCTTCTTATTGGCCTCTGAATAAAGCCCACCCTCCTAATCATGGCTGAAAAGGTCCTCCATTGACACTGAACTCAAATTAACTTTCTCTCCAAGCTCCAGCCTTCAAACCAACCCACATCTCAGCAGATATATGCACATGCCTGGAGGAAGTTCTCCCACATACTTTTGATTGAATAGCTTTACTCATCCTTCCAGAACATATAATCTAGGAATTCCATCAGCACTTCCATATTTTGAATTGTGAGTTTCTACAACCTAGGTACAACCATTTGCAGTTCTCTGCACACCCAATGGTTCAGGGCAAGTTCTCACCTTCCATTAAAACACAGGGGATTCCCGGGTCAATCACAAGACAAAACCCTGCTTTTCTCAAACGCCATTTATAGCTCTGGATTACAATCGCTGTTGTTGCTTCCCTAACCTTTTTGGTTTTTTTCTCCTTTTAAAAAAGGGAAGTTGAACTTAAAGATACATTGCAAAACAACATAAAGGTTTAAATAGGGATACTGTAGACCCAGTGACCCAGATGACTGAAGTGGAAAATGTTACTAACGCTGGAATCAGTGCTTATCCATTTCCGGTGATGTGTGGTTATGATGCATGGTTGTTAGTCCTAAATGAGATTTAACAGCAGAAATTCAAACAATGTCAAAACTTCATGAACACAATGCCAGTTAAGATATGAAATAGACACAGACTTGATTTAAACATGGTTCATGTGATGGCTTTTTATTTTTTTATTTTGGAAAGTTTAGCTCCTGACGTTTCCTATGAGTCATTTTCCATGAATATAAAACTGTCCACCTAACACTGACCCTGGCTAACTTTGATCTTTTGTAACACAGAAAATTGTAAATGCATGATTATAAGGCTTTTACTGAGTATTTTCAATTTGCTGAAATAGCTCCATTTATATAAATATATCAACTGTAACAACGGACCTCAACATCAATTTCCACACATTAGTCATGTTGATTTCCAAAGAGGGTTTGTGGAATCCATCTTAGAATATACACTCTATATAAGACAGAGACATATTATCAGTAAATTTTTTTTAAACGGAAACAATCTTAGTGATGGTAATAACAATGACAACAAAAGCCTTTGCTGTAGCTATGACTTACTGAGTATTTTCCATGGTCCAGGCCCTATGCTAAGCACTACGCATATGCATTATCTCACTGAACTCTCACAGAACCTGGCACTACAACTAGAATCATCCCCATATTACAAAAAGAAGAAACTGAGGCTAAAAGAAGTTAGCAATTTCTTCATGGTCAGACATCCAGTACATGATGGAAACTGATTTATGATCCCAGACCATCCCTCTGCAGAACCCAGGCTTCTTAATCACAAGTGCAAACATCCACATAACATTTATCATGTACCAGGATTTGACAAACACTCAGTTAATCTTCACAACAATCCTACATAGCAGCTATTATTACTATTCTCATTTTACATATGAGGAAACTCCAACATGGAAAGGTCAAGTTACTAGGTCAAAATGGTCCAGAGGATAAGCTGCAGATCCAGGATATGCCCCCAGGCCAGCACCTCCAGAGCATGTACCTTTAAACTACCGCCCTATCCACTGTACTATCCCCCAAGTAATAACATCTCTAGGGCATTTATCATGTGCTGGGTATTGCGAAACTTTCCATACACTACCTCATGAAATCCTCGAATAACTCTGAAGTAGGTGGTATTTTTATCTCCACTTTACAGATGGAGAGTCTGTGGCTCAGAGAAGTTAAGTCAGTTGCCCAGGGTCACACAGCCAAGTGCCACATTGGAAAATATAAAGAGCAACAGTTGGGTTTCGCTCCCTACCTCCCCAGTTCTTTTCCTGAGGCTTGAGTGGCTGGGAAACAATATGCATCAGACTTTCCACCTCTGTAAAACCATTCAGTTCGTGTAATTTAGGGTGTGACTATTCATAGATACCTTTCAGCTAATCTACTGGGAGCCAGTGCAACCACAATGCACACTTCAGAACAATGTATGCTTTCTCTATAGATTAAACATGCCAACCCAGCTTGGGAAAAGACCATCTGTGCAATATGAACACTTAGGACAATTTAGTTTTAAAAAGAAAGTCCACTGTTGTTGCTTTTCTTTTTCATACACAGTATGGAACTTCACTCTTTCTTCTAGAGAAAGTACCTCTCAGTTTTCTACTCCTATCCACTTAAAAGTCCCATTATTTAAACCCAAACAAATCTCTCCAAAAAGGCATTATGAATTTTGTTAAGAAAAAGCAATTGTTTCTTTATTCATTTTTAATAAAAAGAAAGGAGTACGATCTAAAAAAGAATTAAAGCTCATTTCTGGAAACAGTATTAAGAAATAAAAAATGCAACTACAGCAAGATAAATTGATAAATCAAAGCCTAACATGTCAGGCCCACACCAACTAAAGAATGCTGATTGGTGTGTGTCACTGGGTTTTGGTTTTTGCAGAGACAACTTTAATAGAATTCCACAAGGCCACAGAGTCACATGGAGACAAAAATCACATCTTCAGCATCCACAATAATATACAAAGTCAGTAACAGTTGTTACCCTTGGCCAGGATAGGCACAGACATTTAATATGAATAGACAAGAGAAAATGCAGAGTCTGCCTTTTAATCATTCTTTCATTTACGGACTCATTTAATCAACAAATATTTATACAGTGTCTATCCGTGGGCTAATCTCTGGGAACACAATGATGAACGAAAGAGCCACACTCTCTGACTTCATGGAGTTGGGAGACAGACAGTGAAGACATAGATGCATATAGGATAATTATGTAAGTAATTGAGTATGTAAGTTACTAGTATGAAGGAAAAGATCAGGAAACCATAAAAGAATAGCACAGCAAGCTAATTCAGATGAGGGGGCAAGGAGCAACCTTTAAATTGAGACTGAAAGATGGAGTAGATAGTAGACAAAAGAGTGCTCAGAAAGCATTCAAGATGACAGAAAGAATGTGTGCAAAGCCCTGAGGTAGAAAAGAATTAAAAGAAGGCAATGCCATGGGAGTCAAGAACTCCTGGCTCTACTTCCAGCTCAACCACTAACCTGGGAATGTTCTTCACCTTTCTAGGCCTCAGTTTCCCCTCCAGCTCCAACAGCGTTCATTGGCACAGTCAACGGCCTCCTACGTGTTGCCACAAGGACAGCTTAGGTGCTAAAAGGCTGGCTTCATTCTTCTCAGAGTCGTGGCAGCAGGAACCATAGTAACTCCCACTAGCAGCAGTGCCTCCAGCACCCCACTCCCCACAACATGCCAGGAGACTCAGCGGAAGGGCCAGTCTAGCCAAATGGCAGCCCTGCTACCTCCTGGGAAGCTGTGTCCAGAATCATCAACCTGGAAACTTACAACATCTCTAGGCTGCCCAAGACAAGGTCAGTTAATAAAACATGAGGAATACATTATGTCAGTGGGTAAAATGACTGGAGCTCCAACTGACTCCTGACAAAAGAGTTCACATGGAAGGCCTGAGATAAGGCAAAGGTAGGGCAATACTTCTCCACAAGGGAGACAGAGGAACTGACCAGCCATGCACCTCCCAGGGGCACCAGTCTGTATGGGGCAGTGAAACATCAAAAGAAGCAGAAGAAATATTCTGATGGAAGGGAGAGGATTGAGATGCCCAAAGGACATTCTCAAGTAATAAAAGATGGTCCCTACACTGCCTCCTAAAGAGGGTTAATTGCAGGACCTTGATGTACTAAACAGTATGATGCAAGTTTGGGGCAGAGCCAAATTGCTCAGGGCTGTAGAAGAGAGGCTGCCACGCTCCTGACACCTCACACCTTGCACAGCACTAGGTCTAAATGGATGGTGCAAACATACTTAAAGAATACTGGTGTGAAAGTTCACCTGATTAATCTGCCTAGGACTCCCACGGGCCTCAGGCTGGCCATGACTTCCTGCCCTCTTTCCTGCCATGAACACTGCCTTCTGTGGTACTTTCTTAACCAGACCTGTCTCCTCCTACTCAACTCCTTGAGGGCAGAAGCTGTTTCTTGTTTACCACTCTACCCCAATTGATAGCTCACTGTAGCAGTGAGCTATCAATAAATTAGCTCTATGTCATATAATCAAAAACTAGTATTAAGGCTATAAGACAAATGCTTTATTATCTGTGCTGATCTAGACCAATAAGTCTGCGAGCAACCTTTAACGTCAATACATAAAATTACTTCATAGTTCGCAAGGTTTTCAGTGTGAGATGTTTATGGAAAATTACAAAAAATTAAAGTGCACTATGAGACTTCATACACCTGAGGTCCTGCTCTGAATACACACAGAAATGAAATCAGCCACAAATATGAAATACTCAAACACATTGAGATTCGGTGGGGGGGGAAATCAGTGAATGCAGAGAGGCCGTATCAAACCCTGGAAGGTCATTTAAAATTATCTACTCCACTAGCTTTGCTTTACAAGGTGGAAAAAAATTGAAGCTCAGAATGCTGAACTAATATGGCTCTACCTGGTGACAAAACCATGACTTAAATGATCTCCAACTTTTAGATCATTGTTTTCCCCACCACACTGGGCTGCCACCTGAATTAATCACATCATGTTACTCCTGTAGTTGGAAATCCACAAAGGCTCTCCATTTTTCATGAGTAAATGGGAAAGTGTGTACAAACCCCTATAGGGTTTTCCTCCACTTGGATCCCATTTCTTTTCATGCCTTTTCTACCACTTATCCCTTTGCTCAGCCTGTCCCAGCCACTGTGGTAGTTGTGCTGTTCTTGAATCAGGCACACTCCTGCCCAGGGCCTATGTCCTAATCCTTCCCTCTGTCTGCTGAGCCTTTCACCCCAATACTGGCATGATCCACTCTCTCATCTCCTTCAGATTTTTCCTCCAATGTCATTTTCTCAGTGAGGCCTTCCTTGTCCACTCAATTTTAAGCTACATGTCACCCCAAACCCATCCATGCTTTATTTTCTCTATAGCACGCATTGCCATTTAACATACTGTAAATTTTACTTATTTATATATTTATTTCTACAGTTCTCTCCTTCTCCACCATGTAAGCTCCATGAATACAAGGATTTTCAACCATCTCGTTCACTTCTCTGTTCTTCGAACCTAGATGAATGCCTGGCCCACAGTAAAACCTCGTAAATATAAGTTGAATAACTGGTTATATGGATTGATGGATGGAATTCAAAAGTGGCTGAAATCCAGAGAATTTAAGAGCTGTGAAATGTCTGACAGAATCTGGCAGCCCCTGGGAAACAGCCTGTGGCCTGGGTGTCATCTACCATCACTATGTGCCCACTCCAGAACTGGCATTCACTGATACTCTGGGTGAAAGACAGTAAACTAAGGAATGAGGTGACATGAAGACTTGTCAAAGCAATCCCGTTTGAGGCTTCATGACTCTCGGTTAGAGAGGTAACTAGCAAGCCAATATTTTTTATCAGCAACAAGATGCCTCTTACATGTCCAGATGCAGAAATCACTTCTGAATTGCTTCCCTGTGCCCTTCAGCTTAAGTAGAAGGGGACAGTTTGCTCAGATTGGACATCCCAAAAAAGAGACAAAATTTCAAAAACTGGCATGAACCCACATCTGCTATGAAGCCTGAATGGCTGGCACAGCCGAACCTCCATGCATCATTCTAAACATAAAACACCAAGCTTCAATTATACCTTAATGACAGATATATAAAGGAAGATACTAAGAGTAGCCAAAAACAAGGCAGTAGGAACCAAGGGCAGATATTAAAACTATGTAATATTTGGCCCAGTCATCAACGAAAACAACAACAACAACAACAACAACATTCAGACAGACCCAAACTAACATAAGCAGTTTATGGTCTTTCATGTCTAAGAACCCAGTGAAGGTTTGCATCTAGGTTATATCTCACCCCACCAGCACCTGAAATAGCAAAAACATCCACAAAGAGCTACCTGTCTGAACTTGAAAGACACAAGCTAGTCCTAATTTACAAACAGGAAATAGCAGGGACCTCTAAATGTCTTGCTAATTTCTAGTCTAATTTAGACCTTGACAGCCCAACAAATAGACAAATTGAAAACTAGAGTTTTCCATTCCCACTATCAGTGGTCCCTCCCATGCAATGGACATGCTACTCAATCCAATGTTCCTCATGACACGCCTTATTATCCGTTGACCAATGTGAACTCCCTGTTCCATTTTAATACATTTCCTGGAGAGTTTGGGGTGATCTCTACAAGTTCCAAACGCTGGAGCCAAATGCTGTTGAAAAATATTCTAGCATTTACTGCAATGGTAACTCTTACCTTCCAGTACTCCACATTTCCATAGCTAAATCTAAGATGGGGATAGCTCTTCTCTTAAACCTACAATGCCTGAAGCAGATGTTTGTGTATTATATGCCATCTGTAGAAACCTCCCCACTTGCTAATGGCACACAGCTGGAGAATCATTTGGGACCATTCAAAACTATTAAGGCTATAAACTCTGACTTGGGTCAAGTCTAATAAACAAGTGATATCCCAAAAGGAAATGAGTTAAGCTAGCCTTCAAAGTCATTTAAGCAAATATTCCCATGGTCAGAGTACCTCACAAAAAGTCTCCCATTAAATTCTTCTGCTGTTGATTTTGTCCAATTTAAATCAGAGATCACTGGAAATGCTCATTTCAGGAAAAACCCACATTTCAATGGAGTGACTTTCAGTGGGTTTGAAGTGACTAACGAAGAGTCTCTGAAGGTTGCCCAGGTCTCTCGGGCCGCCTCACACATAGCAACAGCAGGTGCATGAAAAAATATTTAGGAAGCCAGCATGGAATGAGCCCACCTCCTCCTATATAAAGTCAAGTTCCTGATCTGGAAATTCTAGACCATGAACAGTCACACAGGAGAGAAGAGGTCATAGCCAGTGATGGTGCTATGTATATTTTTGACAGGTCTAAATAACATATTCATATCATAATGTGGCCACCTTCAGGCTAAGACTACACCTAGAACACTTCATTTCCCCCAATGAAATCATTCTCATCTTTGAAAAATTCTCTCCAATATGACCCTCCAAGAAGCCCTTCTTAATACATCCATTCCTAATCCATTCCTACTCCATCTGTTCTTCAGATTTAATCACTTCCTACATTCAGCCATCTGGGACCTGGCTTTACTTGCCTTAGACCCTGACTTTATTTATTTTGTCTTGTGTCATAATGGTTTCTTGCTTTACTGTTCCACTT
The DNA here is from genome assembly GCF_949752795.1 of Hyperoodon ampullatus. Lineage (NCBI taxonomy): Eukaryota > Metazoa > Chordata > Mammalia > Artiodactyla > Ziphiidae > Hyperoodon > Hyperoodon ampullatus. The sequence goes on from NC_136923.1 coordinate 21,228,247, forward strand.
AACACTAAGGATTTGGGGGACCAGAACTATCCTTTCAATTCCTCTCTACTTCTATGCAGTTGCTTCACACCCAAGAGATACTCTAAATAAATACTGGTTGAATGGAAAGAATCTCAGTTTTGGATTTAATTCTCTCAACGTCTACAACTAGTCTAACAGCTTAAGACCCAAACCTACTTAAAAATTAACTTAAGTTTTAAGTACAATGAAATCACTCTAAGTAATTAACCTAACCACTTGATGTGTTTATTTTCCTAGTTTGGAAAAACAGGCCAGCCACTGGGTATGACCATTCCTAGATAGGTAACTCTAAGAATAATGAGGTAATTTCCTTCAAAGAATGATGAGATTTTCAGGATTCTCTGGAATACACACCTCCCCATTAATGTGTCATTATTAATACCCAGCTCACTTTGGGTAGAAATGACACTAGAGCACTTCAGAATTTTCAAGCAACTCCTCATTACATAGTACTCAGGTGTCAACATAATCTCAATGTGATGGTCCCACTGCTCACAATGAATTAGGAGGCATATTTACTAGAGATACTACGAAATGTCCCATCAAATTTGTGTAACTATTTCTATGCTCATGTTCCAAGGATTTCATTTGCTGTGTTTGCATAAGCATCCACATACCTCTCAGTGAGTAAAAAAAAAAAAGGATCACAGGGTAAAGGGGTAAGTATTACCCCAAAACTAGGATTGCCAGATCTAACAAATAAAAATATAGAATGCCCAGTTAAATGTAAATTCAGATGATCAAAGAATAATTTTTTTAGTATAAGCACTCCATGAAATGTTCAAGGCATGTATTTTCTAGTATAACTAAAAAATTATTCTTTGTGTGCAATTCAAACTTACCTGGACATCCAGTATTTTATCTGGCAACCCTACTCCAAACCCAGAAATTGTATTAAAGAAAAAAAAAGAAAGAAAGAAAAAAGAAAGCACAGAGCAATGAATGCATTTTGTGAAGGTTTAATTTTCAGAAAGAATACAATAAGTCATCTATAGCATTATAGAACATTTCAGAAAGCTCAATATAATGACTGCAAGAAAAACAGAAAGTGAAGTACACTGAGTACTAAACTAACTATGTGCTGGGTACTATTCCAAATTATCTCATTTAATTCTTACCCCATCTTCATGCGGTAGGAACTATTATTATTACTATTACTATTATTATTATTATCAAAGAAAGCAAGATACAAGGTGAACAAGTTGCACAATGTCACAGACTAGTAGAGAGTCAAACACAGGCAGGTTTAACAAAAGGGCTTAACGTGCTTAACGGCTACCACATTTTACAGGTGAAGAAATTGAGAATCTTAGCATTTTGCCCAGACACACAGCTGCTCATCAGTACAGCTGGGATTCAAACCTAGGAAAGTCTGAATCCAGAGTCTTGGTCCCAACAATACACCACCTCTCCAAGTCATGCAAAATGGGGAAAGTCCCTTTCCCACCTAAACCAGCTGCGATTACCATTGTCATAAGTCAGAATGCTTCATCTTCAAAGAACAGTGCCTGAACCTAGAATGGCCTCCTCGGAATTCTTATCAGATCCATCCAGCTGAATTTTGACTCCTTATAATCTAAAGGTTATCCTGAGTTAGATGGGGAATGTGGAGAAGAGTTCTATTTGGGGGAAGAATTTGTTGTTGCTGTCGTTTCTGTACCAAAACATCTCTTTCAAATAAGCCACTTATCTGATGCATACCAGTCTTGCTGCCTGGAGACAAATTCTTCTTCCTGCACATGAATCCCAAACACTGGCTATAACCTGGAACACAGACAGGAAGGCCAATTTGAACCAGCCACCAAAGCCACCTTCAAGATCCAATTATGTGTGAAAAGATGACAAGAGCTAAGATTTTTCTGCTTGGATCTAGAACTAAACAACCAGCATTACTGCATGTAAAACATCAGAGTTCAGAAAACATCAGAAGCTATCCAGAACTTTACCTGCAGCAGAGTTGCCTATGGGAACCCTCATATGCGTTATTTTAGGTGTTTGTCTACCTCTGGAATGAAGACAGATGCCTTTAATCAGAGAGAGAAAGAGAGTGAGAGTGAGAGAGAGAGAGAGAGAGAGAGAATGAGAGGGAGTGTGTGTTTAAGCATGTGCAATACAAGGCATATACAATACAATGTTTACCTAACTTTCCCCTCAAAATTTCCTATAGGGAGCAGAGAGCATGTTGCTCAGAACATGAGTTAGCTGCAAGAAAAGGAGGGGGTTGTCTGTGGATAGAATGGACACAAAGAATTTTTCTCATGTAACTTATAACTACGTAGTAATCTATAACCGTCTGAATACTTGACTGTGTCTCCCATGAGAATATAGACTTCTTGAGAGCAGGGACCATATCTGTTGTATTCACCATTGTGCTTCCCAGGTGTATGGTACAAAACAGGCACCCAGTGATAGGATGAATGAATGAATGAGCAACCACTACTGCCACCAGTAAGCAGTGTGCACACAATCTTACTTTTGGCCTCACTGCCCTTAAAATCTGTAACCAAGACTTGTATCCTCTTGCAATCCCAACCTCCCTTCAGGGCTGAATAGTGCATGTGTATCATCATTTCTCACAAAGACTATTAAGCTGGCACCCTCCTAACTGGCCTCTGTGACACTAGACCTTGGCCATCTTCCAACCTGTTCTTCATTTGGCAGCCAGAGTACTATTCCTCTGCTTAAATCCGGCCATGCTCCCTGGTGCTCCAGCCACATTCAAAAGCTTACACTGTCCCAAAGGCACCATACTTGTGCTGTACTTCCAAGGCTCCCGTCTACCCCGAAGGCTCTCCTCTCATTTGCTTGGCAATCATCTTTCCATAATGAACTCAAACTTTATTTTTCTATGAGACTTTACTCTTCCTTCTCCCCTCAGAGGAACCAACCCCTCCATTTTTTGTCCCTGAAGGTATAATTACAGACCTAGCATCACATTCATGTCACTGTGAGTTACAAGAAGGCAGAGCCCATGTATTATGGACTGGCCATTTTATCACTAGCACAGTGTCTGGCATGTAGTAGGTGTTGAATAATCCCTTCCTTGACGGATAAGTGGGTTTTGGAAAATAAGAGTGGAAAACTTTGGTAAGCTAATCATTTCTTGATCTCTTACTGTGCTAGAGGAATACTGTCTGGACCCATTCATTAAGTTCTATATTTATCTGCTAAATCTACCAGAAAAATTAATGAAAGGAGGGACAATGGTGTGTTCTGTTGTTGCTATTATGAACACCTGCTGAGCAAGAGACTTCATAGAATATTGCCTACTTGTAATTGGGATTGAGGTATCAAAAACAAAAGGACCCAAAAGCAAGGAACCATGGTAAGGGACCTCAGAAAGAAGATACTTCTGGGATAGCAAATAAGTTTTGCCCCTAATGTCCATGGTGAGACGTGGAAGCCTGGAGCAATGAATTCAGAAGGGCCCAAGGCTCCTCCTGGGTTTACACAACAAAGGGAGATGACTGTAGGCGGTATCTACAGTGGTATAGCCGGGGGCAGAAGCAGTCGAGTACTACCACACAGTCACCTTGATCTAGTCCTTCCCCTTCACTGGACATAAGAGGAGACAGAGCCCTCAGAAATGGTTAGCTGAGGGTCACACGATTAGTGAGTGGCACAGCTGGCCAATACGTGCATTCATTCAACATTTACTGAGTATTAGGTCCTGCATGGTGCCATCTGCTGAGATAAAATGATGAACAAAAATATTCATGGTCATCAACCTAGTGAAATTCAGTTTCCTCGAAGCCTAATCCATAGGTCCTCCTACTACCTCAATAATGTCTCCAACTCCCACCTCCCCACTATAAAACTCCCATTTTATTATATGTAGTGACATTGCCCAGAAAAATATAAAAACTCTTTTTAAAAAAATACCTAATTTCAAACAATTCAACCAATTCATAACTATTCATTCTCCCCCCCATTCTATTTATCCAAACTTTTAAAAACTCACATTTAACCAATAACTCCATAGTGATATTTGAAATTTTTTTCAGATAGCTATATCATTCCCAAATCTTATCATCAAAGAACTTATCACAATGTTAAAAGGAAGTGTTAGCTAAGCTTATAGAGACCCTATAGTTCACATTTTCCAGAGGTTGAACTACCATCTTTATACTGAGGAGCTCAAATGAGTGCTTAATAGTTCTTACAGCAAGGAAATTCTATTTTTAAACCTAATCTGAATCTTACCACTAAAAGTTAAACTAGATCCACTGTATCATCAAAGACAACAGAAAAGAACCAGTCACCACCTTACATCAAATAGTGGAGTACATATGCTTTCGGTCTGCAATTCTTCAGTTTCATCTTTTTCTCTTTAAAAATGAGAAAAAGGGCTTCCGTGGTGGCGCAGGGGTTGGGAGTCCGTCTGCCAATTCAGGGGACGTGGGTTCGAGCCCTGGTCCGGGAAGATCCCACATGCCGCGGAGCAACTAAGCTCGTGCGCCACAGCTGCTGAGCCTGCGCTCTAGAGCCCGTGCTCCACAACGGGAGAGGCCACCGCAATGAGAAGCCCGAGCACCATGGCGAAGAGTGGCCCCTGCTCGCCTCAACTAGAGAAAAGCCCGGGTGCAGCAACAAAGACCCAGTGCAGCCAAAAATAAAATAAATAATTTTTTTTAATGAGAAAAAAATAATTTGTGGGAAAAGTTAGCAGGAAAAGGGACTGCTCTGAAATCTTAAATAATTTAGCCAAAAAAAATTTTTTTTCAAAGAAAGTAACTGACCCAAAAAGATATATTTATGTACCTGTAATTTTCACTAAGGAGTTTCCATTTTGACTCTGGAGTAAACACATGATTTTTCAAATTCATGGTCTGCAAAATCCCGAGGCACCAAGGAACACTTATTTCCATAGAGTAGAAAGAGACATTCTGGCCTTATTCTAAAGAGGACACCAGAAAACAAAACTAATACTGTGAACAAACAAATCTTAGCTAAAACTCATTGAAATAATCCAAATGGTTTCCATTCCAGGGAAAATAGTAAGTCAGCAGTTTGCATACGGCTGCCTTTTCCAAATACACAAAATAAGCAAAAACACCACCAGAGGAAAGTGCAAATGCTGAACCCTTTCTATTTCTATTTCCATGGACTGCAATTCAATCAATACCGCCGCCTGCAGAGCTCTGCCGCCATTTATGCACACTTCCAGGTGGCCTCCAATGTCCCACCCAGAGAGTCCAGAGAACTCCCAGACAAGGTTTAGGGAGCCATCAATCAAGCCACACAGAGGGTGACAAGAAAGTCTGGACCCGAGACTCCAGCTGCTAGAACAAGCACTGGAAATCCAGAAAAATTAATCTTTGAAGGTGTCGAGCAACCAGAACTCTCACCAAGAACATTCAGATTCTAAATAAGAAAACAATGGGGACAGAGGTAGGCATTCCTTAAAGAACAAAAGGCTCTGGAGAAAAACGTAAATGAATCACAACCCTTCACCTACTACCATTAACAGCCTGGAGCTGGCAAAGGGCTGTTGAGTAAAAATATTCTATATAAGGAAACTTAAGGGAAGTCTTCAAAACCCTTCACCCAGGATAGAAGACAACTCGATGTGCAAAATCCTAAGTGGGGAAAGTATATCCGAGGTTATTAAAGAGCATTAATAACTCTTAATGATTAGGGTAGCATCGTAAAAACCAAATTATTTTTGAAGAATAACATCAACAGAAAAGTGCTGTTTTAACTTCAAGACAGAGAACTTACTTCCAAACCCCCATCCTCCTACAGAACTTGAAAGGACAATAATTAGTCAAGAAAACAGCAAAATGAGGAAGTGGTATTCTCTTACAATTTCTGTTAATCCCCACCAGCTGTAATTTAAGAAATTCAGTGACATCAGCGTTTATACTGGATCCAGCAAGAATGACAGAACTACAAATGCAGAATCATATGAGAGGTGGGGAAAACAAACGTGGGGGCAACTGGAAAACACATCTGAAGATGTGGAAAATTAATTCACTTTGCAGTGAATCACTTCAACGGCTTCAAACACCAACACTGCCAAAAAAAAAAAAAAAAAACCAGAAAAAGTGGAAAAGGAAGGATAAGCACCCCAAACCTAATCAAATGATCCAGTGGAACGTCTGAAAAAAAGAATGTCACTGAAATAAGTGAAGTAAACATTTCTGAAAACAGACAGAAAGCAATCTAACCATTTGTAAATGACAAGAACCAAAGATTCAATATTATACAAAGATTGTCACTCTTCAAAAAAACATATGTTATACGAGAACCTGTAAAAACTGAGTTACTTTGGTTATTATTTGCATTACCTTCTTGAAGACAGAATCAATTCCATGGTCTCCTTTTCCCCCAGAGAGAGAAAACAGCTCGTGAAAAAACCATTGCAGTAATTTCAAGGTGTCCCATCTGAGTTCACAGATGGACCTGGAACAGGTCTGAACTCCCAATATAAATGCCAACCATTACCTTTTACTCATGTCAGAGTCAGAGGGAGAAGAAAACCACACCAAACCTGACTGACCAAACAACCTATAGAAGAGTTGAAAAGACTCACCATGGCTGCCTCAGCCCTTTGGCTGAACATTGAGTCCACTAAACCGTCTCAGAAAGGAGATGATTACAAAGATGTGATTGTAGCTGCTCTGCCACACACTTACATGCACCTTCTCTCAACACTAGGAAGACTAAATGAGAGATGGAGTGATAATTAATAGGATTCTTGGCAGCAGGAGCCAGCTTCTTGAACAAACCAGTAATTGCTGCCTACTTAAAATGACAGAGAATCCAGCCAGCAAAGAGGGAGGTGCTAACAATGGGAATCATAAAAGGTAAAAAAGACTTACATCAACAGGTTACTTGGCTCCCATTCAAAACTACCTCCTTATCTACACACTCAGTTAATAATGCGAGCAAATAAACTGAAAATCACATACAGGAGGACTAGAGATCAATAATCCTTCCAGAAGTATTACCACAGATTTCCCTGGTGTCCCTTCCACACACTCTCCAACACCCAAAATGTCATACATTGATCATGAAGATAACTATCAACTTGTACATGATGTCATACTGGAAAAGAACATTTTTCCCATAAGTGATACATTTGACTTGGACATCCTTTGAAAATAGCCAGGCTGTTAAGAAACTTTTAACAGCAGCCACAGACACAGTTTACGCTCTCCAGTCTGAAATTAAAACAATTTCTTGGTTGTAACCTCTCTAGGAAAGAAAAGGTATTTAGCTCAGAAGTTTTTTACCGGTATGACTGAAGATTTCTGGCAAGGTAGAGGACAGTTAGCACCCAGTATCTCCAGTTTAGACCTCCCAACCCCAAGAAATAATAGTACTGGTTACCAAACACTCAACTAGACAATATTTCCTCAGAGAAGACCAGTATCTACTGAACACTCCCTAGCAAGAAATAGACCAATGAACCTCTAACATCTTTAGATGCCCAGAGACATGGAGAGACGAGGATTCCATCTTCTGCCATGGGGAGATGTCTGGAGAGATAAACCAGGGAGGCAGGTACATAGTTTCATAACGACTAATGCTGACCAAAACTCTTCATAAAATCAACTCCACAAGTAAAGACCCACCTCGTTCATTCGCTCAGGAAATCCCTGGCTCTCTGATGGTCTTGCAGAGGATGACCTGATGCTCTACAAAAAACAGATCATTGAAAGACTAAGGGCTTCCTGACAAGACACAGCCCAGGAGTCCCTATTGATAATATCTCATGGAAATCTCCAACTTTTCTCGTGGCAGTTAAAGATGCATGTGAGGTAGTAAATCAGGAGCAGGAGCACTGAAAACTCAAATGGTTTACATTTTTCTTAGTATGCATGAGAATTAAGTGTTGTCTTTTATTTGTGTTGGTCTTTCTCCTTTCCCGCTAATAAAAAGTAAGAATGCCTTTACATTCATTCGGTGAATGTCTAACCTATGACTGCTGGAACCCACTGAGTATATATACGGCTCATCGTTAAAGCCACCATCTAGTATTTTTATAACTTCTCCCTCTCTATTAGATCATTATATCCTATTATTGAAAATATTTAACTCAATACTTTGCAATGACTAATGTTCTTAACGCCCAAATGTCAAGGCAGAAGTTATGTTCATTACACAACATTATGATGTTTCAAGACCTTTGGCATTCAAAGATAAACAGTCCAGAATGTAATAGACTGGCTACGACTTCATAAAGACATACATGAAAAGCAATTAACTACTCAGGTTAGAGGGGAAAAATAGAGAGATGAATGGAAAACATCAAGATGTTAGGAGCTACATGTTCAATGGTAGCCCACAAGGATGGGTATGTAGACAAGACTTCTTGATGTCACCAACTAGGGCCATTCAAAGATCTTTAATGGGGCTTCCCTGGTGGTGCAGTGGTTGAGAGTCCGCCTGCCGATGCAGGGGACACGGGTTCGTGCCCCAGTCCGGGAAGATCTCACATGCCGCGGAGCGGCTGGGCCCGTGAGCCATGGCCGCTGAGCCTGCGCATCCGGAGCCTGTGCTCCGCAACGAGAGAGGCCACAGCAGTGAGAGGCCCGCGCACCAGAAAAAAAAAAAAAAAAAGATCTTTAAAGAGGAATGAGGAAAATCTATAACTTAATACCACACGCTTGTGAATGATTAAGCATCCACCGTCCCACCTTTTGCTACCTCTCTTGAAGTCTTCACAGCCTATCTCCTTTAAATCATCAGAAACAGCTTTGAAAACAAAGGACTATTCAGCCAGGCACTCTGTGAGCACTTTAATAGATCTATTTATCTTGGATTAAGATGTTCAACCGTACCCAGAGTCTCCCTTTACTTCATCAGACACCTAGTCCTCTTTCTATTCCAAAATCAACATGAGTTGTTGCCCCTGATCTCTTCCTATCCTGCCTCCCCCCTCCATGCCCCAATATATACAGTAACCACTTCAGTAGGGCAGATAAGAGGGTAAGCTTTGAAGTTAGACAGTCCTCTAGTTTAAGTCTTGGTTCCACCCTTATTTGAATGACCTTCGGCAAGTGACTTATGATGGCGCAGCCTCAGTTACTTTTAAAATGGGATCCTACCTACCTCACAGAATTAAATATACAAAGCATTTGAAATGTACCTAGTACATGTCTTAATATGTTTGTAATTCAACTAGATCTGAGTTATTCATTCCTGCTGTTTCAGCTTCTTGACTTTTCTAACACAGGAAAAATCTGAAAAAAAAAAAAAAATTACATAGGTACCCTCCTTATCCCAGGACTAAGACAGATGGACAGACAGACACACACACACATGCACATATACATACACATACAAAGTAAAGAAGCCATTCTTTTTATTTTTTTTAACTTTTTATTTTATATTGGAGTATAGCCGATTAACAATGTTGTGATAGTTTCAGGTGCACAGCAAAGCGACTCAGCCATACATATACATGTATCCATTCTCCCCCAGACTCCCCTCCCATCCAGGCTGCCACATAACATTGAGCAGAGTTCCCTGTGCTCTACAGTAGGTCCTTGTTGGTTATCCTTTTTAAATATAATAGTGTGTACATGTCATTCCCAAACTCCATAACTATCCCTTCCGTCTACCCTTCCCCACTGGTAACCATAAGTTTGTTCTCTAAGTCTGTGAGTCTGTTTCTGTTTTGTAAATACGTTCATTTGTATCATTTCTTTTTAGATTCCGCATATAAGCGATATCATACAATATTTCTCCTTTCTCTGTCTGACTTACATCACTCAGTATGACAATCTCTAGGGTCCCTCCATGTTGCTTCAAATGAAGAAGCCATTCTTTTAATAATACACAAGGATACGTTATGAAAATGCAAAAGGTACAGATGCAAGGCAGAAAAAGATGCAACTTTCAGTACTTTAACTCCAATGTTCTATCATTTTCATCACTTTAACCCCAGTGGGTTTTGGTTTCCAAAATGCAGAAGAAATTAAAGCACTAACACAAGACACAGCCTGTAGTAAGGACTCTGAAATGCTAGGTGTTGCTGTTATTACTGTTGTTGTTTGTTTTTCTTTGTTGTTATTAAATTGTATGATGTATCTGCTATGTCACTCGAAACTACTGGACCTACTGAAAACAATTCTTTTCTTCCTTCCTTCCTAAAAGAATTCCAAGCACTCTAAACAAGTACTCAGTTAACGTTTACAATAATGACTAGGCTTATAATTATAATATGCTAATTTCCAATACACTGAGAAGTCAAAAACATCACCTTTATCTTCTAGGCCATGAGTAAGTTGAGCCTGGTTACTTCAAAAACTGCCTGCAGGGCTTCCCTGGTGGCGCAGTGGCTGAGAGTCCACCTGCCGATGCGGGGGGCGCAGGTTCGTGCCCCGGTCCAGGAGGATCCCATGTGCCCCACGTGCCGCGGAGCGGCTGGGCCCGTGAGCCATGGCCGCTGAGCTTGCGCGTCCGGAGCCAGTGCTCCACGGCGGGAGGGGCCACAACGGTGGGAGGCCCGCGTACCGCAAAAAAAAAAAAACAAAAAAACTGCCTGCACCAAAATTTCTAAGCCATTTTACTGCTTTCTGCTGGATTCTTCAGCAGTGATCCCCACAATTTCTCTGTGCTCTTTTCCCAGGTCCCCATTCTCACTCTCCACCTTCTAAAGAACAGTAGAAATTATGCCAAAATAAAGAGTAACATATCTGAACAGCCCCATTCAACTTTAAAGATCTGGACGTGATGGGCCTTTTTTTTTTTGATGGGTCATTTTTCAGGCTCAGCGGCCATGGCTCACAGGCCTAGGTGCTCCACGGCATGTGGGATCTTCCCAGACCGGGGCATGAACCCGTGTCCCCTGCATCGGCAGGCGGACTCTCAACCACTGCGCCACCAGGGAAGCCTGATGGGTCATTTTTATTGGCAAATAAACTCTTAAAAATAGAAGATTGGGTATCTGGAAAAGCTTGATTATTGTGGCTTCATGTATAGTCCACAACAATGTTGATGCAGACAGTGTTTAAAAATGCTTTCCCCAGTGAGCATGTTTTTTAGCTCAGACAAAGAACTGTCAGAGAAAGACAGGCACAAGAAAACAAGTTTGAATACAGTCAACCCTCATTATTCGTGGATTCCCTATTTTCAAATTTACCTATCACTAAAATTTATCTGTAACCCCAAAATTAATATATGTAGCATTTTTACAGTCATTTGTGGACAGAGAAGTGAGAAATCTGAGCCACCCACAACATGCATTCCCAACTGAGGTCAAACAAGGTGATGCTCTTTCTCCTTGTTTCAGTTTTCACATGGTAAACAAGTGTCCTTTGGGGGGGGTGTCCATTTTGTGCTATGCTTTTTGCATCTTTGTATTTTTTTGTTGGTGACTTTACTGACGACCTCCAAGCCTACCTAGTGCTGAAGTGCAGTCTAGTGTTGCTGAGCATGAGACGGCTGTGAGGTGCCTCACGGAGAAAAGCGCAAGTGCCAGATAAGCTCCCTGACATGACTTACAGTGCTGTTGGCCATGAGTTCAATGTTAATGAGTCAGTAATTATTAAATAAAGTGTCTTTAAACAGAAACACACATAAAACAAGGTTATGTATCAATCGGGTGACAAATACGCTGTGACCACAGGCTTGCAGGAACCTAACCCTGTTCCAAATTAAATGTTCATTGTGACTTCATAGAACAGAACTACTACCACAAACAACAGAAATTGACTGTATGTTTATTTCATCTCCTAGCACCAATAGTAGTAACTACAATTAGTGCCCCTACTAACTTACTGTATTGAGCATTTTATATTTACCAGGCATGTGCACATAATCTTCTATCATCTTCACAGCTATTCCAAGAAGAAAATACTATTACCCTCATATTTTAGGTGAGAAAACTGAGGTTCAAAAAATCTGTACAAGGGTCCACAGTTAGTAAGAAAAAAGGTCAAGATATTTTCATACACATTTTCCTGATAGAGTTTAACAGAATTCCCCAAAGTTATTGATCCCTTCTGGCACGCCAGAAACACTTCATTCATTTTGGTCACTCTTTATTCAAGAAATATATATAGACACTCACTATACTGGATCCTAGAGATGCCCAGGGAACTAACAACTTCCCTGTTCTCATAGGGCCTCTTTCAAGTGAGGAATAACAGACAATCAAATAAATATTACCTATCAAACTATGTATTGGGCTGGCCAAAAAGCTCATTCGGGTTTTTCCATAAGATGTTATGGAACTTTTTGGCCAACCCAATATAAGTAAAAGATGCTTGATTTCTTAAAATACACATTATTTTTTAAATAAGCCTTCAAACAAGGTAAGAGCTAAAGGCTGTATTCAGTGAATATCAGTTTAAAATATATTCTCCCTTATACTATACATGATCTCTTACATTATATATGATCTCACTTATATGTGGAATCTTAAAAAAAAGGAGCTCATAGATTCATAGATACAGAAAACAGAATGGTGATTGCCAGAGGCAGGGATTGGGGGTGGGCAAAAGACTGAAGGCACTCAAATGATACAAAATTCCAGTTATAAGATAAATAAGTCATGAGAATGTAATCAGCATGGTGACTATAGTTAATAATAGTGTATTGCAGTAAGCAACAAGGATATACTGCATAGCACAGGGAATTATAGCCATTATCTTGCAATAAATTTTAATGGAGTATAATCTGTAGAAATACTGAATCACAATACTATACACCTGAAACTAATATAATATTGTAAATCACCTATACTTCAATTTTTTAAAAATAATTTTTTAAATAAAAATCAGAAGAAAACAAAAAATCATGTATTGCATATTTGAAAGGTACCAAGAGAATAAATCTTTAAAAAGTTCTCATCACAAGAAGAAAAAATTTTGTAACTATTGTATGGTGACAGATATTAACTACATTTATTGTGGTGATCATCTCCCAATATACATGACAATATATAAATATACAGTATACAAATATTGAATCACTACATTGTGTACCTGAAACTAATATAATGTTATAAGTCAATTATACCTCCATAAAAATAATAATAATTTTTATATTGATTACATTTTGACTTGGAATTATTTTGGATGTACTGGATTAAATAACATACTACTCTTATTTAATAAATAAATAAATCACTTAAATGTATTTCTTTCACAGGGTAACTGATGTGACAACCAACTGGGCTCTTTTCTTTCCCCAGAAAGAGCTCCTCTAGCCCTTGATGACCTGATCTGGGTTCCGTGCCAGCCCTTGGCAGCCACCCATCTGCCAAAAGCAATGGCAATTTACGGTTGACCCTTTTTGTTCACCATTATCTCCTGACTCCACAGTAGACTCAGTAAGTGTTTACTGAACATCATTCTACCTCACAGGCAAGGAAAATTTACCGAAGGATCTTCCAAATAGTTCCCAAACCATGACTCTGAAAAAATAAGAGGGAGAGTTAGATCTCTTCACATCCACCTCTTGAGACATCCAAGAAATAAATCTACTCTGAAAACTCCCCAAACTACCTTGTCCATTTCCTCTTCCCTGAGCTATAGGTATCTTCATTCTAACTCCAGCCTGCACAGCTGATTGATCCTCTTCTCTCACAAAAACACAGAGCTCACAAACCCATCACACTGGGTGGTGTGAAGCCTGAGAAGGATGGTCAGTCTTCTGACTGACCATCCTTCTCAGGCTTCATTCTGTCCTGTGCTCCTGAGTTCCCCAAGCACACTGGATCTCACCCTAAAGCATCTAACTCTACGTGTCTTTCACCTCTGTGTGTGTGGAGGAGGCAGGGGTGTTTCAATTACATGGAAAGAGGGAAACTGTCATTTTCCCTGTTTCATTATAAAACTCAGGAAAGGAACTGTTTAGCCAAGAACCAAATTTCAATTAGTCAGGACAATACCACAGAAAAGCTGAAGATACTCTGAAAAATACTGTTTTGAGAATCCTGTAGGTGCTTGTATGAATATATATATGGTTTCTGGTAGAAAATGTCTCCCATTAATTGGTAATCAAACTAGTTCCCACCCCTCTGCACACAACAGCTGAGAGCTGGAGGAAGTGGTCCAGAAGACTGCTGGGTGACAGCCAAGTCCAAGTCCAGGTTTGAAAACTCACTGCATAAATCCCAAACGTATGAGAACTGACTATATGTACTTAACAGTGACAAAACAATGGTAGAGTCAGCAGCACCTACACAGATGAACCACTTCTTTCATTCTTATGTAAACCCCTGAATTCTAATGGCAATGGCACCAGGAGTAGCCCTTGGGTACAGTAGCAGGCAGAGAGCAGCAGTAATGCAGGCACAGCAGCAGGTGGAGCGGTAATTGGGGCAGCAGCATCTACTGCGCCCTTACTACAGGTAGTACTCTCATTACCTTACTGAATCTTCCCAGCCAGCCAGTGAGGCAGGGGGCCTCGTTACCCAGGTAACGCGTCTTAAGCTGTAACTGATGAAGACATCCACTTATATGTGCAAGATAATGGGAATTTTCCTTCTAAGAAAGATGGTGGCTCTTCAAGCTAATCCCCCTTTCTGCTTTCCAGGGATCGGTTTAGCCACAGGTTTGGGGGAGAAATTTTGTGAGGCTCAAGCAAAGCATGTCATCTGATTGCGGTGATCGTTTCGCAATGTATATGTATACCAAAGCATCAAGTTATACACCTGAAATATACCCAGTTCTTATCTGTCAATCATACCTCAATAAAGCTGGAAAAAAGAAAAGAAAAGCAAGCCGTCGTGTTGGTGTGGGTACCCAGCCTCGCTACGCAGTGCTACTAGGAAGGAAAAATCCTAGAAGAGTGAAAGATATAAAGATTTAGAGATTCAAGAACACAGAGTATTATGGCTTATACTGCATAGAGATAATTGTATAATGAGGCTGTCTTGTGAAATGTGAAAAGATAAAGCAGGAACTCACTACAGGCCAAGTTCAAACGTGACAGTTAGGAATGACAGATGCCCGTGTGGACACAGCCGTGGAGCTCGGCTTCTACCCTGCATGGTGTTGTGAAACCCCAATTAGTGCATCTTATTATTTATTCCTCCACCTAGCTATAGTCTATCATTACGATGAAAGGAAACATGTTGATAAAGACAAAGACTGTTCTGGCAACAAAAGTAATGCCTTACCTGTAAATAGCATGTGCTGTCTTTAAATACTTCCCTGTTAGGCATCCCAAAGTTCACCATTATCTGATCTGCATCCACTCCCAAAGGTCCTGCTGTTGATCATCCAACCGAGGGATGATCTGGCCCTACTTCCCTTCTCTTCTATGGACCCTCTTGTATCCTGCTGATTGCCTTTGAGTCGTTTTCTCTTAATGACAGGGTCTAAAACTAAAAAGTCATTTCAAGTCAAAAACCCTGTTGGTGCTGTGGGCAAAGATGGAACCAGAATGAGGGCCCGGTTATGAGCACAAGAGCCAAGGCTTCGGCCTGAGGATTTTACACAAGTATTTCTTTTAATCCACACAACTAACTACAACTTAGATCATACTATTATCCACTCACCCCACTTAGTCCTCTGTTGAAATAGAGGCTACTAGAATAACTTGCCCAAAGAGAGAACAACTAGTAAGTGGTCAAATTGAAATTTAAGTTAAAAATCCTTCTTCTCTCTGAAGGTTAAACCCAGAACTCTAGACTTCTTAGACTGGTTAGAGCTCTTAACCAGTTTACAATAAGAACAGATTCTTTGCCAAAAAGCATCAGGGCTTTTTGTCTGGAGAAGGTCAGCATGCAGCAAAAGGAAAAAAATAAAAATAAAAATGCTTGGGTTTTAGTGGATTAAAAATAAGAGTAGGCTGAATTTCCTGGTGAGTAAGGAGTCCGGAACTGCCCTATAGGTCCTACTTGTCTGATACAACATTGACCCTGCCCTTTCCTCTCCACCTGAAATGAGGATGGCCTGGTGAGACTCAGGATGAGGGGGACGATCTGTTATGTCAGGACACCCTAACATGTGACAAAACAGAGGCTGCCTGGTCGCAGTCACCCCGCCCCTCTGTTTTGGAAGCTCCCACACTCTACAAACTGTCTGGAATTCATTAAGAGGGGAAAACAGGCTGACAGTCGTATTTCAAATTTTATTCAGCAGAAGTTTTATGAAAAACAATTTGGTCATGTGGGCACACTCATAACCACCATTACCCTGTTTCTCCATCAAATCATTCAGTCAAGTGACTGCAGTGTGCTTCAAGTTTCACACTTTGTGAGTCTCCATTAAACTACAACCCTCCAAGATCTGGGCCAGGGCTCCTTATGGTAGTACAGCTAGCTTAACTCCAAGTCTCTTAGAGATCACATCTGGACAACCAAGCATCCTACCTGGTTTCATTAACCTAAACCTGATAGCTAACTTTCTAGAGGGGATTTTCCTTTTTTTTTTTAATCAGTGAGCGATTATTATCAATGATCATCTCTAGCCTGACCATAACAAGCAACACGGCATTTTTTACGAAATACACTCCAATCCAGGATATTTTTCATTCCAAAACGGGAACAATTTAATGTGGAGACAAAGGATTTATGGTAAAAGCATTAGGGAAGTAGTTTGCAAACTTGAGTGTGCATCAGCATCTCCTGGAGGGCTTGCTAAAAGACACAGACTGCTGGGACTCCCCACCAACAGTTTCCGATTCAGGAGGCATTGGAGTAGGGTCCGAGAATGTGCATTTCAAACAAGTTTTTAAGTGACACTGAAGCTGCTGGTCTGCGGGCCACATTTTGAAAACCATTGCTCTAAGGTGGTGGTGGTAGTGACGGATGTATTGTTGCTGTTGGGAAGTGGGGCAGTGATTTAATCCATGAACTTGGAATAGGAAGCACTGCATAGAGGTGGGATTCTGGGAATGGATCAGCTCCGGCAGCCCCCCTCAGGGAGCAGAAAATCCAAATTAACCGTATTTACTCAGAAAAAGAATTTATTGATAAAATAACAGAAAATTCCAAGGATAAACCTAACCAAAGATAGGCACAACTTGATCCAGAAGCCAAAACCCTACTACTAGGACCATGGCAATGAAGGTTACCTATCCATCAGAAGGGTGTTCTCTTTCCTAGGACAGTGGTGTTGATGCCCAGCTGGGGTCTCTATTCCCCAGTTCCCACCCCTGCATCCAGATCTCGGTATGAACCTGGTCCTTGCTGAAAGAATGTGAGCAAAAGTGATGCCTGTCACTTTGGGACCTTAGTTGTGCCTTCTCCTCTTCCTTTCCACCACCAGACACAAAAGATGCCAGGGTTCTAGGCAATGGCAGAACCAGAAGATAGAAGGAGCCTGGGTTCTTGATTTGTCATACGGAGGAAAGCTGTCTGCCAACCAGGAACTACTACCTATGTGACTATCACCTGCCACTTTGTTATAGCAACTAACATTAACCCAATACAAGGATTTCGTTTTTCTCTGCCTCCAAGATAAGGCTTTATTCTCGAGCACAACACCTTCCCAAGTTCAAGATCAACGGAAATAAAGGGAGACTCTCGGGCTTCCCTGGTGGTGCAGTGGTTGAGATTCCGCCTGCCGATGCAGGGGACACGGGTTCGTGCCCCGGTCCAGGAAGATCCCACATGCCGCGGAGTGGCTAGGCCCGTGAGCCATGGCTGCTGAGCCTGCGCGTCCGGAGCCTGTGCTCCACAACGGGAGAGGCCACAACAGTGAGAGGCCCACGTACTGAAAAAAAAAAAGGGAGACTCTCTTTCTGTTAGCACCCAAGCAAATCCCTGGGATGCGTGACATTAGTCAACATGTAACTCCCTGAAAGCAATCCCTGTGATACAGAAGAGTGGCTAAGTCTGTGTCAAATTCTCCACCCCAAAGCCATGACACTCAAGCACGTGGGCTAAGCATGTGGGAAGGGGTTGTTATAAAAATTTGGAAAAGTGACTACAGGCAGGCCAAATACATTTCCTCTACTGTCCACTAGGGGAAATGCATAAGGAAAGGGAAGCTGGCTGCCAGTGAGATCTGATGAGAAAGATGTCAGGTATATGAACCCAAGAGTGAGAAAGAGGGATACCCTAAGCCAGCAGAGTGACCTGTGCATCGCTGACCCCAGAAACAAATCCCAATTCATTGTGCTTGCCACTCAGCCCCCTACCATTAAAGCATGCATCTTAGTGACTATGACACTATGACCAAGCAAGCACCATCAAATCCTCTCTCTCATTCATTTCTGAATCAACAAGGATTTAAAGCATCCACACACAATCAGTATCATTAGAATTGCATTCCAAGACCCCATTGTTTAGCATTTATACAACTAGCCTTTATCTAGATAAGACATGATTAGTGTTTATCTACCTAAAGACCAGTGGATTAATGACCATGCCAAGGTGATGCAAGATGTGGTTCCAAAAAGTCTACCCACCGATTGTCAATACACCACAAGCCAGTGGCCAATCTCTCCAAGTTACTCTCCAAGCACACTTCTTTGCAGCAAACGGGCCAACTTTTATTTGGAATGTCACCAGGAATAGTGCCAGTTGCTTATATTTTTAGAGACTGTTTTACATAAGCTACTGTAAACCCTACCTTGAAAAATAAATAGAATTTTCAAGAATGTATAGTGGATGTCATCCTTTTCCCTTGAAAGTAAATGACCCTAACTGGCCAATACTATTTTAATGTTTATTCATAGTCATTCTCTGCCCCAAGTATTATAAATTTGTTGCAAAGTGTTCTATTGGCTGAGGTGCCAAAATTCTAAATTTAGGTGGTGTGATTATGAAGGCATAGTAATACCACAGAGCAAAGCTGACCCTGAAATAATACCTTTTCATCATTGGTGAAAAACTTCAAATGCAAAAAAATAGAACAAAAATATACCCAGTCCTTTTGATGGAGAAGGGATTGTTACAATATTGGTGTGTCTGTGAATACTATCTCCAGCTGTTTGGGACAGACTCACGCAAGAGGAACAAGGTGGCCACATCTCACTGAGGTGCCCAGGTAGACTATATGGGGATTGTACTAGATCCCAAATTAAACAGGAAAATCATCTTTAGGATTTCTGTGTGCTCTTCCCTACACCAAGTTTCAAATCACCAGTTATAAAAATAAAATGTATGTTTTGAAAAACATGCTTTTTAGAACCAGTTAATATTTAGGAACATATCACAATAAAGGTACCGAAGTAAATACAGCATTCCTATCTGTCTATTTTATCCTAATCTCACATACAACCTTAACCATCGGGCTACATAAATCTTCTCTGCCTCAAATCTTCTTCCCATGAAAGCAAGTTAAGCTTCCCAGAAGGAAAACCTATCCTACAAACAACAGCTACACATGCTCCCACCAGTGGGGACAACCACCTTTCCCATCTGCCCTTGACCACGTGGGAAAATAGGGGAATGTGTGTGAATGAGTCAGCAAGTTATCCCACTCTGTGGAGGGGGCGGGGAGGGCCCAGGCCACAGATGCCTTCCTGAAATTGCTCAATAACCCACAATTTTCTTATAGAAAGACATGATTCTACCAGTGCCTTCCCTAAACCTACAACTCACTACATTTGGATTTAAAATATTTGTTCCCACACAACCCAGATTTTTTCCTTTTGAAAGTTACCACTCCGTGGGCACTTCAATCAAAGAACACAGCTACTGAAATTCGAATGCTTTGAAGATTTCTTTCGTAAAGGGTCGAATTAAAAACACACCATTGCCTGTGGATGTCAATGTTAATGAAAGGGCGAAGTGGTGTGTGGGAGAAGAGGCTTCTTTTCCTTTCTGCACCAATGCTGACATTTTCACATCAGTGTAGACAGGAAGCGTGTGATCTAGGGGCTGAAACACAGGACTGGGAGTCAGGAGTTCTACATGGGTCATTTGTTTGTGGTGTGCGTCTTTGGTGAAATCAATCTCAGGTTTTACTATTTAATCCTAGATGACTTGGACCTCTCCTTTGTGCCAAAAAGTAATTCAAAATGCAGCCAAAAATCATTCCTAAACTAAACATAAGGGAAGTATGCTCAGACCTGAATGATCTCAGTGCAACAACAGTGAGATGAGCAATGGGACAATTCGAGTAAGATGATCCTGGAGGAAAGAAAGGATAACAAAAATATCAAGACCCATCTCCACGTTTAGTCCAGGGGTAGATTTATGAAGACAAGTATACATCTCTGACTCACTTGACATTAGGGAAGACACTTAAGACCAAGTTATAAACACTTATGGGGAAGATTAATGCCTGCATTTCTTCTTCTACTATTCATATATTACCTTAAAATTACCTTAAACCAGTCCTATGCGTCTTCCTGAGCAACTATAAGGTCAAGCCTACTGTTAACTCTTTACACGCATTACCTTTCATCTTCACAGCACCCTTGCAAGGTAGCTATTGCTCCATTTTACAGAGGAGGGAACTCAGGTTCAGAGAGGTTGGCGAACTTGTCCAAAGTCACACAGCTAATGAACGACATCACCAAGATCTGCACATTTAACTCAGACGTTCAGTGCCTCAAAATCACTTCCTCCATGAGGTCATTCCTAAAGACCCACCCAATAAAGCCCCTTCTTTCCCAGTCACACTCTATCCATAACATTCTATTTAGTTTTCATAGCACCAAAACTTATCTTGTTCATCTATTTAGTTCATTATTAGCTATGCCCCCACCTCCAAGACAGGAGCACCATACTAGCAGGAACCTAGTCTGTCTGGTTCTAGTTTTGATCCCCTACAGCTGGCGAAAAGCTGTCACACGATAGGCACTTAATAAATAAGTGTTGCAAGGAGGGAGGGAAAGGAGGAAGGGAAGGAAGAGAAGAAAAACAAACAAATCCAGGTCCTTCTGACCCCAAAGTGATACTGCCTTTGCTGAAAGCAACTGAGGGACGTTTTAGAAATGACTTAGGGAAGACAACAGGGGCTCACGACTTTGAGGTACCATTTATATCTTTGTGTGTCTTTCTTTCACCAGTATCACCACTCCCCAAAGCACTGCATCCCTCTCAGCCTGCCCCGGTTCAACTTCTGTGTAAACACTCCAAAGGTGTACGTCTTTATTCTTCATGATGTGCAAGAAAGGTCACGGAAGGAAAGACACAGCAAAGAAAGAAGGAGGCCATGTTTAAGAGCCAACCTAGAGAAATGAGGAGCCTGGTCCTCCTCCCCAAGTCCTCAGGAACAGAAAGAGGTGTGGGAGTTTCAACAGAGATCCCAGACCTGCCTGCAGGTCCTCTCACCCTCAGCCCTCAGCTGCCTCAGGAAAGATGCAGACTTCATGGCTTGCTTTAATTCCTTGCCCTCAAGTACACAGCGTTCACCAGACTCACAAAATCCTCCTTATAAACTTCACATTTGTCTTTACAATATCAAAAGCCTGTGGTGACTACATTAACTATCTTTGACCTGCCTTCTGGACTATTTTCTTCAAATAATGCATATTTGGAGATGAGTCAAACACATTTTTATAATTTAGTTTGATGAGACAGACCTAACAGCAAAGTACGTTTTATACTTAAAACACACACACAAAACAAAGGAAACTCTTGCTTACTGTCCTTGAAAAATGACAAAAAACATTTAGCCAGAGTTTTTTTTTCCCTCTATTATTTATCCTAATACTGCCAGTTCTGAAACAAAGCAGTTGGAAGCAGAAATTTAGTAACTTTGATTTGTCCCAAGATACATTTTTTTACACTGAGGTCCTATTCCTGACAGTAAGCACATGTGACCTGTTCTAAAAAAAGGATATTTTCCACTTCTTGCACAACTGGAGCAGATATAAACATCAGCCTGTGCAAACTGCCCTGCAGAACTCAAAAGGGAATTAAAAACACACACACATACATACACTTAAATAATTCTATAAATAGTAGTACTCAGGAAAAGGAAATCTCCAATAACACACAAAACCAACACTTAGAATTCCACTTTAATCAAGTTTTCCATCTAATCATACCACACAAGCAATTTGCATAATAAAATCTGAACATCTGCCAGGTTAAGGCACCCCCATCTTGTCTATTTTGCTTCAGATACATAATTCTGTACATGCTTTATTGTTGGTATGAGGAGGGGGAAAACTGCACTCATGGTAAAGTAGAAGAGAAGGAACTGATATTACTTACTAACATGTGCTAGGCACCCTGCAAAGCACTTTTACATGTGTTTTCTCACTTTTAAAACTTCACCAACCCTAAGAGGACGGTTCTACTGATCCCACTTTACAGGTAAAGAAATCGAGACTCCAAGAGGCTAAGCGTCTTGTCTTGAACTCAGACACGGGAGTTAAGTGGGAAAGCCATGGGCACAGCACTTAAGCACAGCTACTTCTGAACCTGTGCACATGCATCCAGTCTCTGCCACCCCAGGTGCCCGAAGACCACAAGGAAGAGCTGGGATTCTGGTTAGAAATATAAAAGGCAATCAGAAATCCTAAAAGTCTGTTTTAAGCTTATGCCTTCCAAGGCATCTAACATTTTATTTAATGTTATAAAGAAATATATTTGAGTACTGCTCGACCTTCAAGGCCAAATTGAATACCCTTATTCACTGACAAAATTGAGCCTCAATTTCCCTTCCTCTATTAAATTCCCACTGCTGATGCCCACGCCCTACGGTGATCAAACTCCATCCTGTTTGTTTGGCTGGATCTACATGTTCTCTTTCCCTCACCCCACTGAGGCAAGTTTTGGAGAAGGTGCAGCATGATTCCCCATGGGCAGGCCCCGCGCCTTGCACATGGCAGCACAGACTAGCGCATGAGAGCACGGGCCCAGAGCCAGATCCAGGCCCATCTACTTGCTATGCCTTAGTTTCCTTCTCTGTAAAATGAGAATAATAAAAATACATACACCAAAGGTTGAAGTGAGAATTAACTGCGTTAATTCAAGTAAAATATTCAGAATCATTCCTGGCATGTAGTAAGCACTGCATAAGTTTTACCTGTTTTCAAAATTATAATTAACACTATTTTTCTCATTTATTATTATCATTTTATGTGGGTTTTGCAAGATTAAGTTAACACACATACAAACACTTAGAACAGAGGCTGGCACACAGTGTGGCCTCAGTTAATGTTAGTTGGGTTTATTGGTATTAATTTGCATGTACTCAATAGATATATGTTGAATATGAATTTGTATGTATGTGCTGACACCACAACTGGTTTTTTTTTTTTTTAACCAGCATAAAGAAACTGTTAAGGACCGGATCAAAATTATAAAATGCTAAAGATTTATCTGCAGCACCTCATTAGGAGGAAAGCAAAAAGGGTTTTACCAAACTTGGGGTAATTTTATTGCATAAAAACACTGGCCTTAGAGAAGAAAGCCGGAGTCAACCAAAAGCGAACACTTTCTGGAAGGTCAGGACTCTCTGCTAAGTAATAAAGAAATAACAACAAGAACAACATCTGCTAACATTTACCGAGCACTTACCATGTGCCCAGCACCATGCTAATACTTTTCCATAGCCAATATCACAGTTAATGTCCTTAAGACTCCTAGGAGGCAGGTTCCCACTTGCCAGATGAGGAAACTGAGGTTAAAGGTCACCTAGCCTCCCCAAGGTCACCCAGCTTGTTAGGGACAGACAGAAATGCCAGAACAATGCTCTTAATCTCCATGCAAAGTAGTTCCCTGCAGATTGGACGGATAAAAAAATCAAGAAAACTTTCAGAAATCAATAAAAGATGGACAGTTCTGTCTTGCCAAGAATGGATTATCATTTCATAAACAAAAGGGTATGTTTAGTAGGAAGACAGGAGGGAAAAATCTCAGAGTAAGTCCAAGAAATGACAGTAGCCTTACACAGAAATACGTGTGTGTGTGAGCGTGCATGTGACACAACAGTCTTTTTCTTTGTCATTTCGATACAAACCTGTGACAGCTTCACACACACCTCTTTGAATCAGCATTTGGGAACCACTGCTGTATCTTGTCCTGCCATTATAAACCTAATACTCACTTTCATTCCCATTTCTTATTTGTGGGAAGTTAAATAACCATTATCTACACCATTATTAAAACTTTGAGTAGAGGAGAAACTGGAATTAGATTAAACCAATTCTGAAGTCTGCCCAGGAAAAGGGCATTAGCAGCTAAAAAATCACAGAATTTAGCACTGCGTAAACGAAACAAAAGAACCATGAACCTGAAAGATGCTACCATATTTTTTTTAATGTTTTTTTTTCAGGACCCAAAGCCCTACAGAGAGTCCCTTCCCTGCTAGGAGCCCATTCAACGGTTCCACATCTGACCCTGACCCGACTGTGCCAATGTGTGAATTCTGGGTTCACCCCCTCATATTCGGCACTCTTCCTCTGCCACTCACCATTCAGGGCTCATTCCCAGGAGAACACACAAACGTTTCAAAAACCTCTGGGGAGGAACCAAACTGCCAACAGTTCTTCATGAGAACCTTTTCTCATAGTGTGTGTCTTCCACCATACGACACAGCTTTGCCAGTCACTGAACAAAAGGGAGTTCCCATTATCTAAATCCATCAGCTTCACACTCCTAATGGCCAGGAGGTCTGGGTTAGGAATGAAACTGTCTCTCCTCATCAAACACCTGCACATCTGAGCTTAGCCCAAATGAAGAATATAAAACTCCTCTTTGGACAGACCCTGGTGGATACCTATTTTAAAAGAAACCAGAACCAAACACCCCATCCTGAGTGGGATGCAAAGGGAGAAAGCAACACATATTCAAACGACAAAACACTATTGTGCCAGGCATTATCCTAGGCCAGTCAACCTGCAACAGGGGTGAGTCTGTCCCCCGTGGACACTGGTGGTGTCTGGAGACGAATTTGGTTGTCACAGCTGAGGGAGGGGAGCAACTGGCCTCTAGCAGGTGGAGGCCTGGGATGCTGTTAAATAACCTGCAATGCCCAGGACAGCCCCACATCAAAGAGCTATCCAGTCCAAAATGTCAACAGCACTGAGGTTGAGAAACTCTGTTCTAGGCTCTGGGGACACCACAGTAAACAAGGAAGAGACAGAAGTCCCTGCCCCCTTGGACCCTGCAGTCTAGTGTGGAGAAACATATTATAAATATAACACATTAGAAAAGTATAGACTAGGTTATAATGTAAGTACTATGGAAAAAAACAGAGCAGGGCGAGGAAGACTGAGAGTTTGGAGGGAGAGCCACTGCGCAGAGCGTGGTCAAGTAGGCTTGGTGGGAATGACATTTAAAGGAAGATGTGAAGTTGGTTGGGGAAGGAACGAATGCTATTGCTCTCTGGACAAAGACAGAAAGAGGGGTCAGCAAGTGCAACATACAAAGGCCCAGAGGTGGAAGGGTCTGGAGTATTCCGGGAATGGTGAGGACACTGGCTGGAGCGGAGGGGGGGCAGAAGAGTGGCAGCAAGAGATACAGTGAGAGCAGACAGGAAGCTTTCCCATACAACCTGCCTGGTACCATTTTAAGGGTCTCGAGTTTTACTGATATTAGGAGCTACTGGAGTGTTTTGAGGGTTCTGAGGAGAGAATAACATGACGTAACACCTTTTTTTTTTTTTTTTTTTTTGCGGTATGCGAACCTCCCACTGCCGTGGCCTCTCCCGTTGCGGAGCACAGGCTCCGGACACGCAGGCTCAGCGGCCATGGCCCATGGGCCCAGCCGCTCCGCGGAATGTGGGATCCTCCCGGACCGGGGCACGAACCCGTGTCCCCTGCATCGGCAGGCGGACTCTCAACCACTGCGCCACCAGGGAAGCCCGATGTAACACATTTTCACACGGGGTTTCTCAACCTCGGCAGTGACAATTTGGGGTCAGACAATTCTTCATTGTGGGGCTGTCCTGTGTACTGGAGAATGTTTAGCAGCATCTCGGGCCTCTACTTACTAGAGGCCAGTAGCAACCCCCATCCATTGTGGCAACCAAAAATGTCTCCAGACATTGCCAAATGACCCGTGGGGGGCAAATCACCCCTAGGTTGAACACCAGTTTTAACAGGAACATTTTGGCTCCTGTATGAAAAGACCACTGAAAGCGGGTAAGGATGAAGGCAGGAGACCAGGTAAGAGACAGTCACCCAGGCGAGGGCGGGTGGCAGTTTGAACCAAAGTGGAGGCAGAGGAGTTGGTGACAAGTGGGCAGATTCTAGACATATTTTCAACTCCAAGAGACAATCCAGAAAATAAAACTGAGAGACAAAATAGTTGCAGCAGTCTTCACCTTCCAATTTCAACTTTTTCCAAGCAAAATTAAAAGAAGGGAGGTGCCCCGGCAAAGACTTAACAACAAAAAGCCACGAGGAGGCCCTGAACGTGCAGCCCTTGTAGAGTCATACAACAGATGTTGATGACAGTACATTAGACAACTGTGGAAAACAGTACTATACAGAAATTTTGCCAACCCCATATATTTATTCACAGATTTTATTTCACTGGTTTATTTCAAAGAGCATGTGTCTGCTCCACAGACAAGTTTTACAGCGTTTTTAATTTAGCCTTCCTCTGCACACCAGTTCTGTCCCGCACCTGTTTCCAGCTTCAACGTGTGAAGCCAGAGCTTCCCACATCCCCGAATTTTTCCTTACACGTGCAAGCTAGCTCCTGAGGACATTCAACCCTTGCAAGTCTTTTTTTTTTTTTTTTTTTTTTTTGCTGACTCTGAAAAAGAACAGGCCCCAAATCCTCCAACGTGAGTTTCATGAAATTCATTTGGGTTTTTCCAGATGGTATTTTCCTCGCTCTCTCAAACTCATTTATATTATTTATCAGCTACCATCAAAAACGTTCCAAACAGTCCGGTTATTTCTTTCAGGACCACACACACACACACACACACACACACACCCTCATTCTGGCCATGTAAGCATTTGCTTATAGAAGCAAAAGCAGAGACTGCTCGGTAAAACACTGGTCCCTTCAGCCGAATGCAGATAAAGCCCCAATGAGCATAACCAACAATACCCTTTACACACTATTACTCCACACCCCCAACCCCCAATGCACACAATCTAGGCTCACACACAAAACAGCCATTATGAAGAGAAACCATCAACTAAAGGCTGGTTTTAGGCAACTAACTGCACAGGAGGTTTCCTTCCAATCTCTGTTAAGCATCTGCCAAGAGGCTGCTTCAGCCACCCAGTCAGTGCGTGCACTGTTCCCACATTTTCTTCCCCGAAGTGGATTCAGACTCTCACACAGCCGTGAAAGAAGCAAACCTGGCTACACTTTCCACTGGCTCAAGTACCAGACCCATGTGCCCCAGCAGCTAAGATCACACCACCTCACTCCTGATTCAGCTGTCTCTCTTGATTCACCCTGATTTCTGGACCCTCCTCCCCTCTGCCAGCCAGGGCCCTTCACCCAGGCCCTACCCACCGAGAGGGGCGGGAAGGAAGGTCTGAGAAGGGTGCAGAAGCACTGCAGAACCTTCCAGTTACAGCCTCATCTTACCTCACAACTGAGAGAGGTGGAACTAAACCCTCTCTACTCACGGCCTCAAATGACCATCTCCCTCTTAGTAAACATTGGAAATGTCCTGAGTAGCCACAGGGCAGACAAAAAGGAAGACACCCAACCCGTTCTGACGGACGAGTGGGAATGGAGCCAGCGTAGGAAGTGGGCACTAGGGGTGGTGGGGCGCCAGAGCAGCAGATGTCTTCATTCCTCTCCCAGAAAGTTTTTTAAATCCCCAGAGAATTAAACACTTGTCTCTGCCCAACAGGGGACACTCCTCAAACCCTCCATCTGAAAGCTTCTTCCCCTCCAGGGAAGGCCTGCATTTAAACGGGACCCTATAGCCCGGGGAGTTCAAGCTGGACAAGGAGACACGCCCCCCGCCCCCCCGCTGCTCGCCACCGCCCCTCCCGCGCTGGGGTGCAGCGGCCAGGAAGGTGAGGGGCGGGCCTTGGGAAACCTCACCTGGAGGCCGCCTGGGGCGGGTTTTCCCAGAGAGGTGGTCGGACTCCTAAGAGGCAACCACACAGGAGCTAACTGCTTCCCTCTAACATCGCGCCCGATCCACCCCAAGCTCTCCCTCTCCAAGTGCTCAGCCCGCTGGGATCTTCAGGAAAAGGGTTCACTCGAAACTCTTTTTCCTCCTTCCCATCCGGACAGCGTCCGGGCCCGGCGCTCCTCCTCCCCCACCTCCGCGCCGCGACACTCCCCAGCCCCCAACAGCTCTCAGCAGCTGGTATCCCCAACCGAGGGTCCCCTCGTCCGCGCGGCCCGTCCCGGGCTGCCCGCCGCGCCCCCAAAGTGCGCCTGGGCGGAGAACCCCGTTGGCGCACCGACCCAGCGGTCGCGGCCCCCAACTGCGGGGATCAGTTCGCCCTCTGCCCCGGGGCAAGGGCACGGGGTCCTTGTCCCAGAGCCCCGGCGAGCGGCTTTCGTCGCCCCAGGGTGGGAGGCGCGGGGTCCCCTAGCCGCCGGCCGCGCCTCCCTCTAGCTGTCACCACTCACCTGCTCTTCAGGGGTTGACTCTTGAGTTCGTAATAGGTTTTGGGCTCTTCGTGAAACTCCTCCCCGACTTCGAAATCCGGCACGATCCCCGATTCCGACTGCATGGCTCCCGCTTCCCGTCCTCCCACTGCTCCAAAGTGAGAACCGAGCCTGGGGGCGGAGGGGAGGTGGCGGGGCCTGGGTCCCCCGAGCGGTGCGCCCCCGCGCAGTGCAGAGCTCAGCCCGCTGGCCCGCGGCGGCCGCCAACCCAGGCGCCCGGAGTTTACACTCGCACCCGGGCGGGAGGGGCGGCTTCCCGGCGCCGTCTGGGATCTGTAGTCCCGACCGGGCGGGGCACTCCCGGCTTGCCACGAAAGCCGCTGCCCCGAAAACTACAATTCCCAGAAGGCCAAGCGAGGGCAGAGGCAACGTGGTAGACACCGCTAGTGCAACTCCTGTTTGGATTCATTGTCAGTGTCAGCAGCTCCTATCCCTCCTCTCTCGCCACTTGCTTCAACGGTACAGACGTGGCTATTTAATAAGAACGGACTTCAGCCCAGCTCTCCTACCATCACTCCTCCTCCCAGCTCACACATTCGCGAGGGCACGCCAAGTCCTTATTTTTTTTAAAAAAGGGTTTTGACACTGAAAAGTTTCAGCCTTCAAGCCTCCCTTAAAATAAGAAGACTTTCTATCAGGCTACATGCTTCCCAGCGCTGCTGCGACAAATCAACTTGTCCTCGGTTTGGAACTGAGTGGAGGAACTTTCCTTCACTTTGTAAGTAAAACAGTACTGTAGAAAGTGTTCTTGTTTGTTCCTTTCCCGTAACTCAATCTGGGCTTTTACAATACTGTTCATCCATCTGGATGACTCTCCCCTTTATCCAATTAGCCACTTCTAATCTAAAGCGGTACTTGAAAGGTGCGGTTAATTTTAAAACGCACGAAGTTACAAAACAGCGTCGTCACCGTCTGCTTTTAATTTCTCGGTTGGCTGGGAGTTCAAATGAGATTGTCCTGACATTTCAGACGTGCAGTTGTGGGGCGCGTGAAATGTACAAGCGTCAACCCCCCCACCCCCACCCCCACCCCCACCCCACCTTCCCGGCACTCATTTAGGTAACAGATTAACAGGCTCTGTTATGGCTCGTTTGAACTTCCAGTCTTTCCCTCTGATTAGTTCCAGTAGGGTGTTTTCCTCCTTTTAAAAGTGTTTTGAGGCATCAGAGAGGAAGTAGAGAGTTGGAGGGTGGCTTTTAAAGTTCTAAGACCCACAGTTGAAATCCCGAGTCCTTCTCTAAAGTGCTGTGTAATCATCAGCTTGTCACTTGATTCCTAGAAGCCTCAATTTCTTCATCTGTAAAGGAGGAGATTGGCAAACTTGTTTTTTGAAGCTGTTGCAAGGTCAAATGCAAGAGAGTGATTTGTAATCTATAAAAATGCTGCTCAATGGTCAGTTTTATTTATTAGATCTTGAAGATATCCCTTTCAGACTAACACTTCATCTGTGAGTTTGTCCTTTCAAAAGTAAAAATTAAATGATCACCCTGCGAGAAAACTCTAAGGAGGCTAGACTAATGATGGGCACCTCCCAGGAGTTGGCTGTTTGCTAGTTTGCCTCACATGAAGCATTTTTAAGTTCACATTAGGTCCATACCATTAAAATATGACAGAATCTGAACCTTCCTAAGAAAAATAGGCTTTTTGTGCTCATGAATATGGGATCCCAGATTCCGTGATAGAGACTGCTAGAAATTAGATGTTAAAAGTTTTTTTTTTAAAGTGTTATTCTGTGCCAGAAGGGAGAGGAAATGTAAAACATGCAGGAAACATTGAGTCTAGACTCCTAGTCTCATCTTGTTTCTCAACTGTAGGTGGTTGGAATGTGGTAGAAGGGGTTGATTATAATAATAAGTTTGGGGTATTACAGGCATTTAAGGGGTATGGGCCAGAGATGCTATACATCTTGCACAATGACAAACTGTCTTGTCCAAATATCATTGGTACCCGCGTTGAGAAACACTGGAGTCTTCTTAATCTTTTGGTTCACCAGAAGCCTTTTAATGTGAGGAAAGCTATGGACCCTCTCCCCAGAAAATGTAGATGAAAACAAGATTCTTGTGCATAATTTTGGTCTGTTGACCTTTAAAGGCTATCAAGGACTTCAGTTAGAACTGTAGTTTATAACCTCTTTAGAACTATAATGAAACAGTCCATTTTGTCATTATATCCAATAGTGACCTGCTAGACCTAAGGGACCAAACCCAAAGGGGAAAAAACTGTCAGAAAAGCTAACACACCTGAACTTAGCTCCAACTAAGTAAGCTTGCCCATAGGTACACAGAGATAGCTGTTATTTTTTCCCCTACACCTTTTCTTCTGATCTCATCCTACTCTTGGTTCGTCCTACTCTTCCATTACCTATAGTAGGGTTACTGATGACAGTGCCATCGCTACCCAGTGGGAATGGATATGTGACTAGTCCTGAGCCACCAGTGGGTCCATTTTCCTAGCCATGGTGATTCCTTTAGGGATGGACACAGTACCCTAACATGACTAGAAGTCCTCCTTGGGACTTTTCTTCTAGGGCAACTGGGGAAGACTGTCTGATTCTTGGAAGCACAGTGCTGGATGGAAGGAAAGCTAGAGCTTATTACTTATGGCCCCAAAGGGAAGCTGATCAAAAATGAGAGAGAGGGGCTTCCCTGGTGGCGCAGTGGTTGAGAGTCTGCCTGCCGATGCAGGGGACACGGGTTCGTGCCCCGGTCCGGGAAGATCCCACATGCCACGGAGTGGCTGGGCCTGTGAGCCATGGCTGCTGAGCCTGCGCGTCCGGAGCCTGTGCTCCGCAACGGGAGAGGCCACAGCAGTGAGAGGCCCGCGTACCGCAAAAAAAAAAAAAAAAAAAAAAAGAGAGAGAATGAGACAAGATCAACAATCAAAGAGAAGCAGAAACAAGCAAAACTGAGAAATAGAAAACAACAATAACATTGTTTCAGCTCCCTGTTCCAACCATACCTGAAGCCAGATATCCTTGGACTTTTCAGATATATGAACCAAAAATTTTTTTTCTTTTTGGTGGAACTGTTTTGGTTTACGCTTCTGTCACTTGCAACCAAGAGAGCTTTGAGTAATTACCTTAAAAACCTTTTACTCCATTTAATGGACAGTTTTCTGTGGACTTCCATGCCATTAATTCATGTAACAAAAAGTTGGGGATGGCCCCTGGCAGATGACCCCTGTAATCCCTCTTCATTAGTGAATTAAACCCTAGGAGTAGATGCCTCTTCTTTTAAAAAGGTGATAAAGATCAGTAGCTCCATACATTTCAACCAAGGACCATGCCTGTTAAAAGCACCAAGGCAATGGCTAGAGATTATAATTATTGTCATTAATAATATGACCTATTTATGTAATACTTTACTTTTTTTACACATTTGTCACATGTACCTCTTATTGTAGCACTTAAGAATCCAGCAAGGAGAAAGAAATCATAAAGATCAGAGCAGTAATAAATGAAGTAGAAACAAAGAAAACTATAGCAAAGATCAATACAACTAAAAGCTGGTTCTTTGAGAAGATAAACAAAGTTGATAAACCTTTAGCCAGACTCATCAAGAAAAAGAGGGAGAGGACTCAAATCAATAAAATTAGAAATGAAAAAGGAGAAGTAACAATGGACACCGCAGAAATACAAAGCATCATAAAAGACTACTACAAGCAACTCTATGCCAATAAAATGGACAACCTGGAATAAATTCTTAGGAAGGTATAACCTTCCAAGACTGATCCAGGAAGAAACAGAAAATATGAAAAGACCGATCACAAGCACTGAAATTTTAACTGTGATTAAAAATCTTCCAACAAACAAAAGTCCAGGACCAGATGGCTTCACAGGTGAATTCCATCAAGCATTCAGAGAAGAACTAACACCCATCCTTCTCGAACTCTTCCAAAAAATTGCAGAGGAAAGAACACTCCCAAACTCATTCTACAAGGCCACAATCACCCTACTACCAAAATCAAACAAAGATACTACAAAAAAAGAAAATTACAGACCAATATCACTGATGAATATAGATGCAAAAATCCTTGACAAAATACTAGCAAACAGAATCCAACAACACATTAAAAGGATCATACACCATGATCAAGTGGGGTTTATCCCAGGTGTGCAATGATTCTTCAATATATGCAAATCAATCAATGTGATACACCATATTAACAAACTGAAGAATAAAAACCATATGATCATCTCAACAGATGCAAAAAAACTTTTGACAAAATTCAACACCCATTTATGATAAAAACTCTCCAGAAAGTGGGCATAGAGGGAATCTACCTCAACATAATAAAGGCCATATACAACAAGCCCACAGCAAACATCATTCTCAATGGTGAAAACTGAAAGCATTTCCTCTAAGATCAGGAACAAGACAAGGATGTCCACTCTTGCCACTCTTATTCAACTTAGTTTTAGAAGTCCTAGCCACAGCAATCAGAGAAGAAAAAGAAATAAACAGAACACAAATTGGAAAAGAAGAAGTAAAACTATCAATGTTTGCAGATGACATGGTACTATACATAGAGAATCCTAAAGATGCCACCAGAAAATTACTAGAGCTAATCAATGAATTTGGTAAAGTTGCAGGATACAAAATTAATGCATACAAATCTCTTGCATTCCTATACACTAACAATGAAAGATCAGAAAGAGAAATTAAGGAAACAATCCCATTCACCATTGCAACAAAAAGAATAAAATACCTAGGAATAAACCTACCTAAGGAGGTAAAAGACCTGTACTCAGAAAACTATAAGACACTGATGAAAGAAATCAAAGATGACACAAACAGATGGACAAATATACCATGTTCTTGGATTGACAGAATCAATATTGTGAAAATGACTATACTACCCAAAGCAATCTACAGATTCAATGAAATCCCTATCAAATTACCAGTAGCATTTTTACAGAACTAGAACAAAAAAAATCTTAAAATCTGTACGGAGACACAAAAGACCCTGAATAGGCAAAGCAGTCTTGAGGGGAAAAAAATGGAGCTGGAGGAATCAGACTCCCGTACTTCAGACTATACTACAAATCTACAGTAATCAAGACAATATGGTACTGGCACAAAAACAGAAATATAGATCAATGGAACAGGATAGAAAGCCCAGAGATAAACCCTTGCACCTATGGTCAACTAATCTATGACAAAGGAGGCAAGGATATACAATGGAGAAAAGACAGTCTCTTCCATAAGTGGTGCTGGGAAAACTGGACAGCTACATGTAAAAGAATGAAATTAGAACACTCCCTAACACCATACACAAAAATAAACTCAAAATGGATTAAAGATCTAAATGTAAGACAGGACACTATAAAACTCTTAGAGGAAAACATAGGAAAAACATTCTTTGACATAAATCACAGCAAGATCTTTTTTGATCCACCTCCTAGGGTAATGGAAATAAAAACAAAAATAAACAAATGGGACCTAATGAAACTTAAAATCTTTTGCACACCAAAGGAAACTACAAACAAGATGAAAAGACAACCCTCAGAATGGGATAAAAGATTTGCAAATGAATCAACGGACAAAGGATTAATCTCCAAAATATATAAACAGCTCATGCAGCTCAATATTAAAAAAACAAACAACCCAATCCAAAAATGGGCAGAAGACCTAAATAGACATTTCTCCAAAGAAGACATACAGATGGCCAAGGAGCACGTGAAAAGCTGCTCAACATCACTGATTATTAGAGAAATGCAAATCAAAACTATGAGGTATCACTTCACACCAGTTAGAATGGCCATCATCAAAAAGTCTACAAACAATAAATGCTGGAGAGGGTGTGGAGAAAAGGGAACCCTCTTGAACTGTTGGTGGGAATGTAGATTGATACAGCCACTATGGAGAACAGTATGGAAGTTCCTTAATAAACTAAAAATAGAATTAGCATATGACCCAGCAATCCCACTACTGGGCATATACCCAGAGAAAACCATAATTCAAAAAGATACATGCACCCCAGTGTTCATTGCAGCACTATTTACAATAGCCAGGTCATGGAAGCAACCTAAATGCCCATCAATAGGCAAATGGATAAAGAAGAAGTGGTACATATATACAATGGAATATTACTCAGCCATAGAAAGGAACGAAACTGGGTCACTTTTAGAGACATGGATGGATCTAGAGACTGTCATACAGAGGAAGTAAGTCAGAAAGAGAAAAACAAATATCGTATATTAACGCACAGATGTGGAATCTAGAAAAATGGTACAGATGAACCAGTTTGAAAGGCAGAAATAGAGACACGGATGTAGAGAACAAACATATGGACACCAAGGGGGGAAAGTGGCGGGGGGATGGTGGTGGTAGGATGAATTGGGAGATTGGGATTGACATATATACACTAATATGTATAAAATAGATAACTATTAAAAACCTGCTGTATAATAAATAAATTAATTTAATTAAAAATTTTTTTAAATCCAGCAGGGATAGATAGGCAAGGGTCCCCATTTTAATATGCATTGAACATGCACTGGTTATGAACATGGCATTGTGTTAGGTACCCAGACTACAAGAATGTGTTTGACTTCCTTCCTGCCCTCAAGAGGCTCGAAGTCCAGGAGTTGAGTCAAGGTCTGCAACACAATGAGAAACCATACCGAAGGCAGCAAATGCT
The DNA here is from genome assembly GCF_949752795.1 of Hyperoodon ampullatus. NCBI lineage: Eukaryota > Metazoa > Chordata > Mammalia > Artiodactyla > Ziphiidae > Hyperoodon > Hyperoodon ampullatus. The sequence continues at coordinate 21,263,276 of NC_136923.1, forward strand.
AGGCAGTGATAACTGGTGTGTGATTTATACTTTTATATTCATTTATCTTAACAACTATTTTTTTTTTTTTTTTTTTTTTTTTTTTTTTGGTGGTATGCGGGCCTCTCACTGTTGTGGCCTCTCCCGTTGCGGAGCACAGGCTCCGGACGCTCAGGCTCAGCGGCCATGGCTCACGGGCCCAGCCGCTCCGCGGCACGTGGGATCTTCCCGGACGGGAGCATGAACCCGTGTCCCCTGCATCGGCAGGCGGACTCTCAACCACTGCGCCACCAGGGAAGCCCTATCTTAACAACTATTTATGGAGCACCTATTCTGTGCCAGCCACATTATGTGCTAGATATAGGGGAAATAGCAGTGATGAGCTACCTGTATTCCCTATACTCAGGACATGGTCCCTGCCTTTTTAGAAATAGGAATGAAAGTGATTTCATGGATAAATAAAGTGATAGGTAAATACTACAAGTGTCTGAAAAAGGAGCAACCACTGAGGGCAAGAAAGAGATGAGTTCTTGGAGGAAAAAAGAAAGGAAGGAAGAAAGAAAGAAAGTGGAAGGAAGGAAGGAAAGGAGGGAGGGAGGAAGGAAGAGAAAGAGAAAAGAAAGAAAAAGAAAGAAGGAAAGAAAGAAAAGAGAAAGAAAGAAAGAAAGAAAAGAAAGAAATGTAAGGTATAAAATATGAAAACTACCACCAATTCACAGAAAAAAAAAATGAGAGAGAAATATGTTAATAATACCACAAGGATTCAATAAGACAAACCCAGATATTGAGAAATTCTACAAGACATTAAGAAATCTTCAAAAAACAAATAGCATGAAATAAAGGGGCAGGAGGAACTGGTACAGGCTTTTAAAGATTTAAGAGACATATTAGATGTGTGAATTACATCTTGATTTTAAAAATGATCTGGAAAAAAAAAGAGACATATCACTCAAATACATTCTGTAGACTTTATCTGAGTTCTGATTTGAGCAAAGCAAAGAGGATGATTAATAAACAATCCAATGCAAAATTTGTGAAGCTTGGATATGAAGCTGATTGCAATGGAGCAACTCAAGAGTCATCAGGGTTAAGAGCTGAGCAATGGGTCTGGGGAGAGTTTTACCTTGTTAAGAACTGTTAAAGAAAAGATTATTCTGACACTTATTGAAGAACAGTAAGCCCAACTTTATTCAGGGGGACTATCGCCATAGGTGTAGGAACTACTGCAATGGGTGGGGTTTTGCAGTAGAGGAAAGATATTGGGCTCAACTTCAAATACAACAAGGAAAGGTGGGGGTTTATATCCAAGAAACAGAATGTGTATTGGGGTGCGGAAGGTGGTCAGTGGGTAGAAGGTTACTAAAAGTGTAGTGTAATTCTTGGCTTAAACTGACCTAACAGGATTCTTGCTGAAGGCAGGCTCGGGTAATCAGATATTTCCTGGGGGATGGCGGGGATGAAAAAGGTGATCAGATATTGAGGGTGGGAGGTGCTGGTTAAACTGACTTGACAGGATTCTTGCTGAAATTGGTCAATGCAAGTGGAAGTCCAAAAGTCAAGGCCTAGTTGGGAAGAGGATTCAGAGGAGACTGACTAAAATTTCGTCAAGGAGAGATTCAAAGCAAAGAAGTGCCTTTTATAGGGAATACAGCCAACATTTCGTAACAACTTTAAATGGAGTATAATCTATAAAATATCAAATCACTATGTTGTACTTTTGAAATTAATACTGTATAAATCAATTCTACTTCAATATTTAAAATTAGAAAAAAATTTAAAAAATTTTTTTAAAAAGAAGTGCCTTTTATAGCTCATGAGGCCCAAATCCAGGCTGTGGCAGCAGGTGACTGTCACCCCACAGTTATCAGGGCAATGGAGGAAGAGTGGTTTGACCCTCGTCTGGACTTTGACTCTAAACCCAATGCAGAGCTATCAGTGAAAGTCATGCTTTCATTCTTGTTCCAAGTTATCTTCAGCCACAGGAACTGAAGTAAGAAGAACACCAAACATTCCATAAGATAATATAGCAGAAAGAGGAGATATACACTCCAAAGTGGGCATTCCTGCTTCTCTGAATTCCTATAAACAGCTACCAAAGTGAGGTTACTGGCTTGTATGTAAAATATTTAAAACATATTTTTCTTATAGAAAAATAATAATTTTTTTCATTAGAAAATACAGATAAGTAAAAGGGAAAGAATTGTAAACACCTATAATACCACTATCCAGAGATATTTGTACCTAGGTATATATATATATCATTATATATAAATATATATATATCATATATATAATTTCAAGAAATACTCAGGGGCTTCCCTGGTGGCGCAGTGGTTGGGAGTCCGCCTGCCGATGCAGGGGACACGGGTTTGTGCCCCGGTCCGGTAAGATCCCACATGCCACGGAGCGGCTGGGCCCGTGAGCCATGGCCGCTGAGCCTGCGCGTCCAGAGCCTGTGCTCCGCAATGGGAGAGGCCACAACGGTGAGAGGCCCACGTACCGAAAAAAAAAAAAAAAAGAAATATTCAGAAGGAGATCATACTAAATACACCATTTCGTCACCTACTTTTCCCTTTCATGTAGTATTATAAGTGGCTTTCCTCGTCTATAACATCATGTTAATATTTTTAAAATATACTTTCCATTCAGTAAATTTACTAGAACTTATTTTTCTAATTTCTGTATTGCTGGACCTTTAGATTGTTTTCCATTTTTCACTATTACAGGTAATTTCAGTAAATTTACTAGAACTTATTTTTCTAATTTCTGTATTGCTGGACCTTTAGATTGTTTTCCATTTTTCACTATTACAGGTAATTCCGCTCCTATCCTAGTAACTAAATCTTTGCTCCCATCCACAATAATCGCCTAGGGATTGAATTGCTAGGCCAAAAAGCAGGCATGCTTTTGAAATTTTTTCAAGATGGCTCTTTCTAGAACACAAATCTCATCTTGTCCTTTCCCTAGTTTAAAATTTTAGGATCCCCATTGCTCCAGAATAAAGACCAGGCCCTTTAACATTGGATACCCAGCTCTCCATGTCCTGGATCTTCCTACCCCTCTGGACCTCCTCTGAGATCACTCCCTGACTTCCGTATTGAGTAGCTCCAGTGACCCCAAACTGCTGAAGCTCCTGGAATATGCCAGTCCATTTCTCTCTGTCTGGGGCATCTTTCCCTCCTCTTTTGCCTACACACTTCTTTAGCCTTTAAGACTGAGCTCAGACGTTATCTCCAGGAAGGCTGCCAAGCTTCATCAAGCTCCCCGTTGGTTTAAGGGCCCCATCCCTAAGTTCCCTAGATATACTATCTCCAGTACCCTGTATTATAATTTCTGCTTAACTTTCTGTACACACCTCCCACCACCCCACAACCCTACTCCCATCACCACCACAAACACACACAGCCAACGCACCCCTCTCCCTGTCCAGACGGTGAGCTCCCAGAGGGCTGCAACCATGACCACAACGGATGTTTAAGAACTGTCTATTGAATAAATGAATGGGTTAGTCATCAAGTAAAAGAAAGTATGTTTTTTAGCAAACTCACATTGTTTCTTTTTGTAATGAGAGCAAAGATATTGCAAGTGAAAATAGAATTTTTAGAAGGTTTTCCACAGTGTCCATTTGTACATAGGCAAATACTGATGGAACAAAAGAACTAATTTCTTCTCCATCACTAATGCTCTATCCTAGTCTGAATTGATTTATCAGAGCAGAATTTAGCCTGTATCCCAGTAGCATTCCTGAAAAGGAAGCTGAGATCTCTTCATTAGAGCAACAAGTGGACACATTCAGACTTGCTAGTGGGAGATTTGGAAAAATATCATGCTGGAAAATAACCGAATGAATCAGTTAGCACTTATTAAAGGAACTAAAATCAGAAACCAAAATAAGCCAAGATACATGCACATTTCCTGTTGTGAAGGTAGCTGGGGTAAACCTCAAGGGATTTGACGTTCCCAACCATGTTAGCACAAAATAGTGTCAGAAAGTTTTAAAAGACAAGGACTCATTTGTCAGGTTGCAGATGAAAATATATTCATCTTTATTTCCCCCTAGAACCCAGTGAGGAGTGAAGACTCAATGCACTGCTGTTGAATTGGCTTGCCAAAGTAGTATGCTAAAATATGAAACCCCAGGGATCAAAGTCAAGTAGCTGGAAAAAACAAAACTTCTGGCCTAGGAGCAAATGAAGAAGGGGCGGTCCCCAGGGACTTACTTCTTAGCGATGAATTAGAGTGGACCACAAAGGAATTAATACTTGTAAAACACATAGACCAGTGAATGGCATATGACACACTCCACACAAGACTTTTGTAAAATAAGTAAAATAAATAAATCTTTATTTCTTTATTCATTTAAAAAATATGTGTCGTACTTACTCTTTGCCACTCACATACTGAGAAAGACTAGTTGACTGATTCACTAAAGGTTTCCAGAGTTTGTTCAATTTAAGCAAAAATAGGTTTAAATGTATAGTAATAGTCTGACCTCCTTTTCTGCATCAGAAGGGCCTACTGGCTGGCTCTATTCTTTGGCTCCACCACTAACCAGCTGTGTGACCTTAAGTAAGATATCTAAATCACCCTAATCTCAATTTCCTTTTATGTAAAAATGGGGTGATAGAAGCAAATTGGTGTTAGAATTAAATAAGGAAATCAGTATAATGCACTTTGCTTTATATTGTCTGGAACTCATAAGAACTCTTGGCAAATTTTATATTATTATTACTGTGGATTGTTGCTATCATTGTTTCTGTTCCTCTTTTGACCATACCTTAAATTAGCCTTTAGGAATCCACTAATCTATGTTTGAGGCACAAAAGAGAACAGAGCACTTTGTTTCCAATGTCAATTCTCTTTTTTTTAAAGATCTTTTCTTGCAATTATGAAATAAATTACAGTTTGGAAAAGTGCACAAAACATAAATGTATTCTTTTACAAATAATGATCTTTGTCCACTTACAACTTCTTCCCTCAAAGAGGTAACCACTTTGACAGTAATCATTTCTTCTTTTCTTCTACAGTTTTTTTTTTTTTTTTTTTTTGCGGTACGCGGGCCTCTCACTGTTATGGCCTTTCCCGTTGCGGAGCACAGGCTCCAGACGCGCAGGCTCAGCGGCCATGGCTCACGGGCCCAGCCGCTCCACGGCATGTGGGAGCTTCCCGGACTGGGGCACGAACACATGTCCCCTGCATCGGCAGGTGGACTCTTAACCACTGTGCCACCAGGGAAGCCCGTCTTCTATAGTTTTAACACCTAAATATGCCACCCTAAGCAATATAGTTTTTTCTTGCCTATTTGGGGGCTTTAGATAAATGAAATTATGCCAACCAGCTTCCAAGATGGCCCCCAGTGATCCTGGTCTCCTGGTGATCTCTCCCTACATTGAATCAGGACTAGTTTGTGTGACCAAACTCTAAGGCTATCAAAAAAGTTTACTGCAACTTCTGCGTACTTTCAGATTGTTCAATCTGAGGGGACCATGAGGAAACTAGAAGAGGCCCATGTGGACAGGAACTGAGGTCTCCCACCAACAGCCAGCACCAACTAGCCAGCCTTGTGATTGAACCACCTTAGAAGTGGATCCCCCAGCCCAAGCCAAGGCTTCAGATGACTGTAGCCCCAAAGGGCATTTGGCTACAACTTCATGAGCACCCCTGAGCCAGAAACACTCCAATCCACTCCCAAATCTCTGACCCACAAAAACCATGAGCAATGATAAATAATTTCTGTTGTATTAAACCAAGAAGCTTTGGAATAATTTGTTATGCAGCAATAGATAAATAATCAGAAATTACACAATGTGAATTCCCTTGTATCTTGATTCTTCTACTCAAAATTCTTTTAAAGATACATCTGTATGGGGCTTCCCTGGTGGTGCAGTGGTTGAGAGTCCGCCTGCCAATGCAGGGGACACGGGTTCGTGCCCCAGTCCGGGAAGATCCCACATGCTGTGGAGCAGCTGGGCCCGTGAGCCATGGCCGTTGAGCCTGCGCGTCCGGAGCCTGTACTCCGCAATGGGAGAGGCCACAACAGTGAGAGGCCCACATACCGCAAAAAAAAAAAAAAAAAAAAAAAAAGATACATCTGTATGATACTGTGTGTAACTTTATTTCTATTACTATATGGATACATTTTGCTTTGACTTCTATAAACATTTTTGTCTGGGTCGGGGGTGGGGGTTGGGGAGGTTGGGGGGGATTCTTAACTTGCAGGGCTTGAGAAGGGATACTTGTTGATTTGGAGGCAGTTTTCTGCCGGTATGGGAGGGGAGGATAAACAGCATTTGACACCTTTGAGGCCAAGTTTACCATTAGTATTTTAGTAATCCAGATATCTTGAATAACCAAAAAACAAGACGTTTTTGGAATGATCCTTATCTCTTTTCACTGTAAACACAGTCCTCCCGAGTGACAGCCTTACTTGCCCTTCATATCACCACAGAAGTAGACAGTAGACTTCTGTGCCTCTCAAATAGACTAGAGGAAAGGATGGGGTGGAGACATACACCCTCCTGGGATATATTTTCCTCTGACTGACAATTAAAGCAAACACATTTTCAACCTGCTACAGACTCAGAAAATCATGTTTTCTTAATATTTAAGCTGTTTGATCAAGCAGCAATCTTGAGTACCTTCAATCCACAGCCATGTGGGATGGCTCAGCCCTTTGTACTCTGCTACCATTTCAGTAGGACACACAAACTAACTAAGAAATGGGGACTGCAAATCAGTTACCTGGGAAAAAAGTAAGGATATGAATTCCATTTCTAGGAATCTATACTACAGAAATACTCTCACAAAGATGTGAAGATGTATATACAAGAATTTTTTTGCAATGTTTTTCATTATTCTGGAAAACTGGGTCCATGGCACAGAGGCTGTAGTTAAATTATGATGCACTCTTTTTTTTTTTTTTTTTTTTTTTTTGTGGTATGCGGGCCTCTCACCGTTGTGGCCTCTCCCGTCGCGGAGCACAGGCTCCGGACGCGCAGGCTCAGCAGCCATGGCTCACGGGCCCAGCCGCCCCGCGGCATATGGGATCCTCCCAGACCGGGGCACGAACCCGTATCCCCTGCATCGGCAGGCGGACTCTCAACCACTGCGCCACCAGGGAGGCCCTATGATGCACTCTTACAGCTGAATTCTATGCAAGTGAGACAGTGAGAATGAGCTCTATGGGCAGACATAGAAAGATGTCCAAAATAAATTTTACATAAAAAAAGCACATTGCAAGCAATATATGTCAATTCTATTTTCATTTAAGGAACAAACTTTGCATGTGTGTGTGTGTGCATGTGATGGTGTATATAAATTAAACCATTAACGGCTATTACTGGGGCCGAAGGAGGAATTATAAAGAAATTTCACTTTCAAAATCACACATTTTGTAATGTCTTATTTTGTAACAACATACATACATGGCTTTTGAAAGTAAAGGGGGAAATGGTTATTTTAAAATTTGCCATTTGGGTCAGTAACAAGAATGGCAATGATTACGATGAGAAAAAGTAATAAATTATAGATTTAACCCTTAGGACTCGCTTTAGTGTTTGACATAGGACCTTCTTTTATCCATGCTTCCCAATCATTTCTACAGTTAATCAAAGAGCTGTGAAAACCAGACAGCATAAAAAAGCTGAGCCATAAATAACTAAAGTATATATTTCCTTTATCATACTCCCTTTTTAAAATTTTCACGAGCAATATATATTCATTTTAGAAGACTTGGAAAAGACTACAATAAACAAAAAGAAAAAATTATCTGTAATTGAACCACCAGAGAGAAATACACTTAGTATTTTCCTGGACAGCTGTCCAAATTTATTACTAATGTTACTACACACACACAAACACACACACACAGCAAAGGACAGCATAAACAAGATGAAAGCTTGGGTCAGCAGTTCACTCCTTTGACCAGAGGGAGTTGGGTACTGTTGATTGACAGACGTACCAATACCACATGGGATGGAGGTGGGGCAGTCCCCCAAAGGGAAAGGGAGGTGCTCTTAAGAGAAGAAGGAAAAAAGGAAGGAAGGCTGACTCAATCAAAAAACTGATGTTCACTGCACTAATTTCCTTCTTTTTCCCCATCCTGTTCCTATCTTTTTTTCCCATTTTCTTTTCTTTTCTTTTTTTCCTTTTTTTTTTGTTTTTTTGTTTTTTGAAGTATAGTTGGCTTACAGTGTTGTATTAGTTTCAGGTATACAGAAAACTGCTTCAGATTCTTTTCCCTTATAGCTTATTACAAGATATTGAGTATATTTCCCTGTGCTATACAGTAGGTCCTTGTTAGTTATCTCTTTTATATATTAGTGTGTATATGTTAACCACAAACTCCTGGTTTATCCTCCCTCCCTTTCCACTTTGGTAACCATAAGTTTGTTTTCTCTATTTGTGGATCTATTTCTGTTTTGTAAATGAGTTCATATGTGTTCTTTTTTAAGATTCCATATATAAGCGATATCATATATTTGTCTTTCTTTTTCTGACTTACTTCACTTAGTATGATAATCTCTAGGTCCCTCCATGTTGCTACAAATGGCATTATTTCATTCTTTTTTCTTTTATGGCTGAGCTGTTCCTGTCTTCTTCTCTCTCATTTCCTATTCTGAATTTTCTGCTTTTATTCTGCCGATCACTGTCTTAGGTTTGGCAGCCAGTGACAGGCTTTATGTAATTGAGCTTGTCGGGTTCCAGTGTCTGGGGGCTTCTAATCTCTACTTTGATGACTCTAAGAAAATGTCTTCTGCATAGATGTTTGAACTGCAGCACATTCACCTGTTTTTCAATACAAAGAGTCTCAATAATATCGCAGTACTCCATACCTTTCATGTCTTCCTGAACATTCTCCTACAGAAACCCCAGGAAGGAAGACCATTGGAGCTGAGTCATCTGATAGCAGTACCCTACAAAATCAACCCATGGGTTCCTGCTACAGAGATCTCCCAAGGACCCCTGGTTCCTGCCCTTCCCCAGACATGATAGTTCAACTCTTCCTTCTGGTCTCCAAGTCTCACAATATTCTTCCAGTTAGTTCCTTCTTTTTGCTTTACTTGGTGAGAGTCAGTGTCTATTGTTGGCAACAACAAAAACACAAGTCCTAATACAGTTAGAACTAGACTCATAGGTAGAGTGAGAACATACGGCCCACCCCTTGATTTTTGTTGTTGTTTAAAATACACACACACACAAACACACACAGGCCCAATAATGCCAAGATATCTGGCTAAGGTCTCACAACTGCTGGCGACAGAGGCAGGACCAGGCACAGATCTGTCCTCAATAGAATATAAAAATCTTAAGAACAGAAACAGGATCTTGTTTCATGGTGAGAACCCCATCCCTAAAACAGTGGTGTGCACAACCTAGGTATTCAACAAATGATTGCTGTTACCGTTATGTAGTCATTTTTTTTTGTTTCCTGACTTAAAAATAAGGAAACGTGTCCAGGATATACTGTTAAATAAAAAATGCACTTCACAAAATGCTATGTATTGTGTGATCTTACTTTCGTAAACTTAAAATGTACTGTAATATTTATAATTGCATTGTGTAAAAAAATGATCTGGAATTAGGTTCCCCATCCTAACTGTTAAGAGTGGTCATCTCTGGCAGAAGAAAAGAAGTAAGCAATTTTTTTAGGTTTCAGTGTGATTTGAATTTTTTTGCAGTTTAAATATATCACTTTTCTGATTAGAAAATAATTGTTTAAATTAAGGAAAGGGAATGAGGGGAAAGAAAGAGAGAAAAAAGGATGAAAAAGATATAAAGATAAGAAGGAGGGAAGTAAAAAGGAGGAAGCAGAAGGGGATGAGAAGGCAGAAGGACAGTGACACTCCCTGTGGCGCTCTTCCATGGATTCCTTGGTGATCCTCAGGACGGTTCACCAGTATTCCATTTTCCTTCTTCCAGGCACATGGTAAGACTGAACTTCCCATACCCTTGAAGTTAGACTTGGCCATGTGTCTTGCTTTGGCCAAAAAAAATGTGAATGAAAGCAAGTCATGTCACATCCAAGGCAGAAGCCTTTAATGGTCAGTGATCTGTCACATTCTCTTCCCTTATCTACAGCAATCACTGACGGTAGAGACTCCTTATGGCCTGGGTCCCCGAGTGAGGATGACAAGAAACACAGCCTCCCCCCAGCTCCAACCCATGATGGACATGGAGCATAAGTGAGAAATAAAGTTTTATTTAAGCCACTGAGATTCAGGGATATGTATTTTTATAACCTCAGCATATCATGGGGTATATCTATCCCAGAGCTAGATACCACTGTCTCAAAAGATCTCTGTTATGGACTGAATGTTTGTGTCCCTCCCCCACCTCAAATTCATATGTTGATGCCCTAATCCTATCAGATGTATATTTGAGATGGGGCATTTGGGAAGTAATTAGGTTTATATGAGGTTATGAGGGTGGGGGCCTTATGAAGGGATTAGTGCCCTTCTGAGAAGAGACACCAGAGAGCCCTCTCTCCACCTCTCTCCACTATATGAGGATGCAGCGAGAAGGCAGCCATCTGCAAGTCAGGAAGAGAGTCCTGGTCGAAACCCAACCAGGCTGGCACCCTGATCCTGGACTACCCAAGTATCCAGAATTATGGAAATAAATTTCTGTTGTATAAACCACCTAGTCTATTGTATTTTGTTATGGCATCCCAAGCTGACTATTACAATCTCCTACAGAAAGTCAATGCTGTGTCAGTGTTAACCAAAGAGCCCGGAACTATTTCTCTAGCATTGTTTATGTGATTCTCTCTCTCACCCCATGCATCACCACCATGGCCACCCCATTTTGCTGAGCTTATACAATTCTATTAGAAGTTATCTGAGTATTTTATGATGCTACAGCTATATTTTTCGCTCTCTTTTGTACTCCACCAGCCCCTTTTTTCTCTACGAAGCTTTCTTGGACTATTCCATCCACCCACATACAAGTCTAACCTAGATCTCTTTCCTAAAAGTTCTCGTCCCACCCAGGGCTTGTCATTTTGCACATTTTTTGTTTGGTTGGTTAGTTGTTTGGTTTTCGAGGATCTTTTTTAGTTAAACAAATTTTTTTTTTTTTACTTTTGGGATAATTTTACATTTACAGAAAAGTTGCAAAGATAGTACCGAGGGTTTCCACATCACATTCACACAGCTTTCCCTTATGTTAACATAGCCATGGACATTTGTCAAAACTAAGAAATTAATACTATTAATTAAACTATAGTCTTCATTCAGATTTTCCCAGTTTTCCTCCTAATGTTCTTTTTCTGTTCCAGCATCGAATCCAGGATACCACATTGAATTTATTCATCAAATATCCTTAATCTCCTGAAGTCTGTGACAATTTCTCAGTCTTTTCTTTTTTAAGACCTTATAACTTTTGAGGAGTACTGGACAGGTACCTTGTAGAATGTCTATCAATTTGGGTTTGTCTGCTATCTTCTCAGAGCTAGTCTGGGATTATGGATTTGGGGAAGAATACCACAAGGTGAGGTAAGCTTCTCATCATATCATATCAAGAGTATATAATATCAACATGACTTATCATTAGTGATGTCAACCTTGATTGTTTGGTTAAGCTGATGTCTACCATATTTCTCCACTGTATAGTTACTACTTTTCCCTTTCCATATTTTTTTCTTTGGAAGAGGCACCAAGTCCAGCACACACTCTACAGGAGGAGAATTAAGGTCCACCACCATCTAGGGTGCACTCTCTCTCTCTCTCTCTCTCTCTCTCTCTCTCTCTGTCTCTCAGCTCTTGGGAGAGTCAACTGCCACGTCAAGTAAGCAACACAATGGAGAGGATCATATGGCAAGGAAATGAAACCTCCTGCCAACAGCTACACGAGTGAGTTTGGAAGTGCATTCTCCAGCCCCAGCTGACATCTTGACTGCACACTCATGAGAGATCCTGAGTTACAAATATCCAGCTAAGTCAGTCTCAGATTCCTGAACCTAGAAACTATGTGAGCTACTAAATGTTGGTCATTTTGGGGTGATTTGTTGTACAATAAGAGATAATGAATTCACCAGGCAATACTTCCACCTCTTTTTCTTTGGCTTTTCTCTATATATCTTCTTTGTTCTCTCCTCTCTTTTCACGTAATTCCTCAACTTCATGCCCTTGGCTGAAATAGCCACTTATATCTTCCTAGGTAATATCTTCTTGGTTCAGGGCACCAGACCGCCCTGAAAAGCAGTCTGTCAGTTGTAAATTCTAGGGATAGAGAAACCCACTGGCCCTAAATGGGTCATGTGACTGACCACTCTGGTCCAATTAATGTAGATGAAGTCAAGTTGTAGAAACACAGCTGCCTGGGGTCCAATCCTCTGCATGTATGGAGAGGGGCAATTGTCAGAGGAAGAGGGTTAAAATGGGCCTGGCAGACACACCACCAGTATCCAACTCTAAATGCCTCACACACTCAAAGGAGTGAAAGATAAGACATAAGTGTTCTGCTGGACCCCATATTCAGGAACTGATGGTGAGATGGAAATGTGGAGAGTTGGGGAACCTCCTCAGGATCTTCCAAAACAGGCTACACCTACATTCATATGGCTGGACTGATTCCACCTAGAAATGGCAGGAAGGATAATATTTTATTAAACAAGGGGTAACCTTAGAGACAATGTGTGAAATGTAGCATGTTATGTTACAAACCATGGAGTTCATGGCCATGTAATCCCAGTCTCCATGGACATCCAGGGATATTTTCAGCCCCAAACTCAGTAAGTCTTTGATTTGTTTGTCAGTAAGGTGATAACTCTTACAAGGATTGGTTTAATAATAAATACACCGTGGGTGAACTCCTCAAGGCAAAGCGTGAACAAAGGAACAAGTGTCAGAATGAGTTAATACTATGCTTGGACGGAGTTTCCTTAGGGTTTCCAGATGTTGAAGATGTCTAGCTCACTTTACTAGTTTGTGTCTAGCAATAGCAGAATGTTAATGGCCAGTCCTGTTGATATCTACCTCTCTGCCATGAGGCAACGGAAATGGCAAAAGCTGTGTCACAAAGTAAGTTTACAAGCAGATATAATTTCTGACACTGCATAGATGAACTAAAATTAGCTTTTACAATGTAAAAACTGCCTGGGATTTTCAATTGCTTTGATATTTTAATCTAGATGTGATTAATACACACACACACACACACACACACACACATCGAACTAACTGGGAAAGTAATTACATATGCAAAATTCAGAAACCATCACCAACACAGGTTGTGTGCATTTATTTCAATGCTATTTAAAATATCCTTGAGATTAAGGATGCAAAATGAATCCCTTTCGAGTGCAAAGTTATCTTTTCAGTTCACAGCTAGCCTCCTGCTAATCATTCCCTCCAGATTCGGTAGAAAGGGCTGATCACATTAATAATCAAGATTTGATCAAACAAACCTCCCCCCCAAATCTTCTGAGTCATCAGGTTGTAGCTGGAAAACATGAGACATGAGCTGCAGAGTTCTATGAGTTTAAAAATATCCTTTTTACTTTTAAGCCTGTTCTCTTGAATTTGACTATGGAATTTCAGTGCTCCTCTTCTCATAGCTCGTATCTTTAGAGAGAGAATCACACCTCAAACAGAGGCAATAATACATGTCTACCACAAGGATAAAGCTTTACAGAGAGGGAACACCCAGGAGACACCAGAGATGACATTGGGCAGCTTATACAGTTGGGCCCTTGTTGGTCCTGTGCCTTTTTGCTCTCAGCTCCATTCCTTAGGGAATGACATTCCTCAGATTCTGTTGACTGCCTCTGGCCTTCAGGCAGTTTGGCCAATGGCAGGCATTGATGCAAGACTGAAGGACAAGAGGAGGGCAGAAGCTGCTGTACTTCCTCTTTACTCTCTGCTTCACAGGGTACCTCTGAGATGGTTGTATCTGCTTTGTAGCTTCCTTTCTGCAGGATAGCCCGTCTCTTCCCGACCCCAGTTCCTGCCTGGCAGCTTCCAGCATATAGCCCCAAATACTGGGCTTCGCTAACATATCAAATAACTTACTTGGAAACTTCCTCTCTCCAGTCCTAGGGCTGGGACTAGCTTCCCACTATTTCTAATCTCATGTCCCCTGTATCACTTTTCAGCTTTTTCATCACCTGTGTAACCAACCCTCTATATTAATTCCTCCGTTTGAGACACCTAGAGTAATTGCAGTTTTCTTGTCTGGACCCTAAATGACACACAAAACCAACACACATGCATTCAAAAGTCAAAAGTAACAAAACTGTATGATTAAATGAGTAAATTGAATAGTCCAAAAAGTGTTCACAGAAGGCAGGAATCAGAGAAGCCTAGAGACTGTTTTTCTACGGTTCATCACAGTTCCCAGTGTGACCTTTCTTCTACACCCTGACCTTACAGCTTTAGTGTCTACAAAGAATAGCTTTTCCTCTTAGTATCATCCAGCCAAATTTCTGAGGACTTATCAAGTTATGTCATCCTTGACATAGGATGCTGGTTTCCCTTACTTATGGTCCAGTCAGCCCTGGCCCCAAAGGACTGAACACAACGATAATGCTAGCTGATATGCATTGAACATTAACTCTGGGTAAGGAAACTTTTATCAGTTATCTCATTTATTTTACAACACAACCTCATAAGGTAGGTGCTATTATTATTTCCCTTTTTAAGATAGGAACTTTCAGGCTTAGAAATTAAACATGCTGTCTCTGAACATGGTTGCCTACTGCTGCATCTTCTATGAGGATTGCATCTTCACTGGCCCTGTTCCTCCTAGAAGGCCCAAGGAGGAAAGGTTCTAGTAGATACAGAGAACAGTGAAGGATCCAGAGGAGGGAGCCTGGCTGTGGAAAATCTTGCAAATCAGGTCCAGGAGGAACATTTAAACATTCATTAGATACTCTGTTAAGGGAATGATTTTAATATAAAGCATAATCTTTGTAGTTAGTGGCAACTGATTCAGTTTGGATTTTTTTAAAGAAAGGCCTTGGCCTGCTTCTAGAGGGATCTGAAGACCTTCTCTTCCTTAAAATGAGCAGTATCAATATTGTGTTCAGAGTCTCCACATAAGCACAATTTTTTGAAGCCCATTGATAATTCCTATCGTTAAAAAAAAAAAGGCAGAGTTACCAAATTTAGAAATTGAGTAATCACACCGTCCCAAAGTAAACTCATTACCATCTACCTCCACCTCCATATAAAATGTATAGAAAAACAATTTGGGTTATTTTTACTGGATGCCTAACCACAGCCCAATGCATTCCAGTGATCTTTCCTGCATATCACGTTGAAAAGAGTAAATATGCAATTTTCACACAGAGTGATGGATAATATCATCTTCCTGTACAGATATCTGCTAAGGTTTTTAAAAAAATTTAATTACACCTGTTCAAAGTTAGGACCTCTGGGCTTTTGAATGAGTCAGCAAAAAGCAAAATTGAGCCCACAATCCACAATCCCCTACACACAGATACACACACACACACACACACACACACACACACACACACACACATCCATTTACACAGGTGTATGCACTGATTTGACTCCCTTGTTGGAAGGCAGAAAGTGTAAACCTGTACATCTACCCAGGGATGAGGATCTGATCTGCAGAATGAAGGATGAAATGAAGAATTTAAAAATACGCCCAATGAGAACAGCAACCTCTTATCAACCTTGGCTGTGCAGAGCTACAGATGGTCCAATGAAGTAGATGAAGGAGGAAGTCACGTGGCCACCACTGACATTAAGCTGTTAGAGACCTGCCAGCTCCAGGGGGCAGAGCATTCTTGCAGAAGGATGGAGCTCCAGGTTGGAAAATAGGGAAACACACTTTAATACTTGGTGTATAAGAAAAAAGACAGGAAAACGTACCTTTTCTCCCCCCTGTAAACAGAAAGTCTAATCAAAGTGTCAGGTGTCAATTTGAGCATCTTTGGGTTAGAATTTGAATGCAATAATGTGCCATTTTATACCATGAGGAGGAATTCTGAGAAAGGGAGAAGGTGCATCTGAATCTGGTTTACTTTCAAAATTCAAATTAATTTCCTTAATTTACAAATTTTATGGTGTTGTGAACAGAACACTATTGGAAAATCTAGGCTTACCTGTAACTCTGCAGCCTTGGGAACATTATTTGATTTCAATTTATAAAATGGGCCTATTAACCCTTGCCTTAGAGACAGGGAAAGTTCTCAGTCGTCATGTTCTGGTATACACCAATGTGGCTATACCAAATGTTAAAATATTTAGATATTTTTTCAGGGACTGGTACAGAACTACATCCCTTGACTCATGCCTGATAACTGTCCCCAAACTGCTGTCCTAGACACCCAGATTTATTTCTCAGAATCTCCTGCACTGGACCTAGACCTCTTCAGCAGCTAAGGAGTTGAAGCCTGACCCTGCAGAGAGCCCCTGAGGCCCTGCTCCACTGCCAAGGCCAGTGTGGGCCTTGACTGGTCAGTGGTGCTCATACCAACACTGGTTATCAAGTATTTTGAACACGACCTTCACAGGGTGGTGTGGAAATGGAATGGCATCATGCATCAGGATATGCATTAGAAATCATTCAACTCTCTGCACGTGTTACTGTCCTAGAGAAAAGCTACTTGTTGCACAAGCTCACACTCAAGAGTATCTGCTACATTAGAAGAATAACTTGGACTTTTAACTTCCAACCCAGTGACATCTACGGATAAGGCATTATTCATTTTGTAAAGTCATATAAGACACAATCATAACCTTCAAGAAGGTTATGATTAGTCTAGTCCCGAGACTAATTTGAAGAGAGGACATAGGAGCCAATCTGAAAGAGCTCCCAATGGCCAAAGTTAAAACAACTGAGCAACAAGATAAGGAACAACAGCACTGGATTATAACCCAAAGAGTAACATAAATACTTATGTGTCCATAATGATATGAAAAAAATGAGAAATAAATAACTAAATTAGGGAGAAGAAATACATCTTCCTTACAGAAGAGTCCTAAGTAATATATATTAATATCCCCTTCTCAACTAATACCGCTCCCCTAGATTGTCCACTTTGGAGACTATTTTACTCTAGGATGATGGTTATTTGGGTGCCGTTGAGTATTCAACCTCTCCCTCTTTCACTTCGTCACACACACTTTCTGAGTAGTATTTTGACCTCTCCTGTGGAGGGATTCTCCATTATTTGTAATTGTGGGGCTGGTAGAAAAGGATGGCTATTCCCAGAAGCTACCTCTCGCTGCTGTTTCCTAAAACAGAAACAGAAGAGATCAAACGTTGCCCTCCCCCCCACATATACATGACCTATCTCACACTTTGAATCTCACACGCATGATGCAAAGATGGTGGAAACCATTGGAGGTTGAAAATCTGGTGGTGTCTTGACCGGACCTAAGCTACAGCTCCTGCTGCCAAGCCTCTGAAATGTCCTTGCTTTCTGTTTTCCAAGCCTGTTTTTCTAGCCTGCCTTTAATTCTGTAAGCCCTTGATCTCCTTCCAATTGATTCATTCCCTTTTTACTTAAGATAGCTGCTGTCCATGTCTGTTGTCTGCAACCAAGAAGCTGACAAACAAAGTTTTTATTTGTGTTTATGCACGCAGCTAGCACAGTTGTTCTAAACTTCAGTGTGTCTCAGAATCACTAGGAGTGCTCATTAAAAATGCTCCACTCCCAGAGAGCTCATCTGGTAGGTCTGAAGCGGTGCCCAGGAATCTGATTTGAGTAAGCATTGAAAGCACAATGTTTTTACTTGCTGGTCTCTACTGCAGTGTTTTGAGCACTGTATATGGGATTCACTGACCTATCCTCTTGCCTAATACAGAGCCTGGCTGGCACAGAGTAGGATCACAGGAAAGTACTTTTAGACACAACATTCATCCTCAGTCCCACCAGCACTCCCAGGTGAATGCAAAACCACCTTCACTTTTGACTGCTCCCTCATCTTAATGGTAGACAGTATAACCTCAGAATTTAAAGCCTACTATGTAATTTTTAGGTTATGATAGCCACATAATAGCCACATAAATAAAGGTAAAATGAAACAGGTGAAATTAAATTTAATGATCTATTTGTTTAATCCAATATATCTAAATTATTACCATTTCAAGATGTAATCAATAGAAAACCTTTATTAACGAGATACTTTACTTTCTCTTCTCTACGGCAGTGTGTGTTTTCCACTTTCAGCATATCTCAACTCAGATCTCAACTCAGGTCTCAATAGCCATGTGACAAGTGGCTGCCAATTGGACAGCACAGCCCTATATACGTATACCTCTCTTAGGTATATGTAGAACACATTAGTTCATTAAAAGCTCTGAGAAAGTCTATCTTAAGATTCTATCCTAAGAAGACCTACTTAACTTTCCTTATCTCATTATTTCTCAAACCCATCTAACCATGGAGCACACACACACACACACACACACACAGACACACACACACACCTGGAACACCTATTTAAATCCTACAGAATTAGTCCTTCCGAAAACATTTGTTATAAAAAATATATGTATATGTATAACTGAATCACTTTGCTGTATACCTGAAACTAACACAACATTGTAAATCAACTATAGTGCAATATAAAATAAAATTTTTTTTTAAATTAAAAAAACACTTTCTTTTGACCATTCCAAAAAGAAATCACTACTTAGATATAAACCTATGCAGTAGAATCTAGATAACATGGTGAGGGTGTGCATATGAGGAAATGTATGTATGAGGGTGTACATGTGGTGTCTAAGAGTATTTGTGAGTTTATATGGGTGAGAGCGTGCGTGTTGTGTTGTGAGAGTGTGTATGCTTGCTGAAAATTGTCAAAAGAATTTTTTAAGAGTAAAACTGAAATGCATTATTTTTTCTGTCATGATAGTTTCTAAGGTAAAATGTTATTTAATCTCTTTATTTCCTCATGAAAGTTACATTCTTTAGATGAATATTTTTAATTTTTAGTATATTTTTTCTTAACTCTTAAAGATGAACCAAAGAACAACTGCTTGGGGGAAGGAGGAATTGTAGCATGACTTTCTTTCTGATTTTTGTAGTTGGAGTAAAATTAATATAGTTAAGGTTGGCAGGAGAAATTTCAGGAGTTACACATTTGACAAAAATAATAGTTAAGAAGCATATACTGAAATTCCTTATATTTAATGGTTAGAATGATACAGTATCTTTAAGAACTGGGTTTCAGTCAAATGTTCCTTCTTATTTTTAATATTTAAACAAAAAAAACCCCAAAGTGCTACCACTTCTCAGACAAATCCTGAATCATCTTCCCAAATGCAGAACGTTACGAACTCAACTGTTTTTTTATTACATAGAGTTAGGAATATACTCCCCCCCAAAATATGATGAAGCAACTCCCAGGGGAAGGAAGGACTTTGAGTATCCCATGTGGAGTATGTCCTTAGCTCAGTACATATGATGGGAATGTGGCTAGGCAGGTCCCTGAGATGTTCATTAGTGCTAATGGGAGGGTTGTGGCCAAGGCATGTAATAAGTGTGCAGCTTTGGAAGTGTCGGATTATTCGGAGAGGACAGCTAGGATCTGAGTGATCAACACCTTTAGCATTTGTCGTTTGGGGACCTCTTCTTTTTCAGAGAGTGTCCTCCTGTCGTTTTTAGTTGGTCTTCACATCACTTTTTTTTTTTTTTTTTTTTTTTTGCGGTACGCGGGCCTCTCACTGTTGTGGCCTCTCCCGTTGCGGAACACAGGCTCCGGATGCTCAGGCTCAGCGGCCATGGCTCATGGGCCCAGCCACTCCGCAGCATGTGGGATCTTCCCGGACCAGGGCACGAACCCATGTCCCCTGCATCGGCAGGTGGACTCTCAACCACTGGGCCACCAGGGAAGCCCTTCACATCACTTTTTTGAAAGCATAATACTTTTCCAGAGATGGATAAAATGGTAGATTATTTTACTATAATTACCAGACTGGCCAAAAGAACTGAAAGTTCTCGAGTCTTTTCCTTATTCCTTTCAGATTCAGGAGGTAGGTTTGGAAACAATATGTGGTGTCATTAAGGAACCAATAGCAGAGTCATTTGGACTTTGCTTTAGAAAGTCGATGACAAAGACGACTCTCTGCCAAGTACCTTGATTGATCTCTAGAGTCTAGATTTGGTGGAGACCGCTGCTGGCAACACGAGGTTGGACCAAATGACACATATGATGGGACACAAAAGTACACATTAAGCCAAGTGTTCATGTTCCGATACTGCCTCATGACTCATGATGTGACCTTGAATAACTTCTCTAACACAGCTGCCCTAATGGGTAACATGGTAACAAATTCATCCTTCAGAGTATTGAAGCTCTGTGAATTAGTATATATAAGCCAAAGCTAGAATTGTCCTGGTGCTGTTCATTACTCAGATATTCAGATTTGGAAGCAGGGAAAGACACTCCATCCCACCACATATTTAATAACACGACAGAGAATCTTAAGCACTTTGTAAGTACCTCCAACCACGATGACTGTTTAGAGTCTTATGTGTTTTGACAGTTCTGTCAATGATCTTAGCCTTTAATGGGGATCAACTACAACAGATATGTCTAAATGGCCAATGGTTGGCCCTCGATGGAACAAAGAATGCTTTTCAATAACCTAAGTGATTTGGCCTGTGTAGTTCTGTAGACATGATAACACAAATGAATTCAAAATAGGAAGATCCTTACATCGTGAGTTTGAGGAAAACAGCAACTAGAGACTGAAACTGTATTATCTAACATTGGAAATAAGTCTGTTTCTTTGATGGCATAGCATATGAAGCAACAAATTTTAGGGGCTCTTTTGTGCAAACATCTTTCTTTGAAGTAAAGGGAACTGCTCATTTTTTGTTTGTTGGATGGATGTGTGTGTGTGTGTGTGTGTGTGTCTGTGTTTGCAGTGTACACTGATTGAGTTTGCTTATGCTACAACTCTGCTATAAAAACCTGGAGGTCAAGAACTGTGTTTTTAATACCCACTACAAAGGAATAAGTATTTAGAGGGTGCTTTTTTTTTTCAAACATAGACTTTTTTTAATTTATTTTTTTATACAGCAGGTTCTTATTAGTTATCCATTTTATACATATTAGTGTATATATGCGCTTATTAATTGTTTTTGTTGTTAGTGCAGTAACTAATTGTAGCTTTTAATGTAATTACTGATTAGAACAGCTTTGAGCCATTGAACAGAAATATGTTGGATCAGTGCTCTGGAGTCCTGGGCAAATACTTAGGAGGGTTCCTATCAGTGTCTTCCTGGATCTTGATTCTGAGTTCTTCCTCTCACCTCACTGCCCAAATTCAGGCTAACAAAGTTCCTATCCCTCTCTCCCCATCCAGCCCTGGCCAGTGGCCATGATGAGTCTGTTGGGGGGCAGACACCAGCAACCTAGTCTGTCTGCTACTGCCTACAGTCTGGCCTGGTCCACACTGTAATTCCTCACTCTTCCTTTGTGACTCCATGGTCACACCTGTGATTTCAGGTATCTAGTTCCACAGGCCATTCTGAAACCCACTCAGCTCTCTTCATTTGCCAAGGTGGGGTGTGCTGACCATGGGAATGTGAACCACAGACCTCCAAGTGCAGGGAGAATTATTGACTAAGTCTCAGCTGCTATGTCTGACGTGCATCACTGTGCTTGGGCTAAGGCCACGCTTCCAGTGGCCAGGGACTGACTGTGGACGGATACTGAGGTAGGCCCATTCCTAGAGGGCACAGAGCTCCTCTGATGGGTGACTTTGGCTTGAGAACTCTTGATGGCCTTGCCAAAGTTTCCTTAGAACTGCACTTAGAACTTTTCTCTCTTTTTCGTTGGGAACACATTTGCAATGAGGTAGGGGAGAGGGTTACCCAGCCTCTCCATTTTCTCTCACAGCCATTTCCCCTAATCAATATTGTAGAGTTAATCCTGTGTTAGCATTTGTTTCTGAAAGGACCCAAACTAACATATTGAAGCTGGACTTTTATATGAGGAATGGCAAATTGTATACAGGGATATCAATCCTATGAGGAATTCTGAAACTGGAACAGCCCTTCAGAGTTGTCCCACTGCCCCAGTGGTATGGCTCTTAGAGCCCTGTGTTGAGAAGGATTCTGAAGTTACAGGGTTTAGGCAAATGTGCTGCCACTCCTCCTTTCTGTGCCCATGACAGACATTGCTAATTGATCATACCTATGTATGGAATAGAGCAGTGCTGAGTTAGCAATCAGCCATCAGCACAAGCGCTTACAGACGCCAGGCACTTGTCATTATGTTTCAGACCTGCCTGCAGAACCTAAGTGTGAAAGTGTTGTATCATGATGGTTTGATTTTAGGAAGTTCAGTCTTTTTTTTTTTTTTTTTTTTTTTTTAATTTTATTTATTTATTTATTTTTGTCTGTGTTTGGTCTTCATTTCTGTGCGAGGGATTTCTCTAGTTGCGGCGAGCAGGGGCCAGTCTTCATCGCGGTGCGCGGGCCTCTCACTGTCGCGGCCTCTCTTGTTGCGGAGCACAGGCTCCAGACGCGCAGGCTCAGTAGTAGTGGCTCACGGGCCTAGTTGCTCCGCGGCATGTGGGATCTTCCCAGACCAGGGCTCGAACCTGTGTCCCCTGCATTGGCAGGCAGATTCTCAACCACTGCGCCATCAGGGAAGCCCAGGAAGTTCAGTCTTTTATCAGGATTCCTTTGTCAAGGTTTTCTAGCAACTCCCAGGGAATGCTTGCATGTTCCATGAGTCTGTGCTGGTTGATGCATGCCATCTCCATCAGTCATCCAGCTCTGCATCTTTGCACTCCCCATTTGCCACTATCACGATGGAGCAGGCCATTTTCTACCACTTCTAACTTTTTTATTAAATAACTTAAAATTTTTTTTTATTATTATAAATGCTTTATGTATTTATTTTTTTAACACAGAGGAAGCTTGGTGGTGAATATGTAGCCATTTGATGTTTTTATGACTAAGAGTTAAAGCTCAGGCTCTCTTTCTTATAGAATGTAAATGTGCACCAACACATGTATATGTAATTGTTATCAAAATTAAGCTTAGTCACTAAAAGAAGATTCGCTATCTGAACTTTCTTCTGTATTTATTTCACCTTCACCATCAGGCACTGGACCATCTGGCCTCTCAAGAAAACCTGGGTCTAGTCCTTCCGATATCATTTTGCTTCTTATTGCTGTCACTGGAACACCCACTTGAACCATTTTGAGATATCTGGCATATCTTGGATCCTTGACTACAGTTAAGATATTTCCTGGTGTTACTTCACTTTCCTGTGTCCAGAGTCTTGTAAAGTGCTGTGATTGCTCTGAAGTGGTTTCACAATGTGCTTCATTTGTGATCCTAGTGACACTTATAGGAGATACTTCAAATGTGACATCATCTAGCCCTGGGATGGATGTCAACTTTGCATCTAAAATATTGAGAGTTGTTTCAATTTGCTGGATACAAAGAGAAAGGTCTGCCAATTTCTCCTCACAAACTGTAGAGAAGTGGTTGAGGAACAATACAGTGTGCACCACAAATTGGTTTAGAAATGCCACCATTCTTTTCTGTTGAATAGCTGGCACCTTAGTCAGGTCTATGCCTGACCCCATGAGAGAAAGCCCATCCTCATCCATCTCCTCAGCGGGCGGGGGACCCCATAAATTTTGTATTTAGTGAACACATGCACATAACCTTAAAAGTCTAACATAAGGGCTTCCCTGGTGGCGCAGTGGTTGAGAGTCCGCCTGCCGATGCAGGGGACACGGGTTCGTGCCCTGGTCTGGGAGGATCCCACATGCCGCGGAGTGGCTAGGCCCGTGAGCCATGGCCGCTGAGCCTGCGCGTTCGGAGCCTGTGCTCTGCAACGGGAGAGGCCACAACAGTGAGAGGCCCACGTACCGCAAAAAAAAAAAAAAAAAAAAGGCTAACATAGGCAGTCCTTAAAGGTTTATCATTTTAAAAGTTATTCCTTGCACTGACCTTCATTTCTGTCCCCCAGAAGCAATGCCTCCTTAACTCTTCTAGCTACCTCCCCCAGTATTTACTTCCTTATTTCTAGAATTTTGCATATACTAAGGTATCCACTGACTTCTCTACATGCAGCATAAAAGGACTTAGCCCATTGCCATGTCCCACCATTTTCCTTTTTCTCCAGAACACTCCAACATAGTCATATGTTTTACTAAATCAATAGTCCATGTTTACATTTTTACAATTTTGCAAATACTATTCAATTCACTAGAATTATGCTTCCTTTTGTGTCCAAACATATATTTCTGCTGGAGTTAATACTTTATTAATAATGAGTATTAATTTTCTTGGTTCCTAGAGCCCTCTCTCCAGGAGCCCTCTGTCCTCCTCGTCCTACCTGGGCTGATTTTTCTCTTAGCTTGCTGAAAGACAGCATTCCTAGGGCTGGCCCTTTGCCAATCTTCAGGATAACATGCCATACTTTCCTACACCTCATATCTCCCTCTTTTTTGGTTTACCCCTTTGTTTTGGTCTACTATCAATACTCAGTTTGCTGCTATTCCTCCTTGCATCATTTCACTCCAGTCTTTTCCAAAGAAAGATTGAGAAAGATACTGATGTATTGAGTACTTGTGCACATGAAAATTTCTTTATGCCATCCTTGCACTTATTTTGATAGTTATATATTTCTAGGATAAAATCTAGAGTCTAGGAGTAAGTCTAAATCTAGGATGAAAATATTTAAAAGGTGCTTTTTAAGATTTCAGTACTGCTGTTGTGTTGAGAAAACTAATGTCATTTGGCTTCCAGTTCTGTTATAGTTGATGTACTGTTTTTCCTCCCTGGAAGATTTTACGATCATGTTTTTTTCCTTTGAGTTATGAAGCGTTACCACAATACGCCTTGGTATGGTCTCAGCTTGGGTCCAGAGACGGAGATGGATGTGCAGGAAGCTTACTGGGGACTGCTCTTGAAAACAGCGCTGTGAGGGAGAGGGATGGCAGGATTGGGCAGAGGCAGAAGCTGAGCTGCCACAGAGACTCCAGCCAGTTCTATGGAGAGCTCTGCCAGCCAATGCTTCCTCCTCATAGGGAGGGAGAGCTCTCTGCGGAGGAATAGCACTTCAAAGCTGTCCCACCTTAGGCAGGTAGGCTGAGCCTTTACGCACCCTTCCCCTGTTGAGTAGTCAGGGATTTGAGCCATTCCCAAGAAGGGGCTGATCGTGGATGAGGCAACGCCCTTGAGACAGTGTTAAATGCCCAAGAGGGAATCATCTGAGAACTGTCAACTATCAACAAAGCTGGGTCATGTGGAAATGAGTGATTCAGTCCTGTAGGGAAATCTGGGTGGCACACAACATTATCCACTATAATATGGGTCTTAGTTTAATCACTGTGTTGAGCCCTTGCTGGACTTATTCAGTCTGAACACCTAAGTCCTTCAATTTGGGGAAAATTTTCTTGTGTTTATTATTTGATAGTTTCCTTTCTTCCTTTTTCTTGTTATCTTCTTTTTTTCCCTATGAGTCATATTTTGCTTCTGTAGAACTGACCTTCTAATCCTCATATTTCTTTTTCTATTGACTGTCTCTGATCTTTTCATCCCAAGATGTTTCTTCAACTTTATTTTCCAATATGCTTGTTGTGGTCATCTAACAGCATGATGAATCTGAGAGATATGAATAGGGCACCAATAGCATCTACTATATGGATTAATAACTTACTTACTTATCGCTTCGGTGTCATTTTGTGGAATTTTGGGAAGGGGAATACATAAACACAGGTGGTCTATCTGACATTTTGAACCAGGAAACATCAGTTACAGGCTGTCTTTACTCAGTCTGCTGCTGTTCCTCGTCGAATCACCTCACTTCAAGCGTAATCAAAGAGAATATACTCAACTCAGTGGGAGGCTGAGATCAGGCTATAATGTTCAGCAAGACTTTACCAAAGACCTCAGACCAATTGAAGTTCATTGCCACACAGGGAAATTTTAAATTAGTCGTTAAATTTGTCTTCTCTCAGAGTCCATAGGTCCACTTCATTTCAAGAGGCATCAGTTGTGTGTGTAATTAATCCAAACTTTGCCCCATGTTTCAGGGAACAGCTCACATCTCCTCTTTGGGACACCTTGAATACACCTCTTCTGCCTGTGTCTATAAAAACCAAACAGATGAAGGAGGTCTCCTTGTACCCTTGAAGTCTTAGGCTTTCCAATGAAGTCCTTATTTCGGGGTCAGGACTGGCCTGTTTCCAGGATGACGTGTGGTGGGAATTACCATTCTCTCCATAGCTCTAAGGTGTTCAACAGGGCCATGTTTTTCCCAAGAGTGATCTCAGGGCTTCCACAGAAGTGCTTCAGACATCAAGAGTTTAGGGAGGGCTTCCCTGGTGGCGCAGTGGTTGAGAGTCCGCCTGCCGATGCAGGGGACACGGGTTCGTGCCCAGGTCTGGGAAGATCCCACGTGCCGTGGAGTGGCTGGGCCCGTGAGCCATGGCTGCTAAGCCTGTGCCTCCGGAGCCTGTGCTCCGCAACGGGAGAGGCCACAACAGTGAGAGGCCCGCGTACCACACAAAACAAAAGAGTTTAGGGAAAGCATAGATGACTAAGGAATTCCTCTGGTTCATTTTGATAATCAGGTCTACACATCCTCCTGCTATTTTATTTTCTTGGCTCTCTTTCTCCAGCATACAACTGTTTAAATACACACACACACACACACACACACACACACACTTACACACACTCCACTCCAAAACCAAGCAATAATATATAGACATTGTAGGAATCATAGTCTGCAGAGATGAAGATTTTCATTGACTAAAACAGTTTTGTGTGTTCCCCTGCAGAGCATTTAAACTCCTCAAGCCACAGTTCCTCCAGCAAGAATCTTCTGTCCCATTTGTATAATCATTGCTTTCCCCTAACCAAGGGACATTTAGCCCCAGAAAAACGGCAAGTGTCCATCTCCTGCAAACAGAAAATTGCTCCATTGGGGAGATTTGTAATTACAGAATTTGTTTTTCCATGTACTAGAGCCTAATATTTACAGCCTATGACTGTGAAGTCAGTCAGTAATGGGTTCAAATTCCAGCTCTGTAACTTCCAAACAATGAGTCCTTGAGAGATTATTTCATTTCTTGTGCTTCAGCTTTCTCATCTGCAAAATGGAATAGTTAAGAGAACCCACCTCACAGAGGTGTTGCTTAAGTTGAGTGAGGAGATTCATGTGAAAGATCTTCAAGCAGTGCTTAGTGAAAAAAAATTCAATAAATATTAACTGCCATTATTATTAATTAAGAGTGTGGCTGCCTCTTCTGCTTCACAGTTACAATATGTTGAGTGATTTGTTAAGTATTAAGACAGGACACAAGTGATGTAAACTGGAAAATCTAGGCTGTTATATGGAGACTACCAATTAAAAAACCATGATGTCAGAGGTCAGAGTAGATGTTTAGCCTCAGCTAGTAAGATGACCCCCTTATGTGGCTTGAATTCCATTTCAGAGAGATCAAGAAAGGGGCCCCAAACTCTGCAGCTTTTTTTTTCTTCTCCTCCTGACATGAGGGAGAGGCTTCAGAAATCCTTGGCCAATTTAAGACTTGACCAGCTTAAAGCTGACAATTGCCTGCCAGTCTTCACTGTTCAAAAGATGAGTGATAATGAGGAGTTTCCTAATTACCAGGGTTTCAGGCTTCTCACATTATAAATCTCCTCCTGAGGTGCAGCTAATTGGTACCGTCAAGGAGAGAAATTTAGAAAGACTTAGATAAGCAGATATTGAATTCAGTTAGGATGACTATTTTCTATTATTTCTGTTCATAGCCCTCTTATATAATAAATCTCCCAGCTCTCTGCTCACATGTTGGAAGAAACAGGGTTCTGTCCCTCCTCTTTCTACCTCAGTGGTGCATTGGTAAGAAAAGAAGTTTGTGGACTACTACTCCTACTCGTCACTGGAGGGTTTTAGAAATCTAAACCTGAAATCATTAGATAGCACCTCACTAGATTAGTTTTTTTAAGGCTCAAGTACCATGTCTTGTGAAAGGAACTTGGATTTCTAAAGATGGAAGACAAAGTTCCAAATCTCATCTTGCTACTTTATAACACATGGGAAGTGGCATATGCCACTACTCAGAGACTCAGCTTCCTCATCTGTATGACAAAAAAAAGAACATCCACTTCATAGAAGTTTCAGTAAGGTAAATTATATAAAAACGTAAGCATAGTGGCTGCCCATAGAAGATAGTTGGTAACTTTTTAAATTAAGAAAGTAGAACTCTTATTAGATAGATTTTTTTTAAAATACAATTTTCAGGCACTTCTTTTTTCCTATGCCCGATTGCCACTTCAAACCCAAACAAGTAAACTTGAAAAAAACAAGATATTTAAAGAGAACGTTTCATTCAAATTCTTATCACTGTCATAAGAAATTAATGTAAAGCTCTCTGAAATGCACCCCTTAGATTTACATGTCAGCAAATATGTAAGTCCAAGTGTCTGTGTGCGTGTGTGTGAGACACACACACACACGTACATACACAACATATTATTGATTAGTAGCCCAACCATCTTTCAATAGGATATAATACTGTGAAGAAGTAGTGTGCTCTACCAAACGTAAGGTAGATAGCTAGTGGGAAGCAGCCGCATAGCACAGGGAGATCAGCTCGGTGCTTTGTGACCGCCTGGAGGGGTGGGATAGGGAGGATGGGAGGGAGACGCAAAAGGGAGGGGATATGGGAACATATGTATACATATAACTGATTAAATTTGTGATAAAGCAAAAAAAAAAAAAAAAAAAGAAGTAGTGTGCAGGAATAATAATACTATGCACACAATAAAACTAATTAGATAATTCTGCATTTCAGATGTCATATATGATCTCAAATATAATATGGTTAAGTGAAAAATAGCAAGTGTGTGTGGTTTTCTAGTTTTGATATAAAAAAGAAAAGGGTAGATGGGCACAAATACTTGTATATGCTATCTCTGGAAGGATGTACCCAAAATTAGCATCTCTGAACTCCAGTGGAGAGGCAATTGGTGGACTTTGGGTCACGAGCCAGAGAGAAACTTTCTTCTGTAGAGTTTGAATTTTAACAGATGCACGTATATTTTATTGAAAAGAGAAAGAAAGAGATGAAGAGCGCTGAGATAATTTGTAATTACCTGCAACAGGAACTCTAATCCTAGCAATTTAGGAGAATCACCTATAGAGCTTATTAAGCATACAGATTCCAGGGCCGCATCCCAGAGCTTCTGATAGAGAATTGAGGAGTGTGGCAGCAAATGACGAATTCACATTTAAATGTAATATCCTTTCTTTCTGACAAGCAGACAGGTTTGAAAATCACTGGCCGAGGGCAAAAATCTCTCTGTGCTTTTCAAATTAAGTGATTCAAACTGTCTTCAGGTATGAAGGCAGTGTCTGGGGTCTATGGTTGAAACTGGTAGGGGTGGCAGTGGCTGGGGAAGAATGGAAGTGAGGCCAAGGGCAGTGATTAGTAGACAAGGATGGAGACACACACATACAAAAGCCCTACTTTCAACTACTACATATTCTGGGAGATTACCAGAAATTTCTTTTGAGAAAGGGATTCTGCTGCTAAAAATATTCCAAAATTATTGTTCCATCTGAAGGAAATTACTCCTATGGCATCACTTCCAAGCAATGGGTCATCCCCAAGTGGAAAAGGAGCCGATTTGTTTTCTTTCTATTCTTATTCTCCAAAATACATGTATGCATAAATGTATGTGCACTTGTATTCACATACACAACATACAATATGTGCACATGCAGATATCCTGCCATAGGAACAAAGAGTTCTTCATGTGTATATCCTCCACCACAAAGGACAGTAAGCTTTTTCCATAAAGGACAAAGGAGTAAATAATTTAAGCTTTGCAGATCATGTAGTCTCTGTGTAATCCACTCAACTCTGTCGTTGACATGTGAAAACAGCCATAGACAATACATAAATGAATGGGTATGGCTGTGTGCCAATAAAACTTTATTTATGGACACTGAAATTTGAACTTAATATAATTGTTTTAAAGACAATTTTTCAGAGCAAAATTGAGAGGAGGGTACAGAGACTTCCCACATACCCCCTTTTCGCACACATGCAGAGCTTCCTCCCCCATTATCAACATCCCCCACCAGAATGGTCCATTTTTCACCAAGGGTGAACCTGCATCGATACATCATAATCACCCAAACTCCATAGTTTACCTTAGGGTTCACTTTTTTTTTTTAGGGGTCACTCTTGGACAAATGCATTACACGTATAATGAATATCCATCAATACAATCTTATACAAAGGATCTTCCCTAAAAATCCTCTGTGCTCTGGCTATTCATCTCAGCCACCACCCCTCCACACACACACTCCACCCCGGCAAGCACTGATCTTTTTATTGTCTCCATAATTTTGCGTTTTCCAGAACGTCACAGAGTTGGAATCATACAGTATGTAGCATTTTCAGATCGGCTTCTTTCACTTAGTAGTATGCATTTAAGTTTCCTCCATGTCTTTACATGGTTTATAAGCTCGTTTTTCTTTTTAGTGCTGAATGATATTCCATTGTCTGGATGTACACAGTTATTATTTTTCCATTCACCTACTGAAAGACAACTTGGTTGCTTCCAAGTTTTGGCAATCATGAATAAAGCTGCTGTAAACAGCTGTGTGCAGCTTTTCAAGTAGAAATAAGTTTTCATCTCCTTTGGGTAAATACCAAGGAGCATGATTGCTGGATCATATGGTAAGGGTATGTGTACTTTTACAAGAAACTACCAAACTGTCTTCCAAAGTAGCAACTTCATATAATTTTCACGTATCGTGAAATCATGGTCATCTTTTAATTTCTTTTCTACCATTTAAAATATAAAAACCATTCCTAATTCGTGTAACATACAAAAATGAGTGGTGGGCTGGATTTGGCCATCCTATAGTAATTTGTTGACTGTTCCTTTGTCATCCAATTTAAATGACATTTTTTTCCCTTCTTTGGCATTGGACAAACTTATTCATCTCTCTTAGCATCAGAGTTCTCATCTTTAAAATGGAGTGGTTAGTGGGCCCAATATAACAGAACTATTTGAGAATTATGTTGAAACATCTATGTCTGGTACCCTTCCATCTCCATACACTAATGCATTCACATTTTCTTGGTGTTTTATTAGTCAGGATTCTTTCAAATGCAGATAATAAAAATCCAATTCACACTGGCTTCAACAGTAAAGGATATTTTTTTAGCTTATACATAACAAAAAGCTCAGATATAGTTGCATCCAGAGGTTTAGGCAATGTCACTGGGGATAGATCCCTCTCCATTCCTCCATGCTGTTTTCTACCTTGTTGACCATATTGCCAGACAACTTCTCTTCCAAGGATGGTATCTGGCAGCTCCAGGCTTACATCATCCCAAGTTTATGGTCAGTCGAAAAGGAGCATATCTCTTTTACAGGTGCTCAAGCAAAACATCAGAATTAGCTTAGATTGAACCAGACTGGGTTGGCTTAGGGTAAATATCCATCTTTGAATATATCGCATGGTTGCATGAATGTGATATTCTGCTGATTGGGTCTTTGTCACACATCTACTCCTGCAGCAGAGGGTAAAGGGGAGGAGAAAGCCATGCCATTCAAAGATATGAACTAAGGGACTTCCCCAGTGGTCCAGTGGTTAAGAATCCATCCTGCAAGGCAGGGGATGCCAGTTCGATCCCTGGTCGGGGAACTAGGATCCCACATGCTGCAGAGCAACTAAGTCCACACGCCACAACAAGAGAGAAGCCTGTGCACCTCAACAAAAGATCCCATGTGCTGCAACTAAGGCCTGATGCAGCCTAAAATAAATAAATAAATATATTTAAAAAAAGAAACCAAAAAAATTACATTATTAAAAAAAAAAAAGATATGAACTAAGAGTGGGAGAAAGATGCTCCTCCAAAACAAAATCCCCACGCTGTTATCTGATTTCAAAAAGAATGGACTTGGGCAGCAAATCTCACAAATGTAAACTTCAGAGTTCTTACTCACAGAATCTGATATCATTGAGAGTCTGGCCTAATTTCTTGCCAACTCCATGGCAATGGAATGAGAGATATTTGCATAACTGATGATTTTGTTTTTGCAGTTGTTGATTTTATTGGATGTTTTACAATGTTTCAAAGAACTGTGCCTTTTCAGTCTTTATGTTGTTTGTCTCTCCAGAGAGAAATGACTTCAGAGAATTAGTACGCTCAGGTTTAATCTCTCCCAAGAGGCCTAATGTGGATAGCACTCTCCTTTCTTGTATCATTTCTTTATTCTCAACAAATTCCTTCCTTCCAATGATTTTACTAGATGCTGAAAACCCAACCACAGAAAGTTTAAGCTTTCTTATCAACCACCAGGCATTCAGTGGGCATACCTCAGAATTCTGTCTTATCCACTGCTTTCAGTAAAGACACAGATCATTCAAGACAGCCTACTCTTTTTCTTCAGAGATTTCACTAGTGACAGTCCAGGAGCAGTGTCTGAGTTTTAATAAAAACATAAAAATATACTCCATAAACTATAACTATTCATTGTAGTAGGGTTGACTTGCCCTTTTATGGCCATTAGAATGCACCCTACCTTTGTTCTTTTCCTGTCATTCCACTTGGTCTGGTTCTGCTTCTCTTACCCTCTCATTCCTGCTTTCTATCTCTCTGTGAATCATTTTCTTTCTTCTAGTCCCTACTTGTCCTCTCCAGGCTCAGAGCTCTTCTCTTTCTATACCTACTCCTTTATTTATTTCATTTGTTCTCACATTTCTATGATCACTTTATCCTGACTAGTACCAGCTACTGTTTGTTGAGTGTCTTCTGTATATTTGCTCCTCTCAATGGCTCTGAGAGGTAGCTGGCATTACTTACATCTTACAGTAAGGATCAGTGACTTACTAAAGGTCACACAGATAGTAACTGGGAGAGTTGGAGTTCAAGATTGGTCTATCTGACTTCAGAGTCCACTCCCTTTCCACTACACTCACTATATTAATTGTCTTGTTCTATTATTCAGCCCAGATCTCTTGAGCATCTGCTGTGAACACAAAAGACCCAGTCCCTGTCTTCAAAGAGCTCACAGTCTAGCAAGGGAGATAAGCAGTCAATTTAATTACAATATAACTGCTATGACAGAAGCATGCATACTTTGCAAAATTACATCTACAGGGCTTCCCTGGTGGCGCAGTGGTTGAGAGTCCGCCTGCCGATGCAGGGGACACGAGTTCGTGCCCCGGTCTGGGAAGATCCCACATGCCACAGAGTGGCTGGGCCCGTGAGCCATGGCCGCTGAGCCTGCGTGTCCGGAGCCTGTGCTCCGCAACGGGAGAGGCCACAACAGTGAGAGGCCCGTGTACCACAAAAAAAAAAAAAAAAAAATTACATCTACATCCCAGACCTCTTACCTGAGTTCCATGCCCATATCAACAAGGATCTGTTGAACATTTTCATTTGGATATTGTTTTTATTATTTATTGCTGCCTAACAAAAAACCCAAAACGTACTGGCTTAAAATAACAATGATTTATTATTTCTCATCAATTTTCAGATTGACTGAGCTCAGCTGAGTAGTTCTTCTGCTGCAGTTACTTCCCTGCCTACACTCAGCTAGTAGTTGGGCTGAGGCTGGAACATGCAAGATGTACTCTCAATAGCCCTGTATCTCTCTGCCCAAGTCCTACCAACATTCTGTGGTTTAGCCTGAGCTTCCTTATATCATGGTGGCTGGTTCCAAGAGGACAAGACTCAATGCACAGACACTCATGAAGCCTCTTCCTGCACTATGTTAATGTCTCATCAGCCAAATAAGTCACATGGCTAAGCACAGAGTCAATGTGGGAGGGAACTATACAACAGCATGAGTACTAGAGCCATAGATCACTAGGGACCACCAAAGAGACGGTCCACCATAGGGGTCCATTTTTCACCTCCATATCTTAAACTGAAATCACCATGTGCCTTCAAAACAAACTCACATTGCAAATTTTTACTTCTGGTATCACCATTCTCAAAAGTTAGGAGTTATTGTTGACTCCAAAATCTATCCTAACTACC
Organism: Hyperoodon ampullatus; assembly: GCF_949752795.1. Lineage (NCBI taxonomy): Eukaryota > Metazoa > Chordata > Mammalia > Artiodactyla > Ziphiidae > Hyperoodon > Hyperoodon ampullatus. Next base: position 21,297,242 of record NC_136923.1, read on the forward strand.
TCTAATTCTTTTCCACTTTTTTCTGTAAAATATCTCACATTCTTTCCTTTCTTTTTCATATACATCACCACTACTTATTTTGTCCGGGACAGTCTACGAACTTAGGGGGCTCCAGCTATGTGCTGGTACTCACTACCATGCTACGAAAAGGCTATAAGGTATGAGGATAGGGTGATCATCATTTGAAGATCTTGGGGTGAACCCCTAGGGCAGCTGGCCTCTGGACTGGTCACTCCCGACCAGGAGCTGTATTGTCTAATTGCCACAGTGAGCAATACATTCATCTGTTTTCATATGTGCCATAAAATGAAAATTTTGGAAAACACTGTTGTAATTGAATCTTCTGCCTTCTATCCATCGTTCTAACCATCACCAGGTTAATCTTTTTTACCATCACAAAGCTAACGCTTTCCCACTTAGGAAACCACTTCATATTTTACTCTTCTCTCAATATCATATGTTGCCCATTGCACACAGTCCAAAAATTCCCGCCATCTGACTTAAACCTGCTTTTCAGTTTTCTGGCCAGTCCTCTCCAAAAAATACATTTCTGCCTAACTGATCTGCTTAGCATTTTCCAAGAATGTCTTATTATCTTCTGCCTCCTTGTCTCAGGGCAAGTCCACCCTCTTAGAAAACTTCCAGACCCCAACTATTCTTCGAATCCATGTCAAGTTCCTCATCCTCCATGAAGGCTACCAGATTATCCTGGCCCACAGTTATGTCTCTGTTGCCTCTCACCTCCAAGAAGACACTGTTTATAATTCTACCCTGTCCAGCAGGGTAGATGCTAGCCTCATGTGCCTATTTAAATTTATATAAAACTAAAATTCAGTTTCTCATTCACACTGGCCACACTTCTAGTGCTCAGTAACCACAGTGACTAGTGGCCACCATATTGGACAGCACAGACATAGAGCACTTCCATCACTGCAGAAAATTCTTTTGGAAAGCTAAGTCTATGACAGTTATTTGGCATTTAATCACTATTTCTGACTTTGGATTGGCTTTTCCATAGCCGATTTCCAGCTCCCTTACTGCTTTGTTGCCTATTACAGATCCTGAAAAACTCAGATACTTCTATTTCCAGACTCCCTTGCAAGTAAGCTTGTCCAGATCTGGCTAATGCAATATAAGAGTATGCTTGTTGGGAGGGCTAAAGTTCTTTTGTATGATCAGAGAGAGAAGTCTTCAAGGAGATCTCTCTCATTGGATACAGCATTCATTGTCTTTGGACACAGCCACGTGCAGATTCTAAACGTGTAGCAGGTGTCTCATGACCTGAGGAAAAAACCAGGACTATCTCAGAAATTCCTATCCCTGAAATGGTTAAATCACTCAATCAATCCTAAGACTACTAACCCCCAAAAGTCTTGGTATGTAGTCAATTACATTATTTTACTGTTTAAGCCTCTAGTAGTTATAACACTAGTCATGAGTCTTAATTCTTAGGCACTAACTGCACCCTTAGTAAACGTGCTTACATTTAGGCCCTGCCTCTTCAATGACATTGAAAATACATTAAGACGAGAACAACTTTATAACGTCTCTCTGACTCATCCACAGCACATAGTAGGTAGTAAACTCAGGGGAACTGAATGATTTCTTCCTTCTCCTGGGCTGGACCATGGACTTACAAATTTGTCTTCTGAAACTCTCTAATCTTAGCCCATGTGAAAAAGTGTGTCATTTTAACAACAGCAACACTTCAATTTATATTTGTACCTGAAAGTTACACTAGAAAGGTGAGAAAGGAAGAAATACAGTTCTTCATTTTTACCTCCAAGATACACCCAAGACACATCAATTAAAAAAATTAATCTGATAGCATGATGTCAGCAACAATTTAAAAGGAAGCTTTTGAATCTCATTGAAAGCTTTGCCAGGTAATTTAGTCACACATAGCTTCAAGAATCATTTGCAGTGTATGGTGTATGTAGTGTGATGTGTGTGTGTGTGTGTGTGTGTGAGCTTTGTATGTGTTCACCTCAGTGGCTTATTATCAAAGACATGTGAACTAAAATAGGATATTATTGAGTCCACTTTATCTGTTTCTTTAAGCCTTTTGTTTTCTAACCCATGTTAAAATTCTAGGTCTTGACCCAATAGGAATTCTCATTTCAATCATTCATTTAACATCCATCGAGTACCCAACAGACACCAAAGATCCAAAAATGCAAAAGACACAAACTCTGGTTCATTAACATTTTTATAGTGCTTCCACTTAGAAATTTATCTCCTTTGATGGATTCTTCAACCCCAGGAGGAGGGATCCTTCCTGCCCTCAGGTATGGAGCTAGCTCTACGGCCAGCTCTAAGGCTGGAAGTGACTGGACAACAAGGCTGCCAGAGTGAGTCCCAGAACTGAGACTGAGCTTGATTTTCCAAGCCCTGGTTTTTCCTCCCTTCCATGCTGGGAGTCATTATGGGAAAAGGTTTTAGGACACTGGCTTTGGTATCAGAGTCAAATTCCTACATCTGCCTTGTGCTAAGTGTGATGATGCATTACACGACTGCTCTAGGCCTCCATTTCTTTCTCTACAAAATGGAGATCATAATAGTACCTATAATAGTACCTACCCCACAGAGTTAGTGGGATTATATAGGTATAGACTTTTTGATTAGCATGTATTAAGTGCTCAGGAAATGCTAGATTGTATAGCAAACCATTTAAAATCATCAGTTAATGTGAACCAAATGTGTGGTGCAATGAGCAAAGATGTCTGGAGGTGATCGTGTGTGTTCACTCCAGATTAAGTGGACAACAGGCTAGCTGGGATCACATCAGAGGTGCGCCTGTCTTCTACAAGGAGGGGCTGCACTCAAGCTCAGCTTCCCATGGAACCAGGGGCTCCCTTTCCCTTCTGGGAAAGGTTGCAACGTCGCATAGGCTCCAAGGTCTCCAGGTGCTGGGCACCTGGTATTGCCAGAAAACTCCTTCTGAAGAGCTGATCCCCAAACTGAGGCCACCTAGTACCAAGAAACCTGTGACTTCCAACCCACTCCCTCCACACCACCACAGGAGAGAATGCAGTGGAATACCCTGATCTGGTGTGGACTTCTGTGGAGTAATGAGAGAATGGGGACTCAGGCCTTCTCTTCTCTTGCTGATATTGACCTGTGTAAGTTTCTCCTTTCTCCAACAAAGGCTATTCCTTAAGCCATAGAGTTTGTCTTGAACTCGAGTGCATGACAGGTGGAGGCTCAGAGGGGACCCAGCTTGTCTAATAAGTAGGTACAAGATAGATGCTAACTGACTGGATGGTAGCTATTCTCTAAAGTCTTGTATATCTGCAGGAAAAGAACCAAATAAGCTTTGAGAGAAAGAATATCCAGAGAAGCTGAGCATACCCTAAATAAAACATAATTTGAGTCCTAAATTCCCCTTTTCTCATTCTGCACATATATTCCCTTTCATACACAATATTCGTATTTGTGATTCTGTATTCTTTTGCTTAAAGGAGTACCCCCAGTTGTACAAGTTTCAGGCCCCCCAGACCTTGGCTGTGATTGATCAGCAATGGTGCTTCGCAGCAAGAGGAAAGAGAGTAGCTGCACACATGTCACAAATGTAGCACCCTGTTACACCCAACCTCTTTGCTTCACATATGAAGAAACTGAGAATCAGAGAGGTGACATGATCTTTTGTGGCTCCACGATCGGGGATGAAAATGGGAACTTTAATCTCCCATCCTCATGTTTGTATTAGCAACAGTAATGAAGTAACACATCCAGCCTTTCTTCCCTCCTCCCCAAGAAACAGGTAACATTTCTGAAGCACTTTTGGGGAATGGGTAAGTGCGAGGGCTCTGGAGCCAGACAGAGCTCAAAGTTCAAGTTGTCAGCAAAGTAGGTAATCTCTCTGCACCTTAGTTTCTTCAGCTCTAAGAATGGAGCTGGTGATAATAATACATTCAGCCACTACAAGGATTCAATGAATTAACTCATGAAAGCATTGAGAAAGTTGGCCAGCACACAGAAAGCACTCAACAAATGTTGGGAGAAGGAAAGGAGCAGCATGATTCTTTTTTTAACATCTTTATTGGAGTATAATTGCTTTACAGTGGTGTGTTAGTTTCTGCCCTATAACAGAGAAAATCAGCTGTATGTATACATATGTCCCCATATCCCCTCCCTCTTGTGTCTCCCTCCCACCCTCCCTATCCCACCCCTCTAGGTGGTCACAGAGCACCGAACAGCATGATTCTTGACTCTCTTTTTTTCTTCTGGCTCTGGATCAACGTGCACTTGGGATGAAATGAGTGTTTTATGCTCTGTTCCTACTACCAGATAGTAAGGATGTAAGAGTTGACCCCAGGACTTCCTTCAAGAATCAGGTTCAGAAGTTCATCTTTCTTTCTCTGTTCCAGGAAGAAGGTAAAGTAGTAATTCCATGAATACTAATTCTTGCTTGGGTGACATGCATGAAGGTCTACATTTGGGCAGAATACTTATGAGGTCCAGAAGCGGCTGCAGATCAGGCTACTTCCTTCAACTCACTTTTACCACCACCACCAACAACAACAAATCTGTACTTAGATCTACTTCTTTCTCATGTGAGTCCATCTTTTCCTTGCTTATGAACTGGGGAGGCGGGTAGGAAGGTAGTACTATTCATTGGTCTCCTTCAAACACCAATGAAGTCACCTCTGTAACTTAGGACAAACCAACTCCAAATGTAGCGCTCTCTTAATGGTTGAAGTCAGAGACTTTCTGTTTCCCTGCCATGTTGCAGGGCAGAGGAATCATTGCTGTGGCCAGAGGTCCAGGGTACAGCCTCCCTGGTGGCCCCCTAGAGCCATTCCCTTCTGAGGTCTTGCCAGCCCCAGACTCCCTACCCAGGGCATGGCCAGCCAGGGGGCACAGGTTCTCGTGGTACTGGTGGGGCCCAGAGACCTCTGGCCCTTTCCTAATGTTGAAAATACTATTCCTTCTCTCTTTCCACTTTTTTAATACTCCTAGCACGTAGCATCATCAATTAGTCCTAACCTGTTTTCCCCTGCCGTGTCTGGCTGCTTTTACCCCCCCATGTGATTTTATCACACACTTTCTGCTTCTGTCCCAGTCGAACCTTCTTCTTCTTTCCCAGAGCAGGAATTCGGCAGTTAGACAGTCTAAGTTAAAATCTGAGATCTATCCCTTACTGACAGTGTGACATAGGCAAGTTACTTAACCTCTCTGTGCCTCAGTATCCCGACCTATAAAGATAACAATAGTACCCACCTAATAGGGTGCTTGTAAGGATAGTAAGTTAATATATATGAAGTGCTGGGAACACCCTGGTATGTAACCAGTTGCTGATTATCATCACTCAGCCTTCACCAAAACCCCAAGAGGTAAGATTAAAATACTAATTTTATAGACTGGGGTGAGGCTACACTGCTACTCTGGGAATTGTGTAGACATTGATTTCATTTATATTAGGTACCATATTCCCATAGGGGTTTTTAAAAAGGGACTTAGGCAATATCCAAGTTTATTTTTAAAACTGGAGCAAATTATTCTCTAAGTATAATTAAGTCCTTTTGAGAGTCCAGTAGGAAATGATTATTCACTACTAAATGGTAATCTTTGTAATTCAAGATAATTAAAAAAAATCTCCCTCTGACTGATCCTCAGGGAGAGACAGCTTTTTCAAACAGTTGGGAGATATCCTATAAATCTCAGGTAATGTTATTCCTGTAATTCATTATTTATTTACACATAGGCAGGTGCTAACTCAACTGGCAGGAGATGGGTCATTACTTCATTAATGTCTCATTATTAATCTCATTACTTCCAATAACTCTATTTTGGTGACAGGTCCCCAGATCTTCTGAGACAGCTCTAATTTTAAAGATCCTATTGTGTTCCCCTCAAATCATCAAAATCTCTCTCAAGGAAGTGCCATTATTAGAGCATCTCAAGTCATCTCCCAGATAGACAGTAGCATACACAAGTAGAATCGTCTTTTCATAGTGTGTGTGCATGTATTTCAACTTGGAAAAAATATTGTCCCCAAGCCCCATAGATTTTTTCCCCCATTGATTATTGAGGCAGTAAATTTGAGAGCACAACCATGAAAAATGTCCCAGTATTAGGAGAGTCTGGATTATGGAAGCTGAGGGTCTAGGGTGAGACCCTCCTTTTCCACAGAGCTGTGGGACCATAGGCAAATTGCTTAATTCAAGTTTTCTCCTTGGAAAATAAATGTCTGTAGGCCCCTGTCACTTACCCTTCTTCTACTTTAAAGTTAAATGTGCAGGTTCATCTATAAACTGGTAACAGAAAACAAACACAAAAACAAAATGCTGTCTTTTCATCTTGGGCTGAGTCAGGAGTTCTTAGTTAAGATAGAGCTGATATTTATCTGGTATGCACTGGTAAATAACAGCTGTCTTCCTTTCTGGTTAGGCCAGCAGCTATTCTGTCTGCTCATTCTCACCCTGCACTGAATTTTATATATTTTGGCAACATCCCTTTCCTCTTCCTCCCCTCCCTAATTAGGAGAGTTAAGGTGTATGTGAGCTCCGAGGTCAGAAAGACCTGGGTCTGAATCCTGACTCTGCCTCCCACCAGCTCTGTGATCTCAGACAAGTTACTTAAGCTCTATTGCCTCAGCTTCTTTAAAGCGGGAACAACAGTAGGCACTACTGGATATTAAATGAGCACCAAGCTCAGGGTCTGGCATAATGTACACAACCAATACATGTTTGCTATTATCATTAAAGTAAAAAAGAAACCCTGAAAGTCTTCAGCTATAAAATGGTAATTAAAAACCTGTCCAATAGGAGGATTGAAGGAAAATCTGACAATTGTGGAGAAAACCTACAATTATAAAAAGGAAAATTATACCAAAAAGAAGACGAAGAAATGTAACCAAAATTTAAAGTTTGCCTCATCAGTAGATAATATTTAGTTCAGCATATCAAGGTAATTAGAGAATATCAGTTTAACTAAATATATTGTAATAGATCTATATGGGGAGGGTGAGTGAGGGGAAGGAAAATTTTAAGAGAGTAAAGTTCACATGTACTATAAGAGGCAGTCATTAAATACCAAATTGATTAATCAAGAAAAAGCAGCAGGGCTTCCCTGGTGGTGCAGTGGTTAAGAATATGCCTTCCAATGCAGGGGACGCAGGTTCAAGCCCTGGTCCGGGAAGATCCCACGTGCCACAGAGCAACTAAGCCCGTGTGCCACAACTACTGAGCCTGCGCTCTAGAGCCCACGAGCCACAACTACTGAGCCCACGTGCCACAACCACTGAGCCCGTGTGCCACAACTACTGAAGCCCACATGCCTAGAGTCTGTGCTCCACAACAAGAGAAGCCACTGCAATGAGAAGCCCGCGCAATGAAGAGTAGCTCCCACTCACTGCAGCTGGAGAAAGCCTGTGCGCAGCAGCAACGAAGACTCAACACAGCCAAAAATAAATAAATTAAATAAATAAATTTAAAAAAAAAAAGAAAAGGGCTTCCCTGGTGGCGCAGTGGTTGAGAGTCCGCCTGCCGATGCAGGGAACACGGGTTTGTGCCCCAGTCCGGGAAGATCCCACATGCCGCGGAGCGGCTGGGCCCGTGAGCCATGGCCGCTGAGCCTGCGCGTCTGGAGCCTGTGCTCCGCAACGGGAGAGGCCACAACAGTGAGAGGCCCGCGTACCGCAAAAAAAAAAAAAAAGAAAGAAAAATCAGCAAGAGCAAATCATTTAGAAATATGGATGGAAACATGGGAAGAAACAGCAGGAAGTGTTGCACATGGCTGGGGAGCTGGACACGGGCCATGAAACTACTATTTTTTTCATCATAAGCCTTATAGCACTATATTAGTTACGGCTGTACTAGGCTGCAAGTAACACCAACAGCAACAAAATGTATGCAAGTAACAATTGCTTAAATATAAGAAAGTCTATTTCTCGCTCAGATGAAATTCCATAGGGGTGTAGTCCGTTCTGGTGTGGGAGCTCCATTCCATGAATAAAACTCAGGAGGACAAAACTCCTCCCAGCTCACAACCACTAGGAAGTAGCCTTTGCAATCCAAAGCCACCTTCCTCCCAACAAGGTGGGGAAGGGACAAAGAAGAAAGCAAGTCAGACTGGGACTAGCAGTCTTTTCAGGAAGTCTCTTTGAAGCCACACAACACTCCTGCTTGCATCCTATTGGCCAGAACCTATCCCATGCCCACATTTGGCTGCTAAGGGAGCTTAAAGTACAGTGTTTATTTGGGACAGACACATGCCTGGCTACAGATTTCTTGCTGTGGAAAAACAGGAGATTGGATATGGAATACAACTAGTTGTTCCCATAAGCACTTATTGATTACTTTAAATTTCTGAAACTTTAATCAAAATAAAATCTAAAAGCAAACCAAATACAACACCGTGTGTTATGTGGTAGTTAAGAGTTCAAGCTCTAGGATCAGAGGGCTGGGGATTGAATCCTGTATCGTGCACTTAGCACTACATTTCCTTATCTGAGTTAACAATTAAAGGAGGCGATCCTAAAAAGTACTTATAATAGTTGCTGGCATATGATAAATATTCATTTAGTGTTTGTTTGTTGATGTCATAAACATTTTACAATTATGAAAATAAACAAGTACCTAAGCCTCGGATATCTGAGGAAAACCAATAAATAGAAGAGCCAAGATAAACAAACAGAACAACTGAACCTCCAAGAAACATTTAGAGAATCATTCGGGGAATAGTTGAGATTAGCAAATTTCAGTAAATAACCTTAATAATATTCAAGGAAATACTGAATGCATAAAAAAATAAATAAATGCATAAAAAGGGGCAACAAGACAGTATGAGATACAACAAATACAACTAAGGTACAGCCTCAGATTCTCCAAGCTTCCCCAGTTTCACAGACGCACAGCGGCATTCTGGGCCTCAGCCCACCTAACATTGTAACGACTGCCAGGCAATTACATCATGTGAGGCCAACCAGTTACACCCCATAGTTTCTGGCTTCTCTCACCATTTCTGGAAATGGTGTGCGTTCTGGCTTCCCCCAGAAGGAATGGATGATATAACTAGCATTGGAGGTAAATTAATTCCAGTGGGGCAAACTTTGACCAGTGAGTGATAAGAGATAGGAGGAAGGTGGACCACAAATATGTGAACAAGTATACAATAAATGAGTTCACGAATTTTCTCTTCTGAGTATGAAAAAGTCAGCAAACATGTTTTAAATTTTATATATTAAAAATAGAAACTTACATGTACTATTAATCAAAGCCCCAAAATTAATCAGTAGGAAAAAAAACCTGAAAAGGTCGAGTTAACAAAAATTGGGAGTTTCTTGGGTAATAACAAGCTAGCAAGGAGAAAATAGCTATGCTGTGAAGAACTAACAGCATAAATACAATATGGAAGTTTAATGGTAAATGCCAGGGAAAAAACCCCAAATATGATTTTGGCAATTTTTTCTAGGTATAAGACCAGGAGAGACATAACTTTTCATAATAGTATTCTATACTGTTTAATAAAAACTTATAATATTCAGATATTATGTTTATATAGCTTCAGATATAGATAATTACTATTTTAATTATTAAAGACTACATAAGACTCTTACATTGGTTGACATGGCAGGGAGAGGTTTTGTCTTAGTTCTGTTACATTTTATATACCTTTGGTTGTTTGAATATTGATTTTGATCACGTATGACATTTATGAATAAAGTTATTTTGGTAGGGAAATTGATATGACAATATAGACAATGCCCAGCATGGAGTGAGCAAATAGGTAAGGATTAAATTACATGATGTATGTAAAGCATTTAGTACAGTGCTTGGCACCACTCAGTAAACATGGTTATTACTATTTTCTTGATATTGCGGATCTCTGAGTTTCTAGCTTTCAATTAACTGAATTGCATCCCACATGAAACTTCCATAAACAAATCTAAAGATTCCTTCCTTCTATCAACTCAGGGTCCAAAGATTTTCCAAAGACTTTATGGCAAATCGTGGTTCCCACCTTCACTTGTGATGAGATTCTGAGCCTCAGCATCCCCATCTGAGAAATGGGGACAACAAGATGAAGCTCAGAGACTGTAAATGCAACAATGCAACTAGTACATGGCACAGAGTAAAGTCTCAATATGTGAAAGCTACTGTTGTTGCTGTTGTTACGAAGAGCCAAATCCAGCTAACATCTTGAATACATTAAGAAATACCTTGACAAGCACTCAGGTCAAAGACAGATTCCTTGAGACCCTCGTCTGTAACTGGGAAGCACAAGGCCTTCATCGTCCAAATTCCCCAAGGCTGCCATCATCACTAGGATCTGCTGCCTCCCTGTGGAGTTTCATAGACACAGTCAATAGACTGGTGAAGCTTCAGGGCCAGGATTTCATCACCAAGCCAATCAGAAAGTTCCCCTGGGGTCCTAACTGTTTTGTTCGTGGATTATTAATATTCAAGTCTTTATACAATTGTCACCTTCTCAATGAGTCCTATGCAGCCTCCTCTGTTTAAAACAGCAACTCACACCCCTAATCACGCTCCTAATCTTTCACGCTGTTCTAGTGTTTCCCTTTTTCGTTGCCTTTATCACCTTCCAATATATTACCTAATTTATTTATTCTTACGCATGTTATTTATTTTCTGTACTTTCCTTTTACTGCACAAGAGCAGAGGTGTTGGGGGTTTGTTTGGTCTAATTTGATTCCAAGTGCCTAAAAGAGTGCCTGATGCACAGAGAGAACTCAGTAAGTATTTCTTGATTGAATGAATGAATGAATGCTTTCTCCTGGCCCATGACATGTAATGCTTGGGAACCTTGAAGCTATTAAGGGTTTTGGTTGCAATGAATACATGTGCATGGAGAGCCACAGTCCCCAGTGCCAGATGTAGCTTCTATTCTAATACAATTCATACTCTATAATGATCAGCAACAGAAATGCAGTGACACATATGCAACTCCAGTTGGCACTCTCCCAAGTAGACTCTGGGTGGGTGTGTGTGTGTGCGTGCATGTGTGTGTGTGTGTGTGTGTGTGTGTGTGTGTGTGTCCCACATAGGATTTTGAAGATGAACATAATGTGAAAGGAAGAACTAATTTCTTCTCTGGTAATTGGTAATTAGAGGGTAAAAAGAGGGAATTTCATAAATCTTCAAGACTTTTGTCTTATACTTTTATCCAATGAGAAAAACATTTGAAACTGGGTTTTAAAAAGCACAATCCAAAAGGGGAGGGGCAGATCTGAGTGAGATGTGTGTCCCCTTCTAGTCTAACATAAGCCCAGTCCAGGATGTGTGTAGTGTAAGGCTTCAAAGGGTTGAAATCTCACCTTTGAGACCTCAGACAATCTACTTTCACTCTCCTGAACTTCAGCATCCTCATCCATCAAATGGGCATCACCATTTAATCACCTAGAACTATGTGAGATAACGAATTTACAAGTCAACTGCTGGTAAAACCCAAACCCCAAAACACAGCTCTCTGAGTCACTTTCCCTTATAAGAAAAAAAAAAAAACCTGGCTAAATCTATCTTCCCATCTACACTGTGAAATCCAGGGGTCCCTGGATTGTTTTCAAGTGGGAGGAGGTTACTTTTCTGCTAGTAGCTTCTTACTCTGGGGTTCCCTGTGTCCTCTGAACTGTGACTGCTCTTTGGCTGCTGCTTTCCTTTCTCTGCCCTGTGTTGAAGGAAATATGGACTATTTCTTTAACCATCCCCAGCAAGAGTTAATTAGCACAAGGCAATTGTGTGGCCCATGTCCAGTAGCACAGGTGACTTACATCCCAGCAAAATACAGCTGTCTAGTAAACTTAGCTGCTCTTAAAGTTTTATTAAACATCCCCCATGGAAATCTGTCACTGAATGTGTTTTGCTGGGGATACCACATGCCCCCACCACACTTCCAGGCCTCATCCACTTTTTCTTTCTCATAGTCGCCTATAACCTCTTCCTGAATGTTTGCGTTTTTAGCTTTTCGTGACTCCACCTTAAACTGAGCCTACAGCTGCATATCCAAAATTCTTTAAAGGGTTCTGCTCTACAAGAGGCCATCTACTGGAGGACCTTTAACTTCTCACATAGCAAAACAGCCACAGAACCTGTGACATACATCCGTTCTTTAACATGATTACAAAAACCTCAGGTGTGCCTCACCATCCTCTCTGCTCTCAGTATGAGGAAAAAGGTAGACACACTTATCCCCATACTGATATAACTTAGGCTAGCGCCATTAGAAGAAAAGTTTTTTGTAGTTATACCTTTTCCCCTCTGCACCTTACCTAGCACATAGTAAACGGTCAGTAAATGGAGCCCTTATGATGATGCTTTCCTTGGGGTGAGATATTTGCAGTTCTGAGAGCAGAAGGCAGAAAGCAAAGCCTAAGACAGAGAAATCAGAGGCCGTCTTAGTTGGGTTTTCCCAAAGCAGGACCTGAGACAAGGACTTGGATGCTGGCGGTTTATGTGGGAGCCAGGAAGCAGGGAGAGGCAGGGAGAGGCAGGGAGAGGGAGTGAGACGGGAAAGGGAGAAAAGCTGATAACGGGCGTGGAATAAGTGGGTGAGCACTCGAGGCCAAGGGAGAACCTTGGAGGAACCAGGACAGAGAGACCAGGGGCCATTTGTCCATTGACTCCTAACCTTCACTGATTGGAGTTTGCCTCTGGGGCATATTAACCCGCCCTTCACTCTGCACTTACAGGTTTGTCTTGCTGAAGAGGAGTCATTGCCATGGTACTGGAGAAAGTCTTAAGGCACACGGAGAGCAGGGCCATTCCCACACTTAAACTGGGAGCTCCTGTTCTACCCCAGCCGCAGGTGAACACAGAGGTGGCCACAGGGAGGTGAAGCAGGCTGAGAACAGCATCCGTGCTGGGGCAAAGGCAAAAGCACTGGATCTCAGTCCTGATGTGGACAGTAAATTTTGTTTGACTAAGCACTTAAGTCTTCTGTGCCTTTAACCATTTCTCTCCTATTACAGGAAAGGGGAAGGAATGACTTTCATTGTGAGCACATACCGGGTGGAGATGAATCCCCTGGGAATTCCCGAGGGGCTCTGGAACTTTGCAAGTATCAAGACAAGAGTTATTTTTCTCTGTTGACAGACAAGAAAACTAAGACCAGGAAAACTAAAGGTATATATATGCCCAAGGTCACTCAGCTACTAATGAAAAAAATTAAGCTTTGAGGCCAGGCCTTTAAAATTCCCAAACCCTTGCTCTTCCTATCACCCAAGATGAAATGGGGAAACCCACCACAATCCAATCACAACCCAATCATACAGGGCAGCACTTCTTGTAGAACACTGCAACACTGGGCAAGCAAAAGTCCTCTCAAAATGATGAAGACTTGTTGCTGTGCTCAGTAAGGCGTGTGCCCTTCTTTCTTTCCTTCCTTCCTTCCTTCTTAACTACCCTGCTCACAGCCTCAGTTCATCTTTGCTACTTGTGACACCTGCAGCCAGGAAGCAGGTGGTGTTTAAGTCCACGCTGCCCTGAAGCCCTTCACGTTGTGGAGGCCCAGGGAGCTCCCGGAAGGCGGACGGACTGAGAACTGGGAGTCAGGGAGGCTGGGAGGTGCGTAACTCATTTACTCAGTCTTGGGAAGCTCCACATTTGTCATGCGTAACACATACACACACACACACACACACACACACACACACACGCCATCTGCCTAACAATTTCCAATGGAGTGAGTTGGGCTGCAAGCAGGGTTGGCAATTCTCTCCTGTGTCTGAGACTCGATAGGCCACAAGAAACCTTCTGCTGGACCAGATCCTGAACTAGTAGAATTCATATTATTTGGATGTTTCTCTGTTTTTCTGTTAACTTTCCTTTTCAAGGGATATTTTTATGAGTCATTTGCTGGCTTGTCTTCTCCCAGGTCATCTGATTTCCATTTAGATGCTGCTCCAGCTTCAAGATGCATTTTCTTTTATAGTCGTTTCATTTGGACTTAATTGTTCTGGTACAGTCTCTTGCTGAAGTTTTGTTTCTGTTCGTTTTATGGGTGCCGGATTTCTGATATTCATTTGGCTTAGCCAGGTCCATATTTTCTTGTGTACTTTCTTACTTTTCACTCCTTTCTCCCCTATTGTTTTGCAATCAAGTAACTTTAAATCTTCACAGGTATCTCACTTGGCTTTATTTTTCCTAGTTGAGTTTTACTGTTTTATGTGTTTATTTCTCATTTATTTATCAGTATACTTTGTTTGTTCCTCTCCTGCTCTGGGACTTTGCTGAGGGAGTAATGGCTTTTCAGCCTCCTGGTAAGAGATTCTATGAATTGCGTGACCATACGTCCTCATTTGTCTTGGACAGTGCTTGTGTGGTCTGTCATTCTAGTGTCCAGTCCAAGTATTCTTTTGAGAATGTAACCAGTTGGGGGATAAATTACATGGTCACCCTACCTGAAAGTGGGTTTGTTCCACTTTAATCTGCAGACCAGGGCTGAACACGCTTGGATCCTATGGATCCAGAGACTGAAGACACATCCTTTTACATCTTACTCTGTATGGGTTTACCTATAGTCTGAGAAAGTTCCCTTTCTTTTCCTGAGGGTATATAACAGGGTGAAGTTGTTGACTTACCTTGTGGTTAGATTTAAACTTGTGATTGGGCATGTGTAGAACACATGAAAATAGGGAACCCTGGGGTCCCTCCCTCCATTCATGTATTTGAAAGAGCTTTGAGTGTCTGACCTGAATTTGAATGCCAGCTTCCTCCCTCCCTAATTGTCCAATCTCCTACAATACTAACACTTTTCTAGCCTTCTTCTGCTGCTTGAAAATGCAAATAACAAATAGTCGATCTTTCAGAATGTTGTGAGGATTAAAGATAACATATATGTGGAACCAGATAGTGGTGGTAGTTGTGCAACATTGTGAATGTACTAAATGCCATTGAATTGTAGGCTTTAAAATGGTTGATTTTAATGTCAATTCCACCTCAATAGAAATTTTAATTTTTAAAAAAGATAACGGGGCTTCCCTGGTGGTGCAGTGGTTGAGATTCCGCCTATCTATGCAGGGGACACGGGTTCGTGCCCCGGTCCGGGAGGATCCCACATGCTGCGGAGTGGCTGGGCCCGTGGGCCATGGCCGCTGGGCCTGCGCGTCCGGAGCCTGTGCTCCGCAACGGGAGAGGCCACAGCAGTGAGAGACTCGCATACCTCAAAAAAAAAAAAAAAAAAAGATAATGTGTGTGAAAACTTCTAATGCATCGAGGGTGCTTAGCAGAAGTTCATGGCCCTTTCTCTGCCATTAGAAAAGGGTCAAAGGCCATTTCTGATAGTTTTCACTGGGGCCTGATCGTCACAGAGCCAGGTTAGCCTTCCCAGGCCGGCCAGTGCACAGCGCCAGCAGCTGATATTCTCATTGCAGAGCAAGTGAATAGCGCCCCCTGTTGCTGTGTGGCAATCTGGCCCACGGTTCTTGAATTTGGATGGTTTGCATCAGAATTCCCTGAGTCAGGGACTTCCCTGGTGGAGCAGTGGTTGGGAATCTGTCTGCCAATGCAGGTTCTATCCCTGGCCCGGGAGGATCCCACATGCCGCGGAGCAGCTGGGCCCGTGTGCCACAACTACTAAGCCTGCGCTCTAGAGCCTGAGAGCCACAACTACACAGTCCGCGCACCACAACTACTGAAGCCCGCGTGCTCTAGGGCCTGCGTGCCACAACTGCTGAGCCCGCATGCTGCAACTACTGACGCCCGAGCTCCTGGAGCCCGTGACCCGCAACAGGAGAGGCCACTACAGTGAGAAGCCCGCACATCACAGCAAAGTGTAGCATCCGCTCGTAGCAACTGGAGAAAGCCCAAGCGCAGCAATGAAGACCCAGTGCAGACAAATAATAATAATAATAAATAGAATAAAATAAAATAAAATAGAATTCCCCGAGTCAACTCATGAAAATGACAAATATACAGGTTCCACTCCTGGAAAATCTAATTCAATAATTCTGGTGTGGGGCTCCTGATTTTCATTTTCGAACTCCCTCCCTGGGTGAATATTACACGTGTGAGAATCAACAGTTTAGACTCTTTCATCACCCTGTGATCTCTGAACCATAGTTCAGTGAGCACAGTCAAACCTGTCGGCTAGTACTTTAACTAGGATACTAATAAAAATGCCTTATAATTGTACTTTATACTCACTCAGTCCTCACAGGCCTTCTCTTCAGTTGGCTGGGCAGGACTTACTGATTCCATCTTGCAGATGTGGAAACTGAGATGAAGCGTTTCATCCACAGTCACACAGCTCTCCAGGGATGGACCCAGGGCTGGATCCCTGACCTCCTGACATTCATCCACTGAGACTTTCCTTCCTCTGAAGATAATGTTATTCTCATTATCTTCCAATGCACGTTTTCTTCTTTGTTTCTTCTTGTTCGGAATTTTCCCCCACATTCCTTCTATCTCTCCTCCTTTCTTTTTTCTTTCTCTCTTTAAAGTGTTGGCTTCCTCCTCAAATATCACCATTATTCCTCTTCATTTATAATACATTTTTTCTGTAACAGAGCATTCAAAGGGGGTGGTTGTAAGAGTGACCATACAACTTTACAATGAATGCATATGCAATCACTAAAAAGAGAGGGAGGGGAAAGGGCTGCTTAATACCTTGAACAGGAAAAAAGCAGGTCACGAAGGAGTGTGTGTGTGTGTATGTGTGTGTGTGTGAACAAAGTTATGGAAGTACATTTATATATCCACGAAAAAGATACAAAACAAACTTATCTGTGATGTGCCTTCTGGGTAGGGTGTGCTGGTTCCTGGAGAATAGGACTTTTGTTTCAAAACTGGGAAAGTCTCAGGCAAAGAGGGATGAATTGGTCACCTTACCGCTGGGCCATGATGGGATTGGAGGTGGGGTGGGAGAGGGGAAGATGGGCACAGAACTGTGGTCCTTCTACTGTTTTCATCAAACAATGTCTACAGACTTCAGAGAGTTCCATTAGTTGCTGTGCACATAGCTTTGAATCCAGCTGCCTGGGTCCAGCTTAGATGCTGGGTGATCTTACCCAAGGCAACTCCCAACTCAGGGTGTCAGTTGCCCCATTTGTTAAAATGGGATTAGTAATGACAACCATTTCCATAGAATTCAGAAAATTGAATAAATTAATATGCTTAGAATATTATTTAATGCATAGGAAGTACTCAAAAAGTGCTAGGTATACCACGTATCTTTGCTTTTTGAATATTTTATAAATGCCATTTATTAATTGCATCATTTAAATCACAAAGTTGTTGTGTGTTTTTTAACTTCAGGAAAATAAGACTTAAAAAAAGGAAAAACCCTCTGATTATCCTGGCACCATTTTATGGTCTATGCTGCAACTATAGCTATGTGTGTGATTCTCTGTGTATCATCTTCTAAATATTTTCCACAGCTGTTCTTTTTTACTCTGTTATTAAATAAATCTGTTTGACTTCAATCTATTTCAGTTCTCAAAATATAAAGCAGAGGCTCCCTTTTGTCAAACGCAGGAATGGGTCCAGTCCTACTTATTTGCTTATTTAAAGAGTGTTTGTTTCCTTCTTTAACCGATAGAATGGGATGGCCAAAACAAGCAAATTTCATTTTATTTAACTGCCAGCTGTGGCACTTTCTTTGTCTTACAAACTGTTTCTCACCCAGAGGTGCTTTGAGCAAGACTCAACAATGGAAGACAATTCACTCATTCATGCCTCAGTGTCCTGTTTATCTTTCCATTGTCCGAAAAAGACCTGTTTGCTTAACCAGAGGTCCTTGCGTTAAGCCTGTTAGTAAAAAAAATGCCTGCTTGGAGATCACAAATACGTAACAATTGTGTGTCTGGGGTTTCCTTAAAGATTCCTGCTTCCAAATCTCTCAAGATTTTTGGTGGGACGGAGGGATTTAAACTTAGGAAAGTACAAGTACTTATTCAAGCCGACAAACATTTTTTCCTCATGACGGGACTGCAAACAGAACTTGATTTCAGGAGTTTGCTGCTCCTTCCAACGTTGCCTTGAAGGCAGAACCTGCTACATACTTGTACTCTTAAAAAAGCAAGTTCTTTTTTTTAGCCAATACAAATGCCACCTGTGCAAATTGACCAACTTCTTTCTTATCTTTTCATTACTTGTTTCGAATGACCATTAAGCGGAAGGCAACAGAGCTGAATGGTTGAGAATTCAGGCTTTAGAGACAGGCTGCCTGAACTCATATCCTGGCCTGGCAACATCAGGCAAGTCCTTTCACCTGCCTCATTTGTAAAGCTAGTAATACTTTAATCATACAGGATCTTTGGAGGAACAAATGACATAATAAACACAAGCGACTTAAAACTGGGTTGGGCACTTAGTGAATAAATAAGTGCTGATTTCCGCTGTACACATGGACGTATTTATAGCAGATGGAGTAGGGATTTTGAAACTGTCTGAAGCAGAGGTAGGCTACTGGGTAGCCAACAGGTGTTTAAGTCTGCTCTGATCCTTCTCTGGTAACGACTTCATTCTTTGTGAGAATTGCTTCTGGTGGGCCTGCCCACTCCAGCATCCTGGGCCCGGCAGAGTTCACTGGCACACACTTGGCCAACCAAGTCCTTCCTCTGGATTTAACAAATAGACACTATGATCATGATAATGATGATGACAGCAATGATTAAAATAGCAAACCTTATAAAAAGCACCTACTGTGTGTCAGGCTCAGCTCTAAGCACTTTATATATATTAACCACCACGACAACCCAAGGAGGTAGATACTACTGAGATAGGCGGGGACCTGGGACCCTTTACCGGAGTGCTTGCACCTGGACAAATGTCTCCTCCAGCAACAGAATACAAAGAAACTATAAGGGAATAAAAATAACTGCAAGCATGCAACAGTTGGGGCAGTTATGAACAATAAGATACAAAAAGGCCACAAACCTACTGCCACTTCTGAGGTGCTGGGAGCAAAAGCAGGGTACCATGCACATCCCTGCACACAGCACCACCAAGGGGGTGGGCAGACCACCTAAGCCACGCCTCCTATCTAACCCATGGACCCGTCCCTATTGTTACCCCTTTTAAGGACCCAATCAGCTCCTCTCGGGGAGGGAGCAAGGGCACGTGTTGCTTGTTTTCGCTCCCTCATGCTGCAGCAGGAGCCCCAGTAAAGCCTTGCCTGGAATTCTTATCTGGACTTTTATCAATTTCTATTGATTAAAGAGCCCAAGGGTCTAGGTCGGTAACACTATGATTATTCCTATTCTACATATGAGGAAACAGAAGTTCAAAGAGTTTAAGTAGCTTGTTCAAGATCACATAGTTGATAGAAGTAGGGGTGCTAGGAGGTCCTTTTTCTTACTGCTACCCAGTACTATCTGGCCAGCTAGATTCTCTCTTTCACCTGGGGTCCCTCAGTTGGTGATGGAAGCCTGGATCTCTGTCAGGCTGTGTGCTACCCTCTTTTTCTGCCACATAGTGGAAGACAACCTGTAATAGGAGACAATCAGGCCAATATTCCAAGGAGAGCGAAGATGAAAGTGGGAGGGAGGGAAGCAAGCAGAGGGACAGAGAGAACGAGGATGCACCCTGACAGCACTGTCTGAGTCCTCTATCTTTGGGCTTCCCAGTTTTGTCAGGTAATGAATTCACTCCCCAACAAGTTCCCTTTTTAAGGGAAAGTTCCCTTATTGACTTGCCTCAGTCCCTTGCAAAAAAAAAAAAGAATCCTGACTAATTCAGGTAACAAACATGGGTTTGGTTTATGTTTTCTACTGTGGTAAAATACACATAACGTAAAATTTTCCATTAGCGACATTCAGTACACTCGCAGTGTTGTGCAACCATCACACTATTTCATACCAGAACATGTTCACCACCCCAAAAGGAAACTGTATCCATTAAACAACAAACCCCCGTTCCTCCCTCACCCCAGCCGCTGGAAACCACTAATCTACTTTATGTCTCTATGGATTTGCCTACTCCGGGTATTTCATATAAATAGAACCATATAATAAAAAGACTTTATGAAATCATTGGCTTCATGCAAAGAAAGGCTTCGGGGTACTCACAGCACACACATACATGCATGATGCAGAGTTTAATGTTTGAGCATCTTCCTCTACAAAGCTCTCACCCAAGCTTTGCAGGTGATATAAAAGAGGCATAATATTCACTTTCAGACTTCGAAAAGCACGTGATATAATACAGGCTGTAATTAAATTGCCACATTTAGGTCACAATTTGTTGTATATATAGACCATTTCGTATGGTACAACCTAATACATAAGCAATTATAAAAGTTCACTTGTGATTTGAAGTCTCAGGTGGTGTGTTATTTTCATAGAATTTTATTGCTTAATATATATATTTAATTAACATTTATTAATTAGTTAATAAAGAAATGCCCTCAAAATGTGCCAAGTATGGTGTCAGATGCTAAGAATACAGATCCTGATGAGCTTACTGAGCCTAGGACAAATCTGGAGCAGTACCCCAGCCCCAAGAATATTCACTTAGTGAGAAGAAGAGAAATATGCTAAAATGTTGAGTATCTCTTTCTAGGTTATTGGATTATGGGTCACTTTTATTACTCTCTTTTTTTTACTCTCATATTTTCTAAACTTTTCTATAATGAACTTGCATTGCTTTGATAGTTAGAAAAACAAACTTATGGGCTTCCCTAGTGGCGCAGTGGTTGAGAGTCTGCCTGCCGATGCAGGGGACACGGGTTCAAGCCCTGGTCTGGGAGGATCCCACATGCCGCGGAGCGACTAGGCTCGTGAGCCACAACTGCTGAGCCTGCGCGTCTGGAGCTTGTGCTTCGCAACAGGAGAGGCCGCGATAGTGAGAGGCCCGTGCACCGCGATGAAGAGTGGTCCCCACCTGCCACAACTAGGGGAAGCCCTCGCACAGAAACGAAGACCCAACACAGCAAAAATAAATTAATTAATTAATAAACTCCTACCCCCAACATCTAAAAAAAAAAAAACAAAACAAAGAAAAATCTCCCCTTATTATTAAAAAAAAAAAGAAAAAAAAGAAAAACAAACTTATAAATCTATTCTCTTAGGCAAGCTATAGAGAGAGCAAAAATCCAAATGATTTGTGGTGTAGATAAATGGACATTTTTTATTATTAAGATGCTCTTTCATAAATAAGGGTGAATGTTTTAAGTTTTTGTTTTGTTTTGTTCAGCCTAAATCTAACTGCTACCTTTTTTAACAGTTAAAACTCTTTGAAAGTATCCCCTAGCTATGGCAGTGATATGTCTCAATTTCAAACATTTGTTTTATCGTCCCCATATATTCATATTTTGCCCTCTTCTAATTGTGATTCTTACGAGATCATTGCTTTGAGGAATATGATTACTCCAATTAAAACTCTTGGAAAAAGTTAGACTGCGTAGTTCAAGTTTCAAGTTAAAATAAACGCCATTAATAAAAAAATTTGCTCTGGGAAATGTGTGCTTTATGTAGTTTCGCAGATTTCTGTTCCTTGAGGGGGAAAGCAATTAAGAAGTTAAAGAAGTACGTTTTGGGTAGTATGTTTCAGCATAAATGCATTCAAACATATGTGCTTTCTTCATACATCCAGTTACTATTTATTGAGGGGTTCCTGTGTGCCAGGCACAGTACATTGGTTAATTTGTACAACCCTCATAATAATGCAACAAACCAGGATTTAGTTCCCGCCATTTCAGATGAGAAACTGAAGTCTTCAGCAAGCTGTTAATTCCCTAAGATCATACAGCTGGTATGAAGAAGAAAGGTTTAAAATCAACTCTTTGGGGTTTCCAAGCCCATGCTTTTTCCTCTATATTGTACTTTCTTTCATGGAGTAATGAATAAAAAATATATTTAAAACCAGATCAGGATTTCTTGATTGACACTATTGACATTTTGAACCAGACAATTCTTTGTTGTAGGAGCTGTCCTGTGTATTGTAGGATGTTTTGCAGCTTCTCTGGCCTCCCTCTACTAAATGCCGGTATCACCCCGCAGTTATAATAACCAAAAATGTTTCCAGACAGTGTTAAATTCCCCTGGGGTGCAAAATAATCCCTGGCTAAGAATCGTGTTCTAAATCATATTCACATTATTCAGAGGGAAAATGATCACTTTTCAGAAAGATAGAATGTAAAGGAATTCTCAGACAAAGTCTGCTTGAAGGAGTCCATGATTATGTCGACATGAAACAAATAGAAGCAGATATTGGAGATTGGACAATAACTGGTCTGGTGCAGACAGCTCAGTGAGGTAACTGACACTCCAGAGCAGCCACCTGCCAACTTCCCCCTTCATTCACCACCCTGCCTCTGGGATAACAGCACTAAACAGTAAGGGTTATGTCATATTTATGCAAGGAAAGAAGGCTTTTCATTATAACACAAAGGATAGCATAGTCCTTCAGAAACATTAAATCAAGTGAGATAAAATATCCTGAAATACACAAAAAGTGCTATCTACTATACTTTATTCTGGAAAATAAATTAGAATTTCAATGTAAGTTACAGTAATTACACCTCCTCCTAATCTTATCAAAATAACATAGAGAAAAGTGGAATAAGAATAATGTTATTTCTGTCAAATTAATTTATTTTAAAAATAAAATCCAGGGCTTCCCTGGTGGCGCAGTGGTTGAGAGTCCGTCTGCCGATGCAGGGGACACGGGTTCGTGCTCCGGTTCGGGAAGGTCCCACATGCCGCAGAGCAGCTGGGCCCGTGAGCCATGGCCGCTGAGCCTGCGCATCCGGAGCCTGTGCTCTGCAATGGGAGAGGCCACAGCAGTGAGAGGCCCGCGTACAGCAAAAAAAATAAATAAATAAAAATAAAATAAAATAAAATAAAATCCAAAGACTAATTTAAAAAATCCCCTATAAAGCTGAAGAATTGGAGTCTTAGGCAGTTTGTTAATTCCCTGATTGTACTCCAAGATCTGCTCCAAACAGTGAAATTTTTTTTTTCTGGCTCCACCATGTGGCATGTGGGATCTTACTTCCCCCACCAGGGATCGAACCTGTGTCCCCTGCACTGGAAGCGTGAAGTCTTAAACCCTGGACCTCCAGAGATGTCTTAAAAAGTGAAATTTAAAATCAAGTTTTCCAGATTTCCAAATCAATACCTTTTTCACAATATTACGCTTGCTTTCCCTGAGTAATGAAACAGAACTTTGGACAACGATGGCCATCAGGTAAAACCTGATTAGTTCAGTGGGGGCTGAATTCCTTTTATTAAACTGTGTTTTTCCTAGATTAAATAGGGATGGGAACTAATGTTTATTAAGCATCTACCTCAGCGTTATTTGATTTCCTCACTAATCACATAATGGAAGATGTACTCTATAAACCCTTAGAGTAATCTGGAAGCCCTCGATTTGACATAGAAGCACCTCCTTCTGCTAGAAAGCGGGGATTGCTAGTAAAAAAAAAAAATTAACCTCATCAAAGGTCACAGCTCAGTTGCCTTCAGTCAAATCAGGCCCAGTTATGATAATGGCAGTAACATCGTCAGGCCAATTACAGGAGGTACCACATGGCCAGATGAGGAGAATGCTGCCAGTCATTAGGCAACTCAAAAAAAGTCCACTAATACAAATTACATTTACTCTGGCTTTTATTTTTATTTTTATTTTTTATTTTTTTTGCGGTATGTGGGCCTCTCATTGTTGTGGCCTCTCCCGTTGCGAAGCACAGGCTCCGGACGCGCAGGCTCAGCAGCCATGGCTCACGGGCCCAGCCGCTCCGTGGCATGTGGGATCCTCCCAGACCGGGGCACGAACGTGTGTCCCCTGCATCGGCAGGCAGACTCTCAAACACTGCGCCACCAGGGAAGCCCTGGCTTTTATTTTTAATAATAGTGTTAATCCCTGTTCTGATCTCCTCATCCAAAGTAATATTTACAGGCACCTGGCATTCTGTCCACGATATTTACCTACTGTAATCTATCCCCACAGCAGCCTCGAAGCTGTGTACCATAAATCCTCATTTAACAGCAGGATCACATAAAGTCTTAACTATTTGGGGGATAGGAAAATTTATAGGCTACTCTGAAAATCTGATGAACGCTTAGGGACACTTTGGGAACAAAAATGTATATAATCAGATGACACGCACTCACACGCACACACATACAACATATATACTTTCGAGGGTGTACATGGAACCCCATAGGTCCAAATATAAAGTTACACAAGAACCTGAAGTTAAGAAATTCTGAGTAGGAGACTCAGGCTCAGAGAGCCCCTGGCAGCAGTAACTTGCATCAAGTCACTGAAACATGAAAGCGCTAGGAGACACACATCTGTTTAAACCCAGAGACTGCTTCAAAGCCAACACCATGTAATTTCCCAAGAAGTGTTACTCAATTCAAACCCAAGTACATTTAGATTAAACTAGAAAGCATAAGGAAGAGCATCACAAATATTAGTAACTTCATTAACCTCGGGCAAAGGGCACTTGCCTTCTAACTCAGGGAAGATCTGAAAGTGGGAGCCCATTTGGCTGGGCGCATCCCACAGCAGGACAGTCCACATGGACATCGGGCACGTCCTGGTTTTGCCTCACCACTGCTGGTCTGCGGACCCTACCCAGGAGCAGCCAGCTTCCTTTGCTGTTGATCAACTCAATTCCCGTGGCCCGAACATCCGCAAAGTGCTGGGCTGCTGTGGACTGTGTCTGAAGGAGATGTAAAATAGGACATGCTAAAGATAATAGTTACCAATGGGCTTTTGATTAAGCTGAGCAAAGGCAAGTCTTTTATGTTAGACTTGTCAGTTTTTATCGTCTCCACATGAAACGAAGAAGGAGTGCTCTGATGGGCACTTGACTGAGAAAATTAAACAAATTTAGCCCTAATCTGGGAAACTGCAGAGAGCCTGGGGCTCTGGGCTCTTTAATTTGCTGATTTAGCCCCGTGAAGATGATGAAATGATAACGATCTTTCCTTAAATGAGAAATTTAAAAAAACAAGAAAAACAAAACAAGAACACACCGAGATTGGCATTTCTTCACTTTTATAGGGAAACCACTCACTCAGTTCTTTTGGTACCTTGACATTTTATTTATATTACCTTACTATTCAAACATAACTCTAATTTGGATCCCAGGTTTTACTTGAATTTGAATAGCAAGAATTTTGAGCCCTGAATTACAGTTTTGAGTCGTCCAAAGTTGCATTTTAGAAAATTACCAGCAGATGGCAGTATCTGACAAAGTTTTGATATTTTCTCCCCTCTACCCTCCCAAACCTCCAAGTACAAAAAGTTGCTTTCAAAAGCCATGGCAAATACATGCAAAAATGTAGGCAATGCCTTACAAATGCACACTGCAGCTGAAACTAGTTTTTCAACCCTTTGGAAAAGTAAAAAAAATAATTATTTGAATCTTTTTCTCTAAATATCCCAAATAATGGGTTCAGTACCATTAACTGTGAGATTAATTTATGGTAATACAAATGAATTTGCATCAATAAGAATGATTTTTTTAAAAAAATACTGCTTTAATGGAGATGTTCCATCTTTTTTTGCCTCATGGATTTCTAATAACAATATCATTAGATTTTGCTATTATTCCAATTCAATTTACTATTAATGTGTGCCAAGCACTAAATTACAATCAAGCTTCTAGATATCTCCCTTTCCTGTAAGCACTAAGAAATAATAAACAAAATAATAATAATCAAACGTTAGGAGAAAGGAATTTGGAATTTAGAGTCTGCCAGTTCTGGTTAGAACCTCAGTTTTACTTAACCTGAAAATAGCATTTTACTATTACAACTTTTTTTCACAGTATTCTCCCTTTCTTTCTGTCTGTTTGAAACTGTATCTCAGGAGCTGTGCTTTACAATAAAAATGACACTATTTTATTCAACAACTACGCCAGAAATTGAGGATACAGTGGTAAGCAAGCCAAGTCCTTCCTATATGAAGCTTGCATTCTGGTGAGCAGAGACAAAGAGTAAAGATGTATACAGGGACTTCCCTGGTGGTCCAGTGGTAAAGAATCCGCCTTCCAATGCAGGACATTTGGGTTCGATCCCTAGTCAGGGAACTAAGATCCCACATGCTGTGGGGCAACTAAGCCGACACGCCACAGCTACTGAGCTCATGCGCCTCAACTAGAGAGCCTGCATGCCGCAAACTACAGAGCCCTTGCACTCTGGAGCCCGTGCCACAACTAGAAAAGAGAAAACCTGCACCCCACAACTAGAGAGAAGACTGCATGCCGCAACGAGTGCCTCAATAAAAGATCCCATGTGCTACAACAAAGATCCCATGTGCCGCGACAAAGACCTGACGCAGCCAAATAAATAAATAAATATTTTTTTCAAAAGATGTATACTAACACTGTATGAGTTTTAGAAGTGATAATTGGTACCAAGAAAATTAAGCAGGGTAAGGAAATACATAGTGGAAATGGAGGTGGTCTGGCAGGACCTTTAAGAGTTGTCAACTTTTAAGGTGAGTCCTGAATAATGAAAGTGGTGAAACAATCTGGGGGAAGAAAACTCTAGGCTGAGGAACAGCAAATGTAAGCGCACTGAGGCAGGAAGGAACTGAGTATAATTAAGCAACTGTAAGGAAGCTCATGTGACTCAGCAAACTGAGTGGGAGAGTGACAGGAAATGGAGCTAGAGAGTGAGGCTGAGGTCAGATCATGAAGCACCTGGAGACCTAGGGTCAAGGAATCTGAATCTAATTCTAAGTGTATGGGTTGTCACTGAAGGTTTAAAGCAGGGGGGGTGATAGGATCTGAGCCACTGTTTTAGAAGATTTCTCCAGGAACTATCATTATTCTTATTTTATAGTTAAAGAGATTGAGGTGTAGAATGATTAAGCAATTTGCTAAAGATCACCTAGCTAGGAAGGAACGGCTTAACATGGCCAAGAGCTTCACTCATACATGCAACAAGCACTTACTAAAAGCCAGATTTGAGATCTGTATTGACAGTTATGAAGAATACTAAGAGATGCTACCCTTGCCTTTTAGTTTAAAATCTAAGTGAAGAAATGAGAGAGATTTAGAAAGAGGGCACAATTTGAATAAAAACTATTATATATCAGTTGATAGAAATAACATAAAGAAATAACTGGATTAACCAGGATGCAACCATCAATTAATCAAATTTGGACTCTACCAAAGAAAACAAAGGCACACCTAGAAATTTAGAAGTGTACTCTGGTGGACTCATCCCAAGATGATCCCCAAAAATGCATGCTTTGTATAATTCCCTCTCCTTGAGCAAGTCCAGGACCTGTGACTTGCTTCTAACCAAGAGAGTATGGTAAATGTGATGGGGTGTCACACCTGTGATTACATTTCTTTATAAAAGAGTCTATCTTAGCAAAAAGTGTAGAGGCTCTCCCTTGAGCTGGCCTTGAAGAAGCAAGCGCCATGATTTGTACAGCTGCAAGGAAATGAACTCAACATTGTGAATAAGCTTGGAAGAGAATTCTTCCCCAATGGAGCCTCTGACGAGACCTCAGCCCCAGCCAACCCCTCGAATGCACCAAGGCAAAGAACCCAGTTAAGCCATGCCCAGAGTTGTGACACACAAATGATGAGATAATAAAGTATGTTATTTTAAGCCATTAAATTTGTGGTAATTTGTTACACAGAATAGAAAACTAATACATGCACCAATGTTCAGGAAACATCCTAGGGTTCTTGTAGCTTTATCCCAGCCTTGTCTGCATCTCTTGATGCTTAACTATAACCCAACAATCCTCAGATAGGAAGACCCAGATGTCATCCAACAAATATAAAACTCACTGGTATTCGAGGGAGGAGAGCAATACCGTTGGAAAAGGTTATCCAAAAACAAATATGGAAACAAATGAACTAAAAGGTTTTCTGCTTAAGCCTGAGCTCACCAGGACTTCAGATAACATGAGCTCTCTATTTTCAAAGCATTATGCAATGGAGATTTTTATTCAAAGTACAGAATAGCGTTTCCCAAATTGTGTTGGGCAGAGAAATGTCCCCAAAGATCTGAGTAAAGAAGGCAAAAATGCTGCATGTTATAGTCTTTGTTGAAGATTCCCAATGCATATAAGCATGTTAAAGGCCTGACAAAATATACCTCATAACATGGGTTTAATCAAGAATTTCCCAAATCAAATGTGGAATATCCACCTCCTCCCTCTTCAGTATTTCCTCTTAATATTCAACAGAACTAGTGTTACTTGGAACATCTTGGGAAATGCTGGTAATAGGCATGGGTATGGCCTGCCTGACTGCACATAGAAGAAGTTTAGGTAACAGGAGCAAGAGAAAAGGTTCAACAATATTTAGTTTGAAACAAACATCCCCATGAAGTAGGGGATGACACAAAATGTGCTGAGATTATTCTTTGTACCTTCCTTAAAAGGTCAAATAGTTGAGCATTGGGCTATACATGCTATGATGATAAGTTGGTTTGTAGCAAGGTAGATTCAGCTCCACAAAGAACTAATTTTGTGATTACTTATCACTTACATAGAGCTTACCACGTGCCAGATGCTACTCAAAATATACTACAAACATTCATTTTCCTATCTTACAGATCAAAAAACAGCAGCAACACACCAGCTGAGGTATGTGTGTCAATTTCCCATGCTTATGTATCTGGAAGGTGGCAAAACTTTGAACCTGTGTAGTGCAGATATAGAATCCAGCCCTGAAGCTCCTTTGTGAAACTGCCTCTGCCATGCTGCTGTCTCCTAAGAAGCTGTTAAGATGATGCTGGATTTGCAGAAAGTGCCAACTTCCAGGTACCAAGAGAGAATAAAGTGAAAAAAAATTAGAATGAAACACTGTATATTCTATTTTTATTTTAAAAAGATATATATATATATATATATTGAGACACTGACTCTTTTTCTTTTGTTTACTTACATTTTCCAAATTTGTCTTTAATGAGCATATACTGATTTTAAAAACATTCTAATTTTTGTACCAGAGAAAAAAATTTTAGTGTATGTACAGTGAACACTGCAGTAAACACCCAGTCTAGTCATCATTCAGAACTAACGTCATCCCCATCATCATATTTGCTTCAGATTCTTTGACAGAATTAACATCTATTATAGCTCCATTATATTGGGTTGGCCAAAAGGTTCATTAAGTTTTTTCTGTAAGATGGCTCTAGTAGCACTTAGTTGTCTTTAACGTCATTCAAAACAAATTTGTTAGATTGTATGTGACAGCTGTCATACCAGTGTGCATTTTAAAAAAGGCCTACAAAAATTGGTGAATTTTTGTGTAGCCATTTTAATACTGAAGATGGAAGAGAAAAAGCAACATTTCCGGCATATTGTGTTTTATTATTTCAAGAAAGGTAAAAACGCACCTGAAAGGTAAAAAAAAAGATTTGTGCAGTGTATGGAGAAGGTGCTGTGACTGATTACACATCAAAAGTGGTTTGCAAAAAGTGGTTTCGTGCTAGAGATTTCTTGCTGAACGATGCTCCACGGTCGGGTAGACCAGTGGAAGTTCATAGCGATCAAATGGAGATATTTTGAGAACAATCAACATTATACCTCGCGGGAGATAGTGGACATACTCAAAATATCCAAATCAAGTGTTGAAAATCATTTGTACCAGCTTGGTTATGTGAATCGCTTTGATGATTGGGTTCCACATAAGTTAAGCAAAAAATACCTTCTTCGTATTTCGGCAGGCGATTCTCTATTTAAACGTAAAAACGTTCCATTTTTAAAACAAATTGTGACGATGAAACGTGGATACTGTACAATAATGTGGAACGGAAGAGACCGTGGGGCAAGTTAAATGAACCACCACCAACCACACCAAAGGCTGGTCTTCATCCAAAGAAGGTGATGTGTATATGGTGAGACTGGAAGGGAGTGCTCTATTACGAGCTCCTCCCGGAAAACCAAACGATTAATTCCAACAAGTACCACTCCCAAGTAGACCAACTGAAAGCAGCACTCCACGAAAAGCGTCCAGAATTAGTCAACAGAAAACGCATAATCTTCCATCAGGGTAACCCAAGACTGCATGTTTCTCTGATGAACAGGCAAAAATTGTTACAGATTGTCTGGGAAGTTCTGATTCATCCACCATATTCACCAGACATTGCACCATCAGTTTTCCATTAATTTAGGTCCTTACAAAATTCTCTTAATGGAAAAAAATTTCAGTTCCCTGGAAGACTGTAAAAGACACCTGGAACAGTTCTTTGCTCAAAAAGATAAAAAGTTTTGGGAAGATGGAATTATGAAGCTGCCTGAAAAATGGCAGAAGGTAGTAGAACAAAAGGGTGAATACGTTGTTCAATAAAGTTCTTGGTGAAAATGAAAAATGTGTCTTTTATTTTTACTTAAAAACTGAAGGCACTTTTTGGCCGACCCAACACAAATATTACATTAATTACAGAAAAAAAGAAAATACAGGAAATCAAGAACAAAAATTAGAAGGAAAAAATCTATTTTAATCAAACTTCTCATAGGTAACCATTGTTTTTATTTTGGCACGTTACTTTCCCAATCTTTTTCTATGCATATATCCACGTATTAAAAAAGCAAAAGGCAAATACTGTTATGTCAATTATTAAAAAAATCTTATTATATTTTGAAATCTTTCCTCTTTGATACTAAAGGAAAAATACAAGTTTTTGAAGTAAAAAATAAAAATCACAAGTTGCTTTTAACTCTTAGACCTGCACTGTCCATGGTAGTCACTAGCCATATGTGGTTCTTGAGCACTTGAAATGTGGATAGTGTGAACTGAGTTGTGCTGTGTCAAATACACTCTGTATTTCAAAGACTCAGTACAAAAACAAAATGTAAAAAATCTCATTAATAGTTTTTCATGTCGATTCCATGAAGAAATAATATTTTTTATATATTGGGTAAAATAGTACACTATTAAAATTATTAAAATTAGTTTCACCCTATTTCTCTGGGTTAAATTACATATTATCATATATTAATAGATTACTAGTATTATTTTCACCCTCTTCCTTCTCACTTCATTTAGAGTAGCTGCTAGAACACTTGCAATGCCGTATGTGGCCCACATTCTATTTCTGTTGGATGGCCCTCTGCTTTCTACACCCATGTGCTCTCTCATGCACATGCATGGCACCCTCAGTTCTGGGTCTTCCTCTCAGTTCCTGTTCAGAAATAAAAAAAAATAATGCAGAAAGAATAACCCCATTTCCTGATTTGGAATCTGCCTATGCTACTTCGGCAGATCTTGACCTTAAGGTGTAGCAGATGTGTGAGAAAACTCTAAACCTGGAACCTTCCAAAAGGTCTAGCAAACTTACAGAAAGCTTTCTGGCATCCTGGCTCCTAACCATGGGCCACACGGCACCACAATGAGCCCTTCCAGCTCAGCATCTAAGCCCAACCAAATAATACTTGGGTGAGACATGGAATATCAGCTTATACTTGGGTAGCATTTGGGGTCTTACTGCCTCTTTCTGGCTAATCCCTCAGCCCAGGAAGGCAAGTGAAGGCTGTGCCAATGTGCAGGGAATCCTGGAGCTCATTAACCCACCCTAGCGCATTATCAGGATTTATACTTTCCTGTAATTCACACCATTTCCTCTCCACACCCAACAAACTTCCTACAGTGCCAATGGCAGGTGACAGCCAACCTCACCTCCTTCCTGCAATGTGTCCTCATTTCCCAGGAGCCAGAGGCAAAGAGCCTTGATGTTTGCTGGGAAACTAGCTCGAGGGAGCAGACAGAGGGCCCCAGAGTGTGCTAAATCTTGATTAACATCCCTACAGCAGCCAAGTCGCTCACTATCTCCCTCAGACATAATACAAATAAGCACTTCATGCACCGAGAGCCCTCACAAAGGCACACCAGTGGTTTCCAGGCGGTAGTTGGAGCGGACTTCTGTTACCTCTGAATGAATTAGGAAAGAAAAAAAAAAGAACATGATGAATTTTCCCTAAGTCAAAATTTAATCCTTTGAAAGCCTTGTCCTTTTTCCCTTTATTTTTAATACTAAGATGTCCTTACTTTTATGAAATAATGATCATAATAAATAGCATGGATTTGTATGTTTAATGTCTTGATAGCCTCATGTTGGCCCCCCAAATATGGGAAGTGTCATAACTGGTCCAAAGACAAGTGTCTGGGAATCACTGGTCCAGGCTGACATTGAGGGGCAGCTTCCATCCCTAATATGCATAAAATCTGTTTTCTATAATAAAGACAAGTCCTTAGATTTCCATAACAACATTATCAAATTATTGCAAATAGAGATTGCCCTTTCCCTCCGCCCATCTTACACCCACAGGATGGCTAGAACAGTGCTAGGTACATAAAGGTCCTCAGTAAGTGCATATGAACTTGTGTAATGCAGTACAAATAATTGCTGGTGCTTTAAAGCTCTATTTGATGCCCTGATTTTCCTCTGATTCTATATAATATTTTTACAGAGATCCCAGAAAAGGAAGATTTAGTGTATAGAAGTAATAACAATTCCTTTTATAGATAACTTTTGAATATCAGTTGCCTTTACTAAGATTCTATGTGTGTGTAAATAACCAAAAATAGATATGAAATATATAAATAACAAAAGCCCTTGAGCAGTTTTCAGTCCGTGTTTTTAACTCTTTACTGACGCTGAAGAGGAGCCAACCAAATCTTCATTAAGGGCCTAACTAGGAAACATTCTAGGCTCCTGGAATGCAGCTGACAAGAGCTCAGCCTTGCGAAGTTGTTAAGTCTCTAAGGATGAAGCAAATATTAACCAGGGGATAAAAGTAGTGAGATGGACTAGATCTGAATTCAGAAACTCCTGGACAAAGTTATCTAGTAAAAAAAAGGGTGGGGGAATGGGGTTGTTCAAGTAAATATCTAATTAGTTCCCAGGTGAGTATAGAGGGGATAAAAATAAATTTTGAGGTGGGGGAGTAGGGTCTCTAAAAAAGGGGGGACTAGAGATTAGCAAGGTCTTCATTTGTATCTTATGGCTCTCTTGATTGGAAACTTGCTGGGGAAACACGGGGTTATTTTGAGATTTCAGTTTTGAAACCCTGAGTGAACGAAGAGGCTGCCCAGATGTGGGTGCATACATCTGTACAAACATTTGCAAGGAAAGGAGACTAGGCCAGACCAGTTGTGGGTAGCGTCCCTCATAGTAAATAGCAATGATGGTCACTTCTCTGCACCCCAGGGAAAGAGACACATGACTTTAAGCCAAGTTGAGTCACCAGCTCATTTCCAAGAAAGCATCATTGAGGAGACTTCATTTGGCAAAACACATTTTAAAAAGACGCCAACATACTGGATAACATAAGGATTGTTTTGTCTTGTTTAGGTTAATTCAATTTTCCTGCATTCACACTCAGTAACAATGATGTTTGGGAAATAACAGAATGATATAGGCATAAGGCAACTTCTTGGACCTACTTAGTAACATTCATGAGAAACTTTGATGTCTCCTGGCTTCTATCAGATAGCTGCTGGAGTTTTTTAAATTACTTTTCTTATTCTCATCAGAGTGATCGTCTAATGAAAAGAGGAGGAAGAAATAATGGATTCTGCTGTCTTGATCAACGGGTCCCCTGAAAGCCTGCCTTGAAGGTGTTAGGAGTCTAAGCGCTTTAAGGGAGGAGGTCTGTTGTACCTATTTATTTTAAATTGGAGTAAAGTTGACACTATATTACAAAACATCATGTCATTTTCCATGTTCATGGAGCAATTAACCTAGTAAATAAGCCAGAAAAAGTGAAAATGTAAACTGCTGGAGGCTGGGTGGGAAGGAGAGGGTTGGACTTTTGTGAGCTAGTGTGCAACAGTGGACTGAGTTTGGTTCCATGGCTCTACATACTGCCAGTGGTATGATATTGGACAAAGACTCTCTCTGGGCCTCAGTTTGCTCATCTACAACATGGGTATGAAAACCCCATCTCCCTCCTGGGTTACTGTGAGGAGTAAATGATATTAATAGGTACATGGTGTTCCTAATGGCACCTAATAATAGTAAGCACTCCATAAATTATTTTTATAGCATTATTATCATCATCATCATGCAGTTCACTGGCTTTTTTCCTGTGTTACCAGGACCTCAGAGACTTCAGAGGGAATGATTACCCCACCCTCCCTGCATACCTCTCTGGTGGGGAAGGGTCACTGCTGTCTTTAATCTTCCCTTTCAAACCATGCAGCTGTGCTTCTATCTGTTTTAGATACGAAACTTCTGTAGAAGAGCTCATTTGAAAAAAAGTATTTTCTGTTACCAAAATTTTTAAAGTTTGAAAAAGCACTGATCTAGCATAACTCTCTCAATTACAAGTGAAGAAACTGCATGAAGGAGTTAGGTCTTTGAGCTCCTCTTAGCCCTGACTTTGCACCTCTCTTTTTTCTTTAACTTTTTGTAATGAAGAATTGTGAATAAATACAAAAGTTGGCAGAATAATGAATGCCCATGTTCCCATCACCTAGATTCTACAGCATTTTATTTTGTTATAATTTTAAAGTAAATCCCACACAGCATATCACATCATTTTGTAAATACTATAGCATCTACCTCTAAAAGATTATGGACTTTTAAATACACAACCAACGGACTTCCCTGGTGGTGCAGTGGATATAACTCCATGCTCTCAATGCAGGGGGCCTGGGTTCGACCCCTGTCAGAGAACTAGATCCCACATGCATGCCACAACTAAGATTTTGCATGCCACAACTAAGGAGCCTGTGTGCCGCAACTAAGGAGCACACTTGCCACAACTAAGACCCAGTGCAACCAAATAAGTAAATAAATATTAAAAAATAAAAAGTAAATACACAAGCAAAACGGTATTACCTCAATAATAAAATTAACAATATTTCCTTAATATCATCAAATATCTAGGCAATGTTTAAACTTCCAGTGGTCCCATTAGAGTAATTTTTTAAAAAATTTGAATCAGGATCTAAATGTAATCTACATATTAAGTTTGGTTAATAAGTCTAAGTTTTTAAAAATCCATGGTTTCCCCCCATCTCTTTTTCCCCCTCACAATTTATTTATTAAAGAACCATCTCTTTTGACTTGGAGTGTAATGATAATAATTTTTAATGTTTGTTATGATTATAGAACATTTTCATATATTTTAATAATTATAGTGGTGGTTTGCAAATTTCATGCTGTGCCTTAGGGTTAAAAATAGCAGCAACCTAATTTAGCTTTTATTGAACGTTGATTATACGCCAGGTATTTATTTGGATTCATGTAAATCAGTATGAGGAAAATGCTGTTATTATCCTAATTTCACAGATGAGGAAACTAAGGAATAGAATGGTTAAATCACTTGCCCAACAGGTAAGGGAGTGATCCAAGCACACTGACTTTAGAACTTGGGTCCCTAACACAAAGAGAGACCACCTTTTATATTTCCAGGTGCTCTGGGGGCATAGAAAGACTTCTGGGTGTTTTGGTTTTGTTGCTAGCTTTTACTTATCCTGACTTTTCACTGAGGGATCCATTTCTCCCTCGGTCTTACCCTGCACAGAATTTATAACCCAGGACTCAGACAGTGAGCACTGGAAACAGAGATCAAAAGTGGGTATGTCATACAGATGGCTAACAGGCACATGAAAATATGCCTAAAATCGCTAATTATTAGAGAAATGAAAATCGAAACTACAGTGAGGTACCACCTCACACCAGTCAGAATGGCCATTATTAAAAAGTCTACAAAATAACAAATAATAAATGCTGGAGAGGGTGTGGGAATGTAAGCTGGTACAGCCACTGTGGAAAATAGTATGGAGGTTCCTCAAAAAAAACTAAAAGCAGAGCTACCATATGATCCAGCAATCCCACTCCTGGGCATATATCCAGATGAAAACTATAATTGAAAAAGATACATGCACCCCTATCTTCATAGCAGTGCTATTCACAATAGCCAAGACATGGAAACAACCTAAATGTCCATCGACAGATGAATGGATAAAGATGTGGTACATATACACAATGGAATACTACTCAGCCATAAAAAAGAATGAAATAATGCCATTTTCAGCAACATGGATGGAACTAGAGATTATCATATTAAGTGAAGAGAGTCAGACAGAGAAAGACAAATACCATATGAAACCACTTATATGTAGAATCTAAAATATGACACAAATGAACCTATCTACAAATCAGAAACAGATTCACAGACATACAGAACAGACTTGTGGTTGCCAAGGGGGAGGGTAGGTGGGGGAGGGATGGATTGGGAGTTTGAGATTAGCAGGTGCAAACTATTATATATAGAATGGATAAACAACAAGTTCCTACAGGAAACTATGTTCAGTATCCTGTGATGGACCATGGTAGAGAGGAATATGAAAAAGAATGTATATGTATAGGTGGGTCACTTTGCTGTGCAGCAGAAATTAACACAACATTGTAAATTAACTATACTTCAATAAAAAAAAAAAGTGGGTATGATACCCAAGCTGGTCCATGCGACGAATCCTAAGAATTTTATGGAAATGTTGGGAAAGTCTTTCATTTCCTCTGCATCTGAAATTACTGTCTTTATCTTGCAATCTCATGTAGGCTGAGAAAGAAAGAAACACACAGAGGACGTTTAAGCCAAGACATGGAGAGAAATTAGATCCTGATCACTTTGTTTAAGCCCTGAGCAAGCCATGCCTGCAAGAAGACTGGTCTTGGTCTTTTGAGTTGCATGATTCAGTAACTTCCCTTTTGGCTTAAAACAGTTTGGTTGAAGGAATATAAATTAAATTAAATAAAATGTACTCTGACAGAGAACACTGCACAATTAAAAACAGAAAAGTCATCATCCCTCCTCTCATGTGGCCAGTCTTTCAGTTGCTGGCTAGTAGAATTACATAAAATTTTGACCTTAACAGGATATTGTTAAATGCAAAGACTAAAAGATCTGTAGGAGAATAGCTCATCACACCAAAAACACAGTCAAAGGACATGTGCCAAATCACAAGTCCATTATTGCCTTTATCTTGTTGCTACATTGAGATATGACTTTAATATCTTCTCCCCACGAACTGAACTTTTTTTCACTGTGTGGCTAATCATTCTGAACTTCATGAAGTCAATATAACACAATTTGCCTCTTGCAGTAGGTCTTAATGCAATCTGTCCTGTGTGAACTCAACCACAATTCAGAGTTGTTTGTTTGCTAAGTGTTGCTTGTATGTATCCTGTCCAAGGCACATTATCATTTTGGCTGTTTTTTAAAAAATACACTTGCTAGGCCACATTGTGATTTTCATGGACCCTAGACAATTCTGCTTCATGAGCTGCTTCCTCCATAAAAAATATTAAAAATTCTTTGTTATCACTACATTGGTATTAAGACGAATATAGTCCACACTGGACTACATTCATTTTTAAACCTGATTTTAAAATAAATGATAACATTTTTGTGGACCCCTATAAAGGTATTGTAGGGCATAGGCACTGGACCTAACCAAGTCTGCCCTGAGTAATTATCAAGTACTAATCAAGGTATTTTAGAATTAACACAGTTGGAAAGCCCAGGGTCTAAACCTGAAACCAGCCCCCTCTATGTCTTTTCCACTATCACTATTCGGCAAAAAATTTCTCTTTCCTTGCTTTAAAGCCAGATGGGACTGGGTTCCAAATACCAGCTCCCATACTTTCCAACTGTGTCAGTCAAACTTGTCTGGGCCTCACTGAATCAAGTGTAAAAATCGAGATCACAAAGTTTGAGAGCTTAGTGGAAAGAATGCATATAAGAGCACTTATCACAGCGTCCAGCCCATAGAAGTGCTTCATGATAACGCTAGTAATGTAATACTCCTTGTGATCATTCCATGCAGAGGCAGCATGGCATGGAGGCTAAGAATGTGGGCTTAGGAATCAGGTCTCTGGGGCTTTAATTTGGTCTCTGCTCCTAACAAGCAGAGTGACTTTAGGCAAATAACTTAACCTCTCTCAGCCTGTTATCTCCTCTTTAAAGAAGCCACAATAATATCTGTCTAGATGATTCTTCTAAAGATAAGAAATAAGGTACATACAGTGCTTGGTACTTAGTAAGTGGAAAGTAACATTGTTATTTATCTTACCATTTTTTGTACTATTTAAAAACCATTCTGTTTCCCTTATTTATTTAAGCTTTTTAAAAATAACTTTTAAAAAAGATACTTGAAAACTTAAAAAAGTTCCAGAATAGTACAAAAATGTCCTGAATTTCCTTTTCTTGGATTCCCTAATTGTTAATGTTTTACATTTACTCCATCATCCATGTTCTTTATACATATTCCCACTACCATTAGTCATGATAATGATAGACATGATATTCCTTTACCCCTGAACAGTCTAGTGTGTCTCCAAAAATAAGGACCTTCTCTTGCAAAATCAGCATCTAAAGCTCCCAATCGGGCTTCCCTGGTGGCGCAGTGGTTGAGAGTCCGCCTGCCGATGCAGGGGACACGGGTTCGTGCCCTGGTCTGGGAAGATCCCACATGCCGCGGAGCGGCTGGGCCTGTGAGCCATGGCCGTTGAGCCTGCGCGTCCGGAGCCTGTGCTCTGCAATGGGAGAGGCCACAACAGTGAGAGGCCCACATACCGCAAAAAAAA
Organism: Hyperoodon ampullatus; assembly: GCF_949752795.1. Classification (NCBI taxonomy): domain Eukaryota; kingdom Metazoa; phylum Chordata; class Mammalia; order Artiodactyla; family Ziphiidae; genus Hyperoodon; species Hyperoodon ampullatus. Next base: position 21,335,673 of record NC_136923.1, read on the forward strand.
AAAAAAAAAAAAAAAAAAAAAAAAGCTCCCAATCAGCACAGCTCAGATCCAATGCACAGAAGGGAAGTCTTTTCCTGTATTTTACGTCAGTTATACTTAGAAGTATAAAGGGATTGCAGGCTTTTCATTCTGTAGAATGACTTTCAATCTGGGCCCACCCAACGTTTTCTTATGATCAAACCTTGTGCATGCATTCTCGTCAGGAGTACCCCAGGAATGATGCTCTTTTCTGTGTGTCACAAAAGGGAGTGCATCATGTTGACTCGTTCCCTCACTGATGACGTTAACCTTGATTACCTGATCAAGTTGGTGTCTAAGGTTTTTACACCTTAAATTCACTCGTTTCTCTTTGTTAATTGATTAGTATTTTGTGGGGATGTTTTAAAAAACTACACCCAAATCTTATTTCTTACCAAATCTCCACTCCCATCATTAGCATCCATTAATGACTCCCACCTGAACCTACCACCTCTATTCCCCCATGACTATTTATTTATTTATGTCAGTATTGTGTCATAGATTCCCAGTCTATTCAATGGATTTGTAATTTGGTAGCATCTTTATTTTTATGCTCAAAATTTCCTCTATTTGGTAAATGGGAGCTCCTTCAAGCTGGCTCTTGTATTTTCTTACATTCTGGCACAATAAGATATTTCAGATTCATCTTGAACGTTTCCTGTCCCAAAACCTTGGAATCGGCCATTTCTCCAAGACGCCCTGGTTCATTTTAGAAAGGATGATATTTAAAAACCAAGATCTGAGCACTCAGTGTGCTCACTGCTATTGGGGTGTCATTGCTTTTTGGCTCTCAAGAGACAGAGATAGAAAATATATGTATATATACACATACACATATGTGTATATATACACACATTTATAAATGTTTATATCCCTCTGTGTATATGTATATTATAAAACCATAAGTTTATACTGCTATCTTCTAATTCTAATCCAACACTACTGGGTTCTTTCTAGCCTTCCTTCTTCCACATTTGTAAATATCTTCTCTGGCAGTGAGAAATTTGGCTACCATTATCCTCAGTATACTTATTTATTTGCTCAGCCACCATGCTGATTCCAAGCCAGAGAGGGAAGGAAAAGGAAAGCAAGAGGAAGGAAAAGAAAAATAGGAAGGGGAAGAATTCTCCTTCTTATTTAAAAATAAATACTGAGGGGCTTTCCTGGTGGCTCAGTGGTTAAGAATCTGCCTGCCAATGCATGGGACACAGGTTTGAGCCCTGGTCCGGGAAGATGGCCACATGCCATGGAGCAACTAAGCCCCTGCACCACAACTACTGAGCCTGCACTCTAGAGCCCGCAAGCCACAAGTACTGAGCCTGCGTGCCACAACTACTGAAGCCTGCGTACCTAGAGCCTGTGCTCTGCAACAAGAGAAGCCACCGCAATGAGAAGCCCGTACACCACAAAGAAGAGTAGCCCCCGCTCGCCGCAACTAAAGAAAGCCCGCGCGCAGCAACAAAGACCCAACGCAGCCAAAAATAAAAATAAATAAATAAATGAATTTATAAAAAAAAAATACTGAGTTCTGGCTTCTTAAATTCATAGTTAAGTCCTAAAGTTCTACATGAAACTTGAGGGTAATTCTATCCTACCCAGTTTAAAATTCTGCTTTGGAATTTTCTAAGAGAGGCATTCTTCACAAACATAAATAATTATCTTAAGCAAGGAAGTGAAAGAATAAGCTGATTCACATCAGCCAACATAGGAAAGACATTTTCATCAGTGTACGTATAATCGGTTTCATATTTCCCAGGAAATACTTTGAGAAAATCTGATTAATTTCAATAGAAATAAACCTGATATACCTAAGAGTACACTAAAGGTTCACTGAAATTTTTTTTAACAAAGAGAGCTTCTTTTATTTGAGAGAAGTTTGAATATCCTTAATTGGTGTTGTTTTTAATCTTCTCTTATATACCTTCACTGTAGATATTACAAAAATTGTTTTGGAATATTAGCACAGCAATGATAGTAATCACCAAGAAATGGATTTGTCCTGAAATGATTATCTCAGGGCCCTTGCTTGAAGTGCTCACTGGCCCCAAGGTACAGAATGGGCACTGTACACCTTCAGGGAAGCATCATTCACAAAAACTCTTATTTTTTTTTTTTTTTTTTTGCGGTACGCGGGCCTCTCACTGTTGTGGCCTCTCCCGTTGCGGAGCACAGGCTCCGGACGCGCAGGCTCAGCAGCCATGGCTCACGGGCCCAGCCGCTCCGCGGCATGTGGGATCTTCCCGGACCGGGGCAGGAACCCGTGTCCCCTGCATCGGCAGGTGGACTCTCAACCACTGCACCACCAGGGAAGCCCAAAAAACTCTTATTAAGTCTCTAACGTAAGTGGTCCCCTTAACCCCAGAAGAAGTACAGAGTGCAAGCTGCAGAGCTGCACACAGTGGACCACATGTTGATCATTATTCTTCCCTCTCAATGCCTTTGATGTTTGTTGAGCATGTATTACCTCTGTGTGTGTGCATGTGTGTGTGTGCACGTGCGCACTCTCCTCTCCTTGCCTTTCCGTGAAGCCTCCCTAGACACCTCTGGTTCATGTTAATAGTCAGCCCTCCATATCTGCGGGTTCCGCACCATCAGGTTCAACCAACCAGGGACAAAAGTATTTTTCCAGAAAGTTCCAAAAAGCAAAACTTGAATTTGCCACAAGTCAACAACTATTTACGTAGCATTTACATTGTATTTATAACTATGTACATAGCATTTATGTTGTATTAGATATTATAAGTAATCTAGAGATGATTTAAAGTATATAGGAGGATGTGTGTTGGTTATGTGCAAATATAATACTATGTCATTTTATATAAAGGACTTGAGCATCCTCAGATTTTGGTTTCCATTGGGGTTCTGGAACCAGGCCCCCACAGATACAGAGGGAGGCCTGTATTTTGTTCTTACACTTCATGTCCTACAGCACTAATGCCCAACTTAGCATACATTACCTTATATTTTTTATTTAACTTTAAACCTATGTGGTAGTGGTTCTCGATCAGGCCAAGGCTGTAATTCAGGTATGCTGGGTCCAAGTCTGAAGACTTTGTAAGACAGGCCTAACAGAAACCTACTGACGTGAGTGACTGAGAAATTTTCTCCTAGAAAACTTGTCCTAAGTGGAAAAGGAACAAGAACATGGTTCTCAAGGGTAAGCTTGGGTCTCGCCTTGAAATGAACTATCTTAGCCTTAAGCCCGTCACTTTGGCTTTCCATGAAATGAAGAAGTTGAATCTGATCATTTGAAGATATTTTCGAAATCTAACATTCTTTAAAAATAGTTTCTATAAAAATAATGTATATTATTTAAAAATTCAGAAAACACAGAAAAAGTTAACAAATTTATATTTATGTAAACCTACTACCCATAGAGAATCACTGTTAACATTATGGCATATAGCCATCCAGACTATTTTTTTTTTTTTTTTTTTTTTTTTTTGCGGTACGCGGGCCTCTCACTGTTGTGGCCTCTCCCGTTGCGGAGCACAGGCTCCGGATGCGCAGGCTCAGCGGCCATGGCTCACGGGCCCAGCCGCTCCGCGGCATATGGGATCCTCCCAGACCGGGGCACGAACCCGTATCCCCTGCATCGGCAGGCGGACTCTCAACCACTGCGCCACCAGGGAGGCCCCATCCAAGACTATTTTATTAATTTTATTCTTCGATTCTAAATGTACATACATTTATTTTGGGTGTTAAGGCATATATGGAGTAATCACAAATGGGGCCACATTATGTGCACTCTTTCATATATATGTATATGCATACATATGTACAAAATTATATATATATATAAATCATACACATACATATACATGTTATATATATGTATAGTACATGTATCATTTTTAGGTCTTTTGCATCTTTTAAAAATGAATATATCTTGGAGATCTTGTATAACAGTACATACACTGTTTCACAGCATACTCTCCACCTTAAAGTATTTCATGTTTATCATTCCATATTAATATATATTTCCAAATAATAATTTTTAATTGCATCATAGTATTTCATTGTGTAGGTGGACCTTAATTTATTCAATCAATCCCAATCAATGGACATTAAAAATTTCAATGTTATAATTAACAATGAATGGACATTGTTATGAATAATATATAAAAGCATCATTATATATGTATAATATGTAAATTAACTTTAATGTATATTATGTTAACAATATATAATGTAATAACATCTCAATCTTTGTAACCAAAAAACTTTAGCAACTTAAAAGATTATGCGATATATATATGTATTGATTACTTCTGCTGTTATCTTACATTTTCTTTTGTATTAGGTCCTAGAAGTAGAATTGCTGTATCAACGGCAATTCCATTTTTCTAGTGGACTTTCAATAAACGTTTTCTGAGGATGACAGGCTTTCACAGTAATAGGTTTCCCTATTGCATTGTGAAGGTGACCTGTGGTTTGTTAACTAAGAAAGTCATGTGAAAAAAAAAGAAAAGCATTTTGGGAAAAACAGAAGAGTTTTGAGTTGTGTCCAATCTCATGTTTTTGATAATCTCTAGAAGATACATTTCTAAAAGAAAAAGAACAAAGAAAAATTAAAAATAAAGGATAGCTAGTGATTTAATTTAAATCTATACATTTTAAAGAACCAATACTCTCCCATGTGGGTTTACCTGTAAATATAGTTAGTAATAAAACATCAAGATTCAACTGTGTTTATGTTCCAAGAACATGTACCATTAGAACATAAAACTCCAAACAAATCAACTGTAAAAAGACATTGGTAATATAAAGAGAAAAATTTGAAGAAAAAAATAAACTGACTGGAAATTAGATGATATTAAGAAATCATTATTAAATGTTTTTAGGTGTGAATAATGATATTGTGCTTATATGGGGGAAGAAGACACCTACTGAAATGATATGACATTGGTATTTACTTTAATATAATCCAGAGAATGGGAGGGAGACTTGGCAGAAGAAGGAATTAATAAACAAAAAGGCCTATATGTCCTTAATTGTTGAACGGGATAATGGTATATAGGCACTCATTATACTTTTCTCACAACTATTCTGCATGTTTGCAATTTTTCTTATTAAAATTTTGAAAAAATAATGTAAACCCCATAGAGGCAGGGATCCCACCTGCTCTGTTCACTCCCACATCTAGCACAATGAATAAATGTTTATAATTGGTATATAAGTACTAGAAATATGTTGCTCTATTTTTTATTGTGGTTTTACCTTAGTTACATGTTACATAGAAGTTTTAGGTATTCAAACCTAGCAATTACAGCACAATAGTGAGATCCCCATTGGTGGAAGTATTCAAACAGAGATAAAACTTCTTAGTTGAGTGTATTTTTATGGGAATCATGGATTAGGTAAAGAGTATGAGTAGCTTGACGTTAAGTTCCCTGCCGATTTCGGAAGTCTATTATAAAATGTTTCTCTATCCAGATTTAGATTTACATTTTAGCATTTTCTTAGAACTGAATGGAAGAAAAAAATCTATGTTTTTCTCAAGCTGGAAGTCACCTCTCTTTGGCACTGGATTTCTTGCTGGAGTTTCATATCTGTTCTGATCTTTGAGTGTAAGCACCAGAGACTCAACACATTACTCCAAATAATTGGGTTAACTTGGAAATAATGGAAATAAAAGTAAGCATCAAAAGAGGTTAAGAGTCCCAAAGGTGGAATAGGATTTCCTAGAGGGCTAGGTTAGGGTCAAGAGCAGTAGGCTGGACTATCTGCAGTGGGAACTCATGGATTCCCTGCCATTATGCTGAACCCCCCTCTTTTTCCATCACTCCATATCTTCTGCTAACTCATATCTTTGCTTCCCTCACAACCCCAGATTTTTTATGGCCTTTCTCTGGACATCTCTGTAGCTTCTACTCCTAAAAGTACCTACCAGCTAGCCCTCTCCACACGTTAGTACTTTACATCATTTGAACACTGAGAGGGGTCTGGGGCGTGGCTAAAATAAAAAGAATGGAGGCTTCCCTGGTGGCGCAGTGGTTGAGAGTCCACCTGCCAATGCAGGGGACATGGGTTCATGCCCCGGTCCGGGAAGATCCCACATGCCATGGAGCGGCTGGGCCCGTGAGCCATGGCCGCTGAGCCTGCGCGTCCGTAGCCTGTGCTCCACAACGGGAGAGGCCACAACAGTGAGAGGCCCACGTACCGCAAAAAAAAAAAAAAGAATTAAATTTCTGAGTAACCATCATAATTGTCTGGATAATGCTTTCAACACAGCTCACCTCACAGGCTATTCTTAGGTGAACTGTTCATTCCCAGTCTGTGGTTAAGATTATCTGGTTATACTATGGTTTTGAACTCGTGTGTAAGGAACAGCTGGGGTGGGGATCTCCTAGAACGGAAAGATGGTAGGACAGACATCCTATCCCCAAGTCCAATACAGATTGGCAATGAGAAAGGGGCCAAAAGAAAGGAAAGGTGGAAGCCTAAGGAGGGAGAAAACCCATGGATCAGTGACCTAGAAAAGGATGTCAGACAGCAGCCATGGTTAACCAGAGGTCCTAGTGCTGTTCTCTGGACACTGAAGAGAGAGGTAAATTGTACTTATAATCTCATCTTGGATATGAATCCCAGATCTATCTAGCTGTACAACCTTGAGGCAAGTTCTGTGTCTCTGAAGTGCAATCTTGTAGACTGTGAAAAGGGTATAAAAATGCTTTCTTTGCTGGGCAGGCAAAAAGGTTAAATGAGGTAATGAGTGCAAAGCATTTACATAATAGGCATCTAATAAATGGTCTTGTTCTTATGCCAGTCCTTTGAATGTTCTCTGTGAATTTCAGCCTTCTGAAGCTGAATTAGAATCTGAAACTCAGCAATATTCAGGGAAAGTTGTTAAGAGGCAGGATTCTTGCAGTTTACTGTATAAGGTGAAAGGGCTCAACTAAACTTCGCCAGAGGCTCTCCTCCTTAAAAACGTCACACGTTGGCCCTCCAGAGGGGAGCTGTCATCAGCAGATAAAAGGAGTCTGCAGGAGGCCAGGCCCAAGAGCCTCTAGATCTACCTGGATTTCCAGTTTTCTACAATCCTTCTGCCCTTTTTATTGCTCCATACCCCCCACACATACACACACCATTTTCCCAACATGCAAGAAGAAAACACGAAGGGTATTTTTTAAATAGGGGAGAAATAATGTCCTGTGGGTCTTGAGGATGAGATGTCCTTATTAAGATGGAGCCTGACCAGCCCTCTATATCCTTTAGGGTTGCTTTTTGGAGGGCTTTATCTAGATTCCTTCTGAAAATGAGCATTTCCTCAGGAAATGTTAGCAAAATATGGGGCTTTAGAGCTAATTAGATCTGGGCTTAAACATCACCCCTATTGTGTGTGGACCTTGGGCAAGTTACTCTATCTCTCTGAGCCTCAGTTTCCTCATCTGAAAAATAGAAAAATAGCGCTACCCAGACCCACCCACAGGATACTTCAATGCTTAAAGGAGAGCATGTATGAACAGTTTCCAGCACCGTGCCTGGCAAGAGTGAGCCCTCAGTACACAGTAGCTTTTATTATTCGCTAAGCTTTTTATCCCTATTGCTTTTTTTTTTTTTTTGGCTGCGTTGGGTCTTGGTTGCTCTGTGTGGGCTTTCTCTAGCTGCAGCGAGCGGGGGCTACTCTTCGTTACAGTGCGCAGGCTTCTCATTGCCGTGGCTTCTCTTGTTGCGGAGCACGGGCTCTATGTGCGCAGGCTTCATTAGTTGTGGCTCGCAGGCTCTAGAGTGCAGGCTCAGTAGTTGTGGTGCACAGGCTTAGTTGCTCTGTGGCATGTGGGATCTTCCCGGACCAGGGCTCGAACCCATGTCCCCTGCATTGGCAGGCGGATTCTTAACCACTGCGCCACCAGGGAAGTCCCCCCCACCACTGTTTTTATAGTGGCCTTAAAAAACCCCTCAGGCGCACTTTTAGAGTGACCTCAGAACACTCAGGTGATATCGTTATTAAAATATGAGGCTTTAGAATCAGATAGTCCTGGGTTTACATGCTGGCTCTGACACTTACTAGTCATGTGATATGGGCAAAGTCATTTAAGCTCTGTGAGCTGTAGTTTCTTTAACCATATTGTGGGGATGATCACACTTACCTCAAAGGGTTATCTGAGGTAAATGGTACCTAATATAGCACCTGGAATATAGTAAAGGCTCATTAAATAGTAACTCAGGTGATGATGACGACATTGATGAAGAGGAAGATGTCAAAATTGATGCTGCTCATGTTGCATAAAAAAAATGGAATTTCATTTCTGGTTCTTTCTGTCATGTTCTAGAGATTGCAAGCTCTTGAAGGCAGAGACAATATCAGATTTACTTTCATTTTCTTCTTCGTACTTAGCAACTAGCATATAATAGGTGCTCTATAAATATTTATTAATGAATCAGTAAGCTGATAAATAAATGAATGCTTTGGTGATTCAAAAAGAAATTATCTCACATATCAACAACTCTGGCTTTGGAGTCAGTCAAATACGAGTTTGTATCTTGACTTAATCATTTAAGATGTGAATTTAGCTAAGTTACTTATTTCTGTCTGTCTCACATTCCCTACCTGTAAAACAGGAATAACAGAATCTACTGCATAGGGATGTGAGAGTTAAATGAGAAAATGTATGAAGAGCTTAGCACTGTCCCTGAAACATACTCTGCGCTCAGAGAAAGTTAGCCCCTATGTGGTGCACGGACAGAGGGCCATCTGACCCGAACTACCCACAAAGGAGGCTAATGTAACTTGGCTCATTTGAAGTCATGCCATGTTTTCCTAATGTGCCAAAATAGTCTCCCAAGTTGGAGGGACACAAATGTTTAGAAAGCCTTATCATCTTCTAATACCCATCAAGATAGCAAAAATAAATGTGGAGGCCAATTACCTTCCATGAAGTTGTCATAACCCCTGCTCAGTAACTTGGTCTCAATGCACCATTACAATTAAACATGCAAATAGCAGGCCTTTTGTTTCTTATCATTTCTGGCAAGGATAAGCATTTTCAATCTGCTGCATTTGCACCCATTTAGATAATGATGATGATGCCAACAGATCCCTTTCCATTCCACTCTGCCTTTCATTCAAAGAGTCAGGCCCAGAGGTGCTTTTAGAGACCACATTTATAGATTAATTCTATCATGATGGAGCTGCAGGAATCCCTGGGGTAGCAAGAAGCACATATTAACTTTTGCCAATGTCACTGCACAAATATCAGATTATGAAACCGAATGGCAAATAACTCACCCCGTTGAAAATGTAAGGAAAATTTATGAGGCCGGAAAGAAAGACAAAGCCACAACAAGTGGCACTGTAATTGAACTACAGGTTTCAAATAACAAGGAATCCACAAACTAATGTCACTTCCCTGGCACTCTAAATGTCATGGAGGGATTGTTTGAGGGAATGATTCAACAGGAAGGGAAACAAATTCACCTCATTTCTCACCACCCATACTCCCTGTCATTCCGAAATTCCACAATGAACAAGAGAGTGGATGAACTAAGCTCTGGGCTTGCACTGCATGCTACTTAGATTCACATCCTTCCAGCCACTACTTTGAGCATCCCCCACTCTTAAGATGGAAACAGAACAGTCTGGTTGACTTCATTCTTCAAGGGCCCTTGTGCTCACTTGTATATCTCTCAAAAGCCCCCATTGTCCTTGGATTTGTTTTTTTGTGTCATGCAGTAGAGAAAAGATGGACCTTAGTTTACTGAAGAGATTGAATTATAGCAGTAACCCTACTGTGACATCACAAATGGGAATATGATGGACACATGGACCAGCTACTCAGATAAAAGTGCACAAATATCCACACTCAGATTCAATCACAATTTAACATTCATTTTAGAGGAAATTCACTGAACCCCTGCAGTTTCTCTGCAGATCCCTGATCAAAAAACACCTATACCAATTGATTTCTAAGATTGTGTCTCTTTTGTTTATTCATTGATTCATTTATTCGTTCATTCAAGATTTGGGCTTCCCTGGTGGTGCAGTGGTTAAGAATCTGCCTGCCAATGCAGGGGACACGGCTTCGAGCCCTGGTCTGGGAAGATCCCACATACCGCAGAGCAACTAAGCCTGTGCGCCACAACTACTGAAGCCTGCACACCTAGAGCCCGTGCAACGAGAAGCCACCGCGATGAGAAGCCTGTGTACCGCAACAAAGAGTAGCCCCTGCTCGCTGCAACTAGAGAAAGCCCACACACAGCAACAAAGACCCAACTCAGCCATAAATAAATAGATAGATAGATAGATAAAAAAGATTTATAGAGCCACCATGTTCCAAGCACCATGCTAGGTCCTGGAGTTACAAAAGTAAATAAAGTATTGCCTCTGCTTTTGATGCCTTCACAGCCTGACAGAGGGTGGTAATGTATGATAACTGACTCAATCAAGGTATAAAAATATACTGAGGGAACATAAGAGGAAGGTGTGACTAAGCATAGTCAGGAAGTCAAAGAAGGCACTACCGAGGAAGTGATATTGGATAGCAGTATTCAAGATGTAACCCATCGGAGGGTTGGGAGCTATGACAGGCATTCCTGGCAGAGACCACAGCAGGGTCAAAGGCTTGGAGTTGTGAAAAAGCCTGGCATGACTAAGTAATGCTAAGAGTTGGGCTGACTAGAACATAGAGTATGTAAAGGAGAGAAATGTTGGGAAAAGCTGCCAAGAACATACAGATGTTATAAGTCATGCTTACGTGAAATTTAAACTTCACCCTTTGGGCAACAGGGAGCCCCTGAAGGATTTTAAGGATGGATGAGTAAAAAAAATCAGATTTATGTCATACAAAGATGATTCTATGATCTGTATAGGAAAAACAAACCCAAGCGTTTCTGATGTCAATGAAACTATTATCATCCTCCATTTTCCATTGCTAGTGACACAAAATAAAAGCAGGCATTTAAACCAGTTTTCAGACTACTCAAAAAGCCCAGTGGAAAAGGAAGTATATTTGCAGAGTAATGTCTGGTACCCAGCGGGGATGGACATGCAATATTAACAGATGATGACGGCAGCAACACAAATTCAAACCAAGAAAAAACAGCTGCTACCTTGAACTAGTCATGAATAATATTTAAACACTAGCCGATAGCACTTTGTGGATTCCGGGCCATCACTGAAAAGTGTCCAAAGTAATTTGTTATAAACACGTGGAATTTCAGCTTAAGATGGTGGTGGTGGGAGGCAGAGGGGAGATGTTGCCTAAAGCAAAAAATGGTTACAGCCCAAATTACCCTCGGAATTTCCTTAAATTGCCCATAAAGTACAGTTAGACACATGCAGTATAGATCTGGAATATTATTTATAAATGCTATCTGTATACAATAAGGTTTCTAAAAGGGCACATATTAAAACGTAATTTTGCAGGAATTTTGCTATACCAATGGATATTTGAATCTGTGTAAGTTAAATGCATGCATGTGAATGCTGCTGTAACACTTAAACAGTAAAACTTGCAAATAAATGTACTTTTAAAATATAAATTAGAAAAGCTTCAAGGTTGTCCCCACAGTAATATAACCGTCCTGCATGCTGATATGCTGTCCTGAGTGGAAAACAGCACAGCCGGAAATTCGAAATACACAGGGAACTTACATTGCTCATAATTCCTTTAGACTGTAATGAGGTTAATAGTTATTACGGAGATCAGAGATTATTGTGGGCCTTTATTTCCCATCAAAATATTTTGGGATTCCATCAAAATTTGGGTAAATCCATTGAATGGTGCATTGTATTTGAACAACGTGTGTCAATTATCCTGAAGACAGTAGCTGAAAACTATTGATAAATTGGGGCTTGTCTACAGACTTCCACAGAGGGCAGGTAGAGTGGGAAATTCTGCAGTTGATACTGGAATCCCAGATAACAGTAGGTCAACACACGCGTTTCCATGTGAACACTCATGTGTGCCGCCCAGATGTCACCCTCTGGAGCCACCCCCTTCCCTCAGCCCTCCAGCTGCGTGGTGACAGGTGGCTGCGGTCCACCCAATGCCTGGCGGGGGCTGGCGGATCTCCTCCCCGCTGCCAGGACCGCCTGTGGGAGATGTCATTTCAATTTCAGGGTAGAATATCTTTTTCGGAAACTCAGGAGGCTGACCTCAAGGGCTAGTTTTGTATAAATCTGAGTTCAGCAGTGACGAGAAGCCAACTTTGAAAGACTGTAAAGAAAAGTGTTTTTACCTCTTACTATAATTCCTACTATTTTAAAGGGCGAAGTGTCAAGCTGCTGAGACCTGTCATCCCCAGGAAGATTGATGCACCCTTAAAACCACATCACTATCTTCCTGTGCCTCTTCCTCCCCTCTCTCCTCCTCTCCCCCTCAACTCTTCCCTCTACATTCCTTATCCTTTGTTCTACATACACACTCACACTGCATAGTGATTAAAAGCCGGAACTTTGGATTCAGCACACCTGTATTCTAATCCCAGCTGGATCCTGAATAAGTTATTTACATTTCACTTTGCTCAGTTGTAAAATGGGACTAATATAACAGTTCCTTCTTCCTATGGTTGCTTTAGGGAGAGAATAACAAAACATACCATACTCAGCACAGTGCCAGTCACACGGGAATTGCTCAATCAATCCTATTAATATTTATTCCTATTATTATTTTTATTGTAATTATACACTGCCTTGTAGTGTGTCAACATTTAATTATAATATACACTGTGAACATTTTCTCATATCAATAATGTTCTTCTAAAGTATGAGATTGAATGGTGGCCTGGAAAGCCATTGCACAGATAATGTAATTAACAATATAATTTATATCTTCTTAATCGTATTTCTTTTTCTTAGTAAGCAAGAAGAAATGTTATTAAGGCTCCTAAATGCTTAGCCATATGCACCTAACATATGGATTTGTTTTCCCTTCATTTCAATTGGAGAAAAAAGCAGAAATTATTTTTTGCTAGACTACTTTCCTCTACAGATCAGTATAGATTCAGTATAAAGGGTATATTTCTTATACCTCTCAAGGAGTTTCAATATGCTAATTATCAAAGGAAACTTTTAATAAATCATTTCACCTCTGAAGTGGTCCTGCCACAGGCTCTTAGCTTTGCAGTTAAAAGTGGGTACAGCTTTGCCATTTCCTTTTTTCTTTAAAATAAATTTACTTATTTTTGGCTGCGTTGGGTCTTCAAGGCTGTGCGTGGGCTTTCTGTAGTTGCGGCGAGCGGGGTCTACTCTTCATTGCGGTGCGTGGGCTTCTCATTGCGGTGGCTTCTCTTGTTGCGGAGCACGGCTCTAGGAGTGTGGGCTTCAGTAGTTGTGGCACAAGTGCTTAGTTGTTCCACGGCATGTGGGATCTTCGTGGACCAGGGCTTGCACCCATATTCTCTGCACTGGCAGGTGTATTATTAACCACTGTACCACCAGGGAAGTCCCAGCTTTGCCATTTCAAAGAGAGCTTCAGTGGATGACTTGAAAAGACAATAATCATCTGAGCCCCGTGAAACTGTTTAAACTGCTTAGTAATGATGATGATGCCGATAGTAAGAGAGAAAAAACAGCTAATATGATTGAGGATTCATTATATGTCAGGCCCTGTTTCAAGCATTTTACATGTATGAATTTATTTAGTCTTCCCAAGAACACTTTGAGGTACATATGATATGTCTTCACAGTTAACAGATGAAGAAACAGATACTATTTCCTCATCTGTAATAGACACATGCTACCGTCCACTGGTGAACATCACAGGGCTGAGTGAAAACGAAATGCAGTAACACTTCAGGATATTATTCACATCTCATGATGTGAATAAGTCAATGATTACAACCTTCATTTTGCAGACAAAAAACAGACTTTTTTTAAAATAATCTTTGTTGGAGTATAATTGCTTCACAATATACTGCTGCGTTAGTTTCTGTTGCACAACAGGGCGAATCAGCCCTATGCATACACATGTCCCCATAACCCCTCCCTCTTCAGCCTCCCTATCCCACACCTCTAGGTCCTCGCAAAGCACCAAGCTGATCTCCCTGTGCTATGCTGCTGCTTCCCACCAGCCAACTATTTTACATTTGGTAGTGTATATATGTTGACGCTACTCTCACTTCACCCCAGCTTTGTCCTCCCACCCCAAGTCATCAAGTCCATTTTCTATGTCTACCTCTTTATTCCTGCCCTGCAACTAGGTTCATCAGTACCTTTTTTTTTTTTTTAGATTCCATATATATGCGTTAGCATACGGTATTTGTTTTTCTTTTTCTGACTTACTTCACTCTGTATGACAGACTCTAGGTCCATCCACCTCACTACAAATAACTCAATTTCGTTTCTTTTTATGACTAATATTCCATTGTATATATGTGCCACATCTTCTTTATCCATTCATCTGTCGATGGACATTTAGGTTGGTTCCATGTCCTGGCTATTGTAAATAGTGCTGCAATGAACATTGTAATGCATGTCTATTTTTGAATTACGGTTTTCTCAGGGTATATGCCCAGTAGTGGGATTGCTGGGTCACATGGTAGTTCTATTTTTAGTTTTTTAAGGAACCTCCATACTGTTCTCCATAGTAGTTGTATCAATTTACATTCCCATCAACAGTGTGGGAGGGTTCCCTTTACACCACACCCTTTCCAGCATGGATCGTTTCTAGCTTTTTTGATAATGGCCATTCTGACTGGTGTGAGGTGATACCTCATTGTAGTTTTGATTTGCATTTCTCTAATAATTAGTGATGTTGAGCATCTTTTCATGTGCATTTTTGCCATATTTCTCTCTTCCTTGGTGAAATGTATATTTAGGTTTTCTGCTCATTTTTAAACTGGATTGTTCGTTTTATTGATATTGAGCTCCATGAGCTGTTTGCATACTTTGGAGATTAATCCTTTGTCTGTTGTTTCATTTGCAAATATCTTCTCCCATTCTGAGGGTTCTTTTTTTTTTTTTTTAAGGAGATATTGGGGGTAGGAGTTTATTATTTATTTTTCCTGTGTTGGGTCTTCGTTTCTGTGCGAGGGCTTTCTCTAGCTGTGGCAAGTGGGGGCCACTCTTCATCGCAGTGTGCGGGCCTCTCACTATCGTGACCTTCTCTTGTTGCGGAGCACAGGCTCCAGACGCGCAGGCTCAGTAGTTGTGGCTCACAGGCCTAGTTGCTCCACGGCATGTGGGATCCTCCCAGACCAGGGCTCGAACCCGTGTCCCCTGCATTAGCAGGCAGATTCTCAACCACTATGCCACCAGGGGAGCCCCTGAGGTTTTTTTGTCTTATGGTTTCCTTTGCTGTGCAAAAGCTTTTAATTAGGTCCCATTTGTTTTTATTTCTGTTACTCTAGGACATGGGTCAAAAAATATCTTCCTGTGGTTTACATCAAAGAGTGTTTTTCCTATGTTTTCCTCTAAAAGTTTTATAGTGTCTGGTCTTACATTTAAGTCTTTAATCCATTTGGAGTTTATTTTTGTGTATGGTGTTAGGTACTGTTCTAATTTCATTCTTTCACAAGTAGCTGTCCAGTTTTCCCAGTACCACTTATTGAAGAGGCTGTCTTTTCTTGATTGTATGCTCTTGCCTCCTTTGTTGTAAATTAGGTGCCCATATGTGCATGCGTTTATCTCTGGGCATGCTATCCTGCACCACTGATCTATATTTCTGTTTTTGTTTCACTACCATACTGTCTTGATCACTGTAGCTTTGTGGTATAGTTTGAAATCAGGGAACCTGATTCCTCCAGCTCCGTTTTTCTTTCTCAAGATTGCTTTGGCTATTCAGGATCTTTTGTGTTTCCGTAAGAATTGTAAAATTTTTTGTTCTAATTCTGTGAAGAATGCCATTGGTAGTTTGATAGGGATTGCACTGAATCTGTAGACTGCTTTGGGTAGTATAGTCATTTTTACAATATTGATTCTTCCAAGAACATGGTATATTTCTCCATCTGTTTATGTCACCTTTGATTTCTTTCATCAGTGTTTTATAGTTCTCTGAGTACAAGTGTTTCACCTCCTTAGGTAGGTTTATTCCTAGGTATTTTCTTTTTGTTGCAATGGTAAATAGGAGGGTTTCCTTAATTTCTCTTTCTGATTTTTCGTTGTTGGTATATAGGAATGCCAGAGATTTCTGTGCATTAATTTTGTATCCTGCAACCTTACCAAATTCATTGATTAGTTCTAGTAGTTTTCTGGTCGCATCTTTAGGATTTTCTATGTATAGTATAATGTCAGCAGCAAATAGTGAGTTTTACTTCTTTTCCAATTTGTATTCCTTTCATTTCTTTTTCTTCTCTGATTGCTGTGTATAGGACTTCCAAAACTACGTTGAATAAGAGGTAGGAGTGGACATCCTTGTCTTCTTCCTGATCCTAGTAGAAATGCTTTGTTTTTCACCAGAGTATGATGCTTGCTGTAGGTCTGTCATATATGGCCTTTATTATGTTGAGGTAGGTTCCCTCTATGCCCACTTTCTGGAGAGTTTTTATCATAAATGGGTGTTGAATCTTGTCAAAAGCTTTTTCTGCATCTATTGAAATGATCATATGGTTTTTATTCCTTAATTTGTTAATGTGGTGTATCACACTGATTGATTTCCGTATCCTGAATAATCCTTGCATCCCTGGGATAAATGCAACTTGATCATGGTGTATGATATTTTTAATGTGCTGTTGGACTCTGTTTGCTAGTATTTTGTTCAGGATTTTTGCATCTATGTTCATCAGTGATACTGTCTATAATTTTCTTTTTTTGTGATATCTTTTTCTGGTTTTGGTAGCAGGGTAATGGCGGCTTCGTAGAATGAATTTGGGAGTGTTTCTCCCTCTGCAATTTTTTAGGAAGTTTGAGAAGGATTGGTGTGAGCTTTTCTCTAAATGTTTGATAGAATTTGCCTGTGAGGCCATCTGGTCCTGGACTTTTGTTTGTTGGAAGAATTTTTTTTTTTTTGCTTGCGGTACGCGGGCCTCTCACTGTTGTGGCCTCTCCCATTGCGGAGCACAGGCTCCGGACGCGCAGGCTCAGTGACCATGGCTCACGGGCCCAGCCGCTCCACGGCATGTGGGATCTTCCCGGACCAGGGCACGAACCCGTGTCCCCTGCATCAGCAGGTGGACTCTCAACCACTGCGCCACCAGGGAAGCCCGTGTTGGAAGATTTTTACTTACAGTTTCAATTTCCTAACTTGTGATAGGTCTTTATATTTTCTAATTCTTCCTGGATCAGACTGGAAAATTGTACCTTTCCAAGAATTTGTCCATTTCTTTGTGGTTGTCCATTTTATTGGCATATAGTTGTTTGTAGCAGTCTCTTATAATCCTTTGTATTTCTGCAGTGTCAGTTGTGATTTCTCCTTTTTCATTTCTAATTTTATTGATTTGCATCCTCTCCCTTTTTTTCTTGATGAGTCTAGCAAAGGGTTTATCAATTTTGTTTATCTTCTCAAAGAACCAGCTTTTAGTTTTACTGACCTTTGCTATTGTTTTCTTCATTTCTATTTCATTTATTTCTGCTCTGATCTTTATGAATTCTTTCCTTCTACTGACTTTGGGTTTTCTTTGTTCTTCTTTCTCTAGTTGTTTTAGGTGTAGGGTTAGATTGTTTATTTGAGATTTTTCTTTTCTTTTTTTTTTTTTTTTTTTGCGGTACGTGGGCCTCTCATTGCTGTGGCCGCTCCCGTTGCGGAGCACAGGCTCTGGACAAGCAGGCTCAGTGGCCATGGCTCACAGGCACAGCTGCTCCGCGGCATGTGGGATCCTCCCGTACCGGGGCACGAACCCATGTCCCCTGCATCGGC
Source organism: Hyperoodon ampullatus (assembly GCF_949752795.1). Lineage (NCBI taxonomy): Eukaryota > Metazoa > Chordata > Mammalia > Artiodactyla > Ziphiidae > Hyperoodon > Hyperoodon ampullatus. The sequence continues at coordinate 21,353,429 of NC_136923.1, forward strand.
AGGCGGACTCTCAACCACTGCACCACCAGGGAAGCCCTTTTCTTGTTTCTTGAGGTGAGATTGAATTGCTATAAACTTCCCTCTTAGAACGGTTTTTGCTGCATCGCATAGGTTTTAGGTCATCTTGTTTTCGTTGTCATTTGTTTCTATGTATTTTTTAATTTCTTCTTTGATTTCTTCAGTGATCTCTTGGTTATTTAGTAGCACACTGTTTAGCCACCATGTATTTGTGTTTTTTATGGTTTTTTTCCTGTAATTGATTTCCAGCCTCACCTGTGTTCAGAAAAGATGCTTGATATGATTTCAATTTTCTTAAATTTTCCAAGGCTTGATATGTGACCCAAGATGTGATCTATCCTGGAGAATGTTCCATGTGCGCTCGAGAGTGTATTCTGCCACTTTTGGATGGAATGTTCTATAAATATCAATTAGATCTATCTGGTCTATTGTGTCATTTAAAGCTTGTATTTCCCTATTTATTTTCTGTTTGGATGATCTGTCCATTGGTGTAAATGGGCTGTTAAAGTCCCCTACTATTATTGTGTTACTGTCGATTTCTCCTTTCATGGTTGTTAGCATTTGCCTTATGCATTGAGGTGCTCCTATGTTGGGTGCATAAACATTTATAATTGTTATATCTTCTTCTTGGATTGATCCTTTGATCATTATGTAGTGTCCCTCCTTATCTCCTTTAACAGTCTTTATTTTAAAGTCTATTTTATCTGATATGAGTATTACTACTCCAGCTTTCTGTTGATTTCCATTTGCATGGAATATCTTTTCCATCCCTTCACTTTCAGTTTGTATGTGTCCCTAGGTCTGAAGCGGGTCTCTTGTAGACAGCATATATATAGGTCTTGTTTTTGTATCCATTCAGTCAGTCTGTGTCTTTTGGTTGAGGCATTTAATCCACTTACATTCAAGGTTATTATCGGTATGTATGTTCCTATTACTATTTTCTTGTTTTGGGTTTGTTTTTGTGGATCTTTTTCTTCTCTTGTGTTTCCCCCTTAGAGAAGTTTCTTTAGCATTTGTTGTAAAGCTGGTTTTGTGGTACTGAATTCTCTTAGCTTTTGCTTGTCTGAAAAGCTTTTGACTTCTCCATCTAATCTGAATGAGAACCTTGCTGGGTAATCTTCTTTGTAGGTTTTTCTCTTTCATCACTTTAAGTATATCCTTCCACTCCCTTCTGGCCTGCAGAGTTTCCACTGAAAAATCAGCTGATAACCTTATGGGGATTCCTTTGTATGTTATTTTTTGTTGTTCCCTTGCTGCTTTTAATATTTTTTCTTTGAATTTAGTTTTTGTTAGTTTGATTAATATGTGTCTTAGTGTGTTTTTCCTAGGGTTTATCCTGTATGGGACTCACTGTGCTTCCTGGACTTGGGTGACTATTTCCTTTCCCATGTTAGGGAAGTTTTCCACTATAATCTCTTCAAATATTTTCTCAGACCCTTTCCTTTTGTCTTGTTCTTCTGAGACCCATACAATTCGAATGTTGGTGCATTCAGTGTTGTCCCAGAGGTCTCTGAGATGGTCTTCAATTCTTTTCATTCTTTATTCTGCTCCTCAGCAGTTATTTCCACCATTTGGCCTTCCAGCTCACTTATTTGTCTTCTACCTTGGTTATTCTGTTATTGATTCCTTCTAGTTTATTTTTCATTTCCGTTATTGTTGTTCATCTGTTTGGTTGTTCTTTAGTACTTCTAGATCTTTGTTAAACATTTCTTGTATTTTCTCAATCCATGCTTCCATTCTATTTCTGAGATTCTGGATCATCTTTACTATCATTACTCTGAATTCTTTTTCAGGTAGATTGCCTATTTCCTCTTCATTTATTTGGTCTTGTAGGTTTTTACCTTGCTCCTTCATCTGTGACATATTCTTTTGCCGTCTTTTTTTTTTTTTTTAATGAGTGGGATTGTGTTCCTGTTTTACTGGTTGTTTGGCCTGAGGCTTCCAACATTGTAGTTTGTAGGCTATTGGGTAGATCTGGGTCTTGGTGCTGAGATGAGGAACTCTGTGAGACCTCACTCCAATGAATATTTCCTGGGGTCTGAGGTTCTCTGCTGGTTCAGTGGTTCGGATTCAGACCTCCTACAGCAGGAGCTTCCGCCCAACCCCAGGCTCATGAATCAAGATCCCACAAGCTGCGTGGGGTTGCCAGAAACAAAAACAAAACAAAAAAAAAGAGAATAAAAAAGTAAAAAGTAAAATTAGACTAGGAAACTAACAGATATGTTAGAAAGAATGTAAAAATAAACATATAGATAAATCAACAACCAGAAGCTACAACAGTACCACAATACTGAAAAAGAGGCAGGAAAAGCGGGGGTGGGGGGGGGAAAGGCGGGGCAGAAAGGCCTTGGCTGTGGAGAGCAGGGCCTAAGCAAGGGTGAGGTTTGGGTGGTGGGTGGGGCCAATGCTCAGGACCCACAGGGCTGGAAAAGGCCCTGGGGGCTGTGAGGGGTGGGGTTTAGGCTAAAGGAACAGATGGGGCCCAGGCGTGCCCCCCACCCCTGGTCTCAGAGGGCCGGGGACTCACCTTGGAACCCAGCAGGCTTCCTGGGCTTGAGTGGGCAGGTCAAATGCCCTCCTCTCCTCTCCTGCTCCTCCAGTCTGGGGTGTGGGAGAGCCCCTCCCACCTGCCTCTCCTGATCTCCCCGGCCTCCCTCCTATACCTCCAGGACCAATGTGGCTGGTGAGGGGGTAAAGGGGGGTCTTGGAGGGCAGGGAACTGGCCTGGGAGCTCAGCAGGCTCCCCATGCCCTAGTGGGCAGGGCAATCGCCCTCTGCTCCTCTTCCGCTCCTCCTGAAGGACCCCTCCCACCTGCCTCTCCTGACTCCCCAGCCTCAGGAGCACTTATCTTGTCTGGCCTCCACTTCTCCTCCTGCCTCGGTCCCCCTGCGTCTTACCGGTTCACTCTCGGGTTCCTCCCATCTCCTTGGGGGTCAGAGTCCCCCACCAGCGACTGGCTGGTGCCCTAGTTGTGGGGAGACGCTAACTCCACATCTTACCACACCGCCATCTTGACTCCTCCCCCAGACATGTTTTTGACCTGGTAAGGACAAAGTTGTGGCTTACACTTAAGTGTCTCATGGCTCCCAAGTCCCGGGGTGTTTTTGGCAGACACACTCTCTCACGTTTCACAGGTTTCTCTCCTTCACAAATCAATAAATCCTTTACCAAGTGGAAGAACTCATGCCCTCATGTCAGCAAATAATTAAGAAATAGTGTGGGTTTTGTAGAAATGTTATCTGAATAAAAATGATTTTCAATGACAAAAATGATACATGAGCTTTATAAAGTGTCTAACACAATAATGAAACATAAAGAAGAAAATAAAAATCACATCTCTGTAACCTAGAGGGGACTGTTAACAACATTCTGATGATTAGCCTGCCAATTGTACAGTTACCCACACCCAGCCACACACTGTACTGATATTGAGTTCTCCAGTTCTGTAATATGGTTCTCATGCAATAATATTAATTAATTTAATGTTGATGCTAATTAATATTAATTAAATCAAATATAAATTAATCTATACAGTTGTTTTTATTTTTAATTAATTAATTTATTTATTTTTGCTGCATTGTGTCTTCGTTGCTGCATGCGGGCTTTCTCTAGTTGCAGCGAGCGGGGGCTACTCTTCGTTGCGGTGTGTGGTCTTCTCATTGCAGTGGCTTCTCTTGCTGTGGAGCATGGGCTCTAGGCATGTGGGCTTCAGTACTGCGGCACGCAGGCTCAGTAGTTGTGGTGCAAGGACTTAGTTGCTCTGCAGCATGTGGGATCTTCCCAGACCCAGGCTCTAACCTGTGTCCCCTCCATTGGCAGGTGGATTCCTAATGACTGTGCCACCAGGGAAGCCCCTATACCATTGTTTTTAATATCTGTATAGTTCAGTTAACCACAATTTATTTAACCAGTCTCATTTAAGCTATTTTCCTTTTTTAAAATATCATAAAAAATTTGGTAAACCACTTTGACATAATCCTTTGTATACTCATCTGATTACCTCCTTAGTGTAAACTCCTAGAAGTGCAACTGCACAAAGAATATACACATTTTACATTTGGATTCATAATTAGGGTCTTAATATCTACATAATTGGTCTTCCCAAAGATAATGTAGGAGAGCTTCCACTTCGCCCTGGTTTTTGGTAAACAGCAGAGAGTTAACACAGCTGTAAAACATTTTAGTACAATTTTCAAAGGTAAACAAGGTCAGAGGGCATAAATGTCAACAGGCCTGAGGAGTACACTCATTCCTCTCTGTGCCACTCCTCTCCGGCTCATGTCTCCTCTGAGAGAATAACAGTTTGCAGTTTGAATTAACTCAATAGCCTGACTCTGAAATACTGTTTCTAGCACCTGCACAGAGTCATACTGGGATCCCAGGACAATACAACTGACGGATCTCATTGCACTCTAGGAAGAAACTACCCCTGCTGATTGATGACACTTAAAACCTAAAAAAAAAAAAAAAAAAAAATTCCAGCTTGCTGCTGTGAGGTGTCTTATGTATTAGCACTGTCATCTTTGTTTCTAGGAAGAACCAGTCAGTTATTCTCAGACTATTCACTGTGACATCTAGGATGGAAATAAAATCTCCATGGATCTCCTCAGAAATGTGGCTCTGCAAGTATACAGACAAGCATTATTGCCTTATTATAAGCAAAGGAAAAAAAGCACCCCACCCCATAGCCTTATGGATGGCTGAATCAACGATTACTTGAAAGTCTCTCTCGCTTTATTAACTCAGTATCACTGTACAAAAAGCGAAATTCTCAATGATTCTCCACTCTGGGGTGACACACAGCACAGATGTACTAAGGACACATGGGTGAAGAACATTTTTTATTTGACATGCACTATCATTCCATTTAAATTACATTCACCCTTTGGTGTCCAGGCATGAGAAGAATATCAATGGCATTTGAAATGTTCCAAAAGCTGAAGAGCTGAAAAATTTTAATCTCCAAATTGTGTGTTTTCTTAAGAGATTAATTCAGTGATTTAGCATCATATAACAAGCCAGTAAGTTTTGACAGTGGAAAAAAAATCAGTGACACTATTTTGAAATACAAACATAGCATTTTTTGTTTACAAATTTTCACTCTGGCCCAGTCCTTGGTGGTAAATATTCTTCTCCCTTGACACTCTCTTAGGGGAAGCACAATGGGCTTCTATAAAATTGCAAATAATGAGCATACAGAGAAAAGAATAAAGGGGAAGAAAATTCAAATTCTGGGAGGTTGGGAAGCAATAAGCAAGCTGTCCCTTTCCATTTCACCAGAGAAATGCATTTTGTCTTCCAAATAGAGGTTTACAGCATTTGTGAGTTCACAGGGTGCCCCAGCAAAGGCTTATAAGGAGGAATGAAAACATCCTTCCCTCTACTTGCTCCCAGGTGGATATTTCAACAGAAACTAATGACACTGCATTCGTAGAGCACTTTACAATTTTTAAAGTACGTTCACTTATCTCATTTGGCCCTTGCATAGGATGGGGGCAGGTGGGTGGTTATTAATAGCTCAGTTTTATCAGAAAAGAAAAATTAAGCTCAGAAAAACCTGCCCAAAGTATCATGAGAAATATAGCCTAGACAATGCTTGGCACATAGTAAGCCTCCCATTAACTGGAGCTGCTATTATTATTATTATCATTATTATTACTACCACCACAGATGGTCTTAACAAGACCTCAGCCAGTGGTGGACTCTCAAACGTTCCTGTTTCCCCAGCCAGCTTTTTAATGCATATTTCAGAAAGATGCTGAAAACTCAATAGGACCTTCTGCTGGATTTATAAGTATATCCTATACCTGATATTCAAGTCTTATTATAAACAGAATACAATGGAATTATTTAACCCATGATAAACCATAGTCACCACCTAACTCATGCTATTTTGAAGAAAACGCGGTGGAAAATTGTCTCAAATTAAATGACTTGGTCACAAGAATTAATACTAAAATATTTTATTGTTTAAAATATCTTTATTTAAAAAACGTATCATATTATCAGAGCATTTCCCACAGCTTTATTTTAAAGATTGGGTATTGGGCCTCCCTGGTGGCGCAGTGGTTGAGAGTCCGCCTGCCGATGCAGGGGATACGGGTTCGTGCCCCGGTCTGGGAGGATCCCATATGCCGCGGAGCGGCTGGGCCCGTGAGCCATGGCTGCTGAGCCTGCGCATCCGGAGCCTGTGCTCCGCAACGGGAGAGGCCACAACAGTGAGAGGCCCGCATACCACAAAAAAAAAAAAAAAAAAAAAAAAAAAAAAAAAAAATAAAGATTGGGTATTTATTTATTTGGCCATGCCAAAGGCAAGTGGGATCTTAGTTCCGTGACCAGGGATCCAACTGGTGCCCCTTACATTGGAAGCACGGAGTCTTAACCACTGGACCTCCAGGGAAGTCCCTGGGTGTTTATTTTTGAAAAGTAACACAGTAATAGTTTTCATCTCATTCTAGTGCACATTTATTTCCAATTATTCTAGTATAATAAGTGTAATATGTAGAAAATTTTAGGTAATGTTAAGTAGAAAATAATGTGATAAATATTTTTCCATTTTTGCTTATATCCCAGACTTACTGTGAACTTCAAAGAAAATATTTATAAAAATACTTTGAAAAGCCAAAATTGCATCTTAAAAACTGATAATAAAAAGTAATAATACCTATAAGAAGTATTAATTATCTAGTAATAGGTAATGGTAATAATTATCTTTGTAATTACTTTTACAATAATAGGTAAGAGTTCAGTGCATATGTAAAGTACACATTTTACATGCATCATCATATCCTCTTTTTATAACAATTCTATGGAATAAGGACTGTTATTAACCTCTTCTTACAGATGGAAAAACCAAAGTTCAGAGAACTGTACTAACTTATCAAGCTAGCTAGTGGCAGAGCTAGGAGGCAGGCTTAACTCCCAAGTCCCTGCTCTTTTTTCCCTAAATTTATTATTAATTTTCACACATTCACCAAAGGTGAAAAAAACACAATGAACACTCATTTGCTAATCACAAAGATTTAACACTTTTTAACTTTCTTCTCCTCATTTCCCTCCTGTCCTCCCTTTCCTCTCTCTCTCTAGACTGTTTCAAGGTAAATTCTAGGCAGCATACGCTTCACTCACAAATACTCCAGTTGGCATCTTCTAAGAATAAGGACATCCTCCTACACAAACAAAATACCATTATCAAACCTAAGGTGATGATCAATAATTTCCTAGTATCATCTCATACTCAGTTTATATTAAAATTTCCTGAATTATCCCCCAAATGACTATATTTTTCAAACACAAATCAAGTTTCATACTTTGTCTTTGGTTGTTATGTCTTTTTATTCTAGGCCACTTTTTTCCAACAATGCTTTTAATGACATTGACTTTTTGAAAGACTGAGTTGTTTTGCTGAAGATCCTCCATTATGCATTTGTGAGATTGTTTCCTTGTAGTTCCTGTAATCTTTTCTTCTATTCTCTAAATCTTCACTAAAGCACCCTTTGTTGGTAAATGTCACAAATTCTTAACTAAAAAGTAGAGGTGTAAATATATAGCAAAACAGTCCCTATCTTTAATTGTATTGTGAATGAATAATGTTTGTTCTGATGGTAGAATAGTTATTAGGGGCTCAGTTTAAAGGAGAGATAGAAGAATGAAGACATTCACACTTAGAACTCCTTTTGGTGTAAAAAGCTGATGTCTGACATTCTTAGATTTGGCTACGATTTCACCCACATGCACGAATTCTGGGAAGATTTAAGCTCTTGTCTTTTGGGGAACTTTGCCAAACACGCTTAAAAATCCTATTGCTTCTGCCAATTACGGAAAGTCTGGCTAGATAGAGAAATCATGGAGTTCAGTCCTACTCAAAAAGTCCCAGAAGAGTCTCTGAGCTGCTCTCCACTACTAACCTGCATTTTTACAAAACTAAACTTCTATTTGGACTTTATTCCATTGGCAACATTTAATTAACTGCAATATCCTGACCCTACTAAATCTGGACTCTCATGAAACAAGGAAAAAGGTAACACCAACTCGCTTTGTAACATGTTGCAAAACTATAAGAATAAGTACGTGAGGAAAAAGATGGCTGGTCTCAGTCTTTAGCTTACAGGAAGGTGAGAACACACGAGGTGGGAGGAATTGGACTCAGCCTTAGAGTCAGGACCTGGGACAAAGCTGGAGACAATGTGTGATACTCACCAGGAGGTGGGTCTTTGAGGGACAAGAGGCCTGAGAAGACAACATAAGCATGGTCTGCACTAAAAGGACTGGGGCTGTTAGGACATAGGGGCAACCACCCATGCGAAGAAGAGAGACGAGACATCAGACACACAAATCTCCTCTTAAGATATGCCTTGAAGACCAAAATTCCAAAACATAGGAGGAAAGGGAACACTGAGACACCCAACCAAACAACAATTGGGAGAAGACTTCACTCCATTACAAGTGAAAATGATGAAGAAATCTGTAACCATAGCAACATGGGTGGACCTAAAGATTGTCATACTGAGTGAAGTAAGTCAGAGAGAAAAAGACAAATATATGATATCACTTATATGTGGAATCCAAAAAAATGGTACAAATGAACCTATTTACAAAACAGAAATAGAGTCACAGACATAGAAAACAAACTTATGGTTACTGAAGGGGGAAAGGGGTGGGGAGGGAGGGATAAACTGGGAGAACTGGGATTGATGTATACACATTACTATATATAAAATAGATAACTAGTAAGAACCTACTGTATAGCACAGGGAACTCTACTCAATACTCTGTAATGACCTATATGGGAACAGAATGTAAAAAAGAGTGGGTATGTATACGTATAAGTAATTTACTTTGCTGTACAGCAAAAATTAACACAACATTGTAAAATCAACCATACTACAATAAAAATTCATTTAAAAAAAGAAATCTGTAACCAATGTTAAAATAATTGTTGAGGATTTCCTAAGAAAATAACATCCAGAAAAAAGAACAAGAAAGTATGAAACAAAAACAGAGGAATGGGAAATGGAACAATAAAAGGATTTGAAAAGCTAGAAATCCTGCAGGTGAAAAATACGGCATTTAAATAAAAACAATGAGAACATAAATACATTGACAGTACTGAAGATTTCACAGAAAATGCAGCACTGGGAGATCAAGAGACAAATACCAGTCCTGGATTGGCGGCATAACAATCTTAAGATTCCTAGGTTCTGCCTCTGTTCATTTTGGTTTGGTAGGTTTGGGATGAAGCTTGGAAGTTTGTATCATAAAAAGTTCCTCACTTTTCCTGTTGAACTGCCAATATTGGAAATAAAGGGAAACCACTAAAGAATTTTAACCAAAGGGATAACGTGGTCAAATATGTATTTTATATAGTTTATTCTGCACCCTGAATGGAAAATGAATTTGTGGGAGTTAAAAGCAGAGGGGACAAACCAATTAGAACACTACTGAAATCACACAGACAAGAGATACTGAAGACTTACCTTAAACTAAATATAGTATTAGGTCGAGACAAGCCAGGCTTGCATCCAATAAATCGTTCTCAAACTTTAACTCATATCAAAATCACCTGGAGGGCTTGTTAACACACAGATTTCTGGGTCCTACCCCTAGAGTTTCTGATTCTGTAGCTCTGGGATGGGACCCATGAATCTGAATTTCCAATAAATTCCCAGGTGGTACTGACACTGATGGTTGTGGGAAGGACACTTCAAAACCAAGTATAGTGAATATCTGCTGGTTTTTCCTGCCTCTTTTTCCAGTTACAACCTCTGATTTTTGGCTCCAACGAACAGTTTTTCCACCACCATTGGATACAGTCATGGAGGGACTGTCACTCAAGGTGTCTCACCCTTCTTTTACCTCAGCTAGGCTCATCAGCTATGCTGTTTTATTCTGGGATTTGATTCCAGACTGAAAGCAGCTGATTTTTTTCATCATCTTGGCCACTTCCCACAGAGAATGCCCATTAGTTTCTGCTCTGGTTCCTTCCCCAAGACCAATTCTTCAGCTTTCATTCAAAATCACCCCATATCTTTCTATTTTTCTTACCTGTTTGTTTAACAAGTTATTAGTTTTGCTTAAGTTGGCCAGAGTTTTACTGTTGCTTGCAACCAAAGACCCCAACTGACATCTAGGGAGTCAGGGAGTGAGGGAAACTTGGTAGGGTGACTGCATTAGTTTCCTGTGGCTGCTGTATCAAATTACTACAAACTTGGTGGCTTAAAATAACAGAAATTTATTCTCTCACAGTTCTGGAAGCCAGAAGTCCAAGATCAATACCACTGAGAAGAAAGCACGGTTTAAGCAAGGTCATGCTCCTTCTGGAGGCTCTAAGGGAGAGTCCATTCCTTGCCTCTTCCAGCTTCTGGTGGCTGCTGGCATTCCTTGACTTGTGGCCTCATGAGTCTAATCTCTATCACAACGGTAACATTGACTCTTCTGTGTGTGTTATCTCCCCTGCATCAGTCTTCTAAGGACACTTGCTAGAGCCCACCTGGAAAATCCAGGATAATATTCTCGCCTCTAGATCCTTAATTTAATCACATTGGCAAATATCCTTTTTCTAAATAAGGTAAATTTACAGGTTCCAGGGATTAGAATCTAGATATTTTGGGTGGGAGCACCATTCTTCAGCCTACCATCATGACCAAGGATTATCCTGGTTTTAGCACTGAAAGTCTTACACTCCAGATCTCCTTCAGTCCCAAACAAACTTGGACTTGTTTGCTCCTGAGACTCTCCTTGTGCTGGCAACGAAGGTAGGGTGACCAAAGTCTCTGCTTACCTGGAATTTTGTGAGTTTTAGTGCTAAAAGTCCCACCTTCCAGGCAACCTCTCAGTTCCAGGCAAACGGTTGGTTGGGCACTCTCACTGAGACTCTCAGTTTCAGAGCACCAGCCCAGGAAGAGTTGTCCCCTTTAAACTCTTTCCTAGAGTAGAGAATACTACCAAATATTTGGAACACAGGCCTCAGGCAAACTGAGCCCGGAGAGATTATCAACAGAACAATGAATTGAGTAGATTGCTCTCTACTACCACTGGTAAAACTTGAAAGCAAGATTTATTTCTCAAGAAAGACAAAGGAGAAAGATTTTATAGGATGATTTTCAATAAATGGTAATCAGCTGATATGAAACATTCCTAAAGAGAAGGCAAAAGAAATGGGTAAACTACTGTATGTACAATTCGAGGCAAGTTTATGGACTTGTTTCTCTAGATGTGGGCTCCTGCCTACCGGAGCCACAGTCAACCATGGGGACTTAATTAGAATGCTGGTTCTAGGGCCTCTGAATTTATGATTCAGACCCTTTGGGGCTGAGGTTCAGAAATCTGAATTTTAAATCATCATCATAAGTATGTTTCATGTATACCTGTATGGACAGACAGGTGTCCCCCAATGATTTCCTGCCTTGGGGAGTCCACACCTTTGTGTAATCTCCTCCTTTTGGGTGCTGGTAGGACCAGTGACTTGCTTCTAACCAGTAGAACAGGGTAAAGCTGATGGTATGTTGCTCCCATGATGATGTTACATTATATACCGCATGTTAGAAGGAGGGAGGACTCTCCCTTGTGAGAGGCTTTCTGGCAAGAATGACGGCAGTCTCTAGATACTGAGAGGGGTCCCTGACTGACAGCCACTAAGAAAACCAGTTATTTCAATCCTACGCATGCAAGAAGATGAATTCTGCTAACAACCTAAGGAAGCGTGGAGGAAACTCTTTCCCCAGCCGAGCCTCCAGATCAGAATGAAGCCCCAGCTCGTGCTGAGATTTTAGACTGCTGAAACTCAGAAGGATTCCTGACCCAGAAACTGTGAGATAATAAACATGTTCTGTTTCAAGCTGCTAAATTGGTGGTAGTTTGTTACTCTGCAAAAGATATCCAACTAATACAACACCTAAAACTTGAGAACAATGGCACGGTGGTAGAGGGCACAGGCTCTGGAAAAGACAGACCTGCTTTAAATCCTAGGTCTGCCACTTCTCAGCCTTGTGACCTTGGACAATAGCAAAACCTCTTTAGGCTTCAGTTTCCTCATTTGTCATTGTGAGGGTCCAGTGAGGTAAGACCCGCCTAGCCTGAGCACAGGGCCAGCCACCCAGTAAGAGTCTAGCACATTCAATTACTTTCTTTATAAAAACTAGTCCAAAGTCTAACCTAGTCTAACAATGCAGACCATCAAAAACAGTTCCTCAGAGTGAAATTGGGAGTCCCTTCAGGAGGTATTTTTAGGATTGTCAAAACAGGCAGAGCAATAAGATCATTTAAGGTGCAACCAGATACCATCTGTCTACACAACTGAGTGATTAGCAGCCACCACTAGTATCACTTCTTAGATCAGATGCTAGGATGGGAACACAATGGATGACTGATTTGATTTGAAGTGGGGAGGATGGAAAGCACTCAAAAGGCAAGTGTGTGAATAGACTAAAAATAGGCAGTTCTGTAATTCTTGGCTGTGGTTCTTCCCAAAGGTAAAACAACCAACTCCTGAATGTTTTGAGAATTCCAAGTACCTCAAGTATAGGTCATTGGGCACTGGATGGCCTAGAAGAACAAATTATGCATTGCAGGTTAGGTGTCTAGGGAGACAGATTCTGAAAAGACAAAGGTAGGAAGTTTATTAGGGAGTGCTCTCGGGATCAGCTGTGCTCAGGGGGTGAGTGCAACAGAATGGGCAAAGGAGAAATCAAGCTGCAATTGCAATTTCAATCAAAAATCAAAATGCAATTATAGTTAAGACCTCAACTCTGGACTCAGATGGCCCTTTAAGTGTCCCAAGTTGTGGTGGAGTGTCACAACTTTATCCTCTTGCATCCACCAGTCTTTGGACCCAGGCTGTCCCTGAAAAGGGGCTTGACCTTTGGAAAGGGAACTTCCTCCAACCAAGGGAAATTTATGGTGAGGGCTGACTATTGAGAGCTGTCAGACAGTAACCGTCCTAGAGGGAGAGTCAGCGCCACACAGCACACCAACTACTAAAATACATGATGCGTTTCAAACAATGTCTACTACATGGTTGTTGTTATAATTTATTTTTGTTATAGTTCATTTAATGCATGCTGAGCTGCCAAGAGCACACTCTGCACTTAAATGGCAACTGCTGTTATAGTCTAAGGGGAAAAACTTATCATTGGTTACCTAGTCATCCATTCATTTGTTTTATAAAAAACCCTGAAAGCTGTTCATTTTTAGGAATATACAAAATACAAAATGAGGATACTTAAAAATTGAGATGAAAGTAAAAAAGCCGAGGACAGTGGCACAATGTGACAACCCAATCCAAGTATCCTGCATTTTAAAATTTGTACTACTTAGCACCATTTAGAACTATATATTTATTTGCATGACAATTTATTTAATGCCTGACTCCTCTAGTCCAAAAGTTTCAGAGAATAGAATGTTTTTCTAAGAGCATCTCAAACCTCTAGCATAGTATTTGACATATTAATACTTGAATATTTGTTGAATAAATGCATGCATGAAAAAGGAAACAGAAATGAAGCTAAGAAAAGGGATGTCTTAATAAACTGACATATATGTTATGAGCAGAGTGAAAATTTGAGACTACATTTCCTGGCTGCCAATAAAAAAAGAGAGGAACCTGATGATTAAACAAATCAGGATCTGTAACATTAAAAGTAAACTGCTAAGGACAACCATTCCTGGGACTGAGAACTGATGAAAATTTTTCAAAGGAATCACCATAAGGAGGATACCACTTAATGTCAGCAGCAAGCACCAAAACAACACCCATCACATACATACAGTCATGTTCCGTGAGGCTGTTTCTGAGGGCTCTCCCATGATATACACCGATGGCTTCATAGGGGAAGGGCTGTTAGTGACAGCAGGTAACCAGGTGTCTGCTGTTCTGGCTTGATCCAAACTACAACTTTAGAATGTCTGGAAGAGCAATTGGTTATATTCTCTGGCAACTACCTACAGCCCTGACTCTCAGCCAATGTGTCATACACACTCATGTGCTGAAAAGATTTCATAGATGTGCTGTGAAATCGTGTGTCCAATATCTAGAATGATATTGGGTGTGGTTATGGCAATTGAATGCTGAGCCCAGTGGGTCATAGAACACCATGTAGAAGGAGGTACAATTTACTGCCAGACCAGAAGAAAGAGAGTGGCTTATGCTCCTCTCTTTCCAAGTTCATAGTCAATGACTTCATGCTGGTCCCTTAAAATCAGCCCTGGTGGGAGTATTTACACCGTGGCAATCAGCAAACCTACAAATAAGGCTTTTATTTTTCCTTTAAAGAGTCAATTTACCAGTACACCACTGCATGTCACTTAAAGTGAAGGCTGGGATGAATCAAGACGGAGTGATAAACGTGTTTCTTCAGTATATAAGGGAGCATACTTAGACCTGATGACAGTTCTACCCAAACTGCAATATAGCACAAAGAAATGAGGCAAGTAGCGTTCTAGACTCTGTAAGATGAGGTTTGCTGTAGCGGCGACAGCGGTGTAACCGTCCATAATTTGCGTAGTGCCATTTTCAGGCTTCTAATTCCCTTTAAGTAGGCTGCCAAAATTGTTCTGCCAGTGAAGCCTCACAGCTCCACTGGACTAAAGAAAGACAGAGAGAGAAAACAGTTTAAAAACAGTGAGTAATTCACTAAATGGACATGCCCTCCATGATCAGTCGAAGGTGGGAGACACTAATCCGTGTCCTTCAGTTGGTTCCCCATCCCTCGAGTTCCTCACGAGTGAGAATCATCTTGTCCGGAGGTGTGATTCTGGCATATAAAATGATGTATTTCTCAAACAACATGGCTCCTCAGTGCAAGCCAACTGCTTCATCTGGTGTCGACCACAGAACCAGCCATCTGTTCCAGGGCTGGAAGAAAAACTGCCTGTTGGTCTTAATGATGGATAGAATAACACTGTACCTTATGGTTAACTTAAGGGATTTTTTTTTCAAGGGGATTTTGACTTTACACAAATTTTTTTAATCCCTGCAGAAGATGTGATTCCATGTACTAGAAAGCAGACAGAGAATACTGAATGGGATCTTAACTGCTGGTCTGGGTGAACTCAGACCTGAATGACTCAGGGGAAACCTAACTGGAGTTTGGGGTCCTTTTAGCATCCTCTTGTTAAAGTTGAGAAAACTCTAGAGGATGTATGGAATGGAAGACAATCCTATTACCACACAGAAGAGCAGGCGGAATAATCCTCTTAGGCAATCAAAACTGAGGGGCCTACTGTGCAGGGTGCCACCTTGATCATCACCAAAACACTGGCATTTCATTACATAACTGTCAGAGTAAATGTCAAAACACCGTCTCATAGAAAGCAAAGTCAATTTCCTTTAATTTAGCTCCCTGATTGCTTTGCATATGAAGATGCAGTATGCAGACATAATCCTGACAGCAGTCTACATTTTCTATCATATACTCATTACACTGGTCTAAATGGAACTTCAAAGTATAGTTGTCAAACAGGCCCATCTACACAAGAGGATTCTGTATCAGTGAAGACAGAAAGTGCTGGCTACAGCCTTTTGGGTACATGGAATAGGAGATACGAAGATTGAAGAGAATTATTTATGTCATAATTTTTACCTTTCACATCTCTTCCTATCTTTTCCACTTGGTTGGCACTATTTAACAGAGAGTAAATGGACAAAATTATATGCCCAAAATGGCTCTTCACTACCTATCAATTACAGCATTGATTTTAATGACTCCTCAGAGGATACATGACTTGATATAAATTTTAGTTACAGAGCTCCCAGACTGATTAACACATTTAAGCCACCAGAGGCTTAATGAGAAAGAAACCTAAAAACTTAATTCAATTTAAAAGTCCATCTCCCCAGCCAATACACTGTCTTTTTGGAGTGGAGTTACCCTGCCTGGTTTATGGTTGCAGATTTGACTGGGTCTGTTGGAGAATATTCATTTAGTATAAAGGAATCTCCTGGGTTCACACAGTGACAGGATTTCCTGTCCCCTTAGAGGAGAAAAAGCAGGTTCAGATGGTGACATCTGAAATATGACAGCTCTAAAGAAGCTATGAGAACACCACCACCTCTGTTCTAGGGAGGTCAGGAAACTGTTCTTTAAGAACCAGTGGTGAGTGGGCGGGGAGAGGAATAAAAACAAACTTGGCAAAACAATATTTAGCTAATTAATAGCATTTAGAAATAACAATAGGAATGGTTAACATTTATTGCAGTGGCTTTCAAGCTTTTTGACTATGATTCACAGTGAGAAGTACATTTTACAAGGCAGCTCAGGATGTACAAACATTAATGTGAATACATATAAAACAAACTTACGTTTCAGGAAACAATACCTGATACTTTCTATTCAATTCTGTTTTTAGTGCTGGTTATGACCCAATCAGTTGATTTCATGACCCACCAGTGAATCATGGCCTGCAGTCTGAAATACTGATTTATAGCATGCATATGATGAGCAGAGTCATAAAGACCAAGATTAAGGCACGGTGATCAAATGTGCTCTGGAGTCAGACTCCCTCTATTTGAGTCCTGGCTCTTACGCATACAAGCAAGTTTCTTAACTTCAGTTTTTTCATCTGTAAAGTAGAATTACGACTATGTCAGGAAGTTGTTGTGGAGATTTAATGATACAATACATGAAAAGCTCCTAAAACAGTAGCCAGCACAGAGTAAACATTCCGTGTTAGCCCTTTTGTTGATCATCTATGGCCACAATAGTTCTACATAATTTATCCCCAAACTCTAAGGCTAATTAATTTAGTTCATGAGTCTGTGGGTTTCAGATGACTATTGGCTGATCAGCTCTGCTGTTAGGCTGTTCCACCTACCAACAGAATAGCCTAGTCATGTTCTTATGATGAAAAGAGAGAGAGCCAGAGCAAGTTCAGTCTCCCAAGCATCGTGTCTGCTAACATCCATTGGCCAAAGAAATGAGAAGTCAGAGTGGGAGGTCACTAGAATTGCATGGTAAAGGGCATAGATATAAGAAGGGATAATAAGTCAGGGCCACTTTTGCCATTAGCCAGAGTTATGATTATAATACTGGAGCCTCTCTCTCTCACTGTGCTAGGTGCTTTGCATTAATCTGGTTAAATCTTGACAACAAGGCACTGCTGTGACAATAAAGATTCTTGACTGCAAATGACAGAGTGCCCGTATTAAATTTCAAGGAAAAGTCTATTTATCTGGGAAATAAACCAGTCAAAGTTACTTAATACGTCTGAGTTATGGTAAGGTTAGCTGTGGGGACCCAAATGTGATCTTTGATGCTGTGTCTCCCTCCATTTCTCAGCTCTTTTCCTCTGTGCATTGGATCCACTGTGGAGACAACTTTTCCATGAAACCTCTTGTAGCAATGCCAGGTTTAAATCACTCTTACAGCTTGTGATTTAGATGACCAGCCATCCTGGTGTGTCTAGGATTAAGAGGTTTCCTGGGATGTGGGATATTCACTGCTGTAACTGAGTAAGCCCCGGGCAAATACAGATGAATTGGTCCTCCTACTTGCAACCCCAGAGGAAGAGAGGGCATTTTCCTAAATGGATTTGGCAGAAAAGTCCCTTGGTGGACTCTCACTGACCTGCCCTGGATCATATGACTATTCCTGAACTAATGCCAATGGTCAAGAAGATGAAGTCTCTGGCCAAGATTAGGTCATTTTCCAACCTGTCGTGGAGTTAACTCTTTCTGAATCTTATGAAAAATCGGTGGACAAGATAGATATAGCCAAAGGAAAGGATCCAGGATATACAAACAATGTAAGTCATTGGAGTACTGTTGTTACCATTTTATAGATGAAGAAATAAAATCTCCAAAAAATAGAGTCTCTGAGAGGTTCAGTGACTTTCCAAGGTCACATAACAAAGAGAGTAGCTGGCTTTAAAGTCTGCACTCTTTCCACTGCCCAGGCTGCTTGCCTACAGCAATAATAATACAAGTTTTCTGAAAGCCTAATGCAGCACTTAAAAAACAAAACTATACTTATGAAAATAGTGAGAAGTTATAAATACCCTACTTTGCAATTCACTGGGGAAAAACACAGAAACAGAGGCCACTTGCAGGGAATTTCTCCTCAGGAATACTTTTTGCCAAAATATGAACAATTAAATTGTACAAAAAAAATTGTACAACTTAAGAATTCTTTTTGCTGAAACATGAATAAATGGTTGGAAAATTTAAAGGGTTTTTAGGTTGTTTCCTCTTTGTACAGAGGTATCAGGAAAATTTTCTCTCCCTACCCACCGCCATACGGCACTGAGGGAGACTGAGAAGAATTACCATTGGATACACCTGAGCCACCTTCAAGTTCCCATTGGCTCCTGACACTTTAGAAACCATCTCCCGCCATCCCCTGCCCTCACTCTCCCCTACCTCAGTCCCCAGCAGAGCCATTGGCCACACCCAGCCTCAGTCAATCCCCTCTGAGCACTGAGATACTACGGATCATCCCTATTTGGGGAGCACAGAGAAGGAAGGTTCTGTTACTTAGACTACTTGGAACTAGGACTCTCCACCTCCGTTCTTCACAGACATTTCTAGCCTCTCTGCCTGAAATGACTCTCTTGGCCCTTCTGAGAGACAAGCAGCCGCCAGAGCCGACAGTTGGTGGTTTCCGCACCAAAGAGGCTGGCCGCGCTGGAGAAACACCACGTGGCTTATCCTAACCATGCAGCATTTTGCCAGAATAAAAAATCACCAGGGCTCTACAAAAGAACACGAAGAAAAGAATAAATGGCCTTCATGTCCTCTGTGGATCCTAAAACCACCACTGCTCTGCCCAGCAAAGACTTGAAAGCAGCAGTTGGAGTTAGTGGCCAAAAGACAGAGGGGCCTCCTAAGCTGGATGAAAGGAGTGACAGGTTCCTTTCAGTCTCGACTGCCCTGTACAAAGCCCATCACCCCACTGGCAGCAAAGGAGAAGATAAACAGCTGTGGCTTGAGTGTCTGTCTACTTAAAAGAGCAGAGAATGGTGAGAGAGAGGAGAAATAATTGTCATGGTTATAACGTTAAAAATGATAAAGCAAAGCACGTAAACATTTCACTTCAATGTTTTACCCCTGTGCTTGTATAAAAAAAAAGTTGTTATTAAAGGCATTGAAAAAATTATTAAAAGTTGGTGAGTCCACAAAAATTCCCCTTAACATGAAAGTTCTATAAAGTGATACAGATTCAAGAGAAAGGAGAAAAACATCTATTGAACACCAGCTTGGTGCCAATCACATTATATTTAGTATGTAATTTAACCTTTAAAACAGCCCCATGAAGTATCACTAGCATAATTTTATAGATGAGAAACTCAGCTTATACAGGTTAAAAATCCTGCCTAAGAGCACACAGTCAGTAAATTGGGAACTAGAACTTGAACCCATGTCTGTTTGACCACAAAGCCCATGCTCTTGCCTCCAAGCAGACAGCCTCCCAGACAAAAAAACCACTGGGGAAATTATAACAGAAAATGCAACTCAAGAGTCAAGATGATTTGTTATTGCAATGGATGGTTATCTTTCCTACAGCTTATTTATATTCCTGTCCCTCTGATTGCTAAACAGAACTACGTAGATAAACACAGCGGGCTCAGTTGAGAACATTCTAGAAGAATTATTATGTTTGTTCACTCTTTTGCAATGAGTTTCTTCAAGACCTTTGCAAAACTGAGATAACACATGCTGTGGTACAACCATGACTGGTGAGGTAAAAACTACATCATGACCTGAGTCACCAGGACAGACTTTGGGGAACAGGAACTTCCTTCCAACACAATTAGCTTGGCCAGTCAGCACTGCAACTGTCAAATATGGGCTACTATTTTTTCTTTGCCAAATCAACGAGTGAGGATCCAAAATATTAATAACAGTGTAGAAATCACCCACCACATGTTATTGCACAAGCAGCGTGAAGACTACCACGGGGATTCCTTCTGTTTGTGATTCGAAGCTGGGAGACATGTCAAAACAGAGGGATAAAAGCTGTCAGAACTCAAGAGCTGATGTTAACCCATCCAGTTACACATCTGCTACAGAGGATAATGGGTCTCATTTCAGGCAAGTAAACATGTCATATTCTCATTAGAAGCAGCAGCAATGGATAACGTGTACCTATAAAGGTAACTGAATGTGTGCATACAATTTCCTTCAGAGCCTGTGCCATGAGTATGCAAAGTCTTGGAATAGAAAGCTATTGTGAATGTTAAAAGGTTGCTTTTGGGTCAGATAATTCCCTAATATTAATTCCACTGGGTCACCTTCACTGCTTAGTGGTAATAACATATAACATGCTCTTGAAAACTTACCTAAGACCAGGGCTATCCCTTTTACAAAAAATAGAGAGTTTTAAGCATTTTTGAGTTTGGATTCTATGGTGTCTGGGGACATGGAGAAAATTTTATAATTCTTGGTTTTCCTAGGACCTGGTATAATGCATGACCAAGGTAGGCTCATAATAAATGTTTCTTGAATGAATGAAACATTTGTGACTGTTTGGTTTGTGTTTCAAAGTTAGCTCAATAAGTGCTGCTTATTTCTGTTTAAATTATTACATCATATTTTGTGTAGTTGCCTCTAAGTGCTTTGTAAAATACACCTCTCTCAATGATGTTTCTTATATGTATCCCATATATAAAAGACAACTGCTTTTTTAGTTCGATCTTGAAGGCAAAAACAAGCAAGTTAAGAATGGCACACATACACCATGCCTCCCTTCTGTACTCAGGCATGACAGACTCTGCTAACACCGATTCCTGTCTGGTTTCAGATCCTTCACAAGTTGGTGAATCCAGGCAGCTACCAACAGTTGGCTGGATTTGGCATAAAAGATGAACCTAATGATCCTCCTTAGTTTAGAATTTCTTTTTGGGATAGATAAATTAGAGATTATCTAAGTGTACATAATAAAACCAATTGGTGAATTTAGATTTCCTACACAAAATGTAATTCTACCAGTGGCACTACAGTTCTATTACAAGATGGATCTTTTAATTTTGCTGTTTCTTGTAGGAACATAAGGTTAGAAGAACTGTGGACTCTGCTTTGACCAGTTTCCTACCTTAGCCTGCTTCCAAGTGGTGCTGGATTCTTTTTTTTTTTTTTTTTTTTGCGGTACGCGGGCCTCTCACTGCTGTGGCCTCTCCCGTTGCGGAGCACAGGCTCCGGACGCGCAGGCTCAGCAGCCACGGCTCACGGGCCCAGCCGCTCCGCGGCATGCGGGATCCTCCCGGACCGGGGCACGAACCCGCGTCCCCTGCCTCGGCAGGCGGACTCTCAACCACTGCGCCACCAGGGAAGCCCGGTGCTGGATTCTTAAGCGTCCGTATCCCAGCTCCCTGTGAGTGGGGCATTTCATGAGATATAATAAAGTCTACTGTACGATTTGTTTTTCTAATGGGATTTTAGCAGGCATCATAAAAAGCTTAAAATGGTCTTGGGCTATTGAACTTGCTCTCACTCTGCTATCATCATGAGATGACAAGTAGTTTCTCAGAGATTAGTTTCAATGTGGAATCTGAAACAACATCAATGAACTTTTTTGTTTCATTAAACTAAGCATTGTTTCCTTACAATCCAGTGGTCTAACTTGAACTTTGAATGGATCTTTTAACCATGTGTGATTTCATAATACCATGGATCAACCATGGAACATACTGGTTCACTGAGTTGCGTAGATCTCCCAAATATTGCACATTTCATTAAAATACCAAAAACCACACGTGTAAATATTACCACCAATCTCATTAGAAAAACTTATGGTATCAAGCTCACAGTGGTGCTTATAAATTTTTGCCAAAATTCTCATTTTCACTTGAAACCTTGAATTTTATCATTGGCAACAAACACTGTTGTTTTCCTTGGAGTGACAGTCTAACTTTGTTCATTTTCAAAAAAATGTCTGCCAAATATCCAAGTCTGGATAATCATAGTTTGTCTGTCAGTAGTTTTTCAATCAGTGATCCTGTTCCATGAAGAAAGAAGCTAGTTCAGCTTGTAACTCACACAACTGCACGAGTGCTTTTCCTCAAGACAACCACAGTACTTCATCAAGGACACTCTTAGGTGAAACTGGCATTTATTATTTTTATTTTTAAATTATTGCTATTTATTTCTCTGATTGCATGGTAGTGAAGAATGTAATGATTGCTAGAGGTTTGGGGCCACTGCCTTGATTCATGCTAAGGCCCATTGCTTTTGCACTAGATATGCAAACATCAAAACTATTGTTCCAGGACTAAACCATGTAATCCAAAAACTTACTTAAAATTTGAATATTTTAGCAAATTTTTGTATTTGTTGCTGAGCATTCATCAAATAGATATTATGTAATGATGAGTCGATGCTGTTGACACACAAATGTAAGCCCAGCTTATCTTTAGATTCATCCATTTGCAAGATTTAATGCAATTTTCAAGATGAGATATTAATGCAATCTTTATGTTTGCAGCTAAATTTGGTAATCAGTGAGTTACTGTTATCATTGGAAAATGGCACTGCTGCTATTCCTTTTACTGACTTTTCAGGCAGCTGGCATTCAGCAATGTCAACTGCAGAGGATTTATTCATTTACCAGCTGTTGTTTGTACTTCTCTGACCAATGAAATACTTACCCTGTAAGATGCTTCAATAGCTGTTTCATTTCTAGTTTAAAAATCTGTAACAAACAACTTTTGACTTTTAAAGAAGTCATCACATCTATGCCTAAAATTTTCAATTCCTTTTTCTTCAAACTTTTAATGATTGCTCTCAAAGTTATGTCTCAACTGGCACCAAAATACTATTTGAAAATGTTCTGTTGTGCAATCCACAATAAGGTAAACTGTTAACATCTATAAATATGGCTCTCCTCATCCTCATCCTTCTTCTTGTCCCACCATCCCATTTAATTAAAAGTTCCACAAAGGTGGAAACCTTCATATTTATCTGTGTATATCCCAGCATTTACTAACCAGAGCAAGCTGATACTCAATAACAGATTTGTTGCATTGGATTCAAGATTTGGTGATAAAGGATTGCTTCTATACACTGATGTGAAAATTAAGCCTCAGTTAAAATGACCATATTTTGCTGCAGATTGTGTAAAATAACTTGAGTTCACCCAGTTTAATCTTTGGCCGTAACACACAGTCTTTCTGTTTTGTTTTTAGTAAAAATAATTCCAGTTACCAATGAGAGAATCCTGGTTCAATGTCGCTTAAGACACAAGTGAGTTCACTGGGTCATGTAACTAACTGTAAGTCCAGTGGTGGGTTTGGGCTCAGGAACAGGCGGATCCAGAAGATTAAAAATGTTGCCAGACACTGCTTCTGTTCGGGTCTCATTTCTCTTCTTGTGGTATTTTGGCTTCATTCCCAGAAAGATTACTTCCACAATTAGGGAAAGAAAATGTCTCACAGACCAAATCTATATCCCTATAGCTCACAATTCAAAAGGGAGAGACCTACTTTCTCTCTTCCAGCAATCACTTGTCAAGCCACATGGAAGGACTTGTATTGGTGTCTTCCAGGGTTCACATGCCTACCCCTGGGTGAATCACTAAGTTAAGGAGGAAGTGGTTCTATGACTGGCCCAGACTTGAATGTGTGCTCACCTCTAAAGGCAGAGGTAAAACAAACCACACTGGTGACTACCGTTCTAATTTTACATGGAGTGGAAAAGGATATTAAGGAAAAAAAATGTCTGCTGCATTTTAGTTCATACTATACTTTTCCTGATTATAAATCTAATACATATACTGGATAATACAGAAAAGTAATAAGGAAAAAACCTGTAATGCTATCACACAGAGAGAGTGCAAAATAAAATTTTTGTGTGTATTTTCCCAGTTTTTCTATCGGTTGAAAATGAAAAAAGAGACCTGCTTTTAAAATTAAAATATATTAAACCATTTCCTCACATTCTAAAATATTCTTTTACAACTTAACTGCAATGACTGGTTCAAAGAGCAGTCTTGGGAGATGTTCTAATGCTCACAAACCTCCCTCTTTCTTAAAAGTAATTTCAATCTTCTTGGAGGTGAAGTTACTATTTTCTCTGCAGTATTCCTTAGTGCTCAGATAAGGCTAGAGGGCAGAACCTGAGCCTCCTGTGGAAAGCATTTACTTCCTATTCACAAAAATAAATCCACATTAAATACTGAATCTAGAGAAAGACTGGAGTCCTATCAGCATGCTCCTGGGCTTGCAGCAATTTGAAATACAGCCTGTCTGAGTCCTGTGTGATGCTGAGCAGGCTGTGAGGCCAGAACTGCAAGTGTCCATGAATGCTGGAAGTGATGACCATGTTGCTGACCCAACTTGCTATTTCTGTTCTTCTTTCTACTTGTTAATAATGGAATAGTAAAAATCTACAGCAGACATCCTTGAATTTGCACGAGCCAGTCATGCAGCCTGGTGCTAAGACCTTCAGTGAAAGTCATGATAACTGAGCTATGGAAATGGATGTGCTGTGTATGTTGTGTTGTTAGATGGGATTCAGCTAGTGGTATGCTGATAAATGTTTAAAAACTAGTTCTTCAAATAAAACAGCCATTATCTTCAGTGTTTGCCATTTCTATGGTGTAAATACTGCCACAATGGTCAGTCTTAAACTGCCAACCTGACATCACTGAATATGTTAGGAGGCTAAGAAGAAAACTGCACAATTGGTTTTCATGAGCTGGTATAAGCTGGCTTCAGCACAACACTGATCCAGTCATTCCTTCTACCAGATCTTTAGTGAGCTCTTATTCTGTGCCAGATATTGATAGGCTCTGGGGCCTAGCAGAACACAGATGTTGTTTCTACTCTCTTGGATTTGTAATTTAGTCGGAAAGATGGATATGAATAAAATATTCACAGAAATGAAAGTTAAACTAAAGCAATGGAGAGCTATGAAAACAGGTAATAGGAGGTTGTTACCTTGTCTTAAGGTCAATAAAGAGTTCTCTAAGTGTGATTTGCCTGTGGTCCAATGTAGACTACTGGTTTCAAGCCAGAGGAAAAGCAGCTTCTGATATCTGAGTACTGCCGCTTTTCTCTTGGGGCAGTATTAAATCCCTGTGTTTTAAATACCTAGGATGGATTCTCATTTTCTTTTTTTTTTTTTTTTTTTTTTTTTGCGGTACGCGGGCCTCTCACTGTTGTGACCTCTCCCGTTGTGGAGCACAGGCTCCGGACGCGCAGGCTCAGCAGCCATGGCTCACGGGCTTAGCCACTCCGCGGCATGTGGGATCTTCCCAGACCGGGGCACGAACCCGTGTCCCCTGCATCGGCAGGCGGACTCTCAACCACTGCGCCACCAGGGAAGCCCGGATTCTCATTTTCTGACAAGACTCTCAATGATATACTGAGGAAGTGAATGCACTGAAATTTGTTAGTTTGGGGTTTTCCCTGTGCAGACAAAATCCTAAGAAAAGGATCTGAAGGCAAGTAGAGGAGTGGAGAAGTAAGACAAGAAGAGAAGGAAGTGAATAAAGAAGGGTGCATTATCCACTCCTGTGTTCATAGCAGCACAATTCACAATGACCAAGACATGGAAACAACCTAAATGTCCACCGACGGATGAATGGATAAAGAAGATGTGGTCTATATATACAATGGAATACTACATAAGAATGAAATAATGCCATTTGCAGCAACGTGAATGGACCGGAATGGATGGAGATTATCATACTAAGTGAAGTAAGTCAGACAAAGAAAGACAAATACCATGTGATATCACTTATATGTGGAATTTAAAATATGACACAACTGGACTTATCTATGAAACAGAAACAGACTCACAGACATAGAGAACAGACTTGTGGTTGCCAAGGGGGAGGATGGTGGGGGAGCAATGGATTGGGAGTTTGGGATTAGCAGATGCAAACTATTATATACAGAATGGATAAACAATAAGGTCCTACTGTACAGCACAGGGAACTATATTCCATATCCTGTGATTAAACCATGATGGAAAAGAATATGAAAAAGAATATATATATATGTGTAACTGGATCACTTTACTGTACAGCAGAAATGAACACAAACTGTAAATCAACTGTACTTCAGTAAAATAAAATTTTTTTAAAAAGGAGGGTGAATAATCAAGCAAATTACCACTGCAAGCAGCTGGCACTTAATTCTGCCTGGAACTCTGGGAGACAGGGTTGAAAATGTACCTCAGATTTAATTTATGCAATGGGAGACGGTGTTGGGGTATGTATCCACCAACTCCCAAAAGCCATCTGTTAAAGGCTGCTTCTGAGGGGTGTAACTCCCAGAATTTCTGGCCTGTTGTGCATATGGAAAGTGTGAGCTCTTGCAGCCAAGAAAGACCACAGGCAAGGAGACTCAGGCATGGGCATTTGGAAGTCAGTCTGATGGGCCCAGAAATGGTCAGTGTCAAAGGGATACGTGCAGCGCACTGACGATGTCTGCTACAGGTAAGTAAAAATTAAATGGTATGTGTGCAGAGGCATGAACAGTAAGTGAATACCATTGTATAAAATGTGTTTGAGGTTGTTTAGAGTTGGTTCAAAGACCACCACTAGAGATGCAGAAGCAGCTCATCATTATATGCTGGGGTTCAGCAGCTAAATATGTTTGGATACCACTGTAATAATGTGTCCCAAGCCAACACGAGTTTATGTTGCTACCGGCAAACAGCCCTTGAGATTTCCAATCTGTGACCTTTGAAAATGTTCAGTTGGGTTGCACGATATGTGTTGGTTTAATATCATTCTTCAATTTCATCTCTGACACTTCCCTCTTTCCCACGAAAGCCCTATATGCCGTCGTCACCAAATTACCTTCACTTCCTCCGTTTCCTGCCCCTGAATTTTCACAAACCATTCTACCTGTCTGGTGAACCCCCTACTCAATCTTCCAAACCCAGCTCAAGCAGCAGCTCCTCTGTAAAGCTTTCCCTGACCCTCAGATCAGCTAGGCTTGGGTTTACTACTCTACGTTTTAGCATCGCAGCAGGTGGTTAAAAGCGAGAGAACTCTAAAACAGAAACTGTTCCCTTTTTATTCAGATAAAACCGACATAACATTAAACTACCCATTTTAAAGTGTACCATTCAGTGGCATTCAGTACATTTACAATGCTTTGCAATTGTAAATATCATCATCTCTATCTAGTTACAAAGTATTTTCAACCCCCTAAAGGAACCCTGTATCAATTAAGCAGTCACTCCCTTCAGCGGCTGCACTAAACTGCTTTCTATGCGTTTATCTATCCTAGATACTTCATAGAAGTAAAATTCTATCAATATTGTCACTGGCAAAGCTCATTAACAATTTTCAGGGAATAAAAACAGACTGGGTAATAAGGTAAAGTCTAACCTTTTTCTTCTTTTCCTTCGTGCTCCGTCTAGTTTCATTTGCTCACAGGGTGCCCCGTGCAGAGGTCTTCCCCGAGCCCTTCAGACCACAGTTCCTAGGGCAAAATGGCGCCCAACACCTCAGCTCAGAGGGCCGTGTACAGACAGGCCATGTGCAGGAGCTCTGCGCACGACACTGCAATTTAAGATGGCAGCGGGGAGCCGAGTGCAGAGACGCTGCGCCCGCCACTCGGATCTGACACACCGAGAGCGGCACAGCTGCACCTCCGCCAGACTCGCGAGAACTCCGCCGACTCGCGAGAACCCCGCCCGACTCGCGAGAACCCCGCTCCTACCCTCACCACACTTAGCCCCTAAGGCAGCCCCGCCCACAGCCCTTCCAGGACAAAGTGTGCTCTAGAGTGTGAGCTCGCACCTCTCCATTCTTTGATGAAAGAATAAAGCTTTCCTTTGCTTCTGAACCGAAGGAACTTCATCTCTGTCTTGTTCTCTTGACTCAAACGACACTGGGCAGGGGCAGGAGGACCCTTGTCAGGACTTCATTCCTTTTATGGCTGAAGACTATTCCATTGTATGGATATACTACATTTATTTTTGCATTCATCACTTGATGGAAATGTGGGTGGTTCCCACCTTCTGGCTGTTGTGACTAGTGCTGCCATGAACCTTCATGTACAAGTATTTGTTTTTTTGGAGTACCTATTTTCAGTACTTTGGGGGATACACCTAGGAGTGGGGTTGCTGGGCCATATGGTCATTCTGTGTTTAACTTTTTGAGAAAGTGTCAAATGTTTTACACAGTGGCTGCATCATGTTACATTTTTACTAGCAATGTAAGCACATTCCAATTTCTAGAACTGCCCAGTTTTTTTTTTTTTTTTTTTTTTTTTTTTTTTTTTTTTTTTTTTGCGGTACGCGGGCCTCTCACCGTTGTGGCCTCTCCCGTTGCAGAGCACAGGCTCCGGACGCACAGGCTCAGCGGCCATGGCTCACGGGCCCAGCCGCTCCGCGGCATGTGGGATCCTCCCGGACCGGGGCTCGAACCCGTGTCCCCTGCATCGGCAGGCGGACTCTCAAACACTGCGCCACCAGGGAAGCCCACTGCCCAGTTTTGAATCTACGCTCTGCTACTTACTAACTATGAGCCCTTGGACAAGATACTCCCTGTGCCCAATTTCCATCATAAATAAAAGAGAATGGAATACTACCTACCTCATATGATTGTTTTGAGGATTAAATGTGTCACTAGATGTAAAACACTTAAATAGTGCCTGGCCCAGGGGAAGGACTAAGTGTCAGTTATTTTAGTTATTTATTGCTGTTATTGCACTTAAACATTTCAACATGAAAATGCAAAGCCTGTCTAGTTTTTCAGATTTTTATCTCCATTTCTTGGTACAGTACCTGGCAAACAGAATATAGTCAATAAACGTTTGGAGAGTGAAATGGATGATAAAAGCTGAGGAACTTCTCAAAAATAGTGAATAAAAATATAAGCCATATTAAATATTAGAATATATAGCAACAAGTATTATGGTACTCACATAATAATAGACACACAGCTGAATGTAATAAGTAGTCCATAATAAACCCTACTATCTATAAGTCCTTTTTTTAAAATTAATTTATTTTAAAATTTATTTTTGGCTGCATTGGGTCTTCATTGCTGCATGCTGGCTTTCTCTATTTGTGGCGAGCGGGGGCTACTCTTCATTGCGGTGCACGGGCTTCTCATTGCCGTGGCTTCTCTTGTTGCAGAGCACGGGCTCTAGGTGTGCAGGCTTCAGTAGTTGTGGCTCAAGGGCTCTAGAGCGCAGGCTCAGTAGCTGTGGCACACGGCCTTAGTTGCTCCGTGGCAAGTGGGATCTTCCCGGACCAGGGCTCAAACCCATGTTCCCTGAATTGGCAGGCGGATTCTTAACCACTGCGCCACCAGGGAAGCCCTATCTATAAGTTCTTAATACATGATGGCCATATAATAAATAGAGAACAGATTATCCAAAAGGTGTTGTATAATCATCTATACAAAAAGGGATGAAGAAAGTTATATTTGACACCTAATACCAAAGTAAATCCAAATGAATATGTTTATATAAAAATTAAAAATTATTTTTGTATTTTTGTCTGTAGAAGTAAAAGCATGGAATAAATTTAAAATACCAATAAATTTGACTATTATAACACAAAAAGGATCTGTAATTCAAAACGAATAAAATGAAAAGGTGAACAAACTGAGAAAAAATACTTGCCACAGATATTACAGTGTTTATATCCTGAATATATGAAGAACTGCTGCAGGTCAATAAGTAAAACAGCATGGTAGTAATTAAGAAAGAGAAAAAAATAGGTGTGCAATAATTTCCAAGAAGAAAAATCAATGGCCGAAACAAACAAACAAACAAACAAAAACCCATGAAAATGAAAAAGACTGAATTTTCCTAGGAAATCAAGGGAAATTTAAAAATGAAGACACCAGGGCTTCCCTGGTGGCGCAGTGGTTGAGAGTCCGCCTGCTGATGCAGGGGACACGGGTTCGTGCCCTGGTCCAGGAAGATCCCACATGCCGCAGAGCGGCTGGGCCCGTGAGCCATGGTCACTGAGCCTGCGCGTCCGGAGCCTGTGCTCTGCAACGGGAGAGGCCACAACAGTGAGAGGCCCGTGTACCGCAAAAAAAAAAAAAAAAAAAAAAATGAAGACGCCACTGTTACCTATCTAATTAATAGATTTCAGAAACTGGTAAGCCTCAATGAATCATGTGGGCACACTGCGATGGGGACTTTCAAACGTTGCTGATGGCTGTGCAGATTGTTGCAAATTTTCTGGAAATTCTAGAATTTCTCTTAATGGAATTATATAGTATATTCTCTTTTATATCTGACTTCTTTCATTTTTTAATGTTTAATGTTTTTGAGATTTATCCATGTTATGGTCTACAACAGTACTCCTTTCTTTTTAACTGCCAAGTAAACTTCCATTGTATGAACGTGCCACAAATTGCTTATTCATAAATTTGTTGATAGACATTTGGATTTTTTCCAGTTTGGGGCTATTAGAAACAAGGCTGTTATGAATATTCTTAAACATATCTTAGTATGGACACATGTTTTATTTCTTTTAGGTAAATACCTAAGAATGAAATTGCTAGATGGGACAATAAGTATATAATACACTTTATAAGAAACTACCAAACTATTTTCCAAAATATTTGACTAATTTACATTTCCACTAGCAAGGTATGAGAGCTGAAGTTGCCCTTTGCCTTCAGCAATACTTTGTATTGTCAGTCTTTTAATTTTTAGCCACTCTAGTGGTTGTGGACTTGTTTTTTTAAAGCAAGAATATTTTATGGGCATTACTGTGTTCTTCATATTCTCACATATTTGCACATGATGTCTGGTTGTTCCACTCTTAATAGGCTAAGAGTGATCAGCAAGTTCAGGTGGCAAAGCCTGAGCTGTCCAAAGTTTCATCAGTTGGTTCATCTCCTAATGGTCTTTGAATGAATCAATTATTTCATCAGGGAATACAAAATGGTAATTCAAAAAAAATTCTGTCATTCTTTCCACGTTTTTAACTAGAATTCTTTTATAGGCAGCAACCTTCACATGTTGATCATGGCTATCGGTTTACCCTGAAATAAAGTTTATACAGGAAACAGGAAAAATCCATAAGTCGTTCTCTTAAACAGGCAATAAGTTAAATACTCAATAATTTTTTGAAGAGTTTCTATTGCCTTGGAAAAAATGCTCACAAGCTTTGTTAAGTGAACAAAACAAGAACAAAACTATAGTTAGCAAGAGCATTGTTTGTCTCTGTTTTGTGGGATTATGGATAGTTTTTACTGAAACTACATTTTGCTATATTTTCTAAGTTTCTATAATGAGGATGCAATACTTACAAAATTTGTGCAAAGAAAAAAAAAAAGTCATAGGGCTTCCCTGGTGGTGCAGTGGTTCAGAGTCCGCCTGCCGATGCAGGGGACACGGGTTCGTGCCCCGGTCCAGGAGGATCCCACATGCCGCGGTGCGGCTGGGCCCGTGAGCCATGGCCACTGGGCCTGCGCGTCCGGAGCCTGTGCTCCGCAACAGGAGAGGCCACAACAGTGAGAGGCCCGTGTACCGCAAAAAAAAAAAAAAAAAAGTCATAAATTTGCTGACCTAATCAATGGATAGCTGGATTAATTCTTTTTTAGATTTCTCATTTTCACAGTTATTCACAGATATCTACTGTACACATTGTAAAGGAGGATAGAAGACATTAGACAGAGAGAAGGTGGAGTTTCAATTGAGCCAGCTTTTGAGTCTCTCAGGTCTAATACACTTTCTTTCTTTAGGCCCTAACATCTTTTATGAAGACGTGAAACAGAATGCCTTAGACTAGGAATAAAACTACTGGCAAGAAGAAAATATTGGGGGTTGCTACCAAAAAGTTCTAAAATAAAAACTTGACAAAAAATCCAGCAGGTAAAAGGCCTTATGCTCCTCTTTCTACTTGCTGATAAATAATGATATTTAGAGATATATTAACTCTGATCTCTCTAATGTTTTCACAACTTGTGCCGATGTTCAGGTGCTTGTGACACGTCAAAATCCTATCCTTTCACATACTGAATCAATCAACGTGCTCCAAATAATGCCATTTACCAATGTGTGCCTTTTAAGTATTCAAACCTTTTCACCAAGATGAACATCATTTTATAAAATAACAACTCAGCTAGGAATTTTGATGTAAGAACAATGCTGATTAGAAAATATGGCCTCCTTTGATTCAGGCATCCAGGTTTTCCCTGGAGCCACAGCTTTTTTACGGGAAGTTGAATTCTTGCATTTTCATCTTCAGCATCGGATTGCCAGAATCTCAGCCTGGCATACAAAAACACCTGAACTCACACTTCCCCCCCACCCCCGGCAGGCTATCTGTTCTTCTTTAGGGCAGTTTTTGTTTCCCTTTAGAGACATTCTCTTTGGCCCTTTCAGCACTATTAGACTGAAAAATGCCTCAAAGCCTAAAATGATGTTTATTGAGATTGACAGTCTATGGGAATCAGGCTTTCCTGCTGGTTTGACTGAGTCAAGTACCTCCTCTTCTGTGACTGTCACCACGCACAATTACATGGTCAGAGATGTTTCATGCTGTCCACCAGTGTGGTGATCCCAGAAGTGAGGACCATGAAAGGACTTCTTGAATTAGATAGACAAAGATATCAATATTTCTGAATAGCTACTATATCCTCAACTTTACTTACTATTTGGCCATTTGTTTTCTCCCAGCATCTCTCTCTCTCTCTCTCTCTCTCTCTCTCTTTCTCTCTCTCTCTCTCTCTCTCTCTCTCTCTCTCTCTCTCTCTCTCTCTCTCTTCTACCACCGAAAGCATCTAGTTTTCCACTGGGGAATCAACGCTCCATATTTGTAGCCATGACGTTTAGGTAGGATTGACTTTACCCTTCTGGGCATGGGCTCCCATCACTTTCAAATAAATGTATTTCTATCTTCCGACTACAGTGATCGATTTGGGAATGGGCATGTAAATAAAACACACCAATTCTAGGTACTGAAGAAAGAAGCTGTCTCCCTCTTCCATGGAAATCACCAGAAGAGAAAGCTTACCTTTAGGTAGAGAGTGTGGTACAAGGCTGTGTGGCCTGGAACTTCTGCAGCCATTGTTTCATGATGAGGTGAGTCATTCTGGGGACAAAGCTAACACAGAGGAGGGCTGAGACACAGAGCTACATCCCACATGATCCCATGAACTCTGGACCAAACAGTAGCTGGAGCCAAAACTCCTCCAGACTTTTTAAGCTAAGTGAGCGATTAAATATGCCTGTTTTTCTTAAGCTAAGTTGGATTGAGTTTCCTGTTGTTTGCAACCCAAGATTCCTAGCCAGTATATTGTCTATAATTTACCATATTTCCCTCACCATATGCTTGTGAGGTAAGTATTATGGTACCCATTTTACAGCTGAAGATAGCAACTCTCAGAGAGAGAATCCCAGTGATGGTACAGCTAGGAGGTGAACTTAAGATGTCTAAAGCCCATATTATTAACCTCTATGCCAACATTTCTCAAAGTGTGGTCTGAGAACTTCAGAAGGGGATGCCCAAGACTCTTTCTAGGGATTTATAAAGTCAAAACTACTTTTATTATAATACTAAGATACTATTTGTCTTTTCTACAATGATTATCTTATGAGAACACAGTGGAGTTTTCCAGGGGCTTCATGACTTGTGATGATGTCATTTCCCTGGTGGCAAATAGAATATGTGCTTCTGTGTTCTACTGTTTTCTAGAATTTCTATTGCAGGCTCTTTGGGGTTCTCAATATTAGAGTATGAAGAGGTCTTGAGATTAAAAAGTTTGAGAATCAGTGCTCCAAGCTCAAAGTAGGATTCAAAATGCTCAAAGCATTTACAGTGATACCTTTTATCTAGCACAAATCATTTTTATCACTATTTTACATAAATCAGATATCACCTTATTACCATCTGATGAAAAATGGAATGAGTGTTCCATTAGATTTTAGTGAGAATTTATAATTTTTTTGTATTTAATTATACATTTTTCTTGGGGAATTCTAGATTTTGTGAATTTTAGAGAATTGAGGGCCCCTTCTGAGCTTCTTCTCAGGCTCTAAATTTAAACTGCCTTCATGGCTGAAATAAAAATTTCCCCAAATCAATGTTTTCAAACAGAGGTGTATCAAAGTGGGTGCATTAAGCCTGGGTATAGGCAATAAAGGGATGGATTTTCTGTAGAGGATTTTAAAACAATAGTAAAATCAATGAAAAGTCTGTCTACTTTCTATTAGGAATACGCTCTGACAATCCTAAGCCATGTCAGTAATAAAATACTCCTCTGATCACTACTTCAAAATAAAAGATATTTGGACCTCAATTGATATCCTAGAGTTTGGTATCAGAACTCCTGAATTCCATCCCACCATGATCCCCCTGACTTGGATATGAAATCACTTCCTTCAGTTCTTCCCTTATAAACTCAAAATAATGATTAAAAAATACTCAATACTTGTATAGCCTCTCTATCTCAACTCAGGACCTTCTCTGTTCCTCAGGGTCCACCCTCCTCTGATGGCCTCAAGACACCCTTGATATGCTTACTCCCTGTAACCAAAAATCCAGTGGGATCTCCAGATAACCAGATGCTCAGAATTGAAATCAATGTCAAGTTTACAGGTGCAAACTGCAGAGAATCTTCTAGCATATTCCCTTCACCTGCTCTCCCATCTCGGCTCACACTCTCTCCCCCCTCCCTCAATTCACTGTGAAAACCTTGGCCTTCTCTTGGTTTTTCTGTGCACTCTACTCCCCCACCTCAGGCCTTTACCGATGCTGTTCCTTTGGTTTAGATTGTTCTTCCCCTGACCCACCATCTGGCTGGCTTCTTCTCAGCCTCCGGGTTTCAGCTTACATATCACTTCCTCAGAGGCCCACACTGTCCAACCCTTCAGAAGGCTGACTCCCCTGTTATTCTTTCATCATCTCCTTTACCTCTCCTTCATAGCACTTACCGACGTTTGTACATGTACTTCGTTTTTATCTCTCTCCCCCACTAAACTGTGAACTCCTAAGGGTGGTCACCATGTCCATTTTATTCTTCATTCTCCCAACTACATAAGCACAGCCCCTGGCACGTGGTATATGCTTAATACATATTTTGTGAATGAATCAGTAAATGAGTGAATGAATCCTCCTTTCTCCAAAGAGGACAAAACTCCACCCAAAACCTTATGAGGAAAAGGCATGTTATTGTTTTCAAAAATAAGACTGCTCTTGGGTCTCTAAAATCATTAGAGAAATTAGCAATTTAGCCCAATTCCACCAAAGAATAATCGACTGAAAAAAAATCAATCTTATATTAGCTCCTTTGGCAAGGTAGACGTAAGAGTCCATGCTATGGATTCTATTTCTAAGGAGTTCAAAACCAGGAAAAACTAATGGTGAAAGAGATAAAAATATTGGTTACAACTGGTGACTGGAAATGGTCAAAATCTTGATCTGGATAGTGATTACACAGGAGTAGACATATATAAATAATCAACAAGCTGTACACATATTGTACACATATTGCTGTGTGCATTTTTTATATCAATTAAAAAAATATTCTCTAGCTAAGTTGACAAAAGAAGATTTGAACAAAATTGTTGACCAGACTAAATTGATGCTATAGCTTCTAATAGTATCAAGAAGCAAATTGCTTTATCACACTTGAACTAAAACCCATGTCATCAGTAACATTCCTGGTAGGAAGGTATCAGTACATGCATCCCATAATTTAGATACACACCCTTTAGGAAAAAATATATGAATACCTTTTTAGGAACATTACAGAGTCAAACCAATACACAGTAATGAAAAAGAACTCTGCTCTGAGATAATTTAGTGTTCA
The DNA here is from genome assembly GCF_949752795.1 of Hyperoodon ampullatus. NCBI lineage: Eukaryota > Metazoa > Chordata > Mammalia > Artiodactyla > Ziphiidae > Hyperoodon > Hyperoodon ampullatus. The sequence continues at coordinate 21,389,123 of NC_136923.1, forward strand.
CTCTTGAAATCATTTTCTTTGTCAAAGAGCATAAGTGGATGTCATAACTTTGAGCTTGTATCATTTCCAAAAGAAACAATGCAATTCACTGGCATACTCAGTTGCTTCTAAAAGATGCTCCCCTTTGATAGGCAGGTGGCTCATAAATTGATCTTTTTACATGGAAATTATGTTGCATTTAATTTTTCTCAGGGCCAAAACTATAAATAGAAAACAGGTCATTGTATCATGACAATAAATTATTATTATTTATGCACAATGAAGATGAGAGAGTGACTTGCCTTCATAAATTACCTTTTCTCCATGATTCATTGAATTCTTTCCGATCCATGAATAATGAGCCCCCTAATTTCCTACAAAGAATTGGAGAAATGAAGACAAAGCAAGGGTGGGAGGAACCTGGAGAAAAGTTATTGAATTAAGAATTTACATTTTTAGGGCCTCCCTGGTGGCGCAGTGGTTGAGAGTCCGCCTGCCGATGCAGGGGATACGGGTTCGTGCCCCGGTCTGGGAGGATCCCATATGCCGCGGAGCGGCTGGGCCCGTGAGCCATGGCTGCTGAGCCTGCGCATCCGGAGCCTGTGCTCCGCAACGGGAGAGGCCACAACAGTGAGAGGCCCGCATACCACAAAAAAAAAAAAAAAAAAAAAAAAAAAAAAAAAAAAAAAGAATTTACATTTTTACATAGCAAGCATATGAAGAATGTTCCATGGCTGTCTACATGAAATTGATGCTGCATAATTTGAAAGATAGCAGCCTCATGCCTCTTTATTCCCCTTGACGAGTGCAAAGGCTGCTATTTTAACAATGGCACTGAATACTTTTTTGAGATGGCTGGTTCCATGAAAAAAGCCTCCTTTAAGAAGTGCTTATGTTAATAACATGTGCGATCCAAGCATCTTTCATACAAAACCAGAAAAAAGCCTGTTTTGCCTATACAAGCACTATTTGTTTGCTCCCGACTTTAAAATAAGAATTTAGAAATGGTGTTTTCATTAAAATCATGATACACTCAAACAAAATTGGATTCTACTCTGTGAAATGCAACATTCAACAATATAAAAAGAGAGTCTGTGATTAAGAATAGTCAACAAGTTTATCATTTGATTTTATGGGGAGAAGAAAGAAATGTTGACCATTTTTCTTAAAATATGTACTAATAAATTTAATAAATTTATTAAAATGTGAGGTGCTAGAGTCATCCTTTGTCTCCTCTAGGGAACCATAAATATGTAAGATAAGCATTTATAGAAGAGAAATGAGTAACACTACTATAAAGTAATCTCATTTATAATGTCAATAAATTCTCATAGTGTCATGATCATTTCTACTTTATAGAAGAGCTGCAGTGTAATAAAATACAAAACAAAAATGAAGTCTCTTTCACTTTAAAAGTACTACTGGATCCATAATAGACAAAATTTTATTTTTTTTCTCCAACAAAAGGAAAACAATAAATGCAGTGAAGCCGAGATGAGGCCCTTGTTTAATTAGAAAAGATCATTTTTCTGCTCTCATACAGTAAGATTTCCTTATTTCAGACTCTACTGACTTGACATTCATCATCATTTGGGTAAATGCTCAGTTAAAGTTTTCCCTTGTGGCTTCAGATTTAGAACAGCATCTGATTAGCAGACCCTGATTCACACTCTCACAACTTCCCATTAAAATACATGTAAAGATTTGGAGCAAGGTGAAAATCAGAGCAATAATCCAAAGTAGGTCTGATGATCAATCTAGACCAATATATTGTATACATTTCCACTTACTTAATATAATGACTGTTACTAGGAAGTAGATCTTTATCTGTCTGATATCTCCGAAATACCAGATTAGACTTACTAGTAAACTATGTCCCCCCTACCCTACAGGTGTTTTTTTTTTTTTTAAGCAGTCATATTGGTGTTGTTTTCTTTCCTTTCATCCTTGATCCCTTCCTTCTCAAGTAAGATCTCTCTCTTCTACAACTACTAAGAGACCACGGCTCCCAGAAATCAACTGGACAGGAAGCTGAGAAAAATGACAAGAGAAGACATAGGAAATGTCCCTGCTACTAGCTGGGAATTGCCATTTTTTATTTATTCATCAAACACTAGGTAGTGGTAACAGGATAAGATAATATCAGGCCAACAGAGATGCACTTGATGAATCCATGCAAAGACATTGAGAATGGAGATGAGGGTTGTAAACATGAGTTAATTTTCCAAGGTTATATCTTAGTCCTTTTTGGAGGCAGCTTTCCCCAAAATAAAGAGCCTGTTTTAAGACTCTCATAAGTTAATAGTATATACAACCAAGAGGACAAAGTATGGATGCATTGGCAATCCTCTATAAACAAACAAGAGATCAGTGGACTCTGTCATTCCTCTAATTGAATAAGCGGAAAAAAAATCCCAGTAGGAATCTATGAAAAAGAAATGGCAGAGGGCTTCCCTGGTGGCGCAGTGGTTGAGAGTCCGCCTGCCGATGCAGGGGACACGGGTTCATGCCCCGGTCCGGGAAGATACCACATGCCGCAGAGCGGCTGGGCCCGTGAGCCATGGCCGCTGAGCCTGCGCATCCGGAGCCTGTGCTCCTCAGTGGGAGAGGCCACAACAGTGAGAGGCCTGCGTACCGCAAAAAAAAAAAAAAAAGAAATGGCAGAAAAGGGAAAGGAATCATTACCCTGAAGATTCAGAAGAACTAGCCTCTGAAAATGATTTACCACAAAAACAGGAGGAAAATATAAGAAAACTCCCTGTTGCCCCTGCACAAATGTCTACTGTCCCCAAAGCACGAAAGTGATAGAACATTTATGGAAGCTTTCTTAGGAAAGATTGCGGAGAGGAGATATATATATATATATATATATATATTTTAAATCACACACCATTCAGGAAAAAAACATAACAAAACATGATGAATCCCCATTCACTAGGCATTTCTAATCTCAGCAGATTCCCATTTTGATTGCACAGCTGCGGGGAGGTCTTCTGCCTTCACCTTTCCTCTAAATAGTGCTTTGTTCTGTTACCACTCTCCTTAAGATTCTCTCTACTCATCCCCCAGCACACTCCAGATCCAATTTCTTTCTTCCCTTGGTTATGCAGAATAGCTTCCCTTCCCCTTGTGAAAACTGGACTCAAACTCTAAACCTAGATCCCAAAGACCTGCAATTGGTTTCGTCAAAACATCTTCCAATGTTGGGCCGCTCTCTACAAAGATTATGTACCACAAGCTAAGGAGATAAAAGATGTCTTTGAAAGTTAAGCTCTTTTTATAATCACATTCTACCGCCTTACACTTTCTTTGTTAAGAAGCTTGAACCTGTCTGTCAACCTGTGATTAACACCTATCCATTATGCTTCCCTTAGGTCCCAAAGAAAGAAGAGTGAGTCTCTACCTCAACAATTAGAGTCCCCACTGATGTAACAGTTAATGTTCTTTTGGTTGCATTTAAATTAATTTGTTTCTGGGTAGTTTAGGCAAAGACTGATTTATCCAAGAAAATTAAAACAAGACTTTGTAAGGACCTTGGCAGTAGAGGCTCTGGTTCTTTCCTCTGGAATGGTGCCATAAAATGATAGCAGCAGACTCAACACACTGAGTCTCTGCTCATGGGTCAAAAATCTCAGAAGAAATAAGCTGATTGGCTAAAGTCGGTTCACAGGCCCCTCCACAGACCAATCACAGTGGAGTAGGGGGAGGGTGGTTGTCTGTTACTGGAAGAAAGGGGAGAAAATGTGCTGGATGAGAGCAGTACTGCAGAGCTACTGGCACATCCTTCCCTCCTGGCTTTTCTGCAATTGTCTCCCGTTTGTTTCTCCACATCATCAGTGTCTCCCTTTCACTTGGTTCCTTCTTTATGTCTTCAAACAAGCACAGATATCCCCCAGCTTGAAAGAAAAATTTAACTTTATAAACTTCACTTCTCACCTAATTTTTTTCCTTCCTTTCATAGAATTTTCTAGTAAACCATCTCTTCAGGTTCCCAGGCAACTGACTTACTCTGTAAAGAGACCTTGCAAATACTATTCCTTTTTACCTTCTTTGCTATCTCAAACTCTACCTTTACCAGAATGCCTTGCCCAACATCTTCTCCCTCCCTACCTTCCTGAACCCAAACTTCTAAAACACATTTGATTTTAGCAAATATTATTGCATACAGTAAATGCTGTTATTTGGATTTTATTGATCCTGTAGTTTGCCTTTAGTTTGCTTATTTGCTTTTGTTTTATAGTTACCTAAGAGCAATAAGGAGTTTATAATATGCTTTTATGTTTGTACATATTTAAATAGCATTATGGTAAAAATAATTCAAGGCAACCCTGCAAGTCTGAGAGAACACTTTTCTCTAAAAGAGGTCTTAAGTTGCAAGAAATTTAGGTCAATTTATCATTTAATCACATATTTCTTGGAAGCATATTTAACCTCTTTAGTGATGTGCCCCACAAAAGTACTATAAATTCTTCAAAGGTAGTGACAATGAGGTTAGCTTTTTCTGTGTGTATCTACCTCCAAATATCTACTAGTTTCTCAAAACTGTCTTTTATTGGGAGAACATGGAAGCTTTGATTTCAAAGAGTTGTTATAAAATTATTTTATAGATAAGAACTATCTTTTATGGAGTGCTGACTTTCATTAAGTGCTAGGAATTCTGCTAGAGTATCTCAATCCTCAAAGATAGAATATCTCAATCCTCAAAGCAAATTTACAGACTATAATCTAATTAATACAGTCATTTTACAGATGAGAAAACTGGGGCTCAGAAAGATTAAATAAATTGCCTAAGATCATATACCTAGTAAATACTAGAGCTGGGATTGCATAAGAAAAATGATTGTTTTGAGAACTAAGAACAGTATAATTTTCACGATAATTTAAAGCTCTTTTTATTTTGTAAGATATTTATTTCAGTCCTTAGTCTGTAAAAATATTGATAGTTTCTTTTCCTCACTGAATACTTTTAAAATGGTATCGTGTGTCAGTATTTATATAGTCAGTCCCCTTAATACGTTTCTAATATCACTATAAGCATTAAGAAATTTATACTCATTTAGAACAGCTTTGTTTAATTTCACTTTGTGCTTGATAAGAGGATATTTTAATGTTTCAGGCTATGTTTTGTAATAGAGGAAATGCCATACTAACACATCATTAACAGCACATTTCTGCCCACTGACTTTCCATCCAGAACAAGGAAATATGTGTTGTGGTGATTACTATACAGAGAGAATCAATGTCACTAATGTTTCAACCAGTGAGTAGCTTTACAAAACACACTATAAACAAAAGCTTAGCATAAATGGAACAGGCATGTTTCAGCTCCATTTTGGCCTGATAATTGTTGCATTTATCAATTTTCAGGCAATTATACATTATAAGAAACCATTTCCAGGACTTTAACTCTTAATGACTTTGTTTCACATTCCTGCCGGCGTGGATTAGCTAACCGGAAGAAGAGGGGGCTGTGTGGTTAGTGTGCATTAACGCAGAGCTTGGTCATGAGCGGGTTTCCACCCCCTACGGCTATGGTCAAACATGTGGTCAAAACCACTCTGCCCCATCAGATACGCCACTCTTGCTAATTTTTAAAGAAAATGCCTAAGAGTTAAAGGGGTCCCAATTTTAAAGAACAAAGTCATGGGAATGACTTTCCATGGTGTGAGAGGAAAAATCCAATTTTAAAAACTGAAGTGTAGTTGATGTACAATATTATATGAGTTTCAGAAAATCCAAATTTTTTAACATGGTTTAAAAGTTCCTACTTGCTCTAGACTAGCCTCGGCAGCACCATTTGCCTCTCTTTGACAACTTGGGTAAAGAATGCGGTTTTCTCTGCCTGGGGCTCTCTACCATTCTCCTGCCGGCCACCCATCATCCCTCCTCCTTCCTCAAATCTCACCTGACGTGTTACTCCCTCAGAGAAGCCAACTAACTCAGGACCTCCATCATAGACTCTCACGGCAAAATGAACTCATATTTGGTAGCGCTTATGACTAGAATTAGATATTTTATTTATTTGGAGAGCAGGCACTTTGTCTGTCTGGCGGACAAAACAAGAGATGTTCTCTCAAGTCTACCTGGAAAGAGGGGAGAGAAGGAGAGGGGGAGAGAGAGAGACAGACAGAGAGATACAGGGAGAGAGAAAAAGGGAGGGGAGAGAAGAACTATATAGTCGTGCAGGGAGAAGCAAAGACTGATGATGTAGCCCCAGAGAGAGAGAGAGAGAGAGAGAGAGGGAGCAAGCATAGGTACCAGAGTCCATAAAAACCACCCAATTTTTTGTTTAGTCCAACTGCATTTCCTGCTTATGGCAGAGGCTGTTAGTGCTCATCAGTATCTACGTTCTCCTCTTATTCCTGGTCACACAGTTAGGCTACTTTTCCCAGCCTCCCCTGCACTTGAGTCTTACCATGGGACTGAGTCTCAGCCAATGGAATATGGACAAAAGGGATGTACACCACTTCCAGACATGGTTTCCCAATTCTCCTCTGGGCCTTTCCAACCTCTCTCTTTCTTTGCTCATTGACTGGCCCACGAACAGGATCCAGCAGAGGATTCAGGACCCAGTAGAGCCATTAACTAGAAGGAGCCCACATTCATTTTTTTTTTTTTTAGGAATTTATTTATTTGTTTATTTTTTGATGTGGACCTTTTTTTTTTTTAAGTCTTTATTGAATTTGTTCAATATTGTTTCTGTTTTACGTTTTGGTTTTTCAGCCCTGAGGCATGTGGGATCTTAGCTCCCTGACCAGGGATCAAACCCACACCCTCTGCCTTGGAAGGCAAAGTCTTAACCGCTGGACCACCAGGGAAGTCCCGGAGCCCACATTCTTGAATCACTTTGTGGAAGGCCATCTAGAGAAGCCCCATTTGTCTTGTTTCTTGGTAAGAAACAAACCTTTACTCTGTTAGGCCATTGAGGGTTTGTGTTCACCTTAGCAGCTAAGTTTAACATCCATGAAACGTGTCACTATTTTCATATAAAATACCTTTCTTTGGCTTATATTAGTTTGAAGCATATTTCAATTATTTACTACCAAAATAGCCTTGACCAAGATAGCTACTAAAAATGGGTTAAAGCTTTGTGATTTACACCACTGATTTAGAAGAAACTTACAATTAAAACAAACAAATGAAAAATATATATACAGTCGGCCCACCATATCATGGGTTCTGCATCTGCAGATTCAACCAAACTTGGATGAAAAATATTTGGAAAAACGTTTCCAGAAAGTTTCAAAAATAAAGCTTAAATTTGTCACACACCAGCAACTATTTACATAGCATTGACATTGTATTAGGTATTATAGGTAATCTAGAGATGATTTAAAGTATATGGGAGGATATGGGATTTCCCTGGTCGCGCAGTGGTTAAGACTCCGTGCTCCCAATGCAGGGGGCCTGGGTTCGATCCCTGGTCAGGGAACTAGATCTCACACGCATGCCGCAACTAAGAGTTCACATGCCACAACTAAGGAGCCTGACCTGTTGCAACTAAGACCCGGAGCAACCAAAGAGACCCGGCACAACCAAATAAAATAAATAAATAATTTTTAAAAAGTATATGGGAGGTTATGGGTAGGTTATATGCAAATATTATGCCATTTTGTATAAGGAACTTTTGCATCCATGGATTTTGGTATCCGTGGGAGTACTAGAACCAATCTATATCTATATCTAGAGAGAGAAATACTGGGTTGGCCAAAAAGTTCCTTCAGGTTTTTCCATAACATCTTATGGGAAAAACCGAATGAACTTTTTGGCCAACACAATATATACCTGTTGAGCATTATTATGGGAAGGGCAAGATTTAAAACCAGTGATACTCATTCATCAAGAGTCAAATGTAAAATCTATTAACACTGTAAACAAAAGAAGTAAAAAAAGGCAACCTAGGGCTTCCCTGGTGGCACAGTGGTTGAGAGTCCACCTGCCGATGCAGGGGACACAGGTTCGTGCCCCGGTCCGGGAAGATCCCACATGCCGCGGAGCAGCTAGGCCCGTGAACCATGGCCGCTGAGCCTGCGCGTCCGGAGCCTGTGCTCCGCAGCGGGAGAGGCCACAACAGTGAGAGGTCCACGTACCACAAAAAAAAAAAAAAAAAAAAAGGCAACCTAGATGACCAATAAAATAGTCTGCAAATATGTATTGAGATTTTAGTTCAAATACACAGCCAGGTTGAGAACCACTGATCGAGAACGATACACACCAAAACATTGGCAGAATTTACTTCTGTGGGGTGGGGGACGGTGCATGGTGAGAAGGAATGTTTAACCAACTTCTATCACTATATAGTTCTGCACTGATGTCACAAAAAGCATGTATTTTACATTAAATTTTTTGCTTAGGTAATATATGCACGTGGTACAAAGCTCAAAAGATATAACAGGGTTTGTAATGAGAAATGAGACTCTCCTGTCTGTAGGGGACCCACTTGCTGACCTGGACCTCCGAGGAAACCACTGTTAGCAGCATTCTGTGTATCTTTTCAGACTTAAGCTGTTATGTACGTATATGCATACATATATAACAATATTATTTTCATATGTTACACATATTATATTTATATATTTATTTTATATGTTTATTTCCACATATACAGAAAAGATGGTTAATTTTGAAAAAAAGGAAAGAAAACAGGAAAGAAAATTATTTGTGTTGAATTGTAAATCATTCTAATTAATCTAGCCTGAGTAGTAATAGGATTTATAGATCAGTGTCTCTCTTAGCCTGAATTCATTCAATTTTGATATATTCCCAACTTAACTTAAACTTTCAAAATATCGATTACAGAGACTTTTTCTGTTCTTTACACCACTGCCTCTCCCTTACCTCCTCCCAAGCATCGTCTGCGCCCCCAAACCACGCCATTACTCTGTGCGTGTGCCTGTGCGCGTGCGCGTACGCGTGTCCGCGCGCGCACGCGCACAAGTAGTTTATGTGGGAAGTGACCCCAGGGAGCGGGAGTGAGAGCCCAGGAGTGACGCGGAGAAGTTGGAACAGTGTAAAGCCGCTGCTGCTGGTGACCATTGCAGGGTCTGCTGGGACCTTCAGAAGAGCTTTCTGAAATGCCTTCCATAACCGTCTGTCGTGGGGGACAAAAGGAGGATGTATTTCTCCCCGAGGCATCCGTTGCTCATTGTGTACCATTCACTTTTGGATTTGCTTCTTAATGGTCCCGAGGCAAAACTGTCTGGTTGCACAGATGTTAATTATTCGAGACTACTCTTAATTAGTTGTGTGAGTTATTCATTCTGGAACCGTGACAGAAAGCCTCAGCCGCTTTGGTCTCTGAAGACACAATCCCAGGAGCTTTCCAGGAGCTTGGTTTGCTTCCCCTCCCTCGTGTCTCTCTTCCTTCTTGAACCAGAACATTTCGGTTTAGTCAAACTCACAGAGGCCACCCCCCATAGGGACCTTTAAAATTAAATGGTAAGGAGGTACATGATTTTTAAAAGCCCCTTGCACATACGAGCTAAAAGCGTCAGTGTCGCTGCCCAGTGAAATTATTCAGCTTGTAATCAAGTGGCACTGTGGAGGACCTGGTGGGCTCTGTAGGCTGACCATTCATTTTCCTTTGACTTGTAATTTCCCTTGCTCTGGTGATTTGTGCATTGCGCTGCGCAATGTATTAAGCACGTCGGCTGCCTTCAAGACCATCTAAATAATTAAAGCTCTATTGAGGAGAGCGTGGTACAGATTAGTTCATTACAGCCTCCTACAAGCGCAAAACTGGGAGGCAGGATCTGTTCCTCATAGAATACTCATGGACAGAAGGAATCACCTCGAAGGTCATTTTGAAAGAGTTTACTGGAAGACATTACTGGTCTGTCCATCTGGGACCTCACCTTTTTTTTTTTTTTTTTTTTTTTTTTAACAGAACAATTGGTAGCAAAAAAGCTCCCTTCACAATAAAGACCAGCTCCAGGCACGAGGAAAGGAAGCGCTTCAGGTAATAAAATATATGCAAGGGGAAAATGACTTCCACTAGATTTATACCGGGAGGGGAAATAGACCAATTCTCCTTTTAAAGAAATTCAGGCCCAGCATTCTTTTTATGAGTCTCTACACAAGAGTTTGGTTGGCAGGGAGAAGAGGAAATTATGACGTGTTATAATCACAATTTAAACTCGGCTTTGCAAAATAAAGTGGATTGTTAAAAACAATGAAGTAGTTCTATATATACCACCATGGAAAGATACCCAGAATATGATAAAAGAACAAACAAGAAACAGAGTAATAGCCATAATATAATCCCATCTGTGTAAAATCAAATTATTAAAAACTTTATATAGAGTGTACGTATGTTTATGAATGTATCAAATAATACCTGCAGGGTAACACAACCAGTTATTTTGGTGTCTCCTCTGGGAGAAGCAATTGCTGTTAGGAAAGGGGAGGGTTAGCTTTTATTTGTTACATTACACCACAAATTTCAAAATAAATTGAAGAAGAATACATTTTTTAAAATTAGCTGAATAATTTTATTTTTGCAAAAATTCAGTCGTGACAGTTAAACTAGAGTCCTAAAACATTTTACAGCAAAGGAATTATAGAGAAAATTGATTTCGATTTCATAATTTTCAAAAAATCGTAAAAAGATGAAGCTCTTTAGTAGCAAGAATATTAAACTGCAGATTTGAAGAAAAGGTGTTTTTTTTTCTGAAATCTAGTTTATTTTCCCCACCTCTCTCAGAAATATTCCTCTTACATCAAAAGCAGGGCAGTGATTTAGAAGGAAGCATGCATGGGTTTTGGAGTCAAAGAGAACTATCCTCAAATTCTGCCTCCCTTACTTATTAACTTTGTGACTCAGAGCAGCATAGTCTTACTAAGCTTCTGTTTTCTCACCTGTAAAATGGGGGAAATAACAAGACTGGATCATTGTAAAACTTAAGATAATGTTTATAACAGGCTTAACCTATTGGCTGGTATAAAATAAGCATGCAATAAATGTTAGCTCTTTGTAGGTTTTGTAGAATGTATTACCCTTCAACATAGCCCATATAGCAGTACCTTCCTTGGGAGGTTTATATATCCCAGCCCTGTTCAATTCAAGAGTGGACAAATTACTTGCCCGTGAAGAAGAACTATCTATCTAACAGGTAGAACTATCACTTCCAAGAAGATGCATTAAGAGTCAGTTCATGATTTACAGTGTTCTCTTTTGTCTCTCCCATGGCACCAGCCATGTTTCATATAGGGGCTGTGCCAAAAGCCTGAATCTGGGAGTGGAAGCAAACATGGAACATGCTGCCAATCCACAACAGCCATGATGTCTAGCATGAGTGAGAAATCGACTTCAATGGTGTAAGTCACTGAGATTTCGGATTGCTTGTTACTGCAACTCAACCTAGCCTACCTGACTGATATATACACCTTCCCTTTTGGCTGAAAATTCTTGGGCAGGTTTTTTTGTTATAAGCGGTTAGATTTCTCAGTTGTAAATATTAGATCTCTCTCTACTTAGTTTAAGCAGAGATGTAGTTCAGTGAAGGATGTTAGGTAGCTCATTGCATCTCTGGATGGCCCAGTAATAAAGCTGGGTCTACTCAGCCAGGAACAACGACCAGACTAGTTTGCATGTCCTCTTCAGTGGAGCCAACACAGCTGATGCCCCCTGGAAAGGGGCTTTGTAATTTGCACTGCCTGTGTTTGACCCTGATCTGAATCCTTTGACTGGACCCTCTATCATTCCTGCTTCTAGTAGTTGGAAGTATCTGCCACCATCACACCCGAATAGAGTCTATCAGGTATCTGCATCCAGTTGGCAGAGCCTACATCACGTGCCTGTGTTTAGATACAAGGGAGGCTGAGAAAGTATGTCTGGCTTCTACTTTGGGGAGATGCAAACTCATAAAGTAGAACATTCCTCAAACACAGGAAAAGCATTCAAACATGAGGAGTGGCAAAAAGCAATTGACAAATATCCACAACAAGGCTCTATTCAAGTACAGCTTGCTATGATATAGAACTGTGTGCTCCAAGACAGCAGCCAATGGCCACATGTGGCTATTTAAATTTAGTTTAGATTAAGTGTAATTAAAAATTCAGTTCCTCCATCTCATGAACACATTTCAAATGGTCCATTGCCACGTGTGGTAGGCAGCTAATGCACTGGACATTGTAGTTACTCAACACTTCCATCGTTGCAAAAAGTGCTTTCGGACAGCACTGATACAGAGAAGTGAGCCTGGTATCGTTCTGAATTAATCGGCACCAGAAAGAGATGGCTGCGTGGTGTGGTAAAGGACAGCACTGTGGAGCGTCCACAGGCTCCGGTTTCCGGTGACAGCACCACACCTTTGTGACATTAGGCAGATCTTTTAGTCTTTTCAGGACTTGATTTTCACATCTGTCAAACGAGGGCATGGTAATTGTCATGCAGTAAGTCCCCTCAGGCAGCCCCCCGACAAGACTCCAGTAATTGGCCTCCTGCTGCCACTTGTATTGAGTTGATTCCTGGATCACAGAGCATGTAGTGATGAGGAAGGGGTGAGGGGTGGATTTCCACTCTACAGATGAACACTTGAGGATTATAACCTTAGCTCCTTTTCTCTTTTGGTGGGTACCTTCTTGTCCCATATCCCCTGCAGATCTGGATTCACCACGGTTTTGGCTAAGTGTAGGGAATTTCCAGGCTAGCACTTCAGTGTGGACAAAGATAATTATCAACCACGATTCCACGTGGTACAGGGAACAGTTTCAGGGCTCAGTGCTGAGCTTCTGTTTCTCTCCTATTGAAAAACGTGTGCCTCCAGGCTCCAGCTCTACTCTTCCTTGCTGATTCACCTGACCTTCTGGCCAAGGCTAAGGTCCTCTCTTCCTTACTCTCCTTTCCAAGCCCTGGGCATTCAAGGCCCTTTTCTCTTTGAGTATCACTTAGCCACAAGACTCCATGTACAAACAAGGGCCAGTTCTTCTAGTTCCAACTCACCCTGAATCCATTTACTTCTCTCTGTCTTCACTGCCACCTCCTAGACCAAGCCACCACCATCTATCATTGGGTAAACTGCTGGGTTCCCTCACTGATTCAATAAAATCTTTAACAGGTGTTAATTTTATATCTGTATGAGAGTCATGATGTTCCTTTTCTTGGAAAGTTATTTTTTAACACTGCATTCTGGCCACTTAATTGTTTTCACACCCCATAGCAGTTCATTCTTCACCCAGCAGCCAAAGTGGTCCTTATCAAATGGGTAAACAAACCTCTCCCTGGCTTTAAGACTCTCTCAAAGTTTCTTGTTTCCCTTAAAATAAAACCTAAAGTAACCAGGTGGTCTGGAGACCATGCAGGATGTTGGTCCTGATTATCTTCTCTTCTACTATTATCCCCCTCTATCAGACCATAGGAAAAAAATCTGTGCATCCATGGAAAACTATACATTATCCAGACTCTAGATGACACCCCTCCAGGCTCTCTGATTTTGATTCTATGGAAGTTATTTCACAACTCTGTAATTTGGCAATGCAATAATAATCTTTGTCTCTAGACATGCAAATCTATTCTATTTGGAAATTCAATTGACTCCCCTCTCACCTATGAGAGAAGTGAGTTTTGCCTCTCTATATACATTTATTTCAATATTTCTTTATTCCATAAAAATTTGTGCTATTGTGACTTCTTTTTTGAACCATTACATTTGCCACATTCCATCATGTATTAATAAATTAAATAAAATCCTTACCAAGTGTTTATTTTATATCTGAACAAGAGTACAATTTTATACTTTTTTGAAAACTATCTTTTAACGTTCCATTCCAACCCCTTGGTTCTCCTTTTTTCTCAAATATTCTAGCTTATTCCCACTTTGGAATCTCTGTACTTGTTGTTTCCTTGTTCCAAAATTCCCTGCTCTAAGATCTTCCCATGGCTGACTTCTCTTTATTCAGGGTTCAACTCAGATATCACCTCCTCAGAGGGATCTTCCTTTTCCAGCCTCATCCCAAATCTCTATTTCTCTTTTTTGTTGTCCTCTCATACTTACTAATTATCTAAAATTTTCTCCTTCATGTATTTGGTCAATTATTTTTTGTCTGGTTCCTTCTTCTCTCTACCCCCCACAAGGTAAGCTCTGTGAAAGTTGGAACTCTCTATGTCCTGTTCAGCACTTATCACTTGCCAGTGCCTGCCAGACAGTAGATACTCAATAAACATATGTTTGTTTGAATGAATAGATGGATGAAAATGATTGAACACCTTAACTTCGCCTGAAATTACTTAACCTTTCCAAACTGCAGTTTCATCAATTATCAGATAAATAAATGATACAATAAATACAGTTTCTTCAAAATAATAGAAGGGAAAAAGTAGATGAAGATATAGAGAAAACAAAATTGGCAATGAGTTGGTCATTGTTGAAGCTGGGTGATGGGTGCACAAGCGTTCGGGATATAGTCTACTTTGAAATATGATTGAAATTCTCCATAATACAAAGTTTTAAGTAAAAACAATGTATGCTGCTTTCCTTTGCCTATTTTTAGAACAGGTGATTTTAAATCAAGTGGTTGGAGAGGATCCTGGTCATAATAATGCTAAGCCAGATGACCAGACTTACAAATTAGCACTCAAGGATCCCGAGGCAGCTTCTCCCAAACAAAAATGGTGGATGTATTTCTTAGAGCATGATACATGATTAGATGAAATGATCTTGGAATCCGAGCTAAAGTCAGGAACCAACAATCACATATCAGAACTTGAGGAGTCAGACGAAGCTGCAATTCCTAATGTATTTATTGAGTCCTACTATGGTCTAAGCACTTAACTAAGTGCTAGAGGTACTGTCAAAAACAGGACAAACGTGGTTCCTACCATCAAGGAGCTTACGGTCCATCAGAAGAGATGCACGAAGATCAGATCGTTACAGTACAGGGAAGGAAGTACGAAGTCAGAGCGCCCCAGACAGGGCTCTTAGCTTCGGCCCAGAGGAGAGAAAACTAAGGTTTGAGTATCCCTCAAAGAAACTACAGCTAACATGTATTGATAGTAAGCTCTTACTCTGTGCCAGGCACTGCACTAAACTCTTTCCATGTTTGAACTCATTAATCCTCACAACAACCCTTTAGCTACAGAAACAGAGAAGTTAAATCCCTTGGCCAAGGTCACAAACACAATAAGAAGTAGACTTAGAGGCTGAATCTAAGTAACTTGGTTCTAGAGTACACACTTGTCACCAGGATGCAATATAGCCTCCCAGATGAAGTTAATTGGCCTAAGGAAGGAGGGACAAAGAAGGTTCTAATCAGAGGGAACAGCAGCGGTAAAGCTCTGGAGAGGGGAGAGCACATGGCACATTGGAGGAGCCCAAAGTTCAATACATTTGGAGTTAGAGTGGGAGAGAGAACGTGATAAGAGGCTGTGGAGTGAATCTGGGCAGAGATGACAAAGGATAGAGGAAGAGCAAGCACTCAGCGAGAGGGGAGCCAAGTTAAAGCTGAAGGGGTGGGGACTGACCTCTGCCAGCAGAATTCTGTCTCGTGTATGTTTCTGAACGTTCCACCCACCCAAGGTGAGGCAACCACTTTCCACTCACCCCACATAATCTCTGCAGTTTCTATTTTTATTTTTTTTGCGTTACGCGGGCCTCTCACTGTTGTGGCCTCTCCCGTTGTGGAGCACAGGCTCCGGACGCGCAGGCTCAGCGGCCATGGCTCACGGGCCTAGCCGCTCCGTGGCATGTGGGATCTTCCCGGACCGGGGCACGAACCCATGTCCCCTGCATCGGCAGGCAGACTCTCAACCACTGCGCCACCAGGGAAGCCCTGCAGTTTCTTTTTGTCTCAAGTTCCTACCTTGTATCCTTCAAACTGGTTGCCACTTCTCAGCTCAGCCTCTTCCGTGGATGCTTTACGAGAAAGGCGCGTTGCTTGGTAGTTAAAAGCACTGAGATCAAATGAAATCCGGATTTGAATCCTGGGTGTGCTACTTACTACCTAGGTGAGCATGGACAAGCATTTTAGCCTCTCTGAACTTCAGTCTTCTCATCTAAAGGAAGATAATTCTAATAGCTTTAACTCTAAGGAATTTTATGAAGATCCAAGTAAGATAACATATGTGAAGAATTCAGCCAGAGAGTGGCATATAGTAAATCCTCAATAAATCAGGACTGTTGACTCAGGTTTGTCCTGGCTTGATTCTTGAATGCTTCACTCCTGCTTCATCCTCTCGTTGGCCACTGTACAAGGAAATTACATTAGAAATCATGGAAAGTAAGGCTTTTGAACTCGAAATGCCAAAAGGTCCTCTTAAGATGAATAACTCATATTCTCCCTTCCTGGAGAGATGCTGATAGAAGGTAAATGGGACATATCTCTCTGTCTTTTCATGGAGCCTCCCTCGGACCATGGGCTTCACACTGTATTCCTTGGGAATTCTTCGGAGGCCTTCTATTCCTAGGTTTCTAATAACTATGAAAGTATTACTATGGGGAGTTAGCAGGTAAGACAGAAAGGAGTTTGTTTGAATCTTAAGTTTAGTAGAAAATATTTGTGAAGGTAAAAGGACATTGACAAATGAGTTAGGGAGAAGTTTGATGAAAGACAGAGGAGTTGAGCATTTGGAAAACAGCTTGAAGGGGTGGGGGGAACTGACATCAATTTTCATTTCAAAGTGAAGGATGGAATTAAATATGCTGTAAAGCCATCTTATGCTCCCGAGCTAGCATATTGACTAGGGATGGTTGTGTTCCTAGAAAGGGAAGCATATGGTCACATTCCCACTCTGAAAAACCTGATGGCCAAGACAAACAAATGTGAACATTATGTCTGCAAGTAATATATAAGGGCTGCTATTTTTCATTCTTTCCATGCTTACGATTCTCAAATAGAATATGAATGCTCTGATCCTGTATTTTTGCTCACAAGTGCCCCAGCCCATGCGAACCTTTTTTCTTATCTGAGTCTTTATTTCTCATTCATGCTCTTCTCTCTCTGAAAATTCTTCACAGAAAAGACCATGGGATGCATATCTGATTTTCATTCATAGATAAAATATGACCAAATCCACGTATGAATGAGCTGGATTTAATGGCAGTATTTCTGTTCCCATAGAATGGGTGGGATAAATAAAATATGTTGCATACATGTTTGTTTTCACCTTTTTGTACACTGAATATAAGTTTTTATGATGGGGACTGGGAGAGGGTGGCAGATTGCAGGGCGAAGAGAACATAAGAAATGCCATTGAACCTGAGGGACTTACCTTCTGCAATAAGAAGAATAAGCAACACACACCTGACACTGTCATGCTGAAAAGGAAAGTTGTCTCCATCTCAGTAGCTTCATTTCTCTCCGAACCAGCATGGCCTTGAACCACACTTCTTGGAAAGAACTCTGGATTGTTTGCAGTGGGATTCTTGTCCTGGTGGTGGTTTCCAGGATAAATCATAAATTCTCTGCACCTTCGTACTTCTCATCTTTCAAACAAGGAGCAGAAGGAGATTATCCCCTTGTTTGTTTCAGCCTTAATGCCATTTCTACATGTTGGCTGTCTTTTGCTGATTTAGGCGGAAGAAGAAATCATTTTGACTAACATTTGAACCTGAATTGGGGGGCTAGAACACTGGAAGACTTTTATGTTACATTCCTTTATCTTAGAGGCCATGGATATCTGCAACAAATGAGCAGTTATGATTATCATAGTATAGTTGTATGAAGGAACATTAAGCAATAATTAAAAAGAATATTCACACAGTTTTAGGGGCCTGGGAGAGTGCTCTAGATATAATGTTAAATAGACAAAAAAAAAATCCCAGGAACCTAAATGGCATAAACAGAATCACAGCAACGATGAAAATTATAGAAGAAGATCAGTGTCCACATTTTAACAGGGGTTGACTCCTGCTGGCAGAAATATGTCTGAACCATTTTCTCTATTTCCCTATGTTTATTCCTTTTCCATACTATTCTATATAGTACATATTCTTTCTATACGCTGTTCATTTCCTAAAAGGAGCATGTTCCATTTTCTAGTCAGAGACGTGGGCTTTGAACAGTTTTCCCTAGCCATGGGTGATGGATTTCTATGTCTGGAGTCTGCAGTTCCTTGTGAAAAATGGCAGGAATCTGAAAAACAGCCAGCTGGGTTGGAGATATAGCCTGTGGTCACTCGACAGAGCAAAGCACTCTCAACTAAATAGCTATCAAATCCCTGGCTTTTGGTGTTATTAGGGTCATGCACCACCCAGAGGAACCAGCCATCCATAAACGACTTTCAAACTATTGAAATTGAATAGATTTCCCTGAGCTAGAAATAGGCCATTGACACTGTAGGTGGTTAGGCTGTAATACAGGTGTTTCAAAGAACTTACTTGTGATACAAAGTCTTCCTCTACTAAAGACTAGACAGTGCCAGAATTAAGTGCCAATAGACTTTTATTGAATGTGTGCCTTGTGCCCAGCCCTGTGCTAAACTTCGGGGATATAGGATGAATAAGATCCAGTTCTGCTCACCAAGGAACTCATAGTCTAGTACTTGATGCAGACATAAAACTAAAGTGTGCTGCCATGAGATGAGAGTGGTGATGGGAACAGGCGCAGGGAATGGTGGCTGCTCAGAAGGGAAGCTCTAAGTTAATCAAGAGCTGGGGGAGAGTACGAGGACTCTTCCTAGAGGCGACAAAGGTCCTTGAACTGGGTAGCAACAAGGGATTGATCTGGCAGCAGTGTTGAGGAGAGAGAAAACACGCCACACAGAGGGAACAGCATAGGCAAAGCCAGGAGGCAGGAAACAGCATAGAGCATGACCCTACAAGCCATGCCGCTTTGCTGAGGTGGGTACTGGGGGCCAGAGCCTGGGGAGCAATGAGAACAGAGAAGAACAGAGGATCAAGCAGGACTTTGAGGTTTCCTCCTGTGAGGGGAATAGATTAGACCAAGGGATGGCAAGCTAGGGCCTGTTGGCCAAATCGGCCCATCATTGAGTTTTGTACAAACCATGAGTTAAAAATGTTTTTAACTGTCTTAAATAACTATCTTTCAAATATTTATATAACTGCCTACATAATAACCTCAATTTTGCCCTGGCCCACAAAGTCTAAATTATGTATTTAATCTGGCCTTTAGGAAAACATTTCTTGGATGAGAATATACCCTGAAAGCGACAGGAAGCCACAGAGGAACACATGGGCTTGGGAATGAGCTTGGGAAGCAGGACAGGAGTCAGGGAGGTAGCTGGAAGCTGCTGAGGTGAGAGATGGGACGTCTTTAATAAGGCAATGGTAGAGAGAAAGAAGAGAGAAACGCATTTCCGAGAAGGATCTTGAGTTCAGTTTTGCATGTGTTACCCTGGGGACACAAGCATGGAGAAGTGCCCCAGCTGTTGCATAAAGAAAGCTGAAGTGCTCTGAAGAGAGGTCAGGGCTGAGCTCCGGTCTTAAGAGGCATCAGTAAATAGGTGGGGACAGGAAATATTCAGCTGGATGAGATCATCTGGATTAAGTATGTCAGTGAAGTGAGAGGGCCAGAGGGCCATGGGCAGAATCTTGGGGACCACAATATTCAAAGTGCTGAAGAAGGATGGGAAAATCATAAAGGAGAAGAGAATGAGTGGGCACAGAGGTGGAAGGAGAATCAGGCATATGTTTTCATGGAAGCCAAAGAGGTAAATAATTTCAAGAAGGAAAGGAAGATCAAAAAATATTTCCAAAGCAGCAAAGACTTCCAAAGCGGTACGGACTGAACAAGTGTCCTTTGAATTTGGCAATTAGGCGCTTTGGTAAAGTTACAGAATTTTCCACAGAGGGAAGATTGGATTTTCTTAGAGGAAAGGTTGGATGAACCTTTCCTCCATAATTTCTGTCTAGATTCCTAAGTTACTTGTTGACCTTGAGGTTTATAGTGTCATGGGGTATTCATTGCCATCTGTAAGAAATGTTCAAAGAGCACCACAAAGCATATTAAAACAACATGGATCAAGGACTTGAATCATTATATTTGGACTAGTGTTAAAATTCTTGCCTCAGTAAATGTAATAGATAGCTCGCACAAAGAAATATGAATTGCCAAAGGCATAATTTAAAATAAAAATACTACCTTAAAGTAAAAGGAGCAGATGGTATAAACAAGAAGGCTAACGATGAACCTATGTGCTACCAGCAGTGAATTCCTGGAGAAGAACAAGGATTCAACCAATATTAAGAATGCAATCATGAATAAGGTTGGAAAAATTATTAAGAAAGCAAGGTACTGATAAAGAAAGAGGTTGGAATATTAGGAAGTAAGTGAGTTTATGAACAGTCTTTCTTTCGTTTGCCCAGAATCCCCACCAGGCATAAATCCCAAACCTTCCCACTGGGGAGCTATGCTTCTTTCAGTCCTTGTGGTTCAGGAGAAAGAAATGCCCTTCACAGCTATAGGTGGAGACCTGCTGGACTCACAGAGCCCTCATCTCCTGCTCCACAAAGATTGGTTCAAGATGGGCTCCGGATCCAGCCTGAGCCAATGAGAATCAGGGTTGGGTGTTTCCCTAACACTGTCTGGAAAGAGCCATCCTCTTTCTCCTGGGATTGCTAAACCAATAGGCGGCATGCGTGGAGCCTCTGGTCACTGAATTTGCCACTCTGTAGCTACCTGAGAATGAAGCTTTCAGAGAGGAAATGGAGCCAAGAGAGGTAGAGAGGAACTGTCCTAATGACATCATTTAGGTCATGGGATCCTGCCTTGCAAGCAAGACGTGGAACTTTCAAATACAATGGCTAAAGAAATTACCCTTTTCCCCTTAATCTGGTTTGATTTCAGTTTCTGCTATTTGAAATCAAAATAGTCCAGATTAATAGACCAATCTAGGGATATTTAGGAATGGAAGGAAGTCACTCTAAGGTAGCCCCAGATCATAAATTTTAGATGTGTTCCAAAATATGGTCATTAATTTAGTCAAGGGTGATTTGGTTTACAGCAGGGAAAACAGTCAACTTGCTCAAATGAAAGGTGTTTATTATATCAAGTCTAGAGTCGCTCACAAAATCCAAGGGCAGGAATTAATGTCAGGCATCACAATAGAGAATAAATGACCTCTAGAAAGTCAGCAGTAGCCAAAAAATAAAAATAAAAAAATAAAATAAAATAAAATTATTGCATGTATTAGTGAAAAAGAGAGGTCCTGAAAAAACATGCAAGGATGTTAGAAAACACTGGGAGTCAAAGGAGTTAGACATACAACATATCGAGGGTCACAGAGTCAAATGTCTACAGGGCCTTTGAATCAAGGGGCTTGGGTGTAAGATAACAGGGTAGGCTGTGGACTTAGGCAAACTGGAGTGTGCATTCCATATTTTTAAAAGGATCCACCACCTACTTTTAGTCATGTTGCCATGTAGAATATAAGGCCACAGCCTCTAATGTTTCTTTTTTCTTTTTTTTTAATTGAAGTATAGTTGATTTACAATGTTGTGCCCGTCTCTGCTGTACAGCAAAGTGACTCAGTTATACACATTCTTTTACACATATATGCATTCTTTCTCATCTTTTAAAAAGAAGTTGGAAATCCAGGCTTTTTTCATGTAAAAGACTCCCAATTTTTTTTTTTTTTTTTTTTTTGCGGTATGCGGGCCTCTCACTGTTGTGGCCTCTCCTGTCGCGGAGCACAGGCTCCAGACGCGCAGGCTCAGCGGCCATGGTTCAGGGGCCCAGCCGCTCCGCGGCATGTGGGATCTTCCTGGACTGGGGCACGAACCCGTGTCCCCTGCATCGGCAAGCGGACTCTCAGCCACTGCGCCACCAGCGACACCCAAGACTACCAACTTTTAAATGTTGAAAACAAATTCAAATATTTTAAGTGCACTAAATTAACCAAATCAAACATGTCAGTAGGTTGGATCTGGCCCATGGACTACCATTTTGAGAATTCTGGGGTATGGATCAAATATACATAGGCGCTGGACCCTTACAGAAATGAGTTTTAATCCCATCCACCACAAACCAGCTGTGAGACCATGGGGAAAAGAATGACTTAAACCTTTTGAAATATTAGTTGCCTTAACTGTAAAATGAGAATCTTTCTTCTTTGTTGTGAGAATTATACAGGAGCACAGCACCAAGGAACGTGGATTACAAGACAGAGAAGGGGGAGGGTGTGTCACTCCATATGTGTTATCACATGCCCCCAATCCATGGTAAAAGCCTATGAATCCAAGGAAAGGAATGCTCTTCTAAAATTTCAAAACATGAAGAGCCATAAACATGAGAGTATATGAAATGTACAAATGGGAAATTTTGAGTCATGATTCCTGGGTAATGACAAAAATAACTCAAAAACTTTGTCACATTAGAATGTAAAAACAACAAAATTCACCTCTCCTCCAAAACAAAACAAAACTGTGAGTTAGCTATCTCTTAAAGTGCTGATTCTCAACCTTTTTTTCATAATTGCCCCCTAAAGGAGCCTTTTTAGACACTTTTTTTCCTAATCACCACCCCATAAAAATTTAATACCACAGATACACTGCATATCTGTTTATGTCCTGTATTATATCTATGCTTTATATACAAAAAGAGCAAGTTTCTTAATGGATTGGAGGAGTTAATATTGTTAAAATATCCATACTATCCAAAGCCATTTGGATGGCATTTTCCCATTGGCAATTTTTTTCACAGAAATAGCAAAAACAAACCTAAAATTTGTATGGAATCACAAAAGACCCCAAATAGCCAAAGCAATATTGAGAAAGAAGAACAAAGCTGGAGTTATTACACTTCCTGATTTCAAATCTGCAATACCTATAGCTGCAAAGCTATAGTAATGAAAACTGTATGGTACTGACATAAAAACAGACACATAGACAAAGAACAGAATCAAGAGGTCAGAAATACAGTCAACTAATATTTGACAAGGGAGCCAAGAATACTCAGTAGAGGAAAGACAATCTCTTTAATAAATGATGTTGGATATCCACATGCAAAAGAATGAAACTGGTCCCCTATGTTACACCACTCACAAAAATTACCTTGAAATGAGTTAAAGACGTTACTGTAAGAGCTGAAATTGTGAAACTCCTAGAAGAGAACGTAGGGGAAAATCTCCTTAACATTGGGCTTGGCAATGATTGTTTGGATATGACACCAAAGGCACAAGCAACAAGAGCAAAAATAAATAAGTGGGACTACATCACACTAAGAAGCTCCTTTCTGCACAGCAAAAGAAACAATCAACAAAATGAAAAGGCAACCTGTAGGATGGGAGAAAATATTTTTAGATCTTATATCTGATAAGGGGTTAGTATCCAAAATACACAACTCATATAACTCAGTAGGAAAAAATGAATAATCCAATTTAAAAATGGGCAAAGGACCTGAATAGACATTTTTCCAAAGAAGACATACAACCAGCCAACAGGCACATAAAAAGGTGCCCAACATCACTAACCATCATGGAAATGCAAATCCAAACCACAATGAGATACCACCTCACAGTTTTACAATGACTATTATCAAAAAGACAAGTGATAACAAATGTTGGCCAGGATGTGGAGAAAGGGGAATACTTGCACACTGTTGGTGGGAATATGAATTGGTACAGCCACTATGGAAAACAGTATGGGGGTTCCTCAAAAAATTAAAAATGGAACTACCATACAACCCAGCAATCCCACATCTCAGTATATATCTGAAGGAAATGAAATAACTACCTTGAAGAGATATCTGCACCCCCTACATTCATTGCAGCATTATTTATTTATAATAGCCAAGACATGGAAACAACTTAATTGTCCACTGATGGATGAATAAAGAAAATGTGATATATATGTGGGAAATGGAACATTATTCAGCCATGAAAAAGAATGAAATCCTGCCATTTTCAACAACATGGATGGACCTTGAGGACATTATGCTAAGAGAAATAAGTCAGTCAGAAAAAGACAAATACTGCATAATTTCACTTATAAGTGGAATATTAAAAATACCAAACTGATAGAAACAGAGTAAATTGGTGATTACCAGGGCAGTAGGATTGGGGAAAACGGTAAAAATGTTCAGTTATAATATGAATAAGTTCTGGGGACCTAATGCACAGCATAGTAGTTATAGTTAACAATATTATATTGCATACTTGAAAGTTGCTAAGAAAATGGATCTTAAAAGTTCTCAGCACACACAGAAAAATGGTAACTATGTGAGGTGATGGGTGTGCTAACTAGCCTTATTGTAGTAATCATTTTACAATATATACTTATATAAATAATCATGTTGTACACCTAAAACTAATGCAATGTTATATGTCAATTATATCTGGATAAAGCTAGAAAAACAAAACAGAAGAGCAACAACATAGAAGTTGTTTCCCCCACCCCAAAACCAGTTTTCACCTCTTTGGGTATGATATTAATCTTAATGAAAATGCATATTTTAAAAAGACCCACAACACAGATTGAGTTCCAAACTTTTTCCTCACTTTGGAATTAGAGATAATGGATACAAATCTTATTGTTCAATGCCTGAAACAGTGTATATGCACAATAAATTATGGGTATTGCAACAAATGTCAATAGCGTACATGGAGATTTAACAGGATGATTCTTCGGAGGACTGGGTATCATGAGATGTTCAGAGACACACCTACTTTATGTGTTTCATTGCTGTGCTCCCAGATCTTTATGAAGGCAATCTTACAACAGATCAGAAACTCTCTAGCAATCCCTGTGGAGATATCATTTCCCAGGAAACCATGTTCTGTAAAGAATATTAGCAACATTGCTGTTCTTCTTTGCAACACTCAGCATATTTGTAAAATTCAAGGGGAAAAAAAAGTACTCCAAGCCAGTATGTCAGAAGAAATAATCATCTTTGCTTAAACTTATCTTTGCTCAGTAACACACTCTTGCTTTGCAGCCAAAAGTCAATCTTTATCTTCTTAGCTTAATAAAATCTATGCCCCAAAGCCCTGAAGTGTATGAGAGGGTTCCTCTACTTGGCTTCATAGTTTTGTAGCAGTTTTGATGGTACATTCCTTCCAGGCCTGCTCCATTGTGATGGACTATTAGCCAGACTCTAGAGGGAAAGGAGATCCACTGTATTGTATCCTCTTAGCGGTCTTACTATTGCCTCATGCTTGGCAGGCTTCTCAGTAACAAAAGTATAAATTGAACCATGAGGACATTAGGAAATCATGCCCCAGGAGGAAATCTCTGCAGATGATGTCAGAACAGTTAGATATTAAAAGTTGCAGACTCCACAATTATTAACAAGCTCAGGAAAACTGATTAAGAAGGGTGAGTAGATGCTACCTGGTTTGCTCAGAGGTATAACTTGCCAATGAAGATCCTTTACCCAGAGATTTGAAGAGTAACCTAGGAGTTTCCAACTGGGCTAACAGCTGAGGACTGGGACTGATGACATTACACATGGAAAAGAAACACAAAAAGTTATTATTCTGGGGAAACTTCTATTATAGCTCTCTTCTTGTACTTTAATTGCTTATCTCTGTTTTTTCAACCAGCCTTAAGACTCCAAAGTGGCAAGACTATACTTCACTGCTTAGTTCACTGTCAGAAATATTACTCTTAGTAAAAGCTTGTTATCATGATTATTATTTAACAAAGAATGAATCTTTACCATCATGGATAAGGGAATAACTGTTAATATTTCCTCCAAAGAATATATACTTTTAAGTCAGATGGATGAGTTTGATTTTTGGTTCTGTTTCACTTACAGCCATGTGACATAGGGCTGATTGCTATATACGCATATGGACCTCCATTTCCTCATCTGTAAAATAGGAATAATTATAGTCCCTGGCACTATAGAGTTGCTGGGAACATTAAATAGGTAATTCATATGAGTTTTATAATGTAATGTGTTAAGCTCAATATCTGGCACATAGAAGGCATTCAATACATGACAACTATTATTACTGTTGTTATGATTATGATGATAATTGCTAAGAAGTTTCATCTTATGAAAAGATAAGTTTTGAAAGTCAGGAAATAAGCAAAAAAATCATATATATTAAAATTTCCCTCGAAGATCCATTAATTGTCCTTAAATCAATAGAGCTCACACTCCAGGAAGATCAAAAGCCAAGAATTAACTTTTTGTTTCTTTGCATTTTTGCTGTGACTTCTCTCTCCCCGAAGTAGCAGAGGCCAGAGCCTACTTTGAAGGGTAGAAGGGAGGAGTAAACTAAAGGATGTTTTTCTTTTGGCCATGCTCACATCATTGAATTTGAATAAGTTGAGCACATGTGCGGTGTGATTCCACTGTTTCGTAGCTCTTTTTCTTTTTTTAAATAAATTTATTTATTTTTGGCTACGTTGGGTCTTTGTTGCTGCGCTCGGGCTTTCTGTAGTTGCGGTGAATGGGGGCTACTCTTCACTGCAGTGCGTGGGCTTCCCATTGGGGTGGCTTCTCTTGTTGCGGAGCACGGGCTCTAGGCACATGGGCTTCAGTAGTTGTGGCATGTGAGCTCAGTGGTTGTGGCTCGCAGGCTGTAGAGCGCAGGCTCAGTAGTTGTGGCGCACAGGCTTAGTTGTTCTGCCACCTGTGGGATCTTCCTGGACCAGGGCTCAAACCTGTGTCCCCTGCCTTGGCAGGCAGATTCTTAATCACTGTGCCACCAGGGAAGCCCTGTTTCATAGCTCTTGCTTCTTTGAATGCTGACTTTGAAGCCAGTTGTGGTCACCATACGTAGAGCAGTGATGGCTCATAGAGGAGGCAAGTATCTCACAGAGAAGGCTGATGAATCAAGGTAGGTAGGAAGCTACATGGCCATTTCTAGGTTACTTGAGTCACTTTGTTACCCTTCCCAAGAACTTCAAAGGACAGATTTTCCAGTTTTGTGAAGTAACCGTGGTTGACTGTCCTTGTCTTAAGCTCATCTGTGAAATCTCTCCCAGCCCTGGCCATTTCCCTCTCAAGAATGTCAAGGTGAGCAGACCTAATCATCTCCACCATCCAAATAACATACCTAAAATGTCCTCTGGCACCTGTTGTTAGCTATGACCACCATTGTAAAAAACGATGGATGGTCTCAACTACAGAGAACTGGCTATTCTAGTCCATTAACCCCTCGGAATTCTAGGAGTTGAAGGAAGGTGTGGTGAGAAAGAAGAGGAAAGGCAGTGAGACCGGCACGGACCTAGACCAGAGCCATGCACAATGGTGGCTCATAGGCTACTTCCAACCCACAGATATATTTTGTTTGGTTCACACAGTGTCAAAAAATTTTTTTAATTGGCTGCCAGCATTTAAAAATCAGGAGATATCTCTTAAATTTTGTAGTTTCTGGCTTCCCTTGAAAAATCAGAAGTGTTGGCAGTACTGGGTCTGCATGCTCACATGGTTCCCAATTATCTTCAGCTGAATGGCAATGGCTCCACTGGATCAGGTACACTTCTCCAGTTTCCTCCATCCCTAGCCCTCCCTTTTCTTCTCTTTGTTACACTCATGCTATGTACACTATTGTTACATTTCCATAGTATGACTTTTCTTAAAGAGAAAAATAAAATGTTCCTTGTACCTATGTTTCTACCCAAACCAGAGAATAGAAATGACTATGTGACTTAAGACTTTTTAATACTGTATGTATCTCTCCATTCACATAATGTTCAGCTGATACACACCCATGGGGCACTACTAGCTTTTAAAATAAAAAAATAGTTTTAAAAATAGTTTTTATACTAGTTGGTAAAAAGCCACTGTCCCCATCCCCTCTGTGTCCTCTGCTGCCCACAACCACTGCAGCCACTCCCCTGGGACCCAGTGATTGAGGGTTGATACCAGACCAGCAGAAGTGCTGGATGCCCACAAACACCATTCATCTGCTAGGCTGAGAGTGGCACGTTTATGCAATCTATTACCTGCTGTGTTTTGCAACTTTCTGACCAAGCAGCGCTAACTTTTGTACAGATCGATTTGATACAATTTTAAAAGTACTTTTTGTAAAAAAAATTTATCTATTTTTGGCTGCCTTGGGTCTTTGTTGCTGCGTGCAGGCTTTCTCTAGTTGCGGCGAGCAGGGGCTACTCTTCGTTGCAGTGCATGGGCTTCTCATTGCTGTGGCTTCTCTTGTTGCGGAGCACGGGCTCTAGGTGCACGGGCTTCAATAGTTGTGGCTCACGGGCTCTAGAGCGCAGGCTCAGTAGTTGTGGCACACGGGCTTAGTTGCTCCACGGCATGTGGGATCTTCCCGGACCAGGGCTCGAACCCGTGTCCCCTGCATTGGCAGGCGGATTCCCAACCACTGCACCACCAGGGAAGTCCCTAAAAATACTTTTTATCTAAAAAACAAAACAAAATTTATTTCTTCCTCTCTAAGACTTCTCACCCCTGGCAATACTCCACACTGATAATGAAACCCACGGTGCCCCAGCTGGTCCCAGCGCTCCGAGCCTCCTGGTCCTCATTGGTACACATGCTGGGAAAAGTATGAACGCCTCCTCAAAAGATGGTGTCCTTAGGAAATACTGCAGTGATGTTTCTGGCTTCAGGGAGAAAAGAGACTATGAGTATTTACTTAAAGACTCACAATTTAAACATATGTTTCTATTTTGCTTCCTATTCTTCCACTATTTTCATTTCCCAAAGTGTCATTCAGGATGTCATCCACCAGGATCCCTGTGCCTAGGAGCATCTCCATGACTCTGCTGTCCAACCTTGAACTCTACACATTTTCACCAGACTAATTCCTTCTTACCTTTCAAGTCTCAAACTCAATCTTGTCTCCTCTAGGATCATTTCTACCAAGCTGATGAGTTCACCCCCTACTCAGCGCTATGTTGCTTTGTTTGTTTGATGTACCCACTTCATATATACCATTTATCTTCAGCTCATAGCACAGTTCATGGCACACAGTGGAAAGTCAAAAAGTATTCATTGAATGATGGTAGATTGAACGAAAGAAGGTTTCAGATTCCATGATCTGCATGAGCGATCATACAACAAGACCATGAAGCAGTGGACGTCGCTGATCCCCTCAGACTCCTGTTACTACCAGCACCATTTCTTGACTCTGAACTCTTCCCACATGGGACCTTCTTCAGAGGATTGCCTTTGGGAACTGCAGCCCCTGCCCTGGATAGAAAGTTAAAGTGCCTAGGGGTTTCCTCCCTTCATCCAGAGAAGCCAAGGGCTGACTGGTGTTGAAATACTGTGTTGGTCAAAAAGTTCATTCGGGTTTTTCTGTAACACCTTATGGAAAAACCTGAACAAACTTTTTGGCCAACCCAATATAAAACCCAGCTCTTCTTCCTCCAGGTGGGATAAGGTCTGAGGGGTAGTTTCTGCCCTGAGCCTGGGACTGGACCTGAGATCTCTCCCTTACCTAGCCTTGTTCCCTTCCTGTCCCCCCCTCCTTACCCGACTCCCTCATCAGTGGGAGAACCCAATTCTTGGCTCAGGGTCTGCTTTTGGGAGAATGCATTCTAAGAAGAATTGGCAGGTGAGCATTTATGGAGCATGTCCTATAGATAGAGCATCATTGTCAGGTAACACCAAAAAGTAGGTTGGCTTATGCTTGATTCCCTTTGGCCCCCATCTTTAGGGACAGGGCAGTTCTAAAAATATGGGACCCTTAATGATGCCATTTGATCTAGTCCTTACTTATTTTGGCATTTTTAGAGTCAAAACTTACCACAACTGTGTAACCCAATTAAAAAAAAAAAAAGCATTCAAAAAAATCAATAGCCTTTCCTCTGAAGTCCTAGAGAATGTGCCAACTGTGGATTTCCTTGGATGACTCTTCCGGCGGAACTTTCACTAGCTATAATTACATGGTTTTCCCAGGTACCAAAATAGAGGAGTTATTTTGAAAGGTCAGTAATGGAGTCATTATGTTGGAGGTCTTAATTGAGGAAATCATTGATTTCCCTATTAATATTTTAACCTGCATGAAAGATGAGAAAGTAAAAGCTAATCTTGTTCTAAAAATACTCTACTAAAAATGGTCTGTCAAACATGTATACATTTGATTCCATTAACGCTAGGGATGAAAAATCGTAGATCAGGGTTTCTCAACCTTGGCATTATTGGCATTTTGGGCCAGATAATTCTCTGTTGTGAGGACTGTCCTGTGCATTGTAGGTTATTTAGGAGCATCCTTGGCCTCTACCCATTAGATGTGGGAAGCACACTCTTCAACACCACCCTGGCCAGTTGTGATAACCAAAAATATCTCTAGGCATTGTTGAATGTTCCCTGGGGGCAAAATTGTATCTGGGTGAGAACCACTGATCA
This sequence comes from Hyperoodon ampullatus, assembly GCF_949752795.1. Classification (NCBI taxonomy): domain Eukaryota; kingdom Metazoa; phylum Chordata; class Mammalia; order Artiodactyla; family Ziphiidae; genus Hyperoodon; species Hyperoodon ampullatus. The sequence goes on from NC_136923.1 coordinate 21,419,270, forward strand.
TAGATGGTATATTCCAGGGAAATTAAAGTCAAAGATTTGAGGTTCAGGGGTGTCAGAAAACTCTTATTTCTGGTCCCTTAAGTGTAATTGTAAAGACTAAAATATGTCATCTGGATTCTGGAGATTATAAATAGAACACTCTCTATAAATTGGCACCAAAGTGAATAGTTCAGATCTACTTCCTGACCAGTACAGAGCGCTTTTACACAGTGTTCTTCTTTAGTAAGAGATTCACATAATAAAGAAGATTGTTTTAAAATGTGTGTCATGATTTGTCCTGAATGATTAAAAGACGATCTGGGAACTTTGTAGATCAAATCTAACTACTGATTAAACAGATTTCTCCCTAACACTTTTGGGCCAGCTTCTCTTGACTGCCTTAAGAAAAAGCAGGTCACAAACATCTGTTTTGAGTCCTCGGAAACTTGAAAAGATTAAAATCAAAAATAAGAAGGAAATAAACAAAGGTTCTTTTACCATCTGTTTCCTAATGGTCTCTCACTTCAAGTTATTGCAGTTGTACAGAGGGACAGAAATTTTAAGTCTTTTGAATCCGTAAAATAAGCCAGTAAAGAGGCCTTTGCGGGTGACTTTAAAGGCAGTGAGGATTACGCTAAACCTTTTTTTGTTTTAAATCCAATTCAAAGCGTGTATTTCCAGTCTCTTGGTGATGTATATATTTGAGTAAAGTACATTGTGTGCCAAACAGTCTATGCTACCTCAGGCCTCCATCAACTTAGATAGAATCTGTTAGTGAAAACTATAGAATCCAACAGTGAATCCTTGGATATCTTGGGTTCTTATTAAAAATTTTAAAAAACAATCTGAAGGACACATGAACTTTTCTTATTTTATTTTGATCTATTTAATGCTATAATGAAATAAACTAAGTTATCCTCTTTGGACTCGTTCATCAAAAATTAGTTAAAGAGGAGGAATGAGGCCTTTGCCCTTCATTACAGATATCAAAATTCTCCAGTTTCGGTCTTCCCTGGTGGCACAGTGGTTGGGAATCCACCTGCCAATGCAGGGGACACAGGTTCAAGCCCTGGTCCGGGAAGATCCCACATGCTGCAGAGCAACTAAGCCCATGCACCACAACTACTGAGCCTGCGCTCTACAGCCCACAAGCCACAACTACTGAAGCCCACACGCCTAGAGCCTGTGCTCCATAATAAGAGAAGCCACTGCAATGAGAAGCCCACGCACCGCACCGAAGAGTAGCCCCCACTCGCCGCAACTAGAGAAAGCCCGCACGCAGCAACAAAGACTCAGTGCAGCCAAAATAAATAAATAAATAAAATTTAAAAATCTCCAATTTCTAACAAGGCTGTCTTTTGACCACCACCTAACACTTCACTCTGTCTTTTCTTCATTGTAAGTGGATGTGAGCATTCATTCTCCTACTTTAATGAGCTCTATTCTTTTCTCAAATGGAGGTGATGCCTAGGTTTCCCTCTCTCAAATAGAGAGGATACTGTTTTTATATATATTATGCTTCAGGTCCTTTTGAAGTCAACTGACTTATTCCCCCATCAATACCCAAAGCCATAGGTCTGGCACATCTTATTATAAGGTCACAGCAAAATTCTTTCATGTGTTTCTGTTGTTGACCATTTTATATATTAATACTTGAATACTCTCCAGTGTTCAGCTCTTTGTATTTTGGGGTTTGCTTCTCAGGTTCTGTTATGCATTGTTGAATGGTTAAATATCTACTCTGCTTTGATCCTACCAAGTAGAACTAATGTTTGGCTTGTTTTTAATATAAACCATTATCAACTCCATCTAGAGACTGGCAAAGTCAACAACTAAGTGAGCTGCCTGGTGGTCCTAATTGTAAAGTAGTTGGATAAGGTTTCATGGGTTTTAAACCCCATTTAAACAACAGTCATTGTTTTATAGTCTAGTAGGAGAGACAGACATTAAGCAAAGAATTATACAGGGCTTCCCTGGTGGCACAGTGGTTAAGAATCTGCCTGCCAATGCAGGGGACACGGGTTTGAGCCCTGGTCTGGGAAGATCCCACATGCCACGGAGCAACTAAGCCCGTGCACCACAATTACTGAGCCTGTGCTCTAGAGCCTGCGAGCCACAACTACTGAAGCCTGCGTGCCTAGAGCCCATGCTCCACAGCAGGAGAAGCCACTGCAATGAGAAGCCAGCGCACCGCAATGAAGATTAGCCCCTGCTCGCTGCAACTAGAGAAAGCCCACACACAGCAGTAAAGACCCAATGCAGCCAAATAAATAAATAAATAAATAAATTTTATTAAAAAAAGAATTACACAAATAAATGTAAAATTACCAATCTGCTTAGAACAGGGGTTCTCAGTCTCAGTACTTTTGGCATTTGGGGCTGGGTCATTCCTTGCTGAGGGGCTGACCTGTGCACTGTAGGATGTGTAGTAGTGTCCCTGGCTTCCACACACTAAGGGACCTCCATGCCCCACCTCTTCAGTTGTGACCACCACAAATGTCTCCAGATATTGCCAAATGTCCTCTGGGGGGCACAGTCACCCCTGAATGAGAACCAAGAGGCTGCCAAGAGGAGAGAGATTCATGGTATTATCCTGAGGATAAAATTGGTGATGTGACACAGCCTGGATCACCCTGGAGAGATTTACCTGAGGCTATGGTGTCTGGGCTAAGATCTCAGTGATTAATAGGAGCTAACAATCAAAGAAAGAGGGCAAATCATTTAATTCACTCATCATTCTTTCATTCATTCAAGAAGTATTCAGTCTTAAAAAAGTAAAACAAAGTTGGAGGAACTACTTGATTTTAACATTTACTATAAAGCTATAGTAATCAAGATAGTGTGGTATTGACTAAGTGATATATACATAGATCCATAGAACCAAATGGAGAGTTTAGAAATATTAAAAAATGACCCACGTAGCTTTTACAAAGGACGAAGGCAAGTCAATTGACAAATGTTTGCCTTCTCAATAAGTGATATGGGAACGATTAGATATCCATATGCCAAAAAAATGAATCTTACCCAAACCTCATACTTAATACAATAATTAACTCAAAATGTATCATGGATCTAAATGTTAAGTAGAAAAGCATAAAACACTTAAAATAAAATACGGAGTCACATAGACATAGAGAACAGAGTTGTGGTTACCCTGGGGGAGGGGGGAGGGGAAGGAAGGACTGGGAGTTTGAGATCAGCATTGATAAACTAGTATATACAGGATGGGTAAACAACAAGGTCCTGCTGCAGAGCACAGGGAACTGTATTCAATATCCTGTGATAAACCGTAATGGAAAAGAATATTAAAAAAAAGAATGCTTATGTGTGTGTATAACTGAGTCACTTTGCTGTACAGCAGAGATGGGCACAACATTGCAAATGAGCTATACTTCGATAAAAAACAAAAATTAAAAAAAAATAAAACATGGAGTCAAATCTTCATGACCTGGAGTTGGGCAGAGATTTTAAACATTACACCAAAAGCATGATTTTTTAAAAAAGAAGTACTTAGTGAATGCCAGCTACGTGCCAGTTCTATTCTAGGTGCTGGTGATACAGCAACAAATAAGTCAAATAAGTCCCATGCTTATGGAGATTCCCTTATAGTAAGGAAGGCAGTTAATAAACAGGTGAACAAATAATATAGAGTGTAGAAGTCTACTTTATCTAGAGTGGGCAAGGAAATACTCTCTGAGGAGGTGACCTTTTTGCTGGTGCCTGAATAATGAGAAGGACCCAGCCAAGCAAAACCCTGGGGGGAAATTAATTCCAGGAAAGGATAGAAGCATGCACAGAGTTACTATAGGGGAGGGTTTGAGAATACCCAGTACCAAATCTCCTTTACATCCATTTTGAATCCTGAGGGTAAGATTAAGAAACTGAGAGCCAGAGCTGTTTAATGGCTAAGAAGTTGCTTTAAGGATACCTATTTCTGGTGTCCATTTAGATACAAATAGACCTGTGCCCATATCACCATTAACATAGTAGAAATCAAAGATATATTGTTAGTGGAACTGATATTACTGTATTCAGGACAATTCGTTCAAGATCCCATTGTTTGAGTGGTCTACAAGCAGCTCTCATTGATTGTATCTATTCTGTGGCTAAGAGAAAGAACTCTTAAAATGTCATTGGCTATAAATCTGGCCCCCTATCCTGAAGATGAAATTTACAAGAGAGATAAACAGCCCGCAATTCCTGTTAATAGAGTCTACAAGATTGCTTTTTAATGAGGAAGGCAATTGACAAGACCATTTAAAAAGAAGTAAAGTGGGTGCTTCCCTGGTGGCGCAGTGGTTGAGAGTCCGCCTGCCGATGCAGCGGACAAGGGTTTGTGCCCCGGTCCGGCAAGATCCCGCATGCCGCGGAGCGGCTGGGCCCGTGAGCCATGGCCGCTGAGCCTGCGCGTCCGGAGCCTGTGCTCCGCAACGGGAGAGGCCACAACAGTGAGATGCCCGCGTACCGCAAAAAAAAAAAAAAAAAAAAAAAAAAAAAAGAAGTAAAGTGGCAAATGCATACAGAGGCTATGTTTTCTAATAAAAAGTTTGCTTTGATGATATGTAATATTTAGCAGACCACTTTCTCTGTGTTTATTTTTCCCCAAATAGCAGCAGCTTCCAAATGCTAGTTCCCTACCCTAATCTGGATAAGTTCCCTAGGATTCAAATGTCAAGGAAGCTGTTGAATTTTAGAGTTAGTGGTTTCCAACCACCCTATTTTACAAAGCAAGGATCTGAGGCTCAGGAAAGTTGAATGACTTGCCCAAGATCATAAAATAATTTGTAGCATTGCCAAGACAAGAACACCCTTCTCTGAGAATTCCAGTCAATGTTTCTTGCTTTTCATGAGCTCACGCCTCCATTTTGCACAGATTGCTCATTCAAGGAAGCATCTTGAGAACCTAAATCCATACTGCCCTTCAGAACTGCTCATCACTTTAAACCACTGCTATTTATCTGGGTAGACTTTGTCCCCCAAGAGACATTTGGCAAGGTCTGGAGACATTTTGGTTATCACAACCTGTGGCGATTGCTCTACTGGGCATCTAGGGGGTAGAGGCCAGGGATGCTGCTAAACATCCTACAATGTGCAGGAAAATTCCCACAGCACAGAATCATCCAACCAGAACATCAGTAGTGCCACATCTGAGAAGCTCTGTCCTGGGCTTTGGTGTTGTCTTCCTAACTAGATTTCCACATCAGTGAAAGGTGGGACTTTCCTGACTTACTCTTATCCAGGCTACTGGCGTTCAGTGCATTCTCAATACTTAATTGTTGAATTTAATTTAATTGTAAGCGACAATGAGAGATGAAAATTCCTTCAAAAAGTGGCAATGAGAAGCAGAAGAACTGCAGACCAATGATTACTTCTGACAGTAAGTTGGAGACATTTTAAAATAATGGTTCTTGATAATTTTGGGAGTGCAGATAACCCTTGAGAATCTCACAAGAGTTTTGGATGCTTTCTTCCTAAAACTACCACTCATAACACATTTTCCATACAATAGGGCCAATGATATACTAGAGAGGTCAAGGGTTCTGGATCTAGAAAAACATGTAGAATATTTTCTACTCTTCATTGCTGTCTGGATAGTATAGTAAACTACTGGTTCAATACTGGTTGCCTTTTTTCCCAAGAAAATTGGTTCCAACTTTAAATATTTTAAAATACAATGATTCAAATATTGGAAATAGCCTACAGAGCCATCAAATGAGATGAACAAGTAAAATGTAGAATATCATACGGTGTTTTAAAAAATGAACTGGATCCATATCCATCAACTTGGATCACCTTTTTTTTTTAAAAAAAGCTTCTTATTAAATGAAACACACAGGCTATGGTACCTTTCACATGGTGTGAGATCATGTACATAAATTTAAAAACACAGGTAACACTGATAAAATAGTACTGCATAATATTCATAGAAACATATATCTGAATGGAAATTTGGAAGGATTCATACAAAATTCAGGATGGTAGTTGCTTCTGGGGAGTTAGAGACAGAATAAGACTGGGAAAGGAGGCAAGGGGAATGTCAACTTTTCTGGAAAGGCTTATTTCTTCTGATTAAAAACAAAGGACAGGGACTTCCCTGGTCACACAGTGGTTAAGAATCTGCCTGCCAATGCAGGGGACACAGGTTCAATCCCTGGTCTGGGAAGATCCCACATGCCATGGAGCACCTAAGCCTGTGCGCCACAACTACTGAAGCCTGTGCGCCTAGAGCCCGTGCTCCGCAACAAGAGAAGCCACAGCAATGAGAAGCCCGCGCACCGCAATGAAGAGTAGCCCCTGCTTGCCGCAACTAGAGAAAGCCCGCACGCAGCAATGAAGACCCAACACAGCCTAAAATAAATAAAATAAAATTAATTAATTAAAAAAAAAAGGACAGTGGGCAAAAAAATGATAGTGTCCAATCCTGATGGGTAGCTGCAGGGATGTTTGTTATATTATATTCTGAACTATTCTGTATTTTTAAAAATTTTCTAAAAGAGGAGAAAACCTCTCAGGTATATAATGGAGGTTTTCAGTTACTGAAACACTTGGAAAAATTACCCCAGTTCTTAAAATTATACTGGGCTCCTTACAGGTTTACTGTGTATTATGTTTGTTTTGGCAAAACAAGCAAACTCCCCTGAAATGCTTTGCATGCATGGTTTCGTTTTTACAGTCACTGATTCACAAGTGTATTTTTCTTTTCCTGCCCACCTAGTTCTTATTCATGGTAGAGAAGTCAACATGGATCCTCTTACATATTTTAGTTTTTCACTACGTTTGGACAGGTTTAGTAAAGAGATGAAAGGAGAGAACACGTAGGAAAATAGAGAGGCAGAAAGTTTTCTTAGTACGTGACTGGAAGTAGATTTATACTGGTCTCATAAATGTTAGAACCAATTAGATTATGTGATCAGGTGACTGAAAAACCATTTATTGCTAATTATGTGCTCCAAAGGCAGGGAATATCATCATCATAATTTTTTTAACAATGTACATTTGAAATCACGTAATTAGGAACATCATTTAAATCTTAGCAAGAAAATAGAAGCAGATGTTTGTAATGGAAGAGACCTAGGCTAGAAGCCAAGCAGCCAAGATTCTACTGCCTGTTCCACTGTTAATAGCCACGTGTTCTTGGGCAAGTCAGCTTCACTCTCTGAGCCTCAGTTTCCTGATCTGCAAAATGAGGGGGTTGGAATGGATCAACAGTCACAAACTGGAGGCCCTTGAGTCATATCAGGCCTGCAGATATGTCTTTGTTTGGCAAAGTGTTTAAAACGGTTTCAAGCTAGTAGTCAACATTTAGTAATTGAGAGATTTTAATAAAAATCCAGAATTCTGGCTTCTCTTGGAAAGCAAATCTGGCAACACAATTTCTCAACAATGGATTTTTACTGAGTAGTGAGGGTGTTTGTCAACAGGGTATATACTTTCCAATTTGCCACAGTCTCCACTATTCCCTATTGTCATACACTTGGCCCATTGTACTCATTTCTGTTCTTGCCTGGCCCCTCAAAGCTTTGGATTTGTAACCTATGGACCAAAAGTTCTCTAAATTCCTTCATATCTTATCATTTCTGGATGCTAAGGAAAAAAAGGGGGTTGCAGCAAGACAACAGGATCAGCAAACTGACACAGACATAAGGAAAACTTAAATAATGCCACCACCAAACTGAAAGAGCCCTTCTATTCATTTCTGGAGTGGGGAGGAAAACCATGCTGAGCTAATGGAAATTTTATTTCCCTGTTTTATTTATTTATTTATTTATTTATTTGCGGTATGTGGGCCTCTCACTGTTGTGGCCTCTCCCGTTGCGGAGCACAGGCTCCGGACACGCAGGCTCAGCGGCCATGGCTCACGGGCCCAGCCGCTCCGCGGCATGTGGGATCTTCCCGGACCGGGGCACGAACCCGTGTCCCCTGCATCGGCAGGCGGACTCTCAACCACTGCGCCACCAGGGAAGCCCTGTTTTATTTATTTTTGAAGGAAATAATGAAATCATGAATTTTTGATGACATAATTCTAGCAGTATGAAAAGGAAGCCTAATTATTAAAGAGTGGACAGTTTACACAAAATTAGCATGTTCAGGATAACGTTTTAAAATCCCTTTTTAGAAATAATGGAACAACATCAAATTGTATAGCCTGGACTTTTAATCTTGCTTCCAAGTACACTCAGGTACATCCACATACGAATACAGATGTTTACGTTAAAATATCCAAGTTTTAACCACCAGCAACTTAGAAAACACTATACAGGCCAAAACACATGCCAGTTTGCAACCTCTCCAGTGAAAAAGAGCTATTTCCAAAGTCATTACCAAATGATCTACTCTAACAAGATTGGGATTTTTGTGATTAGGTAACATGGCTGCAAAATTGCTAAAGAACACTTGTTTTATTTCCCAAGGACTGTCCTTGCCCTCTGGCAGGAAACATGATATTCTGTGAACAGTCTGATTTAAGCTTCCCCTGGACCCCAGTGCTCACATTGTTCACGAAGGAGCTGGACTGCAGGGCTGGCCTCTCTCCAAGGTATTTCAGCCCGTGAAATGCCTAAAAAACATTATTTAAAAGCATTTTCACATATAAAAGGGCTTAGTGATATACCCTCAAAAGACAGTTAGGCATGCATCATTGTGAGGTTCTTATTCAAGCATATCACTTCTATAATCTGGAAGCGAGGGCAGGTAGAGTTCGCCTAATGACACAAGTTCATATTCACAACTAATAATCAGCAGCAGCTTCATACTAGGTTGAACCCTACGAAATTGCTGATACTTGACCTTTAACCACAACAAGGCAATTTCCTATGATTTAACCTAATATTATCCTGTGTTTAAGTACAACCATTTAAGTTTTCTTATTTTTTTGTCTCAGGGCATCATAATTAGCACATTTAAAACAAAGTGCTTATGTTGATTTACAGCATGTGAGGTATTCAAAGATTGGAGAGAGTGACTTCATATGTTTGTGTTAGATTTGACTGTAAAAACACAGCAGCCTTAGGTTAGTGAAAGGCGAGGCTTTCATTTCATCTCAGTGTATGTGAAAAGGCCCTGAGGTTAAATGGAAAGATGAGGCGTCAATTACAATAAGCACTTCCCACAGAGGTGTGAAGTAACAGATCATCCTTTTGTTATTTATGTGTGTGTTAAGTGCCTTCAGGGGCAGAGTGTGTCCAGGGCTTACACAGAAATGCATGACACATGGTAACTTTTTTTTTTTTTTACATCTTTATTGGAGCATAATTGCTTTACAATGGTGTGTTAGTTTCTGCTTTATAACAAAGTGAATCAGTTATACATATACATATGTTCCCGTATCTCTTCCCTCTTGCGTCTCCTCCCTCCCACCCTCCCTATCCCACCCCCACACGGTACCTTTTAAAAAGGAGCAAAGTAACTTGGAATGTATCAAGAGATGGCTGTTATTCTCATTAAGGGGCATCTTGGTTGTCTAGTGAGTGCACGACGATTGTCCTTAAACAACAGACTTCTGTACAAGTATGGTTGTTGATATGGATAATATTTCTGAGATTTAATTTTTGAAGTCCCTATGGAGAATCCAGAAAACAGTGCCATTTACCAAAGTCATTACATGAATAGCAAAATTATCAAAAAAGGCTGGATCTCCTATCGTGGTAGGTAAGACCTCCACTCTCAGTGTCAGAAAGACCTGGGATCGAGGGAAGAGATATGGGAACATATGTATATGTATAACTGATTCACTTTGTCATAAAGCAGAAACTAACACACCATTGTGAAGCAATTATACTCCAATAAAGATGTAAAAAAACCCAAAAAACCTGGGATCAAACCTTAGCTCCTGACTCCTGTGATCTTCAGCAAATCCTTTCACCTCTCTGGGCCTCAGTTTCCTCGTGTGTAGAATGGAGAGAACTGGATGCTGACTTCATAGGGTTACTATCTAAAGGAGACCACATATATAATGTGCTTAGCAAACATGAACACGTGTTTTTCTTATTATAAATTAATAAACATTTGCCCACTCACAAGCTTTTAGCCACAAAATATGCAAGCAGTATATATGTTCTTTTCCCAAATCTGGGTTATCTGCAGGAAATCTTTGGAAAGCACAAAGCTGCTGAAGTTAAGAGGTCTGAGTACTGCTGGGATAGTGTAGTTTTTGTATTGTCAAAAACTTGTCCAATAAGTATATATCTACTTCTGTCACAAACAAATACATACATACATACATACATACATAGCCTGTTTTAAGTTGGAAATAAAATATTTATGAAGCATGTTCTTATTAATTCAGAGGCTGAAACTCATGATACACATACCAAAACACATTCCTTTATACTGCACAGAACAGAGATAAAGGGCTTGAAAGTGCTCCCACTTTCAAGTGGGAAATTCCAGAGAATTTCTAGCACCATCTTGCATCAAAAAGCTCAACCTTCAACATTCTATTATGTACAGAGCAATAGGTGAGGCCCTCATTTTTACCTGAAAAGTCTCCATTTCAGGACAGACTTGTTTTCTCTTGTTGCTTATTGCTGTCATTTTGTTCATATGTATTTTTCTCACCTCATCAACTAAATTTTGAGTTTTTGAAAGTCAAGACCCATGTGTTTTATCTCGATTGTTGCAGTATTTCTACATAGTGCCCAATCCAACATTAAATATCCACTAGTCATTCGAAAAGTTCAGGAGTTGTTAGTTGTTTTTTCTCTGGGTGTGGTTGTTCCAGCCAAGCCCATAATAGAGATTGTAAATGGGCTGTCCATAAATGGATTTAGCCTGCAGATAGGTTTCATTTTGTGTACAGAATATTTTGAAATTTTTAGTTGGTGTCAAGATTTTTTAAACATTGGGAGAGTTCATGCCAAAATCCAGATTTCCAGCATTGGTTGAAAAATCAAAACATCTGATCAATTAGATCAACATTCCCACTTGGCAGCAGTATGCCAGGAATGACAGCGGCTGCATCCTTTAGAAGGGGAGAACGCATTCTCCAGTTTGCCACAGTTCCCACCATTCCCCATTGCCACACATCTGTCTAGTTCACTGATGTGTTACTTACTTGGACCCTGAGTTTGTCACTTCTGAGAAGTTCTCTGGTTGATTTTTCACACTTATAGTCTCTGGGGCTTTACTGCTTTGTCCATATTCTGTTCAGGCTTCTGATCATGCTCTCCCATACCTGCAACAATTTCTTTCAGGAAAGCAGTTTGGAAGTGCTGCCTCCTTCATGAAGCCATTTCTGGTTTTCCTCACCCAATGGCACCCTTTGAATTTCTCCTATAAATATCACTTTTCACCTTGCCTACAGGTAAAGAAAGCGCTTGTCCAGAGTAAGCACTCAAAACATTGTAGTCTTATTATTACAGCTATTCATGTTTGCATTTTTTCTTCCAGATTGTAAACTCTTTGCTTGCGTGAAGGGTTTTACTCATCTTTAGACCCCAATGAGTGATTTGTAGAAAATTGGTGCTTAATAAATGTGCATTGAATTAAATAGAAATGCACACAGAGAGTTGGATTCATAAGAAGAATTTAATAAATTAGGATGCAAAAAAATCTGTGAGCCAGTGAGGTTGGATGGGCAACAAAGTTTGTAGGGGAAGGATAAAGCAGTGTTTCTCATTCAATGAGAATAACAGAAAAGCTTGTTAAAAATGCACATTCCTGGTCCATGAGCCTTCTGGAGCTGAGGTCTAGGAGTCTGAGGTTTGGTCAAGCTATGCAGGTAGTTCCCAGGCATACCAACTTCACAGTAGTTCTCAGTTGTGAATTAATTAAGTTCACCTATGGAGCCTAACTCCACTTTCAGAGATTCTAATGTATATAACTGTCTTGAGTATTAAAAACAAAACCAAAACCCTTCCACTCTAATATGTAGCCAGAGTTGATAATTCTTTATTAGGGTAAGAATAAATTTTAAAAGTTTTCTTTGTTCTATTGCTGTGTCTTTTATTATCTGTTTTTGGTATTTTATAAATATTGATTTATCAGAAGATTAAAGTTGGAAGGAAAGTCACCCTCACTTTAACAATATGAGCTAATATTTATTAAACATTTACTGTGGGTTAGGCACTATTAAAAATACCTTCGGGCTTCCCTGGTGGCGCAGTGGTTGAGAGTCCGCCTGCCGATGCAGGGGATGCGGGTTCGTGCCCCGGTCCGGGGGGATCCCACGTGCCGCGGAGCGGCTGGGCCCGTGAGCCATGGCCGCTGAGCCTGCGCGTCCGGAGCCTGTGCTCCGCAATGGGAGAGGCCACAGCAGTGGGAGGCCCGCGTACCGCAAAAAAAAAAAAAAAAAAAATACCTTCTATGTATTAACTAATTCAGTCCTTAAAACAACTTTATAAAGTTGGCATTATTATTATCCCTGTTTTAGGCTGAGTAATTAGAAAAGCTGGGCTTTGAACCCAGAGAGAACAGCCCTGGAGCTCCTATTGTCAAGCCAGAGCCCCTCTGCACCAAGAAAATCCAATAAACATCCCACATCTTCCAGAAAATTCTTCAGGACTTCTCTGACCCAGATCAACCTTACCGACATATTTTATATTGCATTTTTCATGTTCGACTCTGTGTCCAGTTTTTTTCCCCAGACATATACAGAGCACTTTTTGGACGCTCAGCCTTACCCTCTTCATCTCCCCTGTGGGGCTCTGTTTTGCCCTCCACTCTCTGTGTGGTTTTTTAGTGACTGTTTCACATGTACTGGCTTCCTCTCCAAAGAAATTATGTGCAGTTATGAGGGCCCAGCAAGCATTACTTTCTGCACTGCCCCCTTACCTGGGGTTCATGTTGAATAGACAGTATAGCGTGGTGGTTAGGGTGTCGTCAGACCTGGGTTTAAAGATAGGCATGACCACTTTCTAGTTTCATATTCTTGGGCAGATCAATTAACCTCTCTGAGCCTCAGGTTCCTCCTCTGTAAAATGGGGACCCTTTCACTCAGCTGACAGTGAATGATCTGTTGCGATGTGCCAGGGGCTGAACTAGATAAACACAGACCCTGGCCTCACGAGGATTCTAGGCCAACCTCTTTCTCCCAGGAGAACAAAATGAGATGATAGCAAATGAAGTGCTTACTTAGCTCAGGTCAGAGGGGCATGTAATAGACACTCAATAAATGTTACCTATTCATTCAATATCTTCTATTTAATTAAAAGCAAGCAGTCCATTTGACACCAGAAGAAAATTTAATTAAACCTCACACTGTACAAATACAATATTATACATCACTCCATCTCGAGGCTTTACTGATTTTGCTGTCTGTTTCATGTCAGTAGCAGTTACGCCAGGACTCGGGAAATCAAGACAGCCCTCTCCCCCGCATTCCTATCTTTTTCTGTAGGCTAGTGATCAGTCAGAAGAAGAAGGAGAAGAAGAAGAAAAGGAAGAGGAGGAGAAGGAGAGGGAGAAATGCCAACACCAGGGTTACAGAAACTATAGTCTCTTTCAAATACTGACATTGGATGAATCAACTAAACATTCACCAAAATACAGAGCTGTATAATTGTGTAGTCACAAGATAATTATTTCTCAAAATGGATTTAGTTTAAAAAATTAATTCATTCATATTGTATAGAGTAGTGGGTGTGGTAATGGGACAGACATTTAAAGCTGTCTGGGAAATATTTTCTCTCTGCCCTGTCAGTGTACCTCTGGGTCTCTACTTGCCAACCCATTTGGAGATAATAGGAAAATCTCAATGGCTCCTTCACCAATGGTCCTCCCTTTTCCCACCCCTTCTCTCCTTTGCTATAGTACACTCAGCATCAGATCAAGTTGGAAGCTCTGTCCTGTCACTTATTAGCGATTTTGAGTTAACCCCTCTCTTCCCTTTCTTCATCTGTAAAGAAAGCACAACAAAACACTCCTGAATCACAGAACTGCTCTGCCTGGCATTGGATAGGCTTTCTCTTTTTCCCTCTTCTCTATCTGTCTCTGCCTCTCTCTGTCTTTGTCTCTCTGTCTCTTTTCTTTCTCTATACCTTCCCTCCCTCTCTTCCCTCCTATTTCTTTCTTCCAAGAGCAGAAACGCCAGTTTGCGGGAATCTCAAATTAAGTCATTAGCCAGACCCAGTCCCATCCCTGGCTAGATTCTGTGCTTCCCGCAGCCGCCGGTGTCTCATTCATTCCCTTTATTCTAAGGGCAGTCGAGTCTTGGGATGCTTGAAGCCACGGAGGCGGAATCAAGTCCCTCCCAGCGCTTTTGAGTCGGAGGGAGAGATGATAGGCGCGGGCTGGTGACCCCCTCCCTTTCCCCCACTCTTGGGAGCGCCAGCCGCTCCGCGCCCCTTGGCACCAGTACCTTTTCTCTGTAGGGAAGGCGAGCCCAGCCCGCAGCGGCGCGGCGGGGGCCGAGGGCGCCCCCTCCCTTCCTCTCGCTCCCCCTCCCCTTCCTCCCCTCCCGATACAATGACTGGGCCGGAACAGCGCATCAGAGGAGTCTCATTGGCAGCGGCCGCCCCAGCCCCCGGAGAGGCGGCGGGCGGGGGCAGCTGGGGAGAGAGGAGCCCAGAGCTGGGGCTGACAGCGAGAGGAGGCAGGCAGGACGGAAGGACTGCAGGACGCGAGGAAGGCGGCCCGGGGCGCTGCTTTAAGCGTGGATCAAAGCGAGGACGCGCGGCGAGCGACGGCGGGGGCGACGAGCAGCCCCGGGCTGGGGGATGCGGCGGGAGCTGGCTGCCCTGCGAGCCCGGGAGTCGGGCTGCGCGGCTCACGTGCAGAGCAGGAGCCTGGGCAGAGAGGAGGAGGAGAAGGAGGAAGGCAGACGCCGGGGAAGGCTCTGCGCAGAGCGGAGTTGCGGGGCTGGCGCAGAGCCGGGTCCCCAGGTCCCGCGCGGTGAGCAGCCGAGACAATAAAGTAGCGGTCGACAGCCCCACCGAGCGCCCGAGGCTGGAAGCAGCAGAGCAGGTAGGTGGGGGACTGCCCTGGGTGCCCCGAGCGCGCAGCTAGGGGCGACCGTGCGACGCGGCCACAGCGGCGCTTGCAGTGCGCCCGGGGCGCAGCGCGCGCGTTTGGAGACCCCCCAGCGGAGGTGCGGGTCCCGGGCGCTCCCGCGGGCAGGAAACCCCGCCCCGCCGCTCCACTGCTGCCTGCAGCCTCCGCCGGCGTCCCTTGGGCACTTGGCGCGGCGCTTTGGTCGCTTTGGTGGTTTGCAGACAGGAAGTTTGGCGGTTTCGGGGCGTTGGCGCTGGTGAGGTTTGCAGGCGCACCGCCAGGGACCATGTGCTTTGGTTGCCGCGCGTTCGTGGGAGGTGGAGAGAAATGCTGATGAATCCCAGGTCGGGCTGCCCAGAGGTACTTTCAAAACGCGGCGAGAGGAGTGGAGGGGGGAAATCCCTTGCGTTTGCAGAGGATACTAAGGGTTGGGTTTGGCTGCCCTTTTCAAATAGGTGTGTCTGATCCTTGCCGCTCCTATGCTGAAGTGGCTGTATGCGTGTGGATCGCTCCCTATCTATTTTCTGGAGTATTTCACTTTTTACTTTCATCTGATGAGGGAAAACCCAAGACGATATTTTGGAAAATGCCATTCGATTTGGACTAGGGGATGAACTCTTCCTTTGCATTGAATGACTTGTGCTCCGAACGACACTGCTGAGCAGTGCCTGGTCTTGTTCACAAAAGGGGCGAGAGCTCGTAATAAACCTTCCCCGGGCCTGAGAAAGCTGCAGCAGGAGGAGGTCTCTCGTTCTCCTTTGTGTGGCCGCTTCCTTCCAGATGTGAGAGGGTTGGGCTAGGCGCTCCTGGGTGGGGTAATAATTATCTTGAACATTCCTGCGATCTGCTAGGACTTGTAAACATACCAGAGCCAACTCCTCGGAACTTTGCGAACCGACTTGGTCTGCTTGCTGGTACCCAGACGGCTGCGTCTGGAAGGTGGCCCCTTGGTGGGGAAAAAGACCCCGGAGTGCTGACAGCCGCAGTCTTTCCGGAAAGGTGGTTGATCCTTCAAGGTTAGCTAGTTTCTGGATACCCCAGAAACTTGTCAACTCATTTGGAGGTTGGGTACAAGATGTTAGCGCAATTCCTGACATGCTGTTTCCTGTCCTAAAGAGAATGGGTCTGTGGAGCTTCCATATCAAACGTCTGCAGGGGAAGAGAAGCAGCTTCGCCTTATTTAACCTCACCAAGCTGCTTGCTCTTTGATCTCCCACACACATACTGTTAAGAGAGCTTACTATGGGACAGGCACCCCAATAGGCAGTTTTGGGGCATCATAAATAGTCCACAGAGTGGTAAACTAAGCCCTAGAGCGAGGTTAAGTAACCTGCCATAAGTTACACTGGTGATTTTCGGTTTACATGAGGTCTGTTTCCAGATGCCACGGTCTTAACTGTAACAGTGCCTCTGAAAAGGCTGTGCCGTTGTGGCATTGATGATGATGAAACAAAAATAATTACGATCATAACAACAATAACTACCTCCTGTGTTTTTCATAAGATTAAATTAGATGATGTTTAAAAGAGTGACTGAACCAAGGTGAGCACTCAGTGTATATTTTGGTCTCTAAGTGTCATAAACTAGGTGATGGGTATACTCATGATTCTGTGAGTCTTCCTTCTTTTTTGTATATCTGAAAAATTGGAAATAAAGAGTAAATGTATGTGCACTCACGCGCACACCACATGCATTCACCTCTACCTTTTGAACAGTGCTCGTTACATTTCCTAAAAGAGGGTCAGAAGAATTCATGCAATTCCCAGAACTTCTTGAACAGAAGAGGTTTATCATTTCCTCATGACATCTGCAGGTATTAATTAAACACTTCATTTGCTTCAATTCAGTAATGCAGGTGGAATGCATTTGAACACTATGATGATGGAAAATGAAGAAATCTACCTAAAATACCATTATAGTGAGGTCTGATTTTCATGATCACTGGGAAAGTTCTCAGAAGTCACCTCTCCTGGGTGTGCAAGTGATTGCCTTAAACTTCACTTGGTTTTGAAATGAATAATGGTTTTGAATTTCCATTTTCCCGGCGGGAAAGTTAATGGGCTTCTCAAACAGGCAGACAAATGTGCTTGAGCCTGACAAGCTGGAAAAGTGTGGGAGGAGTTAACTTTACAGCCACTCCAGAATGGAAATGCAGAGTTTTCTCAGGACTGTTTACTTGACTGGCCTCTATTTCCAGCAAGCCTGAGAATCCGAGCTCTCCGTTTGATTCCACAGATTTAATCAAGACTCTGCAGTGCGTCTGAGCAGACAAAAAGGAAGTTTTGGCTAACTGACAATACAAATAAGGTACATGGAAAACAGTTAAAAATACCCTGTCTTGTCCAGCCTGCAGTAATTGTCTGAAATTTCAGGAACTCTTCACAGTTATTTTGCACACATAAGTGAAGGCATCAGGCTTATTATACTGCAAGGGATTTCTCTCTCTCTCTGTCCCTCTCTTCTTCCCTCCCCCACTTACTCCTTCTCTCTCCCTCCCTCCCTCCATCCCTCCCTCTGTCCTTCCCTCTCTCCCTCCCTCCCCCTAAATCTGCCCCAGAGATTTGATGTTATTATAAAGGCACTATTTTTACATATTCAGTGATTGCTGAGGTTCACTGAAATTATTATCTTTAACCTGTAGATAAATAAATCATGTAACTCGGCTCATCAGCAAGACTTGGGTGTCTATTTCCTTACTTAGCTATCTCTCTTCTCTCTCTTTTTAGACATGGTTTTTGTTTTGTTTTAGAACTCCACTTATCTTTTTTTTGGTAATTTATTTATATTTAAGTCATTAAGATTTTTTTCTCCTGGTAAAATGTGTGTCCTGTGCGGTCAGAGAGAACTGGTGAGATAGCAATTTTCTATTGCTAGATGCTTAATTTAGGGGCCAAACCTCCTATTTTCCTCAATAGCCTGATTAAAATTATCGTGTCATTAAAAAAAACTCTCATTCTTCCTGGTGAAATCAGTTTTTAACCTAATCTCATAAAGCAGTGTTTTTCAAAATGAAGGTCATGAAATCAATTTAGTGGGTCGCACCAGTATTTTTTTAAAGTATTACAGGACAGGAAGTATCAGCATCATCATATGTTAGTAAAGGTTCTGTAGTTTCATGAAACTTTGGGTCAGTTCTGTATCCGGGGCTGTGTGCAAACTCTGGGTTGCAGGATTAAATGTAATTCATACTGTGAGCTGCTGTCAAAAGGTTTGAAAGTCACTGCCACAGGGTGTGTTTGTATAATAAGTGACAAATACCCAATTTAAATGGAATTAGGATATATACATTCCATATATACAGGTTCGATTTTCTAAAAGGTACATAGGTAAGACTGACTTCAAGAGCATCTTGCTCAGGGCTGAACAGTGACTTCAGGATCTGATTCTTTTCATCTTAAGCTCTGCCTTTCTCTTCCTTCCTTTTGGTTCCTTGTTGGGTGGCAAGATGACTGTAGCAGTTGCCCGTTTGCACAGTTCGAGGTTCAAGTCTAACAGAAAAAGCATAAACCCTCCTTCCCCAGTTGTTGAGCAAAAAGTCTCAACACCAGTTCTGATTAGCCCAATTGGCTTGGCTGGAGGAAACCCCATTGCCCTAGTGGTGGAGTCCTATCCAGGCCATATGGACCATGGACGCTGGAGGCCTGGACCTCCAGATGAATACAGTTGCTGGAAAAGGGGCAAATGGATGCCAGGAAGTTGAATAAAGTTCACCACAATTTTCAAGTGCCTAACTCCGTGTAGGCTGATTTCTGTTCTCTTTGATGCCCAAAACGATGGAGGACGAACTGAATTATATTCAGGCACGTAGGTTATCAATATGAGTCCTCATGTGTGTAAGGAAAGCCTATCTGTCACTTTTACCATGGTCAATATCAGGACTTGGCGATCACAATGCAGAGCAGGTCAAATGAATGGTGGTTTTTGTACTTTCCAGCGACACTGAGGGAAAAAGGCAGATATATTGATTTAAAACCCACTATAGACCCTAAGTCTCTTTTTTGCATCGATGTGCAAATCTTGGAAAGCAATTATTTTAATCAACGTGTTGTGCAAATGTGGTGAAAGTAGTTATTTAGAGTAGCGTCTTCAGGCAAATTATTTGAAGAGTACACCTCCTTATGGGCTGAGGCGAATGAGTTCTCTGCACCTCTTCATCTTGGAGATATTTATCTGTGTCTATGTTGCTTCGCCCCTGGGGATGTGCTGCTTTTAATTGTGCTCTGTCACTTTATGTACAATTATCCAGTGGGAAGGGGACCCTATTGTATGCGGCTGTGAGGATAATGTTTGCTCGCAGCAGGGGATCCCCGGAAGTCAGGTGATCATGCTGGCTTGCCCGGGTCAGTCCTGGTTAATGTCTGAACCTCCAGTTTGAACGATAAATTACATGGTCACTTCACCTATAAAGGCTATTTTAGGGGGCCATCATTAGGGGTCTTTTTTTTTTTGCGGTACGTGGGCCTCTCACTGTTGTGGCCTCTCCCGTTGCGGAGCACAGGCTCCAGACGCGCAGGCTCAGCGGCCATGGCTCACGGGCCCAGCCGCTACGCGGCATGTGGGATCTTCCCGGACCGGGGCACGAACCCGCATCCCCTGCATCGGCAGGCGGACTCTCAACCACTGCGCCACCAGGGAAGCCCAGGGGTCTTTTTAATAGATTAAATTATAAAGGACTCCTCTCACCAGGCAAGATTAAATGGTATTTAAGGATGCGTGCTTAAGTGGCAGAAATATTATAAAGGAAAGCAAAAAAGTGAATGCCGAAAAATCATGAGAGTGTGGTGGGTCTCAACCTGGGGTGATTTTGCCCCTCTGGGGACATTTGTCAGTGTAAAGAGAAATTGTTAGTTGTTGCCACTTGCAGGAGGGTGCTAATGGAATCTAGTGGGTAGAGACCAGGGATGCTGGTAAACATCTTAACCATGCACAGGACGGTCCCCACGACCAAGAATTATCCAGCCCCAAATGTAGATAGTGCTGAGGTTGAGAAACCCCGGACAGTGGTTACATTTGAAGGGGAGGGAGGGAAAGCGTTTAGGAGTGTCTGGGGCAGCACAGTGATGGATACATGGCTTTTCACTTGGACATAATTATGGAGCTGTATACTTATATTTTGTTCCCCTTTTTATGTATGTTATACTTAAAATTTTTTTAAGCATTAAAAATATAAAGTTCTTACCATAATTGAAGGGTGAAACTCCTGATGCCTGGTAGCAACTTGTTCCGATGTAAAGACTAAGTAAATAATAGTAGAACTAATGATAATAAGAGCTGCTCACCTGTGCTGGGAATTACACTGCCAAGATTACGTAATGTTTGTCAAATTGGCAAAGCCTGTGTGTTGACCAGTCTTTTACAGAAGAGCAGGATAGGTTGTGGTTATAAACGCTGGCTCTCATGTCAGATGACCTGCCCTCAAATCCAACTGCACCACTTACTAATTGTGTGACTTTGAACAAGCGGCTTAACCTTTTTTGTGCCTCAGTTTCCTCATCTCTAAAATGGGGAGAATAAGATTTCCTACCTCATTGGGTGATTATGAGGATAAAATAAGTGTTTCATGCAGTGCCTGCTACATATTAAATATTCCATAAATGTTAACTTTTTCCTAGCTTTGTGGAGGCTAGGAAGAAGTAGAAATAGCTATATTTTTTATTGAACACTATGTACCACATTTCAGTCTAAGCATTTTTCAGCTATTGTTTTCTTTATTCTTACGAATCCTGTGATCTCGGTGTTAAGGCCGTTTGTTATTACTCCCATTTTACAGATGAGGAAAACTGAGACTTAAGAAATTAGCAAGGAATAGAGGCTTAATTGCAACCCCAAGTCATTTCGACCCCAGAGCCTCTGGTCTCATTTATTGTATCATATTGTTAGACTTGGAAGGGAGCTTTGAGATCAACTAACCTTCAAAAATGAGCCCCAAAGATGGAATGTGACTTGGCAAGTTATTTAGGGATGGTGTAAGGCCAGAACTGAGGTTTTCTGCCTCCCACGACGATCTATATTTTGAGGATACATGCATCCATCTCACAGAGCAACCGTGCTGAGTGGGAGCAGGCATAGACCAGGAACGCTAGATCTGGTGTTGGGGAGATGTCTTCTAATCCAGCTACAAAAAGTCTAGTGCTGTGTTACTGGCGGAGGTGAACCCCTGGTGAATATGACTTAATTTTAGATAATAGATGGAGAATTATTTTACTTTAGTGATTATTTATTTTAATGTGTACCCCCCCATTTTTTTTTCACTCAGACCTTCAAACTTTATTAAATAGTAGGTTTCTTTCGGCCTTGCCAAATAACTATTAACAGACAATATTATTGCATAAGATGAGGCTAGCAAGACACAGTGTCAATGTAAAATCACTTAAAAATATATAAGGTAAAACATAAGGTGGGTAGTATTGAAAGATGACGAAAGCTACAAAGGGGAAGATGTGAATGAATGAAGTCCAGGAAATAATACTGGGCTAGAGCAATGTCTGTCCAACTCTGTGCACAGGAATCAGTTGGGAATCAGATACTGATTCAGTAGATATGGGGCAGAGCCTGAGATTCTGCATGTCTAACAAGCTCCCAGATGATGCTGATGGTGCTGGTCTATGGACCAGTTTGCCTAGGAAGGGATCAGAGAATCTAGAAGATTCTTGGACATGTGCTAGGTGCCATGGAGGATTCAAGGAAATGTAAGGTACAATGAGATATCACCTCACACCTGTCAGAGTGGCTATCATCAAAAAATCTTCAAATGACAAATGTTGGCGAGGATGTGGAGAAAAGGGAATGCTCCTACACTGTTGGTGGGAATGTAAATTGGTGCAGCTACTGTGGAAAACAGTATGGAGGTTTCTCAAAAGACTAAAAATAAAACTACCATATGACCCAGCAATTCTACTCCTGGGTATATATCTGAGAAAACAAAAACACTAATGTGAAAAGATGCATGCATCCCAATGTTCATAGCAGCATTATTTACAATTGCCAAGATATGGAAGTGACCTAAATGTCCATTAACAGATGAATGGAAAAAGAAGATGTGACATCACACACACACACACACACACACACACACACACAATGGAATACTACTCAGTCATAAAAAGTGACATTTTGCTATTTCCAACAACATGGATGGACTTGGAGGGTATTATGCTAAGTGAAATACGTCAGAGAGAGAAAGACAAATACTGTATAACTTATATGTAGAATCTAAAACAATAAAACAAACTGGTGAATATAACAAAAAAGAAACAAACTCACAGAAATAGAGAACACATTAGTGGTTACCAGTGGGGAGAAAGAAGGATGAAAGGGCAAAACAGGGGAGCGGATTAAGAGGTACAAACTATTAGGTGTAGAATAAATAAGCTACAAGGGTATATTGTACGACACAGGGAATATAGCCAGTATTTTATAGTAACCATAAATGGAGCATAACTTTTTTTTTTTTTTCTGTGGTACACAGTACGCGGGCCTCTCACTGTTGCGGCCTCTCCCGTTGCGGAGCACAGGCTCCAGACGCGCAGGCTCAGCGGCCATGGCTCACGGGCCTAGCCACTCCGCAGCATGTGGGATCTTCCCAGACCGGGGCACGAACCCGTGTCCCCTGCATCGGCAGGTGGACTCTCAGCCACTGCGCCACCAGGGAAGCCCGGAGCATAACTTTTAAAAATTGTTGATCACTATATTGTACACCTGTAACATATACATCAACTATACTTCAAAAAAACCAAAACAACAGCACAAAGAAATGTAAGGGAATCCTGTTTCCCAGAAGCTTAAGCTAGTTGGGGAGAGAAGATGTGAATGAATGTGTGTGGTAAACTCCCCCATCCAGAGAAAGTGCGACACCAAAAGACAGGTACAGGGACAGCGATCTGCCCCAGAGTGGCTGCAGTGGGGTAGCAGGAGCGTGTAGGGTTTCACTTTGGCCTGAAAGATTTGTAGCAGCAAGTGGAGAGTTCCCAGACAGGCTGGATGAGCAGGAGGAAGGGTACAAGGAACACGGAAGACTCCAAAAAATGCCTTCGCCAGCAAAGTGGGGATTTCAGGAACAATCTGATCAGTACACTGAAACGTTCACTTAGGATAACCTCCCTTTTCAAAGAACAAGCCCCATTGCCCAGTCGTAATCGTCCCCATTTGTTGAGTCCCTATGAGTGCCAGCTACTTGCCAAGTGCTTTCCAGACAGTATATATTTCATTCCATTTCCAGCATGAACCACCGTAGCTCACACTTTATAGAGGTGAAAATGGAGGCTTGGAGAGGCTGCATCACTGTTCAGAATCACACATCTGGTTAGTGATAGACCTGGAATTCAAAGTCAACTGAGTCTGTGCTCTTGGACATCACACTGCAAGTGGCTCTGCTTTGTGTTATCCCCGACAGTCACAGCCTGAGTGAGAGGCTCAGCTCTCGAGAGAGAGCATAGCTCACCAGAGATTCTAATGGCTTATCTGGTTTCAGGTAAGAATCTTGCCCTCTAAAACAGATCCTGAACCCTCAGCCAAAGTTGATTATATTCCTTTCTGCCGTGCTGAATAAACTATGACCAGACTGGAGTTTTTAGCATTGTGACCTTCCATGAGAAATAAGTTCACAACTGCCCCCTCGCCTCAGCCCCACTCCTGCAAATGAACACTGAATGTTTTGTTGCAATGAGAAGGCGCTTTCCTTTGGAAATCACCAGAGACAGTTATTGGAAATAATTGTGCCTCTGCCACAGCATAGGGCCCATCACTGCCCTTCCTGATTCAAAAGGTCTTTCTGGAATACCAGCATCCACGTTCCAGCTGGTGCTTATAATAGCCGACAGCGGTGGTAGGGAACCCAACAACGGATGAGGCCTGAGGATTGTTTTCCGGCTTCCCTGGTTGCACCTGACTGAGCCCATCCCATCAATTCAGTCCTCGAAAAAGAGCAGGGGGACCATATGTGACCTGAATGGGAGGCATGAATCACAGAGCCAGCTCTGGCCCTGGTTCATCCAAGTGTACTACTCTGGCAGGGTTCTGCCAGATGAAGGAGGAGCTGGGGAGAAAAGGGTGCGGTGACCCTGGGTGGAGAGTCAGAAAAGCTGAGTTCTGATCGCAACTCAACAGCAGACTGACCTTAGCCAGTGTTAATTACCTCTCTGGATTTGTCAAGTGGGGGTGATCTTTACACTCTGAACCACCAGAAGTGCACTCAGACCTTCAAATCTTATTAAAGATTTGCACTTTATCCACAGCCGTTGCACTGTTCTCACTTTAACTTTTTTAAAAAAGGGCTCGGAGAACACACTAGTGATTACTAATGTACAGAGGATGGGGGACGGGCGAGATAGGCATAGGGGATTAAGAGATAAAAACTGCTATGTAGGGCTTTCCTGGTGGCGCAGTGGTTGAGAGTCCACCTGCCGATGAAGGGGACACGGGTTCATGCCCCGGTGCGGGAAGATCCCACATGCCGCGGAGCGGCTGGGCCCGTGAGCCATGGCCGCTGAGCCTGCGCGTCCAGAGCCTGTGCTCCGCAACGGGAGAGGCCACAACAGTGAGAGGCCCGCACATCGCAAAAAAAGAAAACAAAAAACCCCCAAACTGCTATGTGTAAAATAAATAAGCTACAAGAATATAGTGTACAGCCCAGGGAATATAGCCAATATTTTTTTAGACTGTGTTTTTATTTATTTATTTAAAGAAATGTCTATAACTTTAAAAATGAATTTATTTAGTTATTTATTTATTTATGGCGGCCGGGTCTTCGTTGTGGTGCACGGGCTTCTCATCGCAGTGGCCTCTTTTATTGCGGAGCACGGGCTCTAGGCACGCAGGCTCAGTAGCTGTGGTGCACGGGCTTAGTTGCTCCGTGGCTTGTGGGATCTTCCCGGACCAGGGCCCGAACCCATGTCCCCTACATTGGCAGGCGGATTCTTAACCCCTGGGCCACCAGAGAAGTCCTGTTTTTTATTTTTATTTTAGGTGGCACCTGCACGGCTTGCACGTTCTTAGTTCCCCCACCAGGGATTGAACCTGGGCCTTAGGCAATGAAAGCATGGAGTCCTAACTGCTGGACCGCCAGGGAATTCCCTAGCCAATATTTTATAATAACTTTCAACGGAGTATAATCTATAAAAATATTGAATTACTATGTTGTACACCTGAAACTAATGTAATATTGTAAATTAACTATAATTTTTAAAAAGTCTCAGATAAATAAATGCATTTAAAAGAGCTTCATCAGTAGGGTGTTGGTGGACCATTTCAGTAAAATTACTTACTGTGTAGTAAAACTGAGCCTTGGTGTAACTTGTTCTATCAAGTAACCTTTCAGTATTTAAATAAATCTCAAAACATTAAGATAGTGTTACTTCTTTGATAAATCAGGAAAGTTAAGGGTATTTGAGGCAATCACAAATGAACTGATTGCATCCATTTAAACACGCAACTTGAAATGCAGGATCCTGATTAGGTAATGAAAACCATGTGCCCTTAGACTGGGAACAGAGAGCCCAGTCCCAGCGGGGCCGTAAGACTCAAATTGAGGACATATCATGGTAATTTGCTCCAACTGTGTTAAATTAATTCAATTTGTATCTTGAAGAGAAAAAAAGAAGCGTGTTATTTTATATACCTCCCTGTGCCCAGTCTAGCTGTACTTTCACTTCCTAAAGAATGGGCTGTCCAGTTTACTAGAGGTCAAAAGTTTGATTCAAACAAATTAAGAGTAAGAAAGCACTTTTGCAATGATTCAGCTGCTTTGAACAGTTCAGGTCTTGAGTGGTTCTTGATGTACTTTCTAGCACTGAGCTTAATTACACTTGGAAAAGCGTACTGGAAAACTATCATTGGTCCTTTTTAGATTTCAGAGAAAAGCTGTGAAAATGATAAAGGGTGTTTAAAAATTGATAGTTTGTCAGCAAGTGTTCATGCTATTGGATAGATTCTTTCACTCTATAATAAGAGGGGGAAATGTAACTTTGTCTTCTTTCAGAGTATACAATGCAAACTCCCCCTCCCCCACTTCTCCTACAGTTTCATTTATATAGTATTGTCAAGGAATAAGAAAATTTTTTCACTAAAGTGATTTCTCCAGGTGATTAAAGCTTACCTCTGCCCATCTACGTTATTTTTTTGCTTGAACTGTTTCTGATGGAAACATGGCACGTGCTTCTTTACTTTTTTTTTTTTTGCGGTACGCGGGCCTCTCACCGTTGTGGCCTCTCCCGTTGCGGAGCACAGGCTCCCGACGCGCAGGCTCAGCGGCCATGGCTCACGGGCCCAGCTGCTCCGCGGCATGTGGGATCCTCCCGGACCGGGGCACGAACCCATGTCCCCTGCATTGGCAGGTGGACTCTCAACCACTGCGCCACCAGGGAAGCCCTCTTTACTTTTTTGCATGGAGTTTGTAAATGTGGTTAGAGCTTTCCTTGACTTGGGCTGGTCATGATAAACATCACTTTTCATTCCTTGCCATCATCCTGTTACTCTTTGACAGCTGACTTGTGTGGGGCTGAGAGCCTCTGTATAAATAATCACATATTTTTATTCTTTTGTAGGTGCCATTATTCCCAATAATAGGGTTCCTCTGAGTAGTTAGCAAATCCCAGGCAGGGTGCTAAGAACGTCATATGCATTATAGTCTTGGCTAATCTGCCAAACACCCTCACCCCTAAGAAATGAGATTATTCCTTCTATTTTATGGGTGAGAAAATTGAGATTTAAGGAACTAGTAGTGAGTTGTGGAGTGGGGATTTGAACCTGGATCTCTAAGTGAGAGATGCCTCTTGATAGGTAATACAAGAGTTGCCTCTGTTTCTCTTCTCTGCATATTTCTGTCTATCTTCCTGCTTTTAAAACCTTCACCCAGGTAGCCCCAGATGAGGTGTGTGCCTCTTTTACAGGGCATTTATTGGTATCTTCTTCTTTGAGTGTGGTTATGAGAATATTTCTGCTGACTCCTAGGTTCCCAGGCATCTTCTGCACAGTTGCAGTTTCAGGAAGTCAAACCTGTGAATTCATCACTATGTGTGCTAATGCTTTGGGTAGATTGATTATAGGATTTACTGCATTATGGTTTAGTGGCATAATCAAGAAACCTGCAATCAGAGGAATGCCTGGCAAGTCTATAACTCGGGTCAGCACACTTTTTCTGTGAAGGGCCAGATACTAAATATATTAGGCTTTGCAGGCCATATGGTCTGGGTTGCAGCTACCCAAATCTGTCTTTGCAGGGCAAGAATAGCCACAGATAAAACATAAAATGATGCATGAAGCTGTATTCCAATAAAACTTTATTTACAGAAACAAGCTGTGGGCAGGAGGTGGCCCACAGGCTTGTCATTTGCCAACTCCTGTTATAATGGATGAAAGAACCACTCAGGGTATTTTAAAAGCCAAAGTAGGTAGAGAGTTCAGAGGCCATGTAGAGTAATGACTTCTCCCAGGGACTCTGGAGACAATGCCTGGATTTGTCTCCTGGCTTCACCACTAACTACTGTAACTTAGCATAACAAATATCCTAACCTCTCTGTTTTCTGTCTTTAAGATTGGGAAAATAATAGTCTTCCCTCTCAGGGTTGCTTTGAGAATTGTTTGTAAGGTATGGAGAGCCATGAGCAGGACAAGAAAAGCACTATGTAACTTTTTGTGAAATTAAGAATCGCAATGAATCCAATTTCTGGTGAGCTAAAATATCATAACACGTTGACGGAGAGAACAGAGACTTCCTTTGCTCTGAGAGAAGTGGAGGGCAGTGATAGTTCCCGTCGGGTGGATGGATGTGTGGTGGGAGAGGATGGCTTTGTGAAGGCTTAGTGAAGGCAGCACAATGGGTCAGACAAGGCTGTGGCCCGGGAGTTACGGGAAGTGGGCTCCACACCACAGACAGTCTTTGACTTACAAGTCACTTCCCTTTAGGGCCTTGGTTTCTGCATCCATAAAATAATGGGGTTCACCTCAATTAGTGGATATAGGCTGGCTGCTCACAGGTTGCATTCTGCCTACAGAGAATTTGATTAGTTCCTAGAGTGTTTTTTAAACATTTGAACGCATCATCAGCAACTATGAATCAGGAGATTCCATAAAAATTCAGGATTCCTGGTTTTTGTTAAAAATTCAGAAGCTGTAACAACACTGGTTGCATTCCTGCTTGGCAGCTGTGGACCAGCGCTGGGGCATGGTGGCCCATGGGCTCTATTACGGATTGCCGTAGCAGAGAGTGTACGTGCCCAGTCTGTACCCTGGCCCTGGCCTTGGCCTCTCAGTCAAGCCAGCTTGACTTCCCACCACCTCTGCCTGCATTCATTTGTCTGAGGACTTTCTCTGACTGTGGAAGTGATGGTTTGGAAGTGCTGGGGAATTAAGACCCATCTCTCCAGTGATGAAGGGTTTAGCATCTGGATACTCCAGCTCCCTTGCCCATCTGGTAAGATAACTAAGATGAATATTCTGCACCATTTTCTAGAGTTTCCCCATGGCTTTAAACCCTGGTCACTCATGGTGATAGTTGATTTAATAGGACCTTTTAATTAATTAATTTTAAAATTGAAGTATAGCTGATTGAAGTGTTTCAGGTATATAGCAAAGTGATTCAGTTATAAATATATATATTCTTTTCCAGATTCTCTTTATACATATATATATATGTGTATATATATATATATATATTCTTTTTCAGATTCTTTTCCAATATGGATTATTATACTGACTATAGTTCCCTGTGCTATATAGTAGGTCCTTTCTATCTATCTGTTTTATATATAGTAGTGTATATCTGTTAATCCCAAACTCCTAATTTATCCCTCCCTGCCTTTCTTCTTTGGTAACCATTAGTTTGTTTTCTGTGTCCATTAGTCTATTTCTGTTTTGTAAATAAGTTCATTTGTATCATTTTTTAAGATTCCACAGCTAAGTGATATATTTGTGTTTCTCAGTCTGACTTCACTTAGTGTGATAATCTCTAGGTCCATCCATGTTGCTGCAAATGGCATTATTTCATTCTTTTTTATGGCTGAGTAATATTCCATGGTAAATATATATACCACATCTAATAGGACACTTTGTTTTGATGGCCTTTCCTTTCATGTTTCATTTCCCCTAGTGTCCCACTGCTGTTCCCTGGGATGAACTCTCAGATAAACCTCAGATAAACACCCCACATTTAACCCCTTGCCCAGGGTCAGCTTCCAGAGGAAATCAGACTAAGAAAACCATAGTCCCTGCCACTGAGGCCAAATGAGAATTGCCCTTGTTTTTCATCATGCTTGGGCAGTTTTTCTTGGGTAGAGAAACAGTTGTCCATCCCATGTCCTTCAAAAGAGGGAAGGTAAAGGAGTGAGTGGGCTGAGGATTTCTAGAAGAAGGGGAGTTTATTTCCTTGTGTAAGTAAAGAAGAGACAGAAAGCTTTTATGCAAGTGATGTTTACTTATTGAAGTCTTGTTACCAAACCAGATTTTTTTGCCCAATGCTCAGCAAGCCAAAACTCTGAGACACCTTGCAGCAAAGAGAGTTTATTCACAAGGCAGCCAAACAGGAAGATAGGAGAACAAATGTCAGATCCGCCTCCCTGAAAGCAAGGGGCTCAGGGTATTTATGGGATGAAGAATAAAGTGGCAGGGCAGGGCAGTCTGAGGCGTGGGAAGTGTGGGGGAACGTGATTGGAAAAAGTTGCAGTAATTGTCCTTCTGTGCAGGTGTAACTAAGCTACAGGCCTCTGCAGGTTCAAAAATGGAGGCACTTAGCATAATGTGAAGGTGGAGTTTTTAGCCCTTTGGCATCAAAGGGTCACCAGAAGCACACTAACACATGCCTAGTTGGAGGGTATGTGGTCCTATCCAGTCTTAACTGGCTCAGCTTAAACTAGACACAGGTGACTCCAAGTTCCTGGGAAAACGCCCTGGCAAACATCTTATTGTTTAGGTGACATGCTGCTAGGAAGACATGCAAGTCTTTCCTAGCAACAACTATAACGAACTTGATTAGTGAAGGCAGGTGAGATGGATTTGACTCATGATTACCCATAGTTTCAGCCTTGCCTCTATGGGTATCTGAATTTGTGATTCCTGCAATAGAGGATCCTTATGGATTCTTAAAATGGGACTATTTGATGGGGTATTTTGTGAGAAGCAATCCACATCTCTAGATTATGATTGGTGAATTGTTTTAACCTGCCTGAGAAGATTTGTATTTTAAAAGAGGCAATTTGAGAGTAAAATTTGTTTTCTAATTGGGTGACCAACCATCCCCGTTTGCCCAGGGCTGCGAAATTTCCTGGGATGAGGGACTCTTCGTACTAAAACTGGGAAGGTCCTAGGCAAACCAAGATGAGTTGGTCACCCTACTTTAGCTGCAGGTCACACACAGGACCTTTCAAAGTCTAACCTCTGAAAGATGATGTCCCTCCAATACATATATATTTCAAAAGAAAATTATATTTTTAAAATGACCCCAAACTTAAATGTCTGCTAAAATAAAACAGCTGTGTCTAGATTTCTAATTGTAAAAATTGGAGTGAGTTTAAGAGCATGACTTTGGTTTTGCTTTTTGTCTGTACCTCTGCTTGCCGTTTGGACTTGGCTGGCTGTGGGGTAACAGAACATTGTTAGTTAAGGGAATGGATTTGGAAACATTCTGTACCTCTTCCTTTTCACAGTCTCTACTCAGTCAGTCAAGCAGGGGCTCAACAGGTGTGCTCCCCACATTTGAAGCTCTAGGTTCTCTCTTCACGGGTGAAAGGGCACCTGGAAAAGTCACCTCACCTGTGTCCAAGGGGAAACCACTTACATGTGCATTTGCTCTGCCCTGGGTTCTCTCTCATCTTTCTTCTCCTGGGTGTTCATCTATTTTTAGTAACATTGTGTTTTTTTTTTTTGTTGTTGTTGTTGTTGTTTTTGCGGTACGCGGGCCTCTCACTGTTGTGGCCTCTCCCGTTGCGGAGCACAGGCTCCGGACGCGCAGGCTCAGAGGCCATGGCTCACGGGCCCAGCCGCTCTGCGGCATGTGGGATCTTCCTGGACCGGGGCACGAACCCGTGTCCCCTGAATCGGCACGCGGACTCTCAACCACTGCACCACCAGGGAAGCCCCTAGTAACATTGTGTTTTAATCAGAGATGAACTTGTGAAGATCTTTGCACCCAAATTAGAAGAGTGTGTCACAGCTGAATGAGAGAGAGAGAGAGTCATGCCCCAGTCTGAGGACATAAACAGCAGGTAGTGTGAATGCACCAAGATCTGGGAATCTCTGTAAATCAGAATCCAGATGTGTTGTCTGCACAACACAAAGTGAAAGGAAGACCTGGAAATTTGAAGGTTAAAATGATTTTATGTATCAAATGAGGTAACTTTGACGGTGAAGTTGATATGTGAGGGTTAGTGGGAAAGTTCTAAGTAGATCTGGAGCCAGAAAGATACGTGTTTGAATGCAGGATCTGTCACCTAACTGCATGATTACCTTGTGCAGGTCAGGAAACCTTACTGAGCCTCCGTTTTTTCACTTATAAAATGGAGATAAGAAGGAAGGAAAGCTTACTTTTGTTGAGTGCTTGCTATATATTAGGGTCATTGTAGGCATTAGAGGAATTGTTTCATTTGAGAGTTTACGGTCCTGCAAGGTTGCCCCATTTTACAGATGAGGAAATTGAGGCACCAAACAGTCAAATAATTTTCCCAGCATTACTCAGCTGCTCAGGGATGAAGCCAAAATTCACATCTGGTTCAGGCTGCCTCCTGAGCCTGTGCCAGCCTGTTCCCCCCATGGGGATCATAACTTACTCCTCATGCTGGTGGTCTTATTTGGGTTCATCCAGAAGCATATCCTAAGATAGACTGCAAGCAGTTTATTTGGGAAGTGCAGGAAACACCAGTAGAGAAATCAGGAAATGAGATAAGGAGTGGAAGGCCGCCAAAAACAAGTGTGTTAGCAGTTTAACTACCACAGTGGGCCAGTAGTGCTCCATCCCACTGGAGAAACTCAGGAACCAGCATAGTGCATGTGCCTCAGAATGATCCCATCTGAGGGATGAGGGAGCTGAGGTGTTTATACTCCAGCTCCCAAGAGTCATTAATTGAGGGCTCCTTCTGGGAGGTGAAGTATTTATTCCTAGGTGTTTCCCTGGTATCCTGTGCTTGGCAAAGGAGGACTGTGAGTCCAGGAAAAAGCTCTTGGCAAAGCAATGCAGGTGTGGCAGTTGGAAAAGGCCAGTGTGTCTTGAAATGGTAAAGAGAAGGGGGTGTGGAAGCAGCACGTACAGCACCTACTACAGTGGTTATTAGAAATGGAGACAGTATGCACAGTGGCAGGCTTAGGGCCACCGTTTATGGAGGGTTTGCTATGATTATGTAAATTGACAGTAAAGGGACTTTTGAAGGCTTAGCATGAGTCTTGTGAATCATTGCTTGAATAGAATTGTTCCCAGGAACCCATATCAAGACCTGCATGGGGTCAGCCTGCGTGTATTAATCATGAACTTCTCATAAATTCCAGGCCTGCCCAGCCCTCCACTTTGGAACTCTTTCAGAAGTGGGTCCCTCCACCTGAGGTCCATCAAAACGCTTGCCACCTTGGAGTCTGGCTGCAGAGGGAGGAGCCAGACTGGGTGCTTTGGCACAAAGACCGAGAAACCTCCTCTCTGTGTCCAGAACCCAAAGTTTACCCACCCTTTGTGCTCAGGGGAAGGGAGTTCAAAAAGGGATTGTGGGGCTTCCCTGGTGGCGCAGTGGTTGAGAGTCTGCCTGCCGATGCTAGGGGTCACGGGTTCGTGCCCCGGGTCCGGGAAGATCCCACATGCTGCGGAGCAGCTGGGCCCGTGAGCCATGGCCGCTGAGCCTGCGCATCTGGAGCCTGTGCTCCGCAACAGGACCGCAACGGGACCACAACGGGAGAGGCCACAGCAGTGAGAGGCCCGCGTACCGCAAAAAAAAAACCCAAAAACAAACAAACAAAAAAAAAGGGATTGTGAGCCAAGAGCAAGGAGGGATAAATGTAGCTTGGCTGACGTGATTAGCAAGAACATTTTTGTTTTTCTAAAGAAGATAACAGCTCGTTTTCCTGCCACATCTTACGGTCACTTTTTCTTCCAGGATATAACTATTGAGTACTATAGCAGTTATAGTTTCCAGTGTCTCTCTTCCTTCCTCCCCACCCATTATGGAAGTTCCCCATTTTGTGTGGTCTTGGTGGGGCAGTGCCCACCTTTCCATCTGAACCAAAGAAACCAGATTGTTCCTCTCTTCATGTGATGCGATTCTGAAATGTGGCAGAGACTGCTTTTTGTCCCCCAAGCCCACTTCCCTTCCTCTTTTTAGTAATAACCCCCATCCTTTGGGTTTTCTCTGGGCACATGGCTGCCAACATAGGGACTACATTTCCCAGCTTCCCTTGTGTCTGGTGTGGCCACGTGACCAAGCTCCGCCTAAATGAATGGGAGAGGAAGTGATTTATGCAAGCTTATGAGTTGTTCCCATTGGAAGGAAACACCTTCTTCTTGTTCTTGCCTCCTTCCCTTGAGCTGGAACAAGGAGGCATTGGTGAGCCCTTGTCAATAATGGGGGTGAGGGCAGTATTCCAGGTGTTGATTTACAACCTCGGGGGGTCCCCAGGTGGAACTCGAAACTGGCCTTTGTACACGGAGGGCAAGGAGAGACAGAAGAAAGAGGCAGTTGACTCCAGACTGGTAAGTGGCAGTTCTAATAGTTTCCATGGTCCTCCTTCTCTTTCTTTATCTTTTAAAAAGAAAAACCCAGGAAGACGCGTCAGATTTTTGTAAATGAAGGTACGACAAGGGTGTGGCCAGTTTTGCTTTGTGATCTTATGCAGGAGATTTTGTGATACCACCTATATATCTTTACACACATGCATATATATCTATATCTGTATCTATATCTATATCTATGTATCTATATATCTGTATGTATCCCAAACCAGCAATGGGACTTTGTTTATATAGCAAATAAATATTATTTTTTTCCTCCACCCACTCTCCCCCTGCATACGCACATCCCCACTTTATCCTTGCTCCTTTTCCCTTCCAATCATCCTTGCCCCTGGCTACATAGCCTCTGCCCTCCTTTCTGATCTCTGCTGTCCCATCCCTGGACAAAGGTCGGGAAAGAGAGTCATACTTGGGCTCTGAGGGAGGGTGACTGGGAGGTCGTTCCCAACTCTTCAGTGTGTGTAAAACAATAGGTTAAGATAGCGACAGACTTCATTCTTAAAGTTCACTTCTTGATGGGTCATTGTCAGACTCAAAAAAATTATTATTTACTATTTTTTTTTGGAAATTTATTTATTTAATTTATTTATTTTTGGCTGTGTTGAGTCTTTGTTGCTGCGCGCGGGCTTTCTCTAGTTGCATCAAGCAAGGGCTGCTCTTTGTCCCAGTGTGTAGGCTTCTCACCATGATGGCTTCTCTTGTTGGGGAGCACAGGCTCTAGGCCTGTGGGCTTCAGTAGTTGTGGCTTGTAGGCTCCGTAGTTGTGTCTCGTAGGCTCTAGAGCACAGGCTCCGTAGTTGTGGTGCATGGGCTTAGTTGCTCCGCGGCATGTGGGATCTTCCCGGACCAGGGCTCGAACCTGTGTCGAACCTGTGTCCCCTGCATTGGCAGGCGGATTCTTAACCAGTGCGCCACCAGGGAAGCCCCAATTATTATTAATAACTCTTTTTTTTTTTTTTTGCGGTACGCGGGCCTCTCACTGTTGTGGCCTCTCCCGTTGCAGAGCACAGGCTCCAGACGCGCAGGCTCAGCGGCCATGGCTCACGGGCCCAGCCGCTCCGCGGCATGTGGGATCTTCCCGGACCGGGGCACGAACCCGTGTCCCCTGCATCGGCAGGCGGACTCTCAACCACTGCGCCACCAGTGAAGCCCTGAAAGATGGTTCTTGATGTTATTCATATTACTGTTAATTATTCACAATGCTGAGTGGTTGCTGACCAACTCAAGCAGTACTAGTAACTTTATACCTGCTGGCTCTCAGGTCTGGACTTAGTTTTGCCAATTTCTGAAGGGGCTGGGTGACCATGGCAAATGAGCAGGTCAGCAGAAACCATATGTTCCGTCAAGCCCTTGTGGGTGGCATTTACTTAACTTGGGTAAAGGATATGTCTTATGATAAAGTGGACAGGCTTCCTGGGGTGGTGCCTTCTGATCCCTCACAAAGGGTGAGGGAGGAGGTAAGGGTGGGGAACCAGCTGGTCAGGAGAGAACTGAATCTTTTCCCTGACTAACCTGGGAAGCCACATCTTTGGTGCCGGCCACCTGCTTGTGGCCTACCTGATACCCACTTCCACCACTCGGAGTAAAGAACCCCAGTCTTATTTGAAGTGGTAGCGTGCTTTGGTAAAATTAGACTACATTTCCCTGCCTCCCACACTATTAAATATGGCCAGGTAACCAAGTGCTGGCCAGTGAGGTTTAAGTAGTGTTCTGTGGGACGTTCAGCTCCAGTTGGGAGCTGACTCAGGTGGGAGACTTGCTCTTTTGCCTTTCCATCCTCCTCCCCCTGCTGCTGCCTAGAACACAGAAATGATGGCTGGAGCTTCAGCAACTGTTTTGTGACTTTGAAGGCAGAAGCCATGGGCTCAGGAAGGCAGTCGAAGATAGAGGGGACTGCTTTCTGCCAGAAATGGCTCCCCTACCCGAATATCTGAGTGCCGCCCAAAGCTCCTCCCCACCATTCTGGCTTTATGTGTATGAATGAGCCTTGGTCTCATTTTACATTACGTACTTCAAAAGGCTTCAAGACTAAAAGCCCCATGCTAAAGAACTGCATAGCTACTTCTCTTATCTTCCTGTGGGGCTGGATTAGTTTCTTTATCCTTGCAAACGCCTCGAGTCCAGCTTCCCAGCTAAATAAGCATATGATACTAGCGTTCTGTCCTTTGCACTTAGGGCTGAACATTTGGGTGCTTCACGGCTCTCTGATTGTTTTGACTTGTTTAATGGCCTTTCAGGATGGTCAGAAAAATTTTTTTCCAAATACTGTAACACTTCTTATATTTGCTTTTCTGAATACGTGGATGGGTTCCTGATGATTGTTCCCTCAGAGGAAGGATCCTTGGAAAAGGCCTTAGAAGAATATCCAATGGCGTATCCTGCTCTCCTCTGAACTGTGATGCAGGGTAGATGTCTACAAGCTGTACCTTTGCCACAGCCCATTATTAGCTGGCTTCTGGTTAGGTTCTGTGCGTGGAGTTGTTGACCACAGATGGAGATGGGAGAAGGGAATTATTTCTGTTTTCATCTCAAGTTGGCATCTTCGCAGCAGCTGTAGACATCATGGTGCTTCAGCCGGGAAATGTGTACTTGAGTGGGAAGACTGACCCAGTCCCATATTTACAAACAATGTCAT
The DNA here is from genome assembly GCF_949752795.1 of Hyperoodon ampullatus. Taxonomy (NCBI): domain Eukaryota; kingdom Metazoa; phylum Chordata; class Mammalia; order Artiodactyla; family Ziphiidae; genus Hyperoodon; species Hyperoodon ampullatus. The sequence goes on from NC_136923.1 coordinate 21,455,506, forward strand.
CTGAAGGCTGATGGACAGTTTTCACCAAACCCCATTTCTTTTACCTCCTGGGTGGCACACAGAGAAATTATGCTGCTAAGCCTCTCCAGCTGGAGTATCAGGGTGGAGGAGAGGAGGAGGCTGATTTCTGACCAGTACAATGAAGGTAGAAGTGTTATAGGCTGTTACTGTGTCTGGTCCATAAAAACTGCCTCCACTACTTTCCCGACCTCCCCTGCCCTCATTTGCCTTCTGGATGCAGAAGATCTGGTGCCCAACTTGAAGGTCCTTGGGGTTGACAGACTCACTGGAAGGAAGGAGCCTGGGATGCCCAGACAACTTCGGGAAACAGAATGCCTTTCTTCCCCCTAGCTGTCCTGCACTGGATCATGACACGATCAGAAAGCAACTTTTAATGTGCTAATAAGTGAATTAATTCAAGTACCACTAAGCATGTTCAGACTTCACAGCTTGCTAAAGGGTTCATCATTCATTCATTCATTCATTCAGGAAACACTTATTGAGTGAGTGCCTACAGTGATTGTGTGAGGGACCACAAAGACCATAAAGACGGAGGAAGTGCAGCTTGGGGAAGAAGTGTAACTTTGAATTAGCAATGAAGGGAAGCCTGTCTCTGGAGTCTGTGTTTCATCTGAGCCAGAAGGCTGAGAAGGAAGCCGTTATGTGAACACCTGGGGGGTGAGCATTCCTAGCAGAGAGTGTGGCTAGTGCAAAGGCCCGGGAGTAGGAACGTGCCTGGTAGGTTTTAGGAATAGAAAATGGCTGGAGGGCTTCCCTGGTGGCGCAGTGGTTGAGAGTCCGCCTGCCGATGCAGGGGACACGGGTTCGTGCCCCGGTCTGGGAAGATCCCACATGCCGCGGAGCGACTGGGCCCGTGAGCCATGGCCGCTGGGCCTGCACGTCCGGAGCCTGTGCTCCGCAATGGGAGAGACCACAACAGTGAGAGGCCCGCGTATAGCAAAAAAAAAAAAAAAAAAAGAAAGAAAATGGCTGGAGCAGAGTGAGCAGGGGAGAGAGTGGTGAGGCGAGATTCAATCATGGAGGGCCTCGTACACCACGTTGGTTGAGCGTTTGTATTTTATTCTGAGTACAATGGGAAGCCAATGGAGTATTAAGCAGAGAGGTGACATGATCTGATTCACAACAGCATGTAAATGCTGATTCCCCAGGATAAAATAGACTCTCACTCCAGACAGAACTAAGGGTGTTCTCCTGGGAATACCTAGAACAATGTGAAAACAGGAGAGTGCTGGAAGCCTAAACAAGCACCATGTACATTCCAAGGAAGGCCAGGAGAGATTGATAAGCCTTTCTATATTTTTCTGCCTTTCATTTTTCTCTTTCATCATTATTATTGAGCTTCTCCCTAAAGTACAACTGGAGATGAGTACTTGGGTGCCTGTAGTTTATTCTCCCTAAAGTACAACTGGAGATGAGTACTTGGGTGCCTGTAGTTTATTCTCCCTAAAGTACAACTGGAGATGAGTACTTGGGTGCCTGTAGTTTATTCTCCCTAAAGTACAACTGAAGATGAGTACTTGGGTGCCTCAAGGAGATCTCAGGGAGAAGGGGCAGGGGTTTTCTAAACAAGTGTCGACTGAAAAAACCACAAAACCTAAAAGTTGAGAATTGGTGGATTTGCTGAGGGCTTAAAGCCTGGGAGACAGCCTCTCAGATAGCGCTGAGGGACTATTCCAAAGAGCTAAGAGAGGGGCCAGAATATATAGGAGTTTTTGCAGCAAAAACCACGTAGTCAGAACATCAAAAGATTACTGTTAATTACAGAAAAAAACAAACATCTCAGGTTAATGACTTTGGTACTTTTCTTTGTATGGGGAGATGCAAGAGTCTGGGCTTATTGACATGCACCTTGACTATCTAGGGCTAGTATCCTGTTTTTCTCCATCCTGAATCTGCTCAGGGTGCACAGTTGGGGGTGGCTTCAGTGGCTTGTGGCTTGATGGCTGCAACATCCTTTGTCTACTGAGATGGCATGTGACATTCTTCGTCCACACCAGGACGAAGGCACATCATCACCAGCGGGCAACTGCACCTCAGTCCCACTTGGGGATACTCTCTGAGATGCCATACAAAATGCACTTTAGAATTTTCTACCTGGTGGGAGGAAAAGAGTATTTTTCCATCGGGTCTTGCCCTCCTTGAGCAAGGTTGCTGTGTGGGTGTAAGCTGCCTTATACTTCCAGGTTCATTCAGGCCTCCCACTGAGTGCTTCCTCCAGGCTCTCACGCCAAGCCCCAGGGTAGAAAGCCCCAAGCTCTTTCCCTGTAGGCTTTAGCATTAAATGCTCTTTTAAAATGTTGGGTTTTCATAATTCAAAAAGAGACATGTACCAAAATGTTCATAGCAGCCCTATTTACAATAGCCCGGAGATGGAAACAACTTAAGTGTCCATCATCGGATGAATGGGTAAAGAAGATGTGGCACATATATACAATGGAATATTACTCAGCCATACAAAGAAATGAAATTGAGCTATTTGTAATGAGGTGGATGGACCTAGAGTCTGTCATACAGAGTGAAGTAAGTCAGAAAGAGAAAGACAAATACTGTATGCTGACACATATATATGGAATTTAAGAAAAAAAAATGTCATGAAGAACATAGGGGTAAGACAGAAATAAAGACACAGACCTACTTGAGAATGGACTTGAGGATATGGGGAGGGGGAAGGGTAAGATGTGGCAAAGCGAAAGAGAGGCATGGACATATATACACTACCAAACGTAAGGTAGATAGATAGTGGGAAGCAGCCGCAGAGCACAGGGAGATCAGCTCGGTGCTTTGTGACTGCCTGGAGGGGTGGGATGGGGAGGGTGGGAGGGAGGGAGATGCATGAGGGAAGGGATGTGGGAACAGATGTATATGTATGACTGATTCACTTTGTTATAAAGCAGAAACTAATAAAAAAAAATAAAATGTTGGGTTTTGATTCTACAAATGTCAGAGAAGCTAACCAGAGAGAAAAAGGGTCTGGGTAAGGAAAACATATAGAAGATGGCAGCCAAAAAGCCAACAAGAGCCCTGAGGCATGGGAAGGAATAGAAGGTTGCATGTGGGAAGAAATAAGAGGTAACTCTTTCTCAACAGAGAATTTTGGTTGCTGGGCAGTGTGTTCTCTCTCTGTCTCTGTCTGTCTGTCTCTCTCTTTCTCACACACACACACACACACACACACACACACAGTACAAGCCATATGGAGGGACTTTTGGATCCCCAAATATGCCACTCTTTTGACTTACGTCCTTTGTACAACTCCTTTCTTTGTCCGTCCCAGCCATACACACATACACACTTTGCCTGACTGGTTCTCGTTTATCCCTGAAGACCCTGATCTCACTTTGATGGCTTTCCTTAACTTTCTGAATCTGATAATAATATACACTGTCTTAGAGCTTTTTGGTTCTAAGAACCAGACCCCCACTCAAAGAGTTCAAGTTAAAAACAACCAACCAAACAAATGAATGTAGGGTAGTGTTTCTCAGCATGTAATCCGCAGACTACTTACCCCCGGATCCCTAGGGTGCTGGTTCTAAGCACACACCCCTACATCCTGCTCACACCTGCTCAACCGGAAGTCTGAGGACTTGGCACATAAACAAGCTGCCTGGATGGTTCCAGTGCACATCCATTTTCAAGAACCACTGCTCCAGGAGAGTCTCCCATTGCTCTTTGCAAAGAGTACATACAGCCAGGTCTGAGAGGAACCAGAGTCTTGTCAAGCATCCTCCTAGATCTGTAGAAGTTTGATTTCTTGTTTCTCCACCAGTCTCCTTAGTTGCCCTCCTTTGCTTACACATGGCTCCCTCAGTCCTAAACTCGACTCTTCCAACAGCCAACTGGTTTATCCTCAGAATCCCCATCCCCAGTCGTGGATTGATCCAGCTTGGACCAGGGGTCATCCTTGCTCCAGCCACCTGTGGCCCAGGGGATGGAAGGGTAGATGGCACCTCATGGTACGTTCTCTGCAATGACTATAGACCAGGCAGTTTTTTAAGTAAAAGAATAGAAATTGTCATTTCTAGTGCAACATTCCATGGAGCTTTGACTTTCTCCTATTATAGCATTTACTATCTAATCTTGTAATTGGCAGTATACTTCCTAGTATCCACCATCAGACTGACAAAAATATGAGGACAAGATCACCATCTTAAGGGCTCTTATATTCCTAAAACTTACCAGAATGCTTATCACCAAGAAGGGACTCAATAAATAGTTACTGGATGATGTCAGTGCAAATGTACAGGAGCACATGATTCCACTATGTATTAAAAGTTTTAAATCAATTTTATTAAGGCATCATTTACATACAGTAAAATGTACCCATTTTAAGTAGACAGTTTTTTTTGTGTGTGTGGTACGCGGGCCTCTCACTGTTGTGGCCTCTCCCATTGCGGAGCACAGGCTCCGGACGCGCGGGCTCAGCGGCCATGGCTCACGGGCCCAGCCGCTCTGCGGCATGTGGGATCTTCCTGGACCGGGGCATGAACCCGTGTCCCCTGCATCAGCAGGCGGACTCTCAACCACTGCGCCACCAGGGAAGCCCTAAGTAGACAGTTTGATGTCGCTGCAAATGTACAGGAGCCCATGATTCCACTATTTTTTTAAAGTTTTAAATCAATTTTATTAAGGCATCATTTACATACAATGAAATACACCCATTTTAAGTGGACAGTGGATAGTTTGATGAGTTTGACAAGTGTATGCATCAGTGTAACCATGTGTCAATCAAGATATGGAACATTTTCATCACCCCAAAAGCCTCCTCTCACAAGGGGCCGCTTCTTAATTCTTCTCAATTTGCTTCAGAAAGGAGCAGTCCAAACTCAGATTCAGGAGATGGTTCTCAAAGTGTGCTCTCTCAACTAGGAGCACCAGCATTTACTGGAAACTTGCTAGAAATGCAAATCTTTGGGCCCAACCCCTGACCTGCAGAATCTGAAACTCTAGGGTTTGGACTCCACAACCTGTGTGATGTTGGTGAAAACTTAAGTTTGAAAACCATTGCACTAGATCAACTGAGGTTTCTTTAAAATGGGCAACTGGAGTGGAGCCAGATGGGTCATAGAAATGTTTGAGAGCCTGCCCTGGAATCAAAAGGAAGCTGATAAAGTGTTTTCTGAAGAAAAGGCTAGGTGGGGCCTGCAGGATGGATTTGAAAGCAGAAGGTTGGAGTCAGGAGGACCAGCTCCTTTTACAGCAGGCTCTGGAAGTCCCATTATCACTGCAAATATATAGGAGCACATTGCTCCATTACTTGAGGTCTTTGGTAGTTTTGGAGTCTTCATGCAATGAGGCGTTTGAAACAACATTATCTTATGATGAGATTTGGTGGTTAGGTAGTTTTCCTCCCCTTTGAAAGGATTCAGGTCATATATCTGATCCTGATGCTACTTTCATTAGAATTTTTTTCCTCTATTCAACTCTTCCGCAGCCTTTATGATGTCCATTTAAAAAATTTATGTGTGTGATTTGTTGCTTTTTTTCTACAAGGTTGCTAGGCTGAAAAAATCAACCTGATACAGGGTAGTGGCTGGGTAAGTCATCACAGAGGAAAATGGAACAAAGGGAGTTTATTGTACGGATTGTATGCTACTTGAATAGACAAGAAATACACACAGATTCTAGCTTCAGGAACAATGTCGGCTGATGTGCAGACTTGGTTGGTCAATAGATTTTTAGGGAGAAGAGGAAAGGAAGTATGTGATTGCTTTGGAAAGAAATATGGGCAGAGCGAATGGATGCTAAAAAAGGTTATTTGAAACTTGGAAATGCAGCAAAAAGATCACTGTATGTCTTTTCAACACGATACCAGAGCACTGTTCAATCAAGCACTCCCAGGGGTCATCCAACTCTCCAGATGAAGGTAACCTTAATTCATGATTAACTAGTGATTAGAGCCCAGATTATGTAAACTTAAATGTTAACTTGTTGAAAACTGGTAATATCCAAATGAGTTCTGTCTAGTAGACATTGTATTAGTTTCTGATTGCTGCTGTCAGCAAATGACCACAAATTTAGTGCCTTAACACAACACAAACTTATTTTTTTAATTAATTTTTATTGGCATATAGTTGATTTATGATGTATTAGTTTCTGCTGTACAACAAAGTGAAACAGTTATACATATACCTATATCCACTCTTTTAAAACTTCTTTTCCCATATCATTACGGAGGACTGAGTAGAGTTCCCTGTGCTGTACAGTAGGTTCTTATTAGTTATCTATTTTTATATATAATAGTCTGTATATATGTTAATCCCAATCTTCCCATTTCCCCCTTGGTAACCATAAGTTTGTTCTCTACATCTGTGACTCTATTTCTGTTTTTTAAGTTCATTTTTACCATTTTTTTAGATTCCACGTATAAGCAATATCGTAAGATATTTGTCATTTTCTGTCTGACATTTCACTCAGTATGACAATCTCTAGGTCCATCCATGTCACTGCAAAAGGCATTATTTTGTTCTTTTATTTAAATTTTTTTAATTTTTTTTTTATACAGCAGGTTCTTATTAGTCATCCATTTAATACACATCAGTGTATACATGTCAATCCCAATCACCCAATTCATCCCCGCCCCCCCACCACTTTCCCCCCTTGGTGTCCATACATTTGTCCTCTACATCTGTGTCTCAACTTCTGCCCTGCAAACCGGTTCATCTGTACCATTCTTTAGGTTCCACATATATGTGTTAATATACGATATTTGTTTTTCTCTTTCTGACTTACTTCACTCTGTATGACAGTCTTTAGATCCATCCACGTCTCAACAAATGACCCAATTTCCTTCCTTTTTATTGCTGAGTAATATTCCATTGTATATGTGTACCACATCTTCTTTATCCATTCATCTGTCAGTGGGCATTTAGGTTGCTTCTATGACCTGGCTATTGTAAATAGTGCTGCAATGAACATTGGGGTGCATGTATCTTTTTGAATTATGGTTTTCTCTGGGTATATGCCCAGTAGTGGGATTGCTGGATCATATGGTAATTCTATTTTTAGTTTTTTAAGGAACCTCCATACTGTTCTCCATAGTGGCTGTATCAATTTACATTCCCACCAACAGTGCAAGAGGGTTCTCTTTTCTCCACACCCTCTCCAGCATTTGCTGTTTGTAGATTTTCTGATGATGCCCATTCTAACTGGTGTGAGGTGATACCTCATTGTAGTTTTGATTTGCATTTCTCTAATAATTAGTGATGTTGAGCAGCTTTCCGTGTGCTTCTTGGCCATCTGTATGTCTTCTTTGGAGAAATGTCTATTTAGGCCTTCTGCACATTTTTGGATTGGGTTGTTTGTTTTTTTAATATTGAGCTGCATGAACTGTTTATATATTTTGGAGATTAATCCTTTGTCCGTTGATTCGTTTGCAAATATTTTCTCCCATTCTGAGGGCTGTCTTTTTGTCTTGTTTATGGTTTCCTTTGCTGTACAAAAGCTTTGAAGTTTCATTAGGTCCCATTTGTTTATTTTTGTTTTTATTTCCATTACTCTAAGAGGTGGATCAAAAAAGATCTTGCTGTGATTTATGTCAAAGAGTGTTCTTCCTATGTTTTCCTCTAAGAGTTTTATAGTGTCCAGTCTTACATTTAGGTCTCTAATCCATTTTGAGTTTATTTTTGTGTATGGTGTTAGGGAGTGTTCTAATTTCATTCTTTTACATGTAGCTATCCAGTTTTCCCAGCACCACTTATTGAAGAGACTGTCTTTTCTCCATAGTGTATCCTTGCCTCCTTTGTCATAGATTAGTTGACCATAAGTGCGTGGGTTTATCTTTGGGCTTTCTATCTTGTTCCATTGATCTATGTTTCTGTTTTTGTGCCAGTACCATATTGTCTTGATTACTGTAGCTTTGTAGTATAGTCTGAGGTCAGGGAGTCTGATTCCTCCAGCTCCGTTTTTTTCCTTCAAGACTGCTTTGGCTATTCAGGGTCTTTTGTGTCTCCATACAAATTTTAAGATTTTTTTGTTCTAGTTCCATAAAAAATGCCATCGGTAATTTGATAGGGATTGCATTGAATCTGTAGAGTGCTTTGGGTAGTATAGTCATTTTCACAATATTGATCCAATCCAAGAACACAGTACATCTCTCCATCTGTTGGTATCATCTTCAATTTCTTTCATCAGTCTTATAGTTTTCTGCATACAGGTCTTTTGTCTCCCTAGGTAGGTGTATTCCTAGGTATTTTATTCTTTTTGTTGCAATGGTAAATGGGAGTGTTTCCTTAATTTCTCTTGCAGATTTTTCATCATTAGTGTATAGGAATGCAAGAGATTTCTGTGCATTAATTTTGTATCCTGAAACTTTACCAAATTCATTGATTAGCTCTAGTAGTTTTCTGCTGGTATCTTTAGGATTCTCTATGTATAGTGTCATGTCATCTGCAAACAGTGACAGTTTTACTTCTTCTTTTCCAATTTGTATTCTTTTTATTTCTTTTTCTTCTCTGATTGCCATGGCTAGGACTTCCAAAACTATGTTGAATAATAGTGGTGAGAGTGGACATTCTTGTGTCTTTCCTGATTTTAGAGGAAATGGTTTCAGTTTTTCACCATTGAGGATGATATTGGCTGCGGGTTTGTCATATATGGCCTTTATTATGTTGAGGTAGGTTCCCTCTATGCCCACTTTCTGGAGAGTTTTTATCATAAATGGGTGTTAAATTTTGTCAAAAGCTTTTTCTGCATCTATTGAGGTGATCATATGGTTTTTCTCCTTCAATTTGTTAATATGGTGTATCACATTGATTGATTTGTGTATATTGAAGACTCCTTGCATCCCTGGGATAAACCTCACTTGATCATGGTGTATGATCCTTTTAATGTGTTGTTGGATTCTGTTTGCTAGTATTTTGTTGAGGATTTTTGCATCTATATTCATCAGTGATATTGGTCTGTAATTTTCTTTTTTTGTAGAATCTTTGTCTGGTTTTGGTATCAGGGTGATGGTGGCCTCATAGAATGAGTTTGGGAGTGTTCCTTCCTCCACAATTTTTTGGAAGAGTTTGAGAAGGATAGGTGTTAGCTCTTCTCTAAATGTTTGATAGAATTCACCTGTGAAGCCATCTGGTCCTTGACTTTTGTTTGTTGGAAGATGTTTAATCACAGTTTCAATTTCAGTGCTTGTGATTGGTCTGTTCATATTTTCTATTTCTTCCTGGTTCAGTCTTGGAAGGTTATACCTTTCTAAGAATTTGTGCATTTCTTCCAGGTTGTCCATTTTATTGGCATAGAGTTGCTTGTAGTAGTCTCTTAGGATGCTTTGTATTTCTGCATTGTCTGTTGTAACTTCTCCTTTTTCATTTCTAATTTTATTGATCTGAGTCCTCTCCCTCTTGATGAGTCTGGCTAATGGTTTATCAATTTTGTTTATCTTCTCAAAGAACCAGCTTTTAGTTTTATTGATCTTTGCTATCATTTCCTTCATTTCTTTTTCATTTATTTCTGATCTGATTTTTATGATTTCTTTCCTTCTGCTAACTTTGGTTTTTTTTTTTCCTTCTTTCTCTAATTGCTTTAGGTGCAAGGTCAGGTTGTTTATTCGAGATGTTTCCTGTTTCTTAAGGTGGGATTGTATTGCTATAAACTTCCCTCTTAGAACTGCTTTTGCTGCATCCCATAGGTTTTGGGTCATCGTGTCTCCATTGTCATTTGTTTCTAGGTATTTTTTTATTTCCTCTTTGATTTCTTCAGTGATCACTTCATTATTAAGTAGTGTATTGTTTAGCCTCCATGTGTTTGTATTTTTTACAGATCTTTTCCTGTAATTGATATCTAGTCTCATAGCGTTGTGGTCGGAAAAGATACTTGATACAATTTCACTTTTCTTAAATTTACCAAGGCTTGATTTGTGACCCAAGATATGATCTATCCTGGAGAATGTTCCATGAGCACTTGAGAAAAATGTGTATTCTGTTGTTTTTGGATGGAATGTCCTATAAATATCAATTAAGTCCATCTTGTTTAATGTATCATTTAAAGCTTGTGTTCCCTTATTTATTTTCATTTTGGATGATCTGTCCATTGGTGAAAGTGGGGTGTTATAAAGTCCCCTACTATGAATGTGTTACTGTCGATTTCCCCTTTTATGGCTGTTAGTATTTGCCTTATGTATTGAGGTGCTCCTATGTTGGGTGCTTAAATATTTACAATTGTTATATCTTCTTCTTGGATCGATCCCTTGATCATTATGTAGTGTCCTTCTTTGTCTCTTCTAATAGTCTTTATTTTAAAGTCTACTTTGTCTGATATGAGAATTGCTACTCCAGCTTTCTTTTGGTTTCCATTTGCATGGAATATCTTTTTCCATCCCCTTACTTTCAATCTGTATGTGTCTCTAGGTCTGAAGTGGGTCTCTTGTAGACAGAATATATATGGGTCTTGTTTTTGTATCCATTCAGCCAATCTGTGTCTTTTGGTGGGAGCATTTAGTCCATTTACATTTAAGGAATTATCGATATGTATGTTCCTATTCCCATTTTCTTAATTGTTTTGGGTTCGTTATTGTAGTGTTGTGTTTCTTGCCTAGCATTTGTTGTAATGCTGGTTTTGTGGTGCTGAACTCTCTCAGCTTTTGTTCTGTTGTGTTTCTTGCCTAGAGAAGTTCCTTTAGCATTTGTTGTAAAGCTGTTTGGTGGTGCTGAACTCTCTCAGCTTTTGCTTGTCTGTAAACGTTTTAATTTCTCCATCAAATCTGAATGAGATCCTTGCTGGGTAGAGTAATCTTGGTTGCAGGGTTTTCTCCTTCATCACTTTAAATATGTCCTGCCAGTCTCTTCTGGCTTGCAGAGTTTCTGCTGAAAGATCAGCTGTTAACCTGATGGAGATTCCCTTGTGTGTTATTTGTTGTTTTTCCCTTGCTGCTTTTAATATGCTTTCTTTGTATTTAATTTTTGACAGCTTGATTAATATGTGTTTTGGCGTATTTCTCCTTGGATTTATTCTGTATGGGACTCTCTGTGCCTCCTGGACTTGATTAACTATTTCCTTTCCCGTATTAGGGAAGTTTTCAACTATAATCTCTTCAAATATTTTTTCAGTCCCTTTCTTTTTCTGTTCTTCTTCTGGAACCCCTATAATTCAAATGTTGTTGCATTTAATGTTGTCCCAGAGGTCTCTGAGACTGTCCTCAGTTCTTTTCATTCTTTTTTCTTTTCTTCTGCTCTGCAGTAGTTATTTCCTCTATTTTATCTCCCACGTCACTTATCCGTTCTTCTGCCTCAGTTATTCTGCTACTGATCCCATCTAGAGTATTTTTCATTTCATTTATTGTGTTGTTCATCGTTGCTTGTTTCATCTTTAGTTCTTCTAGGTCCTTGTTAAATGTTTCTTGCATTTTGTCTATTCTACTTCCAAGATTTTGGATCATCTTTACTATCATTATCCTGAATTATTTTTCAGGTAGAGTGCCTATTTCCTCTTCATTTGTTAGGTCTGGTGGGTTTTTATCTTGCTCCTTCACCTGCTGTGTGTTTTTCTGTCCTCTCATTTTGCTTATATTACTGTGTTTGCAGGCTGCAGGTTCGTAGTTCCCGTTGTTTTTGGTGTCTGTCCCCAGTGGCTAAGGTTGGTTCAGTGGGTTGTGTAGGCTTCCTGGTGGAGGGGACTAGTGCCTGTGTTCTGGTGGATGAGGCTGGATCTTGTCTTTCTGGTGGGCAGGTCCACGTCTGGTGGTGTGTTTTGGGGTGACTGTGGACTTATTATGATTTTAGGCAGCCTCTCTGCTAATGGGTGGGGTTGTTTTCCTGTCTTGCTAGTTGTTTGGCATAGGGTGTCCAGCACTGTAGCTTGCTGGTCGTTGAGTGAAGCTGGGTGCTGGTGTTGAGATGGAGATCTCTGGGAGATTTCCGCCGTTTGATATTACGTGGAGCTGGGAGGTCTCTTGTGGACCAGTGTCCTGAAGTTGGCTCTCCCACCTCACAGGCACAGCACTGACTCCTGGCTGCAGCACCAAGAGCCTTTCATCCACACGGCTCAGAATAAAAGGGAGAAAAAGTAGAAAGAAAGAATTAGTAGAAGTAGAAAGAAAGAAAGAAGGGAGGGAGGGAGGAAGGAGGGAAGGAAGGAGGGAAGGAAGGAAAAAAAAGAAAGAAGATAAAGTAACATAAAATAAAGTATGATAAAATATAATAAAGTTATTAAAATAAAAAATAATTATTAAGAAAAAAAACGGACGGATAGAACCCTGGGACAAATGGTGGAAGCAAAGCTATACAGACAAAATCTCACACAGAAGCATACACATACACACTCACAAAAAGAGGAAAAGGGGAAAAATCATAAATCTTGCTCTCAAAGTCCACCTCCTCAATTTGGGATGATTCGTTGTCTATTCATGTATTCCACAGTTGCAGGGTACATCAAGTTGATTGTGGAGCTTTAATCCGCTGCTTCCGAGGCTGCTGGGAGAGATTTCCCTTTCTCTTCTTTGTTCTCACAGCTCCCGGGTCTCAGCTTTGGATTTGGCCCCGCCTCTCCGTGTAGGTCGCCTGAGGGCGTCTGTTCTTCGCTCAGACAGGACGGGGTTAAAGGAGCAGCCGCTTCGGGGACTCTGGCTCACTCGGGGAGGTGGGGGGAGGGAGGGGCACGGAGTGCGTGGCGAGCCTGCGACGGAAGAGGTCGGCATGACGTTGCATCAGCGCGAGGCGCGCCTTTCGCTCTCCCGGGGAAGCCGTCTCTGGATCCCGGGACCCTGGCAGTGGCGGCCTGCACAGGCTCTCCGGAAGGTAGGTGTGGACAGTGACCTGTGCTCGCACACAGGCTTCTTGGCGGCGGCGGCAGCAGCAGCCCCAGCGTCCCAGGCCCGTCTCTGGGGTCCGCGCTTTTAGCCGCGACTCGCGCCCGTCTCTGGAGCTCCTTTAAGCAGCGCTCTTAATCCCCTCTCCTCACGCACCAGGAAACAAAGAGGCAAGAAAAAGTCTCTTGCCTCTTCGGCAGGTCCAGACTTTGCCCCTGACTCCCTCCCGGCTAGCTGTGGCGCACTAACCCCCTTCAGGCTGTGTTCACGCCGCCAACCCCAGTCCTCTCCCTGGTATCCGACCTCCGAAGCCCGAGCCTCGGCTCCCAGCTCCGCCCGCCCCGGCGGGCGAGCAGACAAGCCTGTCGGGCTGGTGAGTGCCGGTCGGCACCGATCCTCTGTGCGGGAATCTCTCTGCTTTGCCCTCCGTACCCCTGTTGCTGCGCTCTCCTCCGCGACGCCGAAGCTCCCCCCTCGACCACCCGTAGTCTCCGCCCGCGAAGGGGCTTGTAGTGTGTGGAAACCTTTCCTCCTTCACGGCTCCCTCCCACTGGTGCAGGTCCCGTCCCTATCCTTTTGTCTCTGCTTTTTCTTTTTTCTTTTGCCCTACCCAGGTACGTGGGGAGTTTCTTGCCTTTGGGGAGGTCTGAGGTCTTCTGCCAGAGTTCAGTAGGTGTTCTGTAGGAGTTGTTCCACGTGTAGCTGTATTTCTGGTGTATCTGTGGGGAGGAAGGTGATCTCTGTGTCTTACTCTTCCGCCATCTTCCCTGGAAGTCGACACTAACCAGTTTTGTATTGAATATAGCCATCATTTCAGCATTATATTTTCTACTTTAAATATATAACTATGTTTGCATATGTATGTATATATACGTATAGTATCTATGTGTATATATATGTATTGTATATACTTTATTCATGATGAAGGCAATAGGGTCAGAGTCAGGTGTGTGTGTGTGTATGTATACATGTGTATGTGCATCAGGATTTTGCATTCTCCTTTGAACAAGCTTTATCATCCTCTGGTTCCCTCATTAATGAATTAAATATTTTGATACATGTTCTCTTTATAATTGTAAGGGAATTATAGTTTTAATATTTTGAAAATTATACTTGACCATGGTGATGGGACTATGTAAAAGGGACACAGGAGCCAGCTGAAAGAACTCCCAGTGGCCAAAGCTGCAACAGTTTGTGTAACAAAATAAGTAACACTGGATATAACCCAAGGTATAAAATACCCATGAGGTGGTGACATCACCGACATGACTCAGTAAGATGTCCCTTGTCATAAAATGCCCTTAGCAACAACAGTTCAGCATTTGTCCACAGACAAACCTGCCTTTGAGGGAGCTGTGGGATCCAGCACCTGTGCCAGGGACCCAGGAGGAGTCTCGCCTACTCGCATGTTGGGTAACAGACATACAGACCTCGGTCCTGGCTGTGGACCCTGCAGTGGCCCATGAACTGGCTCCAGCCCTTCTCAGCTGCACTCTGGGAGCCCCTGAAAAACACTGTATTAGACAATCACTCACGAATGAGAGAGCCTTTAATGAAGTCCAGATTTCCAGCAGAGAAGTCCCAGCACACTGTTGGAGCAAAAAAGTACAAGTTTGGTCACATTGGAGAGGGTGAGAAGAACAGTTTCACTTTACTCACACCACCCCTCCTCCAAGGTGACACAGTGCATTGCCAAGCGAGATCTTCTGGGCCTGTGATTTCTCCTCCAGGGGAAAGTGAGAGCGTGTGCATGAGCACCTGGCTTCCCAGGCCTGCTGGACATTGACAAGGAGGCCCATTTCTCTCTCACCCCACCTAGAGCACTGAGTCATGAGCTGCACGACTTTGGGGCTGGAAGAGGCTGGGAGAGCAGTGGGTAGGACTTTAGGATGGCATTAAAGGGATACAGATCCTTCTGTTTCTTAGTTTGAACATGAATGAGTATTGAATTTTATTAGATGATTTTTCTGCATCTATTGACATAATTGTATGATTTCTCCTTTAAATTATTAGTGTAATAAATTAATAGATATTCTAATATTTAATCAATCTTACAGTCTTGGAATAAACTCGACTTGGTTATGATGTTTAAAAAAAAAAAAAGGAACACAGATCCTACTAACCGCATTAAAGACTCTTTCATGTAGTCTGTCCACAAACCACTGGTAATTCCTCCCTGGCTGATCCCCCCAATGACCCACAGGCACCCCCAGCACTCTGTGCACCTCCCCCCCACACACCCCTACCCTGTGTCTGGCACTGTTTGCATACTCCCAATGGCAGCAAGAGAGAGTGAGCTTTGGCAGATGGCTAGTGAGCACAGACGGAAAGCCAGCCCAAGTCTGCAGGCCAGAGAGAGAAACCGCAAACTTGAGCTTTTGACTCTGCCCTCAGGAAAGCAAAAGAGAGGCTGTCAGCACCTGGCTCAGAGGGTGGCTGGATCAAGAGAAGGCATACAAGCTCAAGAATTCCATCACAAGAAGGAATAAGAAGCATGGAATAGGCATATCCATAGAAAATCTGAAAAGCCTCAGAATCCCTAACAGTACTGATCACAGGTATTTCTCTTCCAAAGTCTGTTATTAAAGATGGAAGGAGTTTACTGCCACTACAAATGGGAAGACAGCAGCGCAAGACTTCAAGGAACGTGAAAACAAATAATACGACAGCATTAGTAAGTCCTTACCTATCAATAATTACTCAATGTAAAAGGATTAAATTCGGGCTTCCCTGGTGGCACAGTGGTTGAGAGTCCACCTGCCGATGCAGGAGACACGGGTTCGTGCCCCGGCCCGGGAAGATCCCACATGCTGCGGAGCGGCTGGGCCCATGAGCCATGACCGTTGAGCCTGCGCATCCGGAGCCTGTGCTCCGCAACGGGAGAGGCCACAACGGTCAGAGGCCCGCGTACTGCAAAAAAAAAAAAAAAAAAAAAAAAAGGATTAAATTCTTCAATCGGAAGTCATAGTGTGGCTGATGGGATAAAAAACAAGACCCAACTATCTGCTGCCTACAGGAGACTCACTTCAGCTTCAAGGACACATAGGCTCAAATGAAGAGATGGAAAAGGATATTCCATGCAAGTGGAAACCAAAAGAAAGTGGGGGTAGCTATTATATCAGACAAAATAGGCTTTAAGCAAAGAATAGTAACAAGAGACAAAGAAGATCGTTATACAATGATAAAGGGGTCAGTTCGTTAAGGGAATATAACAATTGTAAATATACATGCACTCAACATTGAACACCTAAATATATTAATCTCATACTAACAGGTCTGTCTTCCACTCACCAAAATTAACTTCAAATGGATTAAAGATTTAAATGTAAGACCTGAAACCATAAAATTCCTAGAAGAAAATGTAGGCAAAAAAACTTTATGACCTTGCTCTTGGCAACAGTTTTTTGGATATGACACTAAAAGCAAAAGTAACAAAAACAAAAATAAAGTGGGACTACATCTAACTGAAAATCTTTCTGCACAACAGAAGAGCTGATCAACAAAATTAAAAGGCAACCTATGAAATGGGAGAAAATATTTGCCGATCGTATATCTGATAAGGGGTTGATATCCAAAATATTTAAGGAACTCATACAATTCAATAGCAAAAAACAAACAATCTGATTTAAAAGTGGACAAAGGAACCTGAAGAGACATTTTTTCCAAAGAAGACATCGAAATGGCCAACAGGTACATGGAAAAGATGTTCTAGGTCACTAAATCATCAGAGAAATGCAAGTGAATGCCACAATGAGATACCACCTCGTACCAGTTAGAATGGCTATTATTAAAAGTATGAAAGACAACAAGTGTTGGCAAGGATATGGAGAAAAGAGAACCCTTATGCACTGTTGGCTGGGAATGTTCTCACTGGTGGAGAACTAGGAAAATGGCAACACCTGGAGCAGCCATGTTGAAAGATGGCAGAGTCAACCCATGATCATGGATCCCTATGTGATCCTACAGATCAGAATGCTCTACCTGCCCTAGACTACCTGCTTCTATTTGGACTATTATGTGAAAGAGAAATGCATGCTTGTCTCAATAAAATCCTTATATTTTGGAGTCTCTTTGTGATAGCAGCTTAGCATGAACCACATTAATGCTTTAACCATACCAGAGTGCTACATTGATCCAAGTATCGGCTTTCTTCTTTGTTGGCCTTCCTTATTAAGACATTAAAACTAGAATTGAGGCTTTAGGTGCTCTGTCACGAAGTGGAAATTAGCTTTTCTTGCAGTTCTGTCCGATTTTATTCTTGGGCTGCATAAAAGTGTTTAGAAAGGAGCTCTTATGTCTGTAGCTGTGGAAGATTAAAGCTAACATATAGGTATATAAAAGAAATAAGCCTGTGCCTTCACTTATTGTACAAGATAGCTGCAGCCAGCTTAGAAGTCAGACTTTTATCTGTATTACCTGATTTTCTTCAGGCATTTCTTGAGTTTTTAAGACATGTTCACCTAGTCTGCCATATTAAAGAAAATGACAAAGAGTAGAGAATGGATATGATCAGGCTGTAAATAGATGTAACAGTATAGGTGTTTGAAACAAGCATACTGTGGGTTGGATGAATAAGAAGGGAGGAAATTGTGGCAACAGACTATTATTTCAGTAAGTTTGACGGGGAAGGGAGCATTTAGGTGAGCGTGTATGGCTAATATATGAAAAAATGTGTATATATGTGAGGAAAAAATGTGCTTCAGTACATAGTCTAGATTCCATCTCATTGACACCCCTTGTATTATCTGATTCTAAGAAAGCTATTTTACAGCTGTATAAACTGTAGATAACTACTGTCAATACTAAATCATTTTATCTGTAGACATGAAAATTCTACATGTCTTTTAGAGGTTCAAAAAAAAAGACATTAAAACTAAATTAGTAAATAAATTCTTATGAAAAATTAAGTGTGTCTCCAACCTATACAGGGTCTTTCCTTTTAACTCCAGAACAACATAGTATCTCACTATGGTGAGCAGGAATGATATTTTTATTATTTTCCTTTTTATTTGGTCCTTGCATATCTCTGTACCTTACACTTCTTGTGCTCTCTCCCTGCCTCTCCCTCTCCCTTCCTCCATCTCCCTCTCTCTCTCTCTCTCTGCTTTCTATTCTAGGCAGAGTACCTAAAGCTTGTTTTTTCCCTTTTCTTTTCTCTCCAAGTGGATATACTCTCTCGTGACCGGAGGCTCCTTGCCCACGCTAACATATATCTGGAATGTTCTTCTCTTCCTTCTGGCTTCATTGCCTTCTACTTGTACTCATAGCTCAGCTCAGTTATCATCTCCCCCAAAAGTCTTCCCTGACCCCTCAAAGTAGGTTGTGTTCCTCTCTTATGTGCTGTATTAGTTCACGGCCTCTGAGAGACACCAAAAAGGGATTCGATGTGCAAAGAATTTTTTTTAGGGAAAATGGTTTTTCAGTTTAAAAGTTAGGAGTGCAAGAAGCAGGAGTAGACAGGGAGAACCTTCAGACCATGATGTGGGTATGGCCCCTGTGAGGGGGGGAGGGGAAGGAAGGAGGAGTGGGTAGGAAGAGTCTTAGACGCTGGGCACCTCTGAGAACATTTCGCTGAGGTTGATGGGGCGTCCTCAAGTGCAAGTAGCCCATGGAAGGAGTCCTGCCCCTCTCACAGGATGGGTCCCTGCTGTGCCCGGCTCTTGGCTGGAAGGAGCCCAAAGAATCAAGAGGAGCATCAGCTGGGCTGTCAGTGAGCTGTGCTGCCTGCAGTCAGAGATGTGAGTGGTGCATTTTAATAGCCACCTCATCTGCTCTCTAAGCCCCGTGTCTGATGATACAAGTGTGTGACTGCAGAGCCATTATATTCTTATGCTCTTCCCTCTTTGTACTACTCTTTGCTCCACGAGGGAAAGGACTGTGTGTGTTTTGCATGATATCCCTAGGGCCTAGCACAGTGTCTAGCACATTTTAAAACAAAGGCAACCTGAACTTTCCAAAAATCAATTTAAAATTCTTTTAAATTTTAAAAAGATTTTTATTAATTTAAGAAAAAAATTTCAACTTGGTTTAAAGAAAAATGTGCCCTGGGGGGAGGTTCAAAATAAATAGAATCTGCAATAATGGTTGTAAACAACTGAAAGCATTAACCTGAAAATCTCTATTAGAGGAAATTTAATGAAATTAATGTCCTTATGCCAGTTGATCAGGCAAAATGCTGGAAATACCTAATTCCAAGAAAATCTTAAACCCACTTATCTATTCATTGTGCTTAGAAAGACAGTGTTTGTTCTGAGATATCTTTCTGAGTTTAATAAAGTATTTATAAATGACCCCACATGTAAATAAAATGCTTTATTGGTCTGCAGGGGTCAGATAAATGGTCAGATTTATTGGTCAACTATAAAAATGTAGATGATTCTTCCATGCTCACTGCTTTGAAGTTAGGCAAAAAGAGGAGGTGCCAGAAAAAGGCAGGCATGAAATCTGGGCACTGTGACAGGACTGTATGAGAATTCTTGTCTTGGTTTGTGGACTTGCTAGTGTAAATGTGGGTGGTCTCGAAAGTTCTTTGCTTATAGTGTAATGTGTGGGAGTTTAGGATCCCAAGTGGCATTACTAAGTGTGAGCCTGCCTGCTGCCGTCATCAACACCATTTGCTTTCCTGTTGCCTTTTGGTAGCCCTCCATGTGTAAATTTAGATCTGTAATTTACAAGTGTGCTCATGGTGCTGGATTTGTTTCCTCTGAGGGTGCATGAAATCAGGTGTTTGGAAGTAGAATCCAGTTCTACCCTTGATTTGTACTTTCAGCTATGCCTTGAATTCATTTAAGTTTCCTCACTCCAAATGGAAATTGCCTTATTGTTTTATCTGATAATAAAAGTATTATTAAAGCAATTCAATATCAAGGGGGAAAATAAACATCTGTAATTTTGTCCCATGAAAGAAACTGCTCAACATTTTGTGTAAAGAATTCTAGACTGAATTCATTTCTTTTTTTTTAAATTTATTTTTTAATGAAGTATAGTTGAATTACAACATTGTGTTAATTACTGCTGTACAGCAAAATTGTACAGATATATATATTCTTTTTCATATTCTTTTCCATTATGGTTTATCCCAGGATATTGAATATAGTTCCCTGTGCTATACAGTAGGGAATAGCACAAATAGGGATTTGTCTTTCTGACTTACTTCACTTAGTGTGATAATCTCTAGTTGCATCCATGTTGCTGCAAATGGCATTATTTTGTTCTTTTTTATGGCTGAGTAGTATTTCATTGTATATATGTTCTACATCTTCTTTATCCATCATCTGTCAATGGACATTTAGGTTGTTTCCCTATGTCTTGGCTATTGTGAATAGTGCTGCCATGAACATAGGGGTACATGTATCTTTTTGAATTATAGTCTTGTCTGGATATATGCCCATAAGTGGGATTGCTGGGTCATACGGTAGTTCTATTTTTAGTTTTTTGAAGAACCTCCATACTGTTTTCCACAGTGGCTGCACCAACTTACATTCCCACCAACAGTTTAGGAGGTCTCCCTTTTCTCCACACTCTCTCCAGCATTTGTTACTTGTAGACTTTTTAATGATGGCCATTCTGACTGGTGTGAGGTGGTGCCTCATTGTAGTTTTGATTTGCATTTCTCTAATAATTAGAAATGTTGAGCATCTTTTCATGTGATGGCCAATAGGCCATCTGTATTTCTTCTTTGGAGAAATGTCTCTTTAGGTCTTCTGCCCATTTTTTGATTGGATTGTTTGTTTATTTGTTGTTGAGTTGTATGAGCTGTTTGTATATTTTCGAAATTAAGCCCTTGTTGGTCGCTTCATTTGCAAATAGTTTCTCCCATTCTGTAGGTTGTCTTTTTGTTTTGTTTATGGTTTCCTTTGCTGGACTGGACTGACTTCATTTCTGATCTTCATTTGGCCGTGGATTCTGACACTATCATTTTAAGTTAGGATATTTCATCTATCTAATTGTTTAGGAATTCCATTCTAATAACAAAAATATTTATTATTATAATCAGTTTACTATGTACTAAATGCTTTATGAGGATTGTATAATTTAATCCCAACAACGCTTGATGTAGGCAAAATTATTCTGCTCTTTTTATGTAAAAGGAAACAAAGACCTTGGAGGTATAAATATTAGCTGAAGAGGAAACTGACATTCTAACCTGGGCAGTTTCTCTCTGATTTGAGAAGGAAGAAGTACTTTATTTTATATCGTCTGACAGTATTTTATGGGTTATTATAGGTATATGTAAATCCTTCTGGATTAAGGCATGAGATAAATCTAATACAAATATACATATTTCAAGGGACCCAGAGACTTTCCTATATGAATAAATATGTGGTCAGCCCTTCTGTGACCTTGAAAGAAACTATTTTATCAAGGAACCACTCTCCTAATTTACTTGACTTATAATTTCAGGGTTTCATAAAGTGAGGGTTCAAATGTAATTACACCAAGTGCTCCATTTAGGCTGTCATGATTTTTGATAAATGTTTGGCTGATGTTTGGCTACCTAATCTTCTAGCTTGTCTGGAATGTCTGGTGTGTCTGCTAAGTTCCTTACAGCCTTTCAGAGTAGACCTTCATCACTTCATGGCTGGTCAATATTCTCAGATACATTTTAGTGCTCTTGATCTTCTACATGTGACATTAATTCTGTTTTATGGATGAATGTTTCAAAGATGAGAGGTGTTTCTTTTTTTTTTTTTTTTTTTTTTGCGGTACGCGGGCCTCTCACTGTTGTGGCCTCTCCCGTTGCGGAGCCCCGGCTCCAGACACGCAGGCTCAGTGGCCATGGAGAGAGGTGTTTCTGAGTGACCACTTCTGTATATTCAGTCTCAGACGCTCCATTAGAATTCTAAAGTGACTGGCTGAAGTCATTATCGAGGCAAGAGCTGTTACTTCAGGTGTTGGCAAACTTAATTCTTGTATCTTACAAGCAGCCAACAATATGCTTCCTTTTATACACACTCAAAAGCACAAACTCACATTCACACACATGGTTTTCAGCTTCATTTCCAGTTTAACAGGTAGAAGAAGAGGAGTATTGTCAGATAAACTTGTGAATTAATCAAATTATAGGGGATGAGGAGTGGATGGAAATTTAACCTATTGCCTCAAGAATTTTAAAGATTGAGTCAAGAGTTACAAACTCAAAATGCTGGAAAGGGCCAATAAGACAGATTACCAAAGTGCATAATTAAGGCTGAGTAAAGCAATAAGGGAAGGTGAGGCCTGGGGCAAACTGGGGAACCATGCCCCACCTGAATTTTTTTTTTTTGAAGTATTATGCTGCCCAAACAAAACATACTGAGAGCTGCATTTAAACCAGAACTGGCTGCTGTTTGAAGTTTTCTAGTTTCTGGAACAGATTAGTACGAGATAGGGAAATATATCAAGGTCTCATAAGTTTGACCACTGTATCGAAGTAGATCCCTCCTTTTAGTCCCTATTTCAGTACTCCTTTTATTCCCCTTTCTAGCACTTATCACAGTCTGTATAATTAGTTTCCGTTTTTAATTTACTTGTTTATAATCTCTTTCTCTCAACTTTAAGCCTTATGAAGGCAGTGACTGCATTTATCTTGCTCATCTCTGTGATTACCAGCACTACCCAGGGTCAGATACATAACTGGTCCTCATAGAAATTGTTGAGGGGATGAAGCAAAGAGTACGATACATCTTATCATCATGTGACATATCTTTTTAATCCTGGCATGCCCAGCGCTTAGTGCAATTGTGGTGATGCAGTAAGTATTCGTTGGATGCAGTTGTTGGTGATGATGGTCCACCACAGATGGTTAACCACATTGAACTAGCTTACACTGGGTGACGGGCAAAGTCTCAAAATAGATGTGGTCAGCAGACCGGGGAGATACTTGGGCACTGGCCTCAGCTCTGCCAGGCAGTTCGGTAAGAGAAAATGTCAAGCTTTATGGATACTAATTAGGCATGACTAGTAATCAGAGCAAGTTGCTGGCATCAGTGACCTCTGATGATGGATAAAAACAGGAAATCCAGAAAGGGTCACTGTTCCCAGATAAAGGTATGCAGTCTGCCTCGGGTAAGCCAACTGATGCTAGAACTAGAATCCACAGGAGCTGAATGTTGAGTTCACACATGTCGTAAGAAGAGGCATGGTAAGAGAAAGGCCTGACAGGAGATAAGGCACCAAGAAACCATCTGGGCATCCAGTACGGGTTTAGAATTCTAAAATTCCAGAAATGATCGCAAAGTGTAGACTTGGCCTCAACGTCCAGACAGAATGATTGCTGGAGCCCAGATCAGGCCCACACCAGCATTAGTGTTGTTTGGTGTTGAGTTCTCTAATAAATTCCACCCCAACTAAGAGCACATTAGTGCCAGTAACTGAAACACCAGTACCCTTGGCTAAAGGGAGAAGAGCTTCCAGCCCTTTGTCCTAAGTGAGTATGAACCTAGGATGTTTAATTTTTAGAACAGGAGAACCCATGTGGGTTAATGCTTTCACATATTTAGCCATCAGGACTCTTTGGTTATATGTCACAGAAAGAGCATTCATATTAACTTAAGTGACAAAGAGGAAGCTATTGGCTCCTATAAACACAGCATGTGAAAGCAGAGCAGAGCTGGCTTTGGGGTTTATGCTCTCTCTGCCTGTGCTGCTCTCTGCTGTGGCTTCACTCTCTTCTCTGTTGGAGAGATTTCCTTGCAGAGAACAGTGTAACCTGGTGGTCATGAACTTGGGCAATCCCACAGCCTGGGTGTGAAGGCCACCACTCCCCTTTGCCCTTAGACAAATTCTTCATCTATAAAATGGGCATCATTAATAGCACCTATGTCATAGATTGTTTGCAAAGATTAAATGAGCACATAAATGTAAAACCCTTACAATCGTGCCTGGTACATAGAAAGTACTGTGTTATTACTGGCTTCCAGGAGCTCTGGCTCATAGCCCAACAGTTACCAGAGGATGGAGAATGATTCACCCTGCCATACGAGTTAAAGGTGGTTGTCTAGGATGACTCTTATTAGCTGAAGCT
Organism: Hyperoodon ampullatus; assembly: GCF_949752795.1. Lineage (NCBI taxonomy): Eukaryota > Metazoa > Chordata > Mammalia > Artiodactyla > Ziphiidae > Hyperoodon > Hyperoodon ampullatus. Next base: position 21,479,271 of record NC_136923.1, read on the forward strand.
AGGACAGAGTTATTGTCCGTGTGAGGTGTGGGATCTCGTATCAAAAGGGGGAGAATTGAGCAATGAGGCAGAGGTTGCCTCTGTCCAACACATTTTATATTCCCCTTCCATAGAGAATTGTTGCTAGGAAGTGGCTGCCCAGCTAGGGTCTGTATTTCCTAGTATTCTTCCTCCCCTGCATGGGAGATGGAGGAGTAAGAGGGCATACATGTGACTAGTTCTTACTCATGTCGTGGGGTTGAAGTGATGTGTGATCCTTCCAAGCCAAGGCTTTTTTTTTTTTTCGGTACATGTGCCTCTCACTGTTGTGGCCTCTTCCGTTGCGGAGCACAGGCTCTGGACCCGCAGGCTCAGCGGCCATGGCTCACGGGCCCAGCCGCTCCGCGGCATGTAGGATCTTCCCGGACCGGGGCACGAACCTGTGTCCCCTGCATTGGCAGGCGGACTCCCAACCACTGCACCACCAGGGAAGCCCTTCCAAGGCAAGGCTTTTAAGAGGTGCTCTTGTTTTCTCCGTACTTTCTCCTGGTTATAGTTAGCGATGAGGACCTTGATCTCAATGCTCCTTACACATTGGAATCACTTGGCTATCTTAACAAAACTGATGCCAGGCCTGATATTAGACCAGTGGTTCTTAACCAGGGGGTATTTTTGCCCCCTAATGGGCATTTGGCAAAATCTGAGGATATCTTTGGTTGTCACCCTTGGGTGGAGGAGTTATTGGAACCTAATAAGCAGAGGCTAGGGATGTTGCTAAGCATCTTACAATGCACAAAACATCCCCCCACAGCAAAGAATTATCTGGTCTGAATTGTGTCAAGAGTTATAATCCCTGCCCTAGAGGATGGAGAGCCACAAGACTGAGAGATGGAAGAGGCCTGGTGCCTGAATCACTGCATCAAGGAAAGTTGCCTGTCGACCTGGAGCACCTACCTTGGAGAGTCATCTGAATGGACAACAAGCCTCTAATGTGTTAAATCATTGAAAGTTGGGGTCTCTTTGTGATAGCAGCTAGCATCGCCTTAAGTAATACAAGAAGAGAAATGTGCTGAAGGAATTGTGATTAGTTAGCTTATGAAATGGACATGCAATATATTTTATTGCCGTCTACCTAGGTTGTAATATTAAATTGTGGGCCATTGTTTTACTTAAAATTGATCGGTAATTCACAGCACAGATTTCCGTAATTAAAATCATCCAAATCAGTATTCAGTGATTTTATGGCATGGGAATGGATTTTGAGTATTTGGTTTGTATCCTGGATGAAAAATATTGGAGTCTGACCTTAATAAGTAGGTTAGGTTGTGTTTCAAGTCAAAATTTGTTTTATTTAGGATTTCGTCTGTTTTGTTCAGTAAATGTAAAGTTAATCTTTCACATCATCTTATTAGTTACTGTTTGTAAAGAAGATAGGTTAAAAAAAAGAAGATAGGCTAGATTTGTAAAGTAAGAGAAGACAAATTGTTACAGATGGTAGCTTTAGTAAATATTGTAAAAATGCCAGACTCCTAAATCTGTTAGACTATGTATGTTAATGCTTGAAATTGGTTAATATTGAAACTCTGTAGGGGTTGTGTTTTTTCAGGAATTTTAGAGAAAATGAATCAATTCTTTCAGTGCATGGCGTCTAGGAGGACCCACGTCTTCCTCTAGAGTCACCCAGGGCTGGACAATTAAGACACTGAACTCTTTGGCTATATTGATACAATTAGAGATGGGCTAGATTAGGGTTAATCTTGGGACTTGTTTAGCATCTATCAGAATAAACATGCTTTATTTTTTGCTGGTTTGGAGCTATAAGGCTATAAGCCAAGAGCTGTGGGCAGCCAATTTACTTAAGAACGAAGCCAGCATAAAGAAGAACATAGATGAAAGATGGAGATGGAGATAGAAAGAGACAGAGAGATTGAGTTCTAATGACATCATTTGAATGTCTGGGCCAAGTTATCAAGTCATACCTAGAGTTTCACAGACTTTTCATTGACCCATGTTAGTAAAGTCACGCTTTTTGCTTAAGCCAATTGGCTTGAGTTTTCTGTCACTTATATCTACTTTCTTCTTCTTCTTCTTTTTTTTTTTTGTTGTACGCGGGCCTCTCCCGTTGTGGAGCACAGGCTCTGGATGCGCAGGCTCAGCGGCCATGGCTCACAGGCCCAGCCGCTCCGCGGCATGTGGAATCTTCCCGGCCCGGGGCACGAACCTGCGTCCCCTGCATCGGCAGGCAGACTCTCAACCACTGTGCCACCAGGGAGGCCCTATATCTACTTTCAAGTAACATAAGTGAGATATGTTGATTATGCCTGATGTAGTGAAATACGTTGATTGTGTCTTTATTTGTTATGGTAGATTACGTTATTATTACTGATTATTTGCTCGTCTCCTGTGAGCTTCCATGTCCATCCGTTTGCATGTGACTGGCATTACCTAGTGTGTGGAAGGAGAATACTTCTCTAAACCATAATGTCAAGTCTGGTCATGTGACTTGCTTTGGTCAGTAGGATGTGGGAAGAAATGAATATGCATATCCATGCAGAAGCTTTAAGGGCAATCACATGGTTCTGCCATTTTCTCTCTCTCTCTTTTAATCTGCCAAGTGGCCATGAATCCCAGAATGGAGAAGATATTTGGAGCAGAGCCTCAGCGGATCCACAGATGGCAAATAACATGCACAAGAAATAAATATATTTTGTTGTAAACTATTGATATTTTGGTGGTGTTGTTAATGAAGCATAACCCAGCAAGAGCTGACTAATAATACTTGCTGTCTTTGGAATGCTTGCAAAATTTATAATTGAGTACAAACCTAGAGCACCTATAATCTTTGATTATATCCTGCAAGTTACCAAATACGAATTTGGGATGACTGGTTGCTTCTTATTTTTCTGGTGTTTGTAGCCCTGTTATATGCAGTTGTGATTGAGAACATGGGTTTTATCTCTGTGGTTTAATAACTAGTAAGCTACCGAACTTCTGAGATTCTCAATGTCCTCCTTATAATAATAATAATACTAGGCTTCCCTGGTAGCGCGGTGATTGAGAGTCCGCCTACCGATGCAGGGGACACGGGTTCGTGCCCCGGTCCGGGAAGATCCAACATGCTGCGGAGCGGCTGGGCCCGTGAGCCATGGCCGCTGAGCCTGCGCGTCCGGAGCCTGTGCTCTGCAACGGGAGAGGCCACAACAGTGAGAGGCCCGTGTACTGCAAAAAAAAAAAATAATAATAATAATAATAATACTTTCCTCCTAGGGTTTTTGTGAATACAGAGTTAAATACAGTGCAAGGCACATAGTAAAACACTCAGTAAATAGTAACTATAATTTTTACCATTACAGAAGAAAGTGCCCTAATAAAACTCTTTTTGATGCTTCCAGTAACAAACCCCCTTGGGTGGAGTCCAAGGTGAGCCTAACCAATATGAAGCACCACTCCCTAATGGATGGCATTCTGGGGAGGCTCCCAAGACATTACTTTTAAAATTGCATCTGTATCATTTCAAGAAACAGTAACTGGGGAGAATGCTGCCGAGAAAGTTGGATGAGAGTTGAGAGTATATACTGAGAAGTAGGAGAGCCATTTATTCTCTGAATTTCTTTGTACTTGAAGGTAAATGAAAAGATAACAGTGCCTGCAGAGTTGGTCCTCAAGCCAGATCTGAGAAGGACACCAGCATCTCATGGGGGTTCTTGTATATTCTTCAGTTACAAGGGCCTTTTGGCAAATTTGTTTTGTTAGAGGGCAAAGGTTCTATTGGTTTAACTATTTTATAACCTTGGAAAAGGGGATAAGGAGGTTTTTATGACAGGAATACTTCTTAAGACAAATATCTCTGAATAATGAAGAGTAAGTCTTTTGATTGATATGGACTGATAGCTCTGTGTGTGTGTGTGTGTGTGTGCACGTGTATGTTTGAGGGACATGGAAAGGGTCAGAATGTGAGCTAGTAGAGGGAAAGGAAGCATTGGGCTTAGAAATATTACCTGGGAATTGGGGATAGCTCCAGTCTTCCTTTTTTCAATAAAGATTCCTCTCTCAGGTGTTGTGTTCAGGTATTGTGTTAGGGACTAAAGATATAGAAATTTATTCTCTCATTCATTCAGCAAATATTTACCGAGCACCTACAACGTGCCAGGTACTGTGCTAGGCACCTGGGAACACAGTAGTGAGTACAATCAGGTATCATCTGTGACCTTCATGGAACCTAGAATCTAAGAAGGAACAGGGGTGTTTAAATCATAACATAAATAACTATGAAGTTACAATGTGGGTAAGTACAAGGAAGGAAAGTTACAAGAACAGGAGGATACTTACTAGAAGGATATGTCATTTGTCTGGTAGTGTCAGGGAGACAATATGGTCAGATTTGTCTTTCAAAAAATTATTCTGCCTTCCTTGTTGAAATGAAGATTCAATAGTGAGTACAGAGAATCAGTTAGAAGGCTATAGCAGGGATCCCAGGAAGAAATGTGGCTGGCTTAGAACAAGGAGGTGATAATGGAGACAGAAGTGGACCAATTTCAGAAGTGTCTAGGAGGTAAACTCAATTGAACTTGGTGAAGAATTGGATGAGAGAAAAGAGGGGAGTGATGGGAAGAATGACTTCTGGGTTTTAAGCTTCTCTCTCTAGGACCTCATAAATGCACCATGAAAAATAAAGTGAAGTATTTGCCCCAATATAAGCAAAGTTATGGCACAGATAATTGGGACTTGATAAAATGTCCCATCACTGACCCTTGAGCTCAATTCCCTGAGGGCCCAGTGTTTAAAGAAGATTAGAGTATAATGTATTTGTTGGTGGTCCATAGCCAAAGTCAACACAAGTACCCAGACTATAATGTACTGCTCAAGGACACAGTTTGAATATTCCAGCCCCAGGCCAAACGGTGAAGTCTAGCTGTTGTGTGGTCCTGTAATCTTCTCCATCTTACCCCCCACCCCAAGTGCTTGATGCTCTTAACTTGTCAGAGCTGTTTGAAGAGCCTGAGGGATATTGCATAACAGCATGCTCTTTAAGGAATTAGCTTTGCAACTTAACGAAGAGAAACTTTCATGACTTCAGCTGTGCTCAGTGTTTATTATTTCTCAGACTGTGCTCTTGCATGGTGTAGTTATAAAAGCATACACTTATACTAATAAAAGTTATATAACTAATAGCTGTAGAATATATAATATGTAACTCTCATAAGAGTTATAGAAGTAGACACAGGGCTTCCCTGGTGGCGCAGTGGTTGAAAGTCCGCCTGCCGATGCAGGGGACACGGGTTCGTGCCCCGGTCTGGGAAGATCCCACATGCCGCGGAGCGGCTGGGCCCGTGAGCCATGGCCGCTGAGCCTGCGCGTCCGGAGCCTGTGCTCCGCAACAGGAGAGGCCACAACAGTGAGAGGCCCGCATACACCCCCCCCCCCAAAAAAAAAAAGTAGACACAGTGGGGATTTCCCTGGTGGTGCAGTGGTTGAAAGTCCGCCTGCCGATGCAGGGGACACGGGTTCGAGCCCTGGTCCGGAAAGATCCCACATGCCACGGAGCAGCTAAGCCCGTGCACCACAACTACCGAGCCTGCGTTCCAGAGCCCGTGAGCCACAACTACTGAGCCCGTATGCCACAACCACTGAAGCCCACATGCCAAGAGCCCGTGCTCTGCAACAAGAGAAGCCACTGTAATGAGAAGCCCGTGCACCGCAAGGAAGAGTAGCCCCCGCTCGCTGCAACTAGAGAAAGCCCACGCACAGCAATGAAGACCCAACACAGCCAAAAATAAATAAATTTTAAAAAAAAAGGAGACACAGTGGGCATTGATTAATGTTACTTATAAATGCAAAGACTGAGACCTACAAATATTAACCAGCTTGCTTTTGGACTCACGGGTACTCATTATTGTTCAAAGCTTATATTTATATCAGGACTTATTTCTTCAACAAATATTTATTGAGTATTGTATACTAGGACTATTTCCAAGTAAGCAATGTAATCTAATAAATCGCTTGTCCTCATAGAGCTCATGCTCTATTTGGAAAGATAAATAAGCAAAAAAAAAAAAAAACCCAAATAGTATAATTTCATATAATACCATGAAGAATAAAAGAGGGCAAGGGGTAGAATGTAATTAAGTAAATTAAAAAGGGACCTTCGTCAAAGAAGTCCTTTGTGAAGGGGAGATATCTGAGCTGAGACAGGATTGATGAGAAGGAATTCTGGGGGCAAAAAACATTCTAGGTGGGGAGACAGCAGGTGCAAAGGTCCTGAGGCAGGAAACAACTTAGCAGATTTGACAACAGGAAAGAGAAAGCCACATGGTGAGAATATGGTGAACCCAGGAAAGAAAAGTTTATTTGGGGGCCAAGAGATTAGAGCCTCTTTAGGGCTACAGTAGAGAGCTTGGATTTTATCTAAGGGCAGTGGGAGTCATTAGAGGGTTTTAAACACTAAAGTCACATGATCTGAGTAGGATTTAAGAAGATCGTTCTAGCTCCTGGGTAGAATGGACAAAGGAGGTACAGCAGAATGTGAGAAGAAAGTCAGCTGAGGAGAAAGCTGGTAGTTTGGACCATCGTTGTAGGAACAGAGATACAGAGAAGTGGGTGAATCTGTGATACTTTTGGATATCAGGTGGCAGGGTTCGCTGGTGGACTAGTGATAGGAGATAAAGAAAAAAAACCAAACAAAACAGAAACAAGGGCAACTTCTATGTTTTTGACCAAAGCAATTAAATCATGAATCTCTGTAATACCGAAGATTCAACCCAGATCTCCTTAACACTCCAGCAATCTCTTTTGAAAGGCAAGTGTCTAATTGCCTGTTCTAGTGTGGAATTTTTCCTTTTGAAGTGTTACCTTATTATTCTATCTACAGGAAGCAGGGAGAGAGATTGATATTTATAGGTTGCATTAGAATTCAGATTGCCCGCCCCAGATGTCTGCTGCAAGCCTTCTGACTAGGTTAGTAATAGCTGTGGTGCATTGGCTCTGCCAGTGAGGATGTATGCCTCCGTGTCCAGTTCCTTCAGTCTAAAAGAAGACAAAGGCTGACAGTGTCGACCTGACTGGCCTTCTTGTTGCCTAGTGCTGCCCTTTGTCTGCAGCCTACTTCCTGGATCTGGTGTCATGACTTGCTCAAGAAGACAGTTTACATCTCAGCATGGGATGACAGATGGGGTTCCAGGAGGGCATCTGGACTATGGTCAAGGGCATCTGATGGTCCGCAGAGGCTCGAGGAGGACAGCCTGGCCTCTTTGGCTCCCTGCTTTCTGTAGGCAGAGCGGGTTCCAGAACTCCATGGTGTGGTGGAGCTGGGTCACCCCTGTGGTTTGGACAGAGAGCAGGGTGGGGCAAGCTGTCCCCCGGCTGCTCCGGAGTTGGCTTCAGACAAGAGACTAAGGTCAGGCATGTGGTTGAAATTACACATGTGTTCCTGGCAGAATTCACGTCAGGATTTATGAAAATAGATTTTATAACTTCAGCTGTACTTGGCAATGATCATTTCTTGGTTGAAGATGCGTGGAGGGTCCCTAAGATCAATTCTCACTGCAGATGGAAATCTGAATTCTGACAGTGAGTGGCTTATCCTTACTTTTTGAAAGTCTCCTGAGTGGGCATACAGGAGAGTATCAATCAGTCAGGATCCTGGCAGGAAACAGGATTCACCTCTGATGGTTCAAATGAAGAGACTGAATGAAGGAACTATTTGCAGAGGTGTGGGCGGGGCTGAGGGGACACTAAAAGGACAGGGGAGTCACCAAGAGGCTAACAGCAGGGCAAACTGTTACCACTCCAAGGGCCAGAGAAGACAAAGGACAGAACTGTACTTACCTGAGCCAGGTGAGACCTGGTGCCATAGAGGAGGAGCCATTAGCAGCAGCTGGAGACCCAGAGGAAGCATCTGCTACCAGAGAGGTCGCCCAGAAGCGGGGAGGGGAGCGAGGAAGGTTCTCCACCCACCCTGTCCTATCATCTGTTGGGGAGAGAAGAGGGCGGACAGGGAGGAAGACGGATGTGGAATGGCAAATGAAGGACCAGAGACCCAAGAGGCGTGTCATTCTTCGCTGCAAATCATAGCATCGGCATTGGCTTTAAACACATACACATACACACCCCTCCTCCTCCTCCTCTCTTTTTACTCATTTATAATAATAATCTTCAAACCCCACGACACCCAGAAACCACTGCAGGGACGGCAGATGGAGTGTGAATGCTACAGCGTGTGGATCCTGGGTGCATCCAGGTATTCCCTAGGGGCAGCATGGGATGGAAGTAGGGAGTGTGCATGGGGTCCTGGCTTGGACCCTTATTGCTGTTTAGGGGTTGACTGGCAGAGCAGGAGAGGGGCTCAGAGTGAATGAGGAAACTTCTCACCCCAAAAGACAATGGCATTTTGGGGGTAGAAGGGGGTCACAGTACCTGTTTCATGAAGACTAAGGCTGGGAGTCAGAGCTTCAAAGACTCGTGTTCCTACACGGGAAGGTACGGGTTTGAGGTGGTTTGATTTAAAGCCCCCAAGTTGGTGTCTGGTCCAGTTTCCTAAAAATGGCAGCTCACCTTTCAGGGAGAGGCATTGCAAAAAATTACAGCAATAATATCTGGTTTGGCAATCAAGCAAGGGGGAAGGGGAGACAGTGATGCTCTTTTAATTTCACTCAGTGTAGCGAGAACTGGAAGAGGGCCCTGGATGAGCTGGTGGCCAACGTCTTGGGAGAAGGTATCGCAGCAGAAGCTTTCCAAGAGTAGCTCTGTATTTTTTATTATGATTTGGGAGGTAGTGCTGTGTATGTTTTTTTTTTTTTAAGCGTATTTATTTATTTATTTTTGGCTGCATAGGGTCTTCGTTGCTGCGCGCGGGCTTTCTCTAGTTGCGGTGAGCGGGGGCTACTCCTCGTTGCGGTGCGTGGGTTTCTCATTGCGGTGGCTTCTCTTGTTGTGGAGCACGGGCTCTAGGCACGTGGGCTTCAGTAGTCGTGGCTCGCAGGCTCTAGAGCGCAGGCTTAGTAGCTGTGGCGCACAGGCTTAATTGCTCCGTGGCCTGTGGGATCTTCCTGGACAAGGGCTGGAACCCGTGTCCACTGCATTGGCTGGCGAATTCTTAATCACTGCGCCACCAGGGAAGTCCAGCGTTGTGTATGTTCAGGCAAACCAATATTTGCATATTTATTTATAAATTGCATCTCGTCTATGCATGTTACCATATGGACATACTGAGCACTGTGAAGTATAGTGGGTAAGAGCATGGATCTGTACCTCAGTTTCTTTCTAGGTTTGTTGTGAGAAACGATTACCTGCAAAGCCCTTAGTACAATGCCTGACATGAAGTCAGCAGAATATGGGTTACATTGCAGTATGAAGCGTACCCTAAACACAAGTTTTTTAAGGGTGAGATCAAAATATATAAATAGAAGTTTCTATATATATTTTAAGTGTATAAGAATATATATTTCCATACCCCATCTTGCACACCTTCTTGGGGGTGTACACTCCCCACTTTGGAGACCACCAGTTAAGACTTAGTATTTGCTGCCAGGCAGACTGTGCTGCCTTGAGTAAATTCACTTTTTCCAGCCTCAGTATCCTCTTCTGTGGGATGACAGCAGTTAATAGCGCCTGCCTTATAGGGCTGTTGGAGAATTAAATGCACTACATCCACTTAACCCAGGCCCTGCCTGGCGCGCCCTCAGGACTCAGTAAAATGTTACATGTGATTATTGTCACAAAAGTAACGGTCATTGTGTTTAAATCAGCAAAGAGAAAAAAGATCATCCATGATACTACAGGATCATATATTATCGCTGTAAAGAAACTTGTTGACATATTTTTAGACCTTTTCCTAAAGCTTCTGTGTACACACATACGTATTTTGCATAATTGGAATCATATTGTGTGTTCTCTTGTGGACCCATTCTTAGTGGCTGTAGAGTATAACATAGACTCAGATTAACTTATTCACCCAACCCTATTGTTGATCATTTGGTTTTTCTGTTTTAAACAACACTGTGATGAAAAGTCTTTTTTAACAGGCTTATTGGGATGTAGTTTATGTACCATCAAATCACCCACTTAAAGTGTGCAATTCAGTGATTTTTAGTGTATTCAGAGTTGTGTGACCATCACCAGAATCTAATTTTAGAACATGATTGTTGCTACACAAAGAAACCTGCACCTGGGACTTCCCTGGTGGCTCAGTAGTTAAAAATCCGCCTGCCAATTTGGGGACACGGGTTTGATCCCTGGTCCGGGAAGATCCCACGTGCTGTGGAGCAGCTAAGCCCGCGAACCACAACTACTGAGCTCACGTGCTGCAACTACTGAAGCCCGTGCTCCTGGAGCCCGTGCTCTACAACAAGAGAGGCCACTGCAATGAGAAGCCCTTGCACCGCAACGAAGAGTAGCCCCTGTTCACCGCAGCTAGAGAAAGCCCGCACACAGCAACAAAGACCCAACACAGACAAAATAAATAAATAAAATAAATAACAAATGTTTAAAAAAAAAAAGAAAAAAACCCTGCACCCATGGTAGTCACTGCCATCCTCAACCCTCCCAGGCCAGGCAACCATTAATCTACCTTCTGTCTCTATAGATTTGTCTATTCTGGACATTTCCTACAAATGGGATCATACAGTATGTTGTATTTGAAGACTGGTTTCTTTAACTTTACATAATGTTTTTTGAGGTTCACCCACATTGTAGCACTATCAGGTCATTATTCCTTTTTGTTGCCAAACATCCCATGGTGTGGATATATCACGTTTTATTCATCTTTTCATCAATGATGAACACTTGAGTTGTTTCCATGATGAATAATCTTATAGATTAATCTTAACTATTTCCTTTGAATGCATTCCTAGACTTGAAAATTCTGGGTCATATGATTTCCAGACTTTTGACTATCAAGCTCTTCTAATCCAGACTTTCTCTCTCATTTGAGGACATTAATGACTTCCTTCTTCCTCATCGTATGAACTACAAAACTTTTGTATTCCTTGCGACACCTGGAGGTATTTACAATTTCTAATATTCTAGAGAACCATTCTCGGGAATTCTATCCTATGTTGGGTGTCAGAGGCTCTGATGGACAGTGATATTCTTAAAGGGAACACATTGTATTTACTTACATCAGTCTTTATCATTTTCAACTAGAAACCTCGCTGTCGTCTGGCATTAAGGAAAATTGGCAGAGACTTGTAAGTGGTAGATCGTCTCTTTAAATTGTCTCACTTTGTCCTTTTAAGTATATGTATCCCCTACCAACCTCCTAGAAGTGGTTGACAACCAGAAAAATAATGTCTTGTGTTAGTGGAATTTAGACCCAAGGTTTCACAGCCCATAGGCAGCTAAGTATCATTAGGCTCATAATCTTATTTATTTAAAATATGTTATTGCTAAACCGACTTTCCCCCTTCTTTAAAAATTTGGAAGTACGTGAAAGTTTGTTTTCTACATGCTGTGGTTTTTAATCCAACATAGCTGTTAAACTCTTGGGGTGGCCTCTTCGGTAAAATCTACTCACCTTTTTCTTTATTATATGAAAGGATCCTGCAGAGAAGGCAGCTGGTGGATATACACCAAGCTTAAGCCTTTGTCAGTGTGAATCCTGGATAATGTTTACAAATAGAATGGTCTCTGCAGGTAAGAGAGCTTCCTCCTTTACCACTGCGTTTAATCTTTCCAAAGCCTGAAAAATATTCATTGAATCATGGTGATTAGGACAGCTGATTTTGCCCTTGCCTTAACCCCCAGATAGTCTTCCTCCACTGACCTTTCTGGTCACAAGCAACAGAGCCGATTAAAATACTCTGCTGTTCGTACAAAGACCGTCCACCGCACCCCCTGAGGCTCCCGGGTGTTGTCATCAGTGATGCTAATGGGTTTGCCTTGATCTTTACTTCACTGCCTCTTGAGAATAACAATGTGCATTTATGAGACTGTTGCCTAGATGAGAAGAAGTCTGGCAGGGGCTCATAAGTGCTGGATCTCTCTTATGTGTCTCGTATGAGAGACGTTTTTATATAAGATACCCAATTTCAATCTCGTGACTACCCACAGAGTTGGTGCTGATATGCCCATCCTAAGGATGAGAAAGTTGAGACATCATTGCTCTGTGCCTCTTGGCAGACAAGGTGTAAAAAAATTCCAATTCAATACAGACTTCTTAAGATTACAGCATAGGAAATACAGTCATTCCTAAGAGTAAACAAAGGTAACCCTACTGCTAAATTCTTACCTATCAGAGATGGTGCATACCTTGGTGACCAAAGCCTTTAAAAAATAAATGCTGCAGTGTTATACTCGCCAGGGTGTGGTGTTCAGAGAAAATGCCCTTCAAAAAAACAGGGTGGGGGAGAGTTTCTATGATCAAGAAATTTGGGAAATGTTGGGTTAAATTAAGTCATACAGACTCTAGATTGCAGACCTTCTCAGAGACTCTACTATCGGAATATGCATTGTGAAACCCCAAGATGGGTAGAGCATAAATCTTATTTTGTGGGACACCTATTAGCGTTTTAAAGAGCTGGTGTTTGTGACACACACCGCCAGAATGAACTTCATAACAGCCATTCTTTTTTGGTTTACTTTTTTTTGTAGGTAAAAGACACATGTGGTAAACTCAGAGTATGCAAAGGTATTCAGTGAAAAGGTCTGTCTGCCTTTAATCACTGTGTCTGAGATTCTCTCTTGAGAGACAAGCATTGATTTCAAGATGTGCAATCATGTTTGTATGTGTGTAAGTGCATATGTGTGTAAGTGTGTGTGTGTATTTCAATTTTGAGCACACTATATATGTTATTCTGCACATTATTTTTTTACTTAATATATATTAGAAGTCATTCCATATCAGTACTTATAAAGCTGTGTCATTTCTTCTAATATCCACATGGTATTCTATTGTATGGATGTATCATAATCCGTTTAACCAGTACCCTATTGATTTAGAATATTTCTAACCTTTTCCTACTGTGAACAGTGCTGCAGTGGGTACCCTTGTACATTTGTCTTTGTCATCGTGGTGTTTCATGTATCAGCCTTTGATAAAAGCCAGGGGTGTAAAGATAAAATATGATTCTGTGAAGTCAAGAATAACCCAGGTTCGTAGCCTTCTGATGGTCTGGCTTGATCCAGAGATACTTAGATAATTTAGAGAATTTAGAGAAGTATAGATCCAAGTCCTAAAACTATATTATCAGAACTTGTTTAAAATAGTGGAAAAATGTATAGATTATTTTTCAGAGATAAGATAAATTAGTTTGTGAAAAATCATATTTCTCTTAGGAAATAAAGAGGTTTGGAGTTGATACAGTAATTGTACTGTGTGTTCCAACTCATGGCAAAATGAAACTCAAGGCATGAAATCTTTAACACAGGGATTTCCCACGTGGATAACCTTTGATTCTTAATTCAAAACTCAAAGCAAACTGCTTTATTTACCCTGGTTCAGAAACAATGGTTTTGCTTCCTCACTATCTTGTACTGCATTTGATTTCTGCCAAATAGCGTTTGACTGACTCAAGGACTTTAAAGATTGTTTTCTCTCTTCAGCATATTTCTCCCTTTTCTCTTTTGTGAACAAAGTAAAAAAATAATATAAGGTAACTTTATGTAACAAGAAATAAAACCTTTCTTTTTAAAACAGATGTTGTCAGGGCTTCCCTGGTGGCGCAGTGGTTGAGAAGTCCACCCGCCGATGCAGGGGACACGGGTTCGTGCCCCGGTCCGGGAGGATCCCGCATGCCGCGGAGCGGCTGGGCCTGTGAGCCATGGCCGCTGAGCCTGCGCGTCCGGAGCCTGTGCTCCGCAACGGGAGAGGCCACAACAGTGAGAGGCCCGCGTACCTCAAAAAAAAAAAAAAAAAAAAAGATGTTGTCGTCTAGTTGGAATTCAACTATAGAACTTGATAGAAGTCCTTCCATATTTTGTTAAACAGTTTTTTTGATAATGTCTCTCTTATTGGTTTTTTTTGTTTGTTTTTTTGCGATACGCGGGCCTCTCACTGCCGTGGCCTCTCCCGTTGCGGAGCACAGGCTCCGGACGCGCAGGTCCAGCGGCCATGGCTCACGGACCCAGCCGCTCCGCGGCATGCGGGATCCTCCCGGACCGGGGCACGAACCCGTGTCCGCTGCATCGGCGGGCGGACTCTCAACCACTGCGCCACCAGGAAAGCCCTCTCTTAGTGTTTTTAATCAATCTGATCAATAGGGTTCCATCTCAGAGCAGGCTGGGCAAGTTTCCTTGAGGCCAAATTACTATTGGGACCTCAGGTAATTTAAGTGTATTTTTACTGTCTGGTCCTTCTTTGGGAGAGTGCCTAAGATGCTGTAGCCACCATCCATCATAAGCTGCCATCACTCTGGGCCAGGCACTTTGCATGCAGTGTCTCATCATTTATACAGTGTGTGTAGTATCACTTGATCCTGTACTATTAGGTGGGAACTGCTCTTATCCCCATTTTATAGATAGAGAAAGTGAGGCACAGGACAACCAAAAAACTCCCTCAAGGCCACCCAGCTAGGATATAATAGAGCTGGAATTTGAACCTGTTGTTTTAAAGTCTTGCCCAAATTAGAGATGGGTTTATTCTCTAGAGTAGGTCTTGAAACCTTTTAAACTCAAAGACATGTAATCAACAATAAGAAAACAGAGATTTGTCACTGCTCTAACTTAGTTATGCCAGCAACATGTGAATGGTCTCCAGTGTTCACAGCTCCTGGCAATGGGGGTATTTGTTTTTCTACGACGTCTGAGCTGTCCTGGCTCCAGAGCTGGTGTGGCTCTCCAGGCCAGAGGATGGAACAAGTGTAATGACACGTGTGACTTTCTTGGAAGGAGATGCTCTGACCCTTTTATTACCTCCCCTGGGACACAAGTGATCACCTGTGATGATATCTAGTCTTAACTCTTTGTCCTCACTTGAAGCCAACCAAATGGGCAGGTCTTCCACCATGTTCTTAAGGAAACGTTTGCCCGAATTTTCCCTTAGAAATTTTTACAAACATTAGCATTCGCTCCCTATGTTGTAATATGTAGAAATGGTGGTCGGGGACGCATGGAACCCAGTGTGACAACAAGTTTTCAATTTCCCCTTTGTGTCAAGGGGCTGGAAGAGAGTCATTATGTGAAACCTGAGTATTAAGGCGTTTTTCAGGTCATGAAGAGGAATTTGACCAGAGGAGTCCCAGAAATGCAGATCTTGAATTCTAATCCTGTGCTCTTAACCACTGCTGTGCTGTGGGCATCTGGCCATTTGCATTTGTCCTCTAGGGCATTATAAACCCATCTACTGGTGGAAAATCTCAGAAACCTTCTATAAAGGGAACTAACCCCTACTGAGTGGTTACCGGGTGCCAGGGACTGTTAGATGCTTTGTATCCTTACCAACAACCAGCTGCCCAAGCTTGCACGCTCAAACTAGGTCTTGGAAACTGTCACTTCTGCATGTGGTCATTCCACATGCTTTGCCGCTTCCCCAAACAGGCAAGATGTAGAAATCAGAGACAAAAGGGAGTCTTGATTGCCAGGTTCAGTTTCCTGCCAGGGCAGGATGTAATTGCAGGGCTGTCTAGAGCCTATGATAAGCTGATACTAAATTTGTTCTTGGCAGACTGTCTTGGGACGCGTGGGGGAAGGGTGGAGGAGGGGGGAAGTGGGAGCTTAGGTGCAAGGATCCTTTTGTAATCTCTGGTCTCCTCTTGTCTGAGCATGAGAACATTTCCTGAATGCTGGTCTTAAATATTTAGTGGTCGTTCAGACGTAAGACTAGTCTGCAAACGTTCATGCCCGAGACACGGATCCAATGGTAAGGGTGGTTTTGCTGTATCCAAACTCCCTCTTCCTGTCTCTTGCGCATCTGTCCTGAGGCTTGTGTATCAGTGAGGTATTTGGATGTGACGTCTCTCCTGGTGTAACAGGTAAATTGCGAAGGGCTTCTGACATTTTTTCTTACTGACTGTGCTGTTCACTAACACTGTCTTAGGTTAAAAAGGAATCGAGCATCATTTGAATGGCTTTGTTTTCCTAACTTTAGCTGTTTCTTTTCTCTTTTTTTTTGCAGAAGAGAAATAAATAGTTCAGGAGATGAAAAAAGGGCACTTTTAAAAAATTTGACAATAGTTGATTTACAATATTGTGTTAGTTTCAGGTGTACAGCTTCAGATTCTTTTCCATTATAGGTTATTATAAGATATTGAATATAGTTTCCTGTGCTATACAGTAAATTCTTCTTGTTTATAAAATTGTAACATATGATAAAGGTGAAATGATCAAGAAAAGGATACATTGTTCAAAACTAGTGCTGGGAGAATTGACAAGCTGGGAAAAAATAGCATCTCCCCATACAACGTATACCAAATTAATTCTTAATGGATTAAAGATTCAAATGTAAAAAAAAATACATAAAAAGAAAAAAATGGTGCTTTTACACAAAGTTTCTTCAATTCTAAGTAGGTGCCATTTTCTTTCTTTTGATTTTCTTATCTGAAAGAATTTTAGATGGGAATATACTCTTGCTTTTATTTCTTTTCCTTTTTTTTTCTGGTCCGTGCTCTCTCTCTCTCTCTGTCCCTTTCCCTCTCCTTTCCTTCCCTTCCTCCCTCCCTTTCTGTCCTTCTTTCTTTTTTAAATATTGAAGAGCTCGATGCTTTGCAACTAGCTCACAAAGGCAGCTCTAAATTCGAGAACTCCACAATAAGCCCTGCTTCATTCACCTCTTTGTTTCCTGAGTGATCATCATTTTGTCAAGGGGGTCGCTAACTGGAGAACGCCTCAGTGAAAGGCAAAGCTGAGTACAACACCGCCTGGCTTCCTGACACCTATTGTTTGAGCTCTGCTTTGCTTTTCCTTTCATTAGAAGGGCAAGCTGGCCTCTGTCATTTCTCCCTGAGGCTTGTGTATCAGGGAGGTACACAAGCCTCCGTTTCTCCCTTTCGCCTCACTGGTCTTGCTTGAGACTAGTTTTCCTGAAACATAATTTTCATCAAGCCAGTGCGGGCCCTTCAAATGAAGAGGAATCTAGTTTCCTGAAGTTAGTCTTTTATGGAGAGGTTTTCCATGTAAAATGTTGAGGAAATTCTTGCTGTTCTTTTTCTGGTGGGGGTGAGGGTGAATGAGGGTGGTTTTGGAGAGGAGGAAGGCTCTCTTTTTTTTCCCCGCCCTATTTCAGGGGCTGAAGCAGGCAATCTTATCTTGTGTTCCATTCAACCTAAAAGGTGGTCGGCCAACAACCCTTAATTATAGGCCTGGTGTGGTTGGAGACAGCTGTGGCAGAGTTCTGGCCCTCAGAGAGTGTATGCTCTAGTGTGTAACACAGTAAAGCCATAAGCTGATACAAATGTGAATATGGAAATAAACCTAATAGAAACGCATTCCAGAAACAAAACAACGAGTGGTAAGTAGTGACTATGGGCTGCCTGAGCTACAGAAGTAGAAGGCTTCTCTTTTGCATTGACCAAAAGGTTGCAAAGAAGGCAGTCATGCAAAGGTCTGGGAGGAAAGTTTTCAGAGTAGAAGGAGGAAGCACCATTGCAAATGCCTGAGACAGGAACAAGCCTGGCCCGTTTGAAAGACAGGAGCATTTAAGCTCTTCTGAAAGATGAGAGGAGCCAGTTTGTACTGAACAGAATCAAGGCATTCCTGAGGAAGGGAAGACCTGGGGCAAAGGTCCTTATGAAAGGAGACTAAGAAGAATAGCAGGTGCCGTCTGGCTAGTGCTGAAAACTTCATGCAGTATATGGTGTGGATGTACGTTTTAAATAGCCTTAGTGAGATGTAACATCCCATGAGATGTGTTTATCCGTTTGAAATGTTACCCATTTAAAATATGTAGTTCAATGGCTCTTAGTATGTTTACAGAGTTGGGCAACTGTCACCATAATCTTACTTTAGAACATTTTCATCACCCCCCAGAGGAAATCCTGTACCCACTAGCAGTCCCTTCCCATTCTTCCAATCACCCCACCCCTAGGCAACCACTGATCTACTTTGTGTCTCTGCAGATTTGTTTTTTCTGGACATTCCATATACATAGGATCATACAATATGTGGTCTTGTCTGATGGCCCTAGAATGTTTGTGAAGTTCTTCTATGTTATAACACCATCAGTATTTCATTCCTTTTAATTGCTAAATAATATTCCACTGTATCTGTCCATTCATCAGTTGATGAACATTTGGGCTGTTTCCACTTTTTGGCTCTTATGAATAATGCTGCTATGAACATTTGTGTACAAATTTTGGTGTAGACATTTGTTTTCATTTCTCTTGGGTAGTTACCTAAGAGTAGAATTTTGGGGTCATATGGCAACTCTCTGTTTAACATTTTGAGGAACTACTGAATTGTTTTCCATGGTGACTGCAAGAGCAGTTTACACGAACTATGTGTGAGGGTTACAATTTTTCCACATCCTTGCTAATACTTGTTATTGTCTGTCTTTTTTTTTTTTGCGGTACGCGGGCCTCTCACTGTTGTGGCCTCTCCCGTTGCGGAGCACAGGCTCTGGACGCGCAGGCTCAGCGGCCATGGCTCACGGGCCCAGCCGCTCCACGACATGTGGGATCTTCCCAGACCGGGGCACGAACCTGTGTCCCCTGCATCGGCAGGCGGACTCTCAACCACTGCGCCACCAGGGAAGCCTGTCTTTTTGATTATAGCCATTCTAGTGGTTGTGAAGTGGTGTCTCATTGTGGTTTTTTTTTTTTTTTTTTTTTTTTTTTTTGCTGTACGCGGGCCTCTCACTGCTGTGGCCTCTCCCGTTGCAGAGCACAGGCTCCGCGGCCATGGCTCGCGGGCCCAGCCGCTCCGTGGCATGTGGGATCTTCCGGGATCAGGGCACGAACCCGTGTCCCCTGCATCGGCAGGCGGACTCCCAACCACTGCGCCACCAGGGAAGCCCTCATTGTGGTTTTGATCTGTGTTTCCCTAATGACTAATAATGTTGAAACATTTTCATATGTGCTTATTAGCCATTCATATGTTTTCTTTGGAGAAATGTCCGTTCAGATCCTTTGTCTATATTTTAGGTGAGCTACTTGCCTTTTTATTTTTCAGTTATAGAAGTTTTTTCAATATTCTGGAGGTAAGTTCCTTATTAGATATATGATTTGCAGATATTCCCACCAGACAGTGGGTTATCTTTTCGCTTTCTTTTTTTTTTTTTTTAGGTTTATAAATTTTTTTTTTCTTTTTTTATTAGTTTCTGCTTTATAACAAAGTGAATCAGTCATACATATACATCTGTTCCCACATCCCCTCCCTCATGCATCTCCCTCCCTCCCACCCTCCCCATCCCACCCCTCCAGGCGGTCACAAAGCACCGAGCTGATCTCCCTGTGCTCTGCGGCTGCTTCCCACTATCTATCTACCTTACGTTTGGTAGTGTATATATGTCCATGCCTCTCTTTCCCTTTGTCACAGCTTACCCTTCCCCTTCCCCATATCCTCAAGTCCATTCTCAAGTAGGTCTGTGTCTTTATTCCCGTTTTACCCCTAGGTTCTTCATGACATTTTTTTTTTTTAAATTCCATATATATGTGTTAGCATACGGTATTTGTCTTTCTCTTTCTGACTTACTTCACTCTGTATGACAGACTCTAGGTCTATCCACCTCATTACAAATAGCTCAGTTTCGTTTCTTTGTATGGCTGAGTAATATTCCATTGTATATATGTGCCACATCTTCTTTATCCATTCATCCGATGATGGACACTTAGGTTGTTTCCAGCTCCGGGCTATTGTGAATAGAGCTGCAATGAACATTTTGGTACATGTCTCTTTTTGAATTATGGTTTTCTCAGGGTATATGCCTAGTAGTGGGATTGCTGGGTCATATGGTAGTTCTATTTTTAGTTTTTTAAGGAACCTCCATACTGTTCTCCATAGTGGCTATACCAATTCACATTCCCACCAGCAGTGCAAGAGTGTTCCCTTTTCTCCACACCCTCTCCAGCATTTATTGTTTCTAGATTTCTTGATGATGGCCATTCTGACTGGTGTGAGATGATATCTCATTGTAGTTTTGATTTGCATTTCTCTAATGATTAATGATGTTGAGCATTCTTTCATGTGTTTGTTGGCAGTCTGTATATCTTCTGTGGAGAAATGCCTATTTAAGTCTTCTGCCCATTTTTGGATTGGGTTGTTTGTTTTTTTGCTATTGAGCTGCATGAGCTGTTTATAAATTTTGGAGATTAATCCTTTGTCAGTTGCTTCATTTGCAAATATTTTCTCCCATTCTGAGGGTTGTCTTTTGGTCTTGTTTATGGTTTCCTTTGCTGTGCAAAAGCTTTGAAGTTTCATTAGGTCCCATTTGTTTATCTTTGTTTTTATTTCCATTTCTCTAGGAGGTGGGTCCAAAAGGATCTTGCTGTGATTTATGTCATAGAGTGTTCTACCTATGTTTTCCTCTAAGAGTTTGATAGTTTCTGGCCTTACATTTAGGTCTTTAATCCATTTTGAGCTTATTTTTGTGTATGGTGTTAGGGAATGATCTAATCTCATACTTTTACATGTCCCTGTCCAGTTTTCCCAGCACCACTTATTGAAGAGGCTGTCCTTTCTCCACTGTACATTCCTGCCTCCTTTATCAAAGATAAGTTGGCCATATGTGCGTGGGTTTATCTCTGGGCTTTCTATCCTGATCCACTGATCTATCTTTCTGTTTTTATGCCAGTACCACACTGTCTTAATTACTGTAGCTTTGTAGTATAGTCTGAAGTCAGGCAGGCTGATTCCTCCAGCTCCGTTTTTCGTTCTCAAGATTGCTTTGGCTATTTGGGGTCTTTTGTTTTTCCAAACAAATTTTGAAATTTTTTGTTCTACTTCTGTGAAAAATGCCAGTGGTAGTTTGATAGGGATTGCATTGAATCTGTAGATTGCTTTGGGTAGTAGAGTCATTTTCACAATATTGATTCTTCCAATCCAGGAGCATGGTATATCTCTCCATCTATTTATATCATCTTTAATTTCTTTCATCAGTGTCTTATAATTTTCTGCATACAGGTCTTTTGTCTCCTTAGGTAGGTTTATTCCTAGATATTTTATTCTTTTTGTTGCAATGGTAAATGGGAGTGTTTTCTTGATTTCATTTTCAGATTTTTCATCATTAGTGTACAGGAATGCCAGAGATTTCTGTGCATTAATTTTGTATCCTGCTACTTTACCAAATTCATTGATTAGCTCTAGTAGTTTTTCGGTAGCATCTTTAGGATTCTCTATGTATAGTATCATGTCATCTGCAAACAGTGACAGCTTTACTTCTTCTTTTCCAATTTGGATTCCTTTTATTTCCTTTTCTTCTCTGATTGCTGTGGCTAAAACTTCCAAAACTATGTTGAATAAGAGTGGTGAGAGTGGGCAGCCTTGTCTTGTTCCTGATCTTAGTGGAAATGGTTTCAGTTTTTCACCATTGAGGACAATGTTGGCTGTGGGTTTGTCATATATGGCCTTTATTATGTTGAGGAAAGTTCCCTCTATGCCTACTTTCTGCAGGGTTTTTATCATAAATGGGTGCTGAATTTTGTCGAAAGCTTTCTCTGCATCTATTGAGATGATCATATGGTTTTTCTCCTTCAACTTGTTAATATGGTGTATCACATTGATTGATTTGCGTATATTGAAGAATCCTTGCATTCCTGGAATAAACCCCACTTGATCATGGTGTATGATCCTTTTAATGTGCTGTTGGATTCTGTTTGCTAGTATTTTGTTGAGGATTTTTGCATCTATGTTCATCAGTGATATTGGCCTGTAGTTTTCTTTCTTTGTGACATCCTTGCCTGGTTTTGGTATCAAGGTGATGGTGGCCTCGCAGAATGAGTTTGGGAGTGTTCCTTCCTCTGATATTGTTTGGAAGAGTTTGAGAAGGATGGGTGTTAGCTCTTCTCTAAATGTTTGATAGAATTCGCCTGTGAAGCCATCTGGTCCTGGGCTTTTGTTTGTTGGAAGATTTTTAATCACAGTTTCAATTTCAGTGCTTGTGATTGGTCTATTCATATTTTCTATTTCTTCCTGAGTCAGTCTTGGTAGGTTGTGCATTTCTAAGAATTTGTCCATTTCTTCCAGGTTGTCCATTTTATTGGCATAGAGTTGCTTATAGTAATCTCTCATGATCTTTTGTATTTCTGCAGTGTCAGTTGTTACTTCTCCTTTTTCATTTCTAATTCTACTGATTTGAGTCTTCTCCCTTCTTTTCTTGATGAGTCTGGCTAATGGTTTGTCAATTTTGTTTATCTTCTCAAAGAACCAGCTTTTAGTTTGGTTGATCTTTGCTATCGTTTCCTTCATTTCTTTTTCATTTATTTCTGATCTGATCTTTATGATTTCTTTCCTTCTGCTAACTTTGGGGGTTTTTTGTTCTTCTTTCTCTAATTGCTTTAGGTGCAGGGTCAGGTTGTTTACTCGAAATGTTTCCTGTTTCTTAAGGTGGGATTGTATTGCTATAAACTTCCCCCTTAGAACTGCTTTTGCTGCGTCCCATAGGTTTTGGGTCGTCGTGTCTCCATTGTCATTTGTTTCTAAGTATTTCTTAATTTCCTCTTTGATTTCTTCAGTGATCACTTCATTATTGAGTAGTGTATTGTTTAGCCTCCATGTGTTTGTATTTTTTACAGATCTTTTCCTGTAATTGATGTCTAGTCTCATAGCATTGTGGTCAGAAAAGATACTTGATACAATTTCAATTTTCTTAAATTTACCAAGGCTTGATTTGTGACCCAAGATATGATCTATCCTGGAGAATGTTCCATGAGCACTTGAGAAAAATGTGTATTCTGTTGTTTTTGGGTGGAATGTCCTATAAATATCAATTAAGTCCATCTTGTTTAATGTATCATTTAAAGCTTGTGTTTCCTTATTTATTTTCATTTTGGATGATCTGTCCATTGGTGAAAGTGGGGTGTTAAAGTCCCCTACTATGATTGTGTTACTGTCGATTTCCCCTTTTATGGCTGTTAGTATTTGCCTTATGTATTGAGGTGCTCCTATGTTGGGTGCATAAATATTTACAATTGTTATATCTTCTTCTTGGATCGATCCCTTTATCGTTATGTAGTGTCCTTCTTTGTCTCTTCTAATAGTCTTTATTTTAAAGTCTATTTTGTCTGATATAAGAATTGCTACTCCAGCTTTCTTTTGATTTCCATTTGCATGGAATATCTTTTTCCATCCCCTTACTTTCAATCTGTATGTGTCTCTAGGTCTGAAGTGGGTCTCTTGTAGACAGCATATATATGGGTCTTGTTTTTGTATCCATTCAGCCACTCTGTGTCTTTTGGTGGGAGCATTTAGTCCATTTACATTTAAGGTAATTATTGATATGTATGTTCCTATTCCCATTTCCTTAATGGCTTTGGGTTCGTTATTGTAGGTATAGTCCTTCTGTTGTGTTTCTTGCCTAGAGAAGTTCCTTTAGCATTTGTTGTAAAGCTGGTTTGGTGGTGCTGAACTCTCTCAGCTTTTGCTTGTCTGTAAAGGTTTTAATTTCTCCATCAAATCTGAATGAGATCCTTGCTGGGTAGAGTAATCTTGGTTGCAGGTTTCTCTCCTTCATCACTTTAATTATGTCCTGCCACTCCCTTCTGGCTTGTAGAGTTTCTGCTGAGAGATCAGCTGTTAACCTGATGGGGATTCCCTTGTGTGTTATTTGTTGTTTTTCCCTTGCTGCTTTTAATATGATTTCTTTGTGTTTAATTTTTGACAGTTTGATTAATATGTGTCTTGGCATATTTCTTCTTGGATTTATTCTGTATGGGACTCTCTGTGCCTCCTGGACTTGATTAACTATTTCCTTTCCCATATTAGGGAAGTTTTCAACTATAATCTCTTCAAATATTTTCTCAGTCCCTTTCTTTTTCTCTTCTTCTTCTGGAACCCCTATAATTCGAATGTTGGTGCGTTTAATGTTGTCCCAGAGGTCTCTGAGACTGTCCTCTGTTCTTTTCATTCTTTTTTCTTTATTTTGCTCTGCATCAGTTATTTCCACTATTTTATCTTCCACCTCACTTATCCGTTCTTCTGCCTCAGTTATTCTGCTATTGATCCCATCTAGAGTATTTTTCATTTCATTTATTGTGTTTTTAATCGATGCTTGATTCATCTTTAGTTCTTCTAGGTCCTTGTTAACTGTTTCTTGCATATTGTCTATTCTATTTCCAAGATTTTGGATCTGGGAAATAGAATCTTGGATCAGCTTTACTATCATTATTCTGAATTCTTTTTCAGGTAGACTGCCTATTACCTCTTCATTTGTTAGGTCTGGTAGGTTTTTATCTTGCTCCTTCACCTGCTGTGTGTTTTTCTGCTTTCTCATTTTGCTTATGTTACTGTGTTTGGGGTCTCCTTTTTGCAGGCTGCAGATTCGTAGTTCCCGTTGTTTTTGGTGTCTGTCCCCCGTGGCTAAGGTTGTTTCAGTAGGTTGTGTAGGCTTCCTGGTGGGGGGGACTAATGCCTGTGTTCTGGTGGTTGAAGCTCGATCTTGTCTTTCTGGTGGACAGGTCCACGTCTGGTGGTGTGTTTTGGGGTGCCTGTGGCCTTATTATGTTTTTAGGTATCCTCTCTGCTAATGGGTGGGGTTGTGTTCCTGCCTTGCTAGTTGCTTGGCATAGGGTGACCAGCACTGTAGCTTGCTGGTCGTTGACTGAAGCTGGGTGCTGGTGTTGAGATGGAGATCCCTGGGAGATTTTCGCTGCTTGATATTATGTGGAGCTGGGAGGTCTCTTGTGGACCCGTGTCCTGAAGTTGGCTCTCCCACTTCAGAGGCACAGCACTAACTCCTGGCTGCAGCACCAAGAGCCTTTCATCCACCCGGCTCAGAATAACAGTGAGAAAAAGTAGAAAGAAATAATTAGTAGAAGAAAGAAAGAGAGATTGAAAGAAAGGAAGAAGGGAAGTAAGGAAGGAAGGAAGGAAGAAAGAAAGAAAGGAGGGAGGGAGGAAGGATGGAAAGAAAGGAAAGAAAGGAGGGAGGGAGGGAGGAATGAAAGCAAAAGGAAGAGTGAATGGAAGAAGAGAGGGAGGGAGGGAGGAAGGAAAGAAAGAAAGAAAGACAGGAGGGAGGGAGGGAGGGAGGAAGGAAAGAAAAAGAAAGTGGAAAGAAGAAGGGTGGGAGGGAGGGAGGGATGGAGGAAAGAAAAAGAAAGAAGGAAAGGAGGAGCGGAGGGAGGGAGGGAGGAAGGGAAGGGAGGAAAAAAAGAAAGAGCAGGTAAAGTAAAATAGAATAAAGTATGAAATATAGTAGCGTTATTAAAATTAAAAAGTAATTATTGAAAAAAAACACGGACCGAAAGAACCCTGGGACATATGGTGGAAGCAAAGCTATACAGAGAGAATCTTACACAGAAGATTACACATACACATTCACAAAAAGAGAGCAGGGGGAAAAATCAAAAATCTTGCTCTCCAAGTCCACCTCCTCGATTTGGGATAATTCGTTGTAAAAAGAGGAAAAGGGCGAAAAGTCTGAAATCTTGCTAAGTCCACCTCCTTAATTTGAGATAATTCGTTGTAAAAAGAGGAAAAAAAAAGGGGGGGAAAGTCTTAAATCTTGTCCTCAAAGTCCACTTCCTCAATTTGGGATGATTCGCTGTCCATTCATGCACTCCACAGACGCAGGGCACATCAAATGGACCGTGGAGCTTTAATCCGCTGCCTCGGAGGCTGCACAGAGAGATTTCCCTGTCTCTGCTCTCACAGCTCCCGGGTCTCAGCCTTGGACCTGGCCCCGCCTCTGCGCGTAGGTCGCCGGAGGGCGTCCGTTCTTCGCTCAGACAGGACGGGTTTAAAGGAGCCGCTGATTCGGGGGCTCTGGCTCACTCAGGCAGAGGGGAGGGAGGGGAACGCCCTCTCCTCGCGCACCAGGCAACAAAAGGGAAAAAAGTCTCTTGCCTCTCCGGTAGCTCCAGACCCCCTCCCCGGACTCCCTCCGGGCTAGCACCAACCGCTTCAGGGTCTCTTCCTGCCGCCAGCCCCAGACCTCTCCCTGCGCTCCGACTGAAAGCCGACACCCGAGCCCCAGCTCCCAGCCCCGCCCGCCCTGGCGGCCGAGCAGACAAGTCTCTCGGGCTGGTGTGCGCCTGAGGGCACCGATCCTCTGTGCCAAAATCTCTCCGCTTTGCCCTCCACACCCCTGCTGCCGTGCTCTCCCCCGCTACTCCGAAGCTTTCCCCCTCCGCCACCTGCAGTCTCCGCCCTCCTCGCTTTCTTGATGGTGTTCTTTGAGGCACAAAATTTTTTAGTTTTGATGAAGTCTAATTTATTAATCTCTTTTTTTGCTTGTGTTTTGGTGTCATATGTAAGAAATCCCAAGGTCACAAAGATTTCATAGTGTGTTTTTTCAAAGAGTTTTATCTCTTATATTTAGGTCTGTGATACACTTTTGGTTATTTTTTATTTATGTTATGACGTAAGTGTCCAACTTCATTATTTTTCATGTACTTATCCAGGTGTCCTAGTACAGTTTGTTGAAAAAAATACTCTTATTGAATTATGTTGGCTCCTTTGTAGAAAATCAATTTACCACGAACATTAGAGTTTATTTCTGGGCCCTAAGGAGGATGCATTTTTTTTTTTTTTTTTTTTTTTTTGCAGTACGCGGGCCTCTCACTGTTGTGGCCTCTCCAGTTGCGGAGCACAGGCTCTGGACGCGCAGGCTCAGCAGCCATGGCTCACGGGCCCAGCCGCTACGCGGCATGTGGGATCTCCCCGGACCGGGGCACAAACCCGTGTCCCCTGCATTGGCAGGCGGACTCTCAACCACTGTGCCACCAGGGAAGCCCAAGGATGCATTTTTAATTAAGGCATCTTTCTAACATGGTGTGAAAGCTTCAGAGATCCAAGCTCTGTTTGGGTAGTAAAGCAGCTGTCAGGTAAATTCTGGATTGAAGAGGCTTCATTTTCTCCGGTTATAAAGTGAATTTATGGATGAAGATTCTTGTGTTATTTCCTTATAGTACTGAAAAGATCCTTCAGGCAATTTTCAGACATTTAATAGGGCTTCGTCTTAACCATCACTGACAGGGCAATATCTCTTCTAAAGTTCCCTTTTTCTTTCATTTCTTTTCCTTTCCCCTCCCTCCCTCCCTCCCTCCCTTCCTTCCTTCCTTCCTTCCTTCCTTCCTCTCTTCCTCTCTCTCTCTCTCCTTTCCCTTCCTTTCTTTAGTTCTTTCATTTCTTCCTTTAAAACATAACCTAGGTTGAAGAGATGAGATTTACAGTCATGATACGAGGGAAAATTTAAATTAGGTGATGCATACAATGATGTGAATAGATTAGAATATATGGATATTTGAGATCATGTAATCACACAAACTCAGGCTAATGACCTCTGAATTCAGCAAAGTTTTTGAAGTAAATTATAAGAAACATAAACATTGAGCACTCATCCTCCCAAGATTTATGCTTCTTCTTTCTAACACTTTTCCCTTGGGAAGTTTCTCCCTGGACCATCTTTATGTGGCTAATGCTCCAAACTGAGTCAGCATCCCTGGACAGTGTCCTAAACTCAGGCCCTAAATGTCCTACTGGATACTTTCACCAGGACACCTACTAGGTGTCAAAGGCCACAGACAGAAGAATTATTTTTGACATTTTAAGAGAGCATACACCTGTTTGGGAAAAGCATCTTATGAACTTGTTTGGAAATAAGAACAGCTGCTCTAATCTGCAGATCCTGGACTTCAGCTGCAACATTTTCAGCCTCCAGCCAACCCTGCTGCTTCAGACTGGCCCACACAATCCGAACTGGCTCTTGCCAACCCATCCTGTTACTGTTTGTCCTGAATTCAGTGGTTTTGCATACTGACAGACACTCTCGGTTTGTCTCAAGTCTGAAGTCAAGGGGAGGTTCTGTCAACAACCAAGGAACTCCGTTCAGTCTTAAATGGATAAATTATACCACCGACTAGATTGTCTCTAATTGTTGAATACATCGCACCCTTAAAAGTAGTCTGTCCATTTATGTTTATATCAAATCTGAACTTAGGGCCAGTATATGCTTGCTCATTGTTTGAAATTTAAATATTAATAAAATAGTATATCCATAAAAAAATAAATAAAAGAGCAAACAATTTATCAGTCCTGTGAATTTATCCATTGCCATGGGTCTGTCTTATCTACTAGATTTCCGTTCCTCTTGCCTCTACTTGATTCTCCTGAAGTAGTGCACTAAACTTCTGACCAGTCTCTTCCCCTGCAGTCTCTTTCTCTTCCAGATAGATTTGGGTTCATTTTGTTGGAAAATCTCATTGATGACACCAATCTCTAGAGCCCCAAATCTTCATGGCCTGGAGGATAAAACTTAAACTTATTTGCTTAATATTCAAAATCCTTGTCCAATCTGTCTTTCACTTGCTTTCCAAGCCTTTTTTTCTGACTTCCTCCTAGTTTTTCTTCTTCCAAACCACACTGTTTAGTGTTTCCTGAACAGACCTTGAGCCTTTCTGCTTTGGGGCTTCCTTTACCTTTTGCTGCCCATGTAGTATATCTGCCACTCTCCCTCCCTTCTTCTTATATAAATCTCCCTTTCTTTCAAGACTCGGTATAAATCCTGTTTCTTCTGGTTACTCCCCAGCGAGTAATAGGTCCAAGTCGAGATCCTTAACGGCTTAGTTCCACGGTGGAGATTGCAAACTGTCAATCCATGGGCCAAATTCAGTTTACAGATATGTTTTCTTTCATCCACATTGTGGTTTTTAAAAAATTTTTCAATGAGTGCCAACAGTTAAAAATCTGATATATCACATTTAAAGAATCAGATTTCCAGCCAACTTGGAAAAATTCAAAGCAGGGCTCTCTGTATTCCCAGGTGGTAACTATGTGTGATTGCTCTCTTAAGCTGCCCCCATTTGGCCAAGATGTGCGTGTTTGCACAGCAGCACTGAGCTATGCCTGGTACTGGGTCTCCCCCATTACTCATGTATATTCCCCATCTAGCACCTGTGAACATCTGCCTGGACAGTTAATTCTGTAAGGTCTTAATGACTACCTCTTCTTGTTATCTTGAATGTTAGATCATTAAATTAAAATACTCCTTCTATGCTACCTCCCATGAGAGCTCGTGTGTATAATGTACTAAATAAATGCCCTAAGGTGATTTTAACCTCCCACTTCTTGCTCAAAATATGCCACCTCTTGCTTAAAAGGATTTCAGATAGTATTTTTCTTTTTCAGGTAGTATTTTTAAAAGACCTGTTCCATAAGGAAATAGAAGAGAAATTCAAATAAAGAACCAGACCAAAGAAACAGGAACATGTAATAAAGGCGATTGTCAAGATTTCATATATAAAGGGAAAAGAAAGGTAAGATATATTTTATTTCAAGGAAAACCAAATCTGCAATCTCAACCCAGGAAAGCCTCACTGATCAGTGTCCTGGTTACATTATTTATTTGTTGGCTGTAACTGGATTTTATTTTTAAATGACATTTTCTTTCAAATAAGGTAATCAATTCAGGGCTTTTGATAAGGTCATCATAATGGAAACTAAATCTTCTGTTTTCTTTTGGTTGATTTTAAAAATAACTTCACGGGTCCACAGTTGGTTACCATTTACTGCTTTTATTTTTAGGATTTGGCCAAGAGATAGGTCACTGTTTTTCCGCTAGCAGTTTTCAGGGTTTTGTGTCTTCTCCTCCTCATGAAGTTTCCCAGCATGAAATGTAGGGAGATGTCCCATTGGTGGCCAGTTCCCAAGACAGTCCCATAGTTTCCAGTGTATTATCATTAACATGAAGGGAGGGAGTTCTTCAGTCCATTTTCTGCTTTCCATTATCAAACACTGCACCTTGGCACACTTCCCCTCTGTCAGGGACTCCACAGTATCTGTGTAGACGAAAGACTTTAAGAGGAAATATCTTTAGGACTCTAAGTTGTTGTAATCATTATTGTCACCAGTGTAAGCACTTTGTAAGGGAAAATGCTGCAATGAAGGAAAGATGCAGCTCTGAAGACTCGTAAAACACGCGAAGCTCTGGAAAAGGTCTCAGAATACATCGGCACTCTTTCCCGCATAAACTAGTTGACTATTAACTCCCATATCGGCACGGGTTGGGAACATGGGGTCTTCTTTTGACCCAGGAATCTCACAATCATACATGCTCGGTGACTAAAAGAGTATTTTCTGTCTCTGTGCTACATATGGTACCACCACTCCTGATATTTTTCTTTAAATTTGCTGCCTTTTGAAAACTCAAAAATAATTTTATAAGGTCACTTTACATGCCTACTATAAAAGGAAGACCAATAATTCTAGCCCCAAATGGAAGGTTATTGGGATATTAAATGCAATGAAAACACACCTTTGTTATTCAGTTTTACGGAGGTCCTCCTACCCACCAGAGGCTCTGCTTTTTCTCTGTACAACAGGGGATAGAGTTGGTTTTAGGGAAGTGCTGAATATGTAATAGTGCCAAACTGAGACTTGTTGAGGACTACTCAGAGGGATTGAAAGAGAAGCAAAAAGGGGTAACTTTTTACCCTGGAATGTAGTGTTATTGAGGGACCCCTCTGGCGACCCCACGAGGTCATCTCAAGCAATAGCATAAGCCCACACTTCGGCAATCCCTGGACCGATTCGGCAATTCCTGCCCCCTCTAATATACTTCAGAAGATGTTGGTGAAAGCTTTGATCCTTAAGTCAGAGGAGAATTGGTGTGAGCATCTAGAAAAACGTCCACTGTGAAATGTTTGCGTGAAACTTGCCTTTTTAAGAAAGATGTTACAGGGCTTCCCTGGTGGCGCAGTGGTTGAGAGTCCGCCTGCCGATGCAGGGGACATGGGTTCGTGCCCCGGTCTGGGAAGATCCCACATGCCGCGGAGCGGCTGGGCCCATGATCCATGGCCGCTGAGCCTGCGCGTCCGGAGCCTGTGCTCCACAACGGGAGAGGCCACAACAGTGAGAGGCCCACGTACCGCAAAAAAAAAAAAAAAGAAAGATGTTACAGCAGTGCCCCAGCTCAGACTGGCTTAACTTTCCTATCTTGCTCCTTCATTTTTTCGCCCTCTGCCTCCCATCCGTCCCCTCTTCCTCGTCTCTCTTTCTTCTGCTTCTCCTTCCTTCTCGTTCTCACTCCTTATTTGTCATCTTCACAGGACCAGTCACCTGTGGGAGTGTGTTTTTCATCATTAAGTACAGAAGCAGACACACTTCACGTGTCTCCAGGGTATGACCTGTAATTCCCAGCGTACTCATTTCTGTGATATTCTTAGGGCTGCAGAAAAGCTCTCAGCAACAATGCTTGCTTAGAGTATTTTTAAAGTGCTTTGTCTCACTGCAGCTTTTACCCTTCATCCCCTAAGAAAGCAAACGAAAGTCTAAGGAACTTGAACTTGGGCATTGAACTACAGGCCCATAAGAACATTTTGGTATGAGCAAATCAAATGAATGTATGCTCAGTGATTTCTGAAACCCAGTTCATGATATTTCTCCCCAAAAGAATTTCAGCTTTTAAAAGAATTTGTTTTGTTTATTGAATTTTTTTTGTGTCTTTGGTGTCACTTTATGGAAGCAGTTTGCGTTAAAAAATCTAGTCAGTATTTGTGGGATTTTCTGCTCAATCTTTTGGGAATTGCCCAAAAAAGCCCTATTTCCCTGGTTTCTGTAGGAGCAGTCATTTGATATACCAGTACCCTGTTCTCTGTTGAGGGCTGGTTTGTCCAGGGTCAGGGATCTGACTTCAACTGGGCTAACTGGAGCTCTTCCCTGGGATCCTTGAACTTGGGACCTTGAAGGTAGAGGTTTTCTCTATCTGGGGACTGAAATTGTAAAAGGTAAAGCTTGGGAGCTGCTCTGGCCAAGTTTTTCTCTGTATAAAAAAAGGTCAGTGAACCAGAAGATTGAGGTTGAAATGCAGAGGGAAGGACTTCCCTGGTGGCACAGTTGTTAAGAATCCGCCTGCCAATGCAGGGGACTCAGGTTCGAGACCTGGTCCAGGAAGATCCCACATGCCGCGGAGCAACTAAGCCCGTGCACCACAACTACTGAGCCTGCGCTCTAGAGCCTGCAAGCCATAATTACTGAGCTCAGGGCCACAACTGCTGAAGCCCGTGCTCCGCAACAAGAGAAGCCACCGCAATGAGAAGCCCGCGCACTGCAAAGAGTACCCCCGCTCGCCACAACTAGGGAAAGCCCACGCTCAGCAAGGAAGACCCAATGCGGCCAAAAAAAAAAAAAAAAAGAAATGCAGAGGGAGAGTTAGCCTTCTGATGGCATTTGAGCCCCTGATTATATCCTTCTTGAGACATAGCTTCCTCCCTGTCTTTCCTACTGCTTCCCTGTATAAAGTCTCAGAATATACCTAAATTTCCTTTTTTGCTTCAGGTGTTTCACATTGGAGTTTATTCGTCTGTAGCCACAAAAAAAGGCCTAATAGGTGACAAGTGATGGTTACACAGTCTGAGTCTCATGCAGGAACCAACACTATTATGAGCAGAAAAAATAATATAGACCAGGAAATTATGGGCCAGGAAATTAACATACAATATCTCAGACTCCAGACCCTACGACAGCACTATGGGGTAAGTAATAGCCTTTCCTCATTTTACAGGCTAGGAAATTGACACTGGGAAGTTAAGAAGTATTCCCAGAGTTACCCAGCCAGTAAGGGGCAGAACTGGACGTGAACCTATGATGGTCTGACTGCAGAGTTTATTTGTTTTACCAATTTTACCATTGTAACCTCCCAACTGATATTTCTTTGATTTTCTCTTCCTTGTGTTAGTTGCCTTTTGTCAGAAAGGATCAACTGAAGACTCACTAAACTGATTAGCAACCTCTTCCAGGATTTTGGGACTTGTAAAGATGGAAGGAGCCTTACAGGTTAAGTTCTCCAAACTGTGGCTCTAAGAGGCAAGGGTACATGCCCAAGGTCACGTAGCTCTTGTACGGCAGTCCTGTAACTTGAATTTGTCTCTTAACACCAACACATTTGTTTTTTCCTTCTAACACACCCTTTTGGTCTAGGCTTAAAAGCGACTTTCTCCACAAAGTCTCTAGATTGATGAATTGCTCTTGCTGTATAGGCTTTCCTACCACCCTCTCTTTCTCTGTTCATAGCATTTAATTCCTGTTTTAAGTGCTTGTTCAACCGTCCATCTGCCCCACCAATTAGCAGCCTCTGTGAAGGCAGGAACCCTGTCTCTCTTGTTCGTTATTGCCCCTCACATGGCATATGCTTAATATGCTTAAATGGTGACTAGAATACAAGAATAAAATAGCACAAGGATGTGCAACAATGGTCTGGAGTTTAAGGCAGTTGAGCTGTATAATACTGGAACATATATTCCAGTTGTAATTCTTTGGTTTTTGCCATGTTGAACATTTGCCATTGTTATCATACAGGTAGTATTTAAACTTATAGCCTTGGGGACAGAAATGCTCACAGAAGTACCGGGAACCACGTTTCTTCCTTTCTTCTTAAGTTCGGTTCGCTAGAACAGGTTTCTGTCACTTGTACTTAGTAGTTCCTAGCCGGTACGTGAGCTAAGACCAGACTCAAGATGAGGAAGCAAGAGGACAGCAAGTAATTGAGACTATTGGATAAACTACGGGTGAGCTGTACCATCTTTTGGGCATTTGCATTTCAGAGACTCAAGTGAATTGTGTAGGGGAGGTTGGAAAAGAAGGAGAAGAGAAGTTATGTGGTAGGATGGGAGAAGGCTAGGGAGAAAAGGTGGCCTAAGAGCTGAGGCTGGAAAGATCAATAATATTTTGCTGGGGGTGACAGGAGTAAGACCAGCCTTCTCTTTTTGAACTTGATAGGCTCTCTCCTTCTTGACTAAACATTGTGTAGCATCACTCCTTCAAACCTCTTGCCTAAAGCTGATTTGTTTTATCTGCCTAAATTTTCATGTTACATTCAGCAATGACAAAATTTCATAAATTACACTAGTTGTATTAAGCTCACTATTAAAAAACCCATGCTTGTGCAGATGGATTATAAACCACCAGCTGAATTCTCAACAGACACAAAAACGTAAGGATGTTGGAGAAATGGAAATATACGTGCTTAGATGACTCTAGGAAAGAAGACAGAGGTGGCTGGAGAGGCAAATCGGGGTCAAAGGCAAGATGACTCGATGAAAGCCATGCCAGGTGTTGGGGTTTGTGAAAGTGAATCGTATTCCCTCCACGTTCAGAGTGAAGAGTGAGATGGGGATCAAGATAGGAGCTCTGCTGCTGATGAGGCCACATTGTGGGCTTGAAGCCGAAATGGTCTTTGTTATGATATTTTCCATCCCCATGTCTAGACTTTGGAGCCCAAACTCGGAAAGAGTTGACGCGGTAGAGTGGACACTTACCCACCAGGTGTGGAGAAGATTCCAACTTCTCACCCCTCACCCCTCATGCCTCACCCCTGTGAAGCCCAGGAGCAGGGAAGGTAGCATTGTGCAGGCTTGCTTTAGGGATGCAGTTTAGAAAGAGGAAAGGCCAAAGAAAGCAGACGCATATATTAATCATTGGTCTTCTCCCATTCCTGTTAGGTAAATTACTCCTGGAGAGAGGGTCCAAAGGTTTTTCCTCCAACCTTCAGCTCTTCTAGGGAGGAAGGTTCTTTCTCCTCTACTTAGAATCATAAGGGGTTAGTGAGCACTACCCCTCAAATGTGGAAGTTAGATCCCAAATTACTCTTACTTCTTGAGGGTAATATATGCAGAGGGAATTAGCTAAAAATACAATTCCTCAGAGACTCACTTCAAGGCTTGAAAATGCTAACAGAGCCACCAGGATGGATAAAACTCACAGTCCTTTGGAGCTCCCTACTCCTCATATACCCAGTATGGCAATCGCCATCTGATCCATGGCAAGCCTCTATGCGATGTTCTCTTAAAACTCGACTGATAATTTGAAGCAGAATTTGCAAGATAATGTCTTTCTATACAAAATCCTCTTCCAAGGAATAGAGCCATTTGAAATGAAAAGTCAAACCAAACAATTTATCATCTCCACGCAAGCCCATCATGAGCATGCTCTGCAAAGAAATATGCGTCTTTGGCAAAACAATAGCCTTCCCTATTCATGTAGATACGATTTCCATAATGGACTGCATGATGGTGCCTTCCTGATGTAATTGCAGAAGCCTCCTTGGCTGCACTGAGAAATTTTATTTGCTACCATAAATAATAAACTTGCTTTCTGCAAAAGTAACCTCTTTGGGGAATACAGATCAGAAATATTCCCATCATCTTGGAGTCTTTAATGTGTTTTGCAGCTGAGTGTCTCGGGGTATATTTCAACAAACCTCTGAACTACATTTTTTGATTCTGTCCCATGGAGAACGGTGCTGTACCGCTATTAATCTGGAACATTCGCCGCATCACAGCAATTTGGTGAAATTATAATTGAAACATGGTACTTGACCCTGAGGGGGACCATGGAGAAAGGGATTTGCTTTGGTGGCGCCTCATGCATCATTTAAAACCTGCTGCCGCTGAATCAAAGTCTGCTTCTTAACTCTGTAAACGTTTCACTGACAGCCATTTCAGCTGGGCTGCAGAATACTGTCCTTCTTGGCACCTCTGTCATTTTTCTCTATTTGTCCTTATTTTTCCATAAATTGGATTACCCAGACTAATAATAGGATTGTGAAAGACGAGCTTGTCATGGGATTCTGGTGACTATCCAACAGAATATAATTAAACCATAGTTATGCAGCCTAATGAGGAAAAGACATTTGGAATTAAGGGAAATCGGTGAGATTCAGTTGTTAATTTCATGTACACAAGGTAATAAACTGGGCTAATATGGGATTGCTGACTGTTGGAATCCTTCTGAGATCTACCTAAAAAGGAGAGATAAAAGGGATGTATTGGGCTTCCCTGGTGGCGCAGTGGTTGAGAGTCCGCCTGCCAATGCAGGGGACACAAGTTTGTGCCCCGGTCCGGGAGGATCCCACATGCCGCGGAGCGGCTGGGCCTGTGAGCCATGGCCGCTGAGCCTGCGCGTCCGGAGCCTGTGCTCTGCAACGGGAGAGGCCACAACAGTGAGAGGCCCGCGTACCACAAAAAAAAAAAAAAAAAAAAAAAGGGGGATGTATCATTTTACCTATTTCTGAGTAAATAGGCTCAGTTCAATCTTTGGGAGAGTGCTGAAGAACATCTCTTTTTAAATCTTGTTTACATTCTCAAGTCTTTTTAATTAAAAATTGTCCGTTGAAACGAATCCAGTTAACCCTCTCTGCCGTTTCCCTAGTGGAGACTGCTAGCTGTGCCCCCGTATTTATTTTTCCTTTTTTCTAGTAGAAATAGAACTGGACATATGACCACCCAGAATAATAACCACAGCCTTCTGTTGCAGTTGGCTGTTACCTCCAGCCAATGAGCTGTGATGTGTGCGATTAATTTCTGGGTTGTACCCTTGCAGGCACTGGGTATCCACATTATGTCTGTCTCTCCCTGTTGGCTGGAGGGTGTATGTGCTGGTGGGAGGCAGAGCAGCTGGCGGAGATGAGAAGATGGAAGATGCCTGAGAAGGATGCAGGTGAAACTTGGTCCTGATGATTGTAGTGCCACCTTAACCTGTCCAGGACCACCTCTGCAAACTCTTCTATGAGAGAAATGAACTTTTTTCTGGGTTAAGGGACTTGCTTTTAGGGCATCTTTGTTATATCATCCTAATCTGATTCCTCACTCTGGAATTTTGAACCCAAACTGTATGGGTCTGTATTGATGGCAAAATTGGGTGCTTTCAGCAGCAAATAGCAGATTCCTGGATTCACACAGGCTTAAACAGTGAAGCAGAATTTCAACTCCCAGAACAGCAAGTGCAGAGACGGGGCGAGCTTTCAGGCTGCTTGATTTAGCGGCTAAATCATATCATTCAGGGCTCAACTTCCTTCTCCCAGTCCTCTGCCATTCTTTTTTTTTTTTTTTTAATTTTATTGGAGTATCGTTGATTTACAATGATCTGTTATTTTCAGGTGTACAGCAAAGTGATTCAGTTATACATATACATATATTTTTAACATTCTTTTTTCATATAGGTTATCACAGAATATTGAGTAGAGTTCCCTTGCTATGTAGTAGGTCCTTGTTGGTAATCTATCTTTTATATAGTAGTGTGTGTATGTTCATTCCAAGCTCCTGATTTATAACCCACACCCCCCGCACATTTCCCCTTTGGTAACCATAAGTTTGTTTTCGATATCTCTAAGTCTGTTTCTGTATTGTAAGTGAGTGCATTTATATGTTTTTTAAAAATTAGATCCCACATATAAGTGATATTATATGATATTTGTCTTAATCTGTCTGATTTACTTCACTTAATACGATAATCTCTAGGTCCATCCATGTTGCTGCAAATGGTATTATTTCATTCTTTTTTATGGCTGAGTAATATTCCACTGTATATATGTACCACATCTTCTGTATCCATTCCTCTGTTGATGGACATTTAGGTTGCTTCCTTTTGTTGTCCTGGCTATTGTAAATAGTGCTGCAGTGAACATTCCAGTGCATGTATCCTTTTGGATTATGGTTTTCTCCAGATATATGCCCAGGAGTGGGATTGCTGGATCAAATGGTAGCTCTATTTTTAGTTTTTTAAGGAGCCTCCATGCTATTCTCCATAGTGGCTGCACCAATTTACATTCTCACCAACTGTGTAGGAGGGTTCCCTTTTCTGTACACCTTCTCCAGCATTTATTGCCATACTTACTATTAGCTTCATCCTCAAGCCAGTGGCAAATGTTAATGTTCCAGTTCTGAGCATCACATCCAGGCTGGACAACATTCATAGGAGAAAGAGAGACCACTTTATTTGTGGCTGCTTCTTAGGAGAGCAGAAACATTCCCAGAAGCAAAAAATTTCCCAGTAGTGTCCCATTCATATTTTAACGGCTGATATTGAAGCACATCCCTGACCCCATTCCTGTTAGTTAGAATGGAACTAACCCTGGACCAAACAGGTGCACCACAGGGGCTTGAGTGACATCTGCATCTCTGGCTGAGTAGGGGAAGATTTGAAAGAAAAGGAACAATCTTGGATGGACTCATTGAGGACAGGGATGATGGGTAGAACACTGACAGTGCCTACTACAAAAGGAAACACTATAAAAGGATCTGAAAAAAATATGAATGAAAAGATATATGTAGGGGATTTGCTTCAAAATACCATGGGAGAGGAGAAATGGGTAGAGCACAGACAAAGCAAGGCTACCCATGAATTAATCATTGTTGGAGTTCATGGGGGTTCATTATACTTTCCTCTAAGCTTTTGCGTCTGTTTGAAATTATCTGTGATTTAAAAGCAAAAACCGGGGCTTCCCTGGTGGCACAGTGGTTGATCTTCCTGGACCAGGGCACGAACCCGTGTCCCCTGCATTGGCAGGCAGATTCTCAACCACTGCGCCACCAGGGAAGCCCTATACATTCTTTTTTTTAATATTCTTTTCCATTATGGTTCATCCCAGGATATGGAATATAGTTCCCTGTGCTATACAGTAGGGCCTTGTTGCTTATCCATTCTATATATAATAGTTTGCATCTGCTAACCCCAACCTCCCAAACTATCCCTCTCTCAACCCCCTCCCCCTTGGCAACCACAAGTCTGTTCTCTATGTCTGTGAGTCTGCTTCTGTTTCATAGATAGGTTCATTTGTGCCATATTTTAGATTCTACATATAAGTGATATCATATGGTATTTCTCTTTCTTACTTCACTTAATATGAAAATCTCTAGTTGCATCCATGGTGATGCAAATGGCATTATTTCGTTCTTTTTTATGGCTGAGTAGTATTCCACTGTACATATGTACCACATCTTCTTTATCCATTCATCTGTTGATGGACGTTAGGTTGTTTCCATGACTTGGCTATTGTGAAGGGAACTCTCTGCTTTATTAGTTGCAGCAGGAAGTCCCACACTGAGACCCCATTGATCCAGCACGGATTCCATACCTGGATCTAAACCAGTGATGGACAGGAGAATGTGATGCTCAGAGGGACCAGTCACGTTCTACCCCTGGAGCTGAGAGTAGTCTCCCTCCCTCTCAAACACCAGGGACTCAGAGAGGCTGATTCTTCTAAAGAGGATCCAGGGAGTGTGCCAAGGGAAGACGATGTGGACATTGGACAGGGAGAAGTGACAGATGACCACTGTGCTTATATGATCTCATTTAGGCCTCATAAAAACTCTGGGCACATACTGTTGTTACCCCATTTTACAGGTGGAAAAACCGAGACTTAAGAGCTTAAGTGACGTGCCCATGAACATGTAGGTGATGATGGTAGAACTAGGATTCAAACACAGGAAGCTATTGGTGCCCTGGGCCTACCCTGGAGGTTGTCTGCGGACAGTTCTACACGCTGACAAGGCTCTTTGTGTCGTTCACCTGAGCACATCATTCTCTAGCCACAGGAGTGGGGTCCTTCTAACTATGGGACAGGCCACACATGCAGGAGGGTGAGTGAACATCTCCAGGCATGACCCTCAACCAGCGAGGGATGGGAACTGTGGAATAAAACTGTTGGTTCCCCGCCCCTCCTGAGGGCATGCTGACATTATCTCTTAGAGGGTTCCCAGGGAAATTGAACCCCGCTTCTTCAGGGCCATAACCGACTCACAAATGTACTGTGTACTGGCTTCCTTCCTTTCCCTGCCTTGCTTCCTCGTTCCCCTACCTGTGCTTCTTAAGAGCATTTCCCCCAAAACTAAAGTCCCCAAATCCTTGCCTCAGGGCCTGCTTTTGAGGAAACCCAACCTAGAGACATCAGCCATCAGCAAAATCCTGTAATGATTAATTGGGATAATATCATTAAAACCCTCAGAGCAGTGCCTGTCTCTTAGAAAGTGCAAAATGAATGGAACAGTCATTTTGACTGTTTTCCCTCAAGG
Organism: Hyperoodon ampullatus; assembly: GCF_949752795.1. NCBI lineage: Eukaryota > Metazoa > Chordata > Mammalia > Artiodactyla > Ziphiidae > Hyperoodon > Hyperoodon ampullatus. The sequence goes on from NC_136923.1 coordinate 21,519,056, forward strand.
TCGCCCATGCAACCATGTAATTTATCATCCAATTTGGACATTTTTGAGAATGAAAGGGGTCGCTATGTTAATTGCTCAGGGAACACAGGTGAAAACTAGGACTGTCTGTAGGAAACCAGGATGTATTGTCACCCAACAGTCATGACTTTAGTAGAAAGGGAATTCTCCATACAAAGAAAATTCTACCCCAACACTATAAACACCCGTAACTGTTTCATAATTTCATATTTTTATGTATTATCCTTTCTTAAGTGGAGGCTCACCTTATCGTAGCCCTTTGGGGCCTAGACAGGATAATATTAAACTTCTCATCTGTAAGTTAGCAGGAAATTGTCACTTACAAAGAACTGACAAGGCATATCGCACACAGAAGTGCCTTAGGTCTAAACATAGTGAAAAGGACTGTTCAAACTTCTCCTGGTAGAATAGAGAATTGAATTTTGAGAGAGTAAAAACTTCAGATGTAGAAAGCTAATACCCAAGTGGTATGCATTTGAAAGAATATTAAGATCACTGTCTAAATAGTATTGACTGGGAGTAGCCACTTCTCACAGTGAAAATAAATAGAGAATCAAAGCTCCAGTGAAGGCTGGAAGAAGCCTTATAGCATCTAATCTGGTGGATCCCAAGTGCAGCTGCCTCTCCACATCATCTGGAGGAGCTTTTGTAAATAAGCAGAAAATTGGTCCTTATCCAGGGAGGCCACACCTGGCCTTAGAGCAGGGATCAGCAAACCATGGCCCCCAGGGAAGCTGGCCAAATCCAGCCACGTTCACTTGTGTACATTTCATCCTGGGCTGCTTCGATGACACAATGGGAGACTTGAGCATGGCGGTTGCAACAGACATCATACAAGCTACAAAGTCTAAACTATTTCCTATCTGGCCCTATATAGAAAAAATCTGCTGACTGCTGGCCTAGAGGAATCAGTATTTAAAAAGCTTCCTGGGGCTTCCCTGGTGGCGCAGTGGTTGAGAGTCCGCCTGCCGATGCAGGGGACGCGGGTTCATGCCCCGGTCCGGGAAGATCCCACATGCCGTGGAGCGGCTGGGCCTGTGAGCCATGGCCACTGAGCCTGTGCGTCCGGAGCCTGTGCTCCACAACGGGAGAGGCCACAACAGTGAGAGGCCTGCGTATTGCAAAAACAAAAAACAAAAAAACTTCCCCACAGATTCTGGTGCACAGCCAGGTTTGGAAAGTACTGATGACAATTTGTGCCTTGCATTTATAAAAACACTAAGCTAAGAGGCCCAGAGAGGTGAAGTGACTTGCCCAAGGTTGCAAAGCCAAGACAAGTCTGAGAAACTTCTCCCTTTTTAACCCCCGTCTTCCTCCCGCCGCACCCTCCCTCCCTAATGATGATCCTAGCTTCTGTTAGAAACCAGCCTCTTCACTGGACCACTGTGGGGCTCAGCTGGCAGCAGTCAGCTCCCTGGCCAACAACATTTGATGATGAATAATACAGTGACTTGGCTTGGCATCTGGCACCCTAACTTTCCTGCGTGCCAGAACGCCTTCGCTTTGTCATGGGCACCATCTGGATAGAAAACCATGTGGAATTTCCAGCAAATGGCATTTGATAGACATGTGCCACAGAACTCTCTTAAGTGAAAAGCTTGTCAAGGGTGAGAGGGGTTACACATCCCCAAAAAGAATCATTCATTCATTGGTTCACTGATTCAGCAAACATTGATTGGGTGTTTTACTATAAGCCAAGCACAATGCCAGGCCCAGGGAGTTTAGTCTCTGTCTTTATGGATCCTGTGGTTTGATGAAGGAGGCAAACACATAATACGTAATAGATAACTAGTAAAAATTAGATAAGTAGATAGGCAATTGCAATTGCCATGTGCTACAGAGACAAGACACAATATGACAGAAACACAAGAGGCAGCAATTACAAAATGCCTGTTATGCTCCAGGCACTTTTTTTTACATGCTTTGTATGTACTGACATTTAATGTTCACAATAGTCCTGTGATGGTAGCTACTATAATAACCCCCATTTTACAGATGGGGAAACAGGTTGGTTAATTGGCTTGCCCGAGGTCACATGGCTAAGAAATGGTGAGGCCGGGATGTAAATATACACAGTCTAGCTTAAGAGTTATAAACCATCGTGTTTTATGCCCCTCAAAATGGACGCAGACCTAAGATAAAGCCGTTAAAGCTGATCTGGTGTCTTTTGCTATGCCTGGAGCACACATAATGAATACAGAATGAATATGAATGAATTAATTAATGTATACATAGTATAGCTATGTACGTATATCTTTAAGAATTCTATATGGCATAAAATGAACTGTTGTGAGTCCTGCATTACCCATCCTCATTTGTTTTTCCTTTCTGAGTGTTTGAGCTATTACCACCTATTTCAGCCAAAACATTGCTGCACTCTCATGTGAAAGGTGAAATGCGATAATTAGACAGACCTCATTAAATCAGTTAAATGATCCTGAAGTAGGAACCAGAGAACCATGATTTACTAAAATGTTTCAAGTATTAGTATGCAGCTAGAATAAGAAGAAGGCAAATCTTACAAGACTGCTGTAAGGAAAAAGCCCATTGATCATAAACACAGAAGCACCAAAGACGTATTTATTGCCTTTTCTTAGCATAGGAAGCACTGTGCAAAAGTGCACGTGTTCAGAAAGAATTCAGCTGATTCACATTCTCAGAGAGTGTGTGTGCCCTAGAGGTTTGTAAGGATCAGATTCTTCTGAGGCCACTTGAGGAAATCAGCAAGCAGGTGCCCTTCAAACCAGTTTAAAGTGACATCTTTGTGAACCTGACGCTGTGGGTCTTTGAAACAAGTTGGAGTGCCTTTTGCCACCTGGTAGAAGAGCCACGCTCTCTGCTCCCCCCAGTCAAACAAGAAGAGAATCCACCAGGTGCACCGTCTGACCGCAAGGGTGCTTTTCCGGGCCATGTTTAAATCTTAACAGCCAACTTTGATCCTCTTGGGAATTAATACCCTGAAAGTGTCCAAGCATTTGTTCAGCTCGTGGGTTATTTAACCCTTGTGAAATGAAAGGGGGGGAATGTTTGGTGACTGTATAATTTTTGAAGTCCTCAAACCTTTAACACGGTTGGATAGCTCAGGTGTCCACCTTCCTTGTTCAGTCCTTGTACATGGAGGCAATAGCCCTTGCCTATTCTTTGGCTAACTCCTACTTTAAGGCCCAGTTGAACCTAGTCTGAAATGATTCAGCATGAGTTTTTTTGAGAAGACAACATTTAGTGAAAGTTACAACTTTAGGAGTTCTGGACATGCCACACAAAATATGCTGCTTTGTTGGTATATTGATTATTTTGAGATATAGACACCTTAAATATATATATATATATATATATATTATTGAAGTATAGTTAATTTACAATGTTGTATTAGTTTCAGGTGTGTAGCACTGTGATTCAGTTTTATTTATTTATATATATACATATATATATTTTTTTATTTTTCAGATTCTTTTCCCTTATGGATTATTACAAAATACTGAGTGTAGTTCCTTGTGCTTTACCGTAGATCCTTGTTGGTTATCTGTTGTTTTTTCTCTTTTAATTTTATTTATTTTTATTTTTGGTTGCGTTGGGTCTTCGTTGCTGCACACAGGCTTTCTCTAGTTGCAGCGAGTGGGGGCTACTCTTCGTTGGGTGCGCCTCTCTTGTGGGGCATGGGCTCTAGGCACACGGGCTCAGCAATTGTGGCTCTCAGACTCACAGGCTTAGTTGCTCCGCGGCACGTGGGATCCTCCTGGACCAGGCCTCGAACCCCTGTCCCCTGCATTGGCAGGCAGATTCTCAACCACTGCGCCACCAGGGAAGCCCCCCAGGACATTTCTTGAGGGCAGGTGTCCTTTAGAGCAGGGGTCCCCAACCCTCGGGCCTCGACTTGTTAGGAACCAGGCCTCACAGCAGGAGATGGACACCTGGAGAACTAGCGAAGCTTCATCTGCGACTCCCCATCGCTCCCCATCGCTCCCATTGCCGCCTGAACCTTTGCTCGCATTACCGACGAAACGATCCCCCCATCTCTCCTATTACCCCATCACTTGCATTACTTCCTGGACCATCCCCGCCCCGTCCATAAAAAAATTGTCTTCCATGAAACCAGCCCCTGGTGCCGAAAAGGCTGGGGACCCCTGCTTTAGAGCCCCGCAGGCCTTGTTAGGAAGTGTCCCTTAGGGGGATACTTAGCACCGGTTTTAAAGTTGCTGTTGCGGGAAGTGTCCACAAGGTGGCAGCATTTTTCATGCCCCACTCGGGTTACCGCGGACTGTGGCAGAAGAAACACCCCAGAGCTCGTCTTTCCTTACTTCTTCCTCCTTACCCTTCACCCCCGCTCCCCCCACGACAGTTCCCAAGCCCTGCCAAAACCGCTATGCTGAGCTTGCTGTCGTACGGAGGTGGGGAGACTCCGAGGAAGGAGGCTGCCCACGGGAACCCCACCACCAGGAGACTTGGAGACCAGGTGACTTTTCAAAGCTCATGCAGCGTGAGGGTTCACCGACCTTTGGGTGCGCTAGGCTTGGTTGAGCTGTAGGAGGGCCCGCTTGCATCTGGAGGTTGTGGTCCGCCTGTCAGGTCCAAGAGAGTCTCATTTGCTGGCACCTGCTTCCCAGTTCTCTCACCTCCACCACGTCTAGACTTGGGAACCAAGGCTGCTCTGGCTCCAGGGATGTGACACCAGCCTAGGTCACCGAACCCTGAAGGGAATATCGTTGGCATTTCTTCTCTTTCCTTTTCTTTTGAAATTTTATTTTTATTTTATATTGGAATATAGTTGATTTACAGGGTTGTGTTTGTTTTGGGTGTACTGCAACCTGATTCAGTTATACAGATACGTATATCTACTGTTTTTAGGATTCTTCTCCCATATAAGGTATTACAGAGTGTTGAGTAGATTTCCCTGTGCTCGGCAGTAGGTCCTTTGATTATCACTTACATATATATTACTGTGGATATGTTAATCCCACCCTCCTAATTTATCCCTCCCCACCCCCATCTTTCCCCTTTGGTAGCCATAAGTTCGTTTTCTAAGTCTTTGAGTCTTTTTCTGTCTTGCTAGGGAGTGCATGTGTGTCATCTTTTTAGATTCCTCATTTAAGTGCTATCGTATTTTTTTTTTGTCTGTCTGACTTCACTTCGTATGATAAACTCTAGTTCCATCCATTTTTCTGCAAATGGCCGTCTTTTCTAAACTGATTTTCTAATCTAGATAGAAATGATAAGCTGTCCTCTGGAAGTGTATTAAATTTTTTTTTTAATGTAAAGAGAAAACATCAGTGCCAATTGGGTGCCAACTTTAATATTTTTTGGAAACAAAAAATTGGCCCTGGGTATTAACCCCTCTGCCTTTGCCATGTTTTCATTTTACTGGAGTGTAGTACTGATCCTTGTGCAGTGAAGGAGCAAATGCCCCTGTGACCCACCCTGAGTTCCCTCCCTTACTTGCCAAATCCTGGTAGAAAGATTCCTGTTTTTTATGTAGATTCGTATTTTCTTTTCTCTGTCTTTCTGTTCAAGATCACTTATTTCTCTTTTTCTTGTTATGTAAGCAATGCATTTTCTGGAAATTTTAGAAAATACAAGAAAGATCAAAGAAAGAAATAATAGTCATTTATATTTTCCTTACTTAGATACAGCCAAGCTCACCTTTTTGTATATTTTCTTTTGGCACTTGATCCAGGTATTATGAAAATGACAGCATTCTATTCATAGCGTATTTAAAACTCTCACTTATTTTGGACATTTTTCTATATTGATAAATATGGATAAACAGTTTCTGCCTTCCATACCTCCCACCTCCCTCCATCCTTCTTCGGTTTCTTTCTGCATTCCTTTCTTTTGTAAAAATAATTCTGTCTTTTGTCTGGTTGGAAAAGTGGTCATGTAAAAAAAATACACACACACAGATATACATATACATGTATACACATGTGTGTGTTTATTAGACCACTCAGAAAGAACTTCTGCCATCTAGAGCAGGAGTCAGCTAACTCACTGGTCCTTTTTCTAAAGGACCAGATAGTCTGTGTTGTAACAACTCAACTGTGCATTATGGTGCAAAAGCAGTCCTAGAGAAAGTGTAAAAGAATGAGCATGACTGTGTTCCAATAAATCTTTATTTACAAAAAACAGCAGACCATCCTGAAACTATAGTTTGCTTGGCCCAGTCTAGGGCAAAGCACTAATTATTTAACTTCCAGAAACACAAACCTATTTTTCTCCCACAAAAATGGAATCATACTACATAAGCTGTCTTGGATGTATTTAAATATTTATTGGTGTCTGTTATGTGCCAGCTCATATATAGCGGTGCATACAATGTTGAACAAGACTGACAGGCTGTCTGCTCCCGTGGTGTGTACTGCCAGGGACACAATGAAAACCATAAGTGCTCTGAAAGTCATGGGGGGATGTGATAGACAAAAGTCAGCATTCTAGTGTATCATAACTTTTGCAACCAATCCCCTATTCAGGGGCATTTAATTTCCTTAATTGTTTCTATTGTAGACTTTCCTGTCGTAAACATTTTAAGATTAAGTCTTTATGAAAAACCATCATTTTTTACTTGGGCTCAAATTCCTTAAAGTGGAATCCCTGAGTCAAAAGGAATACAAATTTTTTTGGTCTTTTGCTAAGCATTACCAAAGTACTTTCTAGAAAACTTATACCAACTTACACTTTCACCTGACCTTTTTTTTTCTTTTTTCCCCTTGCTTCCTTTGTGCAGCCAGACTGAGTTTCATGAATTGAGAAAGTAAAATGAAAGTGGCATAAATCTAAGCCGTGAAACAGAAATAAAGAGATAGGGAATCATTCGTGGGAGAGGAGCCCAGTTTCAGATGTTTTGTCTTCAGGGGTTTCCTGTGATCTGCTCCCTATGTAATAGTTAGAAATAAATCTCAGAAGTTCTGTACTGCTAGCTGACACCAGTTATTAACTGCCTTCACCACGTGCCAGAAGCTCTGGTAAGCCCTTCACGTGCATGATCTGAATTAAGCCTCAGAATGGCCTGATGATGGTGGAGCCGGACCACGACCGGGTCTCTTTGAACTAGAGTAGAAATGTCAAGCTGGCAGCCCCACGATCTGCTTTCTTTGGCTCACACAATGTGGCCCAGCACAGCATTTAAACATTTATCGGCATAGTTCCAAACATTTTAAAACTGGAAAATGTCACAGAAAATCTATATTTAAAACTTTGGAAAAATTGCAAGACCTGGGCACACTGGGGTCCTACTCCCGCTTGCTGACAGTGGGTGGGTCGTGGGGGGCTTCTTCTACACAAGGGATATGTGTTCTGATGATATTATTGAGCTAAGATGAGCATCCGCTAAGAAATTCCTCCTTCAAACCGATAGTAACTCTGTGCTTGGGACACGGCAGGGAGCTGTGGGGAGAATGCATGCCCCCCCCTCCAAGCCACTTCCTTACTTATTTACTGGCCTGAGTTTGTTGCCTGGACGTTAACTATGGGACGAGACAGGACTGAGGAGAAGGAGGGCAGATGTGGGTCCAGCCATCACCATGATCCAACCTGGGCTCTAGAGGAGGGGACGCTTCGGAGGCTCACTTAGGTGAGGGTGTCCCAAGCTGTTGGGGGGACAGCCTGTAAAATGACTCTTGGTTTCTGGGTGTCTGCCCTCCTCCTCTTACATCCATCCTTCTCATGCCTGTTTTATTCACCACCTAAATTCTTTTTTAGTACGTGTCACCGCACGCTTCCCGGCCACGTGGGTCTTCCTACTCCATCTCGCCTTAGGAAGTGGACTTGGCCATTTTCAGACTGTTGTCTCCTTCTTTTCTTTTTTTTTTTTTTTTTTTTTTTGTTGCTGTACGTGGGCCTCTCACTGTTGTGGCGTCTCCCGTTGCGGAGCACAGGCTCCGGACGCGCAGGCCCAGCGGCCATGGCCCACGGGCCCAGCCGCTCCGCGGCACGTGGGATCCCCCCAGACCGGGGCACGAACGCACGTCCCCTGCATCGGCAGGCGGACTCTCAACCACTGCGCCACCAGGGAAGCCCTCCTTCTTTTCTTAGTACATCTCTGCCAAATGCTTGCCCCGCAGGCTGGCCGTGTGCCCATCTGTTGCCCACGTGGAGCGTGTGCACCCATTGGTTTTCTGCTAGGAGTGGCTCTGGCATTTGTTCACCTCCTAACTCTCTGTGGCTGGAGGGCAAACGGGGGCTCTGTCAGACCTAGTGGCTTTGGAAGCCAGAGCTTGGCTATCTCAAGTCTTCACTTTGTGTTTTGTTTATTTAGAGCCACAGAGTGCAACGAAGAAGTCACTTTTACGTATATGCGCTTCCCATACACCAGCCACTGTGCCCGGTGAGGGGTACCAGGAAGGAAAGGGCAGTGTGGGAATCAGAGGTGCCAGCAAAGGGTGTGAACCAGATCCAAGCGTGGCATCTGCACCAGCAGGGAGTAGATGCAGAAACTCCTCATGGCAGAATGCACCAGGTCAAGGAGACTTCTAGAAGGTGCTGCAACCAAAGCCTTCATGCCAGGAGAGAGCTCTTAAAAACACCCAAAGTCAGGGCTTTTAATGTCCATCCTATTCAAGCCCCACTTCTTCCTTAAGCCCACCCGAGTGCCTCTGTCTTCAACAAACTCTTCTGTCTCCAAACTTCTGTCCAGTACAGAAGCCATTAGCCACCCGTGGCTGCCGGTCATCTGCAGTGTGACCAGGCTAAATTGAGATGTAATGTAAATATAAAATACATGCAGGGTTTGAAGGCTTAGGACACACACAAAAATAGAATGTAAAATATCACATTAATAAACTCATGGGCTTCCCTGGTGGCGCAGTGGTTGAGAGTCCGCCTGCCGATGCAGGGGACACGGGTTCGTGCCCCAGTCCGGGAAGATCCCACATGCCGCGGAGCGGTTGGGCCCGTGAGCCATGGCCGCTGAGCCTGCGCATCTGGAGCCTGTGCTCCACAACGGGAGAGGCCACAACAGTGAGAGGCCCACGTACAGCAAAAAACAAAACAAAACAAAAAAACTCATGTTGCTTACACGTCAAAATGACATTATTTGGCTATATTGGATTAAATATATTATTCTTTTTACTTTTATTAATATGGCTATTAGAAATTTAAAAATTGCATATGGACATCTCATTTGTGGCTCAAGGGAGAGTCCCATTGTAGAGCTCTCCCTGACTCAGCCACATCAAATATGGTTCTTTACGACTTTGCCATATATTTGTTACATATACATATATATATGTGTGTGTGCGTGCGTGCGTGCGTGTAAGTATAGTATATGTTCTCAGTCTCTCTGACTAGGTAGAAGACAGGACTAATGTCTCGTCTCGTTCCTCTGTGTTTCCTCACTCTCTGCCCTGCCAAAGTGCCCCTTTTGCTATTAAAGATCCAATGTGTGTTTGATAACAATTCTTTCATTCATTTGACAAATATTTGTTGAACTCAGACTCTGTGCCAGGTTCCCCTGGGAACTTAATAAACTAACTCAAAACCTGGCATAGGTAAAAAGAATGTAGGAATTATCAGTTTTATTTTGCAAGATAAGGAAATTGGGGTAAAAAGTTTAAGTGATTTGCTCAAGGTTACCCTCTAGGTAAGTGGCAGGAAACAGGATTCCAGAACTTTTTTTTTTTTTGTGGTACACGGTCCTCTCACTGTTGTGGCCTCTCCCGTTGCGGAGCACAGGCTCCAGACGCGCAGGCTCAGTGGCCATGGCTCACGGGCCCAGCTGCTCCACGGCATGTGAGATCTTCCCAGACCGGGGCACGAACCCCTGTCCCCTGCATCGGCAGGCGTACTCTCAACCACTGCGCCACCAGGGAAGCCCCAGAACTCTTTTTTTAATGTGGCTCCAAATCATGTTCAGCATGCTGATCCTGTTGAGAATCCTTCACCCCAGCCCAGGTGCACCCTAAATCCTGTCTTCTTGTTTGTATATGTACACTTATTACAACGCTCTCTAATCGTCCATCCTTCCCAATAGACTCTGAATGGGAGGACAGAAACTATGTCTCTGCTGATCCCTGTTGCGTCCCTGGGGCCTCGCACATGCCTGGCACCTCGTAAGCACTTAGTAAATGTCTGTTGAAGATATTTAGTAATAAACGAGTGTGCCTTCTCCCTCCCACCATTATAAAATTCATGTTGAATTCCATTTTCCTGGAGAGGATACAAATTGGAATAAAGCTCTATAGCTGCTTTCTTAGCAGCTGAAATATTGTAAACATTCATTTTGTATTTTATTTATTTAGAGCTCTACAATGCAAAAAAGAAATCCATTTAGAGTCTGGGGAAGAAGTCTCTCTTTCCCTGCCGGTCTGTCTTTCTGCTTTTATGTTATCTCACCTACATGACAAAACCAACCACCTGTCTTTTGTCAAAATACACTATGCATCCTCATAACAACTGTGTGCTAGCTGCTGCCAGGGCCTTGGTGCAAACCTGGGACTGGTGGGTTTTTAAAATTATCTTGGCATAACTTATTTGCCATAGAAGTATCTGAGTAGATTGTAACATGCCAGGACCACCTAATGGTTATAAGACAGGAAACCATCCTGCCCGCCAGAGAAGAAAGGTAGCCAGGCATGGAGAGAAGAACACTGAGCTACAAAGCATTAGGAGTGGTACGGGTCTCAGCTTTGTCATTACTATCTCTGTAACCTTGAATGAGCCATGTTTCCTCATTGTCATGAACCTAGTTCTCATATCTATAAAATTGAGGACATTGAGATAGATCAGAAGGGACAGCAACATGGCATACGTACCACCCTGCTGTTGCTGTCTTCCATTGCAGACATTGCTAATCAATCACAATTTACTCTCCATTGATCCACAGTACAGCTTCATAAACCTTATCACAGCACTGCTTACACTGTCACTCATCAGTCACTGACCATTGCCAGGCAAACAGTCCTTTTTCTCTTTTTGTTCAGGGTAGGGAGAAGAGAAGAAATCACAGTAGGACAGTTTTTATTCTTAAAAGCCTTCACTGCATTAGCTGGAAGTCACCAGCGTAGTCATGATGACATCACAAGCCATCCTCTGAGATGACCCTGGTGTGGAAAGGTCATTGAGCCCTTCTGGCTCCTGGCAACACTGAGGTGGCAGAGCTCTGAATGGGCTGAGACTTTGAGGGAATTGGCCAGGGACCATATTCTTTCTGAAGCTCCACTAGGTGGTCATCATCAGGACTTGATAAGGAAGGGGGCTGCAGCCTTGTTTCTTGGGACATTACCCAAAACTCTGAGATATTTGCTGGATTGTGGGAACTTCTTCTTAGTGGTTAGAGCACCAGTATCTGGCTCTCCAGACAGCTGTTTACATTTGGATTTCTTTGGGCTAGTTTCGTGTAGTGGAAAAGGCAACTGGGGAATGACTTTTCCTGGCAGAGGTACTATTAGGTGAAATAAAGCCACAGACTTTATTGACTCTTTTTAAAGAATAAGAACATATGCATAGATCAATGTCCAAAAGGATAAAATCATGATGGCTAATGTGGTTTTTTCTGCCTTTCTTTTTTTTTGAATTTTATATTGGAGTATAGATGATTTACAGTGTTGTGTTAGTTTCAGCTGTACAGCAAAGTGATTCAGTTATACATATACATATATCTATTCTTTTTCAGATTCTTTTCCCATATAGGTTATTATGAGTATTGAGTAGAGTTCCCTGTGCTATACAGAAGATCCTGTTGATTATTTTATATATAGTAGGTGTGTATATGTTAATCCCAACCTCCTTATTTATCCTTCCCTCCCCACCTTTCCCCTTTGGTAAGCCTAGGTTCGTTTTCTAAGTCTGTGAGTCTCTTTCTGTTTTGTAAATAAGTTCATTTGTATCATTTTTTTAGATTCCACATATAAGTGATATCATATGATATTTGTCTTTGTCTGTCTGACTTACTTAGTATGATCATCTCTAGGTCCATCCATGTTGCTGCAAATGGCATTATTTCATTCTTTCTTATGGCTGAGTAATATTCCATTGTATATATGTGCCACATCTTTACATGATGGCTAATGTTTATTGAGTGTCTGCTAACTGCCAGGCAGTGTGTGAAATGCTTTTCAAATTCCATCCCACCTCATTCTCACAACAGCACTAAGAGATGAGTGTCCCTGTCAGCCCCATTTTACTGACAAGGGCACTGAAGCTGAGGAGGGTGTAGTAACTTCTCCATGGTCACAAGCTTGTTAAACATATAAACAAGGATATAAAGCCAAGTGTGTGACTCCAAAAGCAGTCCTCTTAGCTTCTGCATCATACTGCCCCACCCAGAGTTTGAAAGTGATTGTCTCAGAGTCTTGAGATTAGAGGCGATTCAGCGATTTTTTTTCTTTGTGCTTTTCTGAGTTTTCAAAATTTTCTACACTGAACCTATATAACTGTTGAAAACAGCGGGAAAAGTCTTAAAAAGAAAAAAGAAATCACAAGAAAATGAATCTGGAGTCAGAGTTAGAAGATCTGAATTTAATACCCAGCTGTTTTTAACAGATTGTCTAACCTTAGGCTGGTAATTTCCCTTGTCTCAGTCTTGGTTTCCTCTTCTATAAAATGTGATCACTGGACTGAAAGATCTGTAAGATTCCTTCTGGGCTGGAAATTATATACATTTATTTGGGCAGGGGTTAGGAGGTAGTATCTAGTAGATGCATTCATCAGCTTTTTTTTTTTTTTCCACCTGGGAGGTGATGATTATTTAAGAGTGAGAAACTCTTTTGGGACCATATGGTATAAAAAATTCAGAGTGGTTTCTGTGTTAGTGCTCTAGAAGCACAATAAGCTCAATTTTATTACAACAATGAGTTTCTCAAAACAAATGTGTTAGAACATGACCTTGGTTGTCATCATGGGACTCTTCATACAGAGCTTGGCCTTTTCTATATAGTCCATGTCTGTCATCAATGTCTGTCTGGTTGTCTAGTTTAAATTTATTGGTTTTGCGGTGTTGAGGTTGTGATGGGATTGTTAGAGTTAAATACGTGATGTTTTATTAATTTTGTCACATTTATAGATCTTGAGAGGCCTGCGGTGATAAAAATCTGAGTTATACATTGCATTAAGAAGAGTTATACAAAGCCTGTTGAATATTAATTTTGTAATGATTCACCTTACAGTTTTATGAGACTAGATATAAAAAGATACAGTGAATAATTGAGCCCGTGATCTACAAAATGAAGTCTAGGGAAGAAAGAGTAATTGGAAGTGAAAAGAGCAAAGCTTTTCCCTTTGCTGAGATCAAGTTAATTCAATCTCAGCCCCTTCCTGCAACTTCAGGTCCCCTAGGTTCTTAGAGCATTAGATGAATGTATAGTAAAAAATACAAAGCAAATAAAATGTGGATATTTTCTACCATATTACTGCTTTCATTATTTTTAGTTTAGCCTCTAAATATATTTGATTTTTATAATCTGAATATTTCATAAATCTTTTTCCAGGTTATATTTTTCAAATATTGTTTCTAAAATAAAGCAAGTTCTTGCACATGAGAGATAAAATTACTTATATCTCTTACCTCTCAAATTGCCCTTTGCAGAAGTTATATAGATGGGCAATAAGCGTGTTAAAAGATGCTCAACATTATCAGCCTCAAGGAAACCCACATTCAAACCACAGTGAAATACCACCTCGTACCTATCAAAATGGATAAAATTAAAAGACTGACAATACCAAGTGTTGGTGAGGACATAGAGCAACTGGAGCCCTCATGCACTGCTGGGAGGAATGTAAAATTGTAAAACCACGTTGGATCACAGTTTTCAGTTTTTATAAGATTAAAAATACCCTTATCATAGGACCTGGCCATTCCACTCCAAAGTATTCACAGAAAAAAAGATGTGATACACACACACACACACACACACACACACACACACACACACACACACACTGGAATGTTACTTGGCCGTACAAAGAATGAAATTTTGCCATTTGCAACAACATGGATGGACTTGGAGGGTATTATGCTAAGTGAAATAAGTCAGACAGAGAAATACAAGTACTGTATGGTATCATTTATATGTGGAATCTAAAAAATACAACAAACTAGTTGAATATAACAAAAAAGAAACAGACTCACAGATAAACAGAACAAACCAGTGCTTACCAGTGGGGAGAGGGGAGGAGAGAGGGGCAGGACAGGGGTAGGGGTTTTAGAGGCACAAACTATTGTGTATAAAATAAGCTGCAAGGAGATATTGTACACACAGGGAATACAGTCAATATTTTGTAATAACTATAAATGAAATATAACCTTTAAAAATTGTGAATCACTATGATGTACACCTGAAACTTATATAATGTACATCAACTATACCTCAATTAAAAAAAAAAACCCCAACAAATATCCATCAGTAGATGAATGGACAAACAAATTGGGGTATAGCTATACAATAGAATACTGTAAAATAAAACAAAACTAAAAAAGAACAAGCTACTAATATGTGTAACAACGTGACTATATCTCAGAAATATGCTGAGCGAAAGGAGCCAGATGCAAAAAAAATTCAGACTGTCTAATTCGTATGAGATTCTAGAAAAAGCACATCAATATATAATGACAGGAAGCAGATCAGTGCCTTCCTGGGGCAGAGGTAGGAGGTAAAGGGGAGAATGGAGTATGGAGGGACATGAAGGAACTTTTCAGGGGATGAAACGTGCTACATCTTAATTGTGGTGGTAGGTACAGGAGTATATGAATTTGTCAAAATCCAATGAACCGAACACTTAAAATGGGAGTATTTTATTATATGTAAATTATACCTCAAAGAAGTTGATTTTGAAAATGCCTTTTGCAGTATCTCTCTTGTTGGTTCATTAACATCTCTAGACGACCTAAGATCTTGATTCTAAATCAAGTTTCCGTATTTACTCATCGTGGGATCGTGGCTCTCATACTCCATATATAAAATAGGTATAATTACTACATTTGGCCAAGCTTTTGGAATTGCCCTGAGGAGCAGAAGAGATGATGAATGTGTAAAAGTGATTTTTGAATCATGATACTTTGCAGAAAATTGGCTGTCACTCCCACTTTGTAGTTCACTCTGCAAATCAGAGTGAAATTACCTTGAAATGGTGCCCCATCTAAAATTTCAGAGAGTTGATCCTCTTACCTGGGCCCCAAATGAACTCTCCCCATACTGAACGCCAGGCCAGAGCACAGAGAATCCTAGCAAATTTTCTTAGCACTTTAAAAATATCCGCCTGCCTCAGTGTGACATACCAATCAACCCACTCAGACTCCGAGCCCTTCACTTCCAGCGGTGACAACCTACACAATTGTTCCCCCAAGTCAAGACACACTGTATGAGTCATCTTAGCTTGTCAACTAGGTTTAAGTTTCATTTGACATCTTCGAAGAATCTTCTGTTTCCAGAGCAATGAACTCTATGTCGGAGGCTAACCTAGTTGTGGGTAACAACGAAGATATTTATATATAGAGAGAGATGTCCCTTCTGCAAATTAACAACTTGTCTTCTGGGCAAGGAATTGACTTTTAACTCTGAATGGACAAGGAACATTGAAAAGTTGGGCCCTGATTTAATCTGAAGCAACACACGCATTCATTTGACAAAAAGTCACTGAGTATCTACTATGTGCTTTGTTCTAGGCCCTGGGGCTTTAGCACTGAATAGGAAAAGCAAGGTCTTCCTCCTCACAGAGCTTACATTCTCTTTGGGGGGAGGAAACCAGCAGTCAAACAATGTGACTTCAGGATCCTACAGGTTATAAATAGGGGGAGAGAAAACACAAATATAGGTTGATAGTATTTAGGATATCGTGGTCAGGGAAGGTCATGTGTGTTGGGTTGGAACGAAGAGATGGAGCCAGCTGTGGGACAAGCTGGAGAAACAGTGATCTAAGTAAGCAGTGGGGACGGCAAGTTAGAACGGGCTTGGCAAAGGAAGGAAGGAAAAGGAGGCCAATGCGAGAAGTACTGGGGGTGAAGGGAAGATTGTCATGACATAAGGTTTGAGAGGTGAAGAGGGGATGGAGTTTATGTTTTATTCTGTGAAAATCAGGAGACACTGAAGAGTTTTAAGTGGGGGAGGGAAATGACCTACTATATAAATATGGCCACCATGAGAAGAAGGAATTGACTCGGGCCCGGGTCAAGGGGGGCAGTTAGCATGAAAGCTGTGGAAGTAGTCTAAGGGAGACATGATGGTGGCATGGACTAGGAATGGCATTGGAAATAAGGAGAGAAGAACAAATAAAGGGAACGTGTTTTAGAGGTAGTGCTGCTAGGATTTGATTAATGGGAAGTGGGGTGATGAAGAAAAAGAATGCATAGTTTGGGCTTCCCTGGTGGTGCAGTGGTTGAGAATCCGCCTGCCGATGCAGGGGAAACGGGTTCGTGCCCCGGTCCGGGAAGATCCCACATGCCGCGGAGCGGCTGGGCCCGTGAGCCATGGCCGCTGGGCCTGTGCGTCCGGAGCCTGTGCTCCGCAACGGGAGAGGCCACAACAGTGAGAGGCCCACATACCGCAAAAAAAAAAAAAAAAAGAATGCATAGTTTTATGGCTGGAGCAACCAAGAGGTGATGGGAGTCTTTCTTAGGAGACCACCTAGAGTGACTGCTTACAGTGTCTGCATCCTTTGTCTGCCATTAGAGCAGTGACCAAATTACTCTGAAGACTGAAACAGCAGTAAGTATTTGTAAATATCCTATGATGGGAACTCTCTGGTTGTAAAGACTATATCATCTGCCTTCTCTGATTTCGCTAGACGTGCTAATAAGTGGGTGCTGGAAGTGTTAACTTCTAATCACAACCTTCTTTTGCTAAAGCCATTTTCAGCAGACACCAGTTCAGGGCAAGATCCAAACCTCTCTGTTGTTTATTGCTGGTATGTCACTATTCACTACATGCTCACTGCAGGGAGAGGGCTCTGATGAATTTACATTTGCTCTGGGAGACTTTTGAGAAGTTTGCCTATTTTTGTTAATTATGGCTTGTGAATTACTTTGTCAGAAATTTTGAAACCCAGAAGTCTAAAAAAATTATGAGGTATTATTAAATATTTAAATATTGCTAATGTCTCTATGTGGTATGAGATTTTGCCTGCGATTGGATCTTTGGGCTGTTTAGTTCCAGGTTTATCATCTTGTAGAGAGTCTCAGCTCCAGTTCTGCCTATTAAAGCAAATTTTAAACTTGTTTCAAACAATCTGTTGGATAAGCATGTGTTGAGACCTTGTTGTTTGTTCTCTATTCATGGGCAGTAAAGTAGTGAGCTTAGCACTGGAATGCAAGCATCTTAGCTTGCGAATATAATGTCTCAGTAACAGTGAGAAATGTTATCTTTTAAAATGTTTTGAATTATTTTCTTTTCCATTATAAAAATAATATATGCTCATCCTAAAGATTTTGGAAGGTACAAAATAAAACTCAGCCATAGCCCAATCATGAAGAACTCCATGAGATGCTGAAGTTTCTCATAAACTGGAAGGGCTGGAATGAGCTTGTTCATTGATCTGCAGCAACTTCTCATTTTGCCTATGAAGAAACTGAGGCCCAGGGCAGCAATGAGTCTAGAACCCAGGTTTCCTCACTACCAGTTTTGAGCTGCTTCCCTGATTGTTTATATGGCTTCATAAGTACTTCACATTCTTGGGTTCTCACTGGAGGCACAAAGATCTGCTACCCCCTTTTAAAATTTTTATTTATTTATTTATTTATTTATTTTAGGTTGCATTGGGTCTTCATTGCTGCGCGTGGCTTTCTCCAGTTGCCGCCTGCGGGGGCTACTCTTCCTTGCGGTGTGCATGCTTCTCACTGCAGTGGCTTCTCTTGTTGCAGAGCACGGGCTCTAGGCGCGCGGGCTTCAGTAGTTGTGGCACACAGCCTCAGTAGTTGTGGATCGCCGGCTTCGGAGTTCAGGCTCAGTAGTTGTGGCACTCGGGCTTAGTTGCTGCTCACATGTGGGATCTTCCCGGACCAGGGCTCGAACCCATGTGTCCTTCATTGGCAGGCAGATTCTTAACCACTGCGCCACCAGGGAAGGCCCCTCCCCCCCGCCCTTCTTGAGTTAAGGGCCTGTGACACATCTTGTCACTGAGCATACATGTGGCTCCATCTGCCCCCTGCTGTTCGGGAGGCTGAGTGGTCTTTTCTTCTTTTTGCTTCTTCTCCGTGGTTCTTAAGTAGGGATGGCATTAAATTGCCTTGATCTAGGTGAGTAGTTCTTAAAGAATGGTTTTTGGACTACCGTATCAGAATTATCTAGGGTACTTGTTGAAAATGAAGACTCCTGTGCCTCAACCCAGGTTTGTGGAATCACAATCTCTAGGGGTGGGACTGGGAATCTGACTTCTTAAACTCAGATCCACTGAAAAATAAGTTTGTCAAGAGGAATAAAACTTTTTATATTTTATCATTCAAATTGTCTTCTCTATGTTGGATAAATAGAGAGATGGATAGATAGATAGATAGATGGACAGATGGATAGGTGTTTGTAAATGGATAAAAAGTTTCTGTTTCCATGCAGAGAAACTGTTAATGGTTATCTTTTAGGTGTAAAAATGGGGTGAATGGGAGAGTGCAGCTTTCTCTGTTCTAAGACACTTAGAAACCTGGATACACAGACCACAGATGTGTTTAGAATTCCTAAACACATTATAAGTATTTGTGCAGTTAAGCTATTTCTTTGAGAGACTAGAAATATCTATGTAATATTATTTAATTTGCTAGCGTGTGTATGGCCAGCGGGAGAAAGGGAATACTCCATAGTTGATATAAGAGGCCACAGAAGGAACAAACGGGGCTCAGGGGAGATCAAAGTTAGTTCATTTATTCACTTACTCATTTATTCAGCAAATATTCATTGAAAAACACCTCGTGTGTGCCAGAAACTGTTTGAGGTGCTGAGGACACAGGAGAGAACAAGTCAGCAGGGTCCCTGATCATGCAGCACTTCTAGTCTACTATGGGGAAACACCAATAAAGAGTTAAACAAGATAACTTCAAATGGTGACAAATGCTGTGAAGAAATAAAGGAGCTGTGCCATTATGAATGATCAGAGGGCCATTCTCTTGTGGACAGGGATGGTCCCTCAGAGATGACATCTCAACTGAGACCCTAATGGTAAGAAGAAACCAGCCAGGGGCATACCTGGGGAATAAGGGTTCCAGAAAAGGGAAGCTGCATGGACAAAGGTCCCAAGGTGGATTAGCTTGTTGAGTTTGGGGTACATTAAGAAAATGTGTGTGGCTAAAGCTTAATGAATAACAGAAGATACAAGACAAAGTTTAAGAGGAAAACAGCGCCAAGCCACGTATTATAATCACGCCAGAGTAAAGAATTTGAATTTCATTCTAAGTGTAATAGAAAGTCCTAGCAGAGCTACACTGAGAGAGGGATGAGTTGATATCTTTGGATTTGGGGTTTTTTTTAAATCACTGCAACACTCAAAATTATGTAGAAACTTACAGTAAATTGTAAATAGATGTGCAAATACTTGGAAATCATAAAAGAACTAAAGAAATGGCAAGATATACCATATACATGGAAGGGGAAGATCAATATCATAAAATGTCGATGCTTACAAAAAAGTACTTATAAATTCATTGCAGTTCTAAGCAAAATCCCAACAGCATTCTAAAATTTGAGTGGCAGTGTAAAAATTCACGGATTTAACAAGGGAGTTTTGCAAAAGGAGAAAAAAGAGTTAGGACTCCACTAACTATCAAAATCTATTATAAAATCTTTGTAATTAAGATACTGTGTTTTTGGTGAAAGAAAAATAGATGAGTGCGGCAGAATAGAGAGCCCAGTGATGAGCTGAACAAAATAGATGCTTCTGTATGATACAGGAGGACTTGGAAGTCCCAGCGGAAAACAGAGAGAATGAGGAGTAAATGGTGTTGGAACAATTGGTTTTCCTTAAGAAAAAAATAATGGTATTTTTTTCTGTGAGTCTGTTACTTTTTTGTTGTATTCACTAGTTGTATTTTTTTTAGATTCCACATGTGATATATGGTATTTGTCATTCTCTGTCTGACTTATTTTACTTTTCATAGCTCCCTCCAAGTCCATCCATGTTGTTGCAAATGGCAACATTTTATTCTTTTTTTATGGCTGAGTAGGATTCCATTGTGTGTGTGTATATATATATACACACCATATCTTCTTTGTCCATTCACCTGTTGATGGGTAGATGCTGCTGGTACTACTTTGAACTCCAAGAGGATGTGACCACTTTTTTTGCTTCATTTCTCTATTGCCCAAAAGTTCTTCCTAGTATAACACTTGCCCCTGTTGCTTCCTTTGTCCGAGTTATGAAATTGTCATCTAAAGAAGCCAGAGATTTGCCAGGAATTTTAGCAAAATGAGATGCTCAACTGATGTCTAAACAATTTAAGTCCTCCTTATCCCCATCCCTCCAGTTATGCTCCCACACCTTTCTTTTTCTGAGCATTTTGATTATTGTGGTAAAATATACTTAACATAAAATTTACCATTGTAATTATTTTTAAATGTACAATTCAGTGGCATTAAGTACACTCACAATGTTGTACAACCGTCACCACCTCTGTCTCTAGAATCTTTTTCATCAGCTCATACTGAAACTCTATGACCATCAAACAGTAACTTCCCATTCCTCAGTCCCCTCATCCCCCAATGACCTCTGTTCTACTTTCTCTATGAATTTGACTCTAGGAACCTCATACAAGTGGAATCAAACAATATTTATCCTTTTGCATCTGGCTTATTTCACTCACCGTAATGTTTTTTTTTTTCACCGTAATGTTTTAAAGATTCAGTCACATTGCAGCGTGTATCAGAATTTCATTCTTTTTAAGGATGGATACTATTCCATTGTATGTATATACCACATTTTGTTAACCCAGTCATTCATTTATGGACACTTGGGTTGTTTCTACCTTTCTGCTAATGTGAACAATATAACAGATAATGCAGCTATGAACATGGTGTACAAATATCTGTTTGAGTCCCTGTTTTCAGTACTTTCTGGTACATAACCAGAAGTGGAATTGCTGAATCATATAGTAATTCTATGTTTAATTTTTTGGGGATCGAGTGCACAGTTAACTTTGGCAAATTAAAGAAGGGGGCATGAGATGCTGTCCTGAATCTCCCATTTCCTGGTTGGTCACAGTTCCTTCAGGTATGTCACCATTCCCAGAGTGATTCTGTTATTTAAAAATAATGGGGTTACTGTAACTCATCCATCCTAATTCATTGAGACTTGGCAGTTCTTTGCTTATCCTCAGATACCTAATAGCACAAGTATCTTTCACTAAATTTTACCGGTGAAGTTATATGCTCTAATTGCATTTGTGTATTTAGTACGTCCAAAGACCTTAACACACAGCCCTCACTCATGTTAAGAGTCTGGTTGAATATACTTCCATAACGCTCTTAGCTTGCCTTTTCTCCCTTCCTTTCTTTAATCTCCTTCCAAATACCATCCACTCTGTTTCTATTCATAGGCTTTGGGGTTTTCAAATTGATGCATATTTACTTTGTGTATAGTGCTGTTTGTCACAGGCAGGAGTCATTGTGCATGGGGCCATGGAATCAAAGAACTTACTAGCTGTGTGTAACTTCAGACAAGGGATTATATTTCCCTGACTCAGTTTCCTCATCTGCACCATATAATAAAACCTATATTATTTTCGGAGTTTCTAGATACATCAGAGGCCACGTAAGTGGTGTACCCAACTCTGGCTTATGGTGGGTGCTCGATGAATGGTAGTTTTCTAGGCAATTGGGAGGTATCTGTTCATTTCTCTTTTTTCTGTCCTTGTGATCTGAGCTGACAGAAGCTGTTCAGTCTTTGTTAACACAACTAAAATAAGGTACTTAAACAGTTCTTTGTACATGATGGTAGATGCTGCTTGTTATATCGTTATTTACAAGGAACTTTTGTCATCTAGTGGACACATGACAGTTGTGGAGAGATGGTTCAATAAAGCAGAAAATGTAGAGTCGTTCCAGCACCAGTTTTCCCTATGTGCATAATCTTTTGCACTCTCTCTCTCTCTGAGTCTAATTAATCTGTAAAGTAGGGGCTTGGACTCTTAACACATGCCTAGTATATTCTTTCTAAGCCCAGTATTTTACCTATTAGTCTTGGGGACCAAGGGGATGACTGGGTGTGGGAGGTCTTCATTCTGATTTAGTACGACCCAAACCACTACCCCATCCCCTCACTCTCTACCTACATTACACTCTCTCAACATCAGATTTCACTATGTAGATTTAACATAGTTCATATTTTAATGTTTAATTTTAAACACCTAACATAAAGTTAGCCTCTTACTAGCTTTAAGAGCTACTTTTCTCCTAAAAGGATATTGAAGAAGATTGCCTACAAGAAACTCCCAACCTACACTATGCTCTCGTTGTAGATGAGTTCTTAGAATATCTAGTTACCGAGTCCAAGCTCATACTGCTTGCTGCACTACAGACCAATAAATTGAGAGACAAGTTGTTGGGGCAAGGAATAGAGACTTTATTCATAAAGCCAGCAGTTTGCGAAGATGGTGAACTAGTGTCCCAGAGAACCTTCTTACCCCAGTTAGAATTCAGGCTACTTTGATACAAAAGGGGGAGCGGATGTGGTTGGTGGTTACATACTTCTTGTTGCCAGAATCCTTTGTTATTGCAGCTGTCCACATAGATCTGGTCGTAATGTTCCTATAAACCTCCACAACCAATGTTGTTCTTTGTTCTGCAATTTTTTACCTTTATATGAATGGAAAAGTGTTATACCTTTAAAAGTAAGAGCCTTGAGAATGGGCTATAATGTATCTTTCAGGCTATAGGCAACAGTCTTTTACAGAGACAGCATGACTAAGCACAAGCAACAAAGCACAAGGGTTAGAGCTAAAGGAATAAACCCAATATGGCGTCAGGTTTATTCTTCTCTCTTACAGTTCCTGTTAGAAAGGATGGATTTGTCCTATGGCAGCAGTAAGGAGAGAGTGGATAAAGGTGCTTGTGAAGGAATCATACGGAGTTCTTTCTGCTTCCTGTTGCCACCTTCCACCTCATACCTGTGTCACATCTAGAGGAGTTGAGGGTCAGATGGGATGGGCTGTGGGGTCCGTTGAGGATGGTGCAACAGTGGAGTTGCATTGAACCACGTGGCACAGTGATGAATACCACATCTGCTGCCTCTGACCTCCTCTTCTTGTCCAGTTTTCACACCCTGCTGTGTGCAAAACAGTTTGGGCCCACAGTTGACAAGCGAGAATTGTCCTTCCCGACTGAAGGAGAGCTTCTGGGGAAAAGCTGTTTTCTTTTATAGGGAGAATAACAAATCCATATAAATGAGTGTATCTTATGGTGCAATCCACATGCTAAATTTCGTCAGTATTCATGACACGTGCTTCATTCTCTCCACAACTGACATCTGTTAAAACTAGGTTCAGGAGTAAACCATCCTGGTTTCAGCAACTCTGAAACACAGATTCTGAGGTGATATTTTATTGAGTTCTCCCACTCTCACAGTCTCAATTTTACAACTGACTGTAGCTAACTTTTAGTGCTTTAGCGTCTCCTACAGAGACAGAGGCTAGCATTCTATATTCAATGAAAGGCATTACATGAGAAGCCAAATCAGTATCAGATCTTTAGTTGTTAAGGAGGAGAGCCTCTTTTCGTCTGTATTTTGAGATAGCTCTATTCTAAATCTCATCTAATTAGGTGAATTTCTAAAACCGTGATTAAACTGTAGCCAATCAAAGGAAAATTAGAAATAAATTAGAAGTCCCTGATTTGAGATGTCTAGTTCTTTCCTGTATGCCTACAGAAATCAAGGAGCTGCTCCCTTCTGTGTTTCAGGTTTTGATGAGAAATCCAGAAGAAAGAATGTGTGAAGGAAAAAGATGACATCTGTGCCTGGCAAACAAAATCCAAAGATTATTACAGTGAAAACAAAAGGAAAGCAAGACAGTACTTACTAGTTCAAGGTAAGCGGACATCTCTGTAAATGCTGAACTCTGATATGTTAGAACAGGAAAGTGGGTTTATGAATGTTTGTGAGTGTACGTTGAGTTGTCAAATGGGGACAGGATATATGATATGATCTACCATCTAAACATCTGTATTATGAGAAATGAGGAAGAAAATCAGTAAATACAGTTAGTCTGCTACTCTCACATAAAAGCTAAGTGCCCAAAAGTTAAATGATAGGTTGCATTTTAAAAAGGGGTTCTCTTGTCAGAAAGGAAAACAAACAAACAAAAAATAATAAACAATGCCCTAACTCTACTGTGCCAGAGACACATTTCCTACAATATATTTCCAATATTCTATTTGCACGTTTGTAAAGTTGTCTTTTTATTCGCAATTGAACATTTGACCAGTTTAAGTCCACTGGACAATTGAGCAACACTAATGATTATTTTTATATATGCATTGATTTTCTTCCTTAGCTTAGTTGTAGTGAAGGTGTGCTTTATATCTTTTATATCAATACTTTGGGGTTTGTTTTTCCATTTTTCACTGCTTTTTAGAATACAGTGAGGGGGGGAAATGAAATATTCCAGTGGTTGCCCAAGCCTGCCATAGTGATGACAATGCGATAGAGACCAAATGTGGGTGTGTAGGTAGCACTTCCACGTGCTCTCTCAAGATTTTTCTTCATTAGTTGATCTCAGTAGTTCATATTTGATAGGCAAAGGTGGTTTGAAGAGTACTGATGTCTAATGTGCAAAAAGTATGAATTGTGCACAAATAGAATGTACAACAGTTAAAGACAGCGTTTTCCCAGTCTTCTCAAAATACTGCCTCTAGGGACTTCCTTGGTGGTCCAGTGGTAGAGAATCTGTCCTGCAATGCAGGGGATGCGGGTTCAATCCCTGGTCAGGGAACTTAGATCCCACATGCCGCGGGGCAACTAAGCCCTCATGCCACAACTACTGAGCTCATGCGCCTCAACTAGAGCCCGCGTGCCACAAACTACACAGCCCACACGCCACAACTAGAGAAGAGAAAAACCCGCACGCCACAACTAGAGAGAAGTCTGTACACCACAAAAGAGCCCGCACACCGCAACGTTAGATCCTGCATACCTCAACGAAGATCCCACGTGCCATAACTAAGACCTAACGCAGCCAAAAATAAATAAAATAAATAAATCTTAAAAAAAATATGCTGCCTCTAGTGAAATTAATGATGGGATTGCAATTTCTGCACGCTGGCCCCTGGTGGCGAGGACTACAGTGTAGTGGTCCAGGACATGGACTCTACCACTTACCTCTTGTGTGACTGCAGTGAAAATGATGAATCTTTCTTTGCCTCAGTTTCCTGGATTAGAGAAGGATGAGTAGATGAGATGAGTTAATGTATGCAAGGCACTTGGGCAAAGGCCAAGCGTATAAAGCGTGCTCAATAATTGTTAACTGATTTTTTTTCATTGAGTGAAGTGTACTTTGGGGATGGACATTTCAGTTGTTTGTTTTTTGGGCAGTAGAGACATGGAAAAGCCCAAAAAATGTCAGGGAAGTGAAGGGCGATAATTCTAACCCTTGGCGTATGTGCACTTTCCGAGAGAGACTACCATCGGGACTGCCGGGCACCAGGCAGAGATGTAAGAAAGTTAGAGGGGAGCTCAGGGCATTTCTCAGATTCTTACTGATTTATGTACTTTGAGCAGTATTAGTGAATATAGACTTAAATGATGTAGGATCTTCTTAAGTCACAAATCAGGCTCTTTGCTGTAATCTGTAAGGCTTGGTGTCTGTAAGGCTTGGTGTGACCCGGCCGTGGCCATTCTCCCAGCCTCACCCCCTTAGTTCCTTATGCTCACTCTTACCTCCTTCCTGACCCTCTAAATCACACCAACTCTTTTGCAATTGGAGCCTTTGCACACACTCAATGCAGCCTGGGTGCTTTCTCTCTTGGCACCTAACTCCTGGCCTTTTCCTTTCATCTCAGACTAGATTTTCTCTGGCTTCTCTACTCAGAAGGACCCCTTTGTGATGTTATCTTCCAAAAATATCATCCCTGGTGACATCCTCATCAACAGTGACTATGAGTGCTGTGTTGTCCATATCCTTGCAACAAGGTGTATTCAAATTTTTTTCATCCATGCCAGTCCGACAGGTGATGAGCTTGGTTATTTAAAGTTGGTATAAGGGAGGATGTGAAGGTATGCAGTGAGGGCTGAGGTTAATCATTCATTAACTAATCTTTGGAGGCTGTTTCCTTTTTTTTTTTTTTAGTACAACATTGTAAATCAACTATACTTCAATTTTAAAAAAAAGAAAAATGTGTTTCCTTTATAGCACTCATGATTATTGGGAGTTATTTTCTTTATTTGGCTGTTCAGTTATTTTTCACCTGCCCTTTTTACTGGTAAGTAAAAAAGTACGTAAATTCTGTGAGGCCCAAGATGGTGTTTGCCTTTTCACAGTGATATTCTGGGATCCTGGTTCAGCAACTGCAATATACAAAGTGCTCGAAAAACATTTTGGGAGTGAAAGAATGAATGAGAGAGACAAGCTTCCTGCCCTCAGGAGCACAGGTCTCGTAAATGAAATAGATGATTGCTCTACAGCGTTAGAGGTTCAGAAATAGAGTGAGGGGCTTCCCTGGTGGCGCAGTGGTTGAGAGTCCGCCTGCCGATGCAGGGGACACGGGTTCGTGCCCCGGTGTGGGAGAATCCCACATGCCGCGGAGCGGCTGGGCCCGTGAGCCATGGCTGCTGAGCCTGTGCGTCCGGAGCCTGTGCTCCTCAATGGGAGAGGCCACAACAGTGAGAGGCCTGCGTACCGCAAAAAAAAAAAGAGAAAGAAATAGAGTGAGGAGGGAATCAGTGGGTCTCACAAAAAATTAGACTCATGTAGGCAGGAGCGATATTCTGAGTATTAACAACCAGTCAGCACAAATAAAGACCACGTTGAGCTGGCATCGCCAATGGTGCTGGGCAGGGTTTTTACCCTTCAGCTGCTGGATTGTGGGGAGGTGGGTTGGGATTCAAGGGTGGGGTTCAGGACAGTGATCTATCGCCAACCACTATGGAGGAATTTTCAGTATTTTTGCATTACGTGCAGCTGCGTGTGTGTATTTCTACTGAAATCAGCCCTGATTATAGAAACAAGCAGAACCCCTTCTGGTCCTGGAATTCTGTTCTCTGCTTTGGTCTAGAGGACTCTGACACCCTCAGACTTCACCCCTAAGCACCCTCTGCTCTCATGGCACACCTGTACATCCTTCCTTTTACCGACTTTGAATTAGCAAACTCATCACCTGTCAGACTGGCAAGGGTGAAAGAAATTCCAAATAATTCTTGTGGGAAAGATATGGACAAAAAAGCTCTCATGGTGTCTGTTGATAAGAATGTCAATAGGGGTGATATTTCTGGAAACTAACTTGGCAATATCTATCAAAATGTTAAATGCACATTCCTATTGACCAGCTAATAGCACTTTTAGGAGTTCATCTTCCAGGAAAACTGGTAGAAATGCAAAATGATGTATATACTAGTATGTTCACTCTAGCTCTGTTTTACTGGCAGAAATATGGCAGCAGTTTATACGTCTGTTGTTAGAAGAGTAGTAAATAAATGATGGCACTTCCATCTACTAGAATAATGTGGCTTTTAAAAATTTAGGATAGATAGCTAAAATGTATTAAGTAAAAGGGAAAAAAAGCTGCCAGAATTGTGTATACCATGATCATGTTTGTTAACAGCAAATGAACACATCCCAAGTGTCCCTCAGCAGATGAATGGATGAGAAAAATTTGGTATGCAATGGAATATTATTCAGCCATTGAAAGGAATAAAGTTCTGATACAGGCTGCAACATGGATAAACCCTGAAAACATTATGCTGGGTGACACAAAGGGACAAATATTGTATGATTCCACTCATATGAAACATCGAGAATGGGGATTCATAGAGACAGGAAGTAGATTAGACATTACTTGGAGCTGGGATGAGGGAAGATGGTGGGTTGATGATTAATGGGTACTGTTTGGAGTGATGAAAAAGTTTTGGAACTAGATGGTGGTGATTGTTGTACAATAGTGTGAATATAATTAATACCACTAAACTGAACAGTTAAAAATGATTGAGGGACTTCCCTGGCGGTCCAGTGGTTAGGACTCCATGCTTCCACTGCAGGGGGCATGGGTTCGATCCCTGGTCGGGGAACTATGACCCTGCCTGCCACGCAGCACGGCCAAAAAAATTAAAAAGAAAAATAATCTGCATGTTCTGATGATTCTAGAACGATAGTATTAAAAAAAAATGAAGTGGCAGGTTTTATGTCATATATATTTTACCACAATTAAAAAAAACTTTAAAGAAAAAGCAAACGAACAGTCAAAAAATAAAAGGAGAAAAACACATGCATGCATGCATGCCCACGCACACTGTATAATCTGGAAAGATGTGTTTGTATTGTTGATGGTGGTTATGTCTAAAAGATGGAATTAGGGGAGAACAGAAGAAAATTTTGTCCTATACACTTGTGTATTTTTGGCACTTTTCACAGTGAACATATATTTTATAATTTTTTAATTGAAGGTTTTTCTTTAAAGTTGACCTGTGGTAAAATCTTGGAGTTGGTACAATTTTCTAGCTTGTACAAACAAAACAATCCTGCAAGTCTGTTTGCAGTTGAATTTGCTTGTGTCTAACATCCCTGTGCAATGTTTAACCTAGAGTGAGAATTTAATTATAGTTTAAAACACTGAGTGGTTTTCCTTTTCTAGGTTAAATTATTTCTTGTGGAAGAACAGGCTCTCAATATAGAAGGCATTTGGTCTTCTGACTCCCTCAGTGAGGACCAACTCTTCTATCTAGTAATTTACTGTAAAGCAGGATGCTTCTATTTGTAGTTTTACATCCCTTTCTTTGGTATTTAAGGCATGTTGGCTGTTAAAAAAAAAATGAGCCTCAATCTCAGAACACCGAAAAGGTTTTGCATAATAAGAGATTTTCTAAACCCTAATAAATTGTTGCAGAAAATACCACTTTAATGGGTCATCCATTATATAAAAGGTTTAAACCCTATAATGAGATCATAAATTTGTGCAAGTAAAGAGAAAATATGGAAGGATGCACTCACCAGGCTACTTGTGTTAGTAACCTCAAGGTGATTATCTGATGGATGGCATCAGATAAAAGATTATTTATTTTTCTTTATACACTTGTGTATTGTTGAATTGTTACAATTAGGACCTTTTCTTAATAGCTTTATTAAACTATAACTGACGTATAATAAACTGCACATATTTAAAGTGTAAAATTTGAGATCAACTATATTTAAGACAGGATCCTCGGAGAACTATGTGTCTTGCTTGGTATTGAATGTTCAGCACCACTTAGGCAATAAAATAAAGCAGCAGCTCAGAGCTGAGAAACCCCAAAAATAAAAAATTAAGTGTAGAATTTGATGTTTTGACCTACGCATATACCCATGAAAGCGTCACCATTATCAAGATAATGAAAACGTCTGTCATTCCACAAGGTTTCTTTATGCCCCTTTGTAATCCCACCTACCCAGCCCCTGTCTTGCCCCAGGCAACCACTGATCTTGTTTTTATCACTGTACAATAGTTTGCATTTCCTACAAACCCATATAAATGAAATCATACAGTACATATCTTTTTGTCTGGCATCTTTCACTCAGCATAATTATTTTGAGATTCATCCATGCTATAATGTGTATGGATATTTCATTCCTTTTTATTGTTGAGTTGTATTCCATTATATAAATAAACCCCCCTTTGTTTATTTATTAACCATTGATAGACATTTGAGTTGTTTCCAGATTTTCACTATTATGAATAATGCTACAATGAACATTCATGTACAAGTCTTCATATAGACATATGCTTTCATTTCTCTTGGGTAAATACCTAAGAGTGGAACACCTGGATCATATGGTAAGTGTATGTTTAACTTTTTAACAAATTTTCCAAAGTGATTGTACCATTTTACATCCCTGTCTGCACTGAATGAGAGTTCAGTTGCTCCAGATCCTTGTCAGTACTTGGTATGATCAATCTTTTTCCATTTTATCCATTCTAATAACTATGTAAGTAGTAACTCATCGTGGTATCAACTTGCCTTTCCTTAATGGCAAATGATGTTGACTATCTTTTCATGCTCTTACTTGCCATCTGTATATCTTCAGTAGTTGTGGCACGTGTGCTCAGTAGTTGTGGCTCGCGGGCTCTAGAGCTCAGGCTCAGTAGTTGTGGCGCATGGGCTTAGTTGCTCCGCGGCATGTGGGATCTTCCCAGCCCAGGGCTCAAACCTGTATCCCCTGCATTGGCAGGTGGATTCTTAACCACTGTGCCACCAGGGAAGTCCCAAAAGCAGAAATTTTAAATGTGTTTGATTTGATTTGATGAATTATTATAGTGAGGGACATTTAAAGATATTTGTCAGCCCTAGGAATTTTTACCTTTAGATACCTACCCCACATGATAACAAGCATATTAAAATGCACAGGGACTTCCCTGGCGGTCCAGTGGTTGAGACTTCACCTTCCGATGCAGGGGGTGCAGGTTCGATCCCTGGTTGGGGAGCTAAGATCCCACATGCCTCACGGCCAAAAAACCAAAACATAAAACAGAAGCAATACTGTAACAAATTCAACAAAGACTTTAAAAATGGTCCACATCAAAAAAAAAATCTTAAAAAAGTAAAATAAAATGCACAGGTATCCCACATTAAAAATAATTTCTTACTCTATATGTTGTTTAAAAACCCTATAATTTTGCTTTTGAAACTGTTTATTACA
The DNA here is from genome assembly GCF_949752795.1 of Hyperoodon ampullatus. Taxonomy (NCBI): domain Eukaryota; kingdom Metazoa; phylum Chordata; class Mammalia; order Artiodactyla; family Ziphiidae; genus Hyperoodon; species Hyperoodon ampullatus. Next base: position 21,549,786 of record NC_136923.1, read on the forward strand.
ATAAACTCATTTATTATTGGCTATAATTTTCCAGGATTCATCATGCATTTTAGTTGATCCATACCAAATAAAAAAATCAAACCTAAAAATTATTTTTAAAAATAATGCAATTTGTGAATATTTTGTGCCAGTACCATACTGTCTTGATTACTGTAGCTTTGTAGTATAGTCTGAAGTCAGGGAGCCTGATTCCTCCAGCTCCATTTTTCATTCTCAAGATTGCTTTGGCTATTCGGGGTCTTTTGTGTTTCCATACAAATTGTGAAATTTTTTGTTCTAGTTCTGTGAAATATGCCATTGGTAGTTTGATAGGGATTGCATTGAATCTGTAGTTTGCTTTGGGTAGTAGAGTCATTTTCACAATGTTGATCCTTCTCAAACTCTTCCAAAACATAGCAGAGGGAGGAACACTTCCAAACTCATTCTACGAGGCCACCATCACCCTGATACCAAAACCAGACAAAGATGTCACAAAGAAAGAAAACTACAGGCCAATATCACTGATGAACATAGATGCAAAAATCCTCAACAGAATACTAGCAAACAGAATCCAACAGCACAATAAAAGGATCATACACCATGATCAAGTGAGGTTTATTCCAGGAATGCAAGGATTCTTCAATATATGCGAATCAATCAATGTGATACACCATATTAACAAATTGAAGGAGAAAAACCATATGATCATCTCAATAGATGCAGAGAAAGCTTTTGACAAAATTCAACACCCATTTATGATAAAAACCCTGCAGAAAGTAGGCATAGGGGGAACTTCCCTCAACATAATAAAGGCCATATATGAGAAACCCACAGCTAACATCGTCCTCAATGGTGAAAAAGTGAAACCATTTCCACTAAGATCAGGAATAAGACAAGGTTGCCCACTGTCACCACTATTATTCAACATAGTTTTGGAAGTTTTAGCCACAGCAATCGAGAAGAAAAAGAAATAAATGGAATCCAAATTGGAAAAGAAGAAGTAAAGCTGTCACTGTTTGCAGATGACATGATACTCTACATAGAGAATCCTAAAGATGCTACCAGAAAACTACTAGAGCTAATCAATGAATTTGGTAAAGTAGCAGGATACAAAATTAATGCACAGAAGTCCCTGGCATTCCTATACACTAATGATGAAAAATCTGAAAGTGAAATTAAGAAAACACTCCCATTTACCATTGCAGCAAAAAGAATAATATATCTAGGAATGAACCTACCTAAGGAGACAAAAGACCTGTATGCAGAAAATTATAAGACACTGATGAAAGAAATTAAAGATGATACAAATAGATGGAGAGATGTACCATGTTCTTGGATTGGAAGAAATAACTTTAAAGTCATCAAAGATGCATATGGATATAGGAAAATCTAAATGTCAGATGAGTGCTAGTGGTTGAAATATGTGCTCTTCCTATGGAAGTCTGCTTCAAAATCATTTTAAAATGTTAAACGCTCAACATCACCAATCATTAAGGAAATGCAAATCAAAACCCCAATGAGGTATCACTTAACATCAAGTAGGATGGCTATAATATATGTATATATAAAAAAGTTGGTGAAGCTATGGAGAAATTGGAATCCTGTGGGAATGCTAAATGATGCAGCCATTGTGGAAAACAGTACAGAGGTTCTTTAAAATGGAATATTGTTCAGCCGTAAAAAGGAAGGAAATTCTGACACATGGCACAGTATGGATGAACCATGAAGACATTATGGTAAATGAAGTAAGGCAGACACAATAGGACAAATATTGTAGGATTCCATTTTTATGCAGTACCTAGAGTAGTCAAATTCTTACAAAGCAGAAGGGTGATTGCTAGAGAAGGGACGGGGAAGTAGGGAGTTACTGTTTAGTGGATACAGAGTGTCATTTTGGGATGATGAAAAAGTTCCGGAGATGGATTGGGGTGATGATTGCCCAATAGTATAAATGTACTTAATGCTACAGAACTGTACACTTAAAAAATGGTAGGTTTTATCTGATATATAGTTTACCGCAATTTTAAAAAATATTAAGAAGATGAAAATTTCCAAGTGTTTCCAAATTTTAAAAGTTAACAGCTTAAAATACATGTTAGTGATAGTTGGCCAACATTTCTTAATGGTCTCATAACCTAAAACAAAAGTACAATATTTTTTAAAAAAAATACTGTTTTCCATTTAAATGATGCTTCATACTCCTGACTTTAGTGGTGCAAATTCAGAAGCAAGAAATTACTAGCCAACTACTAGGCACTCTTTTAAGGCTTTACATTTGTTAACTCATTTAATCCTCAACAGAACTAGGAGATACTGTTATTTTCATTTCTCAGATGAGGACTATAAGAACAGAGAGGTTATGAAAGATTCCCAAAGTTACACCACTATTGAGAGGTACAGCTGGCCGTCAAACAGTAGAAATGTGGCTTCAGAGCCCACAGCACTCTGAGCCACTCAGTTTTCCCACCTCCCAACTATGAAGAGCTTTATTATCAGGAGAGCTGTCTATACGCTGTGTGATCATTTCTAGGATTTCTTCTGGGTAGTTATACCTGAAAAGCTTGAGTGTATTGATATGCTATTAGCTTTTCTTCTGTTAGAAGCCTGTGACCTGATACCTGTAAATGATTTGTCTCCAGCTGGAAATTATCATTTGCCCAGCTGTTTTTTTTTTCGCGGTTCGTGGGCCTCTCACTGTTGTGGCCTCTCCCTTTGCGGAGCACAGGCTCCGGATGCGCAGGCTCAGTGGCCATGGCTCACGGGCCTAGCCGCTCCGCTGCATGTGGGATCTTCCCAGACTGGGGCACGAACCCGTTTCCCCTGCATCGGCAGGCGGACTCTCAACCACTGCGCCACCAGGGAAGCCCTGCCCAGCTTTCTACTAATGCCAATCGTGAAGGAGACCCAGGAGAATGCTATAAAAACGAAAGTTTTCTAGGTTTTATCAAGGAAAGGCTCTGGAAAGGAAATCTTTATATTGGAAGAGGAAAACGGGACCTTATGTTCTTTCCTTCACGCTAAGATTGATGTCTCCCAAAATGTTAGGTTAATTAAAAAAAGAAAAAAAAAGACTTCATGTCTATGTTCAAATAATGCTGAATTAAAAGGAGTTAGAATTTCTTGAGTGCTGGACTTCTTAGGGATTTAACGTGCTAATAAATACTGTGAATTGCCAGAAAGAGACATAATATGTATAATACATTAAATAATATATGAATATATATTATATAATTTAAAAATTGTTTCCCAGAGTTATTTTACTGCAGAGTACTTCCCCTGTGGAAAGTCATGCTTCCCGGAACACTTCTGGGAATAATGTTCTAGGGATTTTCCAAATCTACCACCAGGGGGCAGTTCTCCCCCCTTTTATATTCTGATTTAAACATTGACCAAAACTTTATTTTCCCTCAGCACACCTGAGACAGGCTGACATTTCCAAGCAGACTTTGCTAAAAACTTTCAAGGGATGAAGGAAAGAAATTAAAAAAAGTAAAAAGTCCTATAGTCATATTTCCCAAATCCATGAGGCTGAGCTAAAGAAATAGCATATCTGCCACGTTCTCCTGGGTCAGTATGGAATACGAGTTCTCAGCCATATTGCCTGCCTTTTTCCCTCTTGTTTCTCAGCCAAGTGGCCTTTCTATCATCCTGGCTCCCAAGAGCGTCTGTGGCCTTATGTTATCACAGCTGAGGATAAATCCCACAGACCTTTGTGTCTTCACAGCTCAAATTCTTTTCTGATTTAAATGTCTCAGGTCTGTCCTGTGATCTTTCTTCTCAGTCCTGGTTGGAAGCTCTGAGATACCTCTGTGGTGATGAATAGACATGGCAGTCCCATGAATGGTCTAATCCTGATTAAATTCGCAGTAAATGTGCCTCTCGGGTCTCATGCCAGGGCAGACATTATTAATCATCTCAGCACGCTTTCTCTGTAGAACTCAGTCTCACAATCCTTCCTGACCCTGGGCTCCAGGCAGGTATTACCAATAGAGTGCTGTTAATGTAATTGGGAAAATTCTCTCATCCAAACCTAGGATATAAATGCCACCCATCTCTGGAACTTTCTGTAGTGACTCTCTCAGATGAATGTAATCTCCCTAATTCTGTATGCAAACACACACACACACACACACACACGCACACGCACACACACACACACACACACACAGGTTTTAAAAACTCTATTTTAGATTCACAAAAATCAGTCTCCACTCCAGCCCCATCACATCCTTATCCATACCTTATCTGTAGCACACTGTACAGGTGCTGCACTTAATTGGAAGAGGAGGGTTGTTACATCCAGCACATGCCAGGGGCTCCAAACTGGGCCCATTCTGTTGTTTAACTTCTGATTGTAATTGATATCATGTGACATATGTCCCATTTTAATTAACATGTCCTTGGAGTTGCCTTTGTATGAGCTGCTCAGGAAACACCCTGTGCTGTGTCAAACTTTAGCAAAAGCCTAACCTATTAATATTTTGGTAGGCTTTGAAACTATCTTCTGACAGGTGGTTTTTTTTTAATGCTGAGAATTTATTTTAATAAACATAATATTTATACTGATTATGTCATATTTAATTTATATTTATATAAACAATTTTTTTTAAGGGAGATGTTGGGGGTAGGAGTTTATTAATTTATTTATTTGGGCTGTGTTGGGTCTTCGTTTCTGTGTGAGGGCTTTCTCTAGTTGTGGCAAGCGGGGGCCACTCTTCATCACAGTGCACAGGCCTCTCACTATTGCGGCCTCTCGTTGCAGAGCACAGGCTCCAGACGCGCAGGCTCAGTAGTTGTGGCTCACGGGCCTAGCCGCTCCGCGGCATGTGGGATCCTCCCAGACCAGGGCCCGAACCCGTGTCCCCTGCATTGGCAGGCAGATTCTCAACCACTGTGCCATCAGGGAAGCCCATAAACATAATATTTAATTTAATAAAGAGAACAGTAGGATGTCATCATTAAGGGTAACCTTTGGAATTAGACGGGGTTCAGTTCTTTGCTCCGCCACTTACTTGCTTTGGAGCCTTTGATTAACTACTACTTAATCCCTTATGAGAAATAAAGATAGTAACAACACCTATCTTGTTATGGTTTATTTATAAAATAAATGTTACTGTGCTTCTGCTTTGTACCAAGTATTAAACATCTTTGGGAGGACTGAATGGAATCAGGCAATTAATTCGTCTAGCCCTGAAGTGATCCTGTTATTACTCCTCTTTTAAAATACTCATGTTTCAGCTGAAGCCATCATGAACGGTGGGGGAAAAGGAAGGCCATGTGTGTCCTTGAATTCCAGACCCACGAGAGATGAGATTCAGGTGATAGGCCAACAAAGTCAGTATTTGATTTTTAAATTGTGCGTTGAGGGTGGACGTTCCCAGTGGCTAGTGGGGGGCTGCTGTGTGAAGAGAATAACTGCTTCCAAGGCTGGATTCCAGTGTCCCCCTTCCTCTGGGGAGTGTGACTGAAAATGATGGCCAGCAAGTTCAACTTTGCTGTTAATTCTTTGGTTTCTGTCTCCTGCTAAATTTAACTCCATCCACATTCTTACGGCAGCAGAACTGATGAACATTTATTAAATGTCCTTTCTGACCAATACACTCTGAAATAAAAAGGGTGTACTTGAGGAGTTTACAGGGTAAGGGGGTGGTGACACTGATACACTGGGTAATTATTAGGAAAACGTTTTGGAAATACTATAAATGAGAAATGAACAACTGAAGAGAGATAACAACACTGGGAAAAAATGAAAGACAAAAGAAACCTTTTAGGGCTTCCCTGGTGGCGCAGTGGTTGAGAGTCCGCCTGCCGATGCAGGGGACACGGGTTCGTGCCCCGGTCTGGGAAGATCCCACATGCCGCGGAGCGGCTGGGCCTGTGACCCATGGCCGCTGAGCCTGCGCGTCCGGAGCCTGTGCTCCGCAACGGGAGAGGCCACAACAGTGAGAGGCCCGCATACCGCAAAAAAAAAAAAAAAAAAAAAAGAAACCTTTTAAAGCTCTGGCATGTCTCCCACCTTCCCATTGGCCTAAGATGTGGTCTAGTCCCAGTGGTAGCGAGAGAGCCGGGGCTGAAAGGTAGGTAAAAAAAGGAGGACTGGAAGTAGGAAGAAATAAAGGCCATTATACTTCAAGTTCTGACTACAGAGGGTAAAGTTAATATCAACAGCATCTGTGGTTTTTATATTGCTTGTATTTAATTTGTGACTTAGAATCTTACATTCATTCTTTTAGCCTTGCCTCTTGAAATGAGCTTCAGAAATTAACGCAGTCCACCCAAGCAAATTTCAAATTCATCTTTTTATTTTCAAAAGAGTTGCTTTTATTTCAACTATGAATTTCCATATTAGAATTTAAGGCCGTTAACCTATACCTTACATTAATTCATGTGTCATAAACCAATAATTTGGCTTTTGACAATTGAAGAGAAACTTTGTATCTCATTCGTTTAATATTTATTTATTTATTTATTTATTTATTTATTTATTTATTTATTTAGGCTGCGTTGGGTCTTAGTTGCAGCACACGGGATCTTCCTTGTGGCTCGTGGTCTCTTCGTTGCCGCGCGTGGGCTTCTCTCTACTTGGGGCCTGCGGGCTTTTTCTCTCTCTAGTTGTGGTACGTGGGCTCCAGGGCGCGTGGGCTTTAGTTTGTGGCACGCGGGGCTCTCTCCTTGAGGCGCTCGAGCTCAGTAGTTGTGGCGCGCAGGCTTAGTTGCCCCGTGACATGTGGGATCTTAGTTCCCTGACCAGGGATCGAACCCGCGCCCCCTGCATTGGAAGGTGGATTCTTTACCACTGGACCACCAGGGAAGTCCCTGTTTAATATTTATTTTTGATTGTCAGTCAAGACAAGGATTTCTTCTTATATTTATTGGCCATTTGTATTTCTTATGAAAATTGCCTGTTCCCATCCTTCTTTTTGTATTGATTTGTTAATTACATTAATAAAGTAAGAAATAATTGATTCGAAGGTGACACACCGAGGTATAAGCCATGTGTCCTAATAACACAGTCCCCATCACAAAAATCGGAGAATGTGAATTCTCAGCTTCTGCCTAATCTTTCTAGTTGGTGCCTCGGGGTGTCCCTCCTTCTTGGAGACAGTCTTGAGCTCACAGATGGCTGTTTCCCCTTTCTGATGAGGTGTGTGTGGTCTCTGTGAGCCATGGGCCGGTTGCATGGGGCGGGAGAGCAGCATCTTTGCCGTCCCAGCGGAGTCCCAGAGAGGAGGCAGGTGGGGCTGCGTGACCACCGTCCTCAACGGAAGGCAGCGGCAACATTTGCCTGCGAAGGTGCACAGCTCCACGCCCGCCATCAGTTTTAAGGAAAGGAGATGCACGATTCCTCCGCCAGTCTGGGTTGGTGATTGCATCTTATTCATTTCTATATCTTACTCTCTAGGCCAGCGTTAGCTGGGATGATGGTAGAATAAATGATAAGTGACTTCGTTTGCCCCAAATATGGTTTCTCTTAGCACCACGCTCTAGGAAAGGGGACCCCTTCCATAAACTGAATTCCTTCTAAGAGGAAAATGTAATGTTCAAAAAAGAAATTTAAATTAAATTATTTTTAAATACACTTATTAAAACACTTGTGATATAATAACAAAGGTGCTTATTCATTAATGCAATAAATTACAAGAGCTAGTGTACCGTAATTTCAAAGGAATCAGGAGTGTAAACAGTATTTTGTGATATAGACGAAGACTGTAATGTGATGTAAGAGTATCTGTGATTTCTCTTGGAGACCAAGTGATGTTACTGCTAATATTTCTGTAGGTTGTTACTTATATTCACAACTGAAGGAATGCTAAATTTTAACTAGAAGTTAGTGATAATTTTTAAATATGTAATTTTTATACTAATTCAAGTTCTATCCTTAAATTCTGTGCCAGGATCCGCTGGGGGTCATGGACCCCTGACTAAAATCCCTTGGTTTCTGGACTGGGGTAGGGGAAGGGGTGATTACAAAGGAGCCTGGGGGAATTTTTTGAGGTAGGTAGAGCTATTCAATCTTGATTGTGGTGGTGCTTAAATGACTGTAAATGGTGCTTAAATGGTGCTTAAATGACTGTATATGTCTGTCAAAAATGGAGAATTTTATGGTATGTAAATTAGAGAGAGAAAAAGAAGGGAAAGGAAGAAGGGAGGAAGGGAAAGGAAAAAGGGAAGAAGGAGATGGAGAGAGAGAGAAAGATGAGTACTGCTGCTAATAAAAGCAGACACTAAAAATCCCTTTGTACTGGAGCTGGGTTTCTTCCACAGTTAGCCAGTGCTTTCTGGAATGAAACTCCCTGAGTTCAGATCCTGGCTCTGCCAATTATTTGCTGTGTGACCCAGGGCAAGTTACATGACATCTCTGTGTCTAAGTTTCATCATCTATAAAATGAAGGTGATAATAACAGTGCCTACCTCATAAGATTTTTTGAGGATTTAGTGGATTAATATTGAGTGCTTAGAATAGTGCCTGGCATATAGTAAGCGCTATGTTGTCATCTAATATTTAGAAATGCTTTGGTGAGCAGCGAGGGTCACTATGAAGAGCTCAGTCAATGCCAGTGATTACATCAGTAATCACAGAAAGGTTGTATTTGGTCAAGGGAAGTCAGTCACTAACAAAAAAAGTATGTGTATATGTGTCCCTAAGACATATCAACTTGCTTGTTGATATTCTCCTAAAAGTATTTGAAATATCTTTTTTTTTTTTTTTTTTACTCTGCCTGAACCTCAGTTCTCAGATGTATCAGCTTCCAACATCCTCTTCCGTTTTCAAATAACTTCCCGTGCTGGACCACGTCACGTGATGTATTTCCAAAGGGCAAAGCCAGTGCATTTTATGCAACATTTGCAAATGAAAATCATACCCAAGGACATATAATAAAGGTGACAAGTCTCCTATAAAACCCTGGTTGACTTACACAAGGAACACTTAGGTTTGGGTTGTTAACTATGATTGATATTTAGTACCATTTGTAGGGAATCTACAAAACTGTTGGATATTTACAATGTGGCACAATGTACACCAGCCAAGTTTCCAACAGAGTCCTGCTGAGATTTTAGGCCTGAGGTGTTCCATTAGTTGGAGCACAGTTTGTGCGCTTGCAAATTGCCTACAAGTAAAGAATTTATTGAAAATAACTTTCTATGCCATTTACCAGGCAAGAGCCCATTTATCTGGAGAATCAGAAAACGGAATCATGGAAACCTAAAGTCATGAAATAACCCCAAAACGTCATTTAAAATAGTTTCAGCCTTCCTCAGTCAACCTTAAATCCAATTTATAAGACCGAGGAGGGAACCTACAGGATATCACAGCAACTCCTTTTTAGTGTCACTAAAATATATATATATAGTCAGTTCTGTTATTTGCAGTAGTTATGTCCTATAAAGTCGCCATGGACACTGAATTAGTGAATTCTGAACCATCGCTTCTAGGGGAAATACAGGGTTCCTGTGAATCTCTAGTCACAATATTGTCATCAATCAATCAATACATAACCTTGTTTTATGTGTGTTTCTGTTTAACGACAGTTTACTACATAGTGTGGATCCATTAACGTTGAACTCACGGCCAACAGCACTGTAACTCATGCCTGAACGGAACTTTCCAACACACAGATTTTCTCCGTAAGGCACATCACAGCCTTCTTATGCTTAGGGACACTAACCAGCATTTCACCACTATGCTTGGGGGACATTTTAAACAGCAAAGTTTAAAGACCTACAAAGACCTCTACGAAGAGTATGAACAGGACACTTGGTTTAGGATATGAGAGCTGAAACAAGAAGACAGAGTTGCCTTATTTGATCTTAGCTACGGTCTTGCTCAAGGGGTAACTTAAATTTTTCGCCCCTCTGCCCATGTCTGAGAATGACTGCAAATGTACCACAAGTATTGATTTGGGGGTCCCAAGTGAATCTTAGCAAGCAGACAAATTTGCACATATGGAATCTGTGAATAATGAGGGTTGACTCTATAAGTAAGGTGGTCTCACAAAAAAGGGCCTGTGTGGTCCAGCCCTCCCTTCCTGAACAGCATTAGCAAAGCACAGAACTTACATTGGATAAATGCCCAGTGAATCGTATGCACGTGCCAGAGCTCAACCCTCCCTGGCTTGGAGCCCACTAGTCTCTCCATCAGAGAGTTTGCAGGACTTAGGAGTCAGCAAACCCCAGTCTGTGGGCCAAATCCCACACGCTGCCTGTTTTGCTACGGTCCCAAGCTAAGAGAGGATTTTTTCACTTTTGAATGGGTAGGGGGAAAGAAAGCAAACAAAGACTATTTCATGACACGTGAAAATTATATGGAATTTAAATGTTGGTGTCCATAGGTAACGTGTTATTGGAACACAGCCATGCCCATTTGTTGACATAGTGTCAATCACTGCTTTCATGTAATGAGGCAGAGATGAGTAGTTGCCACAGAAACTGTATAGCCTACGAAGATGAAAATATTTACTAGCTGATCCTTTATAGGAAAGTTATATGATCTGTGATATAAAACATTGCTGATTGTCACCCTGAACAGTTGTGCACAGACAATTAAAAGCTTTATATGACAGTGAAACTTCTCTAGCAGGGAAGGGTAAGTTTTAGGCAACACAAAATAGGGCTTTTCTTTTCCCCACTCCTACCTCCCTTTTTAAAATACAAGTTTAGATTTCAAATCCCTATAAATAACTCAAGAATTTATTCTGCATGTTGAAGCAGATAAGAAAGTATCAGACTGTTTGTATGAACAAATCTGTTGAACCCAATTTAAATGCAACTAAAGGGAACTCATCAGGATGAATAAAACATGATGACATGAACATTTTTGTGTTGAAGTTAGGCAGTGAAATTCCAGTAGCTTTGTTTCCTACCAATGAAGAAAGTAGAGTTCATTTCAGTTTGTTTTTATTTGAAGTTTTAATAGCTGAAAGTTATCTTAGAGGTCATTTAGACCAAGGCTGTCCCAAGAGAATTTTCTCTGGAGTTGGGCATGTTCTCTGTGTTATGCAATATGGTAGCCAATAATATTTACAAGTGGCTCTTGTGCATTTGAAATATTTACAAGTGGCTCTTGTGGCTCTTGGGCATTTGAAATGTGACTAGTGCGACTGAGGAACTGAATTTTTAAGTTTGTTCAATTTTAATGAATTTTAAAATTGAAGTATAGTTAATTTACAATGTCGTGTTAGTTTCAGGTGTACAGCAAAGTGATTCAGTTATACATATAGATGTATATATACATGTATATATACACTTTTTCAGATTCTTTTCCCTTATAGGTTATTACAAAATATTGAGTATAGTTCCCTGTGCTATACGATAGGTCCTTGTTGGTTGTCTATTTTATATATAGTCGTGTGTATGTGTTAATCCCAAACTCCTAATTTATTCCTCCCCTCCCTTTCCCCTTTGGTAACCATGAATTTGCTTTCTTTGTCTGTGGGTCTATTTCTGTTTTGTATAGAAGCTCATTTGCATCATTTTTTTAAGATTCCACATATAAGTGATATCATATGATACTTGTCTTTCTCTGTGTGTCTTACTTCACTTAGTACGATAATCTCTAATGGATTTGTATCCATGTTGCTGCAAATGGCATTATGTCATTCTTTTTTATCGCTGAGTAGTATTCCATTGTATATATATACCATATCTTCTTTATCCACTCATCTGTTGATGGACACTTAGGTTGCCTCCATGTCTTGGCTGTTGTAAATAGTGCTGCTATGAACATTGAGGTGCATGTATCTTTTCGAATTAGAGTTTCCTCCAGATATATGCCCAGGAGTGGAATTTCAGGATTATATGGTAACTCTTTTTAGTTTTTTAAGGAGCCTCCATGCTATTCTCCATAGTGGCTCTACCAATTTACATTCCTATCAAGTGTGTCAGGGTTCCTTTTTCTCCACACCCTCTGCAGCATTTATTTCAATCTTAATGAATTTAAGTTGAAATAGCCACATATGACTATGTGAACAGGACACATCTAGACTCAAGCCTGCCATCTTGTTTTGTTTGCCTTGCACAGAATTTTTAGAAGTTTGGCTTTGTTGCCAACATTTAAAGACTGGGGGATTTTATATAAAGGTCCAAATTCTGACTTCTTGTGGAAAATTGGAGCATCTGGGAACACTGGGGATGCTCTTTCTTGGCAAGACATGTGGTCTCTAGTCCCCACTGCTCCCTGTCGGCTTCCTCTCAGCCTGCCGCATCATTTTCGTTACCTTGCTTCGTCTCTGTTGGCATCTGAATATGCAATCCCTAATCTAATTCCACCCCCACAGTTTTCATATGGGGAACTAAAGCCCAGAGACAATGAGTACCTTACTCAAAGTCGTCCAGTAATTAATACTTGGGCTCACACCAGAATCCCCTGGCCATGCTCTCTCTACTCTGGGGCCTGATTGAAATCTTTGGGTGTGTATGGGCGGTGGCGGGTACTCCTGGGTGGTACCTGGGTGTGTCTGAGCTGCGCTCACAAGCCTCATCCTCCCCTGCTTCCAGGCCATGTGTAGGTTGGACATTGGGTGAGTGAGGTCTCTGCTTCCTCCCATCTGGGCTGAGTCACTGGGAGCCACAATGGGCAGTGAGGGCGTGAGAGGGAGAGGGGCCTGAACTTTCCCTGGCCATTTCCCTCTCTGACTTCCTCCCTCATTGTTTACCTCTGACAATTCCAACAGTTCTCAATGATGGTGCATCTGATAACCCTTTGTTGGCTGCTTATCCTCCCTGGTACCTCTGCTTCATGCAGATCTTCTGCTCATGTCGTCTACTTTTCTTTTTCCAAAGGGTTTTTGACTTACTTCTGAAGTCCTAGTCAGTTCAATCTTGGGCCAAAATACTTACTTAAATCCACAAAGAAAGCTTTGAAATAGTCTTTCATACTACGAGAGTTAAATTTTACTGGACATTTCTCCAGGCTCTTATCCTGTTCAGGTCAAGGCTAATTCAGAAAGAGGAGGTTTAACTCAGTGACTAGGGGGGCTGTACTCACCAGGATTTGAGCCCTTGCTCTGCTAGTTCCCAGGTCAATGACCTCAGAGAAAATCCCTGAACATCCTGAGACTGAATTTCCTTAAGTATCAAAGAGCTACTTCATAGGGCTGTGGGTGAGGAATAAATCAGATGATGAATATAAGGTAAAAACCTTGATACCGTGTCCTTTTTCATACGTCTTACAGGCTTTTGCCAGAGAGGGATCTGGTAGTTTAATCAGGCCACATCTTTCTGAAATCCTTCCCTGGGGTTGCCTTGTTCATAAAACAGCAGATCAACCACCTTGACCCATTTTAACCCCAGACTTCTCTTCATACATCTCAATCTGCAAGTTTTGTTCTGTGTATTCTGCATAGAAACTTCCATTCACTACTTGATTCTTGACTTAAAAAGGCCCCTTCCCGGGCTTCCCTGGTGGTGCAGTGGTTGAGAGTCCGCCTGCCGATGCAGGGGACGTGGGTTCGTGCCCCGGTCCGGGAAGATCCCACATGCCGCAGAGCGGCTGGGCCCGTGAGCCATGGCCGCTGAGCCTGTGCGTCCGGAGCCTGTTGCTCCACAACGGGAGAGGCCACAACAGTGAGAGGCCCGCGTACCGCAAAAAAAAAAAAAAAGGCCCCTTCCCTCCTTATCCCAAATGTGGAGCTGGCATGCATGTACTTCTGCCATGTTGCATACTGGAGATTGGGCACCTGTGGTTTTTGCCTGCTTGGCATCCAGTCCCCCTTCTTCCGGTGAGAGAACCCACCCAAGTTTCCTTTAGGCTTAGGTGAGGCTGCTCCACCAGCCTTTGCTGGTGTCAAGGTTGAACATGTGACTCAAGTCTAACCAGTCAGAGCTAGTTAAGGATAATGGAAGGACTCTTATTGGGATTATTAGGAAAGAGAATCTCTCTTTCCACAAGGGTTGCTAAACCAGCTGGATGTAAGCTTAGACCCACCAGTGGCCGCCTCTGGCTCCACTGGGAACTGAGAGTGAGATCAACGCCGAGGAACCAGAACTGAGACAGAGTCCAGAGCATCATGCATGAAGCCAGGCCCCTCTGGATGTGTCAGTTATCTGAGCCAATAAACTCTCCACATCCACCTTTATAGGATTTATGTATTCATGTTTGCTTTGGCCAGTCTATGGTGGATTTCTGTTCCTGTAACTGAAAGTGCTCTGTTAAAACTCTCCCTTTTCCCTGTCTAAATTTCCCCAAATCTGTCTCCCAGTATATTTCCCAGCTAACGCAAATCTATTTGCTGGCTCTAAGCCATCTCATGTTTGCAGTGGACATTTTCTTCCCAGGGTGATTTCCTTTCTGGGCATTTGGTGCAATTGGTGCTTTTCATTTGGGCTATCTATGATTATTCAATCTCTATCTCAGATGTGGATAGAAACACTTTGCAACCCAAGTGTATTCGTTTTCGATTGCTACATAACAATTACCACAAAGTTAATGACTTCAACAACGCATATTATCTCACAATTTCTGTGGCCTAGAAGCCTGGACACAGCTTTACTGGGCTTTCTACTCAGGGTCTCACCAGACTGAAATTAAGGTGTCGGCTGGGACTGTGATCTTGTCTGGAACTCAGGATCCTCTTCCAACGTGACTGACGTTGGCTCAGTTCAGTTCATTACATTTGGAGGACTGAGTCTGTCCGCTCCTAGAGGACACCTGGACTCAGTTCCCCTGCCAGGTGGCCACTCCGCAGCATGGCAGTTTGCTTCTTCAAAGACAGCAGGAGAGTGTATTTCTTTCTCTCCAGTCTGCTAAGATGGAGTAGTCATGGGGGTGACAACCCATCCCCTTTGACATAGCCATAATCCAGTCAGGGGAGTGACATCCCTGAGGGACATCATTTTTGCCATGTTCTCTTGACTAGAAGCAAGTTACAAGCCCCGGCTACACTCAAGAGGAGAAGACCACACATGACATAACACCAGGGCATGGAAATCATGGGGCCATATTAGAATTCTGCCTATCACTTCAAGTTAACCTCCCACCATATGATCGAAACCTAATTCAGAGTAGTGATATGTATTGGTTAGTAAAGTTGTTCTGCATTCGTAAAGTAAAATATTAGTAAAAATGTTATCAGTTATAATGTGTGTGTGTGTGTGCTTTTTAGATTTGAAAAAGATAACTGCAGTCAGCTGAATAATGCCCCCCAAAGATATCAGGTCCTAATCTGTAAATGGTACATTTATATGGCAAAGAGTTTGCAGATGTGATTACATTAAAGTTCTTGAGAATGGGAAATTATCCTAGATTCCCTGGTTGGGCCTGACATGCCATGACAAGTATCCTTAGAAGAGAGAGGCAGAGGGAGATGAGGGAGACACACAGAGAAGGTGATGTGAAGTTGGACGTAGAGGCTGGATCTGTGAGGCCACAAGTCGAGGAATGCTGGCAGCCAGCAGAAGCTGGAAGATGCAAGGATGGATTCTCCCCCAGAGCCTCCAGAAGGAGTGTGACCCTGCTGATACTTTGATTTCAGCCCATAGAAGCTGATTTTGGACTTCCGACTTCCAGAACTGTGAGAAAACACATTTCTGCTGTGTTAAGCCGCTCATTTTGTGATCATTTGTTATAGCAGCCCCAGGAAACTAATACAATGGCCATAGTGTCTGATTAAGAATCAGGTGTGCGGGCTTCCCTGGTGGCGCAGTGGTTGAGAGTCCGCCTGCCAATGCAGGGGACGCGGGTTCGTGCTCCGGTCTGGGAAGATGCCACATGCTGCGGAGCGGCTGGGCCTGTGAGCCATGGCCGCTGAGCCTGCGCGTCCAGAGCCTGTGCTCCGCAACGGGAGAGGCCACAACAGTGAGAGGCCCGCGTACCGCAAAAAAAAAAAAAAGAATCAGGTGTGCATTTGAGATTTTTTGAGCCTGAAGACAATTGGATCAGCCAGATTTCAGTCTAACTTATAAAATAGTATTTCTCCCAGCAAGGACCTTGGAGCACCTGCTTTGTATCTTTTGTGATGCTTGCTAGGAATGGGTTACTCGCAACCACTTGCTAAACAGTGCCAGTTATGAAGGGCAGAGCACAAATTCGGCTTCAAGCTACTTGGTGCTCCCTAGTGGTCAAAGCAAAAAGTGGTCCCCCAATATACAACTTTCCATATTTAATCTTTCTAACTGGGAGGGGAGGAGGTCCTTTATTCAGCAGGGACATCTAGTTTTCCTCTTAGATAAACCATTGATCCCACAAGCACTGCTATCTTTTATCTGAACTTAAGATGTCAACCAGATACTTGATACATTCAGTAAACATGTCTTGAGCCCCTACAATTTGCTGTGAGGGATGGAGATATAATAAAGAGCAAAACACACAAGGTTTCCTGCTCTCAAAAAACCCACAGCATGCTGGAGAAGATAAAAATGAAATAGTCTCATGAATAAATGTGTAATTGCAGACTGAGATGATCTGGAGAAAAGAAACAAGTTTTGAGGAGGTTATTTAGCAAAAAGAACTTTCCTAGGCTAGGAGAATCATGGCTGGTTTTCCCCTGGGCGTGAGTTGTCAGCTCAGTGCTGAAATTGAATAGGACTCAACCAGGAAAAGGTTAAGGGTACAGTGTGGAGGCAACAACGTGCACAGTGGCCGTGTGACCAGGTGCCATGATGCGTTTGAGGACCAAGAGGAAAGAAGTGGGGCAGTGGGGCAAGGGGGAGCTGGAGGGGTGAGCAGGGCCTGGCCATGAACACACAAAGACAGAAGCCTCTTGAAGGTCAAGCACACATGGTTAAAATAAAAACAACTGGGAGTGTAAATCTGCTCCCCGATTCACCACGTGTGAACTTGCTTTCCTTTGGAAGCAATCGCCCAGCCTTGAGAAGCCATTATGGGGCCTTCTCTGTGCCTGTTTGAGTGATTCACTCATACTGTTGCTGGTTCCCAAAGTACACATATCTGATATTCCTCTCATCACTGAGCTGTGGATCTCAGCCTCGATTAGAAGCAAAGATTAGAAAGAGAGGTCCGTCTGTCCATACCTGGAGGAGAACACAGCCGCCTGCAGAAGGCCGGCTGGACCTGCGTCCAAGGCACACCCTCTACCTCAGATGAACACCTGTAGTGGTGTTAAAATACAGCCCCTTGAAATGTGCTCCATGTCAAACCCAATGTCATGGCAGCGCTGACCAGCAGCAACAAACAATGTCTATTGATTCACCCAAGTTAGAGATCTAAGATTACCATTGACTTTTTCTGCCCATGGACCACTAGACTTTCATGGAAGGAACACCTTGAATTAAAAGGGAAGCATTATTCTCACTTGCTGAAAGGAAGAGCCATTCATTTTCTAAGATGCATGCTTCTCAGCCACAGAACGGAAATTTGTTAGAGGGGAGGGAGCATCCTTTTAATGCAGATCTGGCTTGTGCTGTTCATCTGCCCAGTTTTATCCTAGTGAGTATCTCTCCATTGTTAAAGCAGTGCATTTTTTCCTCCTGAATGAGGTCTTTTGAGGAGAGTATTGTGTATTTTATACAAGATCTCATGGTTCTGTTAAGATACTCATCTATTACCTGTAGCCATCTTTCTCCTTTGGATTCCCTCTCTGTGTGAATGAAATATCACTGTGTGATAACTTCTAGTCTCCCTTTAGATAAAGGAGCATACATGTCATGAGGAACAGTTGAAACTATTCCATGTGTGTACATCTTCCCCAGGCCAACGTCATCCTTGTGGAAGAGAAGCAAATTCAGTGTCATGAAACTCCCAACCAAACCACCAGAATTAAGAAATTCCAGAATCAGAAATTCCCAGGGGAGGAGAATGAAATCAGTGTAAACAAAAGAAATTAAGCAAGTAGAAATGGTTCTCCACTTCTCCCTTGCCTCTCTGAGAAATAAATAGGAGCAGCTTGCTCTGTTCCTTCTTCTAGTCCTTTCCCTTGCAGTACATAGTGTATGACAAGCAGGGGTTTTTGTCTTCGTTCTGCTGCTTCTCCAAACGCTGCACATCTTTGGGATGCATGGTGGATTCATCTCATGCCCTTGGGATTAATGAGGTAATCAAGTCAAACTCTAAAGCTAGTGAAAGAGAAGAAAAGGGGAAACCTTGATATGCCAAGCAGCTTGCATATTGGTCTCCATCTTAAAGCCATTGTTGGGATTAGATGACTTGGGGAAGCCTGGCTATGAAGTGAGGTTTTGGTGATTTGTGACCATGCACAGGTGCAGTTTTGAGAGGGGCAGTATTTGAGGAAAATTGGTGAGCAAACATGGGATGCCTCACTGCCTTTACACAGGACGGCAGGTGAGGGGAGATATGGTGTGAGGTTAAGGATATGCCTCTAACATCAGATTCCCTCAGGGCAAGTCCAGGCACCACCTGGCCAAGTCAACTAAGTGACCTTGAGTAGGTTCCTTCTCTTCTCTGTGATTCGGTTTCCTTAACTGTAAAATGGAGATAATCAGAGTGATGTCTCTATTATAGAGTAGTTGGGAGATTAAATGAAATTTATAATGTGTATGTACTTAGCTCATTAGAACTCAATGAATATTAACTGTTGCTTTTATTGATACTATTGACTAGTTTCATATGTTAGCCTAGTTCAATGTCTTTAATTGTTGATTTACAATGTTGTGTTAGTTTCAGGTGTACAGCAAAGTGATTCATATATATATATATATATATATATATATATATATATATATATATATATATGCTTTTTCAGATTCTTTTCTCATGTAGGTTATTAAAAAATATTGAGTATAGTTCCCTGTGCTATACAGTCGGTCCTTGTTGTTCAGGTGTCCTTTTCCCTTGACAGCGGTATCCATCAGTATCTTCAGTTTATCCTTCCTTTGTTATCATTCAAAAGGTCTTTTGAATCTGCATTTTAATCCAGTGAGGCAGTTGGCCCGGGTTTTGAAACCTGACTCCACGACCCACTGGCTGGCAAACCTTGTGTAATTTTCTTAGCCCTCCTTTGCCTCATATGAGAAAAATGGGGATAACGATAGACCCCCTCGTAGGGTTGTTGAGCTCATTAAATAAGTTGATGGGTGCAAAGTGCTTAAAGTAGTGCTTGGTACATAGGAAACACTCAATAAACGTTTGCCATTGTTATTGGCATCTAGAGAAATGAAATGTCTAGCTAGATCAGCAGGTGGGGAATATCCCTCCTGTATTCCTGAGCACTCAGCCACTTGCTTCTACAGCTCGGCGGAAAGACAATCGCATTTAGAAATCACTCAGGGGTTTGTTCGGATTTGATATAGATAAGTGTTCAGGAGCATGGCCCTTGGACATCTTCCGCTTGAAGAAGTGTCTGGTGAAACCAGGATTTGAAGCTAGTATATCACTAACTGGAATTTCAATGTGAGTTAACATTACCATGACGTCCCAAGATGGTTGTCCAGGATATTGCAGATTACTCACTGTGTACTTTATGTGATAGCCTTCTTCAGAGTTCCCCTAGAAAGGAGTGGAAAGTCAGCCTTGGAGCTAAAGACTTTGTTGGGTAGGCAAGTGTTTTTACGAAATGGAGACAGAACATTTCTAATGCCTCATGCTTCTGACAAAGAGATTACCCTGCTGAGGGATTGGGCCCTGCATGATTCATATCCTGTGGGCTGAAAAACAGAACTCAGAAACCCAATGCTGTCAACTCCTCCCTCTCCTCCTAGGTTTGAATGGTGTTGCTCAGATGTATTTATAATCATCCAAGTGTCCCTTGCTTCAGACTGAGGTGGGGCGGCCGGGGGGCCGTTGTACTTTTTGTGAGCTGAGTCATGGTTGTAAGTACTTTCAGGGCAAGAAGAATTTAAAGGACTCCCAAGTTAAACCTTCTTGAATCTAAAGAAGCCACTGAGAATTTAAGTGTAGGTTGTACACTGGAGACTTAGTTTGAATACCATGTGAATTAATCACCACCATACAGGAAACTGGGATGGTTCATGTGTAAACCTGGATAACTTGTTCTGCTGCGCTCTGTTTCAAAGCCAGAGTCCTGGCACCACTGGGCCACCATGACCGCTTGTCAACCATCAGAGCTAAGTGGCAATGTCCCCCTTCGATCAGGCAGGCCAGGTCCACTTTGTCACAGGAGAACACCACCCACAGGACTCATAGATTTAACCTGGCTGACCCTCTAAGGCTTGCAACCCCTGTTCCATGGGCCATGTACAGATTTTCAAACACTAGGCTTGGATAGAGTTTTCTGTTAAAAAATATTCTTCCCTCTTTTCTTTGTTCCACAACCTTTCTCTTATTTACTCTTATTAAAAGAGAAAGCTGTGCCTTCTGCTTATTGTCATGCTATTTCCCTTCGTCTCGTGGCCAGGCCTGAGTCATACCTACCTCCCGTGTCATCAGAGAACATCAGCTTGACAGTCCACCCCTAGGGGGAGTGCTCATCCAGAAACGGCCTGCATGCACACTGCATACACTCACACACTTGCACTCACACTAACTTGCATATACATACACATTCATACACTCATACATACACCCTTGCGTACACCCACTTGCACTTACAAACACTCACATTCATACACAGACACACATCCACTCTTTGGCACAAGAATTCTGGTAGAATTATGAGAATTTCAGAGCTTTCAGAACTTGAAGTTGGTCAGACTTGGTTGATGGCAAATCATTCCAAAAGGAATGTCAGGACAGAGAGAACAGTGAGGAACAAGAGATGGGCTCAGAGAGGAAGGGCGGATGCTGCCAAAGTTAAACTTTATCGCTTTGTGCTTTTGCTGCACAGCCTGAGGGCAGCAAGCCAGGGTCTGTTCCATGTACTAGGAAATTGCGTGTGTTGTCAGGAAATCTGGTCCACTTGAGGAAAGGGTGGAGTTCTTGTTGGCATTGCTGGAGGGTCTGGGGATCCTGGAGGTAGAAGAATGCGTGTGAGCGGTAGACACCCCAATGTGAACTGGCATAAATAAAAAGGACTGTTTATTGGCTGGTGTAACTGAGAAATCCAAAGAGATCATTTCAGGTGAGGTTTGATCAAGAGGCTGACACAGGGCTCTGAATTCTCTCTGTTCTGCCCTCCCCACCTGTGGGCTTTATGATCACATTTTCTTCCTTTATAGTAGCGAGACTGGCTGTAGCAGTTTAGTCCTTACATCTGGGCCTCATGTATACAGAGAAGAGAGGGTAGCTTTATCCAGAATTCCAAGCAATAGTCCTGAGACTCCCCCTAATGGACCGGCTTACATCCCAGGTCCACTCACGTGCTATTTATGCCAACTAGGTTTTCCCCCAACGTGAAGACTGGGGCCATACATGGGTTGTGTGGCAATGGATAAAGTGTAAAAATTGGGATTTAACACCAAGAAGGAGAATGGATGCTAGGGGCCCTTGGCAGGAGCTCATTATGTTCCTCTGGCCTTGTTGGGAGCGATTGGTGACTCACTACTTCTCCTGCTTGCAAATCATCATAAACTTTTTGTTCTAGACATGGAGAAATGGAGCCCTGCTAAGTAAGAATCTCCAAGGTTGTGGTACTTTCCTTTTTCATGAAATCTTTTTTGAAATCTCTCCACAGCACAGTAGATTTGCTCTTCCAGCTTCAGGAGAGAAGTTCAGATATCTAGCTCCAGGGTAGTGATTAAGCCAGAATTTGCTGGTAACCTACTCCTTCCTTTTGTGGCCTCTGCTTTACAAAGAAGTGCTGAACCCAGTGAAAGCCAGTGTCCTGCTGAGACAGTTCGGGTGGTAGAGGACTAGACACTACCGAAAACCCACTAGGAGCCAGGGACTGTCCCTATAGACACTGCATATATATTCCTCATTAATAACCTTAGGAAGGAGGTGGTTTTCTCTCTGTTTAACAGGTGACAAACCAGAGCCTTTGAGGGATTAAATAATTCCTCGAAGGCCATAGAGCAGGTGGGGCAGAGCTGGGATTTTTACCCCACGTTGGGGTAAAACCTCAGCTTTTCATCCACCTCTCTGTGATAAACAGACTCTGAACATCGGTCCTCAGGTGGATCTTGGGGGCGAGCTGCCCCGTCTTGTTCCCCTCCCTGCTTGAAACTCTCCCCACCCATGGCCATCCTTGCTCTAAGAGTGACCCTGTCCCTCTGCCAGTATCCTTGCAGTATCTCCAAATGCTGGTGTCCTCCACCTCAGGAGCACTGGTCTTGTTTCCTGCCTCACCCAGACCTACCCTGTCCAGCTAGTGCAATGAGCCCTGACTTGATTTCATTTCCCTGTTTTACAGCATTTTCCATTCAAAACATACATGTCCCCTGTCCCCTTCCATCACAGCTGTGCTATTAGCTAAGATGCTTCCCCAAAGCTGGTGGGTTGTTTGTTGTATTAAGTGTTCCATGGAGACAGGTTGACTTTTCAATGAGTAAATTCTGGAAAAAGTGTGTTCTCACTAGGTAGAAACTCCAGACTAGCAAAATAGTGCCTTTAGGGTCATTTGGCTTTTGACCCACACTGGTAGGGGTAGCAATATCTTGCTTGCACATGATGGAGTCCATGTTAGCATTGCTGATTATTAATTGAAAGGAATGTTTCATGTCCCAGAAATGCAGGGTCCTCCATCATTTCCAGGGAGATTTTTTTCAGGTTTGCCCCTTAATTCCTTTCCAGACATGCATTTCCTCCTGATACCACCTTCCCATTTCATCTGTGCATTATGTCCTACCCGTATCTCTCATAATCTTCATCCGGGGTCAGCCGGCCATGGCTTGTTTTTGTGAATAAAGTTTTATTGGCACACAGCCACACTGTTCATGTATGGATTGTCTCTGGCTGCCTTCCCACTACAGTGGCAGAGTTGAGCAATCACAACTGAGACTGTATGTCCCGCCAAAGCTAAAATATTTGCTATCTATCTCTGATCTAGGTCAGAAAGCTCCATGTGTACTCCTCCACAAACCCCTAATTCCTTTCTCCTTCACACAGCCAGGAACAGAAACCTCCCAAAGCCTGGGCTCTAACAAGAAAAAAAAAAAAAATCAAATGCCTAATGTCTGGAAAGGAAAACAATCTCACTGTCAGCCCAGTCCCAAGGAAAGCTTGTGCTGACACTTCTGCAGCCCCTTCCAATTTCTGGGCCCCTGGCAGACATTGCTAATCAGTTATTGCTCTCTTTCCTATTGAGCCTCAGATTCTTCAAAGCAATGCCTGGGCAGCCACTTCTAATCAATCAAATTTGGCATTGAAGTAGAAACTATTTTCCACCTCTGGTCCAGCGGCCACTATCCGATCAGAGAATCACCTAAGACAAAAATCATGTTTAATGAAAAATCCTTGAACATCCTTTGGGTTGCCATGTCAGAGACAGACATACTGTCTCTCATTAAGTCCAGAGTTGGAACTTAATCCACTGTTTTCTGTTTCTTTGATTAAGCACCAGATGAAGTCGTTGGCTTGCAATAGGGGACCGTGTTATATGAAAAATGCCTCCGTCTCCTTGTATTTTATTTTATTTTTTTTTTGCGGTACGCGGGCGTCTCACTATTGTGGCCTCTCCTGTTGCGGAGCACAGGCTCCGGACGCGCAGGCCCAGCGGCCATGGCTCATGGGCCCAGCCGCTCGGCGGCACGTGGGATCTTCCTGGACCGGGGCACGAACCTGTGTCCCCTGCATCGGCAGGCGGACTCTCAATCACTGTGCCACCAGGGAAGCCCCTCCGTCTCCTTTTAAATAAGAAATCTGTTATACTGTGCAATGCTCCCACCATGAGAGGCACCTAGGAACTGAGGCCCACTGAGAGTATTCTCAAGTTGCATATCAATGTCAGCCTCATTGAGTGGCTTCGTAGGTGGAATCACTGACACTGTTTACGCTCTTTCTCTCTCTTGGCTAATCCATTCTCTTTTAGCCAAGCTCCTGTTGTTGAATTCATATTAGGTAAAAGCAGCACAGACACAGTGTTGCCAGGGGCTGAAGTGGAGGCATCTGTATCACTACATGTTCCTCAAACCAAGTCAAATTTCAGGAAGCTCCTAAAAGACCCTCTTTTCAAATGCTGGAGCAGATGCTTGTTCAATAACCTGACATTAACCGTGATAGGTAAGAATTGGCTAAAGATAGGTGTCCATTGACAGCTGTGGGGACCTGCCCCAAAGACCACATTTGCTGCCATAAAACTGACTGGACCAGCTCCTGAGGAGGTGATAGGTAAGTTGCAAATGAGGAAACGGATCACTTAGCAGTTTCTCCCAGGTTTTTTTCCTTCAAAAGTTGGAGAAGAGGACTGGAAGGAAAGGGAATATTTTACAAAGGAAATGTGGTTTAAGGGGGCAGTTGGCTGGAGAGACATGCTTCTTCTTACTGGCTAGGGAGCATCTGAGCCTGTAGGAATGATAACTATTCACTGGAAGTATCCAGGCGCCCTGGGAAACTTGATTTGAGCCTTGCACAGTTGGCATCTTGACAGCAAAGTTGCATGCACCGCGTTACAGTGTCAACTGGAGTCCAGCCAAGTTTTTCCAAGATCCGTTGTTCATCAAAGTTGGAGCTTTAAAAGTTGAGCCAGTGAGAGTATGAGCATGCCCTTTGGTCATTTAAAAACATTAAGCCAACCTTGGCAAAAGGTTTTAGCATTTGGCACCTTGTGTCTTTTTGTGTTGGATTTATGGAAGCAGTATGAGATGTGTCCTCCCAGATGGCAATGATGAGGGCCTTCTTAATAATGTTTTAAGCTTTTAGGTTTATGGGATCCCAGTAAAATTAATAATGTGGCGTTACTGATATTCTTTGAGTGAGAAAAGCAATGCATCCCTTCCTGGAACAGATAAAGAATTTAGTAAGTATTATACCCAAGGTGCCATATAACCAAACATTGAAAGCATAAGATAGTATTATTTAAAATCACATTAATATAAAGGCTGTTACTGTTCATATTGTGCATATCAGGGGTCCTCTTTCCCTGAGAGGAACAAAGTTCAATTTAAATTTCAGTTGGATGGGCTGTCATGGAACTAGAAGGCCCTTTCTGCAGACCAGAAAGCTGATTACCATGGATTATTTAATTTCTGGCACAAATGAGAGCAGGACTGGGAAATAAGATATTGGAGTAAGCTAGATGTCATGGGGTGTTGCAGAGCAAGGATGTCATGGCTTAGCCATGGTTCTACCTGAGCTTGGGGGTTGGTTTGCCTCATGGGCAAGAGAATTGGTAAAGAAAGCATGTTGTTTCTGCTGCCTAGCATCCCTTTATCCCCTTCCTCTGGTACAAGAACTCCCTTCACTGGGGGAAAAGTTCTTTCCATACTTCCAACCAAGTTGTTCAGTAGGGGGCTGTCGATCATGATACCCTGCCCTCCTGGACCCTAGGATGGCTCCTGCTTCTGGCTGAACCAATCACTGCACATACACCCCATACCTGCACCCTGGCCACCATCCTTATGATAGTCAGCATCCTTTGCCGTGACTTAACCTGCTAGAGCTGGCAAGGGAGCGCTCTCTTTCCTTTCTGAATAGTAGGCTATAAGGATATGCACCTGGAGCTGCCTTTGGTTGTAGTTTTATACCCTGCTGAGGTAGCACACCCAAAAGAATGAATGAACCATGCAAAGGAAGCAGTGACAAGGGCAAGGAGAAAGAAAGAGAAAGTTCTTGGCATCCACGAGGCCTGTTCGACCCTGCCTGTTCCCCAGTTTCGCCACAGAAGCCCGTAAATATCCTGTTTTGCTTAATTTAGTTAGAATTATGTTTCTGTCGTTTGCAAGCAAACAGCTTTAACAAATAAAGCTGGCACCCCACATTTCTCTCCTAGGCTGCTAGACCACATTTCTAACCCCTTTCATTCCTGCCTGCTTCAGCAAGCTTTCTTTAGTTGCCTGTTACTGTGCCAGCACTGTGATAGGCCCTGAGGATACGATGCTTAGGCAGATAGTTGTGGTCCCTGGCCTCTTGGGACATGCATGGGTATAACAAGACCTCTTGCACCTTCTTCCATTCCTGTGGAGTTTTGGGTTCTGAACCGTGGACTAGCCTTTCCCTGTGCCTCGTCCTCCTTTGTTGATGTCCTCATTCCAATTGCTCACGTGAACTTGGCTTTTTGTCTTTCTTGACCTACTTTGTGCACAAATTTACTCAGTACAAAGCACTAAATTCATTGCTCTGCCTTGACTGTTGGCCTTTGGGTGGCCTTTTCCAGTCTCTGAATCTAAGCTGTCGCTCTCTAACCTCTCTAAGCCTCAGATTTGCCATCTGTAAAATAGAGGTAACAATAATACCTATTCCATAGGTTGTGGTGGAGATCAAATGCTTAATGCATGCTTCATAACAAGAAGTCAATGTACAGTAGTAGAAATGATTATCTGATACTTCTAACTCTAATAAACAGATTTAAATGTAGAATCACATTCTTTTCATCTTTAGTATGCGAAAAAATAATACTATAAAAAGATCTAGATTAGAAAAGCTATACATTTTTTAATTTTAATTTTTCAGAGTTCTGTTATTGGGCAGAAATCTCAGGGGAAGAAATATATTTGCCCTGTATTTCCTATTTGACTTTTTTTTAAAAAAAGGAGAATCCAGAAGAAAATACCCTTAGGAATAGACTTGTCACTGATTCTAGGTAGAATAAAATGTGGAAAGGGAGACCAGTATGTGTGTGTATGTGTGTATAGATGTGTGTGTGTGTGCATGCACACATGTCTAATAGAGAGGGAAAATGAGTACATTTGAACTTGTAAGGTCTGACCATGTCCTTAAGCCGCCTTTATTTTCCAGCTGATCACATTAGATGCATATTTAAGGTTTCTACACTTCAAAACCTGTTGAGCCCGTTTCTCTTCTCTGTGAAGGGTCCTGTGACTGTCTTTGTTTAGTGCCCAATATTTCATAGTCTCAGGGGGTAGCAGTAATGGCAGGAATGAGATCTACTTCTCCACTTACCTAATGAGAAAGGGTTCTCTTGTTTCTTGTTGAAATCCTTGTCACTGAACGCTTTTACTGTGCTAGAAAAGGACCTCTGGTAGAATGCTACCTTACATGGCATCCCCTGTTGCATTAAATGAATTCATCCCTTGGTTAATGTAATTAATTGCTCAATTAAGCCAGTTTTTAAGTGGGGATGGTGACAGTCCTTTCTGTGTTGTTGAAGACATTAGGGTGGTTTGGTGGGTGTGAAATCCACTGTGGCAATGTCAACACAGCTTCTTTTCTTAAGAATATCATGAAGGAGTAAATCTTCCTTTTCTAAGAAGGAAGCCCATTTGAGGCCCCTGAATTCATGCTAGACCTCAGAGCACCTCTGTGATCTGAGCAGTTCATACAAATGAAGTGGTGGGGATCTTACCTAGCCTTTCAGTTGTATACACAGTATCATCTGAATTATCTACCCATCTAGCTGCTACTGGCATGTCCTCTGGAATGTTCCACAGATACACAGTGCTGTTCCTCTCCTGCATTCTCTACTTGAATGTCCTATAATCCAGACATTCCAGGGTTTGTGAAATAAAATAATCACTTTGGATCTTTTTCAGCTGTTCTTCAACCAGCCATTGCCATCCTTATATCTCATTGGTTCCTTATCCCTTTTGATTGCTGTATGTCATGTATGATATAAATAATATATTGAGGTCAATTGTACTATCTCCTGATACCAACAACCGTCAGCTAGCTTCATGTCATGGTGTCTGTCATCTGGGTTGCTCATTTGGGTATTAGATGTCCAGGAGACCTAGGGTTGACTGAGAAATTCACTTTGTATGTTGTAAGTTTGAAAATTGGTTCAATTTAGTCCTACATATATTAATTAAGCCTCTACTATACATGGGATATTACGTTAGCCTCTGGGATACAAAGATATGTAAACCATACATCTTGCCCTTGACAAAGCTTCCAGTCCAATGTAGAGTGTATTGTCAAGCATCTCCTAAAGTAACAGAGAAGCACACATATTAGTTGGCTTAATTAAAAAGAAAACATATAAGCAGGCAACCTGAGACATCCTCCAGCACACACACAATACTTGAAAGCTCCAGTTTTTCTTCTTGGTAATTGTCTTGCTTAAGTTAAATCTCTGTATTGGCTTCATTTTCAAGATGGCAGCAAGAGGGCTCTACCAGTTCCCAGGCAAGGTTTTCAGAAGCCCCGCTCAGTAGACTTTTCCTTAGGTCTTAATAGCCAAGACTGGGTCATAATCACACAGCGAGGAGAGTGGGATTACCATAACTGGTTTAGGCTAATCATTTTGGGTAGAATGGATCTTGGGTAACAGACCCATTACCATAACAGTTGGATAGACATGAGAAATTAGAAATTTACTATAATGTGGCATGTCCTATGATAGGAGTCTCTGAGATTCCAGAACAAGTGTCTCTACATAGACTACCGTATTTGATCACTTACTGGTGAAACATTTTTTTGTTAAGGTAAAAGCTTTTCTGAAGTCTGTAGAGATTATATTGATTGTTTCCCCTAATGTCTACCTCTGTGCTTCTTACACTGGAGTAATGCATTCTCTTATTCAGGGTATTGGGGGGTGTCCTAAGAGATTATGGGAAACCAAAAATAAATATGTGCATCTTCCTGGAGAATCAGTTTTACTTACTTTGTTTTTAGAAAGAAAGTCTAAATATATATATAATATATATAATAATAAATAATAAATAAATACATAATGAAGAGTACAAAATGTACATGAATCTTTTAGATACAAAAGGTGTATTCAACTTCTGATTGGTAAAATTTCTTTGGGAACCTACCCCTGGCCCCTGATGGTCTATCTTCCCTCCCCTTTGCCATGTAGTTTACTTGGATGGAATAGTAGAAGAGGGTCAGTTTCCACAAGCTTTCATTGTTTTGGAAAGAAATTTAGTTAATCTGGATGCATTTCTTTCCACACAACTGTGTTTCAATGATTGTGGGCTTTTGAAAAATCTCCTCCAGCTTGATCATAATCTGATGTTTATGGTAGTTGTACTTTATCATGTAAATATAATGTTTGCATTTTATATATTCCTATATTTCATAGCTTAAATTATTTACTTTAATTCTTTACCTTCTCTAAAACTGTATAGTAGTGCATACAGAAAATGGCATTCAAAACAGAGTAAAGAATGCCAATAACTGTTGACATTCTCTGCACTCTTGTAGTTAATCAGTTATTCTGTTTTAGAAATAGACACAGAGAACAAATCCACCAGGCTAATGAGTTCAAGTCTTCTTATCCTGCTCCTAGCATAACTTGAAGTTATAGAAAGTGAACTAGTTTCCTAATGTCCCAAAGCACTCTTGAAAAGGTTTAGAGAACTAAGCCACTTAGGAGGACAAATATGTCTCAGATAATCCCTGCTGCTACTGTCAAGACTCATTTGAATCAGGTCAAATTAAAATTAGGATGGTTCAGCGCCAGAGGTCTCACACATCACTTTCTTTCTTAGCAAATAGTGTCCCCAACTCTGTTAGAAATATCTCACACTTAAGCCATCTGAACACCTTCCTGGGTCTCAACTATTTTACCCCATTGTTGGTTTTTAGCCAGTGACTTGCCCTAATCCAATACCAGCCCCATGTTTCTTCCTTGGAAAATGCTTCTAGACCTAGGGAGTAGGTTCCAAGCCTTATTATTCTTGGCTCTCAAACAGTCCTAAGCTCTCTCTTAAATTACATCCAATTTTTTTTTAATCACAGTGCTTTAATTTTTGTTTTTGTTTTTGTTTTACTTATTTATTTATTTGGTTGCACCAGGTCTTAGTTGAGGCAGGTGGGCTCCTTAGTTGTGGCATGTGTGTGAGATCTAGTTCCTTGACCAGGGCTCAAACCTGGGTCTCCTGCATTGAGAGCGCAGAGTTTTAACCACTGTGCCACCAGGGAAGCCCCCCAATTTTTTTTTTAAATGAGGAAAGGCTCTCCTTTTGTAGGGCCATGGATAGCTTTTACATTTCTGTCTAGACAGACATAGTTCCTGAACTCATGGAGGGTATGGTCTGGTGGTGAAATCAGGCATAAGCAGGTAATTGTAAACATGATGGATATTATGAGAGGGAAGGATTAAGCTGCTGTGATGGAGCCTGCACCTGCTTCAGGAGACCAACATTCAAGCTAAGTCTTGAAAGATAAATGGGGAGTTTATTGGATGAAATCCTGGGGTGGAAAAGAATGTTCAGGAATGAAGGAACAGCAAACGTGAAAAGCCCGAGGCAAAAGAGTTGGACCCCAAAGAAGACCAGAATGGCTTTCTGTAATGAGGCGAAACCTGAAACAGAAGACAATAGCTGAAAAGATTACTGAGAGTGACAGAGAAAGTCTTGTAATCAGATCTGGTAATTTGAATCATTTACTAATGTAACCATCACTTCCCTCAAGTAGAAATTTCAGCCCAAGTTGAACAAATATACAGATGTTAGAGTACAAATGAATCGAGTGCCCTAGGGTTTCTGTTTGAGCAATGCCTCTCTGTTTTGAAGGACAGGCGAGTGAATGAAATGGAAGTGCCAGCTTTCACGTGGGGACACTCACTCTCAGGTTTCTCAGCAGACTCAAATCCTAAAGCTTTCCCCAGTAGAAGCTGGACCACAGGCACACCACCATGCCCTTCTAAGCCATGGCGAGTGTGGTGAGTGAAGTACCAAAGATCAACCCACTTGGCAATGGATACCACCAATCTCATTTGCTGCTTAAACAATGTGTGTGAATTGTGGACTGTTAAGATGGAAAACAACCCAACAATTGTTGCACTTAGAATTCTTTCTTTAAGACTTGTTTCTTCAAAATGTGCTTTTCTTCCCTTAAATCCAATTTTACCATGCTACCTTGAAAGACGTCTCTAGAAGTACTTGGATTCTGATTATATAATATTGCCTTTTCCTGCTATTTTAAAATTCTTTTTGAATAATTTTTACCTACCTACTACAGTGTATGTTTAAATAGCATAGACTATGTCTGGAGGGGTAGACGAGGAACTAGGCATGGTGGTAGCCCTTGGGGGAAGGAGAAAGGCAGGGCTGCCATCTACATAGCATTTTTCGTGTGGTTAAGATGAAAAGGACTCTTTCTTCAGAGCCATGAGTTATGGCTTATCCAGCGGAGCCCAGGCTAGATTATAACCTCCACTCACTGCCTCAGCCAGATGTCCTTGTGCAGTAAACAACTTGAGCAGTCTTACATGGCAGCTCTGGAAATGAGGAGCTGGTGAACAAGGATGAGAGAGAGGCTTATGTTTCATTCACTGAATAGCTTTTATATGATTACATGTGCATTTCAAAATCAGAAGTTGAAAAGTAATATGTGCTGATATAGAAAACCAGGAAAAGAAAGCCTCCCCCAAAATAAATTAAAATCATCCAGTGATGCCAACTCAGAAATCACTACTATCAGTAATGTGATCTATTTTTCTCTAGTTTTTTTCTATATGCATACAGTCAGTTTCAAAATGGAGTTCATATGCAGTACTTTTCTCCTGCCCTCATTTTTACTTTGTTTTGTATAACAGGTGTTTTTTTCCAGTCAAGAAAATTGTTCACACCTTTTTCTGAAGATGTGTCACATGCTCATAGTAGAATATTTACTAAACATTGATAAAGGCTTAAGGTGTGTTCTATGGGGTTTTTTTACTTCTTTTTGAGACATAATTCACCTACCATAAAACTCACCTGTTTAAAGTGTACAGTTCAGTGGCTTTTAGTGTATTTATGAAGTTATGCAACCATCACTGTACTCTAACTTTAGAACATTTTCATTGTCTTAAAAAAAAAAAACCCTGTGCTCATTAGCAGTCGACTCATTTCCTCCACCCCTCCCTCCAAACTCCCTTAGCCCTAGGCAACCACTAATCTACTTTCTATCTCTATAGATTTGCCTAATCTGGAGATTTTATATAAATGGAATCATAAAACGTGTGGTCTTTTATGACTGGCTTCTTGCACTTAGCATAGTGATTCTGAGATTCATCCGTGTCGTAGCATGTATCTTTTTTTTTTAGTTATTTACTTTTTACTGATTGCTCGATTATTTATTCTTGATTGATTTATTTTATTTATTCACACACCACAAAATCTACCCTTTTAAAGGTACAGTTCAGTGGTTTTTAGTATATTCACAAGGTTGTGCAACTATCACCACTATTTAATTCTAGATCCTTTTCATTACCCCCCAAAGAAACTCCATACCCACTGGCAGTCCCTCTCATTCTATCCCCTCAGTCCCTTGGCAACCACTAATCTACCTTCTGTCTTTATGGGTCTATGGCCTCTTTGTCTAACTTTTTTTACTTCTCATGTTTTCAAGACTCATCCATGTTGTAGCATGTGTCAGTACTTCATTCCTTTTTATGGCTGATAATATTCCATTATGTAGCTATACCATGTGTTATGTATCCACTAATCAAGTGACATTTGAGTTGTTTCCACTTTTTGGCTCTTAGGAATAATGTTGCTATGAACGTTCATGTCCAAGTTTTTCTGTGAGCAAATATTTTCAATTCCCTTGCGTATATGCTTCATTCCTTTTTATTGCTAAATAGTTATTACGTTATATGGATATACTGGGGTTTTTTAAATCTGTTCATCTGCTGATAGACACGTGGCTTGTTTACACCTTTCGGTTATTCTGAATAGCAGTGCTATGAACATTTGTGTTTAAGGCTTTTTTTAAACACCTGTTTTCACCTCTTTCAGGTGTATACCTAGGAATGGAATTGCTGGGACACATGGAAATTCTGTTTAACCTTTTGAGAAATCGGCAATCTTTTACACAGCAGCTGCACAATTTTACATTACCACCAGTAGTATATGAGGGTCCCCGTTTTTCCATAGCCTCACCAACACTTGTTACAGTCCTTTTTTTTTTTTTATTTTTTTTATTTATGGCTGTGTTGGGTCTTCATTTCTGTGCAAGGGCTTTCTCCAGTTGTGGCAAACGGGGGCCACTCTTCATTGTGGTATGCGGGCCTCTCACTATCGCGGCTTCTCTTATTGCGGAGCACAGGCTCCAGACGCGCAGGCTCAGTAGTTGTGGCTCACAGGCCTAGTTGCTCCACAGCATGTGGGATCTTCCCAGACCAGGGCTCAAACCTGTGTCCCCTGCATTGGCAGGCAGATTCTCAACCACTGCGCCACCAGGGAAGCCCTACTGTCCATTTTTTGATCATAGCCATTCTAGTAGACATGAAGTGGTTATATTATTGTGGTTTTGATTTGCAGTTCCCTAATGATTAATGATGTTGAGTGCCTTTTCATGTGCTTACTAGGCATTCGTATATCTGTTTTAAAGGAATGTATATTCAAATCTTTTGCCCATTTTTAAATTGAGCTATTTGTCTTTTTGTAACTGAGTTGTAGTTCCTTATATATTCAGGATATAAGTTCCCTTTCAGATATAAGATTTACAAATCTTTTCTCCCAGTCAGTGGCTTGTCTTTTCATTTTTTTCATAGAATTCTTTGAAACACAAAAGTTTTTAATTTTGATGAAATCCAGTTTATTTTTATGTTACTTATGCTCTTCCTGGCATAGCTAAGATACCACTGCCAAATTCAGTATCACAAAGATATACAGTTATGTTTTCTTCGAAGAATTCTATAGATTTAGCTCTTACTTTTAATTCTTCAGTCTGTGTTGATTTTTGTACACGGTGTGAGGTAGGGGTTCAGATTCATTCTTTTGCATATGGCTCTCCAGTTGTCCCAGCACCACTTGTTGAAAAGACTGTGCTTTCCCACTGAATGATATTGCAACTTTTGTCAAAAATCAGTTGACCATAAATGTGAGGATTTATTTCTGGATTCTTGATTCTATTTCATTGATCTGTATGTCTACCCTTATGCCAGTACCACACTGTCTTGATTACTGTAGCTTTGTAGTAAGTTTTAAAATGTGATCTATTGGGCTTCCCTAGTGGCGCAGTGGTTGAGAGTCCGCCTGCCGATGCAGGGGACGCGGGTTCGTGCCCCGGTCTGGGAGGATCCCACATGCCGCGGAGCGGCTGGGCCCGTGAGCCATGGCCACTGAGCCTGTGCTCCGGAGCCTGTGCTCCGCAAGGGGAGAGGCCACGACAGTGAGAGGCCCGCCTACTGCAAAAAAAAAAAAAAAATGTGATCTATTGAAAAGTAACAAAACACCCAACTGAAAGTAGCTTAAACTATGTAAGGTCATTTGTTGTTTACATCTCATTACAAGTCATCTGAAAATAGGCTGCTGCTGAGTTGGTTTGATAGCTAAACAATGTCACCAAGGAGCCGGGCTTTTACCACCCTCTTTTCTACTATATTTGCTGTTAACACATGTCCTCTTGGTCACAAGATGGCTGCTGTAGCTCAAAGCATTGTGTCTTCATATGACAGTGTCCCAAGCAAGAATCAGGGAATGTGCTCAAAAAATTCTTGTGTTGTTCCAGCTCTTCAAAGAGGAAAATCTTTTCCAGAACCCTTTAGAAATCTTCACTTTATAGCTTATTGCCTGAATGGGGTGTCATGCCTTCCCTTAGACCAATCATACTTCATCCCAGAGGCATAGAAAATAGCCACCCACAAAATCAGAGTCTCTGAAAAGGAGGTAAATGGCTAATGGATAGATGACCAACACTATTTGACAAAATACATAAACATATAAAGAATAAACCAAGATTATCTGTAAGTCCACCAGACTGAAATAATAATGGATCTTTTTAGGGTAAAGAGGTCTACCTTAAATTTCTTTGGTGCTAGGTCCTTCAGAAATAAAACCTATTTTCTTCCTCTGTTATTGACTTGAGACCAGATCGTGTAGTTCTTCTCTTCATTCCTGTTGAATACTGCCTGGAGCTCCCTGAACTCTTAGTCTAAAAAATACACAACTGCTTTCTCAACTTTATACAATATTCACAATCCTTCAGGTGTGTAGCCTACTGCTTTTGGCCTCTTTATCTTCTTGTAGACAATTCATTTTATAGTTGAAAACAGTATGTTGCTACTACCCACTTCAAATTAACTTTAGGATGGCAAGACACAAGAAATACTTTTATGTCTTTTTTTGGGGGGGGATGCTAAACTTTGCTTTTATTTTGCTCTTACTACTAACGGACCAAATAGTTGAAGTTCCTAACAATAATCCTACCAAATCATTCTGTAGTTTTTAGTAATAATGGAGAAATGATCTATATTTATAACCTGTTGCCCATTTTTGTTTGCTAGCCAGAGTATTCCTGGCCTTGAGAGTTTTTACTACTTTGAAGCCCATTGATCTTGGCTGATTTCTGTTTTTCATTTTACTACAATTATCTGTTAATCTTTGGAAAGTCAAGATTTTTCATTTATCCTTTTTTTTTCTTCTACCATTTATTGTATGGGAGTGAAGGTCATTGTTGTTTTTTTCTTTAATAAATTTATTTATTTATTTTTGGCTGCATTGGGTCTTTGTTGATGTACGCAGGCTTTCTCTAGCTGTGGTGAGCGGGGGCTACTCTTCGTTGTGGTGCGCGGGCTTCTCATTGTAGTGGCTTCTCTTGTTGCGGAACATGGACTCTAGGCACACAAGCTTCAGTAGTTGTGGCTCACGGGCTCTAAAGTGCAGGCTCAGTAGTTGTGGCACACGGGCTTAGTTGCTCTGTGGCATGTGGGATCTTCCTGGACCAGGGCTTGAACCTGTGTCCCTTGCATTAGCAGGTGAATTCTTAACCATTGCGCCACCAGGGAAGTTCTGGTCATTGGGCTTTAAGTCACTGCTTTCTTATCTCCCATAAAAATTCAGTTACTTTTCTTTATAGATTTTCTTTTCCCTCTCATCATTGTTTTATTCTTATTTAAATTGGGTAAACCCAAAGGGTGGACACTTTTTCACATTAGGTTCCTGGATAATAAGTAAGTCCTAGAGCCCTCCGTACCCTATAAATTTTAGTATGAGGCCAAAACAAATGATAACTTATAAATACCAAAAAAGTCTTTTTATTTCTCAATTAAAGTAGAAGGACTGAAAAATTAGCAGCTGTGCCATTTAAGATGCTTTTAAATGCTTTTTTCCACAGATCTTCAGCAAATCACCCAGCTTTTCTGTGCCTCAGTTTCTTTATCCATGAAATGGGGCCAACAATACCTTTCTCCATTTGACCTTGGGAGAATATTGTGCGAATCAACTGATAATATGTGTGGAGCTACCTTTATTTATTTAGAAAAGGGTGCTATATAGACCAATTTATTACTATTTTATTTTTGTCATTGTTGGTGTGCATGTAAATTAAGTATAAATAAAAGGTGATAAATTATGGGTATGGAGATAAGTCACAAGATTGATACTGTTTCTTCTTTGAAGAAGAAGGTCAGCCCATATACACACTACTGTATATAAAATAGATAACTAGGGCTTCCCTGGTGGCGCAGTGGTTGAGAGTCTGCCTGCCGATGCAGGGGAAACGGGTTCGTGCCCCGGTCCGGGAGGATCCCACATGCCGCGAAGCGGCTGGGCCCGTGAGCCATGGCCGCTGAGCCTGCGCGTCCGGAGCCTGTGCTCCGCAACGGGAGAGGCCACAACAGTGAGAGGCCTGCGTACTGCAAAAAAAAAAAAAAAAAAGATAACTAATAAGAACCTACTGTATAGCACAGGGAATGCTACTTAATACTTTGTAATGACCTACATGGAAAAGAATCTAAAAAAAAGTGGATATGTGTATATGTATAACTGATTAACTGTGCTGTACAGCAGAAACTAACACAACATTGTAAATCAACTATACTCCAATAAAACTTTTTTTTAAATTAAAAAAATTTTTAAATAAAAATAAAATGCAAAAAAAACCCCAAAGTATTTGAAAATGCTTTAAAGATATAATAAATAGAAAAGTTATAAGCAAAACAAAAAAGAAGAAGGAGATCAGCCCTTTCCCTCTGATCTACGTGGGCTTCCTTGGAACCTTCATGTCCTTCGAGTGCTTTCTCATCTACACTGATGAATTCTAAAATTTGACCTGGCAAAAATCTCCAGTATCTCTTTAGTGGATTAACTAGTAAAAATGGACACAATGCAGGATCTAATATTTTGCTCCCTTTTTTGTACTTTTTCATGCAGTGGAGATAGCATCCTCCTCTTTCCTTTGAGCAAGGAGAATTTGATTTAATAAAATAACAGGTGAGGTTTTTGAGGAAAGATGAGAAAGTTTTGTTTTGTTGTCTTTCTTCTATGAGTGGAATGAGTTTGCCAAAGAAAAGAAGTTGGATAGATGCTTTTGTGCTGGATATTGTTTAGTTTGTAGTGGTTTTAGCCCTTTATGATGCCAAAAAGCCATTCAAAGTCCTAAAGGCAGCTGCAGAACTTAACCAACCTACTGGTCAGCCTTGGGCGATGGTGATAATGACAGGTACCCTACCCTTCAGGATTCCATGACTTCTGCATGCTCCTGTCCACCTCCTGCCACTGGAGGCCAAGACCGAGGGATGCTCCTGGCTCCCTCAGCCCGAGGAAGGGAAGAGAGAAAAAAGCAGGAGAGGAGGGAGGAACAAGAACACTTTGCCTTTGGCTCAAGTGGGATTGAAGCAGGACTTGTGTCCCACTGGCCCTCCTGCCTTCTCCTTAGGGCAAGATGTAGAAGCGGGGAGGGACATGCAGACCCCCTGTTGGGGTAGACTGCCTCTGCACAGCTGGGCAGTCCTCCCAGAGGCCACAAGAGGTGCTTGCGTTGAAAAGGGCACTTTTGCCCACCAAACTCTCACCTCGTGTGCATATTGAAGCCCTGTTCCGGGCGACCTGTTGACTTTATTATGTAGCCATTCCTAGGTAAGCCCTTCCTTGTCACCCTTGGAACTTTGCAGCTGCCTTGCAGCTGGGCTTCTGTGCTCTTCTGCTTCTCAAGCACTCTCTCTCACCCTTCCCCTCAAGTCCCACAAGTCTGAGATCCCTCTTGCTATAGAGCCATAGAGCCCTCATTCTTACAGCTCATGCC
Organism: Hyperoodon ampullatus; assembly: GCF_949752795.1. NCBI lineage: Eukaryota > Metazoa > Chordata > Mammalia > Artiodactyla > Ziphiidae > Hyperoodon > Hyperoodon ampullatus. The sequence continues at coordinate 21,587,527 of NC_136923.1, forward strand.
GCCTTGGACCACCACTTGTGTCCCCCCTCTCCTGTCACCTGGCTCCACCCTCCTCAGACTTCAGGTCTCAGCTGCGGTGTCACGGTGTCACGTCCTCAGCGAGGCCTTCCCTGGTCCTCCCCCGCCCCCAGCTTCCATCACATGTCTCTTTTATAACCCTGTGCGGCTCTGCCTGCTTCCTCTATATCACTTGTTCAAATGTCTGCCTTTCTCTCCCTTCTCTAAGACACACTTAGACAGAAATCCTCTCTGTTTTTCCTAGTGTGTTCTAAGTACTCAGTTCCCTGCCTGACACGTACTGCAAACTCAATACGTAATTTTTAATAAACAAGAGTGTGTTTTGGGAATGGATGAACTTCTTTCTATATTCACGCTTGAGACAAAGAGTCATTCATTTGTCAGGTCAAGAACCATTGATTGATTGCCTGTTATGTGCCAGCCACTGGGGGAACAAATATGAATAAGGCGTTTTCCTTACTTCTACCAGTGGTTTCTGAATGGACATGGCTACCACCCCACCTGGAGTAATTGGAAGTGTGTGGAGGTGCTTTTTGTTGTTGATGTCATAATGACTGGGGACACTACTGGCGTGTAGTGAGCAGAGCCAAAAGTCACTGAACATTTTCCAGTGCGTGGGGTACACTCCTGCAGAAGGAGGGACCATGCAGCCACTCGGCCTCCACTCACCTGTAGGCACTCCTCAGAAAACTGACAGTCTAGGGACTTCCTTGGTGGTCCAGTCGTTAAGAATCCGCCTTCCAATGCAGGGGATGCAGGTTCGACCTCTGGTCAGGGAACTAAGATCCCACGTGCCACAGGGCAACAAAGCCTGCGTGCCGCAACTACTGAGTCTGCGTGCCAAAACAAAATATCCCGCGTGCCGCCACTAAGATCCGACACAGCAAAATAAATAAATAAATAATTTTAAAAATCAGTGAAAGCCTTCTTTGACTTACTGATTAATTGGCTATATGGAATTTACAATAAAGAGTATTGTATATTAAAAGAAGAAAAAAGTTGACAGTCTAGCAGTGAAAAGTGGACCAAAGGGGGCACCTTTGCCGCTTTTGAGGCGATGAGAGACTTCTGTAGCAACTCCAGGCCCACTGGAGGCACCAGCATTCCACCTTGGGGTTGATATAGGGGGAATTGTTTTTGTCATGTGCCAAAGAAAGCCTTCAACCCTACTAAGGAGCCTGTGATTTAAAGGAAATGATAAGGCCAAAAATTAAAGTGCCAAAAGGTAAATAGATTATGGTGAAAATGACTATTTCTCATTTTCATGATAAATATCCAAAAAGAAGGGTATGTGTAAATGATAGGAAATGTCATTCCAGTTCCTTCTCAATGGGCTTTGAGTCCATTACAGCTCTTGGTGAGTGTGTGAATACCATTATAGAGTGATCGTTGCATCTCCAATCTGCCTTTTGGGAGAAAACATCAAGAGGGAAGAATGTTTCCCCACCAGTCCTATGATAGGAAGAGTAGGGTGTGGGGTTGAACTAGACCAAGGTTCCTCAATCTCCACACCACTGACATTTGGGGCAGGAGAGTTGTTTGTCGTGGAGGGTGCCCTGGGCACTGTAGGATGTTGAGCAGCATCCCTGACCTCTATCCACTAGACGCCACTAGCATCCCCGAGGTGTGACAACCAAAAATGCCTTTGTAGGCAGGGTTGCAAACTTGCCCCTGATTGAGAGCCACTGAACCAGACCTTGTCTTCGTCCCCCTCAAGCCTTGTGTCAGATGTGGCCTGTCAGAATTTAGCTACACTGGCTCTTCAGCTGTGGAGAGAGGAGAGTTTGTAAAATATCCACAGGCATTCGATGGACTCTGTCTTTTTGATGGGCAGAGGGGACCCCTGGAAGCCGCTGCGATAGAACTGCTTATCTCTTTCTAGAGACAGGGGTTAACATTTTGTGTGTTCCTAGCACTGTGCTCTTCTTCCTGCGGATTGCTCAGAGGAGAACCTACGGGAGCCTCGGGGATAATGCCAATTTCTCTTTTACGTCTGCAGCAGAACTCCTAGGCGTATGAGCCATGCTGTCACCTGAAGCATCTTTTTAAGCCTCCAGAGAGAGCTGCAGGAAATTACAGTGTATTGCAGGGAACTCTGATGCTGTAGAGGGGAAAAAAAATTCTCTTCTTAAATTAAAAAAAAAAGAAAAAGAAAAGGCAAGATAATTTTGAAACCAGCTTGATTTAGCTCCCTTTCCACAGGAAATTTTAGACCAGCTTCAAGGGTGTGTGTCTGGGATCTGGTTTGTGCCACGTGGCTTGTCCATTTTCAGAAAGATGCCGCAATTGGGTGGCTCTTTTCTCCACTGCTCCACACCTGGGTTCAGTTGCCACCCACTGTCAGCCCCTGGTGTGAAGAACTTACTTTTCCTTCCCTCTAAAAGCTATCTTTGCCTAGAGCTTTGAACTTCTCCTGCTGCAGGAGAAGAAAGCTGTTTGGATAAGAAGAAGCGTCCATGTTTATATTGGTGGGAACAAAATGTCTTTTCTTATCTTTCATCTAGCTTGGAGCATCTACTGCTTCTCCGGGTCCTCAAGAAAGGCTGGCTGTGTGATGGAGAAGAGCTAGCTCCAAAGAATTTTTGGGGGAACTTGAAGAAAGTGAAAGAACTGCTCCTTCAAAAACAAGTCACCACCAACTTTAACCTCCAACACACAGAAAGGGATAGTAAAACAGATGTAGATAATTAGTTGAAAATTTTTTAAAAACACATTTTACGAATACTGTTTTATCTAGGTACCAAAAAATGAAACAATTCCTGATTTTGGTGGTGGTGATCATTTTTTTCTTCGGGCGCTTACTTTTTGCCAGCCATATACTAAACACTTTATACTGCATATTTTACTTAATCTTTCCCCAGTTGCTGTGCAGTCGATTCTGATATTATCCCTGTTTTATAGATGAGAACACTGAGACTTTGTGGCTTTAAGGAGCTTGTACAAGGTGCCACAGGTCTTTTTTTTTTTAATAAATAAATAAATAAATTTATTTATTTTAAGGAGCAGGGAGTCAAGTCTCTTAGGACACTTAGCTCCTAACGCCCATGCCCTGCAATAGTGCTTCTCCATCTTTAGAGTCAGAATCCCCCAGAGGCCAAGTGAAACCTCAGATCCCTGACCACTCCCTGATTCTGGAGGGAGCCCAAGAACTTGTATCTCTAACAAGTTCCCAGGTGATGTTGATGCTGCCAGTTCAGGGACTACACTTTGAGGACCCCTGTTCTGCTACATCCAATTTTCTAGAAAATAGTGTAAGCACTGACTTTGAAAACCTTGAATGCAAACCACTGAAGTCGGAATTGACCACTGACATTAGGCCTATGCACAGATAATAGCCATGGTGTTTGTAGAGCATCTCTTCTGAGAGGATGGTGTCATGAGACGGAGATAATTGACCTGTTGTAGGTTTTATTCGGTATTCCCTTGGCTGCCGATTTCCGAGAACACGGTCTCACTGCATCATTAAAAAGAATAGTAAATGTACCACCATCATCCACTCGTACTCATAAGCCAGTTTTGAAGTTCAGTAGTTTTCCATTAGAAGGATGACATTTCATTTTCAAACTGTACTTGGTTCATTGTCTTTTGACTCAGTGGGACCTAGTGTTTTCTGATTCTGTGTAAACACTGTGACCATTATCTTGGAAAATATCAGAATGCTAATACTAAGGAACACATGGAGCAGATTTACTGTGAAGAAAGGTTTGCAAATCTTGGATCGGGTCTTTTGTCCTATTAACTAATTCAACAAAAAACTCTTAGGCAATTTCATTAGTAATATAAAGAAGTAAAAAGTAAGAAAAGAAACGTCTTTTAAGAGTTTCCCAATTATGGTCACTTTGAAAACAGTAGGCGCTTTGAGGACAGATTTTTGTGTTCTCTTTTCACTGGGTGACTTTCACCTGAATTAAGATTCCAAAGGCACATTTGAAACCTGAAATAAAGCTGATTTACTTGTCGATAATCTCTTCTGAAGCCTTCTGAGCTAGTTCGGGAGAAAAGCTTTGGCACTTTTACCTTTCTGCCACTTAATAGCACAGATAACAGCCTAGGTGTGAAACTGCCAGTAAAATACAGATGATTGTCCTACAGATGGATTCAGGAAAAAACAACATCCTGAAATTTGCTGCAGTACTTTTGCTGTGAGCAATGTTTTACAATTATTTGGGACTGAAATCTACACATATTCCAAAGGAAAATAGAGCCTGGTGGCATGTGGGACTCCTTGGGCTCCTTTTTGCAAATGCCTTTGGCAATATCAATTCCTGGGGGAGAACTTAAAAAAAAACAAAACATTAATTATTTGGTGACTTTGTGAGTGGTGGAACAGCTTCCTTTGGTTTTGAGTCGAGAATAAACTATCTATCTGTGTAGGTTTGTGCTAGTAGCTGCTGCTACACATGTTCAGAAGCTGAATTTTCCAGAACCAAACCAAGGATTCTCTTGTGAGCTTCTGTTTCCCAGCAAATACTAACTGGAAGCTATTTGCTAGAGACCAAGAACGCTCTTTGTGTTCCTCATGAACTGACTGCTGCGTTGGAATTAGCACAGTGTGCGGGGTGCGCGATCCTGCTTTCCGGCTGGCAGCAGTAGGCAGGTTGTCATTTTCTCTGAGACCCTCAAGTTAGGAGCGAAGGCAGGCTCTGCAGTCACGCACACACTGTTGCTCTGAGACTGTTATCTTCACCTCTTGGTGAAGCACAACCGGGGAAACATTCAGGGCTGTTCCCCCGAGTGGGGTCCAAAGGGATGCTTCGGAGGTTTTTTTTTTTTTTTTTTTCTCCTGTATCTGTGGCTGCCCAGAGATATTTATCAGTGTGAACAGAGGCCAAGCAAAGACCCTGTAGTGTAAAGTAAGGTGCTTCTCAAAGCGGATTCGGAGATTGGGGCTGGTGTGTGCGCGCGCGCGTGTGTGGTGTGTGCAGGACGTGCAAGCCCAGTGCGCTGAAATGCAGCGCTCACGTCTGCCTGCAAAGAGTTGCTCCACTCCCCCCGCTGCCCAGCGCACTCGGGGAGCGCCAGGGGGAGTCCTCGCCGGCCCGGGCTTCCCGCGACCCGGGAGCGCCGAGGGCTCGCCTGGCGGAGCTTAGCGCAGCTCGCTCGGCGCCGCCAGCGAGAGGGCGGGGTGGACACTGGGCTTCTGTGTGCCCGCCGCAGCCGTTGGTTGGCGGGCGCCCAATCTCGGGGCATGCCGCCGGAGCCTGGCCAGCACGCACCGTGAAAGACCAGTTTGGGGGAAGGCTTGACCCCCGGCGGCCCACAGAAGCCGGCTTCGGGAGCCCAGGCGGTGGGGCCGCTGCGATCGGGCTCGCAGCGCTGCAGCTGCGGGAGCCGCCGGCACCCCACCCCCTGCGCGGGTTCAGAGGGACCGAGGAGGCATGGCCTCGGTGTTCATGTGCGGAGTGGAGGACCTGCTGTTCAGCGGCAGCCGCTTCGTGTGGAACTTGACCGTGTCCACGCTGCGGAGATGGTACACAGAGAGGCTGCGGGCTTGCCACCAGGTGCTGCGGACGTGGTGCGGACTGCGGGACGTGTACCAGGTGAGCCGGGGACCGCGGCGCCCGAGGGCCCTAGCGGGTTGCCGGGCGCTCGTGGGAAGCCGGTTGGTTCCACCTGTATGATTTTATTGTCCCTCTCCTTCCACCGCTCTCTTTTTCAACTCCTATCGGGCTGCTCGGCTCTTGGGTCAAAAGCTCAGCAGCTATGGGTAACCGTTGCCTGACAAAGCTTGTGAATTTTCCCCATCGGGCATGGGGGGGCACTTGTGAATTAGTCCCTGGCTTTGCAGACATCTATTAGCGAGTGACGGTGTCTCTTAGCAGCAGAGCGTCTGCAGGGAGCAAGTCTGACATTCACATGATTCCTTCTTTTTCATTTCATTGGGGTGAAGGTAGGCATTTCAAGGAGCAAGGATTTCACACCAGTTTATGGTCAGAAGGGTCTGAATGGATTTGCATTCTTCCCTTTGATTTTATTGCAGCTTTCCTTCGGGCAGCCCCAACTTGCAAGGCAGAGCCAGGAAAAGCTGATTGTGTCTACTGGCTTTTGGAAGGAAGGAGAGCAAATTGTGAACACTTTGCAGGAGGATGACGGGCTGGGGAAGGGAGGGGTGGCCTGGCTGAGCGCTGGAATGCTTACGTTTGGATCGGCTCCCTGTCATATAACACAGCCTCTTTATTTCTCTGCTAGGTCCCATCCTGCAGGCAAAAAATGCAGCAACTTTGCTCAGTCTCTCTGAGGCTACAGCTTCCCTTCATATTTTTTCAAACAGTCGTTTGTGGATTTAAAAGTTCTGTGCTTTGGTTAATATTTTTCAGGTTGAAAAAATAACCTACAGTGCATTTAGGAAGATTACACCTGGTGTTTACTATAGAATATAGTGTCACGTTTTCTTTCCTGTGATGTAGAATTAGCTTTGTTGCAGTTCTTGGATTCTCCCTACTCTGACCGCGTTCTCCATATGGCTATGATTCATGTCTCATTGTATTGAGTCCCATATGTGATCAAGCTTCTGGTGTTGGTAAGCCATTGTCTTCCATCAATCAGGCAAAATTAAAAGACCGGCACCTGTGGTTAAACTGTGGGCATCTAAAGAATCAGCGTCCCCTTGTCATCCCTGACATCCGTATCATCCTTGTTAAAATGTGAGGAACATTATACTTTGTGCTTTCCCGACTCCTGCTTTGGATAACGTGTCTGAGATGTCTTGCGTTTTGAAAGCATCCAAAAGCCAGGTTGAGAACCGGGGCAGCATGTGGTGGTTTGAGAGGATTATGGAGCTGTGGATATAGCCCATCTGGCCACATTACACAGATCACCTAGCTTTTTGGAGCCAGAGGTGTGTCTGCCTCTCAGCCTTTTTCTCTTCTGGGAAATCATTGTTCAGTTTGGTCTGTAGGAGAAGTGGCCCTGATACACTTTTGTTTTCACTTTTTAACATTTGAGAAACTTTCAAAAGGAGAGCACAAGTACTGTGGCCAACCATTCAGCCTTCATGCCGCTCTCCCCGAAGGCTCGGGGGACTTACGGCTTACCTCTTCTACTGTTAGTGACCAATTCAAAAATGACGCTTCCAGAAACCTGAGACCCCACGAGTTCTTTACAAGGTTGATCAATAATTATTTTTAAGCAGAACAGCGACTTGAAGGACTAACCTACTGAACTACAGGTTTTCTGTTCCGTAAAATGGATAGTGACTGAGCCAGTACCCTCTCATAATGATAAGAGGGAACATCTAAAACAACCATGGCCATTTTATGAGTATTGAGTCTTAAGCAGAAAATGATCTCCAAAGTTTGTGTCTTTGGAGAAAACTTGAAAATATTTTAAAACTTGAGAGAACTCTAGATTTTTAAATTGTACAACATAGTTGTTAGCAAAGAAATACCGTTTCCTTTAATGCCTTTCAAATTTCAACAAGAAGGTACTAATGTAAATTGTATAGAACAGAATGGCAGTAAAATAAAGTGGTTAATACCTTATACTCCAAGTTAAATAGACATAGGATAGGATAAATCCTACCTCTGCCTATGTATGATCATGGATGAGTTACTTAATTTTACTGTGCTTTAGTTTCATTGTTTATAAAATGAGAAATACAATAGTACTAACCACAGAGGTTGATATTAAAATTAATTGACAGTACCAAGAGCTTAGGAAACATTCAGTAAATGTTATCTGCTCTATCAGTTGGGGTATTTTTATTGTAATAGGAAAATGAACTCAAAGTAACCTACAGAATAAAAAGTAGGGACTTTGGATGCAACTGAAAAATCTAGCAGTAGGATCAGGGCACTATAGTTGTTCCCCATGATTCTTTCAACCCTGTCTTGTTCGTGTATTGGCTTTATCTTCAGCTGGTTTCTTTCCTCATGATAGCAGACAGCTAAAGCAGTTCCGGGGCTTAGACCCATGTATCAACCCATATAGAAAGAAAGAGAATGTTTCAAAGCCACCAACTATCAAAATAAATTCCCCGGTTTGCACTCTGACGGGTCAGTTTAGGGTCTGTGCCCACCGCCAATGCCATGCACTGATTGGCACAGGGAATGGGACTGTAATTCATGCATTCTCAAAGGGGATGATATGGCCCCCAACAGGCAAAAATCATTTCGTAAGGATGGGAGGGGGGCAAAAAAAAATCTTAGTCTTTATGTACAAAGCACAGGTATACATACAATACATAAACAGATATACAGTGTACTTATGGCATTAGAATTTGGGGGGGAGTGAGGCGGCTAGCAAACAAAAAAATATCTTCAGAGGCTCCTTAAGGGAGTGATAACGAATACAAAAGTCGAGAAACCCTGAATTACATTGATTGGCTTAGGCCAGTGGGAAAGCAGACCCATTTCTGAAGCCAGGAGTGAGGTTGGCCCCGCCCAGACCACATGGCTGCCAAGCAGTGGGGGGAGGGATGCAGTGTCCACCGTATCTGCATTATTAGAGTCTCAGATAATGAGATTCTAATGCTGCTTAAATAAAATGATTATGTTTCAAGATAAGTACAAAGATTGATGCACAAATACATTTGTAAGTATTTTGCAACAGTAATTTATTTGAGTTATGGGGTTAGGGGGCCCATCATTAGAATACCAGTATTGCTATCCCATAATTATGAATTCTAAAACATAGAGAGGAATGTTCCATTATACTGCTCAAGTTTCTGGCATGTGAATTGGAAACACCACAGGGTTACATATTTTATTGAACCCAATTTTTTATCATCTTGATGATAAAAAGGTGTCAATTTCTTGCTTCTAGTCTGAATAGTCTTGTTTGTAAAAAAAAAAAAAAAAAAACCAGGATTCAATCACTCTAGAGAGAAAGGGTGGGGCGGGAGATATCCATTACACGAAATACCTGACAGTCCCCGGGGGTGTTTTGTTTATTCATATACTATAAGTGAAATAAGATCTCTGCCTATTCATAAGGAACTTGACAACCACATTATTGCCTCGCCGGCACAGCCGGGAAGACATAATTTCTTTGGAATTGAACACTTCCTCCATTTCTAGATACTGGAGAGGCAAGAGACTTAATTTGCCAGAAACCATGAATAATTAAGATACTGGCTATAAGGCATTTCTGTAGTCATGTGACTAAATAAAAAGCAGACTGAGGCTGCACTGAGGCTGCCTTTTAACAAAGACTTACTTGATGAGTGAAGGTTTGAATTTGGTTGAAGTAGCAGACATGGGACATTCACCTTCCACTTAGAGCTGAATATTAAAAGCTGATATATCTCTCCTGCTTTTATCTTGCCCGGATGGGTTGCGTTATCACGCAATTAAATAGATTTAACAAAGAATTGAGGTGGAAAATGATGGGAGAATGTTGTTGAAAAAGGATCAACACCTTTTGCTTTTTATCAAGTGTGACACGTTCGAAGGAAGCCCTCAGTTTGTTACTTGGGATTAAGTTTTCCCTTCATCTCCAACGTCTCAAAGGTAGGATTTCTTGCAAGCCCTGAGTGGAGTCATCGCCCCGAGTAGGGGCAACTTGAACAGAATCTAGGGTACTTAAGGGACCATAAGAGGCTGGGTCAGCTCCACTGCACAGGTAGCTGGCAGTGAGGGGTGGCACGCAGGGCAGATCACAGCAGAGGCTGTGCACTCAAACTTGAGCAAATCTGACCTTGAGCAAATTGCTTTTTCTCTCTGAACCTCATTCCCTCCTGGGTTAGAGGGGAGAACTGTAGGCCTGGCATTATGCGTAGTGTAAAGAATTCATGAGATCGTGTGTATAATACTGAGTGCTCTGGGTGGCACAAGCGAGTACTCAGTAAATGTTAGCTCTTGGGCATGCAAAGGGCTTAACACCAGACCCATAGAAGGTACTCGATAAAGGGTAGCTTAGGGTTTTACTGTTTTTGTTTTTTTTTTTTTTTCCTGCGGTACGCGGGCCTCTCACTGCTGCGGCCTCTCCCGCTGCGGAGCACAGGCTCCGGACACGCAGGCCCAGTGGCCATGGCTCACGGGCCCAGCCGCTCCGCGGCATGTGGGATCCTCCCGGACCGGGGCACGAACCCACGTCCCCTGCATCGGCAGGCGGACTCCCAACCACTGTGCCACCAGGGAAGCCCTACTGTTGTTTTTGTAAGTGAGACTAGTTCTGTGGAAACTGAATTCCATCTTTACACACAAAGATGTTCGGTAAGAGAGACTGTGGAATCTCCCACAGCAGTGGATGTAGGGTGGACCTTGGGTATCTGAGCTTGTGTTCCACACAGTAAACCCACAGTTTTTTTTAAGGCCCATACAAAAAATCTAGGAGGTCACAGGAGCTAGCAGTAGGGTCTCTAAGGAGATAATCTCTTTATATTCCAAGACTCTGATGATTCATAAATTGGTAACACCTGAACTTTTCATCCCACTGCATTGGTTAGGAAAGACCAAGTCCCCCAAATGGCAATCCTTCATTGAGGCTTCAGTGACCTGTGTACATTTCAAACCATATATCCTTTGCTTGGCCCCGCCCTCCACTCTCCACAGCCTCCTGAATTATACAGACTAGAAGGGGAGCTGACAAGTTATTGGGTTGGCCAAAAAGTTTGTTTGGGTTTTTCGGCCAACCCAATACAATGCACAGGAGAAAACTGGCCTGCCTCCTGGTTTTGTAAATAAAGTTTTATTGGCACGCAGCCCTGCTCATTCATTTACACGTTGTCCATGGCTGCTTTCAAACTACAATGGCAGAATGGAGTAGTTGTCCCTCAACTACTTAGAGTTGAATAGTTGATACAAAGACTGTATTGGCCACACAGCCAAAAATATTTACTATCGGGCTCTTTACAGAGAAAGTTTGCCAATCTCCAGACTAGACAGAAACAATATATTGGGCAGAGAATGCTAGAAGAAGGAAAGTTTAGAATTCAGTCATGGAAAAATAGAACTTGAAGGAATATGGAAGAATTTTCTCTTAAAAAACCCAGTCACTAGGAAATTAATAAACAAATATTCAGGATCAGTGTTCAGTTTACCTTTACTAGGTCCTGCGTTGTAGAACATGATTGGAGTTATAGATCGATTCATTCATTTGTCCATTTATTCATACATAAAATAATTATCAGGCGCTTACCATGTCCCAGTTGCTGTGCCAAGGTGTTAGCAACACAAAGTCAAATAGATTATTTCCTGCCCTCAAGGAATCTGGTGTCAAGTAGGGGAGACAGTTAAGAAAATGAACCTCTGTGCAAGGGCTTTACCTGGGTCCTCTAGGTGCACAGTGAAGGGAGTTTCCGTCAGACAGGGGTGAAGCAAAAGGGGAGGGCACGGGAGCAAGGAAGCTTCCTACAGGAGGTGATTCTCAGGCTGAAGTCGGAAGGACAAGTAAGAGTTAGATAGGGCTTCCCTGGTGGTGCAGTGGTTGAGAGTCTGCCTGCTGAGGCAGGGGACACGGGTTCGTGCCCCGGACCGGGAAGATCCCACGTGCCGCGGAGTGGCTGGGCCTGTGAGCCATGGCCGCTGAGCCTGCGCTTCCGGAGCCTGTGCTCTGAGGCGGGAGAGGCCACAGCAGTGAGAGGCCCGCGTACCGCAAAAAAAAAAAAAAAAAAAGAAAAGAAAAAGAGTTACATAGACTAAGAAAGGCAGACGGGCATTTCAGGCATGAGGAAACAAGGCTCTGGTCGGGGGGGTGTTATAAAGAGTTTTTTAAGACTGATGAGGAAAGAGACAGACAGAGTCAAAGTCAGAGACAGACAGGCAGATTTTAATTGAGAATAACATTCAACTTGAATGATCTTTTATTTTAAGATTAAGATTTGATGTTTTTCTTCAGAACTTTGGGGGTGGGGGACAGGTTAAGTTAGAACTGTCCCTGGTAGTGGTGAGGCTGATAGATTTGGAAGAGGGTGGCATAGTGGAGGCAGGACAGGGGAGAAAGTTAGGAGGCCTGCAGTGATATCAGTGTATCACTCAGGATAGGATAGGTTTTACTGCGGCTGCAAACAGCCCCAGGATCCTAACGGGTTAAAGAAATAAAGGTTTATTTTTGGTTTACACTACCTGTCCATTCACAGGTTGGCTGGAAGCTCTGCTCATCACTGTCACTCAGGCTCACAGAATGTTCTGGAACATTGCCAGTTGCCGTGATAGAGAGTGAAGAGCTTTTCAGGGCTTTGCACTGGCAATGCAATGCTTGGCCTCTGAGTAGCTCATGTCACTTGTCTCAAGACATTGGTCAGAGCTGGTCACGTCACTCACTCAACCACAGGAGCCAGGAAAAGCAGTCCTTCCATGGAACAGCATGAATGCTGGTACAGATTTGGTTCCTTAGGAAGCAGACTCTGAAACAGAGATTAACAAGCAGGAAGTTTACTGGAGAGTGCTGTGAGGATCAACACTGTAGAAAGGAATAGAAAGAAGTAGGACTGAGCAGAGGGAGAAATTGGGTGACAGTTCAGGCTCAACAAAGACCTCAGCTGACCTCACAGGTAGCCCCGAAACTGAGACTTGTCCCCAGTTGGAACAAGAGGGCTGGATTTCCCCCCAACCTTCATCAAGCCATCATTAGAGATGGGCTGCCCTTGTATAAGCGGTGTGACCTTGAAGTAGGCAGCTCTCTTTAAGGAACAGCAGTTCCCAGAGGGGCTAAGAGCTCAAAAAAATCCAGGCAGCTTGATGGAATAAGTCTGGGCAGCTCATCACACAGCATCTTCTACAAATGTCTGCCCAACAGGTATTCACATCAAAGCCTAGACTGCAGCAGGGCCAGCGGGAAGGAAGTAGAGTAAGGACTGCATTGATGTGAAGGATGTAGGATCCAGCTTTAAAACATGGCCTGACAATCAGGGCGGTCTCCCAGCTGGATCCTACATTCTGTTGAAGGAATTGAGCAACCATAGAGTCAGTTACTAGTAGCAACACATACAGAAGGAAGCAAAGACTTGGTTGATAAATGACATATGAGTCCACCTATCACTGAGGAAATTCGTCTTCTACATTTCCAGGTAACCAAAGACTAGGATTTTATGGCAGGAACTTGGGATGCTCAGATACCCCCAAATGAGAAAGAAAACTATCTTAATGTTTGAGTCCATCACTTGGCATAAATACATTTCTAAAAGACTGTATGATTTAAGATCAACAGATCAGTCTCAGGATCTCTAAAAAGCATTTTTTGAACCTTTGTTGTACAGCTTGAAAAACACCAAGTTAAGAATAGACTCTCCTGCCTTGTCAAGTTGGTGTTTGTTTTTCTCCTTCTGTCTTTTCTTGGTGGAGCTGCAGCATGAAATAACTTCCCGTGCGTCCCTACTTTATTCTGAAAGTTATATTTGTGATGTCCAATTTGGTTGTTATGGAAAAGTGTGAATGATCAATTGGGATAAACAAATTGAAATTAATATCCATAAGGAATTACATACATGTGTGTGTATAGGTACATACAGAAAAGATAAAAATTCTGGCATCCTTGAAGTAAACTTTTGCCATGAAAGAGGCTGGTAAATATGGTAAATTAAATAGTACCGTTTTCCCCTAATGTCCTGATCGTTTTTAGTTTCTTGAATTTTGTGTTTGGGCAAAGCACATTGCTTAAATAACTATTTTCTCCTTAACTAGGGCTTTTATATAGTCTTAGTGTCTCGACTTGACTAATAGCTGCTAATTATTAAGTAACTGCTTTGTGCTGTGTCTTGTGCTTGGCACTTTACATGTATTATCTTTTTTTTTTCTTTTTTGCGGTACGCGGGCCTCTCACTGTTGTGGCCTCTCCCGTTGCGGAGCACAGGCTCCGGACGCGCAGGCTCAGCGGCCATGGCTCACGGACCCAGCCTCTCGGCGGCATGTGGGATCTTCCCAGACTGGGGCACAAACCCGTGTCCCCTGCATCGGCAGGTGGACTCTCAACCACTACGCCACCAGGGAAGCCCTGTATTATCTTTTTTTAAGAAAGATATAATTTGGGAAAGATTTCAATATACAAAAATATAAAGGATAATATAGGTAAAAACCCATGCACCCACCACTCAGTTTTAAGGCATCTCAACATTTTGCCATGTTTGCTCCAGATACTTTTTTTGTAATATAATAAAATTTTACAGAATCAGTTGAAACCACCTTTATACTTCTCCTTTCTCCCTAAAAATAGTCCTGTTCTGAAATTCGTGTCTTTCATTCCCAGGCATATTTTCATCATTTTGCCACATGTGTTTGTATCTATAAACAATATATATTATTTTTGTGTCTGTAAAATTTATTTAAGGATGTGTCATTCTGCTACCTTATTTTTCTCTCAATAGGCTTTTGGGATTTATCTCTAAAGTCTTTTTTTTTTTTTTTTTTTTTTTTTTTTGCGGTACGCAGGCCTCTCACTGCTGTGGCCTCTCCTGTTGCAGAGCACAGGCTCTGGACGCGCAGGCTCAGCGGCCATGGCTCACGGGCCCAGCCGCTCTGCGGCATGTGGGATCTTCCCGGACCAGGGCACGAACCCATGTCCCCTGCATCGTCAGGTGGACTCTCAACCACTGCGCCACCAGGGAAGCCCTCTAAAGTCATTTTAACCCTTATATTCCATTGCATTAAACATACCAATCTCTTGTTGATGGGCATTTAGGTTGCTTACAAATTTTCAGTTGCCCAAAATACTACACTGAAATTTTTGTATTTGTCTCTTTGTGCTTGTGAGCAAGAACTTCTCTAGGGCAGCGGTCCCCAACCTTTCTGGCACCAGACACCGGTTTCATGGAAGACACTTTTTCCACGGACCGGGGCAGGGTGGATGGTTTCGGGATGACTCAAGCCCATTACATTTATTGTGCACTTTATTTCTATTATTATTACATTGTAATATATAATGAAATAACTATACAACTCACCGTAATGCAGAATCAGTGGGAGCCCTGAGCTTGTTTTCACTTGCCACTCACTGATAGGGTTTTGATATGAGTCTGCAAGCAATTGATTTCTTACGGTCTCTGTGCAGTCAAACCTCTCTGCTAATGATAATCTGTATTTGCAGCCACTCCTCAGCGCTAGCATCGCTGCCTCAGCTCCACCTCAGATCATCGGGCATTAGATTCTCATAAGGAGCGCACAACCTAGATCCCTGGCATGCGCAGTTCACAGTAGGGTTCGCGTTCTTATGAGAATCTAATGCTGCCGCTGAGCTGACAGGAGGCAGAGCTCAGGTGGTAATGCGAGCGATGGGGAGCAGCTGTAAATACAGATGAAGCTTCGCTCGCTCACCCGCCACTCACCTCCTGCTGTGCGGCCCCGGCTCCTAACAGGCCACTGACTGGTAGCAGTCCCGGGGGTTGAGGACCCCTGCTCTAGGGTATATACTAAAAGGGAGACTTGCTAGGTTTTTAGCTTTATTAGATGTTGTGCCTTTTTTCTGTCCTTATAATAACTCTTCAAAATGATATCATAAATCCCACTTTATTGGTTTTATATACTTATTAGCTAATAAAACATGATGCTGGAATTTGAACAGAGCTCTAGCTGACTCCAGTGCTTAGCCTCTTGCCACTGACTTGCTGCTTTATTTATTAAAGAGATACATAAAGATAGTATCTCATTTATTATTTTATTTGCTCAATCAACATTGGGTGAAAACATAGCTGAGTGCTTAAAAATGAAGTCTATAAACTTCCTGAATTCAAATCCTAACTCACCTTTTGTTAGCCATGTGAGTTCTCTGAGGTTTTTCTCATTAAATTTTTTCTGCTATAAAATACAGTTAATTATGGAACTCCCTTAAAGAGTTATGCTTCTGGGATTGTTATAAAAATCAAGTGCACTAATATTTAAAAGCACTGAAAACAGTGTTAGAGATATGTGTGGATGGATGGGTGGATGGACAAAGGGGTGGATGGATGGACAGTTGGGCAGATGGTTGGATGGATAGATTAATGGGTGGATTGATGGTTGGATGGATGGATGAATCCCTCATGAATAATTATCTTCATCTGTGCCGTGCTCTACTACTTATGCATATGCATAACCTTTGGAGCTTCTAAAATCTGCAGAAGCCTTGTCTCCTCCTTCCTCCCCTCCCCTCTGGATTAAGAACTATAATCTAATGTAGCAAGCAGGAAAGGGGCCCACTGACAACTGCACAGAGACATTGTACTCACATGGTTTCATGGCACAGCATTTTATCAGGAGACTCTGGCATCCTAATGCTGTTGTCTTTTTGGTTTATTCTATGAAAGCAAAGATTCTCACAACTGTTTAGTTGTGTTATTTCTGTCTCTCCAACAGAAAGCCATTAAACTTTCTCCCTCTCTACCCTGAGCCCCACTCCGTAAGAGCCCTAGACTCTCATGTATAAAGGGCCTGGGTCCCCACTGACTGCTGTCTTTCTCATCTGTATAAGCTCTCTTCTGATATGACTCCTAAATTTGCAACTGCTAAGGAGACCCTGTTATTATAGGCATCGTGCTACCCTTGGGTAATGTAGCCAGCAAATATTTTTACAGGAATTAGTCAGTCTCATTAAACTTTGATTAGATGCTTATTAGCTAAGAGAGAAAAGAGCCTTGACAAAATAGGGAAATAGAATGGGCTTTAGTCAGTTGGACCTGGGTTACAAATCAAGGCTTCATCACTTACCAGCTGTGTGACCTTGAGCCATGCTACTTAATTGCTCTGAGCTTGTTTCTTATACGAAAGATAAAATAAGATCTACATTTTAGGTTTGGTGTAAAAGTTAGAAATAACATGGATTGAGAAAAGGTAAACATTTGGATCCCTTCACAAAGTTGATCCTAAGCCTAAAGTTATCATGCTAGTTGTGATAAGTGCAAATTGTGACCAGGAATTAAGCCCAAACACCCACATTTACTAGCTGTGTGACATGGGCAAGTTACATGATCTCTTTGTGCCTCCTTTTCTCGCATATGTGATGGGGATGGTAATAGTGCCTGCCTCTCAGGGTTGTTGAGAGGACAACACAAGATCATGTAATAATGGTCTCACTAGGGTGCCTGGCTCACAGTCAGCAGTTAAGAAGTGTCATTTCTACTTAATGAATATTTTCTGTGTTGTCAGACATAGTGCTAAGCATTTTTTTCAGCCGTGCGGCACGGCTTGTGGGATCTTAGTTCCCCGACCAGAGATCGAACCCGGCCCCTTAGCAGTGAAAGCGCTGCGTCCTAACCACTGAATTCCCTAAGCATTTCATTTTTACCATTTCATTTAGTTCTCCTAACAACGACATGAAATAGGTACTATGAAACCCATTTGGCAGATGTGGAAATTGTTTAGCGCTGTCAAGTCACTTAGCTGAGTGCAAAGATGGGGAGCTCAGATCTGTGTAAATCCAAATTCCATTCCCTCAGCCGTTGCATGGAATGGGCTTAGTTTGCAAACCATTCAGCCTCTTCCTTTTCTACATTTGCCTTCATGGAGTCCTTCCTAGGACTTTCCCAGTCTCTAATCTCTGCCTCTACCAAAACCTGTAGCCAGAGCAGGTATTAATAAATAAACTCATTGAGACTGAATAACTAGTGCCATTTTCCCTCTATAGTCTATTCCCGACCCAGCCTCCAGAGCGATTTTGTTAAAAGTAAGTCAGATCGTGTCATTGTCCCGTTCAGAACCCCCTAATGACTTCTCGACTCAGAAAAAGCCAGTCTCACCGAACCTACCAGACCCTGTGTAATTGGCATCCCCTTCTCTGGGTTCCTCCACCACCTACCCGCAGCAAACATGCTCAACTTCTTGTCTTTTTATTATTAATAGTATTAGTACTAGCATTATATTCACTGTATTTGTTTATTTGTTTACTGTGGTGCAGTTTGACATGTAACGTTATATTGGTTCCAAATGTACAGCATAGGCTTCCCTGGTGGCGCAGTGGTTGAGAGTCCGCCTGCCGTTGCAGGGGACGCGGGTTCATGCCCCGGTCCGCGAAGATCCCACCTGCCGCGGAGCGGCTGGGCCCGTGAGCCATGGCCGCTGAGCCTGCGCGTCCGGAGCCTGTGCTCCGCAACGGGAGAGGCCACAACAGTGAGAGGCCCGCGTACCGCAAAAAAAAAAAAAAAAAATGTACAGCATAATGATTTGATATTTGTATATATTGTGAAATGATCACAACACGTCTAGTTAACATCCATCACCTCACGTCGTTACAAATATTCTTTTCTTGTGATGAGAGCTTTTAAGATCTACTCTCTTAGCAACTTTAGAATATACAATGCAGTATTATTAACTATAGTTGCCATGTGGTGCATTACAGCCCCGTAACTTATTTATTTTATAACAGGAAGCTTGTACCTTTTGATCCCCGCCACCCATTTCACCCACCCTCCAACCCCGCCCTGGCAACCACTAATCCGTTCCTGTGTCTGTGAGCTGCGTCAACCTCTGGTCTCAACTTCCAACATTCTTTTTCTCTCTAAGTGTCCTCCAGCAGCGCTGACCTCTTTGCTGTTCCTTCAACCCCGCCAAGCACATTCCAACCTCAGAGCCTTTGCCCTTGGCGTTTTCTCTGCCTATAACTTTGTCACCCAGAGGTTCCTATGGCGTGCTTCCCCTCCTCACTCCCTGCAGGTCTTTCTTCAGATACCATCCAAACAGAGAGGCCACCCCTGACTGCTCTCGTATCCTGCTTTATTCTTCTCTGCAACCCTGTCACCACCTGACGTTAGGAATTTATTTGCTTATGTGCTTATTGTGTTTCCCCGACCAGAAGGTTAGCTGAAGGCATGCAGAAGCTTTGCTTTGTTCACGGTGGTATCCTCAGTGCTGGAACCTAATACTCCTTCGGAAATAGTTCTTGACCAAATGAACAAAGGGATCTGCTTTACATTTTAAGACGCTCGCTCTAGCCACTGTGAAGGGACTGGTGCGGAAGGGGTAAGAGCAGCTAGGCTGTTTCTCGTGACCAGCTGAGGGACGATGGGAGACCTGGGCTGGAGTGGTGGCCACATATGCTGTAGGAAGACCCGAAGAATTTAGAGGAGGAGGAAGCAGCAGGAAGGAGACTCTGTCCAAAGAGAATGTTTAGGGCTTCCCCGGTGGCGCAGTGGTTGAGAGTCCGCCTGCCGATGCAGGGGACGCGGGTTCGTGCCCCGGTCCGGGAAGATCCCAGATGCCGCGGAGGGGCTGGGCCCATGAGTTTGGCCGCTGGGCCTGCGCGTCCGGAGCCTGTGCTCCGCAACGGGAGAGGCCACAGCGGTGAGAGGCCTGCGTATCGCAAACAAACAAACAAACAAAGAGAATGTTTACAGTCTATGAAGTTTTGGAAACATCCAGGACAAAGCCATGTGTGTTGAAATGTATTTGTGTGTATGTGTTTATTCTTTTTCATTAGGGAAAATAACCGCAAGCCAGTGTGAGTTGATTGAGAATACATTGGTCTCTGTTCTCTGACAGCCATTTCATTAAGGAAGTAGCATTGCAGAGAGCAGAACAGATTATTTCCTCCAGTTCCTGTAAAACGGGCTCAGTCAGGGACCCCAGCTTCTGTGTACAGCCAGCTGCAGGTCCTTGCCTGTGCCCAGCCCAGGGTGGGGAAGTTGGCAGTTTCTGTAGTTCTTGTTAGCTCTTACTGTCAAGTGATCACTGTTTCCTGTGCCCAGCCCTGTGGTTAAGCTCTGGAAGGTGCCCTCTTTGGCCTGACTGATGCTGACAGACGTTTCAGACCTCTGGCTTTCTCTTCGTGGCACTCTGTGGATGTCGATTTTCATTCTGACCCTGTCTCAGGTCATTCCCGTCCCCTGGAGCTAAGGATGGAAGGACCCTTTGGATTTGCCTGGATTCTTGGGGGAAAAATTTTTTTTTCTTTCTGGTCTTCGTTAGTGTTTAATTAAAAGCTTGCTTTCCCTAAGTCTTTGGCTGTGTCCAGGCTTTTTAAAATTCTGCAAGCACAGGCAATATAAAGAGAATTTGACCCTTTGAGTTACAAGAGCTGGTTATTGTGTCTAATTATCAACCTCAAATGATGACAGAATCATAATCTTCTAGAACAAAAAGGAATACGAGGCATTTTTCAAATATTTCCTGAAGACAAAGTACATTTACTTTCAATAAATAGTCCAATACCAGTTTTTCAATGAAATTAATGTTTAAATTTGAAACAATTTGGTTCAGGATATGAAGAATCCTAAGCATCCGCTCATAGTATTTAGATTTTGGGAGTTTTTCCTTCCTTAAGATTTTTATATATTAATCTTTCTAGGTATTGATGCCAGATATAGTTCCAGCCGAGCTCATAAGATTTTTGCTCTCAAATTCTTTTTGGAAATGAGATTTTTTTAGTGAATGTGTTTTTCCTTTAATAAACTTCAGAAGCCAACTCTGAGTTTCAAAAAAAATTTTTTTGAGATATCAGTGCCAGAGTCTGAACAGTGCCATTTATTCACCAGCAAGTTGCATCAGTTTAATTTTTCTTCAGGCTCAAACATTACATTAGGTTACAAATATAGCAAAAGTTTGCCACACCTTTATGCTGTATACTGTGTGTTATAAGTACATCAAATTTAATTATATCCTTTTCTCTTTTCCTCCCTCTTTTTTTTTTGGTGTATTTTCTCTGAGCTAAATGGGTCACATTTAAATGTATAAATAAATTACATATAGACATATATATGTGTGTGCATATATATGTATATATGAGAATATATAAATACACATACATATATGTGCATGTGTGTATATATATGTATGTGCATATATGTATATCACTGTATCTGAAGTTTTTCCAGAAAATAAAACCATTAGCCAACATATTTACCAAACATCACTTTTTTTCCCCAATCTTCAACATCACTTCTAAAGTTATATTATGACCCTGAAGTAATTAGCCAGTACCAATAATATGTTAGGTTCTGTAGTAGATTGTATTCTTCAGGAAATTACTGTCAATTTTGATGAAGTTCAGCAGGTGAAAGCTTGGTCAACAACTTCATCTGTTACCCTTAG
The DNA here is from genome assembly GCF_949752795.1 of Hyperoodon ampullatus. NCBI lineage: Eukaryota > Metazoa > Chordata > Mammalia > Artiodactyla > Ziphiidae > Hyperoodon > Hyperoodon ampullatus. The sequence continues at coordinate 21,608,415 of NC_136923.1, forward strand.
TTTAAAAAAGAAGAAAATAGGGCTTCCCTGGTGGCTCAGTGGTTGAGAGTCCGCCTGCCGAGGCAGGGGACATGGGTTCGTGCCCCGGTCCGGGAAGATCTCACATGCCGTGAGCGGCCGGGCCCGTGAGCCATGGCCGCTGAGCCTGCGCGTCCGGAGCCTGTGGTCCGCAGCGGGAGAGGCCGCAACAGTGAGAGGCCCGTGTACCGCAAAAAAAAAAAGAAGAAAATAGAAAACCAGAGAACTGGTCATGTGTAGAAGCTCCTGGTCACCTCCTGGCTCGGCTCAGCTCACTGGTCTGTGAAATGGGGCCATGGCATGGGCTGTCACACTGGAGGGTACTGGGTGTTAAGTAGACAGCAGTAGAGCAAATTACTCAAAGTGGGACTCTCGCCCCCTCCCCTTCCCCAGCAACTACATCCAAAAAGGAGGACAAGGCGGCTGGTTAAGGAATTGAGGGACCTGTGAGGAAAAAGATGGAGGGAGCAGCCTGGGAAACAGCTGCCTTCCTCAGCCCAAGCAGCTTCATTCATTATTTACAAATATTAATGCCATCGGTGTGTTTTAATAGAACTTGTAATGAGATGAACAGCTTTATCTATTTCCTTTTGAGTGATGTGCACATACTCTTTGGGAGGTAAGGATGTTGGAGCCAGATGGATATGAGCTCTAATCCTGTGCCTCAGCCCTCACTGGCTGTGTGACCCAGAGCGCGATGCCTCATTCCTTTGAGCCTCGTATTCTCAGCTATGAAATGGGAACATAATATTTCATCATACTGCAGCCAGGTTTAAGTGAAACGATGCCCCGTGACTGCTCAGAATGGTGTCTGGGACATGACAAGAACTCAATACACTGTAGTTTAAGGAAAAGGCCCTCGTTACTAAAATAGGCCAAAAAAGAAAAGGAAAAATCTTAGAAATGGGAGGCTCACTTCCTCTTGCGTCTACAGGAAGTTATCTAAAATAAGGATAAGAGAAGAGATGGACATTTTGAAGCAGAAGAATTAAATTATAACCTGGTAAATTGTTACAGCCTTTCCGTAGGACAGTTTAGTTGTATCCAGTCAAAATGTAAGATATGTGCCCTCGTTGACCAAACATTTCCATTTCAGGAAGTCATCTTGAGGACACGATGGTATATGTGTAAGGATTTTCACAGCAGCATAATTTGAAATAGCTAGCCAGTGAAGACATGAATAAGAGAATGATTAATTAAATAATAGTCCTTCCGAAGCATGGGATTCTATGACATCAGTAGGAAAAGTGAAGTAGACCTATACATCACAGCCCCCCCAAAATTGTCATCGACCTATTTTGGGGTAAAAATAAACACAAAAGGCAGAACAATATACAGGATGTGTGTGTGTATATATGTGTGTGTATGTCTATAGAGACAGAAAGGCACAAATAAATGCAAGAAGTGTGTGTATATGTTCCTGTACATGGGAGAACAGGGTTGGAAATACATATACCAAACCATTAATAATGTTTACCCCTGGGATATCTAAGTGGACGAAGAGAAAGGTGTCTACTTCTTTTACTTTAATAATTCTGAATTTAAATCGTTTATGGCAAGGATATATGTAACTTTTATAATTTTGTAAAACTTCCTATTCAAAACATTTGATCTGGGGCTTCCCTGGTGGCACAGTGGCTAAGAATCTGCCTGCCAATGCAGGGGACACAGGTTCAAGCCCTGGTCCAGGAAGTTCCCACATGCTGTGGAGCAGCTAAGCCCGTGCGCCACAACTACTGAGCCTGCGTGCCACAACTCCTGAAGCCCTCATGCCTAGAGCCCGTGCTCCGCAACAAGAGAAGCCACCACAATGAGAAGCCCGCGCACTGCAATGTAGAGTAGCCCTCACTCACTGCAACAAGAGAAAGCCCGCGCACGGCAACGAAGACCCAATGCAGCCAAAATAAATAAATAAATAAATTTATTTAAAACAAAAACATTTGATCCAGGCTGTTGGGTAGAGTATTTCTGGAGAACAGGGATCTGTCTAATGTAACCTTGTGTCACAGCACCCGGCATGTAGCAGTGTCTCTCCATGTGTTTATCTAGTGTGTCTATTTAATAATGACCATTAGTTATTATTGATGTGATTACTATTAAATAAAAAGCAATATTTGTGTTCCTTGGAGAACCATAGAGTTTTTTATCATTAAAATAACATAAGTCCATAAATTTAATTGTTATAGAAATGCATGGCTTAAAAGTGAGTCTTTTATCAATGGTATATATTCACCGAATACTTTCTAAACATATAGTGACTTACATATTACATTAATATAAATTTTTACAGAGGTGAGATCATTCTATACATATTAGTTTGAAATGTATTTACTTATACATCTTAGATGGTGATCTATCTCTGTTTTCATAACTGCTGTGTATTCGATGGTATGAATGTATCAATTAATTTCGGTAATCCCCTATTAATAGACATTTAGGTTGTTTCCAAAACTTTACTAAGACCAATGTTACCATGAACATCCTTATATGCAAAACGTTTGTGGGAGAATTTCTGTAAGATACATACCTTATTTGGAAGGAATTTGGATTTCCAAAAAGGTTGTACCAATTTCTGATGCCACTGAGTGAACAAGAATCCTTCTTTTCCATACCATGGCCAACAACTTTTGATTTATACCATGGTGCTAGCAAAAAATTTATATTTTATATCTGTTTTCATTTTATCTCCTTAATTAGTGGAGCTGTCTGCTTTTCATAAGCTTCTTAAGGGCCCTGATGCTTGGAACACTGGAATTGTACTTGCCTGAGAGCATCAGGGAAAGCATATTTTGCATTTCATCACAGTATAAATTAGTTTGCATGCTTTAGAGCAAATTTTAGTCTCTTAGAAAATGTTTGTCCTCTCACAGTGATATGGAATTTCCTTGTGTAGTTAAAGTAAGTTTATGTAGAGCATTGCTGGTTGAAATCCAAGTATCATAAAGATAGATTTTCATATAGTCTCTCTGCCATGTACTAAAGTCTTAAGATTTACAAATAGCTCAGAATAGTTATTTCTTTTTGCATTCATTATACTCTTTGGTTTCAAACTATGGTGTCCCCAAGTACTATTTAGTAGATTTCAAAAAATCTTGTTTTATCTCGTCTGTAAACATTCTCAACTTCATTTAGATAAGCTTGAAAGTGATCACCAAGGCTTTATTATTTTTTTAAACAAGGGATAAAGCTTAGGGCAGGAGAGCAGAACGCTGCACCATTTATTTTCTCTTTTTCGCCTTTTCTCTTTTGAATGCCCAAGGACTTCAAGCTTATTTGGCCCTCTAAATCCATATTTATTAAGTTGAATATAATTTAGCCAGAGTTGAATTGTTTCAGTGAGATTTCATAGCCACAAGCGACTATGAAACTGTCATTTGTCTCATTTCGGGAGGCACCAGAACTGATTACTTGGGAGATGATTGAAACTGCAAGTCCTGTTAATGTCATGGTTATTTGAGAGATTGCACCTTGAGGGTGAGGATGGGTTGACCTGCAGATTTGTTTGTGTATAGACTTTCACCAGGGGCAGCCTAACTCAGAGTTAGATTGGAATTGCTACAGGAAACCCCTCAAAGAGGGCTTTTGTCGTGTGTTAGCTGGCCAGCGCTCACCACTGGCGTTCTGTTAGCTCCCCGACTCCCTTCTGGCGGTGCCCACCAGGCAGATGGCAAAAAGGCAGGTCCCCGTGCAGGCTTCCTACCATGGCCACCAGGGGAGCCAGATCTTCCTGTCTGCCCCTGTTCATCTAGTGGGCAGGCTTGAGGTCTCAACCAGGCTTGTGATACCTCTGTGCTCCTGCACTCCGAGTTTTGAGCTAGAGGAGGGAACGTTTGCAAGTAAGCACCATCAAAGCAGCAGTGGGGGCGGGACACAGACAGACATTCGTTGTATGACATGGTGTCAGCTGTGTCTGCTCCCTTATGGGTGGGTTCTCTTGTTTCCTGTTCATTTTCTAAGCCTGCTTCCAGGAGCCATTATTTTCCTACTTCCGTCCTGAGAGGCCTTATTTGGCTCAGGGATCAATATCACCTCCCATGTGACTTAGGAATATCCTGGTAGGTCTCTAAGCCAGTGCTTCCCAGCATTTTTCATGTTGTAGCGTGCATACAAGATGCTAGTACCTGTATGGTACACAGGGTAAATGTATATGAGGCTGCTCAGAGCTTGAGGTGACCATTTGCAGGATCTAAGGCTGCCTTGAGGGCTGAGAGGGCCAATAGTTCAGGATACTCTATTGCCTGTTATATCCACACATTGGTTGTGAAGCTGTGGTCAAAGTTAATCATGTGGCCTTATTCCTCTTGCCAGTGATTGGTTTAGGGTAAACACATGACCTAGCTCTGGCCAATGGGGTGCAATTTGCTGGTGCATTTCTTTTTTTTTTTTTTAATTTATTTTTGGCTGCATTGGGTCTTCGTTGCTACACGCGGGACTTCTCTAGTTGCAGTGAGTGGGAGCTACTCTTCGTTGCTGTGTGCGGGTTTCTCATTGAGGTGGCTTCTCTTGTTGTGGAGCACGGGCTCTAGGTGCATGGGCTTCAGTAGTTGTGGCACAGGGGCTTAGTTGCTCTGCGGCATGTGGGATCTTCCTGGACCAGGGCTTGAACCCGTGTCACCTGCATTGACAGGTGGATTCTTAACCACTGTGCCACCAGGGAAGCCCTGATATATTTCTTGAAAAACTCTCTTTACTCTTAAAAAGAGACATAGAAGAAAGAGATGATCCTTCTTTTGGAGTAGGGATGCAGAAGAGCTTACGAGTCAGAAGCCCTGAGCCCTGGAGCTAGACTGTCTAGTTTCAGATCCTGCATCTGCTGCTTCCTAGCTATGTGACTTCCTGTAAGTTACTTAACCTCTCTGTGCTTCATTTTTCTCATCATCTGTAAAATAAAGTTAATAATATTCCCTACCTCAAAGGTATTATTGGATATATCTTTATAAAGTATAGGAACAGCATCTGGTGTATATTAAGTACTATGTAAGTGTTTGCTATTATTAATTTGCAGTTATCATCCAAACCTATACCCATGTAAAAAAAAAAGTCACTTAAACACAGGTGCTTCTAGCACTACACAGTCACTAAAATGGCTAAATTAAGAAGCTCTATAATACTAAGTGTTGGCAAAGACCTCTCATACATTACTGATGGAAGTGTAAAATTGTGTAGTCTTTTGGGAAACTGGCAGTTTCTTAAAAAATTAAACATGCTTCCACCCCATGATCTGTTAGCTCCACTGCTATGTATTTATTCAAGAGAAATGAAAACTTATGTACATACATACATACTCACATACAAACACACAGATAAACACACACAAACCTTGTAAACGAATGTTCATAACATATTTCTTTATAATACCCACAAACTGGAAATAGCTCATATTTCCATTAACAGGAGAGTAGATAAATAACCTCTAGTATATTCATGCAATGGAATACCTACTCAGCAATAAAAAATGAATTAACTGCAAATATATCCAGCACCCTGAATGAATTTCAGAAACATTTTGCTCAGTGAAAGAACATTCATCAAAGAATTCATAGTCTATAATTCAATTCATATGATGTTCTAGAACAGGAAAAACTAACCTATGATAATAGAAATCTGAACAGTGGTTGCTTATGGGGGATGGGGAAACATTGGCAGAGGCAATTGGCAGAATATTCTGGAAATATTTTTTATCTTGGTAGGGGTGTGGATAATATAGGTGTACACATTTGTCAAAATTCGTCAAATTGTCACACTTAAAGGATGTATATTTTACTATTTATAACTATTTTTTAAATGAAACAAAAAGCTATAGCAGACTGTGTAGCAATAGCAATAGCTGTGTAGGTCTTGGAAAGTATCAATAAACATACAAGATGAGCATCTTTTCATCCCATGTAGCAAGAAAGATATCAAAAACTGTGAGAGTCATGTCAAAAGGACATAGCAGTTGACTTGAAGAATCTCCCATTGGCCAGTATGGGACAATTTGAACATCACTAAGGACAACAATTTTAATAGATTGAAACACATATAATATATTTAAATTCATGAGTTTATAAATACTTTAAAAACCAATTTGGCCACCATTGGAAGTGCCAACTCACTATTTTGAAAACTGGTAAATAATGGTGAAGAATCAAGCATTTGTTGCGTTTTCTTTATGAATTGTACCACTAGGTAACCCATTAGTAGATGAGAGGAAATTTCACACTACAGAAATATTCTGGCTCAAAGTAAAGGGTGATAGAATTGGAAAGTCATCATGTTGCAACCCTTAGTCAATTAAATGATCTAGCTATTGAACTAACATTACAAAAAGAGACAGCCCTAATGAGAAAACACAGATTGGTGACCCATGAGACAATCTTGCCCAAAAAAAGATCTAACTGGAATCTGATCAAGCCTTCAGACTCAATCAACCTACAGGAAATATGGTGGACAAAGGACCATATTAAATGACACCAGAGAGGTGTAATCAGCAGAACTCAGGTGGCAGGAGAAATGGCAGGATAAACAGCCCTGTTTCTTCAACAAATAAATTGCAATGAGAGAGAGAAAGAGAGAGGAGAGAAAAAGAGAGGGAGAAGATGAATGGAAGGGGAACTTACAGATTAACAGAGACCTAAGAGAAATAACAACAAATTGCAAAATGTAGACATTTTGGATCTTGATTCAAACAAACTTGAAAAAAACACATTCATAAGACAATTGGAAATTTGAACACTAACTGCATATCTGCTGATATTAATGAATATTGTTTTAGGTAATTGGGGTTGTCTTTTAAAAGAGTCCTTAGCTGTTATATTGAAATATTTACAGATGAAATTATTTGAACTCTTAATTTTCTCCAAAGTAATACGTACAGAAGGACAGAAAGTGGATGAGAATATTAATAAAACAAGATTAGCCATGTGTTATAACTGTTGAAATTGGGTGATGGATACACGGAAGTTCATTATACCCATCTGTCAACTTTTTGTAAGGGCTTGAAATTTTCCACCATAAAAAGTTCTGTTTCGATTTCAAAGGAACACAAAGGGAGAGAAAAGGGGGAAAACCAAAGCAAACCAAAAACAAAAAACAGATTCTGCAGAAATACAGGAAGGAAATCTAACAGCATGTTGTTAACCCCTGGATGCATTTCTCATTGTCTGCAAAAGCCGAATAAGAAGGCAGTTTAAGACTGAAAGCCCCGGGTTCGAATCCTGTTCTTCTGCACCCAGTTGGGGGGACTTCCGTTACCAGATCTTTTGAGCTTCTGTCTCTCATCTGTAAAATAGAGATGAACAAGTACCCACTTCATAGGGTTGCTGTCAGGATAAAAGAAGAATCTGTGTAAAGCACAGGGCATAGTACCTGGTACCAGTCAGCGCTCGATAAATTTGGGTTGTTGAGTATTAGTTTATTGCATGTGACATTTAAAACAGAAGATAAAACAATGAATATATGCACTTTACAATGAATGTTGGAGCATTTTTGATGACTTCTGAACTTCCAAAGCCTTTTTCTGTTCATATTTCCAAACACAGGGGTGAGATTAGATTTTACAATGTCCATCACCTGAAAAGCTGCACGTGCCTTATGTAAAAACCAAGTCAAAACTCATGGCACTCATCTTGTGAAACAGAAAGGAGCCCCCTACAAATGCCTACTTTTCTCCTTAACTTTTTCACCTCTGTTTTTCTGTTTTGGGTTAGGAAAGCAAGAGAATCCGCCTAGAACAAGAAACTTCCCTCTTTTTCTGCCTGAAGGGGAATGTGAATAACGGACTTTTCCATCAGGGTTGTTTTTCCTGGACATGGTGTGCCCCCTCCAACTGCTCAAGCATGTGATCCTGAAGGAGACCTTAAATAAACTTCAAATGTTCCTTACCGCTCAGCAGTGCTGTCCCAATTCTAGTAAATTATGAATTTGTTTTCTGTATTTGGTGTTCTTCCTTTTTGAACAGAAGTTCTATTCATTCAGAATATGAGTTGAGAGATTTCCATGTGCCACATGTTATAGCCCCAAACAAGGCAGAAATGGTCCTGAACTCGTCCCCCAGATATCCACATGGCTGGCTCCTTTTTTTTTTTTTTTGGCCATGACCAGGGATTGAACCTGGTCCATGGCAGTGAAAGCACCAAATCCTAACCACTAGACCACCAAGGAACTCCCCTGGCTGGCTCCTTCTTAATCTCCAGTCCCTCCATCCCTCTTCATCACACCCTCCTGTTTTAGTTTCTTCACAGGTCTTAACCCTCACCTGGAATTACCTTATTTATTAATTAATTTATTTTTTATTTCTTGCCCCCCTCTGGAGTCTCTCCTTTTCATCACTGTTTCCCCACCACCTAGCCTAGTACTCAGCAGAACCAGCTACATAATTGGTAGGACCCAGTGCAGACTGAACATGTGGGACCCCTTGTTCAAAATGTATTAAGAATTACAAGACAGCAGAGCATTAAACAAGGTTGGTGCCCTTCTGAGCGTGGGATCCTGTGGGACTCTGCAGGTCTTACAGCCATTATTATTAGGCACCCCCAAAACAGTTATTGGAATGAATGCAGATCTAAGAAAAACCATCAGGGCCCCAAGGAGCGCTGGCATCCAGATTGATAAAAGATTGAAAACAGGAACCAGCATGTGTGTAAAAGGGATGCATGATTCCTCAGCTGCAGGGTTGACTGTGAGGCGAAAAGTAAGATGATCGCTGTGCTCACCTTGAGAAACACCGAGTCTAGGCTGTAAATCCCTCGAGGGTCAGGACCATACTGTTTTCACCTTTGATTTCCCTTGCAGGGCTTCTGCACGTCCGTGGTGCTCCATGAATATTTGGAAAGAACCAAATTGGTTCTAGAAGTAGAATTAGAGAAGGATGAGGAGTTACGAAAGAAATATTCTTTTCTTTAATGCAAACCTCACTAAATTTAGGAGGAGATGAGCTGGTCTTTAAGTTTGTCCTTTGAGTTTATGACAAGTGGTTCAGAGCTGTGCTCGGCCATCAGAGTTTTGGAAAACTGCAGTACATTGTGTTGGGATTTTATGGTGTGTCTGGCATTCATTTGGTATATGAAGTGTTCTATGATGAAAGTGATAGTTTTGTGATAAATGCGAAGCTTCTTGTAAAGATTCCTAAGACTGTATTTCTTTAAAAATCTGGTCTACACTTTCACATATTTTCCCCAAAAATGATGGACCTATTCCCTTTGTCCCACTTCCAGGATGGTGAAAGCTTCCAGAAAGTCACCATATACTTATCCAAACTCACCAGTTAGTGATCAGCGAATTGTGTCACACTTTGCACTTTATAGGCATAATTTCACATATGCCCATCTTTCATTTGGACCTATTCCGGAGATATAATTTCATTTTCTTTTTTTCCCCTTTTTTAAAAAAAATGTATTTCATTGAAGTATAGTTGATTTACAATGTTGTGTTCATTTCTGCGGGGGGAGGGTTTGTTTTTTTTTTCATTTTCAATGGGACTCCGTAACAGGGCTCCCTGAGTCTGCATTCTTGGATCCCAGGTTAAGCCCTGCCCCATGTCTGACTGCCCAGCAAGAGCTATTTGGAAGAGCAGTGGTTTCAGGTTGTATGTAGAGTGAGATTTTCTGCTATTCCTGTGTGGGCCTTTCTATGCCAGTTCTGAAGGACCTCTTCCTAACTAATGCACTGACCACAGAGCTCCTATCTGATGCCCCAGTGCTGCAGGAACTATCCTTTTACCCAAGGCTGAATCCTTGGCCTCCCCATGTCTTTGTACCCCGCCCAGCTCCCCAATTCTGTGTCGATAATCATTCAACTTGTTAAACAGTATTGGTCAGCTGATAAAGGGTATCTGATTCCAGTTATCCTGTCTCCCATGAACTGCTGTATTAGATAGGACCTTTCTGTTTGCAAACCAATTTTTAAAAAATTTAAATTAGCTTAAGTAGAAATAGAAATTATAGTGATTCAGACAGTCATTGGAGTCTGTCTCTCTACAGCACTTCTGTCTGGCCTGAAGTACTCTGGTACCCCAGGCTCATCCCAACAGCTTTTTAACTCCAGAACAAAGACAAACACACTTCTTCCCTCATCCCTATAACTAGGGAATATTGGGGCCGGGTATTTTTATTGGTTATTCCTGAATCACATGTTAATTATCCCTTGATATAGGGGCCTGAGGTTAGCTTACCCTAATGATTTGGATGGTGCCCTCATAGAAAAGCTGGGATCTGTGATTAGAAAAAGTGAAACAGACTTTGGATGGGCAAAAACAACAGGTAACTTACTCTGATCATCTAGTTTTCATCCTCCCGTGTGCTCCCACGACCATACCCTGACCTTGCCCCAACCCTGTATTTGGTCTGTCAGGTCACTTCACCTGGTTCTTCGTGTTGGCCTTGATCTCCTAGTTTTAGCCCATTCTGTTGCCTCGATTCTGAAACTATTTATCAAAATTCTGATTGTCCCTCGACAGTGAAAAGTTCTTACCTCACAATTGGAAATGTCACACTAGTTTTCTCAGTAGGCTATTCAACCTTGTGAGAAAAGTGACCCTTTATTGAGTTTTTCCTGCTATATATACCTAAATAGAAGATTCCCTCAAATATAAAGTCACTCATCTTCCCACTAAGAAGATTCAAAACCAGTGTTTTAGGCCAACCTGAATGTATAAAAATTTAGCAATGTAGGGCTTCCCTGGTGGCGCAGTGGTTGAGAGTCCGCCTGCCGATGCAGGGGACACGGGTTCGTGCCGCAGTCGGGGAAGATCCCACATGCCGCGGAGCGGCTAGGCCCACGAGCCATGGCCGCTGAGCCTGCGAGTCCGGAGCCTGTGCTCCACAACAGGAGAGGCCACAACAGTGAGAGGCTCGCATACCGCAAAAAAAAAAAAAAAAAATTAGCAATGTAGATGAAATAGTCCAGTATTTACTTGTAATATTTAAGATCATTTGTCCTATGGATTAATAATTTGGGTGATTGCTGTCTTGCACTTTCCCTCTTTATGAAGTAATTTTTTTCAGCCTCTCCACATGCATCTGTGTGTTGGCCCTGAAACAAAAGTCCCTCTTTAAATCATCCTTCTAGCTTACCCAAGCAGAGCATCTTTGCTTCTGCCTAAGTTGTTTGAGCTACAGAACTTGTTCTTTTTTTTTTTATTGAAGTATAGTTGATTTACAATGTTGTGTTAGTTTCTGGTGTACAGCAAAGTGATTCAGTTATAAATATACGTATTCTTTTTCATACTCTTTTCCATTATGGTTTATTACAGGATAATGAATATAGTTCCCTGCGCTATACAATAGGACCTCGGGTTGTTTATCCATTCTGTATATAATAGTTTGCATCTGCTAATCCCAAACTCCCAATCCATCCTTCCCAATCCCCCCCAACCTTGGCAACCACAAGTGTGTTCTATGTCTGTGAGTCTGTTTCTATTTCGTAGATAAGTTCATTTGTGTCATATTTTAAATTCCGCGTATAAGTGATATCATATGATATTTGTCTTTCTCTTTCTGACTTACTTTGCTCAGTATAATAATCTCTAGGTCCATCCATGTAGCTGCAAATGGCATTATTTCATTCTTTTTTATGGCTGAGTACTTTTGCATTTTATATATGTACCACATCTTTATCCATTCATATGTCCATGGACATTTAGTTTGGCTCTTGTAACTAGTACAGCACTTTTCAACCTCCATATCTGATACTTCACTGGGAGTGTTATTGCATGACTCTTACCCCCCCCTTTTTTATTCATCCTAGAGGTGTATACGCACGGTCTTCCAGCATAACCACCTACTGCGTGGCCTTTTAAAGTAATGTTTGGAACTTGCCTGGTGGCGCAGGTGTTAAGACTCGGCATTCCCAATGCAGAGGGCCCAGGTTTTATCCCTGGTTGGGGGACTAGATCCCACATGCATGCTGCAACTAAGAGCTTGCGTGCCACAACTAAGGAGCCCGAGTGCCACAAATAAGGAGCCCACTTGCCGCAACTAAGGAGCCCATGTGCTGCAACTAAGACCCGGCACAACCAAATAAATAAATAAAAATTATAAAAAATAAAGTAATATTTAAGTAACTTGTTTGCTCTGACATTCAACCCCTCCACTTGTGAAGTCACATGCCTATAATAATTACCTAATCTGTATTAACTTCTTTGCCACCTTTTCTACTGATTTCATCAAGTGATCTTTATAAGCATACAAACTTGTTATTGAATGAGGCTGTTTCAAGGTATTGTGTCTTCCCCTGACAGTATGTTGTAGTTCAAAGGAATTGGAGTCTTTGAAAGGACTTGAAGATAAAGCTACTCTCTCATTTTTGAGGGATAAGGGATTTTGGTAGGGGGGAGGGCACCTCACCTTTTGTTTAAATACATGATATATGTCTATCTGCCAGGCACACTCTTTGTGCTTTGTATGCACAATCTCATTTAATTCCTCCAACACCCCTAATAAGACAGGGATTTTTATCCCTATATACTAAGGAGGAAATGGATTCTCAGAGAGGTCAAGTAACTTTCCCAAGAACGTACAGCTACAAAATGCCAGGTTTGTCTGGCTCTAGAACACATGTTCTTAACCATACCACACACTTGCACAACAATCCAGAAGATTCTTTTTTCAGGTGGGAAAAACATGGTACCATGTCACAGGGTCTTACTTAGCCATTCTAAAATTAATAAGTGGTTTTATTATTTTTACTGGATTTTATATATTTTTCTCTCTGCTTTACTTTGAAGTGTAATGGATTTTGATTATTCCCTATCCATTGAGCAATTTCAGTAGTAATGATTTAGTTAAATGCAAATGATGAAATAAATCCTTTCTCGAGACCAAAGTCATCCTACCAAGATTTTCTGTTTGTGGCTAGCATCACTGATGCTGACTGATCTTACAAAGTTGGTCCCGTGGAATTCTGAGTTTCCTTCTCAGTGTAAAAGCTATTGGTGTAAAATGGCTGTGGGTGGCACAGTTAAGTGTTATTTCTGTTTGTATTCATTAAGTTCAGAATGTGTAAAGATTGAAGAGCCAAAATTGAAGTTTGGATTCCTAGATGCCATAGCCCATCTCTGAATTATTATCCAATGCAGATCATGCATTATCAGTAAACAGCATTTCATCATGTGTTTTAAACATGTTATGAAGAAAAGCTTTAGGTGGCCAAAAAAAAAAAAAAGCAGAAATTTTGGGTTGTTGGTTTTTTTTTCTCCCATTGCTCTCCTGACTCATGTTGAAAGCCTTTTGTTTCTAATCAAAGCAACAAACGGTAAGGTCATTTCCTTGTGATTATATGGCAGCGGAAGGCGTCGGGGTTTTTAGGTCCCTACTTCCACCAGCTTATATTTGGAGAAAACACACACACACACACACACATATCACACACACACACATCACAAGTGCCTAATATATGTGTCCTTTGTCCTGCCCGTTCTCTCCGGTCCCTTTAAATGAGCCGAGACCATGGTTCGGAGGTAAGAACAATTTCTCTTATAATCTTTTGACTACAGACAGTATAATGGTGCTTCTTGAGCTCTTCCTGGCATTTCTTAGTGAATTGAGGGCAGATTTTAATGTCATACGGGGGGTGGACGAACTTAAGTACTAATATTTCAGAACCCAACTTTCAAAAAAGGAAACTCCAAGAAATGTTTGTCTTTGCTCTTTTCAAAGAGTTATTCCTTCTCCAAAAGAGCTGGATCTGCTCCAGTTTGATACCACAGTGAAGATCGTCCTTAACGCTCATCTTTCGGAGGGTTTTCCTGTCATTGTTTGAAATGTTATCTCTGTTCCCTTAAAAGTCCTAAAAGGCTCATTTCTTATTTTTTTATTTCAGAACTTTGGTAATTATTGTTGCAGTGTATAATACCACCTCACCGCTTCCCCCTAACCCCATCCCACTACCATTCTCTTTCTTCTCTTTTTTTTTTTTCTTTTTTTTTTTTAATTTTAAAGACTTGAGCCCTTTTATGGACGTGGAAAGGACAGGGCAAGGGCAGGAACGGTGTCAGTAAGCAGCATGAAAATGCTTTGAGATTTGCAGTTGTTAATCATCTCGTCAACACAGTGTATTTGGAGCCTTCTCTATTTCTGTGAGCATTTGGCAGGAAAGATCCTGTGCAGGACTAGAACTCATTAGTAACTTTTCTAAAAGGACCTTTTAATGTACGTCCTGTCTTGCCTCGAGACAGAAGCAGGAAAATTGAATTCCGTCCCTCAGTCTAGTTTATGAGGACTTTATAGACCAGAATTCAACGGCTCAAGGTAGAGACCTTAGAAATGCCATCTTTGGGGATGGCTGTCAATTAATTCATAAAACCTTTATGATTTGTCAAAGGAAGTCCTACAATCTAATTACAAGGGAAGCGTTTTTTTTTTCTTTCTCCCTTGTGATGTGGTTATGCGAAACTCATAATGTCTAATTCTGTGTGTCCATTTTTTTCCCCTCATGGGTAGGTGTTGGAGATGGAGGAGGGGAGGAAAAGCTGGGTAGACTTCAGAAAACAAAGGAAATTGTCTCATCCAGGAGGCTGCAAAGCTCTTGGGTATAGGAGGAAGTCTGTGGAGGAAGTGGGCAGGATTAGGTAGAGAAGAGAAACGTCAGGGAAACAAACATATCACAATAGGGTCTGGGATCAGACCCTCTTGTCATAATCTAACACAATAGCATGTCCTTAGAAATGAATCGATTGTTTCTAAATCAGTCCTGTCTTAAGGTATCTAATGATCTGAAGGAGTAGAAAGGAACATGATCGTATCCAAAATGCAGTCCTTTGACCTGGATTCTCAGAGCGGCATTATGGTCACCCAGAGCCTCGTGTTAGGTGATCCTATTCTTAGACTCAGGCCATAGAACCCCGCTAGAAGTAAGACCATTTTGTAATGCAGCCCCTTCAGGAATCAAAAAGTACATCTCTTAGCAGAGGATCTGAGATATTCCCAGACATACCAAATTCCACTCCAGGGCACTTTCTCTGTGTTCCAGTGCATCATTTATTTTCCTCCTTCATTTGTAGTACATGGAAAAGTGGTAACTACTGGAATGGAGGTTCTTATGGTCAGTATACTGCCCCCCGCCACCATGGAGAGAGTGCTCAATAACTATGCGGAAGGTGGGGGATGAGTGGTGATAAATACCACTTGCTGAGTAGAATTTTTTAAATTAATTAATTAATTAACTTTTATTTTTGGCTGCGTTGGGTCTTCATGGCTGCGCGCGGCCTTTCTCTAGTTGTGGCGAGCAGGGGCTACCCTTCGTTGAGGTGCGCAGGCTTCTCATTGTGGTGGCTTCTCTTGTTGTGGAGCGCGGGCTCCAGGCATGCGGGCTTCAGTAGTTGTGGCTCGCGGGCTCAGTCATTGTGGCTCGCGGGCTCTAGAGCACAGGCTCAGTACTTGTGGCGCATGGGCTTAGCTGCTCTGTGGCATGTGGGATCTTCCCGGACCAGGGTTCGAACCCGTGTCCCCTGCATTGGCAGGCGGTTTCTTAACCACTGCACCACCAGGGAAGTCCTGAGTAGAATTGTTAAATATATTCATGCCGTGGAATATTTGAGCTGGAAGAAAACCTTGTAAGTCACTTTGGAGTCACCCAGTCCCCTTATGCTGTTACTGAGTAGATGAAAATCCAGAGTAGTAGAGGAATTTTCCTAAGCTCTCCTATCCCATTAGGGGCAGGGCACAGGCTAGAGCCCTCTCTCCTGGGTCCTGAGTCTGTGCCGTGTCCACCACAATGCTGTCTCTAGGACCAGCTGATTGCTTTGTCTAATTTCCAGCATCTCTGCATTTCATGCAGCATGAGTTTCTTCTCATGCCCTCATTTCTGTCTTGGAATAGAAAGGTGGAAGTTGCATCCCAAAGGAGGCTCTGCTTCTTATTATGGACTGCTTCCAACTGCTGGCAGAAACCAGTGGGCAGGTACACGAAGGACCCCGAGAAAAAGAACCAGCCGTCTTGTCACTAGTCATAACAAGCTGTAGTACTTGGTAAAAACGTACTAAAACACTTTCTCTTTGCTTTGAAAATATTGTCAGAACCTGAATATATTTAGTTATTAGCTCTTTGTAGAGGCCTGTTCCAACATCATAATTCAAGTATGAGACGCATTTGTTTGTCCCTGATCTGGATTCCATGAAGCCCCAGTTAAGACTTCTTCCTGCTTAATGTTGGAAAACTATGGAAATTTTTAAATGAAAGACTTTTTCTAAACTGGAAAGATAAAGCTGAGTACAGGTAAAATATACATTAACATATGTTAGTATAATCTGCCAAGTTTAGGTAAACAGTTTATCATTCCAATAAAAGCAGTGAAAGCAAAGGATGGTATTGGGCACATTCTCTGTTTATTTTAGATGTGTTTTTTTCCTTAAAAGAAGCCTTTGTGGGTAGGGCTGTAAAGTACATGTTCACTTCTGTCCTCGTCTTGGTTTATGTCCTCTTTTGGTTTTCTTTTCTTCTGTTCTTGCAAGTTAGAATGAACAAGTCAGCAGAGTTTGTACCTGTTTTTTCAAGATTTTACTGTACACCACCCTTTCTATTAGAGGTATTTATATTCAGTTTTTCCAGTCAGGAATGAGGTTAGTCCAGAAGCTGACCTTCCACAATAGGAAATCTTTATCTGAAGAGCAGTGTGAGAGAGAGAACTGGATTCCAGGTCTAAGTCTGCCCCTTACTGATAAGCTCTATGGCCTTGGAGAGCTGATTTTTCCTATCCAGGCCTCCGAACCCACATTTGTGGGTGAAGACGTTAGTCTCCTGCTGAGACCCCTTTTCAGTTTCGAAATGCTCTAACTTTAATGGAAGTCACTACAGGTTCTTTACAGATCAGTTGCAGCTGTCTCTCCCTCTCTGCTAGCCACCTGCTCCCTCTCTTCTTTCCTCTCTTCCTCCCCTTTTCCTTCTTCTCTCCCCTCTTTCTTCTTTTCCACTGATATTTGCCTTTTCACAAAAAAGGGATTCAGGGCATGGACTCTATGACTCAGATGCCTGTAGAGCCAGGGGCAGCCTGTGAGTAGCAGCCATGGGAAGAAGGCAAAGTTGGAAATGGAGAAATTCCCCCAACTGCAAACTGAAATCAGACATGGAGATGCTATCCAGGAAGAAATCCAAACTTTGTGGGTCATGGATACACCTCTTGTATTGAAATTTGACACTGCTCCTTGGATTCCAAATTCCTTAGAAGTCAACACATACTTCCTGGGTGTGTCTTGCACCACCCGTGTGCCAGGCTCAGGCTTACAAAGGTGAATGAGATGCAGCCACTATATGAAGCTCCGTCCAGCGGGGGAGTGCAAACTGGAACTCTCCGGTGACTCCCAGTAGCTCTTCCAAGCTTGACTTTTAGTTCATCTACTGCTCACTCTTGGGGAGTGGAAAAGCTGTTGACATAAAATGGCTATGAGTAGTGGAATGTAATTAATATGATTTGAGGTCAAAGGATTAAACTGACAGGTGTTCTTAGATAGGAATGGAACAATGTCAATTCCAGAGAACAGTGACACTGTAAAGCATTCAGGAGTCCACTGGTAAAGGTTCTGTTTTTGGTAGGCTCTATCCAAATGAAACAGAGGGAGAGGAAGTGGCAGGAGTCTTAGCACATAATTCCTGCTTGACCACTTACGAACTGAGTGACCCCCTCTGGCCTTATGACAGGCACAGTTGAAATGACCTTACTAGGTTGTTGAGGGGATTAGATCTGGCCTCTGGCACTGAAAACGCACATAGTAAATGGCAATTAATATATATTTTTAAAATTAATTAATTAATTTATTTCTGGCTGCGTTGGGTCTTTGTTGCTGCGCGCAGGCTTTCTCTAGCTGTGGTGCGCGGGCTTCTCATTGCAGTGGCTTCTCTTGCTGCGGAGCACGGGCTCTAGGCACGTGGGCTTCAGTAGTTGTGGCTCACAGGCTCTAGAGCACAGGCTCAGTAGTTGTGGCTCACGGGCTCTAGAGCGCAGGCTCAGTAGTTGTGGTGCACGGGCTTAGTTGCTCCGCGACATGTGGGATCTTCCCAGACCAGGGCTCGAACCTGTGACCCCTGCATTGGCAGGTGGATTCTTTTTTTTTTTTTTTTTTTTTTTTTTTTTTTTTTTTTTTTTTGCGGTACGCGGGCCTCTCACTATTGTGGCCTCTCCCGTTGCGGAGCACAGGCTCCGGACGCGCAGGCTCAACGGCCATGGCTCACGGGCCCAGCCGCTCCGCGGCATGTGGGATCTTCCCAGACCGGAGCACGAACCCGTGTCCCCTGCATCGGCAGGCGGACTCTCAACCACTGCGCCACCAGGGAAGCCCAGCAGGTGGATTCTTAACCACTGCGCCACGAGGGAAGCCTGGGCAATTAATATTATTAAGTAACATTATTATACGTCTATCCCAAGTACAGCAAATAAAAACAAGGGTGCATACATATGAAAATATGTAAACACCACCAGAAGACTGAGTATTCAAAGTAATGAATGGGTAATTTTTTTCAGGGCCCTTCATGCTCATGATAGCATCAATGTGAATCAGTTATTCATTACCCCACATCTTGCCACTGTCAGGGTATCCATCAGCCTTCCATCCTTTTGACACATGAGATCTCTTGACCCTGCAGACATTTGCCTGTATTTCACTGGGCACAAGTTCACAAATAAGTAATCAACTGCAGTATGTCTCTTGCAGACTTCCATCTTGGGTTTGAGGTCGAGTGTTTATCATTTTAAGGATCTAGTTCTAAACCTTTTTTTTTTAATTATTTTTTATTTTTTTGCGGTACGCGGGCCTCTCACTGTTGTGGCCTCTCCCGTTGCGGAGCACAGGCTCCGGACGCGCAGGCTCAGCGGCTGTGGCTCACGGGCCCAGGTGCTCTGCGGCATGTGGGATCTTCCCGGACCGGGGCACGAACCCGTGCCCCCTGCATCGGCAGGCGGACTCCCAACCACTGCGCCACCAGGGAAGCCCTCTAAACCATTTTAAGGACGTGGACCCAGAATATAAATCTGACGGAAGTTATAGAAAGTCTTCCTGCAAAGATTCTCACACGCACACTTTGTTTATACTTTGGAGGAAGGTGTTTGCAAACTCCTCTACCCGCACTAATAGACTTGTAAGAGCTCCTGTATCCCAGCTGAGGAAATGGAATAAATGTATGTGTCTTTCAGAGAAATGGTGAGAAACTAGCTGGCCTCTGTGCATGACACCCGAGAAATGAGCTTTTTGGAACTCGTTAGCACTTAACCTTATTTGAACTCTCTAGAAGTGTGTGATCCTGGAATGACATGGGCTCCATAGAAAGTATTGAGAACGTAAGAGCAAGTCCTGCCACCTCCTCCTCTGTCGCTGTTTATATTGCTCGTCGGAGAGGAGTTATACCTCTGCCGACAATGGGGGTGTGGATGAGGCAGGCACCCTCTTGGTACTTGGCCTTGTGTTGAGAGTAAGGTGACTCTAGTGGGACCTGTAAGTAATTGCTCTGTTCACCATTAGAACAGTCACCTGGCTTTAGGGAGTCATCTGAAAATCTGCAGAGGTTTCGCAGTAACCACTATATTTGAGTTGCAGCACTGGGAGCTTGTTCGTGTAACTGTGCACGTCACCAAGCGCTCATCTCAAGTGCAGGCACCCGTCTTTATTAGAACAAGTGCTGAGGTCCAGCGTGCCACAGCTCTTACTTTGCGTTATTCTTTTTTCCTTGTTTTTAAAAGAAACTACGCATCAACTCATGAGAGCTTTTAAATGTTTTATGTGAAACAAGAAGTCTCCGTTGTGGTCTCAGTTTTTAAAAAATGAATAAGCAACTCCATTTTTTCATCCAATAGACATTTATTGAGCAGCTGTTTTTGCAAGGTGCCAGCTATAAACTCGGGGGGTCCAGGGATTAACAAGACAGATAGGGTCCCTGGAGGCAGGTATTATGTAACAAAGTACATCATTCTTTAATTACAGTTGTGTAAAGTGCTGCGGAAGAGCAGTTTAGAGAGTTAAAGAACACATAACACTCAGAGTAAGAGTTATGGAGCCCATGGCTGTTCCACACACTCTGTGCATCAGCTTATTCAAAGCTCGTAGCAAGGCACCAGTACTGTTTCCATTAAGCAGATCAGGTAACAGAGTAACAAAGAGATGAGGTCATTTGCCCACATGGTGCCACTAGCAAAACGTCTAAGTCAGGATTTGAACCCCCGGCGATCTGAGTTCGGAGCCTTGACGCCTAACCACTACACAATGGCTTCTATGAGAAACTCACTTTTAATCTGTGTTTTTAAGGGTAAATTGGTTTAGCCAGGCACTTTCCAAATGCCCTCATGCTTTGAGGTGGGAAGGAGATCATACGAAGAAGAACTAGAAGACCAGTGTGGCTGGAGCCCAGAGAGCAAGGGAAAGGAGTGCAAGACCAGGGGAAGGGTGGGCAGGGAGCAGGTGGTGCAGGACGAGGTGGGCCGCATGGGTGACGGAAGCTTTCTTCCAGTTGAATCAGGTCAACTCCAAAGCTAGACCCCCTCGGTCAAGAAGACCCTCTCGGGGACCTCCCATTCCTGTGAGATGAGCACATGGAGGGGAGTTCTCCTGATCTGGCTAGATTATTCCAGATCCATTTACCTTTGTGTATGTACAAAGCATCCTGCTCGAGGATGTTTTATCTGTGTCATCAGTCTATCCCACTGATGTCTTTTTTTTTTTTTTTTTTTTTTTTTGCGGTACGTGGGCGTCTCACCGTTGTGGCGTCTTCTGTTGCGGAGCACAGGTTCCGGACGCACAGGCTTAGCGGCCATGGCTTACGGGCCCAGCCGCTCCGCGGCATGTAGGATCCTCCCGGACCGGGGCACGAACCCGTGTCCCCTGCATCGGCAGGCGGACTCTCAACCACTGCGCCACCAGGGAAGCCCCCACTGATGTCTTTTCCAAGCCCAAATGTTTTCCGCCTTTTCTGGGGCCTTCAGAATTACATTTTTCTTAGTGGCCCATGTAGCCACACCATGCCTGTAGCAGGTCCAATTGTCATCATCATTCATCGTGGCTAACAGAATGGCAGGTGCTGTGTTCGGCTCTTTCTACCCGTTCTTGTGTTTCAGCCCCAGCTCCATGAGTTAGATACTGTTACTATCGATATCTTTCAGATAAAGAAACCGATTTACAGGGGTTAACTGACTTGCCCAGAGTCCCACCAGCTAATTGTCAGAGTCAGGTCTTGCACCCTGGGTTGCCTGATGCCAAAGTCCGTGCTTAACCCTGCGGATCTCACTTCCTATTTTACAGACGCGAAAACTGTCCAAAGTTAATGATTGAACTGATTCTAAAACTCAGATTTTACATGAAGCTTCATTTTCTAGGCCAACATTAGATCTCATAAGAAAAATGAAAAAGGAAGGAAACTGAATAGGACACTGTGGACCTTCACCATGACCTGAAGTAGCCTTGTAAACATGTTACAGATTTACCAGCCCACAGAGATACGTTACCCGTCTGCCAGCTAAGTTGGTAACACGGGCAAAAATAGAGGGATCTGAAGGGAGTGGGGGAATCTGTGTTTGGATATTAACCAATAGGAGTTTGGAAGAGAGAATTAAGAGTAAAACAGAATAGTTTTGGTATTTTTTATAAGTAATAGTCACTCAGTGCCAAGCACTGTGCCAAGTTCTTGACGAGTACTCACTCATTTAACCCTCACAACAAGCTGATAAAGTTGGTCATATGTGTATGTCCATTTTATGGATGAGGACCAATGCAACAGTCTTGTCATTCTTTCTTTCTTTGATTTTTGCCACCCCACTCCCAGTCTCATCTCCTGATAGGAACCAGAAGTATCCTTTACAAATTCCCCCCATCTTGTTCCCCCCTTCCCTAAAAGCCTCCAATGGCCTCCCACTGCCTTTGCAATAGGACCCATACTCCTAACTCCTGATATAGCCTAGGGGTTTTCAGACTTCAGCATGCAACAGAGTGACCTGGATGGCTCGCTAAAACACAGATGGTTGGTCGCCACTCCACATTCCTAGCGAGCTCCAGTTAATACTGACACTGTGAGTCCAGGAACCACACTTTGAGGACCACTCATGAGCCCCTCATTAATCCCCTGACCTTGTCTACTGTCTACTGACCAGTCTCCCTTTTGGTGCCAAGCTCCAGCCACGTTTGCTGCTATTTTTTTTCTTAAACTGCACATTCTCAGTGGGACAGCTTTACCTCAAGGAGGATGAAAATTGGTTCTTGGGGGCAAACATTAAAACCTCTGATATTACAGTAGTTTGTGGACTTCAAAAGCTCAACTCTACCCAATAGATATACAATATATCTGTGATATTAAAATTTCATGAGGGAGGAGGGCATAAGGGGAAAAATAAATGTCTAGAGAAGCTCCTTAAGAGTGTAATCATGAAGGGCTTCCCTGGTGGCGCAGTGGTTGAGAGTCCGCCTGCCGATGCAGGGGACATGGGTTCGTGCCCCGGTCCGGGAAGATCCCATATGCCGTGGAGAGGCTGGGCCCGTGAGCCATGGCCGCTGAGCCTGCGCGTCCGGAGCCTGTGCTCCTCAACGGGAGAGGCCACGGCGGTGAGAGGCCCGCGTACCGCAAAAAAAAAAAAAAAAGAAAAAAAGAGTGTAATCATGAAAAAAATAGTTGTGTGACAAATGAAGCCTATTCCTGCCACAGGGCCTTTGCACTTGTTGGGCCTCTGTCTGGAATGTTCTTTTTCCAGACCTTCCCGAGTCTGACTCCTCATCATTCCCCTTGGACTTCTATCTGCAGGGCTATTGTAAAATTCTCCAATTCTTTAAAAGTGCTTTTCTCTTCAGTGATTTCAGTCTAATAAAAGGCTTCAGGGACTGACAAGGTGAGTGCTCAAGGCAGCAGGACCCTGCTGATGGAGCACTGCAGATTCCCCAGAGCACCTCTGGGTTGGGAGCACTGCATCCTCTTTTACAATTCTAATTGAATGTCCTGGGAGCCTTCCCACTGTAAAATGCACAAGAGGAAGCATTGCAGGCAGGAGCTGGCTTATATGTTAGTTTTGATTTTTCTTTTAACTTTACTTTTTTCGTGAATACTCTTATAAGGGCCAGGAGATGGTGTGGGGCAGTACAAAGAGGGAACTCCGTATCTGGCTCTGTCTAGCTGTGTGACCACAGACAAGTCGCTTCCCTTCTTTGAGCCTCCATGGCTTCATCTGTAAAATATGGATATGACAAAAGGAGTATAATCTGCAAAAATAGTGACTCACTGTGCCATACATCTGAAACTAACATATTATAAATCAAATATACTTCAACTGAAGTATGAAAAGGAGGGGCTTCCCTGGTGGCACAGTGGTTGAGAGTCCACCTGCCGATGCAGGGGACACGAGTTCGTGTCCCGGTCCGGGAGGATCCCACATGCTGCGGAGCGGCTGGGCCCGTGAGCCATGGCCACTGAGCCTGCACGTCTGGAGCCTGTGCTCCGCAATGGGAGAGGCTGCAGCAGTGAGAGGCCCGCGTACCGCAAAAAAAAAAAAAAAAAAAAAAGAAGTATGAAAAGGATATGAATTAACAAAGAAAAATAGGGATATGACACTTCTGCCACATCAAAACTTGCTGTAAAGTTTCAAAGGAGAAATAGAGGCCAAGGCACTTTGAAAGTTTAAAGCACTCCAGACAGCCAAGGTGATATTATTAGTAATTGAAACGTTCAGAACAAGTTTATACATGGCTGGAGCTTCTTGCTTCCTTCTCTTCTGTAGAGTTCAGGGACAGAAAAGAACCCGCCCACCACCTGCTCAGCCCCTGAACATGGCCTTTGAGAACACCCACCCTGAAGGGGTCTGTAGCAATTGCCTAGTTTTTATTAGTGAAAAGTATAATAATATTACATGTTATTACCATGTGTAAAGTATACACTCTGCTAAGCATTTTATGTATATTATCTCATGTGACCCTCCCAGCCCTGGGCAGGGGGGGTGCTCTTATTATCCCTGTGAGGGTGAGGCAACCAAGGCTCAAGAGAAGTGAAGTATCTGTGTAAGACCAACAGGTGCTACAGAGGAGGGCTGGGGTTTAAACCCAAGTCTGACTAACGTCAGAGCCTATGGTCTTGACCATCACGCTTCTTAAATAATGTACTATACTTTAGAAGGTAGTAAGAGCTGCTTCTTATGGGACGCTTATATTGCCCTTAGGCAAAATTATCCCCATTTTACAGCAGCTACTCAAAGAAGGTCAGTGGCTTCCCTGAAGTGTCCAGCTAGTTTGAGGCAGCACCAGGATCAGGCATCATGCCCACTGGACTTCCGAGGGGCTGCTCCCAAGCACTGCCCTGCACCAAGTAGCTGAGTGCCCGGGCAGCCCCAACCTGACTTACCCCCCCTGACTAGAGCAAGTATGATCGGAAAAGCACTAGAAATTCTGGAAATTGATGACTTTCCAATGACTTTGCATAATCCACCATCCAGGCCACTCTTACGAGAGGCAGCCATCCTTTTTTAAAAGACCACACCACCACCCCTCCCCTCCCCCCACCTTCAGAAATGCTGCTCTATGAGAGCACATGTAAGAAACAACACTGAGGCAGGGCCGCAGGGGGAAATATTTGGTTCCCTGGTTACAGCCCCAAGTGTTGGGTGAGATTTCCTCTCACAAGGCTGGTCCCTTCTGATGGGGGCAGAACGGAACTGAGATTATTTCAGAGCAGGAATAGAAATGGGGAGAAACTTGCTGACAGAGCATAATGACACAGGCTCAATTCTGCTTGTGATGAAAAAGGTGGAAATGTCTTTCACCGAGGCTTTAAGGTCACAGTGGCATGCTTTAGCAGAAGAAGAGTTCCAGTGGTCTGATAGATTCCAGAAGGATAGCAGCAACACAGCTGGTTGGAATCTGGCCATTAAGAAGCCGAGGAGTCCCTCACTTGCGATGAGACCTTAACAGTAGAAATAGGCAGAAAACTCAAAAGTGGATCAGGGGCTTCCCTGGTGGCGCAGTGATTGAGAGTCTGCCTGTCGATGCAGGGGACACGGGTTCGTGCCCCGGTCCGGGAAGATCGCACATGCCACGGAGCTGCTGGGCCCATGAGCCATGGCCACTGAGCCTGTGCGTCCGGAGCCTGCACTCCGCAATGGGAGAGGCCACAACAGTGAGAGGCCCGCGTACCGCAAAAAAAAAAAAAAAAAAAAAAAAAAAAAGTGTATCAGGAGCTGGAAATGAAGGGAAATTCATTTATTCCACACATATTTATTTAGCTCCACAATGGGCTAGGCACCGTCTTAGGGGCTAGGAAAGCAGCAGTAAATGAACCTTATATTCCAGTAGCAAAAGAACAGGAAAAGCAAATGACACTGAACATTTGATATGTGAGTTGTAGTCCTGGGTCAGGAGAACCTCAGCAATGAGCTTGTCCCCTGGGGATTTTTTCAAGTACAATAATAAAGTGTAGCAAGCACCGTTTATTTTGGCCTCTGTCAAGCTCTGTGCTCTGTTGGTAGGCATTATTAGCCCCATTTTAGAGATGTAATAAATAAGTCCTAGGAAAGTTAAGTCAGCTGAGCTTTGAACAGTTCTGTCGGAATCCAAAGCCTCTGTTCTTTCCTCTTTGTCATGTGGTCTCTCAGTGGCCTCAACATCCTGACCTAGAGCTCAGAGCAGCACCCTGCCCCCAGACCTCCTTCTCCCATCGAACTTCCCCAGTGGTGTGCTGGTAAGTAGTTAACAACCAGCTCTCTGGGGAAAAGGGCACTGATTGGTTGTATTTGCCAATTTCCATGGTGTAAATACTCTCACCTTGACCGACTTCATGTTACCAAGGTCACAACACTGAGTTGGGGAAAGATGAGCATTAGGTACCATTAAAGAGCATTGCTTTCACTGATTCACTAGACATTAAAAACCTCAAGAGCAAAGAGAATAGTAAAAGGGAGTAAAATAATTGGAAAGTGATGAATTTATTTCCAATTTAGTGAGCATTTATTACCCGTGTTTTTAATGTAATTTATTTCGATTTAAGTTGACATACTTTAATTTTTAATATTGGTTATGCTTAAAAACCAGCTTGTAAATGGGACAGTAGATGCTCATGAGCTGTTAGGAGACGGCTGCACATCACCATTCTCTCCCTCAAAGGATTCTTTTCTCCTTATTCTGTTTCCTGGTGCTCACGCAGAAGTCTTCTTGGGTTCCTATTTCGAATTTCTCTCATCTCCTTGACCTGTGGCCTTCCAGTTTATGATTTGCTCTGTTTTAATCTTTGAATCCCATGTTAGCCTCAAAAAAGGACTGAATCCTCTTTGAAAAAACAACCTGCATTAGGCGACATTAAAGTTTCATCACCAAGTATTAGAAGCATCTAGGTTGAGCGGGGGAAGGTTTGTTCTGTGATGGTAAAATGAGTCCAGGACATTAAGAATTTTTCTATATTGTCCCAAATGAGTTTGACTTTTTTGTTTTCATTATTTGGTAATGCTTTTCTAAATCCCCTACCCAAATATGACATTTCTATCAACCAAGGTAGGACTCTGGACCTAGTAGAATCAATTTGTATTAATTATAAACTCCCTAAGGATTTATTTCAGCCTCTTCTTTACATGAACCCCAAAGAACGAAGAGATTTTGAAAAGCATAAAGCAGAGACATTCTAACAAGGCTGATGAAAAAACTGAAACATGAAAACTCTGACAGTAAGCGTGTCCTCTAAAATTAGGGTAAAGTTGATTTAGGTTTTCTAATTAATTTTTGCTCACTGTTAGGTTTTCAGGGCAATATATGTGATTTGTTTGCTCTGTGGATGGCTTATATTGAGTCCAGATTTCCAAATGTGCTGTACTGAATAAACAGTACCCAGAGTATCTTTAAATTACAAGTATGGCAGTTTATTTTTAAAATCGCTCCACCCGAGCTGTGCTTGTCTTTAAGTTTTTATCTTCAAGTTTTTGAAAGACGCAGTACTTTCGCTCCTTCCTACAGGCTGTTTTTCACGGGAAAAGAGAAAACTGAGCTGGCAAAGCAAAAAGTTTCCAAACCACAGGGTGTCTGCTACTTGCATAATCACTGAAGCTAAAATTTCCATTTTCTACCCGGCGACCGGAGAACTTCTTTTCTGGTCAACCTGAAATGCAGACAAGAACGAAAATCCCCCATGGCCCACGGGCTGTGTTCTCAGCTTTTCTTGGTTCCACTTTGTGACTTTTCCTGTTTACAGTATCTGTGCCCTCCCATTTTTTCTTTTCTTTTTTGACTCATTGATACTGTACCACGATACCTAAAAATACATCCTAACAACTGGTTTTAAGTAAAGAGGATGTTTCTTCCTGGAAAAAAAAAAAAAAAAAAAAAAAAGCAGCAGAAATATCCTGCATGGTTTTCTGAAAATAAACATTTGACAGTCTCTCATCAGTGCCTCATCCGAGTTTCTAATTGGAAAACAAGGCAGAGTATGAATTTATATGGAGAACCCTGTTTTCATGGCAGCTGCTTCCATGAAGAAGCTGCCATGAAGATATGTCACCTGTTTTTCCCCTTGTTCTTTGGTGAGCTCCTTCTTGAACCTGGCTCAGCCCCTTATTAGCTGGGACCCTTGGGCAAGTCGCTTTCAACCTCTTGGGGTCTCAGCTTCTTTGGTGTAAAACAAAGGGCCAAAAGTGTCTGTGTGGCAGGATGGTTGTGAGAATTCAATGGATAAAATGTATGCCAAAGCACAGGACATAGACAAGGCAGTCAACATATATTCATTTCCGTTTTGTGTTGGTGAAAACAAGAGTAGCTAGTCCAAGACACCATTTGGTGGCAATCAGATAAAGAGCAAGCGTTTGCAAGACTTTCCCCAGCTTTGTGCACACAGACAGCTACAAAGGTGGATTTGAGTTGATCTGTTGATTATCACTGAGAAATCGGAATGGAATTAATCCCCAGCTATTGGGTTGCCTGCTCTCTCCAGGGTTTAACTGGCGGTTTGATTCTTCAACTCTAGTGTGACAGTTTGACCTCTTAATAACCCAGAACTTTTTTCTTAAGAAAAACAATCATTTAACCAGCTTAAAATAACCATGTACAGTTAACATAATAGCACTCAACAGCTTACAAATCATTTCCACTAATTATAAGACTCACTGCACTACGGTAAGGCTGATAAAACATGTCAGGCACTTAGCACAGACCCTAACACATAATCTGTGCCGATTAAATTGAGCGTATGACAGGTGATATGACTATCTTCTGAGGTAAATTTTAGGTTCAACCTGCATTAATGCAAGAGACAAACAAAGCTAAATTAGATTGATTCTCACCCATTTTACAGGGACAGAAATTGAGGTTTACAGAGAGACTCTGATTTTCAGGCCATACTCTGAGTTACATGGCAAAGCTGGGACACAAACCCAAGCCTCCTGATTCTAAATCCTGTGCGCACCTCATTGACACCAGGCTGGTTTCTCCTGATGGCCTTCAGTTCCAGACTTAATAAGTTGTTCCCTTTCTCTCTCTCTCTCTCTCTCTCTCTCCCTTTCTCTCCAACCTGGCTTTTCTTTTCACCAGCCTTATGAGATCAGGAGATAATCTGATAAGGGATTGTCTTTTATGAGAATGCCTTCCCCAGGGAATGTCTGCTAAAGTTGACTGAAATTGCTTGCCAGGTTGATGCTGAAGCCACAGAAATAGCTTTTCTTGTTTGCTTTTCTCCAGCCTCTGCCAGGCAGAAAGGGGGCTAGCAGTTGTATGCTAACATCCAGAAAACAGGGTTATCCCTCCAATCTCTCCTGGGAGCCACCTGTCAAGAGCAGTGGTCCAGTTTAAGTTCTCCCCATCCACTTCCTCAAGTCTCGTGCTTCCTGGGTAAGAAGTGAGTTTCGAAGTGCATTTTGCACGTGCTCAGAACTTAACCGCATTGCCAGTTAAGCTATTTGAGAGCCCTATTCTTATCCAAAAATACCTTGTTTAATTGTTTCTTTTTTAATTTTTTTTTTTGCGATACGCGGGCCTCTCACTGTTGTGGCCTCTCCCGTTGCGGAGCACAGGCTCCGGACGTGCAGGCTCAGCGGCCATGGCTCACGGGCCCAGCCGCTCCGTGGCATGTGGGATCTTCCCGGACCAGGGCACGAACCCGTGTGCCCTGCATCGGCAGGCGGAGTCTCAACCACTGAGCCACCAGGGAAGCCCTTTTTTAAAATTTTATATTGGAGTATAATTTATTAACAATGTTGTGTTAGGGACTTCCCTGGTGGTCCAGTGGGTAGGACTACGCACTCCCAGTGCAGGGGGCCCAGGTTCGATCCCTGATCGGGGAACTAGATCCCGCGTGTGTGCCACAACCAAGAGTTCGCATGCCGCAACTAGGAAGTCCGCATGCCGCAACTAAAAGATCCTGCATGGCAACTGGAGGTCCTGCATGCCACAACCAGGATCCCACGTGTGGCAACTACGACCTGGTGCAGCCTAAGTAAATAAATATTTTTTAAAACACCAAAAAACAATGTTGTGTTAGTTTCAGGTGTACAGCAAAGTGATTCAGTTATACATATACATGTATATGTATCTATTCTTTTTCAGATTCTTTTCCCATTTAGGTTATTACAGAATATTGAGCAGAGTTCCCTGTGCTATACAGTAGGTCCTTGTTGGTTATCTGTTTTAAATATAGCTGTGTGTACATGTCATTCCCAAACTTCTAATCTATCCCTACCCCACCACCATTGTTCTTTTCTTCTCCTTATCTCTAGGGCAGTTGTTCTCAATCAGGGATGATTTTGTCCTCCGGGAGACATTCAGCAGGGTCTGGAGACATTTGGTTGTCACAAGGAGGGAAGGAGTACTGGCATCTGTTGGGTAGAGGCAGGGATGCTGCTAAACATCCTACAGTGCACAAGGGCAGCCCCCAGAGCAAAGAATTATCTGGCCTCAAACGTGAGTAGTGCCAACGTTGCGAAATCCCACTGTAGGACAAGCTCCAGAGACAGTGCCCTGTGGATCTCATTTGCAGATATATATTAATACCGAGAACAGTGCTCGCATTTAGGAGGTGCTCGGTAAATATTGGTTGAGTGAATGAATGAACACACGATCCAGAGCTTCTCCACGTTGAATTAATTGCACTGTGTGCTAGACTGCATCTTAAGACTAGAATAACGGAGTCAGGCCCAGGCAGCCACCTAACCGATAAGTCATCATCCTACACCCAGAGTGTTCACATAAGCAGGACAGGGCTGGCAGCACAAGAAGCGGGGGTTAATTCCATCTTGATACTCACTGAAAATCATTAACAAACACATAGACAACGTTTTTAGCGGCCGCCCATATTTCTTCAGCGTACGGCCAGGAGATAGCCGAGGAAAGGTGATTGCAAAAACCTTTGCAAACCTCTGGCCTTGCTTTCAGATAGTGGCAGGAACCAGGCAGCTGTGGTTTGGTGAATCAAGATCAAGCTTTTCCAGAACATGCTTGGTGATCAAGATGATATGTAAAATGCCTAAGCTATGTGTGATTTAATATATAAGACTAATAGGTGGGGGCTTCCCTGGTGGCGCAGTGGTTAAGAATCTGCCTGCCAATTCAGGGGACATGGGTTCGAGCCCTGGTCTGGGAAGATCCCACATGCCATGGAGCAACTAAGCCCGTGCGCCATAACTACTGAGCCTGCGCTCTAGAGCCCACGAGCCACAACTACTGAAGCCCATGTGCCACAACTACTGAGCCTGCGCTCTAGAGCCCGCGAGCCACAACTACTGAAGCCCGTGAGCCACAACTACTGAGCCTGCGCTCTAGAGCCCGCGAGCCACAACTACTGAAGCCCGTGAGCCACAACTACTGAGCCTGAGCTCTAGAGCCCGCGAGCCACAACTACTGAAGCCAGTGAACCACAACTACTGAGCCTGCACTCTAGAGCCCGCGAGCCACAACTACTGAAGCCTGCGCACCTAGAGCCCGTGCTTCACAACAAGAGAAGCCACCGCAGTGAGAAGCCCGCTCACTGCAATGAAGAGTAGCCCCTGCTCACTGCAACTAGAGAAAGCCCGCACACAGCAGTGAAGACCCAATGCAGCCAAAAATAAATAAATAGATAGATAGATAAATAAATAAATAAATACTTCTAAAAAAAAAAAAAAAAAGACTAATAGGTGGGAAATAACGTTGTAACAGAAGGCGTGTAACACGGCCATTTAGGGCAAACCGCGGAATCAGATGCCTGAATTTAAGTCCTACTCTGCCTCCTTCTAGCTCTTCGGCCTAGCGGAGACCTGTGGGCTGGGGTCCATCAGTTACCTTCTCTGAGCCTCAATTTTCTCACCCACACAGTGAAGCAGGATTGGAATCTACCTCACAGGGTTGTCATGAGAGAATTTAAAAGGCCCATGTAGGGCCTCCCTGGTGGCGCAGTGGTTGAGAGTCCGCCTGCCGATGCAGGGGATACGGGTTCGTGCCCCGGTCTGGGAGGATCCCATATGCCGCGGAGCGGCTGGGCCCGTGGGCCATGGCTGCTGGGCCTGCGCGTCCGGAGCCTGTGCTCCGCAGCGGGAGAGGCCACAACGGTGAGAGGCCCGCGTACCACAAAAAAAAAAAAAAAAAAAAAAAAAAAAAAAAAAAAAGGCCCATGTAAATAGAAGAAAGGTCTCTGAAAAGAGCCAGCCCACAGCAACTGTTACTTACTAACATTTTTCCTAAGGCAGATTACTCAGCTACTCAATTTCATCTTTAGTTAACTGAATTCTCCCCTTCTGTATCACTCTCCCCACCGCGGCCCATTTTCCTTTCCTCTTCTGCTTCTTTTATGCTATGGCTGCTTCTTCCCTACTTACTGTCTCTCGTTTTCCTACTCCAGTCCCAGTGAACCTGCAAGGGACGCCCAAGAGTCCTACTTTGATACGACTAATGGTCCGGAGATTCTACCCCAGGTCACAGCAACATGACCCTAGACAAGTTACTGAACCTCTCTGTCCTTCAGTTCTGCCGCCTATAAAATCTCAACAGTAAAACTTCTTACCTCCTAGGGTTGTTCACAGCATGCAAGAAGATACTACCCACAGGAAGTGCTTAGCGCTCGTGTGACATGTCCTACATGCTTCTTAGAAGCTAGGAGAATGGTTGGTTGGTAGTGAAAAAAAGAAGTTCCCAATGATTGCACACTGGGAGGGCAGGCACCGTCTTGAAAGACCTTGAGGGGAAATCGCAGCTGACTGGGATTGGAGACATCTGTGTCAGTCTAGGCCATTCTCTGAACGAGAGTGTCAATAGCTCATATTCACTCAGCACCCAGAGATGATATAAAGGGACCCTGTTCAGCTGGAGTTGACATCATGTGGGTGAAATCTAAAACTCTGTCCACTCAATAGATCCCAAAGTAAGAACGTCCTAGATACGTCCCTCTCTCCAATTCCTCCAGGATGTCTCATCTGGTGAGGAATTAATAGCTCACCTTGTTCTCTGGGTGGAAAGCTTGTTTTTTAAATGTGTAAGTCTGTCTGGGTCAAGGCTTGGGAGGTGTTTTTGGAACATCCTCACTTTACATTATGCTCTACATGTTTAAATCACTTGTGAATGTTTCATTGGTACCTGTGTCTAGACTCTGACCAGTTAAAGTATTCCTCCCCTGAGCAGAGATTTATTGTCCACATTCTTACTGTGTACCAGGCCCTGTTCCAGGCCCTGGGGATACAATGGTAAACAAATCAACCAAGGCCTCCCCCGTGGAATTTACGTTCTGGTGGTGAAAGATAGAGGATAAACAAACAACAACCAAAAAGAAATATTAGCTACAAAGAAAATAAAGCAGTGTGGTATGAGAGACAGTGTCCAGGCTGTACTTTACACTGAGGAGAGGGAAGGCCTTTTGGGGATGGTGACATTTGATTTAACGTCTAAAAGTTGCAAAAGCACCCAGTTGTGCCGTGATCTGGGAAAAGAGCATTCCAGACAGAGGGAACAGCATATGCAAAGTCTCAAAGTAGGAACAAGCCTTTATTCTGAGGAAGAAAAGAAGGTCGGGAGTTCCCTGGCGGTCCAGTGGTTAATACTCTGCGCTTCCAATACAGGGGGTGTGGGTTTGATTCCTGGTCCGGGAACTAACATCCCACATGCAGGGTGGCCAAATAAATAAATAAATATAAAGATAAGAAAAAAGAAAAGAAGGTCAGTATGGCTGGTGTGTCTAGGCAAGGCAGATGGGTTGGACATTAAGTTAGAGAGGGTGGTGAGTCAGGTTACATGGACACTGTGAGCAAGGCAAGGAGTCGGATTCTCCATTGTATTGCTTGAGAAGCCACTGGGCGTTTTTAAGCAGAGAAGTGAAGGGATTGGATCTGTATTTTGAAGAGATCATTCACAGGGCCATACAGAAATTGGACTCAAAAGCACCAAGCCCAGTTAGGTAGCTGATTTTGCACAAATCCAGGCAAGAGATGATGGTGGATTAGACTCTAATGATGATGGTGGATAGGTCATCCCACAAAAAATCTTGGGGAGTCATTTTAATGAGACAGGTCCTCTTTTGCTGAACTTTCAGAAAAGGTCAAAAGGGAATGAAAGAGAGGAAATGAAGCTTGATGCTTCCTTACCAAGCTTTTATATTTCCCTGTTCCAAAGAGCTACTAAAGCAAAACCAAAGTAGGCTAGGGTTCTGGTCCTTTTTTGGTATTTCCTGTTGCTTTCTAAGCTGCCCCCAGTCATTAGGAATGATCCCACCCTGCCCTATCTTGACTTGCCTTAGGGGCTTTTTGGTTTTCATTTTGTTTGTTTTTTGTTTGTTTTACGGACTGTCTGCTCTCATCTCCTGAATCAGGTAGTGGGATTGGGATTTGGTGGGGCATGAGGGTGAAGTTCACACAGACTTGAACTCCACTATAGGCTGCATGTCAGCGCACCCCATGAAGCAGAGTTCTGGCCTGTGGCCAGTTCTTACTTCCTTTCTGATCTTCCTCATTTAACCACTGACCAGATGGAGAAGGTCCTTCCACCAGCACTCAGCGCTTAGCCTCTGAGGACCTGCTCTATCAACTGGGAAACAAACGCAGGGCAACCACTGAGGTGGGAGTTTTAATCCAACATGCACAATTTTAACCTCCGATTTCCTGAGGTTGAAGGTGGGAGAGGGTGGTGGGAAGGGTATCAAGTCTGGGTGGGTGTCAAGCGAAAGTTTCCAAAGAGATGAATTTCTTACATGTTTTTCTATTCCACGCGAGGCATTGCTGCTATTAGTTGTCACTGGGTAGGGGCCAAATCCGAAACTGCTCTGATGGTCTCTATGGGTCTCAAAGGTGATTTTGAATGTGTAGATATAATCATTGTGATCCATGAACAGCTCCCTTTAAATATAACTCCTGTGGATGAAATTAGAAGAGAAAGCTTCAGTGGGAGTCATGTTTGAAAATAAGTAAGAAATGCCGGGGTTTTTTTCTTTTTATGTTTACAGTATTTTTTAAAAATTAAAAGAAACAAATCCATCTGTTGGGAAAAGAAGTGCATTTGCATAAGGTGGTATTTAGCAGCTGAGTAACGTCATGCTCACCTCATGTCGGGCCTGAAAGGCAGAGTCCTGAGTTTTATTATGTAAATTTCAGGTGTACAGCATAGTGATTCACACTTTTTAAAGATTAAGTTGCATTTAAAGTTATTATAAAATATTGGCTCTATTCCCTGTGCTGTACAATATATCCTTGTAGCCTATTTATTTTATACATAGTAGTTTGTACCACTGAATCCCCTACCCTATCTTGCGCCTCCCCGCTTTCCTCTCCCCACCGGTAACCACTAGTTTGTTCTCTATATCTGTGAGTCTGTTCCTTTTTTCTTATATTCACTAGTTGGTTTTATTTTTTAGGTTCCAGAGTCCTGAGTTTTAATCCTGGAGCTCACATTGACTTGCTGTGTGGCTCCGGGCACATCTTTCCTTAATTTCCCCACGTTCCAAATAAGCGGCGGTGATTAGATCCCTTCTAAGACTCTAAGTTCTACAATTCTAACTAATTCTAGTCAAATGATTTTGCCCTGGAACTTTTCACACCTGCTTTATGACGTATTGTTTTTCCCTTTCTACCCACTCATCTCCTCTCCTGAAAATGGGCTGCGTGGGAAGGCTTTCCCACAATTTGTCACTTTATAGCGTAGGGAGTACCTTGTGGGTAGCTAAGTGGTTAAGAGCTTGGACTTTGGGTTTGGGTGTAGTTCTGCCATTTATGAATCTTGTTATTTATAATCTCTCTAGTAACCTCTTTCTCCTGTGTTACTGGGAGATAATATTACCTGTGAGTATCACAAGGGCTTGCATATGTTCATACATGTAAAGTGCTTAGTGCATTGCCTGGAATGTAGAAAGCGTCTGCTGGTTGTGTTGCTAGTGTTATTATTAAAATACCTAGCCAGGGACTTCCCTGGCAGTCCAGTAGTTAAGAATCCGTTTCTACCGCAGGGGGCATGGGTTTGATCCCTGATTAGGGAACTAAGATCCCTCATGCCATGTGATGCCAAAAATACATAAAGAAATAAAATGCCTAGCCAGGTGGCAGGGTCACAGAAGGACACAGGAACTAGTGTTCCCCTCTCTATTTTTATTTCTGCTCCATCATCTCTGGAGAACGTTTCCACCATGTACTTTTTAACTTTACCCGTCATTTATCTTCTTTAAAATGGGTTAGTAATACACCTCCCATTAAAAAGCTTTTTTTTTTTAAATGGGAGGATAAATGGATTACAGAAAAGTTTAGCTGTTTGCTTGTTAATTTTCAAGCACATGGGGACTATAATAAATGTGGTCCTCAAAAGTGGTATATTTCACTCTCAAGGGTGTCAGATTAAAAGCTGTCAGGACGTTGCTTATGAGGTTTGGAAACACTGAGTAACTTTTTTAAGGTAACAGAGGTAGTAAGAGATAAAAATATGATTGTGAGCCCAAGTCTGGCTTAGAACGCTTGTACAAGTTCCATCATTTCTCAGGCCTCAGTTTCCTGGTGCTTGAAATGAGGATGCCTCCTTTCATAGGTTGTGTAGAGACTGAAATAGTATTTTTTTAAAAAGAAGAGAACATGAATGGTATTTTTATTCTGAAGCCTCTTCTGTTTTTCTCTTGCCATCACATAAATGCATTGGTTCACACTTGGTTCACACGTAGCTTGGATTTGAAATTTTATCCCCCTAAACTTTGTTAGAAACCCTGTTACACTGGAAGGTCTGAATTAGGACTACCTGACTTTTGGTCCATTATTTTGGAATACTATATGTTAATGAGGGTCAGGCCTCAAGTCCTTTGCCTGGTGCACAGCAGGCCTTCCTTTGACGTTTGGTTGTGTCTCTTCCCTGGTACAGAGTGAACTTGAATGTAGTTTGCTTATTCACATAGTAGGGCTCCCAGGAACCTGGCAGATAATACACATGTGTGAGCCAGAGACCACCAACACTACCTACAGAGGGGGCTGTTCTGCCCTTCCCTGGCCACATGTGGCCATGAAGGAAATCCAGCCCAGTGTTTCTAGACCTTACCATCTAAATTTTTTTTTAAATAGCATCTCCTGATTTCTAATAGCAGCAACTGAAATTTATTCATAAACATTTTTTTGACCAACAAGATACATCCACCACCTTTCAACTTTTGATTTAAGTGACAAGGGCAGGTTTTTCTGTGGTTATTGATGATCAAATTAGCCCTTTGATCTCCCGGAGGAGCCATCCTCCCAGGTAGGAAAGGGCTTGGTGAGGACTGTGGGCTCAGACATGCCAGGGTTCAGATGTGCCAGTGTGGGCATAAAACTGTAGCAGTTTCTCCCCAGTTCATCTGCACTGCCCTTCTCCAGTTTGTGCGTGTATATCATTACATCACATGGTGGGGTGTTTGTTTAGTCTCTTCCCTGGGCCCCCCACCCCAGATGTCAGCCTCTCTCTTGGCTGATGTATTGTCTGTGATGGGAGTATCAGTGATTCTGAGTAGAAGATTTTACCATATTAGTGACATCATCCAGGGAGCGTGTCCTCTGGGATCTTTTGCCTTGGTTTAGGTATAGATACCTGTGGTGTCATATGAAGATGCTTTTAGTTGCAATAAGCAGACTCCAACTCAAGTTAGCTTAAGAGAGAGAGGCGGGGAAAAAGTGGATTCATTGAAGGAATACAGGGATGTTTTATGGAACTCAGGAACAAGGATTCTGGATAAACCGTAATGGAAAAGAGTATTAAAAAGAATGTATACATGTGTACATATCCCTTAATGGATTCATATTGTTTCCATTGATCTTCTGGGTATTATTTTATTGTTCTGTAGGGCATGTACTTAGGGTTTGCTTGTGTGGGTTTTACAAGAGAGATTAAATGATTTAAACTGACACATTGATTGATTTCCTCCTGTAGTATAGAATAGTAGAAAAAAGATGACTTTTTTTTTCAGTTAGACATTAATTCAAATTTTACCTTGGTTTTTTCTTGCCCAGGCAAATTTGAATGATTAACCTTAAACTCTGTACCTTGACTTCCTTGTCTGTAAAATGGGGATGTTGCCATATTGTAGAGTTTTGTGGCACTTTAATGAGATAATTTCCATAAAGTTCCCAGTTTAGTGCCTGAAACAAATAAAGATTTGTTCCCTTTCCTCTTGCCACCAGAGATGTGTATGTGACCTGGCTTTGCAGAGTTTGAGGGCATAATCAGTGGCCATGGGGCAACGTAAAGCTTCCCACTTACCCCTTAGCACTACTTCCAAGGTTCCTATGGGCCACATCTCCAATCTAACCAGCTGAGCTACTTTCTAGGCTTTTAGAGCAGAGCTCAATCAAAAATGTAAGTAAGATATTGTAATTAGTATTTTTCACATTAAAAACAGATTGCTTATCCCACTCTGAGACTCAATTTTCTCATCTGTTGAATTGGGGATAACAACACCAATCCCAGAAGGTGACTATGCAGCTCAGAGATAAGATTATAAACACCTAGAGCAATGCTAAGTATGTAGTTGGTGCTCAGTAATGGAAGCAATTTTCTTTTTAAATTGGGATTATATGTATCTGTGTTTCCATGTCTTATAGTTTTGTTTAGTTTAGTTTTCTGCAGAGTCATGGTGACTTGCAGGATCTTAGTTCTAGACCTGGGCCCCTGGCAATGCAAGTGCTGAGTCCTAACCACTGGACTGCCAGGGAATTCCCAAGGTCTTATAGTTTTGTACAACACCTAAGAGACAAAGTGCTGCTGATGCTTTTCAAAAGTAACCCAGCAATTCCACATGCATGGACAAAGCTGGATGTGCAAAATTTATTGTGACATTGCTTATGACAGCAAAAAGCTAGAAACAGTCTAAGTGTTTCTCAGCAGGAGACTCATTAAATACCTCTGCACAATGATTTGATACTATAGAACCTTTATAAAGAATAAGGTCGGTCTATATGTGTTGACATTGGAAAGATTTCCAAGAAATATTGAATTAAAAAAGCAAGGGGGGGCTTCCCTGGTGGCGCAGAGGTTGAGAGTCCGCCTGCCGATGCGGGGGACGCGGGTTCGTGCCCCGGTCTGGGAGGATCCCACGTGCCGCGGAGCGGCTGGGCCCGTGAGCTATGGCCGCTGAGCCTGCGCGTCCGGAGCCTGTGCTCCGCAACGGGAAAGGCCACAACAGTGAGAGGCCCACATACCACAAAAAAAAAAAAAAAAAAAAAAAAGCAAGGGGCAAAACAGTAAGTATAGCATAGTTCCACTTCAATTGAAAAAAACCATACACATATAAATATCCATATACACAGACACCGCAGTCACACACATACACACACACACACACAAATATTAAGAGTGCCTGCTTCGGGACTTCCCTGGTGGTCCAGTGGTTAAGAATCTGCCTGCCAGTGGAGGGGACATGGGTTCGAGCCCTGGTCCGGGAAGATCCCACGTGCCAGGGAGCAACTAAGCCCGTGCGCCACAACTACTGAGCCTGTGCTCTAGAGCCCACGAGCCACAATTACTGAGCCTGCATGCCACAACTACTGAAGCCCGTGTGCCTAGAGCCCGTGCTCCACAACAAGAGAAGCCACCACGGTGAGAAGCCCACACACCACAACAAAGAGTAGCCCCCGCGCGCCACAACTAGAGAAAGCCCACACGCAGCAATGAAGATCCAATGCAGCCAAAAATAAATAAATAAATAAATAGAAATTAATTATTAAAAAAAGTTAAAAAAAAGAGTACCTGCTTCATTTCAAAATATGTCCAATATAATAATATTAAAGTAAAACATTTAACATGAGAATATGTTTTTTTAACATGTATACGTGTATATCTGAAAATCCATATAAAGATGGTC
The DNA here is from genome assembly GCF_949752795.1 of Hyperoodon ampullatus. Lineage (NCBI taxonomy): Eukaryota > Metazoa > Chordata > Mammalia > Artiodactyla > Ziphiidae > Hyperoodon > Hyperoodon ampullatus. The sequence goes on from NC_136923.1 coordinate 21,647,576, forward strand.
TGTGAGGATTCTCCTCAATCTGACAGAGTGGTAATTTCTGCAGGTAGAAAGGTTTGGAGCATGAGTTACTCAAAGTTGATCTTTGCATTTTATGCATTGTTTAAATACTTTACAAGGAGTAATTTCCCAGTATTGCAGTTATAAGTGATAAAAAGTTAAATATAATTAGTAATTTATACATCTAATTGTTCTTAACTGGGTATCTTAACTCTTCTTTTTTTAAAATATTTATTTTTTAGCTGCGTTGTTATTTTTTAGTTGTGGCACATGAGATCTTTTGTTGCAGTGCGTGGGCTTCTCTCTAGTTGTGGCATGCGGGCACATGGGCTCATTAGTTGTGGCACGCAGGCTCCAGAGCACATGGGCTCGGGAGTTGCGGCACGCGGGCTGTCTAGTTGCTCTAGTTGTGGTGCGCGGGCTTAGTTGCCCTGCGGCATGTGGGACCTTAGCTCCCTGACCAGGGATCGAACCAGTGTCACTGCATTGCAGGACCGATTCTTAACCACTGGACCGCCAGGGAACTCCCTACCTTAACTATTCTTAACTGTTAATTATGGTAGTGATATGAATACTACAAAGGAGGGCCAAAGCTTCAAAAATGGACACTTTACATTTTCACTTTAGTATCATTTGTTTTTCATCCTATAATTATGCATGTATTGTGTTTATTAAAACACAACAATGAATAAAACCATCTTCATTTGGAAAATAAAATATTGATTCAAGGAAAAGTATAGTAGTTTCCTCTGGGAAGGAAACCTGCTTTTCATAGTATAATTTTGTGTGTTGTATAGGTATTGTTTTTTCAATATATTGAGTGGTCTTTGCTTTTCATTCTTTTTTCTTTTAAATCTAAGAGCTAAAAAAATAAAAATAGGGACTTCCCTGGTGGCACAGTGGTTAAGAATCTGCCTGCCAATGCAGGGGACATGGCTTCAAGCCCTGGTCCGGGAAGATCCCACATGCCGCGGAGCAACTAAGCCCGCGAGCCACAACTACTGAGACCACGCGCCACAACTACTGAAGCCCATGCACCTAGAGCCGGTGCTCTGCAACAAGAGAAGCCACGGCAATGAGAAGCCCGCGCACCGCAACAAAGAGTAGCCCCCACTAGCCACAACTAGAGAAAGCCTACGCACAGCAACAAAGACCCAATGCAGCCAAAAAATATACAATAAAAATAAATAAATAAATAAATAAATAAATAAATAAATAAATAAAAGTAAATGCAAGAGCTGATGCCATATAATAAATCTGTTTATGACCAAACCTGTTGATTAACTCAACTGATAGCATTTTTAGGCTGAGCACATCACCCGTAAAAGAAATGGTAAATCAAGTTGAAGGGTTTGCCTGCCAGCCCCAGCCTGATGCCACTCTTGCTGTCTTGTCTCCACAGATGACAGAAGGCAGGCACTGCCAGGTGCACCTCCTGGATGACAGGAGATTGGAGCTGCTGGTTCAGGTAGGTGATGCCACACAGGGACAAGCCATCCTGGTTCCCTTTGTAGGTCTTGTGGCCTATGTTCAGCCTGCTTGCTTATCTGTGCCTCAGAGCCAGTGACACAGGGTTGTTTATGGGGGATAAAGCTTCAAAGCCAGGAAACCTAGCTGTATTTAAGAGTAACTAGAGACTGGTGACAGGATTCAGAGATGCTTGGATTGCAGTCTCAGCTTTGACACTCAGTAGCTGTGTGACCCTGGGCAAGTGACTTGACTTCTCTGAATCACCTCTTGTTGGTAAACTGGAGACCATAATGCTTCCCTGAAAGGGTTTTTGTGAGCTGAGACTTGTCATTCTGCCACTTTCCTGTCACATGGCATGGTCCAAGTTAAATACCCAGTTTCAACAGCTATGAACTGGCATTAAGATTGCCTAATATTCCTCTCAGAAATAATGGTTAAAATCATACTAGATTAATCCCAAGCTCCCAATCCTTCCCTCCCCCGCCCTCCCCCTTGGCAGCCACAAGTCTATTCTCTATGTCTGCAAGTCAGCTTGGGAGCTTGGGAACTTGGGAGTTTGGGATTAGCAGATACAAACTTGTAGATATAGGATGGATAAACAAGGTCCTACTGTATAGCACAGGGAACTATATTCAATATCCTGTGATAAACCATAGTGGAAAAGAATATTAAAAAAGCATATATATATATATATATGTATATGTATAACTGAGTCAATTTGCTGTACAGTAGAAATTAACACAACATTGTAAATCAACTATACTTCAGTATAATTAAAAAAACATCAAACTAGATTATAGATGTGAACGAAATCTCTGTAAAACACATGGGACTTACATGAGTGATGATATCTTAATTATTGATGCTTCTCTCTTTTTTCACCCAACACTCTGGACCCAGAATCTTAAAAAATCATGGAAGTGCCTGATGACAGCCACACCTAAAGCCGTGGCTAGAATTCCCTCCCTTCACCAAACCTAAATTCTTCTTTCTGAGGCTGTGCCGAGCCCACTGTGTACAGGCTTCAATTAGAATGAAAATAGCACATCAATCATAGTTTCACCAAAGTAGACCTTTTGGTCTAGATTTCTATTTCTTTTCTTTTCTTTTTTCTTTTCCTTTAACATTTTTTCCTTTCTTCTTTTTGTATCATGACTGTTCTTTCCTCCCCAACAAGAAACATCCAACCCTCAAACTACCACAATGAGCCCTAAAATGTGTGGCTCAAAGTTCAAAAGAAGTCCACCTAGAATGCCTCCCTGCAAATCCCCCTTTCCTTCCCCAGTCTCTGCAAATCCACCATCCGCTCTCACTCTGGACATTCTGGCTGATTCCAAGCCATGCTTCTTCCCACCAGAGCCAGTGCTTCCCAAAAGTTCATAGACTAGATTCTTCCTCTAATGAGGTGCCCAGTAAGTACTGGTGATGATGATCTGCACAATGGATACAATTACTCCATCCCTGGAGAGAAGTGAAAAGCTTATTAGTCTTTGGATTCAGACAAAACAGGGTTCAAATCTGGTCCTTAACTAACTGGAACATCAAGCAAGGTGCTTGACTGCTCTTGGCCTTTGTTGGCTCATCTATAAAATGGCAAGAACCCCTACTTCATAGACTCATTGTAGTGATTAAAATGAAATAATGGGTAGAAGGAGTCCAGCACAATAAACAGTCACTATTATTATTGTGTTGTTGTGGTGGTGGTTGTTAGTTCTCTCTGGGTCTTGAGCCTTTGGGTCTTGAGCCTCTTCAATTGACCGTCACCAAGCCAAGTTATTCCTACAATCTAGGCGGTGTTTAATATTCTTTGTCTTGATCACTAGCACCATACTGTATATAAAAGAGCATTTTTTCCAAAACACCAATGCATTAGTGAATACACTTTTACTTTAGAGGAAACAATAAGGTGCTGGATGGAATCGCAGATATATCAAAATGATGATCTCAGTGATGTTCCTGTTCCCATTTCCTCCCCTTCCCAAACCCTTAGAGAATGGTCTATAGTAGATTAAGCAGCAAAAGGGCACGGGCATCCGAAAACAAACAAACAAAGGCTGCTTTAAAGTGTTTGGGGCAGAAGGAGGGAGAGGGGACCAAATTGTTTCCAATCATATGTTTCTCTTAACAGCCCAAACTTTTATCAAGAGAGTTGCTGGACCTCGTGGCTTCGCATTTCAACCTGAAAGAAAAGGAGTATTTTGGAATCACGTTTACAGATGACACGTAAGAGTTTTCATAGTTTTACCTTTTGTCTGGGTTACCTATGCGCATAACTCTCCACCAAAAGCAGGGGCAGGGGAATGCTCCAAAAATTAGAATATGTCCTGCCTAGCTGAAGAATTTTTAATACTGGTTTTTCTTTAGAACTCTGGTCAAAGGAGAAGAAAGGGAATATTGATCATTCTAAGAACTCAGAACATTGTCCCAAGTGCCTTAGAAATTTGTTGCAATGATCTTGTTATTCTTGATGATAGACTGTCTTCACATTTCTGTGAATGCAGTTGTGCTTGCTTCTTTAGCTTATGTAAGAGGGATAGAAATGCTAGTGTCATCTACTCATATCTTGAAACTGAATTAATGTTTGGATTTGGTGGCAAGAAAGTTTAAAGGTGATTTTGGGGCCCACTGAATAAATATGTATATACTTTAATGCTGGATGAAATTTCTAACTTCCACTTAGGCCCATTTTATGTAACCCTCATTTTTTTTCTTTTACTTACATTTTTAATGCTAACGTGGATATTGTGTATATTTTTAACAATTGAAATCCTCTCTGAAATGAGACTGTTATATAACAGTGAATTCACAAGAATTTAAAGCTCCGTGTAAGCAAAGGTGTTTAGTCTTACCAGCTCTTTTCTGCATGTGTGTGTGTGTATGTGTGTGTGCGTGCTTTATGGCAGCCTGACTTGCCTAGTTATATGCAGCTTGATATATTAAATGATTTCTTCTCCTTTATGGGATAATTTTCAAAGAGCTCTTCAAATATTAAAATTCAAGAAAACGTGTTCCAGACACAAAATATATTGGCCAACCACCCAGCCAGCATTCTTTCCGTAACTCTCTCAGTTTAAATGTTTTTCCATTCTTCATGTTAACCAGGCAGAAAATTACCTCAGGAAGGGGTTAATTTGTTTTTAACACTTTGTATCTGCTGATTACTTCCAGCCTTGGTGGGCTGCAAGCTTAGGACCTCCTGGAAATGCCAGTGGGCTCAGGACTTGGGCTGGGCAAAAAAAGCAAAGAAAAAACAAACCAAAAAAACCCAGACAGCTGAGTTGTCAGGAGACATAGAAAAACCTGAAAACTTTGATTTCAGACTTAAGATGTTTCCTGAATGGAGTTCAACAAAGCAGGAAAAAAGTGCACTCCACATCACCCATCTCATCCTGAATCACAAAATTATCTGTTCACTCAACAACGGTTTGCGACCTTGTCTGATCAGTCCTCTGCTGGATGAAATAGGAAATGCAGATGTCCATTGAGCACAGGCTCTAGCTGGAAAGACAGAACCAGTTCATGAGAATCGGTGATTAAACACACACATACAGGTTGAATCTGAATGTGACTGAAATCATAGCAAACAGCATTGACTTAAAACCATAAATACGTGATGGCTAGGTTATATGGTAAAAACCATAAGTACACAAACACTACAATTTAGGGAAAGGTGACATAAAATAGAGGCTAAAATCATGAATATTAGAGTAATTTATCCATTCAACAGTTATTTCTTGAGTGCCACTAAATGCCAGGCATTTGTTCCAGCTTCCAGGGATTCAGCTGTGAACAACACAGACCAGGTTCTTGCTCTCATGGAGCTTATGTTGCACTAGTATGGTCCAGTAGAACAAGTAAATAAATAGATAAATGAGGGACTTCCCTGGTGGTCCAGTGGGTAAGACACTGGGCTCCCAATGCAGGGGGCCCGGGTTTGATCCCTGGCTGGGGAACTAGATCCCACATGCATGCCGAAACTAAAGAGTCCACATGCCACAACTAAGAGTCTGCATGCTGCAACTAAAAGGTCCTTCATGCTGCAACTAAGACCCAGTGTAGCCAAAATAAATAAATATTTAAAAAAAGATAAATGAGAAGATACCAGAAATGACAAGTGCTTTGAAGAACATGAAACAAGAGGCCATGATCAAGAAAAATGGGGGTGGGGTGATGCAGTTTTAGACAGGGTGGACCAGGACGGCTTCTAAAAGGTGATGTATAATAGAAAGCAAGAACCAGTTCTGCAAAAGTCGGGGCAGCTTTCCCAACTAATCTAATTTCTAACTAAAGCAGGTGAAAATACTCTCAGGTGAGAATAAGCTTGACTTTGGTTTTTTATTTTTTATTTTTGAGAAAGAAAAAAAAAAAAAAGCCAGTATGCCTTGAATAGAGAGAGTAAGAGGAAAAGTGGTACAAGATAAAGGTTGAGAGGGAGGCAGGGTGGACATCATAGAAGCTTGGTAGCTATGAGATCTTAGACTTAATATCTCTGACACTCAAGTTTTCTCATCTGTACAATGGGCATAATAATAGCACCAAAATAATAAGTACTATATAAGGTACATATAATAAATAGGGTCATAGTATTATACTATTAAACAGGTAGGGTATGCAGAGCCCATGCACACATCCTGTTGTTCGTAGTCATGGCAGGAAGGTGTGCTCTGAAGGAGGCTGAAGGAGGACTTGAGTGGGAAGCCACACAGGAGGGTAACTGGGAGGGCACTTAGACCTTAGGTAGTGGGGAGAGGAGCCAGCATTCAGGGAAAAGTCATTTTGTGCACCAGTGCATGGACATGGTCATGAACATGGTACATCTGCCCAGTGGCTAGGAAACTGGCCTGAGCGTGGATTAAGATATAAGAAGGACAAACACACAGGTGAGCCCAGAGAGTCATGTAGATGCAGAAGGCACACCAAGGCCCCTGAAGGATGTTCTGCAGGGGAGTGACATGATTAATGACTGCGGTCTTGCAAATGTCCCAGGCTGTAAGGTTCGTGGTGGGCTGGAAAAGAGTCCTGGCCACATGGCAGGCTTTTGGGAAAGCTCCAGACTCAGGTGAACATAACCAGAGGGGGCATACATCAAGTGTTCAGACTGTAGGACCTTCTCCTCAGAAAGTAAGGAATACATAATATGAATGATTTCCTTTCCTGACTTGGGCCACTTTCCCCATCGTGTGCCTTGGGATGATTTCTTTCTAAATACTCTATTGGAAGAAGAATGTCTCACTTAAGTCCCTCCTCTAGCTATTTTCTTTAGTGACATCGGTCAATGCTTAGTCTTTCCAAGAAGCCTGGCTCCAAAATGTCCTTCGTGCACTCCCGTGCAAATGACAGCAGAGTCTGTTTTTGAATTATGATCAGTTTAGAAGGTGTCTTCTGGCTCTAGCTGTGTTTATTTTTAGAAGAAGTATGAGCTGGGCTCTTGGAGGGGGGAGTGGGAATTGGCCATTTCCACCTTTCTGGGGAACAGGTCTGGAAAATTGCTTCTGTCAAAGGGTGTCTCCTTGGAATGTCTTGGTCACAGGCTTAGTCTGGTCACAGGCTTTTTCTTGTCTGGTAAATATTTTTGGAAAGTATTTTCTTTCGGCACTCCCCTTCCCCCGCCCCCATAAAACCACTTAGTCAGATCCCTCCCAGGATGCTGTCTGAATTGCATTTTCCAGCCTAGATGCCACATCAGCTCTTTGCCTTTGGTGAACTTCAAATAGAGTAAGGCAAAGCGGAGGGGACATTTTGTCAATGAAACTAGCCACTGTCTGTAGCCTACTCCACGGGCCAAGAAGAGGAATGGAAAAATGGAATCACACAATAACATGATAAAAGTAGTGATGGTGACCAACAAAAACAAATTCGTGGTCCTATTAGAGGGAGGGGATAGATTCCTAAGCTCACGCCGGTTAATGCCTTCTGGTGTTCTGTGTGCAGGGCGAGTCTTTACCCCTAGAGGGCAGTCACGACCCTCCTAAGGCAGCACTTTGTGCCCCATAATGGTTCCCATCCCCTTCAACCCACTTGACATTTTTTTCCTTTCCTTGTTTTGAAAGGATTTGCTGGATGAGCTTTGTTTATTAAGAAATAACAAATAGGTTTCACAACACAATTGGGATTTTTGATCACCGTTCCATCCGGTGGGCCTGAGACGATCGACCTTTGACTGATACAATTCTAGCCAAAAAGGACGCTTGCTTCATAGTGGGCTAACACAGCTGATAGAGGTGAATGTGTAAATTCAACTGTCTTTTTGAGGTATTGATTAGGTCTGTCCCATTTGCTGATGGAAAAACTTGAGAAAAGTAGGTTATAAGGAATAAGTGCTTTTTGATCTCATTTTACTCTCAAAGGCTAGAAAACAGCATGTTAACCTGGAATATATCTCAATGATAGAGTTAAGGGTAATTTTCACTTTTTGTTCTTCTAACTTCATCCTGTTGGTGAAATTATGGGTAGATTTTTTAAAATCTAAGTTCTAATTTTTCTTTTCTAAAAACTTATTTTTGTATTACTTTTACATGAATATCTTCTTATAAAAACACTTAATATCATAGTTGAGGCTGCTGTCTTTTGATTGTAGCAATTTGCTCTGTATCTCTCCAGAAGTGTATCTAAGAATTTTCATCAATATATAATCGTATTTGAGTGTCTTCTGTGGTTAATATAATTGATTTATGCTCTATATGTTATTATACAACTTGATGCATTCTTGGACATCATTTCACACAAGTTCATGTAAATATACATTATGCTTCTTAAATGATGCCACATCTTCCTAAGTAAAAGCAAAAAAGACAATTCAAAATTAGTCTCATTTTCTCTAAGAAAACTTTTGAACACTATACAATACTTTATGTATTTCAGACATACATTTGAGCATCTGTGAAATTGGGGTATGTCTTCAAATCAGTGCCATCCTAAACTTGATCAAATACAATGTAAGAATCTTTTAACTTCCAGTCCCCTATCCTTATATATTTTTTACCCACAAAAGCAGTAATTCTATGAACCTTTCCTTATGTCACTTATATCAACTTATCTTGATAATATTCCTCCAGGAAAAGCAAGAGACAGTTATTGGAAGTCTCATCTAATAATTACAGAAATAAAGACACACTTTTTTCCTATGTTAAAACTAGTAAGTGACAAAATAAAAAATAAAACAGGAATAGGGGAGGAGCTTCAAGATGGCGGAAGAGTAACAGGTGGAGGTCACCTTCCTCCCCACAAATACATCAGAAATCCATCTACATGTGGAACACCTCCTACAGAACACCTACGGAATGCTGGCAGAAGACCTCAGACCTCCCAAAAGGCAAGAAACTCCCCCACGTACCTGGGTAGGGAAAAAGAAAAAAGAAAAAGCAGAGACAAAAGGATAGGGACGAGACCTGCACCAGTGGGAGGGAGCCGTGAAGGAGGAAAGGTTTCCACACACTAGAAGCCCCTTCGCGGGCGGAGACTACGGGTGGTCGAGGGGGGAGCTTCGGCGTCGCGGAGGAGAGCGCAGCAACAGGGGTACGGAGGGCAAAGCAGAGAGATTCCCGCACAGAGGATCGGTGCCGACCGGCACTCACCAGCCCGACAGGCTTGTCTGCTCGCCCGCCGGGGCGGGCGGAGCTGGGAGCCGAGGCTCGGGCTTCGGAGGTCGGATACCAGGGAGAGGACTGGGGTTGGCGGCGTGAACACAGCCTGAAGGGGTTAGTGCGCAACAGGTAGCCGGGAGGGAGTCCGGGAAAAAGTCTGGAGCTGCCGAAGAGGCAAGAGACTTTTTCTTGCCTCTTTGTTTCCTGGTGCGCGAGGAGACAGGATTAAGAGCGCCGCTTAAAGGAGCTCCAGAGACGGGCGCGAGCCGCGGCTATCAGCGCGGACCCCAGAGACGGGCATGAGACACTAAGGCCTCTGCTGCCGCCACTAAGAGGCCTGTGTGCGAGCACAGGTCACTATCCACACCTCCCCTCCTGGAAGCCTGTGCAGCCCACCACTGCCAGGGTCCCGGTATCCAGGGACAACTTCACCGGGAGAACGACCGGCGCCTCAGGCTGGTGCAATGTCACGCCGGCCTCTGCTGCCGCAGGCTCGCCCCGCATTCCGTACCCCTCCCTCCCCCTGGCCTGAGTGAGCCAGAGACCCCGAATCAGCGGCTCCTTTAACCCCGTCTTGTCTGAGCGAAGAACAGACGCCCTCAGGTGACCTACACGCAGAGGCGGGTCCAAACCCAAAGATGAACCCCGGGAGCTGTGCGAACGAAGAAGAGAAAGGGAAATGTCTCCCAGCAGCCTCAGGAGCAGCGGATTAAATCTCCACAATCAACTTGATGTACCCTGCATCTGTGGAATACCTGAATAGACAACGAATCATCCCAAATTGAGGAGGTGGACTTTGGGAGCAACGATATATATATATTTTTTCCCTTTTTCTCTTTTTGTGAATGTGTATGTGAATGCTTCTGTGTGTGATTTTGTCTCTATAGCTTTGCTTTTACCATTTGTCCTAGGCTTCTGTCTGTCTGTTTTTTTATTTTATTACTTTAAAAATTTTTTTCTTAATAATTATTTTTTATTTTAATAACTTTATTTTATCTTCTTCCTTCCTTCCTTCCTTCCTTCCTTCCTTCTCTTTTCTTTTCATTTTTTTCTCCCTTTTATTCTGAGCCATGTGGATGAAAGGCTCTTGGTGCTCTAGCCAGGAGTCAGGGCTGTGCCTCTGAGGTGGGACAGCCGAGTTCAGGACACTGGTCCACCAGAGACCTCTTGGCTCCACATAATATCAAACGGCGAAAATCTCCCAGAGATCTCCATCTCAACACCAGCACCCAGCTTCACTCAACGACCAGCAAGCTACACTGCTGGACGCCCTATGCCAAACAACTAGCAAGACAGGAACACAACCTTATCCATTAGCAGAGAGGCTGCCTAAAATCATAATAAGGCCACAGACGCCCCAAAACACACCACCAGACGTGGACTTGCCCACCAGAAAGACAAGATTGAGCCTCATCCACCAGAACACAGGTACCAGTCCCCTCCAACAGGAAGCTGACACAACCCACTGAACCAACCTTAGCCACTGGGGACAGACACCAAAAACAACGGGAACTACGAACCTGCAGCCTGCTAAAAGGAGACCCCAAACACAGCAAATTAAGTAAAATGAGAAGACAGAGAAACAGCAGATGAAGGAGCAAGGTAAAAACCCACCAGACCAAGCAAATGAAAAGGAAATAGGCAGTCTACCTGAAAAAGAATTCAGAATAATGATAGTAAAGATGATCCAAAATCTTGGAAATAGAATGGAGAAAATACAAGAAACGTTTAACAAGGACCTAGAAGAACTAAAGAGCAAACAAGCAATGATGAGCAACACAATAAATGAAATTAAAAATTCTCTAGAAGGAATGAATAGCAGAATAACTGAGGTAGAAGAACGGATAAGTGACCTGGAAGATAAAATAGTGGAAATAACTACTGCAGAGCAGAATAAAGAAAAAAGAATGACAAGAATTGAGGACAGTCTCAGAGACATCTGGGACAACATTAAACACACCAACATTCGAATTACAGGGGTCCCAGAAGAAGAAGAGGAAAAGAAAGGGATTGAGAAAGTATTTGAAGAGATTATAGTTGAAAACTTCCCTAATATGGGAAAGGAAATAGTTAATCAAGTTCAGGAAGCGAAGAGAGTCCCATGCAGGATAAATCCAAGGAGAAACATGCCAAGACACATATTAATCAAACTATCAAAAATTAAATACAAAGAAAAAATTAAAAAGCAACAAGGGAAAAACAACAAATAGCATACAAGGGAATCCCCATAAGGTCAACACCTGATCTTTCAGCAGAAACTCTGAAAGCCAGAAGGGAATGGCAGGACATATTTAAAGTGATGAAAGGGAAAAACCTACAACTAAGATTACTCTACCCAGCAAGGATCTCATTCAGATTCGACAGAGAAATTAAAACCTTTACAGACAAGCAAAAGCTAAGAGAATTCAGCATCACCAAACCAGCTTTACAACAAATGCTAAAGGAACTCCTCTAGGCAGGAAACACAGAGAAGGAAAATACCTACAATAACAAACCCAAAACAATTAAGAAAATGGCAGTAGGAATATACATATCGACAATTACCTTAAATGTAAATGGATTAAATGCTCCAACCAAAAGACATAGACTGGCTGAATGGATACAAAAACAAGACCTGTATATATGCTGTCTACAATAGACCCACTTCAGACCTAGGGACGTATACAGACAGAAAGTGATGGGATGGAAAATGATATTCCATGCAAATGGAAATCAAAAGAAAGCTGGAGTAGCAATTCTCGTATCAGACAAAATAGACTTTAAAACAAAGACTATTACAAGAGACAAAGAAGGACACTACATAATGATCAAGGGATCAATCCGAGAAGAAGATACAACAATTGTAAATATTTATGCGCCCAACATAGGAGCACCTCGATACATAAGGCAAATGCTAACAGCCATAAAAGGGGAAATCGACAGTAACACAATCATAGTAGGGGACTTTAACACCCCACTTTCACTAATGGACAGATCATCCAAAATGAAAATAAATAAGGAAACACAAGCTTTAAATGATACATTAAACAAGATGGACTTAATTGATATTTATAGGACATTCCATCCAAAAACAACAGAATACACTTTCTTCTCAAGTGTTCATGGAACATTCTCCAGGATAGATCATATCTGGGGTCACAAATCAAGCCTTGGTAAATCTAAGAAAATTGAAATGGTATCAAGTAGTTTTCTGACCACAACGCTATGAGACTAGATATCAATTACAGGAAAAAAAATCTGTAAAAAATACAAACACATGGAGGCTAAAAATACACTACTTAATAACCAAGAGATCACTGAAGAAATCAAAGAGGGAAATCAAAAAATACCTAGGAACAAATGACTATGAAAAAATGATCACCCAAAATCTATGTGCTGCAGCAAAAGCAGTTCTAAGAGGGAAGTTTATAGCAATACAGTCCTACCTTAAGAAACAAGAAACATCTCAAATAAACAACCTCACCTCACACCTAAAGCAATTAGAGAAAGAAGAACAAAAATACCCCAAGGTTAGCAGAAGGAAAGAAATCAAGGAAACAATAGCAAATATCAATAAAACTAACAGCTGGTTCTTTTTGGAGGGGTTGGATAGGGAGAGTGGGAGGGACATGCAAGAGGGAAGAGATATGGGGATATATGTATATGTATAGCTGATTCACTTTGTTATAAAGCAGAAACTGATTCACTTTGTTATAAAGCAGAAACTAAGACACCATTGTAAAGCAATTATATTCCAATAAAGATGTTAAAAAAAAACTTATTAAGAGGATAAATCTCATGGTAAGAGTTCTTACTACAATAAAACAAAAATTAAAAAAAAAAAGCTGATTCAACCCTCTAATCTCATTTTCTCCTGTATCCAAAGTCTTGGGTTCAAATCCCAGCTCTGCCACTTTTCTTTGCAGACTTATTGTAAAATATAGTATTAATATATAAAAAAAGTACCAGCTTGGTTGTCACTAAGTAGTTGCTCAATAAAGATTAGCTGCTATTATTATTATTATTACTCACGTTTCCTATCTACTTATAATAAATGCAGCTTAGAGTTTTCTGATTTTTTAAAAAATTATGTACTCAAAGACCAAAATAGGTTGGAAAATGTCTTCTGAACCATAATAAGTTTTGGTGTAATTTGACATCCCGCTGCTATCAGCATGTTCTTAAGTTTTGTATAAGCAAGCAAGTGGAGTCTCTGCCTTCTGGGAATTTACAATCTAAAATGGATCAACTAGTGGGACCATCTTGGAAAAGTCACATAAACAATCCCCAGCCACAGTGTCTCAATTCTTCTGTCCCTCAGGTCACAATTTCAGGAGAATGTTTATACCCATGAATTTAGTGAAGCCCTTGAATGAATCAACAAATCCGTGCTTAAATGTTAGGAATTCCATAATATATATCCAAAAACAGCCCCCAGAAGGTATTTGACCCCATATTTTTATTTTTATCTTTTAATTAATTTTTTTATTGGAGTCTAGTTGATTTACCATGTTGTTTTAGTTTCTGCTGTATAACAAAGTGAGTCAGTTATACATATACATATATCCACTCTTTTTTAGATTCTATTCCCATATGGGTCATTACAGAGTATTGAATAGAGTTCCCTGTGCTATTCAGTAGGTTCTTATTATCTGTTCCATACATAGTAGTGTGTCAACCCCATATTTTTATAAAAGCTGTAGTATTGTTATCTGTGTCTGTGTGTTTTCATTAAAAGAAAAGTTTCCCTTCTTGACTATCTAAAATATTTCAGATTTTATATTTAATAAGAATTTAAGGATTAATATGTTTAGTATCACCTAGTTTTTTATCTCCAAAGGCAGCCAGCGTTTTCAGTTTCTTGTTCATTTCATGATGTATCCTCTTTGAGATATTTTTATACATATAAATGCACATATGTCTAGCTATTTTTTAACTTAAAAATGGCAATATATTATACTCCCTGTTATGCGTCTTGCTTTTTCATTTAACACCGTATTTTGAAAATCGTTCACAATAAGTTTGTAAAGATACCCTTGATCTTTGGTATGGCTGCATAGTATTTCATTGCTGTTTAAATTTGTTTTTTTAAACAATACCCTGTTTGATTTTTAGGTTGTTGTGAGCCTTTTTGCTGCTACAAACAATGCTACAGTGAGTGGCTTTATACATAGGCTATTTTCCACATGTGCAGGTTTATCCTTATTAACTCCCAGAAATGACAGTGCTGGTTCAGAGGCAGGTGCTTTTGTAATTTTGATAGAAATTGCCAAATTGGCCTCATCACTGGTTGTAACAGGTTATACTCCAACCATTAATGTGTGAGAATAACTGTTACCGCACAGCTCTGCCAACACAGTGTTTATTAAACCTTTCTCTGGGTTTCTGTTTAATCTTTCTTGTTTTGTTTTGTTTTGTTTTACTCTTACAGAGGTCAGCAGAACTGGCTACAGTTAGACCACCGAGTTCTTGACCACGATTTGCCCAAGAAACCAGGCCCAACCGTTTTGCACTTTTCTGTGAGGTATGTAACCAGAGACACATCTACCATCACCACCTGCCTCTTTTTTTTTTTTTTTAGAAAAAAAAATTCCTGGTGATCAGAGTCAGAGAATTTAAAAAAAGAAGGGACAGTTCAAAAAATTATTATGTGAAAGAGATTCTTTGCTGTCTTAGTCTGGGGAACAAGTTAACACAGATACTGTGTAGAACTGTTTCCTTTGAAGATGAAGTATAGAATCACCTTCCTTTAGTTCTCACAGCCCCTTGAATCCATTTAAAGGTGAAAAACGTAAGTAATATATTTTAATACATAAACCTGTTTCTGACTCAACATACTTCTAGATTTTTATAATTTGAAATATAGCAAACACCTACTATTATATTTGATGTAGGAATGTTTTCTAGAGACTATGGAAATTATTGAATTTTATACGATTTCACACCTTAATTGGAATAGACAATAAAATGCAAACAGATGCTCATGGAAAGAATTAACCGTACAGAAATCTGAATTCTGCTTTCCTGAAGAGACTGCTGGGAAGGAATACTTGATTTGTTCTCTGAGCTCTGCTTGGGCAAGTCACTTAACCATACATATTGGCCTCAGTTATTTCCTCCTGCAATGGATATATTCAACTAAATCAGTGATTTCTTAAAGCCAGCCGATGATGGAAATATTTTTTCACATTAATTATTCACACTCTAAGATAATAAAATGTTATAAAGAGTAACGCCCATGTTCCTTACCTAGCTTATGAAATTAAAAGTCACCAATTTTGCTGGAAGTCCCTTCCTATGTACTAGCCCCTCTCCCCACTATCCTGAATTTGATATATTTTCATGATAAATTTTGTCTTCCTGGTCTGAAGCCAAATATGATAAAATAAGCTAAGGTAGGAGATTTCCCATAAATCTAAATATGTTTTCGTAAAGCTGGATTCACCTAAAGAATGGACCCTAAATTCTGAGCTTATGTTATTTTTTGGATGTTGAACTTTACTTTGTTTTATGACATGATGGTGGAGGCTTTTTGTCTTTCTTTGGGGCGGGGTGGGGTTTGGTTATAGTATGTTTACCTGACATGCTTTTTTTTTTTTTTAACTTCTTTATGCTCCTTGTAATCCAAAAGTGTGATAAGATGTCCTGATTGTCCTTTTCTTTTTAAGTCTCTTTTTAACATGAATTGATGGTGATTGTGGATGGAGGCTGCTCCTTATGACGTAAATAAAGCGTTGACAGCCCCCAATTTGTTTTTTGCTTTTTGCTCTGAAATCTTGTTTAGAATTTTTTTCTTACCACCAGAAGTCACATTTTTAAAACCCAGGAAGGAGGTAGCATAATGGTGATTTGTCCAGGAGCGTAGCATGTATGGAAAAGTACACAGAAATCCTACAGAAAAACATAGGAGTTTCCTGGAAAGAGTGTGATATGAGTGCTTGTGTCCATGGAAATGGAGAAAAAGACAAACACAGACCAGCAGCAATAGCAAAAAATGTATATTAGTAATTAAACAGGGGTCAGAGAATAGAGAAGCTTTTATCTCGTATTATGTAGGGAAAATGGCTCAACATAAATCAATCTTTTTTCACAAAGAAGTATATTATCGTTGTAAACATTTCAAACTTTATGAAAGTATAGAGTGAAAAGGAAGAATTACTCTCCATCAGGACACTCCCTCACCTTATCCCAGTTCACTCCCCTTCTTAGAGAAAAATAAGGCTAATAAGTTGTTTGGTGACTTACTTTTTTTTTTTAACCTGGAGGTCTTTCCTTGGGTATATAAAAATCACTTTATTTCTTTGCGCTTCCATAATTTAGCTATCCAGGCTGCTATTAAGCGTTTAGTGACTTTATTAAGATGTAGCTTGCAGTTAACATCCTTACACTTTCATATTTGGGCACATGTGTAGTGCTTCTGTAGCCTAACTACTCAGTGCTATTTATTTAGTCACCAGGTTTGTGTTCTAGTTCTTTGACCACTACTATCTGGTCTATTTTTGGTCTCAAAATGCCAAGAGAAAGCTGTGTCTTCCCTTCTGTACAGTCACTCATAAGGCGGCCCTGTCATTCCAAAGCGAGTTCCTGGGATTCCGGAGTTGCCTGCTGCCTGTTTGTGAGTTTCAGCACTTATCTCACAAGTGTCCCCTAATCACTTAGCTTTACTTTCCCTGAACTACTTGCATGTTTAAAAGCCCTTATCAAGTTTTTAATTATTCACTTAATTCTTCTTCCCAACAGTACCCTGAGGTCTTAATAATCTTTGTTATTATTCCAATTAAGGACTTGTTGTTACTCCAGTTTAATTAAGGAAATGATAGAGCAAAAGCACACACCAAGGAATTAAGTGAACTGACAGAGGTCAGTGAGTAGATTGCAGTTCTTTGGAGGTCTCACAAATAGGACTGTAGCCACCGCAGTGACGTCAGTGGCCTCTCAGAGGGTCTCCAGCCTCCTCTTTTAAGAAAACAGGACTGCCGCTGATACTTATATCATAGCAGACATCACCACCACCACCCCACCACCCCCAAGTTGCCTGGAGTGACAACACTTCTGAGTCATTGAAGACTAGAACCAAAGAGCATTTGATTGTACTTGGACACGGGGTCACCATAGAAGCCTCTAGAAAGACACATGGTCTCTTTTGGTATCGGGGTCATTGCCTTTCCCATCAGCAAGTACTGCTGCATGCCCTGGAACTCGGACTCGCTCACTCGTGGACACCGAGGTGTGTACGTGCTGAGTAGTTAGCACACAAGGAGAAAGGATTCCCCACAGAAGTAATGCATGATATGGATATGCATCACAGTTATTTTCATTGCTAACAATTAAAAATATCCAAATGTAGGGGAATTCCCTGGTGGCCCAGTGGTTAGGACTCAGTGCTTTCACTGCCGGGGCCCGGGGTTCAATCCCTGGTTGGCAAACTAAGATCTCGCAAGCCGCGAGGCAAGGCCTAAATAAATAAATATTAAAATATCCAAATGCCAACAATGAAGATGGTTTCAGGAAGTGATGGCATTTTTACAGGGAACAATTGATCGCTGTAATAAAAGACATCAGATGAAAAGGGACATTGCATTTCAGAGCTCCCCCAGAAGGAGAGGGATTGCATATCTGAATCACTGTAGGAAAATTTTTAAACAGTCACCCCTCCAACCCCCAAAACCTCTGCATTCCTGGCCCAGATTCTGATACCGTGCGCTGGAGACGGTAAATGGGATCTTGGGCAAGTTGGTTGTGAATTAAAAAGGGATCAAGGGACACAAAATAACTTGGCAGAGTATTATGCAAATATAAGAAAATGTCATTTTTTAAATTGTAGCGTTTATGAAAAAGAAAAATACCATACAGTTTTGCTCTCCAGAAGTTTCCTCTCTATTGAAATGTAGCATTAACCCTGTGGCAGGCACTGGGTTAGATATTTGACCTGTATTGTCTCATTGATTCCTGAGCTAAACACTGGGGTCCTACAGATTTGCAGGGAAAGACTTTTTTCCCAGTTCATATCCCCCAGGATGCAGGGAGCAGCTCAGAAACACATGCCGCTTCTGCATGGAAGGAAGAAAACATTTAAGGTGAATGCACTTGGTTCTCTCTTTATGAGCTTCAGGATTAAACCTTTGTCTTTGCTTTAGTTATAAAGTCTCAATGATATGTGCTAACTATGTGCGTAACACATATGTGTATAGACGCCCCATAATTTATTTATGCACCGTAATTCATTTAACCCATCCTCTGTTTCCCTGTGAGTCCAAACGCCCCCAGGCTGCTGGGGGACTCCTCCAGCCCCAGGGTTGTTATCTGCTGCTGTAAATTATCATCCACAAACACATGGGCCTCTTTGGTAATGCAGCCCAGATGTAAGCATTTGAAAAGCTTGATAGTGAGCAAACAGGCATTTAATTCTCAGGGGGTGGCGGGGGAACTGCGTGTGACCTCATTGGAAAAGCTCCCATCCCCTCGGGGGCGGGGTGGGGGTGGGGCAAGCCGAGGTGGCTCTGGCTGGTACCACCCAGCTCCACAAAACACCAGGATCTTGGGTCTTTTACCCCCCTTATTCATCGGACTACCTCTCGCTTTTTTTTCTTTCTGGTCCTCCCTCTCCTCTTCCCCTCTCTTCTTCCTATTTCCAGATCTCCTTTGCTACGCGCTAAGACTGTAAGTGGCCACTCAGAGGTACCCTAAGTATTGTCTGTCTGTGATGCTTGGGGGTGAGAATTTGTCGTGTGTGGAGGGTCCTAGTAGGAGATGTGGGGAAAGACTACTAACTTTCTGTCAAAGTTGCTGCAAACACAGAGCCTTTGAAAGACTTTTTTCAGTCTTTTAAGCACCCCTTGGCCTGGTTCTGGAGCGTTCGGCCTTTAACTCAAGGAAGCATTATGACTACAACTCGTGGGTCCACATCATTCCACCTGATTTTTTTAAAGAAAGACAAATATATGAAATACAGCCTAACAGGTAAAGATTCTGGTGAAGAAATAGATTTATTGATATAGAAAGAAGTTCCCAGTATATTCTAGGGGAAAGAAGCAGACCACAGGATGGCACTTAAGGAAAAGATATGAGTAGGAAAAAAGTGTAAAATGTTAACAGTAATTTATCTCTGAGTAGAATGATTGTGGGAATGACTTTTGCTTGTCTATATTTTTTTTTCCTACAATGAACGTATTAAGCAATTTTTTAAAAATGCAAGTGTGAAGAGTGATAAATGAAGAAAAGGTAAAATGTTTGTGACTGGGTAGCCGTGAGTTATTTTACAGCTATCAAAGAGTAGGTAATTTACAATAAGGAGAGGACAGGAAAGTTCACCTCTTCCCAGAGGAATGTGATTAAAAAGCACCGAGAAATAATGGGTTTCTCCTACTTTAGGCCCAGCAGAGGTATCTGAGGCAGATGTGTGAGTGAGCCAGAGCTCTTTGCACATCACCACACTTCCATCTGAACAATATCCCAGAACCTGGGGATAAAGTCTGTTAGTTGCCTTAATATTGACCATGACCTCCTGGCCTAACCCATTCTTGAACTTCCAGGCAGTTGGTAAGGGGCCTTCGTCTTTGAGGAGTCACCATCCTGATTCATATGAGAGTTCCAGAAAGACACAGAATCCTTCAAAACTCAATCCCGATTCCAGTTTCTAATTTATTTTATTTTATTTATTTATTATTATTATTTTTTGGCTGTGTTGGGTCTTCGTTGCTGCACACGGGCTTTCTCTAGTTGCAGTGAGCGGGGGCTACTCTTCGTTGCGGTGCGCGGGCTTCTCATTGTGGTGGCTTCTCTTGTTGTGGAGCACGGGCTCTAGGCACGCGGGCTTCAGTAGTTGTAGCATGCAGTCTCAGTAGTTGTGGCTCGCAGGCTCTAGACCACAGGCTCAGTAATTGTGGCTCGTGGGCTTAGTTGCTCCACGGCATGTGGGATCTTCCTGGACCAGGGCTCGAACCCGTGTCCTCTGCATTGGCAGGCAGATTCTTAAACACTGTGCCACCAGGGAAGCCCCCGATTCCAGTTTCTTACAGAATTATATTTCTGTGTGCTCCCCAATCACATATCAGACAGTGTTTATGGGAATCTGCTCAGTCTTTTCTGTAATCTGTCCTCAGGGTGACATCAAAAGGGCAGAAGGAAAGCATTAGTAGTATGATGGGTGAAAAGGATGTAGGGTACAGAAGTTCAATGCTTGGCCTTTATTGCACGGTTTCTCAGTAGCAGTACTATTGACATTTGGGGCCAAGTAATTCTTTTTTTTTTTTTTTTTGGCCACACTGTGTAGCATGCGGAATCTTAGTTCCCTGACCAGGGATTGAACCCGTGTCCCCTGCAGTGGAAGCGCAGTGTCCTAACCACTGGACTGCCAGGGAATTCTGGGGCAAGGAATTCTTCACTGAAGGGAGCCATGCTGTTCTGTAGGATGTTTGCAGCACCCCTGGCCTCTACCCATGAGATGCCAGGAACACTCTCCAAGTCAGGACAATCAAAAAAATGTCTTCAACATGGCCAGATGCACTTCACTCCATCCCTTAAGAACCAATGCTTTAGCATTGCTCTTGGGTTCTAACCCTAACTCTCCTGTGTATTACCTGTGTGGCCTTTGGCACCCTCTGTGGGCCTCTTTCCTCACCTAGAAAATGGAATAGGAGCTTGTGGTAATACACAGGGTTGTTGGAGGATTATGCATGTTAACATGTAACGAAGACCCTCAATAAATGTTAACTATTTTTATGATATAATTAACAGAGGCTGCCTCAACCACATGTTCAATGGGTAAAAAATTCCTTAATGTGATATACGGCTACTGTATATGGAAGTTTGGAGACTGTCTGGCTTGGGTCTGACCCACTCACTTTACTGGGTGGAAGATTTCATTATTTGTCTCCATCATTTGCTAGTCCCAGCCATCCCCTCCCTGAAAACTTAACCTCTCCTGCCTCTTCCTGTCTCCTTCTCACAGCATCTGTCCCTACTTTGCTCATGGTGGATGGGAGCTGGCTATTTTGCAGTTTGAAGCAAGCACTTGGAATTCACCACGGGACCCTAACACTTCACGTGGCCTGGGGCAGAAGACTCTCTCCCCGTTCAGACAGGTCACAGCAAGGCCCTTATCCTCCTGGGCCTCCAGCTGTTCCCTGGAGAACTCAGAAAGAGTCACAGTGTGGGAGAGGAGCGACAGGGCAGGTTTCCACAGGCTCACACCTGCAGGGCCCTCCCTAGTTCTCCTTGGGACGCCTGGAAATTCGGAAGTGAGGCAGAGTTTTCCTGGCAGGGGAGCACATTGTAGAAGCAAATAATTCTTCCCTTGGGGAGTCCTCCAAGAATGCACCCCTCCCAGAGAGGAACGGGAACATATGGGACTCTCAGAAGTGGTGCATGGTCGTTTGGAGAAAATGAAATACACTTAAATTATACCGCTGTCGGGCTTCCCTGGTGGCACAGTGGTTGAGAGTCCGCCTGCCGATGCAGAGGACACGGGTTCGTGCCCCGGTCCGGGAAGATCCCACATGCCGCGGAGTGGCTGGGCCCGTGAGCCATGGCTGCTGAGCCTGCGCGTCCAGAGCCTGTGCCCTGCAGCGGGAGAGGCCACAACAGTGAGTGGTCCACGTACCGCAAAAAAAAAAATTATACCGCTGTCTTCGCGCATTATAAAGCAGGACCATGAGGTTGCAGGGTCATTACAAGCAATAAATACAGATCTCTCTGCTCAGGGCGTGGATTAGGACCTGAAAGAAATCTACTTAGGCAGGTGGCTGCAGTGAGTGCCTAAAATTACCCACAATAACTGAACGAAACCTGGAACGAGGTGTTTGAATGCAGCCCTTACGGGACGCCAGTCACCAAGTCAGCATTGTTCAGAATGTGAAATAATTGAGTCATTCTTGCCCAATTCGCCTTCTTTGATGCTATCGTTCAGACATAGCAAAGATTCTGGAAAACAAAGAAAATATGCTCAGTTGGGGAGATAAAGTGGTCAGAAGAATATTCGTTTCAGAGTGGTTTCCCATTCTGTCAAAATGGACACCTTTGTAGCATGTTGCTTCCTTGAGAGAAAGAGCTTAGGAAAGGTAACTGGAATTTCCATTCTTGTTGTTACAGCTGAAGTTTTAAAGAGGTTCCCAGCTAAGTGTGCACCTTTTGTTATAGTCCCCCTGGTAGGCAGATAATAATAACATAGTAATAATCACCACCGCTCATTGACTGCTGAAATACATGCCACCCACTAAGCTAAGTTGAAAATATCTCTCATGTCTCTGGTGTGGAGGCAAGTAGGGAAAGGGAAGCACGGAGAAGCCGAGCAGCTGGATCAGTGTTAGGGCTGGACTTGACCTAGTTATCTCCCCAACTCTGTGGTGTTGACTTTTTTTTTTCCTTTTTTTGGCCACACCATGCAGCTCACGGATCTTAGTTCCCTCACCAGGGATTGAACTCAGGCTGTGGCAGTGAAAGTTCAGAGTCCTAACCACTGGCCACCAGGGAATTCCCTGTGGTGTTGACTTTTGACCATGATGAATAAATGCCATAGGAGGAAAACATGGGCCACTACATGGCAGTGACCATTAAAGGACAGCCCATCCCAAACAGCCAGAGTCTTCTGCTTTTCAACACACGTGTATTGTCATCTCGCTGACAGGCCTGCCCTTCCTCCAAGCCAGTTATGTCATATCGTTGAGGTTGATGTTCTGTTATCACCGATGATCGGTTAGGTGAACACCTGTCCCATCAAGAAAGGGGGGGAAATGCTAATGGGAGGAACACGAAAAGCAGAGACAAAACCTCTTCTCAAGAAGGCAAATTCTCAAGAAATTACACTTGTTAAACTGCTTGAGGTCTGTCTCCAAAACATACGCCTAGCCCAAAAGCCTGGGTTTGTTTAGAGGCTGAAAATTGAACCGTGGGCTTTGACTTCACAAAATCTTAGTGAAATCACTCACAGTAAGCACGCAGAAGGGAAACAATATCCTTTTGCCAGAAAAAGGGCTGAAACAAAAGGTCTTTATTTTATGTCTGGGATAGTCCGTTTCATTTCATTAAGAAGCCCTAGATTTTGTTTTCAGTTCATGGTACGTGTTGATCGGTGCTCCTGGGGAGCCATTCTCCCGGAGGACCATACATACGTACTGTTCATACCCTCTGTAAATATAAAGTCATTACAGTGGCTCCCTTGAGGGAGAGATGGGATCGTGGATTCAGAGAGCAGGTAATCGGATGCCTAGGCAGAAAGTTAGAAGGCAACAGGGCGGATCGCCAGAAAGTAGCGGGAAACAAGATAGGGACCTGTTTACTGGAACTAGGATATAGTCAGGGACCTGAGCTTCAGAAACAACAGGAACCCAATTTCTAGTACAAAGGTAACTGTGCAGAATTGGACAAGCCAGAGGCTGATTTGGTGCTAAGCCACCCAACTCCCTGCATATGGTTTTTTAAATTCTTGAAGACTAGCAAGAGGTCTGGCTAATATACCCTCTCCCTGGAATGCCCTTCCAACCTTCGTTACCTGGTGAACTCATGCATTCTTTAAGACTCGGCTCAATTGTCTGAGGGTACACCGTGTCCTGTGACACTTAGTCCTCTGGATTTCAGTTTGGCAGCCTTCTCCCTCTTGATTCATAAGCTGATTTAATGGCATGCCTCCCTTGGGCCCCATGGCATTGTGTACCTTTTATACTTCATTGTGATTGTTATTGTAGGAAAGCATCCTATCATACTGGTTTGAAATATGAACTTTGAAGTCTGGAAGGCCTTAGTTTGAATCACGGCTCCACCACTTTCTACCTGTATGGCTTGGGGAAGTTGACTTTACATGTCTATTTCTCAGTTTTCTTATCTGTAAGATAGGTTCATAACTTGCTACCTCTGGCATCTGGTTGTACTGAAGTTAAATGAAAGGATGCGTGTAGAGCCCTTTGTATTGTCCCTAGCATGTGGGAAGCCCTCTAGTATCCAGTAATTTGGATTCTTTGGTTTCCAGCAAAAGAAACCAATTGTGGCTAACAGAATTGAAGGAAAACTGGACTAACAAAGCCTCAGGAAATATAGGAATCCAGGCTCTGCAGGGATCTAGGGAGCAGAAACCAATGGACAATTTCATCCGGATACCACTGGCAGAACAATAGGCTCCAGCAATCTTTGATCGATAGGTCATTGTAATCATATTTCTATTCCAGGGTGAAAGAATCTGACTGGTCTAGCTTGGGTCACATGCTCATACCTTGGAGAAGGAGTTCCAGCTGAGTAAAAGGAATGTGCTCAGCTGTTTTACATCCAGCTGGTGATCCTTAAGGCTTTTGCATATGTGACTCCTGCTAAAGACCATTGCAGATTTATTTATTTAATAACACAAGCACAGGATTAAAAAAAAAAAAGTTTTGAAGGCAGTGGCAAAATGTGAATGAAGATCAGAATCTTAAATATTAAGGAATTATGAACTTTGCTAGTGTGAAAATTCATTGAAGTTATGCTTTTAATACGATGCCTCTCTATTAGAGATATATATTGAAATAAGTAAAAGTGAAAGAATCACCGAATCTTGGCATAGATAACAGACCCTGAGTTCTCTTAATCTGACCTGGGACTCTTATAAGGCAGGAAGACCCTTCCAAGACTATTTTAACTTTTTAAAAGGTGTTTCATAGGTTGATCCAAAATCTATCGCTTTGTATTTTTTTGGTCCACTGATCTGGTTCTGACTTTTTTTTTTTCTTTAATTATTTATTTATTTATTTATTTATTTTTCCCTGTGTTAGGGCTTCATTGCTGTGTGCGGGCTTTCTCTCGTTGCGGCGAGTGGGGGCTACTCTTCGTTGCGGTGTGCAGGCTTCTCATTGCAGTGGCTTCTCTTGTTGCGGAGCACGGGCTCTAGGCGTGTGGGCTCAGTAGCTGTAGCTCGTGGGCTCTAGAGCGCAGGCTCAGTAGTTGTGGCACACGGGCTTAGTTGCTCTGCGACATGTGGAATCTTCCCAGACCAGGACTTGAACCTGTGTCCCCTGCATTGGCAGGCGGATTCTTAACCACTGCGCCACCAGGGAAGCCCCGGTTCTGACTTTTTTTTTTTTTTTGCAGTACGCGGGCCTCTCACTGTTGTGGCCTCTCCCGTTGCGGAGCACAGGCTCTGGACACGCAGGCTCAGCGGCCATGGCTCACGGGCCCAGCCGCTCTGCGGCACGTGGGATCTTCCCGGACCGGGGCACGAACCCGTGTCCCCTGCATCGGCAGGCGGACTCTCAACCACTGCGCCACCAGGGAAGCCCTGACTTTTGAAACAATAGAGAACAAATGTACTTCTATTTTACTTGTTTCTGCACACAATTATTTAGGGCTTAGCTTTCCTTATAAATGCTGGTTGAGTGAACAAGAGAGGCAACCAGGGGGAGGTTCCACTGAAAAGCGTTGTCTACAGGAGTCAAAGGGACACAGATCAAGACCTCCTCCTGCCTGTGCATGTAGGCGGATCTCTAAATTCAGTTTCTGCATCTATACAATGGGAATAAAGATAGGTATCTCCTTCCCAGGGCTGTTGTGAGAATTAAATGAAACAACGCATGGAAAGCACTCAGCATGCGACCCGGCACATAAGTAAGAGCTCAAGAAACATTAGCTGTGATCCTGCTGCTGCACTTTCAGGCTGCCCACCGAAAACCTGCCCATCTTATCTCAGTTGACAGAGATAAAAATACTTGTAAAAGCAAAGGAAGCAGGGCAAAACCATCACCACCTAGTTGAAACAGAAGGTCCTTCAGGAAACTTAGTTGCACAGGTCATCTCAGTCCTGTGGCAGCAGCAGGCCTTGAATCCACCGTCGCAGGGACTCGCTACTCTTGGTGCCTTTCTCTACCTCCACTGTTTAGCTCTTGACCTGTCTCTCTCATCTCTCAGTCTCTCTAAGAGACCGTACCTGATGGGTTTGTCCGTTCCTTACCCCGTACAAGGAGACTCTGATGGGCTGATCTCTCTTCTTCCCAGCCCACCTCATAGGATGCTCACCAGCTTACAGACTGGTTGCCTTTGACTCAGGTGACTGTCCTTGGTCTGTCTGGCCATGGCCAGGAGACCGAAATTGATGGGAGAATACTCAGATTATAACTAACTCTTGGTGAAAGCCAAATTATGAATGTTTATCACATTACCACAGAGATGCTATTTACCTATTGTATTTTCTCCACCTGGATTTCTTTCTATCCTATAGAATCCTATTTTTTTCCCTAGGCTTCAGATATAGTTCAAATCCCATTGTGTCCTTCAGCTTTTTTTTTTTTTAAACATAATGCAATGTTTGCCAAGCCACACTGGTTAGGATTTCTTGAATTCCTACCACGTGCCAGGCACTGTAGTGGGCACTTCATAACGGTCCTCCTAGGGCCATCGTCATCCCCACTTTATAGACAAAGAATCTTAGACTCAAAGCTTAAGCCACAACTCCCAGGCCACATAGCATTAAATTCCAGAAAATGGATTTTTATGAACAACTGTTAGTTTTTATTGTTTTACATCCTTTTCTATTATCTCATTTACTCCTTCCAAAACCCTGTGAGGTAAGTGCAGTCATAACACCCATTTTAGAAAAGACACAGAGATGCTAACGATCTTGCCCAAGGCTACACAGCTAATAAATGGTGGAGCTGGGACTCCATATTCTATGTTTCAGATTCCCAAGCCTGCTTTTCCCTCCAACTCTTCATCTCCCCCTCCTGCCTTAATCCTTAACTTTCCCTTCTCACACACCTAACACTCATAAATCTTCGTTAAGCTCACTTATAGGTGAGATAAACCCTTGTAAGTGAAAATATAAAGGATTTATTCTCTTTCTGGAACTTCCCTTGATGATTCAGCATTAAGGGTGGAATTTTTCAAATGATTTGACCGTCTCAGTGGTAAACTCTTTCACGGCCTTTTTAAGCTGCTGGATTTATTTCTCAAACGTTTCCTTATTGTGGAAAGGGAGGAAAAAATAAAAAAGGCAAATGCCCAAGGCCTGTCAGGATTTTGCAGAGCTAAGGACAAGACTACCCCCACCCCGTGCCACTTCAGTCCGGGTTTATCTTGCCTCTCACCAAGTTGAGAGCACGTTCTCTTCCAGGACCCTAGCTGTGAGCTCTCTTCGGGTATTATGTCTCTTCATGCATTATTCATCAGTGGGGCTCCAACAGTAGAGAAAACCTTCTAGGCCTCAGCTGGCGCACTCACCCATGCCAGAGCGCCTGCCTTCACCAGCCAGCTTCCACAGGACGGCATGAGGAAAACACAAGACTCTCCTCCCCTCCCCACCTCTTGGTAGTCAGCTCTCTCCTAAAAGAGGGACCTGGCCTCTTAGACTGAAGGAGCAAAGGCCCAGAAAAGGCAGTGCAGGGAGCGAGGCCCAGAATGCCCTGATTTGCATGAGAAAGACCAATATTAAGTAGTACGAGAGCTCAGCTTCCAGCCAGAGGGAAAGCCTGGAGCCTGGAAGGATGAGAGGAAAGGAGAGAGGGTGCGATTGAAACTCTCCTGGTGGATGGGGGCGAGGTAAACGTGGGGCTCTCACACCCACCCTGAGTCTGAAAACGACAGAGCCACAGGCCTCCAGGTTCGATCATTTAGTAGTGCTTACTCAGCAGACTTCTGTTTTCAGCCCTCAGAGCTCAACTGGGCTTTGTTTCGAAGCTGTCTCAGGTATTCTGAGCTCCCAGGATGTGTGTCGAAGAATGGGCAACCAAGAGTAAAGTTGGCTTTGCAGTTGGTGACCATGTTGGATTTTTCTTTAATTCACCTTCCAACACACAAAAGCCTTCTGTAGAAGATGTTATCTGCATGTCCACGTATATCCACATAGATTCATACGTACACACAGCTGTACATACGTGTTGCAGATAGCTTTTAAGAGGGAAATAAAGCACAACCATCCCCTAGTTTCTGAAAATTCTCTGCGAGAAACTACATGAGGAAATGAAATCATGCAGAGAGAAGGGAAGGAATCTGAAGGAACCAACTTCTGTACTGTTTTTCAGGTTTTACATCGAGAGCATATCATTCCTGAAGGATAAAACCACCGTGGAGCTGTTTTTCCTGAACGCAAAGGCCTGTGTGCACAAGGTAAGGGCCCCATTTGTTATGGTCATTGGCAGACTCCAGAGGGACTGGAGAAGGAGGGAGCAATGGCAGAGCCTTTGTTTTCATGTTCAAATGGAGAAAAAAAGGGCATAATCTTTTTCCTTGACATATCCTTCCCCACCAAACAAATAAACCAAAAAAAAAAAGAAAGAAAGAAATAAAAAAAGGCAGTTCTTCTCAAATTCTGAGTTGGGAAGACAGCCATATACAGAGGCATTGTGCTCACACAGAATTACCACGGCCTTAAGTGCAGCTCATACTCCACACGGAATGACCCAGAAGGACGCAAAGATGGATCATGCAGACTGTGATCGAAGCCTCACAAAAGTCAGGCCAGAAATCTTTTTTAACAGAATACGGCCTACATCTATCGTAATTCAAAACCAGTCTTCTTTAGGGGCTTCTGCTCAAAGCCATGTGTTTTAAGGCAGAGTCTCAGTTACCCGTGGGCAAGGGACCTGTTTTTTGCTTTGTTGTTTCCATCCAGTCCATGGAGGATACACAGCTTTTGTAAAATTCAATACACACGAATTGCTAGAAAAATTATCCCATGCCTGGATGTTGCAGCCATGTCCGTCAGATTGCTGTCGAAGTTGTAGACACTCTCCATTTTTATCATAGCTCCTTGCAGATAAGCGTTGCTTTAAAGGCCTCTAGTCTGGCCTCCTCAAACCATACCCTGCGCAACGGCAGGGAGTCTGTGGGCCAAGACAGGCTCAGTTGGAGCCCAGCTCCTCCCTTCAAGGTTATGTTCTCAGTGTTGAGGATCTCAGATCCCACGCCTGCTTCCAGGGCCGGTGGGAACCCCTTCTGCCCATATATATCACCCTAAATCTGAGGGGTGGCCAGAGACAGCTGGATGATGCCTGGCCTGGAAGGACAAGGGGGCAGACTGTGGGTTAGGACACCTGCCTTGGTACTCCTCCCTCAGCCCCCAAAGCGGTAAGGGTGGCCCACTGCACACATGCAGCTTTAATTAGTGTAAGACTCAGCAAGGAGCAGAGTTTTTTTTGTTGTTGTTTTTTAATAGCTTTATTGAGATGTAATTGACTACGTAATTTTCTACATCTTATTAGAAGTAATACCCTTGAAATGATCACTACAATCAAGATAGTGAATATAGCCAGCAACTACAGATCTGCTTTTTCTCACAGTAGATTATATTTTCTAGAGTTTTATGTAAGTGGAGTCATACAGTAGATAATCTTTTTGTCTTTTTTCAGTGAGCATAATTGTTTTGAGATTCATCCATGTTGCTGCATGTATCAATAGCACTTTGCTTTTTATTGCTAAGTAATATTCCACTGTATGGCTATACCTTACATTGTTTTGTTTTTGTTTTTTTGGCCGCACTGCATGGCATGCAGGATCGCGGGATCTTAGTTCCGCGACCAGGGATTGAACCCGTGCCCCCTGCAGTGGCAGCACGGAGTCTTACCCACCGAACCACAGGGAAGTCCCTATACCTTACATTGTTTATGCATTCACCTGTGCGTTTTTTTTTTCTTTTTCTCCCAGTTTTACTGGGATATAATTGACATATAATATTGTGTAAGTTTAAGGTGTACAGTATGATGATTTGATATGTGCACATATTTCGAAATGATCCATTTACCTGCTGATGAACATTTAGATTATGCAAGTTTGGGGACTATTACAAATAAAACTGCTATAAACATCCATGTACAAGTCATTGTATACACATATATTTTCTTTTCTTCTTGGGCAAATACCTGGGAGTAGAATGGCTAGGTCATATGGTAGATAGATTTAACTTTTTAAGGTTCTGCCAAACTCTTTTCCAAAGTGGTTGTTCTATTTTAAATTCCCACCAGCAGTTTATGAGATTTCTAGTTCCTTCATATCTTTGTCAACACATGGCGTCAACATCTTTTCCATTTTAGCCATTCTAATAGGAGTGTAGTAGCATCTCATTGCTGTTTTAATTTCCATTTCCCTGATGACATATGATGTTTGAGTGTCTCTTACGTGCTTATTTTACCATCATTATATCTTTTTTATGTTTGAATCTTTTGCCCAATTTCTTTGGGTTGCTGTTTTCTTCTCATGAGTTTTCAGAGTATATATATTCTGGATATAAGTACTTTATTGGTTATATGGATTACAAATATTTTCTCCCAGTCTGTGGCTTGCTGTTCATTCTCTTCATGTCTTTCAAAGACTAAAAGGCTTTTATTTTGTTGAAGTCTATTTTATCAATTTGTTCCTTTATGGATTGCAATATTGTATCTCAGTAAACTTTGCCTAACCCAGGGTCACAAAGATTTTCTCCTGTGTTTTCTTCCAAAAGTTTTAGAATTTTAGGTATTGCATTAGGTCTATTATCCATTTTGAATTAATTTTTATATATGACACAAAGTTCAGATTGAAGTTCTTTTTTTCTTTTTTTTTTTTTTTGCATATGGATATTCAGTGGCGCCAGTGCCATTTGTTGAAAAGGCTGTCATTTCTCTATTACATTGCCTTTGCACCTTTAAGAAAAATTAGTTGTCCATATATGTGTGGGTTTACTTTTGGACTCTATTCCGTTCCATTGACCTATTTGTCAGCCTTTATGGCAATAATATACTGTTTTGATTACTGCAGCTTTGAATTGTGTATTGAAATCAGAACAAAGCTTAACTTTGTTCTTTTTAAAAGTTGTCTTATTTATTCTAAGTTTTTTGCATTTCCATATAAATTTTAGAATCAGCTTGTCAATTTCTACCCAAAACAAACAAACAACCCTACTGATACTTTTATTAGGATTGCATGAATTCATAGACCAAGGTGGGAAGAATTGACAGTTTAACAACATTGAGTCATCAGACCCATGAACAAGATATATATATATCCATTTATTTAGATCATCTTTAGTTTTCAGTATATAGGTCTTTTGTTAGACCTGTCCCTATGTCTTACATATTATTTGATACAATTGTAAATGGTATCTTTTTATTTCAATTTCTGAATGTTCATTTTCAGTATATAGAAATCGAATTGATATTGAATCCTGCTAAACTCATTTATAACTTTTGGTAACTTTTTTGTAGATTTCATCAGGTTTACTTTATAGATCATCTGCTAATAAAGATAGCTTTACTTCTTCCTTTTCAATCTGTGTGCCTTTTTATTAGTTGTCCAATTTATAGCCATAGTTCATATTTTCTTATTATCCTTTTAATATGTGCAGTCTATAGTGGTATTGCCTCTCTCGATCCTGATATTAATAAATAGTGTCTTCTCTCTTTTTTATTTCTTATCATTCTGGCCAGAAGTTTATCTGTATCGAGCCTCTCAAAGAATCAGCTTTTGGTTTCAATGATTTTCTCACTGAAAAAAAATTTTTTTTCTACATCATTGATTTCTGCTATGATCTTTATTAGTTTATATTTTATCATTATTATTGCCTTTCTTCTTCCTTTGGGTTTAATTTGCTCTTCATATACCAGTCTCTTAAGATGAAAGCTGAGATCACTGATTAAAGATGTTTCTTTTGTAATATATGCATTTAGTACTGTAACATTTTCTAAGTACTGATTTTGTATTCCACAAATACTGATATGTTGTGTTTTCATTTTCATTCATTTGTAAATATTTTTAAATTTCCTTTTTGATATATCTTCATTGGCTCATTGTTATTTAGAAGAGTATAGTTTGGTTTCCAGAAATTTGAGGACTTTTAGGGATCTTTTATTTACCTCTAATTAAATCTCACAGTGGTCAGAAAACACACTTTGTGTAAATTAAATTCTTTTAAATTTAATGTGACTTATTTATTGCCCAGAATATGCTTCGTCTTGGTAAGTGGTCCATGTGCACTTGGGAAGAATGTGTATTCTGCTATCGTTGGGTGGACATTCTATAAATGTTAACCAAGTCAATTTGATAGTATTGTTTAAGTCTACTACTCTTGCTGATTGTGTGTCTACTTCCTGTATCAGTTATTGACAGAGAGGTACTGAAATCTCTAGCTATGATTGTGGATTTTTCTATTTCTCTTTGTAAGTTCTATCAGTTTTTGTTTCATGTATTTTGAAGTTTTGTTATTAGGGTATAAACGTTTAGGAATGCTATATCGATACTCTTGACTATCTTTATAGAATGATCCTCTTTATCCTGGTAATATTCTTTATTCTGAAATCTGCTTTGATATTAATATAACCACTTCACATTTCTTTTGATCAGTGTTAACATGGTAAGTCTTTTTCCATCCTTTTAATTGTAAACTGTTTGTATCTGTGTATTTAAAGTGAATTTCTTACAGACAACATATAATTGCATCTTGATATTTTTACCCATTTTATTTATCCATTTATCCATCTTGGTCTTTTAACTGGTTGTTTACATTATTTACATTTAATGTGATTATTGACATGGTTAAGTTTGTCTGTCTTGCTCTTTGTTTTCTATTTGTCCCATCTGTTCTATGTTCCTTTTTTCTGCCTTCTCTCGGATTTATTGAGTATTTTATGATTTCATTTTATCTCCTTTGTTGGATTACTAGCTGTAACTCTTTGTTTTATTTTTTCTGTGATTGCTTTAGGGTTTATAGTATACATCTTTAACTTATCAAGTCTACCTTCAAGTGATCTTGTACGATTTCACATGTAGTACAAGAACCTCATAATAGTATATTTCTATTTCTTCATTCTCAGCCTTTATGCTGTCAGTGTCATATGTTTTATTTTTAGATGTGTTATAGATGCACATGACATTGTTATTGTTTTTGTGTAAACATTTGATCATCTCTGTCTGCTTTTAAAATTTTCTCTTTATCACTGCTTTGAACAATTTGATATAGCTTTCTCCTTCATGGTTCTTGTGATTGGTGTTTATTGAGCATCTTGGACTTGTGGGTTTATAGTTTTTATCAAATTTGGGAATATTTCAGCCATAATTTCTTCAACTATTTTTTTCTGTCCCCATCCATGCCTCCTTTGCAAACTCCAATTGCGCATATACTAGGCCACCTAAAGTTATCCCACAGCTAAGTGATGTTCTTTTCTTTCTTTCTTTTTGTGTTTTATTTTGATAATTTCTATTGCAGTATCTTCAATTTTATTCATCTTTTCTCTTAGAATTTATTCTGCCATTTATCCCACCCTGTATACTGAAGTTTTTATCTTTAGAAGTTTGAGATTTGGGTCTTTTTAAAATCTTGCCTGTGGCTACTTAACTTTTTAAACATATGGGCTACAGTTATAATAAGTGTTTTAATGTCTTCATCTGCTTACTCTCTTTTATTTTTTTGGCCGCACTGTGCGGCTTGCAGGATCTTAGTTCCCTGACCAGGAATTGGACCTGGGCCCTGGCAGTGAGAGCGCGGAGTCCTAACCGCTGGACAGCCAAGAAGTCCCTTCATCTGCTTATTCTAATATTTGTGTCAGTTTGGGTGGTTCTGATTGATTGATTTTTCTCCTCATTATGGGTCATGTTTTCCTACCTATTTGCATGCCTGATAATTTTTTATTGGATGCTGGACATTTTTAATTGTATCTTTTGGGGTGCCACGTATTTTCATATTCCTTAAATATTCTTGACATTTGTTTGGGGATACAGTTTAGTTACTTGGATGCAGTTTGATTTTTCAAGGTCTCACTTTTATGATTTGTTAGGCTGGACCAGAGCAGTACTCATTCTAGAGCCAATTATTGCCCATGACTGAGGCAAGACCTTCCTCAGTACTCTACTCAATGCCCCATGAATTACGAGTTTTTTCAGTCTGACTGCTGGGAACAGGCACCATTTTCAGCCCTGTGTGAAGACCAGGCACCCTTCCCTTTCATCCTTTTGGCTAGTTCTTTCCCCAGCCTTGGGTAGTCTCCTTCCACGCATGCAGTGATCAGTACTCAGCTAAATACTCAAAGAAGACCCACTGTATAGCTTCAAGAGTCTCTCTTGGTGCAGCTCTCTTTTCTCTAGCACTCTGTTCTACAAATTCCATCCATTTCAGTTTCCCCATTTTCTCAGCTTCAGCTGCACAACTCCAAAAGTCCACCTTGCTCCGTCTGGGTTTCCCCTTCACAGCCTGGAAACCGTCTCATGGCAGCAAGTAGGAACAGTCAGGGTTTACTGCATTCAAGGTTCACTGTCCATTGCTGCCTGATGTTCCGTGTTTTGAAAACTGTTGTTTCATATTTATTGTCTAGTTTTTTTACTTTTTTTCAGGAAACAGGGTAAATCCAGCCCCTGTTACTCCATCTTAGCCAGAAGCAAAAGTACTCAAAGCAGAGTTTTTGGCTACTTCTATGAGGAAAGTGTAATGTCTCCAGCACCAAAGACTTTGTGAGAGCCTCTTTTTGTGAGATGTGGGTTTTCTTAAGAACACGATGGTTTGACTGATAAGCAGACACCTGTATAGCCAATGTGGCATTTACTGAGTCAGGAAAATATTTCGTAAACAACAGTTGGTGATCATGTCTTATGTGGAGAAATACAGTTACCCCTTGTGATATTTCTCACTGCCTAGCTGGCCAAGGTCCAAAGAAATAGCCTCCTTGATGACTTGTTTGCTCTGTTGCTAATAGAAAGAAAAATAGGATGCAAATTTTGACTCTTAGTATTTCTTTTGTAGTTTTGTATGCTATTTCTGTTGGTCTTGAAGAAGCAGAGTTCTTTTAAATTCTCCTCTGTCATATGTCAGGTCCTAGGAGCTCCTTTCTAAATGAGAGTATTCCATGACTTGTCAAAGGATTCAGAACTTTTACAAAGCATAATGTTGTAAGGCACTATGACTTAACGTTATTGGGATAATTTTTAAAAATTCATCTGTAGGAATTTACAGTTTGGTATTTTCTAGGTAATATGTAGATGGCTAGTAATGTAATCCCAAGAGATGTTACAGGATCCAGTAAATAAGATAACAGGATTGGGCAGCTGTTTGGTAAAGCAGCTTTCAAGTAATTTCTTAAGATGTACAATAATTTAAGAACATTCTGCATAAGGAATATGCAGAGCTATTATGTGGGGAAAGTGTCCTTGGCAAATTATACCAGCAGGACACCCTGGGCCTTAAAAACACCCCCCATTTATCTCAGCTTCCTTTTAGTCACTGCTCTGGGGAAATAAAAGTGTCCTCAATAACTTAGAACTCAGGGGCTGTTGTTACAGAGTTGGCAGGTCATAGCACTAACAAATATTAAATATGAATAATTTACCAGGCACTTACTATACGTATTCATGCATTTACTTTTCATTCCAACCCTATTAGATAAGTTAGGTAACTTACCTATTAGGTAAGTTCTATTATTATTATCACCCATTCTATAGATGGGAATATTGAGGTACACAGGTTAAGTAACATACACAAACCTCACATAGTTAATAAGTGGAGGAGCCAAGGTTCATCCCAGGCAGTATAATGCCAGAGTCCACGAGTTTAACCATGACACATCCTAGCTCTTGATGGATAAGGGCTGTCTGCCCACTGCACGTGGCATATTTGTGGCATCCTGAATTTAAGCTTCAGAAGTGCACTAGTGCTCTTGTTGGTACAAAACCTACCAGAATGTTAGAAACTGCCTATATGGTTCAAGAGTTCCCCAGAAGAGAGCTGTTGTCTTGAGTTTTCCTTCAAGTGAAGGCTCCCGAACCTGTTTGGTGAGAATGCAGAGGGCACACTTTGCCTGCACACAGCCATAACCTGTGCCAGGTGGTGATGATGGGGAAATGCCCAAACTGATGCTGGGGAACCCTGGGAGCCCTCAACATGTGGGCTGTGGTCCACCTTAGACAACCTGCAGCCTGCTTGGAAAAGCCTTAAATGCATGAGAAACCCACTGCAGGTTTGCCTGCAGTGATGGTTTTTGGAGGCCTCCTCAACCATATGTGTGATTTTAGTAATCAAACAACATTTATCACAACCATCCCATTTTTAAAATCAGCGATTTGAAGACATGCTTGGAAAATTAAAATACTATTGGCTACCTTGTCTCTTTAGGTGTGTATAAAATTATTATAATAATGAGATGACAGAAAATGTGGAAAAGCAGGTGGGGTTCAAGAGGTGCTCTGTGGTAGAGACCGTGCATGGGGGTGGGTGGGGAGGAAGAGGAGGACGGTAGCTCGACTTACTGAGAGCTCAGCAAACAGCCGATACTGATTTTTTCATGTATTGACTCATCTAAGCCTTGCAACAGCCAATAATGTTATTTATTATTACTTTAACAAATGAGCAAATGGAGGCATAAATAAGGTAAATAATTTGGCCATGGGTAAATAGCTCATTAGTAGTGAAGGAATCACTAGGCAGTCTGGCTACAGAAACCATAGTATTTGTCTTTATTCATTCAATAAAAAATTATTGCATTCCAATTAAGGGCTAGGATTTCTGATGAGTGCTGCATTATCAGTGTAATATTTAGCACTGCTGCCTTCCTGTGGCCCATCCTAAGTCTTAAGGATTCTCTCATTTGTACATTTGTGTATGGGTGTGTGTTGTGTTTATTTTAAAGGCAATGTACATGATGGTACTTCCTAACATAATATTTCTGAAAGATACCAGGGACCTTGGAGGGACTGAGCATACCCAGAATTCCATGATGTTATGTGTTACTCCTTCCAAAAATCACATAGAAAGCCATTTGAAACATTTTCCTAGTTCTGCAATACTATAAGAAATCTCACAAACAGAATTAGGATTTTGTAATCACACACACGTGCACACGCACACACACACACACACACTAATATCGTACTTTAAATCTGCAGCTCAAGAATCTACCTCTGGGCTTCCCTGGTGGTGCAGTGGTTGGGAGTCCGCCTGCCGATGCAGGGGACACGGGTTCGTGCCCCGGTACGGGAGGATCCCACATGCCGCGGAGCGGCTGGGCCCGTGAGCCATGGCCGCTGAGCCTGCGCGTCCAGAGCCTGTGCTCCGCAACGGGATAGGCCACAACAGTGAGAGGCCTGCGTACTGCAAAAAAAAAAAAAAAAAAAAAAAAAAAAAAAAAAAAAAAAGAATCTACCTCATGATCATAAGCTATTTTCTTATGAAAAAGTTTAAAAATTTTTGAATATTAGACCACATTCTTGGAAATTCAAGAAGTGAATTTGACAAAGGCTTGACAAAGGCTTCAAGAAGTCCTTCAATATATAGGTGTGTGATTTTGTTTAACCCAATATTTTCCAAACTTACTTGCAGATGTAATTCTTCTTTCAAGCAGTGCTTACCAGTGAACTGCTGACCACGCTTTTGAAAGTGATGTTCTAGATATATCCTATACTGTTAAATAATAATACAAGACAACTGTAAGCTTCCTCGGTTTTGCCTTAGGTTAGATCTGGCCACAAGATAAAACCTAGGTCTATTCTGATTCTGTTTTTTGGCCATGCCCCATGGCTTGTGGAATCTTAGTTCCCTGACTAGAGATTGAACCCGGGCCCTCAGCAGGGAGAGAACAGAGTCCTAACCACAGGACCGCCGGGGAATTCCTTATTCTGATTCTTTAAATAAAACATCTTAGGACTCAGTCAAGAGATGTTAATCTGAGTACAAGGCAGTTAGGATCTCCTCTGCTCTAGGCTTTAACAGGAGCAGGTACCATATCAAGATGCAGGAGAAAATGGCTCAGTGATGCCTTCAGAGATTTTACTGTGCCCCCTGCTTTCATAAGCACTCATCTCTTTGTACTTTGAATAAATGTGGAAATATTAGTGAGCCAAACATGAATAATCCTATTAAAAAACAAAGTCATTGCAAGACTATCCAATCACGTTTATTTATTTATTTTTATTTATTTGTTTTTTGTGGTACGCGGGCCTCTCACTGTTGTGGCCTCTCCTGTTGCGGAGCACAGGCTCCGGACGCACAGGCTCAGCGGCCATGGCTCACGGGCCTAGCCGCTCCGCGGCATGTGGGATCTTCCCGGACCGGGGCACGAACCCACGTCCCCTGCATCGGCAGGTGGACTCTCAACCACTGCGCCACCAGGGAAGCCCCCAATCACGTTTATTTTTATCCTCCCTCTTACCGCATTTCTGGACTGAGGCCTTATTAGGTGTGCTCTTTCATCAGGAGACTTGGGGAGAGTCTCAGCCTGTCACCCACAAACATGCTCTTGCCACACTTGCAGTGATAGCATATGTTGCATAATGTCCTCAGACTGTTAATGCCATTCGCATTTAAGTGTGTGAACCTGGAGGCACCAAAGCTCTCTTAAAAGCCCCTTCACAAGGCAATTTGGCCATGTCCGTGACAATGAAGAGTCTATCTTTTCACCCAGTGCTCCACCAACTTTAGGAATTAGCGTGTGGAAGATATTACTGAAATATGAAAAGATGAATATGAAAAGATCTTAGATTATTATTTCTAATAGCAGGAAACTGAAAACTGCCTAAATGTGACTGAATAAGGATTAGTAAAATAAGTGACCAATCGTTCATGTGATAAGAATACTGGGCAACCATTAAAAAAATAGAATAGCCCTTCTCGGCTGGTGTGGAAGCATGTCCAAACTGCATTGTTTTTTTTTTTCTTTCATCCATTTTTTTTTTCTCCGCACTGCACAGCATATGGGATCTTAGTTCCCCGACCAGTGTTCGAACCCACACCCCCTGCATTGGAAGGTCTGTGTCTTAGCCACTGGACTGCCAGGGAAGTCCCGAAATTGCATTGTTACGTTTAAAAAGAACCAAGCTACAGAACAGTAAATATAGTATAATTGTCTTTAACTTTATTTGCTTATATGTGTGTGTGTGTGTGTGTGTGTGTGTATAAAATGTGCTTATAGGAAAAATAGAAAAATATATTGCATAGTATAAATTTTTATTATCTCTGAGAGTGAGATTATGGAAAGACTTTTGCTTTCTAAGTAATGCTTTTCTAAAATTTTTTAAATAGGATACTTGCATTCATTTTATATCAGAAAAATAGAGACAAAAATAATCAATGTATTCATTAAACTTTACCTCCTTGAAGCTGTATGAAGAGAATAAAAACATGGTGTTGATCACTCTCCCTCCATTAGAAAAATACTCAGTCGTCTTTATCACTGGACAAAGCTAAGTGGAAGCTGAAAATTCCTAATTGCTTTATCTAAAAAAGCAAAAGGTCTACTCTTAATGACAACTGACAGAATGTTTTTTTCTGATTGTAAAAATAATACTTGATTGTTGAACATTTAGAAAATACAGAAAAGGACAAAAAAAATCAAAAAAAAGAATTGATGCATAATCCTACTACTGATGTGTTAATTGTATTAGTTTGACCTGTTTCTTTCTTTGAAGTATGTATTTTTGTTGGCTGAGATCAGTTGGTGCCTGCATCTTATATTGTGTTAGACTTTTAACTTTTTAGGTATTTTGGCTACGTTGACCTCATCCATCTACCTTCTTCCTATTTTCTATGTGTTCTTGCAAGAACCACGATGCAAGATGGGGAAGGATTGCAGGATTGCTTTGAACATTCACATTTTTATTTCATTAAAGATAAACTCGCACATTGAGGGTAGGGACCAGGTTTTTTATACATTGGAGTCTCTAGGACCTAGATGTTAGGTAAAAGGTTGCTTAAGTGAACGAGCGAATAATTAAAGAATGAACAAATGGATGGCAGGATTGAGGCATTTTAGAACGTAAAATCAACAAGGCCTTGTATCCCCCATGTTTAACGTCTTAGTCCCTGCTACCTACAGAGGCAGTATAGTGCAGTGGGGGAAAGGTTTGACTGAAACCAGGCAGTCTGGGTTCAAACACATGTCTTTGGCTCTAACCTGGGCATGTTACTTACATTTTTAAGCCTCAGTTTTATCGACTGTAAAGTGGGGATCATAGTTCCTACTACAGTGGATGAGTTAATATATACCATGTAGACAGAAGAGTGTCTGAAGCAGACACTGGTTTTTTTGTTTTGTTTTATTTATTTATTTATTTATTTAGGCCAATTCTGGGGGACTTTTTTTCTCTCTCTCTCTCTCTCTCACACACACACACACACACACACAGTATTTTATTTTTACAAGAGATAAATAAACTGACACCAAGCATTGTAAATGGATGACCACAACAAAAGCAACAATGATTGCAATTACCACACACGAAACACACTCCTACTATGTCCTAACATTGACATTCAGTCCAGGAATCCTCCACTGTAACAGCTCCTTTACTTTGCAGTGAAAATTGATTTGTATATTTTTTGCCTCTGAGTCCTTGTGGGATTTTTTTTTTAATTCAAACAGAAAGTCACCAAAATTATAATCATCCTCATCAGTTCACTCAGTCCCATGTAATTAATTTTTTTTTCATCTTGATCTTTTGTTAGCACTTTTATGAGTTCATCAGTTTTCCATTAGAGTTCTGAAAATGCTTATTCATTCAGTTCAGCAGTATAGTCAGTTACCAGAAACCTGTACTTGTCAGAGTCTTTTCCATGAGCAGACACTGTTTTGCTATTAATATTTTTACTATTATTACTACTACTCTGACATGTGACACTCCCTCTTAGGACACACAAGCCCCAGCTCGTCACTCTAGCCTCCTCTGCACTCACCATGTTCATACTGAAATAATTCCTCATTCCCTGGTTATTACCAGCTTTCTCAAGCTTCCATCCTTTTAATATATTTATCCCTGCGCTGAATGTCTTTCTCTTTTTCATGTTCTTTCTCTGCTGAATACTTTTCTCTCTCCCTTCGTTTCCCTCTGGTAAATTTCCACTCATCCTTCTGAACTCAGCTCCAAAGTACCCTGCCCTTAACCAATTCTTTCCTTCCCTATGTACCACCAACAACCATATCCTAAAGGAAATAAGCTCCTCCAATCCCGAAAGTATCCTCTAAATACTTCTCTAGCTCTCTTCCCATAGCGTTGACATGCTTGTTTATATACATGCCACCCCGCAACTGGACTGATTCCTTGGGATCAGTGTCAGCTTTACGTCCCAGCCACTGGCACAGAGACAGGCATACACTATAGGCCTTCGGTAAATATTTGTCAAGTGAGCAAAGTAAATGTAGCTTACACGCACAACTAAATTGATCAAATTTTGCAAAATGGGCTTATGAAAAGATTGAGCCAAATTGAAAATAAGTTCCGAGTAACAACCTTAAAATCAGACTCTTTCAGCTTTCAATCTTATTTCGTTTAAATTACCTAAGATGGAGCTAGTGTTCCTACGTTCAATTTTCCAGAGTTGATATTGTACTTGTAACCTTGAAATTTCATATACGGAACCTGTTGGAATACCATTTGGGGCATCGCATGATCGGATTTTAAAGCACAGGAGTCTCAGCATATGTACTGTAACCTTTGCTGCTTTATTCACTGTAAATACTTTTTGGAAACATTTAGGAGAATTGCTGTAAAATCGGCTACAAGGATAGGTTGGCATACTTCTCTGCTCTTAGATTCAAGCAGCTTTTCTTGGAATTTCAAGGAAATAAGTCATCAACATTCAATTGCCTTTAGTATGGAAAGGCATTGCAAGTGTATGCAGAGGGAGTCCACTTAATCTTAAAACCTCATTTTAGCCAAATCTTCCAATATATTCTTCTACCCCCAACCATTCAGCCAAACTATCTGAATATCATTGGCTTTCCCTTTTCCTTCTTACTAAAGCCAGTGTTACCATATAGGCAGCAACAAAGCAGGAGTGGAAGAAAAACTGGAGAAATGAATCATCCCAAAAGTCAATAATGAGGTCCTGAAACAATCATGTGACTTTTTTGAGAGGGAAACATTCTCCTAAAATCTAGAAGGATATTTGCTAATTTAATACTGTTCCAGCTGCCTATTCATGACAAAGAGACTTTATAAAAGTACACATTCATGGTAAGACCTATTATTATCCCTGTTTACAGTGCCTTAAAAGAGAGGAATTAGTCTCAGCTCGATTTAAACTAATACAACATGAAGCATATTCCTCTGTAACCAATCCATTACTGTCAGCACCACATTCATGGTTCTTGTCCTGGAATTATTCCATGTAGTGCAACAACAGACAGTTTGAATGGTTACCAAGGATAAAATATATTCAGTATATCTGCTAACCTGGCAGAGTTTTAGTATTGGGGATTTGAGAGTGTTTGTCTAGGTGAATGTGTGTGTATGTGTGTGTATTTTAATCCTCAAACTCATTTCAAGATGCTGAAATTATTTAAAGGGTCAGTAACAGAAATTGAATTTTGCAGGCTGTAACTTCTGTCTATACAGAGGTGAGCATGCCTTCTGGTAATAAGTAGCCATAGATATTTACACAGTGAAGTCACTAAGCTAAACATCAGAGTTGGTTTGAAGGCTAGCCAATCCGTGTGGAACAAAGAAATCGAATGCCATATTTTAAAGGGCTATTGAGAGTTTCACAATCAGTACTTCACCTTTCCCTGCTTCATGTGGTTTTCCTTCTGTGTTTTCCTGATATTGAAATTATGTTTGTCTTAAACCATGAGCATTTAGATCTGTGCTGCCTGTGCATGTGTGAGAATCAGAGTTTTCATAATAATAGCTTCTAACACATGCCAGTTGTAATCCTCAGGGACCTGTCCCATGTGCTGTTTCGTTTGCCCTTACCACCTCCCTGAGGTGCTAAAGGGGAAATTGTTGGGTCTTCAGATGAAAAAATCAAGGCCCACCGAAAGGCAAAAGGACATGGTCTTAGAGAACAAGGAAAATGCACTCTAGTTGGCACTACCCGGAGTAAATTTACAAAGAATGAATTATTTGTTCATTGATGTATTGCCCGCACAAGAAGGCACTCAACTATTTGTTGAATACGTTGAACAGAGCCACTAAACATCCAATTGGAATATTTGTATTTCATAATGGTGCCATTTAACATGAATTACCTTAAAACATTTAAACCCAGTACTGATACTTTTGGTAGACCATCATCTCAGAAAGAGGCTATCGGAATATCATTACAGCTAAATTGTCACTCCAAAAAAAGTCATAAAAATAGTATGATAAATGCTTGGATGGAGGGAGGACGAGGTAGATGGTCAATTCAGCTGAAAATACAATATCTTAAAATCTAGGAAAGGATGAAAAGACTCTGGAAGATATTTTCTCAATTTATTATAGAAATCAAATTTCTTTATATGTTTCCTGCTTTTGAAAACGCTTAAGTGGACATCCTTGAAGATTCAAATCTTATATTTCAAAAGGAACATGGCAAAGAAACTTTTAAAAACTAATTTACCCACACCCACTCTCTCTCTCTGTACATCCATCCATTTACCTGTCCATCTATCATCTACCATCTATTTGTCATCTATTTTTTCAACCCATACTAGAAACACCTGTCATTTGCCTTTCTGCTGTGTTACACATGCTTCAGAGGCCTAAGGAGGAGGTTTGAAAAGCTACCTTTATATTTTTCAGAAAGAAGAAATTGAACGGAAGACTGCCATTTCATAATTAAGGAGGCCTAATATTAATGTTTTACAATATAGATTCATTGGGAAGTAGACCAAGTTACCCATTTCAGCTAAACCTGTTGAATTGGCCACAAATAGTTACAATTTAAATTTACTAAAAGCACATGCAATATATGCTATAAGAGTACAATTTACCTCCCAGCTGAAGTGAAGTCAGTAAGTATTTCATGGGTGTTGGACACCAACCAAGATTGTTTTGTTCACTCCTTGGAGAGACCAAAATATGGCTCAGTGCATGACATGGCAAAGAGTTGGGGGACTATGGAGAGGTGGTCCCAGCTTGAATCCTGGTAGCACCACTAAGAGGGTAGGTGGCCTTAAGCAGTAATCTACTGTAATCTCCTAATTTCAGTCCTCACCTGTGAAGTGAGGTAATAATACCTCCTCATAAGGTTGTCCTAAGGATTCAATGAATTAATATACGTCAGCCTCTTGGAACAGATAGTTAGCACTTCAATGTTCTCGTTTTTATTGTTGTTGTTATTGATAATATTCTTCCAAAATTCCCAGGAGGACTATTATATGATGTTCTCATTTATAAGAAGTACTTGGGGGGCTTCCCTGGTGGCGCAGTGGTTGAGAGTCCGCCTGCCGATGCAGGGGACATGGGTTCGTGCCCCGGTCCGGGAAGATTCCACGTGCCGCGGAGCGGCTGGGCTCGTGAGCCATGGCCGCTGAGCCTGTGCGTCCGGAGCCTGCACTCCGCAGCGGGAGAGGCCACAGCAGTGAGAGGCCCGAGTACCGCAAAAAATAAATGGAAAAGAATGGCAAATATTATTATGGAAAGTTAAAGCCTTTATCATATCAGATACTGAGACATATTATAAAGGAAGAATGATTAAATGTTATGGAACTACACAAAAATTGAACAGTGTCCCAGAACAAAGTAGAGAACCATATATATAATGATATATAAGGATGTAAGAAGCAACATGGTAAACAGTGCAGAGAGAATAACATTGAGAGTCTTTGGGGGCTACCCTTCATGGTAAATGCTTTATATTTTATACTTTATGCTCTAAACAACTCAGTAAATTCAATATTATCATTCCCCATTTTGCAGAGGAG
This sequence comes from Hyperoodon ampullatus, assembly GCF_949752795.1. Classification (NCBI taxonomy): domain Eukaryota; kingdom Metazoa; phylum Chordata; class Mammalia; order Artiodactyla; family Ziphiidae; genus Hyperoodon; species Hyperoodon ampullatus. The sequence goes on from NC_136923.1 coordinate 21,692,127, forward strand.
GAACTGAGTGAGTTTCAGAAAAAATTACTTACTCAGGGCCCCATAGATTCTTCCAATGTGGGAGGCCCAAGTCCAATCTGACTTCACAGGAGGAGAGAGCACATCAGAGGGGATGAGACTGAAGGACACAATTTCTGCCCCATAAACAAGACAAAGCGTTAGTATTGGTAGCTCAGGTTAAACATAAATTCTCAAGTAGATAAGTGAACAAAGGATCATTTCACAGATAGGCAATAGAAAAAAATAGGCAATTGCAAGGGAAATACTCAAGTTGGTTAGTAATCAAAAAATTGCAAACTGAAACAATTTTGCAGTATTACTTTGTACCTTTCTTATTAGCAAAATTAATTTTTTTGATATGATGTGGTTTATAAAAATATATACATTTCCCTAAGATGAAAAATTAGTAAGCATATTTGATATCTTGATTCAGGTGATGGTTATATGAGTATATACACACGTCAAAGTCATCGAGCTGCACAGTAAGAGTTGTGCATTTTACTGTATATACGTCAATAAAAAAGGAAAAAAAAAACACTAAAATATGTTAAGTGATGAAATCAGAATTATTTGTGAGAAGATAAAGGCGGAAATAATTAGATGCTGCCAATGTTAAGCTTAGTATAAAACATTTAGCATGGGACTCCCCTGGTGGTCCGGTGATTAGGAATCTTCCTTCCAATGCAGGGGATGCAAGTTCGGTCCTTGGTCTGGGATCTAAGATCCCACGTGCTGTGGGGCAACTAAGCCCGTGTGCCGCAACTAAGACCCAACACAGCCAAATAAATAAATAAATAAATTTCAGCATGGTGAGTATAAAACATTTAGCCCACAAATTTGAAATTCAACTTCTCTTAAGAGCCAAAGGTCAGAGGGAGTTATGATCACTTACATAATGCACAGTGGTCATTAAGGTAAAAACAAAGCAGCTGCTCGAAGGAACACAGTCATCACTAAAAATCAGAAACTGCTCCCATGTGTCCTTGTAAAGGGATATTATATGAGGTAATGAACTATGTCCTGAACAACACACCTAAAGTTATTAAAATAATGAGTTTCTGAGAGTTGTTTCTTAACGTTGTTTCTCAACATAAGCCAGGGGAGTGATGCCAGAACACAGTTTCAAAAAAGCAGTTTTGGGCTTCCCTGGTGGCACAGTGGTTAAGAATCCACCTGCCGGGCTTCCCTGGTGGCACAGTGGTTAAGAATCCACCTGCCATACAGAGTGAAGTAAGTCAGAAAGAGAAAGACAAATACTGTATGCTGACACATATATATGGAATTTAAGAAAAAAAAAGGTCATGAAGAACATAGGGGTAAGACAGGAATAAAGACACAGACCTACTAGAGAATGGACTTGAGGATATGGGGAGGGGGAAGGGTAAGCTGTGACAAAGTGAAAGAGCGGCATGGACATATATACACTACCAAACGTAAGGTAGATAGCTAGTGGGAAGCAGCCGCATAGCACAGGGAGATCAGCTCGGTGCTTTGTGACCGCCTGGAGGGGTGGGATAGGGAGGGTGGGAGGGAGACGCAAAAGGGAGGGGATATGGGAACATATGTATACATATAACTGATTAAATTTGTGATAAAGCAAAAAATAAAAAAAATAAAAAAAAAAAAAAAGAATCCACCTGCCAATGCAGGGGACATGGGTTCGAGCCCTGGTCCAGGAAGATCCCACATGCCACGGAGCAACTAAGCCCATGCGCCACAACTACTGAGTAGCCTGTGCTCTAGAGCCCGTGAGCCACAACTACTGAGCCTGCGAGCCACAACTACTGAAGCCCATGTGCCTAGAGCCCGTGCTCCGCAACAAGAGAAGCCACCGCAATGAGAAGCCTGCACACTGCAACGAAGAGTAGCCCCTGCTTGCCGCAACTAGAGAAAGCCTGCGCGCAGCAACAAAGACCCAAAGCATCCAAAAATAAATTTTAAAATAAAATAAAATAAATAAATCATACCAAAAAAGGAGTTTTACCTGGGGAAACCTTATGGCTCAGTCTTGTAGGTTTCTGATGATTCTAGCTTAATCCAAGAAAAAAACTTAGTGAATCTAGAGCAATGGTTCTCAATTGGGGTTCCAAAAGGAACCCTTTGGCCATCCCTGGAGACATTTTTGGTTGTTACAGCTGGTGAGGAGGCTGCTACTGGACTCTAGTGAGCAGAGGCCAGGAATGTCGTTTAATACCCTATAGTGCACAGGACAGCCCCTCCCCCCAGTAAGGAATTATCTAACTCAAAATGTCAGCTGTACTGAGGTTGCAAAATGCTGATCTGAAAGAACGAACGTGTAGTATTCACTGAGACCATCCTCCATACACATTGCCTCTCACAACTAGCTTGGATGGAAAAGGAGAAAGTACTGGCTTATTTACATAGCGGGAGGAGGGAGTGCAGGTGCAGTAATTATGGCCTGGCCTTCTAGGGGCATGATAACCCCTAGAAAATAGGAAATTGCCCAGGGAAGAATGTTTCTATGGCCTAGCAAGAGCTGCCTTGTTAGATGGTAGGTAGGTCTTAAGTGTTGATGCGGCCTCTCCCCCAGCCAAATTGTATAAAAACTAGTCAGCCCATAGCTCTGGGCTTCTCTGGACTGGCAGAGTCTTCCTTCCATGTAGGTGTGTCCAGAGAAGGTATTAGAGAGGCTCCCAGGAGCTGTATCAACTCACTCCTTTGTGTCCTTATCCCATTGGTTCTTTGCACTGTTTGCAGGCTTACTGGTAAACTAAGGTGAGAGCATAGAAGCAGCATCCAAGGCATCATTCTTGACAATTTTTGAACTTTAACCAGTCTTTGAAGTCTGGCCCAGCTCAGCACTGGACACAGTTGACTACCAATGTTAAGAAGCCCCTTTCTGTCCATCTGTAGTCATTGATTCTCTCTGGTTCACATCTTCCCAATGTCACCTCCAGAGAGAGGTTTCTTCCCTTAGTTCTAATTTGGAAAATCCCTAGGAAGGTCTTTGAACCCTCTTCCATCATTTGCCCACAGAAGGATGATTGTATTTCCATTAGATCCAGTAAGGAGAGAAGCAATTCTCCAAAAGAATGGGATATTCTGCTCAGAAAGGGGGTTGGGGTACGAGGCAGTCGAGACAAATAGATATCCAACCCTCCCGGAAAATACATCCATTTTTTTTTTTTTTTTTTTTTTTGCGGTACGCGGGCCTCTCACTGTTGTGGCCTCTCCCATCGTGTAGCACAGGCTCTGGACGCGCAGGCTCAGCGGCCATGGCTCACGGGCCCAGCCACTCTGGGGCACGTGGGATCCTCCCGGACCGGGGCACAAACCCGTGTCTCCTGCATCGGCAGGCGGACTCCCAACCACTGTGCCACCAGGGAAGCCCAATACATCAATTTTTTAACAAACTTTTTATTTTGAAATAATTTCAAACTTACAAAAGAGTTGCAAGAATAGCACACACACACACACACACACACACACACACAAATGTATGTCTAGCAAACCAAATTCACCAGTTGTTGACATTTTCCATGTTTGTACTCATGCTCTCTCTGTGTCTCCCCCACCTCCAAATGTGTGTAATTTTTTTCTGAGCCATTTGAGAGTAAGTTACACTGTTTACCCCTAAATGTTTCACAGTATCTTTCTTAGAATAACGGACATCTCTTACAGACCCATAGAACAATGATCACATTCAGAACATTTAACATTGAACCTATACTATTGCCTAATATGCAACCCAGTTGTATCAGTAGTGCCTTTATAACAACTTTTCCTCTTGATCCAGGATAACACACTGCATTTAGTTGTTATAACTCTTTAGTCTCCTTTGCTTTCAAACAGTTCCTCAGCCTTTCTCTGGCATTCATCACACAGACATTTTTGAAGAGTATGGGCCAGATTTTTGTCTCAAGGTTTCTCATGATTAGATCTAGTGATGTATTTTTGGCAGGAATACTACCCAGCGGTGTGCTAGAACCAGTTAGTACCATCTATGAGAGCCAATTGTCACATCTCTTCCCAGCTCCATGTTCTGTAATATCATTCTGGTAGCTTGAAATCAGCTATGGTGGGAATGTTCACACCATGGAAATCAACAAATGCTACACATCAGAGCTTGTACCCCCTCCCGCATTTCTGGTTGTGAAACATTTACATTTAGCAGCACAGCACTGTATATAGATGAAGTTATATCCTTCTCAGAACATATCAGGAGGCACATGATGCTGGTCTTCCCAGTTATTGATGATATCTCATCCCTTGGTTAAGATGGTATCTGTCAGGTTTCGCCATTGAAAAGTTACCATTTCCCCTTTGTAACTAATTCTCCCCTATGGAGAGATCCTTTGTGATTATGTAAATATTCTGTTTCTCATCTAACTTTCACCCAATAGCTTTTATTTATTGAAAAGTACTGCCTGAATCAATTAGTACTGTGACTGTTGCAAATGGTAAATTTTTTTTATCTCTTTCATTTCTTCTACATTTATTTGTTGGTGTTCTACAGGTTGTTTTTGGTTTTGTTGTTTGGTAGACTTAACCCTAAAATAGATGATTAGTAGTAGACCTAGAAACAAACTGAGGTTTCTCAACGTTTTGTCAAGTAGTTCTCCATCTGAAGTATTTGTGACCAAGTTATGAATGTTCATTGCTATAGCGCAGAATAAGTTTCCATGGAGCACTATCAATACATCAATATAGAAAATGCAGAATGGGTCTTCAGAAATAGTTTTTCCATTCTACATGAGTGTGTATGTTTGTTGGTGACATACTATCCTACCAACAGTGGAGGTGGCATTTGGAGTCATTTTTCTGATCTTACCTGATTCCAATTTTTACCAAAAGCATGCCTTTAGAAGATTCCTGGTGAGATTTGCACTGGAGTTAACTAAAGCACGGTAAAGTCGAAAGAGTCCAGAGTCAACATGTGCTGCAGGGTTGAGTAGCTCACTTCTTGCTCCTGGGCCTCAGTGCCATCATCTGTAAAATCATAGGAGTCATATTTTCACAAAAGTCCCTTTCCAGTTCTAAAACTTTCTTTTATTCTGCTTTCCTACTTGGGAGTCAAAACCTTGAGTTCACCTCATTAGCATGATGTCTTGGTCAACTGAGCCAACAAGTCAAGGACCAAACATGAGATGTCGAAGGTGGAGCCCGAACCCGGTGACCTCGTGATTGAATCCATAATCCTGTTAAATGAGCTTTGGGAGTATAGCACCAGCACTTGATACTGTTTCACATTACCTCTGTGCGTTCAGCCACATCCCCTGATTCACTCCTCTGCTTCTCTTTGTTTATCCTTGACAATCATGGAAACCCACTGAAGGATCCCATTACCTCTGCCTTTGAGGTGATCCCTTTCTCAAGTGGTAGCTTGCCCAGTACCTATAAGGTTACCTCGGTTGCCATGGTTGTAAGTAAAGGAAATGTTCTATCCAAGAGCAGACTGCAGTTTCCAAAGAAGTTTTACCCTTCAGACATGAAACTCCAGCGTTCTGTATAAGTCTTAATTAAATTTCACCATATGAAATCGCTGAGAACCAGGCAAAATAGTATTATTCTTGATTAATCCATTGTTTGGTGAACTCCACGCACAAGTCAGGTAACCTTGACAGTCAGTTTTAGAACTTAAAATATGTTGCCTTGTATTTCCAGAACAGTGGTTAACTGAAAGGTGAGGTGGGGACTAAGATGTGTAAAAGAATGTGGGGCTTTGCCAAACCACTCATTTTCCTCTCTTCCTGAAACGAGATTTCTCAAAGGCCCTACTGTTCCATCCCACCGTTGCCTTCCTCCACCAGAATTGTGTTGGGGCCACTTGTGTAGGTGAAAAAGTCCACAGGCGAGCTTCGTATTTGCCTGCCCTCTCCCCTGGAGCTGTCTGAGCCTGGTACTTTTCATGCTTTAGCTCCTTATTTCAGCATTTTTAATATTTGATGACCCTTCCAATGTAGAGAAATATTTGGCAACTTCCTTAAGAGTATCTGTTTCAGGTCTTTTAATTTACTAAACTGAAAAGTTGGTGTCTAAAATATTGTTCCAGTGACTCATCTAAGGTTCTGAGAAGGCAAAGGGGTCCCAGGGTGTCAGAGGAGTTGGCAATAATTTTCAATATATTTTATTCATCTTCAGTTTTTAAAAAAAATATATTCGAACTAATGCACTTCGCCTCTTCTCTCTGATTTTAAGACAAATTTGACTTTAACGAGTTCAGGTCTAATTTAAACTCAAACATGTTCTTGAGTTCCCCTGCGAAGCCCTCACCCCCATGCCCCACATGAGTTTCTATTTCTTTGAAGATAAGGAATTTAGCTTTCTAAAATTTAATCTCGATCAACACCCACCTCACCTGTTGGATTAACTGCTTCATCATCTTTCACCAGATTAGAAAACGACTGTCTCTTGCCTGAAAGACAGAGGGCAATTGATTTCTGCAATCAACCTGGCTTCTCTTTGATTTTATAATCTGTTTCTAGAGATTATAGGCGAGCTTTGAATTCCAAGGCTCTGGGCCTGTCAGCTTTTGAAGCGAAAAACTTTGAAGCAGATCCACTGCCTCAGGTTTCAGAAGGGATACTTAGTTGTTGGAGGATGAAATATAGGGGAAACACAGGTAATTATCACTGTTGACATTGTAATATCCCAGGTTTGGGGTTTGTTTATTTTGTTTTATGGCTTCTAAAAGAATTATTGTTATTCGTTTTTGGGGTTTTTTGTTGTTGTTGTTCTGATTTTTTTGAGAAGCCCAATCAAATCACTTGGCCACTTGAGAGAAAAGCATAAACCTTCCAGAAACTCTCACTGAGCTAACTGCTTCTATAAGCCTACCTAGTGTGCATTTACTTTAAAACTACTTAATTACTCACCACTGATGCACTTGGTATAATTAGAAAACTCTCCAGCTCAGATTCAACAGGTAGAAAGGAGAAAGAAAAAAAAGTGTAGGGCAATTTCCAGACCCATGTTCTTAAACACTATGCACTTTCAAGTACTAATTATTCAGGATTTATGCAAGGAGGGGGTTATATGGAATTGTTTTAGCATGTGTTAATGCTTACAAGCTAGCATCTCACCAAAAAAACCAATTTTTTAATAAAGACCCTGCTCTACTACTCAATGTTGTAATTTATCACATAATGCAATAATGATATTTACATATGTCATCACATTTTACAAAATAAATGAAGGTGCATGTGAGTGTTATTGATAGAGGCAATACCCTGACACAGTTATGCATCCGTACCAGGCAACTGAAGAAGTATTCCTGCTAGTTACAGCCTCAAACTCCTATTTTTCTTTGGGATCTTAAAGGCTGAAAAAATAAAATAGTGGAGGGCTTCCCTGGAGGGCTTCCCTGGTGGCGCAATGGTTAAGAATCCATCTGCCAATGCAGGGGACATGGGTTCAGTCCCTGGTCCGGGAAGATCCCACGTTATGTGGAGCAACTAAGCCTGTGCACTACAACTACTGAGCCTGTGCTCTAGAGCCCGTGAGCCACAACTACTGAAGCCCTCGCACTGAGAGCCCGTTCTCCGCAACAAGAGAAGCCACCGCAATGAGAAGCCTGCACACTGCAATGAAGAGTAGCCTCCACCCACCGCAACTAGAGAAAGCCTGCACACAGCAACGAAGACCCAACGCAGCCAAAAATAAATAAAATAATTTTTTTAAATAAATAAAATTTTAAAAATAAATAAATAAATAAAGTGGTGGTGGGGAGGGTCGAATGAGTACCGGATTTCCTTCTGGGAATGAAAATGTTAAAAAATAGAAAAAATAAAATAAAATCACGGAAAAATGATAAATTAGGGTTCATCAAACTTCAGTATAAAGCAACAGAATTTTTGTCTCAAGCATTTGCTGTAACTGGTTCTTTTTTAAATTTTTAATTAATTTATTTGTTTTTGGATGCATTGGGCCTTCATTGCTGTGTGCGGGCTTTCTCTAGTTGCGGCGAGCGAGGGGCTACTCTTCGTTGCCGTGCACGGGCTTCTCATTGCGGTGGCTTCTCTTGTTGAGGCGCACGGGCTCTAGGCACGCAGGCTCAGTAGTTGTGGTGCACGGGCTTAGTTACTCCATGGCATGCAGGATCTTCCCGGACCAGGGATCGAACCCGTGTCCCCTGCATTGGCAGGCAGATTCTTATGCACTGCACCAGGGAAGCCTTGTAACCGGTTCTTAAGGCTTTACATTTTCTCTACAACTGTATAAATATTAATTCAATAATGTCTCATCGACACAGAGGTAGAACTTACATTTTTTATAATATTTGCATTGTGTGTGTACCAGAATAACTGCTATGACACAGGAAAACACTGAGCAAACTAATCTAAGAAAATCAGAGCTTCAAAATGAACTTGGAGAGGTAAAAATTATTCATTTAGAAGCTGTCTGAATTTTCAGTTTCAAAGTCATGTGTGTTCCTTCCAGAATACTGCTCTCAAAACACAATTTCCCACAGCTAATTAAAGTGCTGGCGCGCGCGCGCTCTCTCTCTCTCTCTCTCACACACACACACACACACACACACAATGTGGCTTCCCCTTAACCCTGGATGCGTCTCTCCACGCCCCCTCCCTTCCCCCTGCAATGGTATGATCTGCGTTCAATCCTAAACTGAAGGTACCAAGCTGTGACAGCTTCCCCAACTCCACAGCCATTTGCTACGACCCAGGGCAGCCTGTGTTCAGTGATGCTTTCCTTTTCCACCGACAGGGGCAAATCGAAGTAGACAGCGAAACTATCTTCAGGTTAGCGGCGCTTATTTTACAGGTAAGAACTGACAAACTGCCTCTTACCCGCTCCTTTTGTTTGTTGAGTTTTGTGAACTGCCTGCACTTCTGAAACTTTTGCATGGGCCAGTGGCTGACGGCTTTTTAAAGCCTCCTGGTTGTTTGCCAGTATAAAATGTGAGCCACTGTTTTCTGTTTTAGTGTAGTTTGCATGAGCGAGAGTGTGATATGTGTCAGAAGAAAATGAAACTTAGACTTCACTGAGGAAGAAGAGTTAAGACCATATTGCTGGCAAAGAGCTCCCGGTGGCTTGAATTTGGGAGGCTGCAGTTGTTACAACAGCTGTAATTTGCATTTAAATTTAGTAACTTTTGTATACTTTTTCTTGAGGTGGAGTTAAAGAGCCCTTTAATTCTTAAAGGCACACATAGCTGAAAAACCAGTGTGTTCCATGCTGGTTTAAAAAAAGAAAACAAATGGCATGTGTGGATTTACCTGTGTCATGGTTTAAACGGTCTGAGTCCAGACTAAAAAGTGTGCTGCTCCGAAAGACAAGCATTTATCTCGTGATCTTCAAAACATTAAAGGAGAAATAATCATCTATGCTTTTCCAGATAGATTTGTCTCTTCTGTTAAAAACAAGAAATAATTATTGGGTAATAGCGATTTCTTAAATGCCACATTCTTCTCCAGGGTCATATGTAGGGAAGGTGTTCCTTGTGAAAAAGTTTTCAAAACAAAACTCAGGCATTTTAAGAGGGGAAAATGATCAGGAGTACAATTCTTTTAGCTTAATCAACATCAATACAAATTGATCATCTATATTTGTTTTTTATTTCAGGAAGCCAAAGGGGATTACACCAGGTATGGTTCCTTTTCTAATATTACTATGCAAAATAACCCTAGCTGAATCTTTTAATGCTATTTTAAATAACAATGGATGCAAATCAAAAGAAAGTAGATCCCCAGGCGAGAGACTGACGTCTCTTTCCTCTTCAAATAGAGACCTATTCTTTTTGTGAATGAATCCGGGAATGAAGCTTTCCAAGCCAGAGTGACAGCAGATTATACTCAGAAGTCCTCCAAAGTTCTATTTTCCATCATCTGTTAGTAAAATGAAGAAATCTATAAAAAACTTGGGTAGCCCGTGCCGATTTTTTAAACTTATAATAATCCTGTGTTTGAAGAATTATACCATAAGCACAAAAAGATTAAATCCATCAGCTGCTTAGTTAAGGGATTAATAGGGGCTTTCTTTTTGCAGCTGCCCTAAAGGGGCCTCACCCTTCATATATGTGACCTAACAGTTGTATTGTTGCCACCGAGGCACTTACTGGTTCTAACTGCCTAACTGGCCAAATCGTCAGAGAGTGTTTATATTTGAATTCACCCTCTATCTGCTCCATTCTGTTCTTTTAATGCAATCGTTGCGTTGGGGTAGTAGAAAGGGTTAAAGGTGGAGGCAAGACCTCCAGTTCGAAGCAGCTCACAGGCCAACGACCCACAAAGCCTCGCCTCTACAGTGTTAATGTTCCACTGCTGGTAAACCTTACCTGTAGATTATTTACAGATCAACTAGTACTCATTCCCAGCCAAGGCTTTGACTAGTGTGCTCCCTAACAGGCTGATAACCCAGTAATGCCTTCCAAGCTTGAAAATGTCCACTCATAGTGTCATGCTTCACCTCAGAAACTCCAAGCACTTTCCACATCTGCCCATTTAATGTGGTCGAATGACTGAGGCTTCCACTTAACACGCCCTGATCCACTCACCACACTCTCCTTTTAGCTCTGTTTTGTGCTAGATTATTTTTAAAAATTTTTTTAGGTTAGGAAATATGCTTTGAAGGAATCATAAAGATCAATGAACACCAACCTTTTTTTAATTAAAAGAAAATGTCAGAGCATGAAAAGAGGATAAATCAGTCTCTAGGTCATTAGCATCAAGAGCGGCTGTGTTCTCCACTGTTGTCTTCCCTGGAGGAGCCATGTTTCCTAGGAAGATCAGATATGTGAGGAATTCCATCGTGTAGGGGGTGAGTCTGAAGTTGATTTATAAATGAGGGCTTCTGAGCCAACAGCTCAGCCTCTGCTGTCTGTGAACCGCTAACCCTTCCTCCCCCACTTTCTCCCGGTGAAGCGTGTGATGGACACCCTCTGAGCTTCATTTCCTCATCAGGAAAATGGCACCTCCTTCCTTAGGTCTGTTGTGAGATTAATTGTATGTAAACATTGCCCAGGGCAGTATCTGGCATGTAGCAAGCTCTCTATACACTTTGGCTATTATTATTAAGTATTATAGTATCATTATTGCCCTCATCATTATCATCCTGTCCCATCTCTTGGCAGCCTCTGAAGAGGCTTTTGGGATGTAGGAGGGTCTGAAGAAGCTGTAATCACGTGTCAGGGGAAAGAATCAAAGAGAAAGATTGATTCCACAAACCTTCCTTAGGGAAGATTTGCCTGTGGCAGAAGAAGGCTTAGAAGGAACAGCCCTTGGGTAGTACAGACGCTTTAGCCCTAAGATTTCAAGGTTGGTGAGTCAGTCTGGCCAAGCCCAAACCAATCCTTTTCCTTAATTTCAGTGTGTTCCTGGTGGTTTCCTGAGTGATTACTAGATTAAAGAAATGGAGGACACTGTTTTGAAATTGTCTAAACCACACTGAGTAGGAGAAGGAGCTTGGGACTAGGAATCAAGAAACTAGCACCGTGACCCTGAATGCCCTCTGGCCATTCTCAGCCTCGGTTTTCTCATCTGTAAATTGGGATTAAGGAAAATGGGACTTGGCAGGGTAGTTTTGAGGCTACGAATGATGTTTAAGGACTTTGTAGATTACAGTTTGTTTTACGAGCATTAGTTATTGCTGATGAGGGTGAAAGAAAATAAGAAATGTGAACTTTTGTTATTGGGTATATAATGAAGCAGAATTTTGGTTGACTGTCACCACCCCTTCCCTATCCGATCTCCTCCTCCCCGGAATGGAGAGGGTATATTTTTCCTCCGAAGTTTTGTTATAAAACTAATTTAAGAAAATCAGGCCAAAATTTTAAAAATACCATGCAGCAGTGTGGTGTAGTGATCAGAGCAAAGACGCTAGAACCAGAAAGCCTCACCCAAATCCCAGGTCTGCCACTTATTACCTGTATAATCTTGAATAAGTTATTTAAGCTCACCAAGCCTCAGTTTCCTTACCTGTAAAATGGGACTTATACTAATAGCATACACCCCACAGAATTGCTATGATGACTAAATGAATTAATATATAGAAAGTACTTAGAACGGTTCCTGCAGTCACCACTTTCATATTCCATCAAATTGATGGACATAATTTATCACTCCCCTGTTGTCTTAAATATGAATTGTTTCCCATTTTTTGCTGATATAAATAATGCTTTGATGAATGTCTTTGTGTAGTTGGGATTGGGGTTGTCTGTGATTTTTTTTAAAGATTTTTTGATTTGGACCATTTATTAAAGTCTTTTTTGAGCTTGTTACAATATTGCTTCTGTTTTATGTTTTGGTTTTTTGGCCCTGAGGCATGTGGGATCTTAGCTCCCCAACCAGGGATCGAACCCGCACCCCCTGCATTGGAAGGTGAAGTCTCAACCACTGGACCTCCAGGGAAGTCCCTGTGATTATTTTCTTAAGTGATGTTTCTCAGGTGGGGAACAAGCATAAAGGAAATTCCTCAAAGGAGGCAAAGTATGAAGCGCTGAAATGGAATTTATGCATTCTTGATACTGCTAAACTAAAATTATACAAACTTCATAGCTTTATCCAGTGACATCTACTAAATGCCTGAAATGGGTCAGCACCCATCTAGGCAACTAAGATGCGGAGGTACTTAGGCAGGGGCCTTCCTTCCAGAGAAATGTGAATTCCTATCAAGAGCTACCTCAGTGGCAATTCTGAATTCCACTTCTCTGTTTACATGTCAGTGGCTGCAGCTCTTAGCTTTTAGAACTTCACTGAGGTTTAATTGTGGATCAGAAAAGGTCCCCAATTATTACCCTCCTAGACCAGGGCAATGTGGCTTTTTCAATTAAAACAGTGATTGAACACCTAATTCTTGAGGCTGCTCTGGTCCACCCACTCCTTGTGAATATCTTCTTCTTTCTCAAATTTAGAATTTCCAAAGCTGAACCCGCCACCATCCCAGCTCCCAGACAAACTCCTCCTCCACTGTCTTCCCTTGAATAACCACCATTCTCTCTTGAATCATCTCTAAGGATTTTCTCTTTTCCCTCCCACCTTTTTGTCTGTTAGACAGCTCCCTTCTTTCCTTGTCTTTATCAGAACGCTGGCTTTCTCAGCCCTTAGTCTCCTCCACTCAGCCTGACTGTAAAAGTATGTGTGTGTGTGTGTGTGTGTGTTGTTTCTTTGACTGCTTTCTGTGACATTATTTTAAAAGTCAACGCCTGATTTCATTCACTTCCCACCACAGTTGTTATCATCACCGTTTAACAAATTAATAGATGAAAATTTTAGGGCCAAAGAGACTATGTCACATAGCCAGTAAGTTCCCAGATCTGTTCTGATTCTGTTGTATACTACCACCTGCACATAACCCCCTGGTATCTTACTAAGACATAAATGTGATCATTGTTGTTGACTTCCAGACACCTCTTACAGTTTCTCATTGCACAGACACCCATCTTCCAAAACCCTAACTTGGCATTCAAGGCCCCCCATAATCTGCATTATACATTTTAACCTCCCACACTCTACTGCCCATACTCCTTAATATCTGTTCCTGCCTCTCTTCTCTTTTCTTCACATGCCTTCACTATTTCGCCTTTATGGCTTTGCTCAAACTCTTCTTCCTAGAATGCCTTTAAAAACAACAGTCCTCCCCTATTTTGGTTCCTGCCCTGTTTCCTTGAGTATTTTAAGTTAACATTATCATGACCAGTAGGAAATCTTGCTCTCTGAAAGTTAATTAAAATAGTGACATGGGGACTTTTTTCTTTAAATAGTTGACAGCCTGAATTTCCAAGTCAGCCCTTAAGCTGCAAAGATAACAAGCTACTCGGGTAACACAACACAGACAAACACAGGATTCCTGAAAGCTGACACAGCAAGGAGGCAAGGTTTCATCACTGAGCCAGCCACAAATGAGTTTGTAAAAGCAAAGCATTTTCTTTTCTTTCTAAGATCCTGAAAGGTGGAAATTACTAAGGGAACTATGTGACTAGGGCACTTTTTGCTTATAAGAGTGAGTGACTACAATTTACAATTCAGTACTGGGTCACCATGAGGGCATATTGTCACCTAGCTTCAAATGGGAAGGAATAATTCACAATTTACAGCTGTGCTACTGGGAACAGCTGTCTCCCATGGGAGAGGAACTTCTCTAGATGCCTTGAGAGTAGCTAATGAAGGGAGGGGGGAACAATCAAAGACTTTAAAGAACTTCTCCTACTCTTACACCTCTAGAGCACTTAAAGCTCTAAAATATCATTCCATTTCCGGGACCTTTAAAATCAGTTACAATGATAAAAAATAGCAGCTCCCGTGGGCTAGGTGCTGTGCTGAGTATGTCCTTATTCACATCAATGGAGAGGCAGGAGTGAAGACAAGAGCTTTGGAATTTCGTTGCCCAGGCACTTGCTGTATTACTGTGGGTAACCTCTCTGGAACTCAGTTTCTTTGTCTCTATTACTTGGTATTACAATTATTATTGTTAATATGTTTAACCTTTCCACCAATCCCGTGATGACGGGCACTACTGGTATTATCCCCATTTTACAGAGAGGGAAACAGCTTTGGAGGGAGTAAGTAGTTGACTGTCTAGGTCACATGGCTTAGAGAGTGGCCCAATTAGGACTCCACCCTCATGCTCTTGACCTTTGTCAGGAGTCTCCTTTTTTGTATCCTCACACAAACTTGTAAGAATCATTACCTTCCTTGCTGGCAGAATAAAGAAGGCTGACTTGACAGAAATTTAACGTTTCTGTCTGATTTCAGGCCAGGGCTTTAATGAATCAGCAAAACGCTTTTGTGAAAAACCTATTAAAAAATGGCTTTTCTCTCTCCTGGTGTCATGACTCTATTTTAAGGTTTGACTTAAAGATACAAATAGGTTCTTTTATTAATCAGTTCAGTGCATTAATATTTCATTTATTTTTAATGATTTGTAAATAATTCTACGTGTCAGGCTGTTTTACATGTTTTACAAACATTAACTCATTAATTGTCATCTCCATCCATGAGGTTGGTGGAATATTATTCCCACGTTACAAGTGAGATTAAGAAATTTTGTGTGGATTATATTTACATTACCATATTATGGTTTAACATTTCCCCATGGCTTGGCCAGATGTTTAGAGTTGCTATGTTGAATAAACAAACAAGATAACAACACATAGGGAACCACAGACAAATAAGTGTGGGAAATACGTGGTTAAAAGCTAAACAAAGTTCTTTTCGATGAAGTTCGAATCTGCTCACGTGCATGGCAGATCTCCCAGAAGAAGACACATAAACAGTGTTTCCAACACTTATTTGTCCCTGATGTGTGAGCCTCCTGCCAGACCAGTGTTCTATGGACTTCACTTTGTGAAGCAGGGGATTATTTATTTGCTGAAAGCTCAGTATTAAAATGCCTTTAAAAGATAAGCAGTTTTGGCAAACCTTTTCTTTGTACTCCTTGCCAGATTATCGCATCCCTCGATTTTAATTCCAGTAACTCTTGGGGTAAACATTCATCAAGTTCTGAACTCACTTTTTCTGAAGAGCCCTGAATTTGGAAGGAATCATCCATCCCATACGGTGGGTGCTTTTTCATCTGCTCTATGCAGAGAATGTTAGGGCTGTCCAATATTATGTATTGGAACCCTCATTTCATAGCTGATGAACTAACAAGTGACATATCCATGACAATTCAGGTTGACAGGACCAGACCTGCAGTCCCCAGGTCTCCCTGACCATCTCAGATTTACCATTTTGTCTTACACTTGTATCGGGAGGCCTCCATGGATCCTTGCTGTCCCTGATAGAAGGCAGTGAGGACAGCAGGCAGTGGACTCTACCATGGTAAGTGGTGTTATCACAGGAGTGGCCCCGAGTCTAATATTAGTCACTTGAGGACATAGCTTAAGGGTGAGAAGGCCGGAAATGAGCGCTCAATCAGCAGTGCCTTTGGAATACCTTGTCTTCTCATTGCTCGACCTTATTCACTCTTGTAGACTGAACACCTAATACCTACAACGTGAGAGGCATTGGGCCCAAGCAGGGGCTGTGATGGAGGCAGACTGAATTTCCAGCCTTCCTTTTATTCCTGAGCCACAGTCCTTCTACATCCTTTATAAGAGACACTGGAGAAAGGCCTGGGCCCTGGACTCAGACATGCAGGCATGAGGTTGAGTGAGACAAGCCCTCCTCATCTGCTAGTGGTGTGACCTTGAGCCAGTTTTAAAGCCATCTGAACCTAAGGTCCCTTTTCTTTCAGATTCGTTGTGAGGATTGAGTGAGATCAAGCACCTTGCAGGGTGCCCGGTACAGAATGGAGACTTAGTACTTGGGAGTCTGGTTCCACTAAGTCCCATCTAGTATACTGAGATGCATTTTAGATGATGTTGCTGTTGTTGTTTTATCATCTTAGCCATTTTTAAGTGTACAGTTCAGTGGTATTAAGTACATCCACATTGCTGTGCAACCATCACCGCGTCCATCTCCAAGATTTGTCATCTTGCAAAATGGAAACCCTGTGCCCATTAAGTGATAACCGCTCTCCCCTCTGCCCCCAGCCTCTAACGGCCGCCATTCTACTTTCCGTTTCTATGAATTTGCCTTTTCTGGGTGCCTTATGGAAGTGAAATCATGCAGTATTTGTTCTTTTGGGACTGGCTTCTTTCACTCAGCATGGTGTCCTCAGGGTTCATCCATGTTGTAGTGTGTGTCAGAATTTCCTGTACTTTAAGGCTAATATTCCATTGTATGTATATACCACTTCGTTTATCCATTCATCCATGGATGGATACTTGGGCTACTTCTACTTTTGGGCTCTTATGAGTAATGCTGATATGAAGAAAAATAGGTAAACATCTCTTTGAGACCCTGATTTCAGTTCTTTTGGGAAGAGAGATGCATTTTTAAGAAGAATCCCTGGCTTCCAGATAGTTAAGTATATTGTACTGTTCATTGGAGTGGGGGTGGGCTGAAGGCATAGGAATGGAGGATGGATATCAGATCCCTGTTCTAAATCATCAGATCTTACTTACCAAAATTAATACTTGAGGAGCCCAATACTTACATTAAAATATTGTTGTAGGTGAATATTTATTGACATGGAAAAATGATTACAATATAGGAAGTAGGAAAAAAGTATATGTATTATCCATTTTTACAAAAAAATTATATATACCAATATGTTCAAATACATGATACAGATATAAAAACTGGTCCTTAAGTTGTAGCATCGTGCAGGAGCCCCTAAATTTTTTTGTTCATACAGCCCCTTTCATTCTCAATATATGTATACTTTTAATTATTTATTTAATTATGTAGTTATGTACATGTAGAACTATGTTGACATCACATACATTATAAAATATTCACAAAAGAGTAATGTATCAAAAGGAAAGAGATAGAGTAACATGTTCCAAGAATGGATAAAAATAAATATCATTAGAAGTTCTAGGATTGGGAATTGCCTGGCAGTCCAGTGGTTAGGCCTTGGCGCTATCACTGCTAGGGCCAGGGTTCCATCCTTGGTCGGGGAACTAAGATTGTGCAAGCCACGTGGTACAGCCAAAAAAAAAAAAAAGTTCTAGTATATTCTTTCTGCACACCTACAGATCTCTCTACCACATAGACTGTTGTAGAGTAGATTCTGAAGTTAGGCAAAGCTGAACTGGATTCCAGATCCCACTTCTCACTGGTGAATAATCTTAGCTGAGTTACTGAACATCTCTAAGCTGCAGTTTCCCATCTGTAAGTGGGAATAATTACAGTTCTTATATAAAAAAATTTTTTATTGAGATATGGTTTTTTTATTGAGGTATGTAATATTATATTAGTTTCAGGTATAGAACATAGTGATTCAGTATTTGTATATATTGCAGAATGATCACCGCAATAAGTCTGGTTAACATCCAACACCATACATAGTTACAAAAATTTTTTTTTCCTTGTGATGAGGACGTTTAAGATCTACTCTCTTAGCAGCTTTCAGATTTGCAATACAGTGTTAATAGTGCATTGTGCACTGCCTGGTTTATGGTAGGGGTAAAAAAAATTAAGCTGGTACTACTGTCATGACTAACACTTGTCTCGGGATGGTGGGGATAGAAATGTTTACAATTTTCCTTCTTCTTTGCCTGTCAGCGTGTTTTTATTTATTGAAAATGAAGATATAGTGCTTATGTCAGAATTTTTTTAAATGTTATTTTGTGTTGTTAAAAAACTCAGAGCTTAGCACAGTGACCTACAGATCTCCTGCACTGCATCCTTTTTCAAAATGAATGTAAGATTCATGGAACACTACCCACTTGGCCTAACGGAAACTTCCCAAACCAAGGCTTAAAGCCCTTCCCTGCCACCCCAGAGCAGCAAGCCTGTGATTTCCCCCCGTATATGGGAGGCCCTGTCCAGAACCTGCTGGCCCCCAGGGGCCTACGTGCCTTTGTGAACAGGCTCATTCAGTTCTCAGCACAGGCGCCTGAGGCTGGGCAGGCAGAAAGGAAGCAATTAAGACAGTGGAAACCTACCAGGGAAAAAGCTGTTGGCAGGACAGACTTCATGGATGTGTGACCTGTGCAGTCACACAGGGCCCCCTGCTCGGAAGGACCCCACTCTTGGTTTGATGCTCTTCTGTCTTGAAATCTTGAAATTCTCCATGATTTTTTCACAAAGAAGCTCCACATTTTGATTTTTCACTGGGCCTTGCAAATTGTAGCTTGGTCCTGGCTGTTGAAAACTGTAAGGCATTGAGAAGGCCCGGGTGTTGAATGGATTATTAAAGAAGGGGTCCTCTTGTAGGCGTCTAAACGGGTACTCCATTGAGGAAGCTGGAACCACACAGAATTCTGCCAAACAGCCTTTTTGCATATATGTCTGGGAACCTCTTACCCTTTTCTGATTTCAGTATGTTTGATCTCCCAGGTCTGAAGCACGGGGAGTAACAACCTTGACTTCATAAGGGCATTGTGAAAATCAAGAAAGAAAATGCACGTGAAAGGGTTAGAACAGTGCCTGGCACCTGGAATACTCATTTTTAAAAGCTTCCTAAATACTCAGTTGCTACCCTGGTATCCACAATATGAGCTAGGTAGTATCGTTATGCTCATTTTATTTTTTTAATTTTTTTCCTGATGTTTACATTTTGTACTTCATTTATTTATTTATTTGTTTTTGGCCACACCCTGCAGCATGCAGAATCTTATTTCCCTGACCAGGAATCGAACCCACGCACTCTGCAGTGGAAGCGTGGAGTCTTAACTGCCGGACCACCAGGGAAGTCCCTACCCTCATTTTATAGATGAAGATACTGAGGTTCAGAGAAGTTGAGTAACTTGCCCAAGTCATACAGCTGGTTACCATATGGAGTTAGGGTTTGAACGCAAGCCATCTGATGGCAGAGGTCATGCTTTTTTCACTCCACCATTGTGCACCCTGCTTTTATCATCGTCTATTAGGTGCCAGGTATTCCTGTGTACTTTTATCATCTGCTTCTCAAATTGTAGCCGTTGAGATCCTCATTCTGCAGATGTGGAGACGGACGTAGTGGTCACGATCACATATCTGTTCCACATGGGGTGGTACTTGGATTTTAACCCCCATCCTCTGAATTTCTACTCAGCCTTTCCACTTGATAATTCCTCAAGAGTGAATCCAAAAGATGTTTAACAGTATCTACTGCTTTGGGCTGATAATGCAAATGCAGTTAGACTTTGGCGAACTCCTGGACCCACATGCCAGACAGTTCTTCATAGCTTGTTTCTGGCAGCAATGGAATGTCATCAGCGCTGGCTCAGACCTTGGAATCTCACTGGGTTCCCCCCACCTCCTGGCAACCACCATTCTACCCTCTGTCTCTACGAATTTCTAAAATGTTTTTATTTTAAATATTTACAAATTTTCGTGTTAACCTAATTCTCAGCCAAAGTCATCCTTATGGATTGCATTTCTTCTAAAAGAGTTGAAGTTTCAAAGTAGACAGGATCAGAATCCTTGGCAAGCTGACTAATGTTTAGAAAAGTCTCTCATCACATTTTCATTATTATTAGAAATCCTTTAGACTTAAAAAAAATGTAGTTTGACAGTTGATCCCTATCAAGCACGCAGATGGACAGGGTAATTCATCCTTTGTTATAAGTTAGGCCACAGACAAAAATGTAACAGCAACGGAATTCTAGCTGAGTGGACGCTGTGTTCCCCAGAACACACACCAGTTTCTTGTCTCTTTGGTAGAGTGCTGAGATGAGGAGGATCTGACACAAATTCCATGGATTGGTCATGATGTTGGAAGAGCAAGTTTCAAGGCTAAAATTCCACCAGTAACTGTGGGTTCTGTTGAAGCAATCCTAAAGCCGCTTACAACCTGGACTTGCCAAGTCACTTCCAAAGTTCTTTTCCCATGTGGTTTATTACCAGCCCTTAGGGTTGCCAGATTGAGCAAATAGAATAAACAACGAATAACTTTTTGAGTGTGTGTTCTAAATATTTAATCTGGCAACTCTAATCTAGATCCCCCACTGGGGCTTCTTCTCAGTGGTAGTAATCCACCCACAGCCTGTTCTGAGAATGGTAGAAATAAAGTGTTTATTATTGTTGGTTTCATGGGCTGTGATCAGAAATGAAGGAACACATTTATTGAACATAGGCAGGTGCCTTCATAGCAACATAGCTTCATAGCATCTTCCCAAGAACCCTATAAAACAGGTCACTATCCCTGTCTTTATAATGAGGAACCAAGGCTCACAAAGGTTAGTTTACCTAAGACCACAAATGTCCTACAAACATGGAGACCTGGGCCTGTATCCAGTTCGAAGTCCTTACCTTATTACTGCACGTTACAAGTCTAGGGCCAGCTGGTAGGCTGCTCTGTTGACTTGTTTCTAAGTATGTGGCAGCTTTGCAGTAGCCCGTGTCCCAACCCTGGCTGCCCATGTGCCAGCTCTGGTGAGACCGTGGGCAGCCAGGTGACCTCTCTAAGCCTCATTTTCCTTATCTGTAAGTTAGAAATAGCACCTACATCTACGTTCGCCATAAGGATTAAATGAGTTCCTTTTTTTTTGTATTTTGTATAAGTAAAAGGCTGAGCACTTGTCTGCCACACAGCACACGCCCAGGACAGTCTCCTTTAAAGCCACAAGAGTTTTGTTTATTGTCCTGTGAAGGGGCTGAGTGGCCGGAGGCAGCCTAGGAACGTGTGCTCACGCCTGAGCCCCAGGGAAGGAGCTTCATTGGGTTAAGATGAATGGAGGGCATCCCTCCTTCTCCCAGAAGTTCTGGGGGGCACCCCTAGCTTAAGGGGGAGGCCAGGAGAAGGGCTTCTTTCAGGTCTTAACTTTCCGCTCTGCAAATGGTGACCACCTGATTTGGCTTGAGGCGTGATCAAGAACTGTTTAAATGCGGTGGGAAGAAAATTCCAAGATTGGAAAGACCCTGTGACTTGGGAGGGGAGGGGGCAAGGTCTGGCCCAGCCCGCCTGGCTTTTCCGGCCCCTCCCTCTCCTCTCTCCTCCTGGCTTTCCAGTTCCCTCCTCTGCTTCCTTCTCCCCGGCTGCTCCACTTTGACCTGGAGTCCGGAGAACCAGTCAAGCAGCCACTGGTCCTCTGGATCTAGCGCCACCTCCCCGAGGGGCCCCTGGGTAAGTCTTTAACATCAACGGGCCCTGTTTCCCCCATCTGTGAACTCAGGGTCGGACACACCAACTGAGCTCGCCTAAACCATCTGGCAGGGTTTGGTCTGGAGGGGTGGCAAGTGAGGAGGGCACTTTATTTTAGCTATTATGAAATCATCTCAGTCTGTGAGCAGTTTGACTAAACTGTCTGCAACAACCAGTGGTGGCTTTAGAATGGGGTGGCTTTGAGCCCTAGCTTTCTGCCTTGGTGTGTGATTGACTATGAATGATGACAATTTGTTGCCAACTTTCTGCAGCGCCTCCCAAGCCCTCTATCCTCTAAAAGAGAGAACTCGACAGGGGTAGAGATTTTACTATGAATTTTTTAGTCAGGATTAAAAAATCAGGCATCAGGAACACCTCGTGTGTTTTAAGGAAACTTTGTTGGGTGTTGGGCTTCTCAGGCGGGTTTGGGTGCCCTGTTTTAAAATTCTGCTGACAATGACTGGGGTCTGATTTTGTGGGTCTTAAAACAAATTTTTTTAAACTAAATTTGGTATCAGGGGACAACTATAGACTGTAGTGGTTTTGGTTGGGTTTAAGAAACACTGAGTGATAACACATATTCAGTCTTCTTATCTGTGTTCAGATCTTTATGGTTTAATCCAGTTTTTGGCTAATCCAGATTATCTGGTTTAAAAAATGCAGCCTATCCTCACCGAAGAAACTAACTTTATTTTTATTTATTTATTTTTTTAATTTTATTTTTTGGCCACACCGTGCGTCATGCTGGATCTTAGTTCCCCCACCAGGAATCGAGCCCCCCTGCAGTGGAAGCACGGAGTCTTAACCACTGGACCGCCAGGGAAGTCCCAGAAACTAACTTTAGTAGAATCGATGAGAGGCCACTAGAATTATAAATTCTGAAGCCTCGAGTGAAGCTGGCAAAAGCCTTCCGTCTCCTCCTCACCTCCTCCTCCCCCCATTTTCTGTCTCTTTTTGGAATTAGAGGAGTTAGGCAGAGTGGTTGAAGCACAGGCTTGGAGTCATATTTGCTACTTTCTTGTCGTGTGAGTTGAAATCTCTCTTAAATCTCAGTTTTCACATCTATGTAATGGGGATGCTGGTGATAATAGCATAACCTGTAGAGAGAGGTTTTTGTCCAGTCTCTGAAACCTAGTAATGCTCAGTGAGTGTGAGCTGTCGTTCAGAGCATTTCTTTTTTAGGGACTGAATGGAGGTATCCACTCTGTATAACTGCTGAGTCAGCCTCGAAGAGTCTCGTGAAACTAACCTCCTGGGCTGTCCTCAGCCTCTTTGACCTTCTTTCCCGTTTTAAACTGTAGATTGCTCTCTCTTTCTTGAAAATCTCCCTTTGTTTTATGATGTGTTTATTCTATTATTCTGGTCCCGTGGTTCTAAAGTCATTTATTAAACAGATCGCTGGGTCCCGCCTTCTGCCCTCCTGATTCTGTAGGTCTGGGGTGGGCCCGAGAATTTGCATTTCTAACAAGTTCTCAGATAATACGGATGCTGCTAGTCAGGGGATTGTAAGAACTACTGTGTTTTCTCATGCTTGTCCACCTTTAATATCCCTTTACCTAGGAATTAGTGGAGAGAAATTTACTGTTAGAACTCCCTAGTTATTAAGTCAAGGAGATAATAAACTAGATTCATCACTGAAGGCCAAGTGTCCAGATAACTGAAAGAAACATGATTTTTTTTTTTAATTAAAAAAGGGTGATGTGAAGGCAATCTGGCCAGTGAACAAATGCTCTAAGTAAACTGAGAACATACCTTAAACTGCTAACTACCAAGGTGTTGATCAACGCTGGTAGATTAGTCGAGGAGATTAGTGTTTATATTCAGTATCCAGGATCCTTCTAATAATGGCATGTTTAAGCAAGCTGTCCTCCTTAACCACTGGATCCAGCTGGAATGCTTTAGTAATTGAGTTGACACCTGTTACACCATTTAACAGACATTAATACAGTTTTTCTGGCTGTTATGATCATTGCCATGGCCCATTCCTTCAGTATAGTGCAAACCTTTGACGGCCACCCCAGCTCTCTAGCAAGCATAGATAAGGAAGTGGCTTATCACCAGCCTCTGTACAGGCAACTCCAGAAGACTGGCAAACGTTTCTAATTTACACCAGTTCCTAAAGACAGTAAATCTTCAGCTTACACATAGCACAGTATTAAATAGAGCTCCCAGCTGTGACAACTTGCTTGAGGTCTTGGAGGCCCCTTAGGCTACATGGTAGACTTTATCTTGAGTGTTCAACAGGCATTAACTGTAGCTTTTTTACATTTGCATATGCATGAGTTATACTCATGCAAGACTCCAGTCCCAAGTTACTTTTTAAAGAGCTTAATTTATGTCTTGGTGATGTTTCTACGCTTATTTCCATTAGGTCATTATATTTAACATGCTTTTTAGGCACCTTTGCTTGGAATTTCAGTTAAGGAAGAGTGTTAGCATCAAAAAGAAAAGGGAAGTTTGGGGCTTGGGCTTTTTTTTTTTTTTTTTTTTTAACTGTCCTAGAAACCTAAGGATGCTTCCACACCAAGCACTGACAGCTACCATCTTTGAGGGATCTCATTCAGTGATCCGTTTGCTCCAGAAGTGCCAGCACCACAGTTTGCTAATTGCCCGCACTCCCTCGTCCTCCAGCCTGAGAATGGCAGGTGGCTGATTGTCACTGTGGGCAAGTTCCCAATTAGGCACAAACAGGTGCACACATCTGCTGGGGGTGACTGTTTCCACACAACTGCTCCAGCGCACACAAAGGGTGGCCTCAGCTTTGCCAGCCATGTGGCTCTCTTAAAAATGAGTGAGGTTGGCACATTCCTACAGGGCTTTTGCGGTCAGTAAAGAAAAACAAGAGCCCGTGAAAGGGGGCTTGGGAATGCCAAAAGGAATCATCACGGGAAAAAGAGCTGCGGTGGCTAAATGGTGGGTCATGGGCCGCTTCCTTCTAGAAAGCTGTCAGAATAGGAACTTGGAATACCTAAAGGAGGTATTATCAGGTATTTTATCTAATTATCAGCCTAGATAATTAGATAAAACTCAGTGTTCTTCATTGTGGCATCTGAATTCCTGCTGAAAGGATGAAGAATAGCAATTTCTGGTTTGTTAGTGAGAAGGAGCAAGTCTTGTAGATTTATGGGCATTGTCTTTGGCTAGGACCTGGAGAAAGCAGTCCCTCTTGGCAGTTCTGGTCAAGTTCGTCTTTAAAATAACACTTCCATTGCATTCGGGTCAAGAACGTCCAGACAGGACTTTCCTGGTGGCGCAGTGATTAAGAATCCGCCTGCCAATGCCGGGGACACGGGTTCGATCCCTGGTCCAGGAAGATCCCACATGCCGCAGAGCAACTAAGCCTGTGCGCCACAACTACTGAGCCTGTGCTCTAGAGCCTGTGAGCCACAACTAGAGAAAGCCCACCTGCAGCAAGGAATACCCAACACAGCCAAAAATTTAAAAATAAATTTAAAAAAAAGAACGTCCAGACAGGGTGAGTGCGTTTCCTGCTGGGACAAGGCAGAGACATCTCCGTCCAGGCTTGCTCACCTCCCGGCTGTTTAGAGGCCCTCCCTTGGGATTCTGAGGTTGATCCTCATTCATATAAACCCAGCCTCCCACCCTGCCTGCCTGTCAGCCCCAGGAGGGGCCTTCTCTGCCCAAGCCAGACCTGGCTGCCTCTGCCAGCTCAGTTGATCCACGTGGCCTTGGCTCCAGGCAAATTCCCCCGCAGGGGTTCTTCAGAGGGTGAACAAATAAGCACTCAGCTACTGTCAGTCCACTCAAACGTGAAATCCTTCAGGTTCTAAACTCTGAAAATGATCAGGATTAACTTAAGAATAATGCACCAGTGTTTCAAACACTTGCCCTCTAAATGGCAATGGGCTTGCTCATCAGTATCCTCCCTTTCACCCACTAACCACATTTGACTTAGTTTTTACGTGAATTATATCACCCGCAAGGATGTGTAAAACATGTACGAATGGTTTAAATAACAAATTAGAAGTTACACAGCCACATAACCACACCCCACGAGGAATGTTGCCAGGATCCCACCCCACCCCCATTGTGGAGTGGACCCCCCTTTTCCCCGTAAAAATCCTCTCTTTCCCCCAGAGGTACTTGGGCTGTATAGAGCATAGTTTCTTGTTTTGCTTTATACTCTATCACCTATGTATGATTCTCTGTAGTTTCATTTTGCTTGCTTTCAAACTTATATACATGGGATGGTGATATATATATTATTTTGGGTCTTGCTTCTTTGCTAAATATTGTGAGGTTCATCATGTTGTGTGAAGCTAGTCTGTATTTTGTTTGCTGCATGGTATTCCATTGTATGAATACTGTAATTTTATCATTTCTACTGTTACGGGATATTTGGGCTGTTTTCTTTATTTGTCGTACTGTGAACAATGCTGCTATAAACCTTTTCTTTTGCATAAGTTTCTCTAGAGGTATACCTAGGAAAGGATCTCTGGGTCATGGGGTATGCAGATTTCCAAAAAGATCATGTCAGTTGGCATTCTACAGCAATGGATAGGAGTTCGTATCACCCTTCATCTTCATGTAACCTCAGTGCAGTCAGGTGCAAAGTGGTAATTCATTGAAGGTTTAATTTGCATTTCCCTGAATACTTACAAAGCTGAACACTTGGGCTTCCCTGGTGGCGCAGTGGTTGAGAGTCCGCCTCCCAATGCAGGGGACATGGGTTCGTTCCCCGGTCCGGGAGGATCCCACATGTGCGGAGCGGCTGGGCCCGTGAGCCATGGCCGCTGAGCCTGCGCGTCCGGAGCCTGTGCTCCGCAACGGGAGAGGCCACAACAGTGAGAGGCCCGTGTACCGCAAAAAAAAAAAAAAAAGCTGAACACTTGCTTCTGCCTGTTGGCCATTTGGGTTTCTACTTGCGCACTGCTTGTTGAACGATTTAACCCATTTTGCTGCCAGGTCGTCTGTCTCAGCCATCTTTTTGTTCCTCTTTTAGTGTCATAGACAGGTCCCCAGCTCTATCACCTCCTTATTGGTGGTGGCTTGTTAGAAGTTTCCTGTGTTAATAGGTCCTTATAGAAAGTGATGTTGTGTATTCACAAGAAAGGATGTTTTGCAATAGCACAAATGAAGAGATTTGGAGGATTAATTAGGAACCTTTTCTAACACAAAGAAATGAAGGCTGTGTTTTTTCCTGAGAAAGTAATCTTTTGGGATGGTCCAGATTCCACGTTTGTCAAAATTATTTACGTGTCTCATTTACTCATTCCTTACTGATGTTTTGCACTGTAAGTAAATTATCTGAAACTAGAAACCAAGCTGAACTGAGAAGGGCCTCCCTATACATTCTTTACTATTAGCTTGTCAGAAATTGCAAAGCGATAGTGATGGTCCACAGGTACGTTTTATATAGCCTGCACAATGCTTTACTTTTTATTTTTGGCTTTACTTTTTTGTTTTTTGGTTGAGGCAATATTTTTTTTTTCCTTTTTATTTATTTATTTATTTTTAATTAGTTTCTGCTTTATAACAAAGTGAATCAGTCATACATATACATCTGTTCCCACCTCCCTTCCCTCATGCATCTCCCTCCCTCCCACCCTCCCCATCCCACCCCTCCAGGCAGTCACAAAGCACCCAGCTGATCTCCCTGTGCTCTGTGGCTGCTTCCCACTATCTATCTACCTTACGTTTGGTAGTGTATATATGTCCATGCCGCTCTTTCGCTTTGTCACAGCTTACCCTTCCCCCTCCCCATATCCTCAAGTCCATTCTCAAGTAGGTCTGTGTCTTTATTTCTGTCTTACCCCTATGTTCTTCATGACATTTTTTTTTCTTAAATTCCATATATATGTGTCAGCATACAGTATTTGTCTTTCTCTTTCTGACTTACTTCACTCTGTATGACAGACTCTAGGTCCATCCACCTCATTACAAATAGCTCAATTTCATTTCTTTGTATGGCTGAGTAATATTCCATTGTATATATGTGCCACATCTTCTTTACCCATTCATCCGATGATGGACACTTAGGTTGTTTCCATCTCCGGGCTATTGTAAATAGGGCTGCTATGAACATTTTGGTACATGTCTCTTTTTGAATTATGGTTTTCTCAGGGTATATGCCTAGTAGTGGGATTGCTGGGTCATATGGTAGTTCTATTTGTAGTTTTTTAAGGAACCTCCATACCGTTCTCCATAGTGGCTGTACCAATTCACATTCCCACCAGCAGTGCAAGAGGGTTCCCTTTTTTCCACACCCTCTCCAGCATTTATTGTTTCTAGATTTTTTGATGATGGCCATTCTGACTGGTGTAAGATGATATCTCATTGTAGTTTTGATTTGCATTTCTCTAATGAGTAAAGGTGTTGAGCATCCTTTCATGTGTTTGTTGGCAGTCTGTATATCTTCTGTGGAGAAATGTCTATTTAGGTCTTCTGCCCATTTTTGGATTGGGTTGTTTGTTTTTTTGTTATTGAGCTGCATGAGCTGCTTATAAATTTTGGAGATTAATCCTTTGACAGTTGCTCCATTTGCAAATATTTTCTCCCATTCTGAGGGTTGTCTTTTGGTCTTGTTTATGGTTTCCTTTGCTGTGCAAAAGCTTTTAAGTTTCATTAGGTCCCATGTGTTTATTTTTGTCTTTATTTCCATTTCTCTAGGAGGTGGGTCAAAAAGGATCTTGCTGTGATTTATGTCATAGAGTGTTCTGCCTATGTTTTCCTCTAAGAGTTTGATAGTTTCTGGCCTTACATTTAGGTCTTTAATCCATTTTGAGCTTATTTTTGTGTATGGTGTTAGGGAGTGATCTAATCTCATACTTTTACATGTCCCTATCCAGTTTTCCCAGCACCACTTATTGAAGAGACTGTCCTTTCTCCACTGTACATTCCTGCCTCCTTTATCAAAGATAAGGTGACCATATGTCCGTGGGTTTATCTCTGGGCTTTCTATCCTGTTCCATTGATCTATCTTTCTGTTTTTGTGCCAGTACCATACTGTCTTGATTACTGTAGATTTGTAGTATAGTCTGAAGTCAGGGAGCCTGATTCCTCCAGCTCCATTTTTCGTTCTCAAGATTGCTTTGGCTTTTCGGGGTCTTTTGTGTTTCCATACAAATTGTGAAATTTTTTGTTCTAGTTCTGTGAAAAACGCCAGTGGTAGTTTGATAGGGATTGCATTGAGGTTGAGGCAATATTTTAAAATTCAGACATTCTAGGTAAAACTCTGAGATTTTGCCTTATTTCTGAAGAAAGTGCAATCACTAGGCGATAGTGGATCCACATTCCCACGTGGCAGAAATTACATTGATCTGGGTGGTGGTTCCCCATCAGCAGTGTCATCTGATTGTTTCCTCAGTATCCAATCTCCCTTTTCTCCGTATTAGTAGAATTTTTAGCAAGGCATGTGGCTGCCCAAAATAAAGTCTACATGTCTCAGTGTCCCTTGCAATTATCAAGAGCCTTGTGATTCTTCTGGCCAGTGGGATTAGGGGAAGTGGGCAGCTTTCAGGTTCTGCCCCTAAAGGAGTGGGTATGTTCTCCTTTATTCTTTTTCCCCTACGTGATGGCTAAAAGGTGGACATGGTGGTGGGCTATCTCAGACCATGTGAAGGACAGCAGAACCCCATGAATGGTGAAGCAACAAGAGTTTCAGTCCCTGAACACTTCCTGCTATTCTAGCTCTAAATTGTATGTAAAGAGACATTAAAGTGTTGATCTCTGTCACACACACAGTCAAATCTATATCCTAAGTAACTTCAAGTGGGTAATGTTCTCTTCTCTTCCTCATGGTCCCCACCAAGTCCCCATTGTGTCCCTGTGTCTGCTGCTGAGCTTGACTTGCCTTTCTCAGCTGGCTTAGACAGTTGGATTTCTAATGCTTCTCTCACTTGGCTCCTATTAGAGTGTTGCATCTAAGATATATTTATATTCTAATATTTAATAGTCTAAGAGTGACACAAAAGAAAAATTCTTAAGTCTGAAAGATACAATACAATTAGAAGTTTTAGGGTTGAATTATCAGGAGGTTTTTTGTTTTTTTTTTTTCGCGGTACGCGGGCCTCTCACTGCTGTGGCCTCTCCCGTTGCGGAGCACAGGCTCCGGACGCGCAGGCCCAGCAGCCATGGCTCACGGGCCTAGCCGCTCCGCAGCATGTGGGATCCTCCCAGACCGGGGCTTGAACCCGTGTCCCCTGCATCGGCAGGCGGACTCTCAACCACTGCGCCACCAGGGAAGCCCTAATGCACCTTTTAGTTGCTTCCCAGTGATTGATTAGTATCCCAAAAAAGTCTTAATGAGTAAATATTCATTGTTATTTAGGATGCTGCCTTGTGATTAATTTTTGGTAATTTATTGATTTATTTAGTCACCATTTCCAGATGTATAATGTCTTATCGCATCTTAGGACTAGGGTAGGTTCTAATGGTGCATAGTTAAAATTAAAAACTCCTGGGCTTCCCTGGTGGCGCAGTGGTTGAGAGTCCGCCTGCCGATGCAGGGGACACGGGTTCGTGCCCCGGTCTGGGAAGATCCCACATGCCGTGGAGCGGCTAGGCCCGTGAGCCATGGCTGCTGGGCCTGCGCGTCCAGAGCCTGTGCTCCGCAACGGGAGAGGCCACAGCAGTGAGAAGCCCACGTAATGCAAAAAAAAAAAAAAAAAAAAAAATTAAAAACTCCTTGGGAAGGTGACACGTCGAAGGCCAAAGTTCATCTTTCAGTATATCCAACACAGGTAGTATTTTTCTCCAGTTGTAACATGTAGCTATTTCTTAAGTTAGTCACTAGATATACAAGTTGTGTGTTAAGCGGACATGTGTTAAATGCTTTAATCCTAGAAAAATCTCAGTATATTGAGAGACTCGTGATTTAAGAACACAGTATCGGGCCTCCCTGGTGGCGCAGTGGTTGAGAGTCCGCCTGCCGATGCAGGGGATACGGGTTCGTGCCCCGGTCTGGGAGGATCCCATATGCCGCGGAGCGGCTGGGCCCGTGAGCCATGGCTGCTGAGCCTGCGCATCCGGAGCCTGTGCTCCGCAACGGGAGAGGCCACAACAGTGAGAGGCCCGCATACCACAAAAAAAAAAAAAAAAAAAAAAAACACAGTATCTAAAATCATCTTAAAGGACAGCAACTTCAAGTCTCCCATTTCACACTTAATCTCAACCATGAGCTTGTTGAATAAAATGATGGATAAAATTTCCCTCTTATTTCAGTCCCCTCTCTCCTCTCTCCTTTGGCTGGCTACATTTGTATAAGTTAAAAGCAACTTTGTCATATGACACTTGTTTCTACGTGCTCAGCATGCAGTATACACTTAATACGTATTTGCTAAATGAATAAGTGAATTTATGGTAAATAGCAGCTTTTCTTCTTCTACTCTAGTAGGTCTTGATTGCCACAAAATTAACTATAATCCAAAGAAATAAGTGAATGTGAGGCTGAGTTCTTGGAACACAGCACACAGTTCACATGAACCCAGAAGATAACACACATGTGGTTGGTGGTGATGATTAATTTAAAATAAGTGTTGGGCTTCCCTGGTGGCGCAGTGGTTGAGAGTCCACCTGCCGATGCAGGGGGCACGTGTTCGTGCCCCGGTCTGGGAGGATCCCACATGCCGCGGAGCAGCTGGGCCCGTGAGCCATGGCCACTGGGCCTGCGCGTCCGGAGCCTGTGCTCCGTGGCGGGAGAGGCCCGTGTACCGCAAAAAAATAAAATAATAAAATAAAATAAAATAAGTGTTATACTTAGTCTGTCACTTTAGAACATGTACTGGTATTTGCCCTTCACAAAAAATTCATAAGCCAACCTCTTTGAAAAGGAAATGGGATTTGAAGGACAGCATAAAAGAAATTATTAAGAGAAATAAATATCATTACTGGGAGTTGACAGGTGACCTTTACTGTGATTAAATACGATTGTGGTATATATTTTGGTTTTCAGGAAGCCCAAACCAGTTTCCCGAGATTGTCAATGTGGTTAAGCCATACTGCTCAGATTTCAAATGAATAGAGAGATTTATCCTTATGTAAGAATGGGAGCCAAGTGACTTTTCATTTCCTGGAGTAATTTGTAAAGTCAGATTTCTCACCTTTAGGAAGGGCCCCAAGCCCAGTTTTGAAATGTAGCATTGACAAGTACAAATCATACCGTCTCTAAGCTAGGTGACACTCAACTCTATCTGTCCTTACTGATAGTAAGTTTATGTACAGGTTGCTCAGTGGGTTCACCTGATTGCCCTGTAGCCTGGTGGGGAAACTTGGTGATGGAACCAGTAAACAAACCTTCTGTAGACATTGAAGGAGAACCAGTTACACCAGGCCTGATCAAGTGACAGGAGAGGGCAATTTCTAATCCAGCACAGCGCAACATGGATCAAACAAAGCCTGTCTGCAGGCCATACTTGGTTCCCTAGTTTGACCTATAACATTTGATCTAGGTAACTGAATGAATGCTTTGGGAGGAGATTGACCTTGAGTTCAGTGTTTACTCCTGCAGTTGGGGGTTCATCTCTTTCAGTATCACGATTCACATTGGGGCAAACCGTGGGGAAGCTAATGTAAAAATGCTTGAGTGATGGATTTTGCAACTAATCAGTTCAGAGTTTTCATTTATAAGTAGGGGTGAGGGTGAAGGGGAGCTCTGCCTTGCCAGAGATGAGAATGTCCCAGGACGCTGCTCTGGGAGTCTTTCAGGGAATCAGGTAATAGAATACAGTGGTTATGGTCTTGGCCTTTGAAGCCTTCTGGCTCCTCTACATAGTAGCTGAGAGATGTTGAACAAGAAGCTTAGCCTCTCTAAACCTCAAACTCTTACCTGTGAAGTAGTCTGGGTAATAATAGTACCTACCACCTGGGAAGAGTTGTGATGGGACTTCCATGAGGTGAACAGTGCCCTAGAAGTGCATTTCATGGTGCTCTTGGTAACCTCAACAAAGAGTTGATAATGGCAAAGATATGAAGAGGTGGCAAGTAAGTGGAAAAAAGTTACCAGTATGCTGTTTGATGAACACCAGGGTAATCATGATTTTGAGTAACTCTTTAATGCACTTAACCTAGGCTCTAATGAACCCCAGAGAGTCATGTCTGTTTCATCAGAGACTGCGTTCTTAAATACTTGGGACTATTCTCACACTGTGCAGGACAAACCTGACTGGGTCATATTACCTGTTCTCCCTTCTGTTAAGTTCCGTAAAGACCACACCCTTCTCTCTCTTTTTTTTTTTTTTAACATCTTTTTTGGAGTATAATTTCTTTACAGTGGTGTGTTAGTTTCTGCTGTATAACAAAGTGAATCAGCTATATGTATACAGATATCCCCATATCCCCTCCCTCTTGCGTCTCCCTCCCACCCTCCCTATCCCACCCACACCCTTCTCTTTTCACAACCAGAATTTTGCCTTTTTTTTTTGGTTCTGTTTTGTTTTCATTGTATTACTGTTTTTAACTGAGATATAGTTGATTTACAATATTATATGTTTCAAGTGTATGACATAGAGATTCACAGGTTTTAAAGATTGTACTCCATTTATAGTTATTATAAAATATTGCCTGTATTCCCAGAATTTTGCCATTTTAAAATTAGCTGATGTTTCATGAGGTACATTTTAGTTCACTTGTTGCAATTTGAGGGATAACATCCTTGGATTTCATTAGAAACACATTTTCAAGTCTTTTTTTTTTTTTTAATTTTATTTATTTATTTATGGCTGCGTTGGGTCTTTGTTGCTGCACGCAGGCTTTCTCTAGTTGCAGCGAGCGGGGGCTACTCTTTGTTGTGGTGTGTGGGCTTCTCATTGCGGTGGCTTCTCTTGTTGCAGAGCACGGGCTCTAGGCGCGTGTGGTCAGTAGTTGTGGCTCGCATGCTCTAGGGCACAGACTCAGTAGTTGTGGCTCACGGGCTTAGTTGCTCCGTGGCATGTGGGATCTTCCTGGACCAGGGATCAAACCCGTGTCCCCTGCATTGGCAGGCGGATTCTTAACCACTGTGCCACCAGGGAAGTCCCTCAAGTCATCTTCTATCCAAGTGATTTCCGCAGATGGCCGACTTGGTCCATTTTATTTCAGAGAGTGGTAAGGAAGTAACAGACGAGTAATAGAAAGGTCTACACTCAAACGTTTTTATTGCAATGATAGCTATTATGAAAAATGGTGATTCTATGTGAATGGTTTTAGGATAACCAGTGTTCCAACATTGTGAATATTATATAACCACTAAAAATTATTATGAGGGTACTACAGGAGTGTAGTAAAGTATATAGAAAGTATATAATGAGATTTGAAGAATGCTGCATAAAAATAGAATATAAAGTGTGCACAATTGTAATAATTATGTATCAATAATAAAATAGATACATATTGGGCTTCCCTGGTGGCGCAGTGGTTGAGAGTCCACCTGCCGATGCAGGGGACATGGGCTCGTGCCCTGGTCCGGGAGGATCCCACATGCCGCGGAGCGGCTGGGCCCGTGAGCCATGACTGCTGAGCCTGCGCGTCTGGAGCCTGTGCTCTGCAACGGGAGAGGCCACAACAGTGAGAGGCCCGCGTACTGCAATAAATAAATAAATAAATAAAAATAATAAAATAAAAAATAATAATAATAAAATAGATACATATAGGAAATATACAATGAAAATTGAGTTTATAAGTAAGGAAAATGGGATTATGGCAATTTAATAGTATTAAATTTTTTTTTTTTTTTGTCTTTTAAAAACTTCAAAATCTCATCAGGTTGGTTGTCCATTTGGGGGCTGTCTTTAGTTAAAGTCTATAGCCTTATGTATGCTGACAGTAACATTTATTCATGTGGTGACCAGCTTGGGTAATCTTTTAGGTAACAACGACTGACATACTGTATTACTTTTCTTTTTAGTGATGAAAATGCCAGGAAAGATTTAAAGACATTACCAGCCTTTCCAACCAAAACTCTACAGGAGCACCCCTCCCTTGCCTACTGGTAAGCCACACCAAGATTGCCGGTGACCCTGTTACAGTAACCTCCATTGAGAACGGCATGCTCTTCAGGGAACTAAAAGAAATATAAGTGAGGAAAATATCAAACTGCCCATCATACGTGTCAGTCTAATCATAAGAAGACCTTGATCCTTCCAGTGAAAAGGTCTTATCAAATCTCTCTGGAGATCATTGTCCCAAGACTGTAGTCCTGTGTGAAGACTGGCCATGTGCCTTCTCATTCAAGTGCGTGATACATTTGTAGAGTGTGCTTTTAAGTGAATCATGCTCAGTATGTGTGCAGTCACTGTATAACGCAGGCTTAATCTGGCAGAGTGCAATATATGTGGTATAAAATACAGATTTCCTTGAACAGAGGCATTCATAATAAACAGAAACAACCTGAATGATCAGAGGTTTCCTCTACAGCCAGAAGTCACTGTCTATTTTGAGTTGTTTTATTTGCCTGTATTTTAATGAATCCATAGTACCCATTTCCCATGCAACATTTTTCCTAGAAAAGTACGTTTTCTTCCCTTGAAGTACTGACATTCCCTTTAAATATATTTTCCTCGATTTAAGGCTGTGAATCCTGAAGATGGTTTTCCTTTCCACTAAAAAACTGGTTACAAAATAAATATTCAGCATGAATAGCTGTAATATGAAAGTTGGAATATTTCCCAAGTCAATAGTGAGAGTAGGTACTGAGGCTACATTACATCCTGAGTCTGGAACCTTCTAAATGAATCATTGTTAAGTGATAGTTTCTTAAGGATAAAAAGCAAAGACCAATTACTGTTGCTTATTTGTTGTATAGAGATAAAAACGTTTATTCTTCTCAGTTATACTTGAGATATGACTAATGAGCTACCAGTCTGAAAGGAGGGTAAATAACTGAATGATGTCAAAGGTGACCAGACTTCAGCCTGTTTCTCCTTTCTAGTCAAAAAGTTTTATTCTAAGACAATAATTAAGGGTTTTCTTCTAAAGTATTATGTCCACAAGTAGTGACGTAGAATATTTTAGATTGAACACTCACTCAGAAGCATTTTTAATTCTTTCTAAATCTTTCTGAACAATTTAAGGAAAATGTCTATATAATACCTTACACTTGCTGATCTCTCTAAAAAACCCTTTTAATTTCCCCAGCAAGGCTCTCTAACTAGCGTTTAATAACATTATTTTGTATTTATTATATTCCATTCAGTTATGGGAGAGAATATTACTTTTTTATTTGATGAATTGATATTATGTTTCCTTTTCTAAATAACTTAAGTTTTTTAAAATTTACATATTATATAAATATATTATATAAAATTGTATAAAATCAAGACAAGGTAGTCAAATGTCTGAGCTTCAGGAGTCCATATGTCCATATCCTACAAAAACAAAAGTCAACTAGCTTCTGTCTCCCAAACAAGTTGGTCTAGGCCTTCTTTCTCAAGTGTTTCAAGTAGGCCACCTGAGAATCTTGAAATTGGATCTGAAATTGTACAGTCACACATTGCTCTACTTTTCATTTCCTTGTTTTACAGTGAGGACAGAGTAATTGAGCATTATTTGAAAATCAAAGGTCTGACTCGGGGTCAAGCTGTGGTTCAGTAAGTATCTTTCTTTTTGCTTAGATATAGTTGTCATGTCTTCCGTTTGAGAAAGTCATCTGAAATTATTTCTATTGTGTAGTTCGTGTGCATATAGTACTCACGTGGTTAGAAGTATCTTGCCATGAATTATAAAGTGTCGTGGGTCATTCCATACTTTGGTGTCATCAATTCAGATGCCTACCAGTGTCAGACAGGTAAGAAAAATGAGAACTCATAGGCCAAGTGTAGGCAATAGGGAGTGGTGGGGACTGTGGTGAACTAGAGAGCTTTTGCCCTGGCTAGAGACAAGACTACTCAGCTTCAGCATTCAGGCATAATGTTGCCAGATCATCTGATGTTTTTCAAGAAAAGCTGGAAATTACGATTTTTTAAATCCTAATTTTAAACATTGCAAAGTAATTTAAAGAAAATTTTAGTACAGCATGAGCCAAACAACATCTATCTGGAGGCCGTGTTTTATCACCTTTTTTGTGACTCTATTTTGGGTGGAGCAGGCAGTGTCGGTGTTGGATAATCTGTTTCTTTATGGTACCAACAGCAGACCATAGTGATAGATTTCTGCATTTTAGACCTATAGAGTTACCGTCATTTATTAAGAACAGTTCACAGGCTACACTGAAGTTTTTAAATTGTAAAAAGTAAATTTATAATTTAAAAATTTTTGAATTGTAAAAACTAATGTAGCATTATTGCTATAGTAATTGTACAATAGAATAACTTTTATGGCCATAGAAGTTTTAACAAAAAATCTGCTGAATATAGCTCAGAGCATGTGAGAAGTGAAATAAGGGCTTGGCGATCACTATTCCCCTGGTCCGTGTATAGATTTCCCCCACATCCCTGCTCTTGCACTCATCTCCTTTTTATTATAGTGCACCTGCTGTGATCTTCAAGGCAGAAATGAGAAGTTAACAGCCTGAAGTTGAACCCCTGACTTGTGCCTGTTTTCTGAACTGGAAAACAAAAAGGAATAACAATTTCCATGAAGGATTTTAGGTTAGGTTAATGAGTGTATTATAAACTGTCCTTGTTGAAATGCAGCATCCACTTACTTCCTTTGATCATAATCATTGTGGCTGCAAATAAGAGACTGTCTAACTTGGTAGTTAAGGCTCTAGACTGTGGAATCCGACTCACTTTGTTGGAATCCTGGCTGTGCAGTGTAATTGCTGCCTGGCCTTGGCACATCTACCTTTTTTAAAAAAAATTAATTAATTTATTTTATTTATTTACTTTTGGCTGCGTTGGGTCTTCATTGCTGCACGCGGGCTTTCTCTAGTTGCAGCGAGTGGGGTCTACTCTTTGTTGCAGTGTGCAGGCTTCTCATTGCGGTGACTTCTCTTGTTGTGGAGCACGGGCTTTAGGCGCACGGGCTTCAGTAGTTGTGGCTCACGGGCTCAGTAGTTGTGACTCACGGGCTCTAGAGCGCAGGCTCAGTAGTTGTAGCAACAGGCTTAATTGCTCCGTGGCATGTGGGATCTTCCCGGACCAGGGCTCGAACCCTTGTCCCCTGAATTGGCAGACGGATTCTTAACCACTGCGCCACCAGGGAAGTCCCCCTAACTTTTTATATTCACTAATATGTAGACCTTTTACTTTAAAAAGTTATCACATTATTGATTACAAGGTCCAGAGCCCCTGATCTCCAAAATGTTATTAAAGAGTCCACTTGTATCATACAGGAACCTCAATTTTGTGTGGGCAGAGAGGAAATCTTACACAATTTAGTCCACTCCATGAAGTCTTAAAGTTATACAATAAATACTTGTTGAATTAAAAATAATAAGAGGTACATCGTCACTTTAATTTTTTGGGGGGGTGCAT
Organism: Hyperoodon ampullatus; assembly: GCF_949752795.1. Classification (NCBI taxonomy): domain Eukaryota; kingdom Metazoa; phylum Chordata; class Mammalia; order Artiodactyla; family Ziphiidae; genus Hyperoodon; species Hyperoodon ampullatus. The sequence continues at coordinate 21,730,010 of NC_136923.1, forward strand.
ATTTTTAAAAATCAGGTTTGCATATAATAAAATTCACTGTTTTAAAGCATATATTTCTAAGAGGTTTGACTTAAAAGTTAAGTATAAATTTCTAAAAGTGTACCACCATCAGTGAGAAAAACCACCATGCTTTTATTATAGCATGTTTGCTTAATTTACAGCAAGCAGAAAATAAGCTTTATTTTTTACTTATTATGAGCATGACCCAAAAGTTGATTCTCATGACTTGCATCATTAGGTGCTAGTTTAAAAATACTTGAAGTTTGGGTTTATAATAAAGTACAATATGTTTCTAAGCCATAGAAATTTTAATATGCAGAAAATAACATTTCCTATAGCTTTTTGAAATTGAATTTCTGTTAACAACCTCCCAACATTTGGATAAAGTAAAATATATTACTCCCTGGAGTGGTTTATTCTATTTCTACTTTAGTCAAAGACAAGGTTATAATGAGGAAAGTAGATACAAATTGTGTTTCTTTAGATCACGTTTCCCAAAAGGACCCTCCAACTAATTTAGTAAGAGGTTATAATATATATTCATTTTCCATAGGTATATGAAAATAGTAGAAGCTCTACCAACCTATGGAGTCCATTATTATGCAGTAAAGGTAAATACTTTTATATGACAAACCTTTCATCATGCCTGTGTTATTTTATGAGAGTTAGTGAACAACACCAACTTTCTAAAATCACATAAATCAATATGCATATATATGTAAATTATCTCTAGAAATTTCAGCATTTAGAATAGGATTGATTTTCTTAAAAAAATAAAAGCCTGATTGTATCTTGTCATTTTTAGCAAATCATAAAGCACATTATTTTTGCAAAATACTAGCCGTGTTCAGATGTGTTCCTGAAGCCCCTATTAGCCCTGAAATATTCAGATCATTCTCTTTTGGCACACCTAATCTTTTAGCTACTTTTGTTGGTTTTTCTCTTTTCCAATTGTGCACCTTTCTAATGCTACTAGACGTTCATTTGATAGTGCCTTTGTATGAGAATCATTGAAGAATCATCCAGTATCATTTCAGCAGCTTCATAAAATCCTCAAGTTTTTACAAGATTTGCAGTACCCATTTTCATTTGGTATGTTTTATATTTGTGTAGTACTTTCAGTTGTTTATACACAGGGAGAGATTGACTAAGAAATAGTTTGAGATGATAGAGAATAAAGCATATTGTTAAGAAGAGAGTCTTGTTTGAAAGAGGAATAATTTTATACTTGATCAATCTTGACTGACTTTTCAAGTTCTGACAGTGTTTGCAATTCAAAATGGTGGGGAATTGGATAATACCTGTATAATGAGGACACCTTGTACTAAAAATACGTACCAATTCCACTTCAATTTCTACTGATTCTTAATTTGTTTGCATATGGGTATATGTTTAAGCCCAAGTTTTTCTTTCCCTATGTCAATATATATCCCTTTCTTTGACAAGACCTAAAAGATAAATTTATGAAAAAAAATGTATTCCTCCCCTCCCCATATGTACCTCAAAGTCATTATTCAAGCATCTCAACTTTGAATCATATAATTCACCCAAAGAATTTTTTAGTATTCCCATGTTCATTTGTTAAGTATATTATAAACATTAGGATTTGGAACCACTTTTCTCATTGTTGTAATTCTTTGGAAACTTCTCTGACCTTTATAGCTGGTTACTAATCAAGAGAACAAAGAGCTTTTTTTCTTTTTCTTTCTCTTCTTCTTTTTTTTTTTTTTTTTTTTCCAGTGGTTAACTGGCTTTGTACTCTGGATTAATTCCTGGTTGAATTACTTACATTTTATTTCTTCTCTCCAACTGTTTAATCCTAACAATAATGATACTTTCTTTTTGATGATGTTAATAGTATTGGTGTGTTTTGACTTATAGATCTTATTTGAAGAAACTCTAAGAAGCATTTTAATAACAAGTTAGGATTTTAAATAGTGTTTTGCTTACCAGGACAAAATTATTTTGACTTGTCGATACTTGTTAAAGGATGAAATTGGTAGATGTTACCTCATCTCTATAAGACTTAACAATTAGGTCTTGGTTCTCATGGTTTTCCATCTTCCAGGATAAACAAGGACTTCCTTGGTGGCTTGGAATCAGCTATAAAGGAATTGGCCAGTATGATTTGCAAGATAAGGTGAAACCTCGGAAAGTAAGTGTGAATCATTTCAGACACTTATGAGAACATTGAGCTGTTCTAGAGCTAGAAACATCACTTTAAGGGGCAACAAGCAATCTTGGGTAAAGAATTTTTGATTAGTGAAGTCCTAGGTTTAGAGAAGACTCAAGTTAAATGTGAAATACTTTTTATAATTCATTCATGCCCCATTTATACAGCAATTCCACGTCTGATCATTTATCCTAAGGAAGTAAAATTACACACAAAGATTTAACTACAAGGATGTTGATCACAACGTAGTTTACAAGTGCATACAATTAGGTTTCTGTTTTAAGTTAGTATGAGCATGATGATGTCATTTGTTTAATGAATTTTACATATATAAAAATATATACATGCATCCATACACATACGCATACATATACATATGTACATTGGATGGATAAACAAATGGGTGAATTGTAAAGACGTAAGTCAAAATTTTGGTGCTAGTTACCTCTCAGTGATACAGTTATAAGTAACCTTCTTTCTACTACTGCTGCTAGTTTTGCTTATCTTTGTTTCATAGTTTTCCACATTTAACATGTCTACTTTTTGTAGAGGACAGTAAGTTACGTGCTATTTATTAAAGGGTCACACTATCAGGTTTGGATTTTCCAGAGCTAATAAGTTACATTCTTGGCAATTTGATTATGAGGTTGTTCCTCTTGACCAAGCACAAGTGTACAATACTTTTTTGCCTATATAAGAAGTGATGAGTTCATGTAGATATCCATCTAGCTGCTCTGGCCTACTCAGTATTATAATGACATAAAGGCTTACCCATGCTGTTAGGTTTTGCCATGCTCCCTGTCCTCTGCTGCCATCCCTGGGAATCACAGCTGTGAAACAATGACCTATAATAACAGACCGTGGTCAGGCTGCCTGCTCTATCACACCCCGACATCACCGCCTTAAATAGCTCTTATCACTTCCATCTGTCTCTTGCTTTAATTTGTACTAGAAAAACAGCCATATTTTTCATAAAGTCAGGCCCTGGTCATAATACCACAAGCTCTTCATCTTCTAAGTGGCCTTTTAGCTTCAATCAGTACTTACAGTCTTCCTTTGAGTTTAGAGAATAAGCTACCCTTTTCTTCCCATTTTATGGTTGTGAAACTGGCACAGAAAACATGAAAGGGTGTTGCCCAGGACAAACCACAGCCCCCTTTGAATACCCATCCAGCTCTCCTGGATCAGACTAGCTGGGCACTGTGGCTTCTTATTGGGAATTATCAGTAAAAATAGGAAAGCATTATTTTTAACAAAAGATCCATCTGTGTGAGGCATGGTAAGTAAGCATTTGTGTAATCATACAATTAGAACTTGATCTGTATAATTTTGGCCCAGTGACCCAGATCAGTTGGAATACTTGATTTATAGGAGGAATACGAGTAATATTGGTTGTATTTGAAAACCTGTTTCTAAGACCAAATTTCTAATAATGTTAGAAATGATATGGGTGTACAGTTTTTCTTTACAGTTATATATTTTAATGTTTTTACCAAAAGTTTTAAATAGTCATTGGAAAAGAAACCAACAACAACAAAAAAGCACACACTACAGAAACGTCAATTGGGGCAGGAAGTTCTTCAGCAGTCCCCATCCCTCCCCTGTGATAATCACTGTCAAGAGAATGATACTGGTTTGTTTGTTTGTTTATGAATTTTATTTTGTTGTATTTTTTATTTTTTTTTTTATTGAAGTAGAGTTGATTTACAATATTGTGTTATTTCTGCTGTACAGCAAAGTGATTCAGTTATATATATACATAAACTCTTTTTCATATCCTTGTCCATTATGGTTTATCACAGGATATTGAATATAGTTCCCCATGCTTTACAGTAAGATCTTGTTGTCTATCCGTTCTATATATAATAGTTTGCATCTACTAACCCCAAACTCCCACTCCATCCCTCCTCCACCCCCACCCCACCCCAGTTGGCAACCACAAGTCTGTTCTCTACGTCTGTGAGTCTTGTTTCTTTTTTGTAGATAGGTTCGTTTGTGTCATATTTTAGATACCACAGATAAGTGATATCATATGGTATTTGTCTTTCTCTTTCTGACTTACTTCACTTAGTATGATAACCTCTAGCTGCATCCATGCTGCTACAAATGGCATTATTTCATTCTTTTTTATGGCAGAGTAGCATTCCATTGTATATATGTATCACATCTTCTTTATCCATTCATCTGTCATGGACATTTAGGTTGTTTCCATGTCTTGGCTGTTGTGAATAGTGGTGCTGTGAACATGGAGGTGCATGTATCTTTTTGCATTGTAGTTTTGTCTGGGTATATGCCCAGGAGTGGGATTGCTGGATCATATGGTAATTCTATTTTTAGTTTTCTGAGGAACCTCCATACTGTTTTCCATAGTGGCTGTTGATACTGCTTCATTTAGACTTTGTCAGCATGTATACTAAGCTTTTACAGAGAGAAAGAAATCTTACTATGTATACTATTCCATACTATGTCATATTTCTCCAAATCACTTCTAAAACAGATGTCTTTTTACTCTTTTTAAAGCTGACTAGTATTCCATGGTGTTGAAATACATAATTTATTTAACCAGTTCTCTCTTGATGGACATTTGGGTTGTTTCCATTGTGGGAAGAGTGGGTTGGAGCATAATGAATTTCAGCCAAGGCAAATAACTAGCCCCTATTATCTATTTTGTAAGATCATGTTTTCTTAAGGTAGACCTCATCCATGTTAACATTTTTTTTTTGGTAATTTATTTCTTCCCTGAATTTTACTTTAAGAAATAACATTTCTTTGGTTTTTCTGAATCTTGCATGTAAAATATAACTTAAATCAACTCACAAGTAATTTCTTAGCTGTTGTGGCTTGAGAAAATTGAGATTCTCACAGACTCTAAATGCATCTACTAAAAACAACCAGGCTTTCTTCCAAAATAATGGTGAATCAGAATCTACACAGTAAATATTGCTGTTAATTTCCTCTCAGTTGCTCATGACTCACAGGCCTTTCTTTACATTCACAGTTTCATAGAAATTGGTAAATATTGTTTGACACTGATCATAATCAGGTTTGCTTGTTCATTTCAGAGTCTAGACAATGATCAGAAGCCACTTCCTTTTTTCAATTTGCAAGAGTTTTTCTATTTCATTTTCAAGACATGCCATTCAGGTCGAAAGGGACCATAAACAGGCCATCTGGTGTCATAACTGTCTCGCTTTCTCTTTCCTGGTTATTTTCGCAGGTGTCCACTTTGTACCACTGTTTGCTTTCTCCTTGCTTCTTCTGTTAAACCTGACAATGGATTTTGCTTCCGTATCTTTATTTTTTCCTGTCTAGACAACTTAAGAGTTTCATTGGCAGGAGGATGTTCTAACGTCCCTGTCTTGGCTTAGTTGCACAAATAAGGGAATGCCTAACTTAAAGGGTCGTGAGCACTGACATATAAAAGGAGGCTTATGCTTCAGCTGTTTGCATGGACCTACGTTCCAGCAAGTTACCTATGGCTGGGCAGGAATGAAGGTCCTATTGCCAAACTGGAATGAAACAAATGCTGGAATGGGAGGTTGCGTAGATGCTCAGCCTCTTGAATCACATGCCTGCTGCATTATAATTACATGGCTTAAAAACAGGCCAGAAGGAGGAAGAATCACCCATGATAAGATGTCAAAAGTCTGTTTTGAAAAAGGGTTGGTCCGAGGTCCACAGGCTGAGGCCTCTGTCCTTTCCACAAAATGTCTATCAGTTATAGGGTCTGAATATTGGGGACTGTGTTTGTGTTACCTCCCAAAACACCCAGCAAAGGCTCTTCATGTGTACTGTCTATAAGGCTTTTGCCAGTCAGGGGGTTCGATTTGTTTGCAATCCACGTAGTATAATGCAACAGGGCAAGGGTTTGGGAAGCAATCCAAAGACTGTCTCTGATGTCATTTGCTGTGTGACCTTGGACATGTGGCTTAACCTCTCTTTAGCCTTAGTTTCCTCATCTGTACAATGGTAATGCCACCAACTACTAGGGTGGTTGTAAGAATTAATGAGATTATATTTAGTGTTGTGCCTGATACACAGTCATAACTCCATAAGTGGTAATTACTCATTTGTAGTGAGGGAGAGAGACAATAAAGAAAGGTATGAGAAATATTCTTGGATCACTGGTTAAGGTAGGAACCAATATTACTACAAACCCAGAGCCCTAGTGTCCCACATAAGAGTCCACACTCACATTTACTATTTTCAGAGACGAGTAAGCATTCTGCCCTTCCCAATTCATTAGCCACAATGCCCTAAGGTATGATGCAAATTAAGAGAAATTTTTTTAACTTCTGAGTTACAATCCACAAAAATTAAGGTATTAAAAAATCAGGTCATAAGCAGTTTTTCTTTTAAATCCTTCCTTTGTGCATGAAATGTGTCATTGCAAACTCTTAGGGAATGTGAAACATACCAGAACTCAACTTCAAATCATAGGATGTTCAAACTTAAAAACGATGAAGCTTTATTTAAAAAAGAAAAATTCATAATAAAAAATGTGAAAGAAAAAAAATAAAAAAATTTAAAAAAGAAAGATTCAAACACGTGCCTTCTAGGTTTTTATTGTTCATTCGGTATTTCAAGGAAAAATGTCTGTTCTTCACAAAGAAGTAGACAATAGGTCCGTGGCTGAGTAAAGTATTAGTATATGTCATGACTGACTTGTACCCCTCTAGCAAGTTATTTCCCTGGGGAAAACCAGAACCTGTCAGAGGTGGGAGGAAAAAAAATGACATGCTAGTCAAGGTGTTATAGGTAGACCATAGTAGGCTAAAATGATTTTCAAGATTAGTATCTTTCTGCATTATAAGACTAATAAAGTCTTGTGATACATGTCATTACCCCAGGGCATTTCAGGGTGGGAAAAAGGTCTTTAGCCATCAGTTAACTGATTTTTTAAAATTAATTGGAATTCCCAACTGCCTAGAGCAGACGAATTAAGTAACCAGCACAAACGTCTTCCTGTTTCCTTGTCATAAAAGTACAGGGCTCATTTCATTTAAACTCAGTGACTTGCTTATTTTTCTAAGCACGGCCATCTTGATCATTTCTAAACCCACCTTGCTTCCTCCACCACTGCCCCATCACCATGGACCTCGATTAGGATGCTGCTTCTAATGCTGCTTAAATTGTAGGTGAGGTTAACTATAGGAGAGAGGAGAGAATGTGTGCCGTCCAGCTGTATTATACTTTCTACATCAATACAAAATGAAGTATGATGTGCAGGGAGAAAAAGAATTACAGAATGTCACCCGGAGACCAGTCCATCCAGTCTCTACTTTGTAAAGTATATAATTAAGCTCCCGCCACACCAGGAATCAATTTGATTGTTAAAAACCTTCTACAGAGTCAGTGGGAGGAGAACTCCAACCCTATAGCGTGCATTTGAAATAAGAACCAGTCTGGCACTCCACTTACTGGTTGGCTGACCTGGAGCTGTCACTCAACCTTTTGGGTCTTTATTTTCTCAACTATCAAAATCAAAGAATTCTATCTACCTACCTCACAGATCATTATGTGGACCCAATGAGTTAGTGAATTCTTTCACTGACTATATATTTTTCTTTTCTTGTTTTAAATTTATTTATTTTTTATTGAAGTATAGTTGATTTACAGTGTTGTGTTACTTTCATGTTTACAGCAAAGTGATTCAGTTACACACATATATATATATATTTTTTTCCGATTCTTTTCCCATATAGGTTATTACAAAATACTGAGTACAGTTCTCTGTGCTATCCAGTAGGTCCTTGTTGGTTATCTATTTTTTATATAGTAGTGTGTATATGTTAATCCCAAACTCCTAATTTATCCCTCTCCCTGCCCCTTTTCCATAGACACAGAAAACAAATTTATGGTTAATTATTTTTCCCTCACACCATACTCTAATTTATAGAAAGTTTACTGGGCAGCATAGGCATTTGTCTTTTCCTCCTGTAGTTAATCACTATTAGAATTTGAAGCAGTTCTTCTAAAACAGGGAACTCTCAGAGAATTGGATGGGCATTGCTAAGTCTCCATTTCCATCTCATGACCGGTAGGCAGATGGAAAGAAGCCAAGGCGAGCAGCCTTATTCATAAAATCACCAAGTTTAGGGACTCCCGTGGTGGTCCAGTGGTTAAGAATCTGCCTTCCAATGCAGGGGACGCAGGTTCAATTCCTCGTCGGGGAACTAAGATCCCACATGCCTCAGGGCAACTAAGTCCACACGCCACAACTAGAGAGCCCATTCGCCGCAACAAAAGATCCCACGTGCCACAACGAAAGATCCCGCGTGCCGCAACTAAGACCCAACACAGCCAAATAAATAAATAAAATATTTTTTTTAAAAAAAGGTTTAAAGAAAAAATCACCAAGTCTAACTGCAAAGGAGGCTGGGCAGTGTATACTCTAGGTGGGTGTTCACGGACAAAGCCATCACTCAAGGTGTTTTGTTAGAAGGAAAAATAGATCCTGAGGGTGATAAGTAGTTCCTGTCACTCTCTGTTTGTTTGCTTGGAAGTCTTACAAGGGGATGGTAAACAAACAAGTGAGCAGAGAATGAAGACATAATTATAAATTTTGAATAGTCTCTGATGGAAACAAATGAGACGGAGGGACAAACATGGGATGGGTAGGGATGTTTCAGGTGTTCAGGCAAAGCCTCTCTGAGAAAGGTGACATTTAAGCTGAGACCTGAAGTGGGAGAAGGAGCCAGGCTTAAAACCAAAGAATGGGTTGGCATGTTCATGTCAGAGAACAGTGTATGCTGATGGGAGGGGGGTGGGAACGTTATAAAAACTGAGAGACCCCTACAGCTAGAGCTTAAAGAGTGAGTGTGTTCCCTGTAGAAACTGAAGGTGATGATTGAAAAAGAGGAAAGGGCTGCTGATCAGGCAAAACCATTAGATTTCATTATTTCAGCTGTTACTCTGTTTCTCTAGGCATTTACCAAATGGCTGAATTGTTGGCACAGAAAAATGAAAGATAGCTGTCTAATAGGATTGACCAGTCCAAATGCAGAGAAAGCCAGTTAGTACATAAAGCATGGTGAAAAATTTTTCTATCACGGGGCATAAACAGTAAAGTTTTCTTCATTCTGTACTTATAACCAAAGATCGGTTTGGTTTTAATTCATTCATCCTTCAGGAGCAAATCTCTTAACAAAGTGCAATGTACTCTGATATTTTTCCAAAAAAAAAAAATAATAATGAGCCCATTCTGTCTGCAAGTGCCCTATAGTACTCTATATATATTTTTTAAGATTTATTTATTATTTATTTATTTAACTTATTTTTGGCTGCGTTGGGTCTTTTTTTTTTTTTTTTTTTTGGGGGGTAATTACAATGATTTTATTCTGCATTTATCTTTAGTTTATTTCAAGCAAAAAGGAGTGTTTTCCATATCAAGAGACATGCATATATGTGTGTCTTCCATGCTATTTCTTTTCAATAAGTTGCTTTCATTGCAAATTAAAAGAAATGGAGTTCAGCTCCCTGGTGACCTAGGAGAAAAAAAAAAGCAAGAACTAGAATATTATTACTTATTAACAGTGAGGCTCTTGTCATGTATTATCTCAATCACTTTTTATATTAATGATACAGGTAGGTACTTATTGTTGCTTTCAAGTTATATGGGGAAACAGGGTCAGAGAGGGTCAGGTCCATGGTCATATAGTTAGTAGAGGACAAACACAGTATTTCAACCCAAGTCTGTGCTCTGAATCCAGATGTACATGACATTGTAGGGAATACTCCCAAAGGGTAGGGTCTTTACCTTTCAAACTAAAAAACTAGAATAATCACAATTATAACTGTAGGGAACAGTGTTTTAAATGAATAGGATCTATATTTCCTATGATGAACGATGATCTCAGAGTCACTTGGAGGCACTGAAAAAAAGCAGAAATGAATCCAAATTCTAGGTGTTCTAGCTGTTGGGACTCTGTTCTTTCTCCAGACACTGTGGTTGGCACCTTCACTGTGGATTTTTTTTACAATATAGGACCAGGGAGGGTCAGACTGTGGCCTGCACTCCTGCAATACCCAGCCATCTGCCCTGCCGTCTGAGGTACTAGGGCGGTTGTCTTCTTCCTGGAGTCATTTCACTGCTCAGGCCTGAAGGTCGCTGCGGCGCCAGCCAAAGGCTTTGGAGCCCACGTTGGTGGGTATGAAGTTGTTCTTAACCACACTCTCAGACCTGCTCAGCCAGCCCGCCATCTTATGGGTCACACAGGTCGCAGTGTTACAGGATCTCTTCTGGGCAGTGATGCTGAAGCCCTCCTGTCTCTTGCTTCAGCTCACGGGCCTTCATCTGCACATAATCGTTCATCACTGCAGCCAGTAGGAGGCGCATTTCCTTATTGGTGAGTGTAGTGGGATCAAAGCCATTCTCCAAGGCGCACCTGCCTGGTTCAGGACCAGAATGCTGAGGACCAGGAACAGGGGGAACTTCCAGAAGCCCATGGCACCTTTCTGATGCTGCTCCTCAGGATGAGTCTTTGAGGGACGGTTTTCAAAGGGCAAGAAAGAGGCTCTCACTGCTGCACTCTTCTCTATTGTAAGTGTTACCATTCTGCACACAGAAATGTCATAGAGCCCTAGACAGGGTATTCACATTTCTCCAGACACCCATTCCACCCTGCATACTGAAGATGGGATCCTTGCCATGAAACAGTGAAATCTTTCAGTTCATCTTCCACAAAACATCCTCGTTGTGATCAAATCCATAGACAAACATTATCGATTGTTTTCTGTCACTGTAAGAGCAAATGTAGGGAGCTGTTTCTCTTTTCTGAGCACATTTTGGAGGCTGGGAAATCCAAGATCAAGGTACTGGCAGATTTGGTGTCTGGTGAGAGCCCACTTGCTGGTTCATACATAGATGGCTGTCTTCTGTCATGGCAGAGGGCTGCGTTGGGTCTTAGTTGCAGCATGCAGGGCCTTCGTTGAGGTGTGCGGGATCTTTCGTTGTGGCACATGGGCCTCTCTGTAGTTGTGGCGTGCAGATTTTCTCTTCTCTAGTTGTGGCGCCCAGGCTCCAGAGCACGTGGGCTCTGTAGTTTGCGGCACAGGGGCTCTAGCTGAGGTGCGCCAGCGCAGTAGTTGTGACCCGCGGGCTTAGTTTCCCCGCGGCATGTGGGATCTTAGTTCCCCGACCAGGGATCGAACCCGAATCCCCTGCATTGGAAGGTGGTTAACCACTGGACCACTGGGGAAGTCCCCTACTTTATATTCTTTATCTCGTTTAAGGAAAAAGCCCAGTCCCAGTCATCAAGGACCTGACAACCCATCTGGAAAGACAAAATCATGTTCAAAATTAGAGATTTTTATTGAAAATATTTAATAAGCAGATTAGGTACCAACCTGTGAGGAAGGATGCCAGCTGTAAACATCCAGAAGAGCCATGTAGGTGTCTCTGAGCGACAGGTCAGCCCTGGTTATACCAGATACGTGCAGTGAGCACGCTATTGCAAGTACTAACATAAGTCATTAGATCAGCTCTGAGAGGTTAGAGATTTGGCCACAGAGGGAATTTATATGAGGTGACATCCTCTTAGATGGTCAGATTTTTATATCATGCATTTTCTGATACCCAGGACATCTTTGTCTAAACATTTCCAAAAATACTCAGAATGTTTCACTCCTTGTGTTTAAGACCTGATGTTTTATGTGTGAAGGGTTACATCACATCTGAAAAAGTAATTTTCTCTACCTGAGTGTGTACCATTTGGTGTGTTCCTGGGCATTGAGAGCATGGCCTCTTGTAGTCTGATCAGTTGTTCTAAGTCCTACTGGGAGGGAATATTTGCATTTAGAAAACAATCCAGACATCTATTTGTTCCTAAAGACATACCTAGTTGAGAAAAAGAGAAATCCAAAATTCATTATTTTATAGCAAAAATTTTATCTTCTTCATCAACACACTTCACCCACCAAAGCATAGTTATGTCACCAGAAATTATCCTCTGAGTCAGGTGTTCTCATTCTCTGCGCTGTTTATGTTTTGGGCCAGATCATTTTGTCCTGAGCATGGTCTGATATTCAGCAGCATCCCTGGCCTCTAACCGCAAGATGCTAGTAGCAGCCTCCCCTCCAGTATTATAAACCAGAAATGTCTCCAGATATGGCCAGATGTTCTGGGAGTTGTGGGTGAGGGTGGGAAGTGAAGAGAAATCATCATTGGTGGAGAACCGCTAGTCTAAGTAAAATATGAGAGACTCAGAGTTCTTTTCTGAAAATGGCTGCCGTAATTGCTGCCATTTTCTTCCTATGAGGTTGAACTGGGAATTACTCTTTTTTTCTTTCTTTTTTGGTTAACATAACAAATCTCCATAGAATACTCTTCCCAAGTAAGAAAGGCAGGATAGTGTGCTCTGGTAACTGGGGAATTTGGAGCCATGGTTGTGCTTGGGTGTGAATCCCAGATCTGCCCCTATTTAACTTTGGGACCTTGGCCAATTAAACCTCTCTGAGCCTCAGTTTTCTCTTCTTTGAAATGGGGCTAAATGTAGTACCTTCCCATAAGGTTGTTGGGAAGACTTATTCTCAGTCACATAAATATTTGGTCGAAAGATGGCTAGCTAGATAGAAGGTAGGTCAATTGGCTTTCTCAAAGCTCATCATCCTGCAAAATTCTAATTTTCTGGTACTCCAGGAGGCAAAAGAGATCTGCTAGCTGGCTTGTGGGTACTAACAGTATACTCATCAAGTGTAACTTTTTTAAAATGAAAAAAGAATAAATCAATAATACAGTGATCTTGTTTTGCATCAAGTTACAGCAGGGGAATCACCCTATGTGAGTCATTTGATATACAGTCATACACCACGCTGCTACTATCCCAAATTTAGTCATTTCCAAGTGAATTTGCAGTTAAATGACTAACCTGTATTATAAGTTCTATTACAAAAAAAATCAAGCCTCTGATGATGTCTTTCCTGTCATTGCCTAGTGTTAAACCTTTGGGTGCTGTCTACTTTCAATCCATTAAGATTCAAAGAGACAGTGCATCCTTTCTGTCCAAGACTTTTCCTTGTCTTTCACTACCCCAAAGGTCCCCCTTGGTGGTAGTGGGTCACACTCCTCAGCATTTTTGTACATGCTAGGGCATGTCTCTTCTTTTCTGGGTACTCCAGTCAGGAGGGAGCTTGCTAGCTTGCTGCCATTGCGTCTCTCTGTGGGCGTGCCTTTGACCCATTCTCATGTCCCTCCTCTATGACCTCTGTGATACAGGAACAGTGAACAGATTCCCTACCTAGAGGGTGTATCAGGAAACCACCAATGAAATCAACAGAGATACAGTAGTTTTTACAGAGACTGAAGCTCATAGAATTGTAAATCTGAGAGACACGGAAGTGTCAACAGAATAACTTGGCTGTTTCTCATCAGTGGAAAGACAGATATGGGATCCAGACAGCAGTTTCTAGTTCTCTCTCTGCTGTTAAGTGGCTCTCCTCCATCTTCAGAAGAGATGATAAAATAAGGGAATTGGACTGAGGGTCCTTCCTAAAAGATGCAGCTAGCTTTACCGCTTACTAAATGTTGATTCTGAGCCAGGCACTGTGCTAAGTGCTTCATAAACATAATCTCACTAAACCCTTCCAACAACCCTCTGAGGCAGGCATTGTTGGTCCCATTTTACAGATGAGGAAACTGAGACTCAAGAAAGTTAAGCAACTTGCCAAATAAAGCACATGTGGTGAAATCAGCATGTAAACCAAGGCAATCTGATGTGGTCCAGTTGGTTCAGGTAAGCCTGAACCACAAGGCTGAATCACAAGGAAGGGGACCTGGCTATTATTTGCCAACAAGAACAGGACCTCACGCATAGAAGGTGGACAAGAAATATTTGTTAATTGAAGAGGAATGTGTAAAGGACTCCAAGAGCTACTTACGTATGTGACTCCCGGTTTCCTAAAAGTTCCTCTGCTTTTCCTTATGGTCTTTTTTCCTAAAGTTTGACAGTGGCCTCAGACGTTTAGGAACCAGTGTGATTGTAGCATAGGAAGGGGAAAGAGGTGATTTCTTCCAGTTCTTTAAGGCTGTAATAGTGGGTGGCTATCAGTAACTAAATATTGAGGTTTATTTAGTTTTCAACAAAATGGCTTAAATATTCAACCCATGCATCTCATTAAATAGAGTGTAATAACGTGTGGCAAATTATTCGAAAACCGTCAACTTCCTTTACATCTAAGGATAAAGACTATGGCATTTTACACACGTTCACTTTTTTTTTTTTTTTTTTTTTTTTTTTTTTGCATTACGTGGGCTTCTCACTGCTGTGGCCTCTCCCGTTGCGGAGCACAGGCTCTGGACGCGCAGGCCCAGCAGCCATGGCTCACGGGCCTAGCCGCTCCGCGGCATGTGGGATCTTCCCAGACCGGGGCACGAACCCGTGTCCCCTGCATCGGCAGGCGGACTCTCAACCACTGCGCCACCAGGGAAGCCCCACGTTCACTTTTAAAATAAGATTTGATTCAGCTTTGGTTTTCTGTGTCAGTTATTAAATTTTTGACACTTTCTTTTTTTAAGACAAGGTGATTTGTGACCTAAGGAAACCTTCTCTTCCTGTTGTAGTTTTTTTGATTATCTCTTTGTTACTATCATTGTTCACCTTGCTCCTCTTTGACTTTTTTTGTTTTATCTCTGTTTATTTATTTTGTAATCTCAAAGTTAATCCAGGCTATTATTCACCTCTTGCTATCTACTTCCTTCTTTTGATGCTAAAGGGCAAAACTAATCATTCTAGATCAGAGTAGAGTGGAAAGAAGTCCCAAGACGTCATTTATGGTTTTATTGTCGCCATGCAAGTATTCCCTTTCATTACTAACACCATGAATTCTAAACACAACACAATTTCAGACTCCTACCTCCTAGTGAGTCCTACATAAACAACAATAAATACTAATCAATGATGGTCATCATGCTTGTTTAATGATCACTTTAGAAAACAGTCCAGGTTCATGCTCATAACTCTGTCTTGCAAAGCAAATAAAAGCCCTCTTCTCCTACCCCCCCACCCCCAAATCTCCAAGAGTGGGAATTCTGTCTTGGGCAAATTTTTTTTTTCTGTTTTAATACAAAAATTACAAATTTTTTTTTTAATTTTTTTAAGATGTTGGGGGTAGGAGTTTATTAATTTATTAATTTATTTTTGCTGTGTTGGGTCTTCATTTCTGTGCGAGGGCTTTCTCTAGTTGTGGCAAGCGGGGGCCACTCTTCATCGCAGTGCGCGGACCTCTCACTCTTGCGGCCTCTCTTGTTGCGGAGCACAGGCTCCAGACGCGCAGGCTCAGTAGTTGTGGCTCACGGGCCTAGTTGCTCCGTGGCATGTGGGATCCTCCCAGACCAGGGCTCGAACCCGTGTCCCCTCCATTAGCAAGCAGATTCTCAACCACTGTGCCACCAGGGAAGCCCTACAAATTTTATTTATACATACACATTCATATAATATAATATATATAATAGTCTTGTTCTATCCTGTAAGACATCATACCCTATAATAGTCCTACTCTGTATGGGCACCAGTGTTCTCCAAACAGTGGAGAATGTGAAGCATACTTTGCTCCCTTCTACCTTCCTTTGAATTTTGTTCTTTTTGCTTAAATGGTTTCTTGTAACCATTCTTCATCTTTCAGGTGATTTAGAGTATTCCTTATATGTCAGGCCATTTCTCTCTCTTTCTTTTCTTTTCTTTCTTTTTTTTTCCTTTGGCTGTGCTGCATGGCTTAGCTTGCAGGGATCTTAGTTCCCCGACCAGGGATTGAACCCCGGGCCAACAGCAGTGAAAGCGCTGAATCCTAACCACTAGACCGCCAGGGAATTCCCTGTCAGGCCATTTCTGTAATACAGAGACCCCAACAAGTCAGGTCAGCCTGGTGGATATTTCTTTGGCATTTTCCTATTATCCTTCTGTTGGTCCAAAGTCTTGAATGATTTTGACCAGAGGGGGGCCTTTTATTTACCCTTTAAGGAAAACACTTAAGGACAAAAAGGACAGGAATGAAGATCGGACAGCTGCCTGCTATGTGCCAGGTGCTGTCCTAGGCGTGTTGCGTGAGCAATGGAATCCACTTTACCTCGGCTCCATTGCCATTTTCAGAGCCTTATCCTGCTCTCTGAGATGGAGAACTCCAAGATAATTTAAAAGCACAATAGAAGAATATTTCAGAAATTTCAAAAGAAGAACTAGCTTATTTCCAGCTGCCAGCTAGATCAAGAGCAACTACAATTAGAAGTGTTTTCTTAGCAACTTCAAACATTGATAAAAATCACAAAGGTAATACATGCCTAAAATAGAGGCCTCCCAAATGGTTAGGGAGTGGAAATCTCACTCTTGTATGAAACAGACCAACCTTTGTTCATTTTATACAAACTTCTGTTATTTTAATTTTTAGAAATTAAAAAAATACAGGAATACCAAGAATGTGACTACACCTGCATAACCACTTAAATTGACGATTACTAATATTTTGTTATATTTACTTCATCTTATTTTTATTAATGAAGTAAATCAAACATGACTGGTAACATTGAAGTTTTCTGTGCCACTTACCCCTCATACATTCTACCGTCCCCAACCGCTATCACGAAGGAAGCTTGTGCCATTCCTCTTCAGTTTTATACTCTTACAGGCACATATATGAAATTACATTTTGCAAAAGCTTTCCCGGGATCGAACCTGGGCGATAGCAGTGAAAGCACCAAGTCCTAAACCCACTGGATCTCCAGGGAATTCCCTGCAAAAACTTAAGATTTCAGGTGGGGAAGTGGCTTTGGCTTTCTGACTTAAAAATGCAGTCTCATTCCCATAACTTCGTTTGCAAACCAGTTGCCATCTAATTATTTCACTCTTTAAATTAGCTGAAACCCTTCACCTTTTAAGTAGGGTTTTTGCTTGCAGGGGGACCGTCTGCTGTCCGTCTGCTGGCAAAAGCGCTAGTATTTCATGTTTGTAAGTGATAAGAGGGGGAGGTGGCGGCTTTCAGAGATCAGGTTTCAAGTCTGGCCCTGGTTTTATGTGTGTGGGAATGGACGCAAAGGAAAACACAGCTGAGCTGCATTGTGGCTCTTCCTGTCAAACCTGTTCGCGTCCAGGGTGAGTAGAATGGGGGAGCAATGTCTCCCTCACCCAGCCTCTAGTGAAGTTTATGCCTGGATTCAAAGCAGCTTACTTCCCAGGAAACAACCATCTGAATCTACCCTGTACCCCATTTGAAAAATGTGTCTCTGTCCTGGGAAAATCTGCTAGAGAGAACTTGGCTGTCCTCTTCCTGATCAAAGAAGGAGTGGAACTGGGGTGATGTCACTCGGTGGAGTTAGTGATGTCAGTAGGGTGTCAGCCGTGGGAGGCTCGGTTTGTGAAATTGAGTTACACCTAAGTGTCTTAGGAAACTCCATTCAGAACTCACCGGAGCTGCCTGGCCAGGACGAGGGGGAGGGAGAGAGCACCTCGGACTTTTCCTTCCCATTTCTTTCCCACTTTTGGAACCTTGGGATTAAAAGAAATGAAAGCCTCAAACCTATGGACGTTTTAGAAAACCGGTATGTAGCTTTAAACTCTTACAAATTCCTCTTTCTACCTGGGTGATGGTTGAAGTTACAGACACTACGTGTTCAGACCATGAAGGGCTGTGTTCTTAGTGGGTGCTGGTTTATTTTACTCCGTTTGGGACTGGGGGGCCAGTTTGAAAACGTCTGTCTTCCAGCTATAGGTACACAGGAACCTTTAGCTCGTGCTGTTGCTCTACATGAGGTTTACATGTTGGTGAAAAGTCTTGGTTCCTGGACCCCAGGAAATGGTTTTGCTGATCATGCATTGCAGAGGAGTTACTATCTTGATGATTAAAATGCTTTTTGAAGATTCTCTGGACATAATTTAAAAATCCAGCCGAAGTCTAATAATGGAATGAAATCGCTGTGCTAGTATTTCTCTGATCATCAAGACTGGGATGGAGAAAAGAAATTCAACTATGACATCAAAGTTAAAAGGACAAGCAGGGGCTCAGGTTAACGTGAGGGGTTGGGAATGAACCCAGAAAGTGCAGCGGGGCACACTCAGTTCTGTGAATGAGCTGCTTTTCACAAGTTATTTAGATTTCAGATGCCCACTGCCAGTAAGTAAGTTCTGTTTCTCCCAACCAACTGGCAAATAACACCCAGTGTAGCATTAGAATGTCAACAGTAGAAATGGGTTCTATTTACAAAAGCTGGAGGCTCTAGCTCAGAAACCAAGCGGTCAGTGTCAGCGTTCAGTCCCACCCTACCCTGCCTCCAATTCCAAATGCTCAGTTTCTGTCCCATTTAGAGGAACTCTTGTAGGCGGGAAACTGGTATCTCGGAGAATCACCCCTGCTTGGGGTTCCATTTTACTTTCACTTTGCATTCTTTTGAATTTAATCTGTGGTCTTATTGAGACATCCCTTTGAATTTCTTTCCATTTAAGTATGAAGTCAACGTCTTTGATCAGAAGGCATGGGCTTACTGGAATCTACGATTTCCTTACCCTTTTATTTAGTTGAGTCAGAGGAAAAATAGTATGCATGTTCCCCACAGTTGCCTGGTTTTATTGTTCAGGGAAGATTGAGGAGGTGAAGATTACCATCAGAGAAAGATTTCAGGTTATAGTTGGTTTGTAAAAAGACTGCATTACATATTCGTGCCTAATCTTAGTGCTTAATTCTTAATCTTCTCAGTCTTAATTCTTGATTTTTTCATTATTAAGCTGATTTCTAGATTTAGTAAAAGTTAACATTAATTAAAGCTGTGTGGCTTTTCTGTTTTCTTCATTTCTTAGTTATTCCAGTGGAAACAGCTGGAGAACTTATATTTCCGTGAGAAAAAGTTTGCTGTTGAAGTTCACGATCCACGGAGGTGAGGATCACAGCCTTTTTTCTGTATGAGCCTGGTGACTATCCAGATATGATGCTCTGAATATTCATGTGCACGTGTTTTCATTTCTCTTGGGTATATATCTACGATTGGAATTGCTTGATCAAATGGTAACTCTTTCTTTAACCTTTTGAGGAACTGCCAGATTGTTTCCAAAGAGGCTACACACCCTTTTACATTCCCACCAGCAATGTGCATGGTTTCATTTTCTCCACATTCTCCCTAACACTTGTTATTTTTAGGTGTGTGTGTGAGAGAGAGAGAGAGAGAATAGCCATCCTGGTGGTGTGCAGTGATAAGCTCATACTGCTTTGAATTTGCATGCTGAGCATCTTTTCACGGGCTCATTGGCCGCTTGTATATCTACTTTAGAGAAATGTCTATTCGGATCCTTTGCTCATTTTCCAGTTTGGTATTCTTGGTCCCTTAAATAAAAAGTTGCTAAATTATCTACATGAATTGAAGTCAGGATGTAGGCTCTCCAAGTTCCTCAGAGGAATTCCTTATCGGCCCTCAGCGGTTGCTTTTCAGATAAGTTTATGGATATTTGGAGGTCTGAGGGATGGAGGAAACAGCTGTGACGAAAAGATGACCCAAAGAGATAAGGCAAATTCCTACAAAGAACATTGGTGCCCTTCTCCCACCCCCACCCCTGCTCAGTGTCTGCTTTCCCCCCATCTTTCTCTCTCTTGCTGTCTCCTTACTCTGACCCTCTCTCCTCTTTTCATCTGGTGCATAAGCAGTACTCTGGACCAGTTCTGGACGTGCATCATATTATTATGTTCATCCTCTGGTAGTGCCAGAGCCAGACAATTCTACCTAGACCTGAGATGCTCTCTTACCTTCAGGAAGGTGCTGATCACACAGATCCTGGTTGCTTTGTCTTTAAAATATTATCACATTTATTCCCGCCTTCTTGTGATGATCGCACATCCTATGGTCTTTAACTAAATGCTTTTATTACAGCCTCTAATGTGGCTAATTCTCATCTGCTGCTTTTTTTAATATTTAATTTCTATTATTTCCAATATCATGCTTCTACACAGCATGCAGAATGTGTGTATTTATGCACATGACCACACTAGACTTAGGTTTTTCTAAAATATTATACGGTTGGTATATTAGTTAGTAATCATTTTCCTTTTTAAATTAATTTATTTTTTAATTTTTATTTTATATTGGAGCATAGTTGATTAACGATGCTGTATGAGTTTCAGGTGTACAGCAAAGTGATTCAGTTATACATATACATGTTTCTGTTCTTTTTCAAATTCTCTTCCTATTTTCTCATCTGCTTTTGAGTGTGTGAATGTGTTGCTTGATATGCTGCTTTTACAGAGAGCTATTACCCAGGTGGGATTGGTTTTCTCATAAAAGGAGAAAATCAGAAGCTTGGCCCCTGACAGCAAAAGAGTATGACAGAGCCAAAACAATTAAGGGGAAGCTTTGTTACAACATTACCCACTGGGTACATTTTATGTTGTGCTGGGCCAGAGACAGATCGTTTGAGTGCTTTCCTTAATCTTTCAGGATTTCGGTATCCAGAAGAACCTTTGGGCAAAGTGGCCTCTTTGTGCAAACGTGGTATGCGAACTCTTCTCTCATCAAGTCCATCTGGGTAATGGCAATTAGTCAGCATCAGTTTTACTTGGACCGGAAGCAAAGCAAAGTAAGTAACTAGAAGCATTTCTATAAGGACAGGGTCCTGTCCCTCACTGGCTTTGTGTTCTCAAGATAAGCTTTCTCAGAAAAGATGCAAGCACATGGGTTTTTGTTCCCCGAGTTTTGTTTTTTTTAAGTTTTACTACCAATTGTTTTAATTTTTCTTACATTTAAAAAAATGGGGGCCTCCCTGGTGGCGCAGTGGTTGAGAGTCCGCCTGCCGATGCAGGGGATACGGGTTCGTGCCCCGGTCCGGGAGGATCCCATATGCCACGGAGCGGCTGGGCCCGTGAGCCATGGCCGCTGAGCCTGCGCATCCGGAGCCTGTGCTCCGCAACGGGAGAGGCCACAACAGTGAGAGGCCCGCATACTGCAAAAAAAAAAAAAAAAAAAAAAAATGGGCAACATATAACCTGATCTGAAAACTGTAAGATTTGCCAGCTTTTTGGCATGCATGTATGTGTGTACACTCAGGATGTTTTAATGTTAATGATTGAACTATACCATGAGAAAGAATCATGCCTAGTTACTAAAACATTTTAACTGCAAAGCTGAAATCTTATGTTTTTGTTCTGAAAAATATCACTTTTGTATATAAAAATTCTATATTGCCCTCTGTGTTGACATTTTTATTCCATAGTAACTGAATTGCTTTATTAATTTGAAATAGGTTTAACTGAATGAATTCCATTTCAATGTTATATTAGGCAAAAATTCCTTCAGCCAGGAGTTTAGACGATATTGCAATGGATTTGACTGAGACGGGAACACCAAGGGTCTCCAAAATGGTGACACTAGAGGCAAAAAGTCAGTTCATCATGGCAAGCAACGGCAGTTTAATCTCCTCAGGTAATATTTTTGGATTAGAGAGCGTGCAAGCGATCTTTATCTTAGTTCACATATTTTTCGTTGTAAACCACTTTCAAATGTATCTTTTAACCCATTATTTTGGGAATAAATAAGCATATGGAACCTACAGTATACTGCGGTTTTGAATAAATTTTGAAATTAATTTTTAAAAGAGTATGAAGAAAGTTAAACAGTAAAGTCAGTTTGTATAATTAACAATAGATACTAAGATAGTGAGTGCCTCAGGGTAGCTTGCAAGAATATTTTCTCCCCATAAGGTTCATAAGCTTTTTCTTTCCCCAATATGTAGTTTTTGATACAAACAATTGTCTAATTCTCCATTTAACATAAATTGAACCATGACTACAGCCTTCAAACCCACCTCACCCCCAAAGTGATTTTTGCCCCTAAACCCTTCCTCTGTAGAAATTTTGGATAAGAGTCTCACTAAGTGTACATAACTTCACTAAAAATAATTTCTCATCTAAATCCCATTGTCAGCTTGTGAACGTGAAGCATAGAGTATTCCTTTGCCTTGCTTACTTTCTAAAAGAACATTCTAAACAACTATCTCAGGGAACATCTTACCTTCTCTCCTGCTCAGAAAAATGAATTTCTTCCTTGGGTGTGTCTGAAACACTAAGCATTTTATCATTGCTTCTAAAATGACTGAGCCAAAATGCAAAAGGCATATATTATTACCAGGCTCTGTTTGATGCCCAGAAGCATGAGAAAATGTTCTCCAGTTTCCTTTTATTATGTTCAGAAACAAGGAGGAAAGAAATAAACTATTATTAAACAGCAGGTTTGGCTTAAAAATCCCTTGTCCTTTAAAAAGGAAGGAAACATGCCTTGTATAAACCTTCTCTGCCCTCCCGCCCAATCCCCCCCAGGTTCTCAAGACTCGGAAGTCAGTGAGGAGCAGAAGAGAGAGAAAATCCTTGAACTCAAGAAGAAGGAAAAGCTGTTGCAAGAAAAACTTCTGAAAAAAGTTGAAGAGCTCAAGAAGATCTGTTTGCGGGAGGCTGTGAGTGTCTTCTGCTCTTGGGCAGCACTTCAAATCGTGCTTGACGGGTCCAGCCAGGGTCAGTGATCTCCCTCTTGGTTCTGTCCTGTTTTACAGGAGCTCACAGGCAGAATGCCAAAGGAGTATCCACTGAACCTAGGTGAGAAACCTCCTCACGTCAGAAGGCGTGTAGGTACCGCATTCAAATTAGATGACAACTTGCTGCCGAGTGAAGAGGTATGAGCACCAACTCTGAGCGTGTCTGTCAACACTGAGACAGAAATGCTGTCAGATCAGTGTGGCTGACTTGTTCCTTTGGTTTTTGAGTTACTGCTCTACATGTTTATCTCACCAGTTAAAAGTGATCATGGAGACCAAGTTGAATCCTTTCTTTCGTGCACAGTCTAGTTAAAATTGAGTTCTCTCTCATGACTTTACCCCCACCAAACAGAAAGAGCACTAAATGAACTCTAAATGTTTATAAATTGAGAAATACTATTATAAGAATTAAGACTTCCAGCACTCGAGTCTCCCCCTTAAAACCAAGTAGCCTTTGGCAAATCGTTGACCCTCTGTGAAGTCTCAATTCTTGGGTTTTCTCATCAATAAAATGGGGGTAGTGATTGTTCTTCCCTCTGAGGGATGCAAGGAGTATTCAGTGAGATAACACATGTATAGCACTTGGGTATAATAAAGTTAAAATATTTGTTAGCCAATATAGAGGGTACTTTCTCATCTGCATGACATCAGACACTGTGACCCTACTCGTGTTTCTTGCAGAAGTTTAGCCATCTTGGCTTTAGAAAATGATAGCAGTTTCCATTAATAATAAAGTGAGCCTTGCTATTGATTGAGTGTTCACTGTATACAGCTCTGGGCTAAGCAATGCACATACATTATTTCCTTTCATCTTCACCATACTTTCATAAGGTGGGTGTTATCTCCCTTTTACAAATGAAAAAAAAATCGAAGCATTAAAAATTAAGCAATATGTCCAGGGTCATGCAACCAGGAATCACCCAGAAAGAGGAATCAAACCTCAATTTATCTGTTTCTAAAGCTGTGCATGTGAATATAGCATTCTCTGGCTATGAATCTTGGGTGAAGTATCCCTTCTTGAAAAATACGATCTTCATCCAACCAACTGAATGAATGGAAGGCCATTCCCTTCTTTGAAAAGGACAGGGAGTTGGACTATTCAGTTAAAGTAAATGGAGGAGGGAGGTCTTGTCTTTTATGAAAATGTTTGAGAATACCTAAGCAGTAAAACTTAGGAGGATTTTATTCTCAGAGAGCATCTGATTTGAGAACGCATGAGAAAGAGAAATTTTATTATCTAGCACATATCACAGTGACTGTGTGTGTCCATAAAAATAAAACAGTATCATCATGTAAATGCAGGACCCTGCTTTGCAAGAAATGGAGAGCAATTTCCTAATACAGCAAAAGCTGGTTGAAGCTGCAAAGAAACTTGCCAACGAGCCGGATCTTTGTAAAACTGTGAAGAAAAAACGAAAGCAAGATTACACGGATGCAGTGAAAAAGCTTCAGGAGATTGAAAATGCAATAAATGAATACCGAATTAGATGTGGAAAGAAACCCAGCCAGAAAGCAACAGTTATCTTACCAGGTTAGTAATTAGTAAGGTTTTTTTAGAGTCACATAAGTCAATCCTCTTGATGGAATGTACCGTTTCCAAACCAGTTCATTTGGTAAGAGACAAAAGAAAGAACAGGATTAATTATGAGTTTCTTAGGATAAAAAGGGTTTGGAATTTCAGTCTCACAAGTATATTAACTTGGTTTTTAGTGACCTTCTTACTATTGTAATACTATACTATTGCATTGCTTTAATTTTCAGCATGAAAGAGCTTTCATAGCGATATTGGTTCCTAATAAGACAGATTCACCTTTAACTGGCCTGATGTCATTGCAAGAAATACATTTGAAAACACAGGATATTAAGAGAGCTGGGCCCTACCTAGTAGTTTCTCAAAGGTTTTTAATGCAGCAGACCATACATTTTCTTAAGGACCTTTCCAACATATGTGGATAGAAAAGAGCTCTTACGATTATTGTCGTTTATGGAGGCTATTTAAAGATATGGGCATATGTTCATGTTATATTATGAAATGCAGAAGGCAGAATACAAAATTGTAACCATAACATGGTCCTGACATTGTATAATTATGTACACACAAAGACTGGTTGGGAAAGAGTTCAAAATATTAATAGTTGTAGAATTTCATGTCACTTAATTTTCTTCCTAATTCTCTTCCATATTTTCAAAATTCTCAACATTATGTATCTAAAACTTTAATATTCAGGAAAAAAGTAAACTGAAAAAATTCTCATTTAGGTCGATTTCAAGTCCAATTGGCCTTCCGTATTTATTAGCACGATTTTTAGCCTTGATCACTGGTTGAAATATGATTCTATTGCTTTGATTTCAAGACTTTTTTTTCCCCATTTAAACATCTGTGAAATTGGGATAATTCTTATACTAGATGGAGTGTTACAGTTATGATCGGCAGTACTTTTTCTTTTTTTCTGGGACATCAAGTAATTATACATCTTAGATTTGACAAAATATGGTAATCAGGTTTAAAGTGTACTCCGCTTCAGAGCATATGATTTGCAAAGCAGAGATATGGCATTTTGGAAAGTGAATGCACAGACATCAACACACAGCTGTGCGTCAGCTACAGCTGGGGAATTTAGGATGGCTGTGACTCTGAACGCGAAATCCAGTTGGCCTAGTCAGTGGTCACATTCTGGACCTACAGAGCTGGATGACTAGCAGTGCACTTAACTTTCATAGCCATTTGTTGTGGCCCATTCATCCCCAGCTGTGTAAGATTCAAATGTTATCCTTTTCAGTAACTGACATTTGGGCAGCACTGGTGCCAATGGTTGAACATATATCAGGTGGATTTTTTTAAAGCCTGCCTGACAGCTGACTCTACTGGCATTTCGCCTTCAAGCTCTACTGTGTGTCCAATTAAGAGACGGTCCTCCTGGCTCTGATAGAGATGAACATTTGAGCCTGGATGTGGAGATTCACTTCATAATGGCTTTGAAGCTTACACTGAGGTGTCGTGTTTGCCTGTAACCTTGCCTATTGTTGACACTGAGTATGGAATGACTTGCCAGAGTACATCAACATCTGAGATATCACTTTTTGCTAAACCCATCTGGTAACATTTGATGGGCACCAGTAATAATCAGATCATTACGGGCATTTTCAACCACCAGAGTTCTTTCACCAGAAGGCTGTGTTTAGGGAACCAAAGTCGTAAGTATAGCTAACATTTATTGAGCATTTGTCCTGTGCCAGGAGCTGGGCTAAGGGCTTTACATCTATTACGTCATTTAATGCTCACCAAAGCACTTAACACTAGGTACTATTCTTATCCCTATTGTAGAGTTGAGCCAAATGATGCTTGGAGAGATTAAGTAATTTGCCCTGGGTCTCACAGCCAGTAAGTGACAAAACCAGGATGTGAACCCAGGTCTGTCTGTTTCAGTAGTTCTCACTCGGGGGCAGTTTTGCACCCCAGGGAGCATTTGGCAATGTCTGCAGACGTGTTTGATTGTCAAAACTGAGGGTGGGGTGGTGCCGGCATCCAGTGGTGGAGGCTGGAGATCCTACAGTACAAAGGGCAGCACCCACCCTCCTCCACCCCCCACCCCCCTGCAACAAAGAATCATCCAGTCCAAAATGTCAGTAGGGCCACCCACTGTTAAGAAACCCTGGTCTGATTGAGAAGCTTATGCACCACAAGTGACCACCACACGCTACCAAGAAAAAGCCCTTCTCTTCAGGGGAGGGCTCAAAAAAAATAAATTATCCTAACAGTATAGTAGATTCTCAAAGGACCGTTCTCAAACTCTGTTCCACTTTAATAAATGATCCAATGTAATATTTGTACAGTATATAAGATGTTTATACCTTCAGTAGTCAATGAGTTCATTCTTACAATAGTTAACTTCCTAATGCACTGTAATTAGTTGTGTTTATCTAAATAAAAATAAGATGCACTCCATTGAAAAGGGTTTTATTGAACTATTAGGGGTGTCCAAATGCACCATTATACTAAAGGCAGTTTATTTTATTCACAGAAGACATAATCCCATCAGAAGGTAGCTCCTTGTCTGACACTACCACCTATGATGATTGTAAGTAGCTCCCCCTTTTCAGTTTAAAACGTTATATATTCTGAAATATTAAGAATATTTTTGAGTTAAGTAAAGTCTGTTTATTATTCTTCTGGAAAAAGTAGACAGCTAACTTACATTTATGCAGAATGGCTGGGAACAGGGGATTAGGATTAACTTCTACACAGGTTAGCTCAGCATTAAATACAGTACCGTACAAATCACATGACTTCAGGGAATCAGAGTACCATAACTCGAGTGAATAGGTATCTTGATAAGGATTTGTAAGGCTTTGTAGGATTTTTTTTTTTTAACGTTTGAAGTAACTATAGAGAAGTTGCATAAGTAATACAGAGTCCTTCACCCAGCTTTGTCTGCTGGTGACATTTTATATAGTTAGTGTCCAATACCAAAACCAGGAAATTAGTGTTGTGTAGCCTACACTACACTACCAGGAAATAAGGTAGAGTTTATCACTGTCTACTTACTCCAGTTAAGTTGGAGTTTATTTTATTTTTCTTAGGAAGAAACACACATTTTAGAAATTGGGTTACATGTCATTATGTTGGTTTCCTAGAGGTAGACTGTATCTATTGTAATGACCTGTGGTCAACATATTTCATGATGGAATGGATTTCATGTCAAGTGACAGAGTATTTCCTCGTAATCCCTTCCTTGTGCTTAAGCAGAGGAGCTCGCTATCTATTTGATGTGATTTAAAGAATTTGGGGGAACCACTAACCCCTACTGCTTTATCTTCCCCCAAATGGAATGGTTCATGAAAGTCTACCATTTCAGAATTCTTCCTTTGAGCTGAGGTTTGATCATGTTTGCCATTCCTCTTTGGAAATACAAATACCAGTGGGAGACACAACAATTCCCTAATGACTTATCATAAATCAGATTCATCACTTTTAATGATAGGATGAGCCTTTGGTCAGCCAAGGAGGCCTAAGAACGTTAAAAGTAAAGCTGAACAGGGCTTCCCTGGTGACGCAGTGGTTAAGAATCCACCTGCTAATGCAGGGGACACAGGTTCGAGCCCTGGTCCGGGGAGATCCCACATGCCACGGAGTAACTAAGCCTGTGTGCCACAACTACTGAGCCTGTGTGCCACAACTACTGAGCCAGTGCACCTAGAGACCGTGCTCTGCAACAAGAGAAGCCACCGCAATGAGAAGCTCGTGCACTGCAACGAAGAGTAGCTCACTGCAACTAGAGAAAGCCTGAACGCAGCAATGAAGACCCAACACAGCCAAAAATAAAAAAATAAATTAAGACAAATTTAAAAGTAAAGCTGAACAAAACTGATCCAGGCCCACTTTACAGGCCAGCTTCCTCTTGGCCCCTTACACACTGAGGTTTTTCTGTAATATAATTCTAGAAAAGTATAGTATAGTATTACCCATTCCACCTGAGAGATTTATTTGCTCAGCATGCCACCTATTGAGTTGGCATAAGTTGGGTCAGGCCCCACAAGAACATTCAGTAATTTTTTTTCTATTGTATAAAATATAAAAATAAATTTCCTGAAACGTAAGTACTTCTAAAAATATCATCTTTGGAAGACCACTTTGCTCACCAGACAAATCTTCCACTTTCTTTTTTGGGAGGTTTTGGCATGGTATTTGTTTACTTTTTTATTTACCTACTTATTCTTTCATTCAATTTACTTATTATAGCCAATGACACCTGTACTCTTGCTGGGCAGCAATCAAGTTCAGTACCTCATTCTCCAAGAATTCTTCCTCCCAAGTCTCTCGGGATTGAGAGAATCCATTTCAGAAAGTCGTCCATCAATGAACAGTTTGTGGATACCAGACAGTCCAGGTAAGAAGTCACATTATCAGTGAGGTGAATGCCTTGCCACTATGAGATCTTTTCTCCAAAACAGTCAACCCATTTTTGCGTTATCCTTTTTATTCTTTCAGAAAGTGTTATCTTGTAAAACCAAAGCATACAAACTAACCCAGTTATTTATTGTTGGTAACAAGTGGAAGTGTTTTTAAAGAGATCTTTTGAAAAGTATTTGGTGTTTCCTTGATTTTAAAGTCTATTTGATTTATATTAAATTAGAGGAACATTGATTATAATCTGAATTTGGGTATAGTGTCCAAAGTTCTGTTTTATCACCCACGGTTTCAGAAAACTGTCATTAAATACCACTCTTCCAAACCAAGTGAGAGAACTGACTTCTGAACTTTCACAGGAAAATTGGACTTCAGTACATTTTTAGTCTGTAAAGTAGATAATACAACTTCTCAAGTGTCTCAAGTAAATACTATCAGGGCAATAACAACAGGGCAATAACTTTTTAAAAGATGACAGACCAATGGTTCCCAGAATTTGGCTGCAGGGATCAATACTAGTTTTGTTTTTGTTTTTTTTTTTTCTACATAGGGCTCAAGACAGGATTACCAACTTTTTACTTTGCCTAATCAGAATGTTCAAACAAACAGCACTATGATTTCATGAAAAAAAAAATGACATTTACATATCCAAAATACAGTCATCGTTGTAATAATAATAATAACAATAATATGAAGTTAACATTTATTGAGCACTTACTATGTGCCAGACACCGTTTGAAGTGTTTTAATATGTATTAATAAATTTAATCCTCACAACAATCCTGACTGTATTACTACCATCCTTACCAATTATAGATAAGTACACCAAGGACCAGAAAGCATGAATCACTTGTTGGTTTTGTCAACTAGTAAATGTCAGAATTGGGATTTGAACCTAGGTAGCCTGACTCCAAAGCCTGTGATGTGATATTAGCCATTATTATAGTGCATCTCAGGAAAGATGGAAATTAGTCTCAAAAAAAAGGAAGATTAGGGCTTCCCTGGTGGCGCAGTAGTTGAGAGTCTGCCTGCCGATGCAGGGGACGTGGGTTCGTGCCCCGGTCCAGGAAGATCCCACATGCCGCGGAGCAGCTGGGCCCGTGAGCCATGTCCGCTGAGCCTGCGCGTCCGGAGCCTGTGCTCCGCAATGGGAGAAGCCACAACAGTGAGAGGCCCGCGTACCGCAAAAAAAAAAAATTAATAATAAATAAATAAATAAAGGAAGATTATTTAGATTAAATAATTTTTCGCTTATGAAAAGAAAACCCACATTTTGTTATATTTCTAATTTGTCAAAGACCAGTGAAAACTTTTATCTCATATTAGCCCCAGTTTGTAGGTTAGCATCTAAAAACTGTTGCCTTAAACAATAGAGATCCAGATGTCTAGAGCTGTGCTGTCCAATTTAATTAAAAGTAAATAAAATTTAAAATTCGGTTCCTCAGTCCTACCAGCCACATTTCAAGTCCTAATAGGCACATGTGGCTGATGGCTGATATTGGGTAGCACAGATATAGCACATTTCCATAATTGAAGAAAGTCCTATCAGATAACACTGGACAAGTGTGTTTATTATATTAGGGAAAACAAAGCTATTTCAGCAAGAGGAATTATAACTGGGAAAATCATTATCTTAAAAATTATTATGCCTCCATCCCCAATAGCTTAAGATGGGTTTGCTCTTTGATCCAGCAATTTTGCTTTTAGGAATTTTTCCTCTTGAATTAACTACAGGATGCTTATCACAGCATTGTTTATACTAGTAACAAATGAAAACAGCCCAAATGCTCAACTAGTGGATTGTTTAATTATGGTCAGTCTTTACACTGGAATACTATAAACTCATTAAAATAACAGTGTAGGTGAATATTAAGTGACATAAAATGTTAAATCAAAATTTTTAAGTGGGTTTTGAAAGAGAATATATATACAGTAAGATCTCATTTTTTGTTGTTAAAAGTATAAATGCTTTTTTAAAATTGAAGTATAGTTGTATTACAATGTCATGTTAGTTTCAGGCATACAGGAAAGTGATTCAGTTATACATACGTGTGTGTGTGTGTGTGTGTGTGTGTGTGTGTGTGTGTGTGTATTCTTTTTCAGATTCTTTTCCCTTATAGGTTATTACAAAATATGGGGTATAGTTTCCTGTGCTATACAGTAGGTCCTTGTTGGTTATTTATTTTATATATAATAGTGTGTGTATGTTAATCCCAATAAAAGTATAAATGCTTATAAGTATATATGCTTAGTAAAAATATCTGAAAATGTTTAGTGTTCTGACTATCTGAGGTATCAGATTATGGACATTTAAATGTTTATCTGTATTTTTAAACTTTTTTGCAATGAACTTGACATGCTTTTGTAACAAGTGAAATGTAATCAAAGTCATTTTTAATTAAAAAATTAACTTCAAATTGTGTTCTCACTGTGCTGGAAAGTGGACAAAGTGATTTAAGGATGCTGTGAATGACAGTCCACTCCCCAAATTCATGCTGCAGCCTATTTTTGTATGGCCCATGAGCTAAGCATGGTTTTCGATTTTTAAATACTGGAACGGAAATCAAAAGCAGTAATATTTTGTGACATAAAAATTGTATGAAATTTTAATTTAAGTGTCCACGGTCAACTTTGATTGGCACGCAGTCCCCTCCATTCACATACATATTGTCTACACTGGTCTCTTACTTCAAGGGCAGAGTTGAGTCATTGCAACAGAGATCATCTGGCCCACAAAGCCAAAAACATTTACTGTGAGGCTCTTTACAGAGAAAGGATTTGCTGCCCTGCTCTCGTTGCTTCCAGTCTGTTTTATTCAGTACACCCTTTTATTTATTTATTTATTTATTTTTATTAGTTTCTGCTTTATAACAAAGTGAATCAGTCATACATATACATCTGTTCCCACCTCCCTTCCCTCATGCATCTCCCTCCCTCCCTCCCACCCTCCCCATCCCACCCCTCCAGGCGGTCACAAAGCACCGAGCTGATCTCCCTGTGCTCTGCGGCTGCTTCCCACTATCTATCTACCTTACGTTTGGTAGTGTATATATGTCCATGCCTCTCTCTCGCTTTGTCACAGCTTACCCTTCCCCCTCCCCATATCCTCAAGTCCATTCTCAAGTAGGTCTGTGTCTTTATTCCCGTTTTACCCCTAGGTTCTTCATGTCAGTACACCCTTTTTTAAACGTCTTCTAGTTTTTTCCTCCATATTTATGACTCAGAGTCACATCACTTGTGCTTCCCCTAAGACTCATCTAAGATGCACCAGGATACTAAGCCACAAAGCCAGTTTTCCCAATTATCTCTTTATGTTCCCATTCCTCAGTTTCCAGTAAGTTTCCTTCCTTTTTTTTTTTAATTGAAGTATAGTTGATTTACAATGTTGTGTTAGTTTCACGTGTACAGCAAAGTGATTCAGTTATACCTAGATATAATTTTTTCAGATTCTGTTCCCTTATAGGTTATTACAAAATATTGAGTATAGTTCCCTGTGCTATACAGTAGGTTCTGGTTGGTTATCTATTTTATTTTAAATTCTATTTTATTATTATTTTTTTGAATTTTATTTTATTTATCTTTTTATACAGCAGGCTCTTTTTATTTTGTTTTATATTGGAGCAATTTGATTTACAATGTTGTATTAGTTTCAGGTGTACAACAAAGTGATTCAGTTATACATATACATATATCTCTTCTTTTTCAGATGCTTTTCCCCTATAGGTTATTACAGAATATTGGGTAGAGCTCCCTGTGCTTGACAGTAGGTCCTTGTTGATGATCTATTTTATATATAGTCATGTGTATTGTTAATCCCAAGCTTCTAATTTATTCCTCCCCCCTCCAGTAAGTTTCTAATCAGCTTATAACAAGTTTGCCAGAAATGTTAGGTGGCTCCTCATTTCCTGAATTCTCTCTCTTTTTTTTTTACCGTCACAGAGAAATGCTGTCGACACACAGCAGTCCTTACAAAACTCTGGAGAGGCGGTCCCAGGGAGGGCTAAGCGTGCCCACCACACCTGTTCTCACCCGGAATGCGTACAGCAGCAGCCACTTGCAGTAAGAGGGCTTCATTCCAGTTGCTTTCTCTCTGTTGACTTTTGCTTTAAGGTTTTGTTTTACTTCACTGTGGTTTGTTTGTTTTTTAATTTGGCTGCGTTGGGTCTTCATTGCTGCCTGCGGTCTTTCTCTAGTTACAGCGAGCAGGGGCTACTCTTGGTTGTGGTGCGCGGGCTTCTCGTTGCAGTGGCTTCTCTTGTTGTGGAGCACGGGCTCTAGGCGCATGGGCTCAGTAGTTGTGGCTCGCGGGCTCTAGAGCGCAAGCTCAGTAGTTGTGGCACACGGGCTTAGTTGCTCCGCAGCATGTGGGATCTTCCCGGAACAGGGCTTGAACCCGTGTGCCCTGCATTGGCAGGCGGGTTCTTAACCACTGTGCCACCAGGGAAGTCCCTTCACTGTGTTTTTAATCACTTTCTGCAGTGGACTTTATTTTATGGCTCTACACTTTCTATGCACTTAACAGATCAAATATGTGAGCCAAGAAAATGTGCTTAAAAATGTACGTGGTTTGGGTAGATACTGGATTTTTTGTGCCTTAATTTTTCCAACTGGACATTACCATTTGTTATTCAATGGTGAGGATGAAGATAATGACAGTAGCAACATTTTGAAGTGTTTACTGAAGGCTGTGCTATTTTATATGCACTATATTATCTGGTCCCCACAACAAGTCTGACTGGAGATACTAGATACTGTGTTTTTCCTCATTTTACAGAGGAGGGAGGGACATTAGTTAAATATCTTGTCCACATTCATACGGTTGGGAAATGATGGAGCCGTAACTCAACCCAGATGTCTCCAATGTCAAAGCCAGACTCTGTTCCCCCACAAATGCTGCGTTCACCCTAGTCTATGTATCCTGCTATCCTGTTGGAAGAAAGAACCCTCCAAAGACATGTGGGATTTTTCTTAGGCTTTGATGTAGGTTATACAGCATCAGTTTATCTTCCCTATTGTCAAGGAAGGATGTGGATCGCCCAGTTGACAGAATCGATTTCTTTTCTCATTTTGACCATGTGAACCCAGTGGTTTCTGTTGTGTGTTCAGCTTTGGAAACCTTAAAAATCCTAGTGCAGTTCAGGAGCTATTAAATCGTTCAATGTGGTGTCCCCTTCCCTTCCCTCGGTCCTCCTTCCTTTGTTTGTCTTTTACAAGTTTGCTTCCTCCTCTTTCAGACCTGAATCTTCATCTCAGCACTGCCGCCAGCGGAGTGGAAGCCTTGAGTCCCAGTCTCATCTGCTCTCTGAGATGGACCATGATAAGCCATTTCTCTCCCTCTCCAAATCCCAAAGAAGCAGCAGCACAGAAATCCTGGATGACGGGTCTTCCTATACCAGCCAGTCAAGCACAGAGTATTACTGCGTGACACCTGTGGCCGGCCCCTGTTACACCACCCAAACTCTGGACACTCGCTCCAGGGGTCGGAGAAGGTCCAAGAAACAGAACGTTTCGACTTCAAATTCAGGAAGCATGCCCAACCTAGCACAAAAGGATAATCTGAAGAATGGCGTCTACTCAAAGAGTCAGGAGCAGCCTTCTTCCAGTTACTACACTGCCGGGTACATGCCATATGCAGAGTGTGATCTGCATTACAGTGGTGGCTACGTCTACGAGAACGACACTGAAGGACAGTACAGTGTCAATCCTTCCTACCGGTCCTCCGCCCACTATGGATATGACCACCCAAGGGACTACAGCAGGTCGTTTCACGAAGACGAGGTCGACCGGGTGCCCCATAACCCGTATGCAACTCTCCGGCTGCCGAGGAAGGCTGCTGCCAAGTCAGAGCACATCACCAAAAACATCCACAAGGCCTTAGTGGCAGAGCACCTGCGTGGCTGGTACCAGCGGGCCTCTGGGCAAAAGGAGCAAGGCCACAGCACACAGACTAGCTTTGATTCGGACAGGGGATCGCAGAGGAGCCTGGGCTTTGCCGGGCTGCAGGTGCCCTGTTCTCCAAGCAGCCGAGCGTCTTCCTACTCTTCAGGTAAGAATACTGCGGAGGCCCTTGATATCCAGATTTCCTTTACCTCATGTTCCCCACCTACCCCAAACCACTCCCCTCAAGGGTCATGAGACCAGGACCCAAGATCAGGAGAGTGGTAGCCATTGAGTAGAGCCACAGATTCAAGTCCAACAAACATTGATTGAGCACCTACTCTCTGTGCTGCCCTGGGTTAGGGGCTTTCATATATTTTTATCTTTTCTAGGTCTTCCATTGACAGTCACATCTCTTTAAAGTGTTCAGGGCTTTGGGATGAACAGATACACACTACTATATATAAAATAGATAACCAACAAGGACCTACTGTATAGCACAGGGAACTATACTCAATATTTTGTAATCAACCTATAAGGGAAAAGAATCTGAAAATGAACATTATATATATATATATATATATATATATATATATATATATATATATATACACACACACACACAGACATACCTATATATATATATATATATATATATATATATATATATATATGTCTACATAAACTGAATCACTGTGCTGTACACCTGAAACTAACAGAACATTGTAAATCAACTATACTTCAATAAAAATAAATAAATAAATAAATGTTCAGGGCGTCGAGGTTTGATATATTAAGAGAATAGCATAAATCCTTCATGTAAGCAGAAAACCATTAAGGTTATACATCTTTCCCTGTTCACAACTAGGAATTGGATTATCTAAAGGCAGTTCGTTCCAAATGCTCAGGTCTCTGTGTAAGGCTTCTAATGAGTCTGATAGGAGGTGGCATTTACTAACCACTGTTCCTGGCAGTGTTCTAAGTACTTTGCAGGTCTTAATTCAGTAATCATATGTATTCCACTTTATGGCTGATTTAAGGGACTGTCAAAGATAATTTGGATTAGAGGTGTTCTCTTCACGTGTTGACTTTGGTCCCTAACTCCACTTCTGTTCCTGGAGGGTTTACTGCGTACCTCCAGCTGTGCTAGGCATACTTTAAGGAGAGAAATGGGGGCCTAAATGGAGAGTCTGCCCAGGGTTTCATTTATTCAGCAAACAAGCAGGCATAGATACTGAGGATCCAGTTTCAAGCCAGTTCCTGGCCTGGATGAATTCACAGTCTAGTTAGCAGCCAGAGGACTATATGAAAATTAAGCAATATTAAAGCTCTAAGAAATGGATGAATTCTCAAACCACATGAGGTCATGAGTCTCGCCCCCTCTTTCAAGCATGACACCTTAGTGAGACATAGCTCAGGGATTCCTGAATCATTGTGTGATCTTCGGTGAAAAGTTTTCCTTTAAAAGTTTCCTAATGTTGTTGACAAGAGGCATCTCCATGGAGATGTCCATCTGGGTTCTAGTGTTCTCGTATTTGTCCAGGACTTTGGACTTCTGCTTGGACTTTCCCATTTATTACACATCTAACATATGAAAAGCCTCCTGTAGTTATTTCTTATCTGTGGCTCTGATTAGAGAATGTCTTTCTTCCCCTTCAATTTCTGGGTGTTTCAGAAACCAAAGAAAGAGGGCTGGGATGCATGTGGATGGTCATCAGGGCACAGCACTGGGGTAATGCCTCTTTAAACAGCGAGGCCAGGGAGAAGCAGGTGTAACTCAGAAACTTCAACATTCCTGGCTGTTGGCTCAGGACTGGGGCAAAGGTGAGAATGGAGATAACACTTCCTGGACCCAGTGTGAGTGTGTGAACCTTGCTGATACCAGCAGGATTTGGCCCCATAGGCCAAAAGGCATCACATTTTAAGGAATTGGATGGATGGAATCAGTGCTCCCAGAATTATACATTTTATAGCTACAGAAATGTTTTATAACAGGCACGCATCATTCTCATAGAGAGATAAGTTTCTGATTATTTGCTGAATTAGTCAGGGGTTTTGTAATCTCTTCCAGCCACCTAAAGGCTCTCTGGGTGACTCAGTTTTAGTAGTAAGGACAATCACCATTTACTGGCAACTTACCCTGTGCCACCCGACCTGCTCAGCGCTTTATGTATACTCTCCCACTTAACGTATGCAGCAGTTCTATGTAATGAGTGCTGTTGTTATGTATATTATTATTATTCTACTCTTGCAGCTGAGGCAGTTCTGACTTAGAGCGTTTAAATGACCCTGCCCGAGCTCCAAAGCTAATTAAGTGGCAGAGTAGGAATTCGGTCACAGCTCAGACATCCTAACCACCACACCTCTGAGTTATGAAACCTTCCTGGAAGCTTAAAGTGGGAATGTTATATCTTTGAGTCAAAGCCTTGTGGCATGCAGGACCACAGATGAGTTTTGAAATGTGTTTGTCTTGCACTGTCACATGTGCTTTGTGGGTGTGACAGAGAAGAGGAAGAGGTTGGCCTCCAGGAGCAGGAAATGGAGGAGAGCTGGAAGGCTCCAGGAAAGGTGCGGGGGTTTTGAGTCTTGGATGACTGGCATGGCATTGTGCAGCCTAGGCATGGGGCAGGACTGGTTTTAGAGACAGGACAGCAAACGCCCAGCGATGAGGCATTCACTGGGTTTTGCTCCCAAATTATGCCCTTGTCTATTTTTTTTTTAACCATTAAAATTTTTTTTTTTATTGAAGTATAGTTGATTTACAATGTTGTGTTAGTTTCAGGTATAAAGCAAAGTGATTCAGTTATACATGCATATATATATTTATGTTTACATATATATGTGTGTATATATATATTCAGAGGCTTTTCCCGTATATGTTATTACAAAATATTGAGTCGAGTTCCCTGTGCTGTACAGTAGGTCCTTGTTGTTTATCTATTTTATACACAGTAATGTGTATCTGTTACTCCGAAATCCCTCATTTATCCTCCCCACACCTTTCCCCTTGGTAACCAGGTTTGTTTTCGAAGTCTGTGAGTCTGTTTCTGTTTTGTAAATAAGTTCATTTGTATCACTTTTTAGATTCCACATAGAAGTGATATCATATGATATTTGTCTTTCTCTGTCTGGCTGACTTCACTTAGTATGGTAATCTCTAGGTCCATCCATGTTGCTGCAAATGGCATTATTTCATTCTTTTTTGTGTATGCCCTTGTCTTGTTACAGATTAGTCCCTCAGAAGAACTAAATCTCTTCTTCCTGAAATCTTTCCTATACTAGTTTCCCTCCCCTACCCCACCCCCAAAACTTCTTTTTAAAAGGCAAAAATGTGCCTTGATGCTGCTAGTGGCCCAATATTGCCTGTGGCTGGGGAACGAGCAAGTCTCAACAAGTCAACGTATGGAATGCTTTTCCTCTAAAGGCCTCCACAAACTCAAACTTGTCATCTTACCTTCACAATTGAGCCTATGAAGCTATCCCAGCCACCATAGCCTGACTGGGACACTGGGAAGATTCTTTCAATATATGAGAATTTTTTTTCTGGCTTGTCTTTTGGGTTATTTTTTTATAGCATGTCTTTCAATTAACTTTATTCACATTTATAACAATAATGTTATCATTTATGGCTAGGCACAGTGCTAAATATTTGTACAAATTAGGTTATTTAATCCTGGTATCATCCCTATACAGAATATATTTATATTATTATCCCCACTTTACAGACAAAGAAACTAAAGCTTAAAGAACATAAGCTATTTGCCCAATGTCACATGGCCAGTAAGTAACCAAATTGGAATAGGAACTCTGTTGGTTCCAAACATTGGCTGGTAAGCTCTACTCTGCACACAGCTGATTGATGTACATCTAAATGGCCTAAACAATTCTCACTTTGAATAGTCCCACTAATTTTGTCTTTTTTCATTTTTATTTCTAGTGTCTTCTACAAATGCTTCCGGGAACTGGAGGACCCAGATAACTATAGGGCTATCTGAATACGAGACCCTGGCACATTCTTCCTACACCAGCTGCTATGGCAACGTCTATAATCCTTTGCCCTCTCCAGGCAGGTGAGAAAGGCATGCTTAAAACTTTCAGTACCCTGTTCCTGGTCTAAAGAATTCAGAAATCCAGTTTTATTTTATGAACGCTAAGTAATCTAGCTCAAGGGTTGGCAAATTGTAGTCTAAGACCGGCTGCCACCTATGTTTATAAATAAATTTTGATTGGAAAACAGCCATGCTTATTTATTTACATGTTACCTATGGCTGTTTTTGTACTATGAGGGCAGAGCGGAATAGTTGCAACAGAGATTTCATGGCCGACGAAGCCAAAAATATCTGGCCCTTTAAGAAAAAACTCGCTGGTGCTCAATCTAGCTCATTCAAATCTGACCCTCTTCTTAGAGTCCTGTACATTAAATTTTGTGTCTGAAGGGTTCTTTTTAATTGCT
Source organism: Hyperoodon ampullatus (assembly GCF_949752795.1). Taxonomy (NCBI): domain Eukaryota; kingdom Metazoa; phylum Chordata; class Mammalia; order Artiodactyla; family Ziphiidae; genus Hyperoodon; species Hyperoodon ampullatus. The sequence continues at coordinate 21,768,910 of NC_136923.1, forward strand.
ATACTTGAAACTGTACCACTGATATACCCAGTTAAGACTTTTCTGGAACCTTGCAGGAAAAATATCTCTATCCCAGAAAAGGCTGTTCATGCCAAGATTCCTCATAGACAGTTGGTGGGCTTGATTTCAAACATTTGCTGCCTTTTTGTGTCTAACCCTATGTTCATTAAGAAGCAACAGACGCAGCCAGCTGTCCTGTGTGTCTGTCATAGTAGTTCTTTGTAAACATTTAGAGGAAATAGATAAGGTCAATTTGTTAAAATGTGATTATTAAAAAGATTGCAAACTCTGGATTACGTTTTTCAATTCTTTGTATACATGGGAGGAGTTAAACTTGAAGTGGTCATTTTTCTCAATCACCTTCTCACAGAATATAACCTGTACCCCTGGTGCCAAGAAGTAAAGCATTTTCTGTTGCTTTTTGTTTTTGTTTAAGAAAATTTAATTTTGCTTTCTTTAAGTCAGATTGCATCAGGCATAGGAGGCTTACATAGACAATAACTTTTAAAGGTGAATACTGGTGAATTTGAGGTTAGTTTCTTACTAAAGCACTCAGTGTTATAAGCAAATTGGAGATAATTCAACCCCAAAAGCTTGTTTTTCTTTTCCATATTTAGCAAAAGTTTTTCTTGGCTTGAAATATTAGGCCAATTGTCTCAACTCAACAAAGGGCATGCTCAAAATAGAATTTTAATGAAAATATACTTCAGAGGATGTCAGATAGCTTGGACTTCTGTAAATAATGCTTGCAAATGAGTTAAGAGCAGGAAGACTTTGGCCCAAAATTTGAGCTGAACTTTTTCAATTCAGTTCTAATCATTTTGTATAATACATTTGCAAATAATTTTCCTGTTTGTATACTTTCACTTTTGTTTTTGTTGACTGAGTTAGACATGATGTAAAACAAACCATTCAGGGCATAAGACAGTTCTAATATCCTAACACCACTTTCATAGGACTCAGGAAGTGTTAAACATTTTTAGAGACAGTCTGTTTTTACAAAGTCTGTCCATCTGTTACAGCCAGGCCAACATGGCTTGATAGCAGAGTCTGAAGGGGCATGATATACAGGAAATTAGAAACTATTTAAAGACCCCTATTGTGTATGTGTACATGTGCACATAATATGAGCTCATTGTAGAAAATGTGTTCCCATTTTTTTTTTACAAAACTCTTTAAACCTTATTTTATGCAACCATATGATATTCCACTCAATAAATTTGCCGTACTTTATTAACAGTTCCCCATAGTTTGATTTTAAATGGCTTTTAAATTTTCTTTCTTTTTTTATTGTAAATAAAATACAATACTTTGTGCAAAATATTTGTCTGAATTCTAGATTATTTCCTTAGGACACATTCCAATAAGTTGGTTTAATGGATTAAATTGAAAAGCATATATATATATATATATATATATTTTTTTTTTTTTTTTTTTTTTTTTTTTTTTGCGGTAGGCGGGCCTCTCACTGTTGTGGCCTCTCCCGTTGCGGGGCACAGGCTCCGGAGCACAGGCTCAGCGGCCATGGCCCACGGGCCCAGCCGCTCCGCGGCATGTGGGATCTTCCCAGACCGGGGCACGAACCCGTGTGCCCTGCATCGGCAGGCAGACTCTCAACCACTGCGCCACCAGGGAAGCCCGAAAAGCATATTTTTTAAGCTCCTGCTTACTAGAAAGATTTGCCAACGTACCCTCCTATCCCAGAGAATTATGGGAATGCTTATTTCTACCCATTTGTCCGTTTAGGATTTTATTTTTATCATGTACAGTCTGATCAATTTAACTTGACTTATTAATAAGGCAAGTATAACAATCCTCCATAAAGCTTTAGAAATTTGTTCTAAAACTGCATTGTTATTTTTTATGAAAATGTAATTATTAAAATAAGAGAAAAATTGGGTTTCAAGATAAAGATAAAAAACTTTAGATCTGCCCTTAAATTGAAGATTTGAAATGCTTAGCCATAGATCAGTATGTTTTTAAAAATGAAGTGCATGTTATTTAGAGATTCCTACCTCGGAGTGTCCAGGTCTTAATATTATAGAAAGCTACAAATTTATACCAATAAAATGTTTTTCCTTGTATGATGTAGTATAACTGTTAGCAGCATAAACTTCCTAAAATTAGAAATGTTGAAGTCTCCTCTGCTACCTCGTATGTAATATAGTCAAATTCCTGGCTCTGCTGCTGCAAACTGTGTTTTCAAATAACTTTTTTTCTTTCACTTCCTGTTTTCCATTTCCTATCCTCTTCCTTACTGAACACTCCCTATTACTAGGCAGAACCAAGGGCTTCTGTCTCGGAGAATGGTTGTGTCTCCAGAAATGAGATCAGTTTTCAATTCTCTTTTAAGCGTAGCCAGCTGTAGTAAGTACAGTCCCTCAAATCGGTGTGTTGCTTCTTGCATAGCAGCAGTTTCGCTTGTTCTGAGTGATGTGTGAAGTTACAGAAATCTGCTTTTGTTTTTATATTAGAAAAAAACCACTAAATATCTGGTTTTGCATAGTGTTTATTTCCAAAGCTCTTTTCCAAAGGACTTTTTATTCACCTGTACTAAAAGACATTGAAGTTTAAAATAAAAAGAAAGCTACTAACTATCTAACCTATTCTAACCTGCTATTACAGGAATGAGGTTTTGCTTATTGGAATGGTCTGTATAATAGGATGCCTTCTTTTGGACGTACTTTCCAAATGGGCCTGTGATTGTTTTATGTGATGCTGTTTCCAATTTACACTTGACCCATGCACCCTAGGGATGTAAAATATGTCCCAAGGTACCCTCGCCTCCCTTTAAGTATATTCCTTTGTTTCTAAGAAAAACATCTAGTATATTTCCCTGAATTTGAAGACTGCTTAAAGTGTAGCTGTCAAAAATACTTCAAAAGTCAAAAATACAACTCTCACACAAACCTAAAATGAACATATGTCGAAGATTTATTTAACTCATTCATGAGAGAACTAACAGAATGCTAAAGCTGGTTCCCAGATAATTCAAGAGACTGAATTCCACACACTGAAAGGGAGAGTACTGAGATGAGACTACTCAATTCAATACAAAACCAGTTAATATCCTACAGGGCAATAAAACTATGACCGTAATCTTTCTACTAGACGGAAGTTATTTGTATTTCTTCCAAACAGAAACCCCCAAGTTAACATGTAACTTAACACAGTCTGGGTCCTCATCCATGGTAAATGTAAGTTAGACAAAAGTCTATCTCTCAAGAGAAGTAAATACTCCTTGCATGGGCCTGTGAGACCATGTTCCAGTATGACGTTGAAAAAACACACAGTCATCCCTTGCCTTATTTCCAAGTTTTGGATACTTTTCTTAACAGTGTTTTCTACTAACGTCTTTGAGTATAGTAATCTTTGTACTCTGGGAACAAAAATGACAACAAGTTGTAACTTTCCTGGTTTCCTTTCATAGACCATACACAGAGACCGGTCAACTGGACAATACAGAGGGAAACCCGCTGGAAGACAGCCTGGAGAATAGTGAGCAGAGGCTCTTTTGGCATGAAGACTCAAAGCCTGGAACATTAGTCTGAACTGCAGTTGAGCCTCTTGACCGAGCCCTGCGTTCTCACACTAGTGTGCCTTGCAAAATGTGTTCGTCTTCCCAGAAGGCTGTTGGCTGTAGAAACCTAAAGGCATCCAAGGTGGAAGAGAGGACTCCCGTGGCCCCGGAGGTGAATCACACACTAAGCCGCACAAAACCCCTGAACAACAACCCACCTTTCCAAGTCTAGGTGCTAACCTAACAGAGCAAGGTCAAGACCACATGTGAACCATTGCCAAGGAGGACTCAGCCTTTACCAAGAGCAAGCACTTTTTAAGAGAACAAAAGTTGTTGAAGGCAGACCTCAAAACTGTGAAAAGTGCGTTCAGGGTCTCCAATAGGGAAGAAGGACAGGGGAAATTTCAGAGCACAATTCAGAATGATGAGAGAAGGGAAGCCAGAAACTCGTCACTGCTCACCATCGGAAAGTTGGAATTTGTAAGCTGGTGAAGAATTACATACTATGTCTACCCCGGACATGAACAATTTAGACAGTATTAGAAAATTACTTGAAGAGAAGCCGGATTTTTCATGAAGTCCTGAATGAGTGTAAATGTTTTTAGGCTATTATCAAGAGTGATGGTTTTCATAAGCACCATAAAATGGGTTCTGGAAAGACTTATGGCTGTAGCATCCTGTAATATATAACTTCATGGTAGCAGATTGGGGAAAAATGAAGCAGCCCACTGCGTAACGGACAAACTCTGCTTGGAGAATTTTCTAAGGTACACTATCGTGGAGTTCCTTTTTTCTTTCTATTCCAATGGCATGATGAGCTATTGTTCAGGCTGGTAACTCCAACGCAGCTGTCATTGCAATGGCAGACTTGATATGGAAAGTTTTTATAACCAAGAGTTTGAAAAAGTATTTTAAGGTGATACAGCAAGAACCCAACACAATATAAAGAAAAAAAAAACACGAACACCACATCATTTTAGATGAATTGTGTGCCTTAAAATTGTGAACATTTGAAGAGTAAGCATATTGTCTGGATTCCCCAGGTAGTTCTAAGTCACCAAGTGACAAAAGCAAGATTAGTCATTAAAAACAAAAACGAAAACCTTCCAAGCTGCCATAAATTTAATTATGAGGCTAAAACTACCTCATACTGTCCTTGGAAGAAATAATTCGCTATGGTTTATCGTTGGATGTTTTGGGTTGGTTTTTTTTTTTTTGTTAACAAATATTTCCATATTCTACATGGATCTTTTTTTTTTCATCTTTACTCTGCTTCAGAATTCCATAAAAGGTGCTCCTTCTCCCTCTTTTATACAGTTTCCTTGTTCATATTGTGAATAGAGAAGTTTCTGAACAACTTTTGGGGAACATTTTCTATATTCCAAAGCATGTAATATATACATAAAGTTGATTTGTTAAACTGGTCCTTAGTCATTTGTATCATTGAAAATGAAGTTTGGGGGAAAAAAATTTGGAAAACAAAAAGACATGCAAAAAAATAACTTATTCCTTTTTGCATATTTGTATAGCCTTCTAGAAACAGATATAGCCTTTTGCATATTCTTTTACTGTTCTGACTTTTTTAGACCTATTATTTTTTTTACATAGGTCAATAAATGAAAGGCGTGCTACTGAAAGTGTTTATGTATCCTTCCTTCCATTTATGTCCAAGGTTCATACAAACCAGCTGAAGGTACTCTCCTTCAAGTAATCAGGTTGGACAAGATTGTAGATTTTTAGTTACGGTATTGCCATATTTTATTGATTCCAAGATGCCCACTTTTTCATACTTACATCCCTGAAATCAGGGTGCATCTTTTGATTGCTGATGTGTTATAGTCGAATTGGCGGTGTTTTCGGTTTTTTTTTCTTAGTGAGACATAACGTAACGCTGTGTCTTAGAATAAAATTGTCTTAGAATTGGTGAAATACGGTAGATTATTACCTCATGGAGGATAACCAATGTAGGCTTCCTAATCTTACTAATGTTGTTTATTTGTAACAAGTCATTCATTCTAGTTTATCAGACTGGCAAACAGGTCTTTTAAATTCAAGAATGTATTTCATCTGACATCTTTTAATCCCGGACAATGGGGAGAAGGGAGTGGGAAGTGAAATGTAGGGAGATTAGTATTTCTGTGCAAGTACCTTAAATGGAAATAACCTTTTCCTGTTCAATAAATGGTATGCTCAGAATTGCAGGTGTACCTTGAAAAAACAAAAAACACTTGGCTCCCAAATGGAAAAAGAAGGTATAGAAATGGAAGCACAGTGGGGCTGCTAAATGATTTTCCCCTCATCTTTTTTGGAAAACATTTCTCAACCACATTATTGATATGCTTATTAATAACTGTAAAGTGACAGAGATAAATTTTTCAACATGTCAAATTGATGTTTTTTATTACAAAATATCATATACTCATTTTAATTTCAAACATGAAGAAAATATATAACATAAAAACATAGTTGTGCCCTATAAGCCTAACATTACCAGATAAATTGTTAATTTATTGTATAGCAGTTCAGATTTTTTTCTATGCCTATAGTAATTTTTTTAAAAAAGCATCATATTACAAGTACAGTTTTACAACTTATTTTCTCACCAAAACCTCTTGGGCCTCACCCTTTGTCAGTGTATATTGATCTACCTCATAAAGATGTATGTTTTACAAGGTGGATTGAAAAAATTGCCTCACCTTCCTGGATGTTTAATTTTTTTTCTATATTTGAGAAAATTATTCAAGATTCTTCCTTGTATTCATAAAAGCTTAATGTTAAGCACTAAAGATTCCAGAATTGTTTTGAACTATTAGTTTAAAGACTGTTCTTAGGAACAAAGCTTCAAACATCAGTCTTTAAGAGCTTTCAGAATTGGAATAACGACTTTCTTTGGTAGTGTGGAAAAGTTTTGATGTTTTTTCTAAACTATCAGTGGAGAAAGTCCTGTTTTTAAAAATTTCAGTCATTGTGGACCTATATTCTGTAAAGTGAAATAAAGTGAATTATTAAGGGAAAAAAATTAAGAAAATATCTATTACTAGAGAGATAAAATAAGAAATACAGAAGTATACATTCGTATTTATTATTAGATTCATCAGACATAAAACTACTCTGTCAAGCTTCAATCCAAGTTTTTAAACACTGACTTAGAATTTCTGTTCTTAGCTTGTCCCAAGTTCTAGTAACAGACTTTCTAGATTACCCCTTGAGTAACACTGATCTGGAGTTCTGTCAAAGGAAGTGCTACCTCCACACTTACTAATAAGGCAAGTCGGGCTTCCCTGGTGGTGCCGTGGTTAAGAATCCGCCTACCAATGCAGGGGACACGGGTTCGAGCCCTGGTGCGGGAAGATCCCACATGCCAAGGAGCAGCTAAGCCCGTGCACCACAACTACTGAGCCTGTGCTCTAGAGCCCACGAGCCACAACTACTGAGCCTGCGCGCCACAACTACAGAAGCCCGTGCACCTAGAGCCCATGCTCCACAACGAGAGAAGCCACCGCAATGAGAAGCCCGCGCACCGCAACGAAGGGTAGCCACTGCTCCACGCAGCTAGAGACAGCCCGCATGCAGCAATGAAGACCCAACGCAGCCAAAAATAAATAAAATAAAATAATTTTAAAAAATAAGGCAAGTCATTCATAGTGCTCTATGATCTCACAAAATGCAGTCCATTTCCAGAGAGAAAAATCTTTTAACACATATATGGAGTCCGGAAGATGATGCACAACTTAACTCACCTTTCAGCACAAAGCATATTGGGCCCTTCATCTGCCATGCTTCTAACTCCATTCCTGTGCCCTCCTCTGGATTTCCATAGGTCTTTTCTACTCCTCTGCCTCCTCTTCCTTGTGCCACATGGAGCAGGAAAAAGAAAGGTATGTCCCTCTGCAAAAATGTATTTGCTCATGTCATCCCCACAACAGCCCAGTGAGGTACATAGTGCTATTATATCTCCATTTTACAGAATCTGAGAATTAGAAAACTCAAGTAATTTGCCAAGTCCTGTAGCTATTGAGAGAAAAGCAGGAAATAGATCCTGACTTGTCACACTGCAACTCATAAACTGCTACCACCTTGTTGTTCCATGAACAGTGTCTCCACAGTAAGGGGAGCAAACAGGATTTTTAAAAAAATATGTTGGGCTTCCCTGGTGGCACAGTGGATGAGAGTCCGCCTGCTGATGCAGGGGACACGGGTTCATGCCCCGGTCTGGGAAGATCCCACATGCCGTGGAGCGGCTGGGCCCGTGAGCCATGGCCGCTGAGCCTGCGCGTCCGGAGCCTGTGCTCCACAACGGGAGAGGCCACAACAGTGAGAGGCCCACATACCGCAAAAAAAAAAAAAAAAAAAAAAATATGTGAATGAAAATTGAGTGGATATATGCTAAGCTCAGATTCCCTTGCTCATTACTTATTAAAGATAATGGGCGCAGTTTTCTTTCATTTACCTGTGGGAGAAAGGCAGAGAAGCAGGCTTCAGTCCAAACACAGGTCAAGATAACCCTTATTTAGGGTACTACCTAGTCTTACATGGTTGCCCACGAGGTTGCATTATTTATTGCTCTATGAGCTCATCAGTAGACCAAGTACATTTCTTAAATTGTTTTCTAGTCAATGAAATGTCCCATGCCAGCAAACAGACTTGTTACCATCACAGATAATGAACTAAATATTGACCAGGAGCACTGAAAATATCTATTGATCCTTCCCCATTTCTAATTGCTTGGGGCAGTATGATGGCATGAAGTTTATATGCTATTCCAGCCATGCCCTGAGGACTCCTGCCAGGATTCAGCTCTATGAGATGTCTGTGCTTGTGGCCTAAGCTCTTTGATTCTCTTTGGAAAGAGTAAATCTGAGATTACTCTTTAGAGTAATCTCTGAAGAGTAATACTCTGTTAGAACCTGAGCCCACTTCCAGAATGTCCTTAGTACACTTCCATCCTCTTCTACCTTTTGTGATTCATTGAGCGAGTCTATCTTCCCTGCAAAAGAAAATAGGAACTATGCATGAGCTCTGTGATGGTGATACTTACCTGAGTGCTGTTCTTAACACTAACACACATACAAACACATTCTCACCATTTCCTTTTGCTTTCGGATACCAGCAGCCTTGACAAGGACCGTATCCTGGGACCTGGGAGGGGATGGGAGTTGACCTAACTTATGAGTTTCCAATAATTATCTTTTCTTGAATACTTATACTATTCATGAAGTGCCCAAGGCTTAAAAGTTTAGTGATTTCCAACTGAGGCATTTGGAAATGTGTTGCTGTGTTTTGGAATCTCCTAATGATTTGGAAGTACTGCTGGCATTTAGAAACCAGGGACATTAAACATACTGCAAAGGCATGGGATGATCCAACACAACAAACAGTTGTTTTATCCAACCTGCCCAAAATACCCCACTGAGAAGCCCCGGGTGACGTATCTAGGAAAAGGTGTTACATCAGCCCCTATGGGCTTGATGCTTGATGCTTGTGTGGGCTGCTTTCCGGTATTTAAAGCAGAGATTTCTCAATTTTGGAGGGAGGAAGGGGGAAGTGAAGGAGATAATTGTTTTCTGAGGGTGGGGGAGAGATTTATGTAACTTGAAAAACCACATATCCAACAACTATTAAGACACCAACTATGTGTCAGTCGCTGCCCTAGGCAGTGAAAATACAATGTCTTCCTGAAGCTTACAGTGCAATGAGGGAGAAATAGAAGTGAGCAATTGGAGTAACTTAAAATGATCATTACTCCTATGGGGGCCAAGAGTGGTGAGAAGAAAGGGGATGTGGATAATACCTTAGGTTTGTGGGACACAATGGGACCTTTCTGGCAGTGATGCTGAAGCCTGACTTAGGGATTGGTAAGAAAAGATCCAGTTAAGCAAGAAGGAAAAGAAGCTCTCCTAGGGCTTAGAGAATGGCATATGGCCCTAAAAGCCAGGAGAAGCTTAGCCAGTTTTAGAAACTGAAAAATAGGAGGACAGATTATTCCAGAATTAAGGAAATATAGGTAATAAAGAAAGCTGTCATTTTTGAGCTCTCGTTATAGTTGCTACGATGGGCTAAGTGCTAAAGATACATTACTTCATTTAATCCTTCCTTCAACTGTATGACAGAGGTGGTCTTATCCCAGGAAAGGATATAAAGGAGTTCCCTGGCGGTCCAGTGGTTAGGACTCTGCACTTTCACTGCCAAGGGCATGGGTTCAGTCCCTGGTCAGGGAACTAAGAATCCCGCAAGCCGCGCGGCATGCCTCCCCGCCACCACCAAAAAAAAAAGAAGAAGAAAAGAAAAGGATATAAAGAGGCTCAGGACGGTTACTGTGGCCTTGGTGGCATGACCACCAAGTTGTAAAGCTAAGTTGTAAAGCTAAAATTCAAACCTACGTCTGTCTGACTCCAAATCTCATGCTATCCATTACCATGATATTATAAACAGCAATTGCTCACCAAGCACCTCTTTCAATGGAAACCGAAGGAAATGAAAAGGTAAGAGAAGGAGCAAACAGGAGTCAGCCTGGGGAGGAGAAAGAGGAAAGGCCAGTGGGAGGGATGGAAATCAGATTGGCACGGTTAAAATAAACAGGGCAAAGAACAGTCCAGGACAGTCTGCAGTTCATGAGTTTTCAAGATGTGCAATTTCAGAGACTTCTGATCAGGGTGTGGCGTGAAGATATTCCTAATGAAGGTCTAGTTAACAGCCAACTGGGCAGGAATTACCTTTGCAAAAAGGGTGGCAGAAAAGAGCAAAGGCATTTGAGGGATGCCCTGGAAAGTCCTATGAATTAGACTAGCTTTGTAGCCTCCCAACTGTTTGTTCTCTCCCAACACAAACACAGAACTTTTCCTGGAAAACCATTCTTTATGTTGTCCTCTCCTCAATTTCAGGAGAAAATGGTGGCATAAGGAGATCAAAGATTGGGAAGCCAGAGTGAGAAAGATCTCATCAGGGAGACTGGCAGCCCCAAACTCAGAAGGGCATTCCCAGCAGCCCTTCAATTACCACGGAAGGAGCCTTTCTGGGAGTTGATAGTGTGTGTCTGGGCAGACATCACCATCTTCATAAAGCAGTGGTTAAATGTGTGGGCGTTAAAGTCGAGCAGATCTGGAGACAGGCCGCCAGGTTTGGAGTCAATCCCAGCCCCACGGCTCTCTGGTTGTATGAACTAGGGTAAGTTTCCTAACCTCCCTGGGCCTCAGTTTCCTCTTTAGGACATTTCACACCAGGGTATTTTGTACGCTGAACAAGATAATGCACTTAAACAGCTGGGCACAGCATGTGACCCCCCAGCGGATACTTCACAATATAAATTATTCCCTAAGAAGGTGGTAAGTGATGTTGAGCGTTAAAGGAGATCTAGAAAGTTGGGGTTCTGAGGATTTGCACTGCTTTAGTTTAGCCCCTGAAATGACAGCGTTATTGAAACAACTCATCATATGTCTCAGGTACTGTCGTGGGCATTTGGAATGTTTCTTTTTCTTATTTAATCCTCACAGCAAGTTTGCAATTATGAATCCCAAACAAAAGCTCGAGGAAGTTGAGTAGTTTGACCAAGTCAGATACTAAGAAAGTACCCAGACCTGGATAGCAATTAACAAATGCATTCAACAGAAGTTTTGTAAACAATGAATTCGTGCCCCTCTGGAGTCCACCATGGAGGGAGGCTGCACCAAGATTAACCCGAGAAATCAAACGGATTAAGGTGTTTTCCTGACCTTTCAACCAGAGCTCTCCTGCAAGGCCAGGACTCGGGCAGGGTGCACTTACAAGAGACTGAGACTGACTGCCTTCTGAAATTGGGTGCCCTAGCTGCCTGGCTGCTTCACCTGGGCCTGGCCCTGCAGCTGCCTTTTCATGTGCATGAGAATGCAAACAAGCCAGACAGTAGGGTGGCCAGATTTAGCAAATGAAAGTGCAGGATGCCCAGTTAAATTTGTAAAATAGCTCTAATGTTAAATTTTTGTAATTTATTGGAAAAAAAAAAAAAAAAAAAGCTGGATACAGGACATTCGGGGCATCCTGGAAAATAATCAGTGAGAGATACCAAACAAAACCATTGTCCCATAGATACAGGACGCCTGCACCTAGCAACCTTACTTGCCAGGCCTCTGTCCAAGGTCAGGTGGGACTATAAGAGATGCTTAGGAAGCTTCTGGAGATGGTGTGCTAGGGAGATAGGTCTTACACCCTTCCCGGGCTGGCAGAGGTTGGCCCTGCTCAATCCAGAGCCTTTCTTCAGATCAGAAACCTTCCAGGTTAGCCCAGTTCGGTCTGTAAATATGCACAGAATGTGTTGAAGCTCTTCTGGAAGGGCACCCCTGAGAAAACCTTTCCTCAGTTTTCTCTGGCCTAGAAAACAAGTGCTTACAAAATGGGTCAATGAGGACACCTAAAGCTCTGCTTAGGTTATTGCAGGCAGGAGGTTTCTGATCCGCCACCTCGTGATACTGAATTCAAACATGGAAGTACAAACAAGTTTCAGGGGCTCTTCAAAAAAAAAAAAACTCAATTTCAAATGCCCAACAATTTGATTTATTAGCTATGTCTTCTTGGGGTAGTTGTGTAAGTTTTTAAAAATATCATTTTTCTATAAAATAGAAATAATAATTGCACCAATCTCACAGAATTTTAAGGATTCAGTAAAACCATGAACATAGGAGGTGAGCACAGTGCCTGGGCACAGTTAGCCCTTATCAATGTTTGTTGTCATTATTGTTTCTAATGCAACACTGCAGAGAAGGGGAATACAAGAGAGTTGTTAATAATATTTACTATTACTATAAACTTTATTAATAAAATTAAAATAGTAAATATCAATAATATTTAACATTCAGTGAGTGCCATGGCTGGGATTAGAGTGAAGTGAGTGAGGTACTTGCTCAGGTGCAAAATGTAAGGGGGCACCAGAAAACCCAGTTGACAAGATAAATAACATTTTAATGAAGTCTTTTAAAAATAATCAAAACTTAGGCAAAAAAAAAAAAATCCGTGATGAACAAAATATCGAAATTTTAAATAAGTATAATAATCAGTATTACTGATTATTCCTTTTGCCTCAGGCTCTAACATAGCTTAGCTATGTGCTAATATGTCATCCTAAAAACCAGAGAAGGTAAGTGTTAAATATATCCATTTTACAGATGAGAGAAAGGAAACCCAGATGAACTGCTCAGATACACTGCCCAGGGCCACATAACCAAGTATTGATATAAGGCCAGAAATCTACCCCAGATTGGAACGATTGTAAAGCTCATGTCTTGCTCTTTCTCTGTTCCCTTTCACAAAGGGATGCAGGCTAACATTCTCCTACCCCAGGGTGTAATTTCAGTTGTGCTGTGTGTAGAATCGCCAGATTTACCGAATAAAAGTAAAGGATGCCCAGTTAAATTAGAAGTTGAGAAAAACAGATTTTAGTATGTGTATGTCCTATACATGTCCTTTATTTTATCAGACAACCCTCATCCCTGCCCCATCACCAAGGCAACCAGACATTTTAATAAACAGAATTTCAAAATGGAATAGAGCTGCTGGATTAAGCCTGCCGTGTCTGTACCTGAGCACAGACCAGGAAGAGTAAATGGCTGTAATAGAGTAATGAGGGCCAAAAACAAAATAAAAAATAGAGGAAATTGGCTAAAAATCTTAGGCTTAAAGGCAAAGGGACGGTTTGAGCTTCATCTGGCTCTACCAAAGCCCTTTTTTAGCCTTTAATGAGATGCTCTGGGATGTGAAATTACAAGCCTGAGTTGAAATAAAATAAAGAAAATGCTTTAGATGTTCTGTGTTGCGTGTCCTACGAATGTTATTTGTTATTTTGAGATCTCCAGTTCCGGGCGACATAAATTATTCCTCTGGCAGGACAATAGTCTGAACCCCAGTGATTTGCTTCCATTCACAGTGCAATGAAAATGATTGAGAACATAAGAAATTTGTTCTTTAAAAACAGTGGTAATCATGCCCACCTGGAGCCAGTACGTTAGCAAATTTCAGCTCCTTGGAGCTCAGTAAATTGAATATACTGTCAGAAATTATTTCTTCTTATAATGTTGCCGCATGCAGAAGGAGAAGGGGAAAATATTTCAAGGCCAACCTGAACTTTAAGCAGTATTTAAGGAATTAGGTTTTTAATTATGTAAGAGTGAATTGTTAAAATATGTCCATGGATTTTTAGGAAATTGCATGACTTGAACAACCATTTCAATTTCTAATTCACACCCTACCTACCCAGTGAAAATTTTCTAGATCTCTCCCAGGTAAATGGATCCTTCCCAGAGCAATACCTAAGACTTCACACAACCCACCAATTTCCAGGTTACTGGTTTGTATGTGCATGTGTGCTCCCAGGGATACTTATGCTTACACCCCTCCCCTACTAGTCTATGAGCTCTTAGAAATCAAGGGGCATATTTTATTTAAATATGTGTTCCATTTAGAGTCTAAAACCAATTCCTTGTCCAGCAAGTAGTTGTGGAATTGTGTAGTATTTACATACTATATTAGTTTGCCAGGGCTGCCATAAACAAAGAACCACAAACTATGGAACTTACCAGAAATGTATTGGCTCCCAATTCTGGAGTCTGAGATCATGTGTGGGCAGGACTGCTTTCCTCTGAGGTGCGTGAGGGGCATTCTCTTTCATGTATCTCAACTGGCTTCTGGAGGTTTGCTGGCAATCTTGGGCATACCTTGGCTTGTATCAATAGAAGCATCACCCTGATCTTGCCTCCATCTTCATGTGACATTCTCCCTGTGTGCATGTCCCAGTGTCCAAATTTCCCTTTTTTAGGTCCCACCTCACCTTGACTACATCTGTAAAGACCCAATTTCCAAGGAAGGTTGCATTCTGAGGTACTTATTGGGGGTTTGGACTTCATCATATGTTTTTTTAGGAGGCTCACTTCAATGCATAACACATACCAAATGAAGAAGAAAAATCACCCGTATCCGAAAGATGTATTTTTGAGGTTCAAATAACATAAAATTGTAGGTTAACAGGTTCTACCTGATTTATAACTCTCTACTCAGCAGAGATTCGTGAGGGAAGGATTGGGGGCGTGGTTAATTCTGATTCAAAGTTACTCTGCATAATGACATCGAAGATACCGCAATCAGATCAGGATATTGACATGTGAGAAAACAGAACATTGTTCAGCCTGGATCTACTGAGTCAGAATCTGCATCTGTACCAGCTCCTCAGCTTAAGCACATTCAAGGGCTATGCTGTTCTGCTAACGTCTCCTCATTTCACACCTGAAATTAAAGTGATCGTTGAGAAGGTACACTCACTCCCCACTCCGTGGGTTTCTGTACAGCGACTTCAGCTAGATCCCTGTATGGTACATCCACCCAGGAAGCTTTAAACAAAGATGTACTGGTGCTCCAGCCCTACAATGGACCAACTAAATCATAATATCTGAGGGTGAAACCAATCACTGATTTTTAAAAGGTCCGCAGGTGATACTAACAAGCAGCGTGGGGCGTGAGCACCAATGAGCTGCACCTGGCCTCTCCACCGCTCCTTCCCCTCGTCACGCAATCCTCTTCCTGCTTTCTCAGTCGGCCTGCCGGCCTGCAGAGAGCAGAGAGGGAGCACTTTTGTCAGCTCCCTGGCCCTGGGATAGACTTATCACGGTAGTTTCTGCAAGCAAGTGTGTCGAGAGAGAGTCCTACGATGGTCCCGAGCTGCTTGTGGAATTCCAGGTAGTACTGACGAACCCAAACCCTACGCGTCACTGGGAACCTGGCTAACATGCCGGCTCTGATTCAGGAGGTCGGGCTTGAGATTTGGGTACCTGCATTTCTAACGTGTTTCCAGGGCATGCCTGTGTTTCTCGTCCGTGGCTCACACTAAATAACAAAGAGCCGGCAACTAAACCATCCCTTTTTTTTTTTTTTTTTTGCGTTACGCGGGCCTCTCACTGTTGTGGCCTCTCCCGTTGCGGAGCACAGGCTCCGGACGCGCAGGCTCAGCGGCCATGGCTCACGGGCCCAGCCGCCCCGCGGCATGTGGGATCTTCCCGGACCGGGGCACAATCCCGTGTCCCCTGTATTGGCAGGCAGACTCTCAACCACTGCGCCACCAAGGAAGCCCTAACTGCTCTCTTTATAGTGATTCACAAACACTAATGTAGTGCCTATGTAGTGAATCTTTTTTTTTTTAAATTTATTTATTTGGCTACGCCGGGTCTTAGTTGCGGCATGCGGGATCTAGTTCCCTGACTGGGATCAAACCCGGGCCGCCTGCATTGGGAGCACGGAGTCCTAACCACTGGACCACCAGGGAAGCCCCTCTAGTGAATCTTCTGAGTGTTAACTGCCCAGGTGACAGTGATTCTTCTTTCTCTTGGAACTACTCCCCACATTCACAAGGCACTCCAACCCCCACGGCCAAATCTTAAAGTCGATAGAACACAGGCACTCTAGAGCCAGGCCGTGTGAGTTCAGAGCCTGGCTCTGACGCCTACTGGCCGTGTGACCTTGGGAAAGTCACTTGGTTTCTCTAAGCCTCCATTTTTTCCCCTCACTTCAAAGGGCTGACCTCTAGATTAAAGGAGATAAAATTTATAAAATGCATAGACAGCGACAGGCCTCGAGCAAGCACTCATTGCATGCTAGTGGTGGTGGTGACTTTGGCGTTTCCTGACCTGACCCCTTAGGTATAGTTGATGGATGCAGCGGGGGGTGGAGGGTGCCTGACCCAGGCTAGAGCAATCACATCCCCTCTGAGGAATTTGGAATTGGAAGGTGAAAGCCTCAGAGAATGAATGCTGTCGAAATTGCAGCATTGGAACTTTTCCGCTCAAATGTTTGTCAGAGGAGCTGCAGCATCAATAACGCCTGGGAGCTTGTTACATGATACACACTCTCAGGCTCCCTCCCAGACCTCCTGAATACAGCTGCATTTTTAATAAGATGAACATCACTGCTTGAGACACATTAAGAGCAAAGTCTACTATCTTCTTGAAAGTCATCCATTGTGATCTTTGTGTCTTCAAACCTACAGATACAAATGCAGATTTTTATCAAATACTCTCAGCTAATGCCTTATCTTTTTTCAAGCTTGAGCTAGCTCTAGGTACTTTCTGCTACTTGCATCCCCACAATTTCAATAGCACTGCCGACTCTACTTAAGAAACCTTACAGGATGCTGTAGATTTTCCACCATCTCCTATCACGAAGATGAATCTAGAATCAGAGGAGGGATTTAGCTTCTAAAGTCAGCACATAAGGTGAGAATTATGTCTGGTCAAAATGATGCCAGAAAATGTGTTAGAGATGTACATCATCTTTCAGCCAATGCAACCTGGCTGACTTTGGAATACATTAATACGTCTTCTTCACTTGAGCCCCAGCTGAAGTAGCTTCTCTTTCACGACCACATGGTACTTATTTTTAAACGCTAGATGCACATTTTTGCTCAAAAAGATCACACTATGGAAGCTGAGAAAACAGATGCGTATTTCCCAGCTTCTGTCCACTCTGGGGCATAAGCTCATTGAATGAAATGGCAATCAGAATCACCTGCACAACTTATTTTTTCCTTTCTTTTTCTGTGTCTTCCATTCTCCTATCTCTGTCTCTCTCTGGCACGTAGAGTTGACTGTTGACAAATTAAATGTGAGCGTGTTAGGCCCCTAAGTGTGTTGGTTCTCAAATCTTTTGCATACATTGCACACTCTCCAGTTCGAGTGTTTCTGACAGCCACTAGAAGGCATTAAAGGCTCTATGAGATAGTAAACAAGCCAGCAATCATTGCCACATGAGCAGTACTGCAGCATAAGGATGCTCATCTCTAAAAGCATTCACAGTCACCACACACTTCACCTGCCTTCCAACTTGACCTTCACTTCTCCTCCACTTTCTCCCAGCAGTTTTATCCCACGTTTGGCCGTGTCACTGTAACAGGTGCCACTGTCTGACAAGTTTCATAAACCATGTGTGCCCTCAGTCCTAACAAATATAAGTTTTATATATTGATTAAAATTTGGTTGGAACACTGTGAATGTTTAGGTTTCTGGCTACTAGAAAATATTAAAACCTCTCCACAATAACAAACAAGTCCACACCTCACTAATATGCACCTCCAAACACCATCTTTACAAGATACTGCTGTCTCTAGTCCACTGCTCCACATAAGAACAGTCCTCCTGGGCTTCCCTGGTGGCACAGTGGTTGAGAGTCTGCCTGCCGATGCAGGGGACACGGGTTCGTGCCCCGGTCCGGGAGGATCCCACATGCCGCAGAGCGGCTCGGCCCGTGAGCCATGGCCGCTGAGCCTGCGCGTCCAGAGCCTGTGCTCCGCAACGGGAGAGGCTACAACAGTGAGAGACCTGCGTACTGGAAAACAAAACAAACAAACAAAAAAACAGTCCTCCTGCTGCCACGTGGATGGACCTTGAAAACGTTATGCTAAGTGAAATAAGCCAGACAAAAAACGACAAATACTATATGATTCCACTTATATGAAATGTCCAGAATAGGCAATTTCATAGAAGCAGAACATAAATTCCAGGTTACCAGGGGCTGGGTGAAGAGAAGAAGGGAGTTTCTGCTCAATGGTTGCAGAGTTTCTATGATGAAAAGTTTTGGAAATAGTGGTGATGGTTGCACTGCATTGTAAATGTGATTACTGCCACTGAACTGTATACTTAATGGCAAATTTTATGTAATACATTTTCCTACAATTTAAAAAAAAAGTGGGGAAAATAGTTCTCTACTGTCCATATCACCAGGTCTGAACACTTAAGATCCCCATATTCTAGTTCACCTATTGCTTTAATTCATCTCCAGGGACCACCATCCACGCCATTCAAAACTTTCCCCATTCTCTCCTCATTCTCTGAAATGCCACCATGCAAGTGTGTGCAGACACACTCTGGATGTATTCATTCATTCATTCATTTTATTTATTTATTTGTTTGTTTGTTTGTTTATGGCTGCATTGGGTCTTCTTGCTGTGTATGGGCTTTCTCTAGTTGCAGTGAGCAGGGCTACTCTTCATTGCAGTGTTCAGGCTTCTCATTGTGGTGGCTTCTCTTGTTGTGGAGCGCAGGCTCTAGGCGCTCGGGCTCAGTAGTTGTGGTGCACAGGCTTTGTTGTTCTGCAACATGTGGGATCTTCCCGGACCAGGACTCGAACCCGTGTCCCGTGTATTGGCAGGCGGATTCTTAACACCAGGGAAGTCCCTGGATGTATTCTTATTTCCTTGGTTTTTCACATGCTCTAGAATTATTTATAAATAATAAATAATAATTTATACTGCAGTCTCATACATGGGCTCCACCCCTTAGAAGTTTGCAGTCTAATCAGGGAGTCAGTCAAGTTAATAGGTCATTGGAATATATTGCAAAGTGATATGATCAGGGACACAGAGAATGGAGAGTAGACAACCAACCCAGCTGGGGGCAGGGTGCAGTCAAGGAAGGCTTCCTGAGGGAAGTAACCTCTGATTCTGTGTGTGTATGTGTGTGCGTTTGTATACAAGATTGCTGTTATCTTGTTAAATCAAAAAAAAAGATTTTTTTTCATAATCATCAAGTATCAGGCAGTATTGGATAGTCGCCATCCAAGAGCAGAGTCAGCAGCAAGCAGTCTATGGTATTAACATTGCAGGGTACCAGTCAATTAATGGGTTCCTGTCCAGGAACTGTAGCTACAGAACCATCCTGACTCTAATGGATCCTTTATCTTGCTGTAATCCAAGCACACCAGACTAAAATAATCATGATTTTTTTAAAATCTGAAGGAAAGGATACCTTCAGACCAGGGAACAGCATGTATAAAATGCTGGGTCTATAGATTTCTTTTTCCCTTCCTCCTTTTTTGGGGGTTAAGGGGATGGGTTCTGGAAATTGAATAACAACTTAAACTTGGGAGATCGAAAAAGGTCAATGTGGGGAATTCCCTGGCAGTCCAATAGTTAGGACACTGGGATTCCACTGCAGGGAGCGGGGATTCAATCCCGGTCGGGGAACTAAGATCCTGCAAGCAGGGTGGCGTGACCGAAAAAGAAAGAAAGAAAGAAAGAAAGAGGTCAATGTGTATGACGCGTCTGAGCCATCGCTGAGCTCACATGTAAATAACTGAAAAAATTGTGGCTCCTGCTATTTGGATGTCAAGTGGTATAGTGGGATCACTTTCTCACATGGTTGTCTTAGTAGTCGAAATAATGATAAGACCTAATCATCTCGTCATATAGTTAGGTTCTGCATGTGTTGTTCCATTTAATCCTCATAGTACACCCATGAAGCAAGTACTATCATTACTCCCGTTTTATTTATTTTTATTATTATTTTTTAAAGTTCTCTGAAGAAGCTACAGTTTTGCTTGTTCTAATTTTGACTGCACTGCGTGGCTTACGGGAGCTCAGTTGCGGGATCTCAGTTCATCTCAGGGACTGAACCCAGGTCATGGCAGTGACAGCGCCAAATCCTAACCACTAGACCACCAGGGGACTCACTCCCATTTTATAGATAAACAACCTGATGCTTTATTAGGGCACATGCCCAGGGTCATTTTCCTCATCCCTCAGATAGGAATGAAGAGGCTGATTCGTTGTTATTAGAAGTGGATAGGAAATACCCACGTATAGTATCTAACACAGGAGAAGATCTATGCACTCTGGTTCCTCTACCTGGGATTAATGCCATTGGACCACTTTAGAAATGAGCCCTCACTGTAACTATCCCCTTTGGTTACTTAAGTAACTAATACCTTCTGGCTAGAGTTCCATTTGGAAAAGTCTCATGGAATTCATGTCTTCAATAAGTTTCAAATTCTGGTTCCAATTAACACAAGCATCTTGATAATTAAATAGTGATGCATAGATTTGATGCATAAATAATACTAGACTAGCAATGCAGGTCCAATCTACCCTTCAGAAGCTGTTGGGTTGACATACACTGTAGGTCTGGCACAGTCTCAGCAGAGCAGAAGGTTTGGTCTGGAGATCTACCAAGGATCTCAAGGGATATAGACATCCTGAGCCCAGTGTCTATGTTGGGACATTGTCAGAAGTTACCATGCCATAAGACTAGCAAGGTAATCAGATAAACCCTGCGGGAGAAAGAAAATAGTTCCAAACTCAAAGTCCCTAGATTCTGATCAACAATATATTTTTAACAAGTAGAACAGTGGCCCAAATCTAGGGTTCTCCTTTCAATCAATTAGTGACATTAATAAAGCAATTGTTATCCCTTCTTTGAAGATAATATATGACAAGGGAGATTTATGTCAATTTAAAGTGACTGATTTATGAACCATCACATCAATAATCATTCTTTGTCACGGGCTGTTCTTAAATCAAAAACAGAGCCAATCTGGGAAGATCAAATTTGTGTCCACTCTTATCTTCTAAATTCTCTCCTGATATAGAGGACAGCTGATCCACAATAACCTAAATAGAATCTCAATTTGGTTCCATAAATAGGATTTTAAATAGCATATTTACTTCTACTTATGCTTGGCTTTACAAAGAATTAATTGATGCTAAGTTCCTTGTGTACTTACTGCAATTTGCTTTAAACAAATAGTTTCATAATGGTGCTCATAACTGTTCTCATAACTGTAAATTCTAAAAATCTCTTGGTAGGGTTCCGGTCTCTCTGGCTATAGAACATCTCCTGGCATATTCACATTCACTCCTGTGTTGTAGGCAAAGTTAAATGTACAAATCTAAGAAGGAAAATGGCATGTGATCAGTTGTGCTCTAAGACATAGGTGCTAGGGGATATCTCATGCATGGCTCTTGGTCCGAGCTCCCTCTTTGTATATGACGGTTATGTACTGGGGGGATTCATTCTATATTTCTCTACTTATTCTTTCCTCTAGGACAGGATTTCCCAACCTCTGCACTGTAGACCTTTAGGGCCAGATACTTCCGTTGTAGAACACTGTCTAGTGCAATGTAGGATGTTTGGCAGCATCCCTGGCCTCTACCCTCTAGATGCCAGGAGCACCCTCTCCCCAGCTGTGACAACTGAAAATGTCTCTAAACATTGCAAAATATCCCTCGAGGGGACAACCTCCCACCCCAGTAAAGAAGCTCCGCTCTAAAAGGAGGACTTGCTAATCTGTCTGGTGACAATCTGACCTCCTTTGGACCACAGTTCACTGGTGAGGTGGCTGTGTGTTAAAGAGCCCTTAACCTGACCTCTGTTTTGCTTTCTGAAGCTTCTTAAGTCATGACGGCCCATAGCATAACAGCTGAAAGACCCCGGGTTCAGCCTAAATGGAATTTAATGCAGCTTTAGCACTTATTAGCTATTTAGCCTTATTTCCCCCTTTCTCTAAGCCTTAGCTTCCGAATCTGTAAAATGGGAACAATAGCAATGCTCATCTCTGGTGGCTGCAGCTCATCCTGTATTCAATACTTATTTATACCACCATTCTTTGATACAAAAGTCCTCAATTTTGTTTGGGCAACATTGTGCCCAGGGTAGGATTGTCAGATTTAGCAAATAAAAATATAGGATGTTCAGTTGAATTTTAATTGTAGATAAAGGATGGATTTTTTTTTTGTAAAAATGTGTCCCATTTACTAGAAATATATTTGTTAGACACACGCCTGGGCTGCATATTCTGTTTGCCCCTCCAGATCTAGCTCTACTCTGTGCTCTCTTCCCAGAGGAGGCTGACATTAGTGGACTATCTCAAAGCACCAGTTACCTCCAGCTTCCAAAGGGGTTCTTTGGGAGAGTCAATGGGAGGCACTAGCAGGAAATTGGAGAGAAAGAGGGAAAGAGAGAGGTTGGAGTATTTCTTCCCCAAGCTCTTCCCCCACGCCTGCAGCTTTGGGGCAGTGGCTGCCTTCCTCCCCGAAAGGCCACACCTCCTGCCTGATGGCTACAGCTCCTTCTTGAGACTCCACTGACCTTGGTCTTCCCACCCTTCAGGTCTAGAGGTGTAAGAACCTGTCCATGCCCGCCCACTGTATCTCCTGGCAGTTTCCCCTATTTCTGACCCCACCTCTGGCTTGAGGGTACCACCCATTTCCCAGGGGTACTCAGATGAGTACAGTGTCACCCACACAATTTCTAACAGATAAACTTCTGAGGGGTATGGGGATTATCAAATGAGGTGATGATGTCAAGCTTAGCAGGTGCCTGTCACAGCAAGTGCTCAGGAAGTGTACAGTCGACCTTTTGTTAAAAATAAATTTATTTATTTTTTAATTTATTTTATTTATCTTTGGCTTCATTGGGTCTTCGCTGCTACACACGGGTTTTCTCGTTGCAGCAAGCGGAGGCTACTCTTCTTTGTGGTGTGCGGGCTTCTCATTGCAGTGGCTTCTCTTGTTGCAGAGCACGGGCTCTAAGCGAACGGGCTTCAGTAGTTGTGCCACGCGGGCTCAGTAGTTGTGGCTCGCGGGCTTAGTTGCTCTGCGGCATGTGGGATCTTCCTGGATCAGGGCTTGAACCCGTGTCCCCTGCACTGGCAGGCTGGTTCCTAACCACTGTGCCACCAGGGAAGCCCACAGTTGACCTTTGAACAACAGGCATTGGAAATGCAAGAGTCCACTTATACGCAGATCTTTTTCAACAAATACACAGTTGGTTCTCTGTTTTCACTGGTTTGGCAACTTGGATCCAATCAACTGTGGATCAGAATTTCCATGTGCAGTTAGTTAAATCTGTGGAAGGGAAACCTGCGGAATGGGAGGACCGACTGTACTATGCTATTTTATTTAAGGGACTTACTTGAGCATCTTCAGATGTTGATATATGTGGGGGCTCCTGGAACCAATTGCCTGTGGATACCGAGGGAAGACTGTACTATTGTTTATCAGGAAACATGGTAAAGTCAGTAAGCCACATCAGAAATCCTCTTAGAGCTTCACCTCCCTTATTCATTCTTTACTTCTTCTCTTACAGACCTTTACCCCGCCCCTCCCTCTCTCTCTCCTCCCCCACCCCCAATCTAGACAGGTCCCAAGTGTGCAAGTCCCAAGATTGAGATAGTGCAAAGAGAATAAGAGGGAATCTCACTTTGTCCTTGAACCTGAGCCAGGTCCAAAGCCTTGCCTTAGGGTACAGTGCTCTTACCAAGCATCGAACAATTTTCTATTTTGCCTTCCTTTCTGCAGTTGATCCTTGTATATATATTCCATGGATCAGAGCCTTAAAAGGGAAAAGAACTGAATAGTACCCCCAATCCCTAACAAAAGTTGCAAGGAACAAAGCCTGACTACTTGCTAAATAGAATTTCTTCAGGTTTATTGAGTTATAGTTGACATATAGCATTGTATCAGTTTAAGGTGTACAACATGTTGATTTGATACACATATATATTGTGAAATGATTAGCACAATAAGCTTGATTAACACATCTGTCACCTCATGTAATTTTTTGTGAGAACACTTCAGAGCTCCTCTCTTACCCACTTTCAATATATAATACAGTACTGTTAACTATAGTCATCATGCTGTACATTAAATCCCCAGAATTTATGCTTATCACTGGAAGTTGGTACCCTTTGACCAACACCCCCCAAGTCCCTGGAACCACCATTCTATTTGTTTCTATGAGTTTGGCCTTAGATTCTAGATATAAGTGAGATCATATAGTATTTGCCTTTCACCATCTGACTTACTTCACTTAGCATAATGCCCTTAAGGTCCATTTATGTTGTCAAAAAAGGCAGGATTTCCTTCTTTTTTATGGCCAAATAATATTAATATTCCATTGTATTTGTGTATATAGATAGATAGATAGATCACATTTTCTTTATTCATTCATCTGTGAATGGTCACTCAGGTTGTTTCCATGTCTTGGCTATGGTGAATATGCTGAAATGAACGTGAGCAATGTCTTAGAGATCTGATTTAAATTCTTTTGAATATATGCCCAGAAGTGGGATTGCTGGATCATACAGTAATTCTATTTTTAATTTTTTTGAGGAACCTCTGTACTGTTTTCTATCGTGGCTGTACCAATTTACATTCCCACCAACAGTGCACAAGTGTTCCCTTTTCTCCAAATCCTCACAGAGAGAGTTATTATTGTGTGTCTTTTTGATAATAGCTGTCCTAAGAGGTCTGAGGTGATATTTCACTGTGGTTTTAATTTGCATTTCTCTGATGATTATTGATGTTGAGAATCTTTTAATGTATGTGTTGGCCATTTGTATGTCTTCTTTGGGAAGATGTCTATTCAGATTGCCTGCCAATTTTTTAATTGGATTATTTGGCGGATTTTTTTTGCTATTGAGTTGTGTGTGTTCAATATACATATATACATACATATATATATATATATATATATATATATATATATATAAAATCTCCACTTTGCCGAGCGCTTTTATCATGAAAGTGTGTTGAATTTTGTCAAATGCTTTTTCTGCATTGACTGAGAGGGTCATATGATTTTAATCCTTCATTCTATTAATGTGGTGTATCACATTTATTGATTTGTGTATGCTGAACCATCTTTGCATCCCAGGGATAAACCCCAGTTGGTCATGGTGTATGATCCTTTTAATGTGCTGTTAAATTCAGTTTGCTAATATTTTGTTGAGAAGTTTTGCATCTATATTCTTTAGGGATCATTATCCTTATCTGCCTTTGGTAATAGGGTAATGCAAGCTTCATAAAATGAGTTGGGGAGGATTCCCTCCTCTTTGATTTTTTGAAGAGTTTGAGAAGCATTGTTATTAGTTCTTTCAATGTTTCATGGAATTCACCAGTGAAGTCGTGTGATCCTGGACTTTTCTTTGTTAGGAGGTTTTTGATTACTACTTCATACTTGTTAGTCATTGTTGGTCTGTTCAGATTTTCTTACCTTTTTTTGAAAATTTATTTATTTATTTATTGACGTATAGTTGATTTACAATGTTGTGTTAGTTTCAGGTATACAGCAAAGTGATTCAGTTATACATGGTGTGTGTGTGTTTGTATATAAAGATATATGTATATATATGTTCCTTTTCAGATTATTTTCCATCATAGATTACTACAAGATACTGAGAATAGTTCTGTGTGCTACACAGTATGTACTTGTTGGTTATCTATAGTGTGTGTATCTGTAGTGTGTGTATGTTAATCCCAAATTCCTAATTTATCCCTCCCCCCACCCTCTTTCCCCTTTGGTAACCATAAGTTTGTGTTCAGATTTTCTATTTCTTCATGACTCATTCTTAGTAGGTTGTATGTTTCTAGGAATGTATCCATTTCTTCTAGATTAGGCAGTTTTTTGGTATATAATTACTCATGGTAGTTTCTATGATTCCTTGTATTTCTGTGATATCAGTTATAATGTCTCCTCTTTCATTTATAATTTAGTTTGAGTCTTCTTTTTTCTTAGTGAGTCTAGCTAAAGGTTTGTCAATTTTTTACTTTCTCAAAACACCAACCTTTAGTTTCATTGATTTTTTAAATTGTCTTTCTAGTCTTTATTTCATTGATTTCTGCTCTAATCTTTATTATTTCCTTCCCTCTGATAACTTTGGGATTAGCTTGTTCTTATTTTCTAATTCCTGGAGGTATAAAGTTAGGTTGTTTATTTGAGATTCTTCTTTCTTAATAAAGGTGTTTGTTGCAGTCAACTTCCCTCTTAGAACTGTTTTTGCTGCATCCCATAAATTTTAATATATTGTGTTTTCATTTTCATTTGTCTCATGATACTTTGATTTCCCTTTTGATTTCTTTAACCCATTGGTTGTTCAGGTGTGTGTTGTTTAATTTGCAGGTATTTGTTTTTTTGTTTTATTGATTTCTAATTTTATACCATGTGGTTGGAAAAGATGTTTGATAAAATTTCAGTCTTCTTAAATGTGTTAAGAATTACTTTGTGGCCCAACATATCATCTTTCCTGAAAAATGTTCTATGTTTACTTGAGAAAAATGTGTATTCTGGTGCTGTTGGGCAGAATGTTCTATGTGTCTTTTAGGCCCAGTTGGTCTGTAGTGTTCTTCAGGTCTGCTGTTTCCTTATTGATTTTCTCTCTGGATGATCTATTAAGTATTGGAAGTGTGGTATTGAAGTCCCTGCTATTACCGTATTGCCATCTCTTTCTCCCTTCGGGTATCTTAAAATTTGCTTTAAATACTTAGGTGCTCCAATGTTTGGTGCATTTATATTTATAATTGTTATATCCTCTTGATAAATTAACCCTTTTTTCACTATATAGTGACCTTCTTTATTTCTTGTGACCAATTTTGACTGCTCACAGAGTGTAGCTGTGAGGGGGCTGGAGCTGAATATGGGGGTCTTTCAGGACAGCTAGTAGCACAGATAAGAGTGTCTCCTGCTGGGCCCCTGTGCCAGCAGGGGTGCTCGTGGACTGTGGCTGGAACAGGCTGGAACCCCATTTCAGGGCCCTATCAGAATCTACAAACTGAGCTTGACAGGCTTAACTCCAGAAGCTCCCAGACCATGGCCAAGAAGGGCTGGAGCTGGTTCATGATCCACAGTCAGTACTGAGATCTGTATGACTACTGCTCAACATACAAGTGTGTATTACTCCTCTTGGGTAACCTTGGCATTGGTGCTGATGATGGAACAAGAGCCAAATGGGGTCATAGCTAAGTTCTCAGGGGTATGGAGCTGTTTCTGGGTCTGTAACCAAGACTGTGGTCCATGAATCAACCACCTGGGTTTAAGCCTGCCTTCTCACAACATCTCTCCTCTGTCTTTGACTGAAAGGGGGTTTTACAATTCTCTACTTTGATCCCAAAGCTCTCACAAAGAGCTGTGAATAGATACCAAATTATTGTTGAAGGGGGACACAAGTGAGGAACATCTTATTCAGCCGTATCATTTGATAAACGGTTTTAATTAGGGGCTGAATATAGGTTTCATCTCAGACACTGACTTGATGGATAGTAGCCGCCTGGTGTGGGGCTCTGTGAAAACTTCTGAGGTTGCTCCTGGGCTTAGAGAGTGCCATAATCAGTTAGTAGTGTCTGCCATGGACATAACTTAGGGGAGTGCCGATACAAGTGCCATATATTTGTCATTCCTGATCTGTAATATGAGCCTCAGCCAGTGGTGGTAGTTGTAATTTTCTGCTGGGTCATGCCCTGACCTGGCCTTGGCAAGGTATTCAGATGCCTTGGGAGCAACTGGGTAATTTGCTGTTTACTTATCTTGCCTAAAGTAAGAATTTACTTTTGCGCTAATTAAAATTGTATTTTAATTTTAATAACTGATTGACAACATAGTATGCATATGTGTTTGAGCTCTCAAGAAATGTTTAAGCTTTTAGAATATGTTCGGGTGCCAAGAAAGATGGAAAATCTATTAGGATGAATGCAAGAAATAAATTTACTTTAGATCAAAATATGCTAGTGAATACCTTGTTTTTATTTTTTCATGAAACTTTGGAATGTTATTTCTCTTCGTTCTTGAAACAAATATTTTGAAAAAATGGGGAAGACCATGTTAAAAGAAATTATAAATGCTGTGACATATACAAATCCTCCAAATGATTTTATTAAAAACTACAGCAGACTAATTTCTCCCCCCAAATTAGTACCTACACTAACTGTTAAACATGCAAATACCGTGTCCTCATAGTCTTGCGTCTTACCCAGAGCCTTGCACTTGTATTCCCCCAGTTGCTGAGTGGTTGTTATTGTAAAGGCACCATCTGACCCTCTATAATCCCCAGATTGCATTTCAGTGGATTGCAGTTGGGCAGACAGATACATTTTTTTTTCAATTTTAGAAGCTCCCATCATACCTACAAGTATTTTTTAAAGTGATGCTAGTTTGTGTTACATGGAAACGTTTGCTGAGCAAAGTCAGGGAAGGTCTGGCAACCAAAGACAGTGAGCAAGGCTTAAATCAATCACTTTGTGATATCAGGGGGGAAAATTTGAAGCCAATAGTGTGAAATTTGTTTTGAAACATTTAGCATATGACACTGTCATTAATTTAAAAATAGGACCCAAGAGATATGTGAAGTATGTAAAGAATGATGTTGGTCACAGGATTAGGGAGACAACCTCACTGTGACTAAAAAAATAAAAACAAAATGGTGGTGATAGGGTGGCCACAAATCAATTTCCAGTTGTAATTCCCCTAATAGTTTTGTCGTGGTTTCTCCCTTCTGGATGGGTTGAATCCATTTAAGACACTGTACCTTAAAAACTTGGGAAACAATGACTCTGACTCACTGCTGGTGATCTGTGGCATTTTTTCACCTCTAAGTCCACAGTTTTATCTAGAACATCAAAAGCTCACAAGGTGAATTAATTGTGACTTTCAGTTGCAACTCAAATACCAGCTACAGTATGGTTGGCTATACTGGACTACGACTGGTTATTTTGGGTTCAAGTTGTTTTAAATGGTTGTCACACAACCTCCAACAGCCTCGCTGTGTAAGCTGACACTCTGGTTAGTCTCCAGGCTGCATACAATTACAAGGTGGTAATATCTGTGTCCTGATGGAGTGGGAAGTGAAATCCCCTAGTGTAAGCTCTGTTGCACAGTAGAGACCGATGCAAAGGCCTGGTTCCACATGTCAGGGCAGAGGTGGGGACACCTGAGCTTGGGCTTTCTTTATGTTCCTGTTGTCCTCATACATTTATCAGATTATTTTTGATAAGAACTTTGGATGCTTTTCCCCCCAGTCACCTTAAGTGGCTCATTCATTCACTCAGCCAAAATACTTGATAACCCACTGTGTGCATTGAACCAGGCGAAGCCACAAAGAACAGGCACTACAGCCCTTGTCCTTATACAGCTTTCCAATGCTGGAGACATTGCATTCTTTACAACAAAAGATTTGCCAAGGAATAACCAAGTCAACTTTCAATCCGTTTACTGATAGTTATCTTTTATATTTTTGTGTCTTAGAATGTGATCTCTCTCCCCTTTTTACACCGTGAAGAAAGGGGGAAAATATGTTAATTGAAAACATTACCATCTGGAGGACAAACTACTGGCATATCCTGTCCAGCAGCATGCCCAGCTCTTCTTCATAATCACTGTCATCAGGCTGCACTCTCATCCTTCACTCATTAACCCCCAACCACACTAGAAAGAGAGAGGAGAGGTGGAAGGAAGGGAGAGGAATAGTCATCTTGAACACTGTAAATTATTTCAGCTATCAATTGACCCTCGCTACATGAAAGTTTATCACCATTCATTCAACATATTAGGTTTTTTTAAAAATAAATTTATTTATTTTATTTATTTATTTTTGGCTGTATTGGGTCTTCGTTCCTTCATGCAGCCTTTCTCTAGTTGCGGCGAGCGGGGCTCTTTGTTGCGGTGTGCGGGCTTCTCATTGCAGTGGCTTCTCGTTGCAGAGCACGGGCTGTAGGCGCACGGGGTTCAGTAGTTGTGGCGCGTGGGCTCTAGAGCACAGGCTCAGTAGCTGCGGCGCACGGGCTTAGTTGCTCCGCAGCATGTGGGATCTTCCCGGACCAGGGCTCGAACCCGTGTCCCCTGCATTGGCAGGCGGATTCTTAACCATTGCGCCACCAGGGAAGTCCCAACATATTAGTTTTGAGTCTCTCTTTCTCTCTTCTGGGCACTGAGGATAACAAAGCAAACAAGACGAGACAAAGTCTCTGATCTTACCCCGCTTGTATTCTAATGGAGAATAGTCAAATTGAGAATATTTAACAGAATGCTGCATAGGCTAAAGGCAGCTCTCAGAGACATCGCAAAGATGTTTTCATGGATGGCAGAAATATTTGCCATATAACTGCACATCCTACCAAAAAGACTACAGAAAGGAACTCATTTAGATTGGTAAACTCTAGTGTATTCATTTTAAAAAATCATGTTTTACAGCCATTTGTAGTCATGTTTCATGCACAAGCATAAGTAATGGTGCTTTTATATTTGTGCAAAGAAATCATTTGTGAAGAAATATTACTAACTTGATATTATAGAACACATTCCAAGTCATAAATGGTAACATTTGAAAGACAAATTGGTTTTGTCTTAGATGACAGTAGACCCACCTTTAGAAGAAGAGTAACCGAAGAAAGCATTTTAAGATCACATCACGAGTTGAGGGACAAATATGATTAATTACATTATGTATCTGTTGGCTCTTCCCTAACAAAGACAGCCACAGGTTTCTGCAGTGAGATGTGCAGACTCTCACTTCCACAACTGAAAAGATTAGAAACGATTTTTTTAAAAGGTACAGCATTTTTTGAAAAAAAAGAGCCTGGAAGAAAACAAACCACATGTTAAGAGTACTTACATGGTAACTGGTGATTTCGATTTTTTTCTTTCTGCTTACCTATAGCTTCTATTTTTTTCTATAATGAACATGTATTCATTTTTCTATAATGAACATAGAAACATACGTTTCTACGTATGTACATAATTTAAATCAAGTTATTTGAAACAAAGAGAAGGCATTAAGTTATTTCCAATGACCAAATTCTCCAGCTCTTTCTTTGGAAAGGGACCAAAGAAGAGGCTTGTTTGTACCTTAGTAAGATTTGATAAATTTCTTGAGACAGTGAACATGGTTTCAGGTTATGCTTCTCCAGTTTCTTGAAGCTCTGGCCGTTTCTCCAATGTCCTGAATGCTTCTTGAGTAACAGAATCGCGATATCTACATTTCTCCTTGCATTTCAGTCAGCTGAAGTGCCCTTTGCCTTGTCTCCTCAAGTGTGTGGTGTCACCAGCGTCGTGGGTCTTGTCTCCACTTGTGAATGGCCTACATTTTTTTTAAATCTCACCTTTTGTTTAAAATTTCATTTCTGCATTGAGGTAAAATGTGCACTGAGTAAAATGCCTAGATCTTAGGGGCACAAATAGATGAGTTGTAACCAATGTATTCACCTATGTAACCAACACCCCAATCAAGATACAGCCGTCGCCCCAGAAAATTCCCTGGTGCCAACTTTCCAGTCAATCCCCATCCTCCATACGCAACTGCTCTTTTGATTTCTATCTCCATAGTTTTGCTTTGCCTGTTCTTGATCTTCATATAAATGGAAACTTACTGCATGTATTCTTTGGTGTCTGGCTTCTTTCACTCAACCGAATGCTCTTGAAATTCAACCACGTTACTGTGTACATCAGAAGCTCATTTTTATTGAGTAGTCTTTCCTGTATTCCTGTACCACAATTTGTCTACCCATTCTTTTTTTTTTTTTTTTTTTTGCGGTACGCAGGCCTCTCACTGCTGTGGCCTCTCATCGTTGCGGAGCACAGGCTCCGGACGCGCAGGCTCAGCGGCCATGGCTCACGGGCCCAGCCGCTCCGAGGCATGTGGGATCTTCCCGGACCGGGGCACGAACCCACGTCCTCTGCATCGGCAGGCGGACTCTCAACCACTGTGCCACCAGGGAAGCCCCCCATTCTTTTGTTGATGGACTTCATACTATCAACTATTTTCTAAAAATGGCTTTTTATATTGTGAAATAATTCAGAAAAAAATGAATAAGATCTTATATAATAAATACTAGTGGACACATTCAGCTTTATCATCTGTTTGCTTGAAATATTTTTATTCAATAATTTTTCAAGTATTTTTTAAAATTGTGGTGAAAAAGCATATAACATAAAATGTATCATCCTAACCATTTTCAGTGTACAATTCAGTAGTATGACTATATTAACATTGCTGTGCAATAGATCTTCAGAACTTTTTCATCTTACAAAACTGAAACTCTATACCCGTTTCTACACCTCCTCACTGGCCCTCTTTCCAACCCCTGGCAACCACTGTTCTATTTTCTAACTCTATGAATTTAACTACTGTAAGTAGCTTACATAACTGGAATCATATAGTTTTGTCATTTTGTGACTGGCTTATTTCATTTAGCATAACGTCCTCTAGGTCCATCCATGTTCTAGCATGTGTCAGGATTTTCTTCTTTGTTAAGGCTGAATAATATTTCATTGAAAAGAGAATTCAACTGCAGAAGCATAACCTTTTCTCTTTTCTTGCCTACCCTGCACACTTTATTTAGGGTTACCAGTTCTCTGCTATAGCATTATGTTTTTTTAAAAACATATCGCTCAAGCTATGTTCTATAACTGCTTACCTTGCTCTGTGCAACTCCTCCTCACCTCATTTGGATTTTCAGAAAGTCTCGAAAGATTAAAATTTTCCCAATTAGCAAGGTGAGAGTGGATTTGTTTTCTTTAGTTCTTCCTTCTCTGTATTCTCCAAACTGCGTTAAAATAACTTAATCCTTTCATACCATATACCCACCACATCACTCACTTCTATACCCTATAAATATTTTATAAATTCCTGTCTAACAGCAGTGCTGAATTTAGACATTTTAATGTGTCTATTTTGGATTTTTAAGAAGCAGAATATCATGGCACTTTTTTGGGGCGGGGGGGCGGGGAGGAAGCTGCGCAGCTCTTGAGGAATCTTGGTTCCCCAACCAGGGATTGAACCCAGGCCACGGAGTAAAAACTCCGAGTTCTAACCACTGGACCGCCAGGGAATCCCCTCACGGCACTTCTTTCTTTATGGTTACAAGATTATGGTTAAGTGTCTTGTGACACTTATCCAGTGTTCTTTAGTGAACAACTAAATTGCTGAAGTAGAGAAACTAACACAAAATGACAGAATGTTAGTTTAGGAGGAACCTCAGAAATCATCTAATCCAGACTCATAAAGCGCACAACATATAAAAATAATTATATAGAGTACATAGTTTTATTTTCAGGGTTGTAAATTATATGTTGTAAAATGTAACATCAAACCTGATTCATGAATATTTTTACTTAGGACAGAACTTTTTTTTTTTTTAAAGCAAAGAGTTAAGAAAAAGCATGAAGTAAATAATGATACATGGACATGGAAAAAATCGGGCAGGTGAAACATGAATGACTGAAGTTTGATAATACAAAATTCTGACCTAAATTTCTTGTTTATAGCTTAGAAAAATGGTTCTCTAACATCATTAGACAAATGCTTTTTAAGCTAGAATAGACAGGACTTATAACTCTCTACCACTCTTCAAAGAATTTTCTTTAGAAAAAGTGAAAATGTGCCCTATTTTTTCCATGGAATGTCATACCAGACAATTGAAGAGAGAAAATAATGTAATAGAGAGTACTGGACCATGGCATGTGACTTTGTTTTCTAGTCCCTGTTTGCTAACCGTAAATTGTGTGACTAACCGAGGACAGTGGATGTAACGTGACCAAATTTTTCTTGCAGCTCCTTAAAAACTTCGATTTCACTACTAGTCAGTTTAACAAACAGCTATGGAATATCTCCTATCAAGCCATATGCACAGGGAGAGAAAAATAAACTATGGTTCTTGTCCTCAAAGAAATTTACCATGTGGGGCAGGAAACTCTTGTCTGTCACCTTTCTGAACTCGAATTCAGTTAAATATCAAGCTGAGTGCCTTCTGTGTCTCTAAGTATTCACTTTGTAGATAATGCTACCATAAACATTCTTGTATGTATTAAAGTGTTTTGGGGTTTTATTGTCTTTTTTCTGAGGGAGAGGTGGGCTTTGTGTATATATTTTTTTGCATGTTTGTGATTAAATACCTCCAAAATAGTATCCAGAGTGGCTCAAGTTTACACGCCCATCAGCTGATCATGTTTCCCTACATCCTTATTGATAGTTTTATACAACTTTTAAATTTTGGTAAATGTGAGAGGCATAAAGTAGTATGTTTCTATTGTTTGAATTTGCATTATTTGATTACTAACAAGATTGAAAATATCTTAATATGCTTATGAGACATTTTGGTTTCTCATTTTGTGAAGTGCCTCTCCATAGCTTGCGGGATCTTGGTTTGCCAAATAGGGATGGGGCCCGGGCCACGGCAGTGAGAGTGCTGTGACCTCACTGCTGGACCGCCAAGGAATTCCCCTTTGTTCACTTTTCTATTGGGTTTTCTGGTTAATTTTCAGAAGTTCTTTAAAAATTTTAAATATTGGTCCTTAGTTGGTGATATACACAGCAAAAAATAGAGTCCCAGATTGCCATCCATCTGTTACTTATGTCTTTTGTTGAACAGAAATCTTTGCATTGGGACTTCTCTGGTGGTCCAGTGGTTAGGACTCCACGCTCTCAATGCAGGGGGCACAGGTTCAATCCCTGGTTGGGGAACTAAGATCCCACATGCTGCACGGTGAGGAAGGAAGGAAGGAAAGAGAGAAAGAAAGAGAAGAGAGAGAAGAGAGAGAGTGAGAGAGGGAGAGGAGGGAGGGAGGAAGGGAGGGGGGAAAGATCTAATGTAGATAGATCCGTCACATTTTACCTCACAGGTTGTGCTTTCTACATCTTGTTAACAAACTATTTTCCTACATTTTCTCCTGGTAATATTCTGATTGTACCTTTTGTACAACAAACTTAGGTCTGAGTTTCTTTGTGTGTAAGAATGATTCAAGTTTTATTTTTGTTCATTCAAGACAGTCGATTTCATCAATACTATTTGTTAAATAATGCAGCTTCCCCCAGTGATTCATGATATCATTTTGATCATATATCCACTCCCCATGGGCATAATTGGCATATGGATCTGCATCTGTACTCATTATATTCCTGTTTGTTCCTGCAGTAGTACCACATGTTTTAACAGTTGCTTTAAACATTATAGCTTTCCAGTATGTCTTAATATCAGGTAGTGTGAATTTATTCTCTCTGCTCTTCATTCATTCATTCATGTATTTATTTATTTATGGCTGCGTTGGGTCTTTGTTGCTGTGCACGGGCTTTCTCTAGTTGCGGCGAGCAGGGACTACTCTTCATTGCGGTGCACGGGCTTCTCATTGTGGTGGCTTCTCTTGTTGCGGAGCAGGGGCTCTAGGTGCATGAGCTTCAGTAGTTGTGGCACACAGCCTTAGTAGTTGTGGCGCATGGGCTTAGTTGCTCCACAGCATGTGGGATCTTCCCGGACCAGGCCTCGAACCCTCTTCCCCTGCATTGGCAGGAGGATTCTTAATCACGGAGCCACCAGGGAAGTCCTCTGCTCTTCTTTTGAGAACTGTTTTAGTTATTGGTAGACTTTTTCTTCTTCCGTGTAAATTTAGAATTAGTTCCAATTCCATTTAAGTCTTGTTGGAATTGCATTATAGTTATGATAATTTTTGAGGGAATCAACATCTTGACAATGTTAAATCTTTTCTTTTGTAAACATGATATATTTCTCCAGTTACTTAGGTCTCTTTTAATGTTCTTTTAATTTTTTTCCACAGAGGTTGTGTGCAGCTTTTGTTAAGTCAATTCCTAGATTCTTTACAGTTTTGGCTGCTTTGACATGCTCTCTTATTTTCTAATTGGCTACTGCATGTATAGGAAAACTTCTGAGTTTTGAAACATGGATTTTGTATACAGAAATAATGTTGTTTGGGTTTTAATCTTTTTAGTTCTAATAGCGGTCTTTGCTTAATTTTTAATGTAAATAACCATATAATCTGCCATAAATTATATATTTGTCTCTTTACTTCCAGTCTGCGAGTCCAAATGGCTCTTTTTTCTTATCATCGAATTTGTCAGCACTTCCACTGCTATAAGGAGTAGAAATAGCTTTAGCAGGCATTCTTTTTTTTGTTCCTAGCCTTAGATGTAAGACTCCTGAAGTTTCCCCATTAAGTGTATTTTCTGTAGGTTTTGATAAGTAGCCTTTAGCACTTTTCTTAGTTTTTTAAGACTTTTTATTGTAAGTAGGTATTAAACTTTAGCAATGACTTTTTCTATAGCAATTGAGATAAACGTGTTGGTTTTCTCCTTTAAGTCTGCGAATATGAATTCCATTGGTTGATTTTCTAATGTTGAATTATCTTTGTATTTTTAGGAAAACCCTACCTGTACAAAAATTTTTTTTTCTAATACAGTGTCGGATTCAGTTAGCTAATATTTCACATAGGATGTTTGCCTTATTCATACATGTGGTTTTCTTTACTTACACCTCCTATCCAGTGTGATATCAATCAAGGTTATTCTAGTCTTATAAGTGAGTTGGAGTGTTTTTCTCTTTTTCTATGCTCTGCAAAAACCTGTATGAGATAGTATTAATCTTTTCTTTAAAGATTTGGTAAAATGTTATCTCTAAAATCATCTAGACTCTCTTTTTTTGTATATATGGGAAATTGCCATTTCAATTTTTTGAATGTTTATTAGCTTATTCAAGTTTTCTATTTTTTTCTCAGGCTAATTTTGGTATTTGATGGTTTCCCAGAAATTTTACACTTCATCTGAGTTTTCAAGTTTATTGGAATTTATGATATTTTGTATCTAAGGTTATTTCTCCTTTGGTTTGTGTCTTCCCTCACTTTTGACATTCTTAAACAGATTTGGGAGTGGTATGTCAAATTTATAAGCTTTTTAAATAATTAAATTTTTGTTTTTGTTAATCTCTAAAAAAAAATATTGCATTGAGTGTATATACCACATCTTGCTTATCCATGCATCCGTTGATGGACATTTGGGTTGTTTCTACCTCTTGGCTATTGTGAATAATGCTGAGATGAATATATCTCTTTCTTAAGGGAAATAACTCTTTGAGACCCTGCTTTCGATTCTTTTGGATATATATGGTAGTTCTATTTTTAATGTTTTGGAAAACTGCCATCCTGTTTTCCATAGTGGCTGCACCTTTTTTTGGGGGAGGGGGTGCACCATTTTACGTTCCCACCAACAGTGCTTCAAATATTGTAGTTAGAACCGAGGTCCTAGGCTACCTTTTCCTTTCACGCTCTTCTTTCTCTCACCAGAGAGAGTCACTGTCCTGAATTTTGTACTTCTGTTGCCAATGCATGTTTTTATATTGCTCAGTGGACTTTGGGTCTCTATTACTGTGGATAAGATATCTGCTGTCACTCTGATTTTTGTTATTCGTAGATCATTTCTTTTTCTCTCTGGTAATTCCTTTTGAAGTTCTGCAGTTTTATTGCAAGTTGTCTGAGTATGGCCAGGTGCAGCTGTTTTAAAGTTGCTGAGGGTTTAAAATGTTTTAAAATTTATTTTGCTTGCTATTCAGACAGTGCTTTTACTCTGAGGACCTAGGTCTTTCTTCAGTTCTGGAAAATTAGCCTTAATTTATCTTCAGATATTGCTTCTTCACTATTCTCTCCACTCTCTTATTTTAGAATTCCTGTTAAACAAATGTGGGAGCCTTAGAAACATTCTCCATACTACGATTAAGTTTTCATCCTTTTGGCTCCTGCCATCACGTTTTGAACATCTCAGTTCTATGTTGCAGTTAAAAAAACGCACCCTGTATTCAGCTGCAGTTTATCCCATTCATCGCATGGTTTATTTCAATAATTATATTGTTTATTTCCAAGATTTTTAATTAATTTTTTTCACATTCACCTAGTATGAAATAATCTATAATTGTTTCTGAAACAGAAGTTTTACTTTATTTCTGTGAACATTTTAAGTATGATTGTTTTAAAGTCTGTCAAAGTCTATAAACTGTGTTAATCTGGAGGGAACAAGTGTTGAAATACTGATTTTGCTGGTTATGTTTCCCCCGCTCCCACATGATTTGACCCATGACACATTTACTTACTGTGTTCTACTTTAAAAAATTGTCTTCATTCTTAAGTCTTCATTTCAAGGTAATAAAACAGAAGGCCATGCTAGCCTCTCCATGATACTGCCAGTACACAGTGGCCTACATTTTAATGATGTAAAATGACCCCTACAGGATATTATCTAAATATTGACACACTTAAAACATGATGTCAGGTTTTTCTGATATTAAAATCATATATGCATTTGTAAAATATTCAAATGTTTGGAAATGTTTAAAGCAGAAAACAAAGATTGTTTCATATTGATAAAGATTCTCTCAAACATGGTACAAAATGAATATAAAGAGAATGTATTTAAATGTTTTAAAATTTTTTAACAAAATAGGCCATTTAATAACAGGCATTTTTCACTTAATGAATTGTAGATAGCATTCCATAATAATAAATATAAAGCTTCATCAGTTTTTTAAAACAGGTTTTGTGGTAGTAGAGGTAGAAATAGGGTATGGTTTATTTGATCAGTCCCCCATTGTTGGGCGTTTAGGTTGTTTCTAGGTCACTGTAATAAACAATGCCGTGAACACACTTTTAAATATCTGAAGTTGTGAGGACCTTTCAGAATAAAATATGGCATCTAAATATATTTCATTACCCTTGCTTTTTGTTATTGTGGTAATGCATAACATAAAATTTACCAGATGAACTATTTTTAAGTGTATAGTTCAGTGGCATTAAGTATATTCACATTGTTGTGCAAGTATTCTTTCTTTCATGAAGCTGTGAGTTGAGTTCACAGCTCAGTTGAAGAAATCTCTTTATGACAAAATATGTTGCAGACAACCCTCAAGATATACTAGGCTTGCTTTCAGTTTTTAAGTGTTTTGATATCTCTGTCTTTGATAATGTGGATTTTCATCAAAGTAATAGGGAAATGTCATATCCATGCGGTATCCAAAAAGAAAGACTTAAGACTTGCCTGCTGTGTTTACAAATGTCATAAAAAACTACAAATGGGGGCTTCCCTGGTGGCGCAGTGGTTGAGAGTCCGCCTGCCGATGCAGGGGACACGGGTTCATGCCCCGGTCCGGGAAGATCCCACATGCTGCGGAGCGGCTGGGCCCGTGAGCCATGGCCGCTGAGCCTGCGCGTCCGGAGCCTGTGCTCCGCAACGGGAGAGGCCACAACAGTGAGAGGCCCGCGTACCACAAAAAAGAAAAAAAAAAAAAAAAAAAAAAAACTACAAATGGGTTGCTTTAAAAGTTTTTAATTATTGTTTATTTTATTTATTTTTGGCTGCGTTGGGTCTTCATTGCTGCATTCGGGCTTTCTCTAGTTGCGGCGAGCGGGGGCTACTCTTCCTTGTGGTGTGTGGGCTTCTCACTGCGGTAGCTTCTCTTGTTGCGGAGCACGGGCTCTAGGCGCCTGGGCTTCAGGAGTTGTGGCTCGCGGGCTCTGGAGCGCAGGCTCAGTAGTTGTGGTGCATGGGCTTAGTTGCTCCGCAGCATGTGGGATCTTCCTGGACCAGGGCTTGAACCCGTGTCCCATGCATTGGCAGGTGGATTCTTAACCACTGCACCGCCAGGGGAGCCCTGGAGTTGTAACATTTTAGAATATTTCCTTCCAGTCTTTTCCCCATGTAAACCCATAAAATAGATTATTTTCTTTCTTTGACTCGCTTAGATCATCATTTCACAAAATGTGTTCTGAGACATACATGCGCTGAGACATACATGGTAAAAAGCTTTT
The DNA here is from genome assembly GCF_949752795.1 of Hyperoodon ampullatus. Lineage (NCBI taxonomy): Eukaryota > Metazoa > Chordata > Mammalia > Artiodactyla > Ziphiidae > Hyperoodon > Hyperoodon ampullatus. The sequence goes on from NC_136923.1 coordinate 21,808,552, forward strand.
AGTGCTTATCAGTTCAGAAGACATTTTCTCGATTTACAAATTCACAGTTCTCGTTGGCATGTTCAAAGCTTTTTGGTTAAGAAATACCTCAAAATTTCTCTAACCCAGCATTCTCCAGACCAATTTGATCCAAGAATCTTTCTTACAGTGTCTTAACATTATCAGTAGCTGTTTGGTGATATTAGCACAGCTGTTGATGATTACATTACTTGCAATCTGCCAATTTTCATCATTTCTTATTTGTACCAACAAGCAGAGCAGTTGCTTTCTTTCTTTTCTCTTTAAAATTTAGTTTATTGAAGTATAGTTGATTTACAATGTATTAATTTCTACTGTACATCAAAGTGATTCAGTTATACATATATATATATATATATACTTTCTTTTTCATATTCTTTTCTGTTATGGTTTATCACAGGATATTGAGTATAGTTCTTTGTGCTATACAGTAGGACTTTGTTGTTTATCCATTCTTCACATAATAGTTTGCGTTTGTTAATCCCAAACTCCCAGTCCATCCCTTCCCCACCTTCCCGTCCGCTTGGCAACTACAGGCTGAGAACTCCCTTCTAAAAACACTATTTTGGGGGGCTTCCCTGGTGGCGCAGTGGTTAAGAATCTGCTTGCCAATTCAGGGGACACAGGTTTGAGCCCTGGTCCGGGAAGATCCCACATGCTGCGGAGCATCTAAGCCCGTGTGCCACAGCTACTGAGCCTGCACTCTAGAGCCCGGAGACACAACTACTGAGCCCACGTGCCACAACTACTGAAGCCCACGGGGTGCCTAGAGCCCGTGCTCCGCAACAAGAGAAGCCACTGCAGTGAGAAGCCCACGTACCACACTGAAGAGTAGACCCTGCTTGCCGCAACTAGAGAAAGCCTGCGTGCAGCAACGAAGACCCAATGCAGCCAAAATAAATAAATAAATAAATAGATTTATCAAAAAAAAAAAAAAAAAAGCCAAGGGATTGGACCAGTCAAGGTCCACTTTTTTAAAATAAATAAATAAATAAAAATAAAAAATAAAAACACTATTTTCGGCTGTTCTGCTTATTTGGGTCGGGACTTATCTTTACCTATTGACCTTTTCTGGGTCAGGATCTAGAGTTTCTTGTCTTCATGCCTTCCTAGATATGACTATTCTTTCTTTCTTTTTTTGGTTTAAATTGATTAAATTTATTTTTTGGCTGCACTGGGTCTTCATTGCTGCGCACGGGCTTTCTCTAGTCGTGGTGAGCAGGGGCTACTCTTCAGTGCAGTGCACAGGCTTCTCTTTGTGGTGGCTTCTCTTGTTGCAGAGCATGGGGCTCTAGGAGCGTGGGCTTCAGTAGTTGTGGCACACGGGCTCAGTAGTTGTGGCTTGTGGGCTCTAGAGCGCAGGCTCAGTAGTTGTGGTGCACGGGCTTAGTTGCTCCGCAGCATGTGGGATCTTCCCAGACCAGGGCTCGAACCCGTGTTCCCTGCATTGGCAGGCAGATTCTTAACTGCTGCGCCAGCAGGGAAGCCCATGACTATTATTTCTTATGTTATACTCTATGACCAGAGAAGAATGCACTGAAATTGTGGAAATAAATGAAGATCACCCAAATAAGAACAAACAGAGGCTATTTATACAGAGCTTGCTTTGGCAAGGGTGTCAGTCACCATCACTGGCATTTGGCAGACACTCAAAGGCAGGCAGGGAAGTGGGAAAGTTTATCGTGGAAACAGGGAGGCTCAGGTCTCAGAGCAGTTGCTTTCTGTGCTATGTGATGCCAGTCTTGTAGGTATGTGAGAAGCCATTTCTGCTGGATGATAGAAAGCTAATAGAGGACATGGATTAAGAGCCCCAAATTTAGAGGCAGTCCTTAACTCAAATGCCTGTTTCATTTTAATATCTGTCAAAGGAGGTTAATAAAAGTACCGACTCTCCAAGATTATGAAGAAACTGACGTATCATACATATATCACTTAACACATGCTTAGGGACATTAAGTACTCAAATATGTTAGCAATGTGACTGTAAAATTAATAGCAGCAGTAATAGCAGTAGACTGTCAATATTAATAGTAATAATAGTAGCAACAGCATTAGTAGTTGTAGCAATAGCAGTAGTAATAGTAGTAGCCATAGTAGTAGTTGTTCTAATGGTAATAGCAGTAGTGGTAGTACCAGTAATAGTGTAGTAGCAGTATTAGTAATAGTGTAATAACATCCTCACACCTTCAGAAGTTATAGAATTAATTTACCTTTGAAATTAAGCCAAAATCAAATCAATTTAATTTAAGAATTTTGAGATGGCTTGTTAAAACAATGAAAACAAAATAGTAAATATCCACTTGTAATTCATGCTACTCTGGGGTATGGTAAGAGCAAGGCAGGCTGGATGTTTTGACTCTAGGGAAGCACTTGCCTTGTAAGTGTAAGAGCCCATCCTGAGGCAATGTAGCCGTGGGTCAGGGAAATTTGAGGAGAGAGAGAGGCATTTATTTCACACTCACAAAATCTTCAGGCAATTTGCAGCCAGTGAGCAGAGTTGTGGTGACCCAAATGGAATTGCATAAGAGAATAACATGCCACAAACAGGACAGAACTGATTTATTTAGTAACATTTGGGAACCATTTATAGAAGTTGTGTCCATTTATAGCTAGTGTTTGGGGCTGATGAAAGAGATGGCTTATCCACTCTCTTCCCTCTCCTGAATGAAAGTAGGATGGAAAAATGAATAGATCCAAGAAAAAAGTGCTCTTCTTACCATTAGGATTTTCCTAAACGTATCAAGCTTTAAACATTTCTTCTACATGTATCTTATATGCTGTTTTGGAAAGAATAAATTGAAGAGCCATTTATTTTTGTCTTGAACAGTATTTGCCAGGTATCAGGCAGAAAAGAGTCACACAATTTCTTTGTGAAAATATAAGATTAATATTTATTAAGCATTTGACATGGATTATGTCATTTAGGGTTTTTTTTTATTTTCAAAAATCCTGTAAAGTACATATTTACATTTACCATCCCACTTTTACAGATGAAGTAATGAGGCCCAGAGGTTGACTTGCCCAGGGCAGGGGAGGAAAAATTCTTTTTCCTGCTACCTTCCTAGATTCTCCAACTCTGCCCCTGGAAATTAGACTGACAGAAGACAGATTCACAAGAGAAACACATATAAATTTACTTAAGTTTTGCACAACACAGAAGTCTTCATAAGGAAATGAAGGCCCCAAGAAATGGTAAACTTGAGCGTTTTTTTTTTATACAGCAGTTTCTTATTAGTCATCCATTTTATACACATCAGTGTATACATGTCAATCCCAATCGCCCAATTCATCACACCACCACCCCCACGCCGCTTTCCCCCCTTGGTGTCCATACGTTTGTTCTCTATATCTGTGTCTCAATTTCTGCCCTGCAAACCGGTTCATCTGTACCACTTTCTAGGTTCCACATGTATGCATTAATATACGATATTTGTTTTTCTCTTTCTGACTTACTTCACTCTGTATGACAGTCTCTAGATCCATCCACGTCTCAACAAATGACCAATTTCGTTCCTTTTTATGGCTGAGTAATATTCCATTGTAAATGTGTACCACATCTTCTTTATCCATTCGTCTGTCGATGGGCATTTAGGTTGCTTCCATGACCTGGCTATTGTAAATAGTGCTGCAATGAACACTGGGGTGCATGTGTCTTTTTTTTTTTTTTTTTAATTAATTAATTTATGGCTGTGCTGGCTCTTCGTTTCTGTGCGAGGGCTTTCTCTAGTTGCGGCAAGTGGGGGCCACTCCTCATCGCAGTGCGCAGGCCTCTGACTATCGCGGCCTTTCTTGTTGCGGAGCACAGGCTCCAGACGCGCAGGCTCAGTAATTGTGGCTCACGGGCCTAGTTGCTCCGCGGCATGTGGGATCCTCCCAGACCAGGGCTCGAACCCGTGTCCCCTTCATTGGCAGGCAGATTCTCAACCACTGCGCCACCAGGGAAGCCCCGCATGTGTCTTTTTGAATTATGGTTTTCTCTGGGTATATGCCCAGTAGTGGGATTGCTGGATCATATGGTAATTCTATTTTTAGTTTTTTAAGGAACCTCCATACTGTTCTCCATAGTGGCTGTACCAATCTACATTCCCACCAACAGTTCAAGAGGGTTCCCTTTTCTCCACACCCTCTCCAGCATTTGTTGTTTATAGATTTTCTGATGATGCCCATTCTGACTGGTGTGAGGTGATTCCTCATTGTAGTTTTGATTTGCATTCCTCTAATAATTAGTGCTGTTGAGCAGCTTTCCATGTGCTTCTTGGCCATCTGTATGTCTTCTTTGGAGAAATATCTATTTAGGTCTTCTGCCCATTTTTTGATTGGGTTGTTTGTTTTTTTTAATATTGAGCTGCATGAGCTGTTTATATATTTTGGAGATTAATCCTTTGTCCGTTGATTCATTTGCAAATATTTTCTCCCATTCTGAGGGTTGTCTTTTCGTCTTGTTTATGGTTTCCTTTGCTGTGCAAAAGCTTTTAAGCTTCATTAGGTCCCACTTGTTTATTTTTGTTTTTATTTCCATTACTCTAGGAGGTGGATCAAAAAAGATCTTGCTGTGATTTATGTCAAAGAGTGCTCTTCCTATGTTTTCCTCTAAGAGTTTTATAGTGTCCAGTCTTACATTTAGGTCTCAAATCCATTTTGAGTTTATTTTTGTGTATGGTGTTAGGGAGTGTTCTAATCTCATACTTTTACATGTAGCTGTCCAGTTTTCCCAGCACCACTTATCGAAGAGACTGTCTTTTCTCCATTGTATATCCTTGCCTCCTTTGTCACAGATTAGTTGACCATAGGTGCGTGGCTTTATCTCTGGGCTTTCTATCTTGTTGCATTGATCTATGTTTCTGTTTTTGTGCCAGTACCATATTGTCTTGATTACTGTAGCTTTGTAGTATAGTCTGAAGTCAGGGAGTCTGATTCCTCCAGCTCCGTTTTTTCCCTCAAGATTGCTTTGGCTATTCGGGGTCTTTTGAATCTCCATACAAATTTTAAGATGATTTGTTCTAGTTCTGTAAAAAATGCCATTGGTAACTTGATAGGGATTGCGTTGAATCTGTAGATTGCTTTGGGTAGTATAGTCATTTTCACAATACTGATTTTTCCAATCCAAGAACATGGTATATCTCTCCATCTGTTGGTATCATCTTTAATTTCTTTCATCAGTGTCTTATAGTTTTCTGCATACAGGTCTTTTGTCTCCTTAGGTAGGTTTGTTCCTAGGTATTTTATTCTTTTCGTTGCAGTGGTAAATGGGAGTGTTTCCTTAATTTCTCTTTCAGATTTTTCATCATTAGTGTATAGGAATGCCAGAGATTTCTGTGCATTAATTTTGTATCCTGCAACTTTACCAAATTCATTGATCACCTCTAGTAGTTTTCTGGTGGCATTTTTAGGATTCTCTATGTATAGTATCATGTCATCTGCAAACAGTGACAGTTTTACTTCTCTTTTTCCAATTTGGATTCCTTTTATTTCTTTTTCTTCTCTGATTGGACTTCCAAAACTATGTTGAATAATAGTGGTAAGAGTGGACATCCTTGTCTTATTCCTGATCTTAGTGGAAATGCTTTCAGTTTTTCACCATTGAGAATGATGTTTGCTGTGGGTTTGTCATATATGGCCTTTATTATGTTGAGGTAGGTTCCCTCTATGCCCACTTTCTGGAGAGTTTTTATCATAAATGTGTGTTGAATATTGTCAAAGCTTTTTCTGCATCTATTGAGGTGATCATATGGTTTTTCTTCTTCAGTTTGTTAATATGGTGTATCACATTGATTGATTTGTGTATATTGAAGAATCCTTGCATCCCTGGGATAAACCTCACTTGATCATGGTGTATGATCCTTTTAATGTGTTGTTGGACTCTGTTTGCTAGTATTTTGTTGAGGATTTTTGCATCTATATTCATCGGTGATATTGGTCTGTAATTTTCTTTTTTTGTAGTATCTTTGACTGGTTTTGGTATCAGGGTGACGGTGCCTCATAGAATGAGTTTGGGAGTGTTCCTTCCTCCACAATTTTTTGGAAGAGTTTGAGAAGGATGGGTGTTAGCTCTTCTCTAAATGTTTGATAGAATTCACCTGTGAAACCATCTGGTCCTGGACTTTTCTTTGTTGGAAGATGTTTAATCACAGTTTCAATTTCAGTGCTTGTGATTGGTCTGTTCATATTTTCTATTTCTTCCTGGTTCAGTCTTGGAAGGTTATACCTTTCTAAGAATTTGTGCATTTCTTCCAGGTTGTCCATTTTATTGGCATAGAGTTGCTTGTAGTAGTCTCTTAGGATGCTTTGTATTTCTGCATTGTCTGTTGTAATTTCTCCTTTTTCATTTCTAATTTTATTGATTTGAGTCCTCTCCCTCTTGATGAGTCTAGGTAATGGTTTATCAATTTTGTTTATCTTCTCAAAGGACCAGCTTTTAGTTTTATTGATCTTTGCTATTGTTTTCTTTGTTTCTATTTCATTTATTTCTGCTCTGATTTTTATGATCTCTTTCCTTCTGCTAACTTTGGGTTTTGTTTGTTCTTCTTTCTCTAATTCCTTCAGGTGTAAGATTAGATTGTTTATTTGAGATTCTTCTTGTTTCTTCAGGTAGGCTTGTATTGCTATAAACTTCCCTCTTAGAACTGCTTTTGCTGCATCCCATAGGTTTTGGATCATCGTGTTTTCATTGTCATTTGTCTCTAGGTATTTTTTGATTTCCTCTTTGATTTCTTCAGTGATCTCTTGGTTATTTAGTAACGTATTGTTTAGCCTCCGTGTGTTTGTGTTTTTTACGTTTTTTTCCCTGTAATTCATTTCTAATCTTATAGCGTTGTGGTCAGAAAAGATGCTTGATATGATTTCAATTTTCTTAAATTTACTGAGGCTTGATTTGTGATCCAAGATGTGATCTATCCTGGAGAATGTTCCATGTGCACTTGAGAAGAAAGTGTAGTCTGCTGTTTTTGGATGGAATGTCCTATAAATATCAATTAAAGCTATCTGGTCTATTGTGTCATTTAAAGGTTCTGTTTCCGTATTTATTTTCATTTTGGATGATCTGTCCATTGGTGTAAGTGAGGTGTTCAAGTCCCCCACTATTATTGTGTTACTGTCGATTTCCTCTTTTATAGCTGTTAGCAGTTGCCTTATGTATTGAGGTGTTCCTATGTTGGGTGCATATATATTTATAATTTTATATCTTCTTCTTGGATTGATCCCCTGATCATTATGTAGTGTCCTTCCTTGTCTCTTGTAACATTGTTTATTTTAAAGTCTATTTTATCTGATATGAGTATGGCTACTCCAGCTTTTTTTTTTTTTTTTGCGATACGCATGCCTCTCACCGTTGTGGCCTCCCCCGCCGCGGAGCACAGGCTCTGGACGCGCAGGCCCAGAAGCCATGGCTCACGGGCCCAGCCGCTCTGCGGCACATGGGATCCTCCCGGACCGGGGCACGAACCTGTGTCCCCCGCATCGGCAGGCAGACTCTCAACCACTGCGCCACCAGGGAAGCCCTCCAGATTTCTTTTGATTTCCATTTGCATGGAATATCTTTTTCCATCCCCTCACTTTCAGTGCGTATATGTCCCTAGGTCTGAAGTGGGTCTCTTGTAGACAGCATATATATGGGTCTTGGTTTTGTATCCATTCAGCAAGCCTGTGTGTTTTGGTTGGAGCATTTAATCCATTCACATTTAAGGTAATTATCAATATGTATGTTCCTATTACTATTTTCTTAATTGTTTTGGGTTTGTTTTTGTAGGTCCTTTTCTTCTCTTGTGTTTCCCACTTAGAGAAGTTCCTTTAGCATTTGTTGTAGAGCTGGTTTGGTGGTGCTGAATTCTCTTAGCTTTTGCTTCTCCGTAAAGCTTTTGATTTCTCCATTGAATCTAAATGAGATCCTTGCCAGATAGAGTAATCTTGGTTGTACGTTCTTCCCTTTCATCACTTTAAGTATATCATGCCACTCCCTTCTGGCTTGTAGAGTTTCTACTGAGAAATCAGCTTTTAACCTTATGGGAGTTCCCTTGTATGTTATTTGTCATTTTTCCCTTGCTGCTTTTAATAATTTTTCTTTGTGTTTCGTTTTTGTTAATTTGATTACTATGTGTCTCGGCGTGTTTCTCCTTGGGTTTATCCTGTATGGGACCCTCTGAACTTCCTGGACTTGGGTGGCTATTTCCTTTCCCATGTTAGGGAAGTTTTCAACTATAATCTCTTCAAATATTTTCTTGCGTCCTTTCTCTCTCTCTTCTCCTTCTGGGACCCCTATAATGCGAATGTTGTTGCATTTAATGTTGTCCCAGAGATCTCTTAGGCTGTCTTCGTTTCTTTTCATTCTTTTTTCTTTATTCTGTTCTGCAGCAGTGAATTCCACCATTCTGTCTTCCAGGTCACTTATCCGTTCTTCTGCCTCAGTTATTCTGCTATTGATTCCTTCTAGTGTAGTTTTCATTTCAGTTATTGTATTGTTCATCTCTGTTTGTTTGTTCTTTAATTCTTCTAGGTGTTTGTTAAACATTTCTTGCATCTTCTCGATCTTTGCCTCCATTCTTTTTCTGAGATCCTGGATCATCTTCACTATCATTATTCTGAATTCTTTTTCTGGAAGGTTGCCAATCTCCACTTCATTTAGTTGTTTTTCTGGGGTTTTATCTTGTTCCTTCATCTGGTACATAGCCCTCTGCCTTTTCATCTTGTCTGTCTTACTGTGAATGTGGTTTTTGTTCCACAGGCTGCAGGATTGTAGTTCTTCTTGCTTCTGCTCAAGTGTTTTTATACTAGGTTTGAAGAAGAGTGGAAAGTCTTGGGGAAATGTGACAGGACAGAAGGGTATGAGCAAAGACAGTAAACTAGGGGAAGCTGAGCAAGGCCTGTTTGTTTGGATTCATCTTGGTCCCTCTGTTTTCAGAGGTAAGGATGTTCCTATCACAGGAGGGTCTTATGACCTGCTTCAGGGGTGAAGAGGAAGGTCAAAGAGTCCTTTTGCACATGCTCTTTCTCAAATTCCTTCAGCTTAAAATATTCAATATGTCAAGGTGCCATATTTGGGGTAGCATGTTGTGAACCTCATCAAATGCAAAGTTTCCTAAGGTCTCTGAGCCTGATCTGTAAAATGAGTGGCTTGCAATAGTGCTGTGATTTTCATACTCATTTATAAATCAGAATCACCTAGAGAGCTTTCCAAAAATATAGATTCCTGGATCCAAACTTGAGAATTCTGATTTAGTAGCTTCTGGGAGGTGGGGGTCCCAGGGCATCCATGCACTTAATAAACCTCTGCCAGAGATTCTGATCTGTGATGCCCTATCTGGCTGTAAAAAAGTAAATCGATTATCCTACAGCTTGTTACTTTCTCTTGACATCATAGCTGGATTCTGATGTGAGAAGCTGCTGAGGTGGCCGGGGAGCATCATTAAGAGAAAGTGCAACTAAATCATCTGTGTGTCAAATGAGGCTAATTACACCAGCAAAACCTGCCCTGTCAGCATATGCATGAAATGCGTAGTGGAAGCAGCTGGGAGAGATGTACCCACTTTCCCAACTCATTCAGCAAGATGGAAGTTAGCTGAAGCAGCACCCCTTACAGAAATTTCTAAATGTGTGTCATCATCAAAAACATTTGGTCACCAGAATAGAATCTGAATCTGAAAGTTTAGAAGCAACAATTCCGATCATTTTCTGAGGATAGCTTCAGATTTACATGCAAATGGTGGGTTTTCTATTTATACACATTTCCATCTAAAAGTCTCTGAGTTGCTCTCTGTAAGAACAGCAAGATTTTTTAAAGCTCTTTTGTTTATTGCTGTTAATATAATGGTTTCTATCATGGAAGTGGTTTATTAAATGTATTACATTTTACAGTTGCCTTTGTTTTTCTTTAAATGTTTCTGTGGTTACCCATGAAATATGAGACTAGTAATATATAACATCTATTGAGGGTTTTACTCTGTGCCATGCACCATCCTACTTAATTTCCATATCTATATCTAGTTCAGTATCTATCTGTATCCTCATTTAGTTCCCTCATTAATTGAATATGATAAATATTACTGTCAGATCTCTTTTATATGATGAGGAATTTGGGTTAAGTTGCACAGTATCACATAGTTACTAAGGAGTGGAACTGGGGTTTGAATCCGGCAGACTAATTCCAGATCTTCTGCTTTTATATTTATATCAGTATTTCCCAAAGTATGAATTTTGGAAAGTAATTACACAGGATATTAGTGATTTTTAAAAGAAAAAAACCCCATGAATTAACTAAATAAGTTTGGGAAATATTGAGCTAAATAAATTGATTTCTTTCACATACGATTTCTCAGAGTCTCTAAAAGTTCATGTGTTTTACAAATCTCTAAAAGACAACTGCAGAATATAACATTTCCAAACCTCCGTGTACACAAAACTCTTTTTGGTACAGTCTCTTTAGACCACTGTTTTGCTAGCTCAGTCTCTGAAATGATGGTCTGCAAATCAGTTGTGTAAAGTGGTCTACCTTGCTGCCTGCTGAGGCCAAGCTTTTATTTCCCTGTTATAGGACCAGGATGAAAGGAATCCTCACAGGGGAGAGATCAATAGTAAGCTGTCACTATGTATCTGTGTTCTTTATTTTAAAATGATCGTTCGAGTAAATTGGTAATATCTTTCTGGTGAATAGTTTAGCCATATATATGAAAAGCCTCTCAATCTTGGGGTGTTCAAAAAAAACCACTGGAGTAGGAAGAAAATAGTAGCACGTCCAGTTAAAACTTCTCACATTTAATTTTTTTGCATATGTTTTGTTATATAGATGTATATATAAATTTAAATTCATTTATATTTATAAATGGTATAAATATATATTGAAGAATAAGTTGACATATACTGAAGAATAAGTTGACAATGTGTATTTTATATTTATGTATAAATATAAATTATGTATAATATTGGAATAGTAACATATGTATATAATTTGCAAATAATTTAATATATATGTATTGGGGATGGGTAATAATAATATTGAGAGGATCACTTAGCCATACATGTAAAAAGCCCTTAATTTCCTCATATTCTTTGACCCAGCAATTTCACTTCTTGGAATATATTCAATTTATCCTAAAGAAATAACTTTGCATGTGTATTAATATTTAACTACAGGGGATATTTATTGAAGAAGTGCTTGTGAGCATTGAAAGCAGTCCAAATATCCAATAATTGGAGATTGGTTACATAAATTATGGTACTTCCATATAAAGAATCTTAACAGGGAGTTATTAAAAATTATGTAGTAGTAGGGCTTCCCTGGTGGTGCAGTGGATAAGAATCTGCCTGCCAATACAGGGGACACAGGTTCAATCCCCGGTCTGGGAAGATCCCACATGCTGTGGAGCAACTAAGCCGTGCTCCACAACTGCTGAGCTTGTGCTCTAGAGCCAGCAAGCCACAACTACTGAGCCCGTGTGCCACAACTACTGAAGCTCGCGTGCCTAGAGCCCGTGCTCCGCAGCAAGAGAAGCCACCGGAATGAGAAGCCCATGCACCGCAACAAAGAGTAGCCCCCGCTTGCCGCAACTAGAAAAAGCCTGCGTGCAGCAATGAAGACCCAACACAGCCAAAAATAAATAAATTAATTAGTTAAAAAAAATTATGTAGTAGTAAAATATACTATAACCTAGAAAAAACCATGATTTTTGTAAGTCAAAAAACAGATGACAAAAGATTATTGAGCTCATATGACTGGAAGAAGGGACTGACTGGAGCGATGAACCAAAATGTTGACGGTAGCTCTTAATGGTGCAATAAGGGGAAATTTTTAATTTCTTTATGCTTCCCTGTGTTATCCTAAGTTTTGTACAATAAATGTATATTTTTGAATAAGCATTATGTTCATAAGTTTCAAAATCTGGCAATTATAAAAGGGTATACAGTAACAAAGTCTTTTTTCCTAGTCCTGTCTCCCAGACAACCCATTTCTTTCTCCAGTAGCATCCATTGTTATTGGTTTCTTGTGTATCTTTCCAAGGATCTGTTGATAAAATCTGTATATATACATATATTCTTTTTACCCTTTATCACACAAAGAACAGCATACAATACACTGTTTTGTAGTTTGCTACATTGAATAATCTTGAGCACCTATTATTTCACCCATGTGGGAGTGTATCTGTAGGATACATTCCTAAAAGTGGAATGGCTGGTCAAAGAAAAATGTACATTTGTCATTTGGATAAATATTGCCATATCGTCCTCTGAAGTTATGAAAAAATCTTTTCATGATTTCTTCCAGTACTTTAATGGTTTGGTTTTTTTTTTTTTAACATTTCAATTCAGATCCCTTTAAATTTTTATCCTGGCTTAATGGATACTTAATAAGAAAAACAAATTATTTAAAACATTAAACTCCTCACTCATAGTGGAAATTCAAGGGCTCGTTGTCCCCATCTGTTAGATCACAGGATCTAGATGCAAATAAGGACATCTTGCAAAGGTTCAGTTTACGCAGCGGGTAACATAGCCAGACCTCTGCTCAGCTGTGTGCAGGTTTATTTCCTTCCAGAGTCTCATGGTAGTGAAGAATCAAGCCCTGAGAGCTTGATTTCCACCTGCAAATGAATTTTTCACTTCAGTAGAACTCAGGTCGCTGTTTGGATTTTCCTCCTGAAATATTGTAAGTCGCTTTCATCATTTAGATAAAAAGAAGTGGCCTCCCCTTGCAGTACTGGGATATGTGTGTATGGGCTGCATGACTTAGTGTAGGACAGTGTGAGAGCACATAGGAAGAGAACTAATTTTACTCCTACAGGGATTCTGGAGACCTGTTACTCACTGGCAAACCTAAGCAGCTGTACTGAAATGTCAGATGGATTTGCACAGCTGACTCAAGTTGCCGAAAAGAGAGGAGCATAGTAATTCCATAAATTGACCCTCTCCAGCCAAGCCCTGCTTAATATAGTTACGGCTCGAGCTTAGCAGCAGTCACTCCTAGAGGCTCAGCAAACACCACTGGGGTTCTTGGGGGAAAAAAAAATCTCTCAAGGTGGTATTGACCTGGGACGCTTGGTAACTGGGGGAACTTCTTGAGAGTTTTTTCTTTTTTAAAATCTTCTTTGATTATTTCTCCTTTTCTAATAAAGTATAGAAAAGTATAGAAAAGAATCATGTCGGAACACAGCAGGAATTCAGATCAAGAAGAACTCTTTGATGGGGAGATTGATGAAGATGAAATCTTGGCCAACTTGTCCCCGGAAGAGCTTAAGGAACTGCAGTTGGAAATGGAGGTGATGGCCCCTGACCCCAGGCTTCCCGTGGGAATGATTCAGAAGGATCAGACTGACAAGCCACCAACAGGGAACTTCGACCATAAATCTCTCGTTGATTATATGTATTGGCAAAAGGCATCCAGACGCATGCTGGAAGACGAACGTGTTCCTGTTACCTTTGTGTCATCCAAGGTAACCGGGGATTTGTATACAACAGAGAAATGGCTGCCTGGGCTGGGCTGGCACGTGTCCCTGTTGTAACTGTCATTTCTCAAGACTCCATGTTTTGTCGACGTTTATAGATAAATCAGAATATTTCATCCTACGCCAGATGGGAACTTTCTTTAACACTTACATGGTATAATTGGGAGGAAAAAGTGGTAATTTCTTGTAAATATCTCTTTAAAAAAATTGCCACGGGGTTTCTTGTGCAGGAAAGCCTATATTCTGTAGGCATGATACTTAGTGAATTAACTCATAACCCAGAAGCATTTGTCCTTTATGCTTTTTTTGGCTCACAGAACCCTTTAAGAAGCTGAATAAGGCTCTCCGTTCTCTCCTTCCATCACATGCATACATATGCAATGTTTCACATACAATCTCAAGGGTGTCACAGTCCCCCTGAAGTCCAGCCTCATGCTCTGCAATTAAGCCAAGTCAAATAACCAAAAAAATCCAGTATTACCACAGTGCATTGGATATCAGTGGTGAATATAGAAGTTGATGCTGTTAAGCTGTTTTAAAGATAGTTCTTTCTTTAAATATGTTCTTTATATGAAAAGTAAAATTGTGGTCCACTCTATGGGCTTTTATATCAGCACATTGTTTTAAATGTTTCACTTAAAAATGACTTGGCAAAAATAAGACAGAGATCCCCACAGGTAAAGTCTCTTGTAGTTATGCCTGCTAATGTTGATATATCTTGTCACATTACCATCATGCTGGCTATAATTTTAGGAAAGTTATAAACTGATTTCATGGCCAGGGGAATTTAAACATGTACTGCACTCAAGAAAATGAGTTGCTGGCTTGATCAGGTTAGAGTGTAAGGTACAATTTGCAGACGTTTTACAACTAGAGTAAAAGCCAGTTCTATATGAACACCAACTTCAGAGGAAAAAACAAATTGGGTACTTTTAACACTTTTTCTTCCTTTGGTATAATTTAAACAGCTTGATAGTTGGCTCCCCCTGCTGAGACAAATGAGAAATGCAAAGGTGAAGGCTTCAGAGTTAAGGTGTCATTTGTCAATTCCAACCGATAATGTCATAAGCAGTAAAATCAAGTTCTTATTTTTTTAGTTACAGGTTTATTTTTTATTGAGATAACATTGGTTTATAACACGATGTAAGTTTCATGTGTACAACATTATATTTCTACTTTTATATACCCTACAGTGTGCTCACCGCCCAAAATTTAGTTTCCATCCATCACCATACAGTTGACCCCCTTTACCCATTTCATCCTCCCGAGATCAAGTTCTTGCTCAGATGAGCCTCTGTGTCAAACTGCTACATCAGCTTTCAAAATGACACCTATGAGGTACACATACCTTATGGGAAAATGTGCTAATTGATGTGCAAGCATTTAATAAACATTATTGACATGACTGTCATTTTCCTTCCCAGACTAAGCAGTTGTTTCTAAATCTCTACTAATCCTGTCCCCTTTTGTAGCTGGCTTTGCCTCCTAGACACTTCCCTTCCAAAGGAACTGGACTATAAAGCCTGTCCCTGGAGTATCCAGGGTAGTTTTCCCAGAGCTGAGCAAACAAAAAGCAAAGTTTAAGGGTTCTGTTATGTTCCAAATATCAAACTGCTCTCATTTTCCCCACAGTATCTTATTTTCAGGGAAACTAGTTGTACACATTACATTAGATTGGCAAACATATTATGTAAATTTTGGTTAGGGCAATAAGGAAATTATTGTGTAACACAGAGTTATTGAATACAAAGATGCCTATTCAGCTATATACAAAATAAAGATTTCAATGAATGGATAAATCCATAAGGTTTTCAAAACAAATAATTTTTAACTGCTTCTGGAACTGAACCCCATCTTTAAAAACAATAGAGGGTCTGAAAACAAAATTAACTAGGCTTAATTTTAATACAGGGGATGAGATAAACACAGCCAAAAACTGTGTTCGTGCATGTGTGTGCCTATAAAAATTTATCTTTATTTTTGTTGTATTTGCTTGAAAAACTAATATGTGTACTCGGTTTTTAAAAAAACAGTCTAGAATTATATAATGTAAAAACTGAAAATCCCCTCAATCCTTCCTTTTCTCAGTTATCTTAATAGTTACCTCTCTTCCTCAGAGATAAGTACTTACTTGGTAAACATTACAAGTCTCTTTTTTCTATACATTTATAAACTTTTATATAGTGTGTATATATGTATACACATAAATACGTAAACAAATGGAATACTATACCTACAGCTTATTTGCTTCCTTTTTTCACTTAGTAATAAATCTTATTCTCTCCATTAGATACTGCTGCTCTTCATATTTCTATGTGAATAAACCCTCATAACATGTATTCTAACCCTCATAAACTTCTCTTTTAGGGAAAAACTCAAGAACAGCATGAAGAAATAGACAAAAGTAATAAAAATGTGTCCCAGTATTTAAAAGAAAAGCTTAATAATGAAATCACTGCACATAAAACAGAATCACAGGGCAGTGACAATGTCCAAGAAACAAATAATGAAGATAATGAAGATGATGTGGAAGATGAAGAAGATGATGCAGAAGATGAAGAAGATGATTCAGAAGATGAAGAAGATGAGGGAAAAGAAGACAGTGAAGAGAGTGATGAAAAAACAAAAAGAGAAGAGGAAGGTGAGGTAAAGGAGCAAATCAGAAATGGTGAGAACAACAGCCAACAGGTAACTGATAAAGTAACTGAAGAACAGAAAGACAGACCAGAGGCCCAAGAAAAAAGTGAGAAAAAAATATCAAAATTAGATCCCAAGAAGCTAGCTCTAGATACCAGTTTTTTGAAGGTAAGTGCAAGGCCTTCCGGAAACGAAACGGACCTAGATGGGAGCTTAAGGCGAGTGAGACAAAATGACCCTGACATGAAGGAACTCAACCTGAACAACATTGAAAACATCCCCAAAGAAATGTTGCTGGACTTTGTCAATGCGATGAAGAAAAACAAACACATCAAAACCTTCAGTTTAGCGAACGTGGGTGCAGATGAGAACCTAGCATTCGCCCTGGCCAACATGTTGCGTGAAAACAGGAGCATTACCACTCTTAACATCGAGTCCAATTTCATCACAGGCAAGGGAATCGTGGCCATCATGAGGTGTCTCCAGTTTAATGAGACACTAACCGAACTTCGGTTTCACAATCAGAGGCATATGTTGGGCCACCATGCTGAAATGGAAATAGCCAGGCTTCTGAAGGCAAACAACACTCTCCTGAAGATGGGCTACCATTTTGAGCTTCCAGGTCCCAGAATGGTGGTAACCAATCTGCTCACCAGGAATCAGGATAGACAAAGGCAGAAAAGACAAGAAGAACAGAAACAGCAGCAACTCAAAGAGCAGAGAAAGTTAATAGCCATGTTGGAGAACGGGTTGGGGCTGCCACCTGGGATGTGGGAGACGCTGGGAGGACCAGTGCCCGATTCTGGGACGCAGGAGTTCCTCCAGCCTCCTCTTCCTCTTCCTCCTCCTCCTCGACCTCCCAGTTCCCACGCAGTCCCCTTCAGTCGACAAAATGAAATGATGAAAAAGCCATCACACGCTCCGAAGTACAGGATGGACCCTGACACCTTCCGCATGGTAAAGCTAAAGAGGATCCAGCGCAAATCTCGGATGCCGGAAGCCAGAGAATCAGCCGAGAAAACCAACCTCAAAGACGTGATCAAAACACTCAAACCGGTGCCGAGAAATAGGCCACCCCCGCTGGTGGAAATCACCCCCAGAGATCAGCTCTTGAACGACATTCGTCACAGTAACATCGCCTATCTTAAACCTGTAAGTAGGAGGAGGGAGAAATGGTGAACACACACCACAATAAATGTCTCCCAACTCTCTTCCCTGCTCATTTTGACACCAGGAGATTGTCCCTAACTGAGGGAAATCCGTCAGCATGACCGGTAGATCTAAATGATTGGTTATCCTCAAAGACACACATCTATATAACTTCTGTAACAATGATACTAATAGCTAACATCTATTGAGCACTTACTATGGGCCAGATTCATTATGTGAATTAACTCTTACAGTCACTTTAACAACCCTGTAAGGCAGGTATTATTATTCTCCCTGTTTTATAAAAAGGAAACTGAGGATTAGAGATGTTAAAAAACACCTCTGGGCTTCCCTGGTGGCGCAGTGGTTGAGAGTCCGCCTGCCGATGCAGGGGATGCGGGTTCGTGCCCCGGTTTGGGAAGATCCCACATGCCGCGGAGCGGCTAGGCCCGTGAGCCATGGCCGCTGAGCCTGCGCGTCCGGAGCCTGTGCTCCTCAATGGGAGAGGCCACAACAGTGAGAGGCCCGCATACTGCAAAAAAAAAAAAAAAAAAAAAAAAAAAACACCTCTAGGAGAAACAGCTCAGAAGTGGTAGAGTTGACTTTGAAATCCAGTTCTGAGTCCAGGGTCAAGCTTTTATTCACTCCAGCCACACAGAGCTGACACAAGCAGAGATCCCCAGGGACCTGCTGCAGGAAAAAATAAGAGCGAGGCCTAATTAGGCCAGTGTTTGTAGATGAGTGTTTCCATAGTGCTTGAAAAAACAGTTCTTTTTTAGTAGATGAGTGGAGACTACCTGCAATTGCAATTATACTCTTTATTTTTTAGGTGGGTGGAAAATAATAAACTTAAGATTAATATCTCCATGAATAAATGGAGCGTTAAAATATTTTACTATTATTTCAGTTTTCATATTTACTATGATTCACTATTACTGATGCTGATAGGTGAAAATGTTCTATTCCTTGCAGCTTAAGTTATAGAAATAAAGTTTTTTATAGTCATTACTATGGGGGCATTTATGGAGGCTGAAAGGTGCGTGTCCAAAGGCCACAGGTGGTTGATAATTAACTATTGTTTTAAAATCTAGTATGTAATTTAGCCAAGATATTACATTGACAAAATAGTCAATATATTATTTCATCATAGAGAGTCAGTTTTTGTCAAGATGTTTTAAACAGATTTCCATGTAAGCTTGTTCTTTTTCTGCTTTTAAAGAGCTTTATATTCTCAAACAATAAAGGGAATTCCCTGGCGGTCCAGTGGTTAGGACTCAGCACTTTCACTGCCGAGGGCCCAGGTTCAATCCCTGGTAGGGGAACTAAGATGCTGCAAGCCGCATGGCGTGGCCACAAAAAAACAACAACCCAATATAATTGGTTCTTATTCATATATACACATGTATGTTCCTTATTCTCATCTCCTAGTAATGCACAATTGACAACATTTCAACATTTTATTCTTCTGAATCAAAGATACTTCCAACTGTGATTTAGAGGGACTCTGATTCTTCTTGGGGCAGGGGTCAGGGTGAGAGCACTAGAGGTCACATGAGATCAGGCAAGAGACCTTTGCCTGCCCTTGGGCACAACATCAACACTTTTTGTACCTGCTCTTCTCCAGGCAGCCAGACCTCTGTAGGGGGTGGTTCAGGGTGTTGTTTTGAGAGAGGCTAGTGCTGTCTCTCTTTAATCAGTTGTCAAGGCAAATCCAAGATGCCTTGGTGGCTAGACAGTCAGAAAATGACATTAGGAGAAATCTTTTTTTTTTTTTTTTTTTTTTTTTGCGGTACGCGGGCCTCTCACTGTTGTGGCCTCTCCCGTTGCGGAGCACAGGCTCCGGACACGCAGGCTCAGCGGCCATGGCTCACGGGTCCAGCTGCTCCGCGGCATGTGGGATCTTCCTGGACCAGGGCACGAACCCGTGTCGCCTGCATCGGCAGGCGGACTCTCAACCACTGTGCCACCAGGGAAGCCCAAGAGAAATCTTTTTAAAATCTGCATTAAAGGTGGCATGTGGATTCAGAGTAGACAAGAGAATGAAGTTTAAATGATCATCTGACCCCACTCCCTGCCTTCTGAGGGAATGTTCTGCTGAGCAAATCGGCTTTCCCTGGAGTTGGCTCCATTTTATCCATCTGCTTACCCATTATTGCAATAAATATTGGTGTAGTGCTGCCATGTGTCAGGCGCCACCAGCAGGGAATAGGACAGGTATAGCCTTAATTTCATGGAGCTTACAGTGTTGGTTTTATCATTTTTACAGTCAAGACACTCTGCCTTTTAGTCAAGTGAGAACACTTCAGCTTGGAGTCTAGATTCTAGAGCAAAAGGCATTAAGGTAAATTCATGATAATAATTACCAAAATGCCACACCCTACTAAGTAGTACATTTTTCATTTTCAATAAATTCTAAAGTGCTATCAGGGGTTTTTTTAAAATTATTTATTTATCTCTGGCTGCGTTGGGTCTTCATTGCTGCGCTCAGGCTTTCTCTAGTTGCAGCGAGCGGGGGCTACTCTTCGTTGCGGTGCGTGGGCTTCTCAACTGCAGTGGCTTCTCTTGTTGCACAGCAAGGGCTCTAGGCGCACGGGCTTCAGTAGTTGTGGCTCGTGGGCTCTAGAGTGCAGGCTCAGTAGTTGTGGCACACGGGCTTAGTTGCTCCCTGGCATGTGGGATCTTCTCAGACCAGAGCTCGAACCCGTGTCCCCTGCACTGGCAAGCAGATTCTTAACCACTGTGCCACCAGGGAAGTCCCAAGTGCTGTCAGTTTTGAGTTGTGTTTTGTTTGTTTTTAATGTCCGCTAAGGAAGAAAAATATGCAGCAAAGTGAACTCTGACATGGTTTGTGAATGGTGGTCTTGCATATCAACCTTTGCTTTGCAATGTCTTTTATCTATGCAAGGGACTGGCATCTTCTCCTGCTTTCAGTTGCCTGGCTTGGCTTGCAATAGACATCTCTTGATATGTATCTCAGATACAAAATGTCATGCAATTTCATCAACGTGGTCCTTTAAAATGCTCTGCAAGAGAAATGTGAAAATGCATTGTCCAACTGACAAAAATTCACTTGACTGACATCAATTCGCTCCCTACTGCTGTGTTTTTGTGCCTTGCTACATACATAATAAATGTCTGCTTTAATGCCGACTCATAGTGTAATCTCTCTTAAAAGACATTTTTTATCTTTTAATTTGAAATCATTTGAGATGTGTGGAAGTTCAAAACAGTAGAAAGAATTCTTACAAGCCCAACACATTTTGTCATATTTGCTTTGTCATTCTTTAAAGGATAGTTTAAATGGCAATACATTTGCACGTGTGCAATTCCAACGGGGCACAGAGCTCAGTGGAAGTGCTAATGGTATGAAAAGCTATACTGTGTTTGTGCTCCCACCTGCAGCCAACTATTGTAAAACACCGTTGACTGTAAGATGCTTTCTGATGTCAGGGCTATGGAAACATCGAAAAATATGCATCTTAGACTCAGTAAAATGCTGTAAACGCCATCAGTGGTGATATCACAAGATCCCAGCAGAAAGGGCTATTTTTGGCTGGTCAAATGAGACACATCCACCCTCACTTGAAGGAGATGAAACTAAAGGTTATGGGGTTTTTTCCCCCCACTTGTGTTGGAGGATAGAGATGCTCTCTAAATCCCTGGATTTTCACATATGAAGTTAAAACCCAATTTGGAAATCTTATAATTGTTTTTACTGATGCTCCTAACTAAAACATTGAATGTCCATAAATATTCTTAGAAATTATTTATTTTTAAAGGAAAAATGATTATTTTTTTCTCTCATGGACTTGGAGATATTATTTTTCTATTTTATAGAGCATAGTTCATGAGGTAGTTTATATTTTAAATTTGTATTTTTTCCTTTTAGTGTTTATTCTCTCCCCATCTCATGCTTCTGGCTTGGGATCCCTGAAATGAAGTTTCTAGCAGAGAATGAAGGGAAGTCTGTATACTTGCTTGGCTCAAATGCTACCTCTTCCAAAAAGCTGCCCATTTAATTCAGTGTAAGAGAGGTGTATTCTGGGGGCCAAGTATTGAAAACTAGTGGACTATAAACCCGATTTGCAGGCCTGTTTTGTTTGGCTTGGGTATTGTTGTACGAGTTATAAAATATCACATGATAATATGCAGATATCTGGCAGCATTTGAAACATCAGATCCAGCCACAAGGGGCCTGCATGTGCATGGCACTAATAAGCTGGATCTGTGTTGACTTCTCCCTTGAGATAGGTAATGGACTCTCCAGTTTTTCCTCAGTCTCCACCATGCCCTACTGCCTAATCCCTGGCCTTTTTCACTCATTTACATTACTTATTTGACTGCTGTAGAATTTGTTGGTTTGTCACATTGTTCTTATCGTTTTTAGCTATGTTTTAAAAGTCTTTGTCTTGTCTAACTGAATTTATTAATTGCTCATTTATTTCCCTCTGAGTTGATAACTCTGAGTCAATGTGATGCCAGCCCAAAACAAAGACATTAGGCTTGTACAGGTTTATCCCTCCCTGGTAAGTGTATGATTTCCTTTCCTCTTTAAAAATTTGGTGGTCCGCTCACTGCCTACCATCCCAGATGAGTATCTGTACTTTTCATTGAGATAAAAATCTCATCTGCAGCAACTATTTAATTTACTGAGGTCAACTGCGTTTATATTATATACAACTTTTGGTGCCATTCAAACAAGGTAACTATTTTAACATTCAGTTAATTTTACTTTGGGCTCACCTATGTGTGTCTGGACTGGTTTCACCTCGGTGCCTAAAGACATGATTAAATTTCTCCTTCAGAAAGATTTCAGTATAATAACTTCCCGAGCAGCCTTAATTAGCCAAAAGACTCCGTGACACATTAGCAGTTGTTACGATTACAAAAATGTAAGAACATAGACTCCTGAGTCTTCATCTCTGGCCATTTTTTCTTTGCCCTATTTATAAAATATCCTATTTCTTTTGAAGTAGGGTCTCTAGATTCTGTCTTTTTGCAGTTTTCTCCTTTTTCACATCTTAGCTTTTCCCTTTGTTTCAATTATCACATAATCTAGGACAATCCCCAAATTTCCCTTTCCCTTTAGATCACTCAGGGTTTTCTTAGTACCTTCATTCAGTCTGTCCCCAAACCAAGCTTTTCCTTTCTAGATCTAGTTGTTGTTTCTGGTTCCCAATTTTCCATGCTGTCTCCATTCTCTCACACATTCAAGTCTAAAGCCTCAGAGTTCCCTTCAGTTCCTTCCTTTTTTCTGTCCCTTTTTTTTCCTTAAAAAAACCCCCCAAAACCCAAGAACCCAAACCTATCAGAATCTCCAAGAACCAAGGCCAAATCTAGATCAGAGCTTTAGAAATGTTATACTCTTGATAGAGGGAGTCTCCACAGGAGAGGGCAATGTAACATTTCAAACTCATCTCAGAAGAGCATAAGTGGACTAGAATTATACAGACCAGGAACTTCCCTTCCCTAATACCTAGTGGAAAAAGAGTTTTTGATGTACAACTTTTCTAAAGTCTGTGATAGTGATTCCTAAATTTTAGCATGCATCAGAAGCACCTGGAAGGCTGAATACAGATTACCGAGCCCATCTCTAGAGTTTCTGATTCAGTAGGTCTTGGATGGGGCCTGAGAATTTGCATTTCTGACAAGTTTCTTGGCAATGCTGATGCTGCTCATTTGGAGACCACACTTGGACAACCACCGTTCGGTGACATCTATGGCAAACCATACCTCCTGAATTTTTCCCCTGAAGGACCTTCTTTTCCTCTCTGTCCACAACACTTTGCTCAAGTTACTTATTTTCTATCTCTGTCTTTCAAAATAGATCCAACAGGCTCGGCTCAAGTATGGCTTCTTACAACAAAAGAAAGGAAACCAAACATCAGTGGTGAATACCCTTCCTGTCTCTTTCTACTGGCCCTCACTTGTACCTCTCTTTTAGCATCTTCCACAGGGTTCCTTAGGTTGACAGCTCTTACAGGCACAGTGTAGGTCTCCTAGTGGATTCTGAGTTCCTCAAGGTAGGTCTTCCTCATCTATGTCCTGGACACCCATCGAGGTGTTGGCCCAGAGCAGGAACTGCAGTCGAGTGTGCTGAACTAAACAACCCCTGCTGAAATGGGTCTTCCCATCCTGCCCAATTGCTCCCAGTCTCTGTGGGTGTATGTACGTGTGTGTGTGCACTGTGTAACGCTATACACATGCACTTTTTTAAAAAGCTAATTTTAGCCAACAGGTGAAGGGGGAACAGGGCCCCCTAACAATAATGCGAGTTGATTCTTGTTTGTTGTAAGTTTTATATTTTTGTAACATCAGATCTAGCTATCTTTTCCTTTATGGTTTCTGTCTTTTGTGTTCTGCTTAGAAATGGCGTTTTTGAAACTTATTAAAATATTTGCCTATCTTTCTTGCTGCTTTTAGAACTTTTGGTTTTTAAAAAATATTCCGTATTATAGATGAATTAAAGGGTTAGATGTTAGAAGTAAGTAGGAAGCAAGAAGTCTGCTATTTTATTTCTTTGCCAAGTAGCTAACCACTGATCATTTAGTGACCCATTCTTTTCTCCAGTGATCTGAACTGCCAGTTTGGGCATATTTTAAATTAGTTAATATGTCTCTGGGTTTACTATGTTGGGGCATTGCCACGTTTCACTTTTCAAAGTATTTTTATTAATTTGGAACCCTTCTATGCATATAAACATATATCAGGAATAACATACTATAAAATATTTTTTCCATTCAGTAATACAGAGAACACAGTTTTGACTATTTGTTACAGCTCTGCAGTTATTGTAAATAACTGGCATTATATATTTTGTTTATTGGTGGTGTTCACTGTTGGTGTTCTCCTTGGGTGACCGTTACCAATCTGTAGTCACACCCCTCCTCTCCTGAAAGTCTGACACTAGGGAGGGAGAGAGTCAGAGCACATGGAGGACCCTTTAGTTTGAAGGCTGTGCAGGTAGCAGCAACACATCCAAAGTTCTCTCCAATGGGCAGGATGTTGGGAAACCTTTTTACGCAAAGGTTGTGGGCAGAGAACTGTCTAAGAGGGTCCATAGTAGATGGCCAAAATGGTTCCTCACGTTGGCAGGTGGACACGGGCCATAGAAGGAGAGACATTTTAAAGTCATTATTATACAAACTCTGAGTGTCCTTTGGACTCTGTCAGTGTTCTCTGAAAGGCACATCCATGATGGATGAGTCATCCTCCTAAAATATAACAGCACTTGAAACCCGTTAAGAACTTACCTTATCTTTATGTTGTTCCTGTGAAACAAAGCTCAAAGTTGACTTGCAGTCAGACTTTTGCTACTCTTTTGCAATTTTTTTTGCCCTTGGGCGTTCTCCAAATACTGTTGTAATATTTGGTGAGTATCACATTAGGAATGTGCTTTAAAGAGGAAAGACCAGTTCTTAAAAGAACGTACATTTTATATTCTTATGGTGGTATCTGTTTGGTGAGTATTTCAATACTCAGGAAGGCATTGAAATCAGGCAGATCTAGGTTCAAATCCAGCTCTGCCACTTCCTAGCCCTGTGACCTGAAGCAAATTGCTTAATCTCTCTGAGCCTGTTCCCTCTTTACAAGGTGGTCCTAAGATGAAATGAGGCAATGCTTTAAAAAGAAGTGTTAATGTTGATTACTAACTTGTATTACTTAACCCTTGTGGTAGCCTTGTGAACAAGATACTGTTACTGGCATTTTATAGCTGAGAAAATTGATGCCCAATACCATGCAACTAGTAAGTGCTAGTTCCAGGATTTGAACCAGGCAGAGTCCAGCACCCACCCTCTTGTGTATGTAATAAGCTTCACCGTGTGCTCAGAACCCTTGGATCTATCCCGTCATCAGTAAATGCCCACTTCATGGTGGCTGTGGCTATTATTGTTGTTTTATCATGATTTGAGGGGTCTCTCTGGCCAGAATTTCTAATCCGCTTTACACCCTTTGAGGCATGTACATTTTGTCATTTTTGCTGTAAAACACTTGAATATCTAGCATTAATTTTTCTCCTCTTTTCAAATGCTTAAATCACAGGTGCAACTGCCAAAAGAACTGGCATAAGAGGCAACAGAATAATCTCGGAGAAGAAGGAATTGACATAATGACTCTTGGATTAGAGTGTGGAGACTGTTTCAGCAGCATACTTCTGGATCCAGGTGGTGGAACTGGGAACATTGCTAACTGATACATGTATTTTGTAAAAGGCTTGGCCCGTGACAAAATAGGGGCTGAAAAGGCAGGGGGAAGGAGATAAAATATGAATATTCAGGGCAAGATTTTCTACTTCCAATCAGTTGGAGTGACTTAGGTGAAACTGAGTCTTCTAGCAGAAGTTAATTTTTTCGTAAACATTTGCTTTATTATTGCTTTCTTCTGGTAAATAACAATAAATACTATAGCGGTGTTAACTGTTATATTCCCATTTTTTTCTCCTTCCGTCTGCTCTGCTGTAATTCATCACACAGTATCTTAAAGGGAACAGAACATGTTTCACTCTGTGGAAATGTGAAGGGTGAATTGAACTCCAGGCCCTCCAGATGCTTTGAAATGGAAGAAATGTTAATTGCCTCCTCTTCTCTGGAGAATCAGTTGCGATTTCCGGTTTCCAGCCCTGCCTAGCTTTCTCTCTTGGCCATTTTCCTGTGTGTTAGGATATACTTCTGATAGGGGTGTCTGTGAAGAGCAGAACGCTTAAGCCATGGGACGTGGAGAAAACAGTGTTTCCAGAAAAACTAACAGGGAAAACAAATGCTGCTTATATATAAAAACTTCCCTGTTTCCACACATATAGAGACAATGGGAGACAGCATGCTAGTTTTGTTAAAAAAAGAAAAAAAAAGAAAGAAAAAGAAAGAAATTATGAATAATATATTTACTGAGAAGCTTTTGGTTTTAGCTAAGTATGTATATATATATATACACACATAGATATATTTTTAAGTTTAGTCTGTGAATGATCTTGATCTTGTTCTTCTCAAAAATCTAAGGAAACTTGCTATAGGATTAACCTTGAATTCCTTATCTATCATTCAAGGCCCTCCATTGCCTGTTTTCAATTTAGTAATTCAGTCTTATCTGCCACAGATTCTTTATACTATTCTTTCACCTTTGTTTTGTTTTGTTTTTTAATTTTGTTGAAGTATAGTTGATTTACAATGTTGTATATATACTATTCTTTTTTTTTAAATTAATTAATTTATTTTGGCTGTGTTGGGTCTTCGTTTCTATGCAAGGGCTTTCTCTAGTTGCAGCAAGCGGGCACCACTCTTCATCGCGGTGCATGGGCCTCTCACTATCGCGGCCTCTCTTGTTGTGGAGCACAGGCTCCAGACGCGCAGGCTCAGTAGTTGTGGCTCACGGGCCCAGTTGCTCCGCAGCATGTGGGATCCTCCCAGACCAGGGCTCGAACCCGTGTCCCCCGCATTGGCAGGCGGATTCTCAACCACTGCGCCACCAGGGAAGCCCCTATACTATTCTTGATAAAACATCCTCATGCTTTTGCTTTCATTGACCCTCCTATGGAGTATCCTGAGAGACTCCACAAAAATCTTCCAGACAATTCCATCCCCAGTGTCCTTTCTTTTTCCAAGTTCCTAGAGCCCATAATTATCCATTCAAGTCTCTAGGTGCATAGAATCTGAAATTTTGTACTGAAGTGGCATGAACCTTAGAAATCAGGAAATCATACTTTGTTGCTTTTTCTGTCTTCATCACCTGAGCAAATAATTGGCACCTGCCTTCTTTCTCTTTTTATATAATCATAGGTGGTACATCACAGGCAAAACAGGCTAGGAGAGAATGGACTTAATGGGGACAAACAATACATTATTTCGAAGGACAAGCCATGGGAAAGAAGTATGGTGTTTCCATTTTTTAAAGACAATTTAGTGGGTACAAAAGTATCCAAATTTAAATAGTTATAGTTTTCAATCAAGTAACTAATTTTAGAATGCCCCAAGGCTGAGAGTTTTGTTTTCTCTTACTTTACCATTTCTATAAAGCATCCTTGCATACAAAGCCAGATGGTTTAAAAAACGCTGCGATAAATAAAACTTTTAAAGTGCCTAGCATATTCTGCGTTTAAGACGCAAAACTGTGATGGGACAAAGCACTCTGAACATGTTTAAGCTTAATGTGTATCAGTGGTTGAAGTTCTGGAAGCTCTTATGTGTTTGCTTATACAGCAACAGTATTAATAAATAAGCCAGGAATTTCAGAAAGTGTGAATAGTCCTGAAAGAGGACGTTACTCTTAGATGTGCAAAAAGAAAAGATGATCCAAATTCAAATTTACTGCCTCATTACACAGGTTTTGTCAAGAAACAGGTGAAGCCATTCATATTATGCTTTTTTTCTATTCACCCACTCCCACCCTAAAAATCTTAACTGAAAATTTTAACTTGTTTTTAAAGTGAAATAATTTATAGCATTTCCATGCTAGAGTTTTCTATTATATTCTGACCACCAACCATTAGTAATTGTAATGAGTATATTTTTTTCATTCACGTCATCACTTTCTCCAAATTTACTGCATTTAGTCCACAGATTTCACCATGTAGAAAATGTGTCTAAAATAAGTATAAGCCCATGCCAGGTTTAAAAAAGGATTCCATTAGTATTCGGTTTTATTCTGGCTGGAAATTAATAAAGTATTAAAGTTTTATTAACAGTATTTGAAACACAAGCTGTTTTTTGCTGCAGAGAGAATATTTGCATGCTTATAGGGCTGTCACTGAGTTTCTCAGACATTTAACTCAGATGTACAGTAAATAAAGTCTCACCCCCCCAAAAAAAATCTTTGATAAATTTTATTCATATTTGGCTATGGGTACAAATTCCAGGCCATGTATGTGAAGTCATGGTGATATCGCTTTGCTAGAGAGAAAGGCTGCAGGTTGGCTAAGAAATTAAAATGCAAGAAAAAAGCAGGAGCAGCATATGCATTGCTTCTTATTCTAGGACATACAGGGTCTCTTCAATAAGTACTGCTCCAAACGTCTTCCTAATTCCATGCTAGGGAAAGCTAAATATTTTCTATTCATCTATGAAATCACTCAATTGGCAAGGAAAACATGTTGTATCATCTATTTCTAAATACATGGGAAGTGAAAGGAAGAAAGTAATAGAAAATATAAACTCATGCTATCTTAATTCTAATGTCTAGCTATAAAAACATATAATTGTACCAAGTGCTATCTAATATTTTTATGAACTGCAGAAGCTGATGATCACTCCCATTTTTGAAGGTCTTTTTGCTTGGTCATCTAAAGATGCTTTTCAGATTTCAAAAGATCAGCTATTATTATCCTCTTTCTGCCCCTAAGGAATTAGTAAAATGCACGTTCATTTCCTTCTTTCTAAATGTTCCAGTTAAAAACTAAACAGTGAAGAAAAAAGGGAAACATTATCATGGACATCTCTTTGTCGTTATAACAACAAAAACTGTGCAATAGAAACTCAAGTTTTATTCTGATTTTTTTGTTTGTTTTTTAACAAGACTGTCAAGAATAATACAGGTTACAGAGCTGTAACCTCCTTAAAGAAGATGATATTTAGTTTGCAACAAATGCCTTCTAGTGAGAACATATTACTAGCACTTCAAAAATTTACAAAAGGTTGACAAAATATTCTCCTAAACAGCTAGCTTTATATTTATAAACAAAATAGAAACAACTGGTTTATCCACTGCACATCAAACAGGAGGCAAAGTGATCGAGATCATCTTTGATTTTAAAGAATAATAAAAACTACTTTATACCCCACATATTATAATCCTAAGGAAGGAATATTTTTGAAGGATGCTGAGGGGGATTAAAACAGGCTAATGCATGATATCATCTCCTTCAGTAGTCTTTTCATTTACTCATATTGCCTTGATCCTTTACAATTACTTTTTTCCTACAAGACAACCATATTGTTGCAGTACAATCCATAGCTCTTTTCTTTTATTCCCCTTAAGAAGTAAGTGCGACCCATTTCCTATCAGCTTTCATAAACACACTTGAAACTTCAGACATAATAGGAGGGGGGTTTCTTTCAGTTTGAGGCCTTTTCTCTGTAACAGCAGAGATGAGAACAGGGTGGCCTCTCCGCGCGTGCTGCCATGGATAGCGGGATGGTTTGTGCACCTCGTATTTCAGAAACACAAACGGAAAGTAGGTCTGGACAAGGACAAACTGCAACTCGATTTCTGCTGCAACCCTATCGGCAGGTCAGCTCTATTTACTCCTTCACTTTACTGATATAGTCAGTGAACTTGCTGATGTTTTCTTCCTGCTGTTCTAGGGCATCCAGGACAATGCCCATGGGCGTCCTCTTCAGACCGATTCCCTCCATTTTATTCTCCAGTTTGTTCTTGAGGTTCCGGAGTCTCAGCGATGCGTGGATAAACATCACTACAGGGAAGTGAAACGTGGTTAGCATCAAAGCAACGGTTCTCTGTTTCCCTTCACACTTGTAGCAAAAACTTTCTCTGTTAGCTACAGTCCAGTCTGGTTCTCTCATTGATCCAAGTCCCCACATGGATTCTTGGACTTTATATAAAGTATTCATTGTGTGTGCAGGAAAATGTTGTGTCCAGCAGGAAGGACCATAATCTGGCTGCCACTCTCTTCCCTTCACACATGGATATCATTACCTTTCAGATGCTACTTAAATGCCCTGAAATTCCAAGTGAATCCATGCGATTCCAACTTCACTAATAAGCAACTGAACACTAAGCTTTCCAGAAAAGAGCTCATGCTCAGTTCAGGGATTACCTGTATTTTGTCCCTGCAGGAGGCATGCAGGTGAAGTCCTCTTAGGAAATGTCTCCTATGGGGCAGTTTTCCATAGTGTTGGATATAGATGTCTAGATAAAAAGCTAAGGGTTTTATGGGCCTTACGTAACCTGGTGTTCCCCAGATTTGCCTGAATATTAAGAATTACCTGAGTTTGTTTATAAAGATTCTCTGGCCTCTCTCCTGGACCTTCTGAACCAGAATCTTAAACAGATGGTCCTGGGAGTCTGTATTTTAAACAGACACACTGGGTGGTCTGCACCAGCAGTTTTCAAACTTCTGTGTACATACAAATCACCTGGAGAGACGGTTAAGTAGGCAAATTCCCAGTCTTCATCACCTAAAATTCAGACTGTTAAGACTGAGGTAGGATGCCAGAATGTAACATTTCAGTAATCATTGTGGATGCTTCTGACGTAGGCGATTTTGGACCTTCATTTTGAGAGGCACTGATGTGTGTTCTCTGTGGAGGCTCCTAATCTAGAGTGGCCATTAGAAACACTTGAGAAGCTTTCTAAAAATACAGGTTCTGTGGGCACCACTGTGGACCCAGAGAATCAAAATCTCCAAGGGATGTAGCTGGCAAATTTATATTTTTTAAAATCCTCCTGGATGATTCTCACAATCATCAAAGTTTGGGAATCACTGATATTGTCTAATTTCCTTCTGTTATAGACAAGTGAACTACAGCCCATAGAGGATAACTGGTCCAGATCACATGGCTGGTTTCCAGCAGGTCTAGGAATAGAAACCTGGACCCTTGACTCTTGACTTCTGATACATTTCATTACCGTGGCTTGTGTTTTACAAGCTGTGCATTTAAGCAGAATCACTGAAATACTAAGCCTGTAGCACATAAAGAAAACCTGAAGAGCATTTCAAAAAGTCTGAGTTTACTGATTCAATTATTTTATCCAATAAGGTATGAGATTCACATATAAATATTCTGGGTTTAATCAAACAAACCTTTAACAAGCAATTAATTTTATTTAATGGTATAGCGGCACACGTGAAATGCTATTAAAAGTTAAAGGGATATTCCTGTCACTTAATACACTATAATTTTAATCAGATTTCTCTTGATGAGACTGGAATTTTATCTGTTCTCTATTTCAGGCTTCAAGTGCTTGGGAATGTCGGTAAACAATGCATGTAGACTTTAGAAAATGTCTATTTCTCTTCACCAGAATTGGAGTACTTGGTATCTATATTCTGGGCCAACTTACAAAACTTTCAACACTAGTTATGATCTTCTGAGTAAGTAGAGAGTAAACATCCATTTCTCTGTCACCACAGGATGCCTGGCACTGAATGACTGAGAACAGATATCAGACAAATCTGGATTCCAGTGCAGGCTATACCACTTTCCTGCTGTATGACTTGCGATCCGTATTTGTGTTGTTTACTGTATTTGTGCAATTAATGGACTATTAGGCCTTTATCTGCTGTTTCAGAAAATTCTGATAATTTTGTAGACCTGCCAACACACCTCAGAAACAGATTAGGTTCTTCCCACTGAACGATCGCGCCTACCTTTCTTTATGATATAAGGAAAGGAAGACCCAGGTTCACTTACGCAGCAAAGGAAAAGTGATACCAAACACAAAGACCATGACTCCCCCAAACATGGATATGAGGAAGTAGCTGGCTAGCATGACCACCATGACAAACGTTGTGGGGTACTGCTTCTTCATCCGGCGGAGGATGTCTTTATTCTGGGCTGCCCACACAAAGCCCGTGAACACCAGCACCACCACGATGCCTCCAAGAATCATGTTGAAGGGACTCAGGAACCTGAGATATGAAAAAAGAGGGAGCCCAGGTCAGGAGGAAGAAGATGAGGAAGAGGAGGAAGAGTAACAACGAAGTACTTACTTAAGCCTTTTATATAAGTTGTCTCATTTAATCATATCTTGATGAGGTAGATGCTATCAATTTACTTCTCAAAGGAAGAAACTTAGGCACAGAGGTTAGAAAATGCTGGAGCAAAGATTCACACCGAGGCAGTGTGACTCCCACCAAACAGCCCGCCTCAATAGAGGCCCAGCATTTTAAAAGACTAGAGCCCCTCTTTTGGATGGGCTGTCTTTAACTTTTGTACATCCTGGGCTCTAGTACACGTTGATTGTATTTTCTGAGCTCCAAGGGC
Source organism: Hyperoodon ampullatus (assembly GCF_949752795.1). Lineage (NCBI taxonomy): Eukaryota > Metazoa > Chordata > Mammalia > Artiodactyla > Ziphiidae > Hyperoodon > Hyperoodon ampullatus. The sequence goes on from NC_136923.1 coordinate 21,840,719, forward strand.
TTATTTAAATCCTCCTAGAAGCTGCCATGCTAGATGAATGTGGAGTACAGGTCACACAGTGGGCTCCATGAGCCCGATCCAGTCTGCAGTCACACTTGTGTTTGGACTGTGCAATAATTTTTCAAACTTTTACTTGAATCCCAATGTGTTTTTTTTTTTTAAATCCATAAATCTTGGGGTTTCTTGCTTCTCCTGGAAACAAGAAAATCTCACAAAACTGGGCCCAGTTTCCCATGTCAGCCACTGGCTGGAGTGCCTTCTCATTTAGATAGAATAAATGCTCTCCATTTAGCCTCAGCCCTCACCCTCCACCCCCAATATCTATGGCATCTCTGACACAGAGGCCCCCAGTGAGCTGCCATTAATATTGTTTTTCTAATAGCTGCCCTGCACTGCTCTCTTACATAAGCTGCCTGGCCCATGGAGGCATTTGGGTTTATGACTCCTGGCATAGAGAGGCCATTATAATTCTTTAAAAGGCCCAGAGTATCATTAGGAGATGGGTCATCAACTGAGATTTCCAAGCATAGAACCTCCAGTTTCATTGTTACATGAAGCAAAGGTTACTCTACTATTGATAATGGGGGAAACACATTATAAAGAGGAAATTTAGATCAAGTATTTCATAAGTGAGAATGACTGGGCATTGTAGCCCCACTCAGCCCAACCCTCCCACCCCACTGTGTGTACAGAATCCTTAACAAGACATTTGTGGTCAGCAAGTATGATGAATTACTAACTTTTTACCCTTCTAAGAGGCTAATGAGCATTTTGCGTGGGAAGGACAAGGAGGGTCAGTGTGTTATCATCATGCTCTGAATATTAACATCACTGATTTGGAAGACAGGATAATGAAAAGTGATGCCCAGAGCTTACTTCCTCTGAAATAGAACAGATGAAGAAGTCATATTCATATTGGGATGCATGTTTAGGACAATTAAGATTCTTTTTTAAAAAATGCCTTTAAATTTTAGCTCTGATTCTGCCTCCTGAAACACAAAAGCTATTTTAAATAGTTTCAAATAGGAGTGAAAGTATTGCATATCTTAATGGGTGAAATCAGGGACATAAGTTATGTCAAACTTCTTTGAAAAAGTAAAAAATTTCTACCAAAATGCATGGAGTTAAACAGTGGTAAAAGTAGTAGCACATAATTTAAAATTAACCCCTACAATAATAAGTTGCTTATTTCATTCAGAACTCTTGCAAATACTTATACCCTTCAAGGCAAAAATCTCCTCTTTAGAATAGTCTAAGGAAGTGAATAAAAATGCAAAGACTGAATTGTAACAGTAGTTACACAAGTGGTATTTATGATTTATAACCTTTAGAAACAACCTATGTGGCCAACAGTTTACTAAATGGTGGCATATACAACTGTCTTCAAAAAGTCAAAGTATACTTAATAATGTGGGAAGACAATAATATATTGATTGGGTAAAAGCAACAATTTTCTCTTGTAGGTGGATTTAGCACCTACGTTATATAACTCAGAAGTAGAAATTTTTGCAATTCGTGAATTATTTTGTAATCAGAAATAAAATGAACATATAAAAAATGAAATATAAAGACGTAAAAGGGGACCTCCCTGGTGGTCCAGTGGTTAAGAATCCATCTTGCAATGCAGGGGACACGGGTTCGAGCCCTGGTCAGGGAACTAGGATCCCACATGTGGCGGGGCAACTAAGCCCGCGTACCGCAACTACTGACCCCACTCACCTCAACGAGAGAGCCTGCACGCTGCAAGCTACAGAGCCCATGCGCTGCAATGAAAAGATCCTGCGTGCCGCAGCTAAGACCCGATACAGCCAATAAAAATAAATTAAAAAATAAATTAAATTAAAAAAAAAGATAAAGTAAAAAAACCTGATCTTTTAAAAAAAAAGAAAAGAAAAAAAAAAGACTATGGGATGGTTAATTCAAAAAAAAAAAAAGATATAAAAGTAACTGCTGGGCCTCCCTGGTGGCGCAGTGGTTGAGAGTCCGCCTGCCGATGCAGGGGATACGGGTTCGTGCCCCGGTCCGGGAGGATCCCACATGCCGCGGAGCGGCTGGGCCCGTGAGCCATGGCCGCTGAGCCTGCACGTCCGGAGCCTGTGCTCCGCAACGGGAGAGGCCACAACAGTGAGAGGCCCGCGTAACGCAAAAAAAAAAAAAAAAAAAAAAAAAAAAAAAAAAAAAAAGTAACTGCTCCTCAGCCCCACAACGCCGGCTTGGGACAGGCCAACTCCAACAGTCCAATCTTACCTTGCCTCATCTCTCCAATAACATTAATGCAATTTCAATTCATACGCACAGCCAAGCTCTTCCTTCTCCCATCCAAACCTTGGTTTCCTGCCCATTCTCTAGATCCTCTTGTAACCAATCCACCACCCACCCCACAAGCTTTCCCACCATCCAGCACACGTGCTAGTCTATCTGTCCTCCTCCCTCAGGTTTTTTTTTTATTATTTAGGTCTCTTCATCTCTTTGTTCTTTTTTCTTTTCTTTTTCACAGTTTTATCTGGCTTATACCCTGTCTCCAGCTTTGACCCTGGAATTGGTTTGGGAAAGACAAAAATTTCCTTATAGGTCTGGGGAAGGGAAGACTTGGACAGGGCCAAAACAAAATCCTCTTTAGCAAGTGGTAGGGAGAGTGGGTAGAGAGGCTCAGAAACTCTCACCGATTAATAAATTTCATTTCTAGCACCAAAAAGATTCTGAGAGAAATGATACCAAAAGACTCCGGTAGTTATACTGGGTAATAGGATCATGGGTAATATATTCCCATTTGCTTATTTCTATTTTCCTATTTTTTCAATAGCCATGTATTACTTGAAAATAAAAAAAATTGATATTTAAAAAGAAATGGGGGAAAGGTGCCTGAAGGAGACAAACCCTTTTACATAGCCTTGATGTTGACAAAATCAACATTAACTCACAGAAGCAGAGCAGAGGGTTCAAGTTTAGGAAACTCCTTTGCATAAGCTGCAAATAGGAGATGGCTGGTGGGTGGCAAAGTGTCAAAGGTCTCCGGCTCAGTTCTTCCTAGAATATCTGTTAAAATAATAATTCACGAGGTGTAGCATATAATAAAATGTATGCCAAGCTGTTTCTATTTTTCTTGGGATAAATGAGGTAGATACCTAGGCTGAATGTCTAAATAAAGCCCAGGACAAAGAACAATGAAAAATCCAGGCCTGACTCAAGCAATTCCAAATTTGCTTTTCACCTGTTCCTGTTGCTCATGTTCAAGGGAAAAGAACAGAGCAGAGTCCTACAGAAGTGGTTTTAGCTTACCACATGCCCAGCCATGATCTGTAATTGAACCAAAGTTCCAAGCTGGAAAAAATGAACAAAGTTACTTGGAGCAGAAATGATTTTCTTCCTTACTCCGCTTAAGGGCAATTCCATTCTAAGAAAGGGTAAAATGCACACTACTCCCACTGCCCTGGCACCTCCCTCTACTTGGAGCAAAATAAAAGAGACCACCCTCCAGAGATTAATTTCATTTTCCAGTGAGTGCAGGAGTTTGGGAACCAGTTCTTGACTGAGATGAGTAAAGCTGTTTTACTCAACAGTTGGGTTCTTAGTGAGGTCAGTCACAATGAAGCCCAGGGACCTTTAGGACAAAACTTCCATAAATGTGCCACCCCAGCTTTCATGTGGACAATTGCCATTGGGCTCGATGGGTGCCATTTCATTTTTTGGTAGTCTGTGAATGAGAGAGAGGGAGGAAGGGAGGAAGGAAGATAGAGGGGAGCGAAGGAGAGAGGGAGAGAGGAGGGAGAGGAAAGAGAGCCAGATCGTGATTTTCTATCTGTTGAAAATAGGACCTAGTTTTACAAATCAAAAACAATGTTTTTCTATTGTGAGTTAAAAATATATACTTACATACATATGTATCCTATCCAATTAAAAAGTTGATAGATAAATGTAATAGTTAAAAATTCTGGTGGAATCACTGACAGTTGTATAAAGGTTTAGAATCCCATCACAGAATCCTGTAGCAGACTCGTCAAAGAGGAATCATCCCAGTCCCATTAAACAGATGCATAAACTGAGGCCCAGGGCAGTGAAGAAACATAGTCAAAGGGATCCAGGGGGAGAAAAACAGTGCCAGTTGATGTAATTGTGACAGCAATTCGTAATATAACCCATTCTGTGTTGTTAACCAGCTTCAGAGATCTCCCCCCTCAACCATTTTAGAACCCTATCCTTCCAGTTGGGGTAAGCAGCTAAGGATCATTCTGGGAAATCCATGAGCATTCTCCTTTCTCTCTAAAGGAAGGCAGCTATGAGCAGCTGTGGACACAAGTCCTAAACTTGCCAACATGACTCAGCTAGCTATAGCTATAATTTCAGCACAAGTTGCTAAAAAAAAAAAAAAAAAAAAAAAAATCTTGGCCAACCGCAGAATTTTAGAGCTAGGATGGATCTTGGAAACACACCTCATTCTACACAGAAGCAAGGTAAGGAATAGATAAGTTAATAAATTTGTCCCAAGGCCACCAATTGCAGTGCTGGTGATAAAAGTTTACCCAAACAGAGATCTTCAGATCGACTCAAGTGCACGTTTGGTAATGCCTGCCATGCTGTGATGCCAACAAGAGCCAAAGAGGTGGTGAAATGTTTTCTGAGCAGCAGAAGCAGCTTTGCACTGAGTTCCAATTTTCTAACCCAAAAAAGCTATTTTGGCAGTTTGGTTCCTGAGGAAGTCTGACTCACCAAGAAAGGGGGGAACAATTTACTCACAGTGCACTTCTCTAAATCGGTGATGTTTTTCTGAGGTTCTTAAACAACCAGAGGGGTCACTGCCAGTATGAATCCACCCATCCGTTTTCTTGCTTCTCATCACTCTTAGGATAAAAACAGGATTCTTTCCACATTCCACAAGGCCCCTCAGGGTCTGGCCCCTGCTTGCCTCTGCAGCCAGGGTATGTAGTTTGTACCTGGGACAATGGGGCTGAGCTGAGGGCGTAAATGGGGCCGGAAATTCAGGTCACACTTCACCCACCAAGCCTGCAATTTGGCTTAAGCTGCATCTCCCAGGACGAAGGGACAGCTTTAATCATCAGTATAAGGGATGGCTAAGGGGTACAGCATCTCTGCCTGTCAGCTTTCTCATACCACCGCCTCCTGATCCTGCACGCCATTTGCTGGCATTCCTATCTGTCTCTAGAACTTACCCTGCCCCTGGCCAGGCCCGAGCACAAGCCGTTCTTTCTGCCTGATTCACTCCTATCTTCTTCGAATCTCAGCTTAATCAGCTTTTTCTCAGCCTCTCTGACCGCATCCTGGCACCATCCGCCTCTTCTTCATGGCTCTGAACCCAGTGGCAGTTTGATATCTATTTGAATGAATATTGGATCAATGTCTCTGACTCCCATTAGAGACTAAGTGCTATGAGGGCAGGGACCGTGACATTTTCTCCCCAGCACTTGGCACAGTGGCTGGCACAGAGCAGGAGTTCAGTACAAATTTGTAGAAAGAAAGAAAAAGGGGAAGTAAGAATCTAGCACATTTTCATGTTATTTAAAGTAAGCTCAGCAACTTTCTATGGCCACGAATTAAGTGACAAGAGATTTATCTTGGACAAATCGCGATGATTCTCACCGTACACTAAGTATTACTGTAGAAATGGTCCCGTCTTTGTACCTTCACAGAGTTGTGATGAAAGGAACAAAACAAAAACCGAAAGTAGGAAAAACTCCTATGCAAACATAGGAGATAATCAGATGAAATCACAGGGCCCTTGGGCTCGCTGGAAGGAGGAATCTTTGTAAGTTCTGTCACTAGTGCTGGCTGGGGGCCAGGAGGGAGAGTGGGTGGGACAGAGAGAGATTCATCCGCCTGCAGACCTGTCTATACAGGCCCTCTTGCTCTGGGATTCCTCAGATAATCCCAGCCGTCTTCTGTGGTTATTTTGGTTTCCCAACACGGCTTCCTTCCTGGCGGCTTCCTTCCTGGCAAGAACTATCTCTGACTATAAAGGATAAATGGAAATGTACAAATCAGTTTTGAGTAAATGTGATCAGTGTCTCCTGGACCTAATGATCACAGGCAGTTAAGGTGGGGCAAGGATCAGACTCTTTTGTCGCAGAAAGGTTAAAGTAACCTAACCTTGAGATTTTCCTAACCAACTGAATCGGCTCAGCTCATAGTATTTATTGTGTACTCGCTGTGTACTGAATACTTATCACACCGTGTGTATTGGTCCCATCAAACTAATCATAGGCAAATGATCCACTGTCTTGGCAGCAGGTGGCATGTAAAAAGTATCCATTCTAAGACATATGAACCTCCGTGTTTTCTTTTGTATTTATCAAGCTCATTGCTGGTTTTATTTATTTATTAAAAAAAAATTTTTTTTTTTTGCGGTATGCGGGCCTCTCACTGTTGTGGCCTCTCCCGTTGCGGAGCACAGGCTCCGGACGCGCAGGCTCAGCGGCCATGGCTCACGGGCCCAGCCGCTCCGCGGCATGTGGGATCTTCGCGGACCGGGGCATGAACCCGCGTCCCCTGCAACGGCAGGCGGACTCTCAACCACTGCGCCACCAGGGAAGCCCTGGTTTTATTTTTAATAAACAACAACTTGGACCTGGGTTAGAAGCCATGAGTCTCACCCCTCCCCTAGCCATGAAGCTTCAAATAGTCACTATACAAGGAACTAATTAAGCTGCAACAGATCCTTTTTAAACTTTTTTTACGGCAAATTTCTAAACGTAGAGAGAATGGTATAATGAACCCTCATGTACACTGATCACTGCCTTCAACAATTAGGAACCCATAATAATCTCACAATAATGCTTTAGAACTCAAGGGGAAAGATATTTGTTTACAAACTGTTCTTTCTGAATGCTTTTAGTGGAGTTGATTAAATGGTTGTCACGTGGAAAGTTCTTACAGCACTGTGGAGAGAGGACAGGGCTTTGGACAAATGCTAATGAGCCTGGTGACACATGAACTCCCTTCCTACAAGCAGTTCCTGTCTATTTACCTACCACTAACCCCAATTTCTGCATTCCTTTTTGTTTCCTGCAGACGAGGACTTCACTGATGGAATACAAAGCAAATTAGTAGAAGCAGGAGCCAAAGCCCCAGTTTTCCACTTCAGATGGGCTTTCTGTCTTCCAGGTGTCTCCATTTCGCGAATGCTCCCTGGGAGAAAAGGCCAGGAAATCCTATCTATTTATGGTAAATGCTTGCAGAACGGAGATGTAGCCTACAGGTTTTTTCTTAACATCACGGGCACGGAAATGTTCCCTGAAACAAGAAACCAAGCTCATTACAAGAGCCAGGGGAGGATGTTATAAGTATTCTGAAGCTGAGTGATTCATTTGTCCAAAAGGAAAATAAAAAATCTCCAGTGGTGCTGCTCAATTTGGTATAGGTCCAGTTCATCTTTTAGAATTGCATTTCCTGTACAGAGCTCTCTGCCCCTAGTAAGTTGATTGAGAGCTTTTGCCCTCTTAGAAAGGGGAAAAGAGAACCCCCAAATCCGCCTATTTACTTGAACATTTACCCAGAATCATTGTAAATCCTTATATAGGGAAAGGGGATAGAGACTACCATCTCCAGGAAATATTTTAAAAAATAAAGTGTGTATGGGGAGATGTTGAGAAGAACAAGGTTATATACATAGTGTCAGAAGATGATTTAACAAAAGAATTCTTACTTGAGGAAGAATTTTGAGATTAAAATTTCACTGAGTGTTGATAGACCTCTTAAAGTTTTGTACTCAGAAGAAACACATGACCCACCCCAGAACGACATGTGCCAGCATGCCATGTGCAGTGCCTCAAGTGCAAATAAAAGTGCATGGAAGGTCAGGAAGAGATTAATTCTGGGAGGATTTGGGATGGCTGGGTGGACTTGTACTCCTGCTGGTATCCTCAGAGCATCAACAGTATCTGGCAAGTAGCAGGTGCTCGGTAAATATTTGTCCAACTGAGTAGAAGGTATCTGTGCTGCAGGTGAGGATGGTTCCATTTAATAATCCTTTCCCCATCCATATACTCAATGCCTCTCCCATTTTGACACCGGAGAGTTTTTCAATTTGGCATCATAACGTATAGGGGAGATCAGGTAAGTCAGGTTGAAAATGATGTGTGTTTATATATGTGTATGTTTCTGGGCACTTGTATAAAAATTAATTCTTACATGTTCAGCATCCTCTTGGTGCCTCTATAAACATGGTGAAGGCAGGAACCACAGCTGTCTCATTCTCCACTGTATCCCCCAGCACGGTGCCTGAGAAATTGGTAAGTGCCTCATATTCTTTGTGGAGTGAACAAATGAAACAACACAAATAGAGTAATATTGTAGAATTGGCTGATGAATCTCAGAAACATTTTCACTAGGTTTCAGCATGTTTATGCAATTGATTTCATCTGCAAAGGTTTTAATACATTCCCATCCATCCGAGGGCTCTCTGATTCTTTTCTTCCTCTACCAGCTAGAAACTTGGTTTTTCTTCCTTTTTGCAGGAAAAGGGGCAAACAATCTGCCCATTTCTTAAAACCAGATGCTGATGGCTACCAGCCTAGAACATATTATGGGACCACACTCATTTTTTTAAAAATTATTTTCATTTTTTGGCTGCATCAGGTCTTAGTTGTTGCACGCAGCATCTTTCCTTGTGGCATGTGGGGTCAGTAGTTGTGGCACGTGGGCTTAGTTGCCCTGTGGCATGTGGGATCTTAGTCTCCCGACCAGGGATCAAACCAGCGTCCCCCTCATTGCAAGATGGATTCTTAACCACTGGATAACCAGGGAAGTCCTGGGACCACACTCATTTTGAAAAGATTACAGTAATACTCTTTTCAGATAGAAGAAACTCCTTACCATCTCAAGTGACTAAAAGTAAAAAGTGGTAACTCTAGTTTCCACCCAGTGGTAACACCTCCATGGGCCACATGGAGATGAAGTATCAATACTTTAGCTAAGGAGAGACCTTCAAGACGGCGGAGGAGTAAGACGTGGAGATCACCTTCCTCCCCACAAATACATCAGAAATATATCTACATGTGGAACAACTCCTACAGAACACCTACTGAACGCTGGCAGAAGACCTCAGACTTCCCAAAAGGCAAGAAACTCCCCACGTATCTGGGTAGGGTAAAAGAAAAAAGAAAAAACAGAGACGGAAGAATAGGGATGGGACCTGCACCAGTGGGAGGGAGCTGTGAAGGAGGAAAGGTTTCCACACACTAGGAAGCCCCTTCGCGGGCAGACTGCGGGTGGTGGAGGGGGAAAGCTTCGGAGCCACAGAGGAGAGCACAGCAACAGGGGTGCGGAGGGCAAAGTGGAGAGATTCCTGCACAAAGGATGGGTGCCGACCAGCACTCACCAGCCCAAGAGGCTTGTCTGCTCACCGGCCGGGGCGGGGCGTGCTGGGAGCTGAGGCTCGGGCTTCGGAGGTCAGATCCCAGGGAGAGGACTGCGGTTGGCTGCATGAACACAGCCTGAAGGGGCTAGTGCACCACAGCTAGCCGGGAGGGAGTCTGGGAAAAAGTCTGGACCTGCTTAAGAGGCAAGAGACCATTGTTTTGGGGTGCTCGAGGAGAGGGTATTCAGAGCGCTGCTTATATGAGCTCCAGAGACGGGCGTGAGCTGCAGCTATCGGCGTGGACCCCAGAGACGGGCATGAAACGCTAAGGCTGCTACTGCCGCCACCAAGAAGCCTGTGTGCGAGCACAGGTCACTCTCCACACCTCCCTTCCAGGGAGCCTGTGCAGCCCGCCACTGCCAGGGTCCTGCGATCCAGGGACAACTTCCCCGGGAGAATGCACGGCGCAGCTCAGGCTGGTGCAACATCACCCTGGCCTCTGCCACCGCAGGCTCGCCCTGCAACCGTACCCCTCTCTGCCCTCGGCCTGAGTGAGCCAGAGCCCCCTAATCAGCTGCTCCTTTAACCCCGTCCTGTCTGGGCAGGAACAGACGCGCTCAGGCGACCTACACGCAGAGGCGGGTCCAGATCCAAAGTTGAACCCCAGGAGCTGTGCGAACAAACAAGAGAAAGGGAAATCTCTCCCAGCAGCCTCAGGAGCAGCGGATTAAATCTCCACAATCAACTTGATGTACCCTGCGTCTCTGGAATACCTGAACAGACAACGTATCATCCCAAAAGTGAGGCGGTGGACTTTGGGAGCAACTGTAGACTTGGGGCTAGCTTTCTGCATCTAATTTTTTCTGGTTTTATGTTTATCTTAGTTTAGTATTTAGAGTTTATTATCACTGGTAGATTTGTTTATTGATTTGGTTGCTCTCTTCCTTTTTAAAAAAATATTTATAGATATTTGTTTTTTTTCCTTTTTCTCATTTTGTGAGTATGTATATGTATGCTTCTTTGTGTGATTTTGTCTGTATAGCTTTGTTTTTACCATTTGTCCTAGGGTTCCGCCTGTCCGTTTTTGTTTTTGTTTTTTGTGTAGTTTTTAGCGCTTGTTATCATTGGTGGATTTGTTCTTTGGTTTGGTTGCTCTCTTCTGTCTTTTTTCTTTTGTTTCTTTTTTAAATTACTTTTTAATTTTTTAATACTTTTTAATTTTTTTATTTTAATAACGTTATTTTATTTTTTTCTTTCTTTATTTTTTCCTCCCTTTTCTTCTGAGCCATGTGGCTGACAGGCTCTTGGTGCTCCGGCCGGGTGTCAGGCCTGTGCCTCTGAGGTGGGAGAGCCAAGTTCAGGACATTGCTCCACCAGAGACCTCCCGGCTCCACATAATATGAAACAGCAAAAGCTCTCCCAGAGATCTCCATCTCAACGCTAAGACCGAGCTCCACTCACAAGCTACAGTGCTGGACACCCTATGCCAAACAACTAGCAAGACAGAAACACAACCCCACCCATTAGCAGAGAGGCTGCCTAAAATCATAATAAGGTCACAGACACCCAAAAACACAACACTGGATGCGGTCCTGCCCGCCAGAAAGACAAGATGCAGTCTCATCCACCAGAACACAGGCACCAGTGCCCTCCACCAGGAAGCCTACACAACTCCCTGAACCAACATTACCCAGTGGAGGCACGCACCAAAAACAACGGGAACTACGAACATGCAGCCTGCGAAAAGGAGACCCCAAACACAGTAAGTTCAGCAAAATGAGAAGACAGAGAAACACACAGCAGATGAAGGAGCAAGGTAAAAACCCACCAGATCAAATAAATGAGGAAATAGGCAGTCTACCTGAAAAAGAATTCAGAGTAATGATAGTAAAGACGATCCAAAATCTTGGAAATAGAATGGAGAAAATAAAAGAAACGTTTAACAAGGACCTAGAAGAACTAAAGAGCAAACAAACAGTGATGAACAACACAATAAATGAAATTTAAAATTCTCTAGAAGGAATGAATAGCAGAATAACTGAGGTAGAAGAACGGATAAGTGACCTGGAAGATAAAATAGTGGAAATAACTACTGCAGAGCAGAATAAAGAAAAAAGAATGAAAAGAACTGAGGACAGTCTCAAAGACCTCCAGGACAACATTAAACACACCAACATTCAAATTATAGGGGTCCCAGAAGAAGGAGAGAAAAAGAAAGGGACTGAGAAAATATTTGAAGAGATTATAGTTGAAAACTTCCCTAGTATGGGAAAGGAAATAGTTAATCAAGTCCAGGAAGCACAGAGAGTCCCATACAGGATAAATCTAAGGAGAAACATGCCAAGACATATATTAATCAAACTATCAAATATTAAATACAAAGAAAACATATTAAAAGCAGCAAGGGAAAAACAACAAATATCATACAAGGGAATCCCCATAAGGTTAACAGCTGATCTTTCAGCAGAAACTCTGCAAGCCAGAAGGGAGTGGAAGGACATATTTACAGTGATGAAGGAGAAAAACCTACAACCAAGATTACTCTACCCAGCAAGAATCTCATTCAGATTTGACGGAGAAATTAAAACCTTTATAGATAAGCAAAACCTAAGAGAGTTCAGCACTACCAAAGCAGCTTTACAACAAATGCTAAAGGAACTCCTCTAGGCAGGAAACACAAGAGAAGGAAAAGACCTACAATAACAAACCCAAATCAAATAAGAAAATGGTAATAGGAAGATACATATCGATAACTACCTTAAATGTAAATGGATTAAATGCTCCAACCAAAAGACATAGACTGGCTGAATGGATACAAAACCAAGACCCGTATATATGCTGTCTACAATAGACCCACTTCAGACCTAGGGAAACATACACATTGAAAGTGAGGGGATGGAAAAAGATATTCCACACAAATGGAAATCAAAAGAAAGCTGGAGTAGCAATTCTCATATCAGAGAAAATAGACTTTAAAATAAAGACTATTACAAAAGACAAAGAAGGACACTACATAATGATCACAGGATCAATCCAGAAAGAAGATATAACAGTTGTAAATATTTATGCATCCAGCATAGGAGCACCTCGATATATAAGGCAAATGCTAACAGCCATAAAAGGGGAAATCGACAGTAACACAATCATAGTACAGGACTTTAACACCCCACTTTCACCAATGGACAGATCATCCAAATTGAAAATAAATAAGGAAACACAAGCTTTAAATGATACATTAAACAAAATGGACTTAATTGATATTTATAGGACATTCCATCCAGGAACAACAGAATACACTTTCTTCTCAAGTGTTCATCGAACATTCTCCAGGATAGACCATATCTTGGGACACAAATCAAGGCTTGGTAAATTTAAGAAAATTGAAATCATATCAAGTATCTTTTCCGACCACAGTGCTATGAGACTAGATATCAATTACAGGAAAAAATCTGTAAAAAATAGAAACACATGGGGGCTAAACAATACAGTACTAAATAACCAGAGATCACTGAAGAAATCAAAGAGGAAATCCAAAAATATCTAGAAACAAATGACAATGAAAACACGACGACCCAAAACCTATGGGAGCTCCAGAGATGAGCTCTAAGGTTGTCCACTCTCACCAGTATTATTCAACATAGTTTTGGGAGTTGTAGCCACATCAGTCACAGAAGAAAAAGAAATAAAAGGAATCCAAATCGGAAAAGAAGAAGTAAAGCTGTCACTGTTTGCAGATGACATTATACTATACATAGAGACTCCTAAAGATGCTATCAGAAAACTACTAGAGCTAATCAATGAATTTGGTAAAGTAGCAGGATACAAAATGAATGCACAAAAATCTCTTGCATTCCTATACACTAGAGATGAAAAATCTGAAAGAGAAATCAAGGAAACCCTCCCATTTACCATTGCAACAAAAAGAATAAAATACCTAGGAATAAACGTAACCTAAGGAGACAAAAGACCTGTATGCAGAAAACTATAAGACACTGATGAAAGGAATTAAAGATGATACAAACAGATGGAGAGATCTACCATGTTCTTGGATTGGAAGAATCAACATTGTGAAAATGACTAGACTACCCAAAGCAATCTACAGATTCAAGGCCATCCCTATCAAACTACCAATGGCATTTTTCACAGAATTAGAACAAAAAATTTCACAATTTGTATGGAAACACAAAAGACCCCAAATAGCCAGTGCAATCTTGAGAAAGGAAAGCTGGAGGAATCAGGGTCCCAGACTTCAGACTATATTACTATACTACTTCAGACTGTACTGACTACAGAATCAAGACAGCATGGTACTGGCACAAAAACAGAAATATAGATCAATGGAACAGGATAGAAAGCCTAGAGATAAACCCACGCACATATGGTCACCTTATCTTCGATAAAGGAGGCAAGAATATACAATGGAGAAAAGACAGTCTCTTCATAAGTGGTGCTGGGAAAACTGGACACCTACATGTAAAAGAATGAAATTAGAACACTCCCTAACACCATACACAAAAATAAACTCAAAATGGATTAAAGACCTAAATGTAAGGCCAGACACTGTGAAAACTCGTAGAGGAAAACATAGGCAGAACACTCTATGACATAAATCACAGCAAGATCCTTTTTGACCCACTTCCTAGAGAAATGGAAATAAAAACAAAAATAAACAAATGGGACCTAATGAAGCTTAAAAGCTTTTGCACAGCAAAGGAAACCATAAACAAGATGAAAAGACAACCCTCAAGATGGGAGAAAATATTTGCAAATGAAGCAACTGACAAAGGATTAATCTCCAAAATTTACAAGCAGCTCATGTAGCTCAATAACAAAAAAACAAACAACCCAATCCAAAAATGGGCAGAAGACCTAAACAGACATTTCTCCAAAGAAGATACACAGATTGCCAACAAACACATGAAAGGATGCTCAACATCACTAATCATTAGAGAAATGCAAATCAAAACTACAATGACGTATCACCTCACACCGGTCAGAATAGCCATCATCAAAAAATCTACAAACAATAAATGTCACAACTGAAGGGGAGGGCACTTTTTTTTTTCCAAATTATGTTTTACTAATAAAACAAGTAAAAACTGATTTATCAATCTTCACATAGTAGAGAGCAGAGATGGTGCTAAACATCCTACAATACACAGGACAGCCCCCTACAGCAAAGAATTCTACGATCCACAATGTCGGCAGCACCCAGGTGGAGAAACACTACAGAAGGGTATTTCACCAAATTTGCAAGGGCAATATGAATTAGCAAAGAGTCTGAATTCTAAGCTTTTTAAAATTGAATTTTTCCACCATAGTAATCCTAACCAATACGTAGTAAGCACTGTCAGTAACGACCCAGTTAGAATCACTCCAGGAGCATGTTGCTGTTATGTGCTGGCATGCTGCTATGTGCTTCAAAATAATTTATTCCGTTAAATGTTGCCCCCGTGATCATGTTGAAACCTTATGTTCATTTATTTATTCTTTGCATTCGCCAGCTAAACATCTGCTGTATTGTAGGCCTTGGGGATACAGGGGATAAAAATAATGCTAACCACAACAACAAGAAAAAGAAAAAAATAATCGCAAACAAAACCCACAGGGACCTCTCTGGTGGTCCAGTGGTAAGACTCTGCGCTCCCAGTGCAGCGGGCCCGGGTTCCAACCCTGGTCAGGGAACTAGATCCCGCATGCATGCCGCAACTAAGAAGTCCGCACACCGCAACGAAGATCCCGCATGCTGCAGCTAAGAGCTGGTGCAGTCAAATTGATTGATTAACTAATTAATTCATTTTAAAACCCACAGTCTCTGGCCTCAAGGACTCAATAGTGCAGAATGAAGACAAGTGAAGAGACAAATTAAAAGCCTGTGGGGTAAATACCAGACAAGATGTGGGCACAGGTGTGGGGAGTGAGGGGCAAAATCCTGTAGGGGAAGCAGGGGTAAATGAGTAAGTTGGGGACTGGTGTTTGGGTGGATGGAGCTGCTGGGATACAGATGCTACCTGTGTTTCTCCTTAAGTCAATGATAACACCAACAATGATACAAATAATAATGAAAACTCCAAAATAAATTTCGTGAAGCAAAAAGTAGGAGCCGGACACTCTTCTAAGAAACTTGCCTATATTAACTCAGATAATCCTCAGAAAAGCCCTACAATGAAGGTACTATCATTAGTCTCATTTTACAGATGAGGAACCGGAGGCAAAGGGTGGTTCAAGTGACCTACCCAAGGTCACATGGCTAGTGACTGGTAGTTGGGATTCAAAATTTACTTAACCAGGCTCTGGTGCCGAAATTCTTTTTTTTTTTTTTTTTTTTTTTTTTTTTTGTGGTATGCGGGCCTCTCACTGTTGTGGCCTCTCCCGTTGCGGAGCACAGGCTCCGGATGCGCAGGCTTAGCAGCCATGGCTCACGGGCCCAGCCGCTCCGCGGCATATGGGATCCTCCCAGACCGGGGCACGAACCCGTATCCCCTGCATCGGCAGGCGGACTCTCAACCACTGCGCCACCAGGGAGGCCCGGTGCCGAAATTCTTAACTACTACTTTCTACTCTGTGAAGAGCCAGAAGATATGGCAACTGTCCCCCACAAGGACTATTAGCTAAGAGACTTAGACTTAATCTAAGAGGCAGAATAGATCTCCTGAGTGGAAGTCATATGCCTGGGAAACCATGCTTTTAGGATGAAGACCAAACTTCTAACCATGGATTACCAGGCCCTGCCTGATCAGGCCCTCACGCACAGATCTGGCTCTATCCTAATCCCTCTTGATCTCCATCTTGGTCTGTGCAGCCCTTCCGGGTGTTTTGGAGCTGGATAATATCCACTTGGTCCTCCTCCTCCCTTCCTGCAGTCTTCATGAGCAGGCTTTCTCTATCCTTACCCGAGCCAGTTTTCAACTCAGAAGTCTTCAGACTTGAGGCTAGAGCCCTCCAACAATGACCTGGCGGTCCCTTCTGTCCAGCAGGGGACGGCACCATTGAAGAAGACACTTCCAACACAGTCCTTTCCCCGGGAAACACCCAGGCCACATTTTCATACACGCTCTACCAAGATATCATGAGATGCCAGATATCAGATGCCAGTGGAGAATCCAGTCAAACAGCCTCCAGCACTGTTCTGACCCTCCCATCTACTGACATCACCAAAAGAGGAGAGTTGTTAAGAATGAGAAACATTCGGGCATCAACTAAGCCTCCCTGACCCTGAAGACATTTGGTTTCTTCCACCTTTAAGATATTACAATTCCAAACCTCATGACTCATAGGAAAATGGCATAGTAATTAAGAGTCTGGGGTTGTGACTTTGAGCAGGTCCTTTCAACTTTCAGAGCCTCAGATCTAATAATAACAATAATAGTAATGCAATAATAATGTCTCATCTCATTGAGTTGTATGAGGGAATTTGCTAAATTACTTAGCAAAGTACCTGGCACACAGAGCGCTCAATAAATGTTAACTTTTATTATTATTAAATTATAAAGGAAGAAAAGTGCAATCTGGAAAGAACTACAGGCTGTGCATTTGTAGATGCATAGGAAACAGCTGAAGATGTCACACCAGGTTTTACTGGGGTACAAAGGGAATCCCACACTTGGCACACAATTTTCAAAACAACTTACTAGCCTGTATCTTTTGTAAGTTTTTAAAGATAAGATTAATTAAAAAATGAAATGGCGGGTGGGATAGGGAGGGTGGGAGGGAGATGCAAGAGGGAGGGGATATGGGGATATATGTATACGTCTAGCTGATTCACTTTGTTATACAGCAGAAACTAACACAACACTGTAAAGCAATTATACTCCTAAAGACATTTTAAAAAAATGAAATGGCTACTTTTCACTTTCACTTTCAAAATTTTGACTGCCAATTCCCATTTCCTATTTGAAAAGGGAAATAGGAAGAGCCAACACCCCGAACTGCCTGAGTTAGTAGGCTAAGACACCACAATGAAGGAGCTATATTTAGTCAGGGCATTCATAGTGAAAAATGAATTCCATCAAGGTAGCAAGGCTGCTGGAGCTTGTGTCTGATCTGGGCAGTATATCTTTTTGAAAAGCAAGTTTTTTTGTTTTTGTTTTTGTTTTTGTTTCTGTACATTTGATTGGTCTCTGTCAAATCTTGCCCTATATCTAGCTTTGGGGGAGTGTACCTCAAAAAAAAACAAAACAAAAATGACTCCATAGCTAGACGACCAGGTAAGATGCCTTTACAAAGAAAGAGAAAAGAAAAAGAAAGCAAAACAACAGAGGCAATCCTATTTACCAGTGATTTTGTTTTAAAGAAATTTTTTTATTGTTCGGAGAAATAAGCCTTAAGCATAAACCTAGGGGAAGGTTCAGAAGGCAGCTGCTCCAGGCCTGTCTGACTCCAACTAATTTTAACTTGGCTGCCGTATAATTCAGAGTCGGTTCAGAGCCCATGCTGTCCACACACCAAGCCATTCCGAGTTGGAAATTCCTTAAGCAACACATCATGAGGATCTGTGTAATTGTCTATTCAGTCTCACAAATGAGAGTCCACTTCTGCATGGGGGCAAATATTCTGAGCCACACCCAGAAACTGTGAACTCTCCCTCTCCCCCCTGTGCTGGGTATTTGGTCCTACATCTTCTCAACAACTGTCACGTGCCCTTTGGTCAGGATTCATGTGTGATTGATCTTGGTATGCCCAAGCTTGGCACAGAGAAGTGACTCAATAAATATGCCAAAGAACAGCAAACCAACTACAGAAACCACCCTATTTGCCCTTTCCCACACCTTACAAGTTTAGATTTTTCCTTTCTCCCAGGCCAGCTTGCTTTTTCCCTCTGTGTTTGCTTTCAAATAGAAATGCCAGACACTTCTTTAATGGCAAGTGGGTTTCTTTATAAAGTCTGAGGGTGCTTTTTTTCTTTAAAGATGCATGGGATCAGCAAGATCTAGAATATCACCACCCCATCTTGCAAAAGTGAGTGAAGCATTTCTTAGAGGGTGAACTACAAGAAAAAGTGTTTTCTAGAAGAACAGGTGTTGTGTGAAATCGCATATAACAGAGGACACAATTTTAAGATCGGGTGTGAAGATAAAGAGACCATGCCTGGCAACTCCTGGAAGAAAAAAGAGCAAAAGGACACCGTTTCTAAAGTCATGGCAGACTTCACCCCACACTGGGAGATGCGCCACCAGGCTACACCCACCCTTTTGCTCCCAAGCTCAGCTTTCCCGTACAATGTGGCAGGCATTAGGCAGAGAAACCTATAAAGAGAGACGCCTCTCTGATGCCCCTTCTACACTAACACCGCAGAAGGCAGAGTCCGGATCCACACCCCGGCGTCCCAAGCCTTCCAGGGCGGCGTCCGCCCCAGCCAGCCCCAGCATAAGGTTACGCCACTTTCCTCTTTCTTATTTTTAAGAGACTGGGGCGCTACAAATATCATCCCCAGCAAAAGCGTAATTGGGGCACAGAGGGAAAGAAGTCATTTTTTTCTTGCCTGAGGTTGGCAACATTTCCTCACCCCAGGACCCCCCATCACTCTTCAGCCCGAGGCGCGGAAAAAAAAAAAAAAAAAAGGGACCCCCAGATTGCTGCGGCCCCGCCCTGCGAACAAGTTTCCACTGGTTTGGCCGCTTGCAGTTATCGGCACAGGAGCTGGTCTTGGAGAGCGTTTACGCATCCCGGGATCTTGCACCAAGAGCCCACTCGGTGCTGAGCCCGATCAGTGCCCGGGAGGGGACCCCACTTACCCCACAACGGAAATCATCATGGCAGCCACCACCAGGTAGTTGGTCTGATAATAGAGCAGGTTGCTCACCACGCGGTTGTTCCATTTGGAAATGTCCCTGAAGTCCGGCCGGGCGAAGCGGTCAGAGCCTGGGAAGAAATCGTCCCAGGCGCGGAGCGGAGCGATATTCACGTCCATGTCTCGCTTCCCAGCTTCTTGTTCTTTGCTTCTGGAATCTGGCGGCGGCGGCGGCGGCAACCGATCAGCTGAGCTGGTTTGAAGATGACAGCGGCTCTGGCTCGGTCGGCTCTGCGGTTGGTGGGCAGAGAAACAAAGGAAATTGGGAGCGGGCGGGCGTTTCTGCTCTTCTTTACTTATTGATTGGTTCTAAGTGGTTGGTTACAGGAAAACTGGGGGCCCGCAACAGAGCAAGGAGCAGAGTGCAAAACAGAGGTGAAATGACAGAAAGAAATCGGCGGAAATCCCCTGTCTGAAGAGAAGTGGCAATGCCTTCCCGGGCAGTCCGAATACAGCCTGCTTTAAAATACCCCTTTTGAGGGTCTAATCTACGAATGTCGTCTGGACTTTAAGGACAATTTTTGCAGCTGTTCAGAAGCCAATCTAAGTGAAAGGCAACTATAGTGTTTCTGGAGGATGAGCTGGTTTTGAAAATTAAGTAGTTACTAACCTTTGCACATCAGAATGCAATTCACATGTTTCTCTGTCTCACCATGAGTCACTATGAGTGAAATCAGACTGGCAAAATGGGAAAGAAGGACGTGTAGAACGGAAGGGCTGGTTTGTTCTTTCACTTTTCTTCTTTGTTCTCTATCTCTGTTCTGTGGGGGCAAAATTATACAACTACTGTGCTGGTCTGATGAAGTGGGCACTCTGGTCACTTCAGCCCTGAGCTGAGCATGTTGTTTACGTTTGAAACCAAACAATGATCTGCAGTGAACTAATTGTTCTGCACCCAGTATTTTCTGGGCAGAAACGTGGATTCGACTCCAGAAAAAGCTTTCTTAGTTTTTTTCTTTCTTTTTTTGGCTGCATTCCGTCTTCGTTGCTGCATACGGGCTTTCTCCAGTTGCAGCAAGCTGGGGCGACTATTCGATGCGGTGCACGGGCTTCTCATTGCGGTGGCTTGTCTCGTTGCGGAGCACGGGTTCTAGTCGCGTGGGCTTCAGTAGTTGTGGCCCGTGGGCTCAGTAGTTGTGGCTAGCTGGCTCTGGAGCGCAGGCTCAGTAGTTGTGGTGCACGGGCTTAGTTGCTCTGCGGCATGTGGGATACTCCCAGACCAGGTATTGAACCCGTGTCCCCTGCAATGGCAGGCGGATTCTTAACCACTGCACCACCAGGGAAGTCCTGCTTTCTTAGTTTTATCCTAATATCTGTGAACATCTCTAAGGGAGCACAGTATTTTAATATCTACGTGATAGCTTTGTATCTCAGCCCAAAGAACTGCCAAGAGATGTATTAGTTGTAAATTTCCTCCTAGGGGTTCTGAAGAGTCATCTTTTTTTCAGTTAAGGGGCTGGTTGATAAAGTAAACCTCCTTTTATCAAGATGCATAAGAATAAAGTATTTTGGTTAATTTGGCTAATTGTGTGGTAGGCAGATTTCTAAGATGCTAGCATGTAAGATAACGAAGTCTTTAAACCTTCAAGTGGTGCTCTTTTTAAAAACTGAATTCACTTTCCTCAGACTACCAATTTTCAAAAAATTGGAAAGCCATAAAATATACGTAATGCAAAGTCTAGAAGACAATATGATTTCCCTTGATGATTCAGAAGACAGTTAAGAAAATTTCAATGACTCTAAGAAATTACTCCTGCCACTGGTTATTAGGAAAGTTTGGTGATAGAATCCAATCGCTAAGATATAGCCTAGATCAGCGGTCCCCAACTCTTTTGGCATCAAGGACTGGTTTTGTGGAAGACAATTTTTCCACAACGGAGTGGGGGGATGGTTTCGGGATGATTCAGGCGCATTACATTTATTGAGCACTTGATTTCTATTATTATTGCATTGTAATATGTAATGAAATAATTATACAACTCACCATAATGCTGACAGGAGGCGGAGCTCAGACGATAATGTGAGCGATGGGGAGCGGCTATAAATACAGATGAAGCTTTGCTTGCTCAGCTCACCCGCTACTCACGCCCTGTAGTGGTCTGTGGCCATTAGATGACGCTTTTTAAATAAAGTTTAAAATGTGAAAGTGTTCCTAAGCTCTCACATTTTCTTGATTCTGGAAAAACAGGAAGGTTTAAAGTCAGAGAGAGCAAAATTAGAGTCCTAGCTCCCTCGTTGCTGGTGAATGACTTTGGAGAAATTACTTAATCTCCTCCAGCCTCAGTTTCTTCATGCGTAAAGTGGGTGTAATAGGAACGTCTGCCATACAGGTGAAGATAAATAAAATACTGGATGGGAAGTGTTTAGAGTATAGTAATTGCACATTGTTAGATACTACTGTTACTGTTATTAATCATAATACAGGACTTGATTCATCTGTATGGTATTAACACTGCTTTAACCTGAGTTGTTTTCTACGCTGCTATAGTGAACATTCACTGACCTTTCTCTATCTAGTTGCAATTTTATTGCTATGGTTGTATCCGGATAGACTTGATAGCAAAACAAAATGTTGAAAAATTTCACTAGGACGCCAACAGATATTTTGAGTCCTTTCCAGGTGAAAAAGGTGAAAAGAATGCAGTCTTCTTGTGCCTTCAAGGATCTTGCAATGCAGTAGAAACCTAAACTTAAATACAAGACAGTGAGAGGAGTACTAGATAGAGGTGTGCCAGGGCTTGGTGCTTAGTTACAGGAAGTCAGAGGGTGGTGAAGAATTCCTTGGGGCTTAAGAATTTCAAGAAGCTGTGCTGTGGGCAAGATGAGTAAACGATCTTGGTCCAGACCAGTGTGGGAGCCCCAGTAGGACCCCATTAGGAGCTGTGACCAAGAACTTTTACGTTCGAATGGCTCAGGACCGCATGACCATAAGTTGTCAAGTGAGTGTTAGTAATAATAGCATTACTCACTGATTATAGGCAAATGATATCCACTAAACCTTTGTTCAGTGTTTTTTAATTTATTTGTTTAAACCTCCAAAGAGGTTTAAAAACAAAGAAATGAAAAAAATCTGGATATAGCTGTATATAGCATGATCCCTTTCTTCCTCTCTCCTAAAATATTAACCATCCTTCTCTCTCTGGTTTAGCTATGAGAGACTTTTTTTTTCTACTACACATTTCTACCTTTATCATAAAATTACTTAAAATAAAAATGAACACATGTGGAGTCCTTACTTTATTTCAGGCCCTGTTTGAAATGCTTTTAGGCACAGCTCTTTGTCATTGTTCGTTCAGGGAGATTGGATTCAACATAGAGCCTTTCTGGGGCTCTGCTGTCCAAATCTGTGCTTCTAGATAGGACCACCCAGGATATTTATCTATCTGTATATAAACCATAGTGGATAATCTAACAGTTTGTGCTATAGTCCATTTAAAATGAAGTCTGTTGCAAGGTTTTGCTTGCATGTCTCTGTTACTTTCATTAGTGGCAAGGACAGGTGGCTATTTCTTATCTGTCACTCTGAGCCAGTGGGAGTGCCTGGTGTCATCTATCAAAATACCACCACAGTGAGTCAGGGTGTTAGTCCCAAGGCACAAGCAGAGCCAGATGCCTTTGCAGACCTCTTCCTGGGCCAGCCCCTTTCTGTTCATGGTGGGCCTCAGCTTCCTCCTCACGAAGTATGTGGGTTTGGACTACGTGATCTCCAAGGCACCCTTTGGTTTTTACCACTTGAGGGGGTTGTGATGCTCACTGCCACTAATAGAAAGGTCTCCTAAAAGTAGCATTGCTGGGGACCCAGCACACATGAGCCTGTTTTGAAAAAGAACCTTAGTAGTTTCCATCTGCGGAGGAGTCTAGGCAAAAAAAGAGGTTTCTTAGTTGATGTTGAGACATGTGACCTGGAGAGAGGCTGGTGTTTCCTATTAAGTACTGTGGACTGTGAACTCTATCCCTCCTTTTACTGCCTGGCACTGACTTTCAGCTCAATGAATGCTATTGACTTAAACCTGATTGAGGGATAATAAAGGACAAAGAGGAGATTAAGTATCATAATTTATTAATAGAAGCTACATTTACTGAGTGCCTATCAGGCTTTATGCATCCATTCCACTTCAGTGATTCTGAAGCTTTCTTTTGCATAGAATCATCCAAAGCTTAGTAGAAGATTGGGGGTGGGGCCTGAAAATTTGTATTTGTAACAAGTTCTCTAATGATGCTGATGTGGCTGATCCGGGTTTATATTTTGAAAACACTATGGATTTCATTTAATTCCAGTCTTACAAGGTAAACATTATCATCCCCAGTTTACAAATGAAGACAGAAGTGCCCAAGGTCTCATAGTTAATCAGTGGAGAGTTAAGGATTTAAACTGTTTCTTCTGACTCTAAATCTCATTCTTGTCCCACTCCAAGAAAGGATATGCATATATATGTACGCACACAAGTATTTTTGAACATGGTCGTTTTTCTGTATCCAGCCATCCAAATAAGCACACGCATGCGCGCGCGGGGACACACACACACACACACACACACACACACACACACACACACACACACACACACACACACACACACACACACACACACACCCCTATCTATCTACCTACATATCTACCTATCTATCTCTGACTCTGGAAGAAAGTATTCCAAAATTCTATCACCATTTATCTTTAGGTGATGAGATGCTTTGCATATACATAAATTGTTTAAACAAATAATGTATTACGTCTGTATTCTCACACAGCATAACATTATACACTAGTTTTCTCTAATTAAGTGTATTTAATCAAGATTTTAATTACAAAGAAGTCTTTGAAGCCCCGCGAGCCTGGCACAGGCAGCCCCACTAGCCCCGCCTCCTCTCCTCCTTCCCCGTCCTCGCCCCTTCGCCGGCCCCGCCCCCTTCGCCGGCCCCCGCCTCCTTTGCCGGTCCCGCCTTCTCCCTCCTGGCCTTGCCCCGCCCCTTCGCTCCTCCCGCCGTGGGGGTTCCTGGGAAGAGGCGGAGAACAATATGGCGGATGGCGAGCAGCCGTAAGTACCCGGGCTCTGCAGGCGCCCCGGGCAGGGCTGGGCTGTGAGAGAGCGCGGCGGTGGGCGGTCGTCGCCTCCACCCGGAGTCCCCCCACCCTCCGCCCCGTCCCCTCGCCCCTCATCCCCTCGCGGCGCCCAGTGTGTAGCGTGATGCTGACCCTTCTTTTATTCTCTCTTTCTTTTAGGGAGAAGAAAAGAAGGAGAATAGAGGAGCTGCTGGCTGAGAAGTTAGTGCTGCCGGGAGGCCGGGGCCCTCTCCGGGGACCCCCGCCTCCCCCCACCCCAGGCCAGGGGACCAGCCGCAGCGGGCCCGGGGGGCTGGGAGGGGGGCACCCGGAGCGCAGGCTGCGCCGCC
The DNA here is from genome assembly GCF_949752795.1 of Hyperoodon ampullatus. Taxonomy (NCBI): domain Eukaryota; kingdom Metazoa; phylum Chordata; class Mammalia; order Artiodactyla; family Ziphiidae; genus Hyperoodon; species Hyperoodon ampullatus. Next base: position 21,865,210 of record NC_136923.1, read on the forward strand.
TCATCCCCCGACCCCCGCCCGCAGCTCCAGGGGCCCGGCGGGCCCTCCTGGTCTCTGTCTCTGGCGGGCGCCGGGCCCGAGTAGCGCGCACAGATCCCGCGCCGGCCCGCCGGGGTGCTTGACTTAAAGGTCTTGCGGAAGGACCCTTGCGCCCCCCTTTTCCTCCATCCCAAATTGTCAGAGCTGTGACCTTGTGAGAAGGGAATCTTACTAAAACACATGAAACGGACACTAGGCCGTTTTGGGCCTTTCGTAAACACTGAGACAATAGTATTAATTGCAAACTTTTTATGAGAACTTTATGTCAGGTATTGTACTAAGCACTTCAATCATTTGTGCAAAATCATTGGCTCTTAAAGGACAGTGTTGACTCCAGAGAACTTATTTTCTCCGTTAATTACACACCTTATTTCATATCAGATGCTTAGTTTTGTGCAGGTGAGACAGGTTTAAACGAAGTGTTTTCCACCCTGGGCAACACCACATATTTTTCCTTCCTCCTTACGTGGAGGGGAAGAAAGTACTCTTGCAGTGGGCGTGGTGAGTTAGTATTCATTTCTGGGCCAATTCCCAGTAGCAGGGCCTTAGAGTCTTTAGGTATCTTCCTCAGAAAGTTGAATTTCAATTGCAAGAGGACTTGGAACAAGTTTAGTTTCACATTTCTTTCCACCTTTCATTTCCTCTCCACTTTAAAATGACAGCCACAATTTGAATATTTACTGTATATCAAGTATTGTACTAAGGCGTCTATGTGGATTATCTCTTTATCCTCATTCTGACCTTTAGAAGTAGGTACAAACAAGCTACAAATGAGGTTTATGACTGTTAAGTAATCTGCTCAAGGTCAGAATGCTATTAATTGTGGAACCAAACCCAGCTGTGACTTCAAAACCTATGGTCTTTATTGCTAGGCAATACTTGGTCCCTTTTGTAAAAATTGGATATACTAACATGTTTGAAGGTAGAAATTGTGGGATTATAGGAAATTTGAAAATTAAAAATAATCACAACGAAACATGATCTTGCAATGAGTAGAAAATACATGTATTTTGTTAGAGGAGTCCCTCGTTACTCGATTGTATATTCTAAAAGATTTCTAGGAGGTAATGCCTATCTGTCGCATAATTATAACCTAAAACATTCTTTGTGTTTAGTGGCAACAGAAACCACTTCATAGTCCTGAGAGATTCTTTTTTGAAAATTAGGACCTCTCAGAGAAAAATGTGTTAAAGTTCCTCTCATGAAAAATAATCTTCAAGTCTCACCTTTCAGACTTGGAAAGGACACATGAATTGTGTTAGATGTCAAGCATTAGGATTCTGGAAGTGGAGGGTTTTTTTGGATTTTGTTTTTCCTTGTAGCTTATATTTCCTGTTCCAAGTGTGTTCATAGAACAGATTGGGCAGTTTGCAGTGATCTTTAGTAAATTCCACATGTTTAGAAAGCCCATTTCTCACCGATTGACCAGTATCCCAAGTTTTTTTTTTTTTGGTTGGGGGGTACGCGGGCCTCTCACTGTTGTGGCCTCTCCCGTTGCGGAGCACAGGCTCAGGACGCGCAGGCTTAGCGGCCATGGCTCACGGGCCCAGCCGCTCCGCGGCATGTGGGATCCTCCCCGACCGGGCCACAAACCCATGTCCCCTGCATCGGCAGGCGGACTCTCAACCACTGTGCCACCAGGGAAGCCCCAGTATCCCAAGTTTGATCTTAGGTTGTTTTAGGAACCCAGAAACATGTCGACTGACTGATTTCCTCAAACATGTGCAGTTCTTACCTTTAAATAAACTGTATAATAGCAAGAAAAGACATTAAAAGCATAAGCATAACCACATGGAATATTACCCTTTTTATTTGAGCAGGTCTGGTGTGGTTACCTTTTCATTTGGGGAAACCATAATAGTTGTAGGTGTGGCTTTTTCATACTGATCTTTGCAGCTGAATTTACTGTGTTCTGTGCAGAATGGCTGTTGATGGTGGGTGTGGGGACACTGGAGACTGGGAAGGTCGCTGGAACCATGTAAAGAAGTTCCTCGAGCGATCTGGACCCTTCACACACCCTGATTTCGAACCGAGCACTGAAGTGAGAAACGTTTATTTTTAAATAACTCCTCTAATAGTTTTATGTTTCAAAAACAATGAAATGCTTCCTTTTTAATTTACTCTTATAATAAAAATACTAATAAAATTGTGTAAGTTATCTTGAAATACTAAATGGAATATTTGCAACTGATTTTATTTGAATGACTAATATTTGAGTTGTTTTCACATTTCTCATGTAATATGTTGAAATTTTTCAAGAGTAAAATGACTTCATAACCTCATTTAAAATTCTAAGTTATACTTCACTTAAAATTCCAGTTTAAAATTACTTTTGAGACACACCTTTTTAGCCCTGCTATGATAAATTTAATTTTCACAGGAATATAGATGTGCTTGTTTAAATTTTGAAGTTTATTTGAAATGAGCATCTTTGCTTAGAATTGAATATAATTAATTGCATGTTAAATAGTATAAAAAATATGTGACTTCTGTATAATAGAGGAATAGAATTTGTAACTGGTAGTGTCTGACTTAAAGCAAATGTTAGTTAGAAACAACTTGTTTTTTATTACAAGGTAGGAAATATTCCTTTACAGTAAATTTTACAGTAAATTTTTATGTCCTTTTGTATTGATGAAGAGATGTTTTGAAATAGAAGTATTGTGCTGCTCCTAAAATTAAGGTTCAGACTCTTGGGTTTGACTCTGTCTTATCTGAATAACTCTTCTTTCCTTGAATCTTGGACAGAATTGACAGTATTCTCCATTTCTTTGGATAATCCAACATATTTTCTTGTGCTTCTGCATATTTTTTTTGGCCTAATAATTTAAGATACTTCTGTTAAGAGGTTGTTTCTGCTGATAGGCAATATTCTAAGAGCTTTGTCTCTTTTTTCTTCCTGTCATCTCATGTTTTGTAAGTTTAACCCACTGTATTCAAAAGCAGCTATTATTCTTGCCTTTTTTTTTAAAGACCTCTAAACACCTTGTGCAGTGCTTGATCTTCAGTTCTTACAATTTTTACACTTTTCTATTTTTAAGAAGTCAGTTAAATAATTGAGTTTGATGCTTTCCATCCCTTTCGAAGTTAAAAAAAAAGACAACTCTTAACTAGGCATAGTTTTTCTTGTTAGAAATACCGTTTTAATTTCATACAATAAAAGTCAATTTAAAAACATTAAAGTTGGAACTCTCTGAAATCATTAGGGTTATAGAATTTCTGGTTCTACCTTCATAAGTTTAATATAATTTGCTAACTACAGAGGCTGTTCTTTATCGTCAGTTGCATTTTTCATGGAAAGCTCAGAGGCTATTTTATGGTTTGTTGCTTTATTGATGCTACTTAAGGTTTTTATCAACTAGATTTTAATATGCCTTTTCGTTCTTTACAGTCTCTCCAGTTTTTGTTAGATACGTGTAAAGTTCTAGTCATTGGAGCTGGCGGCTTAGGATGTGAGCTCCTGAAAAATCTGGTAATATAACTATATAATATGAAGTTTTTTCTTTATGATAATTAAACCTTTTTCCTTTTCTGTCATTTCTTTGTTATGATTGTTAACCGTTTCTCCTGAGCCTTTGTTAGATAAGTTTAGCAGGTCAAATTCCAGATAGTAATTAAAACGATGATGTAACTTAACTTTTTAAGCCCAAAAGTCCTCGGCTATAAAGTTGTTAATAGAAATTCTTACTTCTCTTTTCTTCTCTCCTTTTTATCCAACAAATCTTTGTGCTTCCTCTTGCAGAGAGCTCATTAATTCAGTGAAGTAAATAACAAAACTGGTAACTCATATTTAACATGTAATTTCAAAGAGTTTATTATTTCTTTTGTCCCTCAAAATAACCCACTTAGGTGGATGGGACACTGTCTCATTTTATGTAGAGGGGAGACACAGGTTCAGGGATGTTAATTGACAAGTTTTTTCTGGATTATGGTGATGTACCTGGAATCCAGTCCAGGCCATCAGTTCTTAGTCAGGTGTTTCACTGAACCATTAGGTCATTACATGATCTAATCATATAGTAATTTTTTTAAGACCATATGGTAGTATATCCATAAAATTTGGGGGAGCTAAACCTTTTTTTTGGTCAGTCTGTTTTAAATGACTATTATCTTAAGAGGGGGTACTATTTAGTGAAGCTGTTTCTGTATACTGGTTGGAAATACATACTTTGTGACTTAATTAGTTTCACTGACTTTTTAAAATTAATTAATTTATTATTTATTTTAGGCAGCATTGGGTCTCCATTACTGTGTGCGGGCTTTCTCTAGTTGCGGTGAGCGGGGGCTACTCTTCGTTGCGGTGCGCGGGCTTCTCATTGCGGTGGCTTCTCTTGTTGCGGAACACAGGCTCTAGGCATGCGGGATTCAGTAGTTGTGGTGCGTGGGCTCAGTAGTTGTGGCTTGCGGGCTCTAGAATGCAGGCTCGGTAGTTGTGGCACACGGGCTTAGTTTCTCTGCGGCATGTGGGATCTTCCTGGATCAGAGCTTGAACCCCTGTCCCCTGCATTGGCAGGCGGATTCTTAACCACTGCGCCACCAGGGAAGTTCCATTTCATTGACTTCTGATAACTACAGTAGTAGCTCTTTACAAGACTTTATCAGTTTATTTAGCAAAAATGGATAAGGGAAGAATTGATGTGCAGCTGTTGTATGCCAGCCTTATGATTAGTATGTGGGAAAGTGGAAATGCTAGAGTAGGCTTCTTGGAAAATGAAGCAGGTAACAGCCCGATGAAGGACGTAAAAAGTCACCCTTGGGACCAAAGTTTAAATATAAACAGCCACATTAATTTTGCTAGGAAACACTAACATCGCTCCTAGTGAGACTGCAAAAATTAATACGCTTCATGGTAGTCAGCTATGCTGGGTTCTGTGGGCATTGTAAGCCATCATGATCTGTGTCCTTAATTTGAAATATCATTGGGAAGACAAGTCTCTCACAAAATAAACAGCAGCATGTATGATATACTCTGTGATAGGGTGCCAAAATGACAGTACCTTATCAGACATAAATACCCTTGCAGCATCAGAACCAAAGGATTTATGGAGCATGGGCAGTGGTTTTGTATGCACAAATTGTGTGCACAAATCCCCTAAATAGTTAACTTTTTCCAAAGCTGTTATTTGAAAATGTGGTAGATACCAATTTTAAATGTAAAGTAATTGGAAATTAGATCTGAGGAGTAGTCATCCAGCAACTTTAGGAGTGGCCTTGTTATTTATTGCATTGTAATAACCTCTTACTCAAAAAAAGAAGAAAACTAAGTGTTTGCAGTTTTACCACTTGTTACTTTGCTTGTTTCACACATAAGTACAAAAGAGATATACATACATGTTTTTTCAATTGATTGTAAGCCCCCAAAGGCTCATTCTAAAAAAAAAAAAAAGTATGACATTAATATTATTGATTGAGCAAATATTTATTCAGCCTCTTTCTCTGTATAACAGGTACTATTTTAGATGCTAAAGTTACAGCATCAAACAAGACAGGTGTTTGTATTTGTGGGGCTTATGTTTTAATGGAAGGGAAAAGACAAGTAAACTATGTAGTATGTCGGATGGTAATAAATGCTATGGAGAAAGGAAGGATGGAAGGTATCAATATATAGCCTGGTGGGAAGGAAAAGGGTTCACAAAAAGGTGCTATTTGAGCAAAAAGGTGAGCAAGAACATTCTAGGCAGAGGGAATATCAGGTGCAAAAGCTGTGAAGTGGGAGCATAACTGTTTATGTTCCAGGAGGGCAAGGAGGTCGTTACAGCTAAAGCAGAAGTGAGGAAGGAGGGGCATTTTCTAGGAGGATATCAGAGATAATGGGAGGGGCTTGGAGTGAGTATCCCAAAAGGCTTGAGGTGCTACTGTAAGAAGTTTGCCTTTTACTCTGAATCAGGAAGTCATTGGAGAGATTTAAACAGATGAGTTGACTCGGTCTGGCTTTAACTTGAATCACTGTGGCGGAACAGAGAAGGAAGCTGAGAGGCTGGTTAGAAGGTGCAGTCATCTAGGCAAGAGGTGAGAGTGACTTGGAACAGGATGGTAGTACTGCAGGTGGTGAGACGTGGTCGGGTTATGGATATATTTTGAAGATGGAGTCAGCAGGATTTGCTGATGGATTGGTGTGGGACATAAGAGAAGGAGAGGCGTCAAGGATGACATGATAAGGTTTTTGCCCTGAGCAGCTGGAAAGATGGCGTTGGCATTCACTGAAGTTGGGGGGGCTGGGCAAAAAACAGATTTGCAGGTTCTGGTGAGCAAGAATGATTGGCTTTGGTTCTGGAAACTGTAAAGTTTGAGATACCTGTTAGATGATGCTTTATTTTATGAGAATGTCTGAAATCACCAGAACTAATAAGCGCAAGGGCGCTCCAAATTCTGGCCAGTAAATTTGGAGTAAAACTCATGAATGTGGTGAATGGGAAACCAATTTTTAAAAAGTGTTCATATTCTCATGAGTGGGGTGACCAGGTGAAGAACGTGTTTTTGGGAGGGGAATTGATCCACACCCTGCCAGACACTTGAGATGGGTCATGTCAGAGAGACTGAGAGCTGGTCATTGGAGGTGGCAACGTGGAGGTCACTGATGAGCTGACAAGTGTGGTTTTCGGTGGAGTGATGGGAGTGAAGACTTATTTACAGCAAGTGCAAGAGAGGACTTTGAGGAAGAAAGTATGGACAACTCTTTTGAGAGTTTCTTGCTATAAAGAGGGGCAGAAAAATGGGGAAATTATTGCCAAGTGATTCAATTTGATTACATAAGTCAACTGACCAAGACCAGAAAAGCATAATTGATTATTGAGGTCTTTTTTTTTAAAATCTTTTGCTCCTGCTCGTAAATTTGAACAGTGGTTGTACTGTTAAAATATGTGGCATTATCACTGAAACACAAGAGTTTGTTGCTTTTCTCTAGCTGTTTGATTGCTTGCTTTTGACTCTACTTTTAAGATATTTCTTTTACATGTGCAGTGTATATACATACGTGTGTGTGTGTGTTTATAATATAATCTTATAGTTATTTCTGAATGGCGGCATGCTTATGTAAACTAAGATAAAGCTTGTAGGAATTACTTTCAACAATATTCTGAAAAAGAATAGCAAATAAAGTTAAGTAGTAAGACTAGTAACATTAAAATATCTAGCAGCAGCAGCAGCAGGAAAGCAACAAACTTTACAGACATGTTTATGGGATTATGAAACAACTATAGAAATTTTGAGTTATTCTCTTTTGGATATGGACTATTTAAAACTGAGTAGTTACACTTTTTTGACCTTTACAAGAACCCTGAATTTTATATATCTTGTAAGACTCTTTAACCATTGAAAACGATTGTGCAGAATTTATTATTGAGAATTTGTAGATTTAAGACCATTGAAAAGAAATTTTAAAATTTCAGATGTGAGGAAACTTCTGCTTAATTGGATTTTTTTTATTCCCACAGGCCTTGTCTGGTTTTAGACAGATTCATGTTATAGACATGGACACTATAGATGTTTCCAATCTAAATAGGCAATTTTTATTTAGGTAAGTTTTAATATCTTATTTTAAAATTGTGATAATCATTTGAACTTGAGTACACTGCAGTTTAATAATTTTAAAAACCACTGAGAGGATAACACAAATTTTATTAAGAAAATAACTACACTCCCATCTTAGGTAAAATTTTGCAGCAAAATTTTGGGCATTCTGGTGAAAGCAGTTTTGTAAGCAAATATATGTTTTTGTAGTTTTTAAGGAAATCTACAAAAGGTGTATGTGATTTTGGGGTGATTGTGCCCTGAAGACAATGAGTGCAGCTCTTTTCCTTCTGTTGATTTCATAAGAGAACCATAACTATATATTAGGCCCTCGTGAGATATATTGGTGGGGACTTATGAGCCAAGATTTGAGTGGTGACTCTGGGGCAATGAAGTTGTGACAGAGTTTGAACTTTTTATAGAAGGTGAAAGAAAATGGTGAGTTAAGGAGAGAAAACCCAGAAGCAAGTGAAATGGAACAAAGAGGGATAATTACCTTAGGCATACATGATATACAGAAGGCAATCTAAGAGCAGCTTTTTTGAAGTGACTTTAAAAACTGGAAGTAGGCCTTATATGCAGATATGAGGAAAAGTTCATTAATAAATTTTAATATGTAGCATTTAGGGGCTTGAATGGCTTAGATAAATGTATCTATTTGTTAATCAAAGAATTATAGATACGGAGAGATAGGGACTTTTTTCTCTCTCTCTAGTGCTTATAGAGTACTGACAGAAAGCACTCAAATAGTCCTAGGTATGCAGGATGAGGTTAGGTTAGCAGAAAAGATTAAGTTTGTGGAAAATCTTAAAGAGATTGAAGGATGGGTTAAACTAAGTCAAGTTAATAAAATATTGTAATTGTGTGAACCCTACATTTAACTTTTAAGGTTTTCGTTTGTTTATTTTTTTAAACCTCGAAATTTGTCTTCTCTTGATAGAAAAAGTTTGTGGGCCCTTTCCAGTCTGACAAATTTTTAGTGTATGACTGCTCTAAAAAAGACACTCCTGATTGGGAGATTGGGATTGACATATATACACTAATATGTATAAAATGGATAACTAATAAGAACCTGCTGTATAAAAAAAATAAATAAAATAAAAGTCAAAAAAAAAAAAGGAAAAAAAAAGACACGACCGAATTGATTGGTTATTGATAGTAGGCCATGCCCTTTAATTTCGGGCTGAAATAATGGTTGAAGATCATAATGACAGTTAACATTTGTGGAGTGCTTAGGATATATTAAGTACTTTCTAAGCTCTTTATCTATATTACCTCTTTTAATCTCAGAGCAAACCCCAGGGTAGGTACTTGTTTTCCAGGTTAGGTAATTAGGCCACAGTGTCCTGCAAGGATGATGTATATAAAAGGCCATTTTGCTCAAAGTGCAGTTTTTAGGTGGAGCAATCTAATCCCCTAATTCTGGAATGATAAAGTAGCAGCTCCCACAGAAACCATCTAGGAGTTCTTTTATTTGGGATCTATTATGAAAGCACATACAATGCACAACCTAAAAGATTCTTGAAACTATTTTATCATCTTTACATACCTAAACAACTCTGTCCAGAGTAGTTGAATGCAGTACTTAAATCAAGTTGCTTGACTTATGCTAGAGCCTGTTCTATTGCAAGTTAGGACAAAGTCAGAATAAAACTCTTATCAGAAGTTTTGAGTCAAAAAAGCATACTGCTTTATTAGAGAGGAGAAAATTGACCTGTTAAAGCATTTTTTTAAATTCCAATTTTAAATAAAATATGATTTCTATTAGGCACATTGATTTTTTAATATTCATTTATTTTTAAAGTGTTTACTCTGTGTTTAGTAGGAAGGAGTACAAAGAGGTAAGAATACGGTAACTTTCTTCCAGTTGTTCATAGTCTAGTATGATAGACCTATGTATATAACCAAAAATATGTTGTGAAAAAATAGTAATGAAGAACTTGTTATGTATACATGAGGGAGTGATTTGTTTCTGTGAGGAGAATGAGGAAATATTAGGAAAGAAAATACCATTTGTACTGAGGTTAGAAGAGAGAATTCCTGTCCTTTCCTGTCTGTAGCTATGGTTATTATCTAGGGGTGACTTTTTGAGGTCTTTTAATTTTTACCTCCTCAAAAATATTGGTAACATTTGCAATTGTACACAATGCCTTTGGAATTATTCCTTCAAAAACATGGTTATGGCTTCTTATGGGACACAAAAGTTACTACTTAATCAGCACACATGGGAAGAAGGGGATAAATGAACGTTCTTGCATCCCTAGGACCCCTCGAATTTATTTCAGCCAAGACCTGCATAGTAACACCTTGAAGTTCTGGGGTTTAGGGCAAATACTTGGAAATCTCTGGATCTGGGACAATTTTTTACATTGGGAAACACAACAGTGAGAAGTGGCTAAGAAACATGCTGTTATTATGCTTTACCTTAAAAAAAAAAGCACTGTTTATATTTTTACTTAAATACTTAATTAGACTTGTCAATACTTGTAAATACTTAATTTGGAATATCAACAAGGGTTGACATTTAGTGTTGAATGACTAATTTTTCATCAGAAATACTTAGGTTAAAAATATTCCTCTAAATAGCCTCCAAATAAACTCACTGTGGATACTTTTATGTGTGAAAGTAGATTATGTAGATAATCTAGATTTATATTGTGAATGATAATTTAATATAATTTTTCCTGTAGGCCTAAAGATGTTGGAAGACCTAAGGCTGAAGTTGCTGCAGAATTTCTAAATGACAGAGTTCCTAATTGCAATGTAGTTCCGTATCCTTTTGACAAATAAGTTACTTAATACTTAACTTTTTGAAGCTTTTTATTATTATTATTATCATTATACAAGAGATGTTTAACATAGAGAATACAGATAAGCAAAAGGAAAATAAGCAGCAGCAGGAAGCTTATTACTGTGATACCTGCTGGTAACACTTAGTTTAATGTCCTATCAATCTTTTCTTTTTAAGGTTATATAAATTTTATAAATGTAGCCAGTGCCATCATTTATTTTGCCTTATTGCCCTTAATTTCAGTTTCAGTTGCATATCTCCTCTACTAGACTCTGAGTTCGTAGGCTAGATCCCATTAATCTTTTTTTAAAATAAATTTATTTATTTGATTTTATTATTTACTTTTGGCCGCATTGGGTCTTTGTTGCTGTGCACGAGCTTTCTCTAGTTGCAGCGAGCGGGGGCCACTCCTTGCCGTGGTGCACAGGCTTCTCATTGCGGTGGCCTCTCCCATTGCAGAGCACGGGCTCTAGGCTCGTGAGCTTCAGTAGTTGTGGCTCATGGGCTCTAGAGCACAGGCTTGGCGGTTGTGGCACATGGGCCCAGCTGCTCCGCAACATGTGGGATCTTCCCGGACCAGGGCTCGAACCTGTGTCCCCTGAATCGGCAGGTGGATTCTTAACCACTGCACCAGCAGGGAAGCCCCCCATTAATCTTTGTGTCGCCTTACCATAGCAGGCAAAGTAAAGAGTCAGTATATTACTAGTTAAATGGAAGGTGTGTCAGAGTAAATATATTTTTATAAGAAATATGTTTTAAAAAAGGACTGTTCACACTTTGTTGATTCCCATACCTTTAGATCCAGGGAACTTTTAGTATTTTATAGAAATTCAGGAAATGGGATTTGTTATGTTGGAAATACCACAGGATACAAAAATCAGCATACAAAAATCAATTGTATTTCTCTGTACTAGTAGTGAACACATGGAAAGTGAAATTTAAAATACAGTGCCGGGCCTCCCTGGTGGCGCGGTGGTTGAGAGTCCGCCTGCCGATGCAGGGGATACGGGTTCGTGCCCCGGTCTGGGAGGATCCCATATGCCGCGGAGCGGCTGGGCCCGTGAGCCATGGCTGCTGAGCCTGCGCATCCGGAGCCTGTGCTCCGCAACGGGAGAGGCCACAGCAGTGAGAGGCCCGCGTACCACACACAAAAAAAAATAAATAAAATAAAATAAAATACAGTGCCATTTACAACCACTCAAAAAAAGGAGAAATACTTAGGTGTAAACTTAACAAAATAAGTATGGGTCTTGTATGCTGAATACTGCAAAATGCTAATGAAAGAAATCAAAGGAGATCTAAATAATGGAAAGATACTCCATGTTCAGGAATTGGATGCTTCAGCATACTAAAGATGTCACTTCTCCCCAAATTTGTATATAAGTTTAACATTATTTCTATCAAAATTCCTGCAATTTTTTTTGTTTCTCCAGATGGGATTATTCTAAAATTCATAGAGAAGGGCTAAGGAACACCTAAGATAATACTGAGAAAGAATAAAGTCAGAGGAATCACTAGCCAATTTCAAGAGTTATTCTATAACTACAATAATCAAGACTATGTAGTATTGCCAGAGAGATTGGCATAGATCAGCAGAACAGAACAGAGAAACCAGAAATAGCCATGTGCTAATATGGCTGATTTATACTCGACAAAGGTGCAAAAACAATTCACTGGAGGAAGGATAATCTCTTCACTAAATTCTGGTGGCAAAAAAATGAATCTAAAACATCAAAATTACAAAAATAAACTCAAAATGGATAATAGGTTTAAGTATAAAATGTAAAACTGCAGAACTTTGGAAGATAATGTAGGAGAAAAATCTTGGGACGTAGGGCTTGATGAAGAGTCCTTAGACCACATTAAATCATGATCCATAAAAGAAAAAAAATGGTAAATTGAACGTCATCAAAATTAAGAACTTTTACTCTGTGAAGGATCTTGTTAAGAGGATGAACAGATAAGCTACACACTGGGAAATACTTAGGAAGTAGTTATCTGACAAAGAACTCATCAAGAATATATAAAGAACTTTCATAACTCAAAAGTAAAAAATAAACAGTGCAAATAGAAAATGGACAAAAAATCTGAAGAGATATTTTGCTAAAAAAGATAGCAAAAAGCCCATGAAAGATGTTCAGTATCACTAGCTATAAGAAATCCAAATTATGATCACAATGAGATATTACTACACACCTATTAGGGAAGCTGAAATGAAAAATAATAATAAATGCTGGCCAAGATAAAGAAAAACTCGATTACTTGTACATTGCTGGTGGGAAATATAAAATGGTATAGCCGTCTGGAAAATAGTTTGGCTATTTCTTAAAAATTTGAATATGTACTTCACATACGACTCAACACTTTCATTCCTTGGAATTTACCCTAGAGAAATGAGTACTATGTCTACATAAAAACTTGTTCTCAGATGTTCATAGCAGCTATATTTGCAGTAGCCAAAAACAACCCAAACATGTGTCTATAGGTGAATTGTTAAACTGTGGTACAGTTAATACCGTATATACAATATACAATTATTGTACTCAGTACAATAATACTGAGTGGTAAAAAAGAACTAACTAATGAAATACAACTTGGTTGGATATCAGGAGCATTATGCTGAATGAAAAATGCCAATCTTAAAACGTCATATATTGTATGATTGCATTTTTATAGCCTTCCTCAAATGACAAAATTACGGAGATGGAGAACAAATTAGTGATTGCCAGGGATTAGGCATGGTGGAAGGGATAGGTGTGACTATAAAGGGGTAGCAGGAGGGAGATAGTTTTGGTGATGGTATAGTTGTTTATCTTCATTGTGGTGGTTACACATATCTACATGTGTTTAAATGACAGAACTTTACACACACATTGTACCTGTGTCACATTTGTGGTTTTGATATTGTACTATAGTTATATACGATGTACCTGTTGGGGGAAACCAGGTGAAAGAAGTATGGGACACCTGTGTACTATCTTTGCAAAAATAAAAAGTTTAAAACTGCAAATTCAGGTCCTTATAGGGAGAAAGAGGGGGGAAAACGTGTGCACACTCTTTGTCTACCCCATTATTAAGATCTGGGAAACTTTGGGTATTTTGTAGAAATCCAGGAGGTAGGATTTCTTGGTTTGGCTCCTGTGTCTCCTATTTTTGTTCTTCCAGTGTTTGTTCTGCTTCTCTTTTGACCTTTTCTAGCTTTTCTCGCTGCAGCTTATGCCTCTTGTTTGCCTGGCATTCAAAAGGAATAGAGGTCTGAGTGGGTGAGGGCTAGAATTGAATGTATTTTTTATAACTTTATTTGTAGGCGAGAATAAAAAAATCTAGGGCAAACATATGTATTGTCCCTCTTTCCTCCATTTTGCTTTCTAAAATATGTAATGCACGATTTGTTTTAGGGGAGTGTAATTTATATGTTACTAAACAAAATTGCTTCATTTGAAAAATTAAAAAAAATTTTTTTTGGCATATATATGCTGTTCAAATGTTAACTACTATGATTCACACCCACAGCCAATTTTGAATGGGGTTCCCTTGGCACCCTCCAGGCTGGGGAAGCCTGCAGATGTGGTGTGGGTTGGGTAAAAAGAGAGTCTTGGAAAACTGAGTTAAATGAGAGAGGAAGAAAATTCATCTCTCCCCCTCTCCAAAGGAAAAAAAACAATAACAAATCATTAGCACCTGAAAAAGCTATTGGAAACATGTATTCTAAAAATTAGCTTTGCAGTAACTTTTTTTTTTAATTGACTATATCTGACATACAACACTGTATAAACTTAAGGTGTACAATGTGTTAATTTGTGCAGTAAATTAACTTCTGAGATCCCCTTTCTAAATGGGAACTATAATGTGCCTGTTCCCTTCACTAAACAAATGTTTATTGCCTCTCTGCTTGGTGCTGGTGGTTGAAGGTACACATTCTGTTTTCCCAGGGCTTATGGTTTTATATAAGAACTGAAGCAGAGTAGAGAGTATAACAGAGACACAGTTATAATGATATGGAGGTTTGGAGATGAGAGGAACTATGTGGTTACGAGAGAGTAGTGTTTAGAAAAAAGGTTTTTCATCGGGTGGGATTGTGTTCATTTTGTCAGATTCCTGAATTCCCCTGCTTTGAACATTGATGACTTATGTCTTGTTTTAAATATACATTTATAATTTGATCCTTATGGAATTGTTGAATTCATTTTACAAGTTAAAAATTTAGCAGCTTAAGTTCCTTTACTTATGTTCAGACATTTCAACAAGATTCAGGATTTTAACGACACTTTCTATCGACGTAAGTTTTCCACTTGAAATTAAATTCTCACTAAATTCTTATTATTTTTTAGTTGCTATCTGTTTGAAGATTGCTAGCTATTTGAAGGCTATTTCTTTATTTGCTTTCATTTCTTGGTGTTGGCTTTTCAGGAATGTTGCTGACTGAAAAGAGAATGGCACCGTTTTAATTCTTAGTTGGCACCATTAGGTGCATTTTTATATGCTCTCTTGAGTAAGGATTACTCAAGGACTAGAAGCTGTGTGTGTTTTATAATGAAAAATGGTTTTTTGTTTGTTTCTGAGAAATGGTGAATTATTTTGTGCAGCAGCATTTAAAAAAACGTAACTTGCATTTTTTTCTCGTAGAATTTCATATAATTGTATGTGGACTGGATTCTGTCATAGCCAGAAGATGGATAAATGGCATGCTGGTAAAGACTTAGTGTTTTTACAGTTCTCTGAAGTTCTTCCTGCTGCTCTTAACGTACTAAAAATGAGACTTTTGTGTCACACTTTTGAAAAATCAGAGTTTATTCAATTTTCAGTAATAGGTGTAGTTCACTGTTTATTGCCAGTCATTAATTTTCAGGTGAGGATGTAAATTGCTACTAATGTAATCCCTTGGTTTGTTATATTATTACTCAATAATGTGATTGACTTACAGAATTACTAGATAGCATTTCCCTTTTTTTGAATTCTTATCCCCCTCTCCTTATAAGCCCTTCAAATAATTTTCCTAGATATCTCTTCTAAATTATGAAGATGGTGTATTAGATCCAAGCTCCATTGTCCCTTTGATAGATGGGGGGACAGAAGGTTTTAAAGGAAATGCCCGGGTGATTCTGCCTGGAATGACTGCTTGTGTTGAATGCACACTGGAACTGTACCCACCACAGGTAATCACAGAAGCACCCACATCTGTTTTATAGTATCTTGGGGTAGAATAAGGGTTGAATTATTAAGACTAGTCAATATTTAGGATTTAAAAAAAATTTATTTATTTTTAGCTGCATTGGGTCTTTGTTGCTGCGTGCGGGCTTTCTCTAGTTGCCCCGAGTGAGGGCTACTCTTCGTTGCGGTGCACGGGCTTCTCAGTGCGGTGGCTTCTCTTGTTGAGGAGCACGGGCTCCAGGTGCGTGGGCTTCAGTAGTTGTGACACACAGGCTCAGTAGTTGTAGCTCCCAGGCTCTAGAGCGCAGGCTCAGTAGTTGTGGCGCACGGGCTTAGTTGCTCTGCGGCGCGTGGGATCTTCCCGGACCAGGGCTTGAACCTGTGTCCTCTGCATTGGCAGGTGGATTCTTAACCACTGTGCCACCAGGGAAGCCCTAAGATTTTTAATTAGGGGTCCACGATGCCACCAGGGAAGCCCTAGGATTTTTAATTAGGGGTAACCGTATTTTAAAAATCATGCTAAGAAGAAAGATGATAAAATATGAAATTTTGCTCTGTTTGAGGAAAGATAGAATATAGACTGAATATCATCATTTTGATACTGTTCTCATAATTCATTTGTATTATTTTTTTATTTGGAGAGTAGAGATCAAGAGATCAATTACAAAGGTATATGTTGGGATAGAGCTGTAATCTATTTTCTTTGGTCTTTGCCTGTATTGTTTCAGGGAGATAAAGATATCAGGGATAAGAATGATATTTCTAAAGATGGTGCTCTTTAATTTACATACCCACTTTAAAGGGCATTTAGAATTTTGATTTATAGATATAAATAACTTTATTAGTATCTACTTGGAATTGATTAAACTGTGAATTTGTTTTGATTTTGGCTAATTTTATATCTTCAGATATGAATATTAGGTAAACATAATAGAGTACTCATATTTGAGAATTTATTCAGCCCTTTCCTTCCCATGTTCTAACAAAGCTTAAATTTATATACTTTGTAAATATAAGGCAAACCTATTTTTTTAGGCAGATCAACTTAAGTGAAGTGACTCAGATCCTCTGTGTTAGTTTCAGAAGCATTCTTAATGGTATAAAATGTTTTATTTCTGTAAGTGGAAGGCTAAGATGAATTATAAGAAAGTGTTACAAACTAGATCAAAACTAGAAGTTACATTTTAAAGTAATTTCTTGTTTAAAATCCACTAAAAAAGGCAAACTTGGTTTTAGGTTAATTTTCCTATGTGCACCATTGCGTCGATGCCCAGGCTACCAGAACACTGTATTGAATATGTAAGGATATTGCAGTGGCCTAAGGAGCAGCCTTTTGGAGGTAATAAACCTAATTTCATAATCCAGAATTACATAAAATGTTTGTCTATATTATTTATTTGGATAATTACATTAAAAATAAGTTGATTTAAGTTGACATGTTTCTGTCTTCCCTTCCTTTTTTTCTCCTCTGACAGAAGGGGTTCCATTAGACGGCGATGATCCTGATCATATTCAGTGGATTTTCCAAAAATCCCTGGAGAGAGCATCACAATATAACATTAGGGGTATTACGTATAGACTCACTCAAGGTAAGTTAGTGAATTGTCATAAATTATGATCTTAGGATGATCCCTTTTTCAGGAGGTGGGATGCCTTGGGGGAAATAATTGATATGATTTCAGATAGTACTATCCATTTGGGATTCAGTAAAGGTGCCCCAAATTTGGTAGGAGGGAACTGAGTTTACTAGAATCCATACTACTTCCTAACTAGAAGGAATTTAATAAAATCACTGAATCTTATTTACTTAGGGTTGGAAGAGGCCCTAAATCATCCAGGTCGAACCATTTATTCACTTCATCTTTTGCTTAAGAGCAATTTATCCCTTCCTGGGGCAGTCTGTTTCACATTTGGACAGTATTGTTAAGACAATTCTTCTGTACATTGAGAAGAAATAGCCATCTTTAGTGTGGTCCGAGTATTGTCCCAGAGTATGCCATATATACATTTAATTCTCTTTTAAGTAATAGCCCTTAACGTATTGAACCCTCCAAATCGTTATCACTCCCATCAACCTTCCTAGTTCCTTTAATCCTTTGACAAGTTTCATGACTGAAGTTCCCATCATGTTTTTTTCTAACCATATTTTAGTTATCCATACTTCTTTTAAACTATCCAGGTGAGAATGCAGTGCTCTAGGATGGGTCGTATGATAAACTTCTGATCATTGATGCAGTCTTCGAGGAGAGCAGACTTTTGTAGTTTTTGTTGTTGTTTACATTGATGCTCTACTTTTGATTCTTTCAGGTTACTGCCTGCTAAAATCTGGAAGTTTTCTCCACATATACAATTGCTAAGCCACATCTCCCTATTACAGATTTGGCAGTTATGGGGAGTGTTAGTTTTTTCTTTTATACTCAAGTATAGGTCCTTATAAGTTTATTCTTAAATTCAATGGGCTTTTCTCTCTTTATATATGTATATTCTTTTATGTTTGCCAACTTGTGTATTTTTAGCTTCATATCACTTGTTGTTTTGATAATCATATCCTTTATCTCTTTTCCAAATAATTAATTTAAAATTTTAACAAGACTAAACTAGCTGAGAACAGACATCTGAATCATACTTCTGGTCAGGCCCTTTTAGATTTATCTCCTCTGTTGATCATAGCTTCTTGAGTACCTCATGTTTCTTTGTCTTGTTCACAAGGATGTCATGAAAGGCCTTTCCAGATGCTCTGCGGAAGCCTATCCTCCAATTTCCTTGGGTTGCAAAGCTAGTCACAGTAACTAAATGACATAGTCTTGTGACTTGTCTCAGTGAACAATTATAATGCTCAGTTTTAGTGATCAGTGTTTCCTAATGTAGAACTCTCAGTTCACCCTTCCTAGAATTTTGTCCAAGATCATCAAGTTCACCAGAAAGAGCTTTGTCTTTGTGAAAATCTGCCATTTCTCTCCTGTGATTATTTCCTTATGTTTACTAATGTTCTGGTTTGTCATTTGAAAATTCCATTCTTATACACTCCTCGTTGCTCTTATACACTCCTCGTGCCCCTCTTCTGACCTGCTTTGATCCCAAGCATGATCCCACCTTAGAGCTTTAATACTCCTGATCCTAACACCTGGAATGCTCTTCCTTGGATTCCCCTCAGGGTTGGCTGCTTATCCCTCAGGTATGAACTGCACCATTTCCTGATCATTCAACTGAAAATGACTTCTAAGCCATTCACTATTTTACCTTTTCATAATTGCTCAGAACTAATGGTAGCCTTGTTTTTCTATGCGAAGAATATTTCATACTTACACTCTAATTCATCCCTGTTCTGGGGGCCTTTGCCCTTGGTGTTTACTCTGCAGAATTGCTCTTTCCCCAGGTCACTGCATGGCTGGGTCTTTCTCATGGTTTAGATTTCAGCTCACATTATCACCTCCCCAAGGAGGTCTTCCCTGACCATCCAGTCTGATGGACTCCTCCATCGCTGTAAGAGCAGATAATTTTTTTTTACTGCTCCTCTGTTCAACGCCTGGAACAGTGTCTGGCATATAGTGCACATTTATTTGCTAATTGTTTGAATTTAAAAATGTATTCTCTTTGTCCTGATCAGGAACTATATGAACTCATTTCAATATGTAGTTTGAATTATCCTTCCATACCTTTTAGCAAGGCTTGGTGTGCACTTCTCAGCCTGAGGATGGAGGGCCTTGACGAGGAGTACAAAAGCCAAATTGGAGGTGAAGTCCAGATTTTTTGAAAAGGGCTGGGGGACAGGGGCGTATCTTTATCATTTTCACATTGCTTTTATTGGACAGTGTCTCTTCAACTCCTCCCTGTTTGTGACTACCTGTTGCTCCTTCCAGTACGTCCTGCTCTATGTGGTTCACTGGAGAGCTTCCAGTAATCATGAGGTTAGCTCCTCCCTATTTCTCCTTTCAGAATTAACTTTTTAAAACAGCTTTCCAAACTTAACTGCCTTCCTTTCGCGCCTTCTTAGATATTTCCCTTTTTTTGAAGTTTTTAAAACCTGCCTACACCTGAAGTCTTGGGAACACATCTTTCAGGGCTGTCTCACACTCTAAGATAATATGGCTACTTTTCTCTGAATTTTTGTTTTTCTAAAATGAACAGTACAAATATAGTTACAGAATGTTTATTTTGTACTTAAAAAAATGGTTTAAGGTGGGGCTTTGTTCATTCCTAATTTGTGGATACTGATATGAAAAAAGTGGGGTAGAAATAGAGAACTACATTTAATATTTTGTGTAGTCCATATTGTAGAGTGAAACAAAATGATTAGGCACAGTTTTTGTTTGTTTTAAATTTTTGTGACTAGAACAGCTAAAACTATTAGATGAGGAAAAATTAGGTAACTGTTATTCTCCTACTTTATTTTACTCAAAGCTTACTGAGTATAGTATAGTATACTGTATCAGTTAAGATTATGCACTTTAGGGCAGAGCTGGGTTCATATACCACCCCTATTGCTTATGAGGTGTATAGCTGTGGATGTTGTTAATTTCTCTCAACCTCATTTTCCTTATCTTTAAAATCAGAGTGATAAGACTAACATGATGTTATGAAAATTCTGTAATATTTTATTTAATCTTCATACTGTTCCTGGAACAAAATAAACACTCCAATTTTTAGCAGTTATTAATATATTATTGTCTCATCTTTATATGAAAGTGTGAAGAATTTACTATTCTTTCCTACTGTAACTTGCTTAAGATTCTGAACATGATAGAAAATAATGTGAATGTGAAAGAAGGTTGTTTCATTGTTAAGCTTAAGTCTATTTTCTGACCTGAAATCCTGAAAAATCAAGTTACGGAAAATGATATTAAATCATCATATTGTCTAATTTAAGATACCTACTTTTTAAAAGAAATGACCATATTTTAATCAGTATATTTTTTCAGGGGTAATAAAGCGAATCATTCCTGCAGTAGCTTCCACAAATGCAGTCATTGCAGGTGAGGAAAAATGACCACTACTTAATTTTGTTTTCTTTCCTTCAGATTTTGATTCAATACCTAAATTGATATTTCTGCAGCTACTTGATCTCAGAAAACTGGTGTTCTGGGAATTTGATTATCTTCTTGGGTGGATGGTGGTATAATCAAGCTGCCCCCAAAACCACAAAACAAGCTATTGGACCCTGTATATATTTTTTCTTACATTATATCATAGATAAAGTACTCTGTAATAAGGGGACATTTTAGTGCCATTTCTTTTTAATCAGTATAACAGGCTGCACAGTAATCTGAAGAAGAGGGAGAAAAACATGAGGTGGTACTCTATCATTTGGAGTATACAAAACAAATATAAAATGCTACTTTCTCAGTTTTTACAAATAAGAGTGTTTATATATGTATTTTTCTACCTACTTATTTTGTAATCAATAACCTTGTAAATTTATCTGTACTGATTTATAACTGACTTTTTAAAAACTTCTAATTTTAAATGTCTAATCTTCATTGAGTTAAAGCACCTTTATTTTCTCTCCGCTTTAGCTGTGTGTGCCACTGAGGTTTTTAAAATAGCCACAAGGTAATGGGTTTCATTTTTAATATATTTGTAAATCTGTGTTTTGATCTGGCTCAATTACATAAGAATGAACATTTTTTCATTACAGTGCATATATTCCCCTTAATAATTACTTGGTATTCAATGATGTAGATGGACTGTACACGTACACATTTGAAGCAGAGAGAAAGGTTAGTAATAGTATACTAATGAAAACTTTTTTTTTTTGCGGTACGCGGGCCTCTCACTGTTGTGGCCTTTCCCGTTGCGGAGCATAGGCTCCGGACGCGCAGGCTCAGCGGCCATGGCTCATGGGCCTAGCCGCTCCGCGGCATGTGGGATCTTCCCAGACCGGGGCACAGACCCGTGTCCCCTGCATCGGCAGGCGGACTCTCAACCACTGCGCCACCAGGGAAGCGCATGAAAACTTTTTTGATCATGCATATTTTTATTTATTTATTATTTAAAAAAATTTATTTATCTTTGGCTGTGTTGGGTCTTCACTGCTGTGCGCGGGCTTTCTCTAGTTGCCTCAAGCGGGGGCTACTCTTGGTTGCGGTGTGTGGGCCTCTCATTGCGCTGGCTTCTCTTGTTGCAGAGCACGGGCTCTAGGCACGTGGGCTTCAGTAGTTGTGGCGTGTGGGCTCAGTAGTTGTGGCTCGCGGGCTCTAGAGCGCATGCTCAGTAGTTGTGGCGCACGGGCTTAGTTGCTCCGCTCCGCGGCATGTGGGACTTCCTGGACGAGGGCTCAAAACCATGTCCCCTGCATTGGCAGGCAGAGTCTTAACCACTGCGCCACCAGGGAAGTCCCTGATTTTTAAATATTAATTACTGGCTGGAAATGTGAATGAAATTGCCCACACCCTTTCTAAGTATTTTCTAACTTCCAGAACCCTACTTACTGATACATCTTTTGTAATACTGTATCCTGAAATAAATACTGTATAGCAAAATAATTTAGGAAAAATGGCCCTTTAGGAAAAGCAGGTTTTAAAACATAAAAATTTGTTCATAGGGAATATGCATGATTATTAAAACAACTTGATTTTCATTTCATCATTATAAAGAGACTGTTATTGGTACATGTGCCACTGTGACTTGTGTTTTATTTTATATCTAGGAAAACTGCCCAGCTTGTAGCCAGCTTCCTCAAAACATTCAGTTTTCTCCATCGGCTAAACTGCAGGAGGTTTTGGATTATCTAACCAATAGTGCTTCTCTGTAAGTGTTCAAGATTTTTGTTATGTTGTAGAAGAATTTTTGTGACTTTAAAACTTTAAAAACTAGGATTGTTTTTTAAAAAGTGATCTTTGATTTTGTTTTTCTTATAATTTAGGCAGATGAAATCTCCAGCTATCACAGCCACATTAGAGGGAAAAAATAGAACACTTTACTTACAGGTGATCAGTGTTCAGTTTTTATTTTTTTCCACAAAATTATATTAAAAGTTTAATTTCACTTAATGTGCTTTACGTTATTGTTTTCTAGTCAGTAACCTCTATTGAAGAACGAACAAGGCCAAATCTCTCCAGGACATTGAAAGGTATTTTAAATGAGTATATTTACTAATAATAATCAATTTCTTCCTTTTTTTTTCCAGTAAAAGTAATAAATGCCTCTTCTAGATTTGCTCTTAATGCTTTTAAATGGTGCTACCATCCTACTTGTATCTTTAGCAACATTAATAGAGTTTATTGCTCTTTTAGTAGAATATTAAAAAATCTCTAGGAAATCAAATATAATACTACCTTGATTAAATAAAGAGAACTGGATTTTGATGTTTATCTAGCCTATGATTCTTTATAGTTTGTATATGTGTGTATTATCTATTTTGTTGAGTTTTTTTGCTTGGGTTAATTGTACATTTTTTCTTTTAGAATTGGGTCTCGTTGATGGGCAAGAACTGGCAGTTGCTGATGTCACTACACCACAGACTGTACTGTTCAAACTTCATTTTACTTCTTAAGGAAAAGAAATCTGCACATAATAGAAAACTCATGAAAATATTATACTTCTTGGATGCTAAGAAATTTAATAGGTGTCATTTTTAGCATTAGTGTTGCTGGAATTTGACTTTTTTTTTTTATAATGAGCCACCGTTTTTTAACTTTATAAACTTTCCCTTGAAGACAGAATTTTGGGGTTGGTGCTTGTCAGCATTTTCATTAGTAATATGGAAAATGGTGCCTGGAGAGAGAGATTATGAGGAAATGTATTGCTTCTTTTAGAGGAGGAGGCAAACGCCCTCTTGTATATGGATTTTGTTATGGTCAAAGAATGCATTCTTCAGTTTTCATTTGAGCACCCACATATACAAAATATGTCCCTTTTAAAAAATAAGAAAATTAAGTTTTAAATAACATTAAATACTACAACCTGACGTCTAGAGCATATTGAACATAGCCTACTTCTTGCTTGATCTAATATTCACTTAATCGTGGCTGTCCAAATGAATATTATTGCAAAAGTTATCTTGTCCGTAATAATTTGTAAATGGTGTTATAGCTGAATACCTGTGCATGGAAATGGGAAGTATTTTCGTGTGTTTACTTGCAGTGCCATAGAGGCCAGTATGCCCAACATTAAAGCCAAGACATGGATGTTTAAAAGAATTTAATGTTTAAACAGTTATCACTGATGCTTTCACACTATTTATTAATAAAATCATATATTGTCTATTTTTCTCACTGAAATTTTTTGAAGTATATTAAGGGTGGTAAGTAGTTCTGTAGTAAGGTAGAAATAATTTTTAAATATGTAGCAGATTTACTAATACGAAAATTTTATGGTACTTGAATTAATATTTTAGCCACAATAAGTATCTGCTGATTTAATTTTCTCTAACATAATAAGGTAATGAAATGGAATGACTATATTTTTATATTAACGCCTCTTAAAATGCTTTTTTCCCCCTCCTAAAAGACTAAGGCTTAAAACAAAGTTAAGCATAAATACTGAAAATGAGTTTTAGTATCTTAGTGTGGGAGCATGTCGTACATGTTCTCTGTTTTTGACTTGGATGGCAGTTTTCTATTTAAAAGCTTTATGATTACATGTCAGTGGGTTAAATTTTCATTTATTTTTATTTCTAGCTCTATATTGATAAATAATTTGTTTCATTATAAATCATATGGCATAAATGTATATGCTTTCCTTAAAAAGTTACAGATTACAGGTGCTATATACAGGTGCTACAATAATTCTCAAAGTAGCCTTGTGAGAAGGTGATAATATCTTCATCTCAGAGCTGAATAGTTTTAGAAAGTTTAGGTCATTTACCTCAAGCTGTACAATTAGAAGTCTTGGAGCAGGGAGGGATTCCAAGCCTAACCTGACCTCCTCTTCCGGCTACTTAGCTAAGCTGTTTGAAATTACCTGAGTTACTTAGTACTACTGTGTAGATTACAAAATTGTAAAAGTTTCAATATGCAAATTTTTGCAGAAGTTAGATAAAAACATCAGAGGATCATAACTTCTCAAGGGCAGAGTTTAAATATGGCTAAAAATAATAAAAATAATTCCCTTATGGCATGGTTCCTTGCAGTGGGGTAAAATACTTAAGTGTAGGGGAAACAGGTGAGGTAAATAACCACATTAGGAAGAGTGTACATAGAATAGTGGGGTCTGTGACATTGGAGTGCAAATTATTAGTCAAAAGTGGCAACTGCTGCAGCTGACTGTTGCATGTTGGTGTACATATTTTTCAAAATCAGCTGGATGTCTGGATTTTTCTTTGAAATCTGGCTTTTAAATGTTGGTAGAATTTTAATATTATGGGGGCCAAACTAAACAGCTGCTGACTAGATTAGGAAGGCCACCAATTTGATTTGTTTGAAGAGCACATGCAAAAAAGTTGTATTTTAAATAATATGCACAGTACATATTAAGAGTAATAGTTGTAATGCTTCCCAGGTTTGTTTTGACTGAGGCCGACAGTGGACCTGTATCTTAAGGAGGAGATTGTGCCCTTGTCCTGATTTCTCGTTACTTATTGTGGAAGACGGCTTTTTACTTGCTTCCATCAGGTGGGCTGGATCAGGTCCTTTTATACGTTGCCCGGTAGTTTTAGACAGACCCAAACCCAGAGTTCCTTCTTAAGGCCAAGTTGACACAGAACTGATTAACAGAGGAGACGCTAAGTAAGAGAAACGCAAGACCCAAACTTCCCTGTTCAATTATTGCTGGCAAGGCTCTAGCTCTTAATACAAGAGCTATTTTCCAGGAAGGAACTCATTTCAGAACTCGCATATTCCTCCCGGAGGAATCAGCCCTTGCTGATACAGCCACAGAATTCCTCCCAGGGCCGACAATCGCCGCACTACGTCTGGAATCAGTTTCTATAGGAACCGTTCCGCGTTCCTCCATAACTACGGGCTATCCTGGGCCCCAGGAAGTGACGTCAACGTTGTTCTTCGGTTCTTCCGTCTGTCGGCGGAAGTTTGGGCTCCGGGACTTGCCGGTTGTGTACGTGGAAGCAGCCAGCGCCTGCGCAGTCTGCGCCTTTCGTCTCAGCTGTGAGGAAAGCGCCAAGGGTAACGTCCCCGGCTCGGGGGAGACGTGCGGGGTCATGGCTCCCCGCTGACAGGGCCCGCCGAGTGGAGAAGGGGGCGAGGCTCTCCGTGGACCCTCCGCCGGGTCCGCGGCAGTCGACTTGTCCCTCGGCCTTCCAGTTCGGTGCTGCCGCTGCCGCCGCCAGCGGCTGAGGAGGGGATATGAGCTGGTTCAACGCCTCCCAGCTCTCCAGCTTCGCCAAGCAGGCCCTGTCTCAGGCCCAGAAGTCCATCGACAGGGTCCTGGACATCCAGGAAGAGGAGCCGAGCGCCTGGGCCGAGACCATTCCGTACGGAGAGCCGGGTAAGGGCGCGAGCGGCGGCGTCATTGCGCTCCCGCGGGCGTCTCTTCCGAGACCGACAGGTGAAGCGGCGGGGGTCGGGGAGTGGGGGCTCCCGCCTCGCTGAGCGACGGACTTTCTGATCAAGTCCTGGTCCCCAGCCCGGCCCCAAACCCTGCTCTGGCCTCTCAGTTGGTCTTTGCTCTGGTCCCGAGGGAGAACCCAGCCCTGGGTCCTTCCCTGCCCGTGGCCCCGGGTGGGGGCTGACGGGGACCTGATTCGGTGGTCGTGGCCCCGCGCCCTCCTTCCACGTCGGCCGCATCACAGGCCCTCGAACCCGGGCCGGCTGCGCGCTCGGG
Source organism: Hyperoodon ampullatus (assembly GCF_949752795.1). Classification (NCBI taxonomy): domain Eukaryota; kingdom Metazoa; phylum Chordata; class Mammalia; order Artiodactyla; family Ziphiidae; genus Hyperoodon; species Hyperoodon ampullatus. The sequence continues at coordinate 21,891,416 of NC_136923.1, forward strand.
ACGCTGTCCGAGCCCAATATCGGAATCAGTCCGCGGGGACGTGAAGAACAGTCGCGAACACTTAGCGGGTGCTGCGCGCCTCCTGGGCTCTGTATGGCCGTCTCTCCTGAAACAGCTCCTCGAGTTCTGGCGCTGCCCTCCGTGGTGCAGAGACGGCGCGGTCCCTTCCTCTGGGCCACTTCGCCCGCGGGAGGGTCGGGGGGTCGCGGCCCGCGACTTCGGGTCGCGTCGCGGTCTAGCCTCCAATCGCCTCGTCTCTCTTAGAGTCCCTGGGCTTCACTTTTCAGGGATCTTCAGCTGCTTTTAGCTCTAAGTCTAAGCAACAGTTTATCCTTTTTGGTGTGTGGGGTGCAGATTGGCCCGACTTTGGGGTTGTGAACCTCTGGGAGAAAGAATAAGTTATTCCTCACTACTCCTTTCTGGTTTCTGTTCCTCATTTTACGTCTTTGAGACGTCAGGACCTAAATTTGAGGTGCATGGTTTTAAGATATTTTGGCTCATGTGTTTATGTCACCATCCTGTTACTTTTTCCAAGATGTTATAGGATCTTGGTGGGAGGAGCTCCACTTCCTTTTTTCAGGCTACCCCACGTTTTGAATGTCTTAACTGTAAAAGAGACAGAATGTAAGTAGTAAATGTAAGGATACTCCTTTTATGAAATCCGGGGCTCGAATCCTGCTCTATAATTCTTTTTTTAAAAAATAAGTTATCCAGAATAGACTCAGGTTTTAGTGAAATGCCATAAATGTTGACTGATCACCTATGTTTTATGTCGCCGTCACTCAAAGATGACCAGTCTTCATAATGGAGTGATTTAAGTGGATGTCACATAACCCTGCGATTTATATAAAACTTTCTCCAACAGGCAAATTTGACTTCTGTCATTCGTTGCCATGACAATAAATTAAACTAATCAGAAGATTTAATTTTGCTTGTTCCTTTGTGTCTTTAATTTTGTTTTTCCCCCTTTTTTCACCGTTCTGATATACTGAACAAATGGATGTAAAACTGTATCCCCAAGCTAAAATTGCCTAGTTATCTCCGAAGTCATATTAAAGGATAGAATTTAGTATTGGGCTTGTTAGCTTTTAGGAGCTTTTAGGTACTTGTACTCTGCCCACCAGCTTTTTTTTTTTTTTTTTTTTTTTTTTTTTGCGGTACGCGGGCCTCTCGCTGTTGTGGCCTCTCCCGTTGCGGAGCACAGGCTCCGGACGCGCAGGCTCAGCGGCCATGGCTCAGGGGCCCAGCCGCTCCGCGGCATGTGGGATCCTCCCGGACCGGGGCACGAACCCGTGTCCCCTGCATCAGCAGGCGGACTCTCAACCCCTGCGCCACCAGGGAAGCCCTGCCCACCAGCTTTTAAGTGTTTGGGGTTTGTGATGATTCTGCTCAGCCACTTTTGAATTTAGAAATGGAAGAAATTCTTTTAAAGAAATGCTTTAAATATTTTAGCAAATATGCCATTTTTTGTTTATCATTGGGCTTTTCAGTAACATATTATTTGTATGACTGATAGAATTACCTTTTTTGCTCAGAAGATGGTTATTTTCTCCCTAGTGTTTTTAAAAAAAATCCTAGTGTAAACTGCTGTCTTTGTCAAAAAGCAATAATTTTTTTAAATGTGCATTTTTGAAATTCATATGACCTTCTATAATTGCTAACATAATTTGGAATTTAGCAAGAGAACAAAACTTTCTCAGAGTAGGTTTGGAGAGTGGGACTTGGAGAATGAGCTTGTCATTAAGTGGATGAAAATGAATTTGCCCTTTAGAAGTTACTGTTCCCATCAGTTTACTTTGATCTTTGAAAAAGGACATTTGTCACCAGTATTTTGGGTTCAGTTTTTGAGTGTTGCCATCTGTGTAGCTGATAACTATGTTTTATCATTGATATTACAAGAATAAAATTAATATGGAACTAATTGTATAGAAGGTAGATTCTATTTGCCATGACTACACATGACCTGTAAGTGAAGATACTGCCCGTTATTATGAGATGCATCATATGTATCTTGGACTTAGCATTGGTTATTAACACATACCATTACTTTATTCATTTGTTGTAGGAGGGAATAACATACTTGCTCCTGGTGAGCCAGGTTCAGTCTAGTCTTTCAGCTTTGCTCCTAGTTCCTCTTGGCAGATGCACACCAGTTTTCCTTTTTAAGGCCCAAAGTTAAACGATGAACTAATTAATTACGTAGTAAGCAAGGACTTCAACATGTCCCAATTACGGGTTGTATTCTGTAGGGTTTTAAAAAAACATATTTATATTGACTTATAGTAATGAGTGTAATTTAAATGCTTTATATATAGGTATAATTTTTTCTTTTTTAATATATATATATATTTTTTGTCAAAGGAATAAGTCCCCCTGTCAGTGGAGGATGGGATACTTCAACCTGGGGGTTAAAATCCAACACTGAACCTCAGAATCAACCGGTAGCCTCTCCTAAAGCAATTACAAAGCCAGTTCGGAGAACTGTGGTAGATGAATCTGAAAATTTCTTCAGTGCCTTTCTCTCTCCCACCGATGTCCAGACCATTCAGAAGAGTCCAGTGGTATCAAAACCACCAGCTAAATCACAGCGACCAGAAGAAGAAGTGAAAAGCACCTTACAGGAGTCCTTGCACGCTGGACAGTCAAGAACAACTGAAGCGGCTGAGTCGAAAGTAGAAGACTCTCCTCCATTTGTATCGGGGGAAACTCTGGCAGCCAGTACTCTGTCTCCTAAAACTGAGGGCAAGCATGAAGAAACTCTTAATAAAGAATCTGATACAAAGGTGTCAGCAGTACATTTGAAAGTATCTGAAAGTGTAATTAATGTGAAAACAACTAGGGAACATGTATCTAATATGCCTACACAGCCTCTCACAGCGGAAACAAAGGACATGGCTTTGGAATCTAAGGAGCAAAAACATGAAGACAGACAGAGCAATACACCTTCTCCTCCTGTTAGTACCTTCTCATCAGGTACTTCTACCACTAGTGATATTGAAGTTTTAGATCATGAAAGTGTAATAAGTGAGAGCTCAGCAAGTTCGAGACAAGAGACTACAGATTCAAAATCAAGTCTGCACTTGATGCAGACATCCTTTCAGCTTCTCTCAGCATCTGCTTGTCCTGAATATAATCGTTTAGATGATTTCCAAAAACTCACTGAGAGTTGCTGCTCATCTGATGCTTTTGAAAGAATAGACTCGTTTAGTGTACAGTCATTAGATAGCCGTAGTGTAAGCGAAATTAATTCAGATGATGAATTGTCAGGCAAGGGATATGCTTTAGTACCTATTATAGTTAATTCTTCAACTCCAAAGGCTAAAACAGTTGAATCTGTTGAAGGAAAACCTGAGGAAGCAAATGAAACATTAATTATGCCCACTGAAGAAACAGAAATGGAAGAAAGTGGACGAAGTGCAACTCCTGTTAACTGTGAACAGCCTGATATCTTGGTTTCTTCTACACCAGTAAATGAAGGGCATACTGTCCTAGACAAGGTGGCTGAGCAGCCCGAAGCTCCTGAAAGTGAGCCAGAAGCACTTTCTGAGAAGGAAGATGTATTCAAGGTAACTATAGGAAGTGGAAGGGGATTTTTTGATATGCTTTTCAGAGATTAAATCATTGGTTTATTTTTAATATTCAGTGATGCCTAATGGTTTGTACTGATTAAAAAAGACAAGCATTTTGCATTTAAGTGTGGTGTTAAGGATCTTAAACTTGAAGAATTATTGATGCTAAATTATTTGAAATTTCTCGGAGACAAGTATGGTAGCATAAGTTGATAGTTCAGTATAACTAAGCATAAAAAAGTTTCCATCTTAGACCTTTACTGTTGAGTCCTTATCACCTTAATATTCTCTTTTGCTGGACTCATTAATTTATTAGTTTGCAAGGGACTATCTTCTTATGTAAACAGATACCTTCAACTCCTTTGCAGATAGAGGTGCTCAAACCTAAATATTATATGATTTTTCTTATATCAAAAAAATTTTGCTTGTTCACATTATTTGTAGCAAATCTTGAATGAAAAATTTGGTCTCAGATCATTGGTGTTTTTCTGTTGTTATTAATTGCTTGTTTGTTTTTTATGTTGTTTTTGATATTTCCTATTGATAGCTATCTTAAATGAATAAGAAAGGGAAATGTCCAAGGATCAAAAGTGTTGTTTAGGAATGAAAATTGCTTTTACCTAATATGTAAACAAGGAAAGTGGTGTAAATTCTTTAACATTAAGTCACAGTTTTCGTTTTTCCTATGATTTTTAGCTGTAGAAATTGAGTTGGATCTGGCATCTTTAATAGACTCTTCTGAGATACAGGATATCTTGAAGAAATGTCCTCTAAGTGTCATGTATTGAATTATTTAAAGTAAAAAAAGTGCCAGATTCTGTTACCTAGGTTTAATATTATTCACAAACAAAATGCCATGCTCTAGCTATAATAGTTTGAATTGCTAGAAACCAACACTATTTATTATTAATAATATATTTTTGAACCATTGTTAGAAGGTAAGTGATTTCTAAGTTAATCTAGACCTAAATCAGGTAAGACTTTATTTATTTATTTTTTAGTACAAAAGGCACCATTCCTCCCCTCATACACAGTGTATCACTGCTTCAGCAGGACCTAAGGAATAAGATAGTCTAACCATTCCTTTTTGCTTAGCTTTATACTAATATATTCTGGAGATTTAAAAATTATATGCCTATCGATTTTCTAAAGTTAATTTCATTTTTTAAATGCAGTGTATCATGCTAAAAATGTTGCATGTTACATGTTTGGGTTGAAGAATAATATGGAGAAACAAACACTTGTATATCCAGTACCCAGATAAGATAGAGAACATTAGTAGAAGCTTTGAAGCCCCTCTTTGATCTTTTTGATTGCATCTCATCTCCTTTCCTTTTTTAGTGGTCATGTACCCTCTTCCCACATTTTTGCTATTGCAAACAAATTGCTGTAAATGTTCTTGTACACTTATGAAAGAGTTTTCTCCTCTGAGGTACACCTAAAAGTAGAATTTTCTACATGAAGGGGTATGTAGATCTTCAACTAGATATTGCTTAGCTGTTTTCCAAAGCGTTTTACCAAACCACCAACTAGGTGGTTGTAGTACTAATTTATACCCTCCTACCCACTGTGTGTGAGTTCTTGCTCTTCTGTGTCCGCTGTGTTCCCAGTTTTGTTTTTAATTCTTTTTATGAGATAATGCTGTTTTATTTATTACAGTGATTCGGTGGCCTTTACTTTTTCACCTGCATGTAAAAATGGTCTTTTAAAGTTAAATGTTGGACTTTTGTGTATTCTTCTTATCCAGACAGTTGAATTTCTGAATGAGAAACTGGATAAAAGGGAAGCTCAGTTATTATCTCTTAGTAAAGAAAAAGCACTTCTAGAAGAAGCTTATGATAATCTGAAAGAGTAAGTACTTTACAAATGTGAGGAATTTGACACATTTTGTAGTGGTCCATACACTTGGTTATTACTTAAGAATGTTTTTTAAATTAAAATGTTTTATATTTTAACTTGTTTATAATTATTGAGAATTGAATGCTATTTCCATTCTACCCTTAGAGATTACTTTTCTCCTCAAATTATCTTACTCTTTTACCACTGGCACTGAAGAAAGGTGTTTTGCAAAACAAAAACAAAAAAACCTCTTCCCCTTTGTTATTAATAATCTGTTAGTATTAGAGATTTAAAAGGTATATTTGGAGAAAACTGAGATTATAGTTTTAAAAAATACTGAGTACTAGTTTGCTTTAAGGAGCTGATTAGTAAAATGTGACACAATTAAGATTTAACAGTGAAAAGTTTTAGTTACCTTTTTGTATTTTTTACATATCATGTATTGGTGACATTTTCAATTTCTAATGGGTTTTATTGAAGTGTTTTAAAATAAATTAAGCAGGTAATTTTTCTCTTAAAAGTTAACAGGCCTAAAATTACTCTATTTTAGTAACGTGTATGTTGAAGATAATGTTAGTTTTTTTTTTTTTTGCAAACTGAACTCATCTATTAACTTTAGAATATATAAACAAGTATTTTCAGTCTCAGTATTATTTTAAATTTAGTGAAATGATCAGAGTGAAAGAAGAGAGCAGCAGCATTTCTTCCTTGAAAGATGAGTTTACTCAAAGAATTGCAGAAGCAGAAAAGAAAGTTCAGCTAGCCTGCAAAGAGAGAGATGCTGCTAAAAAGGTAATGGAAGTTTAAAATAATATTAAATACTCTACAGAGACATATTTTTTTGAGGAATGCATTATTATTTTGGTACGGGAAAAACGAAGTAAGATTAAAAGGATACCACGTAGTATATTAACACTTAGATTTTAGATTTTTCGCATCTCTAGGATTACAGACTTTTGATACTTTGAAAAAAATCTAAGCCAGTATTTGTATAATTTATGTGTAAGTCCTTGCAAGATACATAGCAAGGATCTTAGTTTTATAAATGATAAGTCCATCAAAATAAATAACACTTAAATCTAAATGGCACTCTATAAATTTTAAAAATTACCATTAGTCTCATTTGTTATTTTTCCCTTCCGCTTCAAACACACACACACACACACACACACACACATATATATATATATATATATACTCCTTCAAGTCAAAGTAATTTTAAAATAAAAATTCCTAATGATTAGTGACATTGAATATTAGAATAAAATGTTGATTTATTCTAATGTAGGATTTCTCAACCTCAGCACTACTGACATTTTGGGCTGGATAATTTTATATTGTATGGAACTGTCCTGTGCATTGTAGGGTATTCACCAGCATCCCAGGCCCCTACCTACAAGATGCCAGTATCACCCTTCCCTCCTCAACCCCAACCTAATCCCCCCTCAGTTGTGATAATTGAAAATGTTACCAGACATTGCCAAATGTCCCCTTGGGAGCAAAATTGCTCCTGATTGGGAACTATTTGTTCTAATTCTTATAATTTGGAACAGTTGGCTGTTTCAGATATTGGTAACCAATTAAGGTTAGTAATTATTGCTTGTATCCCAAGTATTATAACATTTCTCAGTATTTGCCCTTCTGAGGTTGTTTTCCCCCTTCTTGACAAATGTCAATGTTAATATTTATAATTTTTCTCTATATATTCTTACAGAAAAGAAATATGATATACTTCTATCTGCTTGGTTGCTTTAATTAGCAACTTTAATTAGTATCATTTCAGACACTAATAATAACCTGAGACTATCTAACCAACTTAACTCTTTGTGTTCTTGCTCTATTCCATCTGAATACAGTACAAAAAGTAGATTTTAAGTAATGTTTGTTTTCTGTAGTGCACTTTGAATTACAGATCTAAAATAGATCTAAACCATTAATTATAGCTGGAAAAAACTTGGGTCCTACGTTTTAACACATTTTATGTGTACTGCCATGTATGAACCCCCTGCTTAGGATCCATAGGAAATTCAAAGGTGAATTTAATTACCTTAAGTGAAGAGTTTGCTTTTCTACTGTTGGAAGACAAATAATGTCAACAAATGTATAGTAGTAGGCAGTTGAATAAGCACTTTGAAATGGTATCATGGAGGATGAATTTTGATCAGAGGAACTGAGGAAGATTTCATGGAAGACATGACATTCTTACTGGACCTTTGATGGATGAAATTTTGACAGTTGGAAATGGACATCAATGTTGTGGATAGTTCAGAGCATGGGCTTTAAAGATTCACAGACCTGGGTTTAAGTTATGACTATACCACTTCATAGCTCTCTGACCTTCAAAGTTTACTCAAGCTTTCTCAGTCTTAATTTTCTTATTTGTGTAGTTGAATAGTACAAGTGCCTCCCTCCCAGGATTGTTGTAAGGATTAAATGATAATGGATACAAAGCATGGTTTAAATACCTAATAAATGTTAGTTTATTTTAGCTATTTTTAGTTTCAGAGCATCATAAAAACCAAGTTTAAAATCATAGCACACTTTTCATATCACCATACTTCTCCATTGTAGTTTTAAAAGATAAAATGTCTTAACATGTTTCTGCTGAATCTCTGCTTTATTAAAGTAGATCGAACCTTATGAAATTATGTTTTTTCTCTCAGTTCACAACATGTTTGTAAGTGCAGTGAGTTTCAGATGAGGAAAAGGAATACAGTGAAAAATGGAGATACACTAGTTGAATGTTTCAAAAATAATGCTTAACCTGTAGAAAATATGTGTAGAGATACTCAAAAAGAGTATTGTAAGTTAACTTCTTCTCATTTCCATTTCCATATTAAAACCTGTTTATGTCTGAATTCAGGTCTTCTGTCATTTTCAAAGTTGTTCACTTACTCTTAATTAACCAAGGTAATATAAACTCAGGTTAACAGTACAAAACTTACGGATTCTTACTGAGAATGTGATTATTTGGATATGGAAAAATATGCCCAGAATGAGAGTAATGCTTTATGTTACTCATATTCTTTCTTTTTTAATTAGGAAATCAAAAGTATAAAAGAAGAACTTGCTACTAGATTAAATAGTAGTGAAACGGCAGACCTTTTGAAAGAGAAAGATGAGCAGATCCGAGGGTTAATGGAAGAAGGTATGTAAAATATTTAGTTGGTTATGAAAAATATTGTGAGAACAGGAAGATAGCACGTGACTAGCTGCTGCTTCCTAATGAAAAAATATTGGAAGCAAGAGCGGTTTGGACTTAAACCTCAGAAATGGTAGGCAACAATTCATGGAAGAACGGGGGGCAAGCTGTAGAGAGGTGGAGGTATAATGTATGTAGCTTTTTGTTTCTAGGGAGGTAAGAAAATAACTCCTTGAGAAATAGAATTTTGTGCTTCCCTAAGAAAGCTTCTAACAGGTTTTAGAGCCCTCATTTCAACCAAGATATTTGAAAGTTGTAATTCTGGAGTTTATATAGTATCTGAATCTCTAGCTTGGATACTATGTGCTATCATTTTATTGTTCTGGCATTTGATAGTGAATTTTTTCTTACATTCATGTTTTAATTTTTTTTTTTTTTTTTTTTTTTTTTTTTTTTTTTTTTTTTTTTTTATGGTACGCGGGCCTCTCACTGTTGTGGCCTCTCCCATTGCGAAGCACAGGCTCCGGACGCGCAGGCTCAGCAGCCATGGCTCACGGGCCCAGCCGCTCTGCGGCATGTGGGATCTTCCCGGACCGGGGCACGAACCCATGTCCCCTACATTGGCAGGCGGACTCTCAACCACTGCGCCACCAGGGAAGCCCCAGTGATGTTGTTACAGCCTTTTTTTGTTTGTTTGTTTGTTTTTTTTTGCGGTACGCGGGCTTCTCACTGCTGTGGCCTCTCCCGTTGCGGAGCACAGGCTCCGGACGCGCAGGCTCAGCGGCCATGGCTCACGGGCCCAGCCGCTCCGCGGCATGTGGGATCTTCCCAGACCGGGGCACGAACCCGCGTCCCCCGCATCGGCAGGCGGACTCGCAACCACTGCGCCACCAGGGAAGCCCTCATGTTTTAATTTTTTAATTATTAAGTACTTTCTCTATGAAAAGATTCATAATTAACCGGGTTATAAAAATTAAAGATTCTTCATGAGATAAAACATTACAGTTGGACATTGAATTAATTTCTTTCTGTAATGTCATAGGAAAGAAGGTAGTTTTGGAAAGGATGGTTAAATAAATTTTTCTTTTTCTTAAAGTTTTTTAGTTATAAGAGTAATGCTTGCTACTTGCAGAAAATTTTGAAGTTATAGGAAGTATATGAAGAAAGAGAAAAAATAGATCATAATTCAATTTTATAAGGAAATACTAATTTCTTCTAGTTCCTTTTTAATGCATTTTATTACATTTTTAAACATAATTAAGATCATACATGTAATTTGCAGTGTTCTTTCTTTTACTGTTCCCTATGCCGTTAAATTTTTTTTTTTTTTTTTTTGCGGTACGCGGGCCTCTCACTGCCACGGCCTCTCCCGCCGCGGAGCACAGGCTCCGGACGCGCAGGCCCAGCGGCCATGGCTCACGGGCCCAGCCACTCCGCGGCACGCGGGACCCCCCAGACCGGGGCACGAACCTGCGTCCCCTGCATCGGCAGGCGGACCCCCAACCACTGCGCCACCAGGGAAGCCCCGTTAAATGTTTTGACGCCAATATTAATGGCTGTGTTAAAGTCCATTATATGGCTATATTATAATTTGTTTTACTCTTCCTAAGGTTATACATTTATTTCTAAAATGTTAATATTACAAATAGTAGTGGGATGAACATTTCTGTACTTAAATCACTGCACTTAAGTCCAGAGTAAGTGTTTGAGGACAATTGGAAATAATCACTTCATTTGAAAAAATTAGTTTTCCCCAATTTTTCTTTTTCATTTATTCAGCTAATATTTAACAGTTAATGTCAGATATTGTGCTTGATATAGTAATAAATATGACACATTCCCTGTCCTTTAGGAACTTATAGTTTAATGAGAGGGAAATATAGGTACACAGATAATTATAAAGCAATCTTAGCACTAAAACGCATGAAACACATAATTGTATCTCAAGACATCTTGCAGTCAGATACTGTCTTGTGTTACAACATTAGAGACTGAGGGGACGGCTAAGTACATGGTTTCATAATTTTTAAAAATTATTAAGAATATTAATATCAAATTTCACTTTGAATTTACTAATTTAATCGGGGAGTGAGCTGATGTTTTCTTTTGCTTAATGAATTTCTTTATAGAGAAAATAGAATGATTTCATCTATGGGTATATTCACATACTGCTTCTGTATACCCTAAAAGTATTTTTTAACTCAGAGCTGAAGAGCTGAAAGTCTCAAAGCTGAGAATGCGTTACAGTGAGTAACTGATTACTTCATTACCTAGAGTCATCAACTGTTAACATCTAGCCACACCTCCTCCGTATCTTTCTGCACACGCATATACTACCCTTTTGCCAAACCACTTGAAAGTAGGTGATAGATATCATTCCACTCTTAAATTCTTTTTTTATCCAGCTTTATTGAGGTATAATTGAGAAATAAAAGTTGTATGTATTTAAGGTGTACAATGTGATTTTTTATATATGTATATATTATGAAATGATTACCACAATCAAGCTAATTAATGTATCAGTCACTTCACACACTTTGTGATGAGAACACTTTTAAGATCTACTCTTCTTAGCAAGTTATGGGTGTACCATACAGTATTATTAACTTTAGCCGTCATGCTATAAATTAGAGCTGTAGAACATATTCATCTTACATGATTGAAACTTTGTACTCCTTGACCAACATCTCTCCATTTCCGCCACCCACTAGCCCTTGGTAACCACCATTCTGTTCTCTGCTTCTACAAATTCAACTTTTTTTATATTCCACATATAAATGAGATCATGCCATATTTGTGTCTGGTTTCTTTCATCCTCTAGGTTCATCCATGTTTTCACAAATGGCAAGATTTTTTTTAAAGCTAAATAATATTTTATTTATATCTATATCTATATTTATATCTTACCTATCTATCTATCTATCTATATCTATCTATCTATCTATATATATATAGGTCTATCTATCTGTATCACATTTTCTTTATCCATTTATCCATTGACGGAAACTTAGATTGTTTCCATACCTGGGCTATTGTAAATAAGGCTACAGTGAACAGGGGTGCAGATATCTCTTTGAGATACTGATTTCATTACTTTTGGATATATATATTCAGAAGTGGGATCAGTGGATCATATGATAGTTCTATTTTTAATTTTTTGAGGAGTCTTCATACTGTTATCCATAGTGGCTGTACCAATTTACATTGCCACCACTAGTACACAAGGGTTCTCTTCACATCCTCTCCAGTATTCATCTTTTGTCTTTTTGATAATGGCTGGCCCAACAGGTGTGAGGTGACATCTCATTTTAGTGTTGATTTGCATTTCCCTGATGGTTAGTGATGTTGAGCACCTTCTTGTATACCTGTTGCCCATTTGTATGCCTTTTTTGAGAAATGCCTATTCATGTCTTTAGCCCATTTTCAAAATTGGCTTAATTGTTTTTTTGTTATCAAGTTCTGTGATTTCTTACATATTTTGGTTATGAATCCCTTATTAGTGTACAGTTTGCACATATTTTCTTCCATTCTTCATGCTGTCTCTTCACTTTGTTTCCTTTGCTGTGCAGTAGTTTTTTAGTTTGATGCAATCTCATATATCTGTTTTTGCTTTTGTAGCCTATGCTTTTGGAATCATATCCAAAAAATAATTCCCAAGCCTTATGTCAGAAAGCTTTTCCCTTATGTTTTCTTCTAATAGTTTTACTGTTTCAGATCTTACATTTGAGTCTTTAATCTATTTTGAGTTGATTTTTGTGTATGATGTGTGATGGGGTACCATTTCATTTTTCTGAATATGCATATCCCAATGCCATTTATTGATGAGACTGTCCTTTCCTCATTGTGTGTTCTTGGCATCCTTGTTGAAGATAACTTGTCTGTAAATACATGGATTATTTCTGGGCTCTCCATTTTGTTCCATTGGCCTATATGTTTGTTTTTATGCCAGTACCATACTGTTGATTACTATAGCTTAGTAATATGTTTTGAAATAAGGAAATGTGATACCTCCAGCTTTGTTCTTGCTCAGGTTTACTTCAGCTATTTGAGGTCTTTTGCAGTTCCATTTGACTTTTAGGGTTGTTGTTTCTATTTTTGTGAAAAGTGCTGTTGGAATTTTGATACGAATTGCATTGAATCTGTAGTCTACTCCTCAGTTCTTCAGTCTGCATCTCTCAAGGACAAGTACATTTTTTTCTTGACGAGCACAACATCATAATCACACTGAAGAAAATCAGCATTAATTCAGAAGTGTATTCCAGCATGTATTGCACCATTTATCTCAATTGTCTCTAAAAATAACTCTCATACCTGGTTATTTGTTCTGCCCCAAAATCCAATCAAAGTTTGTTCATTGCATCTGGCCTTTATGTTCTTTTAGTCCTCCAGCAATCTAGGATATCTTTTTCATGATATCAAAGATTTTATAGAGTCCAGTTGTCCCACTGAATGCCCCATGTTCAGGAATTTGTCACTTTCTTCGTGATTAGATTCAGATCAGATTTCTAGTAAGAAATATAATAGGTGATATTGTGCACCTACCACTCCACCACATCAGTGGACTCATAATGTCAGGCTGTAGCACAATTAGTGATGTCAAAACTGAATGTTTGGTTAAGGTGGTGACCAGGTTTCTCTATTGTAAGAGCACATTTTTTTCCCTTTGTAATTTATAATATGTGGGAGTGATTCTTTAAGACTGTAAATATCCTGTTCCCACACCATCCTTCTACCTAGTAATTTTAGCATTTATGGCTTATGCTGTCCAAATCAGTTTAACATTTGACTGTTACAGCATTGTGATTTTTCAAATATTCTGTCATTTTATGTCACTGGTTAGTTAAAACATTCTATTCACATTCTTAGAGAATCATCATTATTTGAATTTATACTTTTTTGCCATTGCCAGGAGAAAAACTTTCAAAACAGCAGCTGCATAATTCTAACATCATTAAGAAATTAAGAGCTAAAGACAGAGAAAATGAAAATATTATTGCAAAGCTGAACAAAAAAGTTAAAGAGCTAGAAGAAGAGTTACAACATTTAAAACAGGTGAATATTAACCATTCTCTGCACATATATATTGTTATTACTTCCAGTATGAACATATGGCCATGGTTTATAAAACATTTAGGATGATTTATTGAGGTATATCATTTGGAAAGAATTTTTCAAGCAATTTAATAGTGAATGTTGGGACTTCCCTGGCAATCCAGGGAAGCTGCCGTGCTTCCACTGCCGGGGGCGCCGGTTTGGTCCCCGGTCAGGGAACTAATAAGATATCACATACCCTGTGGCGTGGCCAAAAAAAAAAAAAAAAAGAAGTGAATGTTAAGATTCTTCTTTGTTATTATAATACTTGAGATTCGTGGAATACAGTTATTTCCTGTGGTGTTTTTTATTGAAAAATACGTTTGTTTTTATAATATAGGTCCTTGATGGCAAAGAAGAGGTTGAGAAACAACATAGAGAAAATATTAAGAAACTAAATTCTGTGGTAGAACGCCAAGAGAAGGATCTTGGCCGACTTCAAGTAGACATGAATGAACTTGAAGAAAAGAACCGAAGTATTCAAGCTGCTCTTGATAGTGCATACAAGTAAGAAAATGAACAAATGTGCAACTCACTTAAAATCAGTTATCAGAGCAGGATGTTGAAGAAACACTTTTTTCATTATCTGATCACTAGTAACATTTATAAACTTACCTATATGTGAACTTGTGACCGGTTAAAGCAAATTCGACAGAGAGTCCTCACTGTAGTCACTGTTTACTGTGTGAACTCTTCCTCATTCTGTAGATCTCATGGAAATCTACCTGGAAACTTCATTAATTTGGTCATGTAATTAACTATATTATTTTAACTTAAAAATCATCTATTTAATTTTTTAAGAGAACTTACTGATCTCCACAAAGCCAATGCTGCAAAGGATAGTGAGGCCCAGGAAGCTGCTCTAAGTCGTGAAATGAGAGCTAAAGAAGAACTTTCTGCAGCACTGGAGAAGGCCCAGGAAGGAGCCCGTCAGCAGCAAGAAACATTAGTGATTCAAGTAAGCATTAGATGAAAAATTAGTCTTTAAAATCTTTGTGCTTCTGCAAAATAAAGAATCTGTTAATTTGAATCAAACCTTATGTAGTGGCACATGTGTTACATTTTCTTTATAATCCTGTTGGGCTTATTTTCTAAGAGTACTGGATTGTGCCAAGCTTAATCAATTGTGTGTTTTTTAAACTGTTGTTAAAGTGATGCTTACATTATACCAGTATTGCTTATTTTGGGGGGGGAATTTCAGACTTATTTGAGAACACTGTGAAATCTAGGGATGTTCTTACCAGGGAAATGCATGAATGCAGATAAATACTAAACATTGCATATAATTTCAGGAGAATCTGTTTAACTCCTGAGCTCATTCATAGCATCTGTGGGAGTCCATGGACCTCAAATGAAGGAAGAAAACCAACATTTGTCAGGCTTTGTCTTATAAAATCATCATTTGATAGATATTTGGGTTATTTACACTTTTAAATTTTATTTATTTTTATTGAGGTGTAGTTGATTGATGTATAGTATTATGTAAATTTCAGGTGTACAACGTAGTAATTCACAATTTTTAAAGGTTATACTCCATTTTTAGTTATTATCAAATATTGGCTATATTCCCTGTGTTGTACAATATATCCTTGTAGCTTATTTATTTTATACATAGTAGTTTGTACCTCTTAGTCCCCTACTTCTAATTTTCTCCTCCCCACTTCTCTCTTCCCTCTGATAACCACTAGTTTGTTCTCTAAATCTGAGTCTGTTTCTTTTTTGTTATATTTACTAGTTTTATTTTTTAGATTCCACATATAAATGATATTATACAGTGTTTGTTGTTCTCTGACTTATGTTACTAATCATCCATGTTGTTGCACATGGCAAAATTTGAGTCTTTTTTATGGCTGAGTAATATTCCACTATATATATACCATATACTATGTATGTATATACACACACACACCATATATATATATATATATATATATATATATATGTATATGTATGTATATATCTCCATTCATCTGTTGATGGACACTTAGGTTGCTTCCATATCTTGGCTATTGTAAATAATGCTGCTATGAACATTGGGGTGCCTGTATCTTTTCAAATTAGTGTTTTCATTTCCTTTGGATATATACCCAGAAGTCTTTACACTTTTTGGTTATTATGAATAATGCTGCTATAAACATTAATTTACGAATTTTTATGTGAACACATATTTTAAATTCTCTTAGATATACACCCTTGGGTCATATGGTAATCCTTTGTTTAACTTTTTCAGGAACTATCAAACTTTTCCACAGCTGCTGAACCATTTTATGTTCCCACCAACCATGTATGAGGGTTTCAGTTTCTCTACATTCTTGCCAGTATTTGTCATTGTCTTTTTTTTTTTTCATTATAGCCCTTTTAGGGGTGTAAAATGGTATCTGAGTGTGGTACTGATTTACATTCCCTTATTGATTAATGATGTTGAGCATCTTTTTATGTGCTTATTGACCATTTATGTATCTCCTTTGGAGAAATTTATTCAAATGTTTAAATCCTTTGCCCATTTTTTATATTATCTTTTTATTGTTCATTTGTAAGAGTTCTTTGTATATTCTGCATATTAGACCCTTATCAAATGTAGGATTTGCAAATATTTTCTCCCATTCTATAGGTTGTCTTTCACTTTCTTCATAGTGTCCTTTGATACACAAAAGTTCAATAAATTTTGATGAAGTCCAGCTTACCTGTTTTTATTTCTGTTGCTTGTGCTTTGGGCATCACATTTAAGAAACTGTTGCCTAATTCAACATCATGCAGGTTTTCACCTGTTTCTTTCTACAGTTCTTATAGTCTTAGCTCTCACATTTAGATCTTTTATATGTGAATATCAAATTGTTCCAGCACTACTTGTTGAAAAGACTATTCTTCCCTCATTGACCTCAGTGCACTTTTGATTTAATTTCACAGGGATATGTAAAACATTTACATGATTCCTAAGTGTGAAAGCTGTAAAACAAAATATATTAAGATAACATTTACTTCCAACTTAGCCCCTCCCTATTCCTTTTCTTTGCCTGTAAATAACCATTTTATTAGTGTTTCTATTTGTAAATGCAAGAAAACATACATATCTACATTTACTTATATACCCCCCCACATATATATACACACCTACACTTATACACACATTTGTTTGTATCTCTCTCATCCTTCCTACATAAAATATAGTTTACTATTTATACTGTTTTACAGCTTGCTTTACTTACCTAATAAAACATCCTGGTGATCATTCCATGGTAGAGCATAGAGCTTTTTAAAAAATTCCTTTTGGGCTTCCCTGGTGGCGCAGTGGTTGAGAGTCCGCCTGCCGATGCAGGGGACACGGGTTCGTGCCCCGGTCTGGGAAGATCCCACATGCCGCGGAGCGGTTGGGCCTGTGAGCCATGGCCGTTGAGCCTGTGCGTCCGGAGCCTGTGCTCCGCAACGGGAGAGGCCACAACAGTGAGAGGCCCACATACCGCAAAAAAAAAAAAATTCCTTTTTATAGTTTTATAGTATATCATTGTGTGAATATACCATTCAGTCAGTTCCTATTAATGGATATTTGGGTTGTTTCTGATATTTTGCTGTTGTAAATTACACCATGGTCCATACACCCCTTGTGCTTCTGCCACTCCCTCACTGGGATAGATAAAATATTAATATTTTAAATTAAAAGTACTTGAACGTAATAAAAAATTGTGGGAATGGGAGATAGAGAGTATATGGGGTTACCATTCAAAAAATCATCACCTTTTACAAGTCCTACCAGTTTTGTGTATTAACTTCTGTCCTTATCTCCATGTACATATTTTTTATAATATATATATATTATTTTATAGTTTTTTCATTTAAGATTAAGTTGTACATTTCTACATGTTTTTTATGTTCATTTTAATTTTTATTGGGTATATTCATGTTGTATCCACATTTATAAAAATAAATGACTGCTAATAGATATTAACAATATTTCTTGTTTTGTTTGTTTTTGTTAGTCTAGCTAACAGTGTAGAGAACATCTTTGTATGTTTACAGATCTGCTTCCATAGAGTAAATTCTCAGGACTAGGACGATCAGATGAAAGAATGTAAGAAGTTTGATGATTATGTTGCCATAACGCTTTCCAAAAAGGCTGTAGCAGTTTACAACCTGTGCAGCTGTGTATGAATATAGCAACTAGTTTTTATAGCTCATATAGCTCCTATCACATTCTGCCTTACACTACAAACGTTTATGGATGCATTGTCTTTCCTCCTATACTGTATGGCAGTGGCTGGGCCTTGTACATATTTATATGCTTTGTGTGTGTGTATGTGTGTGTGTGCCTTATTGAGCTTTCCTAAGTACATATTGAATACATATGGCTCGGGGATTGCCTGAAGAATGGGATGTGTGGTAATCATACGTAAAAGCTCATTGGATAGTAAAGAGTATTATACATGAACAGTAAGTCAACACAATAAAAAATATGTAGTTAGCAGGAAATTATAGATAATATTGTGATATTGGTTGTGATAGTGTTGTTGGTTCTCCTAATACAGGTGGGGGACCTTAGGCTGGCACTGCAACGTGCAGAACAAGCAGCTGCCAGAAAAGAGGATTATTTACGTCATGAGATCAGTGAACTCCAGCAGGTACTGTCAGAGTTTCCCTAAACACAAATCTGAGATGCGTTTTTCAAGAAATAAAAAATGACTCAGTGAGGTAATGTTCTTAGAGTTGAGAAGATTACTCCCATACTTATCATTTGCTGTATTTTTGTGGCTTATGTGAATAAAACCAGAGTGGGCACCTTAAAAATGTATAAGAAAAGCCCTAATTTTGTTTTCTAGAAAATAATTTTATCATGATAGATATGTAGTATATTCAGTATTGTTTTTTCATTTGTAATGGCCGATTTATTAATTATTATCAGTCTCTGATTACTGTGGGGCAGATAAGCAATGCCTAGTTTTTATGCTACTGCTCTGTTAATTTCAGTCAATGAACATGTACAGGAAAAGGGGGAGAAAATGCCCCTCAGATTGATTTTTCTGTTTTTATAAATACTTAGAAATATTTGGATGAGGAGGCAACTACTGGGAGGTTTGGATGATACTCTTTATTATCTTAAGGTATTCAAAGGCTGTCTTTATCTTAGAAATGCTCTGTGAAGAAGCATTTATTTAGTTACTCTGTTGCACAACTTAACTGTAACTTAAGGCTTGAATAGTTAGAAAATAATTTAATAAAAAATCATTTTATCTTGGAGAAATAGTTTTTCCCAGAAATCTCTCATAAAGTTTCTTTGCTAGCATTTTTAGTGTTCTTTTTGCTGTCAGTAGTAATGACTTAAGAATGTCATGATTCAGAGACTCCAGGAAGCGGAGAATCGAAACCAAGAACTGAGTCAAAGTGTTTCATCAACAACAAGACCATTGCTTCGACAGATAGAAAATTTGCAAGCAACTCTAGCGTCTCAGACGTCATCATGGGAGAAGTTAGAGAAGAATCTTTCTGATAGACTTGGTAACTGCTTTAGTTCTTAAGCTCAATGTAGAAGCCCTTCCATCTTGTTTTAGAATTAGGGTAATGGTATGAAATTGAAATTCACTTGATCTCATGGTTTCATTTTGTGTCTAACTTGTAGATTTTTACCTCTTCTCCTCTTTTACATTTATTTTCTAATACCTTAATTGACTCTTTCAAAACATTTCTTACACAATGTGTCTGGTAGTGTCTAAAATACTTCCATGTCATTCTTACATTCATTTTTACAAACTATTGTGCTCAACTGTTTTCTTGTCCATTGCTAAGTCTGACCTCATTCTAGCTTGTCTGCAGTAGTGTAGGAAGTAGAGATCAGACATGATTCTAGTCAGTGGTAGAATTCCAAGAGCAGAGATAGGTCTAAGTTAGATTAAGGTCAAATTCTAGTAGACAGATGCTGTGGAGTCTTAAGATTCCATATTTTGCTTCTTTACAGAAATGCTCTAGGTTGCCCTTCTGTGCTGTTAATAAAAAGAAAATTATTCTTCTAAGATACTTATTCAAGCACAGAAGATGTACATATTAGATATCCCAGAAGCTAGCAAATGGTGAAAAATTCCTGTGTCCATTCTATGCCTAAAATTAACTGTAATTTGAGAGACATCATGGTGTAGTGATAAAAGCAGACGTGAATGGGTGTCAGGAGACTTGGACTCAGGGTTTTTATGTTTTGTTTTGAATCACCCAGTCAGACAGTCTGGAGCAAGACACTTACCTTCTCTGGACTACACCCTGAAAATCATGAGGGGTGAACTAGATTAGTCACTTTCAAACAGTATTCAGTAGATCCCTTGTATGTCTTAGGGCTGGCTGTCATGGTGAGAGGGAAGCTTGATAAGTAAGCTGCTGGGCTCCCTCCAGGCTGCTTTAATGAAAGTAGTGCCTCCTTTATCTTTTTCTGTTTTTTTTTTTTTTTTGCCCCTTGTAGCTCCATGTAAGATTTTGTCTGGAAATAGATTTATCTGCTCAAAAAGAAAAATCACTGAACAGATGAACCTTCATATATTGTTTAATTTCTAGGTATGAATTTTAGGTCTATTATTTATCTTGGACCACTTTTTGAGACCCATTTGTTATGAAATATGAGATATCTGAAAATGACACCGTCTGAAACCAATATTTATTTAGCAATAAAATGAAAGCAAGAAGCCATTATTTTTGTGGCTTTTAAACTGGAGCCTACACAGCCTCAGGGATATGTGGTATTGTACTGGAATGTAGGCAAAGCCACAGGACAAACATACTGTATAATGCTATAAATAAGATCATAGATACAGTATAGAACAGAATTTATAATGTAAAATAGAGATATTATTAGGTCTACTTTGGTGGGAAAAAATATGAAAATTCTTGCCTTTGTTAAATCTCAGAATCTTATCCACTAGTCCTTTTTTTTTAATTGTAATTGTCAGTTGAGCTAACTGTAGATTCATATGCAGTTATAAGAAATGATATAGAATGGTCCCTTGCATGCTTTCCCCAATATCCATATGTTAACACTTTGCAAAATTATAGTAGAATATCACAATCAAGGTATTGACTTTGAAACAACCTTCTGATTTTATTCTGATTTCCCCAGTTTTACTGGTACTCATTTGTGTGTATGTATGTATGTGTCTATGTGTGTATTAAGTTTCATACAAGTTTACCACTTGTGTAGGTTCATGTATCCATCACTACAGTCAAGATATTGAATAGTTCTAACACCACCAAGATCCCTCATTTTGCCCTTTAAAATCATACTTAGCACCCTCATGGCCCTCCCTCCCTGTCTCAAATCCCTGGCAACCACTAATCCTCCACTTCTAAAATTTTGGAATTTCAAAATGTTATGTAAATGTGGAACTTCCCTGGCAGTCCAGTGGTTAAGACTCCGTGTTTCCATTGCAGGGGGCATGGGTTCGATCCCTGGTTGGGGAACTAAGATCCCACATGCCGCATGGCACTGCCAAAAAAAAAAATTTTTTTTATGTAAATAGAATTTTATAACGTGACATTTTGGGGATTGGCTTTTTTTGCTCAGTGTAATTTCTTGGAGATTCATACAAGTTCTTGTGTGTATCAATGATTTAGTCTTTATTGCTGAGTGTTTTCCTTTTTTTTAAAAAATATTTATTTATTTATTTTGGCTGCACCGGGTCTTAGTTGAGGCATGAGGGCTTCTTAGTTGCAGCACGTGGACTTAGTTGTGGCGTGCAGACGCTTAGTTGCGGCATGCATGCGGGATCTAGTTCCCTGACCAGGGATCGAAACTGTGCCCCCTGCATTGGGAGCATGGAGTCTTACCCACTGGACCACCAGAGAAGTCCCTGCTGAGTGTTTTTCCATGTATGTAGCACATCTTGTTTAAACATGTACCTGACGAAGGATGTCTGGGCTGGATCTAGACTTTGTATGGATAAAGCTGCTGTGAACATTCATGTACAGGTTTTAGTGTGAACTTAAGTTTTCATTTCTTTGGATAAATGCCCAAGTATGCATTTGCTGGGTTGTATGGGTAGTTGCATGTTTAGTTTTTAAAGAAAATGCCAAATTGTTTTCCAAAGTGTCTGTATCCATGAGAATAATCCAGTTTTTCTACATCCTTGCCAGCATTTTCTTTTAGTGTTGTCCCTATTTTTTCTTTTAGTCATTCAGACAGGTGTGTAGTGATGCCTTACTATGATTTTAATTTGCATTTTCCTCATGAAAGATGGTGAATGTCAGTTTATGTGCTTATTTTCCATTTGTACATCCTCTTCGGTGAAATGTTTATGTCTTTTGCCCATTTTCTAATTGGATTGTTTGTATTTTCACTGGTGAGTTTTGAGACTTCATTATGTATTCTAGATGCTAGTCTTAGATAACATGGTTTGCATTTATTTCCTCCAAGTCTGTAGCTTGTATTTTCATCTTTTTCACATAGAACAAAAGTTTAAAATTTTGAAGAAGTCCGGTTTATCAGTTTTTCTCATTATGGCTCATGCTGTTTGTGTCAAACCTAAGTACTCTTTGCCTATCCCTAGATCCTGAAGATTTCTTCTGTTTTTTTCAAAAAGTTTTATAGTTTTTTTTTTCAGTTGAAGTATAGTTGACTTAAAATATTATATTAGTTTCAGGTGTACAACAGTAATTTGACATGTTTATAGATTATACTTCATATAAAGTTATGATAAAATATTGACTATATTCCCTATGCTGTACATTACATCCTTGTAACTTTTCTATTTTATACCTGGTAGTTTGTACCTGTTAATCCGCTTCACCTGTTTTACCCATCCCCTCATTATATTTTGTTTTACACTTAAGTGTATGATCCATTTGAGTTAATTTTCATATGCTCTGTGAAGGTTAGTTTGAAGTTCTTTTTTTTTTTTTTCCTTTGACTATCCAATTGACCCAGCACTGTTTGTTGATTCACTACTCTGTTGATACATGACTCTACTTTCAAATTAAAATATTTTGGTGAAAAAAGTGATAAAACACATATAAATTAAGATTTTTTTTGTCTCTGTAGTCAGGCCTGCCTTAGTCAATGAGTACTTACAGTTTTAAGTGTGGCTATTTGCATCATTAAAAGTTTGAAGTCAGAATCTACTTGTCATCTTGGCCTCTTGAATGTATGTATATGTGATTTTTCTTTTTTACCCTACAATCAGGTGAATCCCAGACCTTGTTGGCAGCAGCAGTTGAGAGAGAACGTGCGGCCACAGAAGAACTTCTTGCCAACAAAATTCAAATGTCTTCCATGGAGTCACAGAATTCTCTCTTAAGACAAGAAAATAGTAGATTTCAAGCCCAGCTAGAATCAGAGAAAAATAGGCTAAGAAAACTAGAGGATGAAAATAATAGGTGAGCATGTTTCTTGAGTGTTATTCTTGATAGTTTCATGACATTTTAAAGCACTTTAAAAAATGTGTTATTGGTTTTTAGCTTCATTGCACTGAGAACTGAAAATACATATTTTTAGTGTTTAAAGTCAGAGTCATTAGTAATAGGATATTATACCAAGATAGGACCGGGATTCAATGAACCTTGCATAGGCTCTCGAAATTGGGTGGCATGTTCTGAATGTATTTGCATTTTCCAGAGAAAGGATTCATTGCTTTAATCAGATTTTTTAAAGGAGTCTTTTACCACAAAATAGTTTGAAGACCACTCACTGGAGTTATTTTTATATTACAGGGGTTTAAGTATTGTTCCAATCTTTCTAAATAAAGGTCTGGGTTCTTTGGAAACCACAAGCTATAAAATCCATCTATGTGAAGTTATATTAAGGCTGTGATTAGGGGTTTTATCCTCTGAGTTCTTCCTTGGAATTTTACTTTAAAAAAAAAGTAGTCAAGTAAAAATGATTCATGAAGTAAAATATATGAACTTTTGGGCCTCCCTGGTGGCGCAGTGGTTGAGAGTCCGCCTGCCGATGCAGGGGATACGGGTTCGTGCCCCGGTCTGGGAGGATCCCATATGCCGCGGAGCGGCTGGGCCCGTGAGCCATGGCTGCTGAGCCTGCGCATCCGGAGCCTGTGCTCCGCAACGGGAGAGGCCACAACAGTGAGAGGCCCGCATACCACAAAAAAAAAAAAAAAAAAAAAAAAAAAAAAAAATATATGAACTTTTGCAGACATTTTCATAGACCTCCCTAATAAGCCTTTGTAGAATCTGAACATATTGTAGAATGGTGGTATTCAAAATTCTCTTTAGAAAAAACGTCTCTTTTTAAATGAAATCTTAATCCAGAGAACCAATAAATAAGATACGTGAAGTAGTAGTTCAGTTTTTGAATAAAACCCAAGTCATCTGGAAAATTCAGTTGGAAAATAAAGCTGATAATAAAAATGACTACTAAGTATATAACTGGAGTTAATAAAGTAGTGAGTTTTTAATAGTCTGTACTATCATCTTTTTTGTTTTAATTCCCTTTGGCTTAATAGGTACCAGGTTGAATTAGAAAACCTAAAAGGTGAATATGTAAGAACACTTGAAGAGACAAGGAAAGAAAAGGTATTTCGATTAGTGTTCGCTCACCTCTTAGGGCTTCCATTAGAGAATGGTTGGGGATGGTAGCGAACTAATGAGATGACAAGATAAAATGGGTGATGTTTCTGCTTTTGGAACTTGATCTTTAGTAGTGAAACAAATAGGAGTGTATACCTTATGTTCCTAAACTTTGAGATTGACTTATGATGATGACTTAGTATCACAGAAATTATCTAACTGTATCTCTCTCTCCATTAGACACTGTTGAATAGTCAGTTAGAAATGGAGAAAATGAAAGTTGAACAGGAAAGGAAGAAAGCAGTTTTCACTCAAGAAGCAATAAAAGAAAAGGTATTAAATTTTGTTTTCTTTTTGATGTAACCAGTTATAGCTGTTGTGATTAATCATTAATTGTTTTGTAATTTTAGCTACACTTTATAAATACCATTTCTTATGTCTAAAATCAATAGAGTGATGAATTCTAGTAGTATAATCAGTGTTCTGCTTAGAGTGGATCCAAAGTAATTTGAGTTTATGCAAAGATATCTGTGATTTCTAGGATTTGAATTACAGAACCTCTTGCCCCTTTTAAAATGAATTTTTGTGGTCTCTCACTGACACTGATGCACCTCATTTGGCCCATAGGCACCTTGGGAGTGAAACTGGTTTGTTCACTTTCTTTCTGGTTAATGAAGTTAATTTTTCTGAAGTGAGTTTCCTATATTTAAAGGATTGGAGTATACTCAGTAGTAAGCATAATACATTAAAACTACCTATATGTGCATTGATTGAAATTACCTTTTGAATTTATTTGGTTTAAAAAAATACAGTAAAAATAAAATGGATAAGCCAGAAACTTTATGGTTTGTAAATCTCATTGGTAATCTTATTCTAAAGAACAGGTTTAATTGGTGGTATGTTATATAATATGAAACAATTAGTTCATATAATTGTTCCATTAAAAACATTCTCATTCCATTAAAAATAAACCAAATTATGTTGTTATAATATAAATGAGATGATTTGACCAAGTTTGTCTACACTTTTAAATTACTAAATATTGTGCCTTTGATAAGACTTAAGGTATCTGTAACATTTTATGAGGAAATTAGAATGAATCTTTGTTGTCATTGATCATAGAAAACTTTCTTGCTTTTTTATTTATCATTTTACTCTTTGATCTGAACTGAATTTTTTTTTCTTTACACCTTAAGGAACGGAAGCCATTTTCTGTTTCTAGCACTCCCACAATGTCACGCTCAAGTTCGATAAGTGGAGTTGATATGGCAGGGCTGCAAACATCTTTTATGTCTCAGGTGATGTTTTATTTCTTACACGTGTTTAGTACTTAGACTGAATAATGATAAAGAGAATGTGCAGATAGCAGTTCGACTCTAACCGTGATCTTGCTACTCTATAGGCAATTTATCTGCATATTTGTAAGGGAGTGCTAATTGCACTGAGGAAATAGAGATGGTTTTCTGCCTTTGAGAAAGTCATAGACATTTTAAAGTAAGAATTGACCAAACCATTTTGTTTGACACTTACGCACAGTCTGTAGTAACTGAATAACTATATATGCTTTCTTTAACTAACACAGGATGAGCTTCATGATCACTCATTTGGACCAATGTCTGTGTCAGCAAATGGAAGCAATCTTTATGATGCTGTAAGAATGGGAGCAGGATCAAGCATTATTGAAAATCTACAGTCTCAGCTAAAGCTAAGGGAAGGAGAAATTACTCATTTACAGGTATTAGAAAAATTAAATGTGCTGTAGAAGTAAATGAAATTTTGAGGCCCAATGAGTAGCACCCTTCATTTCCACCTGTATTCTGAACAAATTGAGAAATAAAATGAAATAGTGACACCTGAAGCCCCAAGTAAATCATATATATTAACGATAAAGGCCGTTGGAGAAATTAGCCAAGGATGAAAGTTCAGTGGGCCTTCTGAGTGCCAGAATTTGGGAGACTGTCACAGGAAATGCTTGGCTGGAGTAGGCCACCCCATGTGCGACAGCCTGCCATGATAAGACTTAGAGGCATCTAGGAGCAGAGAGCTCCTTGCAGGCAGCTTTTTCCAAACACGAAAAAAGGGAAGTTGCTGAGCTGAGCATAGCCATTCTATTCTTCCCAGATTCTCCGCTTAGGTAAGTTGCTCCAGCTCCCCGTATGAGGAGAGAGTAAAGGTGATGAGAGAGATTAGGACTATAACATCCTAGACATGAAAGGAAACATGGTGAGTGGAGCATCCTCCCATCTTGCTTGTCAGAAACTTAATGCGGTGACAAATGTTAAAACGTTTTACCTGTTTTCATTGTCACACTTGATACACTCGAAAGTGGAACTTTCCTCTTCTATTTTTATTATATGATTTTAGTTGAAAATATTACTGTATTAAAGAAGATGTCCTTGAATTGGAAGAAAATAGATCAGAATAATCTTATTACCTGTTATGTTTGTGTAGCCCACTGTTATGCTTAAGGGCACAAATGAACTTCTTTGGTAGTTGATGATAGATTCTACCAATGTGACCTACATGGTTGGCGCTACATTAAAGTTTGTTTTTATTTCTCTGGGTTTTTGTAGTAATTTAGCATAACTGAAATATATGCTATTTCCTTAGAGAAAAATGTAGAGTTGCCTGTTTCAAACAGATGATTAAATTTTCTTCAGTTCTTTATCTCTCATAGTAAACCCTATAAATGGTATACTTTTGAGGAAAGTTGAAACCGTTTTTGTGCCTCTGTTTCCTTTTACCAGGAGCTAGCTTATGGTTATATGTTCACGTATCTATTTCTTAAAAAATAGCACATTAAATATGGTTATATTAGTGGGATTATTAAACAAGATATATTTTGATTTAAATCACTTCCTGGTAATGTTTCTCAGCTAGAAATTGGCAATCTAGAGAAAACACGCTCCATAATGGCTGAAGAGCTAGTTAAATTAACAAATCAAAATGATGAACTTGAAGAGAAAGTGAAGGAGATACCCAAACTTCGAACTCAGCTAAGAGTAAGTATTCTTCACTCTTATTTTTAGTTTACATAAAATGCATATGTATATGTTAGTGTTTTCTTTGATAATTAAAGAGTATTAATATTTGAGTGAAGAACTTTAAAAATGAATCTTATCTTGTCACATCACACATTCAGAGTAATGTTCACAATCATGTTTAGGAAAATAACTAGATTTCATTTGGCCAAGGCTCATTAATAATCCTGCACTTTTGCATGATCTGAGTAGTATTTTATTGATTGATGTTATATGTATCCTCACAATTAGCATATTTGGTATTGGAAGTTGCTCTTAAGCCATATATGAGAATAGATTTTCTTTTGACTTTTCTTGGGTAAATGCCAGGTAATACTTAAACCACAGTGAACCATAGAGACTGAAATTTCATCAAACATGCTGAAATTACTGGGAGAAAAGACAGATTAAGCTATATATGGGGAGAATTGTAGATTTAGTGAAAAGATATGTTAAGATTAATAGCCATCTGGCTTATTTTGTTTTTTTTATTCTTTTATTCCAACAGACCGAGGTGTGAGTTTAATTTTTATGAGAGATGACTATATACTTTTATTTAGATTGAAAGGTCTTTACTGGTGGCTCGTTTATGATAATATAAATATAATATTAAAGATTTTCTGTACAGTTACTTAAAAATTGTAAACAAATATATTTTATAGGATTTGGATCAAAGATACAACACTATTCTGCAGATGTATGGAGAAAAAGCAGAAGAGGCAGAAGAACTTCGATTAGATCTTGAAGATGTAAAAAATATGTATAAGACTCAAATAGATGAACTTTTAAGACAAAGGCTCAGTTAACTTCTGAAAATTACATTCCCATCGAACTGAATGTACACATTTAATATCTAAGTACAGATATCCAATAAATTCTTTTATAGAATTAGAAAGTGGAATTTACTGTAGCATTCAAAAATTGAAAAAAATTGTTTTATAGTATATAGTAATATTTCCAGTTAAATTATTTTGTGCAGTATTTGAACTTTATTTTTAAAACTATTCTTTAAAGATTTATTTTTTACAGTCTTTTTTTTTTTTTTTTTTTTTGCCTTGAATAGCACAGAGATTTATTACTTTATCCTCATGTCAATATGGTTAGGGAAGGAGAATGGTGTTATATATTGTAGATATATAACTAATTGTGTCTATAATTTATATGTTTTTGTATATATTGAGAACATTTAAAGAGTGATAGTAACATATTGACACTTTGAACTCTTTCACACTTAAGTCTTCAGTACGTCTAATTACTATTTATGAAAATGGACATTGTGTTCAAGTAAAAAAATTATTAAACCTGCAGTTATTAAATCTTGAACTCATATTTTTCTTTTGGAAAAAAATCACTCTCTGAAGTTAAAAGGGTAAATAATTTAAACTTTAAAAGTTTTGTGGTCTCAAATTTTATTTCACTCACAATTAAGTCTGTACAAATTTTGGTACCTATTTGGAGAAAGCTATAGCTATTCAAAGTTATCTAGGCATAATTGAATAGTGGAAAAATCTACTTACAGTCATTTTGTGATGGTATCATTAACATTTTAGTAGTTTTGAAGACGTATTGTTTTACTACCCTATAAAATGAATCAAAAGTAATTAAATTAATATAATTTTCTTTTTAAAAATTAATTGTTCACATTTTGTAAAGCCTAATTTTTGGCACATTAAAAGTACATGTTTGATATTCATAATATTCATAACAAAATAGAGAAATTATAGGAGTTAAATTTGGCATTTTGCAATTTTCTGTGGTTTATCATTTAATTTTTTTCTTGAACCTTTAAACTGAAAAATAGTGTGGAATAGCTGAAAAAAGTTAACTATGCCTTCCTCTCAGCTGTGTTTTAGACTTGTGAAATATTTTGATACATTTTATTACTGAAAGTCATTTAGCTGCCTTTACTTGAAAGTAGGAACACTCACTTAACTTCTAGTTACATTTTAAACACTAGAACTTTAGCTATAGGTAAGCCATGTTGAAGATTTTGGAATGCCTTTCAGGGCAATTCAAGTGACCTCATTTTTGTTCTTTTTGCATTCAAGACAGTATTTCTGTCAGTGAATCTCTGATTTGTAACATTAAGAAATATTCTTTCCGTGTGAGCCAAATTCATAAAGATAATTTTCTATATTTTAGTGGTAAAAAGCAGTTTAATAGTTTTCTGTCAGCTTTTTTTTTTTTTTCCAGGGGCTGACAGAGAATGACAAGACTGATAGCAATAAGAAATGTACAGAATTAGAAAATATAGGAAACTTAAGTTGCAAATTCTGTCAAGTGTTTGAAACTAGAAGTTTAGGAATTATGAAATTGTTCTTTTAAGATATCCATTAGTGAGGGAAAAAACCCCAAAACCCTTCAGTTGTGGAGAAAAGATTGAAATAAAATTCCTTTACCTTTCAATTTCATAATATTATACATTCTCTTAATCCATATTAACATTAATAAAATCAACTCAACTTAAAATTTTAAAGTGTTCTCAGTTTATTTAATTTAAGATAAACAGCTATTTAATATTTAGGTCTTCGGCTGTGTATTACCGTATATTGTTCTTTATCCACAAATTAATAGCTGATGTTCATACAGATCTTATTTTATTATGCACTTAGATTTCTCAATACATTTGTAAGTTGAGAAGGTGTATTGAATTGCTTTCTTGAAAAACTCCACTAAGTGGCAGAATACCTATTGAATGTTGGTTGCTGTATTTTGCTGTTTGTCATTAAAACTTATCTGTCCATATTCTAGAAAATATTTATATTTTAATAAAGAAAATAGATCGCAGTCAGATGTTTCCATTCTTGAAAGAAAATAGGTAATATAAATGATAACAATGTAAAGAATATAAACAAAGAATAGAGGGGTTGTGAACATTGTTGTTTCATACATAGACAACTAAGCACAGACTGTGGGCATCCTTCTAACTCTTGGGAAGTTGAATTGAGAGTACCATTTCTTTTTCTTTACCTCTTTTTTGAGAACTTCCAGTTGTACAGTGTTTAACATATGGGGATGTATCAAATATATCTATACTTTGATTTAAGATATTCTAAATATGGGTAATTTCTAACCTAGGAAAACATGTAGTTTAAGTAAGTGAAAAGAAAAGTTCAGGAAAATTTTTTTCTTGTAATCCTTCATTTGGCATTTGATTTATTAAAAGTTTTATTTAAATGCTTATTAAAAGTATGTGATTTATAATATATAGGAAATAGCCACAAGAAAAAATAGAAAATTACTATAAATATTTTATCTTGTTCTACCACTCTTTGTCTAGTATGTATACATGTATGTTCTAATGTATCATAATTTTTCATTTTCATTTAAAAATCTAATGTCCCCAATTCTATTCAGTTTTAAACTATTACAACTTTAACTTCATATTTTGTAAAGGGCTAAAAGTATGATTTAAACTACAGATGGATATAATATTTTAATCCTAAATGAAAGATAATGGAAATAATAAGCATGGATCTGATTTGAATAAAGATTTTAAGATAGTAATAATGTATTTCAGTTTTAACATAATTTAGAGTGGTCAGTACCAATGAGTGAAGATAGTTTTCTTTTATGAAGATAGAAAAAATTTCGGACTTCTTATTTTAAGAAAATAAGGATAAGCCTAAATTTTTGTGAGTTATATTACTAAGTGTTTTATTAGAATTAAATATAGTTTTTCTAATGAAGACGTGTTTTTGGAAAATATAATTCTAAGAACTAACTTCTTGTAACTAACTGGTATAATTACTGTAACGATGATTTGTGTCTTTTTAGAGTCTTAAACAGTATCAATATTTTCTAAAAGTCATAAAACATTTCTATATTAAAATAATAACAGATAAAATAAGTTATCCTCTATTCATAAGTTACCTTGAGTTCATATTGCTTGTACTGTTGAACTCTGCAACTTTGATCCTTTAAAGTCCTTTTAAGCTATTGCCTTTACACATATCCATTTAACTTTTAGCAAATCAAGACCCTTTAACAAGATAGAGTAAAAATGAAATGTATCTTTCTTCTTAGTACTTACTTTTTTTTTTTTACATCTTTATTGGAGTATAATTCCTTAACAATGGTGTGTTAGTTTCTGCTTTATAACAAAATGAATCAGTTATACATATACATATGTTCCCATATCCTCTCCCTCTTGCGTCTCCCTCCCACCCTCCCTATCCCACCTCTCCAGGCGGTCACAAAGCACCGAGCTGATCTCCCTGTGCTATGCGGCTGCTTCCCACTAGCTATCTACCTTACGTTTGGTAGTGTATATATGTCCATGCCTCTCTTTCGCTTTGTCACGGCTTACCCTTCCCCCTCCCCATATCCTCAAGTCCATTCTCTAGTAGGTCTGTGTCTTTATTCCTGTCTTACCCCTAGGTTCTTCATGACATTTTTTTTCTTCTTAAATTCCATATATATGTATTAGCATACGGTATTTGTCTTTCTCTTTCTGACTTACTTCACTCTGTATGACAGACTCTAGGTCTATCCACCTCATTACAAATAGCTCAATTTCGTTTCTTTTTATGGCTGAGTAATATTCCATTGTATATATGTGCCACATCTTCTTTATCCATTCATCCGATGATAGACACTTAGGTTGTTTCCATCTCTGGGCTATTGTAAATAGGGCTGCTATGAACATTTTGGTACATGACTCTTTTTTTTTTTTTTTTTTTTGCGGTACGCGGGCCTCTCACTGTTGCAGCCTCTCCTGTTGCGGAGCACAGGCTCCGGACGCGCAGGCTCAGTGGCCATGGCTCATGGGCCCAGCCGCTCCGCAGCATGTGGGATCTTCCCAGACCGGGGCACGAACCTGTGTCACCTGCATTGGCAGGTGGACTCTCAACCACTGTGCCACCAGGGAAGCCCTACATGACTCTCTTTGAATTATGGTTTTCTCAGGGTATATGCCCAGTAGTGGGATTGCTGGGTCATATGGTAGTTCTATTTGTAGTTTTTTAAGGACCCTCCATACTGTTCTCCATAGTGGCTGTACCAATTCACATTCCCACCAGCACTGCAAGAGTGTTCCCTTTTCTCCACACCCTCTCCAGCATTTATTGTTTGTAGATTTTTTGATGATGGCCATTCTGACTGGTGTGAGATGATACCTCATTGTAGTTTGGATTTGCATTTCTCTAATGATTAAAGATGTTGAGCATCCTTTCATGTGTTTGTTGGCAGTCTGTATATCTTCTGTGGAGAAATGTCTATTTAGGTCTTCTCCCCATTTTTGGATTGCATTGTTTGTTTTTTTGTTATTGAGCTGCATGAGCTGCTTATACATTTTGGAGATTAATCCTTTGTCAGTTGCTTCATTTGCAAATATTTTCTCCCATTCTGAGGGTTGTCTTTTCGTCTTGTTTATGGTTTCCTTTGCTGTGCAAAAGCTTTTAAGTTTCATTAGGTCCCATGTGTTTATTTTTGTCTTTATTTCCATTTCTCTAGGAGGTGGGTCAAAAAGGATCATGCTGTGATTTATGTCATAGAGTGTTGTGCCTATGTTTTCCTCTAAGAGTTTGATAGTGTCTGGCCTTACATTTAGGTCTTTAATCCATTTTGAGCTTATTTTTGTGTATGGTGTTAGGGAGTGATCTAATCTCATACTTTTACATGTCCCTGTCCAGTTTTCCCAGCACCACTTATTGAAGAGGCTGTCCTTTCTCCACTGTACATTCCTGCCTCCTTTATCAAAGATAAGGTGACCATATGTGCGTGGGTTTATCTCTGGGCTTTCTATCCTGTTCCATTGATCTATCTTTCTGTTTTTGTGCCAGTACCATACTGTCTTGATTACTGTAGATTTGTAGTATAGTCTGAAGTCAGGGAGCCTGATTCCTCCAGCTCCATTTTTCGTTCTCAAGATTGCTTTGGCTATTCGGGGTCTTTTGTGTTTCCATACAAATTGTGAAATTTTTTGTTCTAGTTCTGTGAAAAATGCCAGTGGTAGTTTGATAGGGATTGCATTGAATCTGTAGATTGCTTTGGGTAGTAGAGTTATTTTCACAATGTTGATTCTTCCAATCCAAGAACATGGTATATCTCTCCATCTATTTGTATCATCTTTAATTTTTTTCATCAGTGTCTTATAATTTTCTGCATACAGGTCTTTTGTCTCCTTAGGTAGGTTTATTCCTAGATATTTTATTCTTTTTGTTGCAATGGTAAATGGGAGTGTTTTCTTGATTTCACTTTCAGATTTTTCATCATTAGTATATAGGAATGCCAGAGATTTCTGTGCATTAATTTTGTATCCTGCTACTTTACCAAATTCATTGATTAGCTCTAGTAGTTTTCTGGTAGCATCTTTGGGATTCTCTATGTATAGTATCATGTCATCTGCAAACAGTGACAGCTTTACTTCTTTTCTGATTTGGATTCCTTTTATTTCCTTCTCTTTTCTGATTGCTGTGGCTAAAACTTCCAAAACTATGTTGAATAAGAGTGGTGAGAGTGGGCAACCTTGTCCTGTTCCTGATCTTAGTGGAAATGGTTTCAGTTTTTCATCATTGAGGATGATGTTGGCTGTGGGTTTGTCATATATGGCCTTTATTATGTTGAGGAAAGTTCCCTCTATGCCTACTTTCTGCAGCGTTTTTATCATAAATGGGTGTTGAATTTTGTCGAAAGCTCTCTCTGCATCTATTGAGATGATCATATGGTTTTTCTCCTTCAATTTGTTAATATGGTGTATCACGTTGATTGATTTGCGTATATTGAAGAATCCTTGCATTCCTGGAATAAACCCCACTTGATCATGGTGTATGATCCTTTTAATGTGCTGTTGGATTCTGTTTGCTAGTATTTTGTTGAGGATTTTTGCATCTATGTTCATCAGTGATATTGGCCTGTAGTTTTCTTTCTTTGTGACATCCTTGTCTGGTTTTGGTATCAAGGTGATGGTGGCCTCGTAGAATGAGTTTGGGAGTGTTCCTTCCTCTGCTATATTTTGGAAGAGTTTGAGAAGGATAGGTGTTAGCTCTTCTCTAAATGTTTGATAGAATTCACCTGTGAAGCCATCTGGTCCTGGGCTTATGTTTGTTGGAAGATTTTTAATCACAGTTTCAATTTCAGTGCTTGTGATTGGTCTGTTCATATTTTCTATTTCTTCCTGATTCAGTCTTGGCAGGTTGTGCATTTCTAAGAATTTGTCCATTTCTTCCAGGTTGTCCATTTTATTGGCATAGAGTTGCTTGTAGTAATCTCTCATGATCTTTTGTATTTCTGCAGTGTCAGTTGTTACTTCTCCTTTTTCATTTCTAATTCTATTGGTTTGAGTCTTCTCCCTTTTTTTCTTGATGAGTCTGGCTAATGGTTTATCAATTTTGTTTATCTTCTCAAAGAACCAGCTTTTAGTTTTATTGATCTTTACTATCGTTTCCTTCATTTCTTTTTCATTTATTTCTGATCTGATTTTTATGATTTCTTTCCTTCTGCTAACTTTTGGTGTTTTTGTTCTTCTTTCTCTAATTGCTTTAGGTGCAAGGTTAGGTTGTTTATTCGAGATGTTTCCTGTTTCTTAAGGTGGGATTGTATTGCTATAAACTTCCCTCTTAGAACTGCTTTTGCTGCATCCCATAGGTTTTGGGTCGTCGTGTCTCCATTGTCATTTGTTTCTAGGTATTTTTTAATTTCCTCTTTGATTTCTTCAGTGATCACTTCGTTACTAAGTAGTGTATTGTTTAGCCTCCATGTGTTTGTATTTTTTACAGATCATTTCCTGTAATTGATATCTAGTCTCACAGCATTGTGGTCGGAAAAGATACTTGATATGATTTCAATTTTCTTAAATTTACCAAGGCTTGATTTGTGACCCAAGATATGATCTACCCTGGAGAATGTTCCATGAGCACTTGAGAAAAATGTGTATTCTGTTGTTTTTGGATGGAATGTCCTATAAATATCAATTAAGTCCATCTTGTTTAATGTATCATTTAAAGCTTGTGTTTCCTTATTTATTTTCATTTTGGATGATCTGTCCATTGGTGAAAGTGGGGTGTTAAAGTCCCCTACTATGAATGTGTTACTGTCGATTTCCCCTTTTATGGCTGTTAGTATTTGCCTTATGTATTGAGGTGCTCCTATGTTGGGTGCATAAATATTTACAATTGTTATATCTTCTTCTTGGATCAATCCCTTGATCATTATGTAGTGTCCTTCTTTGTCTCTTCTAGTAGTCTTTATTTTAAAGTCTATTTTGTCTGATATGAGAATTGCTACTCCAGCTTTCTTTTGGTTTCCATTTGCATGGAATATCTTTTTCCATCCCCTTACTTTCAGTCTGTATGTGTCTCTAGGTCTGAAGTGGGTCTCTTGTAGACAGCATATATATGGGTCTTGTTTTTGTGTCCACTCAGCCAATCTGTGTCTTTTGGTGGGAGCATTTAGTCCATTTACATTTAAGGTAATTATCGATATGTATGTTCCTATTCCCATTTTCTTAATTGTTTTGGGTTCGTTATCGTAGGCATTTTCCTTCTGTTGTGTTTCTTGCCTAGAGAAGTTCCTTTAGCATTTGTTGTAAAGCTGGTTTGGTGGTGCTGAACTCTCTCAGCTTTTGCTTGTCTGTAAAACGTTTTAATTTCTCCATCAAATCTGAATGAGATCCTTGCTGGGTAGAGTAATCTTGGTTGCAGGGTTTTCTCCATCATCACTTTAAATATGTCCTGCCAGTCCCTTCTGGCTTGCAGAGTTTCTGCTGAAAGATCAGCTGTTAACCTTATGGGGATTCCCTTGTGTGTTATTTGTTGTTTTTCCCTTGCTGCTTTTAATATGTTTTCTTTGTATTTAATTTTTGACAGTTTGATTAATATGTGTCTTCGCGTATTTCTCCTTGGATTTATCCTGTATGGGACTCTCTGTGCCTCCTGGACTTGTTTAACTATTTCCTTTCCCATATTAGGGAAGTTTTCAACTATAATCTCTTCAAATATTTTCTCAGTCCCTTTCTTTTGCTCTTCTTCTTCTGGAACCCCTATAATTCGAATGTTGGTGTGTTTAATGTTGTCCCAGAGGTCTCTGAGACTGTCCTCAGTTCTTTTCATTCTTTTTTCTTTCTTCTGCTCTGCAGTAGTTATTTCCACTATTTTATCTTCCACCTCACTTATCCGTTCTTCTGCCTCAGTTATTCTGCTACTGATCCCATCTAGAGTATTTTTAATTTCATTTATTGTGTTGTTTATCGTTGCTTGCTTCATCTTTAGTTCTTCTAGGTCCTTGTTAAATGTTTCTTGCATTTTGTCTATTTTATTTCCAAGATTTTGGATCATCTTTACTATCATTATTCTGAATTCTTTTTCAGGTAGACTGCTTATTTCCTCTTCATTTGTTAGGTTTGGTGGGTTTTTATCTTGCTGCTTCTCCTGCTGTGTGTTTTTCTGTCTTCTCATTTTGCTTATCTTACTGTGTTTGGAGTTTCCTTTTTGCAGGCTGCAGGTTCGTAGTTCCCGTTGTTTTTGGTGTCTGTCCCCAGTGGCTAAGGTTGGTTCAGTGGGTTGTGTAGGCTTTCTGGTGGAGGGGACTAGTGCCTGTGTTCTGGTGGATGAGGCTGGATCTTGTCTTTCTGGTGGGCAGGTCCACATCTGGTGGTGTGTTTTGGGGTGTCTGTGGACTTTTTATGATTTTAGGCAGCCTCTCTGCTAATGGGTGACGTTGTGTTCCTCTCTTGCTAGTTGTTTGGCATAGGGTGTCCAGCACTGTAGCTTGCTGGTCGTTGAGTGAAGCTGGGTGCTGGTGTTGAGATGGAGATCTCTGGAAGATTTCCGCCGTTTGATATTATGTGGAGCTGGGAGGTCTCTTGTGGACCAGTGTCCTGAAGTTGGCTCTCCCACCTCAGAGGCACAGCACTGACTCCTGGCTCCTCAATTTGGGATGATTCGTTGTCTATTCATGTATTCCACAGATGCAGGGTACATCGAGTTGATTGTGGAGCTTTAATCCGCTGCTTCCGAGGCTGCTGGGAGAGATTTCCCTTTCTCTTCTTTGTTCTCACAGCTCCCGGGTCTCAGCTTTGGATTTGGCCCCGCCTCTGCGTGTAGGTCGCCTGAGGGCGTCTGTTCTTCGCTCAGACAGGACAGGGTTAAAGGAGCAGCCGCTTCTGGGACTCTGGCTCACTGGGCGGGGGCGGGGGCGGGGGCGGGGGGGAGGGAGGGGCACGGAGTGCGTGGCGAGCCTGCGGCGGCAGAGGCCGGCGTGACGTTGCACCAGCCTGAGGCGCGCCTTGCGCTCTCCCGGGGAAGCCGTCCCTGGATCCTGGGACCCCGGCAGTGACGGGCTTCACAGGCTCCCCGGAAGCGGGGTGTGGACAGTGACCTGCGCTCGCACACAGGCGTCTTGGTGGCGGCAGCAGCAGCTCTAGCGTCCCACGCCCGTCTCTGGGGTCCGCGCTTTCAGCCGCGGCTCGCGCCCGTCTCTGCAGCTCCTTTAAGCAGCGCTCTTAATCCCCTCTCCTCGTGCACCAGGAAACAAAGAGGGAAGAAAAACTCTCTTGCCTCTTCGGCAGGTCCAGACTTTTTTCCAGACTCCCTCCCGGCCAGCTGTGACGCATTAGCCCCTTCAGTCTGTGTTCACGCCGACAGCCCCAGTCCTCTCCCTGCGCTCTGACCGAAGCCCGAGCCTCAGCTCCCAGCCCCGCCCGTCCCGGCGGCTGAGCAGACAAGCCTCTCGGGCTGGTGAGTGCCGGTCGGCACCGATCCTCTGTGCGGGAATCTCTCCGATTTGCCTTACCCAGGTATGTGGGGAGTTTCTTGCCTTTTGGGAGGTCTGAGGTCTTCTGCCAGCGTTCAGTAGGTGTTCTGTAGGAGTTGTTCCACGTGTCGCTGTATTTCTGGTGTATCTGTGGGGAGGAAAGTGATCTCCGCATCTTACTCTTCCGCCATCTTCCCCGGAAGTCAATACTTTTTTTTTTTAAAGCAAACAAAACCTCACAATGCTTCAGTAATCCAGAATTGTGATACAGAGAATTTACTCTTAGTGCTGTCCAGAATTTATTCCCCATATTGACCTACTGCCAAGTAAGGTAAATTTCATTTTCAGTCCTCAAATAATACTAAGCAAGGGATCATGGGAGGTTTTTCTGTTTGCTTAACATTAAACTCTTCTTTGACAGGTAGTGATGGGCAGAGCATGGTGGATAGAGGTGTTCCTTTCAGTTTTAGACAATGCCATGCCCATTTGTCTCTTTTGAAATGACAATCTTAATTTTTACAAAACATTATTTTAAAAAAATCTGTGGTCATAGGTGATAATAGGAAACAGTGCTTACTTTGCTATTGTTAAGGAATCCACTTATATGGGAACATAATCACTCATCCACTGTTCTGAAATCTAGAAAGCTCTGAAAACCAAATGTTTCTTTAATAAGGTTGTTGTCAAATCTGCTTTGGTAGTAAAGCCTGACCTTCACTGACTTGAGGCTATTACAGGCTTTATCTCACTTAGTGTGAGTATTCATGCATTTTGTCGCATTTTGTGTGAGAGTATGGGGTGCTGATCCAGGACACAATGAGGGTGTTAGGTAGTAAGATGGTGTGCATACCCTGTTCTGTTAAAAAAAAATCAGGAACACATACGGTACCAAGGATTTTGGAAAAGGGATTGTATGCTTGCACTTTATTTTCAAATAAGCTTTTTAAAGTGGATACCATTATCATCTCCATTTTTAAAATGAAGAAAGGTTAAGTAATTGCTCAAGGTCGTATGGCAAATAAGTGGCAAAGTTGAGGCTCTAATTTGTGCAGTTTGGCTCCAGAGTCCATGCTCTGAACCATTAACTATACAATGCTGTTTCTCTTACTGCTCTTCTGTAAAACCATAAGCATATAGATCAACTGTAGCATAAGATAAAATTTAGTCAAAATTTGCCTGCTTAAAATTTTAATACCTTTGATTTATGGTTTAAGAAGTTGGATATATCAGAGAACCAATAAGCTATATTCTGCCGAGAGTTCAGCATTTTGCTAACACTGTGAGGTATCCAAAATGCCAATATGTGAGTGGCAAACTTACAACCCATTTAGCAAACTTGTAGTGCAATGTAAAAATTATGATTATTCAAAATTTCAAAGTTACATAAAAGAGACAGTAGATAATGAATGCCATATACTTACTAACGTTTACTCTTGAACAGCATTCAATTTATGGTCCATTTTGTTTCATTTATACTTCACGTGTGCTTCCTCCCAACCCATACTATTTTGAAGCAAATTTCAGACATAGGACTTGATTATTATATTTAAGTCTGAAATGTTTCTGTAAAAAGTAACTTTACCTCATCAACTATTTGGTTACTTGCATCATAATTCATATAGGAAAGACAGGATAAATCTGCTTCATTCTTTTCCTTTATTTACCAGTTCTCACAATTAAAGTTGGTTCCTTTCTGTCACCCAAGATGAACAGCGAGGTTTTTTGGCTTGTGTATTTGATCGATTAGTTGGATCTTTTTGAATTTAATATTTAAATATGTTTGTGCTTCAATCCATTACAGTTACCCTATTGATGCTTTAAATTATTCTAGCTTTGGCCAGAGGGAACCTTCTCAAACTGGTTCCTGAGTCCTTTTGGTATGACCCTCATAGCCTTTGATTGCTTCCTTGCTTCCTCCTGTAAAATCTTCCAGGTTCTTCTAGTACATTTCCTGTCCCATATCTAAGATCAGTTTTCTATGGATACCCCAAATTAATCAATTTTTCTATGGAGCCCATGTTCCTTAAATGGGAAAGGGTGTACCGAGATCACAGTCTGGGCACAAGGGGTGCTTCTTGCTACAAGGTTGGTTGTTTCTAGACCTTTTCAACGGATGATGAAGGGCAGATTTGGGTTTTTTTTTTTGTTTTGTTTTTAATTTATTTTTGGCTGCGTTGGGTCTTTGTTGCTGCGCGTGGGCTTTCTCTAGTTGCGGCGAGTGGGGGCTTGCGGTGCGCGGGCTTCTCATTGCGGTGGCTTCTCGTTGTGGAGCACGGGCTCTAGGCTCGCGGGCTCAGTAGCTGTGGCTCGTGGGCTCTAGAGCTCAGGCTCAGTACTTGTGGAGCACGGGCTTAGTTGCTCTGCGGCATGTGAGATCTTCCCGGACATGGGCTCGAACTCGTGTCCTCTGCAATGGCAGGCAGATTCTTAACCACTGCGCCACCAGGGATGTCCCTAGTTTTGGTTTATAATGTAAAATATTTACATGATTCTAAAGTCACAAGTATATAATGTATAGTCAGAGAACTTATCTTCTTTGTGCCCTATACCTATATTCCCTCCTTCCCCCATAGGTAATCATTTTAATGTTGTTATTCTATTTGTAAATAACAATTTATATACATAAATATATACAGATATATTCCCTTTCCTTAATAAATGATAGCATATTTCACATTCTTCTTCTACTGTGCTTTTTCCACTCAATAATATATCCTGCAGTGTATAGTTATATTTCTCAAACCTCTTTTATGCCTGCATAGCTCTACATTGTGTGAATATACCACAGTTTATTCATCAGTCTCCTGTTAATAGACGTTTGAGTTTATTGTTTAAAACTAAATTTTAACATTAATATTTAGGGAGGGAAATTCTATGTTAAGAATGGCTGTTACAGTACGATAGAACACAACCTCATGTTCTTAAAGCCCCATCACATTTTGTCTCCCCTGAGCCAGAATGACCACAACTTAATATTTAGCCATTTAAAATAGCACCATGTGCACCTCCCAACAGTTGGATTGGTTTGTCTGCTCTTGGAATGAGACTAACATATTTTTAGAAGCCTTTCTCATATATTGTTCTCATGCGTTCTTTAAAAAAAATCTATGTATCTATCTCTATATCTTTATCGCATATCATTCAGGGGCAAACCAGCTTGTTTATTCATTTTGAATCAACTAAGAGGAAAGCTCTATTTCCTGTATGTGGCAAAATAGATTGGTGGCAAGTAAGCTGAGAAAGCACTTTTTTAAGTTGCTGTGCTTATTGGTAAGGGGTGGCAAAGTATGAAATAATAGAACAGTACTTCCTTTAGAGGCAGAGTCTTTTACATGAAGAGAAACGAGTTAATACTGCACAGTGCTTTAGAATAATCCTTGGCACATCTCAAGTACCGTGTGTTTTTGCATTGCTATTATTTGAAAGAAAAAAATCCAGATAATGTTACTCATTTAGCAAGTTACTAATGGAACTTGTTCTCATAACGGTGTCTGAAAAATTATTTGAAGATTATGTAAGCCTTTGGAAACAAACTGTTGTATTTTCTTATGATCATAGCACTTAATACCGGTGATTTTATGTGTCTGAGCGTAAGTTTATTTTGATGATACCAACTTTGATCAGTTGAAGTTGAATCAATAATGCTCACCTTAACTGTGCTCTTACTACGCAGCATACTATGAGAACCGAGGGCGCCAAGAGTAGAAGTATGGGAGATGGACGTTCAAATAATTATGATAAAATAATTAAGCATTTGCAGTTTAAATAATTATAAAATAATAAAACGATAAAAATCCAACTCCACAAAGCGGCATTTGATCTTGGTGAGTTTTCGGATAGTTACGAAGAGAGGCAAGAATATTACTACATAATATTCAAGAACTCCAAAGAATCCTCCATCCTCCGGTTGGCCACCATAAAGTGCTGCCAACTACGGGCAGGCCCCACGTATGAAAGTGAGAGCGGCAACTTCGGCTCTAATTAAGAAAACAGTAAAACTCCGCCTCAATGCAACGCAAT
Source organism: Hyperoodon ampullatus (assembly GCF_949752795.1). NCBI lineage: Eukaryota > Metazoa > Chordata > Mammalia > Artiodactyla > Ziphiidae > Hyperoodon > Hyperoodon ampullatus. Next base: position 21,933,274 of record NC_136923.1, read on the forward strand.
GAGAAGGAAGAAGGGAAGGAGAGTCAGGCTTTCTACCCAACCCGTCCCAGGGTCCTTTAAGCGCCTTATCCCTTCCTCCCAAGGAGGACAGTTCAGTCTGGCTCTCTGGCCCTGGCGGGAGAACGCAGGGAACCGCAGACGGTGCCCCTCGAGCCCGATCCCCGCGGACCTGCCATCGGGCCCCGCGCTCCCAGCCCCCTCCCGGCCCGCGTGGCCCGGCTTCTACCCCGGCGGCCCCCGGCGCGGCGGGGGTCCGCCTCCCCGCGCAGGCCAGCCTAGGTGTCCCGGCGGCTCCCGGGCGCCCCCTGGCCCGGCTCCGGCGCCCGAGGTTTCCGGTGAGCTGCAGTCGCCGGTTATGACGACTCCCTCCTCCGGAGCAGCCGCCGCCGCCGCCGCCTTCTCCGCAGCCCCGGTTCGCCCGGCTCCAGGTGGGACTCGCCCCGGGGTCCGCGGAGCCTTCACCCGCGCCCCTCTGTACCGCGGCAGGCTGAGCGGGTCTCGGGGCCGGGCGCGCGGTGGGCGCTTCTGCCCGCTCCCGGCGCGGCTTCCCGGAGGGCTGGCGCCTTTCCATGGGTCCGCCTGCGCCTTCCCATCGCCCGCGGGCCGAAGAGGCGGACGCGGGGAAGCTGATCCTGACTCTCCCGACCCCGAGCGCTCTGCCTCTTCATGGCGACTGCAGCGGCGCACGGGACCCCGGGGGCCCTCTGGGCGCGGGGAAGAACGCCGGCTCCCCGGCCGGCGCCCCCTTGACCGGGTTTCCCAGGCCAGGGCGGAGCCGCTCTCCAGGCCCCTCCCAGGCGCGCCAGGGACCGGGGGTGGGGAGTGCGGTGTTGGGCGGCCCCCGGGGATCTCTGCGCCCCAAATCCCAGCGCAGCATCGAGGCCGCGGAAGGGCGCTCGCCGCTGACCCGGCCGCCCTGGTTTCACTGACGTTCTAGCAGACAGCTGGTGGACCTCACCTGGGTATCTCAGACAGGCCCTTTCTAACCTCCTGCCGTGGAAAACTTCTAGCACTTGTCGGGGCGAGCAGTTTTAGGAGTCCTCGTGGGTGTCAAATGCGTTTAACTTTTCACCTGTCCACTGCCTTCTTTAAACTTTCGCAAGCTCTGTCACAGAACATCATCCCCTCTCACCCGTAGTGTTCCCTATCAGCCTCGGGCTTTCATGTCTCATCATCTTTCAGGCTTTTCCCTTTCCCCTTCTTAGGCCGGTGGAAACAGCTGTTTTGTGCTGAAGGAAAAAGTAGCTCAGCTGCTAAAGCTTCTATCTGCTGGGGAAGTGCGCCCTCCCATCCCTCAGAGGCTCTCGCAAGAGGACTCAACACCAGAAGGGCTCTGCCAGGCCCCGAGGTTGTGCTTTCAAGCAGTAGCAGCCACTCCTAGTTTATGCAAGCGGGTGCATGCTCTCTGCAAAAGCCAGGTTTCTGATCTGAGTCTTTAGATTTTTCCCTTGACCTAAGTGTTACTCTTTCATGGATCAGTGGATTTAGTTATGGCTAGAGCTCAGTCCAGGACAATGGATTTGGATAACCAAAGGTCAAGACTTGGTCATAGCAGTGACCTATTTCCTGAAGGGATGAGCAAAGGATTGGCCATTCTGCCTGTTGAGTCTGAAAGCTCAGGTTGTAGTAGAGCCTAGGGAGCAGTTTGATTCGGTGAGTCGGATTACTTTGGTGAGAACCAGGCAGATTGTTTTCTCCTAGGAATGTTTTATCTGCTGAGTGTCCTGTTGGCCTGTGCCAGTTGGTGCCTGTAGAAAGTGGGTCATCTCCTTCCTGCTCACTGTTAGAATCTGTTCTGTTAAGTTGCTGTCTTGAGGGTTATGACCTGCAACCTTGCTTTCAGCAGTATGTATTTGTTAAGGCAAGGAAAGGGCACCTGAGCCAGGCCTTCTGCTTAAGGCGTGTCTCACTAAATGCCAGTCCCTCTGCTTACAGGTATATCTTGTTAAATTATCTTCTCTCTTAATATTTCCTTTAATTCAAAATATCAGCTGGATGTGAAAGTCTATTTTAACATCCTTTTAAGGTAATATGTTTCATTTCTGACAGATTTTAGATATCTGAAACATCACAACAGCTTCTTGGTGGTTCTCAGGATTAAAGAGGTAAATATTTTCATTATAATTAGAGTCACTGTTGCTATTAATATGTATTTTTAAATTTTGTGAAATTGCTATCAACTCACGATTGGATAAAAGTCCCAACTAAAAATATTAATTCAGGTGACCTTTATAACAAATAACAATATACTCCTTTTAGGGTTACCTAAAAGAGGCACTGTATTTCCCACTCCAGAGGGGAAAGGGATTTCTTCTTGGTGTCCCAACTGTTTAGTTATGATTACTTGGCCTTGGGACTTGAGGCCTGATTGAACATAGCAGTCTATTACTAAAGGCTCCATCTTCATCGCCCATAGTCAGTGAAGACTGATTTTGAACGCTGGGTTTTCCAGTGTTTTCCAGTGACAGCAGACCCTGCTGGGGAGCTGCTCATGTGTACCAGGGCTCTATCATCTGGTGGGAAGACCACTTTAAAAAAAATAGAGCAAATAAACCACTAAAGTGAACCCCAAATGGCACAATTATTATCTGTGAAATATAAGTGAAATCTGGTCTAAGAGATTTAATCCTTCTAGGGTGAGTTAGAAATGCAGTAAGGTCCGTGACCATCATCTTTTTTCACACTACTAAGGCAGGGCAGGGCGAGTTTAAGGGCACAGCCCTGAGGCAGACTAAGAAAACTCACTCCTGGAGTTTTCTTAGTTTTAGTCTTAGTTGTTAATAACGTAGATGTTGTTATTTTTTTAAATATTTATTTATTTATTTATCTGGCTGTGCTGGGTCTTAGTTGCGACATGTGAGATCTAGTTCCGTGATCAGGGATCAAACCTGGGCCCCCTGTATTGGCAGCACAGAGTCTTAGCCACTGGACCACCAGGGAAGTCCCCATAGATGCTATTATACCCCCTAGAATGTAAGCTCCGCGAGGGCTTAGGAGTTTAGTTTTCAACTGTACGGTCCTTGCTGCATCCTGGTACTTAGAAAAGTAGCATAATCTCACGTACTGCAGTGATTGTTAGTTTTTATTCAGCAGGTACACACTTGCTCGGAACCATTGTACTTCCTTTCTTCTCTCTTCCTGGCATGTTCTCACTGCTCCTCATCTGGCAGGTCTCAGCTCAAACGTTACTTAGCAACCCCACCCCATCACTTGTAGCTTTAAACATTTATTTAATAAACACTTAACGTAGCATTTAACATGCCAGGTACATCTAGACACGTTACCAATATTTAACTCACAACAGCCCTATGGGGAAGGGTTATTCTGATTTCCATTTTACAGATGGAAAAGCTGAGACACAGAAAGATTAAATAACTTGCTCCAGGTCAAACAGCTTAGGCTGCAGCCACACTCCAACCTCAGTGGACCAGCTTCAAAGTCTATATGCTTAACCAGCCTACTGTGTTGTGTATCACGTTACCTTACTTACTCAGACAGGGTCCTATCAAGGTCCTCCTCCCATCTTTGTAAATAAAGTTTTATTAGAACACAGCCCCCCCTTTCCTCTAGCATAGCTATGGCTGCTTTCCTGATAAAGGCCCTGTTGAGGAGTTGTCTCAAACACTGCCTGGCCTGCAAAGCCAAAAATGTTTACTACCTGGCCCTTTCCAGGAAAAGTTTGCCAGCCCTCGGTTTATTTGATTCACAGCCTTTGTCATCATCTGAACTTATTTATTTGGTTGTTTATGACTACTGCACTAGCTTGTAAGCTCCGTGAGAGCAGGGGTCCTTCCTGCTTTGTTCACCTCTGTATACCTAGCTCCCAACACAGTGCCTGGCAACAAGTGCACAATCAATATTTGTAGAGTAAAGGAACATTATTCAGTGAAATAGCGAAGTTCACTGTAATTGTGCTTAGCCCTTGACCCCTTTGGCTTTGAAAGGGTATGTCTTAATGAGGATGTTGTCAACTTGACCTTTAGGTTTGGAGGTTGCTATGTTCATGCTGCTTGTCTTTGGAGCATTGCTTCATGAAGTTCCCCTGAGTGGCCAAGACGAGGTTCCTCCCCAGGCTGATGGCATTCTGGGCGCCCCTCTGTTCAACTATGCCAGCCTCCGCCTGCCAGAAGAGCATATTCCCTTCTTTTTGCACAATAATAGGCATATTGCCATGGTCTGTAAGAAAGACTCGCATTGTCCTTATAAGGTAAATACTATTCTCTCCTTGTATATTTTTAAAAGGAAGCAATTTAGGCTGGTTCACTAGTTCCTCATTGTAACTTGAACCTGAAAATAGACTTTAGTCTCTTGGTTGCAACTGTAGGTCAATCAGTGTTTGTATTTCATCTAATGCTTCTTAGTGACTCAACTTTGCCCACTCACAAAGGTGAGATTTTAAATCTAAATCACTAGTAAAATAAATAGGCAGCCTATAGTATGTGTATACTCTGTAAATGAAGTGAATTAGATTTGATGCAGCAAAGAATATCTAGTTAAAAGTAACTGGAGGATTTCACACCTCTCCTTAATCTGCACTTCAGAGGATCTCTCAGCACTTCATTTTGGTAATAACACCTCCACCTCTGTCTCCAAATAATTAAGACTATTACTGCGGCCTTCCTTCTGTTTTAGAGTTGTTGGAAAGGTTTCAGATTGGAGCCCATTCAGACATCTCACGAGGCCTCAGAGATCAAAGCAGGGCATTGTGAGCCATTTCCTTTCCCACGGTGCTGGCACAGGAAGCATGCGGAGAGGCAGGGCTGGGAGTCAGATCAGGACTGCTCCCGGGGGGCTGGCAGCAGCTGCTGTATCCCCCGAGGGCTGCAGAGGTGTGACATCTTCCGGGATCTCTGCTGATCCCTTCGGTTTAGTTGTGATTCTTCTGGTGATAGAAATTCCAATTTTTGTGACTCTCTAGGGACTGATTTTAGGATCAGTTTCCTCACTGATTTTATTAAGCTACTTCAAGAAACTCCAATTCAGGGGAGGAGGTTAGGGGATGGATAGAGTGGGAAGTTGGGGTCAGCAGATGTAAGCTTTTATATATAGAGTGGATACATAAGGTCCTACTGTAGGGCACAGAGAACTATATTCAGTATCCTATGGTAAATCATCATGGAAAAGAATAAATTAAAAAAAGGATGTGGGTATACATATATATATATGTATAATTGAATCACTTTGCTGTATGGCAATAATTAACACAACATTGTAAATCAACTATATTTCAATAAAAAATTAACTAATTAATTAAGTTATAAAAACGGCAATTCAAATGATCTGTGGTAGTCTAGCTAAAACCCAGATTTTTGGTGGGAGGACACACCTGGTGGGGGAGGGGTTGGTGATTAAGGATAATTGTTGTTAAGAAACTTGAGACTGCTTTTTTTAGAATTTACTTATTTCTATTACATGAATAAGTATTATAAAACATGAAGGTAAAAATTCTATAAAGATTTGTTTTCCTCATGGAAAAAAATCTGAGTCCTCTCTAAATGTCAGAAGAAGGTAGACAAGTCTAAACATATACCTCTTATGTTCCAGAAACACTTAGAAAATTTAAAGTACTGCTGGGGTTATGAGAAATCCTGCAGACCAGAGTTCAGGTTTAGTTACCCTGTTTGCACCTACGTGGATATGGGATGGTAAGTTTCTGGATGGAATACCTCTTCCCCTGTACTTTGTCTCCTTTCTCCACAGTGTACGCTGAGGCTCCAATCCCCAGCTAGACTCTTTTGGTATTAGATAGTAATTCCTTTAGATATTAATTTGCTTACACAGTCATGAGTTCAACTGTCTCCCACTGGGACAGGAATATCTCTCATTTCCTCTGCAAGAGAGAGAAAACAGTATGGATCACAGAAAATATTTTCCCCCAGCATGTGCTAAGAAGATAAATAGATGGTTTCTCTTGGTTCTGGAGAAGAGAGTTAAGTATAATCAGTATTTCCAACACACGCAGGGTTCACGGGGTAAAGAAAATACAGTAATTAACAGTTCATTGTCTTCAGTTCCAGATGATCTTAACTTCATACCTTTCCATTTTGTATTTTTATTATATGGGAGTAAGTCTATAAATAACTTATTTTGGTTACTTCATGTAGTGAGGGATAGATTTTTAAATTATGATAGTTTACTTTAAAAAATGACTGACTTCTAGCAATTTAACACTTAGAAAATTTAAGGTCCAGAAAAAGTAAAAAGATGAATATCACAGAATTTTTTGTTTTCTAACAGGACGGACACTCTTGAATCAGCCCAGGAAATATTCTGGAAGCAAGCTGACTTTGGGTATTCTGGAGAGCGGCTGGAGGAACTCCATGTGCTCTGCCAGCCAAAGGGAATGGTGGGTGTTTAACCCCTTCATAAACGAGTGTGTTTATTCAGAAACACCCGTAGTATTTATTTATTTATTCATTTATTTATTGAAGTATAGTTGATGTACAATATTATATAAGTTACAGATATACAATATAGTGATTCACATTCACACTTTTAAAAGTTATATTCCATTTTTAGTGATTATAAAATATTGGCTATATTCCCTGTGTTATACAAGATATCCTTATAGCTTATTTTATACGTAATAATTTGTATCTCTTAATCCCCTACACTCATAGTGGTTAGATCATAATATAAAAACAAGATAGATGGCACTGTGAAAGGAATCCCTCCCTCTCTGGTCCAGTGGCATAGGTAATACCTGCCCTGCCTATCTGCTATACTGTGAGAATCAAGCCAGCAAACATACAGAAAAGCATTTTGCAAGCTGCAAAGTGCTAACAAACACAGCATGGTGAGGGTGTATCACGTGTCCCAAACTACTTGCAAGGGCATTTATAAAGATGTAATTTATCAACCTATCTTCTTTAGTATATGTTGGGGGGAATAATTCTAAACCCAGAAATATTTTAATTGCCTCAAACTATGACAATCTGATATATGTTTGAAAGGAGGACATGGCTTCCAACTGCTTTCAAAAACTGAATAGATGCTGTATAGCATCTTTTGGAGGGTGTCCCGTGAAAGAACTTCAAGCGATTCTAGCAAGGTGGCTGAACCGGAAGATGGAGGCAAGACGTTAACCTGCACTGCTGAGGGGTGTCTTTAACAGACGACGTTTTACACTTTGTCTGGAGTTTAGCTGTTCATGTGGAAAGGGCAGGGAAGCGCCCCGTCTCCACCTCGCACACCTCTTCCAAGGCGGTTTGCAGAATGCTTTCCTCACCAAGATCTGCCTTGTTAGGTTTTATGCTAGCAGGGTATGACCCCTTACCAACTCCAGATTCCAAAACACCATTCAGGGGCTTCCCTGGTGGCACAGTGGTTAAGAATCCGTCTGCCAATGCAGGGGACACGGGTTCAAACCCTGGTCTGGGAAGATCCCACATGCCACGGAGCAACTAAGCCCGTGCACCACAACTACTGAGCCTGCGCTCTAGAGCCCGTGAGCCACAACTACTGAGCCCACGTGCCACAACTACTGAAGTCCGTGCACCTAGAGCCCGTACTCCGCAATGGAAGAGGCCACCGCAATGAGAAACCTGCGCACCGCAACGAAGAGTAGCCCCCGCTCACCTCAACGAGAGAAAGCCTGCACAGCAACGAAGACCCAATGCAGCCAAAAATAAAAATAAATAAATTTGTAAAAAAAACCCCAAACAAACAAAAACTCCTTTACCTCAGTGAGTTAGAAAACATGGCTCTCACGCTGCTGTGGAGACAGAGACTCTCACAGGTTTTTTTTTTAATTTATTAATTTATTATTTTTGGCTGTGTTGGGTCTTCGTTGCTGCACGTGAGCTTTCTTTAGTTGCAGTGAGCGGGGGCCACTCTTCGCTGCAGTGTGCAGGCTTCTCATTGCAGTGGCTTCTCTTGTTGCGGAGCACAGGCACCAGGCCCGGGGGCTTCAGCAGTTGTGGCACACGGGCCTAGTTGCTCCGCGGCATGTGGGATCCTCCTGGACCAGGGCTCGAACCCGTGTCGCCTGCATTGGCAGGCAGATTCTTAACCACTGAGCCACCAGGGAAGCCCTCTCACAGGTTTTAAGGTTTGCAGAAAGTACCTCTAGCTCAAATTGGCAAACTGCCCGTCCTGCCTTGCATTTTAATGACTCTGACGTGTGCATTCTTCCTTGTTTCCTTTGGCTGGTCTTTGGAAAATGCTTTTTCACATAGCTGTGGGCTTAGTGAGGGTTCTGAGTGCATTATTTTTTTTCCAGGAGGGTGAAATGAACCACAAATACAGCTGCTGACTCTCTAACGTTTGAAGGTGATAGAACATTTAAGGGTGCGTCGTAGTAACCTAAGGGTGTGCAAATTGGTAAAAGTATGCTTGGCCAATGTCTGCCGGGGAGAGGAATCCTTCAACAGAAGTGGTCATCGGGAAGCACTTTTCATCACATCGTGTGGTTGGAACCTGAAGGCAACATGCTGTCAGCATGATATCAAGCAAGTCCGGTCTGTCCTGGAATTGTTAATAATCGCAGTTATTTTTTTCTTATTTCTCAACCTTATTTCAGAATGACTCAAGTCTGGTGTGTTCCCGGTACCTTCAGTACTGCAGAGCGACCAATCTCTACCTTGATTTAAGAAACATCAAGAGAAACCACGACAGGTACTTCAGTGGGAGATGTTAACATCTAAGGGAAATCCTGAAATATCTGCAGTTTCAGGATTTGCAAGCCTTGGATTTGCTTCCTAATAATATGGTGATGAGGTTGGGGAATGGGGGAGGGGATGGATGACCCGCATTGGTCATAATGAGTTGATCATTATGAAACTGGGTGATGGGTACATTAGATTGCTTATACCATTTTGCTACTTTTGTGTATGTTTGAAATATTCTATTATAAAGAGTTAACTTCTAATGAAAAACTGATTTTGGAAGTTGGCAAACCACTTTAGTTGCAACCCACGTGTCTGAGTCATGAAAAAATTTTCCAAGCTTAACTTAATTTTTTGTTGTACACCAGATTTAAGGAAGATTTCTTCCAGAGTGGGGAAATTGGAGGACACTGTAAACTTGACATTCGTATGTTGATGTCTCAAGGCCAGCGCAAAAGCCCTCTGCAGTCTTGGTAAGATTTTTTTTTTTGGAAAATATGTTTCTGAAATATTTGTCTTTATTATTGGTGCTTGCAGATTTTGGTAGGGACTCTCAAATGGAAAATGTTACTCTATTTGTAGATAATTTGGCCTGAGCTTCTGGGGAGTGGTGGCTCCAGAGTGAATCATCAGTTGTATCTGAATTAAATATATATTGATAAAATATTCGGAAGTATGATATAGTACTTACTATTTGCTAATGAAAGAAAAAAGTTCAAAACTGAATTTTTTTAACTCATAATTTCTGCATGTGTTTTGGGGAACATTTTTTTTTTTTTTTTTTTTTTTGCGGTACGCGGGCCTCTCACTGTTGTGGCCTCTCCCGTTGTGGAGCACAGGCTCCGGACGCGCAGGCTCAGCGGCCATGGCTCACGGGCCCAGCCACTCCGTGGCATGTGGGATCTTCCTGGACCAGGGCACGAACCCGTGTCCCCTGCATCAGCAGGCGGACTCTCAACCACTGCGCCCCCGGGGAAGCCCTGGGGAACATTTTTTAAAAATATACATTTATTGAAGTACATACCAAACATATAGAGAAATGTACAGTTTGGATTAGGAAAAAGTGAACCCACTTGAGTTACTCTTACCTGGGTCAAAAATAGACCATCATCCACCCAGGCTCCCTTCCAGACACAACCTCCACCCTCCTTTCCAAAGGTAAACACTACCCTGACTTTAAGCACCTTTGAGAAGCTTTTTGAACCTTATGTAAAGATTGGAGAACACATTTTGATTGAAAACATTTTGAATACTAAACTAGTTCTATCAAGAAATTTACCATCTTTAGATATTAAAGAATTAGGGTACTTTAAAAGCTTTTTATTTTAAGATAACTTGAGACTTGTAGACATTTAAAAATAGTTTAAAGATGGTACAAGAAGTTTAAAAAATAGTACAAGGAATTTCCATTGTACCCTTACCCCAGCTTCCTCTAATGATGACATCTTACATAACCATAGCACAATGATCCAAGCCAGGAAATTGACATTGGTACAATATTATTAACTAAACACATTTGGATTTCATCAATGCTTACATGCATTCTTTATTTTTTAGGGGCATGTATAGCTCTATAAAATCTAAATCATATGCTTAGGTACATGTAACCACTATTACCATCACGCTACAGAACTGCTCTGTCATCCTAGAAATTGTCGTGCTCCCCTTTACAGTCACACAGGACACTCATATAATGTTCATTTTTTTCTTTTTATTGAGGTATTGTTGATGTACAATATTATATAAGTTTCAGGTATATAACATAGGGATTCACAGTTTTTAAAGGTTATACTCCATTCATAGGTACTATAAAATATTGGCTGTATTCCCTCTGTTGTACAATATATCCTTGTAGCTTATTTATTTTATACCTAATTGTTTGAACCTCTTAATCCCCTACCCCTGTCTTGCCCCTCCGCAATTCCCTCTCCCCATTGGTAACTGCTGCACCAATTTACATTCCCGGCAACGGTGTATGAGGGTTCCCTCTTCTCCACGTCCTTGCCAACATTTGTTATTTGTGTTTTTTTGATGATAGCTATTCTGACAGGTGTGGTTTTGATTTGCATTTCCGTAATGATTAGCGATGTTGAGCATCTTTTCATGTGCCTGTTGGCTCTCTGCATGTCTTCTTTGGAAAAATGTCTACTCAGTTCTTTTGCCCATCTTTTAATGGAGTTGTTTGTTTTTTTGGTGTTGAATTGTATGAGCTCTTTATATATTTTGGATATTAACCTCTTATCTGTCATATCATTTGCAAATATAGTCTCCCATTCTGTAGGTTGTCTTTTCATTTCGTCAACTGTTTCCTTTGCTTACAACTGCTTTTAAGTTTACTTAGGTCCTGGGACTTCCCTGGCAGTCCAGTGGTTAAGACTCTGTGCTTCCACTGCAGGGGACACGGGTTTGATTCCTGGTCAGGGAACTAAGTTCCCACATGCCACACCACTTGGAGTGGCCAAAAATAAAAATAAAAAAAGTTTACTTAGGTCCTATTTGTTTATTTTTGCTTTTATTTCCTTTGCTTTAGGAAACAGATAAAAAAATATTGCTATGATTTATGTCAAAGAGAGTTCATTTTTGAGGTCAAACATTCATGCTAAGTAAACCATTCAGGATAACAGTCTATCATTTTACTCTCTGCAAAGCAGGATCTTACTTAACAGACTTTTGCAGTAGGAGTTCCTGTTTTCTCGTGGGCATTTTGATTCCTAGCACACTTTGATATCTGAGATCCAAAATAAATGTTTGATATTTGCTTCCCACTACCTTTTGATATCATGATAGTTCCCTAGGGTGTATTTGTATTAGTTATTGCTGTATAATAAATTACTCAGACATTTAGCAGCTTAAAACGATAAACATTTATTATCTCACGAAGTTTCTGACAGCCAGGATTTGGAGGCAGCTTAGCTGGGTGGCTCTGGCCAGGGTCTCTGAGGATGCTACAGTCAAGCTGTTGACCAGGGCTGTGGCCCTCTCTAGGCTCAGCTGGGCCTGTAGAATCTGCTTCCTAAGCTCGCATGTCATCTTTGGGTTTTCTTGTCTGGCTGTTGGCCAGAGGTGTCATTTCTTTACCATATGTGCCTCTCCGTAGGGCTACTGACAGCATGGCAGCCAGCTTCCCCAAGAGCATGTTGTCTGAGAAAGAGAGAGAGCGAGCGAGAGGGAAAAAGAGAGAGAGAGAGAGAGAGAGAGCGAGAGAGAGCGAGCACAAGCATGTCCCAAGATGGAGGCCTTGATCTTTGTATATCCTAATCTAGGAAGTGACCACCATCACTTCTGCCATATTCTGCTCATTAGAAGTGAATCACCAGGGCTTCCCTGGTGGCGCAGTGGTTAAGAATCTGCCTGCCAATACAGGGGACATGGGTTCGAGCCCTGGTCTGGGAAGATGCCACATGCCGCGGAGGAACTAAGCCCGTGCGCCGCAACTACTGAGCCTGCGCTCTAGAGTTCATGAGCCACAACTACTGAGCCCGCAAGCCACAACTACTGAAGCCCGCGCACCTAGAGCCTGTGCTCTGCAACAAGAGAAGCCACCACAATGAGAAGCCTGTGCACCGCAACAGAGAGTAGCCCCCACTCGCCACAACTAGAGAAAGCCCGTGAGCAGCAACAAAGACCCAATGCAGCCAAAAAATAAATAAATTAAAAAAAAAAAAAAAGAAGAAGTGAATCGCTAAGTCCAGCTCACCCTCCATGGGAGGATATTCATCTCTACCTCCTGAAGGAAGAAGTATCGCAGAATTTTTGGACCTATTTTTGAAGCCACTACAATAAATATTTCAGCATTATGTGTGTTTTAAAAGGCTCTATTTGTTATTTGTCTTACCTCAGACATGGTCTCAAAGATGAAGAGTTACAGCGATCTTTAGGTTAACTTGTGATTGTCTTCTTTTGTATGGAAGAAAATTGTACCAAGTGGCTTCCAAAGTTGTTTTCCGAGAAACAGACGTTCCTTTCCTCTGGGAGGCATAGCTGTCTGCTGTTTTTTCTAGGCACTTGGTAATTCTAGGAATGCCATGTTTCTCAGAATCCAAGAAGGTTCTCTGGGTCAGTGTTACTTTTGAGCCTCGTCAGACTGCAAGAAACCTTTTTAAATCTTCCCACTTTACTGGTAGAGTTTTTTGGTCAACTCTATGTGTAAATTTTTTCTTTGTCAGCAAAGTTCCCAGTTGGTCTTGCACATTAGGCTGAAATTTAAAATCGTTTTTGCTTTTTGTCTCAACATTAAAATCGATATCAAGTTGCATAAATGTTAGTAAGTTTGAGAAGTTCCACATGTCTTTATAAGAGTGTTTTCTAGAAATAAAATCTGCTTAATGAACAGATCCTAAGTTACAAGGTTTCAGTAGGATGTCCAGGAGGATCCCTTTGAAAGTATCTCTTGATTCTTAATTCCAGGTTTGCTGAGCTACAAAGCTATACTCAGCTCAACTTCAGACCAGTAGAAGATGCTAAGTGTGACATTGTTATTGAGAAACCAACCTACTTCATGAAATTAGATGCAGGTGAGAAGTTAATTTGTCTGTTATTTATTTATTGGTTAATGTGGTTTTGTTCCTTTTTTTGATATATGTATTCCTATAATTTGGGGGCAGGCAATGTGACATTAAACAGTAGATTTGCTTTTTGCTTTCTTCTCGTGAAGAAGTGAACTAATTTGGACTTCCCACTGTTTTATATTTTCGGCATGCTAGAAGAAACTTTCACATTGATATCAAATGACTCAATCAAAATCAAAAGATGAGAGGAGAAAGACTGGGTACCCCTTTTGTAACTACATTTACCTCATGTGGTTTCTCTAATCGCTTGATTTAGCTGGTGCTTCAGTAGAACTCTTTAAAAATTAAAAGCCATGTATATAGTGCAGGTGGGAAAGGAAGGCCCATGACCTCTCTGGCAAACTTTCTGGTGTCATCTCCATGACTAAAGTTAACTTAAAATTCTTTTGGAAGTTAGCTCTGCCATATATTCTTGGAAAAAAAATTAAAATTATGTACCTACTTAAGGTTATAGCTTCTAATTCTCCACGTGCAAGCACAGCGTTTGCTTTGTGAACTCATTGCCCTAGAGGGGAGCAACACAAATCGTACTCCGTTATCTCTCTCATTACAAGAGGTGGAGGTTTCTAGGCCACACCACACCCAAATTCATGAGATGCTGGGCTCAAGGTGAAATACAGAGAGCCGCCTGTCACAAATATTTCAGAATTCCTCTAATTTATTGATCATATTTTTAATGTGCTCTGCCTTCTGAAGTCCTAAGTGTTATATTACAAAGTATGAGGTTCAGAAATCAGACAAGTTTAGGTTTTGGAAATGAGAGCGGGTAACACTGCTGTGTTCAAGGTCCTGACTCATTTCTAAAATATGCAGATGAAAATGGGGCAAAGAAAACACTGATCTGCCTGAAAAAGGGTTGAACATGTGCAAACAGTTAAATTTATGTAGCTACTTACGCAATAAAGGATGTAAAGTAGGAATAATAGGCCAGGGTAGACATGTGTCATTTCTTTCCTGTATTCATAACTCTGCCTTTTTCTTCTACCTTACGCTGTCATCCAGCGTTCCTTTTCATATTAACTCTTACCCTGAGAGAATGAATATTCCGCAGAACAAGACTCATTTGGGGCCCATTTCTTGAGGACAGAGCCTGTGTTTTCTCCCTCTTTTATAAATTCTCCTGGTACCAAGTGCTATTTTGTGCATTCAGCATCCCTCAATAAATGTTGTAAACTTGCTGAACAATTCATGAGAGAGCTAACGTGTGCTGTGTGCTAACCTGGGAAAAGGGGATGGGTTGCCCTAGAATTTTCTTTTTCTTATTTATTTGAAAATATGCTCTTTGGCGAGATTTTTCTGGGTGAAAGAGAAAAGTCCCTCTAAACATTCGTCTAAGATACCAGTCTAAAAAGAAGGGAGTATCATTTTCCTTTTTCTTGTCTTTGTTGAGATACAATTGACATCCAGCACTGTATACGTTAAAGGTGTATAGCATAATGACCTGACTTTCATAAATGGAGTCCTTTTTACTCTTCTTTTCTGGCACCAACATTATTATTCACTGTAGGAATGAAGTCAGAATATTTTATGATTTCTGCTTTTGAGAGTCACTGTTTTTCTTTTAATCAACATTTTCCCTTCTTTAAAGTGCATATTTTAAATGTTAGTTCTTGGAATTTTATCCCATTTAGATTTGTACATTTCCAGGTTGAATATTGGGTCCTCCATACCTAAGTGGAGAGAGAAAGAGAAAGGGGAGAGAGAGAGGGCAGAAGACAGAGAGAGAGAGAGAGAGAGAGACAGAGAGACAGAGAGAGAGAGACTGAGAAAGAGAAAGAGAGAGAGAGAGAGATTGAGAAAATGTTCCGTTTCTTATGAATGCCGGACTTAGGAACTTAAAAATACCAGCACTGCCCTCCCCTTTCCTCTGACCCAGCAGGATCCAGCTGGTCTTCACTAAGTTTTCACTTTGTGCCAGGTGCTGGGCTGGGTACTTTAGGTACATTACCTAAAAGCTGGCACCTAAGTATATTGATTTCCTATTTCTGGTAGGAAAGCCAAAGCTTTGGAATTTACAAACTTGCCTGAGTACTTGCTCATAATTCGACTCAGTTCTTCCGACTCCAGAGTTTATGCTCTTTTAATTAGGACATGAGACATTCAACTCTTTTCAATGATAGTTGGTTAATGTTTTCCCAAGAAGCAATATAAGTAGTGATTAAATAGGAGAAAAAGAGACAGGAATGAAAAATACCAAAATGTTAATAGTTGTCAATACTTTGTCAATACTTCCATGATAACCAGGTGTCCATTGATTTAAAAACAATAAATGATCATAAAAATAGTGATTAGTCTTCACAGTTCTATAGTTCTACGCCATATTGAGTTAAATAGGCTTCTGTTATTTTTTCTGGGAATGTAATGACCATTTGTTTCTTAGTGTATATGGGAAAATTTATTCCTAATTTCCAATTTGAAAGTGAATTTTTGAACACAGTCAGTCTGTCAACTGAGAACTACCTGTGTCCTGATCATTTTAGGTTTGGAAAAACTCTTAATCTTCCCCCCACTGGTTTCAGCTAAAAGTCTATCATACGATAAGTAGACGGGGTAGAATAAAAATTGTGTGATCGTTTGTTCTTCGGGGTTAATTAACATGGATTTCTTTTTTCCAATCCTAGGTGTTAACATGTATCACCACTTCTGTGATTTCATCAATCTTTATATTACTCAGCACATTAATAATTCCTTCAGCACAGATGTGCACGTTGTGATGTGGGACACAGTAAGTAAAAACAGGCTCCCTGCTTCAGCGCTGTCTTTGCCTTGCTCAATACCTGTGTGACTCTGATCTTGTGCAGTGGAATTTTCTAAGACACACACATTTACATATACTCACGTACAGACATACATCCACACGTGTGCAGTTGTGTGTGAGTGCCTCTGTGTGGCTGAATTTACATGTAGGTATAATATATGGGCAGATACAGGTGTATGCATATACCTTTATTCCTGGAATTTTAGAATGAGGTTGTAGAAGATTTCTTTCCCCCTTTGGGCCGGTGGAGCTCAAGTTTCCTCTGAGATGGGCATAAAAGACTGGCATTCACTTAACCTCCGTGACTCCCCACATGACCCATGAGAGGAGAGCTTGCCTCTGGTTACAGTTTGGCCTCTTGTCATTACCATCCGTTTTGCTTCATTGCAGCTTCCTTGTTATTTCCTGCTTTATGCCAGGTTGTGCCATGTGTATCTGCACATAAATACACATGTTGAATCCCACCTGCTGTGGGCTTATTTGTTTTTAGTGCAGTCTTTTCTTCCTTCCTCTCTTTCTTTGCCTGCCTTTCCCCTGCTTTTCCCCATAGCTGGCCCCTCCACCGTCCCAGGTAACCCGGGGAGTTGCCCCAGTGCTCTCACCTGTGAAATGGGATTATTACAGTATCTCCCTCAGTGTCATTTTGAGGACGAAGCATATCGTGTGTGAACAGTCACAATGCCTGGTCCACAGCACATGGGCTCTGAATGTGAACCACGACAGTGACAGTGGGCAGGAGAACACATGCTGTATAGTGTACACGAAAAAGGCTGCCTAACCTGGTCAGTGAGAACACCCACGGAGAACTCATCTCAGGGTCAGCCAGACATTCCAAGCGCCCAGGGCGCTTATAGGCCCCCTTTTTGTCCTGAGTCTCTTTGGAAGGCTAGTGCAGGGGAACCATGGCTTGCTGGCAGGGCAGCATCAGGCATTGCTTCCGGGAAGTCCTAGCAGCCCACATAGCACAGTTCAGATGCAAGGAGACGGGACCCACCTGGGGCAGGTATAGATCCCATGGGGGCCAATATCTTCTGGAACAACTGCGTTGGCCAAGCCCCCAGGATCCTGAGAGACACAACCGATTACAGGAGTCCTTGTACTCTTTCCCAGTCCACATGCAATGTACCCATCGGGTGTCTTTTAAAATTATAAACAGTGCTACCTAGAGCATAGGGGAGATGTACTGTCTTGTTTCCAGAGAGCAGAGCTAGAGCATTAACTGAACGTCAGGTTCTTGTGCAAAAGGGCAACTGATTTTGCTAATGCTTTTTTTGCTAATGCTTTTTAATGCTAATGCTAATGATTTTGCTAATGATTTTGCTAATGCTGATAGGAGGCTGGTAGCAGAGCTGTGTGGAGAGGTTTTCATGACCATGGCTTCCTAGGCCTGTAGTAGTTTGATTTCATGTCTCTGATTGATGGGAATGGGTTCTAATATCCCTGGCATGCTAATGCTCCCTTTTAGTTTCCTTCTTTGTACGGATTTTCGTTTCCCTCTTGTGTTCCAGTTTTGCTGCCACCTCAGTTCCATTTCTTGGCAATGTTTCAGGGAACAAAGGGATCAGAAGTTCCTTCCCTTTCCTCTTTTTGCGTAAGTTTGTGGCTTCCAGGCCACGTTACCAGCTGTTGGCAGCTCTCATTTAATGCGCACACCCTTCGTGGACTAGGGTTTCTGTTCGTTTATTTTACAGATCAGGAAGCTGAGGCTTTGAGTGGCAGGCAGTGTCTCTAGGATGACACAGTCAGCCAGGGGTTGAGACAGGGGTGCCCGTGCAGGCAGTCTGCCCCCAGACCTGTGCCCTGCAACCACAGTGCTTTATCGCCTCCCTGTACTTCCCTGCAGAACTTGTTAAGTTGATGGAAAGTTTTCCAGAAGCTTCCTTGTATCTTGTTGCATGCTTTTCTGTGGCTTCCTTTAGTGGATTGAGTTAAACCGAGCCAGCTCCTACAAACTCCCCCTTCTTGGTGCCTGCTGGGGTGGAGTGAAGAGAATGCATGGCCACCACAGGGCTTCCTGGTTGCTCAGTTCACTGGGTGTGTGATGTTAGTGCAGCCTGACCTCGACTGCCCTGGACGTGCAGGATGCATTTAGCCGAGCAGGTTGGCCTGCCTGGTGTGACCTCCCTCCTCTGCCCCTCTCTGGGCGTCCATTTTAAACCTGTTTTCTTGGTCAGAGAGGCCTTTGCTAGTTGCTCAGTCAGGGTCTCAGGACAGGCGAGGGCCAGGTTGTTCCAGAGCTGAGGCCCACGGAATCCTGTAGGTTGGATGGGGGTGGTGGTGAGGTGTTGTGTGGCCGCTGACCGGTTCTCTTTGGCTGGTGAGGCACTGAAGGAAGCAACCCTGCCTCCCCGAGGCTGACGGTGCTTCAAACCCCCCACGGTGTGCTGGAGTCCAGCTCCAGCTAGTCCAGGGATACCCAAGGGATGGATAGCGTCGGCGAAGGAAATAATTCTATTACACTTCTTAAAGTATCAGCATTGCATGTTTCTCTTTCTCATGTCTTTATTCTTCATTCTTCTTCTATTGTTTACAATCACAGGTTTATATATTGTAGTTGATTACATTACCAGGTACGTGGCCAAACAATCTTAGCACAATCAAACCTCAAAATGTTCTATAAAGATTTTTTAAAACAAATATCCCCTAGTTTCTAGATGTCCTATTAAAAATATTTCTCCAAGTTCCCATTAATCACAGGTTGTTTCTTAGTAACCAAGCCAAGCAGTTATATGATTATTTCAATTGTAAAAGTTGGAGCTACTTGCTCCTATTTCTCTTCTTGAATGGGCAACCTTTTACAATGGTTCCATGAAAATATTTACAGTATACCCTGCATGCTCTTTCTCGTTGTTTCCTTCAACTGAGACAGTGTTTTCTCCCTACCCTAGCAACCAATTCTGCTCTAGTCATTTGCTTTTCTATAATTAATCTTCCTTTATAATAGAACCATAAATTTCCTATGTCGTCATCAGGAACTCTGGCCCATGGCCATAACTCCATACTAGAGGGTGTTTTTCATAAAAAATCCCCTTAGTTCCAGGCTCTTAATTCTTTACCCATTTCCACGGGGCTTTAGTGGGTACTTCCCATTCTGTGGTAGTTTCAGGAGGGGGAGTCCTAGAGGAATTTTTCTTTCACGTGGAGCAACATCCCCCCAAAATTGCCCCTGTATGTAAATTTATTATCATAAAACATAACAACGGAGCTGTAGTCCACCTCCCTGGCATGGCGCTGCCTTGCAGTTTCGCCTTCCGTTGCTCATGACTTTGTCATGGTGCAATGGCTCCAGGATGGCTTCCGACAATGGTGGACGGTGTGGCCATAGAGCCAGTCCTGAAGGCCCCGGACGAGCTATGCACCCAGGGGAAGAACAGGGAGGTGGCAGTGGCCGCAGGTCAGATCCTAGTGACATTTTACGAACTGTCCCACAAGGAAGCCTCTGAGGCCTCCCCCTCTCGTCCACACAAAGCTCAGCAGTCTGGCTGCCCTTTAGGCACGTGGCTTCCTCGGCAGGATTGGGTAGGGCCTCCAACCTCGAGCCATATGCAATGAGGGACGCTCCTGCAGATGCATTTCTGGGCACAGCAGGGTTGCACACAAGGAACAGTAGTATAGCTTTATTATCGCCATTTTTAATTATGCAAGTAAGACCAGGTTATAATGAGTTCAAACAACACAGAAGTATGTAAAGTTGAAAAAAAATTCTCCTTTGTCTTCTCCAATTCCATTTCCGTTGAAGGTAACTGCGGTTAACATGTGTGAGAGTCCCTTGGGAGACTTTATTTTAATAAGTGTAAATATATCCTTTTACAACATTTAGGTAAGGATTTGTATAAGGATATATATGTTATGTAAAATTTGTATAAGGATATGTTTATATCCTTATAGAAAATAAAATATGTTCTCTTATATTGCTAACTTAATATCATATGGTGGGCATCTTTCCAAGTCAGCACATTTAGGATTGTCCTTTCTTTCGTGGTTGCACGCTATTCCATTTGCTGGATGTCATGGATGTTTGGTGGAAGCCTTAATGTGTGTATTTACCTCTATCCCCACCCTGATCACATTTAATTTGTTTCCAGTTCTTTGCTCTTTACGGAAATGCTGTGCTGAACATCCTTTTCATATACATATGTCTTTACATAGTCATCCTAGCATTTCTGCAGGGCAGATTCCTATAACTGGAATTTCTAAGTCATAGGTTGTTCAAGTTTGAGATATAAACAACAGGAAATTTTATGTCATCTTTAAGAATATCCAGCTATTCTTCCTCATAAGACTGGAAAACCCCTCCTTCCCCTGTGGCAGATAATTTGAATTTCAGGGACTTCTAGAGAAGAAGCTTCTAGAGGTGGTTATTCCTGAATACTACATGATTTCTCTGAAAAGGGACCAGTCAGGATTACTTTATTTTATTATTAAATTTTCCTTTCAAAGGTATCTTATTTTATCCCAAGTATTTTTTTCTCAGGAAACTGTCTAGAATCACTTCTTTTAATTGTCCTTTATTTATTATTAAACCAAAACTGGGACATTCAATTTTTGATGGTGTTGAGAAGGGCCTTTATTAGAACAGCACTGGAGAAACATCGAGGGAAAGAATTTTTATTCATTATCACCACATCTAACAGTTCTCAATAACTTTGAAATAACTCTAATAGGTGCAACATAAAATTTTCAAAATCTGAAAAAAAGAATGCTGTAAAGATAAAAAGACATGAACATAGGGGCTTCCCTGGTGGCGCAGTGGTTGAGAGTCCGCCTGCTGATGCAGGGGACATGGGTTCGTGCCCTGGTCCGGGAAGATGCCACATGCTGCGGAGTGGCTGGGCCCGTGAGCCATGGCCGCTGAGCCTGCACGTCCGGAGCCTGTGCTCCACAACAGGGGAGGTCACAACAGTGAGAGGCCCGTGTACCGCAAAAAAAAAAAAAAAAAGACATGAACATAATGAAAGTCATGTATAACCAACTGTAGACCTTGAATGTAACCCTACAATACATATTTCTTACTTCTTTTGGCTGAATTTTTCCATCTAAGTTCTACCATTTTGAAATAAATTGACCTTCCTTCAGCTGATGGAGCACGTAATTAATTTCTACTTTTCAAAAATGAAATGCATTTGGTAAGTGTGCCAGAAAAAACTGGTTCTCATCGAAAGGCAACTGCCATATAGAGGTTACAATCATGGAGTCTGGAACCAAAGAGACTGGATTTAATCCCAGCCCTGTAAACGCAGCAGTTCTACAGTTGAGGCAAATTACTTAAACTTTGTCTCAGTTTCCTCATCTGTAAAATGGGGATAATGGTATTCCCTGGCTCATTAAGTTAGTGGGGTGGTTTAATGTGTTAATAATGTCAAGTTCTTAGAACAGTGCCTGAGATGTAGGAAGTATGCAGGATACTATTAATATTATTATTATTGGGACTTCTCTGGTGGCACAGTGGTTAAGAATCCACCTGCCAGTGCAGGGGACACGGGTTCGAGCCCTGGTCTGGGAAGATCCCACATGCCGTGGAACTACAAAGCCCCTGCGCCACAACTACTGAGCCTACACTCTAGAGCCCGTGAGCCACAACTACTGAGCCCGTGTGCCACAACTACTGAAGCCCGTGTGTCTAGAGCCTGTGATCCGCAACAAGAGAAGCCACTGCAATGAGAAGCCCGCACACTGCAATGAAGAGTAGCCCCTGCTCACCGCAACTAGAGAAAGCCCATGTGCAGCAACGAAAACCCAACGCAGCCAATAAATAAATAAATTTAAAAAGTATATTATTATTATTACTCATTAATGTCAGTGGGGAATTATGTTATTCATTAATCAATAGGGACATCATTTCCTAGAGTTACATTCATTATGGTTTTTTTTAATAAACTTACAAAGGGTCTAATCAGTTTTTTTGTTTTTTTTCTATTAATTAATTAATTAATTAATTTCTGGCTGTGTTGGGTCTTCGTTTCTGTGTGAGGGCTTTCTCTAGTTGCAGCAAGCGGGGGCCACTCTTCATCGCTGTGCGCGCGCCTGTCACTATCGTGGCCTCTCCCGTTGCGGAGCACAGGCTCCAGACGTGCAGGCTCAGTAGTTGTGGCTCACGGGCCTAGCTGCTCCACAGCATGTGGGATCTTCCCAGACCAGGGCTCGAACCCGTGTCCCCTGCATTGGCAGGCAGATTCTCAACCACTGCGCCACCAGGGAAGCCCCCATTATGTTTTTAATGTTAAAACTGTCAAGGCATTTTCTTGCTCTCAGATTTCTTTCCAAAAGTGTATTCTGTCTGCTCTGATGGGTTTTGCTCCCTGAGCATATCACAGTGTGTACAAAAGGTGGTGTACATATGTGTTGTGTGTATCTGTGATTTGGATAGAAAATTCATGGGGGAAAACCCCCCGCAATGACTGCAGTTTTAAGGACATGAGAATAAAAAGGGCTAGGATGGAAAACTAAGATTATAATTGTGGTGATTATTTCTGATGATATTACATCAGATTAGGGACTTGCTCAGGCCCAAGATGGAAATCCATTTTTTTCCTATGGATTTCATGAGCTTATTTCAGATTGCTGGTTCTTAATACTAAGAAGCTAATTCAGGTATTTTCTCATGTTTTTGAAAAGCCAAGTTTAGCCAAATTCCCTAACTTACTTTGTTTCCATTTTCAGAGCTCCTACGGATATGGTGACCTGTTCTCCGATACATGGAAAGCATTTACTGATTATGATGTTATACATTTGAAAACTTACGATTCCAAAAGGGTACTGGAAACTTTACTGAAATGTCTGTAAATAACTGTCATTACAGATGACTCACTCATCAAATAAATATTTAATCTGAGTTTCTATGAGCTATTACCTTTGATTTCTAACTCAGTTTCTTTTTTAATAACTAGAATCATCATGGTTATTAACCATGTAGCTTTTAAAACCTTTTGTTCATAACTTTTTTAAGAATATGAATTTCACTTGAGTGAAATAATTGGCTATGCAAAATATTTTGATGCAAAATAGAGATTAATTAAATTATTTTCTGTAATTATTAGTGCTGTTTTGGTGTGAAGGGTGCAAACTGTGTTCTCTTACCTTTTAAAATATCTTCATTCTTAGGTATGTTTTAAAGAAGCTATTTTTTCCTTACTCCCCCGGATGAGATACGGGCTGTTCTATAATACCCCTCTGGTAAGCATGTCATCTGTGGTTAACATTCCTATTCAGAGAATTTATTCTTGATGGATTTTAAGATAACACTTACATATAACTTGAGAACATCTTAAATAGTAATGCAGATATTATTCATTGTAATAGGAAATATTTTTTTATTTTAGATATCTGGCTGTCAAAATACTGGATTATTCCGGGCATTTTCTCAGCATGTACTGCACAGACTGAACATCACACAAGAGGGTCCCAAGGTAATGACTACATTATGGGTTCTGAGGTGGTCTTAACTTTCCACCCCGAATAAAAATCAATACCAGCTTTGCAGAAAAAGGAGATCATCAGCAGACAGTGTTTTCTGGGTTGTTTTCTGACCTGGAGTGATTTGAAATCAGATGTCAACAACCGAGGAAATTTCAATAAACTAAGAGATAGTGGAAGAATGTGTTTTTTTCTCTTTTTCTTTTCCTTTTCTTTTCCTTTTCTTTTCCCTATATCTCTTCATCCTTCCCCAAACCCCTACCCAGCCCACATAAACTCTGCCCCCAAATCCACCCAACCAACCAAAAAGAAGTAGTGTAATGAACGGGTTTTGCCTTCTGTGGCTAAAGTGGATGCATTTTTATCCCCTGAGAGAACTGTGAAGAAATCAGGCTAAAAAAAAAAAAAAAAGTTTCATGAAAGTGTCCTTATTGAGTTTCGTCTCTCGGTGAAAATCACATTTTAAGTTCAGTTGTTCATTTATCTGTCCAGGCATACACAGCATTATTTTGCCTTTTCCACAGGATGGAAAAATTCGAGTCACCATTCTCGCACGGAGCACAGAATACCGGAAAATACTCAACCAAAATGAGGTTAGTTTTGGGGATGCATTTTTAATAGCGTCATATTGAATTTCACTTCCTATGACTGATGTGCTTTATTTTTTTCACATCATACTAAATGCTTTGATTTGAAATTATTAGCTTTAGAAAAGTCTGATGGCTGTGCCCAGTTTATTTATTGGATTTCTACTGCAAGTCATCAAACCATCCATTGCTGAATGAGCTTTGCCTTACTGTAGACATTCATCTGCACCACCTCAATGTGGAAACAGAGACAAAACTGCCTGAGTCCTGCCTTTGCTGCTATGGATTGCCAAACTTTTTGTCTCTGGGCAAACTAGCAGCAAAACAATGGGAGAGTATCTTTGGGGAGATGGCTGATGGACTGTGGCAGAACTGTGGCATCCAGCAGCAGACTAAGTTGGAAAAGTCTCCATCCTTTTCATGGGTGTCTTAGGAATTGTTCACCTCTTATCCTCCCTGACTCATTTCAACAACATTAATTCATAAATTATACTTAATCTCAAGGAGATCACCATGGAAGCCTCCCTACAACAGCATAACTGGACGATGTCCTTGCAATAGTAAGGTTTACTCGAATGTGGATGGCCTCTAGAAGCTGGAAAAGGCAAGGATTCTCCCCTAGAGACTCCAGAAGGGGTGCAGCTCTGCCTACACCTTGATTTCATCCCAGTGAGGCTTCTGTCTCATTGTGTAGGACTTCTATCCTACAGAACCATAAGAGGATAAATTGTGTTGTTTTAAGATGATAAGTCTGTAGTAATTTGTCACAGCAGCAAATAGAAAATGAAGACAGAGAGAGAGAGATGAAACGGACTTATTTATTTGTAAATGACTCTGGCTGCAAGAGTAGGAGTGGGGAGATTGATTAAGAGCTGTTGTCCCGATAAGAGTTTAGATGAAGGGGGTGACAGTAGGGATGACAAAATAAGTGGTTTCAGGATATATCTTGGAGATAAAGCCTATGATACTTATTGTGGGAATGTACAGTTATAGCCTAAGGTACAGCCAGGAGAGGTAGTGAGAATCAAGCGTGAACTCCTGGGCTTTTAGCTTAAGCAGTTCAGTGGACTTGAGATGGGAGGGCAACTGGGGGCAGGTTTTGATGGGTAAAATGTTTCACAGAGATTAATTTGGATGCCTAACAGGCTGATCCAAATTATGTAATTAGCATCTCCTCTTGAGATGCATATGGATTATGGAGGACATGAACGTCTGGTGTAACGAGGCATTGATTGTGAGCTGTGTGGATGGAAGAAATGAACAGTGTATGTATGTGTGTTTTAAACACCTGGAAATAAAAGTATCACGTAATGCAATGTTGGGGTAGACAGGTGAGAAGCCTCATTAGCAGGCAGATCAATAGTATGTATCGATAGAGGTAACAGGTATTGGCTGCAATTATGTACCAAGTATACTGCTATGTGCTCCCCATACCTGTACTGCAACTTTCCCAGCAAACCGAAAATATAGGTATTTTATTTTTATTCTCTATTCTGGACAAGGACACTGAGGCTTATAGGTTAAAAAACATGCCCAAGGTCACCCAGCTAATGAGCAGAGTAACGAGGGGTGAGCCAAGTTCGTCCGGGTCTGAGCCTGCTTCTTCAGCAGAGAGCTCCACTGCTCTAACACAATTTGACCTTGGAGGAGACCGACCCACCTTGCCTCCCGGTCCATTGGGAAGGGGCAGGCTGAGGAACAGCCTCGGCTGCTGGAAAGAAGTCCAGTGGAAGGGTAGCATCAATGGGTGCTACACTGCAGCCATCGACGTTTTCAGATCCAGCTCTGCAGCTCGCCCAGATGCTCTTGCCCAAAGGTGGGATTTGGTAATTCAGCTCCAATACCAAGCCAAAGAGCGCCCAACTGGCTGCTTTTCTCCCAGGATTGGCATCTCTTGGAGAGGCAGCTCCCAGGCAGAAAGCACCTTTCTCTTTTGCTTGGCTCGTGAATAGATAGCAAAACCCAGATGCTCTCATTAAATGATGGTTCATGCAGTCCTGCCCTACTTCAAGATTAGAATTGTGAGGGACATAGAGAACCATGGCGATGCATTTGATGATCGATTAATTGTGCTTTGTTGTTTTCTCTTCACTAAAAGTATAGTTGTTTTCCTGCGTAGAGATGTTGAAAATGTTTTTCTGCCTGGAATTTAGTATTTTCGGTGGATGAGGTCCCAAAGCACTAGGGGTTTGTCTGAAATGAGATAATGGGTAGGAAGAAAGTTCTGGAGCAAAGTAGGTACCCAACAAATATATGTTGAAAGTTGAGGGACTAACTATTGGAATAACAATAGCTAGCACTTCATGTGCGTCTATGTGAAGCCCTTTGCTCTTATGAATTGTCACCCTGCAGCCTCATAGCAACTCAGAGCAGTGCAATTTTAGGGAGGTAGCATATCCTCCCTAAAATGCAGGCGTGGAGCCTGCACTTGAACTCAGTTAAGGGTTAAACACAATAGACCTGAAGGATATTTAATGCTTGGAAAATACTGGGTATGAAAAATAAAAATTTGGGGACTCCAAGGTAAGTGAAACAGAAGAGAAGGAAGGAAAAGAAATTCTAAAGGTTTCTCTTATTTTCCCAGCTTGTAAATGCACTGAAAACGGTATCTACCTTTGAGGTCCAGATTGTCGATTATAAGTATAAGTAAGTAATAACCCACTCTTGGGCAGACACTGTCGTCTTTGGCTTTGATGAGTTAATGGGGGAGAGGAAGGACTTTGAGAATGGGAGTTGCTGGCGCATGTAGACCTGGAAGGGCCAAGCGGACGCCATCGGTGAATGAAATGGGCAGGTGAGGACCCCGGATGTAGCGGGCAGAAGCTCTTCAGCTGTGAGGGGCCTGATGTTGCTGCACCATCCCTTTTTTAAAGAGAAGTGATGCATCCTGATTTTCATTTGAAATTTCTGAACTTCTAAAAGTCGACAACTAATTCCGAATTAGAAAAAAATGTTGTAGGCTTCATTTGCCTGCTAGCTGCTGGGTTTCAACTTCTGACCTACAATATGGGAATAATTAAGGGAATAATTTGAGGTTCATCAAATAATATGAGGCTTCTAAAAATCTTTTCAAATATTACTTTTAAAATTCTGATACAAGTAAACAGCTTGGAAAGACAGAATCTGCGTATCATTTACTGTCTAGGTAACCTGTGTTGACATGAAAACAATAATACTGTAAAGATAATACATGTTCCTGGTAGAAAAGGTCAAGCAGTATCGAAAAGTTCCAAAGGAAAGTGAAAACTTTTCTCTCCCTCCTTTGCCCACCCACAAGCATAGTCTTGTTTTCCAAACAGTTTTTTTCTATGTAAAAACAAAAGTATACACATACCAGCATAGGGTGCCTGACACAGCTAGGTTTAAACTTATTGGTAAGCGTGAGAGTTTTGCACCTCATTCATTATACATTTGTTCATTTATACAACACATCTTTATCAGGTACCTGCCATGGGCCGGTAACCAGGCTTCGCAGTAGGAATGCAGTTATGGAGGAAGCATGGCTCTTGTCTTGAGGACCTCAGACACTGAGTATGAATAAATAGCAGTTGCAAGAACAGCTGTCATTTGTTGAGACTTACTCTTACGCTTCCCTAGCCGTGTCTCATCTCCCTCTTCTGAGAGTCTTGTGAGGTTGGCGAAGCTATTCCTATTGGACGGGTGACACTTCGTCACGGTGACTCCCTCATTGCCACCTGAGGAAAAATGTGGAGGTAGAAGAGGGCCCGGGGTCAGGATGAAAGAACTGGGTGGGGGGGGGACCTCTGAGACTCTGTCGCCGACTGGCTTTGAAGAATACCTAGGGGTTTCCCAGGTGAAGGAAGAGTGACAGTAAATTCAGACCTTGCCAATGGGAGGGACACAGTAGTAACCTAACGGCATCGAGGTTTGTGAGTCCTGATCTTCAGGCCTTTCCCAGAAATAATAACTCCACGGATATATTCCCCCGGACGAATGCCCCTCCTTGCCTCGGTATCGGTTAGCATTCCTGGGGAAACTGAGGCACACGTACCTCGTGTGAGACACACTTGGTGCCTTTGTCTCCCTTCCCTTGTGTGGAGTGTGGGGTTTCTGTTCTGCTGGGAGAGGAAGCTCTTTAAAGAGGTGAAGCTGATTAAGAGGAAATTTGCTTTCCCTTCTTAGATGCCAGCGGATCTATTTATTTTTCTTCACTTTGAGTGGGTGGGACTGGGAGATCGGATTCCATTATGTTTATTCAGAGTGTTAGCCTCTGTCCATCATTTCTTCCCAGCCTCACTGACTTTCGGTTCAGAGTTTGCACATCTTTTAGTGTCTTGAATTCAAAGACTACTTTTACAGTCCCAAGGTGCCTAAAATTGTGGATTTATCCCTCATAAATCCACAAAGACAGGAAAATGCCCTCATGGCATCCAAGACAATCTTAGGAGTACCCAGATGGTAACTGAATGACTCAAATCACACAAGGAAGAATTTGTTTTATTTTTTAAAAATTCCTATATGATTTTAAGGAAATAGTTTTCAATTTGGTGCGAATATATCATAACATCACTTTAATGCTTGCTAATTTCATTTTTCATAAAGAGGGAGCAAGCCTCAGGCTCAGAGCTCTGCCTTGCAATGTTATCTATCTAGATTGGAAGAATGCTTTTTAGTTTCATTATATCTATTTTTACAGTTTTGTTCACGTCATGAGTTACTGGTTTTCCATTTAAGACAGGTATAAAAGTTTTCTTCTAAAATAAGAAAATGTAAGTTTAAAAAAAAGTGAGCTTAACTTAGAGAAAATGTTATTAAGTAATTAAGTTGTTAATTTCTGGAGTAGACTTGAAATTGGCAAAAAAATATCATGGCAGAATGTGCTTTAAATTGGGAAAGATACTTGTATAAATGCTGTTACCCTGAATCATGAGCTTACTCAACTTAATACCTTCCCTCTCCTCCCCTTTTTTCTTTTGTTGTTCTTTATGTTCACAGGGAACTTGGGTTTTTAGATCAGCTAAGGATCACGCATAACACGGACATATTTATTGGAATGCATGGAGCTGGTCTTACGCATTTACTTTTCCTTCCAGACTGGGCTGCTGTGTTTGAACTGTAAGTGTTTGGGGACAGTTTTACATTGAGGCAGCTGATAATGCTTTTTCTGCCAGCTGAGGCTTTCATTCAGAGCATCAAAAGGCTTACTATTTAATCATCACAAAGAAGCCACATCATGTAGGCATCTAAAAAGAAAAAAAGCCCTAAAACTAAAAATGTGACGTCTGCAGCCTGCCATTGCCCTTAGCAAGCAAATATCTCTTTCCTTCCCCATCTCAGCAGGATTCGGGAGATGTGAATCTACGGTTTCCTTCCTCTGAGTGCATTTCTGTGTTCCTGTCAAACTGAAAGCATCTCCCTACAATCAGTGTAATTATTGTGTTAAAAGAGAACCTGTGTGTTGCCCACCCACATTCATAGCCGCGTTTTTCCATTAGCCAAGAGGTGGAGGCAACTCAGTTGTCCACTGACTGTTGAATGGATAAACAAAATGTGATACACAAATCCAATAGAATATTACTCAGCTTTAAAAAATAAAGAAATCCTACCTCATGCTATATGACAGGGATGAACCTTGAGGACATTATGTTACGTGAAATAAGTTACTCTCAAAAGCACAAATACCGTATGATTTCACTTATATGAGGTACATAGAGTAGTCAGATTCATAGAGACAGAAAGTACAAGAGCGGTTGCCAGGAACTGGGGGGAGATGTGAACGGGGACTTAGTGTTTAATGGGGACAGAGTTTCACTTTTGCAAAATGAAAGCATTCTGGAGATTGGTCACATAACAATAAGGTATACTTACCCCTGAACTGTACACTTATAAGTGGTTAAGATGGTAAATTGTATGTCGTGTGTTTTCTACCACAATTAAAAAAAAGAGAGATAGAGAGTTTGAGTACCTGTATGCCTGGTGAAGAGCACAGCTCCAAAACATAAGCCCACCACTTTGCCTAGTGCTCACTGATTCCATACACAGGGAGACTGAGGCCTCAAGGGGAAAGTAATTTTCCCAGAGTGTTCCTTTAACTCGGTGGTTGGTTATGGAGACATGGACTTCTCTCCTTTAATAATTCTACTCTGGATACCAATAGTGATTACTGTTAGCTGATTTCCCCTCCTTGCATCTAAATATTTTGATTTTATGGTCGCATTTTAAAAATGACTTGACTTGGCATTTAAATGAGAGACTAATTAGAAAAAAGTTGTCATGAACTTCCAACACCCTGAAAAACATTTAAAAAATATATATGTTAGAGAAATAGCCAGATAATTGTAGATTCTATTTCAATTCTTCATTTCTTCCAGAGAGGAAGGGAGGGAAGAAAGGAGGGAAAGAAATGTCGTTGAGAAATCTCAGGCCTTGGAGGTCAACAGAGCTGGGATCAATTTCTGCTTTGGAGGATATGTTACCTACCCCAAGGCCACGTTCATATGTACAAAGATAGGGGTATTAGGAGTTAATATCAAGTTCACAGTCCTATTGATAAAGGTCCCCTCCATTCTTTAATCCGATTCTCCTTTTGGAAAGTTAAGATAATTTAGTTATGGGAACATTTTAAAAATAATCTCTCCCACTCTATTGTGTGTGCGTGTTTCTATAAACAGTTTTATTGGGACATAATTTACACAGCATACAATTCACTCATTTAAATCGTATAATTCAGTGGTTTTAATATATTGACAGAGTTGTGCAACCACCACCATAACTTTTTTTTTTAACATCTTTATTGGAGTATAATTGCTTTACAATGGTTTGTTAGTTTCTGCTTTATAACAAAGTGAATCAGTTATACATATACATATGTTCCCATATCTCTTCCCTCTTGCCTCTCCCTCCCTCCCACCCTCCCTATCCCACCCTTCTAGGTGGTCACACAGCGCCGAGCTGATCTCCCTGTGCTATGCGGCTGCTTCCCACTAGCTATCTATTTTATGTTTGGAAGTGTATATATGTCCATGCCACTCTCTCACTTTGTCACAGCTTACCCTTCCCCCTCCCCATATCCTCAAGTCCATTCTCTAGTAGGTCTGTGTCTTTATTCCCGTCTTACCCCTAGGTTCTTCATGACCTTTTTTTTTTTTCTTAGATTCCATATATATGTGTTAGCATACGGTATTTGTTTTTCTCTTTCTGACTTACTTCACTCTGTATGACAGACTCTAGGTCCCTCCACCTCACTACAAATAACTCAATTTCATTTCTTTTTATGGCTGAGTAATATTCCATTGTATATATGTGCCACATCTTCTTTATCCATTCATCCGGTGATGGACACTTAGGTTACTTCCATCTCCTGGCTATTGTAAATAGAGCTGCAATGAACATTTTGGTACATGACTCTTTTTGAATTATGGTTTCCTTGGGGTATATGCCCAGGAGTGGGATTGCTGGGTCGTATGGTAGTTCTATTTGTAGTTTTTTAAGGAACCTCCATACTGTTCTCCATAGTGGCTGTATCAATTTACATTCCCACCAGCAGTGCAAGAGTGTTCCCTTTTCTCCACACCCTCTCCAGCATTTATTGTTTCTAGACTTTTTGATGATGGCCATTCTGACTGGTGTGAGATGATATCTCATTGTAGTTTTTTTTTTTTTAATTTTTCTCATTGTAGTTTTGATTTGCATTTCTCTAATGATTAATGATGTGGAGCATTCTTTCATGTGTTTGTTGGCAATCTGTATATCTTCTTTGGAGAAATGTCTATTTAGGTCTTCTCCCCATTTTTGGATTGGGTTGTTTGTTTTTTTGTTATTGAGTTGCATGAGCTGCTTATACATTTTGGAGATTAATCCTTTGTCAGTTGCTTCATTTGCAAATATTTGCTCCCATTCTGAGGGTTGTCTTTTCGTCTTGTTTATGGTTTCCTTTGCTGTGCAAAAGCTTTTAAGTTTCATTAGGTCCCATTTGTTTATTTTTGTCTTTATTTCCATTTCTCTAGGAGGTGGGTCAAAAAGGATCTTGCTGTGATTTATGTCATAGAGTGTTCTGCCTGTGTTTTCCTCTAAGAGTTTGATAGTTTCTGGCCTTACATTTAGGTCTTTAATCCATTTTGAGCTTATTTTTGTGTATGGTGTTAGGGAGTGTTCTAATCTCATACTTTTACGTGTACCTGTCCAGTTTTCCCACCACCACTTATTGAAGAGGCTGTCTTTTCTCCATTGTATATTCTTGCCTCCTTTATCAAAGATAAGGTGACCATATGTGCGTGGGTTTATCTCTGGGCTTTCTATCCTGTTCCATTGATCTATATTTCTGTTTTTGTGCCAGTACCATACTGTCTTGATTACCATAGCTTTGTATTATAGTCTGAAGTCAGGGAGCCTGATTCCTCCAGCTCCATTTTTCGTTCTCAAGATTGCTTTGGCTATTCAGGGTCTTTTGTGTTTCCATAAAAATTGTGAAATTTTTTGTTCCAGTTCTGTGAAAAATGCCATTGGTGGTTTGATAGGGATTGCATTGAATCTGTAGATTGCTTTGGGTAGTAGAGTCATTTTCACAATGTTGATTCTTCCAATCCAAGAACATGGTGTATCTCTCCATCTATTTGTATCATCTTTAATTTCTTTCATCAGTGTCTTATAATTTTCTGCATACAGGTCTTTTGTCTCCTTAGGTAGGTTTATTCCTAGATATTTTATTCTTTTTGTTGCAGTGGTAAATGGGAGTGTTTTCTTAATTTCACTTTCAGATTTTTCATCATTAGTGTATAGGAATGCCAGAGATTTCTGTGCATTAATTTTATATCCTTCTACTTTACCAAATTCATTGATTAGCTCTAGTAGTTTTCTGGTAGCATCTTTGGGATTCTCTATGTATAGTATCATGTCAACTGCAAACAGTGACAGCTTTACTTCTTCTTTTCCGATTTGGATTCCTTTTATTTCTTTTTCTTCTCTGATTGTTGCCACCACCATAATTTTATAAAATTTTCATTATCCCCCCAAAGAAACTCAGTACTCTTCAGCAGTTACTCTCATTCCATCCTCCTCCCAGCCCCTGGAAACCACGAATCTACTTTCTGTCTCTATGGATTTGTCTATTATGGACATTTCACATAAGTGGAATCATACCATATGTGGGCTTTTATGACTGGCTTCTTTCACTTAGCATCATGTTTTCAAGGTTCATCCATGTTGTAGCATGGATCAGTACTCATTCCTTTTTATTGTCAATAATTATTCCTTGTATGGATATACCACATTTTATTTATCCATTCATCAGTTGGTAGACATTCAGGTCGTTTGTACCTTTCGGCTATTGTGAACGCTGCTGCTATGAACACGAATCTCTCTCACTCTTGTTTACCGTTTATAAAACCTTTTGTAAGAACATATTTGGGAGATGAGCTTTCTCCCCAGAGAACTGCGTATTGGCCAGCAATCCCAGGCAAAAGCCCCATGTGTGGATGCCCTTGTGTCTTTAGATACAACTGTGGAGATGAACGCTGTTACTTGGACCTGGCCAGGCTGAGAGGCGTCCACTACATCACTTGGCGAAGGCAGAGCAAAGTATTTCCTCAAGATAAGGTAAAGTTCCAGGAAAAAACTCATCCTGTTTTCTTTTTAATTGGTTTAAAGTGTCTGGTTAACGTGACAAACTATCTTTGAACTTCAATCCAAAGATAAAATGGTTCTTCTCTGGAATCGTGAGTTGTTGTGCTTTATATTTGCAAACTGGGGGAAAGGAGAAATTAATTACTCTCTCTCTTTATGTGGAAAAGAGAACTTCATGAAATTTGGGCCTAGAGAGATCTATTAAATTATTTAGAGACAGGATCAGGAAACTACAGACCAGTGGGCTAAATCTGGCCCTCCAGTTGTTTTTATAAATAAAGTTTTATTGGGACATGGTCCTGCTCCTCTGTTTATGTGTTGTCTATGGCTGCTTGAGCACTTCATTGGCAGGGCTGAATAATTGTGGTGGAGGCTTTGTGGTCCATGGAGCTGAAAATATATGTTATCTGGCCTGTTACTGAAAAAATTTGCCAACCTCTGATGTAGAGCCTAAACTAAAATAGTTCCTGTGGCCAAAGTAAAATAACTTTCTTCTTGTTCAGAAAACCACATCCTCAACACCTTACAAATTTGTCTTTTGCTTCGTTTTTGCAGGGCCACCACCCAACTCTGGGGGAACATCCAAAGTTTACCAACTACTCTTTTGATGTAGAAGAATTTATGTACCTTGTCCTTCAGGCTGCAGACCACGTATTGCAACACCCGAAGTGGCCATTTAAGAAAAAACATGATGAGCTATAAATGTGTTGAGTCTTTTTGCCAAAAGGGAGTGTTTAAACGGTCCTCCACCCAGACTCACCTCACAGTTAAATAGGTAAAACAGCCTGTTTTCTCCTAGCCCCAAAGTACCTTTTTTTAATACCAAAACATGCCTTCAGGGTATTACTTATATGTTTTATAGTCTTTAACTGTTTCATGTGATTGTTGTGTCATTGCTATTTATCAAGATACTCTTTTTGCACTGAAAACTTTACTTTTTATAGTTCAGAAATTGGGCCTGGGCTCACTGCCATAATTGAGCTTTTTTCTTAGGGATACCAAAGTTTGCAACTTTCTTAGCTTTAGAATTTGTAAATGTTTTTATAGAATACCATGAGCTCATCATTCAAGAGGATTCCAACTTGTTAATGATATATTTGAGCAAATTCACAACTCATTTATTTGCCATGATTTGTTCACAGCACTGTTTGTAGTAGGAAAGGAAAACATGCAAACACACACACACACACACACACACACAGTTGTGGTTCTCAGTACCAAGCTATAGGCCCGTGTTATAGATTAAACAGTATTATAAACAGATCTGTTTAACTGTATCAGAGTCTAAACTAACTCCTGCTGAATTCTCTGTTGTATCTTTTTAGTCAATGCCAGGTTATATTCATCAAGAACCTGAATTAACCATGCTGTTGCATTAGTTCATATTCACATTTCATATGCAAATCATGTTTTCCTCACATGTAACAACCACATATGATAAAAACAAATGAGGACGTCCTTTAGGACTGTTTTGTGTACCTTCTAGCTGGTTTCCACTGGTTCCTTCTTAGCCATGGAGAGCTTTTATAAATCAAATAGTGGTTTTGTTGCACACGTGCTTGTAAGTGCATATACCTATGTGTATGCGTCTACCTCTTTTAGCATGGAAGTATTCCAGCCTTTGATTTTGCAAACTTTAGTCACAAGAGGAGATTTTTTTCCCTATGAAAAAAGTAAAGACACACACACAAAAAAGGTAAAGACATGCCTGAATTGTCCAATTCAAAATGAATAAGAAGCCATAAGAAAGTGCCATTGATTAAACAGGATATCTGAAATGCAGTGCCACTCTTTGAATGGGCTTCATTTCCTATTGTCTATGAACTTTCAATTTAGTGGTCAGAAACCATGGATTTATTTTACTGTAAAATGTGAAGTTTACATTTTATTAACACTTGAGCAGTTTAATTTAGAGACTAGCAACTTCTGTTTTTTTAAATAGGGGATTAACAGAGTACAGCAGAGCTAAGCATTTAAAAAAAATATTTTAGAGTTGTAAAAAAAAAAAAGAATATGCAGCAGAGAAGTGACCTGAGAAATCTAAAATATTTATTATCTGGACCTTTACAGAACATGTTTGCTGACTCCTGCTTTAAAGGATTATGAACAGTTTTCTAGAATTGAGGAATATTTATTAAAATATCTGTCAAGGAATTAGTGAATCACTGTAGCAATAGCTTTGATTTGAGATCTTAACATTGTTTTAAAAGACTTACAACATATGAATTTTGAAATGAGTGGTGTTGCTGCTGTCCTTTGTCCAGTATACTGAGTAACCACTGAGATTGCTCACGTAAAAGGAGTTGTCAAGACCACGTTGCACTTCTAGTCAGAGAGGTGTAAACATCTGAAAAAATGGCCTCAAAAAAGGTTTCAACAGTTTATCTTCTTACCTCATTTTAAAAACTATATGGCAGTGTGATTCTGTAGATGATCAAGAATTTCAGACATTGAGAACAATTTCATAATAAAATGTTACATTTGCATATTTCACATTTAAAGAGACAATATGTTTTATAGAAACAAGAAAATACATTATATACTTTATGGAACTCAGTTTTATCAGACTTTTGATGGGAGCAAAAGAAGGTCTTCAAACTGTTATAAAATTTAAAATGTAAAGACTGCTCTTTTTATTAAGTCTTTGAAGAGGTGCATGTCATTGTTTGTACATGTGGGGTATGGCCTTGGAATAAATCGTTTTACAATTTATTTGAATACCGGACTATTTTCAGGGTTTTCTGTGTCTGAATGTCAGATGCTTACTTTTTTTTTTGGCACTTACTTTTTTTTTCGGAAATCTGGCAGCTCTAGATTATACAAATTGAGTAGCTCACTGATGAAGAATTCAGTTTAAGGAAAAATTGTACCTTACAATTATTTAGCAGTTTATTATATGATGCTTTCACAAATGTTATATTGCATAATCTTTTAAAAATGACATAAGAGTTGTTCCCATTTTTATTTATTTATTTATTTGTTTATTTATTTAGTTATTTGGCTGCTCCAGGTCTTAGTTGCAGCACGCGGGATCTTCATTGCTGGATCTAGTTCCCCGAACAGGGATTGAACCTGCGCCCCCTGCATTGGGAGCATGGAGTCTTAACCACTGGACCAGCAGGGAAGTCCCAGAATTGTTCCCATTTTTAACGTGAAAAGAGTCAGATGCTGTTTAAAGGACTTCTCTAAAGATCACAGGTCTTCTGAATCCATGTCCATAGTTCTCCATTTATTCACTCAATTATTTACTATTGATGGAGCAACTACTGGGTACCATCACTACTCTAGGTTCTGGGGATACAGCAGTGAGCAGAACAGAAAAAAGTCCTTGCCTTCATGGACCTTGTGTTCTGGTGGAGGAGACAAATATTAACATACATAAGGAAGATATACTGTGTGCTGGATGTTGATACATAGTATGGACAAAACTAAAACGGGGACGAGGGATGTGGTGCTCTGGGGTGGGGTGGAGTTGGGCACACTTAGGTAGAGGGTAAGGAAATCCTCGCTGAGGTCACCGTTGAGTCAGGATTTAAAGCAGCTAAAGGAGGAGGAAAGCAGACAGCGGGACAAAGAGCATCCCAGGAGGACCGGATGGTGCATGCCAAGGTCTTGAGGCAGGAGGATGCCTGGTGTGTTTGAGGAACAGCAAGGAAGCCAGTGTAGCTGGAGTGATCGAGGGGCAGAGGAGTAGGAGATGAGGTCAAAGAGGCAATGGGCCTGGGGTGCAGATGGCCAGGCTCTTGTCCTTTGATGCTTATGAGCTGGGAGT
The DNA here is from genome assembly GCF_949752795.1 of Hyperoodon ampullatus. Taxonomy (NCBI): domain Eukaryota; kingdom Metazoa; phylum Chordata; class Mammalia; order Artiodactyla; family Ziphiidae; genus Hyperoodon; species Hyperoodon ampullatus. The sequence continues at coordinate 21,970,560 of NC_136923.1, forward strand.
CATTGAAGGGATCTCAAACAGGAGGAATGACCCGACTTACTTTGAAGAGGGTAACTCTAGCTGTTATGCTGGGAACAGACTATGGAGGGATGTCTTAGGTCGTGTTCCCTGGGAAATAGACTCTGGGATGGAGATTCATACACAGGTCGGGGAGGAGGCTCATGATTAACACCTGTGAGGAAGGGGACCAGTCTTGGGTGGAGGGAGGAATGGCGCTGCAATGCAGTAGCAGGTGAGGCCTCAGGGGGGCGCTGTAGAGCTCATTATAGAGGCAAGAGATCCTCATAGCGACGAATGCCTGAATACTGGCTTTTCCCTGGAGGGGAGCAGCCTTAGGCAGGGCAGGTCTCCTCAGCTGAGGGCAGTCCGGCCGTAATCCATTAGTAGCCAACATGCCCAGCAATCAGGACACTGTGATGGGGGAACTTCCGAGACCCACTGCAGCATCCACAACGGGGCCAGGGTGATGCCCTTCATCTTGTTCCATTCGCCCTTCTACTGCTTGCCAGCAGGCTTCTAAGGCTTTATTCGATTCAGATTTTTTTTTTTTTTTTTTTTTTAGGTATGTGGGCCTCTCACTGTTGTGGCCTCTCCCGTTGCGGAGCACAGGCTCCGGACGCGCAGGCTCATTGGCCATGGCTCACGGGCCCAGCCGCTCCACAGCATGTGGGATCTTCCCGGACCGGGGCACGAACCCGTGTCCCCTGCATCGGCAGGCGGACTCTCAACCACTGCGCCACCAGGGAAGCCCTCAGATTTTATTTGTTTTAAAGACTCCTTATAGATGATCCCGTGTACTTCATGTGGTAGAAGGCGAGACTGGGCTTTGTGGGCCATATGAGTTCTTTGTCCCATATTAATATTCGTTGGTCCCCACCCCCAATCTTTTAAAAAATGTAAAAACCATTCTTTAGGATGTTTAACAGAGAGGTTAAGGAACTTGCCCAAAGCCACACAGCTAATAAGTAATAGATGGATTGGATATAGGGCTTTCTTTGTGGAGGAATTTAAACAGGGAGGTAATGTTGGAAGTAAAGGAAGGAAAGGAGGAAGAAAGGAAGGGAGGGAAGGAGGGAGGGAGAGAAGGGAAAAGAAGAGGGAAATTGGGTGGAAAAGAAAATAGAGAACGTAGTCCTGGAGTTAGGCTTTTTCTTGCAGTTACAATATAGTTTTCTTTGAAACATAGTCAGTGGAGAGAGAATTAGAAAAATACTCGCTTTTTTGAAACTAGGAGCATATAAGCAAATCAACTCAGGTATGGTTGCCTTGGAGAAACCAGTCATTCAAAATACCATATTCCCAGCCAAAGGCTATTGCCAGACACTTTAATGCTGTCCTCCTCTGTTAGCTTATTGGCGCATGGCAAAAGATGTCATAAGCCCTCGTGTCATGGAAGAAGTGGCTTGGAGCCAGGTACAGGTTATGTGGGCCCTCACTTTGAACGGTAATGCACATTTTGACCACAAGGTGGCAGTCAAGCCCTTCCAAATGGCCTCTGCTCCCAGAAGCCTGAGTGTAATTATCTCGTTGTAAATTCCAGACACCTGAGCGCCAAGAGTAGGGCCTTGCTTCTGTGTATGTTGGATTTTTTTCATCCCTGATTTGAGGGAAAGTGGGAAAATTATCCTGGACAGTTTTCAGGTTTAAGTGTGTCATTTCTTAGCTGCAGCCAATTCCTGAATCCTCTGTAATATCTCCTGATCATCTTGTGCAAAGAGCATTTGGTCCTGGGAAGATGATTTCTAGTGAGAGAAGCTGTTTAGCTTTCTCATCAATGCATTCTCATTGATGCAAAGGAATTTTCTTGGAAGGAGAGCTCTACTGTAGGATCTCGAGATAGCCCGTTAGTTCCTCAATCCTTAGGAGCTAAATTCTTTCTTATATTGGCTTTATAGTTTATTGCATATGCAAGTGCTGTTATCATTTAGTTTGAGAAGAACCAGGCTGTAAGTGGAGGAGTTCATTTAAGTCTAGATGCCAAAAAATGGTGGCATGTTAATTGAGGAGGGCTTTTCAGCACAAAGGGTGTTAATATCGAGTTTTTACGTGGATCTGATCTAACGCAGTGCTCCGGGTATTTCCTCTCCTTTATTTTTCACAACCATGAGTTGCAGAATTTTGGGATGTTTTTGCTGAAAAGGAACTTGGAGATCCTTCATTGCATTGTTCATTCCACAGTGGTTTGTTGACTGCCCACCATTAACAGGCACTTTCAGACCAAGAGAGAAGATTCCTGCGAGAGGCATGTTGTGTAGACCCAAGAATTCAGTTACAGAAATCAGAAGGGCCTGATTCCTCATCCTTGTAGCACAGAAGCTGTGCGACCATGGGTTTGTTGCTTAGCCTCAGGAAACTTCAATTTTCTCCTAAATTGGCGGCAATATCTATTAGGTAGGGTAGATTTAAGGATAAAATAAAAAAATTAAGTCCCACTTGTTTAGGGCCTGGCACATAGCATCTGTTCAGTAAATGCTATTATTATACTATGACACATAGGACTATTATCATTTAAAGCTGTAGTACCTGGGGAGCATTTAAATTCTGATCTCCAGACCTCTCCCCAAACCAAGTTAATCAGAATCTCAGGGGTACCATCGGCTGACTCTGTTTGGTCAAATGTCCCCAGATGTTCTGATGCACAGGGGTTGGGAGCTGCCGCTCTAGGAGAGAGTGACAGCTGATGACACTAGACAGCTTATGAGGTCCAAGCCAGCGCTTGGCAAAGTCTCTTCCACTGGGTATCCTTAAGATGTTACATAAAAAATGGTTTACTAGGGAAATGCTGCCTCAAGCCGAGTAGAGGTGTTTCTTGCAGGGTTTCTCCCTACTTTTGATACACTAATGTACACCATGAATTTCTAAATAGGAAGAGGTAATATGCACCGTTTCTAAATTCATTTGACCACTGGACCTCTTTCTCAGGGAGCATGAGGATTAGTGTTGCAAAAATCCCCCTCCAGGCAGGCTGCTGTAAACTGGCCACGGCTGTATCTGCCTTCTGGGGAATGGGTACCAGGCAGTGCTTTTAGTGTGAAGTCACTCTGGCCCATTGCATCTTGTTTGTGAGTTAAATCAACGGTGCTACCAGATCACAGTTGATTGGACCAGGGATCGATAAGTGAGCTGCATTCTATCCATTCGGGCAGTTGTAAGATAAAGGGTAAAGAAATGACCCACGCAGATTCCTTCAGCAGGGACATTTGGATGTGAGACGTGAGGAGGATGCCAAGGTTTCTGGTACCAAGACACCAGGTCTGAGCTACTGGCGCTTCTTTTGCATCAAGTACAATTATGAGCTACTCTCCAGGTATCCACGAGGCCACTTGTACATTCAGGTCATGCATTGGATGACCTCTTCCTTCCAGCCTGAAAGAACCCAACTAACGTAGCCATGCCAGTCTCCAGGTGTGATTACCCCCACACTACACTATGGCAGTGGAAGGAAGTGGACTCAGGCCTTCGTATTCCAAGTTTAATGCCATCCAGCTACCCTAACACATTCCTGACTCTCAAGGGCATCAGCAGGACAAGTGGAGGTAAAATGTAATGGTAGTTTAAAAAAAAAAATCTGGAAAGTAAATAGCAAGGACACAAATCTGTAGAAATACCTATGGTCTTAGGGGGAAATAGGAGCTGGGCACAGGGTTAAATAAAGGTGCCGGAGAAATCAGGCCAGTTTGCTGTGAGATGATTGGATGAGGAATCAGCCAGCAGGTGATGAAGTTAAAGGTCAAGGTTCCAAGTCCCAGAAGAAAACCCACCCTTAAGGTGGAATAGACAGTAAATAAAGGCGAGGACAAGAGTGAAATGAGGGAAGTACCAGACACACTGAACAGGCCAAAGGAAAGGCAGGGAGAGGCCAGCATGAACGTTGGAAAGCTTGAGGAAAAGGAGGCAGAGGAAGACGATGCAAACGCTGAGGAAACCGGCAGCAACTGCTTCCTTCAGCAACATCTTACTGCAGCAAGTGCTCCAGCCCCCTAGGGCCGGCAGAAAATGGAGAGCAAAGCAAGAAAGCACTGATTGACAGTGAGAGCAATTCTACACCCGATAGAAAAATGTAAATCCTCCAGAGAAATATGTTTATCTACATATCACTTTTCAAAAATGCAGGGAATATTCAGCAACGTTCAGCTAGAGAATTTACACAAGATGTTTTTCGAAGTGTTTATGGTTCACTTGGTGGAAATGGGACTGGGAGTTTTTCCTCCTCCGGTTCACAAGGATGTCAATGCATCCTCTTGCCTGTGAAATTAAAAGAAAGATGTGATGGTGGAGCATCTGTACTGCCATCACCACACCGAGACACGGAGCCCAGATGGGATTTCGGTTCTGCCCGGCGGGTATCTCTATGCAAATAAACCGCCTCTCAAGAAATCGCTTGGTGATGCTATCATATTGACTTTGTACTGGATTATATGTTCTCGAATAGTCTTGCTTTTGCAATTCAAATAGCAGTCTGTTGAAAAGGGTTTTATGGTGACTGCTACTTGGTGCAGGCAGTAAATCTGGGGGACAAGGAATAAAAGTAATATGCAGAAAAAGGCACCCATTCTTTTACGACTTTGCTTTGAGATTAGTGAGAAGCGCCAACAGCTGGGAAGGATCTTGTAGTCTGCTCTTGTCTTTTTGCTGCTTCTACCTTAGTTCTCCTTTTTCTTCTTCTTCCTATTCCTCCCCCTCTTCTTCTCCATCCTCCTCCTCCCAATATTAGCATTTAAAAGTCGGCTTTCTTGGTGGAAGTAAGTACGGCTGGTCAGGAACGCTGCAGAAAGGTCTGGACTAACAACATCGTGGTCTGGGTGGTCACCCACGGCGGTAAGACCTTGTAGCAGATTTTGCAGTTACTCTGTTGGGCTGTCCCTTGGGAGGAGGACCCATGGTACACGTGGATAATGCCCACTTCCCCCACTCAGGCTTCCTGAGACCCTCCGAGGGTCTTCTGTAGGGTAATGATGCTGGGCAAGTGCAAACACGTGAAGGCTTAGGGGAAATGAGAGAGGCTTCGCAGAGCCGCGATGAGGAGGCGCTGGGTGGTGAACGTTACAGGTTCTGGCCTGCGCCTTACCGCCCGAGTGACCTCAGGCAAGCCACTGACACCCACGGAGCCTCAGTTTTCTCATCTGTAAATGCAGGCTATTAAGGGAACCAACCTGAAGGTTGTCGTGAGGCTTTACTTGGTCCTCCTACCCACAAGGCACTCTGCCGAGCAAACAATTGTGAGGAACAGAGGAGGCTGATCTTAATCAGGTAATCACGCAGGTGAGGTATATAAGGATAAACTGCGGGGCTGCGGGGAAGGGAAGGAGCGTGTTGTAACCGAGGGAGATGCCGTGCGCGTCGGAGCTGGAGCTGGGGCGTAGAGGGGCCGCGGAAGGTCCCTCCCAAGCAAATATAAGATAACACACCTCGTGTCTGGCACACAGAGAGTCCTCCTAAGCAGGGAGAGGAGCTGGGAGGTGGAAGAAGGAAGAAGACGAGGTGGCTGACACGGAGGAAGAAGATGCAGACCCACAGGAAGCTAGAGTCTTAGGCGTGTGAGCACCAGAGAAACCTCCGTGGGTGACAGCTTTAGCCTGAGATGCCCTGAGGACCGTGGCCACGGAGGTCTGCTCGATTCAGCCATGGGCTGACAGTCCAAGAGGTGGAAAACTTCACAGAGACCAAGATGGGCCCCAGACAAAAGTTGCGGAGGCTCTAGGGCTGTAGGAGTCGAACTCGGCTTCCCACTGAGTGCGTTTGTCAGTATCACCTGAGGATTTCAGCAACCATAAAGGCCTGAGCGCCCACCTGCCTTCTCCTCGCCTCAGCGTTCTCGGCTGCCACGTGAGGGGTACCCGCATCTCAGCTTTGCCTCTCCTCCTTACGTCTGTGATGAAACGGCAAATGGTACGTGATCTGTGCAAATATATGCACATATGTAAACTCACGGGTCAGTTATGTAAGGTAGTTGCAAGGTGGCTCTGACGGGAAGGAGGTTCTTCTGGGCTTCACGCTCAAGTGTTTTTCCAAAATGCGCGTTCTTAATCCTGGGGGGAGGGGGGATTCATTTATTTGCTAAAGTGTTTAAGGATGGGCTGAAACGTCAAGAAATCCTGGTATAGCCCAGAGTTTTCAATTATATGTAGGAAAATGACTACCAGGAAGGGGGGGAAACCAAAGCTGTGTTTATTTTACTTTTTTAAAGAAATAAAGTGAATTGCTGTTTGGTAGAGGGAGCGGGGGAACTCTTGAGGCAGGTATTATTAATGATGCTAATTGCTCGGGGGAACGTGGTTGAGAAGGGCTCTGCCTGGAAATTAGAGTTTGTCTCAATGAAGCTCCAAGCCTGATGCCACCCCCTTTTATTAAAAAAATTGAGGTACAGTTGCTGTACAATATGTTTCAGGTACACAACATAGTGATTCACAGTTTTAAAGGTTATGTTTCATTTACAGTTATTACAAAATGTTGGCTATATTCCCCATGTTGTACAATATATCCTTGCAGCTTGTTTATTTTATACATAGTAGTTTGTACCTCTTAACCCCCTACCCCTGTCTTGCCCCCCCGCACTTCCCTCTCCCCATTGATAACCGCTGGTTTGTTCTCTAATATCTGTGAGTCTGTTTTTTTTTTGTTATATTCATTAGTTTGTTCTATTCTTTAGATTCCACATGTAAGTGATATCATACAATATTTATCTTTCTCTGTCTGACTTAATTCACTAAGCACAATACCCTCTGAGTCCATCCATGTTGCTGCAAATGGAAAAATTTCTTTCTCTTTTATGACCGAGTGGTATTCTGCTGTAAACCACACCTGCTTTATCCATTCATCTGTTATTGGACACTCAGGTTACTTCCATGTCTTGGCTCTTGTAAATAATAGTGCTATGAACATTGGGGTGCATATATCTTTTCGAATTAATATTTTCATTTTCTTCGGAAATATACCCAGGAGTGGAATTGCTTGGTCGTATGGTAGTTCGGGTTTTAGTTTTATGGAAAAATCTCCATACTGTTTTCCACTGTGGCTGCACCAGTTTATAGTTCCACCAATAGTGGATGAAGGTTCCCTTTTCTCCACCTCCTTGCCAACATTTGTTATTTGTGGACACTTTGATGACGGCCATTCTGACACACGTGAGGTGATATCTCATTGTGGTTTTTTTTTAATTTAATTTTTTTTAATAAGCAGGTTCTTATTAGTTATCTATTTTATACATATTAGTGTATATATGTCAATCCCAATCTCCCAGTTAATCCCACCATGCCCCCACCCCACTTTTCCTGCTTGATGTCCATACGTTTGTTCTCTACATCTGTGTCTCTATTTCTGCCCTGCAAACCGGTTCATCTGTACCATTTTTCTAGATTCCACATATATGCGTTAATATACAATATTTGTTTTTCTCTTTCTGACTTACTTCACTCTGTAGGGCAGTCTCTAGGTCCATCCACGTCTTTACAAATGACCCAATTTCGTTCCTTTTTATGGCTGAGTAATATTCCATTGTATATATGTACCACATCTTCTTTATCCATTCGTCTGTCAGTGAGCATTTAGGTTGCTTCCATGACCTGGCTGTTGTAAATAGTGCTGCAGTGAACATTGGGGGCGCATGTGTCTTTTTGAATTATGGTTTTCTCTGAGTATATGCCCTCCTGGTGGTTTTGATTTGCATTTCCCTGATGATTAGTGATATGGAGCATCTTTTCATGTGCTTGTTGGCCATCTGTATGTCGTCTTGGGAAAAATGACTCTTCAGGTCTCCTGCCCATCTTTTAATCAGGTTTTGTTTTTTTTTTTGATTTCAAGTTGTATGAACTAGTGATAAATTTGGATAGTCACCCATTATCAATCCTATCATTTGCAAATATGATAGAGAAAGTAGAGATTTGTCTCAATGAATATCCAAGCCTGCCTTTGAAACACAGAAAAAAAAAAGTTCTTTACATGAATGAGAAGTGCCTAATGCATTACTGCCTATGTGGACGGAGACCTTTGTCAGTATTCAGCATTTTGTCCGTCTGCCCCTTAACATCACCAAGGGCTCCTGACGTGTCTGCTCAGTGGGTCTTCAGGCTTTCAGAAGGTGTTCCCTTGGCTAGAAAGGTTTAGATTTGGCCTACTCTAGAGATACAGGGATGGATGATGATACCTCAGGAGCAGAGTGTATCTTGGGAATATGTACAGGACCTGTGCTGAAGATAATGCTCGAATGGTTTTGGTCTGGGTGCCTTCTTTTGGCTTGCTCGACTCTGAGTCAGAGGAATTGAGTTTCTGAGTTGAATGCAGTAGCAGCAAATAGATTGCAAGTCAGAAAAAAAAAAAGGAGAAAAAAAAAAACCCTTTCCGAGCAAGAAAGCAGAATACTACTTGGAACGTGCTATTTTGCTGCAATCCTGTAGAAATGTGGACTTGTGTATATTTTTAATTGAGAAGTGTAGAACATGTACCACCATCATGGCTGACATTATGTCCCTGGTCCTCTCCCCACGCTTCCCTCCATCCCTAAACCCCCATCCCCTCCTTCGGCAAGTCCCTGTACCTGACCTCACCTTCTCAGTTTGATCCACCACGGAAACAGTGGCAGTGTTATTCATCAACCTGAAAAATGCTACACCGAGTCCAAGGGTTGAATGCCATGGTCATGTCAGTGGGAACAATTCATTATTCCATCAAGCACTTGACATGTCAGTCAATCAAAAAATAGGTGCTTTAGACCTGACAGCTCAAAATAGTCTTTTCAGCAACTGGCATGCCAAGATCTTGTTAGTATAATGAATTATTCTTTAAACCTATCATTTTAGGCCATCAATTTGGCCATATAGACTTTTCTTTTGTGGGGGGAGGCAGGACTAAATTATAGAAGTTATCTAAAATAGCAAGCAAAATAACTTTGCAACCTGGGAAGCAAAGACTGGAGCTTTGACAAGTAGAATTAGAAAAATGTTCCTTGGGGAAGATAGTGAGGTAAACACAATTACAACTCACAAAAGTATAAGAAAAGTTCCCTGATGTTCTACGAATCTTGGGCATGAAAAATAGTTCATTCTCATTGACCACTGGAATTTCATCCTCATTTTCCATAATAAGGCACTGGGAACCTATGAGATCGTTTATTATTCTGTTTGCATCGTGGTGCAAGCTTGCTGAGCAATATAGTTCCTGATTATTTAGGACGTGTGGGTATTGATGGCAGTCTTGGATTGAATTTTGAGTTCACTTGGAAGGTCAGTTTTTCCCAGTTAATCTGTATATGTAGATTCCTTTTCCCACACTTGATGTATGGTTTTTCTTATACTCCTGTGGCTAATTAATTCCATTCATTTGCAAGTCTGAGCTCTTCAAAGATCTGCACCCATCTCCTCTCTGAGTATTTTGAAACCAGGGCTGAGAAATTGCACAGCCTGCTGCTGGCTTTATGGGGAATGTTTAAGGCCTTGGCATGTATTTTGGGTGACTTCTGGACATGGCACAAAGCACGTCGAGGTTTCAGCTGGTCAAATTGCTTTCATCCTAAAATGTCAGCTTTTTTTCTAGGAGCAGCAGCTGCCACAGACATTTTTTTCCCCTCAGATATCTCCACTGAATTGCTTGATGTCAATGGTTATTTTTCTGTCCTGTTAAATAATGCCCTGTTGCTCCAGCGATGGTCATTTTAATACTGTCACAAAATAACAGCAATGTCAATTTGTTTTCAGGATTGGGTCTTAATTGTCCACCATTGTTTGAAAATAGAGAACAGCCTCATTAATTCACTGCAGAATATTAAGCATTTCATTAAAATATTGCCTGGAAAGGAGAGTTACTTCAAATCCCCTTTACGTGTCCTTCACGGCCAGCAAAATGATCTATTCTGCATTCTTAACTCTCAACCTGGAGAAAAATTGGGGCATCCATGACCTTTTAATTTGTGCTTCAAAGAAAACATTTCTTAATGTTATGTAATAAATCAATCATCACTTGCTTAATAATCTTAATGCATATCTTTGAAGTCAGCAACCGACCAGAGAGGCTGGGATTTTTAAAAATTGACAACTCTCTGGTCATTTGATGTAAACCGTGTTTTATTGATCAGCTGTGGAACAGTACTTGATAATCAGCTGCAAGTAAAGGCATGTGATCATGGGGAACAATGAAAAATGAAGACTATTTTATTTATGTGTATATATTGATGCACATGCATTTTTATATATAGTCTCTGAAGTACATGGGAAATAAGACTTTTTAATATTTTAGTATTTGAAATTTGTCAGATAATACCAACTCCCCTTAAGTCTATCTTACCTTTGTACATGAACATCCTAACATACACAGTATTTGTATATTACATGGTTTCTATAATCTTGAAGTGACAGTTTTTACAACCATATTTTTTGTGTGTTCTAGAGAGCCGTTGTTTAAAATGCAAATTTACCCATGTTCCTTCAATCCTCTTTTGTCTATTTGCCTTGATTTCTTTTTTTACCTGAAGAATTTTTCAGTTTAGACATTTTTCAACTTAGAAATCATATACTCGTTACTTATTATTAATGCTCTGTTTATCATGCCAAAAAAACCAACCGTGAATTTTTGTTTCATTTTGTAGATGAGCTTCAGATAACACAGTTGCAGATCCGCCGCTACTTTAATGACTAACTGCTGAATTATAGGTTTCCTGATTTGAAGTGCATTTAGAAAGAGCAACAAAATGCAATTAATCTGATAGTAATAGGAACAGAAGTCAATATTGGCCAGAAGCTAGACTGCTCATTGTAAACATCTAGCCTGAATAATTGACAGTCACAAAGGCTCACTTCTTGTTCCTAAAACGGTCCTCTCATTACTTCCTGCACGACTCAGCTTGACCCCATTCCTCTTCAGAGAATTCTACCCAGACGTTATCAAGGTCCTATCTTGGTCACTAACACAACAGTGACCATACCTCTCTCTGAGCTTTCCTAGTTCTCTCTTCTGTCTGTCCTAGAGAGCCCCTGAAGGGTAGTGTAAAGGGAATATGTGGGTTCATAACCTCAGCTCAAGGCTCCCAGCTCTATGACCTTGGACAAGGCCATCGGACCCCCGGGGCTACCCTTTAGGAATGCCTACCTTCAGGGCTTGCTGTAAGGATCAGCAAATCATGCCTGGCTTATTATGGGAGCTCCAAAGAGCTCTGACAACACCCATCCCCCCAAAAAAGGGAGGGAAGATGTGCTACAATATTTCACGTGTGGTTTTTTTTTTTTGATGGGGGCAGCACGTCCCATTCCCAGCTCCCAGCCTTGAGTTGGGCTATTGTTGCCTTGAGTTGAGCTATTGTTACCAGTTGCAAGGTAAATCTTCGCTTTTCTCTCTGCTCCCTTCCACATTACCTTTTCCATCATTTCTATTCAATAATTAATACTGAAATGTTTTCTTTATTGAAGCAGTGCTCGCAAAAGGTTTTTTACATCTTCTCTGGGTTATTTCATTTTCCTTTTATCTGAACTCTTGAAAGACCTTGTCTGTTATTTTTGTTTCTTTTTTGTTTCTTATGTAGCTGCTAATGTTGATTGGAGAAATATATGAAAATACAGATAGGGGAAATATCACTTAAAGGAAATCATAGTATTTATCAATGCAGACCTAGGCTGTACGCACACCGCCAACACTCCCTCAAACACATACACACGAATTGTACACACACAGGAATATAGATATAACTTTATTCATGCTAAATTATAAATACATACATATTCATGCTATGTGTATTTCTGGATAACCTATTGTTTACTAACAGGATTTAAAGGACACCTCCCCATTACCATAAAAATATTTACATCAACATTTTTAATGTTTGCAGGTAATTTCATGAAGCCAATCTTCATATTGCTGAGCAGTGAAACTCTTTCTAGCTGCTTAATATCATTAAGGAAAAAAATTGCCATGCCTTGAATATCCTTACACATACATCTTTATGCATCTGTCCAACTCTTAGGATAAATTCGTAGACACAGCACTGCTGAATGTCAGGACATACTCATTTTTAGCGATGTGATAACATACTGATAACTTTCCATCCAGAAATGTGGCACTTTTCATCTAACCCTTCAGCAGATATCTGAATGTGCAACTACCCCACATATTCCAACGCTGGATACGTTGGCAGAAGGGTTTTTAAGTAGAGTTGCAGAATAGCTTTTACACAAAAACACTGAGAGACGAGAACATATTGGATCAATCTGTGTTTCATATATTGAAACAATTCTGAGCACTCTGGTTAGGAAGACAGGTTACAATCCTGATGTTTGTAAAAGAAGGACCATGGCTGAATAGAAAGTGTCTCCAGTTTTGGAGAGCTGAACCATGCACCAGGAACTATTGTTTTGATTGAATAGACCCGATAAAGGAGCAGTGGCGAACACTATTTAGACAGCCTCGGTGGCTGTCACTTCTCAAAGTAGGTTAAGTAAAAGGAAGGCTACACAGGTTAATTAAAAGGTAACACCATGCAGTTGGACACAGCATTAGGTAATTGTTTCTTCCACTTGGACAAGTATGCAATGCATATTACAGGGGTCTAGGAAAAAAAATAAACTTGTGTGACAAAGATGAGACACTTGTACCTAAAGCTGGAGTGCCCTTCCGATATCCCCATATTAAGGTATTTATAAGCCTGGATGCATAATGGAACATTTTGAAATTACCTACAAACACTGAATGGCTATCCTGGTAGGCTTGGGTTGTTTTTAATTGTATGAAAAAGATGACATTTACAAAGCCCTTTTTATTTGATAAGTTTCAAATATACACAGAAGTAGAGTAGAACAATGAATGCCCACGTACCCGTGACCCACTTACAATGATCATCAGCCACTCTTGTTTCATTTAAATTCTACCTACTTCAGCACCGAATTATATTGAAGCCAATCTTTGACATCATATTGTTTTACTCGTAAATATTTCAGTGTATAAAAAGGTGATTTGGGGTGATGGGTCCTAATCAATTAAAATTTCTGATTTAGCATTATCAGAATATCTTTGGAAAATACTCATCCTCAGCAAAATGACTTCTCTGAGCCGCAGATTCCTGTTCTGTAAAAGGGATACTAATAAGACTTGGACACGGTAGTGGTATTGGGAGGATTACAGAAGATAGTTCAAGATAACATAACATCAAAAACTGAAAAACTGTTAACTAATCATCATCGCCATTGTCATCACTGGAATTCTGGTTTTATAAGCAAATGACATGGGAGCTTTGGAAAGCTGAGCGATGAGATATAGAGGCTTAAGAGGCTGCTGGGAAAGGAGAAGATGGAAAATGTGACAAGTATGTCAGAAAAAAAGAAAAGCAGATCAATGAAGAGGGATCATCAGCAGGAACAACCAGTAGCCCAGGCATGTGGGACAGTGAGGGCGTGGGTCTTCTGATCACTGTGGCCACATGTCTGTGTTCCATTTTTGGCACCAGGATAGAAACTGGGAGAAGTGAAACAGCCGTGAAAGGTGGACAAGGACAAGACAGAGAACTTGAGTTTTTAAAATGTTAAATTCTGTTAAAGGTCAAGTCAGACCATAGTAATAAATACTACTACAATGTAGAAGTTGAGCTATGTATGGAAATAATTTTTAAGTCTTGCCTGATGGGTCCCTAATTTCCAGAAATGATTGATACTGCAAGTTTATATGTGAACAACATATGTAAGTCATCCCATGGAATTTAGTTTTGGGGGATTTGATTGACTTTCTAGCTATGCCAATCTTATTAAGTGAAAATGGTTGGATGATTCTCCACGTGATTTTGAAATTTTGGATCAAAGATGGCTATCTCCACTGTTCCATTCATCAAACACTTACTTTTTGACTAATACTGATCACTAATTTCTTCATCCAAAAAATAGCATACAGGATAATTTCACAATACAGCATCTCTCCAGATGCTTGATTTTTTAAAAATGTACATCAATAAGTTATTTTAATTGTTATGCATTAGAAATGACTCCAGGCAAACTTTGACAATGCTTGCTTTTTCCAGAACTTACCTATCCTGTGACCCATTCCCAAAGAATTGAATAGCCACAGAGATACTTTGATGAGTGAACCCCAGTAGAGGAGTTAATGGCTGATATGATGTTAATTGGGGCCCCTCCTCTTAGATACCATTTGCAATTAACAGACACTCCAGATGCCTTGACTGGAAGGAATGGATGTTTGGGACCTTTTACTGGCAATGCCAGAGAGAGAAATATTTGGGGGCAGGATGGCATTTGGTGTCCTCAAATTGAATCACACAAGAACAAAATTTGTAAATCACATTAAAGAGTTTGGATTTTATCCTTAACCATATGTCTCCCAACTAAAGTGGGAAGTGACCTAATCGTATTTGTATTTTAGAAAGGTCAATCTGGATTGTATGGAAGCAAGACGGGGATGGGGGCAGGGGAAATAGGAGGCAAGTATAGATAGGATACTATCTATAGTGACAGTGTGGATGGAGGGAAGTGGGCCCATATTAGGCATTAGAATCCATAGACCTTGATTATCAATTTAATGAAGAAACTGAGGGTGAAGAGGCTAAGGATGATACTAAGGATGCCGATTTGGAAAACAGCCTGGATGATCGTGTCACTTGCTGCATCAGCGAAGCAGGGAGAGAGGCTGGTTGTAGAGGAAAGATGTTGAGTTCCATTTTGGATGTGCTGAGTTTGAGGTGCCTGTGACGCAGAGGTATCCTGTGGGTATAGGAGTCTTGCAGCTTGGCAGAATAGATGCTCCCAGCATAGAAATGGTGGTTGAAGCCTTGGGAATAAATAGGATCCAAGACAGCCGTCAATCCGCAGAGAATAGAAACAAGCACATAGGTGCTGAGCCCCGCTTGCATCTGCCCTCTCAGATTGGTGAGTGAAGCTGCTTTGGATCCTGCAACCCAGCAAACAGCTGAATATCAAGAGCGACACTTGTGAGCCCAGTGAGTACCACACGGAGCAGAATTGCTCAACCAAGCTCCCCCCGGAGTCCTGTCCCACTAAATTGTGAGGTACAGTGCAGTGTTTACTGCTTTAAGTCACCGAGTCTGGGGTTGTTTATTCGGCAGTAGAACACTGGAAGAGTTATCTGTGCCACACTGCCTCCTAATCCAGCTTTGAAACATGATGCTATCAGTTGAGTATTCTCTTAAGCCAAAGGGACCTATACATTGGTCTAAAACCTATGTTTTCACCTGTAAATCTAGGATGATAATACCTGCAATCCCTTTTGCTCAGAATTATTTTAGGGCCCAAGTGAAATAATATACGTGAATGCACTTCATAAATTATAAAACACTCTACAAATATAGATGAATTTAAATAGAACTGTAAAGCACTCTATCAATACAGTTTAAATAGATTTTTATTGTGGAAAGAAAGTTCTAAACTGATATTACAAAAATTAAAAATGGTATTAATTATTCAATGTTAATGAGTGTACTTATAATTTGAAGTTACATTAGGATCATCAGAATGACTAAGTTACATTAGGATCATCAGAATGACTTTGACTTTTCCATAAATTGATCTGGAAGCTTTGTAACAGTTCTCTTTGTCTATTTAGTATTTTGGTTCTTTGTAAAAGGATGGGAGTTGATTTTCAGCTCTCCTTTCATCTTGTGTTGGTCTAAAAGGGCTTTATTTACTTAAGGAAATTGAGCAGGTTCATTTTGGTCGAGAACAAGTAGTAAGATTGGATCCAAATTGATACCCAGAAGGAAGAGGCTTCCTTGGATGGCTTGATACTCAGTGCAGCTGACTAGCTTTTAAATATTTGTCAATTACCTCTGTAGTAAATTGAATTACCAAATTAGCATCAGTTGCTCAGCAATCTGGTGATCTGGTACCAGTTTTCTTCAGGGTAATTGAATTAATTTGTGTAATTTAAATGAACACCAATCTTGCAATTTTTCCATCATGATGACTTTGAGAAAGTGGGTGGATGGAGAGTTCACATTGAATTGTGGTCCTTAATAGAAACACAGGGAGGGATGCTTTCCTGGGTTTATCTTTAGTTATTTGACATATGCCTGTAATAGCCAATTCAAAGTCAAAGCAAAATAAAATCAGATGTGTGGTGGGGGTCAGCCGGGGTGATTCCTGTAGACCAGAGTTTCTTAATATTGGCACTACTGACCATCTGGGGTCAGATAATTCTTTGTGTGTGTGTTGGGGGGCAGGGTGGGCTATGCTGTGCCTTTGCAGGATGTTTAACAGCGTCCCTGGCTGCTACCCATTAGATGCTATAGCCATTCCCACCCCTCATGGCAGTCACGGCAACCAAAAGAGTCTACAGATATTGCCAAAGGTCTCCTAGGGACCCAGTTGCCCCCTTTGAGAACCAGTGCCGTAGACAATAGAGTGTGTTTCTCATAGTAGGAAGCAAAAATATTTTGCTCCGTACTCCTCCCTACCTCTCATCCCCAGCTCCCCAGCCCCAACCAACGGCTTTGTGCATCACATACATTTCTGTTTAATCGGCCCATCTCCAGGGGTGCTTTCCAGGGCAGCGATCTCATGTTTATCTCCTTGATGTTTGACAATGGACTGCTCTTCATCAGACCTGCCCGTAAACTGACATCCACATTTGAAGATGATTTTTTAAAGAAACCATCCTTTAAAAGGTCATAAAACACTTGGCATTAGGTTCTTAGAATATGTGATGAATATTTTAATAGTTAAAACGTAGCCAGGCAGCAAGGAAATGATTTAATGTTGTAAATAAATCTCTTTGTGGGATTTAATGTGCAAAAATGGACAGCAATGGCTTTAAAAAATCACTCCCCAAATGATGGGATCTATACAATGGCGCACTCTGTATGTTGGATCCATATCTGGAGACAGTGTTCACTATATCTTTCTTAGATATGGGAGGAAGACACTAAGATCATTTTCTCTCTTAGGACCTCTATTTCTTTTTCTCAAAAGGAGAAGCCCATAAGGTCAACTTTCTGGGAAATAGTACTGATATCAGACCCCTGGAGAATGTACTCTCCATTGCACTAATCACATTCTAATAGATAATAATCACAAATCATAACACGGAAGTAGTGATAATGATGTGCTAGGCACTGATGTAAGAGCTGTATATGTGTTAATAGTCTAACAACCCTGTGAGCTAATTCAGGAGTTGGTCAGCTATGGCCCCATTGGCCACATTTGGCTGCTGCCTATTTTTGTACAGCCTGTGAACTAAGAATATCATTTACATTTTTAAGTGGTTGAAACAAGAAAATCAAAGGAAGAAGAATATTTCTTCACCCCTTAAAATGATATGAGATTCAAATTTCAGTGTCCATAAATAAAGTTTTACTGGGACAGCCACACCCATTCATTTGCATACGGTCTGGGGCTGCTTTGACAGAGCGGAGCAATTGTGACAGAGACCATGGTACCCACAAAGCCTAAAGGACTTAGTATCCAGCCTTGGATGGAAAAAGTTCGCTGAACCCTGAGGTGGGTGCCATTACTGCCCTCATTTTACAGAGGTGGAGACGGAAGTACAGAGAAGTAAATCATTTGTTCAAAGTTACATATCATATATGTGAGAGTCAGAACTTGAACTTGGATATTCTGGTACCACAGTGCGGTGACAGTAAAACTTGCCAGGACAGAACTCCTCTCTTTTTTTTTTTTTTAATTTTTATTTTATATTGGACTGTAGCTGACTTACAGTGTTTTGTTAGTTTCATATGTACAGCAAACTGATTGTTATACATATACATGTATCAATTCTTTTTCAAATTCTTTTCCCATTTAGGTTATTACAGAATATTAAGCAGAGTTCCCTGTGCTATACAATAGGTCCTTGTTGGTTATCTATTTTAAATTTTTTAAAAATTTTATTTATTTATTTTTGGCTGCGTCAGTTCTTCGTGGCTGTGTGCGGGCTTTCTCTAGTTGCAGCGAGTGGGCGCTACTCTTTGTTGCGGTACATGGGCTTCTCATTGCGGTGGCTTCTCTTGTTGTGGAGCACAGGCTTTAGGCATGCGGGCTCAGTAGTTGTGGCTTGTGGGCTCTGGAGCGCAGGCTCAGTCGTTGTGGCTCCCGGGCTTAGTTTCTCTGCGGCATGTGGGATCTTCCTGGACCTGGCCTCGAACCTGTGTCCTGTGCACTGGCAGGCAGATTCTTAACCATTGTACCACCAGGGAAGTCCCTCTATTTTATATATATAGTAGTGTGTATATGTCAATCCCAGACTCCCAATTTATCCTTCCCCCCAGCCTTTCCCCTTTGGTAACCCAGAACTCCTCATTTTAAACAAACTAGCAGAAACAACTTCCCAGAATTCAGCTCTTTTTTATTATACTTTACAGTCTGTTCATACTTTATTTTTGTATGTAAGTCCCCAAGCAGCAATTCCTGAATGAACTGAAGAGCATTTTGCGCTCCTTAGGCTGTGCCTATACGATATTCCCTTCAAACTTTCTAAGGATAGCTGTTTATACTTTTATGCAGCAGGATTCCTGTCATACAAGGAAGCGCCCCTGAGGGCAGGGTTCTGAGGTCTGGGGATCTAGGTGGGTAACTGATTTCCTGCTACACAGAAACTTGTGTGGAAGGAGGAAATGTCAAGGGCAGGAGGGCAGTTTCTAGGTCTGCAGTAATTGAAGTTTTAATGTCTATGCAGAACAGTTAGGAACTTAAAAAAAAAAAGAATCTCATCCAACAGTCTGGCCCAGAATTGGCCTTGCTTCATTCAATTTCTGCATTTCAGAAGGTGAAAGGCTGCATCGTCTGCCAGGATTTAGCGTCCAGTCCCAGGGAATTATTGTGTTTCTAATCTGATGTTTGGGCTGTGATGCCATCCCCTCTGCCTGCCAGTCAAGATCAGTTCCCGTTTTTTGTTATATTGTTCAAAGGCCCTGGACATGGACCAGTTTCAAACAGCTTTTGGCTCCATAGGGAACCAGCTCACAGGTCTTTGGTTTTATTTTATCCCTTTTGGATTTTAGAGTGGAGTTCATTCCTAGCAGCAGAGGGCTGTAATCATCCTCATTTTAAAAACACAGCCCCACACACAAAAATTAAGAGTGGGGCATGTTCTAGATCTTGATTGGAGTGATGGTTCTATGAGTGTGTACATTTATCAAAACGATCCAACTGTATACTGAAGATCTGAGCATTGTAACCTCAACCAAAAGGGCATTAGAGCGGAAAAAAAAAGTGTGGAAACCAGATTTTTTTAAAAGTGAGAATAGTTAATTATAGCACCTGTGTAAGGCTGGGTAAACCCAGAATTACTCTCTAGTAATCACTTCTAATTCTTCAGATTTCTTGAATCCCAGATCAAGGTATGTCCTTGTGGGAGGCTTAAATTCATTCCCTCTAATTTGTGTTCTGCATTCCTTTGAAGGCAGTCATTCTAAGGCCACATAAGGATAACTGATATTTATCCCTATAAACAGTCAGTGTCAGAAAGGTAATCTTTATCTTTGAGTTTCTTTATTACGCCACATTGGATTTACAATTAAATAAAGATAGAAAATCTACCTGGGATAGGGGGCAGTGAGTGTGTTTAGTGCTTATTTCCTCCAGCTTGTGAGGAAAGTGAAGTGTAAAGATAAATACAACTTTAAAATAAAAAGTCTTTGGGTGGAATCATTCATCATGCCTCCGATACAGATTTCCAGCCTTAGATATCAATATTTCAGGATCAAGATGCTTTCATCTTTCTCTGCCTTGCAAGAAGGGAAGATTGGAAACAATCTTCCTTAAAATAAGCAGCTTTAATCATTGTTTCTAAATCAACTGAACTGGGTAGGAAAAAAAGAAGCTGTAAGAATCCTTTAATCCCTGGTTTAGTTGTGATGAAATTGTCCAGGCTGAGAAGGGAACAGATGGATTTTGATTAATTTCTACTAAGAACCAGCAAGTATCAACCTCAATATTCTTTATAAACTTGTCAGGGTCAATGTTATATAGGCCTAAGAGGATGAAGGAAAAGAAGATATAAAATATACATGAACTTATAACTGGGTTATGAATAGTTAAGGGGCATATGCTTAAAAACACCATCTACAGCAACACATCAAAACTGAGATTCGTTGAATCAGGGCAGTTTTTTCAGAGACCTTTTCATATTTAATTCCTTAAAAATAAAAGAGTTTGGTTTTTTTATTTGTCTTTTAAATTTTTTCCAAGAGAGGATTCATGGCCCTAAGTATTCAACAAAGTGAGCAATTGCATATCATGGGCTTAACAGTAAGAAGAATGCAAACAAGATTCAGAGAGCTGAGAAGTTGTACCTCAGATTCGACATTTATGATTCCAGGATGATAAGTGAAAACAAAAATGAACTTTACCAAGACATAATTTGGAATGAACTTAGACAATTCAGTTGCCACAGTTCATTAGTTTTATGGTTGATATTTAGGGTGCCGAGGGGCAAATTTTCAGCTTCCCCTGTCCTTTTCGGGACCTTCTCACTCCTCCAGTCTGTCAAAGAACTGACTGGCAAAGGGATGCAGAGAGATCCAGAGGCTTAGAGGCTTAAATGTGGCATTCACTTGAAATTAGAAATGAAGATTAAATAAAGAGGCGAAGTGAATCTGAGGTGGCACTGGTCCCACATTCGAGTTGGGTATGAAGTGTTTACCTCCAACAGAAAATCAATAACTTGGTCTTAGATTTTAAAATCCTTCTGCTGGGACTTCCCTGGTGGCACAGCAGTTGAGAGTCTGCCTGCCAATGCAGGGGACACGGGTTTGAGCCCTGGTCCAGAAAGATCCCACATGCTGTGGAGCAACTAAGCCCCTGCGCCACATCTACTGAGCCCGTGTGCCTAGAACCCGTGCTCCGCAACAAGAGAAGCCACCGTGATGATAAGCCCGCGCACCGCAATGAAGAGTAGCCCACACTCACTGCAATTAGAGAAAGCCCACACGCAGCAATGGAGACCCAACGTAGCCAAAAATAAATTTAAAAAAAAAATCCTTCTGCTGTCTAGCTTTGTCTTCCCGGCATCATTTTACATGGTCCATTTCTCCCCCCTGGGCTGTGAGGTGGCCACAGACTGAGAGCCAGCTAAGCAGATAGAATCCTAACTATAACCTTCAGTATCGTCAATACTTAACCAATGACCAATGAAAGGCGATTTGCACCATCCGAAAACTCTCAGTTCTCAATTAAAGAGAAAACAAGCTGTAATGTTGCTCTTCAGCAAAACAATGGGATCTTTCTGAGAACATATAGAAAAAGTTCTCTCCTTTACAACTATCAAGTGATAGATTTACATATGGGAATGTGAGGTTTATTGATAAAGTCTCTGATTGTTGTGTCTTCAGGCACTGGAATGTGGTGAGTAATAAATGAATTAGGAATTAATTCAACACTAGATATTCCATTTCTTTCTGTTATTATCATGTCATCATAGCTGTGACTTGGAAATAGGATCTGCTTAGGGACGAGGGTGCTGGGTTTACTGTAACAGAAGCAGGCTGTTTGGGAAACTTGACCCAAGGATCATTATTTTAACATGATAGATAGTAGCCTATCTACTTGGGAGCTTCTGTCCATTTTCTGCCTGTTAGGTCTGTAGGTAGAAGAGACTGCAGAAAACAACAAGGGCCAACTTCTCCATTAAACACAGCAAGCTCAGTGTCTGGGGCCCATGATACTTTTAGAAGCCCATGAAAATGTTTTAATTTCTTTTACAACCAGAAGAAAAAAAGTGGCTATAATCCAGCCTGGATTATATTCATCTTTATATCAATGTAGTCATAAAACAAAAATTTTTAATAGTTTTTTATGGAGGAAGGAATTCACAAAGGTGGAAATGCCAAGGTCCATAAAAGTCATTGTGTAGACCTGGAAACTGATGGCAGACTCAAAGATTTTTCACTGAAGAGAATGAGGTGAAGGGGCTCTTTGCAAAGGTGTGGTTTGGGTTAAGAAAACCAACAAGGGGGAACAAAGCACACAAGGACTAGTTACATAAAAGCCCATAAAAGGTCCATAAAAGTCGTTGTGTAGACCTGGAAACTGATGGCAGACTCAAAGATTCTTCACTGAAGAGAATGAGGTGAAGGGGCTCTTTGCAAAGGTGTGATTTGGGTTAAGAAAACCAACAAGGGGGAACAAAGCACACAAGGACTAGTTACCATGGTAACCATCACCCCCTGTGGGCCTGAACTGACACAGGCAGGTGACCACTGGCCAAACCCAACGAGAAGCCAGAAGAAAAAGTAACCCAGAGGTCAGTCCACATAGGTCAGCCTTGTAGGGCACAGAGTAGGACAGGCGAAAGCAGAAAATAGATTGGGGATGGGAGATGGTGTTGTCAACAAAGAGTAACCAATACTAGGACTCATATTCCAACCACGTTCTGTCTCGAGAATTTTTAAGCGGATGTAACTCCTGCTTTTGTGTAGCAGTGACAGGATCCATGCGTGAATTATAGAAAAAGGGACTTATTTTGTGCTTCAAAAATAAACAGATTTGAAAGGGTAGTATCCCATCAAGTGGCAAGTGACCCAAACTTTCTTGTGCATTTGCTTTAACTAGAAGCACCTGTCTTTAGGGTTCCCATCCCTTTGCAATCAGGGCTCAACCTCCTTTTCCAGCCCAATGAGGGGGCAGTTTGGAGAAGTGGTCAAGAAAAGACTTTTGAATCAGACAGCCTGGCCCAGCTTAGTGATCGAGTAGCTATCTGACCTCCCCATGCCTCAGTTTCTTTATATACAAAAGTAGGATACTAGTGGTACATGTTTCAGAGGGTGGTAGGAAGATTAAATGAAATGATAGTAACAAATATTTATATTATGAGCCCAACACTATTCTAAGTGTTTTATGTATGTTAATTCACTCAACCACACAGAGGAAAGCAGAGATTAAAACATAAAGAGAGACACATTTGTGATGGTATTATTTGGGTCTCAGAATACAGCTGTGCTTGAAATTCAGCCATCACTGGACTTTTCATATATGTGTATCAGCAAACAGCCTCTAAATGTTTGGAAGGGTTCTAAGCTGATGAAATTGAATTTATGTCACTTGCAACAAAGACCGTTCCAACAAAGTAGATGCTGTATAGACATGTACCTGTATATATATCTATGTATAGTCTATGTGTTTATGTATACATAAATATATATTTGTTGGCTAAATAAATCAATGAAGAAAAATGGTAGAATTCATAGTCATTGTCTTTAAACTTTGGGAGCTGTTGCTATAAAGAAACTTCCATTAGGAGAACTGATGAAAATGACCTCAAATTTATTCAATACCTATGCTGCCAGGTGATTGTGTGTATCTTATTTGAAATAGTTTTCACAACCACCCTACAAGGGCATTATTAAAACTATGCCCATTTTATAGAGGAAAATGCAAAGCACCAGAGAGCTGGAATAACTTTCTCAAAGTCAATTAGCTGATGGGTTGATTGAGCTAGAATTCAAACCCAAAGCCATGCTCTTTTCTCATCATAGGCTGCCTCCCTGCTTTGCAATCAGAATGCAGGGAGGGATGGACCATGGGTTTGAGCCAGTGTGGTTTCTGCCATCTTCTTTTGTTCCAGCAGAGAAGGCTGGGATACCGCAAGCGCAAGGCAAAGGATGATGGGGTGAGAATGGTGGTGATGAACACAGTTCGTAATGATAAATGAACACCATGCATCAGCTTTGAAAAGGCAGCTATCTCTCCTACAGAATAACTGAACCGATGGAGGTTTTCCTCTACCTGTTGCCCACGCTGTGTGTGCACTACTAGCAAAGCTCTCTGTGTTTACTTCTGCGGCAAACCATCTTACTGTGTTACGTGCTTTGGCAACAATAGAAGAGTCTGAAGTGGTACCCACTGGCCCAAATCCAGAAGCTAATTCCTTCTTAATGATTTCCGTTTGTTAACAATCTTCCTGCCCTTATTGAAACAAAAAGCCGGTCCTAATGGTGGGTGGAGCTGAGTGGGTATCTGGGGGGAGTGAATGGTATTTGCCCAGGCCCAGAGCCTATAGCCCCTTGGTTCCCCCAGAGTGGGCCTTGGGTAGGGGTCAGGGGGATGATGAGTCTTGTGGCCCCCTCTAGCAGGCTCCAGACTGAGTCAGTCTTTCTCATGTCCTGCAAATCAGGAATGAAGAATGGAGAAACATCCTCAGAGTTCTCCAAGCCCAAGATTCCCATCTCTTGGGACTAACACCAAGGATTGCCCGTCAAACTTTCTCTGATTTTCCTTAGCCCCAACTCTTTTCTCCTTCCTCTGTACTTCCATAGCTTTAAGAGAGCACTTATATTTTTCTCTATAATTTTTTCATTAAAAATTCTTTCCCTCTCTATATAATATAAAAAGTCATTATATGCTAGACCACTAAAAAAAGAAAATTCTTATAATTCCATCATCTGAAAAGAATCATTTTTAACATTTGTACTCTCTTCCTTTATTAAAAAAATATGTTATTTTCTAGTCAAAAGCTTGTGATGCCACGAGGGCAGAGCCCTCTTTATTTTTTAGGTGGCTAGTACATAGTAGGTGCTAGGCAGTGTTTGCTGAATCTAGCTGGTTGAGATGAACACAGATCCAGTATTGATTTTATCTTGTTTTTTTTAAAAAATTTCCAATTAGTTATGTCAAAGTTGCCTAGAAACCTCATCAGTCAACTTACACCAATGAGGAAAGAAGCTTCTCTTAGTGACTGAGGTTCCTGCACCTCTCAGCCCTCTAGGTCTTTTCTTCTGACTCCTTTCTGTCTGCCTGTTTTTTGTTTTGTTTTGTTTTGGGGGGTTTTTGTTGTTTTTTTAAAAGCTTTATTGAGATAGAATTCATATACCATAAAATTCACCTGTTTAAACTATACAGTTCAGTTGTTTTAGTATATTGACAGAGTTATGCAACCATCACCACCACTTATTTGTAGAATATTTTCATCACCTAAAAGGAAACCCTCTATCCATTTAGCAGTCACTTCCTGTTTCCCCTTCCCCCAGCCCCTGGGTACTGATCTACTTTCTCTTTTTATGGATTTGCCTATTCTGAACACTTCAGATAAATAGAATCATACAGTATGTAGACTTTTGTAACTGGCTGGTTTCATTTAATAATAGAATCAAACAATGTTCTCAATGTTCATCTGTGTTGTAGCATGTATCAGTACTTCATTCCTTTTTATTTTTGCTCTCCCTGCATTTTCCTGTCTGTTGATCCTTCACTTTTTTTGACAGCTCCCTCCCTAATAGTATATGCTATTTGATATTTGCCTTCTTTACCCAGGCAGTGTCACATCTAATGTATCGCTTTGTTCCAGACTCCAAGGATCAAGTAAAAACCATCTTAGAGTTTGCCAGACTGTAAGAAAATCTGTTTATTTCAGGTTTGTGTAATGTAAATACATTACATTATGTTAGACACAATTAGATATCTAACTATTAGAAATCAAGTATGTTTGAAGGTAACAATCTTACACACACACACACACACAGAGACAGACACACACACAGAGACAGGCACATACAGAACAGTTCCTAGGACTAGATAGGTGACCAGGAAAAGTAAAATAAAATTTATAGATGAATCTGTTGAATACTTTGTTTAAAAAAAAAAAAGTACAAAGTTGCAAAAGAGTTTTAATTAGCTGGAGGGAGGATTGGCATCAACCAGGTTTTAGAAAATAGAAAAGTTATATGACGTTCCAAATTGTGCTCATTTTCTAGGTATTATTAGAACGGAGGGAAATTGGTTCAAGTTTTATCTGGAGCTTTAAAGTCTAGCCCTCAAATCATTGAGTGTCAATTACCTCCCCATATGCTGCCAAAATCACTTATTATTAATGGTAGTGAAATGGATCACTGGGATGGTAGGATAATTCTTTGTTAGGAGTTCTGTCTCTGAGTACAGTTGAGTTGTTTTCTTATCATATTTCAGAGGTCAGATATTTCTGTATCTAGAATCATCGGTTTTTTTCCTCTGCATATTATTAAGGCATTCATTAGCCTTCAGTGGCACTGCAGAAGTTGGCTTTGGTTTAAAATTATGCCCGTGGTAGAAGGAATGTTTCTACAAACCACTTAAAACATTATTAAGCTGTACTTTTCCCCCTCAGAATCTCATTAAACCTAAAAAATGGCTAGGCAGTGGGTAGCATTTTCCTTTTTCTTTTTTGTGAATCAAAACATGGAAAAGAATGCAAGCATTAAGAGGTAATGAACACTGGATGCACTCTCTATTCTAACTGTTCATAGTAAAAGCAATATAAAATACTTCGATATCATTATCTCAAATACTTATGATGGGGTTCTTTCTCCTCAATAAGAAATTAATTGGTAATAAATCTGTGTTAGAGTATAACTGGAAGTAAAAACAGACTGTACCAACATAATTTGGCTTCAGGGATAAAAAGGAAGCAGATGTTGGAATTAGCATCTTTAAATATTATCCCTCTAAGTCAGCATTGGGAGATGAGATGGGTTGTGGAATTTTGCATGGGAAGTGGTAGATTCATGCATCTAAGATTTCATAGCCTTGACTATGTTTTGGGACCTCTGGAATCTGCACAAAATTGTACTTAGAGACAGAACTCATAACCAAGAATTATTCTAACATCCTAGTGCTCACAGAATTGCACATCGTCTGTGAACGGGGGACATTCTGATCTTCTCTGGATTATTTCAATTTTGGCGGTATGTGTTTTACCAATGTGAGCAGTAACGAAAACCCAGGGCTCAGGTGAGATGGTGTTGCTAAATAATTGTGTTGCTGTGGGCAATTCATTTAATTTCCATGAACACCAGTTTTCATATCAGCAAAAAGGGACAATTGGTAGCTGCCTTGCATACTTGGAAAAGTGGAAAGCACTGTGGAAAGGTAAAAGCACTAGAGGAATAAAAGGTATATTTTAAATCAGTAAATTATAGCTTAAACCAGTGAAATAGTAAATATTATAGATACAACCCCCAAATATCAGTTTTCTCTGTTAAGAACATTCCTTAGGAATTTATCTTAAGAAAACAAAGGAAGATATGAAGATGTCCATCAGAGCATTACCAATGATGGTGAAATACTAGGAGTAACCTAAATGTCTGGAAATAGGGGATTGGCTAATTAGATTATGTTATGAGTATGTTAAGGAATGCTATACGTCTAAGAAAGTTCATGATATCTTGTTAAGTAAAAAAAGTGCCGATTACAAAACATATGTTTATATGGACCCACTTTGGGTTATGTGGAGATACATATATGTATATGAAAAATTGTGTGTAGACAAAACATGAACAATAATGATTTCTCAGTGGGTAGAGTATAGATAATTTTGGGGGGGTGATTTTTTTGTGTGTTCTTATAGTTTTCCATATAAAGAATATACAACTTTCTTTTTTTATTAGAAAGATACGCGTGTGTATGTATGTGGAACCTCTCTGTCTTTCTCTATCTCATTGGTTCTCACCCAGCAGCAATTTTTCTCCACTCCCCCAGTAGAGTTTTGGCAATGTCTGGAGTTATTTTTGGCAGTCAAAACTTGGAGGTAGTACCAGCATCTAGCAGGTAGAGGCCAAGGATCCTGCTAAACATCCTACAGTGCCCAAGGCAGCCCCCCCAGCAAAGAATCTTCCAGCCAAAATGCCAATAACAGCATGGTTGAGGAGCCCTGTGCATTTCCATTCTAGGCCAGACTTCTGGTTGACCTCACACAACTCAGGGGCAGCTGTCCACAGTGGTCTCTCGGTAACGCTCACCCTCATCTGACTTTCTTCTTTTCGAACTATCTTCTCTTCTATCTGGAAGCTAGAGGGGAGGCTATTTTTTCTCCAATCTATTGTTCACGGTATGTTGTGGCTTTCTGATATTCAAAAACCTGGCTTCTGAGGCTCAGAAACCCTTTCACAACTATTATCTCTGGCATGGGTTTCAGCGGCCTATTTTGAAACTCACAAGCCATGGCTTTGTCTCTTTGTTCTCCGAGTTTGGCTTTGGTATGTTTTCCCCTAGGGTGGTAAGCATATTGTCTAGCTGCTCAAATTTGTTTTGGGCAGGGATGGAGGTTCATAGAGTAAAAGGAAGCAAAGGGAATATTTTAAAAATCATCTCAGAACATTTATTTATTCCTTAAAATTTATGTCACTGTGTGCTAATAACCTTACAAAATAAAGTGCTGACATGATGAATCATACTTTATTTTGTGTCGCTTTAAAAAAATCTTATTAAAATGCTAGAATATCCTCAATTCACCAGGGGCAAAATCAACTCAATGTGGAACCTTGTTTATTAAGATTGGGTGGAAGTGTTGCCTTGCGGGGGGGTCTCCATATTCAACCTGACACCCACTTCTTGAAGTTCCACCTCATTCTCTGCCTTCTGGCCCTTTAGGCCTGTGGTAATTTGCAAGGCTTGCTTAGAAATTCATGTGTAAAAGGGAGATTCTCTTGAATTTTTCAGACTGGGCACATTGTGAGGATGAAACCACATAAGCATGGCAGAAAAATTACCAAGCCCTCAAAAACAAACTATTAGAAGTCCCTTTCATCTTATGGCACCTAGAAGCATGATCACTGTTATCACCCCCAATTCTGCCCCAATCTCTCTTTTTCTGGTAGAGTGCAGAACATGCAGAACCTCAAGCAGTAAACTGAGTCAGCAACTCCCTGAACCTGTCATTCAGAAGTGATGTGGTCTCAGAGTCAATGTTTCTCTGTGCTCTGATCTCCAGTTCCTGTAGGCTGGCTTCTTCATAGCTTTGGCTGCACATTGCCTATAATTGTCTGTCATGTCATTTAGTTCAACTGCCCCATCTAAATGTTCAGTCTCTTGGGCTCCCATTTTCAAATTCCAGGGGAAAATCCTGATTAGCCCATGCCACTTTTCTAGGCAGGCCACACAAGTCAGAAGTATTGGATGGATGGACAGTTCTTGGTTTAGAAGCCCAAACTGATCTAATCAGCTGTTGTTGTATGGGTTGGTCCATCAGGGAAGCAGGTAGGGCAGATTCCCCTGGACATTAGTTTTTATTGTCCAGCACTCTCTCTTTTGGAGGAATTTATAATATGATTATGGTGGGACTGCCATCTCCTCTGCTCAAACTGGGCATGTAGATGGGCTTATGAAACAAGCTGGTCCATATTTCTTTAACCTGAAGCCAAAGAAGAATTCTTGTTGCATTTTGGGTCATTTGGCTGGAAAAATATGGCACAGAGCTGTTGAAGGACTTCTTCCCTGCCTTTGGGAAGAAGCCTCCTCTTGGTTGGGAAGAATGAGGTCCATCCATGCAAAAACAAAAACAAAAAACAAAAAAAAACAAAGCCAAGAGATGGAGAAGATGTGCCCTCCCTTGAGTACCAGTATCCAGTAGCACTTCTGGAGCATCTCAGTTATGTAAACAGACAGTTACCCCTTTCAGCCTATGTCAGTTTGTGTTGAGTTTCTATCACTTGCAATCAAGAGTTCTGGCTAGTATGCTTTCTCATGATGGGATGTTTGGCAGGCAGGCAAATGTCTAGTCCTTCACTGTCTTTAAATCCATGGGATTTGAGGTCTACTGATAGATTTGGCTTCCCTGATGGGTAAGTCTCTGATCAAGGATGTTCCAAATGTCAGATGTCCAAGTGAAGCCTTTTAAATCCTACTTTAACATTCATGACCTTTTACTAAATAATGTTCTTTTGAGGTAGAGGCAAAAAAATTCAAGTCCAAAAATAAAAGTCAACTGGTGTGTGGGTTTTTTTTTTTTTTGCATGTATTAAAATAGGGCAGGTGAAAAGAAAGTTGGAATAAAACCCAATACTTATTCTTCTGCTTTGCCCAAAACTTTGCACTAGACGTCTAGGAGAGTAAATAAGACAGGTAAGGATGGAAATGTGATTATTGTTTCTACTGTTAGTTTGCTACAATATCAATTTGCATAATACAAACTCAGCATGCTGAGAACCCAAGCACCAAAGATATCTGACCATCTTCCATTCTTCACCACCATCCTCCTCTGGATTGTGTCTTTTCAGAAGAAGCTGAGCTGGTGAATGGGGAAGGAAGAGAGTCATAGTGCATGTCATCACTCAGTGTGATGTGGGGTGGCTGCCTCTAAGAGCTGCAGAGTTAGAAAGGGAGGAGAACATGAACATTGGAGCCAGGCTAGGCCTGTGGTGGGATATAAAGGTGACTATAAAACCTGTATTTACCCAGAATATCATTCTCATCAGCCTATCGTTGGTCAAGCATTTCTGCCAATAGAGTCACTCCTATTTTTACAAATGTCAGCTCTCTTCCTGATTTTGTTGGGTCTCACCTTCCTGATTTTGCCATATGCCTAAATTATTAGTGTTATCATAACACTTTTCTTCACTTGGAATCACCTTTTAATTTAGCCTCATTCTAAATAGCAGTTTTCAGGAAATCACAGATTTGATATTATCATTTACCTTTTTTTCCTAATATGCATTAAAATAAGTTACAACTGTTAAAATAATTCTTCTGTGTTTTAGCTAAAACCATTTTGCAAACCATCTTTGGGATGCAAGCCACATTTTGGAAAAAACTGGATTAATACATTGTTTCTAATGTTACCGCAGGTATATGTTACAAATATTGAAGGGATGACAGTTAGAAGCTTTATACTTGGGTATCACTAGTAGACTTCATAAGGTCGTTCGTGAAAGAGTCTAAGTGAGAATCAGTAAATTTAGATGGAACAGAGGAGTTAGAGAAACATTAATTTCTTGTTTATTATTTTTCTCTCCTGCTAGATTGGCAGCCCCGTGAGGACTGGGTCTGTGTCTATCTTGTTCACTAGTGTATCTGAGCAGGTAACAGAGAGCCTATCACATAGTAGAAACTCAATAAATATTCATTGGAGGGAGAAAGTATGAACTGAGTAAGGGATTCCATCAGGCCATCATGGTATTCTTTTGTTAAATTTTTTGAGGTCAGGGGTTATGAATGTCTTTTACAACTGCATCTAGATTGCCTGGTACAATGTCTAGCACACACACACAAAGATTAAAAATTTTTTTTTTTGTTTACATGAAAGTGTGTTTAGTCTAAGTCTGGTAAGTTGTGATACAAATTGAATCACATCTCACATTTTAAGCTTGAAAAATTTTCCATTTCAGGTTGATTTAGAAGAATTTTCTTTCTTTTTTTTTTTTTTTTTTTTTGCGGTACACGGGCCTCTCACTGTTGTGGCCTCTCCCGTTGCGGAGCACAGGCTCCGGGTGCGCAGGCTCAGCGGCCATGGCTCACGGGCCCAGCGGCTCCGCGGCACGTGGGATCCCCTCGGACCGGGGCACTAACCTGCGTCCCCTGCATCGGCAGGCGGACCCCCAACCACTGCACCACCAGGGAAGCCCACTCATAACCATTTTTTAAGGGTATAGTTCAGTGACAAAGTACATTCACATTGGTTGCCACCATCATCACCATCCATCTCCTGAACACTTTTCATCTTGCAAAACTGAAGCTCTGTACCCATTAAACAGTAACTCTCCATTATCCCCACCACCTCCCCACTCCATTCTACTTTATGTTTCTATAAATTTGGCTGCTCTGGGTACCTCATACAAAAAGCATTATACAGTATTTGTGTTTTTGTGACTGGTTTATTTCACTTAGCATAATGCCCTCAAGGTTCATCCTTGTAGCATGTGTAAGAATGTCCTTCCATTTAAAGGTTGGATGATATTACATTGTATGTCTATATCACATTTTGTTTATGCATTTATGGACACTTGGATTGCTTCTACCTTTTGGCTATTGTGGGTAATGCTACTATGAACATGGATGTACACATATGTCTTTGACAAACAAAAATTTTATATTAATTAATAAAAGAATCAATGAAAGAATGAATTAATGAATGACAGCAGCAGTCTCCTGCATAGCTTGGGGGAGTATGACCACATTGGGAGATGCTGGGTCGAAGGGATGGGAAGAAGAAAGGGTACCAAAAGGAGCATTATTTCTTGGATGATTCTACCTGAGGCTGGTCCTGCCTGGAACTAGCTCATAATGCTCCATGCACCAGCTCTTGTTCGATGTCTAAAAATGCCTTCCCACTGTGGTTTCATAAGTCCATCTTATGCTAATTTACCCTGAAGTGCTGTGCTTTTCCAAGGCATAAATTATTGAAGGAGTTGTGGCTAGCAAAGGGAAGGATAGTGAAACCCACCTGAGCCTTCCAAAGTGAACAGCCAGATACCTTGTCTGAGTTCCGGAAGTTTAGAGCAAGCCTGACCAAGCCATCCCAGGAAGAAAGTCATTGAACTGAGAAAATGGCTGCCTACTCTCTGAGCGAAGCAGGGGGATCCAGGATCCAACAAGAGATACCTCACATCTTTTCACCACTGCAAGTTCCCCAGGCTTTCTCGCTGGCCAGGACTGTGGGGAAGCCACAAGAATAGAAAACACTTCACAAAGGCCAGCTGAAGCCACTTTTAGATGTTCACTCTCAGCCAGGAGGATCTATTAGTATCTGTGTAAAGAGGGCCAGAGCTGGCATCATGCATTGTGCACAGCATTTGGTCTGGCAGGGGGCACAATTTTCTCTATGAGTTGAGCAAGAGGAGGGTGATCTTGGTGATGGGGAGCTGTCAGTGTATGAGATACGGATGTCTGTCAAAGTAGGCTGACCTCTAAGAAGCTTGACTCACGTTTCCCAGAGGATGCTGAAAAACAGACAGGCTGAAAACAAAAAGTATATCTGTCATTTCATTTATCAAAGTTCTTGCAGTTTCCAGTTTGAAGCAAGAGAAAGCAAAGCAAATATCTGGCTAGAAAAGTGAACTTGAAAGCTAGAGGGCTGGCGTGTAAAAAAAAAAAAAAAAAAAAGTTAGAAAACAGTGCTTTGAACATTTCAAAGACAAATGCAAAAGAATAGACAAATGCTTTTGCTTTCAGCTCATCCACCCTAGCACAACCCTCACAATGAAAGAGACCAGCTCGAGGGCTAAGTCTGCAATTCCATAGTGGTTTTAACCCTGGGCCTATTACTTTACCTTTTTTGATCCCCAGTTTTCCCATCTGTGAAACGGATGTTATAAAAAGAATTTCCCTTGTAGGGTGATGGAGATAACAATCCATGGGAAGCACTTAGCAGAGTGAGCCACATTCAAGCCCCTGATTAATGTTGTTATTTCTATTAGTCTCTTAAGTAAAAATTATCTTCAGAGTACGTTAGCATTGCAAAAATTTAGAACTGAAGCTTCACTTGATAATAAGAGCATTTTAAAAATAGGCCTGGGAGATTCGGAATGTTCTTTCAGAGGCACAGTCACTCATCAGCATATTGATTAATCACCAGGACATGCCTGGTCGTATGCTAGATGTTATACAAGTGAGGAAAATAAACACAATGTTCAAGTCACGTGATGTCACTACCTGTAAACACAGAGGCACATCACGGGATGTTTTGTAAGTGTGTGCAAAACCCTGTTGGTACGACCTTCACGGGTTCTTACATATGAAGATAAGTACCTTGACCCCACTTTTATCAAAAAGACATTGACTGATTTTGTACAACCTCAAAGGATGCAAAATGGGTAGCAAAGAGAGAAAGGAAGAGCATTACAGAATAAATGGCATGGACGTTTTCTTAGAAGAGGAATTGTTATTTCTGCCTGGGACAATTTTTGGCAGATTTTTGCTTGGATGGCCTTTGTCATGGAGGTCTTTGCTCAAAACTCACTCCCGTCATAGGAACCTTCCCTGGGCAGCCAATCAAAATTAAACCCATCCCCCTGTTCTCTTAATTCTCTAGCCTTATTTTATTTTCTTTTAAGCACTTATTCTGCTCTGGAATTAGTTTGTTTATGTTTGTTGATTTGTTTACCGTCCAACTCTCACCATAATGATATACACAAGTCATATGAGAGCAGGGACAACATCCACCTTGTTTGTCACCATATCTCAGAGCCTGGCAGGTAGCAGGCATTGGATAGTCGATGAAGAAATAATGGAATAATTGGGGCTCCTTTGGCTTTTTAAAAAATATAATTTGCCTTTTCTTGTGGTGGTTTGGTTGGTAAATCTCAGCTCAGATCATTTTGGCTTCTTGTTATTACACAAAAGGCATAAGGTCATTGGAAATTGTAGATGAGTCACTTAAGAGTATCATCTTACCTTAGAAACATACTTTAATTAGTTTGTTAAGCTGCTGTAACAAAGTGCCACAAACTGGGTGGCCTAAGCAACAGAATTTTATTATCTCACAGTTCTGGAAGTAGTCATTTTAGATCAAGAAGTTGGTAAGGTTGGTTCCCTCTGAGGGCTGAATTGGTCTGTCTCCAAATCTCCCCTTTTGATAAGGACACTAGTCACATTGGATTAGGGCCCACCCATATCACCTCGTTTTAACTTGATTACCTATGTAAAGACCCTATCTCCAAGTAAGGTCTCATTGCAAGGTACTGGGGGTTAGTATGTTAACATATGAATTTTGGGGACACAAACCCCTAACAATCCTAAGCATCCAGGATGGGAAAATATGATAGTAGGTTGAGCCACACAAAATCGCTTGCATATTTTTCTCCACCAGGACAAGAAAACTTCAGGGAAACTTAGATCTATGAAATACAGCAGGACTTAAGTAAACACACAGACCCATGCCAGAACCATGCTTGATACACAGTCCTCAATCAATCAATATTTGGTGACTGAATGGCTGTAGAGTTCTTCCAAATGAGCTGTGCTCTCAGCTCTTCCAAGTCTTTGTTCCCATGTTATTTTCTCAGTGAGAACTAGCCTGACCTCTGTATTTAAAATCACGACTTCCTTGAGCTCATTTCCCTTTCTGCACTTTATTTCTCTCTGTGACACACCTTCTACCATACTCTGTACTTCACTTATGTATGGTTTTTATTGTCTGTCTTCCCTCACTAGAAGGTAAGCTCCATGGGAGGAGGAATTTTTACTGTTTCATTTACTTCTGTTACTTCCGTATATACCAGCACCTGTTACAGTGCCTGACACAGAGTATGCCTTCAGTTTTATTAGGTGAATGAATGAATGCTGTCAGGAGAGACCTCTGGCATCTCCTGGCATGTAATTTCAGGCTTTCCTTGGATCTGCCCTGTCCTTCGTAGAATCTCAGTGTCGAGGGACTCCTCAAAGATCAAGCCCTGCCTCTGATGCTTGAATTCCCTCTTAGATTGGTGACATCTTGGTAATATGACTCTCTTTGGCTGCAGAGCCCCAACTTTGAGACTAAAAGAGCAAACGACTGAAAAGGTTAAATGATACATAAAATAATGTGGCATGACATGTGTTGTAGGACAAAGGCATGGGGAACAGAGGCAGGAAGCCTGCAGTAGTTCAAGCAGTAGGCTCAGAGAAGGGCAAGTATATTTTGGAGTACCACTGGGGCAAGATGATGCATAATGATATGTCAATGCAGAGTAAGAGGACCAGAAGATAAGGCAAACCAATGACAGTGAACCCCACAGTGATAGAGAGCAATGCTTCTCAAACTTTATGCAGATAATCACCTAGGGATCTTGTTAAAATGAAGATTCTGATTCTGGGTGGGGTCTGAAAGTCTTCATTCTTAACAAGTTCTCAGGGGATGCCTCTTCTGGATTACACTTTGAATATCAAAGAACATGGATTCTGCAACCAGACTTCCAGAGTTCAAATTACAGTTACCACTGATTAACTGTGCGATCTTCAGTAAGTAATTTAATGTGTATGTGCCTCAGTTTGCTTGTCTATAAAATGGAGATCAGATGAGGTATTCTCTGTAAAATGAATACTATTTAAGTGTCGCGGATTATTGCTGTTACTTGGGGAAGGGAGAGGGAAGAGGATTTGGTATGGGGTGTGAGGCAAAGAAGTCTTAGCTGTACTTACCTTTTTTCTTTAAATTTTATTTATTTATTTTATTTTTGGCTGCGATGGGTCTTCGATGCTGCACGCAGGCTTTCTCTAGTTGCCGGGAGGGTGGGCTACTCTTCGTTGTGGTGCGCGGCCTTCTCGTTGCGGTGGCTTCTCTTGTCGTGGAGCACGGGCTCTAGGCGCACGGGCTTCAATAGTCGTGGCGCACAGGCTTAGTTGCTCCACGGCATGTGGAATCTTCCCGTACCAGGGCTCGAACCCGTGTCCCCTGCATTGGCAGGCGGATTCTTAACCACCAGGGAAGCCCTTCGTTGTACTTTCATAATTTTTAAAATAAGAAAGTATTTAGGTAATAACTGTGCAGATTTCTCTCCTTTTCCTTGCAAGTAAGTTACATAAGAAGCTGGATTAGTTATGCATGTGCTACGCACAGGGCTGCTAAGGATGCATGTTTGCAAACTGCTTTGGGTCCTCCGATGGGGGCACCGTGTGTGGGGATTGTTTTCGACTGGGAGCCGAACCCTAAATTCCTCTTGCTGAAGCAGGGCTCAGCGAGTCTCTCAGTTACTCAGAAAGAAGAGCTTTCCCCAGCACCCGGTGAGTGGTGGCCACAGCGAGGCGCTCGGGAGAGGCACCGGGACTCCAGCGGTGGCAGCACCCTGACAGATCAGGGGTACGGAGCGGGGAGAGGGCCAGCCCACGTGGACCACCAGGCAGGGCGGGGGCGTGGGTAGCTAATCAGCCTGGCCAATCAGCGCGGCCCGCGGCGGCCCGGCCCCTCCCCGCGGGTGTGCTCGCCAGGCTCTGCTCGGCACTGCTGGCTGCTCGCCATCCTGGACGGGGCGCACGGGTGGGTGCGGTGCTGTCGCCAGACCGGAGGAGTGGAGTCGAAGCCGCTGCTTCAGCAGACGTTGG
Organism: Hyperoodon ampullatus; assembly: GCF_949752795.1. Lineage (NCBI taxonomy): Eukaryota > Metazoa > Chordata > Mammalia > Artiodactyla > Ziphiidae > Hyperoodon > Hyperoodon ampullatus. Next base: position 22,007,189 of record NC_136923.1, read on the forward strand.
TTCTCCAGATGCAGTTTCGGACTTGTCTTCAGAGAGACTTGGGAGCTTCCTTTCACAGCGAGCCTGCGGAGATGATGGACCACTCCCGGGACATCTGCTAGGAGGCGGCATGGTGAGCGTCCTGCGGATCCGGTGCGGAGATTGGTGCCTCGCCCTGGGCGCGCAGTTCCGACTTGGCTGCCGGCTTTAGTCGAATAAGGAAGGTTGAAAGGGAAAGGAGCGGGTGGGAAGATGGAGTTGGGGTGGCTTTGGACCCCATGCTCAGGGTACGTCTCCTGGGCAGCAGCTGCCTCTCGGGCTGATACCTGCCTGACTCTGCTCGCCCGCTCATCCTGGCGCTCTGGAGTGCGGGAGTGACCTGTGCGGTAGTCGCCGTGCACTCCGAAGTTGGAATCAGCGCTGCGAAGTGGGGATTTGTGGCACGCTTCCAACTTCGGGGTTCGTGTCTGCTATTCAGAGATCCTGGGGGTGCTCCATGGATGGTGGGAAAGATCACTTGATGGATAGTTAGGAGGGGGAGGGCAAGCTCTTGTTTTGGAGAAGCCAGCCTTGGGGTTTCATCCCTTAGGTCTGAGCCGGCATCCTTATAAGGGCCTGGAGGAGGGAGCAGGTTAGCCTATACCTGAACCCGTGGTTGCTGGGCTCTTGCTGGAAGGACGCTCCGTGAGCCCGGGGCACGTCTTCCAGCTGCGAGCGCAGAGCTTCCGCGCAAGTGGTGAACTGGAGCGGGTCTGGAAGTTCCGTCTCTTCCCACCTTAGGTACCTCGGATTTGTCCACCAAGCCGGCGTGTTTAGATTTCTTTCCCTCTTTTTCAATTTCGTCCGCTCTTGCTTTATTTGCCCTGTCAATCCGTTCCTGGAAGGGAGGGAGGGCATCTTTAACCCTAAGCTGTGAGCTCATCCTCAGGGAGGATGAAGTGGGAAGTCTGATATCCCGCACCTACGGAGGCAGCCCCAGCCAGACACGGTGCCACTGGTTTATCTCCTGAATCAGTATCACTTAACGCTTGGGGGCTCCACGGACCCCTGTGAGAGCCTTAGCCAAGCTGTGAATCAACTTCTCAGCAAGATGTATATGCAGCAAGATGTATATTCATGGTTACTCGCTGAAACCTACCCATGTGCCCATCCCCCCACAGGATTTAAGGACCCCCTTGGCGAAGCGTCTGTATCCCTGTACTCGGTTCCCCTTTAACTTTTCAACGGCTGTCCCTCCAAGACGGGCAAGGTTGATATGATGTGACAGGCGATCCCGGTTTGTGGGAATGACATGTTCGAAGCCTCGGTCTGATGCTTTCTGTAATATCCGTGGTCGGGATTGTCCACAACAACCCGAAGCCCCTACCTGTAGACCCAGATGCCCAAACTTGTGCGCGTTGATGGCTTAGTTTTCTGATCATAGTGCCCCCCCCCAGGCCACTTGCTGAGGGGCAGTGAGGTGAGGGCAATTTGTCTGTGTGTCTGAGCCCAGTTCAGGCAGGGCCTGGATTTAAAAACAAACAAGTCTAAAATAATTTAAGAATGTCCATTTCCCAATATAATCTGCATTTTCCCCTCAGTCATTTGAGGACAGATGTGTGACTTGAAGAATTCTTCAACAGTTCGTTGTGGGTTTTACACTGAGGAGCATTTCTGCTAAGTTTGCAGTCGTAAATCAGTGTGGAAGCCCAACACTTCCTTTGACTGGAAATACAGATCTTAATAAGGTGGTGTGAGAGCAGGTTTCAGAATCATTATGGCTAATGATGACTTATGTCCTCCCAAACTGACCGTGTGAATTGGCATTGCTCATTTGTGCAAAAAGCTTTCTTTATCTGTGTAGACATTTCTTGATCAATATTCTCATAGCCAAAAGCTGGATTTCAAGGTTTTCTTCCTCAGTTCTTCTAATTTTTCAGCTTTGGATGACTTTGCTCTCTTTCCTCTATACCATCTTAACTACACTTTGAAATTTATTGTAAGGTTTTAAGTCACGATTTGATGTGGCCAGTTTTCCCTGTTAAAATATAAGAAAATTGCTCTTCCCAGAAAAGCAGTGGCTGCCAATTCATTTATTTTTGAATGACTAATTTTTTTTACTTCTCCCCCAAACACACACACAAAAACCCTACAAATTATCTCAACTTGATTATTGAATATTTTTCATCGGCGGCAACCTTCCCATATTTCTAGTACTAGAATGTTCTAGGTCACTTGAATTTCAATATTCTTTTTTGGCTCTTTTTAGAGAAGTGTTTTGTTTGATGACCTAGTTCCATTTAGTCACACACACATACACACACACACACAAAGATTCTTTGCTTTGTCTCCCTACCTACTTTTCAGTGGCACATAGCCTTTCTCTAATAGCTGCTTTTATCTGAACAGCTCATTTGTTGGTACACTTAATAAAATACTTTGTTATGTAAATGATGTGTTGGTGCATATGATATTAAAACTGCATTCACTGGAGATTAACCCATGGGTATGACATCATCACCAGCCAATCCTCTATCTGATTTGAACATGCATTGACAAAATCACATTATCATATTCAGCAAGGGTTTCTATATTGCCTGTGATGAATCAGAAAAAGAAGGAAGTCCTTGGGCTCTTCCTAACTCTCAATTAATTGCCCAGTTGGAGAGTTTTGGGGATTTCTATACTAAGGAGCTTAACTTAATAATAAAATTCTCAGATTCCAGTTTTATAGATCTCTGTAGTATTTGCATAAGTACATTTCCCCTTATGCTTTCTTCCTCTTTGGGAGTTTTTCATCCTGCATTTTGGCTCTGTTTCTTTATAGATATGGAGAGACATCATAATAAATGAACTAACCTTTTGATTTTTTTTTTTTGTCCTCGAGATAGATGGAACATCTAGGTGATGGGCTTATTTGTTTGTGTACATGTGTGCATTTCATCAGGCACTAGATATAAATCTGCTAAGGATTAACAACATAACTACAAGTCCTGAAGCCAATCATAAATGACTGGGAGATCGTAGTGTACTTTATCCTAATTTGTTGAGAAGATACAGGATTGAGGGCAGGGGGACAGGCAATAGGAAAAATATGTCCACAGAGGGGTTGGTGCAGTGATCTTGGCTACTGTAATGGCTTCATCATTATTTGTTTTGAAAACATTATTAGAGAAAGCTCATGTCCTTCCTAGGCAGCCCTTACTTCCAGACGTAGGCTTGAATGGGTGTGTGGAGTTGGGCTTTGTAATAACAGCCCACTCACTTTGTGAACTCCAGCAACTCACCTCTCACAAGGTAAAATTAACTTGGCTTTCTGTGTATTTAATATCTATTGGAAAAATAAAAGCAACTCTTCCTGTTTTACAGTGGCCATTCAAGTTAAACCCATTTTCCTCCATAAAGTCAGTTAAGAGGGCTCTTGTGTGTGTGTGTGTGTGTGCGTGTGCGTGTGTGTGTGTGTGTTTAACATTAAATTTAACTGTGCAATGTGGTTTAAGGAAAGATTCAAAGGCTCATAGAATTTTAAATCTGGAAAGTACCTCAGAGTCCAGTTTTCCAGAAGACCAAGGGTAGGAGGTGTTGTGACTTGCATCCACTGTGGGCTTAGAATCCCAGGGTCCTTACTCCTAGCCCACTGCCTCTTCCAACGAAGACCTGCAGGGGATGGCTATTGTGATGTGCTAGGACCCCGCATTTCAGCTGTCTCTATGGAGGAGGACCACAACCACTACTTACATTATCAAGGCTCAGTTAGTTAGAACATTATGCTAGTTGAACCCAGCTCAGGATTTGGTAACTGTATGCACAGGTTAGTTTCGGTCACTCCCTGGTAGCTGTCATAGTATCTGCACTTATAAAAGAGACATTTAGCTGGGAGGTGATGGTGGATGAGAATTGGATAGAGTGACTAAATTTGGACCTATTTGAGCACAGGAAAAGACACAGATGATAAAATGAGACATCCTTTAAGGTCTGAGAACTCAGAACATTCATTTATTGTGTGATAGATTCTTCTTTCATACTTTGTACTTTCTAGTTGTTGTAAAACTGAACCAGTGATTTGGTTCTTTTTGAGCATGGTTGTGAATATTGATAATGGTATCTTACCTTTGCTGAACACTTAGTGTGTGCCAGGTATAGGATTAATGACTGGCTTATATAGATAAACTACTGAATTTCAAAGATTCATCCATTTAAAACCAGGTTGAATCTTTTTTTGGCTTTCTTTTTAATCCAAAAGATGTCAGGATCTTACAGTAGCAAGTCATTAGCATGAGCATAAATAATTTTAATCCAGAGATATGGTAATGTCAGGTATTAGGAAGCTCTTGTTAATAAAATGCCAAATAAAAGGAAGATGCCATATTTAGAAAGATAGTGAAGATGTGGATAATGTGTCTCCTTTTATAGGATTGTTCTTAGTGTTGTGAGTGCAGAAGAGTAAAATATCCCTTTCAGAAAGATAGGAAGATGTCTTTGTATTTTTATAAAGTAAAGAGAGAACAGCAGGATTTAAAAAAAAAAAATACAGCATTGCAGGAAAAATAACCTATGTTGGCTTTGTTAGTGCTGTAAGTTCATTCCAAGCTAGAAAGCAGTTGAATGTTTCTGCAGCATTTCACTTGTCTTAACTCTAAAGGTGGAACTGTCAAAAATTAGAGTTACTATTATTATTAGTTTTGTAACAAACACTGTGTCTGCTTGAATTCTCTTAGTTTTACATCTGTGCCATGTGTCCTAAAGTTTTCTCTGAAAATTCATGTTTTTAATTTCTTTATTCATTTTCATATCATCCTGTGCTTAATGAATCATTAAAATATTGATGCGTCCTTGTTATAACAAAGGTACTTCCTTGTGCCTCACTGAGCCTAAAACTTCAGACTTTAGACACAGCTCCTAAAATAATCAAGGAAGGTTTCCAGCAAGGAAGAAACCTAAAGATCATCTAGGGCAGTGGTTCTCAATTCAGGGCAGTTTTGCTCCTCTTGGGACATTTGTCCGTATCTGGAGTCATTTTTGGTGTTACAAGTTGGGGTGGGGTTAGGTGGGTCTCTAGTAAGTAGAGGCCAGGGATGCTGCTAAACATCCTATAATGCACAGGACGGCCCCTGCAGCAAAGAATACTCTAGCCCAAAATGTCAATAGTGTTGAGGTTGAGAAATGCTGCTGAAGTGCAACTTTTTGGGCCCAGAGTCATAAAATGGCTTATCCAGTGTCCCCAGCGCCTTATTTCTGGTAGGGAACCCAGGTCTCTAAATACGTAAGCCAGGATTCTTTTAATCACTCTAGGCTTCTGTTTTGTAGAGTTCTCTGTTTCTCTCTCTCTTTTTAATAAATTTATAAAGGTAATACATGTTTGGGGTAACAAATTTAAACACTATAGAAGGGTATAAAATGGAAAGAAAAATGAACCCAACCCTGACATTGAGACAACTCCTTTTCATATTTCAGTAAATTTATTTCCAATTCCCTCCTTCTGCTTTTATCCACATACAGACATTTAGACCAAATCATTTAGATAAATGGGGTCATACATCACATAATCTGTGTCCTGTTTTGTTTACTTGGCAAAGGGCTACTGGCTACTGGAGGGCCCTTGGTGAACCCACAGCTGGGAAAGGAGGCTGACGTCCACGTGGTCAGGTGACATCCACACTGTCAGGCAAAATCCCCTTGACTGTGGAGACCTCCTGTGCAGTGGTGACCATTTTACATGCATTCGTATGAGACTCAGATATGCTCTGGGGCCATTCTAGGAAGGATGATGAATCAGTAAAAAGAGCTATATGCCATTCTTTCTCTTTTTTAAAAATATTTATTTGGTTGTGCAGGGTCTTAGTTATGGCACGTGGGCTCCTTAGTTGCAGCATGCACGTGGGATCTAGTTCCTTGGCCAGGGATCGAACCCGGGTCCCCTGCATTGTGAGCCCGGAGTCTTCATGACTGTATGTTATGCTATTTAAAAATTCATCTTAATGCATTCCCCTTTGCCAAAGACAGCACGTTTCATGATGTTAGTGTTGGAACGAGTCCTTGAGTTCTACCTTTTTTTTTTTTTTGGTGTCCAGTTTAAGATTTAAAGTACCTTGAAGGACAAAAAAAAATTTATACAAAGAGGTGTTTAATTGAGACCATCCAAAGAAAATATTATTGGGGTGAATCCTCTGCATGTATCAGTGGGGCAACAAATCACAGGGGCCCCTCGATCTTGCCATCTTCCTTATTATTTAAATCATTTGGCAACTCTTCCAGAAGCAGCCAGATTATAATGTAAACATCTGTTACCTTTTCTCTGCTTTCAGAACTGATTATGCAAGCAGGCTTCACATCGGAGACACACAGCTTTCTTCATCTATATTTTTTTATTAATTCCTTCTCTCTCTCTCACACACATCCACACACACACACACACACATTCACAGGCACAAATCAAAAAAGCCATAAAATTGGTTACCATGAACCTAGTCCCCCCAGGATAAAACTCCCATCTTTTTTGTGCTCCGTCCTGCTCTTTGCAGACCGTTGGGTCAGCTCAGGAGCACGGAGCTCCATTAAGCAATCTGGGGGATGGCTGTGAGTCTGTCCCTTGGTACCAGTCTCGTTCTCTACATGTGCTGAATTTCCACCACCTCAAAGCCTAGGGCCTGATGATCAGCTGAGGAGATTTGGGAAACTGGTTAACATTTAAACATCCCCAATAAGGGCATGTAAGGGTAGGGGTGAGTGGGGTGGGCAAGGAGACATTTAAATGGAGTTGGACATTGGTAGCAAATGTCTCTTTCACTAGAGTTTTCTGCTGGTATTTGCCATCTTTACATTAGGGAATGTTTGTTAAAGATTTGCTTTGTTGACCTTTCAAAAAAGTATGGTAGTAATAATGGCTATCATTTGTTGAATAAGGATGTTGCTGGCTACTGCACTAAACATTTACAAAAATTGTGGTAAAATACAAATAACATAAAATTTACCTACTTAAACTTTTTAAAGTATACAGTTCAGTGGTATGAAGTCCATTCACATTGTTGGGCAACCATCACCACCATCTATCCACCGAAATCTTTTCATCTTGGAAAACTGAAACTCTGTACCCATTAAACAACAGCTCCCCATTTCCCCTCCCTGCAGCCCCTGGCAGTTACAATTCTATTTTTTATCTCCATGAATTGAACTGTTCTGGCATCATACATTATTTATCCTTTTGTGACTGGCTCATTTCACTCAGCATGATGTCTTCAAGGTTCATCCATGTTGTAGTGTGTGTCAGAATGTCTTTCCTTTTTAAGATTGGATCTATTCCACTGTGCGTATACACCACATTTTGTTTATCCATTTATCCGTCCATGGACACTTGGGTAACTTCCACATTTTGGCTATTGCAAATAATGGCGCTATGCACCTGGGTGAACAAATATCTGTTGGAGTCTCTGCTTTCATTTCTTTTGGGTAAATACTCAGAAGTGGAATGGCTAGGTTGTGTGGTAATTCTATTTTGAATTTTTTGAGGACCCACCATCCTGTTTTCCATAGAGGCTGTATTATTTTAGTGCGCTGTCTGATTTAATCCTCCTTCAAGCCCTACAAGGTAGCTATGGTCATCATCTCTATCCTGTGCATGAGAAAAGTGAGGCACGTTGGCATGAAGGCACACAGGTAGCTTGTGAAAGAGCCATGAGTTGAACCCAGGCAGTGCGGTAGAGCCAAAGCTCTCAGTAGAGGTTCCATTCTTCCAATTCAGGAAAGATTGACTGGACTCCTCCTGTGTATGGCCCAGGAAGAATGGGAGATAAGAGCTAAGTAACAAACATGTTGATTCCAAAGAGAAGCTCTAAAAGTCTTCATCCTGCCACACTGAAGAGTTTGAGTGAGACATGGGTCAAATACTCATTGAGAAATTGATCTTTGATCAAAATAATAAGAAGCCAGTAAATACACAGTGTGGTTGTTTTGGCTGTTAATATTAGTGAGTGCTGTCTCAAGTCCTCTAGCAATTAGTAACCATGCAGCCTGTGTTTTTTTTTTTTTTTTTTTGCGGTACGCGGGCCTCTCACTGCTGTGGCCACTCCCGTTGCAGAGCACAGGCTCCGGACGCGCAGGCCCAGCGGCCATGGCTCACGGGCCCAGCCGCTCCGCGGCATGTGGGATCCCCCCAGACCGGGGCACGAACCCGTATCCCCTGCATCGGCAGGCGGACTCTCAACCACTGCGCCACCAGGGAAGCCCCAGCCTGTGTTTTTATAAAATGCCGATTTTGTTACTCGTTGGAGGTGGTGGGTAGTGGTGGGTTGAGACAGCACAAGGAAATAATCAAGATCAGGATAAGCCTTAGGTCAGATCTGAGTGATGCTTGAGTTTTTACTTTACAGAGACAGTGAGCAGAGGACATGGGCATTTTTTCCCCCACCAAAAACACAGCTTAATGGAGTTACTGCAAAAGAAGGCACATATAGTCACTTTAGAGAATTAACAATTGATCAGTTTTATGGTGCCCGGGTCCCTTATAAGCACCCCATGTTTCTTCATTATTGTGATTACACAGCAGAAGCAGCTCGGCTTGATGTGATGAGCCAAAGCAAGATGTGAAGACATTTAAGTGTACTTAAAATTAACGTCTGCACCAATAGGTATCTGACGGGATGTTCTAATTTGATTCTAAAAGCCTAGAAATAAGGCTCTGTTTAGGTGTGGGGGGGTGGTCCTCCTGGAATCCTCAGTCAGATGTGTGTAGTTCATCTGCAGGGTTTCTGTGTTGTTGGAAAGGAAACTGGTAATGTTGGAACACATCAGCTCCACGTTTTTCATGGGGAGTCAGGGGAGCAGAGAGTGGAGTAAGCTTTGCCATTGAAACTGGTCAACCCTACTGGGTTACCCTTTTATGACGGGGCAGCAGGCTCTAGTGTTCTTGATAGCAGAGGGGGGCAGCTAGTCCTGACATATACACGACCAAAGTTCACTAATCCTCCTACAGAAGTATTAATCAGGAAAGGAAAATACTCTTCAAGTCTGAAAGTTAAGGTCACCCTGAGGAAAAGGACTGGGAAGATTCCTGGAAGACTCATTTCTTCAAGACATTTTGATTCCGAATTGACTCTCTTCACATTTACAAAAGGCTTGGCATCCCAGGTGTAAACTCAGCTTCTGGTTTGATGTGCAAATATTTCTGAACCATAACAGAAATAGACATGAACTTAAAAGCAGTTGACTACATCTGTATATGAGTTTCAGTGCCTTCATTTACTTAGAGGTAAATGATGAGGGGAGATGGATATCAGGTTCATGTTGATTGCGGGTTTGTTTTTGTCCTCCGCAAATTTTGGTTTTTTAAAAGTCTATTTCACATTATCAATCTTGCTTGGTATGCTTGTCCCCCAGTTCCGGTATTATTGCAATTCTTAATATTATCACTTAGAACAGTGCATAAGAATGACGTGGAGGGCTTTATTAAAATACAGATTCCCAGGCTCACCCCCCAGAGCTGCTGGTTCAGCAAGTTTGGGATGGAGCCTGAGAATCTGCATTTCTGACAAGTTTCCACAGAGCTCTGATGCTACCAAGCCTCACACCACACTTGGCTGAACACCTCTTTTTACAGTTCATTTTCCAGAGTTAGCATTTTTAATACAAAGATTTTCAGAAAGCAAGGCTATGTTGATTAGGTGGTGGGTTTCACGTTTTGTAATGCATTGATAAGCTTGTCTAAATAGAATGATTCTGAAGATTGATTTGAGTTCCTGAGCCCAATATACACATTGGATGTTGGTTGGATTGGTGTTATGGATGAGAAACTGAGGTTGATTATGTCATTAAATTTCTTTTAGAGCATAAGATGCATTTTCTGTAATTGAGGACTTTTAAACTAAGAATTGGATAGTTCTTTAAATGGATGTTGAGGAAGGTTTGCTGAACGGAGCACGTAACTAGCATATTGCCTTCTTCTGTCATCTGGCTGATGTCTATATTGACTAGGGAAAAAATATGGCTTCTAATTCCATATACTTTTGAGTCTGGCTTAAAGTGTAATGCTGTCGGCAGGTGACATACGGGAATTTCGTTTTTGTTCCCACATACTTAAGATTCAGCAGATGTTAAAAGCTGATGTGGATTTAAGGTTTCATCCATTCTGGGAATAATTGAAGATTTAGTCAGGACCAGAAGATGGAGTTGTAGATAGAGTTATAGGACTTCAGGGGGTATGGAAAGTTTTTGCACAGATGCCTTGCTTCTTGTGTTCTCCTGCCACTTGGAGAAAGAAATTATCTTCTGTGTTTGCTTAAATGAAAAGCTTTTGGTGAATTTGACTTTGTCTTGCAGTATTTAAAAACATGTGAAGGGCTTCCCTGGTGGCGCAGTGGTTGAGAGTCCGCCTGCCGATGCAGGGGACACGGGTTCGTGCCCCGGTCCGGGAGGATCCCACATGCCGCGGAGCGGCTGGGCCCGCGAGCCGTGGCTGCTGAGCCTGTGAATCCGGAGCCTGCGCTCCGCAACGGGAGAGGCCACGACAGTGAGAGGCCCGCGTAACGCAAAAAAAAAAAAAAAAAAAAAAAAAAACATGTGAAGTTTGCAAACTGAAGTCTCTTCTGAATAAAAGACAAATGAAAGGGGCTTGATTTAAAAAAATTTTTAGGCATTTTTAAAAACTGGGGTTTTGTGAGATTTTTTAGAGATAGCCTGGCTTACAGAAATGTGTGGGTGTTGGTAGGAAGGGAACTGGCAACCACCAAGAAGAGTGGAGGGCTTCCCTGGTGGCGCAGTGGTTGAGAGTCCGCCTGCTGATGCAGAGGACGCGGGTTCGTGCCCCGGTCCGGGAAGATCCCACATGCCGCGGAGTGTCTAGGCCCGTGAGCCATGGCCGCTGAGCCTGTGCGTCCGAAGCCTGTGCTCTGCAAAGGGAGAGGCCACAACAGTGAGAGGCCCGCGTACTGCAAAAAAAAAAAAAAAAAAAAAAAAAAAAAAAAAAAAAAGAAGAGTGGATGGGCTGAGTCAAAGGCATTTAACCTCCTCTGTCTCCAGAGCTGTGTTTGGATTACATAGCTGGTTTGTGGGAGTGTGGTGCTTTCTCTAAGGCTGTGGCATGTTGCATATGACTAGATTTGTACTAACATTTTCTTGGGACCCTTTAGTCAGTATTGTCCCTTCGATAGGTTTTTACTTTGGTCATCTCTGCCCAACTGTCAAGGCGCTACGGCTCTCCTCCTTGGCTGCCTGCCACTTTGCCCTTTGTCCGCCTCAGCACTCAACTGCAGACAGTTAGAAGATGAGGCTTCCAAGCTGAGTGGCAGATGAGGGCACAGTGGAAGATAGCTTACATGGAAGAGTAAACAGCAGAAGCCTCCAAACAACAAAACTGCCCGATTTTTTTTTTTTTTTAAGAACAAATATCCACTTAGGAAAAACACATGGCATTTGATTTACTGTAGAGCCTGATGCGTGTAGACTGTGTCCTCTGCTGGCTGGGAATGGCTGGTCAGTGTTATTACAGCTGCTAGCACTGAATCACATGGACAAGGATGCCACTGTTCATCATACAGGATCATAGTGACTTTGTGGAAGCCCCGCTGGTAACACACGAGTTCTAAAACAGTGAAAGTAAGATTAGAGTAAGATGAAAAGTACAGATCACCTTTAAGAATCTCTCTAACACCTTTCTATTCTTCACTCCCCAAATTCTATTAAGAGTTTGGCTTCTATTTTTCTGCACATATTTAAAATAGTTAAAATGCATTATCCAAATGTGAAGAGAAAATGTACTGATGATGTCCTAGTAGACTCTCTCTAACCATTTGAAGTTGATTTGTCAGTGCTCACTGATCAACAGAAGTAGGAAGCATATCGGGCATTTAACTTTATTTAAAATTTACAATGTGGAAACATCAAAATATATTAACCTGCTCTACTTATGTTATTTAAATTATGCATGTTTATGAAAGATATAATGCTGTGTGTGATTTTTTTTTGCTTAAATAGTAACATACGGTTCATCTGGTTCAATAATTTGCAATGTTCACTTATCATTGTCTTTGAGGTCTATCCATGTTGATACATACATAGCGCTTGTCCATTTCTCTAACTGCCATTAATGTTCCATTATGAATGTACTACATTTTAATTAGCTCTTCTCCTGCAGATGGGCATTCATATTTTTTCCCATTTTTTCTATTACAGAGCGTATCATGAGAACATTCTTGAACAAATTCATACTTGACATTAACTAAGACCCAGTGTTTACTGTTTAAAGCCCTCTCATAGTTACATATCTCTTTGTAGCCATGTGCATGTGTTTTTCTGGAGTAGTAGTGGAACTGCCAGCTCAGAGGGTATGTTTTAGAGCATCACGTTGCTTAAGGATGAATCTGGAAAATGTGGGGATGCAGAAAGCCTGTTTCATCATTATGTTCTCTTGGAATTAAGATGTACAAACTCCTATTTGTAGAGAGGTGGCTGGACCTAGAGTCTATCATACAGAATGAAGTAAGTCAGAAAGAGGAAAACAAATACCGTATGCTAACACATATATATGGAATCTGAAAAAAAAAGTTCTGAAGAACCTAAGGGCAGGACAGGAATAAAGACGCAGACGTAGAGAATGAACTTGAGGACACGGGGAGGGGGGAGGTAAGCTGGGATGAAGTGAGAGAGTGGCATGGACATATATACACTAACAAATGTAAAATAGATAGCTAGTGGGAAACAACTGCATAGCACAGGGAGATCAGCTTGGTGCTTTGTGACCACCTACAGGGGTGGGATAGGGAGGATGGGAGGGAGACGCAAGAAGGAGGAGACATGGGGATATATGTGTACATATAGCTGATTCACTTTGTTATACAGCAGAAACTAACACACCACTGTAAAGCAAGTGTACTCCAATAAAGATGTTAAAAAATAATAAAAGAGAAAAAAAATAGATGTACAAACTCCAGAACAGGTCAGGTCCTGGACTTTATAGATGAACAATTTTATAATTTCCAGTAGAACTTTCTGTGATGAGGAAAGTGTTCTAAAATCCATGCTGTCAGCTATCATAGCCACTGAGTGACTGCTGAGCCCTTGAAATGTGGCTATTGTGACCAAGAATCTGAATTTTAAATTTTATTTAATTTTAATTAATTTAACTTTAAGTTGAAATAGCCACATGTGTTTAGTGGCTCTCATTTTGGACAGTACAAGTGGGAGGTAGTCACCATCCTAGAAGTACAGCTACTGTTTTATTTCTGTCCCAAAATGTTTTAGAAGGTGACTCATGCAGAGATGGAAGTGTAGTCTGTTTTGTTCAATAAGAGGCTTAAGACCTTTTAACTGAGAATAAAGAGATGAATAACCTAGTGAAAACAAGGTGCTGCCGTTAAGATTTATCAGGCATTTTCTTCCCTCCCTTAGAGACTGTTGTCTACTCTGCCTGGTTAGGCGGGCTGGTGGGAGCTGCACAGTTCTACTGGGGCAGTTCGTAAAGTGAATTGATGGCTATGTAAATACAGCCATTAACCTTAAGCACCTCGGACAGCTCCTTGGGCGCTGCAGTTCTCTTGCCCTTGAAAATGTCAGTTGATGGATGCCAAGATATTTTAAAAAATGTTTTTTCTTTTCCTCTAACTGGTTGAAGCAGTGGACCTTGCAAGTCACAGCCGAAGGAACCAGTGAAATTGAGGGCCTACTAGGTGTAAATACTATGACAGGGGTTGGGAATTCTATTCTTGCGGAGGGATATTTTGAAGGTTTACTATTGATATATAAGAAGTAGGACTGTGTATTTGTATGTACATCTTATTTTTAAAAATACACAAATTGAGGTTAAAGGAAGCTTATGGAAAACCTGCTATTAAGCAAATGGTGTCTTCTACTTCTGGAATTTTGTAAGGATTTTAAAATTAGGCATGCTTTGCCATTAAAACAATATCTTCTCTTTCTTCTCTTGAAAGACAGTTTTTGCAGTAGATTGAGTGGGGATGATGGAGACAGACAGATTATAAATAAGATTCCCATGTTGAAAATGCATTTGGTTGTAGGAAAAGCCGAAGCTGTATTAGAGGTAGTGTCAAAACATGATGTTTGCCAGTGTCTTGATTTTCAGTCTGATGTCATCTGAGACCTCTCTCCCTTGTTTACTTTCCTGTAATGACACTGGCCATCCATCTTTTCCCCTAGAATGCACTAAACTTATTCCTTCTTCAGTGGCCCTGTACTTACCTTGGCATGTGCATCCCCTATTTTTTTTTTCCTTCTCTTTTATGGTCAGCTTCTTCTCATCTTTTAAGTCTCAAATGTTACTTCGAGTACTTAGGTCTTTTACCTACTTGGAGCAACAGCAATCTGCCCTCTATAAAACATTGGTGGGTGTTTCCAGTTGCTATTATGTGGAAATCCTTGGAAAACTGCAGCTCAGTGTTTCAAGAGGCATTGCCATTATTCCGGAAGTTCTGCCAGAAGCCATGTTCCTTCTGCCAAGTTGTAGTGATCTGCCATAAGGCTGGGCATTGGAGTGAAAACTCAGAGGTGTTGAATTCAGAGTCTGGGTTTCTGCCTTCTCATCCCATCTTATGTAAATGCCATTGTTTCTCTGAACTCTTAGTCTTTTCCACATTGACACACAGGGGTGTGTCAGGGGCAGAAGGCTTTAATTCTGTTCTTGGGTTCAGTGAGATAGAAACACCTATGGTTTAATCAATAAACATCACTGAAGACAAAACCTAAAAATTTAAACCACAGAACACCTTAGTCTCATGGTAAGTGCAGTCGTGGTACTATTTACATCTGAAATCTTTTATTATGTTAACATGATAAGGAAATATGCAATACTGAGCAATCTGAGAAGAAATGTCCAAACTGAGAAGGAATACCTATAGTGGTGAATACTGCCTTTCAGGGTGTTGGAATGCAGTCTTCCGGTAGGTTTCCTGAGGTGATGAAAGGCACCATGTTGGAGAATCTACATGTCTTTCATTTATTTAATTGTTGATGGTCATACATACAAAATGGACATGTACAATACAGGCTTGTGGAAGAGATGCTACTTGCCTACATCTTTCCCCCTTCCTTCATCATGGAACCCTGATTTCTAGCCAGGCACATGCTTCATGGAATCAGGACTGTGTTTTACAGCCTCTTTCATGATGTGAGATAAACGTAGAAGTATTGGATGGTATTTCTGGGGGTGTCTTCGTAAAATTGCGAGGGGAGACCTTCCTGGATCTCTTAAATCCTGGAATGTGATGTAGTAGTTGGTATTGCAGCAGCCATCTTGGACTATGAGGTGACCTTGGAAAGAAAGGCACATGGCTGAAGAGAAAAATGGAAGTAGCCTGAGGCCCTGATGTGTGGAGCTGAGGTACCTGCCTTGGCCTGCTTACCATTTGACTTAATTTTTGTAGAAGAGCAAGCCTTTATGTTTTATGTCATTGTTACATACAGTGAGATGAAATGATACAGGTGCAATGCAGTGACAAGTAAGGTTAGAACTACCCTTAATGAGTTCATAATGCAGGAGAGGGATTTATAGTCTGTCAATCCAGAACACCCTTCCAAGTTATGTATAGACATAGCGTTGGTTCTGGAAAATCTGATTGATGGGAAGTCTACCCTATGCAACAGATTTGGAAAAGGAGGAATGAATACTACACAGATAGATCGTGAGAGCCATTTCTGGGGAGAGTCACTCAGAGATACTCTGGTTTAAGGGCAAGAAGTGAAGAAAACAGCCAAGGCTATTAAAAGCCATCAGAGACTTCTCCAAATTGCCAATATTGAAGTTAGTTACAACTCATTCTCAAATAAACTGAAGCCTTGTCCGTATGATGTGTTTTGACAGGAAATATATATTTACTGCCTCAAACGATTCCAATTGCTGAGTTCCGCAACACAGTATTTCATAAATGATTAACGTTAGACAGAGCCGGTAGGAACCTCACACATTTTTTTAAACAGCATTCCACAAGAAAGAATTTCTCAAGAAATTCACAATCACAAGGTATTTACCCTGTTTCCAAAAGTACACATTCACGCTGGTAGATTTTGAACTTGTCTGTCATAAATAGCTCTTGCTTTTGCAAATGGAGAAGTAGTCACTTAAAATCTAAGGAAATGAGCAGATAAATTCAGCATATCTTGATCAATTCAGTATTTATTGAATGAGGATCGGACTTTCTCTTGTAAGTTTCTTCTTTTCTCCATGTATTTCTCAAATGCTTATTTTGCATAAGGTGGTGGGCTGGGTATGATTCTGGATTCTAATATGGATTTCATACTCAGCGAGCTTTCAGGGTAGTAGGGGAGATTTAGCTACAGTGGAGCTAGAAGGAAGGATATTCCATGTGGAGGAAATAAACCTATTGAAGTTTCAGAGATGGGAAAATTCATCTTCCCTCACCCTTAGACAGTTAAACTTTCTTATCAGCCAATTAGCACCTCAATTATTTTCTATTGGTACCTTTCCAACAACAGCCTTAAATGTTTACACTATGAAGATACACTAATGACTTGAAAACAAAAAAAAGGACTCTAAAGTTGGTTGGGTTTTAAGCAAGAACTAACCTGAGGGCAGAGTAAACATTCCAGGAAAAAAATGGACAGTTTTACAATGAAACTAAAGAAACTAACTCTTAATATTTGCCCATGGTAGTTTGAGACTGCATTGTCTTTTGTGGCTAAGACCTTCTCATAATGCTCTAGTTGTCATTGGGTCAGAAATCAGAGTTTAGACACATGCTGTGGCTTTATAAAGTCAGAATTTGGAGCCAAGGAGCTCATTATGGTGGGTATTTGAGGACAGCGTCTAAGTGAGGAAAGATTAGGAGAGTAGGTAACTTTATGGGCAGCATCAGTGGCGAAGATGGAAATTAGCTACTAGAGCCAGGATCAGCAAACTTTTTGTGTACATGGCCATGTAGTAAATATTTTAGCCTTTGTGGGCTGCATGGTCTCTGTTACAACTATTCAGCTCTGCTGTTGTAGCAGGAACAGAGCCAGAGACAATATGTAAATGAGTTAGCAAGGCTATGTTCCAATAACATTCTATTTATGAACACTGAAATTTGAATTTCATTTAATTTTCATGTGTCAAGAAATATTATCCTTTTGATTTCCCTCAACCATTTAAAGATGTAAAAACCATTCTTAGTTTCCATGTTTTAAGAAACAGGCAGTAGGCTGGCTTTGGTCCTTGGGCATAGTTTTTTTCAGTCTGGGGTAGAATAAAGGCCCCTTTGACTTCCCTCCATAGCTAAGGTGTGTGCTGTTCACAGTCTAGTGATTTCCAAATTTCAGTCTTTGCACACTGCCTTTGAGAGATTTTGTGTTTTTTTACCATATTTTTCCATATTTTTATTGAAATGTCCTTACATTCAGTCTCATCTTGAACAATTATATATTAATGAAATAAGGCTAAAGGAACCACTGCTTAAATATTAATTAAATATTAATTACTAAAATGGAACATAAAATCACGTCACATACCATACTGACTCAGTACCTTTTGTTAATTTTTAAAAATTGAGGTGTAACTTCTAATCAAGTACCCAAATCTTAACCATTAGAGCTTAGTGAATTTGCACATATGTACTGTTGGGTGGCACCCCGCAGGCCTGCAAGCCTTGTAGTTGCCCAGCCTTGAGACTGAAGAAAGAGCCCCGAGACAGCAACAGAGACATCAATGGACATCCCATTATTGGACAAGGGATCTTTTTTTTTTTTTTTTTTTGCGGTACGCGGGCCTCTCACTGTTGTGGCCTCTCCCGTTGCGGAACACAGGCTCCAGACGTGCAGGCCCAGCGGCCATGGCTCACGGACCCAGCCGCTCCGCGGCATGTGGGATCTTCCCAGACCGGGGCACGAACCCGTGTCCCCTGCATCGGCAGGCGGACTCTCCAACCACTGCGCCACCAGGGAAGCCCTGGACAAGGGATCTTAAGCAAAATGTTCTGGAGCAATACACCACCATTGATAGCAGACAGTAGGCAGGACACGGCAGCAATCTTCTCTACTCAAGAGAGAAAGAGGCTACCATTTATAGAGGGAATTGATGTCAGATTGGCTCATCAGTTACCAGGGAAACCAGCATCTGGGGCAGGGGACCCACATGTGGGCAGTTACAGATTAAGCTGTATAATTCAGAGGACTGGATAGTCATGTGAATGAAGCAGGGCCTGGTTGAGCAGGGGAGATGCAGAGAGCAGCGAACCTGAATGGCATGACCGTACACATACACCCTCATGAAACCACTACCCCGACAGACTGCAAAATTTCAGCTCCCAGATGGGTCCCTTGTACCTCCTCCTAGCCATACCCAGCCCCACCTTAGGTGACCTCTAGTTCACCTCTGCCAGCAGAGTTTAATTTTCCCTCTTCCATAGCTTCATATAAATGGAAACATACAGCATGTATTCCTTCCTGTCTGAGTTTCTTGGTCTGCCTTATGTCTGCTGTTGCACATAGTGGTAGTTCTGCTGTTGCACATAGTGGTAGTTCTTCTTCACTGTGTAGTAGTCATTGTATTAACAAGCCACTCTGAGGGACTTCCCTGGTGGCGCAGTGGTTAAGAATCTGCCTACCAATGCAGGGGACACGGGCTCAATCCCGGTCTGGGAAGCTCCCACATGCCGCAGTACAACTAAGCCCGTGTGCCATAGCTACTGAGCCTGCGCTCTAGAGCCTGCGAGCCACACCTACTGAGCCCATGTGCCACAACTACTGAAGCGCGCACGGCCTAGAGCCTGCAACAAGAGAAGCCACCGCAGTGAGAAGCATGTGCACCACAACGAAGAGTAGCCCCCGCTCGCCACAATGAGAGAAAGCCCGCGTGCAGCAATGAAGACCCAAAGCAGCCAAAAAAAAAAAAAAAAAGCCATTCTACTCATCCATTCTAGTGTTGAACATTTGGGTTTTTTCTAGCTTATGCATTAGGCTGCTGTGAACATTCTCATCATGTTTTTGGTTGACGTACACCTTTGTTTCTGTAGCATATCCTCATGTTTTTCAGACTGGGTGTTTGAGCCTGAGCTATTTATTTTGCCAGAATTGTTACAATAATAAAAATAAAACACAGTTAACACTTACGTAGCACTTATCCTGTGCAAAACACTGTTTTGAATCCTTTGGATCTATCAGCCTTTCTTAATGGGGAGAGTAGGATTATCGTCTACATTTTACAGATGAGGAAACTGAGGAACAGAGTGAGGGAGCATTTGGCCAGGGTCACCGGCTAGTAACTTAAAGAGCTTGAATTTCTGTCTGTCTCTCTCTGTCTCTCACTGAGAATGACTTTCAAGCATCGATCAGATTAATTACGTTGATTTCTCCAAATGGTTATCATTGTGTAGCACCCCGTGCCAGAGAGAGGGTGAGTGAGGAACAGCACTGTAGGTTGATCTTCAGCAGCTCCTGATTTGAGCTGGAATATGAACCCAGGAAGTATGGCTCCGGACCGGGGCACGAACCCGTGTCCCCTGAATCAGCAGGCGGACTCTCAACCACTGAGCCACCAGGGAAGCCCGGCTCTACTCTTAATTATTCTGCATAAATAGAACAAGCTTCATCTTGGTCAGCTTTTCCTTGTCCCTTCCAACAAATCTTTCCCCCTCTTCCTGGGCTCTTTGTCACCCCAGGTGGCAGTGCTGTCCCTCACCCCGACGATGCCCTCTGTTCTCTTCCTGGTTGGCAAGCTTTGTTTGGCAACGCCACCCAGCCACCATGTGTAAAGAGGCAGAGCTGGGTGGCCTTTAGAAAACTGGCCTCTGGCATCACTGGCCTGGAACTTGGCTTCAGTCCTAACTATCTGTGCAACACTTTCAGGTGTCCTCATCCATACATCGGAGAAAATATCATGTGGGCATTAGATGGGAAATGTGTATACAGCGCACAGCATGGTGTTTGACACACAGGAAGTTTTCATTAGATAGAATCAGCCGCTGTGTTTGTTATTGGGTTGGCCAAAAAGTTCATTCGGGCTTTTTTCCCAGAAGATGTTGTGAAAAACCCAAAGGAAATTTTTGGCCCACCCGATATTTATTTTAATTGTTATTCAAAATGAGTGTCATCAGGGCCATTTCAATGAATGACTGGACAGCTGAAAGTCTTCCCATATTAATTCCTCCAGGACAGACAATTCCTTGATAACCCCGAGAGCTGATCTTTAATAGTATAACCTGCCTGGGGAAATATCTGGGGGCTGGGTTCCCTCCCCTACTGCCTTCAGTCACGCCTTTCCCAGCAGCTAGCCTGCATTGAGAACTTGGGTAAATACCTTGAACCCACAAAGTGAGATCCACACGTGGTTTAACATCCACCCAGAGGAAAATATCTGAGAACCCAGAGTCTTTTCCTTCGACTTTGTTAATCTCCAGTGGTTTCCTGAAGCCGAGAAGAGGGTATTCGTAGGGCTTTCCAATTTTCAGGCTCTGACAGAAGAACAAGTGAGTTTGAACTCTTGGGGCTTAAAAGAACAGCCATGAACCCGAGAGCACTTGAATGGGAGCCAGCAGCACCTTGGTCCCCTGGTTTTTAGCTCAACCCATCATTAATTCTCTCAGAATGCAGGGGCACACAGATGAGTAAGGGTTGATTAATGGTGTCCTGCTTGCTCGCTCACCTGGTCCCAAACACTTTGAAAATACAGCGGGATGGGGGTGGGGGAAACCAGGGGTGTTCGTTGTGCAGGAAAAAGGAAAACCGAATAAATACAATGCTGCTCATCCCATTTCGCATTGTTGCTACTGTTTTGCATTGAATTAGTGGTCAGTGGTTAAGTCAGGCATGTTATGTTTTGGTCGTGTCCTTGAGTTGCTGCAGTCTTTTCATCATCCCCCCCTTTCTTTTGATCTACTATTCTGCAGGCAAATAAAAAGGCCCAGATTTGATTCGATGGGACTGGCAAAAGTGGAAGGGGGATTTGAGTTTGCAGGTCTTTTCTGATGTTTCATGATTAAAGGGGCCTTGTCAGGTGAAGGAAAGCAAATTGGCTTGTATACCCTTTAGGAGAGAGCTTCTCTTTAATGTCTTGGGAAGAGGGAAACAGACGGTGGGGAAAATAATAGAATGGCAATAATGGAATAAAGGTGCAGGAAATATTCTGCGAGCCTGGACCAAAAGGATGAAGGAGAAGGATCAGTGATTCGCTCAAATGTAGCGGATGAAACATTGATCCAAGGGAGCTTACGGGAGGAGAGTGATGCCTTGGAGGTGAGGTGTGGAGAATTGAAATGATTTCACAGCTCTTGGGCTGATGAGCTGAGTGCTAGAGCCCTTGGCATGGGTAACAAACAAATCACTACTAATAAGGGTTTTGAGCCAAGGCAGCCCCATCTGCTGACACATACATCCCAACATACAGACACCCTCCCCAGGAAGGTTTGTGGCATTCTATTTTTCTGTTTAACCTTGTCTGACATAGTGGTATAAATTAAGCCTTCTTCCTTCCCTATCCCCCCATCTGCTACCCCAAGATTACAGGTGAACTTGTATTTCTGGGTCTCCCCTGTTGATTGGTTCTCTGGTTTATTTACAAGCCATGCAGCAGGTGGGGTTGTCCAGCACATAGAAGACTTTCAAATATTTGTTGAACAGATGACTCGTTTTGCGGATTCTCCTGTGCTGGAGACATGCTCTGTATTAGGGGATCCTCTTCTGAGGGTCTAGCTTCCAGCTGCAGTTTGGTGTGTGTATGTGGCTTTGGACAAACCATGGGACCTCTCTCACAGCTTCTGTTTCTTCAGCTGTAAAGCGGAGTTGCTCATACCCTTCACCTAGGGTGGATGTGAGGTACAAATGACCTAGCACGGGGACCTCGTCCAGCACAGTCTCTGACACATAATGCCTCTGTTATTGTCCCCTTTCTTTTTACTCTCTCAGTCCAAAATCCACAGAGAATGTTAAAAAAAAAAAAAAAAAAAGCATTTGGTTCTAATCGGGCAGCAACTCTTAATTGCTGACGTTTTGTCTTTGTCTTATGAGAAGATGATGGAGGCGTGGGCGAAAGCAGCAAGAAATCTCCAAGCCAACTCTTTAAGCCAGAGAAATACTTAAGCATTCTCAACCCATCACCCATCTATAGAACTTTGATAGTTATAAGCAGAATTCATTCAACATTCATTTATTCAATACATTTGAATGCCCAGATTTCCCCATGGAGACATTCGTTTTATTCCTTCCTATGGACTAGCTCAGTGATTCTCAAACTTTAGGGCTAAGGACTCTTCTACAGGGTTGTGCACAAAAATATTTTATGGGATTTTTCAGAGAGTAAATCTGACTATATGTGAGTTTTCTTTTACACACTTAAACACCAAATCCCATGTACAATCAGATTCCATTGTCCCAACCTCATAGGTCTATCCTAATAAAACATCATTAAAAGGGTAACTTAATACTTGGTACCTAATCGTTTGGTGAACATCAACTCTTACCTCCCCTTAAATTACTAAGCATGTAAAAAAGATCTGATGACAGCTTTTGCCTGAAATATTTGCTCAGTTTAATTTCACATTCCCAAAAAGAGGGTTTCATTCTGGTCTAACTAACTCAGTATAAGTGAACTGTATCCCTTCCCTGGTTGTAAGTCATATACATTTGTTAATGAAACATAAGATCAAAGTAACAATTTTAGCAGCCATTTTTTATTCCTCATTTTAAATTGCAAGTCCATAAGATATTTATGAGCAATCTTTACCCGGGTGATACAAGTGAGCAGTGTTTCTTATTTCCTGTAGTTGTCTACTTCTATTTTTAGACCCAAGCTTCATATTAATATTTTGCATTTACCTCTAGAGAATTTAATTTTGTTAACATTTAACGGAGTGGGTACTGTATTGGAATTTTTTCAACTTTGCTTCCAACGTTTCAGAATCATTGTTATCCTTCCAAGCTTCAGTTCATCCTCAGATTTGAGTGGAATGCCAGCAACACTACCATCCAAGTTATTGATAAGAAGATCAACAAGACAGTGCTCTAGATGGAGCCCAGTGGCATACCATTAGAGACTGCATTCTAAATTGACACAGATATAATTAAGCAGAAGAAAACTTTTAGTGAGTTATTCAGCCTACATATTTTCATTATGTCTAGCCTATATTTCTTTATATTTTTGCACTGGAATTTTATGAAAAACCTAGTCAGAGTATCTTGCTGAATTCTGGATTTTATGACCATAACAGGCTCTTTATCTTGTTATAAATTTAAAAAAAATTGAAGTATAGTTGATTTACGATGCCGTGTTAGTTTCAGGAATACAGCAAAGTGATTCAGTTATACATATATGTATATATTCTTTATCAGATTCTTTTCCATTGTAGGTTATTACAAGATAATGAATATAGTTCCCTGTACTGTATTGTAGGTACTTATTATCTTTATTTTTTGGCCACGTGGCATGCAGGATCTTAGTTCCCTGACCAGGGATCAAGCCGGTGCCCCTGCAGTGGAAGCGCGGAGCCCTAACCTCTGGACTGCCAGGAAATTCCAATGTTTGTCTGGTGTTTTTTTTTTTGCGGTACGCAGGCCTCTCACTGTTGTGGCCTCTCCCGTTGCGGAGCACAGGCTCCGGACGCACAGGCCCAGCGGCCATGGCTCGCGGGCCCAGCTGCTCTGCGGCATGTGGGATCCTCCTGGACCAGGGCACGAACCCGCGTCCCCTACATCGGCAGGTGGACTCTCAACCACTGCGCCACCAGGGAAGCCCCCAATGTTTGTCTGTTTTATGTACAGCAGTGTTAGTCCCAAACTCCTGATTTATCCCTCCCTTCCCTGCTTTCTCCTTTGGTCACCATAAGTTTCGTAACAGTCTTTTGATTGTCAATGTCAGTGAGTATGGAGAAAGGGAATGAGCATTGCCTGGTATGAATTATTCTCAGTGAATCCATGCATATTGTGTGTAATCATTGGTGCTCCCTGTCCCCACCCCCCATGTTAATAATGGCATTTGAATAATTTTTGGGGTGAGATTAGCAGTTGCTTACTGATTTATAATTGGCAGAACCTCTATTTTCCTTCCTTTTCATTTGCTGGTGTATCGCCTATTCTCCAGTATTCTTCGGAGTTTGCCAACAATGTTTTTGCTACCTCCCACCTCATGCATCAGTAGCATGGAGTTTAATTCAGCAGGGCCAGGAGCCTCAGACTCATTCAGATAGGGCAGGCACTCTGACAATCGCAGCACCTATTTTGGACCTCAATCCCCTCTCATCAGTGTCCCCTGTTCTCTTTATGGGAAGCATCTCACCCCTCTTGACAGAACACGGATGCAGACCAGAGGCTGGGTAATTCTGCCTGCTGTCACCAGTGAGCGTCACACCACCCTCTCCAAGCAGGAGACCAATGTCTTGTTGTTGGTCTCCTTGCCCTGAGAATAACAAAAATAACCCTTTTGTAGTCCTGCGTGTTTTCTGCTGGGCTCAGCTCATTCCAGCCTTTTGCCTTCCTGACACTCATCTCAGAAGCTGGAAGATTTTTCATTTAAGGATCAAGACATTCTCCAAAGCAGATGACTTTAAAGGAGCCAGCAAGATAGAAAGCTATTATACTGAGAATGACAGCTGGTGCATATCTATGCCTCCACCTTCGGTTCAGACAATGAGCATTAATTTCTTGGACTACTTTGGGTATTAGCGGAGGATCAATTTCACTAAACCTTCTCTCCCTTGCCTTTTTGTTGAAAAAAAATCTCTCTTGGTTAAAATCACTTTACTGAGACCCTTTCATGAGGGGTGCAATATACTGTGGGAAGTGGTTTTCAGATGAGACACAGGGTTTTCTCTATAGGCAGGCTTCCAGCACCTTCAAAATGCCATCACCACAGAAGGTCAACTGTGCTGTTCCCACGGGCTTAACAGAGCCCTAGAGCTTGTGGTTGGGAGAGGGACTCTGGAGTCATCCCCTGGCTGGTTCAAATCCCAGCTTCCCTGCTTATCAGCTTTATGACCTTGGTCCAGTGATTAACTTTGCTGAGTTTGAATTTCTTCTAAGGAGGTCCCAACCTCAGAAAGCTGTTGTTAAGACTCACATGAGGTAATGTATGGAATAAGTTTTCAGCATCGTTTTGGCACATAGTTAATGCTAAATAAAAGCTCTCTAATGGCAGCAGTTAGGATTTGCCTACCGAGTTTCTCAAGGCTAAAAGGCCCCGAATAATTGAAATCAAAGGGCAGTCCTGTGGCAGGATCTTCAATTCTAGGGACACGTGAAATCAGTACCTGATTTTCTGTTAACGCCAGTCAACGTGTCATCACTCAGGATGTGAGAAAGGAATGGAGATGCAGAGTTGACTTGGCCACTTCGAGGAAGGACACTCGATCCTTTGAGATGCCTCAAGCCCACATCCTGCTTCCTTATCTGGCCAGCTGTGTACCCAGAACGTTATTTGGGTCCACGGGTACCGATCCCCGTTTGCTCCTTATCTTCTCTTCCTCAGATGTGAACGTACTTTATGATTTACTTTTGTTCTCTTCTTTCCCAAATGCCCTGGGACTACAGGCAGTTGGAGATTTTCCCTTTGGTTCAAGCATGGTTAACACTGTGAAACTCCAAGTTCAGTGATCCGTGGGTGAAAATGTGGTGAGAAAAAAATAAAAAGGAAAAAAGAAAAGAAACACTTCGGTTTGGTTGGAGGTCTGCCTAAAGAGAGGACCCTGTTTATTGTCTAGAGCTCGCTACCATCTGAAAACAGATTTCCACGGTGCTTGCTCTCCGACAGAGGACAACTCATGAAGGGAATAAATGCTTCCCTCACCCACCCTGTGGGACGTTGCACTGACTGGTGCTCTAACTGGCTTCTTTGCACCTCAGGGTCTTTGCTTATGCTGTGCTTTTCCTTTGCATGTCCCAGGGCTGATTCCTTATCTTTCAGGCTCCAAATCAAAATGGCATTTGCTAGCTACCCCTGCTAAGTTATCCTCTCTGCCCTCTCTCCTTTCCTCATCCTGCTTTCCCTTATCATCTCTTTCTGTCAGTATCTGGAATACTCATTTTTCAGATGGCTGCTCTCGGAATACAAGGTGTATGAGGACGCAGACCTCGCCTCTCCTGTCCCTGCCATATCCTAGCACTTAGAGTCAGTGCCTAGCGCATAGTTGGGGCTCACAGATATTTGGTGAGTGAATGAATTTTAAACTTCCATGCAGACATTGGTGAGGGAGATTAAGAGGTACAAACTTTCAGTTACAAAGTAAATGAGTCACAGGTAGGAAATGTACAGCATGGGGAATACAGTCAAGAACTGTGTGATATCTTTGTGTGGTGACATATTGTAACTAGAGTTATTGTGGTGATCATTTTGAAATGTATAGAAGTATTGAATTACTATGTGGTATACCAGGAACTAATATAGTGTTATAGGACAATTATAGGTCAGAAATAAACAAAGTCATAGAAAAAGAGGTCGGATTTGTAGCTACGAGAGGCAGGTATGAGGGAGGAAGGCGGTCAAAAGGCACAAACTTCCAGTTATAAGTTAAATGAGTACTAGGGATGTAATGTACATATATGTACATAGATATGATAAATATAATTAACACTGCTGTACATTTTATATGAAAGTTAAGAGAGTCAGTTTTAACAGTTTCCATCACAAGAAAATGCATCCATTTTTTCTTTCTTTAATGTTGTATCTCTGTGAGATGATACATGTTCACTAAACTTATTGTGGGCATCATTTCATGATGCATGTAAGTCAAATCATTATGCTGTAAACTCTAAACGTATATGGTGTTATCTGTCAATTATATCTCAAGAAAACGCGAAGAAAAAAAAGTTAATGCAGGGGAGGCTACTCTAGGAAAAAAAAGCTTACATTCCACCTTTGCTGTGGGTAGCACGTAGCTCTGGTACCTCGTGTCCAAGCCCTCAGCTCCCCACAGCTGCAAAGGACCGTCCTGAACAGGTTCAGAGGTGGCTCTGTGGGGAGCTGAGGACACGGGGTACCAGATAGGATGAGCAGCTCATGTTCTGTCCCTAGTATTCGCCAGTCGTCTTTCCACCTTTGTCACGGGGCCTTCTCTGTTGCAATGGCGTATAAGCAGAGGCAGTGCAGAAGAATCGGGGAGTTAATGCCTCTGATGGAAACCTGATGTGTAAATGCCTCCACCTCGTGTCTTTAGGTGGATGATTCTCTACGCTTCTTGGGAGGGGCTAGGGGAATCCAGTTGCCATTACTCACATCACCAGCCTCATTCACATGCTCTTATCTTACATCCTTGTCTCAGGCTCCGCTTTGGGGAGAACCCACCCTAAGACCCCATTCACACGGATAATTTCGCTTTGTCGTTGCCTGTCCTTTGTCACAGCCTGCATAGACATTTACAGTATAAATTGGGAAACCTTTTATGAATGTCTTTATGAACGTTTGCTTGCTTATGTGTTTTATGTCTTTCAGGATGACAAGGGTCTCTTGGATTTCTGAGACCTGTTATCCTAAAGATCTAAAAACTTCGTCTCCTTTTTCTTACAGCTGTTCACTGAGCAATCCACCGGCCCCCAGCTCTCCTAGTTTCTTGAAGACACAGTCATGGGATCCAGCTTGCTGTTGCTTTCCCATGCATATTTATAGCACTGGCTTTTAGATGGTGGGCCAACTTTCAGAGGTGCTTGCTTTGAAATAGACTCGCTGAAGGACCTCTGTGGAGATAATGAGGCCACTTCTACACTTGCAAGTTGGAATACATTACAGATAGTGGTTGCAAGAAGTACTTGAAATGATGGTGCTTGCTATACAGGGCAAATTTTTTAAAAACCTTCTCCAAATCATTCTGCAACTGTTATCTGGTACTTTTGTGACTGGTTTATGCCCTGCACAGAAGTCATTACATCATCCGTCAGTTTTCTTTCAAACTTCTGTGTCAGTACCGGCAGAATTGATGGGTGAAAGTTTCAGCTTATGTAGGGTGGGTGTCGGGGGAGAAGGGAGAAGGCAGCTGTGATATTGCACATCCAAGATAGGGTTTTGTCATCTCCTAGGATGTAGATCCTTTAACCTATTCTTTGCCATGGGTTCCCTGGGAGGCTCGGTGAAGCCAGTGGATCCTGTCTCAAAATAATGTTGTAAAACACATAAAACAAAGTTTGTGGGATTACAAAAGAAGCCAAGTCTACAGAAGCGTGGTCATCAAAATGTTAACATAGTTCGTGATACAGAACATGCATGCTTCTGCATGGATGCATTAAACAACACGACCTACAGGCAGATCCATTAACTCTATAATTATGAGGTTGTGATGGGCACGTGTTTCAAGGTCTCTGCAACAGACCATCACGTGACTTGAAAATACCTGTGGTTTCTGTTTGTGGTCAAGTCCTAGGAACTGCTAACTGCCCCTCTGGTTTGTTGCTGACGTTTATAGTTGAAGGGAATGATGTTTCAAATAGGAGTTAGTGAAAATGAAAATGTCATTTTTTTCCCCTCATCCCAGTTCATGAACCCCCTGAATTCTATCCAAGGACTCCAAATTCAGAAGCCCTCTTCTCAGGATTGGCAGATGCTTTCAGGCCTGTGCCGAAGCTCTTGTTGGCTAGGTGGGTGGTGGCCTTTTGCTCCAGCATCGGCCTCACGAGAGATACTTGGCAAATGTTGGTTGAAGGAAAGCATCGCTGAGCACTTTGCGCGCTGTTGTTACAGGTCAGGTGAATGTTAATAACGAGAGTGATGATGCTGGGTTGTTCTCTCTCAGGATTCCTGTCTCTGCTTTTTTTTTTTTTTTTTGGTTCCTTTCATCTATAATAGAAATGGCCATTGATTGGGAGAACCAGTGGTGTCTGAAATTACTTATCAGATTGAAAGTACTTTGGAAAGTGATTTTACTAACTTGGTTTGTCAGGTTTTCTCAGGCAGGATCTGTTTGCTGATTACTACTCTGCAGAATGTCGTAGAGTGAACGAGCCTGCTTTTTTTTTTTTTTTTTTTTGCGGTACTCGGGCCTCTCCCTGTTGTGGCCTCTCCCGTTGCGGAGCACAGGCTCCGGACGCGCAGGCTCAGCGGCCATGGCTCACGGGCCCAGCCGCTCTGCGGCATGTGGGATCTTCCCGGACCGGGGCACAAACCCGTGTCCCCTGCATCGGCAGGTGGACTCTCAACCACTGCGCCACCAGGGAAGCCCCTGCTTTTGGTTTTGACATCAAGTGTTTTTGTGTCCTTAGTAAGCTTCTCATACCCATATACAAAATCTATATCTATATCTATGCATGAGGGAAAAATTAGAAGAGAAAGCCCAAAAGACAAGATTATAACTGGAGTGCACATATACAAAGTGAAGTATATAGGTATCAGCTGGAAAAAATGGTGGTGGGGTAAAAGGGAGGGAGGGGTGAATGCCCATTTTTAGATATTGGAAAGGCAGTGTACCCAGTGGTTGAGAGGGCAGCCTCTGGAACCTGGGCTCAGATCCCAGCTCTGCCACTTGGTACTTGGTAGCCGACCTTGGGTAAATCCCATCACTTCCCTGCATCTAAATTTCCTCCTCTGTGAATGGGGACAATGATAGCAAATACCTCCAAGCACGTAGAGAAGATGAAGAGAGTTAACGCCTAGAAAATTCTTAGAGCAGAGCCAGGCATTAATACGGGCTCTGGAAGTGGTCGTAAGCTGCTGCTTTGTTCATTAGAACAACTCATATTAGTACAGGTGCAGTCCACGGAGCCCTTCCCTGTACCATACCTCATTTGAATCCCACAGTAACCGTAGTAGCTATTTTAAAATCCATATTCGAGATGAAGAACTTGAAGTACAGAGAGGTTCCATGATTTGTCCACTGAAAGGCTGTGAAGCAGTGCAGACAAGAACCCAAGCTTTGGGATGGTGAGACATATATCCAGGTTCCAGTGGGTCCCACTGCATTTGGCAGAGTGGCTGAAGTGAGCCTTTGCAGTTCGTTTCAGATTTTGCAAATGAAGAGTTTTGTTCCTTCAGGGATCCAGCGCCACCTCATCAGACTTTCTGCAGTGGTGGAGATATTCTGTAGCTGTGCTGTTCACGGCAACAGTAGTGACCGCATGGAGCTGCTGAGCACTTGAACTGTGACTAGGGCCACTGATGAACTCAATTGTAAATTTGACCCTATTTAAGTTCATTTAAATTTCAATGACCACATGTAACTAGTAGCTGCCAGTTGCACAGTGCAGACAGAGTGGCTCTTGTGTTAGAAGGCTTGGGTGGAAAGCCCAGCTCTACTACCGATTAGCTTTGCCACCTGGGGAAGATAATTCCTGAGGGCTCAGTTTCCCTATCTATGAAATGGGACAATTAAAAATTCACTCTAGCGAGACCAAACAAAAATGACAATTAAAAATTCACTCTAGGGCTTCCCTGGTGACGCAGTGGTTGAGAGTCCGCCTGCCGATGCACGGGACACGGGTTCGTGCCCGGTCCGGGAAGATCCCACATGCCACGGAGCAGCTGGGCCCGTGAGCCATGGCCACTGAGCCTGCGCGTCCGGAGCCTGTGGTCTGCAACGGGAGAGGCCACAAGAGTGAGACGCCCGCATACCGCAAAAAAAAAAAAAAAAAAAAAAAAAAAAATTCACTCTAGCGAGGCCAAACAAAAATGTTATTATTTTTTGAAAAGTTATAGCCATTCTGTGGAATCCAAGGGAAGGAATAAAAGCAGGCCAAGGAAAGGCTAAAAATAGAACGATCTTCAGGGTCATGATCACGCTCTTCTGGGTCATTTCTACTCTTGGCACATCTATGCTGATCTCGTCTCTGTGAAGACAGGCTTTCTTTGTTCCCCCCGCATGTGACCAGAGAAGGATGGGCACCCCACAACGCCCAAATGTGTATCTCCCTCCTTCAGCAGCTTATTCCAGAATGATTTGCTGTCTCTCAGCCTCCATTCTAAATTCTGGAAGAGGAAACTGCACTTGGTTCATGTGAGAATTTTATTGTTTCTGCTCTCCTGGCCCCAGTTACCAAAAATACTTTGGCATTGACTATAATTGATGGGTTTTCAGGGGACTCTGTCTTTTTAATTAAAAGGTGAAGGTCCTATAGGTCACAAAGATAAATCTGCATTTTGTGCATTTTTGTGTTACACAGCAGATTATGATAATCTTTGTTTTCACATGCATTTCTCCCTTCTGGGGATGAAGAGTGCATTTGTTACCTGGAAGGTATAAACTGGTCCCTGGAAAGAGAGGTCATTCTTGCTGGCCTCCTGGGTTTTTCTGCTTTAAAAGTCTCCTTGGGCTTCCCTGGTGGAGCAGTGGTTAAGAATCCGCCTCCCAATGCAGGGGACACGGGTTCGAGCCCTGGTCCGGGAAGATCCCACATGCCATGGAACAACTAAGCCTGTGTGCCACAACTACTGAGCCTGCGCCCTAGAGCCTGCAAGCCACAACTACTGAGCCCACATGCCACAACAACTGAAGCCTGCACACCTAGAGCTGGTGCTCTGCCACAAGAGAAGCCACCACAACGAGAAGCCCATGCACCGCAACGAAGAGTAGACCCGCTCGACGCAACTAGAGAAAGCCCGCGCGCAGCAGCGAAGACCCAATGCAGGCAAAAATAAATAAATAAAAAATTTAAAAAATACTAAAAAAGAAATAAATGAAAGCCTCCTAAAGTGTGGTGCATCTCCTGTGTACTGGAATTATAGGATCATGACCTAATATTTCATTATATGGGTGTACTTGCTGCCAGAATGTTTCCCTGATGCCTGAATGAAGTGTGATTGGTGAATTCTTGTGTGGAAATGTGAACGAGACGTAGAAATTTCTTAGAACTCAGGTTCTGACTGTAATGCATTATAAATGTGAGCTGTGTCTTATTTAGAGCCTGAATAAGAGGAGCAGCCTCATAGGCCTTTATATGAGTCAGTGATGTCAAACCATGGGAGGAACTGAAGACAACTGCTATGAAAGCCAAGAGATTTTCCCAAATGAAGAAACAAATAATCCAGAGTGTACTGTTGTCTATAGATAACAACTTGTGGTGATACCCATAAGCCTGAGTTTTGTTTTTAACTTTCATAATGTATTGTTTTTAATCCGCTATGTCTATAATACTGTCATTTCAACAAGTAATTAATATTAAAACTTTAATGAGGGAGTTCTTTTTTGGTTCTAAGTCTTTACGATCCTATGTGTTTTTTAAATACTTAGGGCGCATCTTAACTCAGATGGCAAATTTTCATTGGAAATGTTTGATAGGCATTTCATTTATTTTGTAATGTTTACATCAGAAAAAGTGGATATGTGACTGAAATTATGTGATGTATTCCTTCCTCAAATATGGCCAGTTGTTTGGGGGATTCCATCTTTTTTAACAGCTCCATTTTTGAACTGGGAGACGTTCTGAGTTGGATTTTCTGTACTGTGCAAATTCCAGTCTTGAAACAGCTTTGGCCGACTACTTTACACCTCTAGCCCGCTCTCTGATTTTCCCAGACTTTCTCCTATTTTACCCTCCCTTTTCCTCCCAGCGTGGGGAATATCCCAGCCTAGTTTGGAATCCTGGGTCCACTAACTACTTACTTGTTTTGTGCTCCTGGCTAAGTGGAATTACTTATATTCTCCCATGTTAGAGATTTAAAACAAAATAAAGTAACACTGTCCTATGGGTTGTTCTGAGGGTTCCATGAAATGAGAAGTGATGGTGTCTGATCTAATGCTTGGCTCAGAGTATCCAGCTGCTAAATTATTATCATGATGTTAGATTCCTTGATTCTCTTCTCTTAACTAAGGTACAGAACAGTCAGATATGGCTTTCTAGTGTTTTCTATGTCTATTTCTATGAACACTTTTCTGGATTCTTAGATTATATATAATGTGATCTTTTTCTTTTTTTTTTTTTGGTACGCGGGCCTCTCACTGTTGTGGCCTCTCCCGCTGCGGAGCACAGGCTCCGGACGCGCAGGCTCAGCGGCCATGGCTCACGGGCCCAGCCGCTCTGTGGCACGTGGGATCTTCCCGGACCGGGGCACGAACCCGTGTCCCCTGCATCGGCAGGCGGACTCTCAACCACTGCGCCACCAGGGAAGCCCTATAATGTGATCTTAATATCAGAGGGAGTGATTGGTTATGAATCACCACTGGCCGGGACTGATCTTTTTAAAACGTGTGTCCTCGGGTCCCTTTCCATCCCATCCTGTTTTCCCCTTGTCTCCCTCTGGGTCCCCTGACTGTGCTCACTTCCCTGTACTGCAGGCATTAGAGCTCGTTCCTCACATTCTTACCCACCTTAAACCAAACCTTACCAAGTCCTTTGTCCCATTCATTCACATCCTGCAGTCTACCGAGAAATCCATCGATGAATCCCAAAGTGATTCATCACTCGTTAGTTTCTAGGCTGTGTCGTCTAGATAATGTTTTTCATTTTATTATTTGGAAATAATGCTTTTCCCTGAGGTAACCATGTCAAGGTGGGAGTTTTGAGTTTTGGTCCGGCAAGTAGAATGGGTAGAAAAAAGGGAAGAGGATGAAGAGATAGAACAAGTTGGACCTTTTAAGGCGTATGGTGTCTTATTTACATATTCATGTATGTGTACCTGTCCCCATCAAAGCAGACTTGAGAAAACTTTTAAAACTATTTTATGAAATTGGAGATAAAGAGAAAATAAGGACAACTAAGCAGAAGGTTATTATATGATATGCTTGGCGAAAGGTCCTCTTCCCTTATGGAAGGTGGACTCTAAGTTGGGCTCTGAGCTTCCTAGCTGCCAAAGTGAAGAGTGAAAAACAATTGAGTATAAGATTTACAGTTCCATAAGATAAAAACTAGTATTCTTGGTACCAGTACCTGACACTTGAACCTTGCAAGTTAGTTCAGTAGTTTGACTCCAGGTGGAGGGTCTAGGATACCCAGCAGTCTATGTTAAAAGAACTCTTGCTAAAGAGGCCTGACTTCTTAGTGCTGTGCTCTTCAGACATCTGGCCAGATTCCTTCTCTTGTACTTCTAGGCTGAGACCTTAGTCTGACCCAAGCAAGCAGATGATAAAATGTTTTGCCAGTTTCTCTTTTCTTGAGGGCCTAGATAAGGCAGTAATTTTATGGCACTTACATGTCAGACAGACTCCAGCCCTAGAGAGAATTAATGAGGGACAAATGGGAGATTGCAAAATGGGAGTTTGTTCACTTGCTCATTTAAGCACTCACTCATTCATTCACAAATATTTATTAAAATCTGTTGTATGCTAGGCTCTGTTTTAGGCATAGGAACATCAATTTTTTTTTTCGCTGCCCCACGCCGCTTGCAGGATCTTAGTTCCCCAACCAGGGATCAAACCCGGGCCCTGGCAGTGAAAACGCTGAGTCCTAACCACTGGACCGCCAGGGAACTCCCCACATCAATTTTTCTTTGTTTCTTTTGTCGCCATCCCGCTTCAAGCCAGCGCCATCCATTGCTTGGACGACTGCAGTAGTCTCTCATTTTCTACTCTTGCTCCCCAGAGGACCTTCTCCACCCAGCAGCTGGAGGGCTCTTGTGCACCTAAACCATCTCCTATTTCTCTCTTGCTTACAATTCTTACATCACATTTGGAACCAAATCCCAACTCCACACTGTGGTCTGCAAACTCCTGTGTGATCTGCTCTCAGAAACCCCCTGACATCACCCCGCTGCCTCTCTTTGCCTCACTCACTTTCCTCAAGCCCCTCTGACTGCCTCTCTGCACCTGACCACATCCAGCTTGTTTTGGCATTAGGCTCCTACAGGGCCACGCTGTTTCTCTATCTGGGACCCTCTTCCCTCGGAAGTCACATCGTATTATCTGTCATCATGTCAAGAGTCACCTTCTCAAAGAGGTTCCTTCCCGGAACACCCCATCCGTGCAGCCTCTCTTCCTCCAAATCCAGACAGTTTCTGTCACACTATTTTTTTTTTTTTTTAATTGCGCACGGGCTTAGTTGCTCTGCAGAATGTCGGATCTTCCTGGACCAGGGATCAAACCCATGTCCCCTGCGTTGGCAGGCAGGTTCTTTTTTTTTTTTTTTTAAAGCATCTTTATTAGAGTATAATTGCTTTACAATGGTGTGTTAGTTTCTGCTTTATAACAAGGTGAATCAGTTATACATATACAGCTGTTCCCATATCCCTTCCCTCTTGCGTCTCCCTCCCTCCCACCCTTCCTATCCCACCCCTCTAGGTGGTCACAAAGCACCGAGCTGATCTCTCTGTCTGTCACACTATTCACTTTTTTTTTCTCTGTCACACTTATCTCAACCCACAGTTATCTTATTCACGCCCATTTATTTGTTTGTCTGTCTTCCCATGCTGCAATGCAAGCTCCAGGGTACCCGGGACCTTACCACCACCTTCTGCGCCCAGCACCCACACAGGGCCTGGTGCAAAAGAGCTGATCAAAAAATACGTGTTGAAGGAATCATGCGGAGGTGACCCGTTGAGCGTGGGGTAGAATATGGAAGACTGCTCACCTGTTCTGTATGACTTCCACGTATGGTCAGCATGCCTTATCTACCTCCCCTCCCTTCCTCCTTTCTCTGTGTGGTTTCCTTTAGTGGCCCTTTCACCTTATCCACCAGGTTAAATCAGAACAAAACAAAACAAACTCACACACATAGGCAGATCTTTTCCCCTCAACAAGAACCAACCAACCAAACAAACAAACAAAAATTTTAAAATTCCTGAACACCTCTTTACTCTTCCCCCCTCCTCTGTGTTGTTGCCTCCTCCAGGAAGTTTTCCTGGATTGCAGCAGTCCTCACCAATCTTACTCTTCTCAACATTGTTGAAGTCTTTATTTTCATTATTCCAAAAGGCAATGGCAAATATTAATGACCTACTCTCTTGGTTGCCCCACGTATGTCTTTTCCAATTAGTTTGTCATTTTTGGATAGACAAGAATTAGTCTTATTCTTGATTTCCCTCAGTATGTCTTGGTATAAAGCCAGAACTCAGTATGCTTTTGTATGTATAGGCTGTGTTTAGAGCATCTTTAAGTAGCTTGGGGAGCTGTCATGGATTTGTGTTGTAGAAGTAACTGGGAGAACCAATAAATACTGAATCCCATTATGCTTGTGCTTATTTTGTGTAGTTTTCCATATAAATAATTACCATTTCATTTAGAAGCTTTTTATTATATTTTGACTTAACTTTTTTTGTGATGCCATTTAGTGTGAAATTGTTATTTAAACTATAAGTATCTTATGCTTATTTAAGGATAGTTTACATTTTGTTTATAAATATGACTTTACTAAAAAAATTAAAACGTACTTACAATAAAAACATGTAAATCAGATTATCATGTTAGCACCTGTCAGAAGAAGAAGAAGACTTCCTTTTTTGGCCACAGGAGGGCACTGTTGTCAAACAAAAGATGACTAAATTTGGCAATTTAATCACAGTTTAGATTAAGCTTTTAAGAAGCATTTATCCCACTAATGGATTAAAATGGCCAATATTCCCTGCGATGGGCATTGTTTTGCTGTGTAATCCTGTTGCAGTTGAATTTACTGCGTATATATGTCCATGAGCTGTAAATTATCAATAGCTGCATCTTACTGTATTTTTCCTAAAATACTCTGTGAGGCTTGTTACAGCTGGAAGGCACTTTGGTGATCATGTAGTTGAACCATATTAGTTTACAGGTGAGGAATTAGGGAAGCATAGAAGTGAAATGACCTTTCATTTGGGAGTAAAACTAGAGACTTACATTTATTCATTTATTCAACGAAATGTATTTAACACCCATGATGTGCAGGGCATCGTGTTAGGGATTAGGGTAGAAGAGAAGACACAATCCCTCCCCTCAAGAGCTTTACATTCTGTTTGTAAATGAACATACAACCTCCACCACAGCAAGGTAACTATTCATGTCATAGAAATTCTGTTACTGATACTTACATATAATTTACTGTATTTTTATAATACTATGTAGAAGTTAGTTAGATCATATCACAGAGAATTTTTTTAAATAAAAGTTAGAGTGCTTGGCTACTTGTGGGTAGCCTCCAAAATATTATGTTGGTTATTTGTTATGCTAAATAAAATCCTTGGACACTGTTTTGAATCCTTGAAAGTTGAGAAAGGAGAGGAAAATTTCCAATTAAAAACTGGTCTAATTAAAAGAAAGAAACACTTAGCCTTAAGGGTAATTGGGCCTTGAGAGATTTATGGCTAAATTGCCATTACCACTCACATTTGTTCAGCCCCAGACCTGGGCAGTTTCACTTGGACAACAAGCTGTGGAATCATGCTGAGTGTCCCTGAATTTGGTGAGTGCATTTTATTTCATGTCACTCTCAGGTTTGTTTTCTCTGTTTTGTGACTGATAATGGCTCTCACTGAACCGTCATCACTTAGCGATGATTGCTTTTGTACATTTCATGGTCACTTGTAGGCTAGAGTTTTTATTCATTAACAAAATGCATTTTTTGCCCACACTTCCATTGGAAAGGAACATGTCACTGCATGGAAATAAAGATACTGTGGGTTTGTAAGGAATTTTTCAGTGCTTAAAGTGACAGAATGTGAACCTTAGGAAATCACAGCTTGTCTATTTAATGTATTTGAATCATCTCTGACCAGAAGGGCCCTTTTGAAGACCTCTACCACCTAATTTAAATGACATGGTATTGGCAACACTTGAAATTAAAGTGCCATTTATAAAATTTTATAAAATTCTTTAACATTTAACAGACACAGTTATTGTCTTTAATGGCTCACTTAGAACATGCTTTGGCATATTGTAAAGTGAAGGAGTAAATTCTTCATTGATGTTTTTTAAGTTAGCATTAAAAAAGCAACTTGTGACATGTATATACCACATTTTGGCAGCAAAACATGTCCACTTGAACGTGTGACACTGAACATGCTCTAAATTACAAAGTAATCCCACGCATCATGTGATAGTTATAAGTGATAGCTCAGCTGAGGCATCAGCCATATATCAGTGCTTGAAATACATTCACAAAAGCATTGATAACCTAGCAAGTACATTTGCTTTTCATCAGCACCCTCTTAAATATCAGATGCTCATTAATACTTGTCTTGTTCCAGCATAAATTTGTCAAGAGAGAGGTTACACTTGTTTGCATACTTTTGTGGAAAAGCTGTTTGAAAATTTCCAGAAGACAATGCAATGTGGTTGTGTTATTTAAGCATCTAGAAATGGAAGCATCTTTCCTCCTCTCTGTCTGAAGAAATGATGAATTATTTCATGGAGGCAACTTCTGTTTCAAAATTTCCATTGGTTATCAGACAAGACCTCACTTGGGGGACCATCCTTTTAACCCATTTCCACTCATAAAACTCTGCTTTTACTCCCCAAGCCCAGGTTGCTAATTTACGAAACACTCCTCGCTTCTATCATCTTCCGTCTTGACCGATTTGAAATTAGTGTGGAAAAATGATTTACAGTGATGTCTAAACTCTTAACGGTATCACGTCTTACATCATTAGCTGG
Source organism: Hyperoodon ampullatus (assembly GCF_949752795.1). Classification (NCBI taxonomy): domain Eukaryota; kingdom Metazoa; phylum Chordata; class Mammalia; order Artiodactyla; family Ziphiidae; genus Hyperoodon; species Hyperoodon ampullatus. The sequence goes on from NC_136923.1 coordinate 22,045,471, forward strand.
AAGAATTATTCCTTACTTGTGCCCTGATACCTGAGGGGCTGAGAACCACAGTTACTAGATCATCCCAGTAGATCCCACTCCGGGAGGTCAGCTGAACTGATGGTGAGTCTGGAAATAGATAGTTATTCAAACATTCCCCACTCTGCAGGTGATGCAAGACAGTGCTTGGAAACCTCCTAGGTGAGTGGGCAGGCAGGAAAGGGCAGTGCTGATTGGTAGCTGGAGGACTGTCTGTTTTGTTATTAAGCCAGAATCTGCCTTGCTATACTGTTGCAAAAATGCTTCTGAATTGGAGTTTATCAGGAAATGAGTCCGAGTGGATGCACTGAGAAAAACCCATTTTGTTTTGTTTCCATGCTGAATTCCTTCATAGAAATCGACAGAAGTCATTTAGCGTTATGCTGTGGCTCTGCTATCTTTTCGCTGAAGCGTCTTCGAGGAGTTCTGATCTGAAGTGCAGTTGTTTTCCGTCTGTTTGAAAAATGGCAGCTTAAGTGCCCAAGGTCTTTAGGATTCTTGTATGTTTGGCCTTAATTTGGAAAATGACATAAGCCTTTAATAAATCTGCAGCAAAGCAGAACCCTGCAGCAAATCAGAATCACTGTTGTTCACCAGCTTCTCAGAGATGAAGCCGAAATTATTTAGGGGTTAATATAAAATAGCTTAGGCTCTAAGCCAGGGTCTGGTAGCTAATTCAGTCCATTTGTCCACACATGTGGGTCCACAGACAGAATTTTTATTTTTAGGTTGATGATCAGTGTCTTGAATTCCTGAAGAAAGATAGATTTTCAGTCTGTTTACTAAAACATGGAAAAGGACAAATGCTTTTTGAAAATATTTTTACAAGAATTGAAACTGTAGGTACCTTGGTGCCAGATGGCTTGAATTTGCATCCTGGCTTAGCCACTTGCTAGCTGAGTGACCTCGGCAAGCCCCTTGTCGTCTCTGTGCCTCATTCCCCTCATTTGTACAGCAGGATAGAAATAAATCCTACTTTTAAGTAAGTTATTATATTAAGTGCCTGGCCCATAGTAGGCACTATGTAAGTGCTTTCTATTTATTTTTATTTCTTTCTTTATTTTGGGTGAAGTAGAAAAGAATAACTTTATTGCTTTGCCAGGCAAAGGGGGCCACAGTGGGCTAATGCTCTCAAAACTGTGTGTCCCGACCTGGACCGGGTAGTGAGGACTTTCATAGTAATGGTTCAAAGAGGGCGTGATCAGCGTGTGGACATTCTTCTGATTGGCTGGTGGGGAGGTAAGTGGGCGTCAGCATCATCAACCTTCTGGTTCCAGCTGGTCTGGGGTCTCCGTGCTTGTGGGCAGCATGCAGTTAACTTCTCCCACCTGGTGGGGGTTCAGTGTTGTCATCCTAAAGCTGGTGGGGAGGTCAAGTCTAGCAGATCAGATGTTGAAAGCAGTCCATCGCTGTGTGCTGTTTATCACTGCAGCCACTGCTAGTGTTGAAGGGTCTCCTGTAGAGGCGGGGGGCGGCTGTGTCTCACCGTGAGGACAAGGACACTGGCAGCAGAAGTTCTGGGAAGTACTCCTTGGCGTGAGTCCTCCCAGAGTCTGCCATTAGCCCCACCCCTTTTTTTTTTTTTTTTTTTTTTTTTTTGCGGTACGCGGGCCTCTCACCGTTGTGGCCTCTCCCGTTGCGGAGCACAGGCTCTGCACGCGCAGGCTCAGCGGCCATGGCTCACGGGCCCAGCCGCTCTGCAGCATGTGGGATCCTCCCGGACCGGGGCACGAACCCGTGTCCCCGGCATTGGCAGGAGGACTCTCAACCACTGCGCCACCAGGGAAGCCCCCAGAAGTGCTTTTTAAAGAAAAACAAACTTCCTCCAGGGCCTTGGGTGAGTGTCCAGAGAATTGAATTAGCCAGAAGATTTCAACGGTCAACTCTCCTTATTGTTTAAGATTGGTAATAAGTTCTAAATCATTTTAGTATATGTGATAAACTGAAGTCTTTTAGTGAATATTTATTGTCTTATTTTGATATAATTTCTGACTTAATGAAAAGTCAAAAGAAGAGTACAAAGAACTCCCATATAACCCTTTACCGTGATTCACCAGTTGCTTGCATTTTGTTTGTTTTGTGTTCATTCATTCGTTCACTCTTCCCTTCCTTCCTTCCTTTCCTCTTCCCTTTTTCATGTCTATTTTTTTCCCTCAGAATCATTTGAAAATAAGTTGGAGACATTTGCCCCATTATTCTTAAATATTTCAGGGTGTATTTTTAATAACAAGGACATTCTCTCTCCTTTTTTTCTTTGTTTTTATTTTATTATTTTATTGAAATATAGTTGATTTACAATGTTGTGTTAACTTCTGTACAGCTAAGTGGTTCAGTTATACATATATACACATTCTTTTTTTAAATATTCTTTTCCATTACAGTTTATCATAGGATATTGAATATAGTTCCCTGTGCTATACAGTAGGACCTTGTTGTTTACCCATTCTGTATATAATAGTTTGCATCTGCTATCTCCAACCCCCCAGTCCACCGTTTCCTTAACTTCCTCCTCTGTAGCAATCATAAGTCTATTCTCTAAAGGACATTCTCTCTCTTAACTGTAATACAATGATCAAAATCAAGAAATTTAATATTGATACAACACTGTGATTTAATCTATAGGCTATATTTAGAACTTTTTAATTGTCCCAGTAATGTCCTTTATAGCTATATGTGTGTAAACGTATGTGTGTATGTGTGTGTATGTGTGTGTATATGTGTGTGTACATGCAGTTCATTCCGAGAATGACTATGTGTGTATATTTTTCCTGATCTAAGATCCAACATAGGGTCACAATTTCATTTAGTTGCCCTGTATCACGTCTTTAATTTTAACCATTCCTCAAAATTTTTTTGTCTTTCATAACCTGGAAACTTTTTAAGAATACAGAGCAATTACGATCCAGAATGTCCCTCAAATCTGAGTTAGTCTGGTATTTCCTCACGATTAGGTCCAGGTTTAAGGTCGTTGTGTCTTACGGTTTTAAAAGGAACGGTGATATTTCACCATTGTAGATTTTTGGAATGAAAAGATGAGGAGAACATCATACTGCATAGATTGACGTGCGTGGAGTGAGGTGGGTGTAGCGAAACTCGCATAAGAGGTATTCTGAGGATGCTTATTTGCAACAAGTAAATAACTATATTCTCCCAAAATAATCCTTTTAGGGAATTCACTCTACTGATAGTGAAGGCAGGTAGATCAAGAGTTAGAGCCTTGCTATTTCCTTGAAAAGAAATCAAGCGCAGGCAGAATTCTTTCTTGTGTAAAACAGAAACAAACATCTGAAGAATGGTCTCCTCTGTCTGGGGAACTCAAAATTTCTTGGTACCAGGAAACATAAACAGGCATCCTGCTCTTTTGTTGTAAAAGAGTGACTGTCTCCACATAAGACCAACATGTAAGGTGAAAGATGAAAAATGTAACCTAGCATCTAAATGCTGAGTTCTTTTCATTCTGACAGTGACCAGACACATTAAAATTTATTTGTAGTCTAGATATGGGCAATGCCTTTTGTCATTATAAACACCCAGACTCTTTAAAAATGAATTACTTTATTTTTTAGTTTGAATATTTTATTTTTTATCGAAGTATAGTTGATTTACAATGTTGTGTTAATTTCTGCTGCACAGCAAAGGGATTCAGTTATACATATATATATATACATGTTTATGTATATATATGTATATATACATTCTTTTTTATATTCTTTTCCATTATGGCTTATCACAGGATATTGAATACACTTCTCTATGCTATACAGTAGGACCTTGTTAGTTATCCATTTGATATATAATAGATAAATGAATGACTTTTAAAACAAATGATAGAAAGGACTGTGCTATTGATGTGAAACAACGGAGAGGGAAGTAGAGTGACCGGAAGTACATGCTTTTGATGTAATGCACAAAATTACTGATGGTCTTGAACGTACTGAGGTTTGGAAGTGACAAGAAAGTGTTAATCCTTTTAAGCAAGTGCCTAGGGTACACTCTGGGAAAATCTGACTGAATGAGTTACTGCTCAGCCTAAAATTAAACTCCTGGTTTTTGTCTGGCATACGAACTATTGGATCACATTTCTTTTCATAGATGGATACATTTTTTTTTTAATGAATTGAAAAAAGAATCCCCAGTGGTTCCCTTTGTGTGAAGAAAAAAAGATAAATATTAGCTAGGAAAGGTCATTTTGGTTTCCAGTATGTGGGGAGTTCATTAGGATGGGTTCTGATAAATTATGCTGTGTGCTTCTTTCCGATAACAGAAGGTCACGTGGTGCCCTTGGGTGGACATCAGGGCAAACATACTTAATGAAGTTGGAGGATCTGGGAGATGACTATTTTCCAGTGGGTTTTTTTTTCCCAAACACCTTATATTTATACAGTTATTCAAAGCCACTTCCCTCTCATTGTGCTGATGACTCAAGGCCTCCTCTGTCTCTCCTGTAGCCCTGAAAGGATGGATCTCAAGTCTATCACCTAAAGTGGTCTCTAGACAAACATCTGTAATTACATTCAGGGGCATCCAAAGAAGAGAAGAATCTCAGTTGTGCTTGGTGGTGGATTTGTAATGGGTTCCACAGGATTCAATAGTAATTAGATTGTGTTGCAAGGATAATTTTTGTGTCATATTTGCAACTTAAATATTTATTGTTGCCCATCATTATTTCTCTCTGATCACCACCCCTGGGAGAGACGTATTTAATTTAGCAACATTAAAAATGGGTAGTTTCGTGGGGTTTTTTTTGTTTGTTTTTTTTTTTTTTCTTTTTCTTGAGATGTCTTTTGGTTTGGAGCCATCTGAGTCTTTCCTGAAAAATGTTTTTTCACTGAGTAGAAAAGTCCTTTTAGGTCTGTGCATTAAAGGATGGTGTTGAGTGTCAATTATGGTATTAACAAGTTTTTCTGTATTTTGGTATGGTGTTTTACATTGGAAAGATTTTTGCCTTCTACCTCCCATCAACATTTTTCAAAAAGCATCCTTGCAAATTGTTTTTTTTAATTTTTAATTGAAGTATAGTTGATTTACAATATCATGTGAGTTTTAGGTGTATAGCAAAGCGATTCAGTTATACATATATACATATCTATATATGTATATATATTTTTGTATATATATATTCTTTTTTAGATTCTTTTCCCTTACAGGTTATTAAAGAATATTGAGTATAGTTCCCTGTGCTATACAATAGGTCCTTGTTGGTTATTTTATGCATGGTAGTGTGTCTTGCAAATTGTTTAACATCATCAGGTTTATATCACACAAACATACGAACTCAGATCTTCATGCTAGCTTTCCCACTGCTCTGTGAACTTGGGCAAGTTGTAGAACTCTTGGGATTGGATTACTTCCAATTTCATTTTCATCCCATGGTTAACGAGAGTGAAATTTTGCATCATGAATGGTTTAGACCCTCTGTCAACTTGGGGATGACTTTGCTCTGGAGGGAACTTCTACTTTAAAACTATATTATGTTAACTAATGTATGGCTAGTTAATAAGTGTAGAATTCTGTAGCTTCCTCCCCTCCCCTCTGGATGTGTTTGGCTGTCTACCGCTTGCCTGAAAATGCAGGCGACATTGTAAAAACCCCATAATTTTGCTACTGGAAATCTGCATCATTTCAACATTAAAATGCTAATGGCTTCCTGTCTTTTTTGTTTTTTAAAATAGGTCTTCCAAGCTAAGATAATTTTTTGGAACTGCAGAATTAGTCCTAGCTACCAATGGGAATTTGGAGTCACTCTGAAATACATCCTGGAATAATTGTGTTTGACTGGAACCAAATCTTATGAAGTCTCCAAGGTAAAATGATTTTAACACATACCTAGAGATGATATCTTTATGAAGCATAAAGAATTTAGCCAAACTGAGTATCTTAGAGTTGATGATCCTTTATAAAGGCCTTCTTTTTATGTTGAATTTTTGGGAATTTGGGGAGTTTAAAAAATTTTAGCTCTCATCTTTGAAATTATTTCAGTTTGTAAAGCAGTGTTTCAGCTATTCAGCAGGGTAAATGGTGATATTTTTAAGGTAAACCAATTTTGTTTTACATTTGGGCAAAATTGTTCAATGTAGAAGAAATTGAGGTATCACAGTAGATGTAGTAGGGTGAGAAATCCTTTTACTGGCGGAGGGGGTCCTAGATTATTGAATGAAATAAAGAATCATTGCTCAATAGCTGCCCACTTATCTGTAGGCATTTCTCTGGGGAATCATAGCTATTGTTAAGTAAATACTTAACTTATAAATACTTTAGGCACTGGGAACTTGTAACTATTCACCCCGCACCGGTACATAGAATTGTTCATGAAGAAGAAGTTAGATCAGGAATGATCGCCTGAGATTTGGAACAGTGGCCCTTGAGACTTTGGATTTGGGGTTTGCTGTTGGGATCCAACCAGGAAAACAGAAACCATCCTGATAATGTGGAACAGAGGGAAGTGAATTCAGGGAACTGCTTACACATGTGATGGGAGAGTCAGAGACGTTAAGCAGAAGATACAGAGGCAGCGCAGAGATCGGCTACAGCAGGAAGCTTCTGCCATCCTGAGCCTGGTGGGACATAGGAAGGCAGCAGTACTGCTGGCCAGTGCTTAAGGGAAGGGACCTTCAGCGGAGCTGGATCCATAGTGGGCCCTTCTCTTGGAAATTGACACTGTGGAGGAGAAATGGCCACTCCGTAGAACCTACCAAGACAGAGAAGGTGGGGAGAAATACCCTGCCCTTTCCCTTCCACCCCCCAGGCTCCAGCCAGGGTCTCCTATTGGTTAAGCCCAGCCAGGAGCCAGGTGATTCAGGAGGCTGGGAAATGCAGTGTATAGGTGTTACCCAGGGGAAGGGGAAAGAATGGTTCTGAGGGCAAAACAGGCCCAGGCTGGCCTAGAGTTTATATTTGAAACCTCTTCCCATGACATTTTAATGAGCATGGCACAGGCTTTTCTGCCTCAGAGGATGAGTCTTCTCTTGAGGCTGATTCTCACAGCCCCACCAAGTAAATTATGCCTATGCCCTGGAATCTTCTGTCTGAAGATGGACAGTAGTGGACTGTGATGCACTGCCCAGAACCCCCTTCAGGAATGAAGGATTTATTCCCTCAACTGTTGGAAGTATTACAGAAGATGGCCTACAGCTTCTTTGAATTGTCCTCAGTTCAAAGAGCCTCCTTCTTGCTGGGGGACTCGCCCAACGATCCAGTGGTTAAGACTCCATGCTTCCAGTGCAGGGGCCGCAGGTTCGATCCCTGGTCAGGGAACTGAGATCCCACATGCCACGTGGTGTGGCCAAAAACAAAGAAACAAACAAAACAAAACAAAGAGCCTCCTTGCTGAAGATTTAAGATTTTCCCTTATGTCCAAGTATAAAGGCCTGGCCCCTCACTCCAACTTGGTACCGCAGAGAAGGGGCGTCTCAGCTTTGGAACTGTCCCTAGGGTTATCTGAGGCTGTTTCCTCCTCCTGTCCTGCCTTCTTCTCGCCCCTTCCCTTCCACAGGTGATTCTCCCTAGAGCATCCTTTAAATAACCCCCTGCTCATCAATTTCCATCTCACAGTTGGCTTCCCAGGGTAACCAACCTTTGAGACTCAGATCATCTCAGACACACTCTCCAGATTTGGTAAACTCCATTCAGACAAGTTTAGGTGATGCAGTGACTGATAAACACATGGAAACTGAATTTCACTTTTACTTTAGGTGGGAGGGCTTATAGCTCACCTGAAAGACCTAGTCTGAATTTAGAGACTCTAAATTCGGCGGGGCACTGTGCTTAGAGGGAGGGGAGCCAACCCACCAAGCAGGAAAAAGTGGAGGATAGAAAAGTTAAGAAGCCAGTAGGACACCCGTTGTTTTAAACTGTTAAACTTGGCAGGTTGGTTATACAGCAATAGAAAACTAGTGCTCCATTCATCTGACTCTTTGAAATTTTGCTCTTTGGGCCACTAATTGCTACAAACTGGAAACCGGGGTACCTGATCCAGCTTGCAAATGTGTTTTGTTCAGTCTGCACTGTGGTTTTTTTTTTTTTTTTTTAATCTATTTATTTTTATTTTTGGCTGTGTTGGGTCTTCATTGCTGCGTGTGGGCTTTCTCTAGTTGCGGCGAGCAGGGGCTACTCTTCGTTGCGGTGCACGGGCTTCTCATTGTGGTGGCTTCTCTTGTGGCGGAGCGCAGGCTCTAGGCACGCGGGCTTCAGTAGTTGTGGCTCGTGGGCTCTAGAGCACAGGCTCAGTAGTTGTGGCGCACGGGCTTAGTTGCTCCACGGCATGTGGGATCTTCCCGGACCAGGGCTCGAACCCGTGTCCCCTGCATTGGCAGGCAGATTCTTAACGACTGCTCCACCAGGGAAGCTGTGCACTGTGTTTTTAAAACAAAGAAAATGGGGCTTCCCTGGTGGCGCAGTGGTTGAGAGTCCGCCTGCCGATGCAGGGGACGCAGGTTGGTGCCCCGGTCTGGGAGGATCCCACATGCCGCGGAGCAGCTGGGCCCGTGAACCATGGCTGCTGAGCCTGCGCGTCCGGAGCCTGTGCTCCACAACGGGAGAGGCCGTAACAGTGAGAGGCCCACGTACCGCAAAAAAACAAAACAAAAAAACAAAAAAAACAAAGAAAATGGAATTACTTGCCGACATATAAAGTATGTAGACTGCGTATCAGAAAGTGGCTTTTCTTAAAAGTCGTTCCTGGCATCACTTGGAGCAGCTGCTCCTAGACAGGTCTCTACACTCCCTACTGTTCACCAGTGCTTTTGACCCAGGCAGCCTACACATTTATTTGGAGATATTTGAATTTTTGATCCTTGAGTAAGAGGGATAAGCCTTTGTAACAATTAGATCAATAACTGATATTGGGGTTAACAGCTGAAATTTTAAAACATTATCGGTGAGATAGAGCACCTCATTCAAAAATTCAGCAAATACGGAATTCTGGACCTACATGCTTTCCCTGTTAGTAGTAAATTAATAATCAATTTCCTGAAGTGAAAATATAATTAAACAATAGCACCTCAAGCTCACATAAGCTTACGTGTATATTCTTTGCCACCTTTCAAACTGATCCTAGGGTTTCTACTTACCATGTGTGTGTACCGAGGTGGGGGAGACAGAAGACATGCTTTGTAAAATTAAGGCATGTGCAGGCCCTTCAGAGCAAAGAGACCCTCTGTTTCCATGTCAGTTTAAAATGTTCAGGGTTTCCAAGGCAAGGGGTAAAAAGATGTCAAGCTTTGAGTCCCTTTTAACACCGTGCTCTTCAAAGATAATCTTAGAATCTTGTCTTACTGTGGTTGCTTCAAAGGCAGATTGAGCCTCAAATCAGGGAGCAATACGAGATCTTTCAACAAGATCTATTTGACTGACTTGTGAGAGGCCACAACCTACTTCCCACAGTGTGATGTGGGCACCAGGTCCCCAAGGCTGTGCCTTCCCTTGAGCATGGACTCACGGTTCTGGTTGAGGCACTGTGCGGCTCACAGCCATGGGGTGGCTAGACCTTTTCTTCCAGGATTTCCTCAGAAGCTTTGCCTCTAGTGTTACCCAAACAGGGATCCATCCCCATGGGCCATGTCTTTATTGTCTGCCCATGAGTGTTTATACATCTTGTGTATATGAAAAGGGGGTTCCTTTGATCCTCTATGGTGGATCTTTTTTTTTTTTTTTTTTTTTTTGCGGCACGCGGGCCTCTCACTGCTGTGGCCTCTCCCGTTGTGGAGCACAGGCTCCGGACGCGCAGGCCCAGCGGCCATGGCTCACGGGCCCAGCCGCTCCGCGGCACATGGGATCTTCCCGGACCGGGGCACGAACCCATGTCCCCTGCCTCGGCAGGTGGACTCCCAACCACTGTGCCACCAGGGAAGCCCTATGGTGGATCTTTTATCCTAAATACCATGAGACATGTGCCAGGCAGAGCCTAGTATCACTAGAGTTTCAAACGCCAAGAGCTCTGACTCTTGCTTGAAAAAGTTAATTAAAAAATAAATAAATAAATAAAAGTTAATCAAGTGCTATCTAATTTCCCTATAATATCAAAAAGGGCAGAACGTTAGGGAGGGGGGTGGAATGCACACTGGCTATTTTCTTTTTACTTACTCTTTTTTGGGGGGAGGGGTTGTTTTAGAATAGACCACACAAGCATATCTGTGAACTGAATTGTCTTTGAGCAACTGTCTGGGTATTGTCCATTCATATGAGGTGAAGTTTATTTTCCCAGGTTTATTGAGATGTAATTGACACATAACACTGTGTATGTTTAAGGTGTACAATGTGTTGATTTAATGTTTGTCAATTGCAAAATGATTCTCAGCATAGTATCAGCTACCACCTTCCTACTATCACATAGTTACCTTTGTTTTTATTTTTTTGGTGGTGAGAACATTTTTCTTAGCAACATTCAAGTATATGATATAGTATTATTAACTATAATCACCATGCTATACATTAGATCCCCAAACTTGTTAATCATGTAACTGAAATATTTGACCTTTGACTAATATCTACCCATTTCCCTCACCCTCAACCCTTGGTAACCACCATGCTACTTAACCTGTTTCTGTGAGTTTGTCTTTTTTAGATTCCACATGTAAGTGAGATCATACAGTATTTGTCTTTATCTCACTTATTTCACTTAGGAGTAATGCCCTCAAGGTCCATCTAAAATTTTGTATATGGCAGGATTGCCTTTTTTCTCATTGCTGAATAACATTTCATCATATCTATCTCACATCTTCTTTATCCATTTATCTGTTGATATCTATATGAAGTTGTTCCTATATTCACCTGTACTTGTTCATATTCCCATCAAACTTTGAGATTGGATTAATAAACTATTCAGCCAGTCTTCTAGGCAGAGGGCATTAATAAACAGTCAGAGAAACCAGGGGAAATCTCTCGAGCCAGGTGTGAAAATTTCTGTGGTTTCTTTCAGATGAGGAAACCACATATCTTCTATTTGAATCCAGCTCTAAGTATGTCGCTTTTTAAATTTCATGCTATAAAATAGTATATAACCCCCATGTTCTATCAGGGCCACTCAGGCTACTCTCTAGGGATTCATAAATAGACTTCTCACCAAGGCATGTAGCTAACTTGGAAAACTTTTACACAGGGAGATTAGCTCAGTGCTTTGTGACCACCTAGAGGGGTGGGAGAGGGAGGGTGGGAGGGAGACGCAAGAGGGAGGGGATACGGGGATATACGTACGCATATAGCTGATTCACTTTGTTATACAGCAGAAACTAACACAACTGTAAAGCAATTATACTCCAATAAAGACGTTAAAAAAAAAGGTATTTATTGAAAATTGAGTGAATGCACAGTGCAAATAAGGTTTGATTGGCCTTCAGTTTCCTTGTGGGGGAAGAAGTCCATAGTTGAGCATCTTCCCCTGCTTTCCCCACCTTCTCAGGATGGTGTTTGCTGAAAAGCCTTGTGTCACTCAGCCCTCACTAACTGCGTCCTGCTTTCTTTCCAGGATGAGAGTCTGTGCTAGGTCAGTCTTGCTGTCTCACTGGCTCTTTCTGGCCTATGTGTTAATGGTGTGCTGTAAGCTGATGTCCGCCTCCAGCCAGCACCTCCGGGGACACGCAGGTAAGCCCTTTAAGCTCGTTACGTGCCACTGAGATCAATTAATAAAACCCTTTCAAACAGCAAAGCCCACATTTTATTTTATTATTTTTAAAATTTTTAAATTTAATTAATTTATTTTTGGCTGTGTTGGGTCTTCGTTGCTGCGTGCGGGCTTTCTCTAGTTGCGGTGAGCAGGGAACTACCCTTTATTGCGGTGTGCGGGCTTCTCATTGTGGTGGCTTCTCTTGTTGTGGAGCACGGGCTCTAGGTGCATGTACTTCAGTAGTTGTGACACGTGGGCTCAGTAGTTGTGGCTCGCAGTCTCTAGAGCACAGGCTCATTAGTTGTGGCATACGGGCTTAGTTGCTCCGTGGCATGTGGGATCTTTCCCGACCAGGACTGTATCTCGTGTCCCCTGCATTGGCAGGTGGATTCTTAACCATTGTGCCACCAGGAAAGCCCCCTAAGCCCACATTTTAGACACAGGTAATTGACAAAAGCTTTTGATGGTGTGCAACTAACCAGAGGAAGCATGAAATACAACAGGGTAAAGCAGTTTAATGGTTTGATGCTTAAAGAGTGTTGTTCCGGACATCTATCTAAAATGTTCTCCAGGTTTTTCCTTTTTTACCTTCTCGTTTCCTGAGTACACTTCCATTTTTTCAGTGATTTTTCTCAAAGAATCCTGGAAAACCAGCAGCACTTTGTGATTATATACTCCAGCTTCCTTTGAAGGCAGAACATCTTCATTAATAAACTTAAATGAACACTTCCAGGGCTATAGTGAAGGGAGCTTTCAGATAATTTTAAGACCCCCTTAAGAAAAGATGGTGAATGATTGAAAAAGAAGAGAGGAAGAAAAGAAAAAAAAAGCAGTGGTAACTTTTACTCAGGACCTAAAATAGAATGTGTCTGAAGTTTTAGAGCATCATTCTGTTAATTTCTAGTGAGACCCATGGCTGTAGTTACTTATTTCTAAAGAAAGATGAAAATAATCAGTAAAGTACCCGTGTGTGTATGTTCGTGTGTGCTCCGCGTCCCCTTTCCTTGTTACATCTGCATTTAAAGTGACACAGACTTGGAAACTCCTCCGAGAATTGTGTTTTCCTGAATAATTCATATTTGTCAGTGGACTTGTTGCCAAGCAATTAATTTGCTGTCTCTGCTTCAGTAATTGGAGGTGTGGCAGTGCCAGGCATGCTTTGACTTTTTAGTGAGAGAGTGAAGCTTGAACCCTAAACTATGTGTGCGTCAGAATTGTAAAGTCTCTCTCCAAGAAAGTATGTAGAGAAGTTTGTTAGTTATCCTTACCCTCAGATATACAGCAGGTGAAGCTCTCTACTTAGTTATTCTGATAATTTAAGGTTAAGACTTAATTTTAGGGTTAAGTTTTTTTTTTTAAATAAAGTTATTTGTTTATTTTTGGCTGCATTGGTTGTTCGTTGCCGACGCAGGCTTTCTTTAGTTGCAGCGAGTGGGGGCTACTCTTCATTGCGGTGCGCGGGCTTCTCATTGCGGTGGCTTCTCTTGTGGCAGAGCGTGGCCTCTAGGTGCGCGGGCTTCAGTAATTGTGGCCCGTGGGCTCAGTAGTTGTGGCACACGGGCTCAGTTGCTCCATGGCATGTGGGATCTTCCTGGACTAGGGCTCGAACCTGTGTCCTCTGCATTGGCAGGTGGATTCTTAACCACTGTACCACCAGGGAAGTCCTAGGCTTAAGTTTTTAAACTCTCTATGACTCAATTGTCCTTAAGCAATAGTTTCAAGAAGACAAGAAAATTAATGATTGAAATTTTAATGAATCAGCATAAAATCAATACCATTTGGCCGCTGTGAAAGTGCCCAGGCTAGTTGGTTATTGTGCTGTGTATATTTTGATGAGCTTGCTGTCAAGGATAGAGCATTTGAAGTCACCCGGCTTATCTGTTTGATACACATCTCGTTTCTTGGGTGCAGGTAGAGAGTCAGGCTAGTAAAGAAGCAAAGCATTTCGGGGTGGGGGGTTATCACCAGCACATTTCCAGATGTCAGAGAGATTATGATGAAAAATGATTAAACTTGGAGGAAACAGGGGACATGACTGAAACTTCAATTTTTCTTTCTTTTCAATATTCATTTATTAAAGGCATTATACTTTGGTTTTTTTTCTTCCAGGTTAGATTACTTATTTTTATCACCCCTCCACACCCAAGATATACACACTGGTAGTCTTTTTTTTTCTTCTTTTTAAAAAATTTTTATTGGAATATAGTTGATTTACAATGTTGTGTTAGTTTCAGGTGTACAGCAAAGTGAATCTGTTATACATATACATATATCCATTCTTTTTTTAGATTCTTTTCCCATACTGGCTATTACAGAGTGTTGGGTAGAGTTCCCTGTGCTATACAGCAGGTTATTGTTAGTTACCTATTTTTTTATTAGTTATCTGTTTTATACATATTAGTGTATATATGTCAATCCCAATCTCCCAATTTATCCCACCAGCCCCCCACCCCCCGACACTGGTAGTCTTTATGCGAACCTTCACTTTTAAATCTTTGTGGCAATCCTGATTTCATACCATAACCCTTTAAATTTGGAAAACGTGGAACTGTAGGGATAAATCTAAATTAAGATTAGAATCGTGTACACAAGAGATGCAGTGTCTTCCGTATAAGCAAAGACTCGCCTGCAACAGGGAGGGTGAGAAGTCTGAGCAAAGCCTTGGCAAGTTTTGCTCAAGAAATGAAATTTTCATCCTAGAATTTCTAGATGATTTTATTTGGATTCTCAGCCCATTTTTGGTTTCTTTTTGTCTTTTGGGGGATTCTTCCTGCTTTCGTTTTTGGAACTGAAGTCCTTCTCACCCCTTATCTTAACAACCATCAGAGCAATCAGGATTGGTTCCTGCCCACAGGGGCTCTGTTCTCTCACTGGGGCTGCAGGCTGCATGAAGAACCATCTTCACAGAAGTGCAGACATGCCTCGTTTTATTGAAGTACAGGCATGCCTCATTTTATTGCACTTAGCTTCTTTCTTAAACTTTGCAGATCTTGCATTTTTTACAAATCCAGCATCTTTTGGTGCCATTTTTCCAACAGCATTTGCTCCCTTCATGTCTCTGTGTCACATTTTGGTGATCTTCGCAATATTTCAAACTTTTCCATTTTTGCTCTATTCGTTGTGGTGATCTGTGATCCGTGATCTTTGATGTGACCCTTGCAAAAAGATTATGGCTCATTGAAGTTTCAGATGATGGGTAGCATTTACAGCTATGAAGTATTTTAAAATTAAGGTATGTGTATTGTTTTTTCAGACATAATCCTATTGCATGCTTAATTGACTACAGTATAGTGTAAACATAACTTTTATATGCACTAGGAAACCAAAAAATTCATGTCTTGCTTTATTGCGATATTCACTTTATTGCATGGGTCTGGAATCAAATTGGCAAAATCCCTGAGGCCTGCCTGTACCCTTTGCATAACCACAGATGAGGGCTTCTGAATCCTACTGTGAAGTCTTATTCCCTTGTGGGTTTCTTAAGCTGTGTCCTTGATGCCTGGAATATAATGGGTGCTAAATGAATATTTATTAATAGGCTGATTTTGCCCATTTGTCACCCTGTGATCAATTACGTAGTTTTCTCCTGGTGGTAAAAATTCCAGAAAATAATAGGCAGGTGTGAAAAGATAGGCTTTTAACTTTTTGTTGACTATTAGGGTTCTCCAGAGAAACAGAACCAACACAACTAGTTTATTATTGATATAAGGTATTGGCTCACACAGCTATGGAGGTTGAGAAGTCTCATGACCTGCAGTCTGCAAGCTGGAGACCCAGGAAAACCAATGATGTGGTTCAAAGGCCTGGGAGCCAGAGAGGCAATGGTGTAGATTCCAGCCTGAGTCTGAAGGCCTGAGGTCCAGGAGCACAGAGGGCAGGAGGTGGTCAATGTCCCAGCTCAACAATCAGGCAAAGAACAAATTCAACCTTCTTCTGCTTTTTTGTTCTATTCAAGTCCTCAAGGGATTGGATGAGGCTCACCCACAATGGGGAGGGCCATTGGCTTCACTCAGCCCCCAGCTCCAATGCTAACCTCTCCAGAAACACCTTCACAGACACATACAGAAATAATGTTTAAGCAGATATCTGGGTGTCCCCTGGCCCAGCCACATTGTTAATTTCATATAGCCTTCTAGGTATTGTTTTTTGTAGTCATCTATATTTTATATATTTTCTATACTATTTTAGATTTTATGTATCCATACACCTATCCTTCTAGAAAAAGGCATGTATATACCAGTATGTGTGTATGCACAGATGTCTCTTTGTGCACCCTGGTTTTTTTTTTTTTTTTTTTTTTTTTTTTTTTTTTTGCGGTACGCGGGCCTCTCACTATTGCAGCCTCTCCCGTTGCGGAGCACAGGCTCCGGACGCGCAGGCTTAGTGGCCACGGCTCACGGGCCCAGCCGCTCCGCGGCATGTGGGATCTCCCCGGACCAGGGCATGAACCTGTGTCCCTTGCATCAGCAGGCGGACTCTCAACTACTATGCCACCAGGGAAGCCCTGTGCACCCTGTTTTGTACCTTGATTTTTTTCCCCATTTAACAATAAAGTTTAGAGGTCTTTTTCATGTGAGTGCGTGCAGATCTATATCACTCTCTGTAACATTGCATAGTCATCTATTGTATGGATGTGCCATAAGTTATTTGATCACTCCCAATTTTGGTGGACATATAGCTTGTTACCATATTTGTACAAATATATATGTCCTGAATTCAGATGAATTCCTAATAGTGAAATTGCTGAATTAAAGTGCATGTAAATGTATGGGAGTAGGCTAATTTCTGTGACACATAGACCAAGTAAATATACATAATGGCTTAAATAAAAGAAATTGTATTTCTTGCTCATGAGTGCTGGGTGGGTAATATGTCAGCTGGATGTTCTCCTCTACTGTGGTCTTTTTGGAACCACAGTGGATGGAAGTTCTACTGTTTTCAACCCGTGGCCTTAAAGGTTGTTCTAGAATGGTCTTCATTCCAACCAGCTGGAAGGGAAATGGGCATGGATGATACACCTGGGAGGTGTTGATGAACGCGGTTAGATGCTGACTGCATCCCTTGAATTGTCCTGCCATTGGCTGCAGCTGAGGCCCATGGCCACACCTTACTGCCTGGGCTGCTGGGAAACATACCCTAGCTGTGGGCCCAGTTCAAAGAGAAGACAGTGATTTTTGGTGAGTATCCTGCAGCCTTTGACACAACACATTAAGGTTTTAATAGTGCAAAGTGCCCTCCCAAACTTCTGGACTTAGTTATACTTACACCAGCAGTAATAGTATGATAACTCCTGTTTCCCCAGACCCTCTTCAACTCTGGGTGCTATCACGTCTTACTGTTTTGTAAATATGGTAATGAAAACTGCTGTTGGATTGTCTTGTCTTGCAACTCTTTTTTTTTTTTTTTTTGCGGTACGCGGGCCTCTCACTGTTATGGCCTCTCCCGTTGCGGAGCACAGGCTCCGGACGCGCAGGCTCGGTGGCCATGGCTCATGGGCACAGCCGCTCCGCGACATGTGGGATCTTCCCGGACGGGGGCACGAACCCATGTCCCCTGCATCGGCAGGCAGACTCTCAACCACTGCGCCACCAGGGAGGCCCTTGCAACTCTTTTTGACTAAGTACTCAGTGTGCTGGGGGACTATTTGTATTTGTTCTTCTTTGCACTATCTTATCCTTTATCCGTTTTTGTCTTGGCTCTATTGATTGTTTACTTGTCGATTTGTGAAAGCTCTTTGAAAATTGAGGACACCCGAGTACTTTGACCATCATTTTCTTGTTTCTTCCTGCTTTTTCTTTGCCCACTACTCCCGTTCTAGCAAGGCTATGTATTCCAGCAGGCTGTGTGAGTGTGTGTGTGTGTGTGTGTGTGTGAGTGAGGGGTGGGGAGAGAGATGGACAGAGAGGGAAATGGCGGTGGGAGGGAGGTGTTGTACATTTCTCTGACGACCTTGCAGTGGCCACGTGGAGTTTCTTCCCAGAATTGCGCTCAGCTGGTGACAAAGTCAAGGGTCAGACCTGAGAAACTCTGGTCAGATTTTTGGGTGTATCTGAAACAGCCTGAGAGCGGGAGCAAGTTGCAGAGAGTTAACTGAAGAAGCCTCTGTGCGGTGTCCAGAAGGACCCCTGACACCATCCCAAGAGTTTGCGGTTCATGCTGGCCAATTAAGGAACTGTGTCCCTAGGAAACCCTAGTTAAAAGTTTTTTGGATGCCTTTAATGGCTCAGATTAGGAGAGTGGCTTGTTGATGGCTGTGTACGAACAAGGAGATATTTCACAATCCCATCTCCACCCATACCTCTAAGACAGAGAGGGAGGGGAAGAATGTGGGACACCACCCCTAATCTGGGCAGATCGGATGGGGTATTGTTAGGTGTGGACCGAAGTTTCATTTTAGTTCAAGTGTAAGAAACGAAAACACTCCTAATTTTCACAGCGTTGGTGGTAGGAATTTTTCTTTAAGGCACATGGCATTGATAATCTTTCACAAGAGTCCAGAGGTAGTATCTTTAAGGAATTAGGAAACACAAAAGGCCACGTTGTTGCTTTTAAAATTCTACCTGACATAATAATTGAGTAGGAGACATGGGCTTCTGTAGCCCCGATCTGTAGGAAAGGTATGAGAGCCATTTGGTAGGTTAGTTTCTTTTAAAAGGAATCCAGAGTTAACTCTATTAACTCTAGTATTTCTTCAACTAGCAATTTGTCCTTTTGTTCCGTCTCGCCCCTCCCCAGCCCCATATGTAACATCATTTCCCCACAAGAAGGCAACACAGGTAATGCAGTGGAAAGATGCTGATAGGTTCAGAAACTTGAGAGTCATTTGAAATTAATTGGCTGGTTACATGATGAGTTTAGAACACAAAACACCCTATATCCTGGAGATTTATCCCTGGGAATATTTGGACACTTCAAAAATTTAAAATTTCCCCTTTGAAAACAGAAGCATAGCTACTTTTCCATTATAGCTGAGAGACTTGGGAACTGGCGTGCTGCTGGTTTACAAGTTCATTTTAATAGTTCCATTTCTGCAGAGAGCTTTAAGTATGACTGGTTTGGGGTGTTTTCATTCCAGCAGATGCCATGGTGCCTAGCTGCTATTTAATATACTCTGTTTTGGTGTAAAATCTCTTATTTAATATATTCTGTCCAAAGTATTAAGGGCCCAAGAAACTGGAGCACAACTGAGAATGAGGCAGCAAAGCATAGGGGGTCTGGAGTCAAACATAACCCTGGTTATGCCACATCCCAGCTGTGTGACCTTATCCAGGTCACATAACCTCTCTGAATTTGCTTCATTATCTGTAAAAATAGATTGATGTACATGCCTACCTTATGGGGTTATTGGAATGATTAGCTAAGAAAGTAGGTGAAGGGATTAGTACATAGTAAACACTCAATAAATGGTAGCTATTTTCATATTTAGAGGCATCCAAAATGAAAAGGAGTCTGGAAATTTTCAAGGAATGGTTGATGGCTTTGTATGTGTAGGGAGATGTGATCAGTGGCTTAAGGTTTGAAGCTTTATCGTGTAGGAGAGAAAAAGGCTTGTTTTTCATTGTCCTAGAAGCTTACTATAATGAAGAGAATTTCTTTATGAAGACTGGGGTTTCAGCCCAACTTTAAGAAAAAAGATTTCTAACAAACAAGGCTTCAAAAGCTGAAAACAGAGTGACCCAAGGATGCTGAGAGCCCCTTTTCCTCTTGGCCTTCAGCCAGATCTTCTGTAGAGGGGCACCTCACTAACGGGGGGCTGGTGTCAAAAATTGTGACAGGTCTGAGATTTCTTGCAAGCTAACAGGATAGCATGTCCGTTTCCTGGATGCTTGCAGAAGACATGAGATCCCTGGGTCAGAGAAGAAGGATTTATTCTCACTGCACACTAAGCAGCAGGCATCCAGGTTAGCTTACATTCTCCTTTCATACTTGGGCTGGTTACAAAACTTCTTTGGGGATCAGTCTCTTCTTCTGTAAAGTGGGGATAATAAACAATAAAAGTCATCCTTAAAGAGTTGTAATGAGGAGTCAGTTAATACCGGGAAAGTGCTAAGAATTGTGTTTGCGCAGTAAGTGTTTAATAAATGTTAGTCATCTTTATTGAGAACTGCCTTCTCCTTTTGAGGGAATCCCGTCTTATAGAGATTCTGTAATGTTTAAATTTATGGAAATTTAGGTTTTCTGTTTTCTCTGTTATAAATGATATATACAGAATATGAATGTTGGGCTTGTGTGCTTTGGTGCCTTGTGTTGTTTTTAACTTTGGTTAAATTGTATGAAGAGTGCACCTAAGTTTGGGCTCATATTTCTGTCCCCTATAAAGGCTGAATTTTTATAGGAACCCCGCTGATGATTTTGATGGGAATGACTATTTTAGCCCTCATCTTCCTAAGAGAAGAAACTTCTATTTCTTTCCAAGCAATACAGATGGTTTTGAAAAATATTTTGTCTGCATTGCCAGAGTTCTGACACTAGGGGGCAGGCAAGGCTTAGAAGAGCTAAATAGCGAGAAGCAGGACTCTAGCCTGATGCAGCCATTGTCTAACAGAAATGGAGGAGCCACATATGTAATTTTAAATGTTTTATAACCACATTTAAAAAGTAAAAAGAAACACGTAGGTTAATTTTAATAATATATTTTATTTAATCGAATACACCCAAATATGATCATTTCAACCTGTGGCCCAAGCCACATTCTAAGCACTCAATAGCTACATGCAGCCAGAGGCCGGTGTAATCTGTTTAGTACAGGGTAATGAATTGGGTCTTAACATTACTTTCTGAAAGATTAGAGTTATGACTTATTTATATTTTCATGGGTCAATCCTAGGACACAGTGTTTTATCTCCCTTTATTTCACTTAATTTCTTTTCATGTTTTTGGTTTTAGTTCTTTTTATTTTTTTCCTAAATGACTGCATTTAAATTCAGGAAAAGTTCCAGGTAAGTGGGGTTTGTAGCCCTCATAAAGGGTGGGGAAAATGGTTCCATTTCCTAATGAACTGCCCATATGATCATTCTTTGCAAGAGCATATTTTTTTAGGGAGAGAGAAGTAGCAGGATAGTTTGAACGTGTATGTGTGTGTGTTGGTGTGAGGGATGGCTTCAGCCATCAAGACTTTTTAAAATAAATTTATTTCTTTTTGGCTGCATTGGGTCTTTGCCGTGTGCGGGCTTTCTCTAGTTGTGGTGCGCGGGCTTCTCATTGCAGTGGCTTCTCTTGTTGAGGAGCACGGGCTCTAGTCCTGTGTGCTTCAGTAGTTGTGGCATGCAGGCTCACTAGTTGTGGCTCGCGGGCTCTAGAGCGCAGGCTCAGTAGTTGTGGTGCACGGGCTTAGTTGCTCCATGGCATGTGGGATCTTCCCAGACCAGGGCTTGAACCTGTGTCCCTTGCATTGGCAGGCAGACTCTTAACCACTGCGCCACCAGGGAAGTCCAGCCATTAAGTCGTAAAGTTATTCCCTGGAAGCTTACTTTGACCCATAATTGGCGTTTATCCACTGGAGTGAAATCCAGTGGTACAGTTTTAATATGGTTTCTTCCATAACTATTTCTATCTTCCTGCCCGGCCCCCAATGAATGGTTACTTCTTTAACTGTATGGGTATATTTTTACGTAGGCAATTCTACAGGAATAACCTTTATTTTATAAACAAGAAAAAGATTTTGGAACGGGAGAAAAGCCTGTGTTTTGGTAGTGAAGAGGGCATCTATTGTGATGATCTTACTTGATTCTCTATCTGGGGAGTTTTCCACTAAACAACATGGAGGCCCTACCATATCTATGATATATTTGAATCTTGAAGTGTCCAAGGTGGAGCCCAGTCAACTATATTATTTAATAGTTGCCTGGTGAGTATCAGAACCACTGATTCAGAAGAACAAAAAATCAGGTTTGACTCAAGCTCTTGTTAAGCTACAGTTTGATTCCGGTGGTGATGCGTCTCCATTTCATTCTCACTATATGTTGCCAGGCCGAGCAGAGGTGTGTTTTCTCCCTCTAACGGTGACCTCTGTATCCACCTCTTTGGAAGGACTGTGAAAATGATTGGTCATTTTGCACTGGCAGGGCTGCTCCTGGATGCTAAAAGCTTGTAGTGTGAGGGATTCCATTGACCTCCCTTGGACCCTACATTATTTTTCTCTAGTTCCATCTTGATAGGCTCGTCTTATTCTCGATGTTTCACAAGAAGGGAAAGGAACAGATTATATGAGGTGTTAAATATTTGACTTCTCATCTCCTTGCCTGCAAGTTCAAGCCCCGGTGCCACCGTCAAGGTCAGCTTTGCAAAATATCTGACAAATGAGTGTGCTTCCCATTCTTTTTCGTGGGAAGGAAGGGTTGTTTCACTGACAGGAGAGTAAAGAATTTCAGTTCCTTAAATGAGCTTGTGAGACACCCTATGTGGCAGAGCAGGCTTTCTCTCCTGCCCCTTTTTGTGTCTTTGAGGCAGAAGAGGCAACCCATGGCCTTGGAAGAGTTCTCTGGGTAGTTAGGGAAAAGATTCTCCTTACCCTTGAGAAGAAAGTTCCTCTTTCTTCTTTCAAGCCATGCACTTGAACTTATCTAAACAAAGCCTACAATTTGGGGTTTAAAAAGCCAGGGGTCAGTATATCATCTGTCATCATTATCTGAGGATATAAGAATCTTTTATCCCATATAAGGAAAATAAAATCATTTGGTAAGAAGAATCAGCAGGGGTAAAGATGGCACGGGAAGGAAAAAGAGGTTTTGTGTCTTTCTAGGTGTAGCTTGGATGCTTGAAATATTTTGGCCCATATGGTGGTCTCAGAATAGCACAAGTAATATTATTAATATTAATAATACTAATATTAATTAATATTAATATTATTGAAGGGATATTCAAAAATCCATTAAAAGAGATTAATTCACTCTGAGAAGACTGTGGGTTCAACAGTTAAAAACTTTCCCACACCTTATGCCATGTGCCATTAATGCATATGTTTTAGGGAATGTCTGAAATCAGATAAGAACTATAACCAATTTGAACAGGCTAGGAGGGCCTGAAGGTGGGAGCATCTCGGACTGTGCTTTCTTTTCCTGTTTCTTATCTGTTGTGGAAAGTCAGAAAGGGAAACAGGAGAGAACTTTGTTTCAGGAAAAAAATAATATGGGCACAAAATGAAATAAATGAATAAATCCACCAGCAGGTCATTTTTCTGTAGTTTGTCACTGACTTTGCACAGCTACCTTCTAAAGGGCTGGAAATTAATACCAGCAATCCAGGGAGGGGGTTGGGGACTTGAACAGCTTGAACCTGGCACAGAGTTAAGGTGTGTGTCTTCTTCCCCCAAACCAAACACAGTTGTACGCTTTGCTATTGGGGAAGCATTTGCAAGGCATTGTGGAAGTCATTTTTTGCAAGAGGAGCCTTGAGAGTCTGATTGGATTTGAGCCATAGAAGTGAACTTGTTGCAGTTTTCTCTGCCTGTCCCCCTCCACAGATGTCCTGCAGTCATTAGGAGACTTCCAAACTGTCGACCAGTGGAGGCCAGCAACTTTTTTTTTTTTTTTTTGCGGTACACGGGCCTCTCACCGTTGTGGCCTCTCCCGTTGCGGAGCACAGGCTCCGGACGCGCAGGCTCAGCGGCCATGGCTTATGGGCCCAGCCGCTCTGCGGCATGTGGGATCCTCCCAGACTGGGGCACGAACCCGTGGCCCCTGCATTGGCAGGCAGACTCTCAACCACTGCGCCACCAGGGAAGCCCTAGGCCAGCAACTTTTAATGGGGGATATTCTATGTATTTGAGCTTCTGCTGGTCAATCTTATTTGATAGGAAATAATGACTGTATGTAAAGCAAGAAAGCAACAATCAACAATGTTTTTCTAGTTAGTGGACATCTAGAAACTTGAAACATTCACACTCAGCATTTTGGTTGCCTGATGTGTGTGTGCGTGTGTGTGTGTGTGTGTGTGCTCCAGAAGAAAAATTACGGAGTTTGATCTCTCCAGGTGGGACCAAAAAGGTTATTAGCCTGTCTCTTCTACCGTATGTTGGGTTGATCTTGAGTTTGTTTTCCAATGTGCTGACTTGGTGACTCTTGGGTGTGTGACACGTCGGAACCTGGATTGTTTCTCTAAATCACTGAAACCTTAAATTGAACCCTATTAATTTTAGAATTTGTGATGATCCTGAAATGATAGGGTTGACATTTACCCATGTGCCGTCTACGAAAGGAGATTTGCTAAGCAAATAAATAGTGTAAATATGTTTGCCTGGGAGCTGTTGAAGTTATCTTAAAAAATGGTCAAGTGCTTTGGAAGCATTTATTTAACATGAAATAAAAATGCTTGTGCCTTGGCTCTGTGAAGTCCT
Source organism: Hyperoodon ampullatus (assembly GCF_949752795.1). Lineage (NCBI taxonomy): Eukaryota > Metazoa > Chordata > Mammalia > Artiodactyla > Ziphiidae > Hyperoodon > Hyperoodon ampullatus. Next base: position 22,069,422 of record NC_136923.1, read on the forward strand.
AGCTATGTGAGTTATTGAATAACAGTTATTCAATCTCTCTGAGACTTTTGCTCAGTTTGCTTTTCCTGGAAATGGGTATAACAGCACCTTCTATCTCAAAGTGTTTTCGTGAGGTTTAAATAAAATAGTTCAGGGGAAAAGTTGGGGATTACATTGGGAACTTAATGCATTATTTTGATTTTGTTTTTTTTAAAACAGCTTTATTGAGGTGTAATTGACATACAGTAAACTTTGCATATTTATAAGTGTACAATTTGCCCTGTAAACCAGCTCATCTATACCATTTTTCTAGGTTCCACATATATGCGTTAATATGCGATATTTGTTTTTCTCTTTCTGACTTACTTCACTCTGTAGGACAGTCTCTAGATCCATCCACGTCTCAACAAATGAGCCAATTTTGTTCCTTTTTATGACTGAGTAATATTCCATTGTATATATGTACCACATCTTCTCTATCCATTCGTCTGTCGATGGGCATTTAGGTTGCTTCCATGATCTGGATATTGTAAATAGTGCTGCAATGAACATTGGGGTGCACGTGTCTTTTTGAATTCTGGTTTTCTCAGGGTATATGCCCAGTAGTGGGATTGCTGGATCATATGGTAATTCTATTTTTAGTTTTTAAGGAACCTCCATAGTGTTTTCCATAGTGGCTGTATCAACTTACATTCCCACCAACAGTGCAAGACGGTTCCCTTTTCTTTATTTTAAAGTCTATTTTATCTGATATGAGTATTGCTACTCGAGCTTTCTTTTGATTTCCATTTGCATGGAATATCTTTGTCCATCCCCTCACTTTCAGTCTGTATGTGTACCTAGGTCTGAAGTGGGTCTCTTGTAGACAGTATATAGATGGGTCTTCTTTTTGTATCCATTCAGCAAGCCTGTGTCTTTTGGTTGGAACATTTAATCCATTCACGTTTAAGGTAATTATCGATATGTATGTTCCTATGATAGTTTTCTTAATTGTTTTGTGTTTGTTTTTGTAGGTGCTTTTCTTCTCTTGTGTTTCCCACTTAGAGAAGTTCCTTTAGCATTTGTTGTAGAGCTGGTTTGGTGGTGCTGAATTCTCTTAGCTTTTGCTTGTCTGTAAAGCTTTTGATTTCTCCATCAAATCTGAATGAGATCCTTGCTGGGTAGAGTAATCTTGGTTGTAGGTTCTTCCTTTTCATCACTTTAAGTATATCATGCCACTCCCTTCTGGCTTGTAGAGTTTCTGCTGAGAAATCAGTTGTTAACCTTATGGGAGTTCCCTTGTATGTTATTTGTCGCTTTTCCCTTGCTGCTTTCAATAATTTTTCTTTGCCTTTAATTTTTGCCGATTTGATTACTATGTGTCTCAGTGTGTTTCTCCTTGGGTTTATCCTGTATGGGACTCTCTGCACTTCCTGGACTTGGGTGACTATTTCCTTTCCCATGTTAGGGAAATTTTCAACTATAATCTCTTCAAATATTTTCTCAGGTCCTTTCTCTCTCTCTCCTTCTGGGACCCCTATACTGCAAATGTTGTTGTGTTTAATATTGTCCCATAGGTCTCTTAGGCTGTCTTCATTTCTTTTCATTCTTTTTTCTTTGTTCTGCAGCAGTGAATTCCACCATTCTGTCTTCCAGGTCACTTATCCGTTCTTCTGCCTCAGTTATTCTGCTATAGATTCCTTCTAGTGTAGTTTTCATTTCAGTTATTGTACTGTTCATCTCTGTTTGTTTGTTCTTTAATTCTTCTAGGTCTTTGTTAAACATTTCTTGCATCTTCTCGATCTTTGCCTCCATTCTTTTTCCAAGGTCCTGGATCATCTTCACTATCATTATTCTGAATTCTTTTTCTGGAAGGTTGCCTATCTCCACTTCATTTAGTTGTTTTTCTGGGGTTTTATATTGTTCCTTCAGCTGGTACATAGCCCTCTGCCTTTTCATCTTGTCTGTCTTTCTGTGAATATTGTTTTTGTTCCACAAGCTGTAGGATTGTAGTTCTTCTTGCTTCTGCTGTCTGCCCTCCCTGTATGATGTACTTTAATGCAGTTTGTGTAGGTAAGAAAATACTGCTCATTATAAATTCTCCCCGTTACCTAGGTGAAGTTTCTGAGAGTACTCAAAAATAATAAAATCATAGATTTATTTTTCAACAGCTTAGGCATTTTAATGAGCCAGACTGTTAGTCCCACACTAATTAGTGTGAATTAGTGAGTTAAAAGAAAGATGTGCAATAATTTATACAATACAGCACTTCAATTAAGAATATTTGAAACAGAGCGCGTTTCTGAAGCTCTGAACATTGAGAGGACCATCAACGTGGAAGCCAGGAGACCAGCTCTTCCTTCAGACTTGGGCAATAACCAGTTGTATAGACCATGACAAGTTGTTTAATCTCTTGGTGTCAGTTTCTACAGCTGTCATACACAGAAGTTAAATGAGTTTTTATGTTCACAGTGTGCAACTCTGCCCACTAGGGGTGGGCAGTTTCTTATGGGTCTTTATATTCATTTTGGCACCAATAATTGACTAGATTGGTTAGATGTCCATCAGCTGTGGGTAGCTCATTTTTCAAGCATGTGTTGATGGCATTTGATGAAGAAAATAGAAATTGACTTAAAAGGGCTTTGACTTCCTATTAATGCTGTGTCAGGTCTACATTTTCGTAATCAAGGAGTATAGCAGTGCAACCACTGTCTGATTGGAAATACAAACTTTATTCTTATTAGTAAAATGTAGTCTTACTCATTTTAGATGGGAAAACCTGTATCTCAATGATCTTCTACTAAGAGTCTTTCAAGGTTCGAGATGTAATGAGGCTGTGAGGTCCTAGTTGATCAGCATTTGTGGCTGATGGGTTTTAGCATCACTGAGATGCCAGTTTGTTCTGATGGTTCCAGTCCCAGGTTAGTAAATGTCTCGCCTCTCCTCACTGGCCCCTGACGGTGTTCCTCACTCTGCTCCATCCACACTGCTGATGGCTCAGAAGGTGGCATGGGTGGTAAGTATGGTGATGTATATCACTATTAGAGTATATTCATAGCTCAGGCTGAGGGGTAGAGTTAGAACCTCTCTCTGTGAATATCCTATAATATGTGCTAGCTTGGAAACCCTCAGGAACATGTTTAAAAAAACAGGTTAATTAGGGTGAAATGACACATCCTTGTAGGGACTGTCGTGTGATCTATATGTTTCTCTCTGCTTATTTTTACTAACAGTTACATGTCTTTACACACACACACACAGACACATCATACGTGGTATTTACAAATTGCTTAGAATATTTTAACTGATTTCCTTTGCCATCCTATGAGTTTTATTTTATGCATTTACACTATTTGTTCTGAGAGGAAGTTTGTAGACTCACCATGGCACAAAAAAGATGGAATTGCTGTGAGCGTTTCCAGCTGCATCTTAGCCTACCTGCCCTTCACAAGTCCCCTAAGTCGGTAAGCGTTGCTGGTAGCAGAGGCATCTCACGGCTTCATCAGAGAACTCTTTCCCTACAGGGAAGTGATCTGGTGGTCACGTGGGAAGCTGCTCTGTCATGACGTCAGGTATCCACAAAGATGAGCTTCCCCTCAGGCCAGCGGGGAAAGGGAATAACAGGAGGCAGAAGTGGAATAAATTGCATCATATTATGATGTGGGGACATGGAGTTTATATGTGACTGATTCGGGGGCCATCAGTAAAGTTGTCATTGTAGGACTTCCACCCCATCAGGTGTCCAGTATTGAATCTCCATTCCTGACACTTGTTGTCTCAATCTGCGTTTCCAGCAGGTGGGAATCAGATGACAGGTCACAGATGGCTTGGTTTTCTGGTGAGTCCTTGTGCCCTTTTCTCTTCGTGGAGAGAGGAGCAAGTAAGTGCTTGAACATCTCCAGGGCTGTGGGATTTTCTCAGAGGCTGTGGAGCTGGGCTCCAGGGAGGTGGATGCGCGCTTCTCCATGGCAAGTTCCAGCAGCGTGTCCTACTCTCTGCAGGCATCCTGCAGGCCAGCCAGCACCTTCAGTGCTTTCCCTGCATAGGCATACACATCTTTTGTGGCCTTTATCATTGGGTGTGAGCATGATTTGTGTCAGTCTCCCTTTCAAGGCAAGAGTTCCTACAGGGTAGGCAGAGGTATCTTACTTTTGTTTCTGAAGGTACCTGGCACAATATGATTTTAAAAAATTAACAGAGTGAGTGAATATTGAATATCATGGGATATTTTCTCTCCTAAGGTAAAATTTCCCAGGGCCTATCATCTCAGCTTTTCAGGATACAAGTGGGAGAGATTTTTGCAAGTTAGTTCCTGAGAGTGAATGAAGAACAAACCAAGATTCCAGTTGCTGTGGAATATTCCATCGTGACTGTCCATCACAGATGAATTTCTTCATTCTCTTTGTAACGGACGGTTAGATTGCTCCCGCTCTCCACTATCCCCAAACAAGAACAAAACAAACAACAAGAAAAGTGCACTCGTGATAACCCATGTAAATGTCCCCGTATGGACCTGTTCAGGAATTTTGGGGATATACGGATAGGTGGGAGGGATTGTTGGGTTGCCAGAGAAGGGAGTGCATACTTAACATTACAAAATAGTAACAGATGGCTGGCCACAGTGACCACTCTCCTTAACAGTCCTAGAAGCTGTGTGTGAGATGTCCTCTTTGAAAGGAAAGAATTTGAAGGCAAAGATTTTAGAAAATAATATCCATGCTTCTCTTGATCAGTTTCATAGGGGTCATAGCCCACTGATGAGCATATGTGATTAGCATTCTTGGTTAGGGACCTAAGTACTACATAAGTGCTTGTGGACTTAAACTACTCTTTACAACCATAGGATTCAAGCATTCTGCATACATAATAGGCATTCAATTTAAAATTCATAGTGTTGTAAGAAAATTTGGTGCTAGGAATACTTAAATAGTGGGTATTGGCCACTTGAGAATGAAATATTAGATTCTCCTTTTGTCAGAGTTACAAGTGTTCACGCTGGTTGGTGAGCTCTTGGCAAAGCTGTGTGATGGGCCCTCTTGGTGCAGCTTTCTCTGTTCGGATGCAATGAAGTTCGAGGTTGATGCATGGTTTGGTTCTGCCTAAATTATTTCCATTATTTCCCAAGTCTCAGTCCATTAGCCAACTTGGTCAAAAGGCCAAGAAGAGAAATGGCATTCTCGAAATATTATTGGCATTTTGTGGTGAATGCTAACTACCGTACATTTATAGCCGATTAAGTTTTGCTCTCTCTATTTTATTATGGATTATGACAGGGATTTTGAAACTGAGTTCTGTGAAATAATAAATAGAACCAGCAAGGTCATTTTCTACCTGACCAAAGGTAAACTTTGCAGCAGGAAGACATGAATGAAGAAACAGGTTGAGTTAAACATCTCGGGGGGGAGGGAGGGATTCAAGATACTCAGAAATAAAGAGAATCAAACAGATACCAAATAGATACCTGCAATGAAATGTGAATGTTATCAGTTATTTATTGCCAGTGATTTGATATATTTTTTCCCACCAAAAATTTGATTAAGTTATGGTCTGAAGCAGAGGTCTCACCATGGCGGCCCACAGGTAAATTAGGCCCACAGATGTGTTTTGTTTGGCTCAGATTATGTCTAAAAAGTGTTTTAAAAATTGGTTGCATTGTTTGAAAATCACAGGATTTCACATATAAATCCAGATTTGGGACAACACTGGGTTTTTCTTTCTGCTTTGTAACAGTTTGCTGTAGCTGACTGCTGGCCACTCCCAGCAGATGGGGCATTTTTCATCTTTGTCACCTGTTTCCCTCATTTATGTTGACCCCCTTGACCCTGAAATATAAGCAATTGAGTTTGAGAGCCTTGACTCACATGTTTCAAAATGAAGATAAAAATAACTAGAAGATTTTATTTCAGGTTTCATGCATCTTTGTTATTTTATAGCACAGTGGTTAACAGTTTGGGGCTCTGGAATCAAAATTGCATGGAAACAAGTGCTGGTTTCTTCCAGTTTAGCTGTGTGACCTTAAAAAGTCTACTTAACCTCTCTGAACACTAGTTTTCTCATTTAAATTGGACAGCAGTTGTATCTGCCTCCTAAGGTTGCTGTGAGGGTTCCATCGGCATCTGTGTGGGTGCGTATCCATTAAATACTAACAGACACACATATACACACAGATACCACTTAGAATAGTGCCTTGTTCATGCTAACTCATCAAATATTTAGAATCAATATTTAAAAAGACAGTTTGGCTGAAAAAGAAAATTTAATTGGTAAATAAAAGAATAATTCCTCTTCCATTTCTCATCAGCTGAAAAAGGCAAAAAGTAATATTTTTTGGCTTCCTGTGATGTTTCTTAAAATTTGCAGGTATGCTAGGTTGATACTGTTTTGAATTCCATTCTAACTTAACTACAAAAAGAAATCGTCAAAGCTGATGGACATTTTCCTGCTCTTGATGTCCTCCCAAGCAGTGAGACTTGAGAGACTGGTACGTGTAGCAAGGATGCCAAAGCGTTTTCACAAAGCATTTTGCTCATAAGCGTGAGCCTTGTTCCTTACACGTGAATCAGATGGCTTTAAGTGACGGCTTCCACGCTCCACCTGAGGAGGTGGAGCTAATGCCAGGCTGATGGGTAAAGTAGCAGGATCTGACAGTCCACAGGGGAAGAAAAGCAGGATCACTCTCAGAGATAGCATCTCATGGTGGTGTTGGGTGTTTGATAAGCAGATGGAGAATCAGAAATCAGATTTAAATTACTGAATGATGGAATGAGCTGGAGATCAATTGGCCTGCTTTAGCGTTATGTCCTCTCTTGACTAGAATCAGAGCTTAATACATTGTATTTCTTCAGCTAATATGGCTTTTCCTCACCCCCTCCTTATTTTAAAAGATGATGTTGGCTTCCAAAGCTATTTAGCACTAAAACTAAGTGCATTTCTGAGTGGTTTTATTCCTCTGGAGCTCTAAAACTCAAGGAAAATTAATAACATTTAACTATAGTATGTGTATATGTGTGTATATATATATACACAACATATATGTATATGAATTTACATTTCTCTTCTACATAATGTATTTTTTAGGTAATGATAAATTAGTAAAGCAATCATAGTATGTAAAAGCCATTTTTAATTTCAATGATTTAAAATTGTTTTCATGGCAATTAAGAGCATTGTATAATGATGAATGGTATCGTGATGAAAGGTTTACATCCATGGGTTCTAATTAGCTAACATCTACCATTATCTCCTGTTTAACCTCTTTTCAAATAAGTTCCATACCTTAGGGTACAAGCATTGTGTTTCCGTCCTTCCAACACTCTGTGTATGCATAAAGTGCTTAGCGAATCAACAGGCCATGATGTTCCTTTATTAAGAAGGAATTTGTCCTTTAGCTGTGCTGTGGTGCTTAACAGTCGTGCCACCAATATATCTTTGAGTTTTCAGAAATGGCCATGTGGCTACATTTCGACAGTTTGCACCAAGTGGGAGCATCATCCAATGCCATGGGGAAAGGGAATCTGACTGCCACACTTTGAACATATAAAGTGTGTGTGGAAGCTGATAATAAGGATACTCAGCAATTTAAATTTAATTCAGGAAGAATGTTATTTACATGCTGATGAGTTTAATTAATGCTAATACCTATTATGATATCATTAACAGCCACTGGGCCAAATCCTCTACCCTATATGCATCCCATTGGACTTACTCGAGGTCCTGGAGGTCTGCATTGTTATCCTCTCATATTTGCACTGAGACTCAGACTCGTTCAGTGACTGGCCCAGCACCACACAGCCAGCAGTGGTGGGGCTGTGGCTGGAATGGCACCAGTTCCCCTCCAGAGCCCATATCCTTCCCCTCCACACCCCATATCCTTCCCCTCCACACCCCAGTGCTTCACCAGTGACACATTTTTATTTCTGTGTTGTGTTTTCACCTGCACCTCCCTGAGGATGGGTGAGTGGAGTTATCGTTTATTCCATCCATAGGAGTGCTGACAACTCCACTTGGGTTGAGTGACTTTCCCAGTACCGATGTGTGCTAGAGGTGAGAGTGGAACCGGGTCTGTTTTCCAGCTTAAGCTTCCTGCCTGAGTACCACTCCTAGGAGTTAATTTGAAAATCACGTGAAGTTTTCTGCTCCATAGCTTGTGAAGTTTGTTACCCCAAAAGGCTGCCTAATGGGTTGAAAACACAGGTCAAGAGAAATTTCCATAAGACTCTGGAAGAATGTTCTAAGAGGGATTAGTCAGACAAGTTAGGTGTGTTTGAGACCATCTCAGTCTTTGGAGAGCGATGCTGTGTAGGGCAACCGTAGTGGCTGTCTTGCTCATTTGTGCCATATTATTCATGGACTCTCAGAATGATCCTCTATTCTATTATTATTTATTTTTATTGAAGTATAATAGACTCTATAGTATTATATTAGTTTCAGGTGTACAACACAGTGCTTCGATATTTTTATACATTGTGAAATGATCGCCATGATAAGTATAGTCACCATCTGTCATCTATTTTTTTTTTTTTTTTGCGGTACGCGGGCCTCTCACTGTTGCGGCCTCTCCCGTTGCGGGGCACAGGCTCCGGACGTGCAGGCTCAGCGGCCATGGCTCACGGGCCCAGCCGCTCCACGGCATGTGGGATCTTCCCGGACCGGGGCACGAACCCGTGTCCCCTGCATCGGCAGGCGGACTCTCAACCACTGCGCCACCAGGGAAGCCCCGTCATCTATTTTTTAATTAAATATGACATAAATAATACAGTATTGTATTTTAAAACATTTAAACAATAAAGCGGTCTTAGAGCTCCCAATCCCCTTCTCCCACTGTGCCCCTAACCCAGTTTTCTTCATTAGTTTGGTGTAGGAATCAGTTAGAATGGTTTTCCTCTGCATGTAATCAACTAAACTTAACAAATCAGTTTATTTTTGCCTCCTAACAAGGAATCTAAGGGTGTGTACTCCAGGGTGGTGCAACTGTTCAGACATCGACTCCTCTCTTTCTGCCTCACCATCCTTAGTTGTGACTTTTGTCCTCCTGGTGGCAAGGTGCCTGCTCTAGTTCTGGATAGCCTTTGTGCATTTTGAGCAGGAAAAACAGGAAAGGGCAAACAGAAATAGGTGCATGGCAACTGATTCTGGTCCTTTTTATTAGGAAAACAGTAGCTTTTCTGGAGACCATGCCCAGTGAAATCTGTTTACATTCATTGGGCAGAATGTTGTCACATGACCACTTGGGAAGAAAAATCATGTTTTTCATAGTAAGGAATATCGGACAAAGGGATGTTGGGTTGGTTTTACCAGTGTCTCTTATCCATTTATTCTTTTTCAGTGAATTTATGTACCTGTGTAAGTATGCATAAAATCTCTCTCTCTGTCTCACACACATAAATGATGTACATTCTAGATATTGTTCTGTAACTTATTTTCCCTACTTGTCAGCTTGTTATGTTAGTAATTTATTGGGCTTCATTATAGAAATCAAATTTTCTTCCCATTACATCTAAAGTACAAGAGTAAATCAAGCTGTTCCTGTCATATACCAAAACTTTGCTGATTTGAACCATTTTGCGTAGAAATCCATCTAGGAGATATTTTACTGTTTCCTTTTTTTTTTTCTTCTGTAAATGAAAAGATACAGAACATAATTGAATGCTTTGGTGTCAGCAACTTTAGAAACAACTAGTTTTGAGTTTTTGGGGAGCACCCAGCAGAGTTCTGTTGTAATTTAGATTTTCTTTCTTACTTAGCTTTCATCGAGTTATCTTTTACTTATCATTGTCAGTTTTCTGGCGCCTAAGAACTCCACTATCCCCTGTTAAGATTTTTATTCTGTTGGGGGTTTGGGACCAGAGGTGTTAGAATTGTGTGTTAACTAAGAGTGAATGGGAGTGTATCCAGATGATTACAAGTAAAATACAGAGATTGTGTGTTAGGAAGTTATGATTGATTCTTGGAGAGCTTAGTGGAATGTTTCTTGTTTTGTTTTTCAAGACTGTTCCAGAAGCTTGAGGTTGTTGGAAAATGGACTTCTGTGAAGGCGAAATTGTTGTTCACCCTTTTTTGAAAGTTGGTTAGGAACAGAGGCAAACATAGCAAACCACACAAAGAAACACAACAGAGACAAACCTATTAGAAAATACTTGATTTTTTAAAAAAACTGCATGAAACGAGAGGCGAAGATTATTTTCCAATCAGTAAGGTTTTTATCACGTGTCTATTCCTCGCTCCATGTGAACTGTATGAGAGTCCCAGAATTTTAAGACTTGGTACCTGCCTATCAGTAGCTCGGAGAGCTCACAAGAGCAACTAGTGAACATACAGCATTTTGACAATGAGTGAAAATGTACGTATGTGATTCTAGTATATTCTCCACATGGCAGATGATGTCACTTCCCTGCATGTAACCGTCTAGCAGCTTCCTATGATCCTTAGAATAAAGCTGTAGTCCTTCCTGTGACCTCCAAGGCCCTGTTTGGTCTGGGCCCTGGCTACATCCCTGGCATCATCTCCTGCCTTTCTCTTTCTTTTTTTTTTTTTTTTTTCCGTTGCGGAGCACAGGCTCCGGACGCGCAGGCCCAGCGGCCATGGCTCACGGGCCCAGCCGCTCTGCGGCACGTGGGATCTTCCCAGACCGGGGCACAAACCCGTGTCCCCTGTATCGGCAGGCGGACTCTCAACCACTGAGCCACCAGGAAAGCCTCCTCTTTCTTACTCACTTTTTCCGGCCACACTGGCCTCGTTGCCCTTCCTCACATAACATTCTCATCTTGGGCTTGTGTTCCCTCTGCCCTGAACTCTTCTTGCACGTTCACTATCCCATTTTATTGAGGACTTTGCTTAAATGTCATCTCTTCTGGTGTCCCCTTTCCTTCTACATCTCTCTCTCCCCTTACTCTGCTTTATAATTCTTTATGGAACTCATCATTATCTGACATCCTAATGTATCTTCAATTATTTTTCTATCGGTTATTGTTTTTCTCTCTCACCGAGACAGAGAATTTTCACAGTCACATCCCCTGAATAGTCTCTGGCACATAGTAGGTGCTCAGTAAATCTTTGCTAAATTAGTAAATGAGTTCTAAAATATGAAAAGGCACCATGCCCTGTTTATATCTGTACTCCCTGAGCCCAGGAATATGATTAGCAGTAGTGATAACAGTAACAGCTAATGTTTACCGAAGCTTGCTACACTCCAAGCCCTGTTCCAAGTGCTTTGCAACTATTAATTTGTGTAAAGAACCTTTGAGGTAGGTCAGACTATTAGCTCTCTTTGTACAAAGAAGGAAGCTGAGGCACAGAGGTTGACCAGCTAGCCCAAAGTCAAGCAGGTAGTACGTGGAGGATCCTTGTACTTGGGCATTCTGTGATCCCTTAACCACTTCACTGCAATGTCTTTGCCTACAGTAGGCATTCAATAAATATTTATTGCATTGGAATGAATAATAAAGGGCCATATTATGGAATATGGATGGTAAGAGACTAAAGAAGCATGTAGAGGGGTGATAATTGTGCTGTATAAATTAGAAGTAGGGTAGGAATTAGCCAAGGTATGATCCGGGAAAAGGAAGGGTCATGACTTAACACCTCCCTCACCCCAACCCCACCTCAAAGGGGAGAAGGGGCTTACCTGGATTTTAAGAGAGGGGGAAATGTGGGCCTTCCAGAGGAAATTAATAAAAACGATAAATCATGCATTTAAAACATTACTTAAAATAGACTTAAAGGTAATAGAAGGAAGATGGGTGTTACAGAGTCACACTCTCCCGTCTTAAAAACACAACCAGGTCATATCTATTAACACCTGAAGATTTATTTTTAGAACACTGGCAAGGGAGAAATTTTTTTTCCCCCTTAACTCTGTAGTAGATAATGATAATAATTAAGGCTAATAGATATATAAACATTGTGACACTCCAACTTTATATCTATTTGACATTGTAAATTAAAGTGTAATTTACTTATGCAGAAATCCCATGGCTTCGTACGTTCTTACCATGTACCTGCAAAAGGCTCAAGGGAATCACACCTGAACCTTTGCATTTCTGTGGAATCTAAAAAGTACAACAAACTAGTGAATATAACAAAGAAGAAGCAGACTCACAGATACAGAGAATGAACTAGTGGTTACCAGTCCGGGGGGGCAATATAGGGGTGGGAGAGTGAGAGGTACAAAGCGCTGGGCGTTAGGTAGACTCAAGAATGTATTGTACAACACCGGGAAGAAAGCCAATATTTTCTAATAACTGTAAATGGATTGTAAACTTTAAAACTGTATATAAAGTTAAAAATTAGATAAAAAGAAGCAAACAAATAAACTCATAGAAAAAGGGGAAAAAAAGAATCGTCAGTTTTCCTTTGAAGGGAGAAGAGTTCATTAAGGAGGAATTATTTCAGAACACTGTTGGGAAACATGTAGAGTTTTTAGATTCAAAAGGATTATCTAGTCCCATCATGAATATGAGATGAAGGAGTTGTTCTTTTGTTTTTTGTTTTGTTTTCTCCACCTCCCCAGCCCTGCACCCCCGGCTCTTCAAGAACCAAGGAGCTCTATTCCCGTCTTGCCCCTAGGTTCTTCATGACCTTTTTTTTTTTTTTTTCTTTGATTCCATATATATGTGTTAGCATATGGTATTTGTTTTTCTCTTTCTGACTTATTTCACTCTGTATGACAGACTCTAGGTCCACCCACAGACCTACTAGAGAATGGACTTGAGGATATGGGGAGGGGGAAGGGTAAGCTGGGATGAAGTGAGAGAGTGGCATGGACATATATACACTACCAAATGTAAAATAGATAGCTAGTGGGAAGTAGCCGCATAGCACAGGGAGATCAGCTCGGGTGCTTTGTGACCACCTAGAGGAGTGGGATAGGGAGGGTTGGAGGGAGCCGCAAGAGGGAGGGGATATGGGGATATATGTGTACATATAGCTGATTCACTTTGTTATACAGCAGAAACTAACACACCATTGTAAAGCAATTATACTCCAATTAAAAAAAGAAGAAGAAAAAGAAAAGAACCGAGGAGCTCAGTCTTGCTAGTTTGCTTTCGTTTTAGTCGATGACGAGGCTAAGTTGAAGGTGGACTAATAGTGTTTAGGGACTTGGTTAATGAATTTCAATGACTAAGGATCCAGGCTTAGTAAATCTGAATGGAAATCGATGACCAGTGTGTATTGACTTATATGCAGAAGCTGAAGCTTGATCAGTTCAACTCAAAACTTTTAAAGTTTTGGGAGGCCTGGGAACTTGCACCCCCTGGGTGGTTACTGGTTGAACCGGTTGAGAGAGAGCTGTGGAGTCAGGCAAGTGAAGATGAGCACGTCGCCTTGGGCACTGTTCAAGCTGGTTGGAGAATGTGCCTTCACGTCTATAGCCAGAGGAGCTTGCTAATGCTTCTGCCTGGAATTAGGACTTCTCTACCCTGTTGCTGGCAGCATTGGACAACCATAAGGCCATAACACAGTGAGTGAGCTGTTCAGTAGCAGATCCCTTTGGAGAAGGAGGCGAGTTAGGCAACATGAATGAAAGTTGGGGTTTTGTGGAAGGATCTGGTGTTCCAGTTATTTAATACAATATGAGATACGACTCCAAAACTTGTGACTTAAAACAATGTTTAGTCGTATGTCGTGATGGCAGATCAGGAATTCTGGACACTTGGTTAGGGGTGGTCTCCACATGGACTGGGTTGCTTGGTGATATTCAGATGACATCTGGCTAGTTTGAAGGATTCACGTGGCTTCACTCATGTTAATGCCACATTGGTGGACAGCTGGGAGGCGGCGGTCAGCTGGGTCCCTTTGCATGAGTCTCAGGGTCTCTCCACATGGTCTTCCTGGTGTGGGGGGGAGGTTATAGTACTTCTCAATAGTGGCTCAACAACAAACTTTCCAAAAGCCAAGGAGTGGGAGCTGCCAGTCTTTTAAGGCCTGGGCCCAGAAACCGGCACAGTGTCATTTCTGCCATATTCTGTTTTTCAGAGTGGTCACAGAGCACATCATCTTCAAAGGAGGGGACATAGATCCCTACTCTCCCTCAGAGGGGCATCAAAGCATTGGCGGCAGTCTTTCATCTGCCACAATGACTTACCTCCACTTTTTTTTTTTTTTTTTTTTTTTTTTGCGGTACGTGGGCCTCTCACTGCTGTGGCCTCTCCCGTTGCGGGGCACAGGCTCCGGATGCGCAGGCTCAGAGGCCATGGGTCACAGGCCCAGCCACCCCGCGGCATGTGGGATCCTCCTGGACCGGGGCACAAACCCGTGTCCCCTGCATCGGCAGGCGGACTCTCAAGCACTGCACCACCAGGGAAGCCCTACCTCCACTTTTTGATGCATCTGTTGGCCAAAAGGAATTTAAGAGATCTGAGAAGAAGGAAATAGGGGTTTGAAAGCAAGAATCCTACTAGAATAGCCAGGGAAAGATACTTAATAGAAAAATGATACATGCATTATATTCATCAGCTGTAGTTTTCATTGCTCCATTTCTCTGGAAGGATAACTTGTGCTAAAGGTGGGAAATCTATTGCAGAGAGAACTTTTAGAGGAGTGTTTTTATTTTCCTTCCTAGGTATTTTTCTTGGTAGGTTGGCATTCTCCCTGGCAAACCATTCCAGTGAATCAACTTGATTTTTATATGGTGAACTAATGAGGTGGAAAGGAGACAGTCTGCCACATTCCATGTACTATGAACTGTGTGTTCCCATCCTGAAACAGTCATGCCTGAGAAAGTGGCAGAGGAGCTAGGGACCTTGGTCTTGGGGAAGAGGGTGGTGTAGTGCAGGCTTTGTTTCCTCTGGAGGTGCCAATAGAAATGATTGTCTGAGCCACGGGCACTGGGTGTGGGAGATGTTCGAAGGGCATGGGGGAAGTGATGTAATTAAATATGCATGTCCATTTTTACCTTTCATCTAAGTTCATGGTACCATTGCCAGCAAGTCATTGGCCACCCATGGTCCGTGGAAAGGCTGAACAGTAGGGTGAAAAGGCTGTTAAAAGTCTCTACCTTATTGATTTAGGCTACATGCTTTGTAGGGGAAAGGCATATAGGTGTTAGGAAACGCCAGTTAGATCATGTGCTTAAAAAACCCAAAAATATGAGTGGAGACCATTATTTTTATTTGCTGATACATGGCTGGGAGTAGAGAGAGGATACTGTCCTATTCCTTGTCTCTTGTCCCATGTCTAGAAATGGAGTCATATAGAGGGTAGAGCCTCAGAAAATGCTGGACAGTTTAATTTTGTGTGTATTCCACTTAAATTTGGAGAAGACACATTTCCACAGATGTCATAAGGTGGTATAGTGGAGCAGTTAATGGCACAGATCCTGAAGCCAGACTTCTTGTGTTCAGGTCTTCGTTCTACCATTTAATAGCTGTACACACTAAGATTAATTACTTAATCTTTCGTTGCCTTAGTTTCCTCACCTATAAAATGAGGCTAACAATAGCATTTACCTTTTGGTAGAGGTGTGAAGATTAACTACATGGTTGCATGTAAAGTGGACAGAATGCTGTAGAAGCGGTAGCTATTAGCAGTAGTGGTGTTTATCTTTTCTAGAGTAATTCCTAGCATTAATTTTTGGCACAAAGTAGGGACTTCAGAATGTTAGATGAGTGAATTCTGCATGTGTTTCACTTACACTTTGGAGGACAAGGCAAAGCAGGAAGTACAGGCAAAGGTAGTAAGTGTTTCCAAAACATGCTGTACACCTGGGAAATTAATGTGAATTTTATGACCAAGTGATTTTATACCTTACTGAGCTCTAATCTACTAATTTGGAACTTGTGACCTTTGAGAAGCTCCGTTCCTCTCAAACCCCTCTAGTCAATCAGTCGAAGGTGACATTGCATGAATTGTGTAGGGTGATAGTCACGCCTTGTGATTTAGCTCAGGGGCTGGTGACCTTGTGCTGTCAGGGAAGAAAGGCAAGAACATTGCCAGACAGTTGTGGAACCACAGAGACTCAATGAAAGTTAAAAGGTTTCTTCTTTTGTTTTGTTTTGTTTTTTGGTGTACGCACGCACCTGTGTGTGTGTGTGTGTGTTTAAGATCACCTTCAATTTATTTTATTTTATTTTTTTAAACATCTTTATTGGAGTATAATTGCTTTACAATGGTGTGTTAGTTTCTGCTTTATAACAAAGTGAATCAGCTATACATATACATATATCCCCATATCCCCTCCCTCTTTTTTTCTTGAATTTTTGAATTTTATTTTATTTTATTTTTATACAGCAGGTTCTTATTAGTTATCTGTTTTATACATATTAGTGTATACATGTCAATCCCAATCTCCCAGTTCATCCCACCACCACCATCCCCACCACCACTTTCCCCCCTTGGAAGATCACCTTCAATTTAGACTTGTCAAGAAAGGATGGAAGCCCTTGAGTGTTGTTAGGTTTTTGCACTGATTACAATGTTATTGTCTTGACAGCTGAGGTAGGGAATGTGAGACGGCGCAAGTCCAGCATTAGAAAGAAACTACTTAGTTCAGTATTTCAGGAAGTAACAGTGACTGAAGCAAGAGTCATTCTAGCTATAGTAGGGGCAACGCGCCCAGTGTGGTATTTGGCAGGCATGGTGGCACCTAGGGACAAACTATGAAAGGCTCGTCACCCAGGCAGAGTGGCTGCTGCTAAAACATCTGTGGAACTATAATTTTGCCCCATGGGGAAAGGCTAGGCCTCTCTTTTCCCTTCTCCATCACCATATTGGGTACACATAAATGTCATCTGCCAGCTTCTCAGCTTTTGTCTTTGGGTATTTAAGGAAACAGAATTTTAGAGTTTGAATTTCATTTTTAAAAGTCATGTGTGTTGTATCTCTCCAGCGTTTCTTGGGGAGACAGCTGACCTAGATGTACAAATGGTATTTCTTTTTTTTTTTTTGGCAGTTTACTTTTTTTTAATTTTTATTTTATATTGGAGTTGATTAACAATGATGTGTTAGTCAGTTATACCCATACAAGTATCCATTCTTTTTCAAATTCTTTTCCCATTTAGGTACTCACAGAATATTGAGCCTAGTTCCCTGTGCCATACAGTGGGTCCTTGCTGGTTATCTATTTTAAATATAGTCGTGTGTACATGTCAATTCCGAATTCCCAATCTATCTCCCCGCCACCCCTTTCCCCCTGGTAACCATAAGTTCATTCTCTAAGTCTGTGAGTGTTTCTTTTTTTTAAATAAGTTCATTTGTACCAACAGATGGTACTTTTAAAACCACTAAGTGGCAAGACTGTGATTTCTAGCCAGGGAAAGTTTACTGATGCCGCCCACATTTTCCATGCGGTCCTCTGTCTCACAATCTCCATCTTTTCTTGAGACTTTAGCCTAAGGGAACAAAAGCTTCTTTGAGGAGGAAAGACAGTGTCATATCAGAGCTTCTACCTGGAAGCCAAGGGAGGTGAAGAGAGTCTAGGAAAGCTTTCTAACTGTGTATTAAATCTGTGGCCAGTGCTACATTTTCATGGTGGACCCATCAAAAGTCTCTCCCATTTTCCTCCCATCCCAGCCCAGCGCCTCTGTGACTATAGCTGATGATCTATCTGACCTATGAAACTTCCAGCTAGCTTAAGGAGTTGCTGTCTTTAGATTTTTCCCCTTAACTGTAACTTCCAAGACTCAGCAGCTCCTTTGCAACAAAATTCTGTGGTGAGGATCCACTGATCTCAAAGTTAACACTTCTAATGGATTAACAAGAGGTTGGAAAGCAGAGCAACAGGCCATTTGTCAGGGAAAGGAGGGATTAGAATGTTTTTTTTAAGAGGCAGGGGAACATTTCTCACATGAAAACATTGTGAATTGCATCTGGCTGTTAATGAAGCTTGGCTGGTGCCGACTTTTCCAGGCCCTGTTTGAAGTATTTCACTTCCACCTTGACTGTTCATGTTTGTGGCCTGAAGCCCGTTTCATGATGAATGACTTCTGTTTGTTTTGGACATTGTTTCCACTGTTCCCAAGTGGTGGTAACATTATTCCCCATGTTGATAATTTAACGTGAGCAGGTCTTGCCATATCTGGAAGCGGAGTACACATTTCCCCACTTCATTCAAGTCTCTGCTTAAATGTCACCTTCCTTGGTTACCTCCTTCTGCTGTCACTCTTTAATTCCTTTAACATTTTTCTTCATAGAACTTAATTGCTACCGTCATTTTACTGTATTTGTTGGTTTATTATATATGCCCTTATGCTACATTGTAATCTCCATGAGGGCAGGGACTTTTATTCACTCCTGTATTCCTGTCACCTGGACTAGGGATCAATAAACGACAACCCACAGACCACATCTGGCCCTTTGTCTTTGTGTACTGCCTAAGAACCAAGAATGATTTTTGCTTTTTTTATAGGGTTATAAAAGGGGTAAAAAAAAAAAAAAAACAACCAGGAGGAATAGTATGCAACAGAGACTCTATGTGGCCCACAAAGCCTAAAATATTGACCATCTACCCTTTAGAGAAAACATGTGCTGACCCCTGACCTAGAACAGTGCCTGGCTGTTGAGCCAACCCTCAACAAATATTTGTGCAATGAAGGAATGTCACTTGGGTCCCTCAATTTTGGACTCTCCATCTACCTAGAATGTCATCTCACAAACATCTGGTGTTGAGTAAAGTGTCTTGAACAAGGCTGTGAAGACATAAAACTGCATTCCTGTCACTGAAAACAGTAACTGTGGTAAAATATTTATTGTGGCTCAGAGTACGGCACTTGACCCCTTGGTAGGCACGGAGACCCCATGAGTCATTACTTTACAATAAACTGTAGCTGACAGATCTCCTGGTGGTATTTTAAGTATCCCAAAGAAAAACATTAATAGTGGTGGACACAAATGATGCTTCTTGATTTTGGCCCCAACTCTACAGGATATAAAAGTCTACTCTTTTCAAGCAGTGTTTCCAGAGTGATGTCCCAGGGTCACCTGTGTCTGAATCTCCTCAGGGGGTACTTGTTTAAAAATATTTTGAGTCTTTGACTCCACCTCAGACACACTGAATCAGAATCACTGGAGGGATGTCCCAGGACTTTATATTTCTAACAAGCTCCATATGTGATTCTGATGTTTACTAAGGTGGAAAATCATTGTTCCGAATTCAAATATTGGGAGGAAGGGGAAGGGTGAAATTTACCATATCATTGTAGGGCAAGGATGCTGTCATCATCATGGCAGACTCCATGCCAGTGTTTCCCAGGCTTCCATGTCATACAAATCACAGGTGGGGATCTTGTTATAATGTAATAGATTCTGATGCAGGTCTGGAGTGGGGCTTCAGATTCTGCATTTCAAATAAGCAGCCAGATGACGGTACCTGCATCTGTTTTTGAACCTCATTTAGCATAACAGGGGATTAGAGCAGGAGCTGTCAAATTTTTTCCCTAAAGGGTGAGAGAGTAAAAGTATTAGGCTTTGCAGGTCATAAAGCTTCTGTCTCAACTACTCAACTCTGCCATTGTAGCGCCAAGGCAGCCATAGATTATACATAAATTATAAATGGGCTATGTCCCAATAAAACTTTATTTACAAAAACAGGTGGCCAGTCAGATTTGGCCCTGAGGGCCATGATTTGCCAACTCTGGGTTAGAAAATCATACCAGTTATTATTACTGTTCTTCAGAATTACTGAGCACCTTTCATGTGACAGGTCATTTGGAAGGTGGTTTCATTCATTTGTATTCTGGTAGCATATGCAAAATGACTTTTTTTTTTTTGTAATTTAAAAAATTTTATTTATGTGGGCCCATTTTTGTGTCCTCTATTTTGTTTCATTGATCTATGTGTTTATTACTAAAGTAGTCTATTTTTGTGATGTAATTTAGGGATGAGTGCATGCACTTTAAATGAATTCACAATGCCTTATTTTTAAGATCAATAGTTTATGGTCATTCCAGGTTTTTCATGTTTTTAAAAACTAAACTGATGAATCCAAAAGCTGAGAAAATGAAAATAGCTCAAATTCACTGGGAGTGTATTAATTGCCTGGAGCTACTCTAAGTAATTTTTTTCCCCCACAAAACCACTTCTGAAACGTTAATTAAGGAACATTCTCAAGGATGCACAGCTACCAGGTGGCAGAGCTGAGATTTGAGCCCTGACCTCTGGACTACAATCTGAGTGTTTTTTCTGTTATACACTGTGGGTTCCACATTAGCAATAAATCTTGCTTTGGAAATAACTTTTCTTTTGAAGGACTGGAAGAATGTACACTTCATGAGGGCAAGAATTTATATCTTTGGTTCTCTCGGTATCCTCACTGCCTAGAAGAGGGCTTGGAACACAGTAGGTGCTCAATAAACATTTATTGAATGAATGGCTAGTTCATGATTTCCCACTTCTAATAATGGTGTTTTATGGGAAGGGATTTTTGAGGTAAAGCAATGCAACCGATAATACAGTTAGTGAACCTCATTGCAAGTCCTAGGAAGCAGATTTTTCTACGCTCAGCCTCCTTCATGCTCGGCGGTGCACTTAAGTTTGATAAATGTAATTGGCAAGGACCTAAGTCATTACCGTGTAGCTTCAAACAGATACTACCCCCTCTTAATTTTAAGCCTTCATTCCCTTCTCAGCATTGGGAATAAAATTGTTTTCTGGCAAACCTCCTGGTGAATGGAGGAATGAATCAAGGACTATTCCTGGGGCAAGAGATCCCAGACAAAACTCCTATCATCTTCTCATGGGGAGTTCCTCCAAAACAAAATCAATAGTCAATTGTCATGTCACCAATCAGAAGAAATAAGGGGCCGGACAAGGGTAATACACCCTTTTCTTCTTTGTTCTCTGGAGTTTCTCATTTTAGGACCCTTAATAAGTTTTTAAAAATGAAATCCACAGACCTTGCTGGAGTGGGTTTCTTGGTAACTGTATTGCATATTGCTAGAAAACACACTATAATTTGTACAAGGTTCTTCTGACACAAAGGGAAGGGCAATTTGGCAGGTGTGTTTAAAGCATCACATATAATTTTTGAAGAAAGGTATGTGAAGAAGACAAAATGGCTGCTTAAAGTGGAATTTACTGAAGTAGAGATGCTGCTGGAAGGCTGGGAGTTGGGCTTTGGATCCTGAGGAGGCAAGAGGGAAGGCGCAGCTGCTAAAGCTACAAGGACACTAACTTGTATCAAATTCTTTAGCATTTCTAAGCCTTCTTGCCTCAGGTGACCTAGTTATCTCACCGGCAAACCAACTTTGTGTCCATGCTAGACTGCCACGGAAGTCTGGGCTTTGTAGTGAAATTTCTTACGAGAGTGTTCTCTCTCTCTCTCTCTTTTTTTTTTTTTGGCTGTGTTGGGTCTTTGTTGCTGCGCGTGGGCTTTCTCTAGTTGCGGCGAGCAGGGGCTACTCTTCGTTGCGGTGCATGGGCTTCTCATTGGGTGGCTTCTCTTGTTGCAGAGCACAGGTCCTAGAGCGCGTGGGCTTCAGTAGTTGTGGCTCGCGGACTCTAGAGCGCAGGCTTCAGTAGTTGTGGCATGCAGGCTCAGTAGTTGTGGCACGTGGGCTCAGTAGTTGTGGCTCGCAGGCTCTAGAGCGCAGGCTTCAGTAGTTGTGGCGTGCACGGGCTTAGTTGCCCTGTGGCATGTGGGATCTTCCCGGACCAGGGCTCGAACCTGTATCCTCTGCACTGGCAGGTGGATTCATTTTTTTTTTTTTTTTTTTTTTGCGGTACGTGGGCCTCTCACTGCTGTGGCCTCACCCATTGCGGAGCACAGGCTCTGGATGCGCAGGCTCAGTGGCCATGGCTCACGGGCCCAGCCGCTCCGCGGCATGTGGGATCCTCCCGGACTGGGGCATGAACCCGCGTCCCCTGCATCGGCAGGTGGACTCTCAACCACTGCGCCACCAGGGAAGCCCGGGCAGGCGGATTCTTAACCACTGCGCCACCAGGGAAGTCCAAGAGTGTTCTCTCTGTACTGTACTTGAGCAGCTAACTTGACTAGACTACCTTCGATAGAAAAATCGAGACATTACAATCTGGGGGGTTATTTATTCATGATATTTATTATTATCAGACCTTGCAGAAGCCAGCTAGCAAGGAAGAAATATTAACATTTGTTTCTATCATGTACGTTGACCTCATTCATTCATTCTTTGATTCATTCGTTCCACAAATATTTGCATGCTGACGGTGTATCACGTAGTGTTCTCATTCCGGGGAAACAAAGTCTTGGCCTTCAAGGAGTTTTTGATGCTAGTGAGTGGAGATAGGTAATCAACAAACAGAAAAAAGTGAACATCAGATGGTTACAAGTTCTAGGGAGAAAAATTACACAGGTGCAAGGGATTGGGGGGAGCAGGGTGGATGTGGGAGGTGGTAGCCATTTCACATAGGGCCCTTAGGGAAGGTTTTGCTGGGGTACCGTTTAGATGAAGTCCTGAGGATGAGTGGGAGTGAGTGTTCCAGGTGGGGTGCACGACAAATTGAAGGCTGTGAGGGAGGAGGGAAAGGAACAGAGAGTTCAATGGAGTGAATACTGCTCTTCCTGCCCCTGCATGGGAACGTAGATAGTATTGGGCCTCATAGGCCATTGTGAAGACGTTGGCTTCTACCCTGAATGAGATGCAAGACTTTGGAGGGTTTTGAGCAGGGGGGGACCGTATCTGACTTACACTTTAAAAGCATCACTCGGGTGGTGTGTTGATAAGTATAAGGGTGGGAGCTGGAGCAGGGAGACCAGTTAGGAGGCTGTTGAAATAATTCCTAGCAAGAAACATGGGTGGCTTGGATGAGGGTAGTAGCACTAGAGATGGCAAGGACTGAGAAGTCTCTGAAAATGTTGTGAAATGGAGCCAACACGATCGCTGACAGATGGAATACAGATGGTGAGAGAAAGAGAGGGATCAGGGATGAGGCAAATATTTTGGGCTTGAGCAACCAGAAGGGAGGTGATGCTATTTCTGAGATGAGGGAGTGTATGGGAGGAACAGGGGTGGGGGGTGGACGTGGACATCAGGAGTTTGATCTGGGGCATGTTGAGCTGAAATGCTGATGAGCTACTCAAATGAAGAGGTCAGGAAGGCACGTGGATGTGTGGTGGTGGAGGTCATATGGAGGATTCGGAAGATGATGGTAGTGAGAGCTGTTAAGCTTGAGTGCCTATTGCTTGAGTGTGTGAACACAATAAAGAACATTCTGTTTCATGTGTCTGCATTCAGAACCAAGTGATACATTGAAACAAAAACTGTACAGTTAGAGAATTGAAATTTCAGCTTTCTTGCTGATAACCACAGGATTAGAGAACGTGTCTATGGCAAAGTGGACTTACCCATACTTTACTCTTGAGTCAGGTAGGCTTTTCTACCAGGCACGGTCGAGGTGGACAGTTTCAGGGGTGGGTCCCTTACTGCATGGAGGTACCGAGCAGATCAGAATGTTAGCGTCTGCTCAGGTAAGCAGATCTTGAATGAACTCTTATCACAGACAGACCTTGAAAGTCGCTTCCTTCTCCTTAAACTTGCCAAGCAGTCAATGCATAAGTCATTCTTCTTCCTCTAGAGAGGGGCTCCTGAGGTTTGGGGAGAGAAGCCAGGGTGAGCACTAACTCTAGCTAATGGAGCATCAGGAGTTGGGAATACTTATCTCCCCGGTACCCATCTGATTGAATGTTAGATTCTTTACACTAATTGTTTCAAGTAATCTCCACATTTTTATCACCATTTTATAGATGAGGCAACTCACACTTAAAGATGCTACTTTGCCTAAGATCGTATAGTTTGCAATGGGAAGACCTCTGTGTGATTTGACACTTGTCTTTAGTTCCTCTGCTATGTTTCGTAAAGAAATGAACTAGCAAAGGGGTGATCATTTTATTATTATTTTTTAAACTATAGACATGAAAGCGTTGGTTTTTGTTATTGCTGATGGAGTGTTTAGGGTAGACATCAGTTAAGGGAAACTTTTATTCAAAGTCACAAAAGAATTTAGAAAAGTTGTTTTTCCAACCACGTTAAATATTTAGATGCAATTTAAATAAAAAAGACTGTGGACTATTCATTCTCATTGGACTTATTTTTAGCAAAACTTTTTACTCTCACTTTTTTTCTTATTAGTTATTCATTTTATACATATTAGTGTATATATGTCAATCCCAATCTCCCAGTTCATCTGACCACCACCACTGCCCCTGCCACTTTCCCGCCGTGATGTCCATACGTTTGTCTCTACATCTGTGTCTCTCTTTTTTTCCTGCAAACTGGTTCATCTGTACCATTTTTCTAGATTCCACATATATGCGTTAATATACAATATTTCTTTTTCTGACTTACTTCACTCTGTAGGACAGTCTCTAGGCCCATCCACGTCTCTACAAACGATCCAATTTCATTCCTTTTTATGGCTGAGTAATATTCCATTGTATATATGTACCACTTCTTCTTTATCCATTCGTCTGTCAGTGGGCATTTAGGTTGCTTCCGTGACCCGGCTATTGTAAATAGTGCTGCAGTGAATATTGGGGTGCATGTGTCTTTCTGAATTATGGTTTCTCTGGGTACATGCCCAGTAGTGGGGTTGCTGGGTCATATGATAATTCTATTTTTAGTTTGTTAAGGACCCTCCATAGTGTTTTCCATAGTGGCTGTATCAATTTACATCCCCACCAACAGTGCAAGAGGGTTCCCTTTTCTCCACACCTTGTCCAGCATTTGTTGTTTGTAGATTTTCTGAGGATGCCCATTCTAACTGGTGTGAGGTGATACCTCATTGTAGTTTTGATTTGCATTTCTCTAATGATTAGTTATGTTGAGCATCCTTTCATGTGTTTGTTGGCAATCTGTATATCTTCTTTGGAGAAATGTCTATTTAGGTCTTCTGCCCATTTTTGGATTGGGTTGTTTGTTTTCTTGATATTGAGCTGCGTGAGCTGCTTGTATATTTTAGAGATTAATCCTTTGTCAGTTGCTTCATTTGCAAATATTTTCTCCCATTCTGAGGGTTGTCTTTTCATCTTGTTTATGGTTTCCTTTGCTGTGCAAAAGCTTTGAAGTTTCATTAAGTTTCATTCCCATTTGTTTATCTTTGTTTTTATTTCCATTTCTCTAGGAGGTGGGTCCAAAAGGATCTTGCTGTGATTTATGTCATAGAGTGTCCTGCCTATGTTTTCCTCTAAGAGTTTTATAGTGTCTGGCCTTACATTTAGGTCTTTAATCCATTTTGAGTTTATTTTTTTGTGTGGAATTATGGAGTGTTCTAATTTCATTCTTTTACATGTAGCTGTCCAGTTTTCCCAGCACCACTTATTGAAGAGACTGTCTTTTCGCCATTGTGTATCCTTGCCTCCTTTGTCATAGATTTGTTGACCATAGGTGAGTGGGTTTATCTCTGGGCTTTCTATCCTGTTCCATTGATCTATGTTTCTGTTTTTGCACCAGTACCATATTGTCTTGATTACTGTAGCTTTTTAGTATAATCTGAAATCAGGGAGTCTGATTCCTCCAGCTCCATTTTTTTTCCCCTCAAGACTGCTTTGGATATTAGGGGTCTTTGTGTCTCCATACAAATTTTAAGATTTTTGTTCTAGTTCTGTAAAAGATGCCATTGATAATGTGATAGTTATCCCCTTGAGTCTGTACATTGCTTTGGGTAGTATAGTCATTTTCACAATATTGATTCTTCCAATCCAAGAACATAGTATATCTCTCCATCTGTTTGTGTCATCTTTGATTTCTTTCATCAGTGTCTTATAGTTTTCTGAATACAGGTCTTTGACCTTGTTAGGTAGGTTTATTCCTACCTATTTTATTATTTTTGTTTTTTATTATTTTGTATTTTATTATTTTTGTTGCAATGGTGAAAGGATTGTTGCCTTAATTTCTCTTTCTCATCTTTTGTTGTTAGTGTATAGGAATGCAAGAGATTTCTGTGCATTAATTTTGTATCCTGCAACTTTACCAAATTCATTGATTAGCTCTAGTAATTTTCTGGAGGCATCTTTAGGATTCTCTCTGTAGAGTATCATGTCATCTGCAAGCAGAGACAGTTTTACTTCTTGGTTTCCAATTTGGATTCCTTTTATTTCTTTTTCTTCTCTGACTGCTGTGGTTAGGACTTCCAAAAATATGTTGAATAATAGTGGTGAGAGTGGACATCCTTGTCTTGTTCCTGATCTTAGAGGAAATGCTTTCAGTTTTTCACCGTTCAGAATGATGTTTGCTGTAGGTTTGTCGTATATGGCCTTTATTATGTTGAGGTAGGTTCCCTCTATGCCCACTTTCTGAAGAGTTTTTATCATAAATGTGTGTTGAATTTTGTCAAAAGCTTTTTCTGCATCTATTGAGATGATCATATGGTTTTTCTTCTTCAATTTGTTAATATGGTGGATCACATTGATTCATTTGTGTATATTGAAGAATCCTTGCATCCCTGGGATAAATCCCACTTGATCGTGGTGTATGATCCTTTTAATGTGTTGCTGGATTCTGTTTGCTAGTATTTTGTTGAGGATTTTTGCATCTATATTCATCAGTGATATTGGTCTGTAAGTTTCTTTTTTTGTAGTATATTTGTCTGGTTTTGGTATCAGGGTGATGGTGGCCTCTTAGAATGAGTTTGGGAGTGTTTCTTCCTCTGAAATTTTTTGGAAGAGTTTGAGAAGGATGGGTGTTAGCTCTTCTCTAAATGTTTGATAGAATTCACCTGTGAAGCCATCTGTCCTGGACTTTGGTTTGTTGGAAGATGTTTAATCACAGTTTCAATTTCAGTGCTTGTGATTGGTCTGTTCATATTTTGTATTTCTTCCTGGTTCAGTCTTGGAAGGTTATACCTTTCTAAGATTTTGTCCATTTCTTCCAGGTTGTCCATTTTATTGGCATAGAGCTGCTTGTAGTAGTCTCTTATGATGCTTTGTATTTCTGTGGTGTCCATTGTAACTTCTCCTTTTTCATTTCTAATTCTATTGATTCGAGTCCTCTCCCTCTTTTTCTTGAAGAGTCTAACTAAAGGTTTATCAATTTTGCTTATCTTCTCAAAGAACCAGCTTTTAGGTTTATTGATGTTTGCTATTGTTTTATTTGTTTCTATTTCATTTATTTATGTTCCTTTATGGTTTCTTTCCTTCAGCTAACTTTGGGTTTTGTTTGTTCTTCTTTCTCTGGTTCCTTTAGGTGAAAGGTTAGATTGCTTATTTGAGATTTTTCTTGTTTCTTGAGGTAGGATTGTATTGCTATAAACTTCCCTCTTAGAACTGCTTTTGCTGCATCCCATAGGTTTTGGATCATTGTGTTTTCATTTTCATTTGTTTCTAGGTATTTTTTGATTTTCTCTTTGATTTCTTCAGTGATCTCGGTTATTTAGTAACATATTGTTTAGCCTCCATGTGTTTGTGTTTTTTACGTTTTTTCCCCTTTAATTGACTCCTAATCTCATAGTGTTGTGGTCAGAAAAGATGCTTGATATGATTTCAGTTTTCTTAAATTTACTGATGCTTGATTTGTGACCCAAGATGTGATCTATCCTGGAGAATGACCGTGTGCACTTGAGAAGAAAGTGTAATCTACTGTTTTTGGATGGAACGTTCTATAAATAACAATTAAATCTAACTGGTCTGTTGTGTCATTTAAAGCTTGTGTTTCCTTATTAATTTTCTGTCTGGATGATGTGTCCATTGGTGTAAGTGAGGTGTTAAAGTCCCCCACTATTATTGTGTTACTCTCGATTTCCTCTTTTATAGCTGTTAGCAGTTGTCTTATGTATTGAGGTGCTCCTATGTTGGGTGCATATATATTTATAATTGTTATATCTTCTTCTTGGATTGATCCTTTGATCATTATGTAGTGTCCTTCCTTGTCTCTTGTAACATTCTGTATTTTAAAGTCTATTTTAACTGATGTGAGTATTGCTACTCCAGCTTTCTTTTGATTTCCAATTTTCATGGAATATCTTTTTCTATTCCCTCACTTTCACTCTGTATGTGTTTGAAGTGGGTCTCTTGTAGACAGCATATATATGGGTCTTCTTTTTGTATCCATTCAGCAATCCTGTGTCTTTTGGTTGGAGCATGTAATCCATTTACATTTAAGTTAATTATCGATATGTACCTATTACCATTTTCTTAATTGTTATGGGTTTGTTTTTGTAGGTCCTTATCTTGTGTTTCCTACTTAGAGAAGTTCCTTTAGCATTTGTTGTAGAGCTGGTTTGGTGGTGCTGAATTTTCTTAGCTTTTGCTTGTCTGTAAAGGTTTTGATTTCTCTGTTGAATCTGAGTGAGATCCTTGCTGGGTAGAGTAATCTTGGTTGTAGCTTCTACCATTTCATCACTTTAAATATGTCCTGCCACACCCTTCTGGCTTGCAGAGTTTCTGCTGAGAAATCAGCTGTTAACCTTGTGAGAATTCCCTTGTATGTTATTTGTCGTTTTTCCCTTGTTGCTTTCAATGATTTTTCTTTGTCTTTAATTTTTGTCAGTTTGATTACTGTGTGTCTCAGTGTGTTTCTCCTTGGGTTTATCCTGTATGGGACTCTCTGCACTTACTGGACTTGGGTAGCTATTTCCTTTCCCATGTTAGGGAAGTTTTCAACTATAATCTCTTCAGATATTTTCTCGGGTCCATTCTCTCTCTCTTCTCCTTCTGGGACCCCTATAATGCAAATGTTGTTGTGTTTAATGTTATCCCAGAGGTCTCTTAGACTGTCTTCATTTGTTTTTATTCTTTTTTCTTTATTCTATTCCACAATGGTGAATTCCACCATTCTGTCTTCCAGGTCACTTATCCTTTCTTCTGCCTCAGTTATTCTGCTATTGATTCCTTCTAGTGTAGTTTTCATTTCAGTTATTGTATTGTTCATCTCTGTTTGTTCTTTACTTCTGCTAGGTGTTTGTTCTTTAATTCTTCTAGGTCTTTGTTAAACATTTCTTGCATCTTCTCGATCTTTGCCTCCATTCTTTTTCCAAGTTCCTGGATCATCTTCGCTATTATTATTCTGAATTCTTTTTCTCAAAGGTTGCCCATCTCCACTTCATTTAGTTGTTTTTCTGGGGTTTTATCTTGTTCCTTCATCTGGTCCATAGTCCTCTGCCTTTTCATTTTGTCTGTCTTTCTGTGAATGTGGTTTTTGTTCTACAGGCTGCAGGACTGTAGTTCTTCTGGCTTCTGCTGTCTGCCCTGTGGTGGATGAGGCTATTTAAGAGGCTTGTGCAAGCTTCCAGATTGGAGGGACTGGTGGTGGGTAGAGCTGGGTGTTGTTCTGGTGGGAACAGCTCAGTAAAACTTTAATCCACTTCTCTGCTGATGGGTGGGGCTGGGTTCCCTCCCTGTTGGTTGTTTGGCCTGAGGCGACCCAGAACTGGAGCCCAACTGGCTCTTTGGTGGGGCTAATGGCAGACTCTAGGAGGGCTCATGCCAAGTAGTACTTCCCAGAACTTCTGCTGCCAGTGTCCTTGTCCCTGTGGTGAGCCACAGCCACCCCCTGTGGCTGCAGGAGACCCTCGAACACTATCAGGTAGGTCTGGTTCAGTCTCCTATGGGGTCACTGCTCCTTCCCCTGGGTCCCGATGCGCACACTACTTTGTGTGTGCCCTCAAGAGTGGAGTCTCTGTTTCCCCCAGTCCTGTCTAAGTCCTGCAATCCAATCCCACGAGCCTTCAAAGTCTGATTCTCTAAGAATTCCTCCTCCCATTGCCCGACCTCCACGTTGGGAAGCCAGATGTGGGGCTCAGAACCTTCACTCCAGTGGGTGGACTTCTGTGGTATAAGTGTTCTGCAGTCTGTGAGTCACCCACCCAGCAGTCATGGGATTTGATTTTACTGTGATTGTGCCCCTCCTACCATCTCATTGTGGCTTCTCCTTTGTCTTTGGATGTGGAGTATCTTTTTTGGTGAGTTCTAGTGTCTTCCTGTCGATGACTGTTCAGCAGTTAATTTTGATTCCAGTGTTCTTGCAAGAGGGAGTGAGCGCGTGTCCTTCTCCTCCGCCCTGTTGAACCAATCTTTACTCTCACTTTTATTCCCACGTACCTGAATGCTTCAGATATTCAAAATAATCATTACAGTGGCACTGTTATTGGGGCTTCTTAGACAAGACATGGTCCTATAAATCTGGGTGCCACATTTCATACGAAGTTGGATTTCAGTCGTGGAAAATTCTAGGCTCTGTCTCTGTGTACATCTGCTGAATCTGTGATTATTCTGTGGTCTTTTGAGAAGAGCTGACTTCCTGTAAAATAGAAATCTTCTGAAATAACACAAGACCTGTTATTTATTCTCACACCTCTTTGCTCTAATATTACTGAGTAAGAAAGAGGTTGGAGTAGAAAAGGATTGAGTCTTCAGAAGGAAGGTGGGTTTTCCTTATTCTTGAGTCTCTGCAGACTCTACTGTGTCTCCTCTTCTTCGTTTCCAGGTGATGCTCTTCTATAGGGATTCTACCCTCACAGTCAGATGAACATTTACACAGGCTCACTTATTTTACTTTACTTTACATTTTATTTATTTCATTTCGTTTCATTTCATTTTAATCATACCACCCCTCTGAATTAGCCTTCTTATCCCTTTTTATGGATGAGAAAACTTGAGATAATCAAGTATTTGTGGTTATACAGGTAGTGGCAGAGCTGACTCCTCAAACCTCGGCCTTCTGATTCCAGGTCCAGTGATCTGTTCCTGTCTCACCTCCTCTCTTCAGCCCAAATAAAAATCTCCCCTGAGCTATGCCATGATTTCAAGCCAACAGCCATCACTCACCTGCAAAACCCTCTTTGTTCTGCCGAGCTCCCTGCCTGTTCCAAAGGAAGGTCCTGCTGCTTTGATTTATTCTCTTATTAAAAGCCCCTTCATGATGCTGACTTGTAGCCTGGGTCACTGACTGCGTCCCTCCCTGTCAAATAGTCATGTTTGCACGAGTTGATTTCTGCTTATCCCTCTCTTATGTTAAAAACAATTTATGAGCAGGGATGAACACCTTTCTGTGTCCCCAATAGAATCCAATATAAAGTCTTGCACCAGAGAGCGGAGATGGTCATTGAATTGACCTGAGACTCCCTGTAGAAGGCCTTACAGATACTGAAAGTCATTCCCTTCAACGGTTGCATTTTATGAGTTATGAGGACCAAGTTCATCAAAGGATAAAGACGCTGCTAAATGAGCCTCTCCTTTTTGCTTCCCCCCTATGCTGAAGTATGTGCAGTAAGATAATGGATGAGTAAAAGTAAAATTCAGGGACAGATGGGGGGACATGTCAGTGAAAGTACCAGTCCCCCAAGAGCCATGAAAGAAAGCATTAAACTTTGCACCCAAGTGTAAATGAGAGTTGGTCTAGAGAGTATGGGACAGCAAGCCTGGAGGGTAAAGGATAAGGGAGCCTGGATATAAACATGTGATACATAGAAGGCACCCCACAATGTCTGGTGTCTAAGAGGACTGGTTCTTGTTTCTGCCCCTTGCTGGCCATATGACTTTGAACTCTGAACTTAAAATCTCAGACTTCTCATCTGTTACACTGAAGATGATACATTCAAACTCATTGGATTGTTATGCCACGTAAAGCATGGCTGGAAGGAAATAGGGCCAGGGTGGTAGGTAGAATAATAGTTCCCCAAAGAGATCCACATCCTAATCCCTGGAACCTGTGTGAATGTTATTTTACATGGGAAAAGGGACTTTGCAGATGAGATTAAATTAAGGATTTTGGGGTGGGGAGATTGTCTTGGGTGATTTGGCTGGATCAGTGTAATTCCAAGAGTCCTTGTGAGTGAAATTGGGAGGTGGGAGTGTCAGAGTCAGGAGCTGGGAGGACAGAAGCAGAGGTTGGAGTAAAGTGACTGCTGGCCGTGAGGATGGAAGGGGCAGTGAGCCAAGCAACGTGCGCAGCTCACTGGATTTCTAAGCTTTAGGTTCTCGTTGGTACTCACGTACCGTCACTGTGCTGCACCTATTTTGGTTCTTTTTCTGAGCCATGGACCCCTTTGGCAGTGCATTATGTAAAGTCTATGGACTGTTCTCATAACTCTCTTTTTAATTCATAAAATCAGTACTATGACCCAGAAATTCCATTATATTGAATTACACTTAGCAAATACTAAAAAAAACCCCCAAATGTTGCATTCAAGTAATGTTTGAACCTTAGAAACACATTAAAAAAGATCTTGTGGCAGGCCTTAAATCTCCTGTACTTTAGAAGTTGTAATGAGCATAAATGATATTTCAATGCATCTCCAAAAGCTGAAATGTGAGATGAGGATATTCATGATATCTTTTGGTGATAAAACCCCAGGTACTGCTGATACTATTGCATTTCATTGCCTCATCATTGGAGGAACTGGTAGACTTCAATTTGAGCTTATGGAATGAAAATGTAATTTTTCCCCATCCTGGTTCAGTTGCCGTGTCTTCCAACTCCATTTCTGACTGTGGACCCCCTTGGGGTATGAATCCCTGGGAAGGGCATTTTGGAAAGACCACAAGGCAGTATAGTGAAACTTCGAGATCTTAATACTTATATCAAGAGTCAGTGTGTGTATTCTGTAAATCCTTGAGGATCGAAGGGACTGTAGGTCTATTAGGACAAGGATATGACTGCTCTGTTTCATTTGGAAAAGGGCAAAGGCATTCTTGTACCAACTGAATTTTATTTGGGTTTCATGGTTTGAAACATTATTTATAAATCTAACTTACCAAGAGAGAAGACCTATCAAATAAACAGTAAGATAGGGTAGTGAGAGTGAAATTAATTCCATGTTAGCAAAGCATTAAACACAATGAAAGGAATGAATAGTGTTATAAGAATTTCAGTGTAATTGCCTCTTAGAGGCAATTTTGATTAAATAACAGTGGTCAGGAACATTTTCTTGACCAAAAATGAGTAAGAACGTGCATTAAATTGTGCTGACCATTGTCACTGTGCAGTATCCACAGGTGAGCTTCAACCAGAGTTCCTAAGAGGAACTCATTAGCTAGCATATCAGATAGCTTATTTGGTGAGAGTTTTAGGCTTAAATATGGCACATGGCTTTGCACATAGTAGGCATGCTCGTGGTTGTCAAATTGGTTTGACTCAAGAACATTTTACACCATATTCACTACCTGGATGACGTTTTTCGAAAAGTCAATATTTGTTTTCACTGCATAATTTAGAAAGCTATGGCAGCCCCAAGTAAACACGTGGCTTTTCAAAGCTGTCCACACCTGCCATATAACAGGAGCGAGCATGATACATTTTTATTTTGTTAACATGAGGCTCAGTAGGATTGCAGAATTAATACCAGTGGAGCTTTTCTGCAGGCGGTTTCCATTGCAGATTTACTGGAGGAAGAACTCGCAAGTATCTTTGTAAGTGATGGATTTGACAGCCATGTCTTGAAATAGAAGACAGAGAGCTCTTAGTTACTTACCATGGTTTAAATAGTCAATATTTTCTCATTCATCTTTCAGATAAAAAGTTACATAGAGACAAAACACCCCAATGAAGCATAGTTACTGGGAATCTGGCCTCATGGATTCACTGTTTGTGGCAAGGTTTAAAACTGAGTGGCAGTGGGGTTTATTGTAAGGAGTGATGCCTGAAGAGCTCACATAATTCACTGCACAATGCATCTGAGACTGATTTTCTTCTGGGAAAAAAAAAATCAAATGGGGCTGTCTTCATGGTCCGTAAATCTACAGCCATCATATCTTATTGTTGCTTTGATACTGTGTTTATTTCCTCAGTATTACCTCTAATAGCTCAGAATTTGTACTTAAATTAACAGCATGGTATATGTTGGCAGTGGTTCAAAAGCTATTGATTTTTGGCCACGTTCTTCAGCATCAGTGAATGTATGGATGACATTCTTATAGATTAAAAAAATTTAATTTGTAAGTATTAACTGTTAAAACAACAGCCATGAAAGTTGGTAAAATAATTTTCAGAATTGGTTTCCACAATGCTAACAAAGTCTGTGTATCCACATACCAGCTAAATTGGCACCTTCATATGGTGTAGCACAAACTGTTTATAGTTTCCATGGCTCAACAACCTTGAAATGAAATTCTTCACCTTTTGTTTAATTGTGAAGGGTTAACTTTGTATATATAGTGAAACTTTAATAATATCTCATATCTTACTATATCAAATTTGTATATTTCAGAACTGCCAAAAAGAAGCAACCAAATTATGTTGGCAACAAGTTATATGTCTAGATAAATAACTCTAAACTCCGTACTGTCATAATGAACTTTAAATCCATGTCCAAATTATTTTGTTGTAGTAGAATTTCATTGCATTGGTAAAGTGAGTTCACAAACTGGCAATCCAAAAGAGACACTGTTGGCTGTGATTCATACTGATCCACTGTGCTTTCAGGGTTTTGATTGTACTTTAAAATATTCAAATCCACTGCGATCATCATATTAGAACAGAATACAGGCATACCTCAGGGATAATGTAGGTTTGATTCCAGACCACCGCAATAAAGAAAATACTGCAATAAAGCGAGTCACACTAATTTTTTGGTTTCCCAGCACATATAAAAGTTATGTTTATACTGTAGTGTGTTAAGTGGCAGAACAGACAGTTATCCAGCAACCCACGTGCAGCATCGTGGTGGACCATGGTCTTGGTCAGCAGAGCAATTGTGAATAAATCAACCTTGCCCAGGACTGAATGATGGACCAGAGATTTTGGATTCTCATTATTTCACCAATCAAATCAGTTCCTCCTTTTCCCATTTGGAGGACTGAGTGTGAGAAGGCAGTAGTTTCAAACCAATTCTGTAGCAACACTGGGAGAGGAGTATTGCTCTCTGTAAACTATTCATCTCTGTATTTCTCATTATCTAGCATAGCACATAATAGGCATTAACAAATGGATGGGTCTCATGTGTATTTATTTATTGAAGCCTGATAACTACAAAATATTATGGCTGTAGCTGCCATAGATATAAAGTGAGCTACCTTCATAATTCATCAGTGAAGGGAATTTTCAATAAAGATCTCTTTGGGTGGCATTTCAGGTACTCAGTTAGGCAGACAGGAACAAGGGGGAAAAAATCACAGTGCCTAGAGAAGGGTGGAAAGTTACACTTAAGCTGAAGCAAACCATCCTGTTAGAGTCCTCCTTTGCAATGTACAGCTCTGCATCGTACTAGTAAGCTTCCATTTTGACAGCAAGTTTCCAAAGAAGAAAGCACTTGAAGTTCTATTTCAAGTTCTGTGTTGCGAAAATGTGGTAATTTAATTGAAAGAAAGGCTAAGTTCGTCACCACGGAGCCTTTCAAAAATGGGGCTGCTCTATGCACTACTGCTGTGTGGGAAAGCTAGGTGGTGTCTCAGATGTTCTACTACGCTTAGAAATCATACTGTATGGGGGAAGGCTTCGCATTCTTCTCTAGGTGTCAGACGGTTTTCTATGTGCTCTGTGTAGTTCAGCACTGTTGTGTTTTGGCTGCTGTTCAATGCAGAACACTTCTAGGGCTTACATATTTATGATAACTTCAGGCCATGTGTTCCTCCACTACTATCAGAATGAAAAAGAATTTTCAACTTCAACAGAGCCATACTCATCATGCCAAAACACTTTCCACAGTATTCATCTTCCAGTGTACTAGATTTTGTTGTTCTAAACTCACACTGAGTTATGACTTGCTGCTTTTTTTGGGGAATTATCCCTCCTGCCACCAAAAAAAAAAAAAAATCAACATGCTGCCTTTTATTTCTGGGCCAATGTACAGGGCTCTAAATACGACAAAGATTCATGTTGACCTTCTGATTTAGCATGTAAATTAGGATACTTGAAGCAGAAGGCTCCATATTTTCTTCCAGTTCCTGTGTAATGCCAACAGATTGGTGTGAATCAAAATGGAACACTTAGAAGCAGATACCATTTATAAAATGTCAATTAGAGGAGGCTAAACTGCATATAAATGTTAGCTAACTGGTGATATCCATTAGAATAGCTTTCTGTGTTGCTTAATACCACTATTATCATTTTTCAATAGAGTAAAAATATAATGTAATCCCTACCCTGTTAGTTCGAAAAATCTTGTGAACCTAAGTGTGTATCAGTGTTCCTTAACGGTGTTTACCTGCAAAAAGATCTGAAGCTCCCAGTGGCTGGTTTGCATCTTATACACACCATTGATTTCTGGGCTCCAGGAAAAAACATACTACATGGATTTTAGGTAAAGAATCTGAATGATTAAGGGAACGCTTCAAAATTCAAATTCCAGGCTTTCCCCCCCACACCTATGAACAGGCTTTCTTAATTATCTAGATTAGAGGTTGGCAAAGTATGGCCCTTGTGCTAACTCTGGCCCACTACGTCTTTCTGTATGGTCTATGAGCTAAGAATATTCTTTACATTTTTTTTTTTTTTTTTTTTTTTTTTTTGCGGTACGCGGGCCTCTCACTGTTGTGGCCTCTCCTGTTGTGGAGCACAGGCTCCGGACGCGCAGGCTCAGCGGCCATGGCTCACGGGCCTAGCCGCTCCGCGGCATGTGGGATCCTCCCGGACCGGGGCACGAACCCGTGTCCCCTGCATCGGCAGGCAGACTCTCAACCACTGCGCCACCAGGGAAGCCCCTATTCTTTACATTTTTAAATGGTCATATTTCAAATGATTACTTAGGCATTGATATAATAGCCTTGATTCTCCTTCTTGGCCCTCAAAGCCTAACATATTTACTGTTTGGTCTCTTAAGAAAAAGTTTGCCAACCTCTGATCTAGATTGTGGTGATAAAACTCTGCCTAATTGCCTTGGCATGATGGATACGTAGCAGATAAAAAATGCCTTTCTGGGCCACATTCATGCTGCCGTCAACAGATAACTGTAGTAAGCAAAGCACCACTGCAGTTGGTGTTGTGAGTAGAGAAACTTTATAAACTAAGAAGGTTCTTTTTTTTTTTTTTTTTTTTGCGGTACGCGGGCCTCTCACTGTTGTGGCCTCTCCCGTTGCGGAGCACAGGCTCCGAACGCGCAGGCTCAGCGGCCATGGCTCACGGGCCCAGCCGCTCTGCAGTATGTGGGATCTTCCCAGACTGGAGCACGAACCCGTATCCCCTGCATTAGCAGGTGGACTCTCAACCACTGAGCCATCAGGGAAGCCCACTAAGAAGGTTCTTAATTCCAGCTTTTCACATAAGCCACTGACCAGCCATCAGTGGAAAAGAGATGAGAGTGGCCCTCAACCTAAACCTGCATATTCCCCCCAAAGGCTGCCACAAAATCCACAGGGATTAGGGCTCATTCAGAGCCACAAGGGATGGTCCATTAGGTAAAGACAGAATGAAACAGGGATACATCAGCAAAATGGTAATTTTTGCTAATATTTTGGCCAGTGAGGATATGGATGTGAATGTCACTTAGAAATCTACATGCCAGCGACAGTAACTGCAAACAGTATTTATTAAATCTCCTAACTCCGTAAAACTAAAACTCATGACCTTGGAAGGTAGGGGAGTAACCTTTCCCGGAATGTAAATCCAGAGCAGATCTGGCTGTGAGACTCTGGGGTCTTGAGGTCATGCAAGTTAATGGCGGGCTCTTTCGTACCAGGCAGCAGTGGCCATTTGACACTTGCAAGTGCTATTAGCTCTGTACCTGTCGAAGGGGTGGCACCTGCTCTCTTCCCCTCAATGCTTGCCACACGCCCATGGCTTTGGTGACAAAGCTGACGTCCCATCATTTTGATCTCATGACTTTGTCCTGTCCTTAGCCTTATTTTCAATTCCACATCTCGTTAATAATGATCCCAACTCATTTCTTCACGTGCTTCAGTTCTCATTAAATTTGTGGAAGATGCGCCTGGCAGAACTTGCTTTTCTTTCTCCCTTTAAGCTGTGACAAGTCTTTCAAACATGCCTTAATGAAATTCTTCACAAGCAGCCTTTGCGTTCTGGTGCCAGGCCCTGGACAACTCAAAGCACCTGTGGGGCAAACCTGTTACAGAGATGAATGTGAACTGGGAGGCCGAGAACTCACACTTTCTGAGCTTGGCGGGCTGCTTAGACGCTCCCCGACTCACTTTTTTTCATATAAGCCAAACTGGCTTTTCACAAAATCCATGCCATGCTTCCATTTGTTTAAAAGTTTGATTCTGTAAGTGACACTAAGATAGAGTGTGTCTAAGAAAATGGGCTTTATACCACAAACTTAAGTGCCTAAAACAACACAAGTGTATCATTTTATAGTTCTAGAGGTGAGAAGTCCTAAAATCAAGGTATCCGCAGGGCTGGTTCCTTCTGGATGCTCTGGGGGGAGAATTTATTTCTTTGTCCTTTCCAGCTCCTAGAGGCTATCCTCATTCCTTGGTGTGTGTCCTCCCATCATTTTGCCTTTTCTCTCTCTGCTTCCCTTGTCACATTGCCTTGTCTCTGACTCTGAGGCTCCTGCCTCCCTCTTACAAGGACCCTTGTGATTACCAGAAGAATCCAGAATCATCTCCCCCTTTCACGATCATTAACTTAGTCACACTTGCAAAGTCCCTTTGCCAGGTTCTGAGAATTGGGACGTGGACATCGTGGGGGGTTGGGCGGGGCAGGGAGAGGGATGACTTTGTTATGTCCACCACATACTCCTAACATGTCTCTGTTCAAAAACCCTTTGATCGATCCCTGTAGCCCAGAGAGTAAACTATTTTCAAGATGCATCTTTCTTTTAAAAATAAAACAAAGACGGCAAGAAAACTGGTTATCAGGAAACTCAGTGACATGTTTTAATTGTAATAACCATGTGGAAATTTAAATTTGCATATTTTATTCTTTTCCTTAGTCCTATTTTATTTTGTGTAACTTAATTTTACTAGCTCTGCTTTTCTGGCAAGAGGTTGATGATTTTATTCTTGTAAATGAATATGTTTACAGTTTTCTATCTTTCTATCTAAGGAAAAACCCAGTTCTTCCCTATTATGTCTTTCACTCCTGTGTGTCTCCTTTACCTTCAAGAGAATGTTTCACTTCTGACACTTCTGGTCACCAAATGTGTGGAGGTTTTTTCCCCACATCGAGCAATTCTCTCTGACAGCAGCTGTGTGTCCTACAATTTAATGCAATTCTTTTCTTTAAGTTTTATTTTTATTGGAGTATAGTTGATTTACAATGTTGTGTTAGTTTCAGGTGTACACCTGGGTACACATGAGTGATTTTTGCTGGGTCCGCTGGATGCCCTACAATTTAATGCAATTCTTTTCTTTAAATTTTATTTTGTATTGGGGTGTAGTCGATTTACAATGTTGTGTTAGTTTCAGGCGTACACCTGGGTCCACGTAAATGATTTTTTCTGGGTATACGCGAGGAGTGCGATTTACGGATCGTGTGGTAGTTCTAGTTTCAGTTTTTTAAGGAGACTCCATACTGTTCTCCATCGTGGCTGTAACCAATTTACATTCCCAAAAACAGCGTAGGAGGGTTCCCTTTCTCCATGCCTTCTCCCACATTTAGTGTTTTTAGTCTTTTTGATGATGGCCATTCTGACTGGTGAGAGGTGATACCTCGCTGTAGTTTTGATTTGGAGTTCTCTAATAATTAGCGATAGGGAGCAGCTTTTCCTGTGCTTTAAAAAAAAAAACAAAAACAGTGTGTATTAAATTTACCTCTTGAAATTGGCTTCTTGAAGGCCCGCCCTGTTTTGAATTCTTTTTCGATTACCTACCCCAGGACATTTCTTTTTTTTTTTTTTTTTTTTTTTTTTTTTGTGGTATGCGGGCCTCTCACTGTTGTGGCCTCTCCCGTTGCGGAGCACAGGCTCCGGATGCGCAGGCTCAGCAGCCATGGCTCACGGGCCCAGCCGCTCCGCGGCATATGGGATCCTCCCAGACCGGGACACGAACCCGTATCCCCTGCATCGGCAGGCGGACTCTCAACCACTGCGCCACCAGGGAGGCCCCCCAGGACATTTCTTGAAGGCAGGTGTCCTTCACAGCCCCGCAGGCCTTGCGAATATGAAGTGTCCGTAAGCACCTGTTGTAAAGTTGTTGTTACGGGAAATGTCCACAAGGGGGGAGCATTTCCTCATGCCCCATTAGGGTTACCCCGGCAACCAGAGCCTTAGAGAAAGCCTTGTCCTTGGGTCTTGGATTTGAGTGGGATGTGTCAGAAGAAGCGCCCCAGGGCTCGTGTCTCTTATTCTTCCTCCTTACCCTTCACCCTGGCAGACAAATCCCAAGCCCTGCCAAAACCGCTATGCTGAGCTCGCCGTCGTACTTAGGTGGGGAGACTCCGAGGAAGGAGGCTGCCCGTGGGAACCCCACCACCAGGAGACTTGGAGACCAGGGCACCTTTCAGAGCCCTTCCAGCCCAGAGGGTCCACCGTCCTTTCTGTGCCCTAGGCTTGCTTTAGCTGTAGGAGGGCCCGCCTGCATCTGGAGATTGTGGTCCCATCCGCAAGGGAGCAGGCACTCCAGGTCCAAGGGGGGCTCATTTGCGGGCACATCCTCCCCAGCTCCCTCTGCCCCATGACAGTCCAGCCTTGGAACCCAAGGCTGCTCCGGCTCCTGGGATGTGACACCAGCCCAGGTCACCGAGGCCTGAGGGGAATACTGTAGGCCTTCCTCCCTCCCTCCCTCCCTTTCTTTTAAAATTTTTCTTCTTATTTTATATTGGAATATAATTGATTTACAATGTTGTGTTTGTTTGGGGTGTACAGCAACCTGATTCAGTTATACATATACATATCTCTATTCTTTTTCAGATTCTTTTCCCATATAGGTTATTACCGAGCGTTGAGTAGAGTTCCCTGTGCTATGCAGTAGGTGCTTGTTGATTAATTTTTTTTTTTTTTTTTTTTTTTTTTTTTTGCGGTACGCGGGCCTCTCACTGCTGCGGCCCCTCCCGTTGCGGAGCACAGGCTCCGGTCGCGCAGGCTCAGCGGCCATGGCTCATGGGCCCAGCCGCTCCGCAGCATGTGGGATCCTCTTGGGCCGGGGCACGAACCCGTCCCCTGCATCGGCAGGCAGACTCTCAACCACTGCGCCACCAGGGAAGCCCTGATTATCT
Organism: Hyperoodon ampullatus; assembly: GCF_949752795.1. Taxonomy (NCBI): domain Eukaryota; kingdom Metazoa; phylum Chordata; class Mammalia; order Artiodactyla; family Ziphiidae; genus Hyperoodon; species Hyperoodon ampullatus. The sequence goes on from NC_136923.1 coordinate 22,110,269, forward strand.
ATTTTATATATACATATATAGTAGTGTGTATATGAAATTAATGCCATTCTGACACAGTTTTCCCAGAGGTATGGCCAGACCTCACCAGTTAAGGGCTCAGCCCCACAAGACTGCCCCCTGGCTGCCCCCATGCACACCTCAGACATCAGTTGCAAGCCCAGGTTATTTTGACTAACTGGCAAAAGATTGGAGGTTCTAACAGCCCTCTCCTTGGGTACGATTCATTTGCTAGAGCAGCTCTCAGAACTCAGAGAAACACTTACCTACATTTATTAGTTTGTTAAAGGGTATGATAAAGGATGCAGATGAACATTCGGGTGGAAGAGATGTGTAGGGTTAGGGTTAGGTATGGGGAAGGGTCAGTGCTTCCTTGCCTTCTCCCAGCTGCTCCCAGCCCCTCCACATGTTCACCAACCAAGAAGCTCTCTGCACCCCATCCTTTGGGGTTTTTATGGAGGCTTCATTATGTAGCCATGATTGATTAAATCACTGGCCATTGGTGATTGAACTCGATCTCCAGCCCTTCTCCCCTCCTCAGAGGTTAGGGGATGTGACTGGAGATTCTGACCCTCTGATCATAGGGTTGGCTCCACTAGCAACCAGTTCCATCCTATGTACAGTCCACAAGTCACCTTATTAGCATAATAAAGGACACCTTTATCACTCTCAGCACTTAGGAAATTCCAAAGGTTTGGAGAGCTCTGTGCCAGAAATGGGAACAAAGACCAAATATATATATTTCTTACGATAAATCACAATATCACCTTTCTGTATATAGATTTAAAAAGTACTGAGTAGCACCCCTATTTTCTTTTTGGAAGTAGTAAGGTATTGGAACCCTACAATCAGGCCTTTGCTCCTCTATAGTTTGGCAAAAAAAAAAAAAAAAATTTTTTTTTTCAGCTCTATCCCCTAGTCACCAGCCTATAAATCTGCAACCAGCATGTGGTTTTTTTAGGGTATGGAGGTTTTGTAAATTTGTTCATATAATTCCTTGTTTTATTTAGGTCTCTTTCCAAGTGGCAGAAACTCATCCAGTTTGTCTTGAGCAAAAGGAGCATGTGGTGGCTCTTGTGAAGGCAGGGTCTGCTGTGTTTATAGTTTGATTGAGCTTCAAACAATAGCTCCAAGATGCAGTCTGCTTTTTGCCTCTGCTTTCTTCTGGATTTTATTTTTATTTTAAGGGTCCATGTGGTGGCAAGATAGTAGCTCAGTCCTTACATCCATTCAAGTTTCATTGTCATGGGATGGAGCAATATACTTGTTAGTTGGGTATAAGACTGGGTTAGCTCTAACTGGGCCTGCTTGGGTAGACTTGAACTCATCACTAAACCAATTATTGATTTTTGTTTTTTTAAAGTTATTGAAGTATAGTTGATTTACAATGTTGTGTTAATTTCTGCTGTACAGTAAAGTGATTCAATTATACATATATATATTCTTTTTCATATTCTTTTCCATTATGGTTTATCACAGGATATTGCATATAGTTCCCTGTGCTATACAGTAAGACCTTATTGTTTACTAAACCAATTATTGTGACACAGGGGACAAATGCAAGGCACTGACATCTTAGGTTTGGGTCATAGGATCTGTAACTGGAGCTGGAAGGTAGGGCCCCATCTGAATCATGAGACTGAAAATAGGGAAGGCCTTTTACTGAAGGAAAAGCAGGCTCTTACTAGCACTGAAGGCCGTGGATGCTGAGTGGCCCCAAATTAACAGCTGTTGGAATTGGCCCATCTAGAATGCTTTCTGCCTTCTCTGTTATTAGTATCTGCACCTGTTCTTTAATGTCTAGCTAAAACTTTTCCTCTTCTCAGAGTCCTTCCTGCAGGACTCGCAGCACAAAATGATCTGAAATTTATCTGATTATTTATGAGTCTATCCATTCATTTAACAAACATCTAAAGTATGTTCATCTCTCAGACCCTGTGTGCTGAGCAGAGAAATGCTGATTATTTCCTCTGAGGGACTTACTATGTAGTGGAGGTGACTGGCATTTCACAGGTAATTATAGGTGTGATGAGTGTTACAGCAGGAGAAGGGGTGGGAGAATTTAACAGGAACGTTTAGTCTGGGGGATCTGAGAGGGCTTCGGTGAGGAGGTGTTATTTAACGTGAATCCCAGAATTACCTAGATGCAGATGAGGATAGTTTAGGATAAGGGGAATGGACTATTGTAGATGGGAGGAAGTAGAAAGGCCCAGAAACTGTCATACACCAAGGGTCTCAAACTCCTCTGTCTGGGAGGATGAATAATTGAAAGAAGCGGGCCAGGATTAGGACAATGCATGTTGGCAGGGTTGTGAGTCAAAAGGCTATTTCAAGTAGCTTTGTCCTCTCAGCTCTAGTCCAGGTTGCCAGATCTTCTGTTTCTGAAGAGTTTTTATTTCACATTTTCCAATTCAAAAATTTTGGCAATGGATTAAAGTTTTAAAAACACTATATGGGGCTTCCCTGGTGGTGTAGTGGTTGGGAGTCTGCCTGCCGATGCAGGGGACGCGGGTTCGTGCCCCGGTCTGGGGGGATCCCACATGCCGTGGAGCGGCTGGGCCCGTGAGCCATGGCCGCTGAGCCTGCGCATCCAGAGCCTGCGCTCCGCAACGGGAGAGGCCACAGCAGTGGGAGGCCTGCATACCGCAAAAAAAAATAAAAATAATAAAAATTAAAAAATAAATAAATAAATAAAAACACTGTATGGGCAAAATAAAATTCTGTGGGCTAAAGGGGTCCTTTGTCTAGGTTTGCTATGTCTGCTGCACAGGAATCTGTTCAGGTAGTTAAAACTTGTAATCTCTGGACTCCACTCCCAAGAAGTTCTAACTTGAGATTGCTGGGATGAAGCTTTGTTTTCCCAGTTTTTAACCAGTGTTCCTTCCATGAGATTCTTTTGCCAATGTTTTTAAGCCCATGCTTTGAGAAACACCATTAAAGGAAATGAAAGAAATTTAACAGGACTAGACTGTAGAACTTGGGAAGGAAAGAGAAGCAAAGTCTGGTCCTACAGACCTTATAGGATATGGCATGTGAGGTTTGGATTTTATCCGGAATTTAATGGGAAACCATTGAAAGTTTTAAGGAGAGAAGAGTGTTTTGCTAGAGTGGGCTTGATAGTGGCTCATGAAAGCTGATTGTTCCTTTTTCAAAATTTGTGCAAGCAACTGGTTAAACCATTGGTAGCTTGAAATCTGCCATGGTGGGACTGTTTACACCGTGGAAATTGGCAAATGCCACAAGTCACTCTTCCGACCCTTGAGAGGGTTATTAAATACTTACCATACACCATTGAGTGTGTTCGTCAAATTTCTATGTTTATATTTATATGTACATATGTATATTATATATATATTTATCTTTAAAGATGGCACTTAAAAAAATTTATTTATTTGGTTGCACCGGGTCTTAGTTGCAGCTCGCCAGCTCCTTAGTTGTGGCTTTCCAGCTCCTTAGCTGTGGTATGTGGGCTCCTTAGTTGTGGCAGGCAGTCTCCTTAGTTGTGGCTCTCGGGCTCCTTAGTTGTGGCATGCGAACTCCTAGTTCAGGCATGCATGTGGGATCTAGTTCCCTGACTAGGGATTGAACCCAGGCCCCCTGCATTGGGAGCACAAACTCTTAACCACTACTCCCCCAGAGAAGTCCCTATATATATTTAATATATAAAAATATATTTAATATATAAAAATATATTTATATAGTACATACATTATATATATATATACATATACATGTAGACTCATGTGTATATAATTTCAGAGATCCATCTGGCTGCATTGTGGCGAGTGGATTGGCGAGGGCAAGATGGAAGATGTAATAGTCTAGGTGAGAAATTACGATGGCAGAGGAAAGAGATGAGTAACTGAATGTATAAGCTTTGCCTCAAAACTTACAGCTTAAAACATTAGCATTTATTCAGCTCACACTTCTTCTGGACAGTTCTCTTGGTTTGTGACAAGCCATTGGTTTGATTGGGTTTGCTTGTTTGTCTGAGATCACTTGGAAGGTCAGCTAGGGGCTGACTGGTCAGGATGGCTCCACTTACTTGTCTGAGGTTGGGTGGCTGCTGGCTGGGTGAGGGGTGAGGGCGCCACGTGTCTCTTGTCATCCGGAATTATCCAGGGCTTGTTCACAGGGCAGCGAGTTAAAAGAGCAGCAAGAAGGCAAGTCTTAACATGCAAGTGCTTTTTCAGTGTTCGCTGATGTCGTATTGGCCAAAGCAAGTCACAAGTCTAACCCTGATTCAGGTGTAGAAAAAGACTCCACCTCTCGGTGGGAGAAGTTACCAAGTCACATTGCAAGGGCACAGAGGAAAGGAGGGGAGGAATTTGTGGCCAAGTTGGCAATCCACCAGGATGGATTTATGAGGTAGGAGACAGTGTTGTCAGGACATTGGTGATTGACTGTGGGAGGTGAGGGAGAAGTAAGAGTGAGGCACGATTAGTTAACTGGTGTGTTCATGTCATCTGCTCCCAACCAGAATATACATATAGGACAGAGAGCATTATAAAGTGTAAGAAACGATTGCCCAACACCTTGAATGGTGATTTCTACCTCTTAGGCTCATATTTGCTGTCTAATTAAGTAAAATCATCCTCTTCTCAATTTTGTCGCCTGCCTGAGTTTGATCAAGTCATAGCACCAGTTTTGCTACACATGGAGTCTTACTCCATGTACCTCATTTCCTTACAAGTAAACCTTGCTCAGAACTTCCCTGTTCCAGAAAGTCCCACCTGAAAAATAACATCTACACACCCCGGTTCTTCCTGCGTGATGCGTTTGATAATCATGTATGTTGAGATCTTGCTCTTTGGCCTCGGTCCTTTGTGTGTGTACGTGTATAGGTCAAGATGATTTGTAATTCTACTAACAATATACAGTGTTGTGATGTCCATTGTTATCTCATATTTATCCAGTGAATGGAGTAGAGAAGCTTGTGTGCTCCGTGGGGATGGGATCTCTTCCACTCAGAGCTACATCCCTGGTGCTCGCACCGTGTTGGATACACAGTGGCCTTCAAATACCTATTTGTTGAAAGAAGGAGCCCTTGGGATTTATTCTGTAGTTCATGGACTCATCTATCTGACTTTCTTCTCTAAACAAGACATGCGGAAGCACATCAGAAAACCAGCTTCCTTTCAAAGGCTACTTCCTTTGCTCCTCTAATTCCTCAGGAATTTCCAGATCTGGAGAAACACTTCTGCCAGAAAAGTGTGTTTTATGCTTATCCTTTCTGTAACCTTCAGTTCTTGTCCAAGTCACAATAAAAATCGAAGTATGTTTTTGAGTGCTAGTAAAGCAATTATAGCACTCTGAATTTAATTTTTCAAAATTAATTGTGATTTCCCTATTGAAGCATAAACCTGATTCAAAAGCACAGGCTTAGTTTAGGCTGTATAACTCTTGGTAGCCTATGTTTTTTCATCTGTATCAACACTTGTTTCTACAGTAGCTGTATTTTTTTTTTTCTCTTTGTCTTTGATGGGGTCAATCCCTACTACTCTTTGCCTTAGTGGGGTTAAGTGGATGATCATTAAAAATAATAAAAAAAGAATCAGAATCGTTGGGCCACATTCAATAAAGGGGTTACAGCGTGCTTTCTGAGGGGTGGAGTGTATGTGTGTGTATGTATATATATATATATATATATATATATATATATATATATATATATATATATATATATATATCCCCACCCATTGATTCCAAATGATTAACAAAGACATCTTCTTGGCTCTAAGTTACCCGTATAACTTCAGGTAGGCCTAAGCCGTTCACTAAGATCAATACATAATGTGGAATTTTGAAAGAAATGTGAAGAAAGGAGGGAGCCATGGAAAGCAGGGAGAAGTGATATGGAAATGTAAGCAGATGGGAGAGCAGACCAGTGGTCAATCGGGGGAAGAAGATAAAGTCATCTGAAGGCCAGAGATGTCCCTGTTATTTTTATTTAATTGCGAGTGAGGGTCTTTAAAGTTACCTCCTGTGTTACTTTATAATAATGCAGCATGTATTTAACATGAGTCAAAAAATACAGTGATCTTTATACACCCTATAGCTTTTCAAAGTACAAGGTAAGAAAGGAAAACAGCCAGGGTGAAGACAGGCCTCCCCGTGTTAGTGATTAGTTCTCCAGGAATGGGTAAGTCGAAGGGAAAAAAATGACACAAAGCAACTGGTGCCATCTTTCCTTAGCTAGTATTCATGGACAGTGACTCCTTATAACATGAAGTCTGTATTCTCATCAATGGCAAAATCAATTGTCATATGCCTACCAATGTTTGGTAAAAGATCCTAGAATTTTCAAGAGCACCTTTTATTCCAAAGAGAGGAGTTTGAAAAAATAACGGGTTGCACAGGTCAGGATCCTAGCAGCATCTCAGGGAATAAGAGGTGTTTATGTCCCATTGATTAGGACAGCCCGCCCACTTTTATTTATTTTTTAAAGTTTTTTTTTTTTGGTTGCGCCACACGGCTTGCAGGATCTTAGTTCCCCAACCAGGGATCGAACCCAGGCCCCCTGCAGTGGAAGCACTGACTCCCAACCACTGGACTACCAGGGAATTCCCTGCCCACTTTTAATTGACTCTTCGGGGACAGGGTGTAAGTGGAGCAGCTTCACCATTGCAGTGTCTTGACTTTTTTTTTGATTATGCCATTAAATACAGTGAGGCTACCTCTTGAGTTATTATGTAGATTGGCAGGTAAAGATGGCATTTTCTGAATTTCACTTTATCTGATTTGGAATCCCACTTTATGTGCTTACATTTGATTCATTGTTATAGAGTGAATTAAATTGCATACGAGATGGAGTTTTTAAAATCCATAACTCAGGCACAGCAATAAAAATGGCAGCTCCCTTTTTTTAAAAACTGGCTCAAAGTCTCACTCATTCCTTTTGCAAAAGATCGTAATTGTTACTCTCCGTGAAGTTCAGCTAACTGTTGCAGGAGAACATTGGTGCATGCTAAATGTTTTTAATGTTCTCTTGCTCAAAATTAAAATGCCATTTTTGCCATTTAGCTTTATGACTAATCATTGCCTAAGTGGCAGTTGGATTTCCAAATTGGGCTGCCTATCTCTGAACCACCAAATAGGATTGCTTATCTGAAAGAGTTTGCTGCAAACCCAAACCCTGAAACGAATTACAAGCAAGCAATTAAAACAGAGGGCGTTTTTCAGTAGAGCAATGATCATCTGAGTGCACTTATTGGGCCTGTATTCTCTTAATTATGCAGTCTGCTTAGTGGAATTTAAAAACAATAGTCCAGTCTCCTTTTCTGTTTAGCAAATGTTGGGGTCATGCCCACGGACTATCTTCCTTTTTCTGAATTTTTCAAACGATCTCATTTGAAGATCTGTCTCCCAGTGGGGGTTTTGGATAAGTCAGCTTCTACTTCTCTGACATCAGAGAGCGATTAACTGCCTGTATTTGCTTGCCAAAGTTGAGATGCTTTGCGAGGTCCAGAATAATAAAAGCAGAAATATAGGAAAAATGTAATCCCACTATTAAGAGACAGTATAACCCACTGATCTCACAGAAGTAGTAGCACAGCTGTACAGGGATAATTAAGAGACTGAGGAGGCTTTTTACCTGTGTGTAGATGGCCATCAATTTAATAGAAATATGAAAGTATCAAACTCATTTCATTTTAGTGTTTGAGATTCTGCTGGAATTAAAGAAGAAAGGGCTGAGTTTCATTAGGAATGGAAGCAAAGTTGTATCTTCAGAACACATTTTGTTCATTATAAATGGCATTTCTTTTAATCCAGTTAATTTGAAAACATTTTAGATGAAAATTATTGCTGCGTGAAGAACAATGATTATAAAATGACATGGGCAACTTTAGAGCATTTTAGGAACCTAGAATATTTTCATTAACCAAAATCAGGGCAAGAGACAGCATAAATCAATCTGATTTTTTTCCCTGAAATTTTGAAAGCTTTGCAGGGATTACCTTTGGGGTATGAGGGCATCATATTTTGAATTTCAAATAAAGAATGTTATCTCAGTGTTAGAAAAAGCTCTTCATTCCATTGTCTGTTGTAGACGTTTGCTGCGTGCTAGGATCATCAGGGAAGTTTTTAAAAATCCTGATGCTCAGGTCATATCGCAGACCATGAAATGAGGATATGTGCCACCAAAATTGAAATTTCATTTCTGTCTCTTCCAAAAAATTTCTTTGGCTTATTGAGGAAGAAAATGACTGTGAATGGGTGAGTCTACATATGTAGTTGTAGCTAATGTTCTCAACCAAAAATAGAAATAAGGTTACATTTGATATTTTCTTTCTACTAATTATGATGAGTTATGGGTTTTTTGTCTGTGAACCTCTATCCTTGTTAAGTACTATTTAATAATGTGGTATCAGGCCAGCATTTCATTTTATGAATAAGTGAAATGAGCTTGCAAGGATGGACGTTGAAGGTATTTTTCTAAGAACAATTAAGATTGCTTAATACTTCAGAAACTCTAGACAACTAATGAAATCCATTGGTAGATTGTTGAGTTTTGAAAGTACTGTGATTTTTCTGCTGGTCTAAGGGTTTTGTTAGAATGTGAATCTCTGCGTTGGGGTGCAGGGGTGTGATTGACAGGAGGGATTGTAAGCTGGTGGCTTGTGAGACATATTTGGCCCAAATATGTGCTGTGTTCAGCCTGCACAATGTTTCAGTGTGGGAATATCATGTCAAAATCCTGATTTCTAGTTTCTATCAAAATATTAGCATATTTTCTTAGATTAGGTGGTTTTAACAGATATACATAGGACATGTCATCCAAAAACAACAGAATACATATTCTTCTCCAGTGCACATGGAACGTTCTCCAGGATAGCTCATATGTTAGGCCACCAAACAATCATAATAAATTTAAGATTGAAATCATATCAAGCATGTTTTCCAACCACAGTCATATAAAACTAGAAATCAATCTCAGGAAGAAAACTGGAAAATTCAAAAATATGTGGAGATTATATCACGTACTACTGAACAACCAATGGATCAAAGAAGAAATCAAAAGAGAAATAAAAAAATACCTTAAGACAAATGAAAATGGAAATACAACATACCAAACTTAAAAGTTACAGCAAAAGCAGTTCTAATGGGAAAGTTCATAGTGATAAATGCCTACATCAAGAAACAAGAAAAATCTCAAATAAACAACCCAACTGTACACTTCAAGGAACTAGACAAAGAACAAATGAAGCCCAAAGTTAGTAAAAGAAAGGAAATAATAAAGATTAGAGTGGAAATAAATGAAATAAATATTACAAAGACAATGGGAAAGATCAATGAAAATAAGTGCTGGTTCTTGAAAAGATAAACAAAACTGACAAAACTTTAGCTAGACTCACCAAGAGAAAAAGAGAGAGGACTCAAAATCAGAAATGGAAGAGGAGACATTACAACTGATATAACAGAAATACAAAAGATCATAAGAGACTTCTATGAACAACTGTGCCTAGACAAGAGATGCTCCCATTTGTTTCTGTGCCCTATTAGGTTATATGGCTGTTCCTCTCATTTACTTTATAGTCTTTAAGATTGCTGCTTCATGTGAGGCAGGATATAGTTTTTTTTTTTTTTTTCCCTTGAGTGTCCAGTTCTTCTGATGGAAACAAAGCTATATTTTTTCTTCTTCTTTACCCTCTTCAAACGATGGTGTGTTCCAACAAAGAGGAATATCATCCTTTGCTGTAGTAGTTTCCTAAGGCTGCCATAACTAAGTACCACAAACAGGGTAGCTTTAAACAACAGAAATTTATTCTATCATTTCTGGAGGCTAAAAGTCTGAAATTGAGGTGTTGATAGCGCCATGCTCCCCTTGAAGGCTCCAAGGGAGTGTCCTTCCTTGCCTCTTCCAAGGGTTGTCCTTGGGTGGATGCTGCAGCACTTCAGTCTCTGCCTCCATCATCACACACTGTGCATCTCTTTCTTCACATGGCATTTTCCTCTTCTTATTTATAAGGACACCAGTCATATTAGATTAGACCTCATATTAACTTGATTACATCTGCTAAAATGTTATTTCCAAACAAGGTCACGTTTACAGGTGCTGAGGGTTAGGATTTCAGCATGTCTTTTTGGGGGACACAATTCAACACACATCACTTGCATTGAACAGAGAGCAGAACCAACATGACCAATGGCTCCTGGGCCATAGGTAGTGAGGTGGTTAGGGTGAAGCCCTTTTGTGGACCATGTCACCTGATACCAACCCACAGTAATAGATGACTCCAGCCCAGTGACCTTGCTTTAGTCCTTTACCATATTCTTTCCTGTTTCGATCACATGTCTCTATAAGAGTCTCTATCTATACGCAGCTGCCTTATCCTCCCATTAAGCCACTGCACGTATTGAGGGGTTGCCATAAATATTTCAAAAGGAAATCAGTATGCTGTTAGGGGGTGGGCATGGATGCCAGAGAGCCAAAAGTTACCAAAGTAGGATTCCTGATGCTTTCTTCCTTCCTTCATTAGTGCTGAGGTGATACAAAAGGTGGGAGAGATTTTTTTAAATTTTTTACTGATTCTAGTTCATCCTCTCCCATTTGACCCCAAGTTTCTGAATCCAATGGTTTCAGCCATTTTGCTTTATTACTGTGCCATTGTAATAGTTCCTGGTTGGTTGCTCCACTTATGTCTAATTTGAGGTCATTTGTACAATTAATTCAGGGGATTCCCATATCTGTGTAAATGTGGCTCTGACTTTCCACCTGAGAATTTACTGTGTAATGCAAGTCAGCTGAGTATAGTCAGCCTTGTTCTTCAACACAGGAAGGGTTCTTCTTTGGTTAAATTGTAAGTATTCTCATTTTAGCTAATCTGATCATTTCTGTCTTTTAATTAGTGTGTTTAGATCATTTACATTTAATGTAATTATTGATATATTTGGACTTAGGCCTACCATTTTATTCTTTGTTTTCTGTTTGTAACTTCTGATTTTCTTTGTTTCCCTCTCTTGCCTTCTTTGGGGTCATTTGAATAATTTTTAATACATTCTATTTTAATCTATCAGATTTTTGGCTATATCTCTTTGCATTTTTTAAGGGATTGTTCTATGGCTTAAAAGGTACCTACTAATCTTTCACAGTCACTTTAGAGTTAATATTTTGACACAATGAGCAAAATGTAGAAGGCTTACAAGCATATAGGTCCATTTAGCCTCCTTTCTTTATATTACTTTATATTATATTTATATTATATTACTTTATATATTATATATGTAATATATTACATCTATGTACATTGAAAACCCTACCAGATAATGTTATATTTTTTGCTTTCAACAGTCATCCACATTTTTAAAAATTGAAGAGGAGAGAAACAGACTATTTACTCAGATATTTACCATTTACCTGTTGCTCTTCCTTCAGTGATGAAGTTCCAAATTTCCCTCTGATATGATTTCCCTTTAGCCTGAAGAATATCTTTTAGCTTTCCTTTTAGGGAAAGTCTGTCCCGACAAATTGTACTGTCCTTTTAGAGGTATGTGGTCACCATGGTTTTATTGATATGTGTGAGTATGTGTTGAATGTGTGCTTTTCTTTTGTTTCCTGATGAGAACCAAAGTTAATTTGTCCAATGGGAATTTCTTTTTTCCATGCCTCTTGTGTGCTCAGCACTGATATTCATCAGTCCGTGAACAAAACAGAAAAATATCTTTGCCCTCTTGAGGCTTACATCATGTGTGGAGGGAGATAGGCAGCAAATAAGCAAATAAAGCATGGTCAGTCAAATGTCATGAGTTCTATGTGAAAAAATAGAGCAGGGGTCAGAGATGGACTTCTAAAAAGGTTGGTCAAAAAGATGACCTCTCTGAGAAGGGTATGTGAGAGTAAAGACTCAAATCAGGTGAAGGAACCAGCCCTGATAATATCTGGGGGAAGAATGTTCTAGGTGAGGGAAAAGCAAGTGCAGATGTCCTGAGACAGAGGTTGACTGGTACGTGTGAGGAGCAGGAAGGAGGCCAGTGTGGCCCTGGTAGTGAGGAGGAAGGGTGGTGAGGCATGCAGGAATAGGGCCAGATAGGTGAAGATGTGGCCATAGAGATGGTACTGTGAAAAAGATTTAAGAAAGACCAACCATTTGCTACAGCACAGCATGAGACTGATGTAGGGAAAGCTGTATTTTATTTTTAATACTTCACTCTTCTTGGGCTATAATAAAGGTCAAAAAACTCAAATACCTAAGACTAGTCTTGTCTTCTACTGAAATATGTAAGTGTAAGCCTAGCATTGCAATCTTCCAATTTTGCCGAACAAGCTGGAGATAGACCATTCAGTTACTTGTCTGGACTTGTAAATACGGACAACTGAAAAATTACAAAGTTTTTGGAGCTCTGAGCCAAACATAACACCCATGGGCCAGAATTGGGCTGCCTTTGTTTAAGTGCTGGCCTGGAAGCTTTGTTGTACAATAAGCAGCTCCATTCCACCACCCTTTAAAGAAAACAGTAGTTTGTGCATAGATTATTTTAAATCTGATTTGCGCTCCTATGCCCTCTTCTGTTTAATGTTGTAGTCAAGGACTATATACCACAGTAACTTGGTGAAAAATGTTTTCTTTTCTGGTGTGGCTGTCTGTAGTGTAGATTAGATGTTTACCCCCTGGCCGGGTGGGTCGTGGGCCTCCGGTTTGTAAGTGGTTCAAGGATGAGTCCGGTGATGCCTCTGGGTGTCCACTCCGCCCTTCTTCCCTCCTTACATGGCAGATTTTGGACATTCGTCTGACTTTATTGCCGAGAGGTTTATTACACTTAGCACAGCTTTCTCTACAGCCTGGTGATATAAGTATGATTGTTATCTTCTCATCTTTCCTCGCTCTCCCTTTTAGTAGATGAAAACCTCTGGTATAAATATGTGACAGGGAGGGCATGCATTTTTTCTTCTTCTTAGCCTAATGGATGAACAGCTGGGAGTTAATGAGCTTTTAATAGTGAGTGTAGGGGGTTAGTTTGTTGCAATTTCACTCTCCGCTGAATACTCTGAGGTCTCCTTGTTTTTCTGTTTCTCTTTAACAGTAGCTTTATTGATATCTGCAAACACCTGTTTAAAATTCACTCTGCATGGAGGGAACATACTGCTCTTTCGATCACCTTGGTCTCAACTGACTCTCCTTTAATTATAAGGCTCCTGTGGAACTTCGCATAAGGTTTTTATCTTCATTTTTAAGGGCTTTAAAAATGTTTTACAGGATTATGTTTTTATTTAGCAGAGAATTTTTTAAGTTCACATGAGCATTTGTATGTATATTTTTGACCCTTTTTATTTTTTCTACTCTGACCTTAAAGGCAAACAAGACAAAAGCCTTTTTCCCCTCATATATTTTGTAGCAATGTTCTTAGCCTTTATTTCTCATTTATCCTTTTCCCTTAAATTAACTTTTCTTCATACCTATCGTTGTAAATCCTGGGTCATAAAATGATTTCCTATAGCTTAAAAAAAATCATTAGTGGTAATACCCAACTTGTATGCGGTTTACACATTACTATATAAACCTTACAGATCACTTTCAATGCATCTGCATTTTCTCATTTAGTGTTCACAAATATCTTCTGAGGTGAGCCCGACAAGTATTATTACCACTTTACAAAGTAGAAAACCAAGATTGATGGTCAAGTTTAAGTGGTTATAAAAGCTAATACATGTAAATAGTAAAATTTGAAACAGTAGTAAGGATACACAAGAGTTTCCCTACCTAGAGGTAAACATAGTTAACCATTTTCATGCATTTCTTCCAGTAGTTTTCCATGCATGTTCAAACTTGTCTATAGTTTTTTTTTTTTCTTCCCTTAACAAAGAAGATAATGTTCTCCATAGTTCTGCAACTTGCTTTATTTACTTAATTGTGTGGTGGAAATTGAACATATATGATCACAGGTCCTGCAGCTTTCCCTCCCACACTGTGGGGACTTAGCATAGTTTATTTAACCATCCCCTATTGGTGGACATTTAGGTTGTTTACAGTTTTTTGGAACTACGGAAGAGGACTGGTCTGAAGAGCCTTGTACATGATCTTTGCATATATATTGGAAATACGCCCGTTCCTAGACAGATAGGCAAATTCCTAGAGTAGAATTGCTGGGCTATCAGGTAGATGCATTTAAAATTTTGATGCATATTTCTAAAGGTGTCCTATTATTTCACTACAATATTTACAAAGTATAACAGCGTACACGAAAGATTAGACCTTCCTTTACAACTAGTCTAATACATTAAATCATAAAGCTTTTTAAAATTGACAGTCTGAGTTGTTTTAATTTGCATTTCTTTAATTAGTGAGGTTGATCATCTTTTCATATGGTTATAAGCAATTTGTATCAATATTTCAGTTACAGTTCTCTGTTCTGTTATTTGTTTTTTTTATTCTCTTAATAACTTTAAGAACCGCGTGTATTGAAGAACATATCTGTCCTGTTGCAACTATTTTCCCCAATTTATCATTTGTGTTTTGACCTTTTTTCATTAAAAAAAAACACTCAATTTTTATTACAAGAGTAAACATGGTCATTATGATACTGACCAGGGTTCTTGGTCCTCCCCAATCAATAGAAATTGACTAGAGGCCAGACAAGAAATAGGGGCAAGGCTTTACTGGGGCCCCTGCTGCAGCAGGGGGCAACAAGAGCAAACAACAGGTGCCCTTACTTGTTCACTGAGGGGAGGCGAGCTTGTTCCTTACATGGAGTGAGGGTAGGGGTGTGTCCAGAGGTCGGGCCAGAGGGGTGGTTTAGGTGTTTTGCCCACCCCTTAGGTGCTGTTGTGTGCAGGGGGCATGCACAGTACCCTGCTTTTGCTCTGGACACCCTGATTTTGCTCCAGGCTCTTCAAAAGTGGCAGTTGGGTTTTTAGGTCTTTCTGTATCTTTTGGGTCCAGAATTTGCCCCAACTGCATGCGCACAGTTATTTTTAGTCCCATGTAGTTTCTCTGTATTTTGTTGCTGGAGGAGAGGTGTGTCCAGGTGCAAGCATTGCAGCACTGTGGCAAAGGGTCTCAGGTCCCAGCCTGTCTCAATTATAAGATTAAAGTTGGGAAAATCTGAAAAGCAAAAAGAAGAAAATGGAAGTCATCATAATTCTGTCATTTAGTGACCACTTTTGATTTTTTGTTGAAATTTCTAGTCTTTTTCTGGTATGTATGAGTGTGTGTGATAATTGTGTTTCAAAGTTTGTTTTATCTTGCAGTTTCTGGAGCCACCAGGAGTGTCCAAACACTAGGTGGGAAGCTCTGAAGCAGATGCATTAACTTGTTTGTATCACCTCCCTTTTTCCATTTTCTTTAAGAAGGAAAATCCTCAGGGCTTATAAGGATCCTTTTCTTGTTTCTCTAGGGAGGGTGTAAACGGGCCTCTCCCTGTTAGATCTTTGCTCACATCGCTGAAGCTCCCAAACTGGATGGAGCTCCTTTGTCTATATTTGTCTGATTCTGAGACTGTCTGACTTTGTTGTGGTTTGTTATTGGGGACGTGGACGTAATTATTGGACTTCAGGATCACTCTCTGCCTCTCAGCTTGCATTGTCTTTTTATTTATTTATTTATTTATTTTTTTCGCGGTACGCGGGCCTCTCCCTGTTGTGGCCTCTCCCGTTGCAGAGCACAGGCTCCGGACGCGCAGGCTCAGCGGCCATGGCTCACGGGCCCAGCCGCTCCGCGGCATGTGGGATCTTCCCGGACCGGGGCACGAACCCGTGTCCCCTGCATCGGCAGGCGGACTCTCAACCACTGCGCCACCAGGGAAGCCCTGTCTTTTTTTTTTTTAAGTCAGGTTTATTAAGACATAATTTACATATACACAATTACCCTTTTCAATGTACAGTTTGATGAGTTTTGATAAATATATATATAGTTTGTTTAATCATCGTAATTGAGATACAGAAAATTTCCATCACCCTCAGAATTATCCTTCGGCACTTATGACATCTACCCTGTCCCCCAACACCCAGCTCTGATTTCTGTCCTTATAATTTTGCTATTTCTAGATTGACATATAGATAGAATCATACAGTATGTAGACTTCAGAGTCTGGCTTCTTTCACTCACATTATGCACTTAACATTCATCCATGTTGTTGTGTATCAGTAATTAATTCATTTTTATTGTTCAGTAATAGTATTCCATTGTATGGATATACCACAGTTTGCTTATCTATTCACCAGATGATGGACATTGGGGATGTTTATACTTTTTGACTATTATGAAAACAATTGCAGTAATCATTCATATATTTCTTTGTATAGAAATATGTTTTCATTTCTCTTGGGTGAATACTGAGGAATTAGATTCCTGGGTTGTTTGGTCATCATATGGCTAACTTTGTAATAAACTGCAAACTTGCTTCCCATAGTGCCTATACCATTTTGCATTCCCACCAATAATGTATGAGAATTCTAGCTGGTCCTCATTCTCAACAGCAGTTGGTTTTGTCACTTTTATGATTTTAGCCATTCTAGTAGATACCTAGTGGTATCATACCATGGCTGTAATTTGCATTCCTCTGATAACTGTTGGTGTTGTGAATACTTTCATATGTTAAATTGTCTATTCGTAAATTTTCTTTGTTGAAATGTCTCTTTAATGTTGTGTCTGTTTTCCGGTGAGAGGATGTGTTTATTTTTTTGCCTTATTATTGAGTTGGAAGAGTTCTTTATATATTCTCGATAAAAGCCATTTATTAGGTATGTTTTCCAAATTATTTTTCCCAATATGTGTCTTATAATTTAATTTTAAAATGTTTTTTGATGAGTTTTTAATCCTCAGGGAGTCCGTTTTATCTATTTTTGGTCCCTGGCATATAATTTTGGTGTCATAAGAATCCATTTCTAAATCCACCCTTGTGGAGATTTATTCCTATGTTTTCTTTTTTTTTTTTTTTGCCCTCTTTATTTTTTTTTAACATCTTTATTGGAGTATAATTGCTTTACAATGGTGTGTTAGTTTCTGCTTTATGTCAAAGTGAATCAGCTATATGTATACATATATCCCCATATCTCCTCCCTCTTGTATCTCTCTCCCACCTCCCTATCCCACCCCTCTAGGTGGTCACAAAGCACTGAGCTGATCTCCCTGTGCTATGCAGCTGCTTCCCACTAGCTATCTATTTTACATTTGGTAGTGTATATATGTCCATGCCACTCTCTCACTTCGTCCAAGCTTACCCTTCCCCCTCCCCGTGTCCTCAAGTCTGTTCTCTACGTCTGCGTCTTTATTCCTGTCCTGCCCCTAGGTTCTTCAGAACCTTTTTTTTTTTTTTTTTTTTTTAGATTCCATATATATGTGCTAGCATACGGTATTTGTTTTTCTCTTTCTGGCTTACTTCACTCTGTATGACAGACTCTAGGTCCATCCACCTCACTACTCCTGTGTTTTCTTATAAAGGTTTTAAAGTTTTAGCTCTTATTGATTTCCTAGATTTTAAATGCACATTTACATCTATGTTTATGAGAGATATTGGTCTGTGATTTTCTTTGATTATAAGGTTTTTGTTTGGTTTTGGCAGCAGGGTAATGCTGGCCACATAAAATGAGGTAGTTAGTAAATGTTCCCATATCTTCTGTTTCCTGGCAGGGTTTATGTAGAATGAGTGTTAATTCTTCCTTAAATGTTTCTAGAAATTCAGCAGTAAAATCATCTAACATCTGGTTTTCTTGGCAGGAAGGTTTTAAAATAAAAATTCATTCTCTTAATTAGGTAAAAGGATACTCAGGTTATCTGTATCTTTTTGAATGAGCTTTGATAAGTTTGTGTTTTTCAGGGCATTCTTCTGATAAGTTATCAAATTTACTGGCATAAAGTTAATAATATTTACTTATCCTTTTAATGTCAGTAAGACCTGTAGTGATGTTTCCTCTTCTGTTATTGATATTGGTATTACGTATTTTTTTCTCTTTTGTTCTTGATCATTCTGGGGAAATTTAAGAAGTGAATTGGCCTTTTCAAAGAGCAAACTTTTGTTTTACTTATTATCCCCTATTATTTTTCTGTGATCTCTTTCATTACTGTATGCTCTTGTTATTTTCTTCCTTTTGCTTGCTTTGGGTTTAATCTGCTTTCCTTTTTATAGTTTCTTCATATGAAATCATAAACTTTCAACTTGAGGCTTTTCTTTTTTCTTAATACAAGCACCTAGTTATGTAAGTTTACTTGAGCTAGCTGTGTCCCACAAATTTTTGACGTGTTGTGTTTTCATTTTCATTCAATTCAATATGTTTTTGACTTAACTCTTTTTTTTTTTTTTGCGGTACGCGGGCCTCTCACTGTTGTGGCCTCTCCCGTTGCGGAGCACAGGCTCCGGATGCGCAGGCTCAGCGGCCATGGCTCACGGGCCCAGCCGCTCCGCGGCATATGGGATCCTCCCGGACCGGGGCACGAACCCGTATCCCCTGCATCGGCAGGCGGACTCTCAACCACTGCGCCACCAGGGAGGCCCTTGACTTAACTCTTGTGATTTATTTGACCAATTAAAAATGTGAGTTTAATTTCAATAGTTGGAATATTTTCTAAATATTTTTCTGTTACTTATTTCTAGTTTAATTCCTTTGTGGACAGAGAACATACTTTGCATGATTTCTGTCTTTTTAAGTTTTTAGAGATTTAAAAAAAAATGGCCTAGAATATAATTTATCTTGGTGAATGTTCCATGTGCACCTAAAAATGTGTATTTTGATGTTCCCTGGAGTTCCATAAACGTCAGTTATACTAATTATTTTTTTTTTACTGATTTATTCATTACTAGTAGTAGAGGTTTGAAGCTTCTTCTTATAATTGTGAATTTTTCTATTCTCCTTGTTGCATGAGTTTTTGCTTTGTGTATTTTGAAACTTTGGTATTGGATGCGTACACATTTAGGATTATTATGTCTTCTTGATATATATTAACCTTTCTATGACCACAAAGTTCCGATTTTTACTTCTAGTAATACTACTTTTTCTGAAATTCATATGGTCTAATAATAAATAGCTACTCCATTCTTTCATTAGTGGTATATTTTTGCATGGTATGTTTTTTCCATCCTTTTCCTTTTAAGCAGTCTATATCTTTATATTTAAAGTAGACAGCATATAGTTGGGTTTTGTTGTATATACATTCTAACAATCTCTTCCTTTTAATTGGTGTATTTAATGTATATTTAACATTTATACACATGTTTGGTTTAAAATCTATTACATTATTTTTTTTCTTCTTTTATATGTTTTTAATTTCTTTTTTCCTCTTTTCTTGACTATTTTGAATTGAGTATTTTTCATGATTGTATTTTTCCCTCCATTATTAGTAATTATCTATGCCTTTTTCTTACACAGTTTTTTAGTGGTTATTCTTCACCTGGCCTACACTATCCAAATTGGTAGGCACTATCCATGTACAGCCAGTTAAGTTTAATATTTTAATTAATTAAAGTTAAATATAATTAACATTTCATATCCTTAGGTGGACTAACCACATTTCCCGTGGGCAGTATTCACATGTGGCTAGTGGCTATTGTATTGGATAGGACAGATTTGAAACATTTCCATCATCAAAGAATGTTTTCTTATATAGTACTGCTCTGGCGTTTAACATAGATAACTTTAATTTCTCATAGTCTAGCTTTACATAATATACCAATCCATGTACAGTGTAAGAGCCTTACAGTAGTGTGCTTTCATTTCATCCATCTTTTGTGTTATGGTTTAAACCCTTTAATATATTACTATTTTTGCCTTAGATGGTCAGTTATAATTTAAAGAGATTAAAAGTAAGAAAAATGTCTCTCATATTTAACTACATTTCTACCATTTCCAACACACCTTATTTATCTGTGTGAATCCATATTTCCATCCAGTGTTAAATTCCTTCTCCCCAAAGAAACTCTTTGATTATTCTGTTTTGCTGATCTGCTGGCATTAATTTCTCTTGGCTTTTGTTTGTCTGAGAAAGTTTTTATTTTGCCTTCTCTTTTTCTTACTGTTCAGGTCAAAACATATTCTAATTTTTTTCATGATTTCTTCTTGAGTCAATGATTATTTAGTAGTATGTTGTTTAATATCCAAATGTTTTTCCTGGTTATCTTAGTATTTTTTGTTTCCAGTTTAATTAAACTGTGTTCAGTTATCATGCTTTTTATGATTTCAATAATTCTAAATTAATTGAGACAATTATGGCACACAATATGGTCTATTCTGGTATACATTATTTTGGACACATGTACGTTTTTTCTGTTGTTGAGTGGAGTGTTCTTTAAATAATAAGTCAAGTTGGTTGATAGCGCTGTTCTGATTTTCTGTGTCTTTGTTGATTTCATCTTGTTGTTCTAATAGTTATTGAGAGAAGAGGTGAAAATTTTCACTTTGAATGTTAGATTTATCTATTTTTCCTTTTATTCCATGACTTTGCTTCGTGTATTTTTAAGCTCTATTGTATACACTTCAATGTTTTCTATTTCCCTCTGTTAAATTTACCTTTGTTTTAAAATAATGAAATGTCCCTCTTTATTCCTGGCAATGCATATTGCTTAGAAATATAATCTATCTACTATTAATAAAATGATTTGAATCTTCTTATGCTTACTCTTTTCATGATATATCTTTTTTCAGTGCAGTTACTTCCTACCTTTCTGTTCCTTAAGGGGTGTCTCTGTAGATAGCACATATTTGGGCCTTGTTTTATTCTGTCCTTTCTGAGAGTCTCTGCCTTTTAACTGAATTCCATAAGCCACTACCCTTTACTCTAAGTATTGCTCTGTTTGGGTTTGAGTCTACCAGTTTATTGTTTGTTTTTTCTTGCTCCTTCTCTTTTTCTGTCCCTCCATGTCCTCCTTCCTGTCATTTTTGAATAATTTTTTGGAATTCTACTTTAATTTTCCTGTTGTGTTTTGCCTTCGATTTTGAACACAGAATTCTGGGTTGACGGTTTTTCTCTCTGTACTTTAATTATGTTGTTCCCTTGTCTTCTGGGTCATGTTTTCTTGATTTCTTGTGTGAATCTCATTATTTTTTTTCTTTTTTTTTTTTTTACTGAATATGAGACAATGTGTATAGAACAGGAGACTCAGATAGACGCTATTTATGACTAGAAATAGGCCCTTCCCTTCTTCTATCAGGCCGTAAGTCAAGTCAGTCTAGTCTGTCAGTTGAGCTGGATTTGTTTTTTCTTGTTGCTCTTATTACCCTCAGTGCCTCCGAGCCTTCCTATCCCTTCAGCAGTGGAGCGATGCCACCTTATGCTTAGTGGGGGGCCTGTTTTATCAGAGCATTTTTCCCCATTGCTTCTGCTTCACCCCCAGCAGGTCCCATATACCCATGACATGTGGCAGCGTCCCTCCCTGCTCTTGTCCCCTCCCCAGTGGTAGACTGATGGTGCTCATTATTCATGGTATGTCCTGTGGGGAGCAGGGCTTCTTGTCTCTTCGACTCCAGCTTCAGTCTTAGGCAGGTCCTGCATGCCTGAGCTTCAAGGGTGGGGCTTTCTCAAAGCCCTTGCTCCTGCCTCTTGCTCCATGGTGGCTGAACTTACTCTGGTATCTGTGGGGGAAGGTTATGTGGGCGGGAGTAGGTTGCCTGCCTTTCTCCTCTGCCCGCTCCGACCAGTGCTTTTGATCTTTATAGGATACTGGCAATGAGTGGGTTTTCCTACTTTCCCCCCAGTGGCAAGTGGCTTTTGTCTGATGGCAGGGTGGGCAAGCACACTCAGGTTTTCACCCTCCTTGATGTGATCACAACCTTGGTCTGGGACTGCACATAATTTCTGCATAGTATGACAGAAACTTCTAGAACAGTGAGTCTTGTGTGTTCCCCAGTGACTGCTGATCACCAGTCTCACATCTGTACTGCCTTGGGAGTTTCTCTCTGTCCTAGCCTGTCCCTAGTCTTGCTCGTGAGCACCCAGTGGAGGACCTTGGAAAAGAGTGAGTGCAAATTTCCCTTGTGCCTGGGGCTCCCC
Organism: Hyperoodon ampullatus; assembly: GCF_949752795.1. Classification (NCBI taxonomy): domain Eukaryota; kingdom Metazoa; phylum Chordata; class Mammalia; order Artiodactyla; family Ziphiidae; genus Hyperoodon; species Hyperoodon ampullatus. The sequence continues at coordinate 22,132,183 of NC_136923.1, forward strand.
GCTTACACTGGGCCTTTAAGAAATGGTTAACATTTCAGTTGTTTTCTCCTCGACTGCTTTTGTGGCAGCCACCTTTTCTTCCCCTCTTCTGACAAAAGTCACACGATTCACATCCTCAGAGGTACTTGCCATCCTTTGGAATTCAGTTCACCCAAGTTCTTTGTGACTCTCTGATAGGCTCAGGAAACTTGTGACTCTGTAGGTGATCTGGCTTTCTGTTTTTTATGGTGGGAGTGGCTTTCTTTTGTCATTTTCACAAGCAGAGCCCCCTCCTGTGTTCAACTGTTTATTTTTGGTTTTGCCACATAATTTCCTTTTTACGCAAACATATAAGTTTTCTCCCATAGGCCTCTGAGGTTTATGTTTTGACTAGAAAGGGTGTCCTTACTACAAAAGGAGAAAAAAACCTCTCATGTTTTCTAATAGTGCATTTACATTTCATTATTTTATGTTCAATTTTTTCATCCACCTGGAGTGTGCATTGGTGTGTAGCATTATATATTAATTCAGATTGATTTTTTCCGAGTGGCTGTCTAGTTGATCTAATACCGTTTGTTGATTTCATCTTTGATCTACTGCTTCTCACACATGTGCCATTAAGGCGTGGAAGACAGGATTCCGGTCATGCTTAAACTTTCCTGGTATTCCATTTAAGCACATTGTCTTTATTTACTTTCTGCTGTTGTTGCTTGAGAGTACACAGCATGGAGAGAGTTTTCCTCTCCACAAGCAGTGCCTCTGTGTTCATGGTTTTATCTTCCTTTCCTTCCAGTTCAAGAACAATTTCAAATGGGATAATACGTATTAAATACTCAGTAAAGCAGTCTCCTACTGAAGTAAGCGGTAATTTCCACCTACCTAATCCTTGGGACAGGATGAAAGAATTCTGTAATACTAACAATATACTGTGTCAGGCATCATTTGTGAATTCCAGTGTTTTGTTGCTGATTGAACATAACAGGTAATTCTAGGAGTGAATTCGTCCTTCCAGAGGCTTCCTTTCCAAGTATTGCCACCTCTTCTAGGACGGGAGCTTGGCAGGGGGATTCCTACTGTTGTCGCTAGCCTTCCCAACATCTACCCTAGGTCTAGAGTGATCAGTCTAGTTCATCTCCTAGATGAAGAAGCAAGGTCTATTTGTGTTTGGTTTCTCCTTCCAGATGCTTTGTTTCTGTATAAACACTTTTTTTTTGGCAAAAATGCTGACAGCACTATTCTGATCTTAGTCCATCGCTGACTCCTTGGTCCAGTTCTCTCACGGGCTCTGTGTTCCTTCATCACTGTTCTCAGTCTTCCTTGCTTCTTCTCCTCCTTTTACCTCTTTTTAAGCTCCCCTACTCTTAGTCTTCCCTTTACCCCAAATTTCATTGAAATTTAAATGAAATTGTCTCTATTACACAATATTAATTTACCTGTTGTAGTATAAGGAAGGATATATCTGGTCTTTGTCCCTGATTCCTGGCACAGAGCTTCAGAGACCCTTGGGATTTCCTGAGTGATAGGACTGTGTTTGTTATCCTAATGAGGTGACTCATTATGGGTCCCAAGATAACTTCAGGATGGAGACTGGTCACCAGAAAGATCAGGCATGTGATCAGAAGGTTGGAAGATTTAGCCTCCTGACCTCTGGGTAGAGGAGGAGAACTGGAGATTGAGTTCACTTATATGGTCAGATTTAATCAATCATGATTGTGCAATGAAATCTCAATAAAAACTTCAGACACTGAAGTTTAGAGGAGCTTCCTGGTTGGTGAACACACTGATGTGCCACGAGGGAGATGTGCCCTGAATCCAAGGGGAGAGGGTGTGGAAGCTCCTTGTCCAGGACCCTTCCAGACTTGGCCCAATGTGCAGTTTTTGTAATAAAACTGTAATTATAAGCATAGTGCTTTGTGAGTTCTGCAAGTAGTTATGGAGAATTATTAAAGCTAAGGGGTTCATGGGAGCCCCCAAATTTGTAGCCAAGTTGTCCAGAGTGCCAGGTGACCTGGCGTCTGAAGTAGGGGCAGTCTTGTAGAGGATTTTGCCCTTGACCTGTGGGACTGCGTCAGAATTGTATTACAGTATGGCCCAGTTGGGGTGGAAATTGAGTTCTTGGTCTTAAAGGGACTCCTCCTTGTTATAGGGGGCACCATGTACTCTTTTGGGAATGACTCTTCAACTTCCAGCTGAAGTTAAATCCTACTTTTTATTTTAGTAGATGCTTTCTTATCTAGGTGATTGAGACCAGTAGTTGTTAGGCTAAGTGAGAAAGTCACTTAGAGAAGGAATTGTTAAAAAATGTAAAATATGCTTAAATATTTTATTTGAACTTAATACCTATAAGTATACATTTATTTACCAATCATTTGATGTTAGATTAAGATCTTTTCTTTGAGCAGGGACCTAATGTCTGAATTCCATATGGTCTTGTTGCCATAAAGCTCATCTACTGTGTGTCATCCCCAAATTCTGGGTTCTTTGTAAAAATGAAGTGTGGACATAAGATATGCGTGAAGCCTTACAAAATTAAAGAAAAAAATCTCTGTTACCTGCTCTTACATTTGCCTTGCCTACAATTTTTTTTTGGGGGGGGGTGCTGAGCTGTGTGGCATGTGGGATCTTAGTTCTCTGACCAAGGATCGAACCTGTGCCCCCTGCATTGGGAGCACGGAGTCTTAACCACTGGACCACCAGGGAAATCCCAATTGCCTACATCTTATTTGATTGAATTTTCACAGTTTGCCTTTGAGTCTTTCCAAGCATTTGTCTTCCTTTTTGGAGAGGAAATAACTCTTTCAGCTTACATAATATTCAATTAAGTCACATAATTCCAGTTACACTACAAATGGTATCAGTGTGTTTGGTAATACACTCTTAATTTTGATGAGTAGGCAGCTCAGCTGTTGCTCCCCCGTGTGAGAGCATTCAGTGTGCCGTGGCGATTCATCAGAAAAGTCTAGAAAGTCATTGGGTAGTGTAGTAATCACACTTAGAACAACTCGGGGCCTTTTTGCATACTTTAGGTTGACATCTAGAAATTCTTCCTCATTTGTAAAATTTTATTGGAATATCTCTTCATGAGATGAATATTGGAGAGGGGACTGTCAATAACACCACATTTCAAACTCTCCTTTTATTGGGTGTTAATTCAGAAATGTTTATTCCTAATCCCACAGTGAGATATGGGCTGCCCAAAAGTTATTCTTTCTTTGTAAAGTTAGAGAAGGTGAGGTGGGTCTGGAGAGAAGGCATGTGCCTTCATCATAGGCACATCCTACATTTTTCAGTTAAAAAGATGTTTGGAGTATAGTCTAGACATTGACTCCCTTAAAGCTGAATATGGGGGTACCCCTTGGAAAATCTGTGTATTTCTAAGGGTTCACATACCCTCATTTGAATTGAAAACTGCTATTTTAGAACATTGATTAAGAGAGCTTCAGCTTTATTGATTTCCATTTTTATAATTCATTTTATTTTCTTTAATTATAAGAATGAATCCTGGCCTATTCTAAAACTTCTCTTCCTCAGTCTCATTCCTCAGAGATAATCATTGTTATCAGCAGTGGTTTACTGTACTAGATTTTTTCTGACCATTTCAAAACATGTTATCATCAACTTGCCCTGAGTGGTCACAAACTTCTCTACCCTTACAGCATTTAAAATGTATAATCCCCACAAGTTAACCCTACTTTTATCTCTCTTTGAATTTCATTCGTAAAGCCATCATGTTTTCAGGTGGGAGCCATTTTTGACAAAGTGTTTTTACCTAGAATTTCATTAAAAGCAAACGAACCAAAACAAAGATCCCAAATGAACTAACAAATTAAAATCCAGGATATAAAAGGTTTGGCATTTGAATATAATTATATTTGGATTTTTAAAAATGAGTCTGAATCCATGATGAGCCTAGAGAACAGGAACACAGTCTCTTCCCTGGGTTTTCACGATATAAAGATACTACTTGTTCACGTTTGTTGGCCGCTGATGAAGCTTTGTGTAGCAGTTATCTTCCAGTATTAGTTTAAGCCATATATGCAAAAGAAAATGGAAAGGATGAGCTCCTTAATTCAAGAAGAACTTACTGATTACAATAGGGATCCAATCATGAATAAGGGAGTTGTGTTCCCTGCCCTGATGAAACTGATAGTCTAAGAGATGGTGCCCAGAAAAAAAATTAATGTGAATTAAGTATTATTTTATACTCACTGGGATTTTCTCTTTTGTCTTGGAAGTTTTAACAAGAATTTTTAGTCAGTATTCACGTAAGGAATTGTGTATGCACACGGGTGTGTGACTGCTTAAGTAGATCTGAGAAATGCTCATAAAGATAAATTTTTTTTACCTGAAAATAACTTTAGTATTAGAGAAAAACTTTACTGAAAATAGAAAGCCTAACTATTAGACATAGTTATCAAGTGCTAAGGAGTCAATTAATGTATGTATATGTATGTATGCACACATGTACGTGTATGTGTGTATGCATGGATGTATGTAAGGACTTAGCTATGAATGTAAGATACTGCGGCTTTGGAAATCATCTGGCTGGTTAAAATTTCAAAACACATGATTAAATTTATCAAAGTAATATTGGTGTCTATTTGAAAATGCATCAGCCTCACCTCTCTGTCCCTGGTCCCATTCTCCAGCTGCAAATGCTGTTTTCCTTTTTTTTTAAAGATTTTATTTTATTTTAAAATTTTTATTTTATATTGGAGTATACTTGATTTACAATGTTGTGTTACTTTCAGGTGTACAGCAAAGTGATTCAGTTATACATATACATATATCCATTCTTTTTCAGATTCCTTTCCCATATAGGTTATTACAGAATATTGAGCAGAGTTCCCTGTTCTATACAGTAGGTCCTTGTTGATTATGTATTTTATATATAGTAGTGTGTACACGTTAATCCCAAATTCCTAATTTATCCCTCCCGATCCCATCTTTCCCCTTTGGTAACCATAAGTTTGTTTTCTATGTCTGTGAGTCTGTTTTGTAAATAAGTTCATTTGTATCACTTTTTAGATTCCACATAGAAGTGATATCATATGATATTTGTCTTTCTCTTACTTCACTTAGTATGATAATCTCTAGGTCCATCCACGTTGCTGCAAATGGCATTATTTCATCCTTTTTTATGGTTGAGTAATATTCCATTGTATATATGTACCACATCTTCTCTATCCATTTGTCTGTTGAGGGACATGTAGTTTGCTTCTGTGGCCTGGCTATTGTACATAGTGCTGCAGTGGACATTGGGGTGCATGTATCTTTTTGAATTATGGTTTTCTCCAGAAATATGGCTACAAAACAGCTGCAAATACAGTTTTCTTTTTTTACATCTTAGATTTTGTTAATATCACATTTCTAAGCAATATGCATTTATTGCATATTGATTTATTGATTCAACAATTTAAAATCTTATGTATTAAACTTCTAGATAAAGAATACATGTCCCTTCTTGGATAGTTTTATTGTTTATTTGCATGCATAAATGTTTTTAGCTTATGCATCATATCAAATTCCTTTTTGTTTCAGAGATCGTCTCCATTCTGGCTGCTTCTTCCATTGTGTCTAGCTGAAAGACTGACCCTCTGGCTTTGTTTCTGTTTCATCTGTCTTTTGGATTGATTTCCTTCTTTTCCCTTGTCTCTCTCTTTTTGAGCTTTACTCTTTTGGTTTTTTTTTTTTTTTGCTACAGTATATCCTTCAGTAAATTCCTAAACAATTGGGTTCATGAAAGTAAAACGTTTGAAACAATGTTTGAAAATTTATTGATAGTTTTGTTGGGTTTAGCAATCTTTTCCTTTAGAATATTGAAAGCATAACTCAATTGCTTTTTAGCATATAGTGTTGTTTTTGGGAAGTCTAATAAAATTGTTTTATTCTTTTTCCACATGTTAGTATTTTCCCCCATGTTAGTATTTTCCCCCTGGCTTTTCAAAGCTATTATCCTTTTGTTTTGTTTTTGTTGTTGTTATTCTGAGAAGTCTAAAATTTCATGCAGATGTATCTTGGCATAGGTCTGCTCTTCATTCTGTGTTTCTGGGCACTAACTGGATTCATGTCCTTCTGATTTGGACATGTATTGCTTTGATGATATCCTCATTACACTTTTTGTTGTTGTTTTCTATCTCTGGAGTAGGATATTGGGACATTTGGATTGTTTTTATAAGCATTTACTATTTGCATTAATGATTTCCATCTCTTTATCTTCATTTTTGAATTTTATGAGAGATTTTCATTGGTTTCATCTATTAAAAAATTCCCAAGAGTGCTTTTTCATTATCAGATTGATTTTGTTATCATAGCATTTTGCAGTATCAGATTACCTGGATTTGAGATGTGGTTTGTTGTTGTTTTTTGAATACTTGATAGATGGCTTTGTAAAGTTTTGTTTTATTCCCTTCCCTTACCTATTGTCAAAGATTTAATGAGAATATATCTCTATCTCTCTCTCTATACATCTATCTATACACATATGTATATGTTCTATAACTATGAGATTTTATATATATTATAATATATATAAAACTAGTAGAGGTATATATTAAATATTAATAAACAGACTATTTGGCACATCCTAAATGTTAATCATTTCCTCCTCCTCCTCCTTTTCTTTTGGAGTCATACTGCTACTGTTCGTACTCTTAGGTCTTTGTCTGTTCCTTGAATTAACTCTGTGTCCTCTAGTTTTATTTCTTCTATTTTGTTTATTTTAGTCTTTTTCATATTGGAGACTTTCTCTCAATGTCATTCCTCCTTAGAGAAGAGTGGAATCTCTGAATATGTATAGGACTTGGTGACCAGTGGAATTTGTTTTTGAATATGTTGGTGGTCAGCCAAGCCTTCTGCTTTGAGCCCCATGCCTTGAAGGACCTATTGAGGTCCCTGGAAGTGAATCAGTCTCCTTCCCCAACTCCTGCTGTCTCAATCAGTCACTCCTAATTCACCTTCTTTCCATCTCCCAAAACACTATTACACGTTTCTCACTTGTTGATATCTCCACTTTTATTCTTTGCTCTTGTGAGTTCAAATCTTTTGTCTTCCTTAACTGTAGTATTGGTTGGGTCTTAGGAAGGAGAGAACATCAACATAGGTGGGTGATTTACCATTTTGGGGGAATTAAAAAATTAAAACATCTATTGAAAACTGGTTCTGCTAAGTTGCTCTTAAGGAAAGGTTCATGGTGACATGTCAGGGTAGCATATCAGAATGCTATTTTACTGATAATTCTGGGCTTAGATACTTAGTGACATGTATAACATGAGAACAAAAATAATGTTTATAAGAGTTTAAATAACAACTGAAATATTGTTTAGGTTATGATAAAAAAACATGCAGCATTTTGCTGGAGTCTGTTTTAGTTAGAAGTAAAATAGAACAAAATTTTCTTAGGGAAAATGTTAAAAAATACATATGTACTTTTTATGTTTAAAATGTACAACTGGAAGCTTATCACCAATTTCTACATGCACATAGATTTATTTATTTTTGTCCACAGAGATGGTTCTGCATATAAATTTAGTAGAAGAACGGTTAAGAAATCTATCCAACTGTGCATGAAGGGACTTGCAGGGACTAAAACAAGTTCTTTTGTTTATTTTTAACTCTCCATTTGGCTTTATTCTAACTTTAGCATATATATACACTAGTTGTGTAACAGGCTCTTTGAAACTGAACACAGCAGTTTCACTCCTCCTTCTCACTTCTTTTTCTTTCTTTCTTATACTTAGCTATACCCCTGATTTGTGGGAGTGCTAGGAAAGGGGCGGGAGGAGCATGTCTGGGGCTGGGAGAGAAGGTGCCAGTAAATCGTAATGTCACTTCTCTACTTCATCAGTTACCACTATGGGAGAGGCTTTTTACAATCTCTCCTATCCTTCTGCAATTATGTTCTCCTTTCAAAAGGAAAAGGGGCTCAGTCTGATCAACTGAACATGGGGAGCCACTTTATTTGATTTCCTGTGCCCCAGTGATCCTGCTGAGTTTAAAACCTTTAAAAGTACTAGGCAATGATGAAACCGGGAGCCAGGGAGATAGAAACTGGAGGGCCCAGTGTAGTCCAGTGCAGTGGAGATGGGAGTCATGATTCACATCGTTGGAGATGCCCTAAATTTGGCAGCAACAAGCTTTTAATGGGAGAGCTAAGGGTTTAAGGAGGCATTAACTGAAAACTTTTCGGGAAATAAGGAATTCATGCACCAGGTGGGGAAAAATTAAAACAAAGGTTGCTAACTGTTTCAAATCTTTAATTCAATAAATATCCGTTGTGTAAGGGGACCATTATAAGGTGGATGTTTTGCTCTTAGAGGCACTTACTTTTTCCTTATTCTGAGAAGTATAATTTTTAAAAAATGAATTAAATTCAGTTCTTTGCATTTCTTCCTAGATCTTCCCAGTTTAATAGTTATTTAAGTAGTCTATAATAATAATAGCAGTAATTTTACTGTCATACTTATTATTATTACCACAAATATTTTTTAAATTTTTATTGAAGTATAGTTGATTTACAAGGTTGTGTTAGTTTCTACTTATAACAAAGTGATTCAGTTTTAAGAATATATATATATATATATATTGTTTTTCATATTTTCCATTCTGGCTTATCACAGGATATTGAATATAGTTCCCTGTGCTATACAGTAGGAGCTTGTTGTTTATCCATCCTATATAAACTAGTTTGCATCTAGCACTACCAGTATTTATTGAGCACTTACTATACACCAGGCAGCATTCTTGACACTTTATCTATATTACTATTTATCCTCACATCAGACCTCTGAAGGCTTATTATTTTGCAGATATGGAAACCGAGGCAAAGAGAAGTGAAGTCACTAGTTGAAAACCTCCCAGAAGTAGAGAGATGGCAGGATAGCTATTGAAACAGAGGCACCTGGTGTCTTTACTGACTGTAATGACTTCAAGTTATTTCTCGCAATGTTAGCTAACCCCAGCTTATTTGGAAACTTCTCAAATCTAAAGAAAGGTTGAGTGAAAAGTACATCTTTATATCCCTTATGAGATCCTATCTTATTAGAGCTGCCAATTACATACTCCTATGCCTATGCAGCTATTCTTTTCTTTTTTCTGAATTGTTTGAAAGTAAGTGGCAAACTGTATATATTTCCCAAGAACAAGACCATTCTCCAATACAGTTTGCTACTGTAAACTATGTGGCCATACACTAAGGCAGATAATGAATTGGGTTTAAAAATTCCATTTACCATACACACACAGACAGAAACTTTTTCAGAAACATGAATGATCCCAAAAGATTTCTTTTGCCCAGTCATGTTTTCACTGTGATACCCCTTGATGTGAAGCATGTCACCTTTTTCAAGTCCATGAAGTTAGAATTAGTGAGTGACAACGTATGAGTCATCTCAGGCTGCCGTAACAAATTACCACAGACTGGGTGGTTTAAACAACAGAAATTTATTTTCTCACCGTTCTTGAGGTTAGAAGTCCAAGATCAAGGTGCCAGCACATTCATTTTCTGGTGTGGTCTCACTTCCTGGCTTGCACACAGCCCCCTTCTCACTGTGTCCTCACGTGGCCTGTCCTGTGTGCGTGTGTGGAAAGGGCAGGCTCTCTGGTATCTCCTCCTCTTCTTATAAGGACACTAGTCCTGTTGTGAGGGACCTGCCCTTTAGACCTCATTCAACCTGAATTACCTTCCTAAAGGCCCTAGCTCCATGTACTGTCACATTGGGGGTTAGGGATTCAACAAATACATTTTGTGGAGAGGGGGCAAAATTCAGTATATGACAGACGTTTTGAAGGAATACTTCTGAAATATGGGAAGATTAAGTCTACTAAAAAGTAGCATCTCAGTGTAACGTGAAAGTATATGTTATCAATTACAGACAGCTTTTATATTATAATTAAACTGGGAACTATTTCTAGTTTATATATATAAATAATCAGAAAGGCTATATATATATATAATATGATATATATTCATCTAATGATGAGATCCTCTCAGAGCATTTATTCCATGGTGCTTATCATCTTATCATCTTCTTATATGTATCTTCTAGTTGATGGTATTCTTGACAAAGAATGGCAAAGAGATAGTAGATTTGCTTAAGAAAAGTGTGGAGGGCAAGTCTTTAGAATACGTGTTTTTTTAAAAAAATTTATTTCTTTTACAATAGGTTCTTGTTGGTTCTCTATTTTAAATATAGCAGTGTGTACATGTCAACCCCAAACTCTCAATCTATCCCTCTCCCCAGCCTTCCCCCTGGTAACCATAAGTTCATTCTCTAAGTCTGTGAGTCTGTTTCTGTTTTGTAAATAAGTTCATTTGCATCACTTTTTTTTAGATTCCACTTATAAGTGTTATATGATATTTGTCTGTCTGACTTACTTCACTTAGTACGATAATCTCTAGGTCCATCCATGTTGCTGCAAATGGCATTATTTCATTCATTTTAATGGCTGAGTAATATTCCATTGTATATATGTACCACATCTTCTTTATCCATTTATCTGTTGAGGGACATTTAGTTTGCTTCCATGTCTTGGCTATTGTGAACAGTGCTGCAATGAACATTGGGGTGCATGTGTCCTTTTGAACCATGTTTTTCTCTGGATATATGCCCAGGAGTGGGATTGTTGGATCATACGGTAGCTCTATTTTTTGTTTTCTAAGGAACCTCCATACTGTTCTCCATAGCGGCTGTACCAATTTTCATTCCCACCAACAGTGCAGGAGTGTTCCCCTATCTCCACACCCTCTCCAGCATTTATTGTTTGTAGACTTTATGATGATACCCATTCTGACTGGTGTGAGGTGATATTTCACTGTAGTTTTGATTTGCATTTCTCTAATATTTAGTTATGTTGAGCATCTTTTCATGTGCTTTTGGCCATTTGTCTATCTTCTTTGGAGGACTGTCTATTTAGGTCTTCTGCCCTTTTTTTTTTTTGCGGTACACGGGCCTCTCACTGTTGTGGCCTCTCCCGTTGCGGAGCACAGGCTCCGGACGCGCAGGCTCACGGGCCTAGCTGCTCCGTGGCACGTGGGATCTTCCCCGACCGGGGCACGAACCCATGTCCCCTGCATTGGCAGGCGGACTCTCAACCACTGTGCCACCTGGGAAGCCCTGCCCATTTTTTGATTGGGTTGTTTGTTTTGATATTGAGTCGTGTGAGCTGTTTGTAAATTTTGGAGATTAATCCCTTGTCAGTCACATTATTTGTGAATGTTTTGTCCGTAGAATAGGTGTATCATTTTGAATAATGTCAGAAGAAAAATTTTCTTAAGATAAATTAGGAATGCTGAGTGTGGGAGATTTTTAGATATTTTAAAAACTAAGGTAAGTGGCTGGGTTGTGTTGATGTTAGAACATATTATTGTTTTGACTTTTAATCAGTTATTGAAAAATTGTATTTGTAATATCTATAAGAATAGGATAAAAATAGTTTTCCCCACAAAGACAGTGTTCCAGGTAGATGGGAAATTTTTCTGGAGGAAAGTTGTATTTTTTGAGTGCAGGTGGAAGGTCTTAGGCAGGAAAGGAAAAGGTAGTTGGGATATAATTCTTAGACTGGATTAGATATGGCTTTTCAGGGAAAAATTGTAACATAGTGTAATGGATTATCTTTTATCATTGCCTTTTGCCGCATGATCACAACTGTCTACAAAAGCATTCAGAAGCTTCCCCAATTTCCCCATGAGCTGCTCTTTAGCCCTTTGCCACTTCAGCCATTCTCTTTTGTGAAGTCTTTTCAGGTGATTTTCTCCTCTTTAATTATTGGGCTAAATCTTCCATATTCTCAGTGAATGGCTTTGGGTGGTATTCAAGCAGCTCTACTATGTCACTTTCAATGACCTTATGAAATTCTTCATCCTTTGTAACATTTGCATCATAGGATGTTTTGGACCGTCGCTGAGAGGCTCACTGACAGCCTTGACAGGACAGTCCCTTGTGTTGAGTGGGGACTAGTTTTTTTTTTTGTTTTTTTTTTTTGCGGTACGCAGGCCTCTCACTGTTGTGGCCTCTCCTGTTGTGGAGCACAGGCTCCGAACGTGCAGACTCAGCGGCTATGACTCACAGGCCCAGCTGCTCTGTGGCATGTGGGATCTTCCCGGACCAGGGCACGAACCCGTGTCCCCTGCATTGGCAGGCGGACTCTCAACCACTGCGCCACCAGGGAGGCCCCGAGTGGGGACTAGTTTTATGTGTGACTAGGCATATTTTTTTATTCTGATGATGTTAATGAATACTCACATAGCAATTAACACAGCTTCCACATAGACCATCCAGCACAAGGGTGGCACACAGAAAATTGGGAAGAGGAGGGTTAGAAATGAACTGTCTGTGCTCCTATCAAATGCCTGCCTCTTTATTTAGGTTCCACCCATTACCTCCTACCTACTTGGACATCTCTCTAGCAACTTTCCCTCTCTATCAGATTTTTCCCAACAGCATACATGTTTGCTGTACATTCTCATATCTTAAAAAAAAGATTGCTAACATCTGTATATATACCCTATACAGTCTCATTTCTCTTCTTCCTTTACACCACAATTTCTAGCTATAATTATTGTCTCCAATTTCTCACTGTATGCTTTCTCTGAAACCCATTCCAGTCATGATTTGCCTCCACTGTTTTTCTGATACTTTTCTTGTGAAGGCCACCCCTGACCTGAATACTGCAGTGTCCAGGGGTCCTCATCTTACTTGAACTCAGAACAGCAGTTAACATGACCACTCCCTTATCCTTGAAACCTTTGTCCCTTGGGCTTGCAGAGTATCCCACATTCCTCCTTGGTTCTTTGCTTAGGCCCCTGGCCACTGCTTCTCTTCTCCTAAACTCTTAGCATTGAAATGAACCTTTAAAAAAATTCTCCAGCTACAGTTATTTCCTTGGGGATTTTTACCCAGTCTGTTGGCTTTAAATACCATCCACATATTCTAATGATGAACAGATGTCTAGCTTGAAACCAGCCTTCTCTCTTAAACTCCAGACTCAGACGTCTAACTGCCTCTTTGACATTCTTCAGTTAGGAACCTAACACCTAACAAGCAAGCTCCTGGTTTGCCCTCTTTTATTTAAGAGTCAGCCCCACCCTTGTCGTTGTTGAAGGCAACAACCTCAGAGTCTGCATCGACTCCTGTCCTCCTCTCACATCGTACATTTAACCCATCAACACATCCTGTCACCTCTGCCTTCTAAATATATCCAGAATGCCACCTTGTCTTACATCTCCACTGCTACCACCTGGACCAAGCCATCATCACCTCTCCCTGGGTTATGGTGACAGGAGCTGTGTCCCTGCTTGCATCCTTGTTCCTCGTTAGTCTGTGCTCATTACAGTAGATCCTTTACAAATATTTGTCATATCCGGTCATCCTAAGTTCAGACTTCCCAGGGGCTTCCCATCCGGTTGTGAGCCTCACGGTGACCCAGGAGGCTCTGGGTAACCTGCCCATTCACCCTGTGTTATCTTTCAAACATCATCTCCTACTAATCTTCCCTCCTCTCACATAGCTCCGGGTAAAGGGCCTCTTTCCCTCAGATATCTGCAAGTAATGGTCTCTCACCTGCTTTGATTTCACACTGACGTGTTAGTTTCTTAGGCCCTCCCTGTTTTAAATTCCATTTTTCATGCTTTGTGTTTCTTTCATCACAAAAATATGAAAGACTCTTGAGGAAGAGGGTTTTTTTGTCCTGTTTTGTTCAGTGTTACATTTCCATGTGTCTGGCACAAAGCAAGTGCTCAACGAATATTTATTGAATAAATATGTAAACAAAAAACCCAAAGTCATTTATTCAACATCTATGGTGTCAGTATTAATCACGATTAAACACTTTTCATTCATTAAGCACTTTAATTGGAACTTCATAACCATCATGTGTGATAGATAATGTACTAGTTGTGTATCAGAAAAATGAGATTGAATTACTCAGTGGAATTCTCCAAGTGGGGAAGCTGGCATTCCAGTTCAGCAATTCTGACTCCAAGTCCAGGGCCCTCCCCTTGGTTACCAACAGGGAAGAATTCCATTTCCACCTTAGGAGAATCGTTAGATATTTCCATTTGGTATCTCTACTTGTTGAGGCCAGAAGCATCTCTCTTTTTTACTACTGTGTCCTCAACCCCAGCAGAGGGCCTGGCGCATGGTAGGGGCTCAGAGGATATTTGTCTGCACAGCTAAGTTACCATGTTTGTCCAGCTGATGGTCCCATGGCTACCATAATCTTAACTTATGTGATGTCTCTCCTTTTGACAAAAAGCCAAGTTGGAGCTGGGATAGGGGAAGAAAGTTGAGAATTATAAGGGAAGCACAACTAGGAATACTGGGCATGTTTCCCAAAGGCAGGTGACTAGCCACGGCCTCATTCTCTGCTTTCATTTCATGAAATCTTGTTTTCAGCCTTTTGTTTCCTCTGTTCTGCTTCCATGAAGGGGGGAGGCTGAGAATGCCATAGAGAATACCCCACTCAAATCAAATAAATGCCTTCTAAGATCACTGGAGTGTGATACTTCTCTCTGAGGGTGTATTTTCTTGTGCTGGGCTGGAGGAGAAAGGGAACAAAGGATTTAAACAAAAGGAAAAGGATTCAAGGGAAATAATAGGATAAAGAAAAAGTCACCCTAATCTGATGCCTTCTGTCTCTCCGTCAGCTTTCAAGTAGTTTCAGCCGAAGACCTTTTACTGCAAATGTGGTTTTATATTTTACCTCCTTTACAGTGGGAAAGCCCTGACTGCACTGGGACAAATAGTTATTTACCCTGCTGTTTGCAACTTTTCTTAAAAGCATATTTATTTATTTATTAAAAACAAAAATTTTTGGGCTTCCCTGGTGGCGCAGTGGTTGAGAGTCCGCCTGCCGATGCAGGGGACACGGGTTCGTGCCCCGGTCTGGGAAGATCCCACATGCCGCGGAGCGGCTAGGCCCGTGAGCCATGGCTGCTGGGCCTGCGCATCCAGAGCCTGTGCTCCGCAACGGGAGAGGCCACAGCAGTGAGAAGCCCACGTAATGCAAAAAAACAAACAAACAAAAAAAAAACAAAAAATTTTAACATCTTTATTGGAGTATAATTGCTTTACACTGTTGTGTTAGTTTCTGCTGTATAACAAAGTGAATCAGCTATACGTATTCATATATCCCCATATCTCCTCCCTCTTGCGTCTCTCTCCCATCCTCCCAATCCCACCCCTCTAGGTGGTCACAAAGCACCGAGCTGGTCTCCCTGTGCTACGTGGCTGCTTCCCACTAGCTATCTATTTTACATTTGGTAGTGTATATATGTCCATGCCACTGTCTCACTTCGTCCCAGCTTACCCTTCCCCCTGCCCGTGTCCTGAAGTCCATTCTCTACGTCTGCGTCTTTATTCCTGTCCTGCCCCTAGATTCTTTAGAACCTTTTTTGTTTTTCTTAGACTCCATATATATGTGTTAGCATATGGTATTTGTTTTTCTCTTTCTGACTTACTTCACTCTGTATGACAGACTCTAGGTCCATCCACCTCACTACAAATAACTCAATGTCGTTTCTTTTTATGGCTGAGTAATATTCCATTGTATATATGTGCCACATCTTCTTTATCCATTCATCTGTTGATGGACACTTAGGTTGCTTCCATGTCCTGGCTATTGTAAATAGAGCTGCAATGAACATTTTGGTACATGACTCTTTTTGAATTATGGCTTTCTCAGTGTATATGCCCAGTAGTGGGATTGATGGGTCATATGATAGTTCTATCTTTAGTTTTTTAAGGAAGCTCCATACTGTTTTCCATAGTGGCTGTATCAATGTACATTCCCACCAACAGTGCAAGAGGGTTCCCTTTTCTCCACACCCTCTCCAGCATTTATTGTTCGTAGATTTTTGATGATGGCCATTCTGACCGGTGTGAGGTAACACCTCATTGTAGTTTTGATTTGCATTTCTCTAATGATTAGTGATGTTGAGCATCCTTTCATGTGTTTGTTGGCAATCTGTATACCTTGTTGGGAGAAATGTTGATTTAGGTCTTTTGCCCATTTTTGGATTGGGTTGTTTGTTTTTTTTGATATTGAGCTGCATGAGCTGCTTGTAAATTTTGGAGATTAATCCTTTGTCGGTTGCTTCATTTGCAAATATTTTCTCCCATTCTGAGGGTTGTCTTTTGGTCTTGGTTTTTTTTTTTTTTGCTGTGAAAAGCTTTTAAGTTTCATTAGGTCCTGTTTGTTTATTTTTGTTTTTATTTCCATTTCTCTAGGAGGTGGGTTGAAAAGGATCTTGCTGTGATTTACGTCATAGAGTGTTCTGCCTATGTTTTCCTCTAAGAGTTTTATAGTGTCTGACCTTACATTTAGGTCTTTAATCCATTTATTTTTGTATATGGTGTTAGGGAGTATTCTAATTTCATTCTTTTACATGTAGCTGTCCAGTTTTTCAGCACCACTTATTGAAGAGGCTGTCTTTTCTCCATTGTATATTCCTGCCTCCTTTATCAAAGATAAGGTGACCGTATATGAGTGGGTTTATCTCTGGGCTTTGTATCCTGTTCCACTGATTTGTATTTCTGTTTTTGTGCCAGTACCATACTGTCTTAATGACTGTAGCTTTGTCATATAGTCTAAAGTCAGGGAGCCTGATTCCTCCAGCTCTGTTTTTCTTTCTCAAGATTGTTTTGGCTCTTTGGGGTCTTTTGTGTTTCCATACAAATTGTGAAATTTTTTGTTCCAGTTCTGTGAAAAACGCCATTGGTAGTTTGATAGGGATTGCACTACATCTGTAGATTGCTTTGGGTAGTAGAGTCATTTTCACAATGTTGATTCTTCCAATCCAAGAACATGGTATATCTCTCCAACTGTTTGTATCATCTTTAATTTCTTTCATCAGTGTCTTATAGTTTTCTGCATACAGGTCTTTTGTCTCCTTAGGTAGGTTTATCCCTAGGTATTTTATTCTTTTTGTTGCAATGGTAAATGGGAGTGTTTCCATAATTTCTCCTTCAGATTTTTCATCATTAGTGTATAGGAATACAAGAGATTTCTGTGCATTAACTTTGTATCCTGCTACTTTACCAAATCCATTGATTAGCTCTAGTCATTTTCTGGTAGCATCTTTAGGATTTTCTATGTATAGTATCATTTGATTTTCAAACAGTGACAGTTTTACTTCTTCTATTCTGATTTGGATTCCTTTTATTTCTTCTTCTTTTCTGATTGCTGTGGCTAAAACTTCCAAAACTATGTTGAATAATAGTGGTGAGAGTGGGCAACCTTGTCTTGTTCCTGATCTTAGTGGAAATGGTTTCAGTTTAAAAGCATATTTAATAAGAAAAAAAGATATGTATTTAAGCAGATAAAGTTAATCCATCCTCTGTAGCAATCCCAAAGCAATCAATTTTTTTTGTAAGGATTGTCATAACTCTTTTAGTGTTATATACATCAGTTATTCAGGTGAGTGAGGAAGCAGGCATCTTAAATTTTACAATTCTGCCAATATTCATTTTAAGTCACCTTTTTTGAAAAGAACATATACAACCTGATTGCAAGTTCAGAAGTGTGGAAAGGAATCAAGGAAGTGTTAAGCTTCCCCACTTATAAAATATGTCTCCAAGAACACTGAGAATAATGTCTGCCACACAGTATACTGTATGAAAGTGTTGGTTAAATAAATAGAAATAAATACGCTTCCATCTACCTGCCCAGAGAAAACTGGAAGGAAAATGGCCCAGAACCTGACAAGGGTTAACAGAAAAAAAAGGAAAGTTTTCTTTTTCCCCCCTCTTTGGCCAGTTTCTGTCCAGTGAATCTGGCTCCACTTCTGGATAATTCATTCGTATATACTCCAGTTCACACCTTGAAGCTCTAAAGTAAGAGAAACGAGAGATTTCACCTACAACTTCTCACTTACTGCACAGGTCTTATGTATATGTATTTAGCTGTAGTATTCAAGACAGATCTCCAACGGAAATGTTCCCTGCTGTTTAAGAGAGAAAATGCATCTTTGTTTTAAGTGAATTTACCTGAAGTGGCCACTTTCTGGTGGCTTATTGAACAAGGCATGCCTTTTGTATGTTTTTAGATAACTAAGCCACTAGTTTCTTGTCTGTTTTCTACTTTCATTTTTTTTCCATCTAGCAACACTATACTACATAGCTGTATGATGTTTACGATGGTTACATTTATATGTCAACTTGACTGGCAGGGTGCCCAGTCACACATTATTCTGGGTGTTTCTGTGAGGGTGTTTTGGATAAGATTAACATTTAAATCTATAGATTGAGTGAAGCAGATTGCCCTCCCTAATGTGGGTGGGCCTCATCCAATCAGCTGAAGGCCTGAATAGAGCAAAAAGCCTAACCTTCTCCTTGAATAAGAGAGAATTCTTCCAGGCTTTGAACTGGGACGTATCTTTTCCTGTTTTTGCACTCAAACTGAAACATCAGCTCTTACTGCAACATGAATCTGTCCACTCTTGGACACATCTTGTTGGTTCCCTTTCTCTGGAGAACTCTGACTAATACAATGTTTACATGTGAGCTGCTCAAGCATGTATAATCAGTGATTTCTGTGCATCACCCACACTGGATCCCTATCTTCTGCCATCATTTCTTCAGCAGTTTTAAGTACCTGTTTCTGAGAACCCATCTCCTGTGCCAGGAACAAAGATTACAGAGAAACGAGGCACATCCTTATTCAAAGATTATTGTCACATGTCAACTGTACACACATCTGTAGAAAGACTGTCTAAATGGAGTCACACAAACATTGTTATCAAGTAGGAAAGATGTTTATGTGGGAAACTGAACCATATCTTGTGACTTGCTGAGGTAGAGATACTATTTTGGCTGTACTTGGTGAAATATTAGCTACCATAGCTACTACACTTTCTGCTGTGAGAGCATAGACACTGCCTGGGTTTGAATCTCTTCTCTTTCTCTTTTCTAGTTGTGTTAACTTGGGCAAATATATTTCTGGACATTTTATTAAATGTAAAATAGGAATAAAAATAGTGCCTGTATTGTAGCATTTTAAAAGATTACATAGAATATTTGTAGAAAGTTTAGAAGAGTGCCTGCAACCTACCATATTTTATCAAATCTAAGATGCTATCAATTGTGAAATATACTGCTGTTTTGTGTATTTCAAAGAAAGAAAAGCAATGCCAATTATAATGGTAAGATGTTATCAGTTGTGACACATCCTGACATGTTAAAATATGTATCTTAAAAATCAGTGAAGTACCACAGTTGGTGCTATATAAATGAATAAAATTCTAGAGCAGGCAAGCTGATTATTCAGAGAGAAGATTGAATAGGAAAAAAAAAACTATTTGCATTTGTGGATGGTTATCTAAATAGCAACAAAATTCTAATCAAACTATAATATTAATGAATGTTCACATCACTTCTTGACTATTCTAGGAAGTTACTAAGGCGTATTTCTTTTATTTTCTTAATGAACTTTAGAGCTGCTTTCATTATAGACGTTCTAGGACCATTAAAAATCTAATTAAGGCATGATGGCTGTTACAGACTGAGTGTCTGTGCCCCCCCCACCAAATTCATATGTTGAAGCTCGAACCCCCAAATGTGACTGTATTTGGAAAGAGCGTCTGTGAGGAGGTGATAGAGGTTAAATGAGGTCATAAGGTGGGCCCTAATTTAATAGGGCTGGTGTCCTTAGGAAAAAAAGGAAGAGACACCAGAGCACGTGCTCTCTCTCTCTCTCTCTCTGCCATGTGAGGACATGGTAAGATGGAGGCTGTTTAAAGCCAGGAAAAGAGCTCTCACCAGGAAGTGAATTGGCCAGCACCTTGATCTTGGATTTCTGGCTTCCAGAACTCTGAGAAATAAATGTCTGTTGTTGAAGCCACCCGGTCTGTGGTAGTTTGTTGTGGCCACTGAGCAAACTGAGACGATGGCCAACAGGGAGGGTGGTCACTGAGAGAAGACTGAGGATGAATTCATCCCAGCCACCCCCCTTCCCCCTCGTGGCTACTCATTACCTGTCCAGGACTGTTTGACCTGAAGTGCTTATTTGCAATTGGAAACTACAGAAAGGCTCTCCCCACGAACTCTCCCCAGTCCTCACTTTTCTGCTTACTTGGTGCTAAAGTCCCATGCTACTTTACCGACATTGTAATTACTCTTTATTTTTTACTTATTTACTTTTTTACAGTTGTACACAACTACCTATGGGAAATCAACACTCTTCTTGCGAACATTTAATTAGGTTTATAGTTTTAATTACTCCTTTCACATTTATGTTTTCCTCTGTAGTGGATAGAAAACTTTCTCTCATGCTGGCGATTTGACTCTCTGGGTACTGGTTCCGCTTTTATGTATTTTACAAATGAAACTTTGCCTTAGTGTTTGTTCTCACCATTAATTGGATTTTGCTTCCACCATTTAAGATAGTATGACAGGGAAGGGCCAGAAAAAATTCACCATGATATAGAGGTTACTTTGTAGAAGGTCTATCTTAATGGATTAAAAATCTGAAATACAGAATTTTAAAAAGGAGCTTTGTTATTCGAAGCACATACACCAAACAACAGAAACCAAGCAAAGCATTAACCTGTGGGAATCCTTGGGGAAACCTGTTTTAACGAGTAGATGAGATTTCTTGTAATTCACAGAACAATATATATGTTAATGGTATATCTGAAAATCATGAGGGTGCTCAAGGGTGCCTGAAAAGCTTGCCTTTCAGTAATAATTTCTAAACATTGCCTCTACAATCTTGTTTCCATTGTATTTTTTTTTATCAGAGCAAAGGTAAGTCTTTCCATCTTGGTATAACCAGAGTTGGTGTATTAGTTATCCATTGCTGTGTAACAAATTAGCCCCGACCTTAGATGCTTGAAACAATCAACAAACAGTTGGCCCTTGAACAACATAGGTTTGAACTGTGCAGGTCCACTATACTATGATTTTCTTCAATAAATATGTACTGTAGTAGCACACGACCTGTGGTTGGCTGAATCCATGGATGCATAACTACAAGTAAGGAGGGTCAACCATAAGTTATACTCAGGTTTTCGACTGGGTGTGTGGGGTCAGCGCTTCTAACTCCTGCATCGTTCACAGGTCAACTATATATTATTTTACAGTCTTTGAGCAGCAGGCATCTGGGAATGGCTTAGCTGGGTGGTCCAGACTCAGGGTTGTTAGATTGCAGTTGAGCTGTTGTCTGGGATTGTAGTCTTTGAAGCCTTGACTAGGGCTGTAGGATCCACCTCCAAACTCACTCATGGCAGCACACAGCGTGATTTCCTCCAGAGTGACTGATGAGCAAGCAAGGGACTGCACCGCTGTCTTTTATAACCTGACTGTGGAAGTGATAAACCATCACTTCTAATGTGTGCTATTGGCACTGGCACACAGACCAGTGCTGGTGCGGTGTAGGAGGGAATATACCTAGAAGCTCACTTACAGGGTTGTTGGCAAGAGACTTCAGTTCCTTGCCACAAGGGCCCCTTTATAGGGCCACTTATCCCATGGTTTCCTTTGAGTGAGTGATCCAAAAGGCACAGAAAGGGTGACCACCTAATTTTGGAAGTGACATATCATCATTTCCTCTGCACGCTATTGGTCATAAAGACCAACCCTGGTACCATGTGGGAAGGGACTGAACAAACGTGTGGACAGTAGGAGGCAGGGAGCATTAGGGACCATCTTAGACGGTGGCTGCCACAGCTGACATGACCTTGAACAGAACGACAGAGTCATGGAGTGGAATCATTTCCTCAAGTCCAGCCATGAGAATGGGTCCACTTAGTGTGAAGCTAAGTTCTCTCTTGGTTTTACAATCTCCTGATAATTTTCCAATAAATTCTCTTTGGCTTAAGTGAGCTTAGATCACTTTCCATTGTTCAAAGACTCCTAACAGATAAAATGGACTCCAATATAAATTAAACGTAAACCATTTTCTGTTTGTTACAGGACTATGGAAGTCAGTTTTATCCTTGTTGGCAATGGGAGGTAGAAATATAGAATTGTGGTCAGAGCAGTGAGAACCTGTGGTGCTAGGATGGAACTGGAGATGCCAGTGTGGACTTAACACTGTGGACTTATGCTGTACACGTACACACACACACGTACACACACACACGTACACGCACGCACACACACACACACACACACACACACACACACACACACACACACGCTTCCTAGGTCTATCTGCCCTCTCAGCCCCAAATCACTCCCTGGTAGCAATGAATAAACCTTTGTGCCAAAGTCCTGGTTTCTAAATCTGAAGCCCCACTAAAAACAATCAGGGCTCCTTGGAGAAAAATGATGAGGGCAGGGAAAATCTGGCACATCTTTTGAGCCAGAAAGTTAGTTAAGATCTCAAAGCATAATGGGGATATGTCAAAATGACACAGCTGCCAGTATGAAGGGGCTCCTCCTGTCTAGATCTGAGATAATTTGAATATTAATATAGAATCAGTTTTGCAACCATCATATTAATAATTGGTTCTGGTGGAAGTCATCAGTGGATGCTAAAAATAGTGGGTCACAGTTTGAAGAGTGGGGTGTTAACATAGTTTGAATATATTTCCCCTTAAAATGCTTATTAATTACAAAGGGCAAAATAGTACCTTTAGAAATGGAGAAACCTGGCAGCCACCACCTTAAGCATGTGATTAAAAGTAACAGCACCAAAAGCTGGATAAATGACATTATGCGCCTCCTGATATGATGCACTGAGAAGAACATGGTGTCACTTCTGGGGTAATCTGCTAAAAGTGCATTGCCTGACTCTAATCAGGAGGAAACATCAGACAAATGCAAACTGAGGAACATTGTACAAAATAACTGACATGTATTCTTTAAAAATGTCAAGGTCAAGAAAGATAAAGGCTGAGGAATAGTTTCTAATTAAAGAAGGCTAAAGAAATGTGAACTAAATATAATGTAGGCTTCTGCATTGGATCCTGAGCAGGGGGGGAAATGGCTCTAAAGGACATTTTTGGGACAAGTGGAAAAATTTGACTGTAGATTGTCAGTTATATTAATAGCATTGTATTAATGTTAAATGTCCTGAATTCGTTAATTATGTCAGAGAAAGTCTTTATTCTTGGGAAATACACAGTATTTAGGGGTGAAGGAGTGTCATGTCTGCAACTTACTCTCAAATGGCTCATAAAAATATATGAAAGATAGTGAATGATAAAGCAAATGAGGTCACATGTTAACAATTAGGGAATCTAGGTAAAAGGTCTTATATCAGTTTGCTATTGTTGCTGTGACAAATTACCATAAATTTAGCGGCTTGTTTCTGTAGGTGAGAAGTCTGGCACAGTTTGGCTGGTTTCTCTGGGTTAAAACCAAGGTATCCGCAGGAGAGCCTTCCTTTATGGGGGACCCTGAGGAAGAAGCTGCTTCCAAGCATATCCAGGTTTTTGGCAGAATTCAGTCCCTTGTGGTTGTAGGACTGAAGTCTCCATTTCCTTGACTCTTGGCCCCTCCATTTTCAAGCCAGCAATGGTGCTTTGAGTCCTCCTCATGGTTTAAATCTGAATTCACCTTCTGCTTCATCTCTCTGCTTTGAAGGGCTCATCACCTTAGCTCTACATGGATAATCCAGGATAATCTCCCTCTCTTAAACTTAACCAATTAATAATCTTAATTACATCCGCAAAATCTCTTTTGCCATGTAAGTAACATAGCATAGCCATTGGTGTGATACCAGGGGCTAAAGGTCCTGGAAGCCAGATTTCTGTATACCTCAGTTTTATAGGAGTTTTTTGCACTATTCTTGCCACCTTTATATAAGTTTAAATTTACATCAAAACAAACAAAAAGGATTCATAAACGTAGTATACATGGAATTGGGAAATGTAGTCATGGCATCATTCACATCTTTGGTACTTTCATTTCTTCCTAACAGCACTGGGTCTGTTTTGCTCCCCTGTTATCCACCAGGTCACCAACAAATCAAGCAAGGGACCTGTGAGGTGGTCGCAGTGCACAGGTGCTGTAACAAGAACCGCATAGAGGAGCGATCACAAACAGTCAAGTGTTCTTGCTTCCCAGGACAGGTTGCTGGCACAACTCGGGCTCAGCCTTCTTGTGTTGAAGGTAAGACCTTTCTGGTCAGTTTCCCTAATGTTGCAAAAGGAGCTAACACTAAAGAACCCCCTACTTTGTTGTCTTTGCAACTCAAAGAAAACTAGGGCTGCACCTACGTCAACTATGTCAGTGTCATTTAAAAAATGAACATAAATATAACCCCACAAATTTCTTAATGAGTAGGGTATTAATGATGTCTCCCAAGAGGTACCAATAAGGAGTTCTGTTAGTGGACAATCAGGAAGATATGCTTTGATTTCTGCTTGCCCAACTGTCTCTCCAAATATCACCCACTGGAGCAGTTTCTTCCCTAGACATGCTTTTCTGCCTCCTCTAAAACTCTATTCAGAAAGTCAGCAACCTGGTTTTCTCACCTCGTGTTTGATGTTATAGACTAATATTCTCTTTATTTCTAGTTTACTATTTATACAACATCTTTGGAGCAAGTTCCCTGAGAATAGTTTGGGTTATCATTCATTTGTTGTTTCCCTATCCCCTAGCAGAATACGGTGCCAGTGGTTTAGAAAAAAAATGAATCAATGTTGATGGTTGTAGGTGGAGGCCTGGGATTGATTCCTTTTGATGCCCCCTGGCTCCTTCCAGCAGACACCTTGTTAGAAACAAGTATCAGTTCCCAGGGGGACAGATGCATGAGGTTAAGTCTTGTAGCAGTTTCTCTACAGCGGTGTGAAACCTCCCTGAAAACGAACACTTCCTGTCTTATCTGATGCATTTCTAAAGGTCAGCAGTTAAAACACACACACATTCTTATCTCTAGAATCATACAGTCGACAATAATTAATCACATCCCACCTACCCTACCAAACAGACACACATTTGTAGACTGTTTGGTGTACATGTATTGTATACATACCAGTGCTACGTATCAGCATGATCTCCGCCACCTTTCAAACTGGAAAGTGAACGTGGAAAATTTCCCATCTAGAATTCCTCACCAGAAACCCTGGGGGCCAAATGTGTTGCTGAATTCAGATTCTGTCAGATTTAGTTAAGGCAACATAGTGCATATGCCATCTATTACCTAACAGACCTAACCCCATAATTACAGATATTAATATTTATACAGTAAAATATATGAATATTCATGCAGGATGGGATAAGGCAAGATGAAGAACCTCATGTTAATTCAAGTCAGGTATTGCTGCCATTCTAAAGAAATTCTTGCCATTTTCAGAGCTTTTTGGATTGGGGGCTTAAAGATAAAGGATTGTAGGCCTATAAAAAAAAAGGTAAGGATCTTTAACATTAAAAAAAAATTTGTTAAGTTTGTCTCCCCAGCTGGGACAGTTTAGTGTATATATTTGCTCCATTACTGAATCCAGATCATACTCATTTTGTCTCCTTGCTCTCTCTCAAATCAGTGCACTCTTCTCTACCCCACTGTCACCTCCACAGTCTAAGGGCCTAATTACATTTTGCTGAGCTTACTACTCTTCGTCTTTCAAGTTTCACGCCGTAGCCAGAATGATCCTTCTACAGAAACAACTCATTACGTCACTCCCATATTTAAAACCACACTTCAGTGACTTTCCACTGTCTTGAAAATGAAATCCAAATTCCTTACCATGGCTTGGCTGATGAAGCCCTGCATAATCTCGTTCTGTCTTACTTTTTTCTTTGAACTACTGAACCCCAGGCAAACTAGAGTCTTTTCTGTTCCCTTTCATCTCTGCACTTCACCTGTCTA
Source organism: Hyperoodon ampullatus (assembly GCF_949752795.1). Taxonomy (NCBI): domain Eukaryota; kingdom Metazoa; phylum Chordata; class Mammalia; order Artiodactyla; family Ziphiidae; genus Hyperoodon; species Hyperoodon ampullatus. Next base: position 22,157,914 of record NC_136923.1, read on the forward strand.
TATCCATTGCCTGAATCGTTGCCTTCATCCCCCCAACACACATTTGTCCACTTAATGCCTAGTCTCTTTTCAAATCTTCTATATATTTTTGTATCTCCCCATACTTGCAGTTCATGATGTGCACGTTGTTTTGTTGTAAAAACTTGTCGAATGTATGCTTCCCATTAGTCTGCAAGTTGCTTCAGGATGGGAACTGGGTCTCTTATTTACATCTCCCCGCAGTGGCTGGTGCATGATGAGTTTTAGCACAGGAGAGAATTATTTCATCTTCACTAATCACAGATTCATTTCAAAAGGTAACAACAATGATTGCTTGCCTCTGTAGATTTTATTTAATTTTTAATTAACAGTTGTAAAGATGTTTAATGTTTTTATTGAAGTATTGTTGACATACAATATTATGGTAGTTTTAGGTGTACAACATAGTGGTTTGACATTGATAAACATTACATACTGATCACCAGGATACGTCAACCATCTGTTGCCATACAAAATTATTGACTATATTCCCTGTGCTGTATGTTACATCCCCATGGCTTATTTTATAACTGGAAGTTTGTACCTCTTAATTCTCTTCACCTATTTTGTCCAACCTCCCACACTTCTCCCCTCCGGAGACCACCAGTTTTTTTTCCTGCATCTGTGAGTCTGTTTCTGTTTGGTTTTGTTTGTTGTTCTTTTTTTTTCTTTTTTAAATTTTTTTTAGATTCCACATATAAGTGAAATAATGTTATTTGTCTTTCTTTGTCTGACTTATTTCACTTAGCATAATACCCTCTAGATACACATTATTGCAAATGACAGAATTTTCTTCTTTTTTATGGCTGAGTAATATTCCATTGTATGTATATACACCACATCTTCTTTATCCATTCATCTGTTGATGGGCAGTTAGATTGTTTCCATACATTGGCTATTGTAAATAATGCTGCAGTGAATATAGAGGTGCATATTTCTTTTCCAGTTAGTGTTTTTGTATTCTTTGGGTAGAGAGCCAGAAGTGGGGTAGCTGCTGGATCATATGGTAGTTCTATTCCTAGTATTTTGAGGAATCTCCATACTGTCTTCCATAGAGGCTGCACCAATTTAAATTCCCAACAACAGTGTATAAGGGTTCACTTATCCCACATGTGATTGTTTTCTTAATTTTTCTTAGTTTGTTAGTAGTTTATGGAAATACAGTAGATTTATGTATATTGATTTTTGTATCCTGCAATTTTAGTGAATCCACTTATCAGTTTTAATAGTTTTTTGGTGGAGTCTTTAAGGTTTTTTTTAATATATGCTTATCATGTCATCTGCAAACAGTGACAGTTTTACTTCTTTTTTTTCTAATTTGGATAACTTTTCTTCTTCTTGTGTGATTGTTGTGGTTAGGACTTCCCACACTGTGTTGAGTATAAGTCGTGATAGTAGGGAACCTTGTCTTGTTCCTCATCTTAGAGGAAAAGGTTTCAGCATTTCATCATTGAGTGTGATGTTAACTGTGGGTTTATTGTATATAGCCTTTATTATGTAGAGGTACATTCCCTCTATACTCACTTTGTTGAGAGCTTTTAATCATAACTGGATGTTGAATTTTGCCAAGTGCTTTTTCTTTATCTATTGAGATGACTGTATGATTTTCTCCTTTATTTTGTAAATGTGGTGCATCACATTGATTGATTTGCAGATATTGAGCCATCCTTGAATTCCTGGAATAAATCCCACTTGATCATGGCATACGGTCTTTTTAATGTACTGTTGAATTAGGTTTGCTAATATTTTGTTGAGGTTTTTTGCTTCTATCTTCATCAGGGATGTTGGCCAGTAATTGTCTTTCTTTTTTCTTTTTTTGGTGTACAGTCTTTGTCTATAGTTTTAGTATAAGGATAATGAGTTTGGAAGCATTCCTTCCTCTTTAACTTTTTGGAATAATTTGTAAAGGATAAGTATTAACTCTTCTTTAAATGTTTTATAGAATTCATCTCTGAAGACATCTGGTCCTGGACTTTGTTGTGAGGGGTTTTTTTGTTTTGTTTTTTGGAGTATACTTGCTTTACACTGCTGTGTCAGTTTCTGCTGTACAGCAAAGTGAATCAGCTATATGTATACACATATCCCCTCATTTGTGGATTTCCTTCCCATTTAGGTCACCGCAGAGCATGAAGTAGAGTTCCCTGTACCATACAGTAGGTTCTCATTAGTTATCTATTTTATACTTGGTATTGATAGTGTATATATGTCAATCCCAATCTCCCAATTCATCCCAACCCCCCCTTCCCCCTTGGTATCCTGTTGTTTTTGGATTTTTGATTCAATTTCAATACTAGTAATCAATTTGTTCAGATTTTCTATTTCTTCCTGATTGTCTTAGAAGAATGTATGTTTCTAGGAGTTTATTTGAGGTTGTTCAGTTTGTTGGTATATAATTATTTCTACTGACCTCTTATGATTCTTTGTATTTCTGTGGTGTTGGTTGTAACTTCTCTTTCATTTCTGATTTTATTTATTTGGGCCCTTTCTTTTTTTTGCTTGATGAGTATGGCTAAACGTTAATCAATTTTGTTTATATTTTCAAAGAACAAGGTCTTAGTTTCATTGATCTTGTCTATTTTCTTTTTAGTCTCTATTTCATTTATTTCTGCTCTAATATTTATTATTTCCTTCCTTCTGCTGACTTTGGCCTTTCTTTGTTCCTCTTCTTCTAATTCATTTAGATGGTAAGTTTAGGTTGTTTGAGATTTTTCTTGTTTCTTGAGGTAGGCCTGTATCACTAAATTTCCCTCTTAGAACTACATTCACTGCATCCTATAGATTCTGGAAAATTGTATTTTTATTTGTTTCGAGATATTTTCTGATTTCCTCTTTGATTTCTTCATTGACGAATTGGTTTTTTGGTAACATGTTGTTCAGTCTCCACGCGTTTGTGTTTTATCCAGGTTTCTTTTTGTAATTTGATTTCTTGTTTCATACCTCTGTGGGTGGTTGAAAGTGCTTGATTTCAGTCGTCTTAAATTTATTGAGACTTGTTTTATGGCATAATGTGATCTATCCTGGAGAATGTTCCATGTGATCTTGAAATGTATGTGTTTTTTCTGCTTTTATAGGAAACTGTTTATTTTATACTGGAGTACAGTTTATTAACAGTGTTGTGTTAGTTTCAGGTGTATAGCAAAGTGATTCAGTTATACATATACATGTTTCTACTCTTTTTCAAATTCTTTTCCCATTTAGCTTATTACAGAGTACGGAGCAGAGTTCCCTGCTGCTATACAGTAGGTCCTTGTTGGTTGTCTATTTTAAATATAGAGGTGTGTACATGTCAAGCCTAAACTCCCAATCTATCCCTCCCCCCACACTTCCCCCCAGTATCTATAAGTTCGTTCTCTAAGTCTGTGATTCTGTTTCTGTTTCGTAAATAAGTTCATTTGTATCTGTTTTCTTAGATTCTATATATAAGCGATATTATCTGATATTTACTTTCTCTTTCTGACTTACTTCACTTAATATGATAATCTCCAGGTCCATCCATGTTGCTGCAAATGGCATTATTTCATTCTGTTTAATGGCTGAGTAATATTCCATTGTCTATATGTACCAAATCTTCTTTATCCATTCATCTGTTGATGGACATTTAGGTTTGCTTCCATGCCTTGGCTACTGTAAACAGTGCTGCAATGAACACTGGGTGCCGTATCCTTTTGAACCATGGTTTTCTCTGGATATATGCCCAGGAATGGGAGAGCCAGAACATAAGGCAGCTCTATTTTTCTGTTTGTAAGGAACCTCAATATGGTTTTCCATAGTGGCTCTACCAATTTACATTCCCACCAACGGTGTAGGAGGGTTCCCTTTTCTCTACCCCCTCTACAGCATTTATTGTTTGCAGATATTTTGATGATGACCATTCTGACTGGTGTGAGGTGATATCTCATAATTTTGATTTGCATTTCTCTAGTAATTAGTGATGTTGAGCATCTTTTCATGTGCCTCTTGGCCTTCCGTATGTCTTCTTTGGAGAAATGTCTATTTAGGTCTTCAGCCCATCCTTTGATTGGGTTGGTTTTTTTTTTGATACTGAGTCACATGAGCTGTTTGTAAATTTTGGAGACTAATCCCTTGTTGGTCGAATCATTTGCAAATATTTTCTCCCATTCTGTGGGTTCTCTTTTCATTTTGTTGATGGTTTCCTTTGATGTGCAAAAGCTTTTGAGTTTAATTAGGTCCCATTTGTTTATTTCTGTTTTTATTTCCATTACTCTGGGAGACGGATCGAAAAAGATATTGCTGTGATCTGTGTCAAAGAAAGTTCTGCCTGTTTTCCTCTAAGGTTTTATAGTATCTGGTCTTACATTTAGGTCTTTAATCCATCTTGAGTTTACTTTTTTTGTGTGCTTTTTTTTTGGTGGACTGTATCTATTAAGGTCATCTGATCTAATGTGTCACTTAAGGCCAATGTTTCATTATTGATTTTTTGTCTGGATGATCTGTCCATTGATGTAAGTGGGGTGTTCATGTCCTCCTATTATACCTGTCAAGTTCTACCTTTATATCTGTTTATATTTACTTTATGTGTTTAGGTACTCCTCTGTTGGGTGCATAGATATTTATGAGCATTATACCTTGTTGGATTGATCCCTTTATTATTAGGTAATGTCCTTCTTTGTCTCTGTTTACAGTTTTTGTTTTAGAGTCTAAGTATTGCTACATCTGCTGTTGATTCCCTTTAGTGTATTTTTCATTTAAGTTACTGTATATATATATTTTTAATGAGTATAGTTGATTTACAATGTTGTGTTAGTTTCAGGTGTACAGCAAAGTGAATCAGTTATACATATACATACATCCACTCTTTTTTAGATTCTTTTCCCATACAGGTCATTACAGAGTATTGAGTAGAAGTTACCATATTCTTTAGTTCTGATTTTTTTTTTGAAGTTCTATCCCTTTTTTGAAGTTCTCACTGAGTTCGTTCATTCTTCTCCTTTGTTCAGTAAGTGTCTTTATGACTATTACTTTAAACTCTTTAGCTGGTAAATCGGTTACCTCCATTTCATTTAGTTCTTTTTCTGCGTTTTTTCCTGTTTATTGCCATTTGGAAGGTGTTTCTTTGTCTCCTCATTTTGGCTAACTACATATATGAGGTATGTCAGCTATGTCTCCCAGTCTTGAAAGAGTGGCCTTATGTACAAGGTGCCCTGTGGGGCCCAGTGGCACAGTCACTCTTGGTCACCAGAGCCAGGCACCCTCCTTTTATGGTTGAGTCTTGACTGCTACAGACACACTGGTTGGTGGGCAGGGCTGACCCCCAGGCTGGCTGGTTGCATGGGTTGGCCAGGACTGTTAAGGGGCACGTTGATGTGTAGAACTCGTCTCTGACACAACTGGCTGTGGGGCCTGATCATGACTCTTGTTAGACTGCTGGTGTGCGGAGCTCTCCGAATGGGAGCTGCTTTGGAGGGACACCAGTGCTGGCCAAGCTGCTGGGTGGAGTAGGGGGCAAGAACCATTTTGCAGGGGCACTGGTAATGGCTGAGGTGGCCCAGCAGGTAGGGCGCAGGAGCTACTTTGGAGGAACTGATCACAGCAGGGTAGGGTCTTAGGGGAACGCCGGGGTGGGGCACACAGTGTTAGCTAGGTAGATGGAGAGTTACGGAAATGGTGCACATCAGTGCTGGGCAAGCTAGGTAAAAGGAGAGTTTTAAAAAAAAAAAAAGAGTTCCTGCCAGCACTTCTGTCCCTGGAGGAAGTTCCACTGGATCCCTGCCCCTCTGGCATGTGTCCTAAATTTAGTCGATGAATTTCCTTCTTGTGTCACACAGGCACTTTGCAAGCTGGTGCCTCTGTACTGGCACTTGGAGCAAGTGAGTTTGTGTGTGAATCCTTCAAGAGTGGAGTCTCAGTTTTCTCCATTCCTCCAGCTCTCCTAGACCTAAGTTCCACTAGTTTTCAAGGCCAGATGTTCTAAGCGCTCATCTTCCTGGTGCAGGACCCCCGGGCTGGGGCAGTTGATGTGGGGCTCGGACCCTTTGCTCCTCAGCAGGGAGCTTCATGGTTGTGATATCCCTCCTGCTGAGGGTCCCCGCACCAGGGGTGTGGGTTCTGACTAGACCACATCTCTGCCCTGCGTACCTGTTTGGATGTGGCTTTTTCTTTATGGCCTTCGTTGTAGAAATATGTTGTCCTAGTCTCTAGGTCGTGCTCAGAAATAGTTGTTCTATAGGTATTTGTAGTTTTGGTGTGTCCATGGGAGGAGGTGAGCTCAGGGTCTTCCTATTCTGCCATTTTATCCAGAACCAACATCGCCTCTGTATATTTTAAACTTCTACAGGAGCTCACGAATCATAACAAACTGTATTTATACTGTCTAGTTTAGAATATTTGGATATAAAAATCTTAGATATCTAAGTAACGTTTTACAATACTCAAAGCACTTTTATTGATGCCTGGAAAGTACAGATAGGGTAATAGTTTCTATTAGCATCTGCCTCTTAGTAAAGGAAATACTAATACCTTATCATAAACTAGCTTGTTTTAAATTTTGTATATGGGAAAAATCCCTTTTGGCCTCTACCCTATGGGTACCCTGTGGGTTTGGTCAATATATTTTCCATATACTTGTGTATTTAAGACAGGTCTGTAGAAAATGTGGTAGATTTCAGTATGAATGTGTTTTACACAAATGGCTATCACTCTGGATATTTCTTAATCCAATGTGTATTATTCCTATTAGTATTAGGTTGTGGAGCTCTTTGTGTGCTAGTACCTATTTACCTGTTTTTTAAGTTGCTCCACAGCATCCATTATATTGGACAGGTTATAATTTATTTAGCTGTTCTTCTACTGAAAGACATTTTGGTTGTGTCTGTGGCAAAGGAAACACGCTCACAGGGTCCATGATTTCCCTAGTGTAGAGGATCAGTAAGTGATGGAGACCAATGATTTGGTGTCGGAGCAGAGTCTGTACAGTAGAATTTCTGTGATGACGCAAACATTCTTTCTATATATCTCCCTATCTATATGGCATGATGTATATGTGTCTAGTATGATTGGTTGCCGCTAAGCACAGGTGGCCCTTGAGCATTTGAGATGTGACTAGTGTAAATTTTCATGGGAACTTGTGACTAGAAGTGTCTATATTGGGCAGTAAAGGAGCTTTATGTAAATCTGTAACTTTAGTGCAACATTTGGTAGCCAGAGCATACCAAAACCCTGAAAGGTGGGATTGTAATTGTGTCTTCATATCTGTGTTCCCTGCACTAGCATTGCTTGGCAAATAGTCAGTGCTCAGTCCATGTTTATTGGCTCAAAGTCACAGAGGAGGTGTAGGAAGTTGTAGTTTAGGCTCTAGTTAGGATGTATGCCTGTTTTCATATCTCCCTGATTATCTGTTCCTTATCTGAATATGTTTTGATTAGGGCTTTTTAGCTTTACCTGCTTAATCTTTATCCCGTAATAATTATGCAGTATCATGCTGCTAATTGGCATGTGGGAAGACCTAGTCTCTGCTGATATGTTCCTTTTATCTTATTTGTCACTAAGAATAGAGAGGATCTAAAATATAAAATTTACATTTAAATTAAAACCAAGGCGAGAAGACATGGGGGGGCACTTATTAATGTTGGTATAAACACTGGACTATCTTTATGCATTTTTGTTAATCCACACCACAGGTACTTATCTGGTGTTTTTTGTTGCTTTTCCATAAAATCATAGCTTTTACTAGTTAAAAAGGGAGAAAAAATAGCTTTTTTTTCCCTCCCATCAGGCTTTTTTGTTATAATTAACTTATGAAGTCCCCCTGAATTATTGAAATGTGTCTGTAATACACATTTGGGATTTGGGAGAAGGGATGGGGAATTATTTGATTAAAGCTGTGATTACTTGGATCCTAAAACAGAAACTATTTAGCTGTTAAGCATTCTCGCTTTTGATTCGTCTACTGGCATAGACAAGGCTGTTTTGTGGTAGGAACTGTATTCTACACATTTATCAAGAGATATGCAGGGGATACGGGTTCGTGCCCCGGTCTGGGAGGATCCCATATGCCGCGGAGCGGCTGGGCCCGTGAGCCATGGCCGCTGAGCCTGCGCATCCGGAGCCTGTGCTCCGCAACGGGAGAGGCCACAACAGTGAGAGGCCCGCGTACCGCAAAAAAAAAAAAAAAAAAAAAAAAAAAAAAAAAAAAAAAAAAAAAAAAAAAAAAAAAAAGATAATGCCAAATCGTTTTCAGATAAGATGAGATAAATGTGTAGTACAATGAAACTGAGTTTATTTTGTCAAAGTGAATGCTTTCTAAACATGGGTTTTAAAAAAACTTAATAAGACGAAAGCCTAGGAATGGAAGACAGTTAGTTACTTTTTAAAGCTATATATTTTTTCCTTTTGATGATGCCCAAATATCTTTTCTGAGATATCGGATTTTGCTTATTTAAGGACAAGAGTTACTGTGTGTATTGCAGACATCTTTCATGGCTATGGATTGTGTGGTGAGATGCAGGGTCTGTCTTTAAGTTGTGAGTTCACAAGGTTTTGTTACCAGTTATGTTCTCTGTGCCACCTGGCAGACAAAGCAGTTTGCTGAGTTTTTCTCAGTGTTGGTCAGGTAAATGACAATGGAGTATCCTTTACAGAAAGTACTTTGGAAGTTGGAAGGACATGCCCCTTGCGTATGTTTGTTCATTTATCAAGTTTTAATTTAGCACATTTGTACCTGGCATGTCCTAGATGCTGGAGGGTAGCATAATAATTAGACTCAGGTCCTGCTTTCAAGGAGCCCAGGATTTACTCAGAAAGATTGGTAATTAAACTCTAGTAAATGAAGGGCTCATGGACAAAGCAGACGAGGGGTCAGCGATGGTGCCCGTGAGAAGCCATCGGTCTGACTTTACCAGGTAGGAAGGAGCTAGCGAGGGCAGGCGTGTAGAGCACCTGAGAACGAAGGGGACAACCTTGGGAAGGGGAATCAGCTCGTCTGGCTCAGAAATGGTAGAAGACAAAGCTGGAGATGTAAACAGAGCCTGTGATATTAAAGGCCTTAGAGCAAATCAAATTTCAGGGCTTACTGCCTGCCTTCTGGGAATTTGTATTCAAGGAGAATGGATGAAGCAGACTCTGCCAATAAGAAAGGGTATGAAGTGCTAGGAACAAAGTGCATATAAAATACCCTGAGGTTTCTGAGCAGGAAACATGTGATCTCTGAATCTGACAGGTCACATAGACTGTCAGCAGAGTAAGCTCAAGATTAGCCAGGATTTGTGTGTGTGAAAGAGAGATACAAAGGTTAGACTTGTGGAATCGCCCACAGCGGAGGGAGGATGGAAGCCATGGAATAGAGGTGGCATGATGATATTTACCATGAATTAGTATTACTTTCACCAGCCAAAGCTTTGATGAGGTCTGATGATCTAGCATAGCCTCTCATGTTGGGCCGAGTACATCTAAATCATCACCATAGATAAATAGATAACCACAGATCAATGTTTCTCAGCCGGGGGTGATTTTCTCCCTGCACCCCGGGGGACATTTGACCATGTCTGGTGACACTTCTGGTTGTTATGCTGAGGGAGAGGGTGCTACTGGCATCTAGCAGGTAGAGGCCAGGGATATCCATGGTGAATATCCATGGTGAATGCACAGGATATACACCCCCAATAAAGAATGATCTGGTCCCAAATGTAGGTCAAGAGACCCTGCCTTAGCGGTCTCTGCCAAATGTGCTTGTGCGAGAGGGCCTTTAGGTGGGAAGACAAACCTAGATCACAGAAGAGGAGTCTGTACATCCTCAGCCCCAGCCTCCCGCCGCACTCTGTGCAGATAACACTACTGTGTCATTTGTGAAATGTGGGAACAAGGAAAAGATTCCTTAAAAAAGTCAGAGTCCTCTCACTACTGCTTTTATGCATGTTACCTGGGTCAGGTTGGAATGGCTTCTTTTCTTTGAATAACCAGAAATATAAATTGGCAGGGCTTTCCACCTACCTATCTTAAAAGTTAACAAATGGCTTAATTTTTAAAGAACACAGTGAGTGTCTTGAAATAACAGTGGTGAGAGCAAAATAGCTAAAGATACGATACGTTAAAACCTCAGAACCTATGCCTGTGACTGTTTCCATTTTCTAGATGATATATATTCCCTGAAGATGTGTTCTTAATCTCTCTGTCTGTAGTTTCAGGGTAAAAATACACTTTTCTTTAGAAAAGCCTTAACTCTGTGTAAATACAACCACACTAAATCCCCAAAGGAGATGCCAGCTGTTGAGAAGTGAGCCTGTTGGTCTTATTCAAAGGTGGGCTTATCTAAATAGCTATATAAATACATAGTGTTTTATTTAGTAGAGTGGTATTTATTTGGGACAAGGGCTAGAAACAAAAACCCTCCATCTATTTCGTACAACAGAGAGTAAAGAAAATGCACCAGGAGCACAATAGCTACTTAGTCACCTTACATTTTCACCTAAAAAACAACATTATAGAAAGTACTAGTTGCCTATCTTTTTTTAAGTTTGTTTCTGCATAAAGCTAGAAATTCGTTAGAGCTCGGCAGCTTGGAGATAGGGATATTTTGTATTCTCCTAAGGCAGGGGGCTTTTTAAAGAATTTCATTTTAAAAATAGAAGTGACAAGACACTTTCTCATGTAAAGTATATTATGGTATTTGGCACCAGGAAAAAAACCATGTATCCCTCCTACAAACTATCCCTCCTACAAACTTATTTGCCTGTGGAGGCAAAACTCAGTTAAGTGGGTAGATGTTCTCAAGAGTTATTTTAATAGAACCCTATTTCTGAGTCTTTGGTCTCAGCTCATAGCCCTACTCTGTATGCACTCAACGCTGAAACTTTCAGGCTGTTTAATCATCTTAGTCATTGTCGGGTCAAACCCTCTGTTGGTTTTCAGTTTAGCTGGGAGTTCCTAGTCAATCCTTAACTCATAAAGGAATTTGAAACTTGTATTTTGGCTACCGGGATGGCTCTTATCATGTCTCCTTTTCTGAAAGAACATTTTGCGATTAAGTCTTTCACAAAGAAACTTTATCTGGATCAAATGTCTACTTATAGGGCTCCTCAATGTATTCTATCAAATATGAACATGAGGTCTTTTTTACAAATAGAAATATTTGAAATTCCAGGGCAGCCTGCTATTTTAAGGAGTCTATTGTGAATCTGTCTTCATTGTTCCGTATTTCCCAACGAAATGAAAGGACAGTGGTAAATAGTTTCCAAAGGGCTTGACTGCGTATGCTTCCTTCTTGTATTTATTTAAATACATTATTATACTTAAATCCTTAAACAAAATACTAGGCAATGCTGTAGTTGAGAATTGGCATATTTTTCTGTGATAAAAGCCTGAATCCATCATTTTCCCCACCTCAAGCTCCTTTTCTAGATTTGGCATCAGGATTATTTCAGATTCCCGAGTCCAGTGAGAAGGTACTAGCGTTTCTCTGCTGTGAAGCTGAGATAATATCGGATTCAATCTATTTCCTCTGTGGGGAATTTATTCCCAGATTTCTCCCCTCACTCACACCTCAGTTGGTCTTCCCTGTCAGGCATCTTTTTGTTCTAAATTCTTTCATTGTCCCTGCCAGACTCACCCTTCTAGGGACATAGGTTTTCCTGGCTTGTTGCACTACCTTGCTCAGGAACTTTCCATGGCTTCCCACTGCTTAGAGAATCAAGTCCTGAATTGTCCTTGACAGTCCCTAAAGTTTGCTTCCCAGACCACCTTTCTCAGCTGAACGTCCACTGTTTCCCTGCTGACCCCTCACTTGAGCCACGTGGGTCTCCTGGCTTCCAGGTGGCCGTTCACTGCCCCTCCTGCCTTCACCTGGACAGATCACTAGCCATCTGTCAAAGCTTCTTTGTGAATCATCCATGTAGCTCTGATACCTGTCAAGAGTACATAGGTTTCCACTGCTGAGTGGAAGAAAGTTTGTCTAAGGAACAGTTTTAAAACCCTTTTAAAAAAGTATCTCAGATTCACTTTTAACTCTGTGCAAATATAACTAAGCTCTGTCAACGTTTATATAACTTTTCCAGTCCTGCAGATGGCATTTTCAATTGAGGGCTGGGAACCACCTCTTGTTTATCTTTATATCTACTTGGGACCAAACTAAGGTACTCCGAAAATAATGAATGACTGGTCGGCCCTTTGAAGATGGTCAGTTTTGTGTAGCACTTATTAATCTAAACTGTTACTGCTAATTGTGGTATAAGTAGAAAGACTTATAGTAGAAAGGTGTAAACAGAAAGGTATAAGTAGAAAGATGGATACAGAGTCTCGATTCAAGTATTCCTCACTGTGTGGAAAGCTCTGGTCTTTGTATCTGGAACCCTCTGCCTCCCCTTCTTGCTTCTGAAGGTTCTTGGGACCATCACAAGGGAGCAGTATATAAAAGTGCTTTGAAGATGACACAGCTCCATGCAATTTTAAGGTGAAACCGTTGTGATGTTGGGGGCTGAAAAGAATGTAACTTGGTCAGACGTGGCCCCTGTGTGTCCGTCCACTCAAGTGCAGTGTCAGTCTCTGACAAAATAAATAACCCATTTAGCTACGTGCCTTTCTCAGTTTTGGCACTATAACCCATTTAGCTACGTGCCTTTCTCAGTTTTGGCACTTCCTGATTTAAATAGCACTTGGTTATTCTAGATCACACATCTGCCTGACTCATGTACTGTTGGTTTGGATGGGACTCATTGGATACATAGCTCAGTATTTGGCCCGAATCTGGAACGGTGGCTGCATGTGGAGAAAATACAGTATCTGTTTACTTCAGCCAATAAGGGAACAATCCTATGCCCTCATCCTGCCACATCGCATTTGCCTGACAGGAGACGAGTTTTGAATGCACTGGCTTCCTCCTTTACTTACTTTTGTCATTGCCTCTAGTAGAGATCTCTGCTGTGAGGGAGTGGGCACATATTAAGTTTTGGCAGCAGTGTTAGATTGCCTCTGTTCAAATGCTGCTGGGTACTTGGAAAAAGGGTGACTCTGGGCAACTCATTTAATACCACCAGACCTCAGTTTTCTCCTCTCTGTAAAATGCAGAAAAGAAAATAACCACTTTGAACCTCAGAGTTGTAGTGAATTTGGAATTAGCAAATGCAGGCAGGACATCCGGCGATGTGTCCTGCACTCAAGAAAAAGTAGCTCTTAGGATTTACAATCATACCTCATTTCACTGTACTTCAGATACTGCGTTTTTACAAACTGATGGTTTGAGGCAGTGGTCTATCAGTGCCACTTTTCCAACCGCCTTTGCTTACTTTGTTTATTTGTGTCACATTTTGGTAGTTCTTGCAGTATTTCAAACCCTCCACTGGCAAAAAGAATGTGACTTGCTAAATGCTCAGGTGATGGTTAGCAATTTTGAGCAATAAAATATTTATTAATTACAGTAGGTACACCGTTTTTTTGTTGTTTTTGGTTTTTTTAGATATAAGGCTATTGCACCTTTAATAGACTACAGTGTAGTGTAAACCTAACTTTTCTAGGCACTGGGAAGTCGTAAAATTGGTGTCACTTACTTTAGGGTGGTGGTCTGGAGTTCTCCAAGGTGGGCCTGTGGATGCCTGCTTTTTCTTGAACTTTAGTTTCAGACTTCTGAGGCAGTGGTAAAATCCATTGGGGTATTTTTTTTTTTAGTCAACGTGTTACTGTTTTGACCCAAAAAAAAGAAAAAAGAAAAAAAACAAGGCTAAACTACCTCCACCCCCAATCCACACATACTATCCCCGGCTTTGGAGCTTTGTCCTATACCAGCCTGCAGGGTGGGGGTTCACCTTTAAAAATCAATCCTTTTCGTCCTTTGAAATCTATGGGAATAACCATCAAGGTGATGGTTTTTTCTTAACTTCTCTTCATCTGCCTTCAAACCCAGAGATCTGGGGTGCTAGTTTCTGATTCAGGGGCTTAAAACATCAATCATTTTATTGGCAGACTGCTGTGGGGATGGTGAGATGAAGAGGAAAGGGAATTCACAGGTAAGCTAACTGACTAGTTGAGAATGTAGGCACGTGAGGGGGTGACCCGCCCCTCCCATCTTAACTTGCGTCGAGTAGTTGACTCAAGTGGTTACTCACCTTGCTGGAATGGGAGAGATGAGACACCCTGTGTGTTGAGAATGTTGACAGTTCTTAGTCTTTGCTGTTGAAAACAAAGAGTATCAAACACAACTGCAGTATCCGCGTCCACCATTATAACCTGCAACCAGAGACGGAGACCACAATAATAGTGAACATTTTCTGACAACATAGTGACTGGTCCAAAGTCAGCCAAGACTTTCACACGGGTTGGCTTTATCCTCTTGCCATCTTCTGGCAAGGCTCTGTTTTTATTCCCATCATACAGATGAAGAAACTGCAGCTGAGGGTAAAAGAGCTAGTCCAAGGTCCCTCAAAAAAGGTAGCACAGCCAAATTCAAACCCGGGCGGGCGTACTGCACAGTGTGAGATCTCACTAACTACATCATCATTGGTTAGCCAACTGCATAAAAAGAAAGAATTTGTTTCTGTACAATATATGGCTGATTGGATTCTTTACTCACAAGATTTCACCATAAGCAATCTTGGAAGCCAGTGTACTCATCAGTGTTGAGCTTTATGTTATCTGTATTTGGAGGAAGAAACAATGTCCCAAATATTATTTGGCTTTGTCTTCCAGCTTCCATTGTGATTCAGAAGTGGTGGTGTCACATGAATCCTTGTGTGGAAGGAGAGGATTGCAAAGTGCTGCCAGATCACTCAGGTTGGTCCTGTAGCAGTGGCAATAAAGTCAAAACTACAAAGGCAAGTATAGACAAAACCCAACTGTAATTTACAACCTCAGTATATCATCACCTGTGGGGTCTCCCCCCCCTTCATTTTGTCCTGCCGTCAAGAGGACAGCGTTCTTTTTTGTTGATAAACCTGCTTGGGCAGGGCCCCTCTGTGACTTTGGCCCTTTGAAAAGCCCATTTCTCAGCATCACCCTTAGTTTCAGGTTTTATAGAGCAGTGATTTGGTGGGGAAATGCATTCTTTTAGGCAGGGCTACTGAATTCAGTTCAGCTCCTTCATGGGCCGATTTCAAGTAAAGGTTTCAGAGTTGACAGTCCCGTGTATCAAAACAGTATGGCAGGAATCCACCTCCGGATGGTTTACTGAAACAGAAAGACCTACTGCCTAAGAGGAGATTTAATGGTTGAAGACTCTAATTCAAGCCTTGTGAGTCAATAGTTTCCTCCCCAAATCATCCTCTTTCTGGCTCTGAAAGACTCCATTTTCCACCCGGTTCTTGAGCCAGAAATTTAACTTCTTCCTCATCTCTCCCTGTCCAGTCTATTATTTTGTCTTTGGGATTGTTACTCCCAAATCCCTCCATGCTTCTGCGTCCCATACTTACAATCCCCGTGAGGTCCGCCATTGTGTCTCATCTGGATGACTGAGGTTGCGGCCTCACATCTGCTCTTGATTCCCTCCCAGTCTGTTCTCCACAGGATGACCCTAGTCATTTTTGCGAATTGTGGATCTACTAAGCTAGTCCACCTCCACATTTTTCAGTGGCTTCTCTGGGTTCCTTAGCTAGCCTGTGCTTGTCTGGCCCTAGATAAATAACCTGGCAAACTACCTCCCTCCCTTCATTCTTTCTGCTCCAACGGTCTCGGCCTTCTGTCAGTCCTTCTTCCTGTGGTGCCTTTACAGTTGCAAAGGAATGTGCCTTCCGCCTTTCTTTTCTAGTTCACCTTTATTTCTTCAGGGAATCCTTCACTGATAGGATTCACGCCCCCTGTATCTCTGAGCACGGTACTATAGTTACATGTTACAGGGAGTGCTATACTTATTTGCTTCATACCGACAGCCTTCTGTCTAGGAGGAGAGCTGTGAAGTCAGGGCCCCTCGCTGTTTTGCTTACCCATAATTGTCCCAGAGCCAGCTGCATGTCTCCGCAACTATTGCTTGAATGGAAAGATTAATACAACTGGTCATTCTAGGATTATAATGAGCTAGGCACACTGGAATAGGATGACTGTTTAGTTCCGGTTGCTGTGTCAGCTTTGGCCCCTGAGGAGGTATAACATCTCTTGAAGAGTTTCTCATCTTGCTTACAGTTTCCCCTTTATGAGTATTTGGAATTACTCGAGCTCTCAATCATTTTCAACCCCTGAGGTCAAGAGCAGGTGAGTTCTCCTCCTATGTGTGTACGTGGGGTATTATAATAAACAAGATTTTATAAAATCAATATTTAAATATGTCATTAATAAAAGATTACATCTACAACAGACTATTACAAAACAAGGTTTTATAATACATTTTAAATGTAGATTTTAGCTGATATTTGTCATACCCCAAATTACCAATAGTATACAGTAAGTGATTTGCTTAGTTCCTTATTATCTAGGTAAAATAATTTCAAAATCAAGACCATTTTAACATTAATTGCAATGATCAACTAACGTGTCCTTGTTAGTGATAGCATAACTAGGTTAAATGACCTGATCTATGCTGTTATGTCCAGGGCAGTAGGAGCTCGTGGAGGTTGCTGGAGGGAGAAGGAGGTTGGCACTGCCATCCTTTTGATCAGCTCTTCTTCTAACCAACTCCCCACACACTTCCAATTTGTGTAAACCCAAGTGTGCTTGTTAAGCAAATCCCGCCGTAAGATGATTCCACCATCCTTTCCCAATGCGCCCCTTTCAGCCCTTCTTCCCTCACCCCCTCCTAAATCAAAATCTTGGAGTGGCCAAGGAGCCAGGCTCTTAAATCCATCAACGATTAAAAAAAAATGTCCTTCAACATGTTTCTTGTCAACTAGGAAATTACATTTTGCAAGATTATTTTTGTATTGACTCTTACATATAAATATAAAAGAACAACACGAGCACCAGCCAGCTGTGTTCCAGAAATGAACGTGTCTGAGGGGTCCCCTGCTGCAGCAGCTCCCTCTGTATTGATGTGCTGAGAGCGAGGGCAGTTGCAGGAAGCAAACCTTGAGGGCCATTTTGGCTCTGGTGTGCTGGGGGTTAGAAGTTTGCTCAAGCTGCATCCTCAACGGTAGTGACGTTTCATTTAGCACTTGGGAAAGTTGTAGAAGCATAATAGAGTTCCCCCAGCTTTCATGATACGTAGCTACTTTTTTTTTTTTAAGTGATACAGCACTGGAGAATAATCTCTAAGTCATAAAACTTTGTTTCCTTTATTAATCCAAGTCAGTGTGACTTGAACTATATAAAACATTTTACGTCTTTTATGGAGCTTCTGCCCATAGAGTAACTTCATTTGTGGAGCTGTGACTGGCTTCAGTGAAGAGCTTGGTACTCACAGAAGCTGTACCTTAAAATCGACACTGGACCTTACACCCCAGGTGAGACAGCAGTCCTATAAATGTAGAACAATTACCTCCCTCGAGGGGGGTATTAACTATAACAAAATAGTTTCCATTGTCCCTAACAGTTGATGCACAGCAGCATCAAAACACAGAAAGGCTAAAAAATAAGATTATCTGCAGTAAGCCATCTAGGTCCGAATTTTATTTTCCACTTAGGTGCAAATGTGACAAAGTTAGCAGTCAACTTGAGATATTAATAGCCTTAGATGAAGATAGGAATGCGAGGGGAGACAATTCCCTAACCAGGAAGGCTGGCATTGAGTTTATTCCGCTGGTATAGTTTTCAGTATCCCCAGAGAGGAGGCAGCTACTGCTCTGTGGGAAAATATAACTGACACTCTGTCATCCTGGCTCAGTTTTCCTTAATTCAATTCTGAGTTTTATTACCTCCACCCTGCTAAATGTGCTACATCATTTCTCCCTATTTAAGTATGAAGGCTCCTAACACATGTGCAATGTCCTCTTAGCACCAAAGGCAATGACTTGCCCGGGCTTTTTGTTGTTTGCAAATGTAAGCAATTCACATTGAATTTTGAGAAGTTTTAGATTTTAAAATGGTCCTGATTTTAAAACGTCTACTAAGAGTGAAGAGGTATGTGTTTAGAGCAGTAATTCTCAATGAGGGGCAAGTTTGCCCTCAAGGGGACACTTGGCAACGTCTCAGGACATTTTTAGTTGTCACACGTCGGGGAGGGGGCTTGCCATGGGCACCTTGTGTGGATGGAGGCCAGGGATGCTGCTCCACATCCTAAAATGCACAGCACGGTGCCCACAACAAAGGGTTATATAGCCCCACATGGCAGTGGTGCTGAGGTTGAAAAACTGTGCTTTCTAGAATAGGGTCGTTTTCTTTAGTAGCTGTTTGTAAGCATCCTACCTGATTCTTACTTCCTTTTGTTCTTCAAAGTTTCTATTACGTGTCCAGTTGTTTTGTTTCCAATATTTCGTACTGGAAAACCTAGAGGTAGGAGGTAAGAAATTAAACAACAGGCTTTCTCTTCAAAACCTCCACCCTCAACATCTAAGATGACCAACGTCCTTCTAGTATCTTTCTCACAGGACTCAAATCGATACCTTTTTCCTCTGTCTCTTGGACTACTGTGACGGGTCATCCTCAGCCTCTCTAACACAATGTTAAATTACTTAATGGTATCAGTGGCTACAGAAACATCATCATGGGAACTGGTTAAAAACAAACTATTTTGAGCCTCACTATAGGATGTTTCTGGATGGGGCTTAAAAAAACCATACTTTGAAGAAATCATCCTTAGGGTGATTCTGACGAGCAAGCAGTGTGCCGGGATCCCTAGTTTTCTGAGCTCCCCCACTGCTCTCTGTTCTTGCCTTTAACTGGCCTATACTCTGCTTTCTGTGCCACCAGGGTGAAGTCCCCGCCCAGGTTCCTCCCAGGTGAGAGACCATCGATGGATCCCCCTTGGTAACTGGTAGAAAATATAGAGTATAAGCATCTTGGGATGGGCTTTCACGGCCGCTCACCAAATAGGCCACGTACTTCCATACCCCATGGCCTTCCTCCTCATCTCTCACTTCTAAAGTTTTACTTGTCTTTCAAGGTCTAGCCAAGATGACTCCTTTATCCTGAGCTCTTATCTTCTCTGATCCCTAGAGCCAGAGCCTGAACTTCTTAGGTACCCTGTCACATCAGACTGGAGCTAATAGCGACACGATAGCAACTGTTTATCCACCAAAATAACAACGAACCTTCCATATACAATCCGCACAACAAGTATTTTAAAAGAAACTAAATCGGAAAGTGTCAATGCCTTATCATCCGACTGTCAGTGCGGAGAAGCTCCAAAACAAGCTGGGGATGGAGAATGAGCTTCCTCTCAAATAAGATGCTTCTGAGAATTACATCCTAGATGTAGATTGATAGTTGGCTGGCTCTAAACATAGTTGGGTTTTAAACAGATGCATGAAAGATCCAGAAAGAGCTAACCTGACAAGAGCCACCATTTCCTGAGCACTAACCTCACGTGCTTTTCATTTCCTTTTCGCTACAACTGAAGGGGGCTGATGCTACTCTTCTCCACGTAGCAGATGAAGAACCTTAGGCAGAGAGAGAGTCCCTCCCAGCTCAGAAAATGACCAGCTTCATCATCTAGTGGCTCAGGCCAAAGACCTTGGAGTTGTCCTTGCTTCCTCTTTCTCTTACACCCTTTATTTGTCACAAACCCTGCTGCCTTCCTCTCTTACCACTTCAGCCAAAGGGATCCCTTTAAGTGGATAGCTTGGCCCTGCCTCCCTTGTCTCACCTTTCTGCCTCAGTCGGAAAAAGGCCGAAGTCCTTGCATTGGCCCTTGCATTTACCTCTCCCCGGAAAGTTCTTCCCCCAGAGAGTCAGGGCTCACTCCTTTCCATCAAGTATCTCCATAAATACCTCCTTCCCTGATATCCCTCTATGACACACTAGCCTTCTCCCCTCCCTGCCCCGGTATTGGTCTCCAGAGTATTGCTTTACTTTCCTCCATAGCTCGTATCGCCTGTTGACATACTATTTACCTATTTGTCCAGCCCTTTTCCTCTAGTATAGGAATCGGCAAGCGATGTCTTGCAAACCAGATGCAGCCTTTAGCTCACAGGCCATTAACAACAACAAAAAACAGGGAAGAAGGAGCTTTACGTTTTAAATGGTTGGAAAAAGAAACAAAAGGAATATATTTTATAACACATGAGAATTATATGAAATCCACATTTCGACATCCATAAGTAAAGTATTATTGGGATAAAGCAATGCCCATTAATGTATGTATTGTCTATGGCTGCTTTTGTGGTATAAAGGCAGAGCTGAGAAGTTGTGATAGTGACTATATGGCCTGCAACATGGGAAATATTTTATTGTTTGGTCTTTTAGAGAAAAAGTATACCAATCCCTATTCTAAGTTCTATGAGGACAGGGTTTCTAACTAAGTTCTATGAGGACAGGGTTTTTAATTTTGTTTGCTATATAGTATTCCCCTGCACAAACAAAAGAGCAATTATAGTGTAGAATACATAAATCAAGGCCATCTTTCAGTTAAAACATATCTGAGGTTTGAAAAAATACCTGATTGGGTCTAAAGCCCAGGCATGACGACTGTGTGATCAAATAATATAATTTACTTTAAAAGTATTTGGATGGTGTAGACATGTTAGAGTATTATGTTTTTATTTATGTATTCCCAGCTGATGTATTGATGATCTAACCTGTACAGCTTCTTACATGATGAAATCAAACTACAGAAACCGCAGGCCTGTTTCCTTAGATCCTAAGCCATGACGAACCTGGGTGCTTAAAAATGGAAGAAACAGCACACTTTTTAATGGATGTATGTTTCCAGTCAATACAGTAGTTTAATAAAATAACCTATTTCTGAAAACTAAAGTTAATGTAAATTAACAACCTTGAAAAAAACGAACAAAGGTGACATTCTGATCTTGACATACACTGATTTAAATCAGCATTCATTTGGACATATTTTAGCCCCTTTAACAAAGCATGCTTAGCATGCATGAGTTAACTTGATGGGCAATGAATGTACCTAATCTGATGGGATTTTTTATAACTCAACAGGATACAGAGCTAGGGCGCTAATACCATGTTGTGGAAGGCTTTGGGTGTGTTTTTCTTTGCAACCTAAAAGCAAGACATGTAAAGAAGAATTTGATTTGAACAGGTGATTTGGCAAAGCTGGTTCCTGATAAAGATGCCCACTATTAAATTCTATGCATGTGACACAGGCAGGGATTTATGGGTCCGGTAACAGGAAGGGTTATCTTTGGTGGGTATAGGGTGTCGAATGCTAACTTTTAAAATTCATTTTAGGTAACACGGTAGCAAAGAGAGAGGTGTGCTTCAACCCTGGCGGAGCGACAGGATGCAGCGCTCTCTTGTTTGGACTGCTGTCCTGGACTCCTTGCAGGAAATTGTCTTGGATTTCACCCACATCACATTTGCATATCTGTGGTCTGAAGGGTGATATTTACTTAACTGTCCCAGCCTTCTCTGCTTCCTGATTTTTTTACAGTGAATTATACCTATGGGCTGCTGCACACACAACTGACATCCTATCTGGATTACTAAGGAACATACCTCCAAGAAGCTCTGGAGGAACAAACTAGAAGTTTCAGAATGGACCACCTCTGAAGGAATACCAGGTCTTCAGTTTCTTTCTACATTTACAAAGGAGCACGGACCTGTCTCTGAGGATCCTCATTCTCTTCCTCTCTTGAACTTTAACGCAAGGGCTGAAGGAAGTCTGAAAGGGGTCCAAATGACAAAACATTTTGGCATATAGAGATTAAGGAACTCTGATTAACTGGTGATGAAAATTTATTTTATAAACCTGGAAGAACAGAAGGACTTATACTGGGGTTGTTGTGTGTGCAGTTGTATTATTGCTTTTGACGATCTAAAATCTTTGCATTAGAGGTTCTGTTGGCAGGTTACCAGAAATAAAATGCTCCCATTTTAACTTCTGTGTGCCGTTTTACCGAGTACTAAGGAAGGGTATCAATTCCAATATTTTATAACCAAAGCTCTATCATGACATAGCCACAACAGAAAGAAAACCTGTTGGGATTTTTATGGCTGCAGTGTAGTCAGAGAGGTAAATCATTGAAAATATAAAACAGTTTCTGTTTAGATCAAGGGTGGTTTCTTCGATCCAGTTTATGGCAATTATATTACAATATTTTGTTAACTCCAAGACAAAAGCCTTTAAATGCAGAATTTTTAGACTGTGATTTATTCCTAACTAACTCCTTCCCTACTTATGTGTTACTCATCTTCTTTCTTTCTTTAAATGTAAGTAAAACCTGAGTCATTTTTTTCTTGGTTTAATGATTTTGCAGCAGACGTGTCTCCACATACTCACAGATGCTGTCATGCAGAAACACATTACAGATGAAAAGTAAGTGACCCAGATTTTAAATGCATAATGTTATTAAAACACATACCACTATAATAATATGGCATACATTTTATATACTAAGAAATGCCAAAAATATACTTTCTGCACTGTTGATTATCCCTGTCCTTTCACAGTTACGGGGGAAAATAATGCTATCATATTGTTTGTAGCAGTAACTATTGTGTCTATTTGATTTTATTCTTGCAGAAGGAATGGGATGAGGTGATAGCTATTTGTTTGCTACATTTTGTTTGAATTTGACTGACTAGACGCTTACCAGAATTGTTACTCTCATGTTAGTAAGCAAAAAATTTGTTTTGCTGATGGTGTATGGTGTATATACGTTTTTGTGATTATTTTATGCCTTAAGACGTGGTGTTAACATTCTTAGGCTTGCAAATTTTTATTATAAATGTGAAAAACAACTTGACACAAAGTTTCGTGTTGGGGATGTTTACTATATGGCAAACTTGGCATTTATATATAGATTACTACATAGTTTCGTCTCCCAAACCTATCTAGCAGTAAGGAGAATTTAAAATGTAGGAAGATTTTATTAAGTTGAGGCACATTTCATGATGTTCTACGTGTATTCTGCTGCCTTCAGTGTATAAGACCTTCCACTGTAAGAAAGTGAGTTTAAAAAGAAGAGAAGATTTTATGGCACATGAAATAATGTCTTAGTTTTTCAGCCACACATCTGATCTTGTACCCCAAATAAGATGAAGTGAAAAATGACACTGATTCACCTTGAGGTTTGTTTCTAGGATATAAACTACTACCAGGGAATAAATAGTCCATTTGGGAAAATGGAAGGTATCAAAGCTGCCATTTCATCCATTATTGCTTCCAAGTGTTCTTTTTACCTAGTTCGCAAGTTAGCCCTGAAATGGGGCTTTCTTTGAGAAGCATTTTAATGTTATCATTCCTTTTATTTTCCTGTAGGGGAGTAGATAGGAGACTTTCCTGTATTTTTACAAAATTTAAAGCAAAGATACCAAAGGAGCATATCAGTCATGTCAGGCTCAGGTCCTCTGATTGTGGCACATGTGGTCTCAATACCCGAGAGACATACAATTCTTATATCTTAGAACTTTCAGCTGCCCAGGTAGGCTGCAGACTCAGCCAGGGTCTCTCCAAAGGACCTGCAACCTCCTTGATTTTAGAGCACTCTCTCAGGTTCCGATCTGCTGCTCTAAAACATATATACCCTTTTAGCACACGCCCGTGGAAAAGTGGAACACTGTTCACACTTTAAATTCGACAGCACTTAATAAACCTTCCCAAGACCCCTCGAGGTTGTTGGGGAAATTTTCCACCCTTATACACACAAGTGTATCTATCTGACCCTTTGTGTACTATGCTATTGAATTTCTACTTGAGTTTAAAAGAATAACTGTATTCTTTTTTATTTATTAAAAAAGACTATTGGAAACCCACAGCTAATAACATCATTCTCAGCAGTGAAAAACTGAAAGCATTCCCTCTAAGATCAGGAAAAAGGCAAGGATGTCCACTGTCACCACTTTTGTTCAACATAGTTTTGGAAGTCCTTCTTTGTCAGAGAAGAAAAAAATACAAGGAATCCAAATCGGAAAAGAAGAAGTAAAACTGTCACTGTTTGCAGATGACATGATACAACCTAAGTGTCCATCAACAGCGGAATGGATAAAGAAGATATGGTACATATATACAATGGGATATTAGTCATAAAAAAGAATGAAATACTGCCATTTGCAGCAACATGGAAGGACCTAGAGATGATGGTACTAAGTGAAGTAAGTCAGACCGAGAAAGAAATATCATATGATATCACTTATAGGTGGAATTTAAAAATTGATACCAATGAACTAATTTGCAAAAGAGAATCAGACTCACAGGCTTAGAAAACAAACTTATGGTTACCGAAGGGGAAAGGTGGGAGGAGGGATATATTAGGAGGTTGGGATTAACATATATGCACTAATATATACAAAATAGATAATCAAGAAGGACCTACTGTAGAGCACAGGGAGCTCTACTCAACACTCTGTAATAACCTATATGGGAAAAGATTCCGAAAAAGAACAGATATCTGTACATATGGAATGGGATCATGTTGCTGCACACCACAAACACAAACAACATTATAAATCATCTGTAGTACCCACCCCCAAATTAATTAAAAAAAATTAAAAGACATGCCTACCCTATTCTCCTCAGGCCTCGAAAAACTGGGCAGCTGTCACATCCCTGGAGCCTGAGCAGGCTTGGGGTCTAAGGACTGTCCTGGTTCTAAGGGAACTGGGGAGGATGCTCCAGCAAATGATCCCCCCTTGGACCTGGAGTGCCTGCTTCCCTCTGGATGCTACCACAATCTCAAGATCCAGATGGGCCCTCCTACAGCTAAAGCAAGCCTAGTGCACGCAAAGGATGGTGGAGCCTCTGGGTTGGATTAGCTTTGAAATGTCCCCAGGTCTCCGTGTCTCCTGGTTAGTGGGGTTCCCACCCTCCAGCCTCCTTCCTTGGAGTCGCCTCACCTGCACAAGACAGCACCTTTGCCGCAGCGGTTATGCAGGGTTGGGATTTTGCCCGGGGCAGTGTGGGTGGTGAAAGGCAAGGGGAAAGAAGTAATGAGACACAAGCCCTTGGGTGTGTGTGCTGGCACCTTCAACTCTATGTTATAACCCAGGAACGCGAAGGCTCTGGTTGCCTGAGTAACCAGAGTTGGGCATGAAGAAATGCTGCCGCCTTGTGGCCATTTTCCAAAACAACAATTTCACACTTCAGAGTCACAAGGCCTGCAGGGCTGTAAAGGACACCTGCGCTCAAGAAATGCCCTGGTGTAGGTAATCCAAGAAGAATTCAAAACAGGGCTAACTTGCAAGAAGCCGATTTCAAGTGGTAAATTTTACTCAAACTATTTTTTTTAAAAAAGCACATGAAAATATGCTCAACGTCTCTAATTATTAGAGAAATGCAAACCAAAACTGCAAATCAGAATGGCCATCGTCAAAAAGTCTACAAATAATAAATGCTAGAGAGGGTGTGGAGAAAAGGGAACCCTCCTACACTGTAGGGGAAAATGTAAATTGGTACAGCCACTATGGAGTTTCCTTAAAAAACTAAAAATAGAGCTACCATTTGATCCAGCAATCCCACTCCTGGGTATACATCCGGAAAAAAAACATAATTCAAAAAGATACATGCACCCCAATGTTCACTGCAGCACTATTTACAATAGCCGAGACACGGAAGCAACCTAAACATCCATCAACAGAGGAATGGATAAAGAAGATGTGGTGCATATATACTATGGAATACTACTCAGCTACAAAAAAGAAGGAAAGAATGTCATTTGCAGTAATATGGATGGACCTAGAGATTATCATACAAAGGGAATTAAGTCAGACAGAGAAAGACAAATATTATATGCTATCACTCATATGTGGAATCTAATTTTTTACAAGTGATACAAATGAACTTACTTACAAAAGAGAAACAGACTTACAGATATCGGAAACAAACTTACAATTACCAAAGGGGAAACATGGGGCGGGGGGGGTTATAAATCAGGAGCTTGGGATGAACACATACACCCTACTATACATAAGATAGATAACCAACAGGGACCTACTGTATAGCACAGGGAACTCTACTCAGTATTCTGTAATAACCTGTATTGAAACAAGAATCTAAAAAAAGAATGAATATATATATATATGTATAACTGCATCACTTTGCTGTACACCTGAAACTAACATTGTAAGTCAACTATACTCCAATAAAATTTTAAATAAAAAAGAACAATTAAAAAAATACTGTTGGCCTGGGATAAAACGATTCAAAAATTGAACTTCTCATGACTATGACTTCGACTGTAAGCAACTGTAAGGTTCCATATACCACCGTGTACACTGGCAGAACACCAGCCCTTCTCCACGTAATTTTTAGTTAGAGGCTGCATCAGGGCAGATGCATCCCAGGTATATGTTCCACGGATTTTGAAGGTTTCCTGAAGATGCAGTGACACTAAGCCCATATTCTTCCACATCGATGCTACTGGGTGGAGGGGAGACGGCAGCCCCTTCGATGGGTATGCACAAACCACCCACCCGGTCCAATGCCATGGCTACTTGGCCAGCCCCCTCACTTGAATTTTTGCTCATACTATGGAATTTTGGAAAGAATTTGTGGGTGCACAAGGTTGGGAATTGACTCCTGTCAATACCTGTGGAAACCACCTCATCAAAATGCCTGTGTCAGAGAAAATTTCTCCAAGATTGGGAAATGTTTCTGCACAGAATTCCTAGTGATGGGCAATTAGGGACTCACTGACCAAGGATTAATCCACAGCTAGTCTGGTAACTACCTTCACCATTTTGGGTCTCTCTGAAATAGACAAAGCATTATTAACAGTTGTATCTAAAGCCTGTGGGTTCTCCTATACTAGGCGTTGGCAAACTGCAGTCAAATCCAGCCTGCCCGGGTTTGTTAATAAAGGTGTGTTAGAACACAGCCATGCCGTTCATTTGTGTAGCAGCTGGGGTTTTGCACTACAACAGCAGAGAAGACTAGTTGTGATAGAGCTCACGCGACCCACAAATTCTAAAATATTTAGTCTTTGCTCCTTTATAGAGAAGTTGGCCAATTTATGTTCTATACAGTGGAAGAACATGATGTTATTGTATGAGGTCACTGGAACCTGGTAACAGAATGGCAAAGATTTGAGGCTCTGGAGGCAGACAAATCGAAGTATGAATATGGGCTCTGCTACTCATCTTTCAAAGCTTTCTACTCCATCAACTGCAGTTCCTTTATAAAATGGGGATATCAGGATAATGATATACACACCCCACAGAAGTTTTTTGATAAGAATTTTATATCAACAAACTCTTAGCATGGTGGTGAGCAAATACTAGGCTCTTGATAAAGTTGTGCCTCTGTTATGAGTAATTCATAATCCAAGTAGTCACCTCACACAAAAAAGGAGAAGCAAATAGCAGGCCCTGGTCTCCAAACGGGGGTGTAAGGTTTAAGTGGACACCACTGACAGAAAATTGGGGCCAGATAAGACTAGACCTTAAAGCGTTCTCTCCCTGTTTTCAAGTCAGTAAAAACTCTGAGAAAGCAGAGCAAGGACAAACTTGGCAAACAACTCAAGGAACACTGCTTCCCCTTAACCTTGGCTGTCTATTTGGCAGAGAACTGAAGATGCTTATGCTTTCTGCATGGACATGTCAATGTCCTGAGTCTGTAATACCTACCTGGTAGAAGTCAGAGCACCACTGCAAAGAAAGATGTACTACACAGGGATGCTGATTTGAATCTGCCACCCGAGGTAACAGATGTAGGACATACACATGAACACCGTTCTTTCAGGTTCATCGTGTAAAAAACTCAAGCCCCATCCAGCAGCTACATGAAAGGAAACAATCATTTCAAGTTACAAAGTAATCTTGTAAACAGAAACTTTGAACAAAAGAGCTCCTTAAATAATTGATGAATAGTTACTGAAGCATATTGGACAGTCTTTGTAGTATTGATTTGGGGCTGTGAATAAAGCAGGGCACTGCAAGCTCATGCTTGAGATTATTTCCTCTCCTCTTTGGTGCTATCAATATTCATAGCCTGCTTCCATGTGAGGAATGTGCAGTGGTATTTCTTTTGTATTGTTCACCTGGACCTTTGCGCTCTGTGGATAGGGTCTGTGACCTGTCCTTTAAAGATCAGCTTTGATTTTCTTAATGAGGAGTTATCACAATAGTTCAGGACACTGAATTATTAATTGAGTCACTGTAATGAACAACCAAGGAATGGAAGCAAGCAAATGAACTTGGGTCCTCTACTTCCAAATCTGAAATCCTACTCGCAGGAGTTCAGTCTGCATCTCTGAACCTGGCTGCCCTCTTTCTGAACTGCATCTTCGTCCTTGCTTTGTTACATTTATTAAGTTCAACATTGAGTGTTTTACAGCCTATTCACAGACGTCACAGAAAATTTAATCATGCCCTTACTATTTCAGCATTGCAATAACTGAAAAGAAAACATAAAAAATAATTCATCCTGTCTCTCTTCACACACAAATCCATAGAGTGGACTGCTTAGGTCAGCTCAGTGGGGGCATGGGTTGAAATAGGAATCAGGACAATACTTTGGAACATTTAAATATTTATGAGCTCCATATATCTGACAGAGGGCTGAAACGGATCCTTAGTGCCACAGTAAAGAAAGGGGAGTAAAATCACTAAGTCTCAGCTGGAGAAAAAGTTCATGACAACTCTTGAAACTGTCAGAGTCAGAAAAATTGGTGTCTGATGCTGCCATATGCTATTTCAATCACTGTCTTTTCTGATTCGCTACTAGAGCACAGATGAAGAGTGGGAATAGACGAGAGGATCTTTAAAAGATGCTATGTCTGATATTCTCGAGGGAAAGGGACTTTGCCTGTGGCAAATCATACAGATGGCTCTGATTTGGTGATGCAGGCCCTTGGGCTGTGGTCAGAGAAAGTAAAGTAGAAAGGGGTTTGCATGTGCTTTTGGAGGGCTCTTATTTGACTTGCGATTAGATAGAAGACCGGTGTAGAAGGTCTTCCCATTTGTTCCTCCATTCATCTTCCTGTGCTTTAAAGAGAGCTGTGTCAGTTTCTCTTCTCCCTCCTGCCATTTCAAATGCAAAAAGGGGTCAAAAGGGGGAAGGGAAATCTCTTCAGGCTCAGAGTAGGACCTGGAAGGCAGATCTACTCAACAGGAAAAGATTTGTAGAAATTGATAGATTTGACTCCATACAAAGCAAAACTCTGTGCATGACCAAACCACATAAACCCAACTAAAAGTCAAACTGGGAAAAGTATTTAGAGCTTATATTGGCAGACAAATATTAATATCCATGCAAAACTTTTACAAACTGGTAAGCAAAAGATGAGCACACCTCAATAGAAAAGCAAACAAAAGGTGTAATAATTCACAAAAGAAGAAATACAAAAAGGCCAAATGGTTTGCAATTTTTGATGAATAGTTGAGATTGAACAGTCTTTCAAGTCAGTTTGGCCGATATTTAAAAGAAAGAATATCTAACAGGGGTTGCAGGGGTGTGATGTTACCCTGTGCATATTGCATCAAGAGGCTTAGCAGTCAACCTTCCTGCCTCAAGGTTTCTACTTGCAGAACATAAGAAATTAAGAGGCCAAGTGGCATTAGCAAGAATATGAGCCCCAGAATTGTTCATAAAGGCAAGCAATCAGAAATCCTATGTCATTGTCAAAAAGGGCTGTACTTCTGGTTCTGGGCACTCCTGCTCATCTCAACAGAAATCCCTGGACAAAACACATTAAAATCCTGGCAGGGTCAAAGGCGGACGACAGGCAGACTAGCTAGGGACCTTGGGACTCAAGTGCCAACTAAAAATTGTCACTTGCCATCTGGTTATGGAAGAATGAAGTCATTGGCCACTGCAGCCACTAACCTTCAATACACCCTAAAGGAGTTCAGGGTGGTGATCAGGAAGGAGGCACTCTGGGCTCTGGGAAAAACTGGCAGAACAGGACTTCAGATAGTAAGACATTTTCAGGAGAAGATTTTATGAGCCCAAATTCTTGTATCTTCTCATATCTAGAAAGGCACTAAAATCATTAATGGAGACATCTGCTCTTTGGACTAGCAGCAAACTTGTGACCAGCAGTAACCTTCTGCCAAAGTGTGTGCTTGACTGCATGTACCCCCTTCACCAAAATCACCGTATACTGACCTCCCCCCTACCTCTCTAGAGCCATTCCTCAGAGCTCTCTGAGAGGCTATCTCCCAGGTTATAGTCCTCATTTTGCCCCAGATAAAACGTAACTCACAGCTCGCACATTTTGCTTTTTTTTTTTTTTTTTTTTCAGTTGACACAAGGAATAACCGAGGAGTGAGGTCTGGAGTTGCTGTTTTTTTTCTTGTGTTCTGTGTAACCCAGCTGGGTGCTGGAGAAGCCTGCAACCCAGAAATGCCAAAGGGTGCAGACAAAACATAGCCCCCCTCAAAAACCTGCTTTCTTTCACGCCAAGGACTGAGAAAAGAGCAATCCAAAAGAGCAGAAGCCATTAGCCGTATCTGCCTGTTCTTGAGTGAACACCATGAAAACCCTCTGTAGCCACTCCCTCCCCAAATGGGCACTGCAGCTGGGGATCTGCGGGTGGAACTCTGTCTTTCATCCCCATCTCCCAGTGTTGAGCGCGTACCTCCCCTGCAGGGCTGGGGGATGAACTCACACCTCCTCCACTTTCTTGTCGTGGGAACAGCGGTGTACCCCCCTCCTTTGTAGCCCGTGGGCAGAGCCTTGTCTCCTGCATTCCCTATGGTAATCAGACAGCACTCCTTCCGCATAGAGCCTGCTGGCAAAAATCTGAGCCTGTTTTCACCATGGAGTGGAAAATAATGAGGCAACTTTCCTCTTCTGTGGGCAGAACTCTGACTTGTACCCTCACGCCACCACGGTGATAATGACAGGAGACTTTGGTCCCGTGGAGCCTGCGGGCAAAATTTTGATTCAATCTTCTCTGCAGGAACAAGGTGACCCCTCCTGCCCTAGGTCTGTTACTGCATAAGACCCTGTCCTCTTTCCCCATCCTGCAGGAATGATATATGTCTCTCCCCTTCCCACCTGCAGCCACCACTGGGGACACTATAGGGTGGACTCCTATCATCTAAGTAACACGCAAGTGAGGGGAACAGGTTTATAAAACCACTGCACAGGTTTTATAAACTAAACTGATATTTGAACCATGAACCGCAAGAGTGAACTGGGCTATGTCTTTAGAACCTAATAGGTTGATTAGAAGATTTAAATAGGAACCAGATTCTAATAATGTAATATTCCAAAGCCTAGGATGCAGTCCACAATTACTGATCATACCAAGAAGAAGGAAAATCTCAACTCAAAGGAGAAAATGTGATCAACGGACGCCAACACGGAGAAGACACAGATTTTGCAATTTTCTAATGTTTTTCAAGCAGCTGTCATAAAAATGCTGCAACAGGCAATTATGAACACTCAAGAAGCAAATTGAAAAATAGCCTATCTCAACAATAAAATATATGACACAAAGAAGAACCAAATTAAAATTTTAGAATTGAAAAACACAATAGATAAAAAACTTTAAAAACTCACTGGATGGGTTTCATGGCAGAATTGAAATAAGGAAAGACTCAGTGAACTTGAAGATAGGGTAAAAGAAATCATCGAATCTGAACAACAGAGAGGAAATTGATTGAAATTAAATAAACTGAGTCCCAGGGACTCGTGATGCAGTAACAAGAGATCTAACATTCATGTCCTCGGAGACCCACAAGGAGAGTTGAAAGAATATGGAGCTCAAAAAATACTTTAAAAATGGCTGAAAACTTCCCAAATTTGACAACAGACATAAACTTACAGATTCAACAGTACATGTGTGAATGTCAGTTTTTGTTTCTCTGGGATAAATACCCAGGGGTACACTTACTGGGTTGCATGGTACATGTATGTTTAACTTTATAAGTTGCCAAACTTTTACAGAGTTGTGGTACCATCCTACATTTCCACCAGCACTGTGTGAGAAATCTAGTCACTCTATATCCTCACCAGCTTCGTACAGGTGATTCTGATTTTTCACAGTAGTCATGATCTGCAGCATCACAAGGGCCGCTCAATGAATGGATGCTGAGCCACTGCTTCTACGGGAGACACAGGGCTATCTTCCTATGGGCCTCCAGTCACAACATTTTCATCAACGGATCAGTACATTACCTTTTTCAATGTATCTTTCTGTTCAAGGACACCCTATGTAATAAGCGAATGTGGACTGATTAACACTGAACGCATGGCCAACAGCACTATAACTTGTGCTGGAACGAAGCTTATTTAACACACATATTTTCTCCATAAGGCACATCGCAGCCTTCTTGTGTGTAGAAGCACTAGCCAGGAGGCCTTTTTTTTTTTTTTTTTTTTTGCGGTACGCGGGCCTCTCACTGCTGTGGCCTCTCCCGCCACCGAGCACAGGCTCCGGACGCGCAGGCCCAGCGGCCACGGCCCACGGGCCTAGCCGCTCTGCGGCACCCGGGATCCCAGGAGGCCATTTTAACAGTGAGTTCACCAACAAAAAAGCACAAGAAGGCAAGAAGGCGTGGTGCTAAATAGACTGCATAAAGGACACTCATTTACAGTCTGAGAGCTGAAACAAGAAGGCAGAGTGTCCCCATGCTCAACTTCCACTGTG
This sequence comes from Hyperoodon ampullatus, assembly GCF_949752795.1. NCBI lineage: Eukaryota > Metazoa > Chordata > Mammalia > Artiodactyla > Ziphiidae > Hyperoodon > Hyperoodon ampullatus. Next base: position 22,190,394 of record NC_136923.1, read on the forward strand.
AACATTTGCTCTGGGTGACTAAAATTTTTCACTGCTCTGTGCAGACACATGTCCAAATGACTATGAAAGCACTGAGAGTATTGATTTTGGGGTTACAAATAAATATTGGCCGAAAGACAAATGCACAGATTTGAGAAACTCACTATTCAGAATCCATGAATAATAAGGACTGATTAAACTACCATCACTTTTCTGGTTTTGCCATGATACTATAGTTATGTAAGATATTATTATTAGAAGATCTGGTTAAAAGGTACACATAAGCTCTACTGTCTTTGTAACTTTCTGTGACTCTTAAACTATTTCAGAATAAAAGGTTATTATAAAGAAGAGGTGGCTAAATATGGTATCTCCAAGCAATAAGTATTATAGAGCCATTAAAACGTTACTGATTTATATTGAACTATCTAGTATAATCCCATTTTATTAAAATACAGGCATGGATCTCATATATAAAATGTTAAGTGGAAGGAGGATGGGTGGCTTTAAGTTCCCTCTTTACACAATCTTTCTTTGAGACAAGTTCACTAATATATTTAATCTCCAACTGATCTCCCTTCAGATATTCCCTTGGTTTACCTAGTCATTCTAACTTAAACAGTTATTATTCCATTGCAGGGAGGACAATCCAGGTAGCTAGAAATGACATTCTGTTTGACTGTTAAAACTCTCCAAGATGATCACTTTCAACTTGATCTCTCAAATATAAGTCTCACCAACCTAGAGATGTCATGTGTCAGAATGCTTGGAAAGAGATGTGTATAGCCATCAGAGTTCATCTATTATCTTTCCATCTGATCCCTCACATTCTAGATTTTGACACAGGAAAGAAACATCTTTGGTTCCAGGGTACAGAAATCACTAGAGAGAAAAAGGGAACTGATACTTATTGAACAGCTGGTACGAGTAAGGTGCAACATTGTAGCTCACCAGTATTTTCCAGATGAAAAGACTGAGTCTTTTCTTTCTAAGACTGAGTCATTCTTTCTAAAAAGAATGAAAAGCCACCCTGAAGACATAGAAAGTGTCAGAGCTAAGATTCACACCTTTTGTCATGTTCCTACCTAGTCTTTCTTAGAGGTTTGCAATTTGCGAGAAAATGTTAGTAAATAGTCAGGAACCTCAAGTCATTCTCAATGCCTTAAAGCTTGAGCAACCCGCCTCCCCCCAGAGAAGGCACTGTAAAAATAAAGTCACATCAGGGTGGTGATAATAGAAGTCAAAAGGAGAGAGACTTGGAGCCTAATGCTATAATTAATTTTGTAATTACACAAGACTGTCCAGAACGGGGAATGTGAGTTCTTAGAAAGTAAATAAATTTAAGTGAGAATTACTTAACTAAAAATTTGATTAAGATACTAATTGGTTTTAGTAAAAAGACATTATGTGAGGTAATAGTCAGCAAGACTGCTGAAATGAGAAAGTACGTGTCTTTGAGTTTAATGGAACGTCATCCCAATTGCTGAGACCCTGGCTCAGCAGAAAATCGGAGCCAACAGGATGCAATTAGCTAAAAGGAGGTTGTTTTTCACAGGCTAAGAGGAGGATCAGGTAGGGCCTGGGGAATAATCTCTTCTGGTTTTTCAGCTATGCAAGTGATGACCACCTGCTTTGTGATCTGAACATCAAACATAAGATTTCCTTGGTCAGTCAAACATTTCTTCCGGTTAGAGAAAGGTATCCCCTCAAGCTGGGCCACTGCTCCAAGCACTGGTCCAGAGAAGCAATAATGAAATAAAGGCATGGGAGGAAAAGAGGCATATTTTCATTTTATCTCCTATGAAGCCTTGAAGCCATATTTATTTTTCATTAAGTATCTTCATTCTACTTTTGCAAAATCTTTCCCTAACAAAGGAGAATTCCCTTTATCTTTTTATCCGAAAAGTTCCCCTCAAAAAGATAGTAAGTATTGTGCTATCATGGCTGGAGAAGTTTTCATCTGCACTTGAGAAAAATGAGGAACCGTTCTCGGAGGAACTGTTCTATAGATGATGCCTCTTAGCTTACTCGGTTCATACTATTCCTCCAGTCTTCTGTTTCCTTGTTCATCTTTTGTGTGGTTGTTCTATCCATCATTGAAAGTAGAATATTGAAGTCTCTAACTATCATTATTGAACAATACGGTATATTTCTTCCTTCAGTTTTGTCAGTTTTTGCTTCACATATTTTGGGATTGTGCTGTTAGATGCACCTGTCTCCTCTTGACACATTTTCTATCATAATGGACCCTGTTGTGAGTTAAATGTAGATACAGCAATATTCTAAATGAATTTTGTATGTAATTGTCTTTACAAAAGTAAGTTAATAACTGATGTTCTAGATCAGGGGCCTGAAAACTTTTTCAGTAAAGGACGCAACAATATTTTAGGTTCTGCAAGCCATATGGCCTCTGTCACAACTACTCAACTCTACAGCTATAGTGACGAAACAGCTACAGATAATGTGAAAGCAAGTAAGTGTGATTATGTTCCAGCAAAACTTTATTTACAAAAACAGGCAGTGGGCTGGACCATATTTAGTACCCCCTGGTCTAGATAGATGGTTTTTGGCAGTGTGATTTATTACTTGGGTTCTTTTATCAATATCATTCTTTGTGTTCTTTTGGGCTATTTCCTCTGCATAATTCCAGCAAGTATTTTGATTCTGTGAATTTTGCTGAATTACAGAGATTCTAATCTACCAATTTGTGATGAGTTTATTTACAAGAACAGTTCTTCCTTCTACAATGCCTCCAGTTCTAAAACATGGATGTGAAAATACATTTCCATTTTTGTTACCAGCCATGTCTACATTACTGGAAACTTGCATATTGACATCTGACATATAATGAATCTGAGAAAACATAATATTCTCATTTCAAACCAAAACATCCTTATATGTGGATCTGAATGAGTCGCATCTGTTTTCTGAATAAATCTCTGCAAATCAATTACAAAAGAGCATCCTAAGACACATCATATTTAGCTGAGAATGCATAAAACTATGTGTTAGAAAATATCTGGCAAGTACTGAGCCTTCAAGATTCCAAGAATACTCCTGAGGTTTCAGAGGTGCCAGGTGGGGAAATTGTGCCCATTCCAACATACATGTGTGACAACAGGAAAATTGAGTGCTAATTGATTACTTGCTGTTCAGTGGTATGAAGCAGTCTGTAGCAGAGTCCAAATGAATAAATAATCAAATTCCAGTTATAAAGTAATGGAATGATAGATTGCTCAGGAAGCTTCTGTTACCAAGCCATGTTAGTCAGAGCTGCAAGAATACCTTTATGCTTTGGGAGGAAACAAGAGACATGGAAGCAAGGTATTTATCACTATATGATTATCCCATGACATATTTCTTCTACAAATGTTGATCTGCTGCCAGAAACTTCCTCAACCAAAGGAGGTGGAGGGAAAGGTTATCTTGGTTTGACAGATTTGGAAATGATGGCCCAGAGTGGCTTAGTGACACACTGGTAAGCTTGTTCATTTCAACTCTTGATCCCCTCTTGGGACAAAACCTGGCAGCTTCCCAAGCTGCCTGCCTTCCACTGTGTTACAGCAACATGTATTTATCTGGCTTTGGCTGTGCCTGGTGAGGAGGACAAGGAAGATAACAGCAGCTACCACTTTTTTAAAATCTGGTGCCAGGCCCTGTGTTAAGGGTTTGACATACGTTATCTCATATTTTCCCCATAAATAATGCTGCATAGTGATTAAAACGATCCCCACTTTACAGATGAAGAAACTGAGGCTATGAACAGTTAAAGGACTTGACCATGTTGAACTTTCTTCTCTGATTCCAAAACTCTTTGAAAACTTTCTGCAGTTTCCTTAGCTAACACAATTGTTTTGGTCTTCCTGGCAGTATTATTTTGTGGCAGAAGATAATGATGTCGTTCCCTGAAATTAGAACAGTCTCCAACACCATACGCAAAAATAACCTCAAAATGGATTAAAGACCTAAATGTAAGACTGGATACTATAAAACTCTTAGAGGAAAACACAGGCAGAATGCTCTCTGACATAAATAGCAGCAAGATCCTTTTTGATCCACCTCCAAGAGTAATGAAAATGAAAACAAAAATAAACAAATGGGACTTAATTAAACTTAAAAGTTTTTGCACAGTGAAGAATACCATCAACAAAATGGAAAGAACACCCACAGAATTGGAGAAGATATTTGCAAATGAAGTGACTGACAAGGGATGAACTGCCAAAATACACAAACGGCTCATGCAGCTCAATGTCAATAAAACAAAAAACCCAATCAAAAAATGGGCAGAAGATCTAAATAGACATTTCTCTAAAGAAGATATACAGATGGCTAAAAGGCACATGAAAAGATGCTCAACATCACTAATTATTAGAGAAATGCAAATCAAAACTACAATGAGGTATCATCTCACACTCGTCAGAATGGCCATTATCAAAAAAATCTATAAGCAATAAGCGCTGGAGAGAGTGGAGAAAAGGGAACTCTCCTACACTGTTGGTGGGAATGTAAATCGGTACAGTCACTATGGAGAACAGTATGGAGATTCCTTAAAAAACTAAAAAATAGAGCTACCGTATAATCCAGCAATCCCACTCCTGGGCATATACCTGGAGAAAACCATAATTCGAAAGGATACATGCACCCCAATGTTCATTGCAGCACTATTTACAATAGCCAGGTCATGGAAGTAAGCTAAATGTCCATCAACAGAGAAATGGATAAAGAAGATGTGATACATATATACAATGGAATATTACTAAGCCATAAAAAAGAACAAAATAATGCCATTTGCAGCGACATGGATGGACCTAGAGATTGTCATACTGAGTGAAGTAAGTCAGACAGAGAAAGACAAATATCACATGATATCGCTTATATATGGAATCTAAAGAAATGGTACAAATGAACCTATTTACAAAACAGAAGCTGAGTCACATTTGTAGACGACGAACTTGTGGTTACGAGGGGGGAAAGGGGGGAGGGATAAGTTGGGAGACTGGGATGGACACATACACACGACTATACACAGCACAGAGAAGAAGAACCTGCTGAATAGCACAGGGAGCTCTACTCAATATTCAACAGCTGCCTATTTGTTTGTTCTCTTTTCCCAGAGTGTTGAAGAGAGCTCAGAGTATTGAATATTCTATATGGGAAGAGAATCTAAAAAGAGTGGATATATGTGTATGTATAACTGACTCACTTTGCTGTACAGCAGAAACACAACATTGTAAATCAACTATACTCCAAAAAAAATTAATTAAGGGACTTCCCTGGTGGCACAGTGGTTAAGAATCCACCTGCCAATGCAGGGGACATGGGTTTGAACCCTGGTCCGGGAAGATCCCACATGCCATGGAGCAACTAAGCCCGTGCACCACAACTACTGAGCCTGCATTCTAGAGCCTGTGAGCCGCAACTACTGAGCCCATGTGCTGCGACTACTGAAGCCTGTGCGCCTAGAGCCCATGCTCTGCAACAAGAGAAGCCACCGCAATGAGAAGCCCGTGCACTGCAATGAAGAGTAGCCTCCGCTCACCACAACTAGAGAAAGCCTGCACGCAGCAACGAAGACCCAAGGCAGCCAAAAATTTAAAAAAATTAATTAAAAAAAAGATAGTGATGTCATTCTTGCTTACTGGTCAGTCTCTTGTGAGCCTGGGTAGCCTACATTAGGCTTTCAGAGCTCAACTTATGAGTAAATTAAGTTGATAAAAAATGGTAGACTGTGGCTTCTTATGACCCATATGAGTGAAATAGTTCTTAGGGGTCAAGAGCTGCCTAATTTTTATTCTCTCTTCCCTTGAATATAGACAATAACTGCTGTGGGAGGTTCTCAGAGGCCAAATGCTGTGTAAGCTCAAAAGACCAAGTCACAGTAGGCAGAATTCTGAGATGGCACTCCAGGCCCCAGCTGAGAATCTTGCCCCTGGTACACACACCCTATATAATTTCTTCCCTTTGCATATGAAAAAAACCTGTGAGTATAATGGGATATCATTCCTGTGATTAGATTATGTGTTAAAACTGAAGACTTTTTACAGATGTAATTAAGGCCCCAAGTCAGTTGGTTTTGAGTTAATCAAAGGGAGATTATCCTGTGTGGGCCTGACTTAATCAGGTAAGAGACCTTGAAAGAGACACTGGCCTGTTCTGAAAAGACAGATTCTCCTGCTGGCCTTGAAGAAGCAAGCTGCCATGTTGTGAGAAGTCCACACAACAAGGAACTGCAGGCACTGAGAATGAACCCCAGTGGACATCTATTAAGAGAATAGGGACCTCAGTCCTACAACCACAAGGAACTGAATTCTGGCAACAACCAACCGAAGAATATCCTGAGCTCCAGAGAAGAATGTACCTCTGCCGACACCTGGATTGCAGCTTGGAGAGACCCTGAGCAGAGGACTCAGATAGGCCATGCTGGGACTCCTGACCCACTCAAACTGGGAAATCATAAATGAGGGTTGTTTACAATCACTATGTTTGCATCTTTTTTGTTATGCAGAAACAGATAACGAATACAAAAGCCTTTCTGGAGGAGGGGTGTATTAACCAAGGCTCCCCAGAGAAAGTCCTACAATCTGTGGGATGCAAGCTGGAGAACCAGGAAAGATGGTGGTACAATGTAGTCTGAATCTGAAGGCCCAAGAACCAGGAAGGCTGATATCCCAGGGCAGGAAGAGATAAATGTCTCAGCTCAAACAGAGAGCAAGTTTGCCCTTCCTCCACCTTTTTGTTCTGTTCAGGTCTGTAATGGATTGGATGATGCCCACTCACATTAGTGACAATCATCTTTATCCAGTCTATTGATTCAAGTGCTAATCTGTCCTGGAAACACCTTCACAGAGGACACCTGGAAATAATATTTTACCAGCTATTTAGCATCCCTTAGCACAGTCATGTTGACAACAAAATTAACCACCACAAATGTCTTTCTCCCTTCTCTCTGTGCCTCTTCAAACCCACTGTTCAAGCAGCAGCCAGAATGACCTTTCAAAATTGTACAGGAGATCATGTCTCTCTTAAAACTCTTTAATGGCCTCCTGTTAATGAGAGCCAACTCTCAACTCCCACCATAGCTTACAGCAGAGTGTATGACACAGACCTCACAGTGCCATTTCCTCCATGGGCCTATGCTGCAACCTCCCAGGCCTTCCTTTACTTCCTAAAAGGCACCACCAGGTACTTTCCAAATCCAGAGCCTTCACGCTGGCTCTTCCCTTCGTCTGAAACACGCTTTACCACACTCTGAACCATTTCATACTCATCAGTCACGTCATTTTTTCATACTTTCCTACTTCCCTGGCTAAATTACAGGCCTTTATTTATAAGTCAGTTATTTTGTCCCAAAGATATGTAACCATGTTATTTGTTGGTGCATTTTAATTTTTATTGAATTTTTAATTGTTTTGCACTCAGGGGGAAAAAACCCAGTTTATTACATAAATTTTATTTATGGACACAGAATCATATAGTCTGAATTAACAAAAATAATAACTTATTGTTGGAACTGTAATGAAATAGCTTATAAATGTCATGTAATTTCACTGAATGTCACTTTACTTACTTAAGACAGGAGCAGGGTTGAACTCAAGTGTGTCTGCCTCTAGAGCGCAAGCTCTTAATCACATTTAAAGCTTGGTTAAAGGGGTTTGTATTTCAAATGATCATCTCATCCTCCTTCCCCTATTAGACCCTATGTTCCATGAGGGCCAGGCACATGTCTCTTTCACTGTGCACTTAACATCCAGAATACTGAATAGCAGTGGTGTGTAATTCATCAGTGCTCCTCACTGATACTATTGTTTCTCCTCCTCCAAGGACAAGACGGGACAGCTCCATCTCATCCCTGGAATCTATAGGTGGACATAGGGCTTTGGTGCAGTAAATGCCAGACAGTGTAGCAATTATGACTTCTGAGTAGAAGCTTTTAAGGACCAGTGTGTAAGTGTCCACGTTTCGCTCTCCCCTAGCAATGCATGATGATTTGGACCTACACTCTATAAGACAGTAGCCACTGGTTAATTGTGGCCACTGAAATGAAAATAATTAAAATTAAATAAAAGTAAAAATTCAGATCCTCAGTCACATTAGCCACTTTTCAAGTACTCAATTGCCACCTGTGACTAGTGGGCACCATTTTAGGCAGTGCAGATATAGACCATTCCCTTCATCACAGAGAGTTCTACTGGGACAGAGCTTCTATACACGCTTGGACTGTTTCTGACTGAGGAAGCCACGGAGCAAGGCCACCAACTGACTCTAATACACATGTTATATGAGTATGAAATAATCTGTGTTGTTATCAACCATTTATATTTTGGGCTTGTTTGTTACTGCAGCAAAACTCAGCTTATCCTAACTGATAAATGTAGTCCTTAAGTAAGTTCATGCTTAATAATTTGATGATTGCTTTTCTTCTGGGGGTTTTGGGTGAAGAAGAGGGAAGGGAAAACTTTTAAGGTAAGTCATCAACATAAGCAAAGGCTTGGATCTGGGAAATTAACAGGCTCTCTAGGAGCAGCAGGGTTTATGTCAGGAAGCTTCAGATAAGAGATAGGCCTGGAGAGAAGCAGAGAAGCTAAGGGTAAGAATCAGTGCATAGAAAACGAGAAGGGGGTAGACCCCAAACCCGCATCTGACTCCTAGATCTACTAAGCAGTTATAATTTACTGAGCCTACAACGTGAAGTCCTGTCTGACACTGCTTTGTCCATTTAACTGTTAGAGTATAGACACTATAGTATGTTATCTCTCCAAGCCATGACATCTTTCTAATTAAGGTACAAAACTACTTCAGAAAGTCAGTATTAATTTGCTGAGGAGAGCATATATAAAGTCTCCTTTGTACCCAGGAGACTGCCCTTGTCATCCCAGAATTGTGGCTAAAGCCCACAGCTGAAGAAGAATCTGGAAGTATACTATATACTGAAGTCAGAGTGAAGAGGGCAGCTGTTCCCCTGAAGCACTTGCTCAAGGGCACCACTGTAGAACTGGCCCCTTTTCTCTGCCTCACCTCCACCCCCTTAATAAGACAAGTACAGCAAGAAGAGCTATTGGTGTTGGGGGGGAGGGATAAATTAGGGGTGTGGGATTAACATATACACACTGCTCTATAGAAAATAGATAACCAACATAGACCTCCTGTACAGCACAGAGAACTATACTCAATATTTTGTAATAACCTACAAGAGAAAAGAATCTGGAAAAAAAAGATATCTATGTATGGACAACTGAATCATTTTGCTGCACACCTGAAACTAACACAACATCATAAACCAACTATACTTCAATAAGGAAAAAAAAAGGAAAAAAAAGCAAACCTTAAAACCAAACAACAACAACAAAAAAACAAAACAAAACAAAAAAGAGCTATTGCCTCTACTTCTCACCAGGGGGTCTGTGTTGGGAGATACTCTCCCTCTTTGGAGTCAAGAGACAGTCCTCCAGGAAAGTCACTTTTAAAGCTTGTGAGTGACAGAACTACTTTCTTTGTGGGTCGGGGACAGGTTAGAGACAGAAGATTCTCTCCTAAGGTTGGTGAGATTCAGGTCTGGGGCACAGAGAGAAAAGCTGAGAATGAGATTTAAAAACAACCAGGACTGTGCCTCAACACAAATTGCAGAGACCACTGGAATAAGTAGAAAATAGCTCAAACTTGTGGAATTGGGCTTAGATACTAAAGGAGATGTTACTCAGCTGGGAAATACTAGAGGCAATTTTACATATGTTCCTTGAAGGCTACTATTAGGAAAAAAGTTTTCCCTGAAAGTTAGCCCAATAACTTGTGAGTCCTCAATAAGCCCATTTACACTAGGATGATGCTTGAGACACGGCAAGCCCTGATGATCTTCCCAGGCATTGCAGCTGAAAAGCTGTTCTAAAAATTGTCTCTTGATGGCTCTTCACTCCCATCCTTTAAGCTCTGAGTGTATGAAACAAAGTTATCATCAAAAGAAAGTATGGGGGATACAATTTGATATTCTTAGAGTATTTCTAGTTTCATAATTAATTCACGGATGAGAGAGCCATTATCTGATAGCATCCAGAAATGTGGAAACTATTCATTTTAGACAAGCACCCCAGGTCCTGTTTTAGGTCTTGATTAAAATGAAAACTTACCAAGTTTTATTCCTCAGAATATGATAGCTTCATGGGCAATTGAAATCAGCTAGTTCCATTGTTGGGTTTCTAATTCCAGGGCTTATAATAATATTTTTTGGGAGTCAAGCATGACATAATGCTAGGACTCCTGGAGCTAGCAAAGATGATAAAGTGTTTTAGCCCCAGCAGGTGCTCTGGAAAATCCTTTATTAAAAAGAGCTGCCACACACAGGCTCAGACTGTGATGGATTGTGTGGAAATTCGGAGTGACACGCTATGAATTTACAACATTAAATTTTTCCCCCTAGTTAAAGCAGTGGGAATGGCCTCCAAACAGAATCTGGCTAGACCTGGACAAGAATGACTGTATTCCCTAAGACTCCAGAGGAAAGATTTTTTTTTTATTTAGTGATTTTTTCAATAAAATTTTTAAAAATCAGACATAATAACAGGATCTCTTTCTCTATATATGATACCTAATTTCTAAAGTGAAAAATACACATGTGAAATTATTTTTATTTATATTTTCATTATAATTCAGAAATTCTGTTTGATCAGAAAACTTATTGCGTATAGCATATTGTTAAAGCCATAACAAAATGATACTTTTCACTCAGAGGAAGGATTCTTGACCCAGTGTTTTCACAATGCGAGTGCTTGAATTGAACTATGAGCTGACTGCAAAAGATAACTGACATATTCAATTAAAAGCCTCTCTTTTATGTTAAACTTTGACTTCTATATCCAGCTTGATATGTGGACATTTTCCTTCTTTTTTATGTATATAATTAGACTTGGTAATGTAGCTGTCCCACTGATAGAGTAAACTCTTTTAACAGTAAGGGTGGCTGACTTCCAGACATCCAAAGGACTCACAGAGTAATTCAGACTGTGCTGGTGTGTGCATTAGCAGTGACTAAGAAAAGCTCAACAAGCAATATCTACCAACAGCTCAGTGATTGCTGGGGACGGTGTTGAAAGACTTGATTTCATCTGCACGTTCTTGCATGGAGGCAAATGAAGGTGTGTGTATGTCTCTGGGAGAAGGCATTTAATGAGCCACTACTATGATGCAAGAATAGATGAATGTATTTTTCAAAGGTTTTGGAAGAAACATAATGGGTGGCCGGGTACCCGTGCCAAGTAGATCATGTCTGGGACAAAGAATTACTCAGAAACAATAACTTTACCCAAATGAAGAATAGACTCTGCGGTTAAACAAGATCACCTCCCCACAGATTGTCAGTTAATCTCCTGATTGTCACTCAGGTTTTTCCCAAACGGATCCATTTGGGGACACCTGAGTGTTTCCTTCATGCAGCAGATTTATAGCTTTTTCCCTTTCCTTCAGATCTCTGAGAAGAACATGAAGAGGAAAACACGCACTCTTACACATTTCCACCCACCCCAAACACACACAGTAGATTTTAATTTCTCACTGTTCCTTAAATACATCTGTATTTCTCATCATGATAAATCTTTTATTTTAATGACCTTTCTCTACTAGGATGAACACCATCATTATTAATAGCATTGATTTCAGAGCCAGGCATCTCCATGGTTTCCTAGGTAGATGATCTTGGGCAAGTTATGTAACTAAGTCTCTTTTGCAAAAGTGGGATGTTAATAGTAACCACCCTCAAAGAATTGTTTTGAAGATGAAGTGAATTTATGCATGTATATGTAGCACAGGGGATGTGCTTGCTAAATGTTAGCCCTGAGTATTTACCATCATTATAGTTGTTATCAATAAACTGAGACCTGAAATCACTCAAGCTAATAAAAAATTACATAAGCAGAATGCTGAAATTGGTAATTATAAAACTAGTTCAGGAAAACAAGGAGAGGCCTCTGACTTTATTCTTTTTTTTTTTTTTTTTTTTTTTTGCGGTACACGGGCCTCTCCCTGTGTGACCTCTCCTGTTGCGGAGCACAGGCTCCGGATGCACAGGCTCAGTGGCCATGGCTCACGGGGCTAGCCGCTCCGCGGCATGTGGGATCTTCCCAGACCGGGGCACGAACCCGTGTTCCCTGCATCGGCAGGCAGACTCTCAAGCACTGTGCCACCAGGGAAGCCCCTGACTTTATTCTTATGCTCCTCTTTTCAGCACTCTTATCATTAGGGATGGGTGATGTCAGAAAGAGAGGGCAAGAAAAATGGCAAGAAAGGAAAGGTGGAAAAGGTGAAAAAGTGAGAAGACATGGAGAAGAAATCCCAGAATGTAGGGAGGGAATAAGAAAAAAGAAGCAGAGGTCCGTAATTCTCAGACTCCATTTTGATGTTTTCCCCAAACTTGCAGCTTCTCTGACTGTTCCACTTATTTTAATAAAGCCCCAGATTCCTGCTCAGACGCTTTTGAAATCTTCTCCAAATACTTTCCATACACTATGGTTTTAAGGTGTTACTCTCAGACCTGAAATATCCTTCTTGGTACCAAAACTCCATCTACCCACCAGTCTATTCTCTCCAAACCACTGTGACTTCTGTGTCCACACTCCATGGATGGCAAGTAGAGTGCATCTCAGACAGCTTCTCCCATTGGTTATAGCCACTTGCATTGCTACGTTGAAAAGATTTTTGAGTCCATGTCTGGGTACAGCAGGCAAGACTGCTATGACATGTTATGTCTGCCTCAAGCATGGGAGTGGGGAGTGGAAGTGAGACTGTCATGTATTACTGTCCCTCTTGTGGCCTTTACCATCCATTATCATCACCTTAATTGGTTATAAATCCCATCCTGCCTTGAGATCACTCCTGTGTAAGATCATTTCACCTATCCCCCAAACTTTCAGAGGAATTCACAGAAGAAGTTTTTTTCTCCCCTGTATGAACAGTTCCACAGGAATGCTTTGCATGCTGTAAATACTTGGTAATTATATGCTGAGTGACTGACACCCAGGAGCAGAGATTAAGGAAGACATATATACCCCTGTACATGGAGAGAAAGATGCGTCTGCCACATTCTGCAGAATTACTTCCTGGAACACAGAATTACTGATTTTGAATAGCTCAGTATTTTTTTCTCTCTCCTGCAAGCCATTGGGAATGGCAGGCTGCACACAGTAGACCTCTTGAAAGGGAAGTCACAGCCACTCATCTCCAGAGGAACCACACTGAAAGGGTGTTCAAAAGCCAGGTTGACAAGAGCTGAGGCTTGGCAAGAATCACAGCTACCTTGGAAAGCAAGCGACTACTCACAGCAGTGCCACCTAACTCTCCTTATTCCCCACTGCTTCTCTCATTGGGCTCATTGCAAAACCACAGGGAACCAACATGGTAGGGGCATGCTGTCAGCAAGTCAGAATAACTGGCAATTTTCAGGCTGCCTGGATACAGATGAGAGAGATAGGCTCTATGTTTGGGTTCAAAGAGTGATAAGAGAGAGAGAGAGTGAGCGAGCGAGAGAGAGAGAGAGAGAGAGCGTGTGTGAGTGCGTGTGCGCGTGTGTGCATGTGTGCGCACGCGCGCGTGTGTGTGTACCAGTGAAGGTACAGATGGGACCAGCTCAGCCACCTCAATTTCTCAGGACTCTTGCCAATTTAGATCGACCCAGAGAGGTATGCACCATCAAATATGTATCTGAGATGTTGCTTGGGTAGCTCTGACAAGGGCTAATAGCTAGAGAAATATGGATGGCCACACTTAAAGGATATGAAGGGGATTTAAATTCTTCAGACCAGATAAGGGTTTCTCATCCTTGGCACTACTGGCAGTTTTGGACAATTCTTTGTTAGAGTGAGGGCTGGCTGGTGCATTGTAGAACACTGAACAGTATCTCTGGCCTCTCTACCCACTGGATGCCAGTAGTACCCATCCCTTAGTTGTGATAACCACAAGTATCTCCAGATGTTGCCAAATGTTCCCTGGGGGAGAAAAGTCACCCCTGTTGGGAAAAAGTGGATCAATTGTTTTCTTTTAGTTACCCAACAGTTAGAGAGACATCAAATCAACACAGGATCCCTTGGTGATAGTTTCATAAATTATATACACGTACCTTGCATTTTATCACTCAGGACTGCCTTAAGAGAAATTTCTATCTGTCCCAAGCAGCTATTGTGTTAAAAATGTCTTTAATGTATTAAATACTTGCACAGAACATAGCATCTTAATTTTGAAGCATTATCAGCCTACATTAGTCGGAGCATTTTCATGAAGATAGAAATATATAACCCAAACAAAGAAGTTATAACCATAAATCATGGCAAAGCTGGCACTATAACTAAATTGGAAATGAGTTTACAAAATAAATGAAAACACAGAAACATATTATAGAATAAGTGTGTCCCTTACTGCATTCTTTTTGGGATTGTTATAAATTGGAAAGAAAAGAGAAATGCGTACAGTGGGAGTTAGATTACAACACATTCTACCTGTCAAAATACACTAACACAAATAGATCTATGAGCAGGTGTAGCTAACTGCTGTTATCATTAATCTGGATTTATAAACACCTTGACTTTCTAATGAAAAGGTGAAGTAAAATAAATGAAATCCTCATCAGTTGTAATTGAATGACAAAGCAAAGTTAAGATCACACTGTATCACTAGCTTTCAATCAAAATCTTTATACCTTTCATTATTATTAGACATTCCTTCTATTTGTTTAAGAGTTGGCTCCTATTAATTAACTTAGTAGATAAACATGATGTGAAAAGAGCACAAAGAGAGACATATGACTTTAAGGAAGCTTTCTAGTTCTGATATATTTTCTTCAGTACAAAAACAAGTATTTAGGGCTTCCCTGGTGGTGCAGTGGTTGAGAGTCTGCCTGCCGATGCAGGGGACATGGGTTCGTGCCCTGGTCCGGGAGGATCCCACATGCCGTGGAGCGGCTGGGCCTGTGGGCCATGGCCGCTGAGCCTGCGCGTCCGGAGCCTGTGCTCCGCAACAGGAGAGGCCACAATAGTGAGAGGCCCACGTACTGCAAAAACAAAACAAAACAAAACAAAACAAAAAAAACAAAAAAACCCAAGTATTTAGTCAAATTGTTTTTGCCCAGTAAACTGACTGTTAATTTAGCAGATTCAAGGCTTGAATGAGGGTTGATTCAAGTATAGTTCTTATCAGTTAAAAAAAAGAAAAAGAAAAACACATGAAGTCACCTGGACATTATACTGAGATTGGATAATTTAACTGGGTAAGTAGCAATTCTATCAATTTCAATCATTACATTGTTCTTGCCCATTCTAAAATCAAGGACATTTTTTATCTAAGTTAAATTTTTTCTTAAACTCCCAACACTTCTCTTGTGCTCACACTTGAAGTCTTTAGTTCCTTTTCATTGTAAGGGAAAAGCTTCCCACTTTACCTGATGAGGTATTTGGTATTTTGCTTGATAACCAGGCACCAGCAATAGAAGAAAATAATCCCTGCAACACACTGGTAATCTGTTTATGCTTTTATCATGAAAGAGCATCCCTTGTTTGCTGAAGTATCTCCCCTTCCTCCATTCCAAGTACCAGTGTGTGCAACTGGTACTGGTGACCTTTGCTCTGTTTACAAAAATGCAACTGGCTAGTTCAACTGCTAATGTGCTTGTGAAAATGCATTTTATTTTGCTGACTGATGTTAATGTCTTCCATGAGTCTTTGCACATGATCAAATGACTGGAGTTAAAAACCGAAGGCATCCCTCCAGACTCAGCTCAAAAATACTGTTTCTACAAACCACCAAAGGAACTGAGCTCATCCTTCCTCCCTCCTGTAGCATTTTGAATACAACTCCTGTTAGCATTTAGTCCACGGTACTAGGACTATTTATCTTCATGTCTTTCTCCCCTAACAGGCTGTCAACTACTTGAGAACAATGAATATATCTTATTCATTGGGGTATCTCTCAGAGATTTCCTAAGAGTGAGCATGATAGTAGTAACTTGTCTAGTGCCCATCTTCCCTGCTAGACTGTTACAAGGTAGCAGACATCGATATTAATAACTTATAACCTACATGGTACTTAAAATTTGCTAGGTGGTGTGCAAAATGTGTTGTTACAATTAATTATATTCTATTTAATACAACAACATATGAGGTAAATAAAACTATAAGCTTCATGTTATTATTGAGAAACCTGGACCAGAGAAATTAAGTCACTTGCCTAAAGTAATCCAGCCACTAAGTGACAGGGCTAAGATTTGAACCCATGCAGTCTGGCTCCAGAGGCAATTATGCTACATCATCCCATTATCCTGCCTATGAGGGCCCTCAACAATATTTGGTAAATGAATACAAGAAGGGAAAACAAAAGAAATACAATGAAGGAATGAAGAAAGAAGTATGTGAACAGGAATCATAGAGTCATTAATGTTTGTTGAGTAACAGGAGTAGAATTTCCACTGCAAGAAAAAATATGTCATAAGTAATATTTAATGGAACCATAAAAGACCCAGAATTGCCAAAGCAATCCTGAGGAAAAAGAAAAAGCAGGAGGCAACATCCTCCCAGACTTCAGACAGTACTACAAAGCTAGAGTAATCAAAACAACGTGTAAAACAACAACAACAACAACAAAAAACCCAACGTGGTATTGGCACAAAAACAACAAAACAAAAACAAAAAGACATAAGGATCAATGGAATAGAATAGAGAGCCTAGAAATAAACCCACACACGTACAGTCAATTAATCTTTGACAAAGGAGGCAAGAATACACAATGGAAAAAAGGTAGTTTCTTCAGCAAATGGTGTTGGGAAAGTTGGACAGCCACATGTAAATCAGTGAAGTTAGAATACATACTCACACAATACACAAAAATAAACTCAAAATGGCTTGAATACTTAAATATAAGACATGACACCATAAAACTCCTAGAAGTGAACATAGGCAAAACATTATCTGATATAAATCATACCGATGTTTTCTTAGGTCATTCTCCCAAGGCAATAGAAATAAAAGCAAAAGTAAACAAATGGAATCTAATCAAACTTACAAGCTTTTGTACAGCAAAGGAAACTATAAACAAAATGGAAAGACAACTTATGGACTGGGAGAGAATATTTGCAAATGATGTGACTAACAAGGACTTAATTTCCCAAATATACAAACAGCTCATACAAGTCAACAAAAACCCCCCAACAACCCAATTAAAAAATGGGCAGAAGACCTAAATAGACATTTCTCCAAAGAAGACAGATGGCCAAATAGGCACATGAAAAGATGCTCAACATCTCTAATTATTAGAGAAATGCAAATCAAAACTACAGCAAGGTATCACCTCACAGCAATCAGAACGGCCATCATCAGAAAGTCCACAAATAATAAATGCTGGAGAGGCTGTGGAGGAAAAGGAGCCCTCCTAAACTACTCATGGGAATATAAATAGGTACAGCTACTAGGGAAAACAGTATGGAGGCTCCTTAAAAAACTAAAAAGAGTTGCCATATCATCCCACAATCCCACTCCTGGGCATATATCTCAACAAAACTATAATTCAAAAAGATACATGCACCCCTATGTTCACAGACATGGAAACAACCTAAATGTCCATTAACAGATGAATAGATAAACAAGATGTGGTACATGTATATGATGGAATACTACTCAGCCATAAAAAGAATGAAGTAATGCCATTTGCAGTGACATGGATGTAAATAGAGATTATACTAAGTGAAGTAAGTCAGAAAGAGAAAGACAAATCGCATATGATATCACTTATATGTGGCATCTGAAATATGACACAAATGATCTTATTTATGAAACAGACTCACAGACATAGAAAACAGCCTTGTAGTTGCCGAGGGGGAGTGGGGAAGGGATGGATTGGGAGTTTGGGATTAGCAGATGCAAACTATTATACATAGAATGAATAAACAACAAGATCCTACTGTGTAGCACAGGGAAGTATATTAAATATCCTGTGATTAAACCAAAATGGAAAATATGAAAAAAATATATTTATATATATATACAACTGAATCACTTTGCTGTACAGCAGAAATTAACACAACACTGTAAATTAACCATACTTCAATAAAATAAAAATATTTTTAAAAGTTTCTTTATGCTATACTATAAATATAGTATCTCTAAATGATAAAATATTGAATTATGATTAAAAATGATAATTTTGAAGAATTTCGTATGGTATGCAAAACTTCCTGTTCTATAAAGCTGAGTGAAAAAGAATATAAAACAGTATATATCAATTCCATCCAAAAGAATTATAAGAGACACAGATATGAGTCACGTAAATAATTGTCAATGCCTGGAAGCCATGCTTAATAAAAGAGTAGAGAAACAAAATGAGAGAACTTAATTTTCATAATCTATTTTATTTAACCCATATAGCCAAAATACTATTTCAACACATGATCAATATAAAAATTATAGATGAGATATTTTACACTCTTATTTTTCTTTATAATAAAACTTGCAAATCTGGAGTATATCTCCCACTTACAGCACATCTCAAAAAAGACTATCCACATTTCAGATGCTCAACAGCAACATGTGGCTTGTGGCTAACCTACTCGGTAGTGCCGGTACAACAGTATGATTCCTATTAAACACAGTCAGTCTCATACCAGTCAGAATGGCCATCGTCAAAAAATCTACAAACAATAAATGCTGGAGAGGGTGTGGAGAAAAGGGAACCCTCTTGCACTGTTGGTCGGAATGTAAATTAATACAACCACTATGGAGAACAGTATGGAGGTTACTTAAAAAACTAAAAATAGAACTACCATATGACCCAGCAATCCCACTACTGGGTATATACCCTGAGAAACCATAATTCAAAAAGAGACATATACCACAATGTTCACTGCAGCACTATTTACAATAGCCAGGACATGGAAGCAACCTAAGTGTCCATCAACAGATGAATGGATAAAGAAGATGTGGCACATATATACAATGGAATATTACTCAGCCATAAAAGGAAATGAAATTGAGTTATTTGTAGTGAGGTGGATGGACCTAGAGTCTGTCATACAGAGTGAAGTAAGTCAGAAAGAGAAAAACAAATACCATATGCTAACGCATATATATGGAATCAAAAAAAAAATTCTGATGAACCTAGGGGCAGGACAAGAATAAAGATGGAGACATAGAGAATGGACCCGAGGACACACGGAGCAGCTGCATAGCACAGGGAGAACAGCTCTGTGCTTTGTGACCACCTAGAGGGGTGGGATAGGGAGGGTGGGAGGGAGGCACAAGAGGGAGAGCATACATGTATACATATAGCTGATTCACTTTGTTATACAGCAGAAACTAACACACCATTGTAAAGCAATTATACTCCAATAAAGATGTTAAAAAAAACCCTACACATACACACACAGTCAGTGGCCAGAGCATCTGTCTATCTAAATACATTAAAAAACCTGTTGGCAGGAAATGCACTATTATATTCTTTGCAGTTTTCTTTAGGATGAAGAGATATAGACATTTTCTCTTCATTCTTTTAAAAAATGTTCAAGAGTTATTATGTTTAGAATCAAGAAAACACAGTTTCATGTATGGTCTCTCGGGAAATAAAAATATTACTTTATCCCAAAAATGTAAAGTAAAAATGTGAGACACAGAAGACTGAATTCAACCTAACTGTCCCGAAACTAGCACAATCATCAAGGTTCTGATGGAATATGAGAAGATGGGAATGAAAGGGCCACAAATGCCTTTGAGACAATGGCCCTCCAAAGTGGAAAAACTACTAGGGATCCAACTGCTGGTAACAGAAGGCTAGCTTTTCTAGACAAATCCTAGTATTAAAAACAACCAAAAATGCAGGATAAATTATAAAATAAATTTCTTAAAACAACAAAGAGAAGCAAAAGAGTAAGAAATTAGCTGGCAAAAACTGAAAGGAAAACTGAGAAGGCAGAGAATTACACAGATAACAGAAACAATGCCCTTCAACTCTGAAAAGCTCTCAGGAGAATGGAGAGCCCGAGGAACTGGTGATTCTAACAGGAGACTTTCTCCACAATAATCTGCAGCTCTAAAGAGCTGCACAGTCAGGGAAAAGGTAGAGTGGATATTAAATAATACCCAAATATGTAGAAGGAAGAGGGTAACTAAGAAGAAAAAGAGAGCAATGATACAGGAAACTGGGAATTCCCTTGTGGTCCAGTGGTTAGGACTCCACACTTTCACTGCCAAGGGCCTGGGGTTCGATCCCTGGTCAGGGGACTAAGATCCCACAAGCTGCATGGATTGGCCAAAAAATAACCAAACAAATAAAGACTATGTTTAAGAAAAAAACTCCAAATCCCCCAAAACACAACAAAACAAAAAACCCAACCAAACAAAAACAAAAACAAATGATCAGGAAACCAAAAAATAATAGAGAAAATATAATCAAAAGCCTATCTTTGGACTGGAGCCACCATTAAAATCCAAAAGGAAGGGTTTCAGAGAGCTTCCAGGTTGGTGAAGCAGAATGCCTCCATGTGCCACCATGCTGGGCTCCAAACTCCAAGAGGACTGAAGTTCTTTTGTTCTCAACCTCACCCAATGAATCTCTTCATCTGGCTGTTGGTTCCTGTGCTTTAATAATAAACCACTGAACTGCCATGTGGCTGGCAGGGTCTTAGAGCTCCAACCTGGTATCAGGCCTGAGCCTCTGAGGTGGGAGAGCCGAGTTCAGGACTTTGGACCACCAAAGACCTCCCAGCCCCATGGAATATCAATCAGTGAGAGCTCTCCCAGAGATCTCCATCTCAACACTAAGACCCAGTTCCACCCAAAGGCCAGCAAGCTCCAGTGCTTGACACCCCATGCCAAAGAACTAGCAAGACAGGAACACAACCCCACCCATTAGCAGAGAGGCTGCCTAAAATCATAAGCTAACAGGCACCCGAAAACACACCACTGGATGCAGCCCTGCCTACCAGAAAGACAAGATCCAGCCTCATCCACCAGAACACAGGCACCAGTCCCTTCCACAAGCCACTGAACCAACAATACCCACTGGGGGCAGACACTGAAAACAAGAGGAACTATGAACCTGCAGCCTGCTAAAAGGAGACCCCAAACATAGTAAGTTAAGCAAAATGGAAAGACAGAGAAATATGCAGCAGATGAAGGAGCAAGGTAAAAACCCACCAGACAAAACAAATGAAGAGGAAATAGGCAGTCTACCTGAAAAAGAATTCAGAATAATGATAGTAAAGATGATCCAAAATCTTGGAAATAGAATGGAGAAAATAAAAGAAATGTTTAACAAGGACCTAGAAGAACTAAAGAGCAAACAAACAATGATGAACAACACAATAAATGAAATTAGGGACTTCCCTGGTGGCGCAGTGGTTAAGAATCTGCCTGCCAATGCAGGGGACACAGGTTCAAGCCCTGGCCCAGGAAGATTCCACATGCCACGGAGCAACTAAGCCTGTGTGCCACAACTACTGAGCCCACGTGCCACAACTACTGAAGCCGGTGTGCCTAGAGCCCGTGCTCCACAACCAAGAGAAGCCACCGCAATGAGAAGCCCGCGTGCAGCAACAAAGACCCAATGCAGCCATAAATAAATACATTAATAAATTAAAAAAATAATAATAAATAAATGAAATTAAAAACTCTCTAGAAGGAATCAATAGCAGAATAACTGAGGCAGAAGAACGGATAAGTGACCTGGAAGATAAAATACTGAAAATAACTACCACAGAGCAGAATAAAGAAAAAAGAATGAAAAGAATTGGGGACAATCTCAGAGACCTCTGAGACAACATTAAACTCACCAACATATGAAATATAGGGTTCCCAAAAGGAGAAGAGAAAAAGGGTCTCAGAAAATATTTGAAGAGATTATAGTTGACAACTTCCCTAATATGGGAAAGGAAATAGTCAATGAAGTCCAAGAAGCACAGAGTCCATACAGGATAAATCCAAGGAGAAAAACACCCAGACACATGTTACTCAAACTATCAAAAATTAAATACAAAGAAAAAATATTAAAAGCAGCAAGGGAAAAGCAAAAAACAACATACAAGGGAATCCCCATAAGGTTAACAGCTAAACTTTTAGCTGAAACTCTGCAAGTCAGAAGGGAGTGGCATGACATATTTAAAGTTATGAAGGAGAAAAACCTACAACCAAGATTACTCTACCCAGCAAGGATCTCATTAAGCATCGACAGAGAAATTAAAACCTTTACAGACAAGCAAAAGTTAAGAGAATTCAGCACCACCAAACAAGCTTTACAACAAACGCTACAGGAATGTTTCCAGGCAGGAAACACAAGAGAAGGAAAAGACCTACAAAAGCAAATCCAAACAAGGAAATGGTAAAAGAAACATAAATATGAATAATTATCTTAAATGTAATTGAATTAAAAGCTCTAACCAAAACACACAGACTGGCTGACTAGATACAAAAACAAGACCTGTATATATGCTGTCTACAAGAGACCCACTTCAGACCTAGGAACAGATACAGACTGAAAGGGAAGGGATGGAAAAAGATATTCCATGCAAATGGAAATCAAAAGAAAGCTGGAGTAGCAATTCTCATATCAGACAAAAGACTTTAAAATAAAGACTATTACAAGAGACAAGAAGGACACTACATAACGATCAAGGGATGAATCCAAGAAGAAGATATAACAACTGTAAATATTTATACACCTAACATAGGGGCACCTCAATACATAAGGAAAATGCTAACAGTCATAAAAGGGGAAATCGACAGTAACACAATCATAGTAGGGCACTTTAACACCCCCACTTTCACCAATGGACAGGTCATCCAAAATGAAAATAAATAAGGAAACACAACCTTTAAATGACACATTAAACAAGATGGACTCCATTGATATTTATAGGACATTCCATCCAAAAACAACAGAATATGCTTTCTTCTCAAGTGCTCATGGAACATCCTCCAGGATAGATCATATCTTGGGTCACAAATCAAACCTTGGTAAATTTAAGAAAAACTGAAACTGTATCAAGTACTTTTTCTGACCACAATGCTATGAAACTAGATATCAATTACAGGAAAAACACTGTAAAATATACAAACACAAGGAGGTTAACCATACGCTATTAAATAACCAAGAGATAACTGAAGAAATCAAAGAGGAAATAAAAAAAATCTAGAAACAAATGACAATGAAAACAGGATGACCCAAAACCTATGGGATGCTGCAAAAGAAATTCTAAGAGGGAAGTTTATAGCAATACAATCCTACCTCAAGATACAAGAAACATCTCAAATAAACAACCTAACCTTACACCTAAAGCAATTAGAGAAATAAGAACAAAAACCCCCAAAAGTTAGCAGAAGGAAAGAAATCATAAAGATCACATCAGAAATAAATGAAAAAGAAATGAAGGAAACAATAGCAAAGATCAATAAAACTAAAAGCTGGTTCTTTGAGAAGATAAACAAAATTGATAAACCACTAGCTAGACTCATCAAGAAAAAAAGGGAGAAGACTCAGATCAACAGAATTAGAAATGAAAAAGGAGAAGTTATAACTGGCACTGCATCAACACAAAGGATCATGAGAGATTACTACAAGCAACTATATGCCAATAAAGTGGCCAACCTGGAAGAAATGGACAAATTCTTAGGAAGAAATGGACAAATTCTTAGAAAAGCACAATGTTCTGAGACTGAACCAGGAAGAAATAGAAAATATGAACTGAGTAATCACAAGCACTGAATTTGAATCTGTGATTAAAAATTTTCCGACAAACAAAAGCCCAGGACCAGATGGCTTCACAAGCGAATTCTATCAAACATTTAGAGACGAGCTAACACCTATCCTTCTCAAACTCTTCCACAATAGAGCAGAGGGAGGAACAGTCACAAACTCATTCTACGAGGTCACCATCACCCTGAATACCAAAACCAGAGAAAGATGTCACAAAGAAAGAAAAGTACAGTCGAATATCACTTAGATGCAACTTAGATACAAAAATCCTCCACAATATACAAGCAAACAGAATCCAACAGCACATTAAAAGGATCATACACCATGATCAAGTGGGGTTTATCTCAGGAAGGCAAGGATTCTTCAATATACACAATTCAATCAATGTGATACACCTTATTAACAAACTGAAGAAGAAAAACCATATGATCATCTCAATAGATGCAGAAGAAGCTTTCAACAAATTTCAACACCCATTTATGATAAAAACTCTCCAGAAAGTAGGCATAGAGGGAAGTTACCTCAACATAATAAAGGCCATATATGACAAACACACAGCTAACATCATTCTCAATGGTGAAAAACTGAAACCACTTCCTCTAAGATCAGGAACAAGACAAGGTTGCCCACTCTCACCGCTATTATTCAACATAGTTTTGGAAGTTTTAGTCACAGCAATCAGAGAAGAAAAAGAAATAAAAGGAATCCAAATTGGAAAAGAAGAAGTAAAGCTGTCACTGTTTGCAGATGACATGATATTATGCATAGAATATCCTAAAGATGCTACCAGAAAACTACTAGAACTAATCAATGAATTTGGTAAAGTAGCAGGATACAAAATTAATGCACAGAAATCTCTTGCATTCCTGTACACTAATGATGAAATATCTGAAAGAGAAATTACGGAAACACTCCCATTTACCACTGCAACAAAAAGAATAAAATACCTAGGAATAAACCTACCTAAGGAGACAAAAGACCTGTACGCAGAAAATAATAAGACACTGATGAAAGAAATTAAACATGATACAAACAGATGGAGAGATATATCATGTCCTTGGATTGGAAGAATCAACACTGTGAAAATGACTATACTACCCAAAGCAATCTACAGATTCAATGCAATCCCTATCAAACTACCAATGGCATTTTTCACAGAACTAGAACAAAAAATTTCACAATTTGTATGGAAACACAAAGGACCCTGAATAGTCAAAGCAATCTTGAGAAAGAAAACCGGAGCTGGAGGAATTGGGCTCCCGGACTCCAGACTATACTACAAATCTACAGTAATCAAGACAGTATGGTACTGGCACAAAAACAGAAATACAGATCAACGAACAGGATAGAAAGCCCATAGATAAGCCCACACACATATGGTCACCTTATTTTTGATAAAGGAGACAAGAATATACAATGGAGAAAAGGCAGCCTCTTCAATAAGTGGTGCTGGGAAAGCTGGACAGTTACATGTAAAAGAATGAAATTAGAATACTCCCTAACACCATACACAATAATAAACTCAAAATGGATTAAAGACTTAAATGTAAGGCCAGACACTATAAATCTCTTAGAGGAAAACATAGGAAGAACACTCTGACACAAATCACAGCAAGATCCCTTTTGACCCACCTCCTAGAGGAATGGAGATAAAAACAAAAATAAACTGATGTGACCTAATGAAAGGTAAAAGCTTTTTCACAGCAAAGGAAACCATAAACAAGATGAGAAGACAGCCCTCAGAATGGGAGAAAATATTTGAAAACGAAGCAACTGACAAAGGATTAATCTCCAAAATTTACAAGCAGCTCATGCTGCTCCATATCCAAAAAACAAACAACCCAATCCAAAAATGGGCAGAAGACCCAAATAGACATTTCTCCAAAGAAGATATACAGATTGCCAACAAACACATGAAAGGATGCTCAATATCACTAATCATTAGAGAAATGCAAATCAAAACTACAATGAGGTATCACCTCACACCAGTCAGAATGGCCATCATCAAAAAATCTACAAGCAATAAATGCTGGAGTGTGTGGAGAAAAGGGAACCCTCTTGCACTGTTGGTGGGAATGTAAATTGATACAGCCACTACGGAGAACAGTATGGAGGTTACTTAAAAAACTAAAAATAGGACTACCATATGACCCAACAACCCCAATACTGGTCATATACCCTGAGAAAGCCATAATTCAAAAAGAGTCATGTACCACAATGTTCACTGCGCACTATTTACAATAGCCAGGACATGGACGCAACCTACATGTCCATTGACAGATGAATGGATAAAGAAGATGTGGCACATATATACAATGGCATATTACTCAGCCATAAAAAGAAATGAAATTGTGTTATGTATAGTGAGGTAGATGGACCTAGTGTCTGTCATACAGAGTGAAGTAAGTCAGAAAGAGAAAAACAAATACCATATGCTAATACATATATAATGGAACCTAAAATATAAAAAAATGGTTCTGAAGAACCTAGGGGCAGGACAGGAATAAAGATGCAGATGTACAGAATGGACTTAAGGACATGGGAAGGGGGAAGGGTCAGCTGGGATGAAGTGAGAGATAGCATTGACATATACACACTACCAAATATAAATTAGGTAGCTAGCTTCCCAGCAGCTACATTGCATGGGGAGATCAGTTTGGTGCTTTGGGACCACCTAGAGGAGTGGGATAGCGAGGGTGGGAGGGAGATGCAAGAGGGAGGGATATGGGAATATATGTATACCTAAAGCTGCTTCACTTTGTTATACAGCAGAAACTAACACAACATTGTAAAGCAATTATACTCCAATAAAGATGTTAAAAAATAAATAAGATATATGTAACATAAAAAAATTTAATAACCATTTTCAGTTCACAGGCAGTACAGAAAGAGACCAAATGCTGGATCTGGTCCAAGAGTTGTAGCTTGCTAAGCCCTATGTTACTCTACACCTGTTACAATTCTAAGGATCTATAAATATTAAATCATTCTAGCGATTCTATGAAGTTGGTGCTATTATTACCATCATTTCCATTTTAAAGTTGGGGAAACTGAGGTATACAAGTTGCTCAAGGTCACAGAACCAAGTAAATGATGGAAGTGGTATTCATAACTGGGCAGTGTGGCTCCATAAATTGTGTTCTGAACCACTGCTCTATGCTCTCTCTCTATTTTGAAGGACCTAAGAGTATAAAATGTAAAGGAATTGATGCCAATTCAGAAACTTGCTGGTCAACAAAGAAAGGAATTGTCATACTGACCATCCCCTCTACTTGCAGAGAATAAAAATGTCACCTACCAAGAATCAGACGGGAAGTCAACTTCCAGCAGTATTGGATGAGAGAAGACAACAGGACCTTCCTATTTCTGAAGAAAAGTAATGTTAAACAACTTAGAAACTATACATATATTATGTAATCAAGTATGGGGGTGAATTAAGTCATGTTCAAGCATGCAAGAATTCAGAAAGCTAAAAAAAAAAAAGAAAGCCTATCTTTGAATAGAACAAGAGAATTGACAAACCTCTTGTCAGAATGACCCTCAAGAGAGAAAGCACAAATTACCCAGAGCAAGAATGAAAGCAAAGACAGCACTACAAACCCTACATTATTAAAGGGATAATAAAGCAATATTGTAAATAACTTCATTTCAATAAATTTGATAACATAGAAAAACTGGAGAAGTTATTTGAAAGATGCAAACTACCAAAGCTCACTTAAGAAATAGATAACCTGAATAGGTCTCTTAAAGGAATTAAAGGAATTCTACACGTTATATTCCAGGTCCAGATAATATCAGTGGTTAGTGTTATCAAACAATTAACGAAGAAATAAAACCAACCCTACACAGACTTCCTCAGAAAATAAAGGAGTAGTGAACACCTCCCAACTTCTTCAGGTCAGGAATATTCTAATACCCAAACCAGACAAAGACATTAAAAAAGAAAACTACAGTCATACCACTTAAGAGAAAAAACACAAAAATCTTCAACATTATTAAATTAAATACAGCCATACATAAAAAAGAATCACATATTATGGGCAAGTGGGGTTTATCAGAGGAACTCAAGTTTGGTTTAACATTTGAAAATCATAAAGGCAATCCACTGTATTAGTAGAATAAAGGAGAAAAGACACACGATCATCTCAATATATGCATAAATTTTGGACAAAATTTAATGCCTATTCATAATAAAAAAGTCAACATCCATTCATTATAAAAACTCTAAGAAAACCAGCAATTGAAGCTAATCCTTTCAGTTTGATAAAGGGCAACATGAAAAAAGCCTAGCTCTTACAAAACCAATGGATCAAAGAAGAAATCACAAGAGAAATCAGAAAATACTTACAGACAAATGAAAATGAACACACAACATATTAAAACTAATGGAATGCAGCAAAGCAGTGCTAAGAGGGAAATTTATAGCTATAAAGTCAGGCTTTAAAGAAGATCTCAAATCAATAACCTAACTGTACATCTTAAGGAACCAGAAAAAGAAGAGCAAACTAAATCTGACACAAGCAGAAAGATATACTGTGTTCTTGGATTGACAGAATAATATTGTTAAAATGACTGTACTACCCAAGGCAATCTACAGATTCAATGCGATCTCTATCAAAATACCAATGGCATTTTTCACAGAACTAGGATAATTTTAAAATTTGTATGTAAACACAAAGACCCCAAACAGCCAAAACAATCTTGAGAAAGAACACAGCTGGAGGAATCACACGCTCTGCCTTCTGAGTATAATACAAAGCTAGTTATCAAAACAGTACAACACTGTCACAAAAAACGTACATAGATCAATAGAACAAGATAGAGAGTCCAAAAATAAATCCACACACTTATGGTCAATTAACATATGACAAAGGAAGCAAGAACACACAATGGAGAGAAGACAGTCTCTTCGATAACTGCTGCTACGAAAACTGAACAGCTACATGTAAAAGAATGAACTTAGAACATACTCTAACACCATATACAAAAATAAACTCAAACTGTATTAAAGACTTTAATGTAAGACTGGATACAGTAAAACTCTTAGAGGAAAACATAGGCAGAACACTCTTTGACATCGATTGTGGCAATATTCTTTTTGGATCCATTTCCTAGAGTAATGGAAACAAAAGCAAAAATAAACAAATGGGGACCTAGTTAAACTTATAAGCTTTTGTACAGCAAAGGAAACAATTGACAAAACAAAAAGACAACCTACTGAATGGGGCAAAATATTTGTAAATGATATGACTGATAAGAGGTTAATATCTAACATATATAAATAGACTCATACAGCTCAACATCAAAGAAACCAACAACTCAATTAAAAAATGGGCAGAAGAACTAAATAGAAATTTTTCCAAAGAGGAAATGCAGATGGCCAAATGGCACATGAAAAGATACTCAACATCACTAGTCAACAGGGATCAACAGAAGAAAGGATAAAGAACATGTGGTATACAATGAAACACCACTCAGCCATGAAAAAGAAGGAAATTTTGCCATTTGCTGCAACATGGATGGACTTGGAGGACATTATGCTAAGTGAAATAAGTCAGACAGATCAAGACAAATACTCTATGATGTCACTTATATGTGGAATCTAAAAAATACCACAAATGGGGCTTCCCTGGTGGCGCAGTGGTTGAGAATCTGCCTGCCAATGCAGGGCACACGGGTTCGAGCCCTGGTCTGGGAGGATCCCACATGCCGCGGAGCAACTGGGCCCGTGAGCCACAACTACTGAGCCTGCGCGTCTGGAGCCTGTGCTCCGCAGCAAGAGAGGCCGTGACAGTGAGAGGCCCGCGCACCGCGATGAAGAGTGGCCCCCGCTTGTCACAACTAGAGAAAGCCCTCGCACAGAAACAAGACCTAGCACAGCCAAAAATAAATAAATAAATTAATTAATTAAAAAAAAAAAAAAGAATGGGTTTAAAAAAAAAAAAAATACCACAAATTAGTGAATATAACAAAAAAAGAAGCAGACTCACAGATATAGAGAACAAACTAGTGGTTACCACTGGGGAAAGGGAATTGGGGAGAGGCTATTTAGGGGTAGGGGATTAAGAAGTATAAACTATTAGGTATAAAATAAGCTACAAGGATATACTGTGTGACATGGGGAGCATAGCCAATATTTTATAGTAACTCTAAATAACCTTTAAAAATTGTGACACTATATTGTACACCTGTAACTTATATAATATTGTACAGCAACTATACTTCAATAAAAAAAATCTGTAAAATTCCTAGATGTCTATCAATTAGGTAATGGATCATTAAGTTATAGAACATTCATCTAATTAGATTTATGTGAAGTTATTATCAATGTTGAACTAAATCTATATACATCATCAGGGAAATTGTTCCTAAGTTAAAAAAAAACAGGTTAACGAGTAGTATGAACACATTTATGAAACATACATTACATATGTATATAAAATCTAAAAGGGGATGTTTCTCAAATATAAGAAATATTTGGAGTTGGGAAAAATAAATATTAACAGCAGCAATTATTTTTATGGCACTGTATTGAGTGTTTCATTTTTCTTTTCTTGTATTTTCTGATATTTAATAAAATATGTAGCATTCATAAATATTTTATATAAAATGTATAAAACAGTAAAAAAGGCAGTGAAAGATGATAAAATATCCTAGCAAATCAATTATTGCAGAAAATAGCAACCTTGTAAAATACACTCAGAATTCAAGCAAAGTAGATAAAATTAATGGGAGAAAAGGTTAGAAACATGAAGAAATACATATGAGGAATCCCTGAAAGACAACAGAATTGATGGAGCAGAATGAATAACAAAGAAAATAACAGCAGGCAATTTTTCTGTCTTTAAAAGAAAGCCCAAAGAAAAATTAATGAAAAGAGCAAAATCGTAGGCTTATCCTATGACATCTTTTGAATTTTACGGATTTAAAAAAGCATCTTATAAATAACCAGGAAAAATGTCACTTACAAAGGAACAAAACTCCAGCTGCATGTGGACTCTATAACTAAAGCTAGAAAATAAGTGAATCACCAACATTTGAGAAAAACACAATTCAAGAAATCTACTTCTGCCTAAATAATTTTTCATCTCTGAAGACAACAGCAAGATGGTCTTAGACATTTAATGGCTCAGAAAGTGTATCACACATATATCTTTCCTTAACACAATTATGCTATGTATATATAGATTATATATAGATACACATTTACATTTAGATATATATGTAAAATTTACATATATATATGAAAACTTGAAATGAATTACTTGTGGCATAATAGGAACAATTAGCACTGAAACAAAGCAGAAATTCTATATAACTAATGTTAATGTGGTCACAAAACAAAACAAAATTAAACAAATCTTGAAAGAGAAAATTTTAAATATTTAAAAAATCAATCTAGTAGGCAGTAGGTAAAGAGAAGATACAGAAATATGCTTAAGGACTCATCTACATAGAGCCAGCTTTTTTTTTCATTTTCAATATTGAAAAATTCATAACAACAGGTTCTTTTTTTTTTTTTACATGTTTATTGGAGTATAATTGCACAGAGTGAAGTAAGTCAGAAAGAGAAAGACAAGTACTGTATGCTAACACATATATATGGAATTTAATTTTTTTTTTTTAATGTTAAAAGTAACCATTAGTCAGGAGGCAGGGCAGAAGAATGAAGAATTCACATTAGGCCTTTTTTCTTTTTTTAAAAGATTTATTATTTATTTATTTAGTTAGTTTTGGCTGCATCAGGTCTTAGTTGTGGCATGCAGGATCATCGTTGAGGCACGTGGGATCTTTCATTGTGGTGGGCGGGCTTCTCTCTGGTTGTGGTACACGGGTTTTCTCTTCTCTAGTTGTGGTGTGTGGGTTCCAGAGCGCATGGGCTCTGTAGTTTGTGGCACACAGCCTCTCTAGTTGAGGCGCATGGGCTTAGTTGCCCTGTGGCACATGGGATCTTAGTTCCCTGACCAGGGATCGAACTTGTGTCCCCTGCACTGGAAGGCAGATTCTTTACCACCGGACCACCAGGGAAGCCCCCCACATCAGGACTTAAGATAAAATGTTCACTGGAGCATTATTTACAATAGCCAAGATATGGAAGCAACCTAAGTGTTCAATGATGGATGAATGGATAACGTGTATATATATAATGGAATATTACTTAGCCATAAAAAAGAATGAACTCTTGCTGTTTGCAACATGGGTGGGTTAAAGGGTATTATGCTAAGAGAAGTAAGTCAGAGAAAGACAAATATCATATGATCTCACTTATACGTGAAATCTAAAAAGCAAAACAAACAAACCGACAAAACAAAATAAAAACAGACTGATGGATATAGAGAACAAATGGGTGGTTGCCAGAGGGGAGTGGGGTGAGGATGGGTGAAATAGGTGAAGGGAATTAAGAGGTACAAGCTTCCAGTTATAAAATAAATAAGTCATAGGGGTATAATATACAGTAAAAAGAATATGGCCAATAAAACTGTAATAACTTTGTACGGGGACAGATGGTTATTAGACTTATTGTGGTGATCATTTCATAATGTATTTAGATGCTGTACATGTGAAACTAACGTACTACTTGTATATCAATTATATTTTAGTCAATAACTCAGCCGTTTTCCAGAAGCTTTCTAAACACCTGTGACTACACTATAGATTTAATCTAACCAAATGGAATAATATTTATATTTCTCCTCCCATTAGTAATTAGAGTATACTGGACTATAGTTTTTCCAGCAGATTTATTAAGTGAGTTGAGAATACAGGGATTTTCACCAATCACAAATGATGGAAATGATCTTAAATACTCAATCATGGTTCCTTAACAGTGAAAGGTCCAATAGGAATAAAGAAGTAGAAGATAAAGTGTTCTTTGGTTAGCTGATACTGGTTTCTCTTCTGAGGTCAACTCACATAAAGGGTGTGTCTAGTGTCTCATAACTACAAAAGAATGACATAGAGAATTGTAAATTTAAAATAGCAATAAATGAAGAGAATGTCTAGATGGGGCTTGCTGTATCAGACTCTTGAGACCAAAGAGCAGGTGTTTCTGAAATGGCTAGGTAAAGAATCCAAGGATGAATTTTCAGACAACCCTCCTCAAATTCTAGTGCTTTTCAATGCAACAGCTGTTTGAGGGGAAGTAGCTTCTATCTCTACACATGTGAACTTCTCAGAGAGATTTTTAAAAAAATACAGAGAGCTGTTGAGTTCACATAGATGGGATCATCACTTAGGAAAGCATGGCTTATACTTTAAATAAAGATCATTCCTAACTATAGGAATGACAATTAAGTGCATAAGTAGGCTTATATAAATGAGAAAGGACATTGATTTTAAGGACCCAAAAAGTTTTGTATTATGGGGACTGCAAGCTCCGAGACCTAGCCAGGGAGATTTGAAAGCCCCACGGGCAGGAATCAGAAAATTGGTCTCAGTTTTGGTATTGTCACTGGGTGGCCCTGAGAAAGTGAAGTAGCCTTTTTTTCAGGGCCCTGGTTTCCTGAATCCTTGCCACTGTTTGCTTTCCAAAAACCCCCCAAAGGGGAGCACTGAGCACCCATCAGTGCATGGTACTGGATAAGAGCCCAGGGGTTTGGTGTCCAATAACTTTAGTTCAAATTCCGATTTGACCAAAGGGTAGCTGTGAGACCAAGGGCAGCCGCATAATTGATCTCTTTGCTTTTCGTTATTCTCATTTATAAAGAGGGCCATAACCCCTATTTTATTGTTACATAGAGTTAGGTGTTCAATAATTTAGTCTCCCTCTCCTTTATCGGAAGGTAAACACTCTTGAAATAAGAGAACATTACTCATACATGCTTGCTTATTTGTATGCCAGGCACTTATTACCTGCAACAACCCTATTAGAAAGTTTGTATCATTTCCATTTTACTGATCACAAAACAGGCTGGAGGGGATAAGAAACTTGCTCAAACAGTAAACAGAAGCCCAGAACTGCTATTGTATTCCATGTCTAACTTATTCCAGACTTCAACTTTTAGTCACTACCATTTAATGCCTTAATAACTATGTATGTAAGATTTTTGCATACATTACACATTTTACCTAAAAATGACACCATTAAAATAAAGTCTCCATTTTCCTTTCCTGATTTTAAATTGAAGGCGCTAGTTCAGTGGCACACAAAGCTGGTTCCCTAGAGAGTTAGAACAATTATAAGCCTCTAAGGAATCAATAAATGAAATTTGCCAAAGAGTAAAATATTACAAAGGTAGTTGCTATTAATTTTTAAATAATTGCTGGATCCTAGTTCCATCAGCAAGAAGCTCCATATACATTCTGCCTAATTTGATGGGGCTGAACTTCAAAGAAATATTAAGTCTTTCTAGTTTTTCACCTCAAAGATAATTAGCTTGACATACAGGAGGATAATAAATTACAAACACTGTTACTTCAAGACATTTCCTTTCACTTGATCTTGGTTTGCCTGATGTCTCCATGCATAAAAAGTAACATTCCATCTGTATGCAAGTTTCTCACAGTTTGTTCAGACATACCATTCTTATATTTTAGCCCTTAGATAGTAATTTCTAAGGTTTTATCTCCTCTCATTGGACAGCTATTCAGTGATTGCTTGGAATTTCATGAGTATAAACAGTAAATAAGGAAATGCGGTAAAACTGAGAAATATCACGAGGTCAAAGATGAAGTGAGGGCATTTTTCTTGATAAGCTTGAGAGAAATAGTGCAATTCTCCTTTCGGCATGGAAGGACTAAGTCCTTCTCCTGTGGCTCGGTTATGTCAGCCTGAACTCTCACTGGCCTAGAAGGAACCTCAAGAAGACATTTGTCTGCCTGTGAGTTTCGAGCCAGATATTACCCAATATACCAGCACAGACATCTGGGCAGTGCTTGGAAAACTGAAATAAACATTTGTCAGCAAAACCCAAAGTGTGCCCAAAAGGACTACCTTTTTTTTTTTTTTTTTTTTGGTATTATCTCATTTCTAGCAAAATCTCTACTTTGAGGTCCTGTCTAGGGACCCTAGATGAGGTCCAAGTCAACTTCTCTCTTGTGGCTTTGCCTGATGGGTCATGCATCATGCTCTCTCCTAACTGTTCATCCTGAGTTAACATTTATTTCAGCCATCTAAAGAATTACTCCTAACATCACTCATGTATTTGATCCTAAGGATCACTGCCAATAACAAAATATTGAACAGAGTAATTTTCTCAATTTGACATTCCTGTTGGATTTACCAGCCACATACTGATAAAAGTGTTGGTATTTGGGTGCTACAGTGAACAAGAAGGGGAAAAAGTAGAATACATTCGCCTTGGAAAAATCATCCACCCTTTTCCCTATCACAGACTCTGCCTGCCTATCTTTTAATAAAACATTTCTAAACCTGACCAAACTGCTGGAAAGAAATTTGTAATAAAATCTTTCCTTTTGTCTTTTTTCCCATTTTTTACCTCATTATGAAAAAAAGTGTATTAGGGTCTGAACATCTCATCAGTTCTGGGAACTGTAGCTGTAGGCAGTTCACAAAATGCAAATTGGTAACTTGTCGGATTCCTTATTTGCAAGTGTAACACACCCACAATTTTAAAATTTGCATACAATTTGCATACTTTGTGCTCAAATCTTATACATGTGTACTGGGCTGGGGGGTGGGATTGGTTGGTAATGATGGAAGGATTGTTTTAATATGGTTTGAAGATTAATTTGGGGTTGCTTATGCAATAGGCAAAAAATTAAAACATAGCAAAATGCTGTATTATTCTGAAATAGTATCTTACATGTCCTTTTTTTAATCATTGGTATTTATATTCTACCTTCCAAAATTCATTTTTGGGCTGTATTGAGTGGACTATCTCCCTGAATGGATCAGATAAGGGAATAATTGCTTAACTGCCTATTTGAAGTGTTAGTGTAGAAAAAAACTTGATCATGGTCAAATTGCTCTGTGCAAATCATGGTGGTAACTCTAAATAAGTCAATTTTTCCCTCCTGTGTCAGAGATCTAACCAGACAGGTAGGAGCCACGAGGACGTGCACAACTCTCTCTTAACACAAGGTATGTTTTTTTCTTGGTGAGGATTTTTCTATAGGATGGCAGACAATCATCTTGATATCTGCACTACCTCCTATGTGAGACAGGCCTTGAAGACTGCTAAAATAATAAACACACACATATCCAAACAAGCTTTGGCATTAGCTGTCCTAAAGACCCTAGATGGAGTGTTTACCCTGACTTATGTCCTAGTAAGTGGGCCTGTAGTTACTACAATATCTCTGATAAATTCCAAGTGATTATGGAGGATCTCAAGACATGGATGTGTTCTCCCATGGTCTCTGTTCCTTGTCCTCGAACGCATGACACCTCAGCAGTTTCTATTTTGATTGTCATGTCAGCAAAATTTGCAAGAAATTGGTGATTGGTTCTGCTAATTTTTCTTTGGCAACCTCTCAAAAGGAGAAGAATCTACCCTAGTAAAAGAACTTCAAAAATATTAGGACTGGGCTAATCACCTTGAGGGGATTGGGCCAGGTGAACTCATATTTTGGATGGAAACAAATCTCAGTGTTTAGGAAGTATTTTTTATTTTTCTTTCAGTTAGGTTCTATCTTGATTTCCCCTCCCTGGACCTTGACAGAGGAATACAACTTATTCCATTCAATAGCCACTCAGCCCACGATTACTAGCTGACTGAGCTTTCAGTAGATTAGCCTATTTACTCTGGGGAATACAAGATCATGATCCTCAGAGGGATTCCATCGAGATGGAAAAAGAAAAACGTTATACTCAGAAACAGTTAGAGACAATTATGTTTATATGAGTATTTTTGGAGATCAATGTATTCTGGGCAGCCAAAAAACCCTTCATAGAGCACAAGGAATTCAGCTTTGAAAGCTAAATAGAATTTAGATAGGCATTTTCTCTATTTTAACATTTGGCTGGTTACACAGTAATTTATCTGGTTACACCATAATTCACCAGGATACATGTTCCTCTCTCCTCCTGGAAAAGTGAGCCTCAAACTTTGTGAGTATTAGAATCATCTGGGAAAGGTATTAGAAGTATAGTTTTGGGCACTCTCTCTGATATTTGTGCGCTTTCTTACATTCAGAACTAGCTCAGAGACTTGAGTTATGCCCTCTAAGAAGACAGTCAGGAATTGTAAATAGTAGCAATATCTCCTCCTACAAAAAGTTAGAAATGGTCATTTATCTCCAACTGCAACAAATGGACTGGAAGTCTATTATTCAGATAAAGATTCTGACTCTGGGTTGTTCATCTCGGGTAGCTGGTTCAAGGCTGGGCAGGGACCTCTGGATGGGTTGTTGCTGAGAGGGAGAGGAGATGTGAACATCTGGATCAGGGAGAGAAAGGCAGAGGCCAAGGGAATCTGGTGGGATACATTTATATTGGGACATGTGAATACTCAATTCTCTGTGTGAGTCCTGACTCTGCCACTTCCTAGCCATGATACCCTGTGCAAGCTCCTCAGCTTTTCTGGATGGCAGTTCCCTAGATAACTGGATTTCAGGGCTGCTTATCTGAGATTAGTATTCATATGAACAACATTTCCTCAAAAGGGTTGTTGTGTGTGTTAAATAATTTAACATCTAGGGGCAGAAGATCTAAAGAGACATTATTCCACAGAAGACATACTGATGGCCAAAAGGCACATGAAAAGATGCTCAACATCACTAATTATTAGAGAAATGCAAACTCAAACTACATTGAGGTATCACCTCACACTTTTAGAATGGCCATCATCAAAAAATCTACAAACAATAAATGCTGAAGAGGGTGTGGAGAAAAAGGAACCCTCCTACACTGTTGGTGGGAATGTAAATTGGTACAGTCACTATGGAGAACAGTATGGAGGTTCCTTAAAAAACTAAAAATAGAACTACCATATAATCCAGCAATCCCACTACTGGGCATATGCCTGGAGAAAACTATAATGTTCATTGCAGCACTATTTACAATAGCCAGGACATGGAAACAACCTAAATGTACATTGGCAGAGGAATGGATAAAGAAGATGTGGTACATATATACAATGGAATATTACTCAGCCATAAAAAAGAATGAAATATTGCCATTTGCAGTGACATGGATGGACCTAGAGATTGTCATATAAATGAAGTAAGTCAGACAAAGACATATATCATATGATACTGCTTATATGTGGAATCTAAAAAAAATGGTACAAATGAACTTATTTACAAAACAGAAATTGAGTCAGATATAGAAAACAAACTTATGGTTACCAAGGGGGAAGCAGGAGAGGGATAAATTGGGAGATTGGGATTGACATACACACACTACTACATATAAAATAGATAACTAATAAGAACCTATTGTATAGCACAGGGAACTCTATTCAGTATTCTGTAATGACCTATGTGGGTATAGAATCTAAAAAAGAGTGGATATATGTGTATGTATAACTGGCTCACTTTGCTGTACAGCAGAAACTAACACAACACTGTAAATCAACCATACTCTAATAAAAAAATTAATTAAACATCTAGGAAGCTTAGTGGAATGCAAGTCAAATAGATTTGTTTATTTAGTTTCTTTCTAAATTTTCAAATATTCCATATATTTTTATATTTCATTGTATCATTAAAAATGTTTATATGACATGCCAAAGATGTATTCCATTTTAATAGCTTAAATATTTATTTTAATGGGAAAAAGTGAGTGCAATTTCTTGTTGATAGAATATTCAGGAGCATCCCCGACCTCTACTCACTAGATGCCGGAGCACTCACTCCAGTTGTGACAACCAAAAATATCACCATGTACCTCTTGGGGGTCAAATCATGCCCAGCTTAAAACCACTGTTCCAGACTGACACAGAGCATAAGGGAAAACCCCTAGCACAGTGTGCAGCATGTAATGAACATTAAACAAACGCTGGCGCCATTGCTTACAACCATTTTGGATGCTGAATCACTGCAGATGAATTCAAGGAAGCTCAGGCACGAACATTCCAAATGAAAATAGTTGTATGGTAGTTCTGCAAGCCTTCTTATCAGGTTAGTTAATTATTTTCTCCTTCAGAATGGTTATCTGAATATGGTCATAAGAAAAAAAATAATTTGATTTTGAGCATCCCTAGTGGACGTCTAGCCCTTAATTAGAAAAAATGTTATGTGTTGTAATTTATCGGTGTGATACTTATTAAGTCAGTGGGGAGTCAATGAATAAATCCATACACAAGACTTGAAAATGTAACCTCAGATGTGATCCACTTGTTATATTCGTGAGAATTATAATTGATTGCCTGCTTGTGGACACTTTTTTCTCCTCCCTTCCTTTTAAAAATTTAAAGCCACAGACACTTTGCCAAAGGAATTCACGGTGTCAAGAAAAGCAAACAGAAAAATGAAATAGAAAAAATTAGTGTCGTAAACATAATTTTCACTTCCTTCTTTAAACATATGGCCACTCCAGTAGCTTCAACCAAACGCGAGTTTCCCTGGGGTTGGGGGAAACTGACAACCAAGGATGTGATTTGAACTACAAGTAGGTGTGATTTTGCTCTCCTCCATCATAGAAAAAAATGAGGATAACTATCCCCATAGAAGCACACACACAGATCTCAGAGAGAATTCTACCTTGTATGTAGGGTTCAAAATAATTAATTGGGAACTTTATTAAGGTAAAATGAAAGAAATACTCAATAGGGTATCTAGCCTGAATTCTGCCCAAATTCTACCCCAACAGCAGC
Source organism: Hyperoodon ampullatus (assembly GCF_949752795.1). Classification (NCBI taxonomy): domain Eukaryota; kingdom Metazoa; phylum Chordata; class Mammalia; order Artiodactyla; family Ziphiidae; genus Hyperoodon; species Hyperoodon ampullatus. The sequence continues at coordinate 22,229,795 of NC_136923.1, forward strand.
TACTTCTATATCAACAACAATATCAACAGCAACTGTGACGTCAACAACTACTACTGTCCCACTACTGCGGGAAAAAAAACTGTTGAGAAGTCACTATAGTCCATGGTCTTGAAATAACCCTATGAGTTAAGTATTGGAACTCCATTTTCCAAAACTGAGTCTTAGACTTTGACTAATGCGCTCACAGAATGCTATTAACCAGGGTTCCAGGGAATCCAAACAAGGTGTGAACCTGGATCTCCAGTTCAATGAGGTCCTGCTATACACCGTGGCGGTATGACTTCACCTTCCTGAAACCTGGTCATCTTGTTTACAGAACGCAGAAGATGGATGAGACGATGTGTAAGCAGTTTCCTCTATTTTTTCTCAGACTAAGTGTATCACTCTACCATGTGAGCCCAGAGAGCACGGCATTACACAGTGACACATGTTCAAATGTGTCCCCCGAGATTCCCATGGGGACAGCTGGCTAGAATTGTGACTTAGGTGATAACACAATTTGTCCTCTCCTGGCCAAGAGGACGACACTGAGATTAGAATCCCCAGTGTCCACACCAAGGCTGGCCACAGAACAGGTCATTTGTATCTGAACTTTGGTGTTAAAAATGATGACTATGGCTTCCCTGGTGGCGCAGTGGTTAAGAATCCGCCTGCCAAGGCAGGGGACACGGGTTCAAGCCCTGATCCAGGAAGATCCCACATGCCACGGAGCAACTAAGCCTGTATGCCACAACTACTAAGCCTGCGCTTTAGACCCCGTGAGCCACAACTTCTGAGCCCATGTGCCACAACTACTGAGCCTGTGTGCCTAGAACCCGTGCTCCTCAACAAGAGAAGCCACCACAATGAGAAGCCCATGCACCGCAATGAAGAGTAGCCCCTGCTCGCCGCAACTAGAGAAAGCCCGCGCACAGTAAAGACGCAGCACAGCCAAAAATAAATAAATAAATAAAATAAATCTATTAAAAAAAAAAGATGACTATGGAAACCCTGTAAGTTAGACATCCTTCAAAAACATGTTACCTCAAAAAGAAAGCCTGAGGGAGGCTTAGTGAGTAGGAAGAACAGGTTAAGGCCTTTTTGTAAATAACAGAATTGGGAAGGACAGAAATGTTCCTAGTAATGTTTATAGTAGCAACATTTTGGATACCACTTAAGCGCCCATCAGGAGTGGGCTGGTTAAATTACGAATCCTCCCTACAGCACAATACTGTGCTGCCATTAAAAATTATGTCTAGTTCTATATTTGACACAGAATGGCACTCATTTTACATAAATGACAAGATAAATTATCATAATAATCCCATTTACAAAAGAAAATTCCTCATTTTGAACTCTGTAGGAACAAGGAAAAATTAAGAAAGATATACACAAAACTATAAATCACAGGTACCTCTCAGCAGTGCGATTACACTTGATCTGTATGTTTTCTGTATAAAGTTTAAATAATAAGCAGAAGAAATGATATAAAGCTATTTCTAATTAGGGGGAAATCTAGATGTAGGAGGCTACAATTATATTCTAGAGCTGATTTCCCATCTCTAGTCAACTTTGAAAATTGTAGATTTAATTTACATTCTGTATTAGAAAATCAGGCCTCTTCTTTTTTTAAAAAATTTATTTATTTTATTTACTTATTTTTGGCTGTGTTGGGTCTTTGTTGCTGCACGCAGGCTTTCTCTAGTTGCAGCGAGTGGGGGCTACTCTTCCTTGTGGTGCGCGGGCTTCTCATTGCAGTGGCTTCTCTTATTGAGGAGCACGGGCTCTAGGTGCGGGGGCTTCAGTAGTTGTGGCTTGCGGGCTTAGTTGCTCTGCAGCATATGGGATCTTCCCAGACCAGGGCTTGAACCCCTATCCCCAGCATTGGCAGGCAGATGCTTTTTTTTTTTTTTTTTGCAGTACGCGGGCCTCTCACTGTTGTGGCCTCTCCCATTGCGGAGCACAGGCTCTGGATGCACAGGCTCAGCGGCCATGGCTCACGGGCCCAGCCGCTCCACGGCATGTGGGATCTTCCCGGACCGGGGCACGAACCCGTGTCCCCTGCATCGGCAGGCGGACTCTCAACCACTGCGCCACCAGGGAAGCCCCAGGCGGATTCTTAACCACTGCACCACCAGGGAAGCCCAGGCCTCTTGTTAAAGTTTCAGATCCCCTATCTGATGAGCCATGTTATTTGTTAGCTTTGACTCAGAACAGCTGGTAGCTTCTCCTTGAAATTAAATCCCCCTAGAAGGAGATGTACTGGGAAGCTGGCAGGTGCAAAAGGATGCCACGTACGTTATGACAGCATCTCATGTGAATATCACTAGGATAGATAAATGCTAAGCTTCAAAGGCAACTACTGTGAAGGAAACAAGCTTGTTTGGATACATACATTATAAGGTGTGAGGTAAGAAAAACACTTTTTTTTTTTTTAAAGGACATAAGGGAACACATAGAAAGATGCAGTCAGTTCCTTTTTAGCATCAGTTTTACATAATTTTCAAATAAGTCCTTCCAATCTCTAGTCTTGCCTCTCAGACCCAATTTGGTTGGCTGGTCTATTTACATCCATCAATTTTCTCTTTGACGACGGTGCATTGTGGGCTCAGCTTTTCCTAGAAGCCTAGAGGCATTTTAATAGGATGAGTCAACAGGTGAGCTTAATTGATCCTGTTGAGCCTTCCTTTATGCAAGGATGGTGAGGTGCTGATGGCTCAGTCCTCTTCTGAAAATGCCTAACTTTGGAAAAAAGCATTTTCATCTCATTTTCTTTGCTGAAGGGATAGGCACCTATCTATTATTCAACACAGGGTGACCACGAGATTACAAACATCCTCACTTTAAAAGACATGTTTCCCCAACCCTACTGGTATTAATTCTGGAACGCTACTTGGTGATTTACAGCAGCTGTTCTCTGAAGAGGCTGAACGGCTTTCAAATACCTTCTCACAGTTTCTCCCCACCTCCAACCCTGAGAAAATCCTGGTGATGTGAGGGCAAGAAGGCAAACACGTATATACCAAAGGATTAAGAACTAGTCCAAGGCCAATATCAAACTTAGACCGAACAGTACAGCAAGACATTGTTTTCACGTGCCTCCCAATTCCAATTCTGCCTGCCAGTGTTTGCCCTCTCCACCACAGCTTGCCAAGACTCAATGAATAACATGGTGTGTCCCGAACACATTCCTCAAACCCGTGCCCGGTGCTGAGGACGTTACCCTGTCCCCACCTTCCGTCCAACAACACAGAAGAAAATGACTCCATCACTTTCGTATTCCTTGACCCATCTTTGGGTGTAAAGCCACGCTCCTGGCATTAGAACCACATCGCATCCCTCTCCCACTCTCCTTCTGACACGTCCTCCCTTCTCAAAATGCTAACATCTCCTGCTCCTCATTCTTAGCTGACAACCTTGCCGTTTCTTTCTTTGAGAAGATTAAAGTGATAACAAGAGAACTTCCACAAAGTCCCACCGCAACGCTGACTCACCTTCTTTGTCTTCCTTCTCGTCGCTGTAGATAAACTGACCACGCTCCTCTGCGAAGGCAACACCTTCCCTCCCGCACAAGAGCCGGTCCTCGCTCTCCTGCTTGAAAACACCACCCGTGCAACTCGCGTCTCTCTCCCTTTTACGTCATCAGTGCGTCGCTTTCATCTAGATTGCTCCCAGCTGTGTAAAACTACCGGGCGTCTCTCCCACCTTAAAACAGTCTCCCTTGACCCCATTGCTTCTTCCCCCTGGAGCTTCACTTTTCTGCTCTCCTTGAAGCAAACCTCCTCTAAGCATTGTTTGTGTTAATACTCTTCACTTGCCCTCTGAACCAGTTCAATCAGTTTTTTCAGGCTTTCACACAGATCACTGCACGGAAAGCGCTCTCAGTGATGTCACCCACGAATTCCTTGTCACCGCTTCTCATGACCTCCTCTCTAGTCTTGCTTTTCCCATCTTTGCCTCCCATACAGTATTTTAAACTCAGCAACAAGACATAAGTCAAATCATGTCACACCTCTGCTCAAAACACGTTCATGTCTTCTGTCGACGAAAATAATCAATAATAAGAATAGGAAAAAGAGTATTATTTGAGCCAAACTGAGGACTAGGCTGGAAGCCCGCTTTCCAGATTACTCTGAGAAACTGTTCTGGAGAAGCATGGTTTCCAGCACAGTTTTATATCTTGTCAGAACAAAGAACATTAAAAAGTCAGGGTTACATTTTTTCAAGGTTAAAAACAAAAACAAAAAACCCCAGAAGAACAGACCAGCACGTACACAGAGAGTCAGTATGGCCTCGGCGCCTGGCAAGGGAGTCTTATCACTCAAAGGAGGACCAGCATTGGCATCCCAGGAAGAGGGGCATTTAATCTTTTTTTTTTTTTAACGTGGACATTCTTTACTTTTGGTCAATGTGTCCTTTTCTCTAATAATTAAAGCAGATGTATAATGTATGTTTGATAGGCCACAAACAGGCTCTTTGAGTTATCATAAAATTCAAGTTAACTCATGTGTAAGCCAGAATGACTTCCCCATATCACAATATGTGAAAATTTCTTTTATCACTTCTCACTGTATGAAGTCCATATGATTTTATACAAGATTCTATGTGATATTCTCCCTGCCCCCCATTAACTCTTTTTTTAAAAAAGATTTATTATTTATTTAATTTATTTTTGGTTGCTTTGGGTCTTAGCTGCGGCATGAGGGATCTTTGTTGAGGCATGTGGGACCTGTCGTTGCGGCATGCAGGCTCTTTGTTGTGGTGTCAGGGCTTCTCTTCCTAGTTGTGGTGCGCAGGCTCCAGGGCACGCGAGCTCAGTAGTTGTGGCACGTGGGCTTAGTTGCCCCGTGGCATTTGGGATCTTAGTTCCCTGACCAGGGATTGAACCAGCGTCCCCTGCATTGTAAGGTGGATTCTTTACCCCTGGACCACCAGGGAAGTCCCCGCCTCCCCATTAACTCTTAGCCCTCATCCCCTCCTCCTCTTCCTCTTGCTCACTCTGCCTCAGCCATGTCATCTCCTTGGTACTCCTTCAGTAAGTCAGGCACACACACACCTCAGGGCCTTTGCACTGGCTGTCCTGGCTCTGATCTGCTCTTCCCTTAGAGGCATGCTGGAATACTTCCTCAAATCCTCCATGTGCCTGCTCACATGTTACTCCCTCACTGACGTCACCATGTCTATTATCTCCACTCCTGGGATTCCCCCTCTACCGTCGCCACCCCCATTTAAGGTTTGATGTTTTCCCATATGACTTATCACATTTCATTATACTATATAATTTACTTATTTATTATGTTTATTGCCTGTCTCCTCCACTAGAATGAAAGCTCACTGAAGGCACTGATATTTGTATTTCCAGCTTCTAGGACAATTCTTAGCACACTACATGCTCAGTAAATAGATCTTGAATGAAGGAACTAGTGGCAAAATGACCAATAGTCCTCTATGGAACTGGGTCTCAAAGTACTTATAAAAACTGCAAATTCTATGACTCTACACGTGATTACTAAGCTATGGTCTCTGGAGGTGGGCCCTGAGAATCTGGTTGATTCTTATGCACAATGATTCCTTCTAAGTGATGCTTCCAAGAAGGTTAAGAAGCCAGAGTTCCAGGATTCTGAATGGCTATTTCGTAGTAAACCAAGGAGAGGTTGGCCACTCAAATGGCTTGACTAGGCCAATGATTTCGAACCAGGTGCACGTTTTGCCCCATAGGAGACATTTGGTGATGTCTGGAGACATTTTTAGTTGTCCAAACTGAGGCAGTTGGGGGGTGGGGGGTGGGAGAAGTGTGCTACTGGCTTCTAGTGAGTAGAGGGTCTAAGGGCAGACCAATGAACTAGGGTTGACCAATGAACATCTTGTTCTCCTGACCACAGTGACTGAAGCTAAGCCAATAGAAGTTCTGGAATTTTTGTTGGCTCTATTGGAAAATTGATTCTTGCCTTCTGCTGGCTTGAGGCTGGGAGCATGTGATACTGCAGCTGCCAGCTGTCTTCACAAAGCTGCCTGATAGGAAAGCAGAACTGAGAAACAGAGAGAAACTTAGTCCTGATGACTTGTAACCGATTAAGTCCTGCCTCAAATTTCCTTAAAGCCAAAATAACAAGGTAGATTTACATTGCAGTGATCAATGGAGAGGATGCACTAAATTGGATCGAAGAGCCGATATAATCAATAATGATCACAGGCAAGTTGAGCCTTTGCCACCAAAGAAACGGCGACTGGGAATCAAGTTTGAGGCATAAGGTGGGGATTAGGAGGCATCCCAGGACTCTTCTCTTTGGTGAAGGTTAAATTGGAAACAGAAGGGGCCCTTGTAGCATTTGCAGAAACTAAAGTTCAGGTGGGGGAAGCCGACTCTGGCCTATTGGAAGAAGAGAGAGAGGGAGAGAGGAGAAGAAATGTAACAGTAAATTAGTATTTAATGTGTGGCAGGCCAACTGGCTTTGCTGGTAAGGTATCAGGTACTAAAAACATGCTATGATGTAGCCAGTATGGAAACAGGGTTTATTGTCCCTAGGAGAAGACAGTCATAACTCAGAGCTATTAAGAAAAATAATAGGACTGGGGCCCCGAAGAGATTTTCTTAGAATGCCTGCACACATTCTACCTAACTTAATTTAAGGGATGTCATGAGTCAGAACAGATCCCCATCAAGTCTGTCATGCTTGTCATAACATGGCATTTGAATAGAAGACATCCCGTCCCAGGAGATATTCCTGCTAAGGAACTGTGTTATTTAATGGGGTTTAAAGACACCTTTTAAACTTCAGGGCCTGTTTGTATGAAATCTGCATTGGAAGAAGCAACATTTGGCTAAGCTCCACTTAAAGGGAAACAAGCTTTCTCCTGGCTAGGATTTGGAGGGCAGGCTCCACAGCTGTAATTAGCTCAAGATGGCAAGGGAGCAAAGCACAGAAAGGAATGGGGACTTTGATTTTGGAACGACAGAGATGGCTTTTGAAAACCTACCATCTGCGATTCGGAGTTACTTCCAAAATAACCCTGTGGTTATTAATGACAATGTTTGTATTACCCGGTGTCACCCCTCTGGATGAGGTGATTGGATCAGAGGTGAACACCTGGCCCGATTTTGGCCATCAGATTCTCCTGGGATTTGGCAATGAGATACAGAGGCATTCTAAACTATTTATGGTTGTTGTCTCTTGAACTTGGGACATGCACATTTCAAGAGATATAGGTTGATGGCAGCTTCAGTCCCACATTTCCATTTAGCTGGGAGGAAGGAAGACAGCTGTCTTTGAAACCTTTGGAGGAAGCCCTAGAAAAAGCAGAAAGGGATCTAGAGAGAGAGAGGGATCCAGGGCCCTTAGAAACTGTAGTCTCTTGTTTCCAGACACATGGCAGATTCCTTCCCAGGTTAGTGATTTCAAGACTAGTCAGTGTTAAGGAAAAAGAGCATGTCTAATTATCAAAGCCACTTTATATTTTCATTTCTCATTTCCAAAACCAAACTCTTCTCTTTGCATTCCTATTGGCATAAAATAGATAGAATAATAACATTGCTGGAGCTACCTATGCAGAGAATTACGGAGGCATCTTAATCTTACCCATCTTTAAATACTTTCCTTCTTCTAGTATAGACCTTTTCAAAGGATAGTCACTCACTCAGGATGTATTTTTTTGACTTGAAATGTAGAGAAACTAACAAAAGTTGTGCCTACGTAATAAATATGGTCAAAGCAGCACAGTTGGAGTCATCTTAGGTAATTCATAGAGAAGGATATCCACGCACAGAAAGGTAGACAGTGATTGCAGACACAAAAAGGCTAGCTTTGTATGTCAATCATGGACCCAAGTATTGCTGATTCCTAAATACCTGCACTCATCTTGATGTTATGGGCTGGGGCAGTATCTGAGGGAGTTGTTATTCCTATGCACATGTATCTCCAAGTTTATTTGGCAGTTAAGTAGCAAGAAAAAGTTACATTTTTTACATGAGGAAAAATTTATGAATAAAATGAAACCTCTCATTAGTGAATCTCCTTTCTAAATGCTATGTTGCCACAAATCATGACAGCACATCATTTGGACCCTACACTCATATTTCTGCTTCCCTTGCTTTCTTTTCTGACCTATTATTATCTGTCTCTTTTTCCTCCCTGATTAGACAAACCTGTCAAATACTTATTAAAACAGGAAAAGTGCTGGCTGGGTCTTCTGGAAAAGACAATGGTTGGAGTAGAAGGGAGAAAAGTAGCCCCTACTATTTCATGCTTGGGGGACTTCAGGCAGCAAGTAACAGTTGGAATCTTTGTAGCTAAATAACATGAGGCTATCTCTGTATCCCTTATCCAGTGTCACATGGAAGGAAGGAGAATTCTCCTTGTTTACTAGAAAGGGGTGGCTTAGGCTTAATAGTTTCAAACTGGGGCCTTGTTTGGCTGACAGTGAAACTTCTTTACAACTAGCACTGAGACCATAGCTGTGGTCAGTCTCCCAGGCATATGGAGGTGGTGCTGGGAGCTTGGCCATCAGTATACATTCTCAACCAATTAGCCCTGAGGTGGTCCTAATAGCATTTGAAGAGCAGCTGCAGAGACTCCTTTTGGCTGAGAAAATTAATTTCTGAACACAGGGAATTTCACCCCAAGGTGAAATCCTGAAATAATTGTGGGAGGATATATTTTTCAGGAGTCTTTATGTAGAGAGTGAGAGATACTGAATTCATTCTGGCTTAAACATAAATTGGCTCAAATCCCTGGAAGGTCAAGGGACCAACTAGCTTCAGGAACAGCTGGATCCAGGGGGACTTGTTGCCACCACTCTCTCTCCATTTCTCAGCTCTGCTTTCTTCTGTGATGACTTTTAAGTTTTATACTGGCCTTCTCATTATGGTGGCTCCTGACAACTCCAGGCTCAGACTACACTTATTACCAGCAATCCCAGCAGAAAGAAATCTTTCCCCTTTTAATGAATTCTAACAGTATTCTTGAGATTAATTTATTCTGATCTGGTTTGGGTAATGATTAATAAACTCACTGGCCAGATGCAAGGAAGTGTTTTTTTTTTTAATTTTTATTGGAGTATAGTTGCTTTACAATGTTGTGTTAGTTTCTACTGTACAGCAAAGTGAACCAGCTATATGTATACATATATCCCCTCTTTTTTGGATTTCCTTCCCATTTGGTCAACATAGAGCACTGAGTAGTGTTCCCTGTGCTATACAGTAGGTTCTCATTAGTCATCTATTTTATACATGGTATCGATAGTGTATATCTGTCAATCCCAATCTCCCAATTCATCCCACCCCTCCCCTTTCCTCCTTGGTATCCATATGTTTGTTCTCTATGTCTGTATCTCTATTTCTGCTTTGCACTGCTGGTGAGAATATAAATTGAGACACCCACTATGGAGAACAGTATGGAGGTTCCTTAAAAAACTAAAAATAGAACTACCATGTGACCCAGCAACCCCACTACTGGGCATATACCCAGAGAAAACCATAATTCAAAAAGACACGTGCACCCCAATATTCATTGCAGCACTATTTACAATAGCCAGGACATGGAAACCACCTAAATGTCCATCAAAAGAGGAATGGATAAAGAAGATATGATACATATATACAATGGAATATTACTCAGCCATAAAAAGGAACGAAAATGGGTCACTTGTAGAGACAGGGATGGACCTAGAGACTGTCATACAGAGTGAAGTAAGTCAGAAAGACAAAAACAAATTAATGCATATATGTGGAATCTGAAATAATTGGTATAGATGATCGTATTTACAAACCAAGGAAGTGTTGTTTCCTGGAGTTAGATGTGTGTGTGTGTGTGTGTGTGTGTGTGTGTGTGTGTATGAGACAGAGTGTTCTCAGCTCCCACCGAAACTCATAGACTGAGAATGAGAAAAAGGAGACTTCTCAAAGGAGAATCAAGGTGAAATTACCAGAACAATGGGGACTAGAAGATGGGTTTACAAAAGCAGTGTTTTCAAATATTTACCACAAGGAGACTCTTAGAAGAACTACTCTTCATACTTGAGTATACTAGTGTTGGTAATTATCCAAATCAGGCATAAATGTTCACATACCCTCATTCACTCTCACACACTAACTGAACCTGCCTCATTTAGGTTTGACCTGTTTTCAATTGATCAAGATGAGGCTAGATGGGAGGGGAGAAGACTTACCTTTACTGAGTGCCCATCACATACCTATCAATTTCACACCTATGATTTCATTCTCTTTTTTTTTTTTTTTTTTTTCACGGTATGCGGGCCTCTCACTGTTGTGGCCTCTCCCGTTGCAGAGCACAGGCTCCGGACGCGCAGGCTCAGCGGCCATGGCTCACGGGCCCAGCTGCTCTGCGGCATGTGGGATCTTCCTGGACCGGGGCACGAACCCGTGTCCCCTGCATCGGCAGGCGGACTCTCAACCACTGCGCCACCAGGGAAGCCCTCATTCTCTTTTTATGATGCTCTTTCAAGGCAGGTATTATTATGCCCATTTTAATATAGAAACCAAAAAAGGGAAGCAAGAAAGAGACACACTCATAGAGCTAGTGAGAATCTAGTCTTCAACCTAGCACATGATTTTCATGTTTACAAAATTCAAAAAACTAATTAAAAAGCCAGAGGTCTCATGTTTGGTGGTGATGGTAGGGGTCATTCCAAGAAACTCAAATACGTTGGTATCTTTCTAGCTCTTCATAAAATTTCTGTGGTTCAGTTGCTCATCTTAGCCTGCTCAAGCTGCTACAACAGAATACCAGAGACTGGGTGGCTTAAACAATAGACATTTGTTTCCCACAGTTCTGGAGGCCGGGAAGTCCGAGATCGGGGTGCCAGCATGGTTGGGTTCTTGGTGAGGGTTGTCATCCTGCCTCGCAGATGGTTACCTTTTTGCTGTGTCCTTGCATGTTGGAAAGAGAAAGAGCTCTGGTCTCTTCTTCTTATAAGCACAGTAACCCCATCCTGGGGGCCCCACTCTCTTGACCTCACCTAAACCTAATACCTCCCAAAGGCCCCATCTCCATATGCCATTACATTGGCGGTTAGGACTTCACCATGAGCAGTTTTGAGGGGACGCAGACATTTAGTCTATAACATCCTCCTACCCGTCCATCCTAGCTGATTGTAACTCAGTGTCATTTATTCTCTTGTCCTTTTCCCACTTCTGACTGCCTTATCTCTGCCAAATCTATCCGTGGCACAATGTGAATTTCTTTCGGTAAATGAACTGGAATCGGTTCTCCCTCGCCCTCCTCCCCCACACCCCGCCTCCTGAATTCAGGCATCCTTTGGCAGGCATGTTGATTCAGAGAAGGGAGAACTGGCTTTCTAGAGGCTGCTTCTGCTTCCATGTCCAATAACAGCCACATCTTGGAACCAGACGAGGCACAGAGCATACCCTCTCCTCTACTCAGACTTTACCACATTTCATCCCAATACATTTTGGGAATTTTGAACCAGTAACAGTTATGAATCGTATTCCCAATTAACTTCCACCAATAAAGAGGAGGGTCGCAAAGCCATTTCACTCAATTTGATAAAACACTTTATCTGGCATTTACTGAGAGTAACAGGCTTAAGGTGTTGGCTGGCTGGGCTGAGGAGATTAATAACTTGCCTTAGGTTATCAGCGGAGTTTCATCCACAAAGAAATCCTGTCTGATATTTTGGTACAAGCCATGAGATTATTCTATCAAGTATAGAGGTGAGGATTTTTTTGCCTTATAATGGAGCAACAAAATGACTCTGACTAAAGCATATTTTCCGTGTCTTAGGGTTTGGCTAATTTATGAATTAGGGCCATGGGAGAAAGATGGCTTGCTCACTGTCACCAGAAATTTTAAAACTGAGGAGGATATGATCAAGCTAGATCAACGGTTCTCAGCCTGGAGGCACTTTTGCTGCTCTTCCTCTCCCCAGGGAACCTTTGGCAACGTCTGGAGACATTTCTGATTGTCACAATTGCGGGGAAGAGGTACTACTGTCATCTACTGGGCAGAAGCGAGGGATGCTGCTGAGCATCCTACAATGCACAGGACGGCCCCACAACAAGGAACCATCCAGCCAGAATATTAATAGTGCTGAGGTTGAAGAGACTGAGAAACCCTAAGGTAAATCACAAGTACCCAAAGATAATACTTAGGCTTCCAATCAGGTAGACTATTTTCGGAAGCTCCCGTCAGGAAACACCCCTCTCTGGCCGAGGCTGCTGATGGGGAACTTTGTCTTAGTTTCCTATGGCTGCTGTAACAAATTACCACAAACCGGATGTATTATGTTACACTTCTGGAGGTCAGAAGTCTCACTATATTTCTTCTGGAGGCTCCAGGGGAGAAATTGTCCCTTGCCTTTCACAGCTTCTAGAGGCTGCCTGCACTCCTTGGCTCGTGGCTCTCTTCTCTCTTCCAGGTGAGCAGTCTTATTACTCTGACCTCTGCTCCATCAATTATATTTCCTTCTCTGGCTCTAATACCCTGCCTCCATTTTAGGGGGATCCCTATGATTGAGCCCATATGGATAATCCAAGAAAACGTTTCCATCTCAAGACCCTTAACTTAATCCTCGTAACCTCTTAAACATCTGCAAAATGTCATTTGCCATATAAACGTAACGTGTTCACTGGTTTTGGGGGATTAGGACATCGATATATTTGGGGAACTATTAATTTGCTCCTTTCCTCTACTATAAGAATCTATAAACTACCCTTGATTTCTGAGACACCTCTGCCCCAAATTCCCCTACATTACTAGAATCCTGTGACCACAGAAAAATGAAAAGCAGTTCTAGAAAAACAAATCAAAGTAACAACACCCCTAACCACACACAAAAGGACAATTCTCTTAGATAGATTTCTGGCCACTTGTTCAAGCAACTAAGTTAATTCTATATAAGGGTGAATACAACAATGATTACAATTTCAAGATTCCAAGAAGATGGAAGAGTTAAACCATTCTTTTGGGCTTCTGTCATTTCTTCCTTCTGTACACGGATTTGCAGTAAACAGCCTTATTTTTAAAATTGCAATCTCTAGTCTTTATTCTCTCAATCCTGCTTAATCAGAATTTCTGAGAATACAGCTACTATTTGGGTCTAGCTTGGTATCAATGTCTAGCTCAGTCCTTCATAGCCTCCCAAAGTACACTGAACTTGAAGCAAACCCTAACAGAATTTCCTATGGGGTCTGTATTAATTGCATTGACTTGAGCACCTACACGCTTACCATTGTGCCTTGGGGGGCAGATGTGGGTATCAAAGAAATGCTAGACATTCTCTCAGGGTTCAAGGAACTTAAAGTATATTTGGCTCTGCCTAAGGGGTTTGGGAACTAAAAGAACAAAATTCAAGCCAACTGAGTGAACGTTTATGGAGCATGTACTTTACACCAGCTTGGCATAAAACACTAGGACATAAAGATAAATACACAAATGCTTCTCTTGAACTTAGTCCCAGAAGGGATTTGCCCTAATCTTTATCATTAGTCTCTCTTTTCTTAGGTATTTCCACAATAGCAAGGCTTCAATTTGTCTCCACCTCTAAAAAAATTACCTCTCTACCTAAATGTGACATTGTGCAAAGAAAATCAAAAGTCATTTCCCCTAAAACTGAGCCTTCAAATCCTGGAATTTCTCTTGTGGTCTCTTTTTAGAAAGGAAACATGATGTGGTGGGAAGCGAGTTGGCTCTCAAGTACACAGACACCAGTACGAACCCCAGTTTGGCCCCTTACCAAGCAGAAGGACCATGGGCAAGTCACTTACTATCTCAGAGTTCCAGTTTCCTCTTTTGTAAAATGGGGCTCAGAAGGGTTCCCAATGAAACGCTTTAGGAAGGACCAGAACAGGGTGTTGGGAAGGACCTCACACAGAAGTAGGCACAGAGTGGGTAGCGGATGAGTGATGACTCTAATCATCACCCTTCCCTCTGTCTCTGGTCACCAGACACACCTGCTTACTTACATGCAGATTTATCAAGTTCAAGTCAGGTTACATGCTTATCCTTTATGACTTCACCTCTCCCATGGGCTTGGAAAGAACTTAATATGAGGACTAGTTACATTTGCTCACACCCCTCACTTCACATTTGAAATCACTTTTTTTCAATACCTTTAAATGTAACTCACTTGTCATGTAATTGGATGCTATAAAAGTCTCTACTTTTTTTTTTATTACCCAACTCAGTATCTTCTGAAAGATGCTGACTCTATAGTTTTTAAAACCTATTACTAATGGAGTCATTTTTCACTTGGAAAACAATCCCTCGTTTTCATGGAGCACACAGGGCTTGCCCCACAGCCAACTGGGAACCTTTACAGTTCTCCATTCCATTTATGTGTCTCCCATTTGGAATTATTTGCCTAGAGAAAAAAATGGTATTGACATTTTTGATCTATCCCATGCATCTAGAAAATGTGAACACTGACATCTTCATTTTATAATGCAATATTTATGTGGTTTTGAGTTGGTGGGCAATTGAAAGCTTGGGATCTGTAATCAGGGAGAATGAAATTTGAATTCTAACTCTGCCACTTGGTAGTTGTGTGACTTTGGGAAAGATACTTATCCTTTCTGTGGCTCAGTTTACCCATGTGCAGAATGGAGATTATAATAGAACCTCACTAGTAAGGTTTTGTGAGGTTAGACATAGTACTATAGTTCTGTGTGCACACATTATTATTATTATTTCTGCCATTATTATTAATACTGTCATCAATATTGTTTATTATTACTATCACACTACTACAGTGATTTATGTTTGGGATAAACTTATCTGTTAAATGTAAAGTGCTTAGCGTAAAGTCTGGCACAAAGTAAGTTCTTAGTAAAAGGTAAATATTATTATTTATTATTATTATTCATTTTTACTCATCGAAGTTTTTAACAAACGTTAACTTGTTTAATCATTATCCTATGGGTAGGTTCCATTATCCCCATTTCAAAGATGGATAAACCAGGGCACCAAATGGCTAAATATTTTCCTCACAGTCATACAGGTATTAAGTGGCAAAGCTGGGATTTGAACCCAGGCAGTTATTAAACAGATATCCATTTTATTCATGCAGCTACAAGATTCAGCTCCAAATAAGATCTATCAGGAAAATGTCCCTGATGTGTCACTTAAGTTGTAGCCATGCTGAAAGGCCAGATGAATTATCTAGAGCCAGGCAAGAGAAATGCAGTTATAAAAATATTACTGGGCTTAATGTGGTCCCTCCCCTTCCAGAGCAGCACAACCTCTGGATGGCCCAGAGAAGGCAGGACGTCATAATCCTTAATAAACCACCTCCCTCTGTGTGGATGAGACATGAATCAAGCATACATGGAAATGAGCGAGATACCCACTGATTCAAGCACACTGGTTCTTTTTTTTTTTTTAAACATCTTTACTGGAGTATAATTGCTTTACAATGGTGTGTTAGTTTCTGCTGTATAACAAAGTGAATCAGCTGTATGTATTCATATATCCCCATATCCCCTCCCTCTTACGTCTCCCTCCCACCCTCCCTATCCCACCCCTCTAGGTGGTCACAAAGCACCGAGCTGATCTCCCTGTGCTATGCGGCTGTTTCACACTAGCTATCTATTTTACATGTGGTAGTGTACATAGGTCAATGCCACTCTCTCACTTCATCAAGCTTACCCTTCCCCCTCCCCGTGTCCTCAAGTCCATTCTCTACGTCTTCATTCCTATCCTGAACCTAGGGGCAGGACAGGAATAAACACCGTTTCTTTAGTAAGAATGATTCACCTTTTATTGTTTTGATGGCAATGTAAACAACTCTTAATCACCAGCAGCCTCACTCCCTTCAGAAGAAAGATGGCCTTAAAGGGGATGAGGTTTAGAAACACAGTTTCTCATGGGAAGCTGAAGTGAGAGATTATTACATTATGATGCTGATTGGAGCCCCTTGAGTCAGGTGACTGGCTGAAGGAATTCAGAGGGCTCCCTGAAATCAGCAGGCTGGATAACTCCATGCAGGACTGAGATGCTGCTTCTCCCAGATAACACTCCTTGGCTCGGTTCCATCTGCTGTGGGTGCAGCCCTGCATTTCATAGTGCAGTAGCAATGATGGATTTGACATGTTATTCTGAATGGACACAATTTATTGACCATTTGCCCAGAGCTTGTCCCTTTCCATACTAATTCTCATAGATCCCTCACAACTAGGCATCTGAAGGAAGCAGAACCGTTTTCATCATTTCACAGATAAAGAAACTGAGACACAAAAGCTAGAGGCTCCCATGTAGCAGAATCAGGATATAAATGTGGGTTGGCTAGACTCCATCAGCTGTGGGTCTAATTACCCAGCTGCACAGGTAGCCAAGTATGGTGGAAAGAACCAGACCGGACTTTTAGCCAGCCAGGAGGTTTAAGGGAGGGCACTTTGGTTTTCACATCCCTACAATGAGAAGTTTGTACACTGAACATCCTTGCTGTCCTTCAGAGAGTTGTCCCAAGGAACAGGAATCATCACATAATTCAATATGTTGTGGAAATATAAGGAAGAATTCTGATTAAGACATTTCATCTGATTTTCCTACTATTAGAACAAAAAGATTAAAGCTAGGGTGAGGAATATAAAAACCAAATTCAGACCAGCTTTAATAAGAAAGGCATAGATTGGCTTGTTGTACTGAGAACCCTGGAATAATTGTACTTGAGTTAGACTAGCTTACTTTCTATTGTATCGGTCAACAGCAGCGCTTCTCAAACTTTAGTGTGCATCCCCATCACCCCGAAGGCTTAATAAAATGTAGATTATGGGACTGCACGCACAGAGTTCTGATTCAGGAAGTCTGGAGTGGGGACTCAACAGTTTGCATTGTGAGGCAAGTTCTCAGCTAAGGCTGACTCTGCTGGTCCAGGGACCACACAATAGAAAGCACTGGTCTAGAGACTATAGTATATTTCAGGTGAGGCTTCATTCAAAGGCACAGACATGGATGGACTTAGAGGTTATCATACTAAGAGAAGTAGAGTCAGAAAGAGCAAGACAAATACCATATGATATCACTTATATGTGCAATCTAAAATATGACACACATGAACCTATCTACAAAACAGAAACAAACTCACAGACATAGAGAACAGACTTGTGGTTGCCAAGGGGGAGGGTGTGTGGGGGGAGGGATGGAGTGGGAGTTTGGGATTAGCAGATGCAAACTATTATATATAGAATGGATAAACAACAAGGTCGTACTGTATAGCACAGGGAATTATATTCCATATCCTGTGATAAACCATAATGGAAAAGAATATATATAAAAAAGAATATATATATATATATATATGTATAACTGAGTCACTTTGTTGTACAGAAGAAATTAACACAACATTGTAAATCAACTATAATTCAATTGGGAAAAAAAAAGGCACAGACAATGTTGCCAGCACCCACGTGGCTCTCTTCTTTCCTGCCACCTGCAGAATTTCCTTCATCTTTGGGCTCTGCATTTGCCTTCAGTAATTCCTCATGCTCTCTAATGGCAGCAGTACGTCTGTAGCAGTGCTAGATTCCTTCTCCTCTCACCTCACTTTACAGGGGCTGAGAAAGCCAGGGTTGCTCCTTCCGGGAAACACCCTCTCTCCCTCCAAAATGTTTCCTGTATCTTATTGGTTCTGATCTGGTCAGATGCTCATGCTTGAGCCAATTCCTTAGGGAGGGGTCTTGACTTAGGCCCATCAGAGCCTCTGATTGGAAATAAACGTGTGAGGTAAACCCCACCTGAAACACGTGGAGAAGGGCCGAGGGATGATGTCCCCAAAGAAAAACCAGGGACCTGATTTTTGGTGGGGCGCAGTAGGGACAGAGAGTGGAGAGACAAACAACATATTCCCACAATTTTGTAACATGATGAGACCCCATGAAAAAGCCAGTGCTAGCTCGTGCCATCCAGGTTATTTGGGGACAGGAATTCCCTTAGGGGACACACCTCTTAGAACACTAGCTGTGCACAGGTGGGGTCCAGCTCCATTTTTCTCACTTATTAAGTGAATATCACTTGCTCAAGGTACATTTTGTCTCTTCCTACCTACATGAAAGGAATGTATGGTCAAAAGGTACAAACTTCCAGGTATAAGATAAATAAATCCTGGGGATGTAATGTACCACATGGTGACTATAAGTAATAACACAGTATAGTATATTTGAAAGTTGCTAAGAGATTAGATCTTAAAAGCTCTCATCGCAAGAAAAAAGAAATTGTAACTGTGTGTGGTGGTGGATGTTAACTATGCTTATTTTGGGGATCATTTTGTAATATATACATCTATCAGATCATTATATTGTACACCTAAAACGAATGCAATATTCTATCTCAATTAGAAAGATAGAAAGACTGTAAAAAACCAATAGTGTGATCAATCTTTAAGCCTGCAAAAAAAATCTCAAAGTCTTAAAGCAGTAGCCATAGCGCTGACAATGACTGTGCGTAAAGAGAACCCATTTCTCAATTCCAAGTAATTATTTAGGCCCCAGGCATCCTATCACGCAGCTCAGAAGGGTCCACAGACCTCTAGTGCACTGTCAAAACAGAGAAGAAAAATGCTTCACTTTAGACAATGCTTTGGTCAGGGAAAAGACTGCAGCCTACTTTCTCTGTTCTGAATCTGAGGTCAGGCTCTGGGCACGGAGCCCTGCTGGGAACAGCTCAGGCTAGCAAAGCCTTTACTATATATAGTTTCTTAGACGTGGTCAGAGCACTCTGTCCCCTAACTCACCCACTTTCTAGGTCTCTTAGGCTGACCCATGCTGGTACTGGGCACTCCTTTTTTTTTTTTTACACTTTAAATATGTAAATAATTTATTTTTCATTTTGTGTAGGCAAAACTTAATTAATTTTCATGGCCTAAAAATTTCTTCTTTTTTTTTTTTTCTCATCTGCTAACTCCAAACTCCCAATCCATCCCTCCCCTCCCCACCCTCCCCCTTGGTGACCACAAGTCTGTTTTGTAGATAGGTTCATTTGGTCATATTTTAGATTCTACATATAAACAACAAGGTCCTACTGTATAACACAGGGAACTATATTCACTATCCAGGGCACGAACCCGCGTCCCCTGCATCGGCAGGCAGACTCTCAACCAGTGCGCCACCAGTGAAGCCCTGAGTTTGTTTTTGTAGGTCTTTTCCTTCTCTTGTGTTTCCTGCCTAGAGACGTTGGTTTAGCATTTGTTGTAAAGCTGGTTTGGTGGTGCTGAATTCTCTTAACTTTTGCTTGTCTGTAAATGTTTTAATTTCTCCATTGAATCTGAATGAGATCCTTGCTGGGTAGAGTGATCTTGGTTGTAGGTTTTTCCCTTTCATCACTTTAAATATGTCCTGCCACTCCCTTCTGGCTTATTTCTGCTAAAAGATCAGCTGTTAACCTTATGGGGATTCCCTTGTATGTTATTTTTTGCTTTTCCCTTGCTGCTTTTAATATTTTTTCTTTGTATTTAATTTTTGATAGTTTGAGTAATATGTGTCTCGGCATGTATGTCCTTGGGTTTATCCTGTAAGGGACTCTCTGCACTTCCTGGACTTGATTGATTAATTCCTTTCCCATATTAGGGATGTTTTCAACTATAATCTCTTCAAATATATTCTCAGTCCCTTTCTTTTTCTCTTCTTCTTCTGGGACCCCTATAATTCGAATGTTGGTGCATTTAATGTAGTCCCTGAGGTCTCTGAGACTGTCCTTAATTCTTTTCATTCTTTTTTCTTTATTCTGCTCTGTGGTAGTTATTTCCACTATTTTATCTTCCAGGTCACTTATCTGTTCTTCTGCCTCAGTTATTCTGCTATTGATTCCTTCTAGAGAATTTTAAATTTCATTTATTGTGTTGTTCATCACTGTTTGTTTGCTCTTTAGTTCTTCTAGGTCCTTGTTAAACGTTTCTTGTATTTTCTCCATTCTGTTTCCAAGATTTTGGATCATCTTTACTATCATTACTCTGAATTCTTTTTCAGGTAGATTGCCTATGTCCTCTTCATTTGTTTGGTCTGGTAGGTTTTTACCTTGCTCCTTCATCTGCTGTGTGTTTCTCTGTCTTCTCACTTTGCTTAACTTACTGTGTTTGGGGTCTCCGTGTCGCAGGCTGCAGTTTCATAGTTCCTGTTGTTTTTGGTGTCTGTCCCCAGTGGCTAAGGTGGTTCAGTGGGTTGTGTACGCGGGCAGGACCACGTCTGGTGGTGTGTTTTGGGGTGTCTGTGAACTAATTATGATTTTAGGTAGCCTCTCTGCCAATGGGTGTGGTTTTGTTTCTGTCTTGCTAGTTGTCTGGCATGTGGTGTCCAGCACTGGAGCTTGCTGGTCGTTGAGTGGAGCTGGGTCTTAGAGTTGAGATGGAGATCTCTAGAAGAGTTCTCGCCAATTGATATGACATGGGGCTGGGAGGTCTCTGGTGGTCCCATGTCCTGAACTCGGCTCTCCCACTTCAGAGGCTCAGGCCTGACAACCGGCCGGAGCACCAAGACCCTAACATGTAAATGGGTTAAATTCTCCAGTCCACAGGCACAGGGTGGCCGGCCTTCTGTGCTCCGCTCAGTCCTCCAGCCGGGCATTGTCCTCTGGGCCTGGTTGATATGGAGAGATTGCTTTGGATCCAGGTCCAGCTGCATTCCCTAGCATGTAGAAGAAGCAGCTGATGCCCCCATCATCCCCTATCCCCGCCACAAGTCTTCACGATCCTCGAGCACCCAGGTTACTTGCCTTTAGACACACAGCTAGTGAGTGGCATATGCTGCTTTCAGTCTTAGATTGGTGGTTCTCAAACTTTTCCAAGCAATGAATTCCCCTGGAGTGTGAGTTAAAACACAGATGGCTGGACACCATCTCCAGAGTCTCTGATCATGTAGGTCTGAGATGGGGCCTAAGAATTTGTATTTCTAAGTTCACAGGTGGTGCTGATATTGTTTTCCAAAGGTCACACTTTGAGAACAATGATCTTAGATAAACAGACATACTTCACAAATTCGGGGTGAAAAGAATATTCATTGAGAAATTGTGGCACAGTTTGCTTTGAATTTTACACTGTACACTCCTGGCATAGGAGCCCATTTTAGGCCCAGGTGCGGGTCACTTCCTCTCTCACCTACAAGACCATGATCATTCAAACTGTGCACTACCTGAGCACTTTCTGTACGTTTCCCACACCCGTAGGCTGCTGCTGACTTTTCTTCTCCCCTAGTAATTTGCTACAGTGGCCTCAAGAGCTCAATATCTGGTGGTAATCATTCAGTGACTAGCTAAATAAAAGTATATACGAGGCTCAAGAGGGAGGGAGTATGGGGACATGCATATGCATATGGCTGATTTCGCTTTGTTGTGCAACAGAAACTAACAGAGTATTGTGAAGCAGTTATACTCCAATAAAGATCTATTAAAAATATATATCTAAACAAAGGAATACTACAAAGCTGGGGAAGAATGATGGTCCTCCTAAAACCTATTTTCCAGTTTTCATTGGCTATATGGCTGGTCAGTTAGATAAATAACTTCCCAGCTTTCCTTGCCACTAGGGAGTGGCCATGTGATTGATTTTTAAATGCTCCTGAGATGAGATGGATGCAACTTTCATTTCAAACTTTTTATAAGAAAATTTTTTGCCTTAGATGTCCTTGTTCTCTCTTCTCTGTGAGCTAGAATATAGAGAGGATAGCAACTGGCTTTGATCTTACAGATGATGACAGTACCCTAGGCGATAGCAGAGCAATAAGATAGCAGGAACCTGGGTCTCTGAGAGACTGCGTGGAGCACAGCTTCCTACCAGCCTGGGCTTCACATCTCCAATCTATTTTATGGGAGGGAAATATTCTTCTTATTTAAGTCATCATATTTTAGGATTGTTGTTTCTTTGTTATTAACCTTTGCAATAAGTAACAAAAATGACATGCATTGGTATATATTAGTTATCTAAAATTACCCCCAAACTTACTGGCTTAAAGCAACAAATGTTTATTCCCCTACAGTATCTTTTGTTCAGGAATTTGGGAGCAGCTCAGCTGGGTGGTTCTGACTCATAGTCTTTAAAGAGGCTGAAGGTAGATATTGACCCAGGGCTGCAGTTATCTGAAAGCCTTACAGTGACTGGAAGATTCATTTCCCAAATGACTCACTCACATGGTTATTGGTAGGAGGCCTCGGTTCCTTGCCTCTCCAAAGGGCTACTTGAGTATGGCAACTCCCAATATGGCAGTTGGCTTCCCCTAGGGTGAGTGATCTGAGAAGAAGCAAGGAGGAAATCACAATGCTTTTTTTTGATCTAGTCTTGGAAATCATACTTCATCCTTTCTGCAGTATCCTATCGGCACACAGGTCAGCCCACTTCAATGTGAGGGGCACTATAAAAGAGGAGGGCATCTCTGGAGGTCACCTTGGAAAATACCACATGGTATGAAGCTACCTACAACGTAAACTCTTAGCAAGTAGGGAATGAATGGTAGGCATAGTATGCTGTCATTTGCTTTGGTTTTATGGATATTCACATATGTCTGTACACATACACACATATGTGCCTAAAGACTCTTTCTGAAAGGACACCTAATGACCTGATAACAGAGCTTACCTCTGGAGTTGGATTTAGGGGACTAGGAGTGTGCAGTAGAAGAGTAATGTCATAATATGTCATTTTGTATAGTTTTATCTATCTATCATCAGTGTTTAGTGAAAACATTTTTTTAAAAAACCAAACGAAACAAAAATAAAATGCCAACAAAGCAAACACAAATTTCTATCCAAACTTGAGTCCACCATACAGCCATCCCTAAAAGAACAAGCTGGTATTAGAATTGGATGTTGCTCCTTTTATTTTTTCTCAGAGTAATAACTCACTGTGAGTCAAAGAGTATGCTTTTTTTTTTCTATGTAAAAAGCAGTTTTCCAAAGCAACAGTTTCCTTGCAGAGTTAATATCTTTGCTGTAATGCACAAATATTTGGAAGTTCAAGCTGGAAGTGACGGAAAGTACATGGTGTCATCAATAGCAACTCTGTTCATCAGGCAGAAACAACAACGAAACATAACAAACTCTGTATTTCACTTTTAGAAGAACAACTTCTTTTATATCACCAAAGGCATTTAAAATGCTCCTAATTGATATGGTGTGTGTCTCGAAACAAAGCAGCCCATGTCCACAGAATCGCAAAGTTGTTTGCAAACAATGAACAGACTCTGCTCCCTGGAAGGTTTTACTGAAAGTTTATTTTAGACTGTGTTCTTCAAAAGGAAAAGGGAGGTTTTGGAATGAGCTAGAATAATTGGTCAACAGAATTAATAACAATTCTTTGTTTAGGAATGGAGGGTTGGGTTATGTGAATACCTAGGGAAAAGCCAGAGATGGCAAACTTTTTTCCCATTTGTACCATTCACAGCCTGTTTTCCATGTCAGTGCATCTCAGATGATCAGCAGAAAGCGAAACTTTTAAAACTTTCCAATCCACTGGATGACCAATGTCACAAATGACTCACCAGATGAGCTTGACAGCATCCAAACTAGACTATTCCCTTTAAAACAAAGTCCACTGAATACATGCTTGGATGTCAAGGCCGTGGCAATTTTTTGCTACGGCAGTTTCTAAAGGCTTACTCTTTCTATACTATACGATAAGTATAGACCTAGTCAAACAGTTCATAAAAGGCATCAGTCGCGGGCGAGATGCTGAGACATACTGAGCTAGATCACAGTTAATGGGTGGGAGGTGATTTGGGCCAACTAAAGTATGGTTGGATGTATTTGTCTTATAGACATTGTTGTAGGTTGAATGGTGTCCCCTGAAAAGTTATGTTCAAGTCCTTACCCCTGGTACCTGTGAATATGACCTAATTTGGAAGTGGGGTCTTTGTAGTTGTAATCAAGTTAAGAAGAGGTCATACTGGATTAGAGTGGGCCCTAAGTCCAGTGATGGGGGTCTGTTTAAAGACAGAGACGTGAAGACAAGAGGAGGCACAGGGAAGAAGGCCATGTGAAGGTGGAGGCAGAGATTTAAGTTATGCAGTTGCAAGTCGAGGAACGCCAAGGACTTAACTAGAGGACAGGAAGAGGCAAGGAAGGATCCTCCTCCTTTAGAGCCTTCAGAGGGATGCCCCTGCTGACACCTAGATTTTGGACTTCTAGCTTCTAGAACTTTGGAGGATATCTCTGTCATTTTGACACCCCATTTATGATACTTTGTTACCACAGCCTTAGCAAACAAATACATGCACAAACAGTGGATTCTGTGGAAAAACATTTTAATATGTATTAGGTAAAAAAAACCCGTTTTTTTCTGGCCAAAAAGGTTTAACAAGAAAAAAGTAAAAGATTTAATCTCTATAATATATCTCAGGGCTTTTGACATAAAATTAGCAGTTCCTGTTGACTAAACTCTCTCTCCTCAGACGGTGTGTCAGAAACCTGAGACATTAATTCATTTGATTGACTCTACGAAGTTGGGGAATACGACTCTCCCCATTTTAGAGACGATGAAACTGAGGCACAGAGTGGTTAGATGACTTATATACCTGGTGAGGAGGGACAGAGCCAGGACTCAAAGCCTGCAAGTCTGAGTCCAGAGCCTGGGCTATCCAAGCATATAAGGGGCATTGGGGATCTCTGAGGTCTCCTATGGTGCTGGCAGGATTTTTGTTGTGTGTGTGCAGAAGACTCATAGGATGAATGTTCAATGGGAAATGACCGCGAACCTGTCATTGGATAAATGTTCTACTGCTGAGAGTATTTTAGGAATCAAACAGTGTAGGATCTCTGGGCAACTAAGCAACATGATTATCAATGACCTCCAGGGGTGCAGGCATATGTGAAGAGCCGAACAATTTATTTTTGTACCTAAATATTCCTATTTGGAATCAACTCTTTTTTGTGTGCGCAGGATTTGGGAATTGAACAGGGAGGCACACATTGTTTAGTGACAAATGCATCCTGACAAAAGCATAAGAAAAAAACCTGCTCCAACAAATGGAAGAAGGAGCTGGATCAATGGGTCATGAGAACTGAAAGGAAACTGACTCAGGTGTGAAGAAATGGCATGGCTGTGAGTCACACCACATTGCCAAGAGGGTGAACTCATTAGAAAAAAATGAACAACACAAAAGGAGAGAGAGGATACCCTGACACGGGACCAGGGGGATACAGCTATTGGAAAAAGGAAGGAAAGTGAGAAGTGGCCAGTCACGAGCTTTTGAAAATCCACACATTCACAGAGGAGTGAAGTGGGGGGATGACTACAAAGGAGTAAAAGACGATGCTCTTGGCACTGGAAAGTCAAGAGCTTTTTCCCACCCTCAGATGATGACCTTGAGAACGTAGGAGTACCCAGAAAACAAATCCCTCCTATTTCCACCACCACATCTGCCATCCACCCGAATCTGTACCCGTTTCTCTTATTTCCCTCCTGATACATGGGATAAAAACTGTCCCTTCTCATATCTGGTCCCTCTACCTGTGCATGCAATGTCATTCCTTCTCACCCACTCTAGGACTTTCCTCCCATAATCTTCCCCTTTTCCTTTTTTTCTTTCTTTTTTTTTTGAGGTACGCGAGCCTCTCACTGTCGTGGCCTCTCCCGTGGTGGACCACAGGCTCCGGACGCGCAGGCTCAGCGGCCATGGCTCACGGGCCCAGCCGCTCCGTGGCATGTGGGATCTTCCCGGACCGGGGCACGAACCCGTGTCCCCTGCATCGGCAGGCGGACTCTCAACCACTGCGCCACCAGGGAAGCCCTCCCCTTTTCCTTTTGTGTCATTATTTTCTCACTGTCCACAGGCTCATACCCATCAGTTTATAACCAAGTTGAAATTATTTCCCTCCTTAAAATGCTTTCCCTCAACCTTATTTCTCCCTCCAGCCACAACCCCATTTCTCCCTTCCCCTTGATAGCAAAAGAAAAGAACTCTTCATACTCCCCCTTTCCACTTCTTTACATCTAATCTATCCTGAAAATACTTAGACCAGGCTTTCTATCCAGACCATTCCGCGGAATCATTCTTGTCAAGTTGGCAATGACTCTGTCTTGCCAAATCTAGGGATTACTTATATCCTTATATGACTCAAACTCTCAGCACACTGAAATGGATGATCACTTCTTTGAAACTCTTTCCTAGGTTTCCAGAATGTCAAACACAACTGGTTTTTCTTCTATTTCCTTGGTTGCTTCTTTTTCAATCTCCTTTGTTGGATTCCCTTCCTCTGACCTCTAAATGGTAGGGCTCAATCCTTAGAACTCTTTTCTTCACTGCCTGTACTTACTTCCTAAGAGCTCTCATCTAGTCCCCTGGCTTTAAATACCATCTATTAAGTTGCTGTCTCCCAAATTTGTTTCTCCAGCCTTGACCTTTCCCCTGAGCACTAGGCTCATACATAGAATTGTTTCCATGGCCCCCCCTCCCCCCAGCTGCCTAACAGATACCTTGCACCTATTCCATCTAGAACAGAACTTGTAATTTTCCTCCCTCTCTGCCCTCTAACCAGCTCGTACAGGTTGCATTCTCCGGAAGTAAATGTTGAGATGGAGTTTGGTGAGCAGGGTATTGATTAGGGATCAACATCTGTGGATGGGAAGGTAGAGAGGGAGTGAGATGCAGGATTGAGAAAACAGAGAAGTTTTGCTGTGAGGCAGGCCCCATAAAATCTCGGCTCACCCGGTGGAGAGCTCTGGAGTGCCCAGGACCCATTAGAGTCGTCCCAGGCTGGGCCAGGCCTTTATCTTGCCACTACATCAGTCACTGAATGTGGGCTACTCTCAGAGGGGTGTGCCCTTGGATGAGGCAGCTCTCTGCAGCTAAGCAAACTGTGAAGGCCCTGACAGCTGGAGGTATGTATCTCTGACTCAATGTTTCTGTCATCACTAGAAACATGTTGCGTCACCTAACAGTTTTCTAGAGCATATCACCTTTGTGGCTTATTTTAACATGCAGCCACATAGAGAATCCAGGTATTTTGCTAATTTTGGATATTTTCTCCCAAGCTGTGAACATTCTTTGCTTAACATTAGGACACTGTTTTCCCCACTTGTTCTACACTGGCTACACTTGTGATCTCCTCAATGCCACCACCTACTCTATTTTATTTTAAAGAGATTTTTAAAAGGCCTATTTATGACACTGAAACTTTGCAACTGTGAGGGTCATCCCTGCAGAAATTAATTCAATATGTGTTTAAAGACAAGCAGAAATTAAGTGTAAAAAATTAACCCTGTACAAGGACCTCTACAAGTATCTTAAACTAAGATGGACTGAATATCTTTCAGGCCAGGTTTTTCCCAATTTACACTTGGTTGTTCAAAATAAAGTAATTTAGAAACTTGGTATGAACTTGTATTAAAAGGTGACTCCCTATTTTCTGCATGGTGAATTTTGAGGAAAATACTTTGCCTTATAGTCAGGCTTATATGGTATTTAAGACTACACAAAAATCAGACAGATCTGTCACAGTGGTCAAAGTAAACCTTACTCTAGATACTGAAGGCAATTCCTTGCAAGTCCAAGCAACAAAACCACTTTTCTTTAGAGCAACACATCTTGAGAAAAACCTGCATTTCTCGTTCACCTCTATTTCATTTGCCACATAAAGCCCCTCTTGAAGACACAAGCATTTCATGGAGCAAGTGACAGACCCTTAATTCAAGGCACAGATTTAATATTTCCACAACACATGGGCCCGAGAAACCAAGTTCCTATTTTATAAACCTGTTTTTAGAAAACTCAGCCTGTCCCCTTCTCTTCCAGGGTTGGTTGCCTCATCTAGGACATTTAGGTTGTCTTCTGAAGTCAAGAAATAATAATGAGAATGCCTGGGGGGGACCTCCTGCCTTTAGCACAGGTCTCTGAAGCCCACACACAGACTGCATTTGTGTTCCGATGGAAGTTAGGGATATTTTTGCCACTTCCTTCTGCCATCTCACTATTTGTCAAGACCTCAGGAATGGATGAATATAGAATTGAGAAATGAACATGTTGAGTAGAAAAGTTCCCGATTAGTAAGTTTTATTTTTAAAAAGTTCAATGAAGGAAAAACTTTTAAGTCATTCTCTACTTTTTAAAGCTTTCTACCAAAAGGAATAATTTTTTAAAGTTTCATTCCCATGCTTTTCCCAACTTCACTCTGCCTGCTGTTACTAAAAACTTAAAAAGTATCGGTATCATGGTTTAACTTTATCACATGGTCTCCCAAGATGGCCTGAGGTCATGTGGACTGCCAGGTGGCCTGACTGGGGGTCACCCCTCACAGCCTCCTTTTCACATGACTTGTCTCCCACTTTATTTCTCTCCCATAATATCTTCTGGTTTTAAAAATTAAAACCAGTCATTATTACAGAACAACCCAAGGAACATCAGCTGTTATTTATTGACTAGATATTATGTTTTAGGAGGCTTTATGTAAACTATCTCCTTGTGAAGTGAACACTATTATTAAGCCCATTTTTCAGATAAGAAAGCTGAGACTTAAAGAAGTTAAGAAACATCATAGACAAAGCTATTTAAGTGGAAGGCTTGGCCTATCTGCCACTCTCAACCCTGCATAATGCCCCATGCTCATAGCTAAAATGCATCCAGCAGATTCTCTATTCCAGCTACCTCATTTTCAGGACAACGAAATGGAAACCCAGAGAGGTAGAGTGGCTCATTTGAGGTTACACAATAACTGACTCACATCATAGCCTGGATCTTTCTTGTCTAAGTCCAGTGGTCCAGGTATGACATGATGCTGCCTCCAACATGATTAGGATTCTGAAATAAGGGACTCATTGCTCACACTGGCTTTTGACTCAAAGAAAAATGACTTGAAATCGTAGTAGAGTTATGTACAGGCAGACACTTAGGAGAGAAAGTAGTGACCATTTCCAGTTGCTCTTCAGCTTCTTTCCATTCATTCTCATCATGCTAAATTGGCAACCTTTGGTGATGTCTACATAAAGTGCTCCCATTGATTTTTTGTCTTAACTGTTTGGATGTTTGGGTATGACTAGGAAGAAATTGCTTTTGCTCATCTCATCTTCTAGTTTGCTCTAACTTTACCCATCATGCTTGTTTAGAAAATGAGACCAGTAGAGTGGTCTTTCTTTGAGATATTTTTCATGCTTCATATTAATGCTGATTTTCCAAGGATATACAGAACATTTTCTTCCTCTAAACTTCATCACTTGTCCATCCAATATCTATCTATCTATCTATCATCTGCTTACCTATCTATGTGTAATTATATTTTTATTTGATTTCTATAATGGCCAGATGAGAAAACAGATTCATACACCAAGCCAAGTGTGATAAAAGAACTGCTTGTCTCACAGACTTGATAGTTGACTTTCTACACACTCTGATTCAACTATGTTTTTGCTAGGCTTTTGCTAGAACATTTCACTGAGCATGTTGCAGAATTTCAGAACCACTTCTGAGGTCAACTACCAAACCTACAAATTAATAAAATTAACAAGGACCGTGACTCCATGCAGTGGTGGTGCGAGAGAGGCAATCTCACAAAGTATGCCTCAGATTTTCATCTACAAAACTCTTCT
Source organism: Hyperoodon ampullatus (assembly GCF_949752795.1). Classification (NCBI taxonomy): domain Eukaryota; kingdom Metazoa; phylum Chordata; class Mammalia; order Artiodactyla; family Ziphiidae; genus Hyperoodon; species Hyperoodon ampullatus. The sequence continues at coordinate 22,259,243 of NC_136923.1, forward strand.
GAAAGATTGCCTGGCTGGAAGTTCAATTCTTATTTGCCATGGTATTAATGCGTACTATTCTTCATGGATGAAAACAAATGATTGTGTTGAAGAATATTTTGTCACTTCTGTAAGTGGAGTTTGATAGAACTATTCAAAGCCATGTGATCAATGAATTATTTATAAACTACAGTACTAACGTTTGATAGCAATGCTATTGTTAAGGGTCTGTCAGACGTTCCAATAGAGCTTGGCTGTATTTTTTTTCCTGTCTGAGTGTGGATCACTTGCCCATTTTAAACTGTAACAAGGGGAACCTTGGTGGAGAGAATGACATTTTATAACAAAAATCACCACTGGCTCAGTAGATAGCAAAGAAAATTGCCCTCTCCCCAGTCACATTTAAATTCCCAGGTACACAATATTTGGAGGTAAAGGAGTTGGAATAAGCATATATTTTTCTCAAAATAAAACCAAGTTGGTTTATTATCAAGGAGAATGATACAGTGTGTTTTTATATAAAGTTAACATACAAATAAAATTCTAGGCAAATAAATAATCTAGGCAAACTCATTCTCATACTACCCTTTCCACATTTATAGGGATCATCGTCCCCTGAAAGAGTCAGACCTACCCCCTCAATTCTCTCAAGGCAGCATTTCCTAACATCTGCTTTTCTGAACACCATGCTCATTAGGATGAGGAAAATGTGATGCTCACAGCCATGAGAGACAACACTAACCTACTGCAGCGCTATTAACTGCCCTCTTTGCTGCTCAACCTGGCTCGGCCAAAGTGTAATTAACCTGTTAGTTGTCTATGCACTGGTATTCACTGAGGATGCACTCCACTACTCCCATTTTGTAGGAAGGGCAAGCAAAATTTTAAAAGTCACATAGCCAGGACTGGAAGCAATGTCTAAATCCTACTTTAAATCAGTTTAACAATTGTTCTAGACACTGTAGAGAGAGGCACCGTGGAGATAACAGCAGAAGAACAAGATACTACCCCAGTGCTCATTAGCTCATTGGATCACCCACTACATTATCTCTATCTCTATCACTCTATAGATCTATTATCTATCTATGTATCTATGAATCTATCTTTCTCTCTCTCTTATCTTTTTAGAGTAAAGAATCTAGTTCCTGACCTTGAAACCACAGAAGCTCAATGAATAATAGGAATAAATAGGATTTGGACATACAGGCCAGGCCCTGGGAGTTGGTTAAAAAAAAATTAGCCATGTACATTAGAATGAACTGGGTTTCCCTCATTGCTCCCCAACCCACGCTCTGAATTAAAGTACACCAGATCTGCTGAAACTTAAACAAGAGATAATTGTTAATTCTTGTGTGCCACTGAGACTTTGTGGTTACTTGTTATGCAGCAGAAGCTGACTAATACACTAGATGTGAAAAACCCACTTATTTCCCTCCTGCCAACAGGGAATTTGTAAACATGTCATAGACACAGAAACAGTAAAAAGTGACTTTGTGTCATGGCAGTTATTAGAGAGGCTGGTTTTGGGCTCTGATAATATTTTCTGTCAGATAATTTACCCCCAAATTGGCCTGAGAACATTTATTCTGCCTGAGGTCTCACATACAATGATATAACTGCCAATTTCATGGAGGAGGGGGAGAGGAGGTGATGTTAGCACTCCTTACTTGCTTGCTTCTTCATAACGCTACCCACAGTTGCAAATAGTGATAAAACTCCTTTGGATAATCTGCATTTTTTTCTTTATAGAGAGAAACTGGCTTTTTGAAATCTGATTAAATGTGTCTTGTTTTTAGCTGAATATACACCAGCCCTGATTCAGCCATAAGAAAGGAGTTATTAGTCAGATTAGGGAAGGTAATGGATGGGAGTGTGAAACATGTGTTTTCCAGAATGCAAATAGAAGGCAATATATAGGAATGGTGGAGGCACTCAGCAGTGGACTAAAATTACAGCCTCACTTACTCACAACCCATGGTCTTTGCCCATGGGCTGAATTAAGTAAGACATTTACTCATTTTCACAGCAACTTGTATCAATAGCTGCTGTAAGGTCCATGAGTTGAAAAAAGAAAGCAGATGTTGTTCAACTTTATGTCCCTACGACATGACCTCAAGCCTGATATTAAGTATATGCTCACTAAGCATTTTGTAAATAGATGCATAGGAGCCAGAGTGAACCTCTAAAAATGCAAGACCTGTCCTGTCACTCCTCTGTTCAAAACCTTTTTGTGCCTTCCATATCACCCAGAGATGACCTCAAAGTCCCTGTGATGACTTTCAAAGCTCTACATGGTCTGACCTTGAACTCCTATCCTAACCTCATCAACTCATTCATTCTTCCCTAGCCACACAGTCCTCCCCGTTTTTCAAACTCACAAAACTTATTTCTGTCTCAGGACCTTGGCACTTCTCACGTCCTCTACCCAAACTGCTCTTCCCTTGAATATGTGCCTGGCTCAGTTTCTCACTTCCCTGAGGTCTTTATTCAAATATTTCCCTCTCCATTTGACCTTCTACGGCCACCATATGTAAAATTACAATTCCCTGCCTCACTCTCCAACTTCCTGCTTCCATGGACTGCTTTGTTTGTTTAATTTTTCTTTATTCTTACCCAATATAACAGTAGATATTGATATATTTGTCTCTCTCTCTAGTTAGGGTGTAAGCTTACTCAAATGAAGAAATTTTTCTATTTTTTTGGTTTATTGTTAGATCCTAAAACAGTACTTGACACAGAACAGCCATACAATACATATTTGTTAAATGGGTGATAGATTGGCAGTTTGTGCCACACGTTGGGTGATTCCATGACGAAGAAACACACCTCGGCAATGAATTCTGTTGCCTCAGCTTAGGACCAGGACTGTCTCCGCAGAACTCACTTAAAAGGAATGCTAGATTTAAGACAGGTGGAAGGTGTATAGGAGATAATTCTTCAAGTTGTTTGTGATTATCTAATCCTGACAACTGGAATAATAACCCAACCTGGTGCTAATGTGCAGTGTAGAAGTAGCAAGTGTGATTTAGTTGCATACTGCAAATCAGTCTACAGCTTTGTACTGGTCAGCAGGAAACAGCCAGATGAGTGTTGTGATTTATTAGCTGTGTCTCCCTAATTAAGATAAAATATTTGATGCATTAGTATTTCCCCTGTCTGCTGCTTGAGTTTTAGGAATAAGAAATCCAGTGTCAGGTAGGCCCCCCACTCCACTCTATGCTACTGAATTATTTTAGGAGAAAGACTTTTAAAAAGCTGATTCAGGACTTCCCTGGTGGTCCAGTGGTTAAGAATCTGCCTTCCAATGGAGGGGACGTGGGTTTGATCCCTGGTCGGGGAACTAAGATCCCACGTTCCTCTGGGCAACTAAGCCCGCACTCCGCAACTACTGAGCATGTGGACCACAACTAGAGAGCCCACGTGCTCTGGAGCCTGGTGCCACAACTACAGAGAAGCATGTGTGCTGCAACAAGGGGCCCATGTGCCACAGTGGAGGATCCCGCATGCGGCAGTGAAGATCCCGTGTGCCTCAACTAAGACCTGACGCAGTGAAAAATTAAATAAATAAATAAATACATAAATAGTTTTTTAAAAGCTGATTATTTTCTGATAGAAAGAAATAGGAAGAGACACCCTAGAAATTCTGAGCTCTGGAAGAGATTGTGGCTGTATCTTTGCCACAATCTCAAAGCCTGAGTAAGGCTCTAAGAACAAAAGTTACTTCGCTGGCTCTCCCTAAATGGAAAAGATGGGGGCTCAAGTAAATGGTTCAAAAGTGCCATTAATGTAGCATTCTCCAGGTCAAACCCAAAGGGAAGGGACTACAAAGCCTTGTCTACCTTGAGTATCTTCTATTAGTTTCATCTTTACCTTTTTCTGTTACATTCACATCCACATATCCCTTGCATAGGCTTTCTTGAATACTGGGATAAAAAAAATGCTTAAATCTGATAAACCGAATCCGTGGGCTAAAGAAAACTCAAATACAATGTAAACTAAAGCAGTTTTGAAATAATCCAAATGATAGGATATAAAATGATTAGGGATGTAGTATGCAAAAGGAAAATTCCAATCTATCAAATCCTGGCAGATAGATAGGAGATTGCACTAGAATCCAGGGAAGAGCAAACACTTACATTTATTGAATATTGGCAATGTATGGGCAAAGTGCATTAGGCACGTTATCTAGCATAATTCTCTTTATAACCTCATTAAGCAAGTAGTGTCATCTCAATTTAATGATAGGCATTAGAAGGTTAATATAAATTGACTAAATTATTATAATATTATTTTTTACCAATTAGTAAACACTTGTAGTGAAGTTAGGTAGCTTGTCCAAAATCAAAGAGTTGGAAGTGGCAGAGCCATGATTTAAACCTGGGTCTTGGGCTTCCCTGGTGGCGCAGTGGTTGAGAGTCCGCCTGCCAATGCAGGGGACATGGGTTCGTGCCCCAGTCCGGGAAGATCCCACATGCTGCGGAGCAGCTGGGCCCGTGAGCCATGGCTGTTGAGCCTGCGCATCCGGAGCCTGTGCTCCACAATGGGAGAGGCCACAACAGTGAGAGGCCCACATACTGCAAAAAAATATATATATATATTTTTGTCACTATACCCCACCACTTCACTGGTAGCATGATAGGACTGACTTGATAGCACCTCAAAGAAATACAGTATTACACAGAAAACAGCCCATTGTAGAACTCATTTACCAAAAATGACATTACAGGAAAGCTCAAAGGTTCAAAAATAGTTCTGGATAAATTCAACAATTACCCATATCTTTGACTATGTATCATATTTTATTTAACTCACAAGCTGAATAGTATTCCTTACAAGATTTCCCATCTCCATGCCTTTGTATGGACATTGTTCTTTCACACAGGATGCCTCAACCTTGAATTCAAATGCTACAAATTTTCTGAAACCTAGATAAAATGCCTGTTTTCTTTGAAGCCATCCCATATTTACTTAGGAACACAGATACTTGCTTCTTTTTACACCTCATTGGGACCCAGGTGTTTTTTTTTTCTGATTTATTGCTATGATGCATAGTAGACATGCAAAACATTGTTATAAAATGAATGAATGAAAATAGATACAACTCCATACTCCACAAGAAGTAAGAGCCAGAACAAAAAGAATAAAACATCTAGGAATAAACCTGCCTAAGGAGACAAAAGACCTGTATGCAGAAAATTATGACACTGATGAAAGAAATTAAAGATGATACAAATAGATGGAGAGATATACCATGTTCTTGGATTGGAAGAATCAACATTGTGAAAATGACTCTACAACCCAAAGCAATCTACAGATTCAATGCAATCCCTATCAAACTACCAATGGCATTTTCCACAGAACTAGAACAAAAAATTTCACAATTTGTATGGAAACACAAAGGACCCTGAATAGCCAAAGCAATCTTGAGAAAGAAAAACGGAGCTGGAGGAATCAGGCTCCCTGACTTCAGACTATACTACAAAGCTACAGTAATCAAGACAGTATGGTACTGTCACAAAAACAGAAATATAGATCAATGGAACAGGATAGAAAGCCCAGAGATAAACCCACACATATGGTCACCTTATATTTGATAAAGGAGGCAAGAATATACAGTGGAGAAAAGACAGCCTCTTCAATAAGTGGTGCTGGGAAAACTGGACAGCAACATGTAAAAGAATGAAATTAGAACACTCCCTAACACCATACACAAAAAAACTCAAAATGGATTAAAGATCTAAATGTAAGGCCAGACACCATCAAACACTTAGAGGAAAACATAGGCAGAACACTCTATGACATAAATCACAGCAAGATCCTTTTGGACCCACCTCCTAGAGAAATGGAAATAAAAACAAAAATAAACAAATGGGACCTAATGAAACTTCAAAGCTTTTGCACAGCAAAGGAAACCATAAACAAGACCAGAAGACAACCCTCAGAATGGAGAAAATATTTGCAAATGAAGCAACTGACAAAGGATTAATCTCCAAAATCTACAAGCAGCTCATGCAGCTCAATATCAAAAAAACAAACAACCCAATCCAAAAATGGGCAGAAGACCTAAACAGACATTTCTCCAAAGACGATATATAGATTGCCAACAAACACATGAAAGAATGCTCAACATCATTAATCATTAGAGAAATGCAAATCAAAACTACAATGAGATATCATCTCATACCGGTCAGAATGCCCATCATCAAAAAATCTACAAAGAATAAATGTTGGAGAGGGTGTGGAGAAAAGAGAACCCTCTTGCACTGTTGGTGGGAATGTAAATTGATACAGCCACTATGGAGAACAGTATGGAGGTTCCTTAAAAAACTAAAAATAGAACTACCATATGACCCAGCAATCTCACTACTGGGCATATACCCTGAGAAAACCATAATTCAAAAAGAGTCATGTACCAAAATGTTCATTGCAGCTCTATTTACAATAGCCAGGACATGGAAGCAACCTAAGTGCCCATCAACAGATGAATGGATAAAGAAGATGTGGCACATATATACAATGGAATATTACTCAGCTATAAAAAGGAACGAAACTGAGTAATTTGTAGTGAGGTGGGTGGACCTAGAGACTGTCACACAGAGTGAAGAAAGTCAGAAAAAGAAAAACAAATACCGTATGCTAACACATATATATGGAAATTAAAAAAAAAAGACAAAAAAAAAGAAAATGGTCAGAAGAACCTAGGGGCAAGACAGAAATAAAGATGCAGACCTACTAGAGAATGGACTTGAGAATAGGGGCAGGGGGAAGGGTAAGCTGGGACAAAGTGAGAGAGTGGCATGGACATATGTACACGTAAAATAGATAACTAGTGGGAAGCAGCCGCATAGCACAGGGAGATCAGCTCGGTGCTTTGTGACCACCTAGAAGGGTGGGATACAGAGGGTGGGAGGGAGGGAGATGCAAGAGATATGGGGACATATGTATATGTATAACTGATTCACTTTGTTATAAAGCATAAACTGACACACAATTGTAAAGCAATTATACTCTAATAAAGATGCTAAAAATATAAAAATTAAAAAAATAAATAAAGAAAAAAAGAAGTAAAAGCTAGAGCTGCTTTCATTTACGTCATCCCAGTTTGGCACCTTGGAGAGCAGCCAGGCCTACTAACTTGGCTTTGTGTTGGCCATTAGTCTCATCCCTTTTGGCATCTGTGCATACCCTTCTAAAACCTCTCTCACTTGTTATTAAGGAGGTACAGGTAAAATATTAAAGATAATTTACAAAGATGGGATTTTTTTACCCAGTGCAAAACATCACATGCATTAAGCAATGTTTTGGCTGTCATGGTTTACATCAATACTTGATACAGAATTCAGAGAAATGTTCTTCTCCTAGAAGCACATGAGGCAACTTTGTAGAAGGGAAGTAATACCAGCCTAGGGGTCAGTAACTGTAATCCCAGATATGCTATTTTGGGCAATCATTTAATCTCACTAAGCTCAATTTTCTCATTTATAAACAAAATTAATCATATTTTTTCTGCCCATTTTGGAGGGTGGTTCCAGGAATCATATGAAAACATACTATGTCATATATGTTCTGTATAAGCACAGCTAAAATTTTTTTTCACTAAGTAACCAACCCCCATAACTTGTTAAGACAACTGTGATCCCATAAACTCCCACATGGATTGACCAACCAGCCCATTAGACAGCTGGGATTGTGTGGGTGGGAAGAGAATATTTAAATCCATCACAAATCAGATTTCTTTTAAATAAGGCGCTGTCTATTTCTGAGGTTGCCTACTGCTAGCAATACTATGACATTAAAATTCAAAGAGTTTCTTTCTTCTTTTTATAGGGTTTAAATATCTCAAAGGTGAATTGAGAGGAAAAACAACTCCATGTTTAATGTGATTACTGCTCCTCAAGGTTTCAAGTCGGCATTTAAGACCTTGCCTCAAAAACCTTAATGGAAGGTAAAATTATGCTAATTAGGATAATGGGAATTTATTTATCTAAGTATAAGGATCCTTTAGGGGAAGGAAGATGCTTCCTTGGGCAGCTCCCCACTCAAGTGGGAGTGGAAAAAATACATTGGGAAAGTGATAAAGGTTTGCCACTCTATGAAACTACATTTAGAAGTCACTATTTTCCCCTCTGCTTGGGGAAGATTTAAAGCTGTGACCAAGACTCTGAAGGATTTCTCAGGGGTCTGAAACCAGTAGATATTCACCCATCCCTCAGTCTCTTGTGTAATTCTTCCTTTACACACACACACACACACCCCTCTGCAATGCTCTTTGGATCTCATTTTCCCCATTAAGCCTGCCTGCATGAGGATAACCCTGCATGTCATACTGAGCTCATCATCCTTCTTTTTTTTTTTTTTTTTTTGCGGTACGCGGGCCTCTCACCGTTGCGGCCTCTCCCGTTGCGTAGCACAGGCTCCAGACGTGCAGGCTCAGTGGCCATGGCTCACGGGCCCAGCCGCTCTGTGGCATGTGGGATCTTCCCAGACCGGGGCACGAACCCGTGTCCCCTGCATCGGCAGGCGGACTCCCAACCACTGCGCCACCAGGGAAGCCCCATCATCCTTCTTTATCACCCTTTTTGTTGTTCCTCCCAGGAAAATGGAATACTCATTTTATTGGTCAGATTCTAGATTACTTTAGGGAAAATTTATTAGTGGATGGAGTCACTGAAATTAAGAGGTTACACATATGGTACTGAGGAACAGTATCAAAACTCTTAAGAAAGTTCAATGTTAAAATAGACTTTGAATGAACTAATGCACATTCTAAATCTAGAATTCTTCCCCTAATATCTGTCTCATGTCTACAGAAGTGACCCCTTATAAAAATCGATGGCATAATACATGTTCTTGGTTTTCTTTCCCTTCCAGATAACTGAGTTTGATTTTCTCCTTTATTCGTACTTTCAGTTCTGAGAATCAGTTACAGGCCACTGTAAGGAAGGGTATAGGTATGAAAGGTGAATAAAAGTAAGTTTTCCTGTCTAGGAATTTATGTTTTTGAAGTTTTATTATTGGGTTCCAAGGAGTTTATTCTTGTCTATTCAAAATATTAAGTGATAAGCTATCTCAGGCCTCCTCTTCTCTGAACTCTGTCTTAGAGATGTGGGCATTTACAGTCTCTGGCTGAAGGAATTAGTGGGAGCAAGTATGGTATGTGCTATCGCTTTGGAGTTTATAAAGTCCTTGTGAAAGCCTTTATTTCTGAGTCAGACAGGGACTGGGACTTTGCTTGACTCTAACGATACAGGACATGCCAACAGGAAGAGCAAATCCCAAGTTCTGCCAACCTCATGGTCTCTTTTCTCAGAGATATTGACTGGAGGGGAGAGGGTGGCATGTGTGTTTCATTAGACGTGACACCTGGATGTACCTCTCTCTCTGCTTTTCTCTCTTCTATATCTTACTTTGGAGGTAAGTGTGAATACAATCGCTGGAGGCACCTTGCTAATATATAGATACTCAGTAGTTTTGCGGGGAGGAGATTCTGCATTCTACCGGGCTCTCATGTGAAGCAGGTGCTGTTGGTCTGTGGACCACACACAACAACGGCCTGAAGCTTCAACTCAGCTTGCCAGACAGTGCAGCCCTCTGCTAGAGTAGCAGGCACAAATCCACCTACCAGGCAGCTGGTATTCTGCTTTCTTCTGCTTCTACTGCTCATATGAACAACTCCCTCAAGCTCTTTTTGTGGAGGGATGATTGCAAACGTAGGTAGGGTCTCCTGGTGCTAATACTATACTAGTACCTCCAAGATGTTACCACTCTTTCTGTATTCCACTATTCTTTTTAGAATTCTAGATTTAAAACTGCAGTAGTGAAGTACTTACTATCTAGAGGATGATGGCCAATGGCCAGAAGGGTATCACTGTCACTTTTATTCTTTTTTTCCCTTGACTTATATTTAAGTTTCTTAAGACATCCAGTCTCCATGGAAGCCATCACCAGTGAAGTTGCTGATATTTTTGGAGACTCCTGGGCAAGGGCTAGTAAGAGCTTTTTCAAACTTAAGGACATCAGAATTAAAATAACTTTCACAAACACAGCTTTAAACACAAATGGAAACTCAGCAAAGCTACAGAGGCACATGAGCCAGCTTAACGAGTCAGACAGGGAGAGAGAAAATTATTCTCGTTGGACTGAGAATGTTAGCAGCCTCTGTCAAATACCTGTTCCGTGGTATCAGTAATAATACTGAGTTCTATTTCTCTATGTGATGGTTCTTCTATAAATGTTACTGAACATTTGCTTTGTGTCAGGGACCGTGTGAGGTACTGCAGGAGTAACAAAGATAAATAAGACAAGTGCCTGCTTTCCAGAGATCTAAATGCAGGCCAGAACTAACACATTAATAATACGAGTTTTTAAAGGATTTACTAGGCCATTAATGTATCCATCTAGTAGGTTATTTATTAAGCCACTGCCACGTGCCAGATCACATTAATTATCATGATAGCCCTTATTTTCCTCTATATTCTAAGATTATTTCCTCCAAGGAAATGTGAGTTGGAGAAAAGAATTCTAGAGCATCTTCTCCAGTAAAGAGTGTGGGATTTTAGATACGACTTAAAATATACAATACATTTAAAGTTATTCTTTGGGGTAAGAGCAATGCATTACGTGATGGGGGGATTTGAGTTCCCATTCCCATTTAACTATTTGTCAATTGTAACCTTGGGCAGAATACTTATTTTTCTCATGTATAAAGTAAAAACACTGACTTATGTAATCTCCAAGGCCCCACTCAGCTATAAGTTTCTTCTGTGCTAATCAATATTGGGTTTGAAATCAGAGAACCTGGTACTTCTGCTCACTAGCTTTTGACCTCGGCAAAGCCAATGGATGTTCCTGGAGCCAGGTTCCTCATCTGAAAACGAAGAGAGAAATGATGCTATCTAGAATTGCAGACCTGGCATTTGAACACAATGCCTGGCACTTAGTAGGAACTACAAAGCTCTTTTTCAATGGTTGAATACTTTTCTACTTTGTGAAAATTAAATGAAATCATGCATGTGAAAGAAGTTTGGAAATGTTACAGCACTGTTCCAATAATGGTTCATATACTTATTATGAACTCAGTTTACATTATTTTAAAAAAAACTTCCCTGTGTCCTGGGCTGAACATGGCTCTTTATCCAACATTATTTGTTAAAATGGGGGTGCATCTCTAAATTCCACAGCACACATTAAAACAGTAAAAAGTAAGTCTGGGAAAAAAATGACTGGGTATACCATTTACTGAGCTATTAAACTTCCCATCAGAAAGCTAGAAACTCAGAAAAGCCAGCAATCCATTCTTAACATGCCTACAAGATAAACTAAACAGGAAAACAAACAAACAAAAAACAGCTTGGGCTCAGAGACTTCCCTGTAAGGTAACTTTATTCCTCATTTCTAACATTTCCAATTTCCAGGCAACAGTCTCTTAGTATGGACTTGCAGGTTTTATATGAGAATTACAAGAAGTGTAAAGTATGAAAATGTGTTGCTTCTGTTGCAGAGAATTTGTCTTAGGTTGGAATTTCTTTGAAATGATGGTTTGATTTCAGCCTGTCAATGTTATTTAAATGCCACGGTAGTTTTTTTTACCCTGGTCCCACCACAGCCCCAACCTATCCCACCATTCTAGTTTTTCAGCTGCTGCTTTCCTATTCTTGAAAAGGGTTGTAGGGAGGACCAGCTGTAGTTTGGTCTGGCTTTGATGTTCTGTACACTTCTCATGTTTCCCATGAATGATTTCTCTCATTGAGAGTTAACTTTGAGGTGCAGGGAAAGTTGAATGTTCTCAAAAGACTAAAAAAAGTTCCCTTAGGTGTGTGATACAAAGAAAGAACATTGCTTCCTTATTTCTGCTCGAGTTCATCTATCTAGAAAGACAGGTCAGTGGAAAGGCTGGAACAAAGGCTAGGTTAAATTAACACTGGTTCCAATATTCACTATTTATATATTGCACCAGGAAACCATTTGGGGGCCTCATGGAGTGGGCTGGAAAGGAGAGAAGGCAAAGATGGCTATGAATAAACGGCATAATAGATAAGAGCTAATGTTTCCTCAGGGGTAGTATGGGCCAGATATTTTATTGGTAAGAAGAGCAGCAAAAATAGAAGCTATACCAATAACTACAAAGAAACTACCATTTAACTGAGTGCCTACTATGTGTCATGTACCATAAGAAGGTTGATCATATATGCTGATTTTCTTATTCATTACAAAAACCATGTGATATTTTCACAGATGAGGAAGTGGAGGTAAAAGGACGTTAAGTGATTTGCCCAAAATTATGTAACTAGAATAATACAGAATTAGGTTTCAAATCAAAGTCCATCTCAGTCTATAGCCCATGGTTGTTCCATTTCATCATGCTATGAAGTATCAAGAAGGGTCTCAAGAACATTTGCATGGTGGCATTATATTTTGCACACCCCTGATTTCCATGGCTTATATGAGAAAAGAAGGAGTTGGCTTTGGGCTGACAGAGTGACCCCTTTTTGCTGACAGAATAAGAGAGCACAGATTTTTTTTCTTGTTTAAAGCTAAAATTAATCTGAATTATCAGATGTTGGCAAAGGGAAAGAGAAGTGGTAGCAAAGGTAGAGAGCATCTACTATTAAAGCAAGCATTTTTTTTTTGCCAACAAAAGGTGGCCCCCAGCACTCTGAGTCCACTCTCCCTGCACAGCAGCTGAGCTGCATCAGGGTCAGGTGAGCACCCTGAGACTTGCCATCCCTGGGCAGCAACTGATTCACAACCAGCCTGTCTGAGTGCCCCAAGCCTCAGTCTCTTCGTGCAGCAGACAAGCCACAACTGGGATGGGCAAGCAACACAAACCCTGTCCTCTCCCTGTAGTGGCCAAGCCACAAGAAGACCAGGTGAGCACCCTGAGCACCCCCCTTCCTGTGCAGCAACCATAGCCCTATCAAGCTGGTGGGCACACACAGCCCACATGAGTGCCGGGCTCTGGGGGCCAGGGGAAATTGTGCTTCTAGGCCACGTGGAACAGCTCCCACACAAGACTGCTCCTTCAGGACTGAGGGAGGTAACCATTTTACCTAATACAGAGGAGACAGAGGGATATGTTCCAAACCAAAGAAGAAGGCAAATCCCCAGAAAGAGACCTTAATGAAATAGAGATAAGCATCCTACTTGATAAAGAGTTTAAAGTAGTGGTCATAAAGATTCTCACCAATCTCAGGAGAAGAATGGATGACCACAGAGGCAACCTCAACAAAGAAATGTAAAAGAAAGTAGCACACTGAAGTTATAATTGAACTGAAAAATACTCTAGAAGGGTTCAATAGCAGAATGGAAGCAATAGAAGCATGAGTCAGCAAGCTGGAAGACAAAGCAATGGAAATCACCCAGACAAAGCAGCAAAATGAAAAAGGAATTTAATAAAGAGAGGATATCTTTAGGGACCTCTGGGACAACATCGAATGGAATAATACTCTCATTATAGGGGTCCCAGAAGAAGAAAAGAGAGAAGGGACCAGAAAAATTATTTGAAGAAATAATGGCTGAAAACATCCCTATTCTGGGAAAGGAAACAGATATCCAGGTCAAGGAAGCCCCAGGGGTTCCAAACAAAACTAATTCAAAGAAACAACAAAAAGGAAAATTACAGGTCAATATCCCTGATGAACATAGATGCAAAAATCCTCAACAAAATTTTAGCAAATCAAATTCAACAGTACATTAAAAGAATCATACACCACGATCAAGTGGGATTCATTTGGAGATGCAAAGATGATTTAACATCCGCAAATCAATCAACACCATACACCACATTAACAAAACAAAGCATAAAAATCATATGATCGGGCTTCCCTGGTGGCACATAGTTAAGAATCCACCTGCCAGTGCAGGGGACACAGGTTCGAGCCCTGGTCCGGGAAGATCCCACATGCAGCGGAGCAGCTAAGCCTGTGCACCACAACTACTGAGCCTGTGCTCTATAGCCCGCAAGCCACAACTACTGAGCCCGCGTGCTGAAACTACTGAAGCCCACCCACCTAGAGCCCGTACTCTGCAAGAAGAGAAGCCACCGCAATGAGAAGCCCACGCACTGCAATGAAGAGTAGTCCCCACTCGCTGCAACTAGAGAAAGCCCGTGTACAGCAACGAAGACCCAACACAGCCAAAAATAAAATAAATAAATTTATGAAAAAAATCATATGATCATCTCAATAGATAAAGAAAAAGCACTTGACAAGATTCAATATCCATTTATCACAAAAACTCTCAACAAAGTGGATATAGAGGGAATGCGCCTCACCATAATAAAGGCTATGTATGACAAATCCACAGCTAACATCATACTCAACAATGAAAAACTGAAAGCTTTTCCTCTAAGATCAGGAAAAAGACAAGGATACCAACTCTCACCAGTTTTATTCAACATAGTATTGGAGTCCTTACCATAGCAATCAGATGAGAAAAAGAAATAAAAGAGAGTCAAATTGGAAAGGGAGAAGTAAAACTGTCACTATTTGCAGATGACGTGGTACTATATATAGAAAGTCCTAAAGACTCCACCAATAAACTATTAGAACTGATAAATAAATTCAGTGAAATTGTAGGATACAAAATTAGTTTACAGAAATCTGTTGCATTTCTATATACTAATAATGAACTATCAGAAAGAGAAAGCAAAAAAAAATCCCATTTAAAATTGCATCAAAAAGAATAAAATATCTAGGAATAAATCTAACTAAGTACTCTGAAAACTATGATATTGATGAAAGAAATTGAAGATGATTAAAAAAGGAAAGATATTCCATGTTTATGAATTGGAAGAATTTATATTGGTAAAATGTACAAACTACCCAAAGCAATCTACAGAGTCTACACAATCCCTATCAAAATATTCATGGCATTTTTAACAGAACTAAAACAAATAATCCTAAAATTTGTATGAAACTACAAAAGACTACAAACAACCAAAGCGATCTTAAGGAAGAACAAACCTGGAGGTATCATGCTACTGCAAAACTATAGTAATCAAAACAGGATGGTACTGGCAAAAAAACCCAGACATATAGATCAGTGGGCAGAAAAGAGAGCCCAGAAATAAACCCACACTTATTTGGTCAATTAATCTACAACAAAGGATATACAATGAGGAAAACAGTCTTTTCAATAAATGATATTCAGAAAACTGGACAGCTACAAGCAAAATAATGAAACTGGACTACTTTCTTATACCATATACAAAAATAAACTTAAAATGGATTAAAGACTTAAATGTAAGACTGGAGACCATAAAATGCCTAGAAGTAAACATAGGCCATAAGCTCTCTGACATTGGACCTAGCAATATCTTTTTTGGATCTGTCTTCCCAGGCAAGGGAAACAAAAGTAAAAATAAACAAATGGGACTACATCGAACTAAAAAGTTTTGCGCTGCAAAGGAAACTATCAACAAAACGAAAAGGCAGCATACTGAATGGGAGAAGATACTTGCAAATAATGTATCCCTTAAGGGTTTGATATCCAAACTGTATAAAGAACTCATACAAATCAATATCAAAAAGCAAATAATCTGATTAAAAAATGGGCAGAGAACCTGAATACATATTTTTCCAAAGAAGACACACAGGTTGCTAACAGGCATGTGAAAAGATGCTCAACATCACTAATCATCAGGGAAAAGCAAATCAAAACCATAATGAGATATCACCTCACACCTGTCAGAATGGCTATTACCAACAAGACAACAAATAAACAGTGTTGGCAAGAATGTGGAGAAAAGGGACCCTGCTTGTCCTACTGGTGGGAACTTAAATTGGTGCAGCCCCTGTGCAAAACAGTATGGGGGTTCCTCAAAAATTAAAAATAGAATTACCATACAACCCAGCAATTCCACTTCTGGGTATTCATCTGAAGAAAACAAAAACACCAATTCGAAAAGATAGATGCACTCCACTATTCATTACAGCATTATTTATAATAGCTAAAATATGGAAGTAACCTAAGTGTCCACTGATAGATGAATAAATAAAGAAAATCTGGTATATACATGCAACGTGGTAATATTTAGTCATAAAAGAGAATTAAATCTTGCCATTTGTGACAACATGGACGGACCCAGAGGGTATTATGCTAAATGAAATGTCAGACAGAGAAAGACAAATACTGCATGATTGTACTTATATGTGGAATCTAAATAATGAAACAAAACAAAATAGAAACAGACTCATAGATACAGAGAACAAATTGGTGGTTGTCAGAGGGGAGGGTGGTGGGGGGTTGGGCAAAATAGGTAAAGGAAATTAAGAGGTACAAACTTATAGTTATACAATAAGCATGTCATGGAGGTGTAATATACAACATAGGGAATATGGTCAATAATATTGTAAAAACTTTGTATGGTGACAGATGGTAACTAGATTTATTGTGGTGATCATTTTGTAATGTACCATTATGTTGTATACCTGAAACTAATATAATATTGTATGTCAATTATAATTCAATTAAAAAAAACTCTCAATGTATCTTTATTATGTGAGTACATCCCTAGACTCTGGCACTGCTCCTGAAGTGGAACACTGAAAACAACACAGGGGCATAGGGAATGTGAAATAGAATTATATCATTTATTTTTACAAAGTTTTTCTGGCTTTAGCAGGTAAAATAGGAGTTTGGTAGAGATGGAGCACGCATGCATTTAATCTACAAGCTGAAGTCAGATCTTTTTCCCAGCTCCACCTCCTCCCCTTCACTGTACCCAGATTCTACACTATCATCTCCTCAAACAGGTATTTTTAGCGGGAAATTGGCTCAAACTCTGAACAAGTAGAGGCATTTTAGAGTTTATTCACATCTCATCTACTGATAAGGATTTTCTAGTTATGTTATATGCTGAAGGGTTTGACTGTCCAGTTATCTACATACAGACCTTTCTTTTGTTTCTTCCTTCAGGGTTTCTCAAATTTTAATAAGCATATAATTAGAGTTGTATAATGTAATGATCTTAAGTAAGATCCAGATGTGGCATCTGGAAGCACTATTCATAGGACCTCTCAACTTCATACTTGATTTTGCCATGCTCTGAGCATTAGAATTTTGGAATGTCTTCATTAGTCTGAATTTGTAAGAAGTGTCATTCTAAGAAATCTTTTCAAAAGTCACAAACCTGTCTGGACACAATGAGCTAGGACATAGAGAGCTCTCAGGAAATATCAGAGCTTTCTTTGACTTTGCAAAATTTTAATCAAATGCTAGGCTGGTTTATGTCAAAGAGTGTTTCCTATGTTTTCCTCTAAGAGTTTTTTAGTGTCTGATCCACATCAAGATCTTTTTTGACCCACCCCTAGACTAATGAAAATAAAAACAAAAATAAACAAATGGGACCTAATTAAACTTAAAAGCTTTTGCACAGCAAAGGAAACCATAAACAAGATGAAAAGGCTCAAAATGGGAGAAAATATTTGCAAATGAAACAACGGACAAAGGATTAATCTCCAAAATATACAAACAGCTCAGCTCAATATCAAAAAAACAAAAAATCCAATTAAAAAATGGGTAGAAGACCTAAATAGACATTTCTCCAAAGAAGACATACAGATGACCAAGAGGCACATGAAAAGATGCTCAACGTCACTAATTATTAGAGAAATGCAAATCAAAACTACAATGAGGTATCACCTCACATTGGTCAGAATGGCCATTATCAAAAAATCTAGAAACAGTAAATGCTGGAAAGGGTGTGGAGAAAAGGGAACCTTCCTGCACTGTTGGTAGGAATGTAAACTGATAGAGTCACTATGGAGAACAGTATGGAGGTTCCTTAAAAAACTAAAAATAGAACTACCATATGATCCAGCAATCCCACTACTGGGCATATACCCTGAGAAAACCATAATTCAAAAAGAGACATGTACCACAATGTTCACTGCAGCTCTATTTACAATAGCCAGGACATGGAAGCAACCTAAGTGTTCATCAACAGATGAATGGATGAAGAAGATGTGGCACATATATACAATGGAATATTACTCAGCCATGAAAAGAAACGAGATTGAGTTATTTGTAGTGACATGGATGGACCTAGAGTCTGTCATACAGAGTGAAGTAAGTCAGAAAGAGAAAAACAAATACCATATGCTAACACATATTTATATGGAATCTAAAAAAAAAAATGGTACTGATGAACCTAGTGGCAGGGCAGGAATAAAGACGTTGACATAGAGAATGGACTTGAGGACACAGAGCGGGAGGGGGAAGCTGGGGCAAAGTGAGAGTAGTATCAACCTATATACACTACCAAATGTAAAATAGATGGCTAGTGGGAAGCAGCAGCATAGCACAGGGAGATCAGCTCGCTCCTTTGCAACAACCTAGAAGGGTGGAATAGGGAGGATGGGAGGGAGGCTCCAGAGGGAGGGAATATGGGGACATATGTATGCATGTGGCTGATTCACTGCATTGTGCAACAGAAACTAACACAGTATTGTAAAGCACTTATACTCCAATAAAGATCTATTTTTAAAAAGTGCTAGGCTTGGAGTTTTGTGTACCAATATCACAGTCTATGTGGTGTGATCCCAGGAGTAATTATTGCTGTTTGAAATAAAAATCAGGAGTCCAGTGACAGTCCTTATTTTAGCAGTTATCAAAGGGATGTCACAATATTACTAGTGTGCTGTGAATCATTCATGTGTTTGCCTTCAAATTTTGATCAGTATGCACGATTAATTTTTGCTACAACTGAGGGTTCATATTATCATAGTGATTTCTGTCAGATATGATGTTGTGCTGAGTGAGATTTAGGAAGCCCTATAAGTAGGGAACCTGCTGATAGAAGAGGCTAATCATGATATCAAGTCAGCATGAAGAAAAGACTTGGGTTACTCAACAATTTTGCATTGTGGGTATATTAGGGAGCTTAGTCAGGGAAGTAAACAGTCTGCATTGGGTTGAGGGGCAATCATCAAAGAGGAAAAAACAATGGTTATTTTGGTATACATTGAGATATTATGCTATTTTAATAGAATTGTGCTGTAATTATAATGGACATATTAATTGTTGTCTTCAGTCTCTTAATTGCTTTAACTTGTGACCAAAATTTCTGGTATTTTAAAGGTTGAGGATCACTGGTTTAGCACCCCAAAACCTTATCCTTCAAATACCATAAGGAGAGCAGCTCAGTATTTACCCAGTGAATGGGAATCTACGACCCACGGGCTTATGTGTGGAATGCTCCAGATTCTCAGGAGGGTTTGGGATTTGAGGAAGCACAAAAGTACGGAGGAATGGTAAGTTTGGAACTTCCTTGTATTAAAAAGCTGGAAGAATGATGACAGGAAATCAAATGCTCAAAAAATAATTAAAAAAATACACAGCTCATTAAAATTGCTACATGCAGGACTTTGAGGGGGCAGAATATCAGTGGTTGAATATGTATTTGATGAATCGATAAACAAATGAACGGTAGAACTGGAATTTGGACTCAGAACTACCTGATCACCAAAGCCCACTTTATCGAGCTATTACATATTAGGCATAAGCCATAGATCTATTTACTACAGATCAGCCAAAATGTAATTAAAAAGATTAAACTTGATCACGTCCTTCTCCTACTAAAGCCCTATGATGATTTTCCATCATTCACAGAATAAAACCCAAACTCCTGATCGGGGCTGGGAAGGTCACCTACTTCTGGGTCCTCATCCTTTTTGCATTGGACACTTTTTGTTTTTCTAACCAACAAACCAAGGTTGTTCCCGCCCCAGAAGCTTGCATTTGCTGTCCCATCAGCCTGGAATATTCTTCCCCTGGATCTTTTCAGATCTCTGCACAAATGCCACCTCTCAGAAAGGCGTTTGGTAGTTACCCTAATTGTATGCTCTATTTCTTTACCTTTCTATCTTTTTCACTATCTGAAATAAGGTGCTTTTATTTACTTTTTATTGTCTTTCACTCTCAGTAGTATGTGAGTTCCAAAGATTCCCTAAGCATAATCACTGCAACAGTAGGGTCAAAAATAATGCCTGACACACAGTAGGTACTCAACTAATATTTATTAAATCAATGAATGAATTCATCCTCTGAAGCAAAGACTGAATGCTGGTTGTAATCATGAAGACATTTCTTTTGTCTGGAAGATAGAGAATACCTTGGAGGGTTAGGGAGGTGAAAAATAAAGTCTAGGTAAAACATTGTCACGTTATGAAAGCACAAGATTGATCAAGGAACATAAGGCCCCAGACTATAAGAACAAGGCAGGAAAAAGATGAAGTCGAAACGCAGAACTAAAAGGGTTTAAAGTGTGTGGTTATATTCGCACCGGTCAGGTTAAACTTCATGACCTCAAAATGATGCAAGTAAAAATGAATTTTGGCCAAAGTTAGGTGATGAAAAATTTGGCCACAGGGTCACAAGGCAGACATAATTTTAATGTAAACAACCTTCTGTAGCAAGGGCAGTGTCCTATTTGTGTGACTCCAATGTAATATTTTAAAGGGCTGCGGCAATTTTGGCCAGAAAGAACTATACAAGTCTCTAGTTAAGGTGAAATCACTTAACAGAATTCAGAATATGTTATCTGAGTGTCAACTTGTGAACTCTTAGCTCTTGCTAAGTTCTAAAAGATGACAAATCAATTCCCATTCAGCTACCCGTCCCAAGGTTAAGGTATCTCTGAGGCATGATCTCCAAGACTCAGATGGAGTTTGGAATTTAACAATTATTGTTTCAGGTGAGAAGTATAATCTAATGAAGTGTGCAGTAATATCCTGTGGTGAGCACTTGAACGTTAATATGCTTGGAATAAGGCACTGGGTCTCATCCAACCTTGTCATCTATATTGAATTTAACGCTCCCAGTGAACGCATTTTGAACAGCCCACCTCAAGTGGATGCGATCTCTTTCGATTTTTATTCTTCCTCCTAATAGTTTAATACAGCTGAGTAACTCCTGGGGCCTTGGTACAAATCAGCAGTGTTGCTCCCTGCTGCCAGTTATGGGCTGGTGCATGATTTAGCTGGAAACTGACCTTCATACAACACCTCTCTATTTCTTCCGCTGATCCTCATTCCAGGAGGTGATTGAGAAGCCCAACAGCTAATTCTCCCCCGAGGGTGTCCCCCTACCGGCTCGCGGAGGGCCTTGGCAGATGCAGGATGTGTGACAGATAGGAACTGGCAACCTCTGTTTCCTTTTATAATTAGAGCTAAACTGCTTTGAGAAGTGGTTTATTGCTGGGGGTTAACATTATACAGTAGTTTCTGGATTCCATATTTGGTAGGGCATAGAGAATAAGGTATAATTCAACACCGATCAGTTCCGTTTTCCTAGTTAAGCTGGTTACCCCCAAAGGCTAAGACACAGCATTTATTTTTTCAGGATATTTGCCTGAATTCTATGTAACAGTCCCTATCCAAAGTGTGGGAATAATAGCTTTTTTTTTTCTACAAGCCATCCATGTAAATATTAGATAATTATTTAACTAACATTATTGTACAGGCAACTGGAGAATCCAGGTCTCAGGAAAGGGACTACTTATATAAGCTCTGTTGAGAATGAATGTCATAACCGAAAGTGGAAAGGATAACTTTGGGCAGAATACCCTCTCTGGATTTTAAGGGGATCTGATAGTCTCTGTAAAAATCAGATTAAACTAGATTCATTAAAAACCTCCATTCCTTCCTGATGTAGGTTATATAGTTTTGCTCTCTTGGGGAAAAAGCTACAATTTACTTACTCAAAAAGACAGCAAAAATGGGTCAAAATATCACCTTAATCATTTATGGAGAGTCTGCTCTGTGCTGAACCCTGTGCTAGATACTACAGCTGAGAATGCTAAGGCTCAGAGAAGTTAAGTGACTTTGCCAAGGTCTCACAGCTAGTCAATGGAAGCACTAGATTTGAAGTCAAGTTCTTTCTGACCCTCAGTCCAATGTTTTCCCACCATTTATCTGCAATCAAGTTTTGCAGTTCTATCTACCAGCCATGGATGACTCCCTGAAAAAACAAGCTATTTCTGAGGTATGGGCTCTGCAACATCCTTCTAAGATACTACTCTTTGGTGCATTAGGCACTGAAATACTTCAGGGATAGTCTCTGTAAACTCAGTTTCCATTTGAATGGGAACTCATGTCTGTTCTACTCATTATTTCTGGTGTCTGGCAAACAGGAAGTGCTTAATAAGTAATTGAGTGCAGGAGTGAATTAATGAATGAATAAACAAATGGTCCACACAAGCAGAGTCTAAAATACTTCCCTAAAGAACTCTGCTCTATGTTATGTGGCAGCCTGGATGGGAGGGGAGTCTGTGGGAGAATGGATACATGTATGTGTATGGCTGAGTCCCTTTGCTGTGCACCTGAAACTATCACCACATTGTTAATCAGCTATACTCCAATATAAAATAAAAGCTAAAAAAATAAAATACTTTCCTAAGTAGGAAGAAGTTAGATAATCAGATCTGAGTAGGGTTGCTAAAGTAAAAAATGAGAAGCAATCAAGAATATCCTTAATTCAGGCTGTCGGCTCTGCCTGGATAATTCTACAAATCTTTGCATATTTGTCTCATTCTCTGCCTTTAAAGCTCATCTCCAATGCCATCTCCTCAGAGGTGCTTTCCTCAACCTGTCTGGAGGTTACCTGAAATCTAGTCACTTTCTGCCCCCTGACCCTGATTTATTTTCTTTATAGAGTTCATCACCAAGGCTATCTTGATTATTCGTTCATTTGTATCTTTCCTTAGCTATTGTTTCCTACCAGGCTAGCTGGCAGCTGGCTTGTTTTACTACTGTATCTCTGGTGCCTGGGCATACGGTAGGCACTTCATAATTATTTCTTGAATGAATGAAGCCAAATCCTTGAAAGCGGGCTCAAATAGGGATTTCAGAGGTCAAGGTCCCAGAGAAGTGTGAAGGTCCGAGAAGTAGAGGATTAGTTAACGCAACACATAGTTCATCCCTCCAAAGCCCTATGCTACCTGTCTCTCTCAGAGCTGGGGAACCTATATTCCATCTCACACCCTCTCTTGGAGCTACCCTGCTCTCCAGCACCTACTCCCCACAAAGACTGCTTGAACTAAACTATTTCCATCACAATTTTTCAAATTATTCCTCAGTAACTGAACATAGCGGAGTGAGAAAACAGATTCCACTCTATGACATCAACATCTTCTGATCTCAGTTCAAAGGGGAGAAGGTGTCCTGCTGGTCCCTGGCTGGAGAGAACTAAGACTCTCTTAGCAGACAGAGTGTGTTTCTGTGTGCTTGAACTTCAGGAGGTATCACTCTTCAGGATCAGTCCATCTAGAAGCATCATCTCTCTGACCTTTGTTGCCATTTTGGTCCTTTGGGTTTTCTTTTATAAAAATCCCTTCATTGATTTCTCATCATCATCCCCACTTTATATGGGAAGAAATGGAGGCTCAAAGAGGGAGCAGAGTCTGGCTCACAGTCACCTGGCGGGAAGAGACTTTGGAAGAATGTGAAACCAAGTTAATCTGACTTTAAGGACCATACTTTTCTACGCTGATAGGTAAATGAAAGGCTGCCCGATGCTGAGCTTTTCATTTTAGCCTCAGTTTTAACAAGGGGCTGGAGTGGTAGCCTTCATCCTGCTTCACTCTATATCCTTTTTGAAAATGTAAATTGTTTGGCTCTCTGCATTTTCCTTCAGCCCTAAACTCCCTAACAGTAGAAGTCATTACATCTAAATAGTTTTGAGTCCAGGATGCTGAAAAGTGAGTGGTGAGACGACTCAAACGTTCCAACATTGAATAGTCACAGGGTAGATGGGAAACATTTTCCAGGGATGGTTGACCTAACAGATCTGGCAGCAGAGGCTGCACTTCATGCAGTGGAGCCCACTCTTCTCATTTCCTCACCCTTGTTCCCCAGCCAGACAGATGGCTTCATCTTCCACTTGTGTTACTGTGCTGCCTTTCTCACCCCGGGATTCAAAAAAGAAACGTGATGCGGGAGAGCTAGGCTGAGTTGGTACTGGGGCAGGAAATGCCACTGTTGATCATCGTTTGGGCTTTTCTTGAGAAAGCCTGCAGGTTTGGGGGAGAGTTTATAATTTTCTAAAAGGCACATTCTGTTCTTCAAGGCAAGAAGGGAGATTTGTCTAAACCCAGGTCACCCTCAAGATAGTTTTTTCTGGAGCCTGATGAGCTAGGAACAAACAGGACTGTGTCAGTAGTGCATTAGTCATGCAATGTGAATTGATAATACTGATCGTGGTGAGTGGTACCACTGCTGACATTTATCAAGTGCTTATTAAGTGCCAGCCTGCACTTTACATTACCTCACTTCATCCTCAAACTGATCTTCTGAGATAGGTATTATTATCGCCATTTTTCAGAGGCTCAAAGATGCTAAGGAATTTTCCCAAGGCCACACAGCTAGAAAATGGAAGATGTGAGACTGGAACTCAGATATGCTATAGCAATGGTTCTCAGCTTGGGGCTATTTTACTTCCCATGGGGACATTTGGCAATATCCAGAGATATTTTTTTAAATTAGCTTTTTAGTTTGGAATTGTTTTAGATTTACAGAAAAGTTTCAAAAATAGTAAGAAATTTCCCATATATCTCAAGCCCAGTTCCTCCTATTAATAACATCTCTCATGTTAATAATTAGTATGGTACACTTGAAAAAATTAATGTGCCAATATCAACATTATTATTAAATAAATTCTATACTTTATTCAGATTTTTGTTCCAGGATCCCATATTACGTTTAGGCATCTGTCTCCTTAGGCTCCTCTTGGCTGTGACAATTTCCCACACTTTCCTTGTTTGTGATGACCTTGACCGTTTTGAGGAGTACCGGTCAGATATTTTGCAGAATATCCCTCAAGTTTGATTTGTCTGTGCTTTTCTCATGATTAGAGTGGGGTTATGGGTTTTAGAAGGAAGAGCACAGAGGTAGAGTGTCATTCTCATCACATCATATCAAGGGTACACACGATCACCATGACTTATCACTGCTGATGTTGACCTTGACCACCTGGCTGAGTAGTGTCTGTCAGGTTTCTTCACTGTGAAGTTACTCATTGTATCCCTGCTTTCCATACAGTACTCTTTGGAAGGAAGTCACTAGGCACAGCCCAAAGTTAAGGAAGGGGAAGTTACACATACCTCCTTGATGACTACCTAACTCATTATATATATATATATAATATATAATATATATATACATTTTATATATATATACACACGCGCGTGCGCACGTGCACGTGCACACACACACTCACTCATTAAAATGAGTGTTAACATACATTACCTGAAGTACTTCTGCAGAGGACATTTGCCCATTATCCCCATTTACTTAATTTTTCAATCAATTATTAATATTAATATGGACTTATGAATATTTATTTTATACTTAGGGTTATAACCCAATACTACTTTATTTTGTTGCTTAAATTGTTCCAGCTTTAGCCTCTGAGGGCTCTTCTGTGTCCCTCTGACATACCCCTATCATTAAATTTGTGTGTGTGTGTGTTTGTGTTTTGATAACTATCTTTTTTTTTTTTCTCCAACCATGGAATCATCCATTTATCCAGAAGTGTTTTTGCTCGTCATGCCTTGGGGAAGAGTGCTATTGGCATCTTGTGGGTAGAGGCCAGGGATGCTGCTAAACATCTTGTGATACACAGGACAGCCCCCACAGTGAAGAATTATATGGTTGAAAATGTCAACAGTGTCAAATTGAGAAGCCCCAGTCTATTCCCAAAAGTTAAAATGAGTCATATGGACAATTTTGGCCTACTATTTATCCAGACCTTCTGAGTGAAAGTGTGGGAAAGGTGTGGACACAATCCATGGACACCATACAGTGTTCCAACCAAAATGAAAACATTAGGCTGATTCACAGATTCTTTTGCACTTGCACAAATTTTCCTTGCCTTTCTGCTTGTCTTGAAGAGTAAGATATATTTGACAAAAGGAGAAAGGATTTTTCAAGTAGAACACATAAGACACAAGGTGATATGAATGGAAACATGAATTTAGGATCTGCTAAATTAAAAATAAAAGCTTGTGTCCCTGGGCAGCTCTATTACCTTTCCCTCTTTCCCTTCTAGCAAAATTCTCTTTAGTAAGCAGAAGTAAGACTCCTTTCCAATCCTCCTCTATAGGAGGATATTTTAGAATTTACCCTGGAGAAATTATATGGCTGAAAAATACAATGCAGTACATGGTAAGAGGAACAGACCCACGGCTTGTTTCTGCCTTCTCTTGAGTAAGTACAGTTAGTTAGAATGGGCAACGATCACTTCCTCATGTTTGGTTGTCACAAGCTCCTAACACCTCTTCATGTCAAATTTCTGTTTATAGTTGACTTTCACATTATAATACTTTCAGCTAGTAGAGCCTGAACACACTCTCCTCTGTGTGTTTTTTCTCTCTCTTTTTAGAATAGGATGAGTATTCTATCCCTCTCTCTTTCTCCCACCACTACTCCCACTTATAGTACATGCAAATTCTTGCAAACAAAAGGACAAAAAAGCAAAACTATGAATGAAGACAAAGCCAGGTCATTCAGAGCAAGTTAGAGCTTATGAAGTTCAATCACAGGGACTCCAAAACATGCAGATTGAAACAGATTCAGCCAGAAAGAATTACCATCAAATGCGGATCATCTTTACTTCTCATCCTTACCCCAACACATGCAATGATTCATGATTGAAAGGCAGCTATGTGCAGGAAAGTTACTGGTTTTAGAAAAATTTCTAATCCTGGCTCAGTCACTGCCTAGCTAGTGACCTAGCTAGTGACCCAGCGCCAGTCATTTCACCTCTTCAGCCCTTTGGACACTTGTTTGTGAAATTGAGCTAATTTTACCTACTTCATAGAGTTGTGAGGATTCAAAGAAATTGTGAACATATAGCACTTTTCATAGTGCTACATGTGTAGATGTTCCATTTATTACACTGATGAGATATACATACATCTGTACACACATTATACTGCTATGGTGATTAATAGATGAATACACGTCTGAGAAAAAGTGAAGCTCAGATAAGTTAGTTCACTGCTGTAATCTTTGTTTCTTCATTTATAAAAGGTAGAGTGGGACAAGATGATATTTAAACTTCCAGAGTTACTAAAATCCTATGATTCTAATAAATATGCATTGATATAATAAACATTAGCTACTTATGAATCATATACATATGATTTTGTATATGAATCATATACATACATATATAATTATTATTACTATTATTTATCATAGGGGTGTTTATAGATCTCACCCATCCTTATAGCTGCCCAAAAAGATTACATAATTTCCAGTCCAAATTCTCTCTTTATCCTCCCCTCTTTGTAATCCACTCCTTGTCTTTCCCCAGCCAGGAGACCTGGGGATATGGATCCAGCAAATGGTGGAGAAGGGAAGACCCAGAGAGGCATGGATGGAGAAGTAGGACTTGGTGAGAGGAAGAGAGAAGGCTGGGTTTGCAGAGGGTGGGAGGAGGGTGGACAGTAGCAAATGAGAGCTCCAACAAGTTTCAGGTGTGTGGAGAAAAAAGGAAAGGGATATAGAAAATGTTGAAAATTTTGAATTGGATCTCTTGAATTGTCTTTTGAATTTAGGTGAGGGAAAAGCCTCTCCCTCTGAACTGCAAATTGTATACACGGTTGCCTGTTCTACTGTCTTAGTCTATTTGAGCTGCTATAACAAAACACCACAGACTGGGTAGCTTATAAACAGCAGAAATTTAGTTCTTACAGTTCTGGAGGCTGGAATTCCAACATCAAGGTGCTGGCATGATTGCATTCTGGTCAGGGGTCTCTTCCTCGTTCATAGCCAGCACCTTCTGGCTATATCCTCAGTTGGTGGAAGGGGCAAAGGATCTCTGTGGGCTCTCTTTCATAAGGACACTAATCCCATTCATGAGGGCTCCACCCTCATGACCTAAGTACTTCCCCAAAGCCCTACCTCCTAATATCGTCACATTAGGCATTACAATTTCAACATAGGAATTTGGGGGGTGGGAGCACAAACATCCTGACCATAGTATCTACTTTGACACTTGGGTATCTAAAAAGCATTTTAATACCACCTGTCCAAAACTGCATTCCTATGCTTTCCCCTAAATCAGCTTTTCTCACCATGTTTCCTGTCTCTGTTGGGGACAACTCAATCCTTTAAATTGCTCAGGAGAAAGTCTTAGAGTCCACCCTTCTCTAATCTTTCTTCCATACTCATATCATGTACTCAGAAAATGTAGTCAGTGATACTGTCCAAAACCAATCTAATTGTTTCTCAGAATAATCAGAATCTGGTTATTTCTCACCACCTCCACTGTTACACCTTTGTCCAAACCACCATTATCTCTTGCCTGGAATATTGAGAGAGCCTCATAGATGGTCTCCCTATGTCTGCCCTGGCACACCAACTAGAGTAATGTGGTTAACATTTCAATCAGATGATGTCATTTCATTGCTCAAAACCCTCCAATATCACTTTATCCCATGCAAAATGTGATGGTTAAGTCTATGTGTCAATTTGACTGGTCCACAGAGTGCCCAGATATTTGGTCAAACATAATTCTGGGTGTTTTGTTGAGGGTTTTTCTGGATGGGTTTAACATTTACATTGGTAGACTGAGTATAGATCAGATCATTGTCCCTAATGTGGTGGGCCTCATCCAATCAGTTGAGGGCCTGAATAGAATGAAAGGACTGACCCTCCCCTGAATGAGAGGGAATTCCTCCTGCTGATTGCCTTCAAACTGGGTGAGACATCAGGTTTTTTCCTGCTTTTAGACTAAAACTGAAACATTGAGTCTTCCTTCATCTCAAAGCTGCTGCTCTTCAGACCAGAACTACACCATCAGCTTTCCTGGGTCTCCAGCTTATCAGCTGTCACCTTCTATAAGCATGGGAGCAAATTCCTTATAATCTCTCTCTCTCTCTCTACACACACACTCACACTCACACACTTATCCTATTGGTTCTGTTCGTAAGTTTCTCTGGAGAACCCTGACTAACAAAGTAAAATCCAAAATTATGATACATAAGGCCCCACACATTCAGGCCTCATTACCACCTACCCATTCTTTTAGACTTAAAGCCTGTTGTCTATGGCAGCTTTCATACCGCAGCGGTAGTGTTGAGTCATTGTTATGGGGACTGTATGGCTCTCAAAGCTGGAAACCTTTTACTATCTCTTTATTGAAAAAGTTTGCTGACCCCTGCTCTAGTTGCATACTGGCCTCCTTGCAGTTCCAAGAAAGGGTCCTGCACTCTCCCACCTCAGGGCCTTTGCGCTTGCTGTTCCCTCTGTCTGAAGTATTCTTCCCT
Source organism: Hyperoodon ampullatus (assembly GCF_949752795.1). Lineage (NCBI taxonomy): Eukaryota > Metazoa > Chordata > Mammalia > Artiodactyla > Ziphiidae > Hyperoodon > Hyperoodon ampullatus. Next base: position 22,288,494 of record NC_136923.1, read on the forward strand.
CAGGTATCTGCATGATTCACCCCTCAGCTCATTCCGGGTTTTGGTCAAAAGGCATCATCTCAAAGAGGCCCTCCCCTCCCAGAACTTCCAAGTCATTTTTCTTGCTGTGTTTTTCTACATATCACTTATTGTCACCTAACTTATTACACATTTTATTTATTTTGATTATCATCTGTCTTTCCCCGCTTAATGTAAACTCGATGAGTGTGCTTTTTGTTTAGTCCATTTACTGTTGAATCACTAGTGCCACGAGTAGTGGCTGGCATAGAAGATGTTCAAGAGAAATGTTGAATCAATGAATGGAATCCATCTTAATCCATTTCTAGACTGTTGACCGACCTGTGACTCCTTAATAAGCAGGTATCAAAGATTGAACCATGTGGGTCACAGATTATAAAGGGTTTCACTTGCTAACTTAGTCTAAGTAAGCATGGATCAGCACAGAATCACATTAAATGAAATAGCAGTCCGAACAAAAATATAATAGAAATATATTCCATTTCCTCTGAGAACACAAAAAAGGGGAGTATACGCTCTAGTCATTACAAAATTTTTTCTGTTAATCTTTTTCTTTTTTGACCCTTCTCCCACTCTCATAAGCATGTGTCATCCTTTGCTTACTCCCTTGACTCTATGACTTTCCCTGAAATGAATACATTTGCTTTTCCTGGTCTTATTATCTTCTGATCCTCTTCTATTTGTCCAGACCATCTCAACTCTAATCCTTTAATTCCATTTAGCAAATAGGAGTAGAAAAAATGACAAAGAGAGATAAACCTCAAGCATAGAGATTGTAGACAAAAATAAGTTCTCATGATGAATAGACTTTTATCTCTTTTATTAAACAGTTCCTGAGAGTCTGCTGGGCAACTCTGCACAGTTGCTTCTTTCATGGAATCAGATATCCATGGGTTTTAGTCATGTGGATAAATGAAAGGATTGTGGTGATTTGGTGACCTTCCTGTGAGATCCTACATTATAGCCTTACTTAGCTCTTTGTATACGATTAAAAACCATCATATGTATGTAGCTCTTTCCTGAATGCAGCACCACACCCCTGTATATAGATATAGAAATAGACACAAAAATATATGATATATCTATAACTAATACAGATGATATATATGATCTATATCTGTATATCTGTATCTATAATCTTAGGAATACTATACACCCCCAAATAATGATCAGATTGTGTAGTGAATCAATATTAGTAGAAAATAGATTACAACTTCCCATGTGCTTTATTTAGTCCTTCTTGATTCATATGGTAAGAAGTTTGACTCAAACTGGTTTAATCAATTAGGGAATTTGTTAGCTCCCGTAACTAAAATGTCCATGAAATGACTTCAGGCATAGTGTGATTCAAAGGCTCTAACTGAGTCAAATAAGGCCCCGGTTTCTTCAGAACCCTAATAGGGAGACTAATGAAATTCTGTGGCAGCAAAAGATGTAGGTCCTCCACACAATTCTCTCTTGGTTCTTATTTCAGTGCAGTAAGACCTGACTTCCAAATCCTAACATCTGTACCTCTTTGCCTGAAGTCATCCTTTTGTGGCTGAAACATCCACTCTGTTAGTGCTGAGGTCAGGTCACAAGTAGCAGGGATGAACCCCACAAGGAAGAGCCCTCAACCAATGACTGATGGGGGTTCATGTGTACCTCTGTGGCGGGCTGCCTCTGAGGCTCCTGTTCTACACAGGCTCCCAGGGTCCACTGGCAGGATGAAGTTCTAATTCCCCTCAGCTGTAACTTGCTTGATAACATCAACCAGTGTTTCCTGGGATTACTTCTCAAAAAAAAACCATTTACATTGAAATCTTTGTCTCTGGGTCTGCTTTTGGGGGATTCCTCCTGGTTGAACACATCATAAACCTCATCCTGATTGGACAAGTTGGGACCACTTCCTCATCTCTGCACCAGTCACTGTGGCTAAGGGGATAGGTGTGCTCATTGGTTAGATTTGCATCACATTCTCAACCCATGAGGCCAAGAGTCCAGCCCAAGCAAAAGCATGTGGGCTGAGGGTGGGGTAATGGTGGCTCCCAAAGGACATTAAGGGAAATAGATCCTAAGGAGGCCATGAAACAAAACCAACAATGCCCACTGTTTCCTATGTTTGCTATATCCATCCATCAGGCAAGTACATTTGTGTGCCCACATTGTTGTCTAATGGCCAGACCGACATACTTTGGTACAGATAAGCTAGACTATAGGTCGGCAAACTGTGACTTATGAGCCAAATCCAATTGCTAGTTTTTTTTCTTTTTGGTAAATAAAGTTTTATTGGAACCCAGCCATACTCCTTTGTTTATATTGTCTATGCTTGATTCCATGAGGTTGAGTAGTTGCAACATAGATGTTACGACTCACAAGGCCTAAAAATATTCACTATCTGGCCTGCTATGGTCTGAATGTTTGTGTCCCATTTCACTCCCCACACCCCCATCCAAATTTATATGTTGAAATCCTAAACTCCTTATAAAAGAGTCTCCACAGAGCTCCCTAGCTCCTTTTGCTATGTGAGGATACAAGAAGATATCTGCTACCCAGAAGAGAGCCCTTACCTGACCATTCTGGCACCTGATCTTAGACTTCCAGCCTTCAGAACTGTGAGAAATAAATTTCTGTTGTTTACAAGCTATCCAGTCTTGGATACTGTGTTATAGCAGCCCAAACTGAGTAAGATATAACCTTCTGCAAAAAAGAAAAATTGCCAAACCTTGAGCTACACAGTAACCACTTTGATTTCTAGAAGTTGTCTCCTAGGTTCCAGGGCAGGACATGAACAATTGTTATTCTCAACCCTTCACTCTCCTTCTCTGTTCCTTCATCTGAGGAGCAGCACCTGCACAAATGGTGATTCATTTAGCAGATTCCACTTGTCATACTTCTGCAAGCAAGAACTATGCATTAAATCACATAACACCCCCAGTGAGTCTTTTCAGTAACCCAGAATCCCTGGTACTGCCACTGGAATACACTTAATATAAAATGCAACCTGAGTTCTTCTAAACACAGTTGTCACAAGTATGTATAATTCAGTGAAGTCTCCCTTATTTGGTCTGAGAGAACGAGTTACTGAAAGGCAAATGTTTGTGGGTTATCAACATATGGTGACCATCTCAGGTGTGCAAAAATGAACTTTATTTCTACAAAACTTTCTGATTTTATGATTCAAGAATTCCTGAGAGAGAAAAATTAACCTAACCCTTTTCAGGATTTTCTCAGTCCAGTCCAGAGATTTTTTTTTTTTTTTTTTTTTGTGGTACGCGGGCCTCTCACTGTTGTGGCCTCTCCCGTTGTGGAGCACAGGCTCCAGACACGCAGGCTCAGTGGCCATGGCTCACAGGCCCAGCCACTCCACGGCATGTGGGATCTTCTCGGGCCAGGGCACAAACCCATGTCCCCTGCATTGGCAGGCGGACTCTCAACCACTGTGCCACCAGGGAAGCCCCAGAGATTTTTATTTAAGTTACTTCTGGCTTAAAACTCAGGATCATTCAGAAAATTCCACAAAACCATCTTGAGGTTCTCTCCTTCCCTTTAATTCAGTACTGATTTTAAATGTCCCACGGCTAAGATAATTGCTATAAGATGCTACTGGGGAGCCAAGTCCATATCTTATAGACTTATTCTATCTTGGTACTTTGTTAGAGTTTTTTAATACTCAAAACTTGTCTTGCCGAGTCTTGGGTGTGCTATCCAGTCTACGATGGCACTTCACCCTTCACAGTTTACGGTCATCGATGTCTAGCAATTCTGTCCCTTGAGATGGTCAAGGTTTGCCATAGCTCTGATCCCTATGCCTTCAGGTCATTCTCCATCATTCCTGTTTTTGACTCCAGGCTCATTCAGATTTTTCAGCCCAAGCTCAGCCTTTTGGAATCTCTCCTAAAGGTTTGATTGTTGTCCTTCATCTTTTGGAGGGCCACAGGAGATGGGGAATTACTGCAGGGTGCCAATCCTCTCTATTCACAGATCCCAAATCAAAATCAGTTGTGAGGTGGTTTCCCCTCTCCATCACCAGGACTTATTCCAAGAAGGGGAGACAGAGTAAATGGCCCCTGGAATGTCTTGTCTCTCTTCTCATCCAAATTCTTTTCTCTATCTGCAGCTTAGAGGATCTTTTATAGAATCTGGGGGCAGGAAGAAAACCTCTTTCCTGCTCATTCCTCCTTTTGGAGCTAAGGTTGTCACCTTTGCTCTCAGTAGTGGATCCTGTGTCTTCTACAACTAGTGTTCATCCATTTGGCTCCTAAAATGGATGGTTGGCAGCTATACTGGGAAGTAGTTAATAGTACTTTGGTAAACACTTTGAAAATGTATTCTGTTATACTGAGTTGTTTTTAACATCCAAAAAAAGCAAAGGATTATCCTAAATGATAATTATAGTTAGAATTTCTTTGATGCAAAGAATATGCTAAATCTTAAGCTAAGCTCTTCATAAATCTCATCTAATATCCATAAATCCCTATGGGATCGGTGTGATCATAATTTCCATTTTTGAGGGGAGAATTTTTTTTAATTCAATTTCCTCTGGCATTTGTTGTGTTTAATAAAATACCTAAATGTCAACCAGATTTATAGAAGTATAGTTAAAGCCTAATAAGTAGTAAACACAGATTATTCATGGACAGATACAATGCAGAACAAAACAATCTAAATTAATGTGATTTTTGTTTTCCTCCCCATTCAGAAGTAGTGTTTGCTTGCAAAGTTTTTTTAAAAATTATTTCTTTTCCAGCTTTATTAAGGTATACTTGACAAAGAAAAATTGTAACTATTTAAAGTGTACAAGCTGATATTTTGATACACATATACATTGTGAAATAATCACTGCAATCAACCTAATTAACATATTGATCACTTCACATGGTTACCATTTTCTTTCCTTTCTTTATATACTTTTTTCTTTCTTTCTTTCTTTCTTTTTTTTTTTTTTTTTTTTTTTTGGTGGTGAGAGCACTTAAGATCTACCCTTTTAGCAAATGTCAAGTATAGAATACAGCATTGTTACCTAGAGTCACATTGCTGTATATTAGATCTCCAGAACTTATTCACTCTCTACAACTGAAATTTTGAACACCTGATCAACATGTCTTTATTCCCTCTGCTATCCCCAGGCCCTGGCAACCACCATTCTACTCTTTGCTTCTATGAGTTTGACTAGTTTAGACTTCACATAAAAGTGAGATGGTGCAGTATTTGGCTTTCTTTTTTTGGTTTATTTCACTTAGCATAATGTCTTCCAGGTCCATCCATGTCACAGATGTTAGGATTCCTTCTTTTTTTAAGGCTGAATAATATTCCTCTGTGTGTGTGTGTGTGTGTGTGTGTGTGTGTGTGTGTGTGTGATCTTTCTTAATCCATTCATCTGTTGATGAATATTTAGGTTGTTTCCATATCTTAGCTATTGTGAACAATGTTCACCTGAACATGGATGTGCAAATATCTCTTTGAGATACTGATTTCATTTCCTTTGGGTAAGGGAGGAGTTTGAAAAGATTAACTTAGGTCATTTATTTATTTATTTTTCACATGCATTTTAAAAAAATTAATTCTTATTGGAGTATAGCTGTTTTACAATGTTATCTTAGTTTCTGCTGTATAGCAAAGTGAATCAGCTATACATATACATATACATATATCCCCTCTTTTTTGGATTCCCTTCCCATTTAGGTCACCACAGAGTACTGAGTAGAGTTCCCTGTGCTATACAGTAGGTTCTCATTAATTATCTATTTTATACACAGTAGTGCATATATGTCAATCCCAATCTCCCAATTCATCCCACCCTCATCGCCCCCCGTATCCGTTCTCTACATCTGTGTCTCTATTTCTGCTTTGCAAATAAGTTCATCTGTATCATTTTTCTAGATTCCACATATAAGTGATGTTATATGATATTTGTTTTTCTCTTTCTGATATACTTCACTCTGTATGACAGTCTCTCTAGGTCCACCCAGATCTCTGAAAATTGCACAATTTCATTCCTTTTTATGGCTGAGTAATAGTCCATTGTATATATGTACCATATCTTCTTTATCCATTCTTCTGTTGATGGGCATTTAGGTTGCTTCCATGTCCTGACTATTGTAAATAGTGCTGCAATGAACATTGGGGTGCATGTATATTTTAGAATTATGGTTTTCTCTGGGTATATGCCCAGGAGTGGGATTGCTGGGTCATATGGTAGTTCTATTTTTAGTCTTTTAAGGAACCTCCATACTGTTCTCCATAGTGGCAGATCAATTTACATTCCCACCGACAGTGTATTTATTTAAAAATATTTTTTAAACATTTATTTATTTGTTTGTTTATTTAGGCTGAGCTGGGTCTTAGTTGCAACATGTGGGATCTTCGTTGTGGCATGCAGGATCTTTAGTTGCAGCATGCGTGTGTGATCTAGTTCCCTGACCAAGGATCGAACCTGGGTCCCCTACATTGGGAGTGTGGAGTCTTACCCACTGGACCACCAGGGAAGTCCCCAACAGTGTATTTAAACATGACTACATAACCTCTATGAGATAGGGTTTAATCCTAAGACTCTGGCTTTCTAATGAGCGTCCTTAACCACTAAATGGGACTACCTCCTCAGAGAGTCTAACAACCTACATTTCTCTTTTTTACTGAAGCAAGGCTTTGCAAAGATCCTTCGTGGATTCCAGCAAGACCCGAAAAATGGCTCTTTCATGTTAGTACAACACCTATTACTTCTGACCAATTGTTGAGTTCATACATGTCTGCCCTTAAAACAGTCAGCTCTTCAGTGGCAAGAGTGTAATTTATCTTTATGTCCCTGGGGCCTCACACTTAGTAGATAGATACATTCAAGTGTCGCATGACTGAAGAAATCAAGCACCAGTAGGAAGAGGCTCTATGAACTGTAGTTATCCTCACCTCTTGCAGAACAGTGTTCATTCTTGGCGTATATAAACTTTGCAGACATCCTTTAGCCACATGAATGTATTTGTTTAAAATGGCTATGGATGCCAACATTTTTGAAAAGGGATATCAATAGTTTTCAAACATGTGCTCCCTCCCTCCATCCACCCCACTTTCAGTGAACGCCTACTATGTACATGATTCTGGGCTGGATGCTGGGAACATAAATCTTGCCCTTGAGAAACTCTCATTTGATTTGTGGAGCCAGAAAGATAAAGAGATAATTTCAATGCAATATGATAAGCACAAAAGGAGAAGTATAAATAGAGGGTTATGGGAACCCAAGAAAGGAGCAGCTCCTTGGCTATGGAAATGTTCATGGAAAAGTTAAAGAAGGCAACTTTCCTAAAGAAAGTTGACAAAATAATACAGAAGTTAAGAGCAGTACTGTGGTAGTCTTCACAAAGATGTCCATCCCTAATCTCCAGAACATGTGAATATGTTTCCTTACATGGCAAAAGGGATTTTACAGATGTGATAAATTAAGAGTTGAGATGGGGAGATTATCCTGGATTATCCAGGTGGGCCCAACGTAATAAAAAGTGTCCTTTTAAGAGGGAGGCAAGAAGGTAGAAGACACAAAAGGAGATGTGACTATGGAAGCAGAGTCAGAGAGAGAGAGAGAAATAGAGAGAGAGAGAGAGAGAGAGAGAGAGAAATGCTGGCTTTGAAGGTGGAGGAAGAGGTTATGAACCAAAGAACACAGGCAGTCTCTAGAATCTACAAATGCCAAGGAAACAGGTTATCCCCTAGAGCTTCCATAAGGAATGCAGCCCTGCTGACACCTTGATTTTAACCCAATAAAACTCATTTTGGACTTCTGACCTCCAGAGTTGTAAGATAATAAGTACATGTTGTTTTAAGCTACTAAGTTTGTGGTAACTTGTTACAGCAGCGATAGGAAACTAATACAGCTACTTTGGAGTCAGAATGCCCTGATTTGAATTCTCACTCTTCCACTTCCTGGACAGGTACCCCTGGATCACTTTTAAGAGTTCCCTGTTGCCAAGCCTCAGATTCCGTCTTATGCCGAATAATAGTACCACATCATAGATGTGTTGATCATCATGGTGCTGGGCATGCAATATGCACGTAACAAATATGAGCTAATAAGGTGATCCTTGACTAAAGCCTTGAACCCTCCATAGGAACATTCCAGGCAAAGGGAAGAGAATATAGAAGGCATGACATCATAAGCAAGGTGGGTACTGTGAAAAGTTTGCTATGGCTGCAGTAAAATATTCAGGGTGAGAAGAATCCAGATATGAGGCTGAAGGGATGGGAGAAGGACAGTGAATGCCCATATGGTATCTTCAAGAGTTTCAACTTTAGCAGGTTGACTAGGAAGCCAGGAGTGATCTTTAAGACAGTGAGGGCCATGATGAACTTGGGTATGTATTTAGAGAGATAGCTCTTCTGCCCAAAATAGTGTAGGAATGAAGAGATTTGTTCGAGGGAAATAAGAGTGCAAAATGCCCTTCAGTCTTACAAATAATGATGATAATGATAATGATGATCCAATGATGGTTGTCATCACCATCATCATCAAAATGCAAGTATTTCTTTTTTTTTTTAATGCAAGTATTTCTTGAGTGCTTCCTTTGTGCCAGGCACTGTGCTAATTGCTTTCCTAAGTTTATGTAATTTGATGATCCCAGCAACGCTGTAACTTAGTACATCATTACCCTTAACATACAGAAGGAAATATGTCTATTTAGAAAGATTAAGTGACTTGCCCGAGGTCATCCAAGTGGCAAGGAGTGGAGAGAAACTTCAAGCCCAAGCTTTTCTGATGCCAAGGGTTATGGTTTCACTTGCTGTGAAATTTCACTTCTATCTCTGTGGAACACTCTCGTAAGTGAAGCCATTTTTGATGAAGTCCTTGGGTCTTTAAAAAGTAAATAAAGCTTCCATGAAGGACGCTCATTCTGTCTACTGAATCCCATTCTTCTGAGGTCCACACAAGAGCCAGTGTTCAGTATAATAGTTTCTCTATGAGCTCATTCTGCAATCTAGCAGTCATATATTCTAGAGACTACTTAACCACCAAACACTTTTACTGCTGTGGATTTACGTCCTCCTCTGCATTCAGCAGATGAAATAACAGCCATTGATGAACCAGCAAAGCACTGCTGATATTGGCACTCTAGAAATATAGCCAATTAAATTCATTGGGTAGAAATGAACCCTATCATAACTGTTGCTGGTGACAGAGACTGCTATTTGTCTTAGTATAGGAAATAAACATAATCAACTTTTGCTTTCCAGAAGTGCATCAGAGGCGATATCTGCCCTTTTGGGTGCAGAAGATGCGGTGATAGAGATTTGGGATCTTATCTGGAATGGGTGAGACAGGAGATGGATGGAAGACCCTTGGCTTATGGGATCATATAAAATGTCCCTCATTAGGGATTATTAAGGAGAACTTGCCCAACTTTTGTCATATACCCTTAAACAGTAAATGTACCCAAAGCCCAGATAATCAGGACAAGAAAGGACAGACTGGAGTGTGAGTTTGCAAACTTAAGGCCAAAAGAAATTGAAGAGCGGTTTCAAAGGCAAGGGAGGACACTTGTGCTTCCTAATGCCAAAACAGGTGGAAGAGGTTGAAAAAAGAGAAATAGAACAAAAAGAAGGAGGGAAATATGGAATTGTGTACTTCAAGAGCTAGGGAGTTTGAGCTAATCTAGTCCAGGGTTAGCAGATAGAGGACATTTATTCTGTTTTATCCAATGCAATCCTGCAGAGTGGGATCTGGGGATTAATACTCTAACCTCAGTTTTCTCTGTCCTTCCAATTTCTTTCTCATGCTGTTGGCTGAACCAAAATAACAGCCAGAAAATATGGAAACATACAGGTCAGCCTTGAGGCAGAGATACAGTGAAGAGTAGATACAGAGGGGCAAAAGTGGGATATCTGCAACACTGCAGTGGGAAATTAATCTCTACTCTAATAATTAGAAAGGGCTCCCAAGCCCCTAGCATAGTAAAAGGGCTGAGTAAAGCCTTCTAATGATGAGCTGTATATCTCAGGAGTTTAAGCTGGTCACACCAGGACAGATACTTAGCTTCTTGGTAGCATCTCCCTCCTCTTATAGAGAAGCAAGTTGCAGTCTGGTGCTTCTCTCTTATTAAGCCAATCATTTCAATAAATACTTGGTGACCAAGTTTTTACTTGCATAACAGCATTATGAGCTAGACCCAAAGTCAGACCCATGCTGAGTAAGTTACAAGGCCTGCTTGCCTTCAAGTCCATAAGCTGCAGACATTTATCTCCCCTTGTCCCTGTCTTCTTGGAAATTTCCTCAACATATTTCTACCAAACTATTGGCTCCTTTAGGGTAAGCTGTACAAGCTGTTTTTGAATATAGAAAGCACTTCTCAAACTTATAAGAAGAAATGAAATACTACCACATAATTCATAAGTATTCACAATGAGATATCAGCTAATACCCGTCAGAATGGCTATCATCAAAAAAGTCTACAAGTAACAAATGTTGGCAAGGATGTGAAGAAAAGGCAACCCTTGTATGCTGTTCGTGGGAATGTAAATTGGTACAGCCCCTATGGAAAACAGTACAGTGGTTCCTCAAAAAACAAAAAATAGAACTACTACATGATCCAGCAATTCCTTTCCTGGGTATATATCTGAACAAAAATGAAAACACTAATTCAAAAAGATACATGCACCCCAAAGTTCATAGCAGCATTATTTACAATAGCCAAGATATGGAAGCAACCCAAGTGTTTATCAACTGATTAATGGATAAAGAGGATAGATACACACACACACACACACACACACACACACACATACACACACATGAGAATATTACTCAGCCATAAGAAAGAATGAAAAATTTGCCATTTGTAGCACTGTGGATGGACCTAGAGGGTATTTTGCTTAGTGAAATAATTCAGACAGAGAAAGACAAATACTGTAGGTTATCACTTATATGTAGAATCTTTAAAAAAACAAACAAATGGATATAACTGAACAGAAACAGATTCACAAATATAGAAAACAAAATAGTTGTTACCAGTGGAGAGAGTGGAGGGGGGAGGGGCAAGATGGGGTATGAGATTAAGGGATACAAACTACTATGTATAAAACAGATAAACAAAGATATATTGAATAGCATAGTAAAATACAGCCATCGTTTCTAATAACTTTAAATGGAATATAATCTATAAGAATATTGAATCACTAGGCTGTACACCTGAAACTAATATAATATTGTAAATCAACTATACTTCAATAAAAAAAAGAAATAAGGTTACAGGGGACGCATGTTTTCGTCTTCTCAATTCCATTTTCTTTGGGGGACCATTCCTCCCACTTTGTATATGATTTTGTGTGTGGTTGTCTCTGCTTTCTGAGCCCAGGAATGCATGTAATCTAGTTCTGGCCAAGATGACCCCTCCCTCTGCTTACAGTGACTGGTGTGGAGATGGACATTCAACTCAAATAGGCCAATCACAGTTCTCCTTGGATATCTTTCCTGGAACTTTGGAGAAGATGCATTCTCTTACGCTTGGATCACACACTGTAAAAAACACTAATCTACATCTAGGACTGCTGGCTGTAGTTTATCAAATTATGTGACAGGAGAAAGAAATGAGACCAACGCATATTGGAAGTAGAACTAGAGACGGAGAAAAAAAGGCAAGAGAATATCACCTGAGTCCCCAGAATCTGCTATACCCAACATGTAAATTTCTTCTATGTCTGTGTCCACTCCTGGACTTCACAGCTAGATGAGCCAATATACTCTCTTTTTGAGTTAGTTTGAGTTGTTTTTTTTCTGCCATTTGTAACCAAAAGAATCCAATCAGTATACTGGTATTAGGAGTGTTACTATATTTAAAATTATTACTGCTTTTTTTCCCCCAAAGTTTGAAATATATCTTAGGTTTCTCCTTTTCCTTGGAAACAGGAATGAAATAATAATTGTCTGGATATCTTCTAAACTCATCGTGCCTCACACTTAGGGGAGAATGATCTTACGTATGTTAGCATACACTAAGTCCAGTTTCCCTATCCAAGCATCATTATTGTTTAAAGGTAGATAAAGCCGAACCAAAAGCACAGAACCTTCTGAATTTCAGATTCTCTGCAATGTTCTTGACTTATAACTTGCCCCTGAGACTATGCCTCTGACAAGTCATTCAGCTCAGTAGAACTCACCTCAACTTTCTGAGTTTGTAGGGAGACAAAGGTAACATCCTTTCAGGTGAAGAAACAGAAGAATGCTGGTATGTGGCCTCCACTGACAGCTTGAGGGAGTCAAGCCCCCAAGAAGAGAAGACTCCTGAGTGACCACCAGAGCTGTCCCAATCTGCTGAAAATCGACCCTTGGGATTTGGCCAAGAGCCTTCATGACCACAGCTGGCTGTTTCCTTAGGCTCTGCCCTCATCTACTCGTGTCTGCTACCAAAAGCCCTACACTCTGGGAACCTCCTTGTTCTTTGGCCTGCTCTCACTCTTTATTTTTCTGTTAAAAGAATTGCACACATATTATTGGATTCTTTCTTGGAGTAGTTGCAAAGGAAAAAACTCCTCCTCTTCGTTTCACTATTTTCACAACAGGGCTTAAAAAAAAAACTTCTAAGATGACAGTTCATGAGAACATGGCCTTGATCTTAAAATAACTAATAAAGCCTCACCTTAGGGGTGTTTACCTATATAAGATGTGGTCTTAGACCTAAAGATTGATCTTCTAGGTTGACCTTGGTCTTTGAGATCTGAAGATTCTTCTTGTAATATATTTTCATCATTTTTGGAATGAGAGTGTTACCTATGGGTCCGTATGCTGGAGTCTCAAAACTGGCTTTCTCCTCCTCTGGCTTTTTATAGCCTCCATTTCTTACTACCCTGTCTTAATCAGTTCAGGCTGCTGTAGCAAATTACCATAGACTGGGTGGCTTCAGCAATAAACATTTATTTCTCACAGTTCTGGAGGCTTGGCAGTCCAAGATCAAGATGCTGACAGATCTGGTGCTTGGTGAGGGCTCTCTTCTTGGTTTTCAGAGGGCTGCCTTCTCATTGTATCTCACATACTGGTGAGCAGAGAGAGAGAGATGTTATATCTCCTCCTCTTTTTTATAAGGATGATAATCCTATCATGAGGCCACCACCTTCATGCCCTAATCTAACCTTACTTACCTCCCAAAGGCCCTACCTCCAAATACCATCCCACTGGAGGTTAAGATTTCAACATATGAATTCAGGGATGGGGTGTGGGCTGGAATACAAATATTTGCTCTATAACACACCCCCTTTTCTACCACCCCTATTCTGCGTCACCATCATATCTCACCTAGATTATGATCACAGCCTCCTAACTGGTCCAGCTTCTTCTATCCTTATGTTTCTGACTCTTTAATCTACTTTCAACAAAGCAACCAGAGTGATTTTGCTTTAAAGAAAATCAGACCACGTCACTCGTCTGATCAAAACCCTCCCACAGCTCCCCTCTCACTTAGAGTAAAAACCCAAGTCCTCATTATAAGCCACAGGTTAACCCACAGTGCAGGCACTCATTACCTTCTAACCTCATCTCCTCTACTCTTTTCCTCATTCACTTTGCTTCCGCCACGTTGCTCTTCTTGTCACCTTTGATCTTCCTTAGACTCAGCAAGGGTACACCCACCTCAGGGCCTTTCTACTTGCTGCTCCCTCTATTCCAGAATATTCTACTCCCTTCAGATATTCTCAGGGCCAGCACCCTCATCTCCCAAGGGCCTTTCCTCAAGAGTCACTGTCTCATGGAGGGCATCTATGACCACCTGATCTAAATTTCAAGCCCCACCATTTGACATTTCCTTCCTTGCCTCATATTATATTTCACTAGTTGGTTCTGTTTATTACGCTAGAAGGTAAGTTTTATGAAGCAGGATATTTGGATTCACTATTGAATCCTCAGGGGCTAAAAGAGTACCTGATACATAATATGTGTCAAAAAATATTTGTAGAATGAATAAATGGATGGATGTTTAAAATAGGAGGCAGGGACACACACCTTGAGAGCTAAACTGAGAACGTGTGAGCGAGACTCTTCAGAAGAGGTGTTGCTCCACATTGAAGAGGGGGCAATGGCTCTATAGATGCAGGGAACAGAAAATATGTATGAAATACTACTAGGAGTTAAAAAAGAAGTTGAGATAAATATACTGACAGAACATTTTTTAAGATACACAACTGAGTAAAAAAAAAAAAGCATGTTGCAGAGCAATGAACAAGTACAACCTCATTTCTCTAAATAAACAGAAAAATAAAACTCTAGATTTCTGTGTCTATCTGTGTCTTTATATACGCACACACACAGATACACACTTAGAGAAAGGTCTGGACGTCTATGCCAGTAGGCAAACATTTTTTCTGTAAAGAGCCAGACTGTAACTATTTTAGGCTTTGCAGGCCATCTAACAGTTTCTGTTGCGTATTCTTCATGTTCTTTTTTTTTTTACTTTTAATTTTACTTTGTAGTATAGTTGATTAACAATGTGATAGTTTCAGGTGTACAGCAAAGTGATTCAGTTATACATATACATGTATCTATTCTTTTTCAAAGTTATGTTTTTAAACAACTCTTTCAAAATGTAAACATGAAAAACATTCTTAGCTCATGAAATACATAAAAATAAAATCCTCTGAGCTTATTGGTTGTTGATTCCTGATCTAGATTTGGTTACTTATGGTGAAGCCCATGGCATTGGGAAGAGTGAAGAGAGATTTTAGATTTTTTTCCTTTATATGCTCTCTATTGTTTGAATTACTTTTTTTCAGGGAATGTATTCCTGAAATGTATGGGCAAAAAAAAAAAAAAAGTGAGATAAAATAAATAAATGGGAAAAAGCCTGGTGCATAGTAAATGTTCCAGAAACATTTGTTGAATAAGTGAATGAATTTGGAACGAGTGACTAACTAAATGTTCACACGAATAAATGAATGCAGGGATTCACGTGTTTCCAGTTCTTTTGCTATGCTTTGTGTGGAAGCAAGGAAGTGGTTTCTAAAATTCTAGGGCTAACAGAGCAAGCCCCAAGAAAGATCAGATAAGATTTGCAAATCCATACTACTAACTGTATTTTTCATCATTATCAGTTTTCCTAATATTAATACTGGAAACACCTGTTACAAAGTCAATTCTATGCAATAAAAACCCTTTTACCTAATGCATTGCATTAACCTTTGATTTGCATCAAGTTTTGGTACAATACACCAGAGGAAAGCTTAAAATAATATTTGGTTACTTCCACATTTTGTCCCAAGCTTCAGTGGGCATTGGGCCATGAATAGCTATTCATATTAAACCCACTTGTCTAGGTATGAGCTGCTCTGCAGACTCCATATATCAAACATAGTGTAGAATAAGCATTATAAACCTTCTTGGATTTTTGCAAAAACCTTTTGTTCAACAGCCTCTTCGCAAAGAAGCAAAACAAAATGTATGCACATCTGTGTCCTTGTGGAAAGAGGGGACTGTCTTTATTTTTGCTTTAAAATGCTGTTTATAAAATAATAATGTAAATTTCAAATTGTCTTTGAGATTAGTGTCTAAATCGCTGATAATTGTTTAAAACATCCCTTTACCATGCTTTAATACCTATCTCATGTGGTTTCACAAAGTAGCATATTTATCATCATCAGTAGAAATCTCATTAAAAACACACATTAGGCACCCATCTGTACTGTTCTGGTACTGTACCAAAAGATTTTGGGAAAAAGAAATCCAACAATATAAGCCTGGGAAGTCCTTTAAAAGTCACTATCAAGATTTATTTTAATTCCTGAAAGATTTAGTCTCTTAAATATCTAGATTCTCCCCTCCCCCACTGGTTTATTGAGATATAATTGACATATTACATTGTGTAAGTTTAAGGTGTACAATGTTATGATTTGATAATTAAATATCTAGATTTTTTCCCCTGTATTTGTTGAAAGTTTTCACTTTCTACTCACTTGATTTCCTAATTTCATTTTCAAAAAAGTATTTGAGTGAAGTCCACATTCTGCTGTTTCAGGCTAGAGTTAGCACTGTCGCATGAGAGTTTCCTCTGGCTTTAATTGCAGCTGTCAAATTTGCTGCACTGAATTCCCTCCAAGATAAACACTCAAACAGGGTATTAACTATCTATGAGCAAATATCCTACTACAATATGTGAACTACACAATATTTTCTTATCATACTAAAAAGTGTGAATGAAACCATAATATCATGAGAAATTAGAAGTTTTTAGTAATTCCAAATGTGGCAAATCTTCACCAGTGTGTAAAAATTTTCAGTGACTGTGAAAAACAGCAGAACGGTTTGAGCCTTGAAGCTTTCTCCCAACAACCAAAAAGGACCCAAAACAAGGAAGCATAGCTAAGCGTTTCATCCTGGAAGCAGCTTACTGAATTAATAAGACAAGTCAATTAATGTTATGCTCTGTTGCTTCAGGATAAAACATGAAAATGGAAAAACGTGGAGCTGTTTACCATATTGAGATCAAGCTACCAGGAAGACTCTGAACAAAACATCCTCTTTTCTCTAAGTTTTAAAGAAGAACTTGGCATGGCTTCTGCTATGGACACAAATGTGTTCTCCCAAAATTCATCCCTAAAGAATTAACCCCCCAGTGTGACTGCATTTGGAGTTAGGGCCTCTATGTAGTAATTAAATTTATATGAGGTCCTAAGAGTGGGGCCCTGAAGCCATAGGATTAGCGTCCTTATAAGAAGAGATACCAGAAATCTCACTCTCTCTCTTCTCCATGTGAGGACACAGTGAGAAGGTGGCCATCTATAAGCTAGGAGGTGGGTTTTCACCAGGAATTGAATAGGCAGCATCATAATCTGGGCCTTCCAGCCTCCAGAACTGTGAGAAAATAAATTTCTGTTATTTAAGCCACTCAGTCTGTGGTGTTTTATTATGGCAGCCCAAGCTGACTAATATAGCTTCCCAGGGTCTTCTGTTTAGTGCTCTGGAGAAGAGGCCTTGGCGGAGACCAGCTGAGGGTTCACCACGTGGGTCTCTTTTCCTTCCTGGGCACACAGCTGGGCTGCATTTCCCAGCCTCCCTTGCAGTTAGGTGGGTTCTGCTGGAATCTCCCATAAACTGGAGTTCTGCTTCATGGAATGTGGGCTGTTGTACTTTCTGTCACTTCCAGGACTGTCTTGTGCTTGCTCTCTCTTCCCTGCCTGCTGGTGGAAAGCAGAGTCTCAAATGGAAGTTTCCATGGGCTCAGAAATTGTAGAGTCTCTGAGGAATTTTTAGCTTTCAGTCCATAGATGCCTGATCTATGGATAAAATTCAAGAATTTCATGGGCTTGGCTAGAAAACATTACATCCCTATCTTCACAAAACTCTAACTTAAATTTAGCATTTCCTTCTATTATGAATGTAGGCAAATAACCACAATGATGTAAGCACTCCCTATGACTTTGTCACCTGGAGAAATCAGATTTTTCATTACGGTTGTTACAGATATTTCAAACATTTTTTACACTTACTACTGTTTTAAAATTATGATAGTTATTAAACCTGTTGCTAGACTTTGCTATTTAAAGAAGCACATATATTATTATGTCACATTTAAAAATATTTTGATTACTGAATTTTAATATAATTTTCTTTAAATCCTAGGTATTTTATTTTATGCCTTTAAAAACTATTATCCTGAAAAAGTGTTGACAGACTTCACCAGACTGCCCAAAGGGTCCAAAGCACAAAAAGGTTAAAAGTTTCAATGCCACATGGAAGGAGCCTGAGACATATGGGGGAGGTAAACATTTGTTGGGTTAATCCACTGAAACTTTCAAGTCGTTTGTTTATATTTGTTAGTCTTTTCACAAAAAAGAGTCTATACCCTCCAAGACATGGGTTGGCAAAGATTTTCTGTAAAGGGTCAGATGGTAAATATTCTGGGATTCGCAGTTCCTGTTGCAATGATTCCGCTCTGCCCTTGCACAGGCTATATGTAAATGAAAGGGCATAGCTGGGTTTCAATAAAACTTTATAGACAATGGAATTTGAATTTCTTATAATTTTGATAGATCACTAATATTATTCTTTAAGAATATTTTTCAACCATTTAAATATGTAAAAACCATTCTTAGCTCATAGGGCATATAAAAGCCCATAGTGGATTGTAGTTGACCAACCCCTTATCTAAGACATAGGTCACATGGTACTTTGGGAAGGATTGGGGTGTGTAATTGTGTTCACTGCCCAACTTGGTGGGTGACCCAATTCAACAATGTAGACCTTTACTAGAGATATCCCTGAGTGGCAGTCAGAAGTAATTCTGCATTGTCTGCTCTTCATAAATCTAAATAGCCTCCTAACAACCACATATGTCTTTAATGTTTAGTAATTCTCCTCCGTGGCTCTGCTTTAGAATAACATAGGGGGCATTAAAAAAATATCAAGGCCTGAGCCTCACACTGGACCCATTCAGTCAGAATCTCTGGGCTCTGACTGCACACCGATACTCTTACAAAGCTCCCTGATGAATCATGTACAGTGAGGGAGAGAATACAACTACACATGCACTGAAGATAAAATTTGGTGTGTGTCCCACAATGGGGGACATAAACGAAAATGGAGACTTCTCCCTCCAGGGTCTTGGTCTTCACTCTATTTCATTTCTATTAGGTTGAAAATAGCACATCTTGTTTAGGTTAAATAAATATAAAACACCTCCTCTAACTCACGTCATGTCATCAGACCAGGCAGGTGCCAAATATGAATGACTGGGACGTAGCCTCTTGCCTGGAGTTTGAAAACTGGTCGTTTAAGTAATGGTTTTGTCCATTTGCCTCTTTTTCAATCTTTCTGCCTTCCCCCCCTTTTTTTGGTTTCCCTCTCAGCCTCTCTGCCTCCTTCCCTCTCTCCTTCTTGGTTCCCTCTCTTTGCCCTTCAAACATACATTTATTGAAGCACAGGGAACTCTACTCAATGCTCTGTGGTGACCTAAATGGGAAGGGAATCTAAAAAAAAAAGTGGATTTATGTATATGTATAACTGATTCACTTTGCTATACAGCAGAAACTAACACAACATTGTAAAGCAGCTATACTCCAATAAAAGTTAATAAAAAACAAAACAAAACAAAAAACATATATTTATTGAGAATCTACTATGTGTCTACTCGATACTTTTCTGGATGCCCTACAGTTTGTTTTGGTTTGCCTTTGCATTGTCTTAAAAATGTTTAATTATTTTACAACATTTACAAATAGGGAGATTTCACTGAACTATTAGAGGAGATGGAGATACTGGACATTTCCACATGGTGACAGTCAGGTACAGCTGAGTAACAGGGTCCCTTTCCACTGAGAGAGAAGGGTCTTTTTACTTAGGTATGTTCTCACCACTTCCAAACCTCTTATACACACTTATATCTCTTCAAGTGGCTTAAAGTTTTCATCCTGTAGAAATTTGGGCTGTGATCTCCTACCTAAGCCACTTAAAAAAATTCGATAATCTGCACCATTCTTCTCATACCTGCAACTAAGTGCCAGATTCCTACGTGAAACCAAGATTTCTGTCATCATCTATTTCAGAGGTCTGCCAACTATAGCTTGCACGCCAAATCTAGCCTGTTGCTTGCTTTTGTAAATTATTTTCTTAATAAATTATATTGGAATATACCCCAGTCCACTGGTTTATGCATTGTCTGTACTTCCTGTCATGCTCTGATGGCAGAATTCAGTAACTGCCTGCAAAGTCTAAAATAATTACTTTCTGGCCCTTTACAGAAAAAGTTTGCTGACCCATGATCTAGCTACCTGGTATAAAAAATCTGTATATCTAGACATCTGTTAAAACATTCTTTTTTTTTTTTTTTTTTTTTTGTGGTATGCGGGCCTCTCACTGTTGTGGCCTCTCCCATTGCGAAGCACAGGCTCCGGATGCGCCCGCTCAGCGGCCATGGCTCACGGGCCCAGCCGCTCCGCGGCATGTGGGATCCTCCCAGACCAGGGCACGAACCCGTGTCCCCTGCATCGGCAGGCGGACTCTCAACCACTGCGCCACCAGGGAAGCCCTGTTAAAACATTCTTGATTTCATTTTTAGCTTTTCCTTCAGATATTTCACATTGTTGTGGCATCTACTTTTTTCCATGTAGCCCGAGGTCCCTGGTAGGAGATAGCTTCATTCTCCCATCTATTAAGAGACAGCTTCAGTCATAGGGAACGAATGTGGAGAGATGTTACTAGCATCTGTTATTATTCTTTTCCTGAAATACCTTGGCCTTCATATTAGTTTGTCACAGCTATTTTTTTCAGTCAGTTGTTCCTTTAAAGAGTCATTAAGAGAAACATTTGATTTCATCTTATGTAAATGTTACTTTGCTAGGAGAACAAAATCATTGCTTGACTTTACAGCTAATTCCCACTTACTCCCAAACTCATCAAACCATACTGTGTAATAGGAATTGTGATGGAGGAAAATAGCTAATGGTTGAAGAGCATTAGGCCATTTTAAACACTAGGATTGCAGCTCATCTACTTGAAACACGGTTAAGATATTATGCTTATTTTATGTCTCCAGTCGGCAGGAAAATGATCCAGTCTATTGGGTTAGAGCAAAACGCTTGACAGTGGTAAGATACCTATCACAGGGCTTAATCCTCTCCCGGGAAAAGCTAGTCTGAACTGAAAAAAAATGTTTTTTAAGTCTCTTCTTTTTTTATCTCTATCTTCTCCCTACCTCTGCTCAACCTAAAAGGGCTTGTGAAAATAAGATTGGTTCCCTATAAAGCGCTTACTCAGCAACACATTCTCAATCTTCCTCCATCCTAGGGAATGGGATTCTGATGAACTTCATGGATGGTGATTCTAATCAAGAAAAAATATATCAGGCTATAATCCATTGTGTTGGTCCACACCAACTCCCCAACCTCGATTAATTTGAAGCAACTCATTATCTTCAATCAATTGTCATGGATGGAACATATCTGGATCTTGATTCAAGCAATTTACTGAAAAATGATAAGACAATCACAAGAGCACAAATAACACTGACTTTCTATTTGATGATATTAATAACATTGTTAATTGTTAGTTTTGATAATCATATTGTGATTTTAAAAATGCCTGATTATATACAGTCTGATATATTTACAGAAGAGACGAGATGATTTGCTTCAAAGTAATCTGGGGTTGGGGGCAGTTGGTGGGGATTTGGATGAAACAAGATGGGCTGCGTACTAGTATTTCTTAAAGCTAGCTGATGGGTAAACAAGGGTTCATTATATTATTTTATCTTCTTTTGCTTATGCTTGAAACTTTCTATAATAAAAAAGTTAAAAAAGAACAACAGCCCCAGCATGGAACAAAATGGAGCCAGAAATCCTCAAGCATGTTCAGGGGCTTTGGCCCTAGAGCAGTTCTAAGAGCACACAGGGTAGGGCAAGGGCTCTAAAGATTCACTTTTTAATCAAATGTTTAATTTAGGTTTACAGTTGCCAAATCCAAAACCTATAGCACTTCAAAGCCCCCTCTGTAAAATCCATATGTCTCACATATACACACACACATCTCAAAGGTCATTGAAATCTATTAAATATCTCAGAAGTTATAAAACCAACATAATGACCACCATTTTCTTGTAAATTGACTCTCCCCAATAGACTTTGAGCCTATCTTGAGTTTCTCTAGAAGTGGGTTTGATCTGACCCAAATCTTTATTCTTTTTAGAAATTATCTTGAACAAATGTGAAATGCTGAGTGATAAATTTGAAAGCTAGATTTCACCTTATTCAAAGAGATAATGAGTTGTATGTTCAGATTATAATATTTGACCAAAAGAGTTTTTATTTCCAGTTGTACAATTTGCAGTGCTTATGTTAGGAGGCCAAATGGAATTATCATTGAAAAATACCAGCCATGTCTCTAATTCTACTATGGACACTAACAATCCACTATGGTGTATAGGAAGAGTACGTCATTTTTTTTTTTTTTTTTTTTTTTGCAGTACGCGGGCCTCTCACTGTTGTGGCCTCTCCCGTTGCAGAGCACAGGTTCCAGACGCGCAGGCTCAGCGGTCATGGCTCACGGGCCCAGCCGCTCTGCGGCATGTGGGATCTTCCCGGACCGGGGCACGAACCCGTGTCCCCTGCATCGGCAGGCGGACTCTCAACCACTGCGCCACCAGGGAAGCCTGAGAACGTCATTTTTGAATAAAGTGCTTTCTTTTCTCCTGTCTTTGGGACTATAGTCAATGTTTAAGCTAAATAACTATTTCATCAATATCCCTTCTCACAAGCGGCAATGGTTCACAGGAGCCCGTAGAAAGCGTTCTCACAGTGATTTCGGTCAGTGGCCAGCAGGCTGACATACTACTTTTCAGAAAGTCTGGGTTGCATTGCCCACCTCTTCTAAGATACTCCAGGGCATATTTTATTTTGAAGAAGATTGCAAATAAAAATGAAGCATTTTGAGAATTTTAGACTCCCCTTGAAACCATTAGAGACATCCTTGTGTGTACCAAAACTTGGTTTGGGAATTGCTGACTTCAATCCTAATTTTAAGTCTTCAGCACTTGGTAGGGGCCAATTCATGAAATGAAAACCTGAAAAAATCCTTTGCTGGCTTTTTTGTGTGTGTGTGACACCAGCAGCCTCTGGTGCTTCTTCAACACTGCAAACAGCTACTCAGATTCACATTTGAAGCCCTTCCCAGGCCTTGAGGCTCTCTTAACTGCTGTTTTAAATGCAAAATCAATGAATAATAATAATTAAAAAAATCTTTGAGAAACAGAAAAACTTCCTAAATAGCTGGGAAGCCTTTTTTTTTTTTAAACCCTCTACCTCAAAGCACCATTGAACTATAAAGTTGCTGAGTTCCTTCCTGAGAAACACATCATCATTGAACTGTAAGGGCTATTGTAAATTCTGAGAAATACCACACATCCTAATAGTGTTAATTTAGAAAAAACCCAAACAGAATCCTGCAAATTATTTTATGGTTCACTGGGAAGAGTATATTCTGCACTGTTGTCTTAAAAGTCAGAAGTAATGGAAGGGAAGGGCAGGTGAAAGGACCAACTGATACAGCTTGAATAGTCCTTGAAGCAGTCTCTAAGTGATGGTAAGTAGTGACTAATTGTCAGTTTGGAAATCCAGAAAGTCACAGGGCAGTATTTATATGCTTTGGTTATTTTTGCAGGCTATTATGACTGTAGTTCTCAACAAGGACAGTACCTAACCCTCAAGGACGATGTGGACATTTGTGCAGTGATTTCTTAGCTGTTACAGAGGTGGTGGGCTGCTACTACCATGTGGTGGGCAGAGAGAAATGCTATATGCTATATGCCCTGAAGTGCATGAGATACTTCTGCTCAAGGGAGAATAACTGTCCCAATGAAGTATTAATGCTACACTGAAGATTTATGTAAATAAAAAAATCTGTTTATGATGTCCTGAGCCCAGAACTGAACTCAGATACAAAAACTAATATTTTTGTATATTTAAAAAAATTGAGGCATAATTAACATTTCATAAAATTCACCCTTTTAAAGCTGTTTACAAGTTAATGGTTTTTAGATTATGTACAGGACTGTGCAACCATCACTAATATCTAATTCCAGACTATTTTCATCTACCTCAAACAACCAAATAGCAGTCACTTGCCCACTCCCCCTTCCATTCCCTGGAAACTAACCTAATTTGGAAGCAGCTCCTTTGCCCCTTTTCTGTTTGTTCATCCCTGTCTTCCTTAGACCTTAATCATAAAGATGAGATCATTAGGCGACATTTAACTTAGTTCCTGATTTCTACTTTTCTAAATAGTCACAACACCTTACCTAATCTGTTGATTCCTTTCCTGGATTAGAAGGAATAAGAATGAAGAATTAAGTAGTTAAAGAATGACTGACTCTCTACCCCTAGCTTCCCCTTAGTAAATTTGCAGATGGATCCCGTGGGCACAGGTGGACCACGTGGGCAAGAGAACATTCAATTGCAGGTGGACCACATGAGCAAGACAGCATCCCAAGTAAGATTGGGATAAGTCAACAGGCCTGCAAGCAGTGGAAAAATGACAAAGAATCTGACCTCCTGCCATAATGATTAACTGTTTCCCCTTTTTCCCTTTAAAAACTGTCGTTGGCTGAGCAGAATCTTTGGTGTTGGTCTCTGGACACAAGTCCACCTTCTCCCCAGATTGCTGGATTTTCTGAATAAAGTATCTTCTCTACCAAAGCTTGCCCCTCGATTTATTGGCTGTTGAGTGGCGAGCGGCTGAATCTGCATTCGGTTACACTTTCTGTTTTTATAGATTTGCCTATTCTGTATGTTTCATAAAATAGAATCATATGCTGTGTGACATTTTCTGTCTGGTTTCTTTCACTCGGCATGATTTCCAAGTTCATCCATGTTGTAGCACATATCAGTACTTTATTTCTTTTCACAATTTAATCATATTCTATTGTATGATAAACCACACTCTGTTTCATCCATTCATCAATTGACGGACATTCGTGCTGGCATGATTTTGACATATACTAAAATTACTCAGAAGTGCAACTACCATGTAAATAAGGGAGAGATTGTCTTGTTTTGTTCTGACTTTTACTAAGAATTAGTCAACCATTTTAGAAAAATCACATTACCAATAGGAACATGGATTGTGGATCTGAGTCAGTAATAAAACTGTTCATTTCAGTTTGTATTTGTCGCTGTTGTATTCTTGGTTTTATGTATGCATACCTTTTCTTTAGCCTGTATTTTAAAATATATGCACACATCTGCTTTTACTTAGTCTGTATTTTAATATATAATGTGTCAACAGTAGCTGGATAAATATTACTTCTCTTAAATTTAAACTTACTGTGCTCAAACCTTTAAGTATTTCATTATGTCTTTTGACATTATATGCTAGAGCATTTATAAAAGAAATATTTTATTATAAACTGATTTTCTTTCATTTCTCTTTGATATTATATTTGTACCTTATATTAATTTTTTGAAATTACGTGATTCGGGAGGTTATAGTATCCATGAATTTCATTTCAGAAGAGTAAGTTGATGTCTGAAGGGGCCATTGGATTTTTTTTAGGGGTGATAATTACTGTACCAGGGCAGGACTATAAAGAGATTATCTTGCAGAGCGATGCCCCTCTGACATAAGCCATGCGTTTCTTTGGTGGCATTCGTACGCGTGCGGGCATTGTGTAGCTCCTTAGGATATTTGGGACAAGTGCTCTGCATGTTGCTGTCAGACTCTGGGTAAGTTTGCCACAGCGACAGGTTAATTAGCAATGAACACGGCAACTCTGAGTTAGCACTGACTGCTCCCATTTAAAGAAAACAAAACTTGCAATGGAATAGAGAAATATCTGATGGCCTTTTACTTAGGCATTCCTGGAAAGAGCATTGAGATCTTAGGAGCGTTCAGATCTTCACACACATAAGTAGTGTGTTAAAACTGAAACGTGAAATACAGTTGTGAAATTTTTGTCTACATGAAGTTTCATTTACTCAATTTCTCACTACTCATACATCTTATTGCCTTCTAAAATCTTGGATAGAATTAGATGATATCTATAATATGATAAGCCACTGAAAAGGTAGTGGAGACATACCTGGCTAAAATATTTAATGACTTGCTCAACTTTACATTTTTAAACCAATCCCTGCCTTCAACCATTTTGGTTTTGACCTATTTGGTTTGGGCCTCCTTCCCTGATCTCAAACTTCCAACTGGCTCATCCTTGCAGTTGTAAGTTATACCTGACTGAACATCCTGATGTCTTTTGGCCAGAAGTCTCTGTAACAGGGGCTGTTGATTTATTATAAAATTCATATGACTCCAACTCATTTCCATCATCACCCCATTATTGCTCTCACTGACTCATCAGTGATGATGCTGGCTTGCTCCAGGTGTGGCTGGAGACTTTGAAGAAACAGATACCACAAAATTGGGAAGGAGGACCTTTTTCTTTGCTGGTGAGCAATGCTTCTGGGGCAGTTAAGGGACATCTATATGTCTAAACCAAGCAATCTGGATGTAGGCAGTGTGAGCTGCTCTTCAGAACCTAAGAATGTGTTATGTCATAAGTATCTGACATTACAAAGTATATCTCTAATCCTATTTTCACTCTACTGATAAGAAATCAGGCTCAGATAATCACAAATTCTGAGAAATACAAGATTCCTTAGGCATGCATCCTTCTACAGCCTCCCAAGAGTTCTACTGGTCTATGTTTGAACACTATTCATACCAAGAAATGCATTACCTACTAAAGAAAGTCAATCAGGTAAATTGTCCTTAAACTGATATATGTTTAGTTATAAATAGATGCACTCTTTAGAGACTAATTTAATACCTCTTCTAAATGACAGACCTTCAAATATTTAAATGCACCTTCTCATTCTTGACCCCCTCTTCTTTTTCCATGAATCTACGCATCAGCCTGCTTCAACTGTTTCTGAACATCATAAATGCTTTCCTCTGTCTACTTGCTTGAACTTGATTTAACCATGCTAAGTGGTTGATGACCAGTTTGACTGTGGATCACCTGCAAAACTGGTCCGCATACCACATCAATACTGTCTTTCACACGGTTGATAATAAAACAGTGCACAGGACACAGCCAGGACAGAACCCAGGATTCTGCTACTAGAAATCTTTCTCTAGGATATGATTATTCCATAAATCAGAAACATTTGAATATGACTATTCATTATGGTTATGAGCTCACACAATTTTTACTATCACCCAGCCTTCTCCAGAATACACAAGGGGACATCAAAATATAAAGAGCCAAACAGTAAATATTTTAGGCTTTCTGAGCATAAAATCTCTGTTGCAGCCATTCAACTACTGTTGCAAAAGAAGCTCTAGGCAATATGTAAACAAGTGGCTGTGTTACAATAAAACTTTATTTACAAAAACAGGCAGCATGCCAGACATAGTGTAAGGGCCATCGTTTGCCAATTCTTAGCCTAGACTCATATCTTGTTAATATCTAGACATGTCCATCAATTTTTAAAAATACGTTAGACTAGTTAAAGAAAACAGTGAGGTCAATAGGAAAGTTTTCTGGCATGATTGTTCTTCTCAGAGAATGCAAGCTGGCCCCTGGTGATCACTGAGTCCCTATTTACTCCCCCCAAATTCCTTAAATGATCTACTTTGGAATCTTGCCCTGGGCTGACCTCAGGGTCACTGATCTATAGATTTCAGAATCCACTTCCTTTTTTTTTTTTAACAATTTTAACTATACTTAACCCATACTAGACTTCTGGTACCTCTCCCAGTTACACAGTTTCCTAGCATTAGAATGGTAATTTTTTGACAGTTTCTCTTTTTTGGTACTAGGAATGTGATTTCCCCTTACGCAGTGATATGCTGAAGCTGGCTCTCAGTGCTTTGCGAGGGCCAACAATGTACATCTCTTCCCAACCTGTCGTTGGTAGCTTGGAGTCAGTGGTGGGAGTATTTATACCACAGAAATAACAAAAATATGTACCAATTAGGGCTTCCCTTCTTCCCGCATCACTGTGCCCAGGGTGCTTGAATCATTGAAGAGAACTAGATGTTCTCTTACAAATCTCTTCTCCTATCTTGAGTTTATTTTTCTCTTAACAACATCCCTTCCAGACATTTTAGCCAGAAGATAACTTTTATTGACATAAAAAAACCAGAACCAACATAGTTGCTTGAGGAAAACCTGAATTCTCTGTCACCTCTACATTATCGGTTTCACGCAGTAGTTGTGTCCTACTTAATTTGAATACAGCTACAAAGTTTTCTACATTGACCTTAACATTTCTGGAAGTCAGTTTAAGTCATAAGTCAATTTATCCCTCCTGCTATATTTTTAGAGAGCTCAGTCGTTTGTATATAGAGTCTTCCTTGATTATTTGCCTTTGCAAAATCTTTTGCCTATGACCTTTAAAATTGCAAACTGGTACTTTAACTAGTTCACCATTTGCCCCCCATAGATACGATCTGCAGCTGCCTGCACAGAATGCCATTTCTGAGAACCACTGCAAGAAGTTTAAGTCATTCCCCAAGTTATGACTAGAGATCAGGGTTCTTTTAATCCAATGCATTTTCTGGAATGCCGTGTGTGTTTTACCATCTGGTTTTTAGAAAATACTAGGATTAGAGACAAACTTGGAATTTCCTTACTAATAATTCAATTTGAACTTTGTACATTGGC
Organism: Hyperoodon ampullatus; assembly: GCF_949752795.1. Lineage (NCBI taxonomy): Eukaryota > Metazoa > Chordata > Mammalia > Artiodactyla > Ziphiidae > Hyperoodon > Hyperoodon ampullatus. The sequence continues at coordinate 22,316,603 of NC_136923.1, forward strand.
AGTGAGGCGAGGTATATGGGAACAAGCTGAATCAGAAGGGACTAAAGCTTTCTGTCTATGACTTACCTCTAAGAGATACAGCATAACTGTACTCTTCTTTCATCAAGATACCTTGGATGACTAGGTCTATGAAGTGGCAATTGACTGATGTAGCTGAGACTTGAATCTAAGCTATCAGCTCCTCCATGAAAGGAAAAGCGTGATTCACTACTCTGTCCTCAGGCTCTGACAAGGCAAAGCTCCACGTATGTTTACTAAATACTGAAAAACTCTCCTTACTGATCCCCTCAGCTCCAGTTGTGTGCCCTTCCCATTTTTCTCCATTTTGGAAATAGAATGGTCATCTTAAAATGTTGCCTTAGGTGGGTCTCTCCATAGGAAGGCCGGGAGACAGAGATTTCAGTACAAGGAGTGTATTTGAGAGGTGAATCCAGGCAGTACTGGTAAGGAAGTGAGGAAGTGAGAAAGGAAATGAAAAGAAGCCAATAAAATGTACAATTATGACCAGATTATGGCTTTGGACAACTGGGACTCAGTCTCACTTGGTACCTCTCCAAGACAAAATAGAACTGTGCTGTCCAATAAGGTAGCCACCTAGCCACATGTGGCTGTCTATTAAGTTAATAAAATTAAATTTTAAAAAATCACTTCATGTGTCACAGTTGACACATTTCATGTGCCCAATAGCCACATATAGTTTGTGGCTACCTATTGCACAGCTCAGATATAGAACATTTTCACGCTGCAGAAAGCTCTACTGGACAGCCATGACATAGAATACGCCACAGAGTTGTCTCGCTTGGGAGCAAGGAAGCTGGGGAATCTATACATCAAGTCCCATCAGCCAATGGCTGCTCTTCTGATTCCCAGGTACATCTGGTCTGCCCTGCATGTGTATGGGACCAAGGAGAGGCTATGGGTGACACTAACAGTGTCTCCTATTAAGTATAAATCAGATTGTGTCACTCCTTGATTAAAAACCTTGTTCATGGCTTCCTGCTACAGTTCAGATAGAACCCAAACAATTTTATCATGCTCTACCTGGCTCTGACTTCAAGGTTACTTCCCCAACCTCAGGCCACTTTGCTCTAATCACTCTGCTTTGACAGCAAACTAAAAGAGACTTTCTCTCTGTTTTGCAAACACACTGAAAGCTTCCTTGGCTAAGGCCTTGGCACGTACTAACCTGTGGTCCTGCAACACCCCTACCTCCTCCCTCCCTTCTCCCCCTCGGCTCTCTGCATGGCTGCTTCCTGCTCTCCTCTAGTTCTCAGACCTAATGCCACCTCCTCCAAGAGGTTTTCCCTGACTATCCTACATAATGTTCATGTTTCCTTCCCATTATTTACTTTCTTGGCTCCTTTGGCATTTATTTTATCACTATTTTTGATTATTTGTTCACTTTTGTTTTTGTCTGTCTCTCCTAGAATAATGTGAGGTCTGAAGTCAATCTAATACTGTGCCTGACACATGGCAAAGGCTCAACAGATATTTGGTTACTGCATGAATGAATAGATGAATGAATGAAAGCCATTTTTACCAGTGAGGAGGGTGTAAGGGCAGGCATGAAAGGTCAGACCTCTGCAGTAACAAGGGTTACATGTGAATTTGCGTGGACATTTTGCCTGAATGACGAGAGGGCTGGGGGTGGGGAAAGAGTGGCCTGGTGATGACAGTGTGTAGTTGCTCAAAATTATCCTACACATAAGATGGCTCTCACCATTAACAACTCAACTTCTGGATGAACATTCTGGACACCAGCCGGGTGCCTTCCCCAACATGCAATTACTTTCTTGTGTCAATGGCAGTGCTCAAGTGTAGGTTATATCGGCATTTTCCAGTGGTTTAAAAACATTAGCAATGGTAATGGCAAATGGGGAATTCTACAGGGTTGGGGAGGGATCTGTCTAGTCTTTGAGCTTTTTAGAAAGAGAGTGTAAGATAATATTCTGCCTGTTTTTTTCCTAAGTTTGTGTTTTGCTTGCCCTGAGTGGAGCCAGCACTGACACAGGGAGCTTCTAGGTGATGCATTGTAGGAATAATCTGAGAATAACAACAACAACAAGAGCTTACCTACTGCTTTCCATTTATAACACATTTCCATTTTCTCTAGTTCCCTAGTCTTCCCATAACCTTTAAACGTTGTATAATGATCTCCATTTTACAGAAAGGGAAACTCAGAGGGAGAGGTTATAAGCTTTTCTAGGTTGTAAGTGGAGGGTGAGGACATCAATCTTTGGGGGGGGGGTGGCATTTGGCTTACAATTCTAGAACTCTTTTCAATACATACAGTGCTTTTTAGGCCTGGAATGTGAAAGGGAGAAGAGGAAATGTGACAGTGGTGAGCTGAATGGCAGGGGTGAGAGGTGTGAGAGGCCCTGAGAGCTTCTCAATCTGGCCATCTCAAGAAGGATTCAGATCAGGGGAGAAAGAAATTGAGAATTCATGTGTGTGGGCATGGGAGGGTGTGTATAGAATGAGGAAGCAGAGGGAGGAGGCCATTTCCATTGGGCAGTTAGTACCTAGCATTCTTTTTTTTAAGCTAAATGTACAAGCTTCTCAAGTCTTTTAGCAGCAGCTCGGGGGATCTGTTGACCTGATACTGCTTCTTTCCCGTCCCTAAAATCGGCTCCCACACTGTGTTGGTGACCCCATAGGTGGAATTTATAGAAGTTTAATCCATTTACTCTATTCTAGTACAGGGGCTGACCTCTTTTTGTGACCTTGGCATGCCCCCAATCGAGCATAACTGATATCTATTGCTGTACGCACAGTGTTCTCAGTGGTAAAAGCAGGAGAGATTGCAGGTTACATGCAATGGACTGCAAACGAGCTCTCCCTCCGCCGTTTTTTCCTACCACCAGAGGAAGCAAACGAGAACGCAAATCCTGAGAAAAATGTCATGTTAGGCCAGATATGCAAACTGATGTCTCACAGACAGAATAGAATCTTCAGTCTTGTCTTTTAATAAAAGCTCAATAAGTTATAAATATGCACAATTTGGAGATTTCATATAAACCTATGAATTTCTGGATTTTCTTAAAAAACAACAAAAAACAGAAGAATTGGGCCATACTAGCTCCTTAATGCTGGATGGCAATAATAGGCTGGGACCATGTCCCTACCCTCATCACCAGGTGCTTGGGCAGTAACATGTGACCTTGGTTAGTTAACTAGCGTTACTTGGCTATAGCTCCTGTTGGCATATATGTCTTGCAGGCCCTGGTTGAGAACTACCTACGAAACAATCATAATTTTCTTATTTACAAAACAGAAATAGTGTCACAGATGTAGAAAACAAACCTATGGTTACCAAGGGGAGGGAGGGATAAATTGGGAGATTGGGATTGTCACATACATACTACTATATATAAAATAGATAACTAACAAGAACGTACTGTAGAGCACAGGGAACTAACTGTACTCAATACTCTGTAATGACCAATATGGGAAAAGAATCTAAAAAAGAGTGGATATGTGTACATGTATAACTGATTCACTTTGTTGTAGAGCAGAAACTAACAACATTGTAAATCAAGTATGCTCCAATAAAAATTAATATAAAAATTTATTTGCTGACTGTATTAAGAAGCCACTTCCAACCCACTCCATGAAGAATGGCCACATATCCATGTGCCATGGCCCAGTGGTTCAGAACCACTGTCTTAAGGAAAGTATGGCCTCGTTTTCCTCATGGCACGTATGGACTCTACTCTTGGGTTACAGCAGGTGGGAATTAGGGCTGGATGGACATCCCCTGACCTATAAATACAGTCAGTTATGTTTGGGGTCCTGGCTTTCATGCTTGGTGATTGGTTATTATTTTTTTTAAATAATGTAACTAGCTACCAAAATCAATAAATTAGAGCTTAACGTGTTTTTGAAAATGAAACAAACTACCTAAGTAAATAAAATAAATACATGAGAGCCACTGTGGACCAAAGATGTCAGCATAATGCAACTTCCACTGGGATGCTCCTGAGATCTTTTATAAGGAAAAAAAATCCTGGCCTATTCAACCTAAAATCTTAAAATCTTTATTAGCAGGGGATTTGTGTGTGTGTGTGTGTGTGTGTGTGTGTGTGTGTGTGTGTGTATGTGCAATTAGTGGCTTCCTCTTTAATTTACTTTGAAGGATGAACATGATTCTATTTTATCACTTTTGTATAATGCCCACGGGTATCAGGAAATCAGATTCTATCACTACTGCACGAGTCCAGAGTCTCCATACCCCTTAGAATGCTTTTTTACCTTGCTTTCTTATATCTATAAACTAGATGGAAGTGACTTGAGCCCTAGAATTTGCTAGACACTAAATCTTTTATTTAGAAGGTAGACAGCTCATGAAAAGAGACATGGCACACTTCTTTGTCAAGCAAACCCAAATGGATTTTGAAATGGGATTGTCAAGCTTAATTAAAAGAGAAACTCATGTTATGGCACGATATTTAACCTTCCAAGAAGGAGTGCATATCCCATGCTGGTGAGGAATGTGTGGATCTCCTCATATAAACGGTTTTTATACCCTCCATAACTTATTTTATCAGTGACAATGGCAAAGTGGCATAATATACTGTACTATAAAATCACTACATTGCTTGGTGAAAGTTACATTGGATTTGATCAGAAAAAGATGTGAATTGTGTATTGGTGAAAACATTCTTTATCATTCTATAATGGAAAAAAAGTAGTAAAACTTCTCCACGTGCTTGCCAACTCCATTAATGGATAAATTACACACAAAAAACACACAAAAAAGTCAACAAGTAAGCTTCACCTTACTCAAAAATCTTTGTCTTATGAAATAAGTCATATTTCCCTTTTTACCAAGAGAAGGGATTTGGACGAAACCATTTGCTCTAATTATGTTATAATATTCTTCATCAAATTTGATGCAAAAGCTCAAAATCAATATTAGTCATACCACACTGAGCTCTTTATTAACCAGAAATACGTGATATAAGTTTTTAAACCATATACATTCAGATTCAATAGGCAGATGGTAGCTACTGAAAATTCCCCAAACCGGCACAAGTTAAATTTAAACACAAGTTGATGGTTCACACATTTGGGTAAGGGACTTGGATAAACTGAAACTGAATTTGATGACATTTACAAATATTTGTACTGTTTTCTTGGATGGTTGCTTGATTCTGATGTGGTGGGATTTTTTCCCCTTCTCTCTTCTTCCAGGTCTTTCCCAGGGAAGCTACTGCATTAAGCAACCAGCAGGAGATGAACTAACAGACTTGAATCTCTAGACCAGCTCCTTCATTGATTTACAGGCTCAGGTTACAGAACAGAAAAAGCTGTGACCCCCACGTATTGTGAATCATGAGAATAGTCTGTATGTGTGAGGCCACAGAAAACAGAATATCCCTTTTGCTTCTCATTGGACTTTTATTCAGGACCAACACTTTTCAAAGGGTATTCCAGAAAACACTAATCTCATAGAAAAGGCCACATGGTCAGGACATTTTGGGCAATAATAATGCTTGCAGAATTTTTTTAATGGAAGTAATCTCATTTTGGTTCATCTTATTTAAGAATGTTAGAAGATTTTATATAAAATCCAGACTTCTGGTTCTCTAGAAAAACTGAAGACATGACAATGCAGTGAACATATCCTCACACAGACATAATTTCTTGCAGCTTCCCATTAGTCAGGGAACGAGCTCTCCATTAGTCAAGGACCAACCAACATGCCTGGATTCTGGAAGCCTTTTACTTGGCTCCCCTTGTTTCAGTCTTTCTTGAAGACACACAGTGTCTTTTGGCATATTAAAGGCTCTGAGAATCCCTCAGTAAATATTTCTATTTATTTTGTTGAAAAAAATTTCCCCAATATATTGGATTATAAATGCTTCTTCCTCCACATCTTGAGATGTACTGTTCTAGATAATTCTTTGGGTTTATGATTTCAGTTTTCACTCCAAAACTTACAGATGAAAATCAATTTCTAATATATCACTTGGTACATGGTTATGGACCATAAAATTCAAGGAATTCTGATTTGTTGGTATGAATTTTATGCTACCTTCTGGAAAAAATTTGTGAAAGTATTTAGGAAGCTCAGATTTTGCAATGAGGATTCTATTTCCATTTTGGGATGCTTTTATAGGCATTCAAGATGCAGAACAAATCCTCCTGGTTAGAGTGTTTATATATTCAATCAGACTTCAAGGTATATTGCTAGAGATGAAGGAGCCTCTGGATTTTACCCAAAATTTAACTTAAAAATTCCACACTAGGAGACCCGCTGTGTTGCTGATCTAGTAACAGCCCTTAATAACATGTATTCTGGAGAAAAGACTTTGGAGAAAAAAAATACACTTGCAATATGATAGGGTAAGTAACAGGAATTTATAGTACTATTACGCTCTACCAGGTAAACTAGAATTTAAGTAGATATTTCCTTCTTATAAGTATCAGCTGAGTAACTCAAAAAAAGAAGATGGGGGGCTTCCCTGGTGGCGCAGTGGTTGAGAGTCCACCTGCCGATGCAGGGGACACGGGTTCGTACCCCGGTCCGGGAAGATCCCACATGCCGCGGAGTGGCTGGGCCCATGAGTCACGGCCGCTGAGCCTGCGTGTCCGGAGCCTGTGCTCCGCAACGGGAGAGGCCACAACAGTGAGAGGCCTGCGTACCACAAAAAAAAAAAAAAAGAAAAAAAAAAAAAAGAAGATGGACACAATTGATCTTTTGGGGGGTGAGCCCAATATGTATCATCCAAGTGATCACTATAGAAGCCCAATAATAGGGTTTGACAGTTCATCCTGCTGGCTGAGAACATTGAACTTATAGTAATGAATTTCTAGTTTTCAAACTATTAGAGTTGGAAATATTGGTTATGATGGCAGCAATGATGTCATGTAAAAAATTCTGGTGGACTATGTGTCACTAAGCGGGTGTTCTCTGGATTTGGCTAAAGCAGACTGAGGAAAAGTAAATGGCAAATGAAGAGGACAAGTAGATTTAGAAAGCAGTTATTTACCACTTTAATAGGGCTGTCCAACATTTGGTCACAAGGGTCATTCTGAAACCTAATTTCTTTAATGGTCTTCCCATCTCACCAGAATAGATCTGAATACTCTTGGAAAAAGCAAATCAAACATAGAAAGATGTGCTGTGATAAGACTTGTTGCTACAGCACTATGTAATTAATGATGTCAGACTTTGGATTTAATCAGAGGACATTTCTTCAGTCTAGGACAGCTATACAAAGCCTTAAGACATTGTATTTACAGAACTTAATACAGGGATCCATATTTTTTTTTTTTTTTTTTTTTTTTTTTTGGCGGTACGCGGGCCTCTCACTGTTGTGGCCTCTCCCGTTGCGGAGCACAGGCTCTGGATGCGCAGGCTCAGCGGCCATGGCTCACGGGCCCAGCCGCTCCGCGGCATATGGGATCCTCCCAGACCGGGGCACGAACCCGTATCCCCTGCATCAGCAGGCGGACTCTCAACCACTGCGCCACCAGGGAGGCCCGAGGGATCCATATTTAACCATCACTCTGCCAGAGTCTTAATAGCATGGTGGACCAGCTCCCTCAAGAATCCTCATTTTTCTTATCTGTGGAAAAGCTAAAAATATTTTCCTGGAAGAGGTTAGAACGGTTATTATATACCAGTTGAATATAAAGTATGGTTATGTAAGCCAAGCTTGCATGCTAATATTGCACAGGGTAGAAAACAATAAAACAGGACGATGTGCTTCCTTGGGCCATCTAGTAGAAAGAGAAGGAAGCTTTTCACTCAGTATCGTTCTGATCTCTCAGATTCCAGGAGTCCACCTGTAGCTGGAATTCCAGTGTGAGTGCCATGCCGACCTCTCAAAAGGGCACGTGATTTCCTTGCCGATAGAAAAAGAAATGACAACAAAAACAAAACATCCAAAACTCAAAGAGGTACACCAGCCGCCTCAAACTGTGGTACAGTTCATTTTTTGAAGAGAATATATAATATTTCAAAATATTATATATATACATATATTTCAAATGGTACAAAGTAACTATAGATCCAAATTAGAAGACAGTTGATCTTTCTTTGTGATCCCAAAAATGTGCATTGAGAAAACCCGTTTTTTCCTTAACCCACTTTCCATGGTGTTGCCCAAAACTCCGGGTCTTCTCACTCTAGGAGACTTCGTGACACACAGTAAAAGCACTGTGATTATCTGGTAATCAGTCAAAGTGCAAATAAGAAATCCATTTGGCTTCTAATGTATAAGATGTTTTAAATTCTTAAAATGTATTTTCCACAGAGTAGGTTTTCCTTTATTACTATAACAAATGCTTCCGTTAGGTTCTTGGGTGAATCTGAAACCAAAGAAAGAAAGAAAGAAATTTCAGGAAGAAAACAAAACGAAGGCACTAAGAAAGGTGATTAGGCAGAAAAAAAGGACACCTTGAATCTTTAGGATGTTGCTTCTTTCAAGTGAACTAAAGTAAAAAATGTTCAAGTCTAGAGCAGTAGTTCTCAAATGGTGATCAAAGCTTATGGACAGGCCACTGTATTTTTTTTTATCAATTCATTATATTAATTTTGCCACAATTGAGGAGACAGACTCTTGGAGCAATGCCTATCCAGGACTGGGTTCGTGGGCATGCAATTTAGTTGCAGGGAGCCCTTTGTCGAAAAGGGCCCCTCACTTGGTTTAATGACCAGCAGTTGCCATCTTGAAATTATTAGTAATTTTTGAACAAGGGCCCCTGTGTTCTCATTTTGCACTGGGTTCTTCCTGCACATTACGTAGTCATTCCTATGTCTGTCTGATGAGAATTTCATGAGTAGGAAATTCCATGGCCTTCTCATGTTGGTCTCTTGTAAGATGCAAAGGGGTGGCATGAGGTGAACTCATTGCCAAGGTCAGATCACGTTTGTTGAGGAACGTAAGAGACCTTTGCAAGGTGAGAAACTGTTCCACTCAAACAATGACATGGTGTTCAAGGGCAATCAAGGGCATACTCCTATAACTATTGATGCCATGTAATCCATTCAAATATGGTCCCAAAGACTCTTATATTCAGAAGGATGCATGCACGAAGAATCACTGGTTTAGAGCATGAATGAATGATGGTTCTAATAGAGTTGAAGCGTTTTAGGACTTAAGGCATTTTTCTTCATCATCTCTTAATTTTTTATAGCTTACAAATTGAGTATTCTGAGGCCAGGAGTGAAGTCCATTTAAAGCTTTCAGGATTAGGTAGGAACAGTCATACACCACACACATTTGCATTCAAAAGTTGGTTGGACCAGGGGCTGAATGTATGAGAAGTCTTCACACATTTTTTTATTCTTCCATATAAATAACAGATCCTTCCAAACCTTGGTTTCCTACAGTCCAGTGGTGTTTATCACATTTTGTTTCACTGTCTTCTTTTTTACCGAAAGTAGGGAGAAAGTGACATTTCCAAAACTGAACTGGAATTGCCTTTCTTTTATCTGTACTGACCCTCCTCCTCCCCCATCCCACCAAACCTTAGGCCCTAGCCTCCACAGAAGACCAGGGGCCGTGTCATGTCCACCATCACATTCCCAAGACTTTAATTTTAGATAACAGAGGCTTAATATTATTTATTAAAGAAATGAATGGGCGCACTTGGATCCAGGGGCAATTGTGATAGCATAGTTTATTCTTTAAGAAGATGGTTTACTCTTCTTTCCTGCAATCTCTAAATACCCCCCCCTCTCTCCTCCCCCACCATCTCTCTCTCTCTTTTAAAGGCATTTCTCGCAAAATGAATGGACTAGAGATCAAGATGGTGAAGTCTCTCAGAACATTTCAGACCTGGTGGAATTTTGAGGGAAGAAGCTAGAATATGTCAAAACTGGTACCTTACCCTTCAGTAATATAAAAAAAAAATCAGGGTGATTAGAATGGGTGGAGATATGTAAAGTTAGAGTCGGCATTAGGAGGATGATCCCAGGGGCTGCGGACAAATGATTGTGGTGAATTGTGTTGGGCTAGTCACAGAGAACACCAAATCTGACAAGACGGCTCTTGTGGTTAGGTGTGTAATCTGAGGTCTGCAACTTACTCTTTTAGGAAATGAAACTTGACTCTACATTGTGCAGTAACTGTTGATTTCCTCTCTAGTGTGAAAGACATTGACATATTGGATTGAAGGAAATCCAAGGTTGCTTGATATTTCCCCAGGTATTAGATCAGATTATGTTCTGGTGTTTTAATCTGCTAATTTTCCTTCCCAAGTGACTTTGGTTTTCTCCTCATTTTATTCCCCTCCTCTTCCTGTCCCCAAACAACCAGTGTTCACCTTTTACCTAAAAATTATTACACCATCATCAAACAACTTATTTCTTCTCAGGGGAAGTCTAGCTTTCTAAATGAAGTCATTGTTCCTGAATACACAGGGTATTAGATTTGTTCCTGAATGCATGGAATATAGCCTCCCCACCTTTCAAACTTATGTTTTTGATATATCAGTTTAAAGAAAAGAGATAAACTAATAGGCATCTAAAACAATCAGAAAAAATTCTCTAGTCAATATTTAGGTAGGTTAGTCTTGCTACAAACTCCCAACAAAGCAATTTAATAAAACAACCGAAGCAATGATCAAGCAGGAACAGGGTTAAAATTTAGCCAAGAAACTTCACCCAAATGTACTAAGCTTCTCCCCAGAAGATACCTGTTACCAGTTTTATTGTACCCCAGGCTGGGTTTTTGGAACATGTCTCAAGCATGACTACTTTCTCTCTGTAGGGTGGCATTCAGGAAGCTTCCTCTTTCCCTATGATTTATTCTTCCGAATCTCCTGAAATGGAAGCCTTTGCTTAATTCTACTTATCTTTTCTCCTTTCTTCTAAGATTTATTGTCACCCAGATCCAATTTCCCCAAGGTTTTCCTTAAGATTGTGGCCTGTTACCCTGGCTAGTCCACATTCTGGGGTGTCTGGTTGTTTAAATGAAACACTGAATTTCTACTCTCCACCCTCCTTAAAAAATGAACATCATAAAAATGTAAATGAGACCACATTTTGAACCATCTTTTGTTTATCTACATTTCAAAGAATGATGAGAATTTTCGCTCAGGATGATTAATTTGGAAGTAACCCATATAATAGGGAGGTTTTAGAAAAAAACTATATAGGGAAAAAGAATGAAGTCCCAGGAATATTTCTTGCAAATTTCTTTACACTGAAGCTACTTTTAAAAAATAAGTGTGAAGGAAATTCCCAGTTGCCATTAGTAAGCTGGGTATGTTTCTTCAGTTTTTTGTTTTTGCCTTTTTCTGAGAGAAAGAACTCTTTGAATCAATCCTACACATAAGAACAAAAGAGGTGATTTTCTTTATTCTTCCTTTCACTTTAATAAGAATTTGAATTTTTTACCCTAAAATTACCTCTTAAAGAACAATGAAAACATATGATTCGTAATTAAAATACATCTGTGAATTAAACTGTTTTAAAAGTTAAACTGCTAGAGTCAACATTTGAAGTGTGTAGGCATATTTATACTCTGATGGGGAAAAATACACAGGGCATACTAGAAAAATTCATATAAAACCTATTTGTGGAGCATATGATCTAAGGACTGGTGTTGGCTATTTATACAGAATGGAGCTCCTGTATGTATCATCTGGACTTAATTGGTGTCTTTTGTATTGAAAAGTGCTTATTTCATTGTGAATTTCTTGTAAGGAAGGGAGGAGAAAATGTAAGTCAGTGTACTGTTTGGGTTTTCTTAACCCAAATTTCTTTAAAAAATTCAGCTTTTTCTAGTGTCTTCTTCTGCCTCTAAAGACAGTCTTGAGAATCCTTAGTTGACTTATGTGCCACGCACATGGCTGTAGAGGACTCTCTTATTTCCTTTCCTGAAATGGATGCACACATCAGAACAGGTACATCCTCTGCTTTTAACCTGTCTGTAAGGGTGACTTATTTCTCTTATACATTCAGCTGTGTGGACTGTGCTCAGCGCCCCCAGGGACGTAGTGAACACAGTGTGTACCAGCCTCTGTTACCATGATTGGATTCCACACCATACTTTGGTGATGCCGGAGAATGTCCAGGATGTATTACAACAGGCCTGATGGTTTTAAAATAGACTCTACAAAGGCCAAATCAAAAAAAGTGACGTGGGTCACAAATAAGTAGCACTAACAATTTCTGTGTTTTGTTCCTTTATTTTCTATCTGCCAAAGAGTCTCCTTGTTGGTATTCTTGGAATTTCACATATCTAAATCCTGAAATGTTTTGATTTGCATTATTGCTCTTTACGGACTTTCAAGTCTGAAGGTACTATTAAAACAGGGCTCACCATCAATAAAGAGTGATTGGTTATCATTTGGAATAGGAAATGGAGATGGGGCAGAGGATATGTCAGCAATGTGTTTACAACAATGGTGACTGGATTCCAATCATACTGGCCAAAATTCAGAGTAGCTTAAAACTAACTTGTGAGGGTATCTTCAAATTATTTGGTAAAGTCATCTTCAGGTAAAATGTAACCAAAGGGAGACCTGAAATCCATACTCTACCAACTAATTAAGATGATTTTTGGGGTAAGCATCAGGAGCTGGGCTCATTTTCAAATACTCTCTTCAGTAGGTGTCTCATTGAAATGAAATACGATAATCCAGGCAGAGCTTCTGAGAGCATACGATTTCATGTTAGCAAGCTAGGATGGTTCAGGCATCCCTCCTGGGTGCAAGCCAGGGAGGTATAGCCATTTACTGGCTAATGTGGTTAATACAGGCAACTAAATTTGACACACAGTGTCTCCACTTATTTGATATATATAAAAAAATTTTCTCATGGTGTTATGTTTTCTGCATCACAAAGATGCAAGAACCAATTTTATTTCGTGAAAAGACAATTCTGAGAAGAAAGACCAAGGTAAGACTCATAACACAGGGGCTGGAATCAGAGATGCCCTTTTAAATTTGGGTCACCCTTTTGGAAGTCTGCAAGTTCAACAAATTGGAATTTGTAGATGGTGAAGCTTGTTTTAAAAAATACCCAAAACTTAAAACACATACACACATAACAGGGCTGATATTCATGTGGTACATGTACATATCACCATACTGGCTCTTAAAATATTGATATACTTTTGTACTGGTCAATAAATCGTTACTGTCTTAAGTACCCTGACCAAACGCCCCATCAGAACTTCCAGACTTTCCTACGGACCAGTATCTATAGGGTCAACGGCTGGCCTAGCTGTCCTCTTCAACCTACTCCAGCATCATGACACCAATGCTGATGGGCTGGGTAGCCTCATACAGGTCGTTACATATTTTGAAGCCAACTCCTGATTTATCCGCACAAAGTAAGAAACGATTATTCACATCAGAGAATTCTTTCACCTCCCTAAAAGAGCATCAAACAATTCCTTTAAAGAACCTTTAGAAGATGGCTGCACTTAAATGCAGAACTGTTCAGGAAACCATCTGGATGAATTAGGCTAGACCCTTATTTTATTATCCATTCTGAGCACCATAGATATCAGATGCATAATCCAAATAACTGCCTCACTGCTCCTCTTTCCTTTGGCTGTGGCAACCTAGCTTTATTTATGACTCAGTAAGAGAAACACTAAACTGCTCAGTATGGAAAAGTCAAGTTCAATCTCTAACTTCTCTTTGATGGATGGACACTGATCTGAATGGTTAAGAATAGTTTCTGTTGGGGAAAAGGCTTCTTCCTCTCCTTTTCAAAGTTTCTCTGGGTGCTGTTTGTAAATACAACACAAAGGCAAGCAGTACAGTTCGTAACACGCATGAGACATTTGAAAAAAAATGAACTTACTCTTGTGGTCTTGATTTTATTGCCTGTAGCGCACATCCATCCGGAATTATCAGGGAGTGTCTTACACTCTTCTCCTTCTAGACAAGGTTCCATCTCACACCACCATTTCCCAATCACTATGGAGGCTGTGCAAAGACAGGAAACAAGTGTGTATGCAATTCATCCAAACAACCTGGGCACCAGGCTGAGTTCTTCTACAGATGTTAATGCTCTTTGAAACACATTAGGTCCTTTTTAACTTTTCATGATTGGCTAAGAATACTCTACTAAGAAGAATGAGATTTTAACTTAAACATCTTAAAATGCAAATATAATTATGCCATCTGGTTCCATCAAGCTACATTTTGTCCACAGTCTCCTTGTATGATGAAAACATACAGAATGGGGACATTTACTTTTTGGAGGAAATTTTGTGTTAAGTTTGTAGATCAAAGACCTGGTACTTTCTTCTCAGTGAAAGGGACAAAAGGGCTAACTGTTCTTCAGAATGACTAATTGAGCTATTGTTTTCAGAAAGGCCAGTTTATTCACCCAGCATTAGGGTTTATCTCCCACCCTACAGCCTTTGAGATATCAAAGGCTTACCAAAAAAGAAAAACTGAATTGACCAAAAGTATAAAAGAAAACCTGCAAAATTAAAAACAAGTCATAATAAATGAAACTATTTGTTCACAGTCAAAAGTATATTTGATATGAGCTGTGGTTTCCTTTCAATAGGTTTAAGGGGATATGAGTGGAACTTTTAAAACTTGACCCTCTGATAAAATAGCCCTATTTTTCAGGGTGATATTGAGGCTAACCACATTAGGAAGCTGGCAATGAATTTAGTGGATGGATTTATAGCACACTTTTTTGGATAATGAGATTTTATAAAACTGGAGACTAGATTCACTCAGTACAAATCAAGCAGCTCCACATCTTAATATCCTGAGTGAAAATTTTTTCTGCACGAGCATTGGTCATTTCTGAAGCTGCTCAAGGCATTAGTTTTTTTTTTTTTACAAATCCACCTGGGCATTTTCCTGCAAAATCCTTAAAATGTCTGTGAGTGTTTCTTCTGTGATACTTTCCAAATGGCTGTCTTTACGCTGGACTGAAACTCTAGGTCTTTATCTAAAAAAAAATTTGTCCCTTCCCAACCCCTCACATTTCCACCTTGTCTCCATCATGACGTTTAATTCTCACAACAACAAAGAACCCACATGACATTTCTTAATGTCAAAGAAGATTAATCTTAAACTGAAATGGAGTCCACGCCACAGGGAAGCAGGAGCACATTAAAATTCTCTATCCACCCAGCATTCACTAAAGGGATTAGATTGCTACCTTAGAAGCAGAACGGTTTAAATGTCTGGACATCTACCTGCATTTAGGTTTCCCCCTCTACACTTTTCTTATTTCAGACTTCCCCTCCTTTAGGATACAGTCTTCCTCAAACTTTCCTTTGAATAAAAATTATTCTGCAGGATTATATATGCAAAATCACGTCTACTCTATTATACAGTCAATTTAAGGATTTTTTTCAAGGGTAACTTTGCCTGTATGTGATGCACGCCTTATATATGGACCAGACCAAATCGCCGAAGATGCAACTACATTGGATAGGGCAAGCAGAGGAAGTAAAATCTTGCACATAGTTCTATCCTTATGCAGGACAATGTGATAATTTTGGTAAAACACAGACTAATAACAGAAAACACGAATCCTTCACAGGGTCCAAAATGATTATGAACGTTTTGAATGATTTTCTTTTTAACAACAGGTCTCAGCATCAGGGTATGGACTAGAAGCAGCAGCTGGTCAGGAGTCAAGAGGCCTTATTTGTGTGAATTAATGGGTGACAATACTAAATAGAGAAGCATATATTTTGACAGCAAGAAAAACATATGTGGCTTTGAAGGGGGAAAAAAAACAAACAAACGGCAAAGCTTCCAGTAACGTCAGATACAAGTCAGTGTTTAGCAGTGTTTATTGAGAGCCTTCAATCTGAGGCTCCCTGCATGCTAGAGCTCAGTCACAAACAGGCCAATCACAATTGCCATGCTTGTCCCCTTAAAGCCCACCTAATATTTCAATATTGCTTCCCTGCATCTCAACCATCACGAATGGACACTCTCTGACCTTAGCTCTGAGGGGAAACTGCCTTTCCCAGTGGTCTGTGATTTAGAATTTGTCCCTCTTTTTTCACAGGGGCACACAAATAATGAACCACCACTGGTAAGGTCACACATGCCTCTTTCTAAAGGACCCTGTTCCATCTTCTTTTCGCTGCTCTGCCCTCGCACAGCTGACTTACTTTGTTGCAAGCTAACAAAGCACTTTCTCCTCTTTCTCTCAAGCATTAATCTCTCCTAAATGAAAATGTAGACGGTAGGAAAAAGAATACATCTCAAAACCCAAGTATGACTTTTAATTCAAGTTTATAGAGACCACTGGCTTGGAGGGGAAGAGAAAAAGCTTTCTAAGAATAAAAATATCCCAGACCTGCCTACGGTCTCTAGAAACTCCTGTTACAGTTGCCTCTTCTAAATGGAGTTTGATGACTTGGCACTACTCTCTGGCTTATTAGAATCTAGTTCATTTTTCCAGGGTTGCTTTTCTAAAGATGCTATTAGACCTATTTTGTTTCTGCTTTGTGCATTCCACAGTCACCTTAATATATATTATTTTATGGCCTAGGTCAAACTATAGTCTCGCATCCTAGTTTTTTCATGAACTCATATTTCCCGCAATATCTTTAAAAAAGTTCACAAAGAAAGGATCTAAAAATTGCTTCCTCTTCTCCCAATTCGGAAGTTACTGAAAACCTTCTCATTATTGGACAAGGAGTGATCAATTAGATTTAATAAAATGAGCTAATATTAATGATATTTAGTTGTTTTTAAATATTTTTCTTACAGAGATAATTATAATGATAAAACCATAAATAAAAATAATTCTAAAATAGTCTGAATTATAGTGGACAGTTCAATAATAAAAATGATAACTGACATTTCTGAATGCTTCTTACGTGTCTCTGTGTTAAGTACTTTTAAATGTATTATCTCAGTCTTCAAAGCAACCCTATGAAGTAGATATTATTACGAACCCATTTTTTTTAGATAAAAAAACTACAGCCCATAACAGTTAAGTAACTTTCCCAAGCTTACACAGGTAGGAAGTTCGGAAATTAACGCAAGAATCCAGGCCTGCTTAACCACAAAATCCATGTTTTCCCTCACGATAGTGCTAACTAATTCTAGTTTTGTATTCAAAATTCATAGGTCTCCAAAAAAACATGCATTGCCTGCTGAGTGGATGAATGAATTCTCTCTGCTCTATTTTTTAAATTTTATCCTATTTTATTTATTTTATTATTTTTGGCTGCCTTAGCTCTTTGTTGCTGCGTGCAGGCTTTCTCTAGTTGTGCCGAGCCGGGGCTACTCTTCGTTGTGGTGCACGTGCTTCTCATTGCGGTGGCTTCTCTTGTTGCAGAGCACAGGCTCTAGGCCAGCGGGATTCAGTAGTTGTGGCACGTGGGCTCTAGAGCACAGGCTCAGTAGTTGTGGTGCACAGGCTTAGTTGCTCCATGGCATGTGGGATCCTCATGGACCAGGGTTCGAACCCATGTCCCCTGCGTTGGCAGGCGGACTCCCAACCACTGCACCACAAGGGAATCCCTGCTCTATTATTATTGGAAATAAATTTCATATCAACACAAACACTTGCATAAAACAAAAAAATTCAGTTTCTTGTAAAATTAACTTAAAAAATAATTTGGGCAAGGGACAGCTGATTACACTTGTTTCTTCTTAGTCTCAGCTACACATTGCTTGATCTCATTAGTTGTAGCATTTTAATAGAAATTCCCATTGGAACACTTTCTGAATACACGAGAAACTTATGAGGTAGATGCGTAACTGCTCTAAGAACTTTTATCACTTAGAAGAACTGAATTAATTAAATATCAGCTGCAAAACCTAACTCTGTCTTATCTGTGGTGATTATGAAAAAGGGTCTTAAAAGTCCCTTTTAACGCTGGGGTTCTGGGATTCTCTCTATGAGTGTGCCATGTTCAGAAAAATATCTGATCTTCAACTTTTTCAAGAATGTTCATCTTTCCTTGAGATATTCTTAAAATCACTAAGGGCACTTTAATCATGAGTCTTTTTTATTTTATTTTTTTAACATCTTTATTGGAGTATAATTGCTTTACAATGGTATGTTAGTTTCTGCCTTATAACAAAGTGAATCAGTTATACATATACATCTGTTCCCATATCTCTTCCCTCTTGCGTCTCCCTCCCTCCCACCCTCCCTATCCCACCCCTCTAGGTGGTGACAAAGCACCTAGCTGATCTTCCTGTGCTATGTGGCTGCTTCCCACTAGCTATCTATTTTACATTTGGTAGTGTATATATATCCATGCCACTCTCTCACTTTGTCACAGCTTACCCTTCCCCCTCCCCATATCCTCAAGTCCATTCTCTAGTAGGTCTGTGTCTTTATTCCCGTCTTGCCCCTAGGTTCTTCATGATTTTTTTTTTTCCTTAGATTCCATATATATGTGTTAGCATACGGTATTTGTTTTTCTCTTTCTGACTTACTTCATTCTGTATGACAGACTCTAGGTCCATCCATCTCACTACAAATAACTCAATTTTGTTTCTTTTATGGATGAGTAATATTCCATCGTATATATGTGCCACTTCTTCTTTATCCATTCACCTGTTGATGGACACTTAGGTTGCTTCCATGTCCTGGCTATTGTAAATAGAGCTGCAATGAACATTGTGGTACATGACTCTTTTTGAACTATGGTTTTCTCAGGGTATATGCCCAGTAGTGGGATTGCTGGGTCATATGGTAGTTCTATTTTTAGTTTTTTAAGGCACCTCTATACTGTTCTCCATAGTGGCTGATAAAAACCCTGCAGAAAGTGGGCATAGAGGGAACTTTACTCAACATAATAAAGGCCATATATGACAGACCCACAGCCAACATCATCCTCAATGGTGAAAAACTGAAACCATTTCCACTAAGATCAGGAAGAAGACAAGGTTGCCCACTCTCACCACTATTATTCAACATAGTTTTGGAAGGTTTAGCCACAGCAATCAGAGAAGAAAAAGAAATAAAAGGAATCCAAATTGGAAAAGAAGAAGTAAAGCTGTCACTGTTTGAAGATGACATGATACTATACATAGAGAATCCTAAAGATGCTACCAGAAAACTACTAGAGCTAATCAATGAATTTGGTAAAGTAGCAGGATACAAAATTAATGCACAGAAATCTCTGGCAGTCCTATACACTAATGATAAAAAATCTGAAAGTGAAATTAAGAAAACACTCCCATTTACCATTGCAACAAAAAGAATAAAATATCTAGGAATAAACCTACCTAAGGAAACAAAAGACCTGTATGCAGAAAATTATAAGACACTGATGAAAGAAATTAAAGAGGATACAAATAGATGGAGAGATATACCATGTTCTTGGATTGGAAGAATCAACATTGTGAAAATGACTCTACCACCCAAAGCAATCTACAAATTTAATGCAATCCCTATCAAACTACCAATGGCATTTTTCACAGAACTAGAACAAAAAATTTCACAATTTGTATGGAAACACAAAAGACCCCAAATAGCCAAAGCAATCTTGAGAACGAAAAATGGAGCTGGAGGAATCAGGCTCCCTGACTTCAGACTATAGTACAAATCTAGAGTAATCAAGACAGTATGGTGCTGCCACAAAAACAGAAATATAGATCAATGGAACAGGATAGAAAGCCCAGAGATAAACCCACGCACATATGGTCACCTTATCTTTGATAAAGGAGGCAAGAATATACAGTGGAGAAAAGACAGCCTCTTCAATAAGTGGTGCTGGGAAAACTGGACAGGTACATGCAAAAGTATGAAATTAGAACACTCCCTAACACCATACACAAAAATAAACTCAAAATGGATTAAAGACCTAAATGTAAGGCCAGACACTATCAAATTCTTAGAGGAAAACATAGGCAGAACACTCTATGACATAAATCACAGCAAGATCCTTTTTGACCCACCTCCTAGAGAAATGGAAATAAAAACCAAAATAAACAAATGGGACCTAATGAAACTTCAAAGCTTTTGCACAGCAAAGGAAACCATAAACAAGACCAAAAGACAACCCTCAGAATGGGAGAAAATATTTGCAAATGAAGCAACTGACAAAGGATTAATCTCCAAAATCTACAAGCAGCTCATGCAGCTCAATATCAAAGAAACAAACAATCCAATCCCAAAATGGGCAGAAGACCTAAATAGACATTTCTCCAAAGAAGATATACAGATTGGCAACAAACACATGAAAGAATGCTCAACGTCATTAATCATTAGAGAAATGCAAATCAAAACTACAATGAGATATCATCTCACACTGGTCAGAATGGCCATCATCAATAAATCTAGAAACAATAAATGCTGAAGAGGGTGTGGAGAAAAGGCAACACTCTTGCACAGTTGGTGGGAATGTAAATTAATCATGAGTCTTGATTTCGCCCTTATACCAGGTCATATTGCTGTCAAGCAGAAGAGAGACTGTAGAAGGAGAGTCAATCCATCTTTCAGTGATAAATCATAAATGGAGCAGAAATCTTGTTTCTTTTTTTTTCTCCCCCCTTTGGTTGTTGCCGTTCACTTTGAGGAATTTTCCCATGGAAATAGAAAAAGATAAAATAAGCAATGGCTTAATAAACATAGAAATAAACATCATATTGTCTAAGAACTGCGGTCCCCTTTTTATCATTTCAGCAGATAACACCTGAGTTGCGGTTCGGCAAATGTTTATTGGGTACTTTGCACAGTCAAAGCACTACCTGATTTGCTGAGAGTGATAAAATAATGAACATGACATAGTCCCTTCCCTCAGAGCCTACAACTTAGTTCAGGGTTTCTCAATATAGGCACTATTGGCATTTTGGCATGAATTACGGTAAAGAGATAAAACGAACAAAAAGTGCTCCTCCAATAGTAAATACATTAATATACTGGAAGAGCAAATTCACAATGGGGAGTAGGAAAAGAGGAACTCAATAAGATTGTAGAAGTTTCTGAAAGCAAGATGCTTGGGCTTAAAATTTTTTTTCATTAATTCTTTTTTTTAAGGAAAGTTAAGTCATTGAAGATTCTAGATTCTGTGAGCAAAGGGAGGACATGTTATAGGGATAGTTGGGGAAGATGAATTTGGCAGTGGTGTGCAAGATGCAAGAAGGAAGAAGCAAGCACCTGAAATGCCCGATAAGCCCTACTGCATTGAAACAGAGAACTGATAGGTCTTGATTTTTGGATGCCTGCTCTAGAATTGTGAAGCAGGGCAGAGCTGAACGTGATGTTAGGAACAACTGAGGAAACACTGTTGCCAGTATCTCAACCATATTAACTGTAACCCTAAACACACTGGACTCTAATTATTAGCTTATTAGCTCATGTGCCTGCCTACTCACTAGGTAGTGAACTTCTTGAGGGCACAGATCATATGGCATTCATCTTTGAATGGCATAGAGTAGCTCCAGCCAGGTTTGCCAATTTTAAATGAATGAATGAAAAATGAAACAAAAAGAGAAAGAAAAAAACGTAGTGCCTATATCAAAGGATTGTGAGGGTCACATGAGAAGATGCATCCCAAGCACTTAGCAGAGTGTCTGGCATTCAGCAAATGTTTAATAAATATTAGCTATTACTATCATCATCAGCATCATCATTTTTATTACTCAAAAGAATGAAATCATTCCCAAAGAGAAAAGGCAATTCTTCACAAAGTTAGCGAGTACACCATTGTTTTTCAATATTATGTCAAACTCTCAGCTTGCTTCTATGACTTATGAGAGTTTGAGCATAAATTAAATGATTGAACATATGACTGCATTCATGTTCCCAGAAGTAGGTTATAAGTACATCAATCAAGACAAATTTCCAGGCTCATTTTTGTGCAACCTGTCATGCAGTTTAAAGCAATGGCTGGAACTCCATTAGAGGAATGGGACAGCTCTCCAGCTTCCCTTTTTGCACAGGCTGTTGGAACAGCTGTTCTGATGCTCTTCTTCATAAGACCTGCAGCGACTCCCTGTGTGTGATTGTCTTTATCAAAGCAAACAGAAAATTAAAGGCATTGAATAATATTGCCTATAGACATTCCAAACTCCCTCTTTCCTGTGAGCTCACATTTAAGGATTGGATCCAGTTTGGAGGGATTAGGGAATGGTTAAGTCTCTAAGCTCTTGGGTATGTAACAGAGGGACCCAGGTTTGAACCTTAACTCCATCACTTACTGGTAGAATGGCTTCAGACAGTTCTTTGGTTCACGTCTCAGGTTCCTGAGTTAAAATTGGAGTTAATAAAAATCACAACTGGTTATCGTGAATTTTAGGTGAAATAAGATACTTAGCATAATACCTAATAAACGTTACACTCAACACATGGAAATTACTACTACTGTTATTTATCCGTATGTCCTCTATCCATCTATGTATGCATTCATGCAATTACCTTTATAGAGAGTGAGTGCCTTCTTTTTTTTTCTTAAATGGAAGTTTATCCTAGTTCTGGGAGGCATATATTTGCTTTTGACTGATTAGACTGTACTTCTTGGTAGGATCTATAATATATTTTGGAGACATACATAGAATTAATAGCTGATGATAGGATTCATTAGCACTGCTTCTCTTCTACAAATTCTATTCTAGTGCTTTTCAAACTGAGGCAATTTATCTTGATGAGGCTGGAAGTGAGGATGTGGATTGTGAAACGGGCAGTACTTAAAGACAGAAGATAAATGTGGTACAATTTCCTTGAGTGATAGTTTTCCTTGAAGGTATTTGAAGACAAAAGTTATATTTTATTCATTCAAAAGCTATTCATTAACTACTGTGCTGGACATAAAAGAGACACAGTTCCTACCCTAAAGTGGCATACAATCTCTTGTGGGAGAGAAACACTATATGTAATGATGGGATAATGAGGGAGTAATTTAACCACCAAGTAATCAACCAAAGTGTTTTCATATTAAGGCAAATAAGAATATTTACTATGAGGTAAAAGGCTAACTTCACATGAATTTTAAGATAAAACACAAAACAAAGAAATCTTTTACTTGTCATGCGCAGTCTTATCAGAATGCAGGGGTGCACTTCCTACTGCTTTGAAAAAAAAGCTGTCTGCTTGGTGAGAGAGAATGTTCAGATTTTTTGCCAGCTTAAGGGAACACTCCTAATCCCTGCCAACAATAATATTCCTCTTCGTGGTCTGGACACCAGGGCTGGAGTTTCTGGCTTATTTTGCACTTTCAGTACATGATAACTCTATTCATGCATCCACTTATACTTCAAACACTGGATGTTGGTCTTGCTTTCCCTAAATTGATGGTTTTATTTTAGAATTAAATTCAGCTATATTTTTTTGCGTTTGTGTAGGTACGTAATTTAAAATATACAGTTAAGAAGGAACACAAAGAATCATGGTTATTAGACAAATTTCCTACTGTACATCCCTTGTATTCTCAAATTTAACATTCTGTGTTAATGACGAACCCTGAAGTTTACAGTAGATAGTAAGTGTAATTTCGTTAGGACAAAAACATTTTGAGGGCTTCCCTGGTAGTGCAGTGGTTGAAAGTCCGCCTGCCGATGCTAGGGGACACGGGTTCGTGCCCCGGTCCGGGAAGATCCCACATGCCGCGGAGCGGCTGGGCCCGTGAGTCATGGCCGCTGAGCCTGCGCGTTCGGAGCCTGTGCTCCGCAACGGGAGAGGCCGCAACAGTGAGAGGCCCGCGTACCGCAAACAAAACAAAACAAAAACAAAACAAAACAAAAAAAAAACATTTTGATGTTCTTATTTTTGCCTACCATAGAAAACTTCCCATTTTTCCTCCCCAATTTTAAAAGTAATATATATTCTTTTCTAAAATTCAAAGCATACGGATAATTAGAAAAAGGAAAATAAACACAATTGCATTAGGCAGAGGTAAATTGCTACATTTGGGTATGTTTTTCCTAGACTTTCTCTATGATTATTCCTTACATAGTATCCAGAGTGATCTTTTAAAATGCAAATGATTTCCTATCATTCATCTCTTAAAACTCTCCAATGGTTTCCATCACTTAGAATAAACTCTTTACAATTGGCCTACAGAGACCCAAGTTACTCGGTCCCGCCTATTTCTTCAACCATGTCTTCCACCATCCCCACTTCCACCCCCCTCCCCCCATTTTGTTCCAATCTCTCTGGCCCTCTAGCTCTTCTGCAAACCTGGAAATCTCTTTTATGATTTGGCTAACCCTCTGTGTGGGCTGTGTTCTCCCAGAATTGACATTAACCAGGACTCAGTTCAATTGTTTGTTCTCTGAGTGGCCTTATCTAAACTAATTCACACCCGCTTACCCTGCCACTTTCCCCTCACGTTCGGCTTTGATTTTCTTCACAGCACATGGTATTACCAAATTCACAGAACATATTTTGTTGGCCTGGATATTTGCCTTTTCCTCCCACTTGATGGTAAGCTCCATTAAAGTTTGGACATTTTATTTCCAAATGGCTAGAATAGTGCCGTATATAATAGATGATCACTATATATATTTAAAATGGTTGAATAAATGTATATACATAAATAATATAAATTTTTTTGAAAAATCACACCACATATACTGTTTTCTACCCTTCTTTAAAACCTAAACACTGAATCATAAACATTTTTCCATGTCTATTAATAAATGAAATGCCTCATTATTTTAATGCCTGCATAATATTCCATAGGAAGGCTGCATCTTAATTTAACTAATCCCCTACTGTTGGAAATTTAGGTTGTCTTTCTTTGGGGTTGGTTGGCTGATTGCTATTAGAAAGGATGCTTATATGAACAACCTTGCACACATATTTTTGCAAATGTATTTATTTCCCCAGAATGAATTCCAAGGAGTGGAATTTCTGAGTCAAAGGGTAAAAAAAGTTTGGTACTTCTGATATATATCATCAATATGTCCTCCAGAAAATTTGTACAAACTGGTATTTCCCACCCAATGTACCCATTTCTCTGTATAGCTTCACCACATTGTTAGCATTCTTAACAATTTCAGTGAAATATGGATTTTGTTTGCTTTTTGGGGGGTGCAGAAACATGTGGCTTAACTGGTGAACCCAGCTAACTGCCAGCTTTCATGTTCCAACTTGACTTTCAAAAGAGTGACCTACTATAGTAATAAGGCCTCAATTTCTTTGTGAATAATTCCTCCTCAAAGAATCCAACTGAGAGGGTTGTCACAGAATAAAGAGAGCATAGGGAGGTCAGGCATAGTGAAGGCTCTAAGCCAAAAGCAAAACCAAAACCACTACATTGGAGTCCTTAGGGTGCACTGGTATTTCTTGGAGGTCCCCAGTGGATGGAGTGTACCTACTGAACATGGATCTCTCAGGTTCAACCAACTCAGTGTGGAGAATCTTGCTATTTCAGATAGAATGTGCATTTACGTCTGTCCTTCTGGAATTCTGTGTCCCTGTGCATATACTTCTATTTGATCCAGTTACATTCATGGCAACAAAATGGGGAAGGGGTTAACCTAGATGTGGGTGTAGAGAAGAACTCCAAAATGGTTCTACATTTTAAATCAAAAGGAATATCAGATTTTAAAATGATATTTACAAGCAACTTTCAAGCCACTTGTACATCTACGTACCTTTTGGGTGCTAGCTCTCTGTGTTCTTATCATGTGATAAATGGCTCCTGGGAGGAATATATTTGTATACCAGCATTTTCTCAATTTGAAAAAGTACTTTATTAGGTTATTATTAGGTTCTATAATATAGTTTTTTTCTAGAATGGCTACAGATTTACCAGAATCAAATAATGTTGGTTAAGTACCCTTTTTTCTTTTCACAGGTAAGGTAATCACTTTTATAGTTATTGATACATTAAAATATCACTTTGGTTGATTCCATTTTGCAAGAAATCCCCAATATTAAATTATTCCCAGAAAATTCTTGGCATCAAGTTCCTTTGCAAAACCAGTGCTTGCAATCTTGGCAGTAATGGGAAAGTTGTACACTGATTGTAAGGTCTTTCATTTTAATTTCATTCCCACTAGAGAAGATTGATATAAATAAAATTTAAATAGAAAACACACTTCAGATGCCAGCAGTGAAAAAGACTTTGTCAGCTTAATGAAAAGGTATCAATTTTCTCGATTTTATTCAATAAGTTGTGAGTCATTTTCTAAATGGATTAGACTAAAGGAAAGTTCAAACTCCCAGTGAGATGCTCTTGGTGCTGATGGAGACTTCAGACAAGGGAGATAGAACAGGGCACACAAAACCTCTTAGGCCTCTTCAGATCTATACAAATTGATGGCAAGTTAGGAGAGAAGTATCTCTAACCCTGAACTCACCTATTGCCTTAGAAGCCAAATCCTGGGGAATTGAACGGGAAACATTGTTTCTCTTATTTTTTTAGGATGACATGCACGGCTGATTGAATTATAACTGAGAACACGGAAATTTTGGGAGGAGTGAGGCTTAGAGGAAGAGGCTGTGCCACTCAGTGCTTTATATGCCTGTCTCACAGATCCTTGATAAAATAACACAAAAACACACTACAATGCTATTATGTTCACACAGTCTCTGAGGAACACTTTGATGCCTTCTGATTTATTACAGTTAATTTAACTTCAGAAAACATAACCTAACTTTCATGTGAGGATGAAAGGTGTAAACCTTGATCACGGAGCACTCTTGAATCTAGTTTTATTTGTGTGTACATGTTTGAAAGGGCAAGATAATTTGATAATTGGTTATTTTTGTAATTTGGCAAGAACCGCCCAATATCTTTTTGGCACATGCTTTCACTCACCAATCCCTTGAGAAATGGAAAACAACAATCGGTGCTTTATTTTCTCTTACACAATGCCATACAACTAGCATGGTTATTTTGGTGGAATTGTTGGGATGGTTTGGAAAAGCTCAGCTTTGTTTATCAGAAAATATCTAGAGACTATCTGCTCTATGCTTAGCATCCCTTAACATAGGCAGTCTGAGTGACATAAAAGCATGTCAAAGCTTTCACATGAGTTTTAAAGTACATGAGCAAATGAGAGATGATATAAGGTCCTTATCTGTTAAACACTTCATTTCTAAAATATCAAACAACTTTATTATTTTTTAATAAATTTATTTATTTTTGGCCGCATTGGGTCTTCATTACTGTGCGTGGGCTTTTCTCTAGTTGCAGTGAGGGGGGGCTACTCTTCGTTGTGGTGCACAGGCTTCTCATTGCGGTGGCTTCTCTTTTTGTGGAGCACAGGCTCTAGGCGCGTGGGCTTCAGTAGTTGTGGCACGTAGGCTCAGTAGTTGTGGCGCACGGGCTTAGTTGCTCCGCGGCATGTGGGATCTTCCCAGACCAGGGCTCGAACCCGTGTCCCCTGCATTGGCAGGTGGATTCTTAACCACTGCGCCACCAGGAAGTCCCCAAAACAACTTTATTTAAACAACCAGAATGAGCTTTTAGAAACTGCCAACATACATGGGAAAATTCACAATACTGGCACTTTGCAACTTATCATGTTCATGTTGATGATGGTACTAGGAAAGCAAGAAAATCAAAGAAAGCCAGGAATATAAATGTGGCAATGTTTTTGATGAATCCGGCTGCAAAAAGTTCAGAATCATAGTTCTACTGCCTCCAGCCACATCTCCCCTACTCTTCTTGCTAAATTGAAGAACTCAAAGTTTAGCTAAATTGGAAGCAGGATATAATGCATTCCCGAAGTTCAACAGCAAAACTTAGAAACTAGAACAGTAAGTCCCAGTCTGAGAGCTAAGGATCTCTGAAGGAGGCGGGGAGGACTGTGGTTTCCAGGGTGGTCTGAAAAGCTTTCTTGACTAGCAGTAGTGATTTAGTAATTCTGATTCATTTTTATTTTTTGTATTTACCTTCTCTTTATGTCAGGTGATACTAACTTTTCATTTTCTGATTGTAGAAACGGCTGCACATTCTTCTTCTCCCTCTGTGTCCACCCCTTTGAAATGTGACTTTACCTCTCCTCCCATCAGGAAGTGGAGTCTATTTGCCCAGTCCTGCTATCTGGGTTTGGCCATGTGCTTCATTTGGCTAATTAGAAGTTAGCAAACACGACACAAGAAGAAGCTTGAAAATACTTTTGCTTGGGGCTTGCTGCACTTTGGAACCCTGAGCTGACCATGATGAAATGTCATGTGGAGCAGAGAGTAGCTATCCAATCTGATGTCCTCCTGGACTAATTAGCCTGCCAACAATCAGACATGTAGCTGAGCCCATCCTATACTCCAGCTCTACAAAGGTCACTGCTAGCCTGTTCCTTAATGCCACCACTTCCTGTCTTGAATATTTATACAAGAGCTGCAACTTCCTTTCATGAAGGAAAGTTCAGGAAAACTGCTGCAATGCTGGCACTTATGTCATTAAATCGATGTCAACAACCCAAACCTCTGGACTTCTTGTTATCCAAGAAAAATCAATTCCTATTACTCAAGCTATTACAGTTGGGCATTCTATTACTTACCACGTAACACAACCCTAAGTAAAACTGAAGGTATTCAATAAATATTTGTGGACTAACTGAATGAATGAATCCAGATATTTGTACCAAGGCCATATCACTGCCATTTCTATCCACTTAGTACTAAATATTCACAATGGTCAAAGACTGATTTTTTTGGGGCATTCAAATTCAGAAATTCAATTGGCCTATAGACAATCCTGAGAGTAGCTTTCTGTCCTCATTATGTGTGTCTCCAATTTGCATGCACAATCAGACCTTCCTTCACAACTCAACAGATGCAGAAGATACAGAACTGGCATAGCTGTATGTAAATTAGGCATTTTCCCAGAGAATTTCAGTGTCAGTGGTAATGTTGAATTTTCTTAATTACAATCCAGATATGCTCACAATGGAGTAATACTAACTGTTATGGTCTAGAGAAGATAAATTCAATTTTACTAAACTATTAAGATTCATTTGGATGTACTATTTGGGCAAGAGGAGGAGCACATATAGAAATTGCTCTCATGGTGAAGTATTTTCTGAGGCTTGCTGGAGCAAAGAAAGAAATTGGGAGAAGACTGAAAATCGGCCATCAAAAGAGAAAGAGAAGGAGAGCAACTAAAGCAAAGGCTTCTAATATTTATTTATTGTTGATTTAAAAATCATTTTCTGTTCTACCCACAGTAGGCTGAAATGTATCTCTACCTGAGTCCAAGCCACTGGGACAGAGTCGGAAAATCTTTTTGAATTGATGTGATCTGGGGAGAAGGCAGGTCTGAAGAAATTTTTTTTTCTTATGTTCTGAGTTTTTAAGTTGGCTCTAGCTCAAGTACCTAGCTCAAAAACCATTTTCATTCCAATTTCTGAGATGACAACTTTTCTCAAAGAAAAAACAATCACTGGCACAACATGGCTTAACAAGAAATTTTGAGTAAAGGTGTACTGCCTTTGTGTTATAGCATTTCATTGGGTCCTAAGAGCCCCTTTCTATAAGAAGGATTATATCAAAATTACCTCCTTTCAATTATGAATCTTATTTGTTTTTTTTTTTTTGCGGTACGCGGGCCTCTCACTGTTGTGGCCTCTCCCGTTGCGGAGCACAGTCTCCGGACGCGCAGGCTCAGCGGCCATGGCTCACGGGCCCAGCCGCTCCGCGGCATGTGGGATCTTCCCAGACCGGAGCACGAACCCGTGTCCCCTGCACCGGCAGGCAGACTCTCAACCACTGCGCCACCAGGGAAGTCCTATGAATCTTATTATGCAGCCTTTCTTGAATAATGTCCCCCCTCAATTCAGAAAGGTAAAGCACATACAGTATGTAAATCCACAAAACACATGCATCCTAAGATCATTTCTGAAATGCATCAGGCTATGTAATGTAGTTGATACAAAACTATGAGGCAATCATCAGGAATCTTCTAATTGGCCCTGTTCTACTGTGTAGTTTATACCAAGAAGCTCAACATCTTGAAACATATAGACACATGTATCAACTCATTATTTGGGAGTTGAGAAGAATTATTGACATCTTAGAGAGAAGGAAATTGAATCAAAGGGAGGTTACATAACTTGCCCGCACTCACACAGCTAGTAAGGGGCAGAACTGTGAATCGGCCGAAGCAACTTTCTCCAGAGCTGGTTAAAGGTTTGGGAAAGTGATGTCTACGATAAATGTGGAAGGATGAAGAGTAATTTGCAAAGTAATCCAAGTAGAGATGGGTAATTTCAGTGGCGATAAAGCTGTGCACAACCCAGAAGTGTGAGCTAGAATGCTGTACTCTGGGAACTATTGGTGATTCAGCGTGTCTGGAGCAAAAATGCATGTGTGTCTGTGAGTGAGCGAGGGAGGGTGAGGCT
Organism: Hyperoodon ampullatus; assembly: GCF_949752795.1. Lineage (NCBI taxonomy): Eukaryota > Metazoa > Chordata > Mammalia > Artiodactyla > Ziphiidae > Hyperoodon > Hyperoodon ampullatus. Next base: position 22,346,765 of record NC_136923.1, read on the forward strand.
GGGCGCGTTTTAGGTACTGAGGAATTTGATCAAGGTCTTCTTAAGTAAGTCGGCTTTACAGAAATGCTAATACTGTGGCAAATCAAAGATGCCATGAGGATAATGGAAAGGATCACTTTTGACCTGGAGCAAGCTCTCTCTCATCTTAGGTGATAGTGTTTCTCTGTCAGATGAATTTCTTTGCCTGGGCCATGATTCCTCACTGGGAAAGTGCAGTTTAGCAGATGGCACTGGGGGTGAATGAATTCATTTGGCAGAAGCAAGCAGTCTGTCCTCACCAAATATTTCCTTCAGTTCAGATCTCCATCAGGGGTAGCCTGGAGGATGTCTGCTCAGCACCAGTATCACTCCTCCGATTGGAGGTCACGTGACCGCAGGCTTCCACATCCTTCCCTGCACCGAGGCTGTAAAACCAACTAGGGACCCTCGGTTTATAGGCAAGGAACCAGGGCAAAAGAAACTGCAGGAGGCCATGACCCACGTAAAGAGCTCTACTTGAGTTTTAAGCCATACGGTACCACTTTTAGGAATTACCTCTTTTACTGAAATGAATTTATATAAAAAGGGAACTTTGTTTCCTTGCTCTAAGTGGTAAACTGGTATCATTTGTTCTAAGGGCAAAAATACAAGTATACCACCCCCCCACGCATACACCAGTTTATTGCATCTAGTTGGATACTGCTGTCCTCCTAAACTGATGTCTTCAGTCTATTTTTAGGAAATTGGCAATTAGTAAATTTTAGAGAGGTGTTAAAGACACAACAGTACCAAACTCTTCTCATTCAAGATATCACAGACAGATAAAAACTGAAAAAGAAGTACTAATTACTCTGTATTCATTGTTGTTTAGTGCCATGTCTGTTATTACCTAAAATGATCTCATTATCACCAGTGGTATGATCCCTGCACACTGAACACAATGAAACAATCTCTCTCTGCCTCTCAGTCTCTCCATCTCTTTTATTGACTCTTCTAGTAGCAGGAGTGAGAAAGAGCTAATGCTGTCCTTAGATGCCTTACAATACCCTGACTGCTTTCAATCCAAGACCACTTTTATTTAGATCACATTCAAGAACTAGACACATTAATGAGAGAGATGAATAAACAAAACTGTAAACTGTGAAAGAACTGCAACATTAGTAGCTTAAGTTTTTCAGCTGGCATTCACATTAAAAAATGTATCAACCGAGCCTAATATTTCTTGAAGGACAGCTCCATTTCAGTCCTGTCTCCATGATCAAAAGCGCCAGACTGGGAAGTCATTGGTCTGGTATTTTAAGACACATTTAACGGCTGAATTTGGAAGACAGCTTCCAGTACCTGAATGTCCAGGAAAAATATTAATCAATCAAGTTTTATTAGTGATGACCAGTAACAGAAAAAAGCTAAATTCAGCCTTAAAATTTCATTATTACAGTGGGTTGAGTGACCTCCAATATTCCTTAAAAGATTGATGGTCTTGGATTCTGAGAGAAATGAATTTTGAAGATGAAATAGGAAATAGTATGTCATTGCAAAGATGCATAGAGGCACTCTCTCCCGTGAACAGAGACCAACCTGTATCTGCTTTTATTGATCAAACTGAACAATGTGAATTGGATTTTGGGAAGAAATGGCCAATGTAGCCTGTAAACAATGCTTGGTTTCTACACATTTGAAACTCCCTAGGCTACTGTATTCTCTGCCACTTTCAAAGGGGGTGCCAATTTCAAAAGAAGCTCACATCTACAGTTGAAGAGGTTCCATCGGGAAAGAAAGAGAGGGGGATAACATTTGTTGAGCAAATCTTAAATACCTTATACAGAGTATTTCTATTTCAGCTTATGCTTTCAGCAACCCTGGCAAGGCTATTATTACCCACATTTTACAGCTAAGGAAAGTAAGGTTCAGATTTTAAGTAATTAGCATAACCGAATGGATAGCACAAGTTAGGGTATAAACTCAGGCTTTTATGAGCCCTAACGTGTTATGTATTTTTTTATTCCAGAATGTCTGTTGGAAGCACAGGTTTGGTGATGCCAACATCAATTTGTAACATAGCTGTTGTTTCTACATACCTAGCATTTATTTCCTTGTCTACTGGCAACAATACCCTCATTTTCCTTTGAGCCACCAGGGAAGCCCAGTAGCATTTTTATTACTACTGGAGCACAGCTTATTTGAGACTGAGGCCAATAGGGAAGAAACAGTAGAAGGATGGAGAGAGAGGGAGTGATGTCTGAAGACAGTCATAACCTTGGCCTTTTATTTCATAGGGAAATAAACTTTTTATTTAAATCAACTGAATTTTGTTCCTTCCCACTGAAGAAGTTTCCACCAAGAAAAGCTATATTAATGGGATAAGCTGAAATGATAAAGAAAGATTGCAAACGAGGAAATGAAGGACCTCTTTGTATATATATCTGTATACATGTTCATATTCAAAATTAAGATCAAGGCACAGTTTCAAAGGTGGAGGCATACTAAAACAAAAAAGGCAGGGCTTCCCTGGTGGCGCAGTGGTTGAGAGTCCGCCTGCCAATGCAGGGGATGCCGGTTCGTGCCCCGGTCCGGGAGGATCCCACATGCCGCGGAGTGGCTGGGCCCGTGAGCCATGGCCGCTGAGCCTGCACATCCGGAGCCTGTGCTCCACAACAGGAGAGGCCACAACAGTGAGAGGCCCGTGTACCACAAAAAAAAAAAAAAAAGGCAAACTTAAGGACATATCTAAAAGTAATTTGCCAGGCCTATATAGGAGGGCTTTCACTTCAGGGGCCATTCTGATCTTTCCAATTGTACTTCTAGACAGAAAAGTACAGATACATAGTTTGGTCAAAAGTTATTTGGGGACACAAAAATAAACTCAAAATGGATTAGCCATCTAAGTGTAAGACCTAACACTATAAAACTGTTAGAGGAAAACATAAGAAAAAGATTCTTTGACATAAATCACAGCAAGATCTTCTTTGACCCACCTCCTAGAGTAATGAAAATAACAGCAAAAATAAACAAATGGGACCTAATTAAACTTAAAAGCTTTTGTGCAGCAAAGGAAACCATAAGCAAGACAAAATGACAACCCTCAGAATGGGAGAAAATGTTTGAAAACAAAGCAACTGACAAAGGATAAATCTCCAAAATATACAAACAGCTCAGACAGCTCCATATCAAAAAAACAAACAACCCAATCGAAAAATGGGCGGAAGACCTAAATAGACATTTCTCCAAAGAAGACATACAGATGGCCAAGAGGCACATGAAAAGATGCTCAACATCACTAATTATTAGAGAAATACAAATCAAAACTACAATGAGGTGTCACCTCACACTTGTCAGAATGGCCATCATCAAAAAAATCTACAAACAATAAATGCTGGAGAGGGTGTGGAGAAAAGGGAACCCTTTTGCACTGTTGGTGGGAATGTAAATTGATAGTCACTTTGGACAACAGTATGGACATTCATTAAAAAACTAAAAATAGAACTACCATATGAGCCAGAAATTCCACTCCTAGGCACATACCCATAGAAAACCCTAATTCTAAAGGATACATGCACCCCAATGTTCATTGCAGCACTATTTACAATAGCCAGGACATGGAAGCAACCTAAATGTCCATCGACAGAAGAATGGATAAAGAAGATGTGGCACTTATATACAATGGAATATTACTCAGCCATAAAAGGGAATAAAATTGGATCATTTGTAGAGATGTGGATGGACCTGAAGTCTGTCATACAGAGTGAAGGAAGTCGGAAAGAGAAAAATATTGTATATTAAATGCATATATGTGGAATCCAGAAAAATGGTACAGATGAACCTATTTGCAGGGCAGGAATAGAGACACAGATGTACAGAATGGATGGGTGGACACAGGGTGGGAGGGGAGGGTGGGATGAATTGAGAGATTAGGATTGACATATATACACTACCATGTGTAAAACAGATACCTAGTGGGAACCTGCTCTATAGCACAGGGAGCTCAGCTTGGTGCCCTGTGATGACCTAGATGGATGGGATGGGTGGGGGGTGTGGGAGGGAGTTCCAAGAGGGAGGGGATATATGTATGTATATATAGCTGACTCACTTCATTGTACAGCAGAAACTAACACAACATTGTAAAGCAATTACACTCCAAAAAAAATTTTTATTGGGGAAAAAAATAAACAAGCACAATAGTATGATGGTTAATACCATTAGCTTATGTCTCAGTGGGCAAGTTAGTTTGATGACCTGAGATATATTTTCCTGACCTGTAAAATGGGAATAATACCTGCCCTGCTTTCTTCAGAGAGTTTTTAATTAAATGAGTTAGTGCTTTTGGAGGCAACTGGAAACAGACAATTAAAGCTATGTTTAGAGCTCACAGTTTGGGGGAACTTATTTGGCTACACAATTCTTTATGAAACAGGAAGTGATGTGTGTCAGCAGGAAAGACTGGTCTGACTCTTGGAGTTGATGCTAGCAATACCCCGTGCCATTACTGTCAAATATGGTAGCCACTGGCCACATGTGACTATTTAGATGTAAATCAATTAAAATTTAATCTCTCAATTGCACTAGGCACATTTCAAGGGCTTAAGAGCCGTACATGGCTTTGGCTACCATGTCGGACAGTGCAGAATAGAATATTTCCATCAGTCCAGAAAGTTCTGTTGGACAGCAGCGGTCTAGTATACCTGACATTCCATCTGCCCAGCATCTATTAGCTATCACCTGCCATGATCCCATCTACTCCATCACTAGCAGCACCCCCTCTACGCCTAAAGGAGCTCTGATCTCTACACCTTTTTCATGTCTTATGCTCACCACTCTTGTGGAGCCAAGTAAAGTGGACTGAAATCCTAAGAAGACCTGGGTTCTGAGCCCACATCTAATACTGATGTAGGTGACAACTTCAGCCAATCAGGTTACATTATTAAGCCTCAGATTCCCATCTGTAAAGCGGGTATAACACTCACTTTACACAGTTGTTGAAACTGCATGAGAGAATGCAGGTGCTTTGAAAAATGTACAAAGGTCAAGATTAACAAAGCTCTTAAGAAGTTAAATTTTTTTCTCACAAGGAATCTGTCAAGATCTAATTTTATAGTTAATGTAGCAACACAGTCAAGATCATTTGCTCAGACACCAGATAAAATAATTATTTACTTATTTTTAATTTGCTTTAAATCCCATTTTAGTCACTTACTAGTTGTATAATCTTGGACAAATTTTGAAGCACTTTTAACCCCATGTTCCTCATAAAACTAAAGGCAAGAACCCACCTGATACTGATGCTGTGCTGATTAAGTGAGATAACATGATTTTAGAATTGTAACTGGCACACAGAATGAACTAAAAACAATCAGCTAACCCTTCTGGCCCTGGATGCCCCACGGGCCATTGCATGGCTTTCAACCAATACAGAGGCAAAATGGCTACAGGAGTGTATCTGGACTTCTGACGGTGGGTAAAGAAAATCAGAGAGCTAATGATACTAGTGTCTAATTTTTTTAAAAGTACATTTTCTTAAGCTAGTTGCTCATTGTGCTTAATGCTGATAAAACAGTCTCTACTTCTAAAAGTTAATGAATGATTTTTTAAAAAATTTAGCTTACTGAAGTATAGTTGATTTACAATGTTGTGTTAAGTTCTGCTGTACGGCAAAGTGATTCAGTTATACATATCTATTCTTTTTCATATTCTTTTCCATTATGGTTTATCCCAGGATACTGAATATAGTTCCCAGTGCTATATAGTAGGACCTTGTTGTTTATCCGTTCTATATATAATAGTTTGCATCTGCTAACCCCAAACTCCAAGTCCTTCCCTCCCCACCTCCCCTCCCCTTGGTAACCACAAGTCTGTTCTCTACGTCTGTGAGTCTGCTTCTGTTTCGTAGATAAGTTTATTTGTGTCACAGTTTAGATTCCACATATAAGTGCTTTCATATGGTATTTGTCTTTCTCTATCTGGCTTGCTTTATTTAGTGTGATAATCTCTAGGACCATCCATGTTGCTACAAATGGCATTATTTCTATGAGTGATTTTTTTAAAGAGTAAGTTTTTTTGGAAGTCCCTCATCTCTATACTGTGGGAAATAAATCTCTGTCCACTATATGATGAAAAAAACAGAGTAAACTTTATAAACAAATCAACAGGTCATGTGCTTTGTGGCAGCACGTGAGTGGTTGAAAATTTAACTGTGGAGTCAGAGAGGCCCAGGTTTACATAACCTGGATTAAGTTATATGACTTCTGTAAATCTTGGTGTCCTCTTTCATCAAACAGGGATAATCATAGTGTTCCTACCTCATAGAGTTGAGTAATTATACGTTAAACAGTTAATATAGAAGGAATTTAGAAGGAGTCCTGTCATATGTAAGTGCAATGTATGTTATTAATGATGATGCTGATGGTCACCATCATCACTTATATTACCCAGAACCATTCCTGGTTTATAACAAGTGCTCAATTAAATATTGGATATCACTTACTATGATCTACCATAATTCTAAAATGATATATTTGGTTTTAATTTGAATAAGTAAACTATACTGAGAGTTATAATAAAGACAGACAAATGATTTTAGTAAATTAAGTTTATCTCTGGTAACTAATACCACCAGGAAAAAGTCAAAAGATTGTGAATCTGGGGAATATTAATCTGTACTTAAATAATAATATTCTTGTATAATTTGAAACTATGTATTTGTTTTACCATATAACTCTTTTTTTTTTTTTTTTGCGGTACACGGGCCTCTCATGGTTGTGGCCTCTCCCGTTGCGGAGCACAGGCTCCGGAAGCGCAGGCTCAGCGGCCATGGCTCACGGGCCCAGCCGCTCCGCGGCATGTGGGATCCTCCCGGACCGGGGCACGAACCCGTGTCCCCTGCATCGGCAGGCAGAGTCTCAACCACTGCGCCACCAGGGAAGCCCATGTTTTACCATATAATTCTTAATATCTATTTTCTTAGAGTAACTAAGAGAGTCCTTAGAATCATTATATAGGATGAAAACTCATGATATTTACCCAGATCACACCCCATTGCCTCTGTTCAATTAGTTTAGACTTTATTGTTTTGATATAAGAAAAATGTTTACATTTTCTAGTATATTTCTTAATCAAGTTCTAGAAGGAATAAGTAATTTCAACCTGTCTTAGAAACCTAGCGAAACTATGAAGATAACTACGTTAATAACATTTATGGCAACTGCATTTGCTAATAGCATTATTTTCACATTTGTTTTCATACCTATTACTTCATGTTTAAATTCATCATAGCAAGAGGCTGAGTCTTATTTCCATATTTATTACTACATAGATATTTATCCTATATGTTTATTTAAAAAACAGCAATGGGTGTAATCTTGAATGTGCAAAGCAAGTGAAATATGATTGCCAAAGATCTAATGAGTTTTTTCCCCTTTTAGAGGCAAGGAAATAGCTAGCAGACTAGAGAGATACATTTGCATTTGAGTCTTCTTAATATACGCTCTGGAAAATCAATATGATAGATACCTGACTTTCCTCCTGTTCTCCTGAATAAGCAAGAACACACTGAAATCAAAAGGTATAAAATCTTAAGGATTGCAAGGAGCTGATTTACATCAGTGAGCAAATTTCTATTTACCTGGTAGCCAAAGAAGAATAATAACTTGCCTATTTCTTCCCTTTTCTCTTTTGTAGAGCTCAATAAATCTGTCACTTTCCTGGATTTTTATTTTTGTTTTATTCATGTTTTCTCTTTACTATGCAAAATGATACAGTGGAAAGAACATTGACCTGGGTGTCAAAATTCCCCACTGTCAGTCTACACTCTGTTGGTAATTAACTCTGTCACCTTTTTTGACTTACCCGATATTTTTGAATCTCCATTACTTTATCCTAAGAAGTGAGTGAACTCTCAATTTTAGATGCAGTATAAAATTTGGTAATATCACATGGATAGTTAGGAGTAGAGATGCCCTGAGACACGTAAGTGGGACATGCAATGGTGCACGTAATCAACCATGGGTGGTTCTCTGGGTTTATGAGGAAGCAAGTTACTTTTCAGGAGGCAGGAAGGTTAAATCGTGCTTCCTGTAGCTCAAGGTGGTATGACTGGGCCAGAATTTTCTCTTCAGAATTCTCCACTTTCTGAGTGGAAGGAAAAATATCAAAAAGGGCTATGTACATGCGTGTCTGTGTTTCAGTGTGTGTGTGTGTGTTACCAGGCAAAGTGCTAAGCACTGGGGATTCAGGGATGGCCAAAGCACTGTCCCTTTTCTTCCCTTGAGTTCCTCCAAGTCTAGTGGGGGGACAATTAAGTTGAGGAGCAATCATGGTTTAGTGTAATAAGTTCTACAGAAGAGGAGAACTGCTGCACAGGTGAAGGGCACCAGACTCAGCCTTGGAGAGTGATTAAGGAAGATTTCCATTAGGAGATAGTGATGCAGAGGAGGAAAGGAAGGGGCACTGGAGGCAGAGCGACCACCTTTGCCAATGTCTGAACATGAGAGGAAGCACGGAGCAAGGAGGTGGGGACAGATCATTAAGGATCGCCTAAGGCATGATAATAGCAGTGGACCTTATCCTGACATGACGGGGACTCAAAGTTACATATAATGTGCATCTTTTCCACTTGAATCCAGAAAGGATATAAACTAGTTGTAATAGCCCTCTGGAGCCAGGTGCCTCAGCAAAATGGGTCCAGTTCCTTTCAGCCTCATTTTATTCTCCCTTTCAAGACCCTATTTCCTTGTGATGTATCTTCCATCTTTTGCCTTCTGGGAAGTGTCCACATTCTGGGGACCTCCCTTTGATTTCCCTTGTAGAGTTCTCTGTCATTTTCTGAAAGGAACTGAACCAAGAAAATACTCTCACATGATAATGGCTGATACGACTAGATAGGTTACCTTTTCAAAGGGCTTTGGGTTTTTAAAACAATTAAGATAATAAGCGATTTTAAAAAAAATGTCTCCCATTTTTCATGGTCTCTACTAGTCCTTGTCCATAGCATATCTAATTTTTACATGACTTAAATTGAAATTCAGATAACTCTATGAATCTTTTTCTGTTCGCATAAAACTAGGAATATTTGTCATTTTGTTTTGCTAATGGCTTAAACTAGTAGAAGAGTGGAATGTGGAATTTCAGGAGAGAGGCCTGTAAGGAAGACATACCTGCACAGGACCACAAGAGAAATCTGGCCAGTGTCCTTCAATTAAGTCCACAACTGCTTTTCCCACTACCTTTGTAAAGGGTAGAATGGATATGACATGAACTCTAGCAAGGCCACATATACTGATGACATCTCACTGATTAACTTGTGTTCTCTCTTTTCCTGTGGGACCATATAACACAGACGTCCCCCTGGGCTCCCCAGGTAATTTGTTTGTGACAAACACAAGAGTGGATATAAAGTGCCTAGCACTTATTGCCATAGGAATATGTATTTCTGATTCATTTGTGCTATAGCTGATTTTGATTCAAATGAAATGAACAGATGTATTTCAGTCATTTCTAAAGGGCATTTTCAGGATCATTTCATCTGGCAAATTCACTGAAATGGTTATCATTAGGTATTAAGAGCAACCTACAAAATTAACTTCTAGGAGAAAAAATTTTAAATATACAACATATTCTGAATGCAAGAGGCGTTATTTTACCCTGAAATATTAGGCATAAACGAACCAATCAGACCACAACCAAATACAGACAAGTGGAGCTCAGTATTGCCCTGATTATGCCCACATAGGGTTTATACCAGCTATCAGGTGGTGGAAACTAGCGTGGAGAGTAAACTGATACAGCATCTTTGCTATACATGTGGTGCATGTGTGACACACCTTAAGGTGACCACTAATGATCCACTTCTTAGTATAATCCCTTCTGCTTGAGTGTGGCCATGACCTGTGACTTGGTTTTAAGAAATAGAATGTGGCCAAAGGGGTGGGTATGCCACTCCTATAACTATGCTTAATTATATAAGACTCCATCTTGGCCGACTGGAGAGAGACATTCTCCTCCTGGCATTAAAGAAGCAAGTCACCATGGTGTGTACTGCCTATGGATCTGCCATGTGGTAGGGAACTTCAAGGAGCTCCTAGTACATGAGAGTCACTTCCATGTGGCATCCAGTGAGAAGCTAAGGTTCTCTGTCAGGCAGCTGCAAGGAAATAAATCCTGTCAATAGCCTGAATAAGCTTGGAAGTGGATTCTTCCTTAGTTGAGCCTCCTGATGAGAACACAGCCCAGCTGGCACTTTGATTGAGCCTGGTAAGACACTGAGCAGAAGATCCAGCTAAGCCATGCCTGAACTCCTGACATAAACAAACTCTGAGTTAATAAACGTGTGTTAAGTTGACAGATTTGTAATTTGTTACGCAGAAATAGAAAAATAACAACATTATGGAGATGAATTTAAAATGCAGCTCTTGAACTTGGAAAATGTGATTATAAGGTTATTATAAAGTTGTTAGTGTGATTATAAGGTGATGGGTTAAGGTTATACCAAAATGTCAGGGAAGGTGAGAGAACTTGTTAAAAGACATAGCAGAAGATGGAAGAATACAGCTTGCATCATGTATAACTATCTCCCTGACAGAGGTTCTTCACTTTTCATGTTTGCTAAACACTTTTAAATACTAGAAATTCTGGTTGAACACTTGAAAGGATTAAACTGAGTTTTTCTCTGCAGTTATCTCATTTTCCACTGGGGCATCGTGCAAAACCTTGTCACTGTTTGGGTAGAGACGTTTGTTGCCCTGACTCTGCTCTCTCACATCCAGAGGAGGTGGTTCTCCCATGTTTCAGGAAACATACTTTGACCTTCGGTGTCTGCTTAACAGAATGTCACACTTCTTACCTTCTATATGCAGCAAAATGCACTCTGTTCTTACCATTCCACACAACCCAATCATTATGCAATCTGACAGCCTTTTCTTGTAACCTTTGTTTTTAAGTTGATAGACTCAGTTTTTGCAGGAGTAATATTTATTTCTTGATCATATTTTGATCCTTTAAGGGATTGTGGTACACCTGTGTACCACAGCACGAGGTTGAAAGCACTCTCTCTTGGCCTTGCTACCTTTGGAGACACTTTTACTTTTACTGGCCATTGATAATTTGGTTGATAAAGATGGGGGAGAATTTAAAGCTCATGAGCATAAATGTTAGGAGGTTAGATGGTAAATTTGTAGTAAAGGGATAGGAAAAGTTTTGGTAACCACCATTCAGATGTGGTAGAGGATTTACTTTTTCTTTTAAACAGAAAGAGTCGGATGTGAGGACTCTGATATATGGTGACATGAGAGGGACAGCAGCAGGTCTGACTGCACTTGTGTGGACCAGGTGAAACTAATCAAGTCAGCTGAAAGTCTCAATGGCAGACACTGTAGGACAATGTGGCTGTCATGCTTGGATCCTGGTTACAATGCTAGTTAAGATGCTCCAGGAGCACAACCTGAGTCCAGGGAGGTCCTTCCCAGTACAGAAGCAGAAAAACATATACCATCTGCTCTGTGGACAGTTTGTGCTTAGAGCAACTCAGCTTAGGATGGGAGCAAAGGAGCCCTGCTAGTTTTCAGAACGAAGGCCTAGCAAGCAGTTTCACTCAGCTCAACCTAGTGAGCTGGGCAAGGGAAGCTTGGATGTATAGGAAAGATCCTAATGGGAAACTGCCTACGGCAGACAAAGAGGATATACAAACTCCATGGCTGGAAAGAGTTACCCTTTGCTTTTTACTTGGTTGTACATAAATGAGACTAAAACGTGGTTATTCATCTTTTCCTTGTCCCTTCACCACACATTTATGCTTTAAATATAGAACCCTCAAAAAAGAAAGCAGTCAATTAAGTATGCATTACCATTCAGTTTGCTGTGCATTGGATTAACTGTTTTCTGTGATTATCAAGTTTATCCAGATTATATGATGATGGCATAATGATGATGATGATGATGATGATGACCATGGCTGTCATGGTGGTCAACATCATCGTCAAATGCTTACTTAATCATTCTTTCTGCACTGAGCATTTAGTTCAAATCCAAAAACAAATCTATCAGTGCTGTTTCACTGGCTTCCTTTCCAAAATATGTATTATCAGAAAATGAGGCCTCTTTCTGGGGAAATGCATACATATTAGGCCTTTCTGGCCTTTTTGCCAGAAAGGCCTCCTTAGCAGGAATGATTTTTTTAAAAAAAAATATTAAGGTACAATTCACATCACTAAAACATACCATTTTAGTCATTTTAAAGTATGCAATTCAGTGGATTTTAGGGCATTCAAAATGTAAAACTCTCACCACTATAAAGTTCAAGAACATTTTCATGATCCCAAAAGGAAACCTGGTACCCATTAAGCATCCCTCCCCATGGCCCTCTCATCACAGCCCCAGACAACTGCTAGGCTTCTTCTGTCACTCAGGATTTGCCTGTTCTGGATACTTCATATAAAAGGAATAATACAGTATGTAGCCTTATACATATGGCTCTTTCAAAAAAATTTCAAAGTTCATTCATGCTTTCAAAGTTCATCCATGTTGTAGCATATATAGTATCTTATTTCTTTTATGGCTGAATAATATTCTATTCTATGGCTATATCATATTCTGTTTATCTATTCATACACTGAGGGATGTTTGGGTTATTTCTACCTTCTGGCTATTATGAGTAATGCTACTAGGAGCACTTGTGTAAGGAATTTGATTTGAATATATAGCTTCAGTTTTGGGGGTCTTAGAATGATTTTAGGGTTTGGTTCTGAGTCTTTGGATGTGGTCAAGACCAGTTTGGGCAACACCATTTTTTGCAACACCGGTGTTTGCATGTTATATTTCTAAGAGCATAAAGAAGGAGCTGTCTGACTTGGCAGAATGAAGGTAGCAGAGGAAAGTGTGTATGAAGGAGTCAGGGAGGGAGAAACGTACAGAAAAAAAGGAGCCTGGGCCTCTCTGAAGAAATATAATTTCTCATAATCTGCTATGTTGGTAGTGTTTGATACTGTATCTGCTTGCCTACGACTATTAGTCTGACTGTCTATATTTATCTGTGTTTCCAGGAATATGTTCTGTTTCCATCCGATTACTCAGTGTTTAGTAATCCACCAACTATGGGAAATAATTAAGACCAATGATTACCAATCAGGATATTTGGGTGCTGTAGCCAAAATTCCATTAACAACTATTTTGTGTTTGATGACAGTCTTTGTTTCTGTGTGTTCTAAAGCACAAGGAAACCCACTATTTATTTTCTTACCAGACAATAAAAGGTATAATTTTAAGACTTATCTGTAAAATGGAGTTAATAATAGGGTTAGTTTGAGGATTAACTAACTTTAGACATTAAAAAACATTGCTCTTAAAGAGTCCACCGTTATTATCATTAGTATTACTCATTTGATACACAGCAGTAAAAGCAATATTTTAAAAAATAAATTAAACCATGTCATCCACTTGCTTAAAACCCTTCGAGGTCTTTCCAGTTTACCGACTCAGTAAAGAATTCACATGTACCGAGGCCCTGCCTGAATGATTTGGCCTCTAACTTCCCAAATATTTTTGGAGAATTTTATTTCCTGCTTACTCAGCTCCGACCACACTGGCTTGATTCCCGAGAACAGATCAAGGTTTCCCTGCCGCGGGGACTTGGCACCTGCCTTTTTCTCTGTTGGGAATGTCTGTACTCTACGCTTCTCTTGGCTAACGCGAGCAACTGCTCCCCTAATCGTCGAACTTTGCCTCATTGCCACTTTCTCATAGACGCCTTTTGCTGAAGGAGATCCTTCATCATTAAGCTCTATTTTTCCTCCCTTTTGCTAGCGTTAAATGATAGCCTAATTATAACTTGCAGTGATTTTATTTAATTACCCGCTGACTACTGTTTTGTTCATCCTTCCTTCCAAGTCTCTGGAAAGAATCAATATCTAGCACAGTGTTTAGATATTCATGGTATACATTAATTAAATATTCTCTAAAAAAATAAAATCTCCAAATAGTTTTTATTTCCATTTCTGGAAATGAGATTTAAATAAGTATTTTCTAAGTATAATTATTTTATACATTATCATGGTAGGTCTCATCAATTCTTTTATTATAGTAACATTTTAAAATTATTTATTTATTCCTTTGCATATTTTATTCCTCTTCAATCCTCAAATGATTTGAGATGACAATTTTTTGAGTCTTGCTTATGGCCTGAATTCACTTAAGGCATGTTTTGATGTTGCAGTGTTCATTTTTAAGTAGCATCAAGAAAAGGGTATATTAAGAATAAAAAGATCTAAATTCTGTACCAGATATTTGAAGGAACTTAGCTTCCTAGAATAATTTTCCCATTCTTTTGGTAGCCGGATCACAATTTCCTTTGGAGAATCATCCCATTGCTACTCCCCATCCATGTGCTTAGGTGTGGACATGTGACTTTTTCTTGGATAATCATAAATTCATGGTCTTCTGGTCACAAGGATTGCTTCAAGTAGGAATTAGCAACGTTTTTCCTGTAAAGGGCCAGATGGTAAATATTTTGCCCTTGCAGCCTAGACAGTCTCTGTCCAACTACTCAACTCTGTCATTGTATCATGAAAGCAGCCTAGACAACATGCAAACAAATGGGCATGGCTGTGTTCCAATAAAACTTTATTAACAACTGGCTGGGGACCAGGCTCAGTCTGTGGATTGCAGTTTGCCAACCCCCTGGCTTAGAGCACTGGTCCTTAAAGTGTGATAGTTTGTTATGGGTCCATAAGATGAGTACCAAAATTGAAGGGAGATGCAAGAAGGAAGAGATATGGGGATATATGTATATGTATAGCTGATTCACTTTGTTATAAAGCAGAAACTAACACACCATTGTAAAGCAATTATACTCCAATAAAGATGTTAAAAAAAAGAAAATAACATGAAAATATATAAATTAGCCAAGTTGTTCAATTGTACTATATAACAACATAATATATACTAATACAGCACTTTAATTCTTGTAAACTAAAAAAAAAAAGAAAAAAAAGATGAGTACCAAAATTGAGAATAAGTGTTTAGAAAATTTTATAGCACTTTGACACACTAATTTTATGTTTGTGAATTTGGGCTTGTATCTTGTAAATCTATTTCTTTTCTTTTCATTTTTATGCTAATTCATTTTTAATTGTATTTTACAAAATTATTGGTCCATGACATATTGGATGTTTAAAAAAAAATGATAAAAAGGTCCTCATGATGGAAAGTTTGAGAAGCACTGGCTTAGAACACAACATGGTGTAAGCCAAACTCATCAGCCTGAACCAAGCTGATGCCCAGACTTATATGAAGAGACTCATTTTCCCCCTTGGCACTTAAACCCAGAAACTGTGAGCCTGGAGCTGTTGGGTCCACCTCAGAGAGCCAGGAAGGAAGGTAAGATTCTGGAAAGCACAACCAGGAGGCGGATAGAAATCGACCATGATGATATCATTTGAGACCTTGATAAAACCTGCAGTTTGTTACTGTTTGTGTTTTGTCTGTTTCCCCAACTAATAAATTTTACCACTGAACTTTACTTGTATATAAGCCAATAAATCCCTTCCTCCTTAAAAAAAAGCCAGTTTTCATGGAGTTTTTGGTCACTTGTAACCAAAAGAATCCTGACAAATATAAATTTGCTTACCTTTCACTTCCATTAACTAACTGTGAGATATTGGGAGAATCACCTCCCTTAGTCATATATATATTTCCCCAACTATAAAAATAATGGAGTTTTACCAAGTAGTACCTTAGTTCTACTAGAACTTTAAGATGTATTATTACACTTACGTTTTTATGGTTAAAGTATTTATGTTCCAAATTTTAGATGTGAATTCAATAATTTTAGTTTGCAGTGTGTATTCTAAGAAAGAAAGAAAGAAAGAACCCATGGACAGTAAACAAAAAGTAAAAATACCCTTCCTCTGGAGAATTTAACGTTCAGTTAAGTCATGTCACTGCCAAAATATATTCAGAATGATTTGAATGCTTCTATAAACAATACCTTTTAAAAATTAACATATAAAGAGTTTCCATAGAAAATACTGCTCCAGATAACTGTTACTCCTCTCAGTTTGGCCCTGACAAATAAAATAAGTTCCTTAGTATAAATGAAAATTCTGCATGGATCTCAAAAGATATTTTAATAGCCAGGCTGCTTTAAGAGAGTTGGGAGAAAATGTATCTCTTCAATGATTTCTATGGTTCCATCTTAATCACATGAAGTTGACTATTTGGCTTCTACCAGGATAAAGGGGAAAAGATTGTTGCAAAAGCAAAAGAGAGAAAATTTAACTTCTAGGCTCCAGCCAATACATGTCAAGAGTCCCATTTGCTTTCAAGCCTGGAGATAGGCTTTCAAGGTTCCAGTTTGTAGTAAGTGTTAAAAAATAGCTCCTGTACTCATGATAGTCCCCGAAGACCATTTCAAAGTCAATCACGCTGGCAGCCGACCCACTAGACACAGACTTTACTTCAAATGTTTCCTTCTGCATGGTGGCCACTAAATAGTCTTCTCTCAAAAAAAGAAAAAAAAAGCCAACCAAAAAACTTTTGGAGGCATTTTTATGATCAAAAATAGGTTTTTAAAAAAAATCCTCCACTTGAATTGGCTTTTGAAGGAAAACTATCTTTTCGTCTTCACGCCATCTTGCATTTCCAGTGACATCTTGGGCTCTGCAACTACCAAGTTTTCAGTCAGGGTTCCCCTTGGCCTTTTTTTCTTAAAATAATAAACTCTGCTTTAGAGAGATGCAGCCTCTTGGACCTACTCAGCCACAGTGTGTTTTTCTAATTTGGTATTTATATTTTGCACAGCTGCAGCACTGTACTTGGCTCTCAGCACCCATTTCTCCCTGTGATTTCTAACCCAATGCTTGTCGATTATAAGTATCTCTGAGAGTGGGGACATGAATTAATTCACCTTTGAATCCCAGTGCCTGCCTCAATAGATATGTGTGGAATGAATGATTACAAAATACTACTTATTATCACTGAAGATTCTCTCCATTCCAGGTATGATTACAAATACTTTCTATACTTCTAATCCTCATTGCAACCCCATGTGGTAGATACTTATGTCTTATGCCCATTTTACAGTTGAAAAAACAGAGGCACAGAGAAGTGACTTTTCCAAGGTCATACAACAACAAGTAATTGCTGAGCCAGTATTCAAATTCTGACTCAAAATCTCTCAACTGTTTCATAATTCCAGGAGCTGAACTTCAAGTCACTGTTAGTGAAGTGTCTACTTAGTACCAGGCAAGGGATTGGTAATCAGAATCACTGATAGGTGATGTTCTCTAGGGTAGCATCAGATCCAAGTGGATTCTTCGGAAAAATTCCATTAGTTGGCTACCAATTGGGGATAATTACCCAATGGTGGGTGACTCCTGAGTGTTTCTCTCCATCCATGCCACCACTTCCTACTCCAAGCTATTATCCTCTTCCTCCTGGGCTACAGTTATTTCCTCTAACATGTATACCCCTCAAGTCCTTTCTATATGCAGCAGTTACAGCCATCTAAACAAACAAACAAACACACCATTCTGACTATGTCACTTTCCTACTCCAAAACCCTCACTGTATTCTACATAGCCTTAGAAAAAAGTCAAAATCTTCATCTGAGTGTAGAAAGTCCTGCTTTCTTTTCCAGACTCCTCTCAAGCTTCTTTTCCTGTATCCAGTCACACTCTGTCTACTTTCATTTCCTGGAGGAAACATGCTCTTTCCTAGCTCAAGATGTTTATTCTGGATGCTTCTTCTGCCGGGCACACTAATACCCCAAGCTTCCACCCACCCACCTGTGTCACTGTGGCCTGCTGTCATATGTCTACTCCTCCTTCCTTTTGGTCTCAGCTTGGCCAGAAAGGATTTTCTTGATATACTCCAATCCCAGATCATATTAGATTCCTCTAATACATAAAAGAATAGTGTTGTCTTGCTTCTCTCTTTTTTAAATTCTCATTATACTCTTACAATTACGTTTGAATATCTGCCTTCCTTCCTTGTCACATCTCCACTATCTCTCCAAAGCTCTGTCATACTGCTGATACTCCATAACTGTTGAATGAATTAATGAACATATGTTAAATAATTATACTGTGTCACCTCTAGGAACCATTGCCTTATAGACAATAAAAGGTTTAAATATGTCTTGAAAATCTGAATAGCTGGTAGAGCACTGTAATAGTTTACCCAGGAATGCTGACAATTAAAAAAGTGGTATTTAATAATTGCTAATATATACCAAGCATTTACTATGTAAAAGGCATTGTTCCAAGAACTGAACAAAGTGGCCATTTTTGTTTTTGATTTTCATTGGCTTTTTCCTGAAGACCAAATCAGAGATCTCTCTTTTTCATCCTAAAAACTGGTAAGAAACAACAACAGTATCAACATTAGTGGTAGTGTTGGTAATAGTAAAGATGATGATGATGATAATGATGATGGTATTGTTGTTGGTGCCATATTATATGCTGTGTTCTTTATATGCAGCACAATCCTATGTGGTCCTAAGGACCACTTAATGAAATAGGTTATATTATTATCCACACCACAGAGATGAAGAAACTAAGACAGAGAAGGGTTAACTAACTGTCTATATTTACATAGGTAATACAGGCAGAGTCAGGATTCATATCAATCCAGTCTTGACATTCATTTAGTAGCTGAAAACAACAATATGATATTTCCATTTTGTGGGTTGACTGGGCTCAGCTGTGTGGCTCTTGCTTAGTGTCCCTGACGAGGCTGTAGTCACTTGGGATCTTTAGTCATCTAAAGTTTTGAATGGTCTGAACATCCAACATGGCTTACTTGGAGGGCCGGCAGCTAATGCTGCTATTGGCTCGGAATTCTTCTTGAGACTGATGACCGGAGGACCTACCCATGACCTCTCCATGTGGCTTGGACTTCCCACAGCACTGAAGCTGGATTTTGATAGGGATCATTCCAATAGGGGTAATTCCATGATATCAGGGGAAACTGCAAGGCTTCTTATGAGCTGGACTTGTAAGTTCAGAACAGGACTATTCTTACATTCTATTGGTCAAACAAACACCAAGGAAGTCCCAGATTGAAGGGGGCGGGGTGAGGAATTAAACTCAGCCTCTGGACATGGGGAGCAGCATATGGGCACACAGAGGGAAGAAATTGATGAAGGCCATCTTGGCAACTATCTACCTCAAGATGCTATGTTTTTTTCCTAATTTATTTACACTGGTACTGATACTCTTTATGCTGATCATGTTCGATTAGAAGGTAAGCCTTGCTACCCTCCTTCCAGTCTCAAAGGAGAACAACTCAAGCGTCCTTTAGACAAACCACAGACACAGTGGTATTTGATTTGAGAAGGTCTGCTGTTTGTCTTTTTTTTTTTTTTTGCTTGAGGGAAAGAAGTTTCACTATCATTCTATTTCAAGAGGCAAGTGGGAAAATCCTGCAGGACAGATAGGAACCCTTCAAAAGATGCCTCTTAAATCACTGTGCACAGAGATCACTTTTCCCTTTAAGTCTGTGAAGAAAGTTTGGCGTTGCCTAACTTGCTCTGACGTAAATTCCTTTCTCGGTTTCCTTTCTTTCTTGATCCACATGGGAGCCGAGGGAGCATGTGTCTTTCTGAACCCTCACAATCAACCCTGAGCTGCTTTAGATATCTGTCCTCGGGCAATGCCTGCAGCAGTGTGGACTCTGGATGGGACTGAAAATGTGCCCCCTAATCCAAGATGATTGAGAATGGCAGCGGGTGAGTCAAAAAATTCAGTGAAAGCAATAAATGACAAGTGGATACGTACACCTCAGAGACATTTCAGTGTAACTCAAAACAACTAATTGTACACTTACTTGCCAACTTTAAAATGTACAGCCAAGGACTTTTCTCTAAGAGTCCAGATTTTGAGGTTCCAAGTAGTCATTCTTGCATAAACTACATTTATGATGCATCATCCTTAATGTCATTTTTGTTTTCTTTAAAGTAAAATGAGAACTTAAGGCAGAACACAGAATACTTCCAAGTTTTTAAATGATTCTTCCCATGTGCAAAAGGGTAATGGTTCTCTCTGATGTAGCTTTTCCAAATATTAAGTTATGTATTTTATATAAAATTAAATTATATATTTCAATAGCAAATATAACAGACATGAAAAGGTTTGGAAACACTGAATCCTGCTAAGTATACAACTCAACTGGTGAGAACAGCAGTACTCAGGTGAGCTAGAAAGTGACCTAATAGTCAGAAGTCTCACTGTGTTGCTGGTCTCCATCGGGATTTTTCTAGAGGCAAGGGAGAGTCTCCGTTCACCTGGTGTTTTGGTTAGAGGTCAGTTAAGAGAGCTTCTGCTGTGTTCCTTTGTTTTTCATTGTGGCTGTCACTAAGCCTCATGGAAAATCCATGGTCCAGAGGAGAATCGGCATGACACTTTGCCAAGTCCTGTGGAATCTAGGTCTAGTTTAAACAAACATTATCATTTTCAAAAGCACGCTCTATGTGCCAGGCCCTGTTATAAGTGTTTCACATGCCTTATCTAATTTTATCCTTACAAAACCCTTATGAGGTAGTGCATCAGTTAGAAATTGCATTAAGCTCCTAGTGCAGGAATAACAGGAGCTTAAAAAGAAGTTTGGTTTTCTTCTAAGGAAAATAACTTAAAAGGTAAATAGCCCCGGGCTTGGAAGGAGGAATTCATTCATCATGTGTGACTTCCATTTTAAAAATTATTGCATGATCCAAGGTGACTACTGGGGACTTCACTTCTGTTTTGTGGCAGCAAATGGCAGAGGGGAGGAACGTTCTCTAAAAGAACTATCTAAGATCTAGAACTTACACTGCAAAGCCCACAGCCTTGTGTGTGATGGAGATTGGGATTCTTTTTTAGCTGTGCAATTTGATACTCAGCATTAAAATCTGGGTTCTCCTACAAAGGAGGGAAAGAATGGATACCTGGCATCAACTAGCAGACAAGGACCCAGCTAGTTCTTGTTACTACTGCTGTTGTACAGAAAAGGGAACTGAGGCTTATCAAGGTTTAGATCTTGATCACCAAGGTAGTAAGTGAAAGCCTAAAATTCATACCAGTCGTGGTGTTATATTTAATTCTTACCACTAACCCTGTGAGGTTGATAATATCAGCTCTAATTTTCAGGAAACTCAGACGTAAAGAGGTTAAGCCCACAAATGATTACATGGAATCCTGCTCTTTCAGACTCCAAAGAGGGAGCTCTAAACTGCTCCACCACACTAACACCATGGCTGCTTTGGGGAAGAGTCAACACAAATTCCTGACACCATCTCATCCCTCTGTACATGAAGCCCCCAGGGAATGTTGCTCAGGGCAGGAAAATAACAGGTATTTACAATAGGCAATTAGCAATACGGTTTGTTATCCTTAAATCTGTTTTCACTTTCCAATCACTCAATATTTGAATTTGCCTGATCATAAAAATCACCTAAAATTTTTGTCAAAAAATAAATTCCCAGTTCTTTTCCCTGGAGAGTAGTCAGTAGATCTGAGGTAAAGCGAAGAAAGCTATACTTAACGCTTATACTCATCCTTATGATCAGGCTAATGTGGGAAATATACCTTTTACATAGTTTAATCAAATGCTTTCTCCTTTACTGCTAAGTTTGCAGGAGTTTAAAGGTGAAAATGTCTTCCCATGATAGTTTTTTTTTTAAGGCTTTCCTTCCAACAACAAAAAAATAATAACAAAATTTTGTTTATTCTTGATCTTCTCCTGTTCTCTCTACAAAATAAATATGGAAACATCACAAGCAAACTACCATTCAAAGTCCAAAGTCATTTACCTTGAAACTTCAGGATTAAAAAGCCATCCATGAATAAAGTCAAGAATGAAAGATTGCAGTGAAACAACAGAGAACAAGAAAACACTCCTTTCTGATTCATTCATTGGTTTCTTCTTTCATTCATAGAGAGATCAGATGAACTCAGGGACAACGAGGGAATGCAGACTATCAGAAAAGCAGCTTACTCAGAAATTCTCTTTGTAGTCTGGCTTCCCTTTGCTTTGCTGCCTTAACGTTCATAAAAGAGATTCTTCGTGACACAGAAGGCTTCTCTGAGTGTTTTGGAAAAGGCTTGATGCAAAGAAGGGCACTGGTTGAAATAGAATAGGGTCAGAAAGAGGCACTGCTTTTGAGTCTTTATCAAGACTCAATCACAGGAAAGGGATGGAGGAAAGGGAGGAAAGGGAGTTTTTTACAAGTCCACTTTATGGAGCAATGCAGTTATAACTGGGCACCCACATGGACCAGTCCCTACACAGAGGTGCAATATGCAGAACAGAAAACATCTCATTTTCTAATTTCTATTTTTTGTGCATGTTTTCATTTCTATCTGGCATTCATAAAATGTTAGTGCAGAAGTGTTAGTCTATAGACTAAATAAACATATAAGTATACATAAATTGAGGGTATGTTCTCAAACATTTTTTTACTAATGAGGTAGGTGACCAGCACAATTTGATGTAGAACAACATATCTTTTGTGAGCTTCAGAATCACCTGAAAGGCTTGTTAAAATGCAGATTTCTGGGACTCACACCCAAAGACTCTCATGTAGTAGGTCTAGGGTAGGGTCCATGAAATTACATTTTCAACAGTTTCCCAGGTGGTGCTTACACTGCTCATCCATAAATAATTCTTTGAATAGCACTATTCTAGAGTGGTGATTATCATATGATTTGGTCCCATGATTTTTTAATCTCTCAAAAATGGTTGGGGATCCCAAATAACTTTATCTACTACTATTTACTGATACTTACTGAATTAGAACTTAAAACTGAGGAATGAAAAATATATTTATTTGTTAATTCATTGAAACATAATAATAATAAATCCCATGTTAACATTTATTTACTGTAATGAAAAAAATTATGTTTTTCTACATGAAATAATTAGCAAGAAGAGTGGCTTGTTTTACAGTGGGTAAGTCTTTTTAACCTCTGGCTTAATAGAAGAAAGTTGGAGTTTCACATCTGCTTCCATACTCAATCTGTTGTACAGCAGGAAAAGGAGGGATATGATATTAGATAATAATATTATAGTATCATAAGAGCCTTTAAAGATTATTGTGGATATTTTTTGAGACTCAGAACTCAAAAAGTAGTCATTTCTTAAAGTTTAATTTCAGTGTAGCTCTGAAACCATACCAATGAACTTTTCATACTCATTAACATGAGAGTTCATTCATCTATGTTTCACTTTGAATGATCTTACCTTCACGCAAGATTCTGTAGTATCATGAATTGTTCACTGGAATATATTGGTTTACTGAGTAAAGCAGATTTTTCAAATGGTGACATATGTCATTATACTATATTTTATAAACAGCATTTGTTAATATAACCACTGATCACACCAGAAAAGTCTTTAAGCATTGGGAATCTGTCAAGCTTAAGTTTCCCAAAATTTTAATTTTTCACTTGAAAGCTTTCTCATTGGCAACAAATATCATCAGTTATTCTCTGTGGAAGTGCCAGGCTTTTTTTTGTGTGAGAAAATGTACGCCTAATAACCAATCTGAATAACCATTGTTTTGAACTTTTTTGGTAAAAATGGTGTTCCATAAAAAAGGTGGCTAGTTCAATTTGCTATCTGATCAACTACATTAGTCCTTCTCCTAGAGAAAAGAATTTTATATAAACTTATCATTTTATCACATAGACTATTTAAAATATATGTATTCAAAGGCTTAGATTAAATAAGTGAATAACTTTTACGTTTTATTAATGGTATTCTTAAATACAACTGGTACTTTAAAACATTTTATTGTGAGCATGTGTTGGTGAATAAAACAATGGTTACTGGTATGTTTTGGTGAAACTGCCTTAATTCATGCTAAGACAACAGCAATTTTACCCATGATTTCTTTTGTACCACTAGTGCAAATGTCAGTGCAATGGAAAAAATATTTTACTGTTATTGTGAAAGAAGTTTTGAACATGCAGCCAACCTGAAAGGATCTAGAGGACCATCGGGGGTCTACAGATCACACTTTGAGAATCACCATTCTAGAGAATAATAAAGAGTCAATATTGCAAGTTGAACTTTGCCCACAGGTATAACTATTTCCTTTGGCCCTCACAGCATTTAAAAATAATATGAATCAGCTATAAGCATTTAATAATGAGGAGATTTCATATCAAAACCTGAGTCCTGGACTTTTCTTGAAAGATCATAGCCCTGATAGCTTTGGATCCTCATTCCTTCCTGGTGACAATGAATTGGCTACCCCTTTCCATGAGGCAGGCTCCTCCCCAGGTGACATAATCCCCACTCAATCTATTTCATTCATTACACTTACCTTCCTAGGTACAAAGCAGTCTGAGTCTGTAAATCCTGGTATTATGATAAAATGATGAAAAGCAAAGGCTTTGAAGTTGTAAACGCAAGAGTTAAAAATCCCAATTTTTCTATGACTAGCTGTGTGACTTGTGAAGTGAGCTCAACCTTTCTTAGTCTCAGTTTTCTTATCTTCCAAATGGGGATAATACTATGAAAGTTGTGAGGATTAAATGAGATTATGAAAGTAAAGAATTTTGCTCAGAGACTATCAAATCCATAAGTGCATAAGAGAAGTTAGTTCTGTTGGTGATGCCAATGATGACAGAGGCATGTACTCTATCTTCACAGGGACCCTAGAAGTTACGTGATTTCATTTTAGAGATGAGGAAAATGAGGGACAGAAACACAATCAATAACCAGTAACCTCTCTAATGCCACCCAAAATAACAACGAGACAACAATAAATGTCAAGTACTGAGCACTTACCATATTGCAGGTATTATGCTAATTATCTTATATCCATCATCTGAGCTAATCTTTACAAAAACCTGTGAAAGAGGTATTTTATTGCCATTATACAAATGGAAAAAAATGAGGCTCAGGGAATTTAAGGAATGTGCTCAAGATCTACAGTGGAGCCTGAATGTGAACTCAGACAGGGCTCCAAAGTTTTTGTCTTTAAGAATCTCAAATACTGCCATCCATATATGACACTGGTATGTACTGAATATATATCCATCTATCCAATTTATATTCATCTCTACTGGTCACTGATTATCAACGTTGGGGTCGCTTACAAGGAGGCAGTCTGTGCTAATTACTGAAGGCCTGCAGACCTCAAATCACACAGATGCCTCTTTCTTTAGAAATTCTCTAACATACACACCAATGAAAAGAACAAGCAGAAATATCTGAAAGACTCTACATGTTCCAATAAGACTGAATTACAATTTATCACATCACCTTTTTGGTAGAGAGAACAGTTTGACACTAACAGAAATTTCAACATTTATGGAGATAAACACACACTTCCACCCTCACAAATATGCCACAATTTGTGAATCATAGAATGAAGCATAATTAACTGGCTGTGAAAAATTAAAACTAAGAACATGGTTTTGTCAAATAAATAATGAAGGAAATTCATAGTATGTTTAAAAAAAAAAAAGATCTCCCTGGTTTGTGACTTTAATTAGAACCACCTGAACTTTGCTGGAGAGTACTAACAAATTTCCGAAAACCTTTTCTGACATTAGAACATTTCGGATTTAGGTCACATTCCTGGACAATTGACATTCTCCCTTATTTGCAATTAAATTCTAAAGTTTTCAAACATTCTCTGACCCATCATAACATTTACAACTTTTTATAAGTTTAAGAATAACCTTGCTTCGGTTAATTGGATCCCAAAGGGTTGTAATTTTTGGTATTTTAATTCATTTTGTCCTTGGTTGATTGTCAAAACTTACTGGAAATAAAGTATCACAATAAACTCGTATTTAGTTTTAAATGGTTTCAGAAATAAGCATACCAATGACACATAGGGTGAAGCCAAACTGCCTCTGAGAAGTCTTGGAAAGCACTGGTTATGATGACAAAACGCCAAGGAGCCAGATGAGAAATAGGTAACTCAGTTGTTCAAATGCGCAGATGTCAAGACATCTGGGTAATTAACTAAATGCTTACCTTTTATAAGGATTATTGCTGTGTGACAGCCTTAAACATGAGTCCATTTCACGGATTTGAGAGGTCACCATTGCTAAATGATGCTATGCTATGTGCCACGTACTGGGTAATACAATGTACTCTCCTATAACGACCTTACAAGTGCCCTCTAAAAAAGTGAGTTATGATCCTCACTTGGTAAGGCTTAGGAAGATTAAGGAAGTTTCTGCAGAAACCACTGAGGCTTAGAAAGATGAACAAAGTTGGCAGAAACCACTGAGCTAGTAAATGGCAAGGCTAAGATCTGAACCCGTGTCTGTTTGATTTCAAAGTCCAGGCTCTGCTTATGGTAGAGGCATGGTGTGACTCAGGGGCTGCAAATGGAAATGCACCCAGGGGCCAGGCAGATGGTCTGAACTTGTGAACAAGGTCCTGTTTCAGACAACAGGGAACGGCCAGAGCTCTAAGGAACTGGAGACTTCATGCCTTGCCTGTTAGCTTTCAAATCCAAAGTTCTAAAAAGCGCTATGTAGGCAAACCAAAACAGAATCACGTGTTCTTCCTAGTTTCGTAAAACAGTCTCATAAATATGGGCTGCTTTTTTCATTTAGCAATTTTCACTTAGCCTAAACGAGTTGTACAGAAAGCCGCTGAAGTCTGTTTCAATAAGAACTTAGCAATGAATAAAATTTTCCTTGCTACCGAATTTGAATGAAATATACGTGAAACTTTTTAGAACAGTGCCTGGAGTGGCGTCAGTGATTCTGAGCTCTCCTAAATCCTTGCACTAGCATTTTACTGTAGCAAAATGCACAGTTTGGTATTTAAAGACTCCTGGAGATTATAGAGTTCAAGGTGCTAATCAATGGTGAACTGCCCTCAGGCAAACGGCCAATGAGGGGGCCTGAATCAGCTAATGAATGAATAACTGGGTGTTCGAATTTAATTGACTTGATATTGAATTCTCTATCAGGTAGACACAAAGCCTTTTACAATAATTCTAATTTGCCTACATTTTTTGGAGTGTCAGACAGAGAAGAATGGAAACATCATAGATGTTCCCTGATAAATATGGTAAGGACAGACTGGGTTTCAATATTGCTTCAAGACTGGTTCAGTAAATTTCCATCAGGTACATCAGTCTTCATATCCAAATCCTGACTCTGCCAGTAGGGAAAAAAAAAGAACGGATGGACTTTCCCTAATTCTCTTAAGGAAGCCTGTGGCAAAGTAGGAAAAAAAAGTTCGGATTTATTGAGGCCACTATTACCTACGTAATGTGTTTGGGGAGAGCGTGGCTTCATTTAAACAAGTGGTTATTTTGAAAACAACTGGCTGGAATCACTTAAACATCTGGTTAAAGCAGCTGGTGAGTTGACAGCTTATATCCTTCTCCCCCAGCTGGCTTGTGTGTGATAAGGCAGTGGAGTTGACTATCAAGGGAGGCTTTGTAGCCTGTAGCTGTGGAAATCATTAAGAAAAAAGACAGTTATTTGTTCTGGGTGGATTAGAAGCTCTAGAGGCTGGGGACTGGAAGCAACGAACCCTTCCGTGGCTTCGCCGAGTGTGTAGATACAGCTGCATCCTCCTCCTTGAAATTTCAATAATCCCTCTACCTTTGCAGGGGCACGTGTTGCCATTGAAGGCGATCAAGGGATGGTTTAAAATAGCCCTGGTTATGATTCTTGCCTTGAAATTAAACCCCAGCAAACAAACTGTTTCCTTTTTCCCCGAGATTTTAAAACCAATGTATTTGAGGTTTCTATTTAAATTGAAAATACTGTAGCAGCTCATGCAAAGTGAAATCAATCTCTATAGAAACAAGAGGAAGAGAAGGGAGAAGGGGAGAATGTGGGCCAAGTATATGTAGATTAAAACTTGCTTTTCTAAAGATTTTGAAATATGAGAAACTATCTCTGCCTATAAGATTAATGATGGATCCTTGGGAGAGAGCCAGGCTGTTTAACTGCTTTCCTGGCTGCCTAATAGGTATCTCAAACTTAATATATCTAAACCCAGATTCCTCATGCTGCTTCTGCCCAGCTTCTTTCTCTCCTAGGCTTCGCTCACTCAAAAAAATGGAACCAAAAACCTAGTTGTTTATACCAGCCCCAATTCACGAGACCTTATCTCCACAACACATCCCAAATTAATCTCTCTGCTCCTATTACCCTGGACCATCCCCTTTCATCTAGACCAGTGCAACAGCCTCCTAACTAGTCCACTCACTTCTACTTTTACTCTCAAAAATCCATTCCATACACAGCAGTCAGAGTAATCTCTCTGAAAGTCCCAACATGGTAGCCACTAAATATAAGTGGCTATCAAGCGCTGGAAATGTGGCTAGTTCCAACTGGGATGTGCTGTAAGTATAAAATACACCGGATTTCAGAGAATTTGTACAAAAGAAAAAAAGAGAATGGAAAAATCTCATTCATAATTTTTATATTGATTACATGTTGAAATTATAATATTCTGGATGTGTGTGGATTAAAGAAGCCATATTAACGAAGTTCATTTCACGTTTCTTTTTACTTTTTGCTGTCGAGTAGAAAATTTAAAATTATGTATTTGTATTGGTTAGCACTATAATAAAGCATATCAGATCATGTTCCTTAAAAATCCTCAAATGGCTTCCCATGGCCCAAAGTCCGAAGTTTTTGTCACAGTTTATAAAGCCCTAAGTGACCTGGCTGCTGACTTCCTTTTATGTCTCTCTATAAACTCTAGGCTTCAGTTACACTGGCCTTTTGCCTCTTTTTTAAATGTGTGAAAGACATTCTCCTCTTAAACGTTTTGCTCTTGCTGTTCTCTCTACTCTGAATGCTTCTCTCCCAGGCATTCACCTGTCTAAGCCCCAAAGAACCTTTTTTCAGAGAGTTAATTTTCCAAACCATTCCAGCTAAAGTAACCCCCTGAACTCTTCCAATCATATCACCCTCTTTGCCCTTCTTCATAACAATCAGCATTATCTCAAACTATCTTGTTGGTCATTTGTTTTCTCTCAAATGAAACCGGACCCACCCCATCTCCAACCCACTGCAACTGGGACAAAAAGCAGGACAGTGTGTGTGCTAAGTGTAGCTTCACATCTAGAGGCTAAACAGAGCCTGTTGTATAGCAGATGTTCAGCAATATATCTGTTGAATGGATTAATGGACCATTTGTAAATATGCTTTGTCCCCCATGAAGTATTACACAGCTCAGGTGTTGGCAAACTATGGCCCACAGGCCAACTCTCCACCCCTCCCAGCAACCCATGCCCCACCATGGCCCCTCCTCCAGCCGTGCTCATCTGTTTACATATTCTTTAATGACTGCTTCCCTGCTGCAAAGGTGGAGTTGATTATTTGTGAAAGAGACCATATGTGACCTCTTGGTCAAACCCAAAAATATTCCCTATCTGGTCATTTACAGAAAACATTTGTCGATCACTGATATATATTTTAAAAGTTATGCAAGATCCTTTATGAGCTGAGCCTTGTCTGTCTCACTGGTGTCTTCCCAAGTCACTTCCTCTCTTCCATCCTATGCTGCAGCCGAGCCAGGTCACACGCAGAGGCCTGCATGCACCATCTTCTCCCAGGGCTGTACCTTTCTACTCATTTCCTTGGCTGGAAATGTTTTTCTTCCCTATATGCCTACATCTGGTAAAGTCCTATGGTAGTTGCAAGAGACAACAGAAATGACTCTGGTATAAAAAAGAAGTTGAATTCAGTGGTTCCATTAACCAGTCTGGGGATAAGAGTAACTTTAGGCACTGCGTGGTCCAGAGGTTTAAAGTATGTCAGCAGGAGCTGATTTCTTTCTCTCCATTGCTGTGTTCTTCTTCCTCTGTGTTGGCTCTAATTTCAGGCAGGCTTTCCTCCTGTGCTTGCAAAAAGGCTTCTAAGAGCTCCCAAAGCTATAAGGTTCCAGAAGTCCCAGGCAGACTGTTCCAAATTGGTTCTAATTAAACCATATGCCCATGCCTGAACCCTTTGCCCACAAGTGGACAAAGAATTTGTTGTTTTAATTGGCTCAAAGCTAGGTTAATTGTCAGCCTGCTGAGTGAGGTCTACAGACCATTCTACCAGAAGAGGGAGAGTGGGGAAGGTGATCTTCCTGGAGAAAATCAGGAGAAGCAGGAAATGAAAGCTGTGTGGCAAAAATCATGGATGTTTGCTCCCTTGTCCTTGAAGTCTTAGTGGAAATGCCTCACCTTCTCTTGGGAGTCTTCAGAGATCCCTGCATCACTGTTCCTGCTGAGTCCTATACCCAATCTGGTCTCCTGTTGCCCTGGGCTTTCTTCTACATCAGCACTGCTCACACCACATGGGAATAAATGGTTAATTTGCCTCTTTCCTGCAGGAGCTTCCAGCTTCTTGAAACAGAACTTTGCTCTTTGTATCCACAGTATCCAAACAAATTGCCAAGTATACAGAAGGAGCCCAACACATGCTCATTAAATGTTTATAAATATGGACTTTAACCACCCTTTTCTTGAGTAAGGAATAACCATACAAAGATTGTATTTTAGGAGGATTACTCTGGTAGTGAATTATAGACTAAATTTGGGAAGACTGTAGCTAGAAGGCCATTACTATATTACAGAGTGAGGTGAAGAGGGATAAGGACTGGGCGATGGCTCTAGGAGAAGAGATAAAGGAACCTGATGTCTAGAAATTCTCTCCTATGTCACTCATCTAGAAACAAATTTCTAAATTATTGATCAAAAGCTTAGACCAACGAAAAAAGCTACTGTTTATTGATACTTGCCTATGTGTTAGACACATGTATTTGCTTTATATAAATTAACAAATTAAAGTCTCTCACTACCACTTCAGGTAAGAAATATTCTAATTTTAGAAATAGGTAAAGAGGTTTAGCAATGTTAAGCAAACTGTCCGAAGTTATGCAGTGAATCAGGGTAAAATCTAGACCTGAATGAAGATCTGCCTCCAAAGATTACACTGTTTGTTTTTAATGCCAAAAGCAGTATGCAATTCTTCTAAAACTCTTTTAGGTCCCAACCGAGTGACTTCGGGGTTGAGAGTCCATATTAGTTTTAACAATTTGAGCAAGACATTACTTGTTTGTGATAATATTTTTTGGAAAATTGATTACAACACTCACTGTTTATAGACTCCCCCATGTCTGTTGGCATAGTAAGACCTCAGTAGACTTCCATGATGGAGCCTGATAAAGTTAGAATTCAAATAATGGTTATGAGTTGAATGAAAGCTCATGGCTTTGTCATCACAGGATCTGACATTATGTATCAGATCTAGTAAAGAGATGTTGGAAGTCCATCATGCACGTTCAAAAACATAATTGCTTATAAGGTAGCCAAAGGATTCTTATAATACTTACTCCCTCATCATTTGCTACATGAAGCAAAAGATACTGATAATTAATTGGATATCTGGCCCACTTCTTGCTCTCAAAAAGTTTACAATCTAAAAGGAAGGAAAGAGAGACCAAGGGTCTTGAAGATTTGAGAAGTTCATAGACCATAAGAGCTGGAAGGGGTATTTCAGATTGTTTAGGCCAATGATTCTCAGACTTTGGCATGCTTCAGAATGACCTCCAGGACTTTGATGAAACACAGGTTACTGGGCCCAACCTGCAGAGTTTCTGACTCAGTTGATCCTGAGCAGACACCCAGAATTTACATTTATAACAAGTTTCCAAGTGATGCTGACATTATTGGTATGTGGATCACCCTTTGAGAGCCATTGATTTAGGCCAAGTTTCTCATTTTGTAAATGAGATAATCCAAGCCCAGAGAAGTATAAGACCTGTCCAAAACTATGTTAGCTAAGACCACAGCTGAAAA
Source organism: Hyperoodon ampullatus (assembly GCF_949752795.1). Taxonomy (NCBI): domain Eukaryota; kingdom Metazoa; phylum Chordata; class Mammalia; order Artiodactyla; family Ziphiidae; genus Hyperoodon; species Hyperoodon ampullatus. The sequence goes on from NC_136923.1 coordinate 22,378,491, forward strand.
TGAGGCAAATAATAATTCATGAGCAACTTTCTAACATGGAGATGTGTGTGTATGAGTCTGTGTATTTGTGTGCAAACATGTGAATGTCAATGTACACATATGTATGTATGCATATGCTTACTATTTTTTTTGCCTATGAAGCATCCATAACTCCTTCTTTTGGTCATAACAGTGCTTCCCCTCTTCTTTGTTCCTATGATTTGAGTGGAGTTGATGTCATGCCCACTTGCAGAGATAAGCAGGTGAAGAAAGCCTGGAAATAATCTTCAGAATTTATGTAATCCCTCTGATTGAGCACACACATTTCCCAGAATCTATCCTGTAAATACAGTCTCACGTTATATAAAGATATCAAGTATGGAAGTTCATGCATTGTTTTTTTTTTTGCAGTACGTGGGCCTCTCACTGTTGTGGCCTCTCCCATTGTGGAGCACAGGCTCCAGACACGCAGGCTCAGTGGCCATGGCTCACGGGCCCAGCTGTTCCGCGGCATGTGGGATCTTTCCGGACCGGGGCAGGAACCCGTGTCCCCTGCATCGGCAGGTGGACTCTCAACCACTGCGCCACCAGGGAAGCCCTAGCATTGTTTTAATAGGAAAAAAAAAAAAAACCAGCAACAAAGAACCAAAAGGTCCATCAAGAAAAGAGTGTTCAGCTGAATTATGACACATGTCTGCAATGGAATCTTACGCTGCCATTTCAAAAAATAAGAGAGACGTACTGACAATGATTCCTGAAACTCTTGCAGAGCTCTTATTTAGGACATTAAAAGAGCTATAACATCTAAAAAGTGAGAAGAAAACAAGCTATAACACAGTGCATAGAGCTACCATATACACAGGGTATAGAAATACATGTATTCATGTAAATATACACATAGCACATAAGTGTATATGTGTGTGTGGAGCTACCATTTGTAGGGTAGAGCAATATATATATTCTTAGATATGTGTATATATATATATACACACATACCTACATAACAGTATATATGTGATTACTATGAATTAATGTATACTTAAATATTTCATAGAGTTAATTTTCTCTCTGGAATCTCTCTTATAATATAAAAGTACAGAGTTTGGTAATTGCATACCTGACACTTGTATGCATTTTTAATTAAATTATCCACTCATGTAAATAGTATTTTTTAACTACTGTACACTTACATGTTATAGTTCAGGTTGTCCTTATGTTAATCAAAAAAAGTGCTGGTTGCTTCAAAATGGAACAGAAGTTGAGGACCACTTGTAACAATGTCTTAGAATTGATAGTTTCAATCTACACAAACATATTTATTCATCATTTCTCATAGCTTATAAACTACCATGGCACAGAGATGATTCCAGAATTTGAGGGAAGAATGATTATTTCAGCTTTTCGCATCTTACGGGACGTGAATAAATATTCATCGAGAAAGCATTCCATGTTTTGCAGATACTAACCCTTACTGAAAATAATTTTTACTTGTCTTTTCTCTTACTTCCCCTTCATGTCCTAGAAGTTGCTGGATGTTTTTTCTCAAACAGATTGCCGGAAGTCTTGTAGATCTCCTTGGGAAGGGCCTGCTGACTTTCTTGCTGAGGAGCATGAGCAGACCAAATAAATATGCACAGGTGTCCTGAGCCCATGATAAGCATTGCTGAGAATTCTCCTCAACTCTACTGTCAACTTGCCACACTGTGTTCCGATTTGTCAAACAAAGAAAGCGGCAAAGTTGGGGGTACCTAATGAGACAGCAAATGCTCCTGCTGTCACCCGTGTGAATCCAAGAATCACAGGGAGTGTATCTATCACACTTCCAAGGACCAACTTCAGTCCTGATCTCTGAGACTCCTAGCTCTAAAATTCCATTTTCTGATTGAAAAATTTCCTCCCTTTTCTAGTGAATAAAGCATAAGATCCAAATCTCTCATGAATGGAAGAATGATCCCCAAGCCACTAGTAGAACTGCTTTTACATCACTGATGGTCTATGCACCTCATTCTAAACTCTAATTCTAAAACTCAAATTAAAATGACGATGAGATACTATTCTACATCATCAATATGATTAACCCTTCCCTCCACCAAACTTGTAAATACCAAGTATTGGCAATATGTACAGCAATTAAAACTTTATTCACTGCTGGTAGGAGTATAAGTTGGTAGACATCTTTGGAAAACTGTCTGGCTGTATCTTTTAACACTGTAAAAATTCATATTCTTTTACCCAGAAATTTCACTCTCGGGTTTGTATCCAACAAAAATACTAGCATATGTTTGCCAAAAGGTGTGTAGGTCTATAAATGTACTATTCTCAATAGTCCCAAACTGGAAGCTATTTGAATTCCCATCAAAAGTAGAATAAATTAATAAAAATGATATGTTCAGTCTATAGAATAATACTATACAGCAATGAGAATTAAGACATAACTATTACATGTAACAACATGGATGAATCTTACAAACAAATTAAATTAAAAAACAGAATGAAAGAGTATATAGTATATGATTTCATTCATACAAAATTTTAGAACTTAAAACTAATATATGGTGTTAGAAGTTCAGGAGAATAGATAGCCCAGGAGATGGAGAAGTTGAAAGGAGACACAAGAGGGCTGATAAAGTTCTGTTTCTTCATCTGAGTACTGGATATAGGAGTGGGTTCACTTCATGTAAATTACAGCAGCATTTTAGTATGTTATTAATTGATAAAGATAACACAAAAAACAATAGCTACTGTGATAGAATTTACTCATTTCATCATATTACCAATATTGACTGTTCTAATAACTATAACTAACATCGGTGGAACATTTTTCAGGTTACAGATGTGTTTTATATCTCCTCTAAAAATTTTTTTGATCCTGGCAAAAACATTCCTATGAATTTTAAAGGACAGATATTTGGAAATAATCCTCTCAGGGTCAATTTAGTTGAGGCCCAGGTCATATCATATATTGTAGCCTCAACTGTTGAATAAGAGGCAGGTATCTATTGAATCCATCCTAAGCCAAGTCAGAAAAATGATATTTATTGGGTTTCCTTAATCATGTGAAGATATTCATTCTTACTCCACACTTTTAGATATGTAGTGAATGGGGAATAGGGGTAAACTTTAAGATGGTTAAACTTGAATTCTTCCCACATTTGCATAATATCTCAAATTCTCTGGTGCCTGATCTCTATTTTTAAAGACTAGTTGCCATTTGCAACAACACGGATGGATCTTGAGGGCATTATGCTAAGGGAAATAAGCCAGACAGAGAGAGACAAATCCTGCATAGTATCACTTATATGTGAAATCTGAAAAAAAAGTAAAACTCATAGAAACAGAGAGTAGAAGAGTGGTTGCCAGGGGCTGGAGGGCGGGTAGGAGAAATAGGGGGAAGTTGGTCAAAGGGTGTAAACTTTCAGTTATAAGGTGAATAAGCTCTGAGGATTCAATGTAAAGCATGGTGACTATAGTTGATAATGTATTATATGATTAAAATTAAAATTTGCTAAGAGAGTAGATGTTAAATATTCCCACCAAAATAAGAGAGAAGATATATACATATATCAAATCACCATAGTATATACTTTAAATATCTTACAATTTTATTTGTCAATTATACTCAGTAAGTTGGAAAAAAATAGTAGTTGAGTTCCATGCTTTCCTTTTATAACCTGTGTGCCAAACAGGACAGGTTCTAAGCACTTTCTTACTGTGTTGAATGGTTGTAGGTTTATGAAGACAGTGGCTATCTCAGACTTCACAGCTTAAGGTTAGGCCCTTCAAAATGAGAAGCCAACATTTACAAAGTTGCTCTAGCAAGTAGCAGGTGGTACCAGAACTTTTTCACATCTGACCCTGAGCAAAAGGGATTTTCAATTTCAACATCAACAATAACTCAAAGGAACAGAGCCTCTTTGATAAAGAAAGTAAAACCTTAGGTATTCGGTTCAGCAAATCGCACCTTGGCTGTGAGAAACTCTCCACATTTCTAATATTCAACAGAAAAAACACAGTCATACTAAAAAAACTACAGCCACACTAACGTGATAAACAGGATCTTCATCCCAGGAGTCAAAGTTATCTTTGCCACTTACATTGTTTCTCTCTCTTGTGTTATTTTTCCCCTCTGCTAGAGACCGTGTCTTAGAGATGATTTATTTGGTTCCCTTTGTCTTAATCTCTTGGATGCCTCTCTATGGATGAGCCCTGTCTAAATTTGCTTTCCATGAGAGAGTAATAGAAATGGTTGGGAACATAGTTAGGAAAATAATCTTCAAGGATTTATGAAACCAAGATGCTGAACCTGCAATACATCCATGTAAACTTGGTTCTTTGGATAACCACTGCTCTCTGGAAGTTGCTTTTAATGATTTCCGAATACTAAAGGTCAAGTTTGAACAGTGAGTCCCTATCTTACTGAGCTTGACCCTCATGGTTTCTGCCAAACAACATCTAAAGCTGCTGGATGAGGATAAACTTCTGATGGCTGGATAGCCCTGGCTTGTTCCTATGGATGGTACAGCCAGCTAACCAGTGTTTCAGTAGTAGGACACAGGTGTGGAAATCAACCTGTAGGCAAAGCCTCAGATTCTCAAATGGATGAGTGAATGAGTGCTTCATTCCTACTGCAACCCGTTTCTAGCCCCTTCAGAGAAGTGAGGCAGCCTGGAATAGCGGTGAAAATACAGGTTCTGGAAACATAAGGACTTACATCCTAAATAATTTTAGTAACCTAGGTTTACTCAATCTCCTTAGCCTTTGTTTTGTTATCTATGTATGGGATCAATAATACCTACATAGTAGCACTATGATGTTAGAAAACACCGGTATAAAGTACTTAAGAAATGGTTTGGCACTTCCATTGTAGTCAAGACTTATAGTCATAGCTTGGCATGTTATTTATTAAGGGTGGTGCATTTTCTTGCAAAGGTACCACTTCATTCTAGGCTGTAAGCTAATCCATTTTGTTCATGGTGACCTTCTCCATGAAGCCTTATTTATGCAACAAATATTTAACTGGTATCTTCTATGTTTCAGGTGCTCTAATCAATGGAGATTTAGATAAGAACAAGTTAGAAAAGGTTATGTCCTTTGTGGGGATTATATACTATAATATATAAGGGAAGAGATGAAGAATAAACAAGCATATAGGTGAATAAAATGATTACAGATTGTGATAAGCTCAAGGAAGGAAATAAACAACAATAACAATTAAAAACAACATTGTATTTGGTAGAGTAAGTGGGGTTGGGGAACTTAAGTAGGGAGTCTTTTCTGTGCATGTAGCAAATTGGAGGCTAAGTGATTAAGACTTGGAAAACCATTTCCTTTGCTTGAGGCTCTTTGCTTGCCTAGCTTACCATGGCAGATCAATTGTAGACCTGAGGGTCCTTATCTGATAGATAATCATTCTACATTTGGCCAATTCCACTTGAGAAGGAAGCAAACCAAGCAGATAAGGCTGTTGCTATCTGGTAGCAAGTTTCATTATGGAAACAATGCCATCCACTAAAAAAACCACACAATCTTTAGTGTCTGGTGATAAACACTAAATATGAAAATATGGAAAAACCCAAACAGACTTCCTGGACAATCCAATAGATTGGGAAGTTAAGGAAAAAAATCCACTTAGCAATTTATGCCACCAGAGCATGATAGAAAATTCTTCATTTTCTATCTGTCCTATATTTTCTGTCATTGATTCACATCATAATCACTGTCACTATCATCATCATCATTGTTGTCTCTGCCTTTATTGTCATCATCATCAATCATCATCATTCCCTTCTACATTTCCTATTGGTCACTGGGAAGAAGCTTAGAACACTATTTCCTAGAATTCCATTCTCTGTGTTTTGTGGTTAGATACAGTCAACGAGAGGCATTTGACGGAGTTTGTGTAGGTGGAAGATAAATAAAAGCCATTATTCTCTGGTGGAAGTTTCAGGCAGGCAGTTCAGATCACAGCTTTACTGGGCTACTGAGAATTCCCAGGTAGCTGGGATAATGGACACCGGTTTGCTTTAACATCGGTGGGTTCTTCTGAAAATCAATCACTTGGTCTTGAAAGCAGATGGGATCATCAAGATTTCTTGAAAATGGTCTCCTAACCATTTTCTCACTCCCTCCACTTAGCCCTTATATCATTTGGGTAAGCCTGTCATTCCTGTATTAAATGTCTAGCTAGTCAAAATATCTAGAGTAGCTTCTTTTTTTCTACTCAGAGGTTGACTGATATACCATTCCTCATTATTTATGCTGTTGTTTCCCATATAAGAAGCAAGCTTATTAGTGAAAGTAATTCATTTGACAAGGAGGCACTTACTGTAAAAGTACCTATCATTTACTGAGGACTTATGATACCCTAGGCACTGAGCAACTTTATATGCTTTCTGTTACTTTAGAGCCCATGTATCCATTATCTAGTTTTCTCTAATAATATTTTGCCAAACTATAGTACAATATCACAACCAGATTTCACAGATTTTATTCAGATTTCCCCAGTTTTACTTGTGTGTGTGTGTGTGTGTGTGTGTGTGTGGTGTGTGTGCATTTACTTCTAAACAAGTTTGGCACATGTTGTAGGCTCATGCAGCCAACAACATGGTCAAGATACCAAACAGTTATTTCCATCACTACAAGGGTTTTATGTGTACTTTTAAAGTTCAATCCTTACAGTGTACCTATAGGTGCTATTATTATCTCCATTTTTCGGGTAACAAAACTGAAGTTTAGACACTGTAAGTCAACGGTCCAAGGTTGTATAACTAATAAGTATTATAACCAGAATATGAATCCAAGTTAGTTAATATCTGGCCCCGTAGGAGAGTGGACTTGCCTCTGTAAGACAGCCAGTGAAGCTTCCCATATCTCCCTGAACGTCTCTCTGACTTTTCAAAGGAGAAAATAGAATAACCAGCCTTGCAAGTGAGCAGCAAATGATGGATGAATAATGTTTCATGCTTTTCCATGGTTAACATGTCTCCTTTCTATTTGGAGAGCAAGTAAGTCTCCTGACTGTTCCTTAACAAATTCTTTCTTTCAACATCCTATAATACCAAAACTAAGAAAATATAAAAATACCCCAAATGCATTCTATTCTCTGACTTCTTATGCCTTTGTCAGCTTTGATCTTGACAACTGCTTGGAAAGGGTTTCAATTTGAGCCACTGTGGTATATTACTTATTTCTTCTTTTTTTTTTTCTTCTGTGACTTTCCAATGAGCCAACCACTTTGACAAGGAATAACTTGACGCTTTTTGGAATTCATTTCTTGCTAAAAATGATGTAGTTATTGATGAGTTGGCAGTTTTCAAAGTCATGCAGGCAGCAAACACATGTGTTCCTTGGAAACCAGATTTGAGGGTAACAGAACAGTGCTGATAATGTGGCCCCAAGCTGGATGTAGCTAACCAGTGAGGAAGCATCATAAATCTCAACAATAATGCCAACTCCCAACTGTCGATGGTAATAGGGGTCTAGGAGAGCACAAATACTGTAATTGAAATCCAGTGATAATCTAAAAACTTCATTTTATCCAATAGTTTCAGTGCCGTCTCGGGCCAAACTCTTTTTTTTTTTTTTTTTTTTTTTTTTTTTTTTTTTTTGTGGTACGTGGGCCTCTCACTGTTGTGGCCTCTCCCGTTGCGGAGCACAGGCTCCGGACACGCAGGCCCAGCGGCCATGGCTCACAGGCCCAGCCGCTCCGCGGCATGTGGGATCCTCCCGGACCAGGGCACGAACCCGCGCTCCCTGCATCGGCAGGCAGACTCTCAACCACTGCGCCACCAGGGAAGCCCCTCGGGCCAAACTCTTGACAGGAACGGATAACAAGTACTCAGTGTGACTGATTGGAGTTTCTTCTCCTTCCTGTCTTGGCAAAACCTAGCAGCGGGGGTGCTCAGCCTGAGAAAATGCAAAGAGCAGGAAGCAGAATCTGTCGTGGAGGGACTAGGAGTGTAATTTGGCTCATGTCCCGCAAATACAGAGAACCTCAATATAGGCTTTTGACGATGTCTCCAAATAAAATTTTGTACACATAGTCACAATGTAGAATTGAAAGAAAAATGTTTTCCATACATATTTAAACTTCTCTGCCATTTTTAGATCACCACCTCCCTAGTCCAAGCACCAGGAATTAATACTTCTTATATTTCCCATTATTATGGGGTGAAGAACACAATTATATTGTGTTATGTTCATTTTGCATGAAGTTTAAATGTTCAATATAAGTCTTTAAACTATTCCCAAATTTTTGAAACACTGTTTTAGTATCTCTTGACTTTTTTATGTATCGGGACAATCAAAAGGTAGAAGTGGCTTGTGGCACTGGAAGAAAATTTAAGAGAATTTATGAGGGACTGGATGCTTATTTCTGGACATCACTGTAAGGTACATAGTTATCTTTGCTTTTCCAAAGATGGAGGTTACCCATTATATCTTACTACAGTTTATATATAAGATTTACAAACCTCTCTAGTTTTTGGAATATTCACCTATCCATAAGCACGGTCTTAGTATGATGGTTCAGTGGTCGTGTTCGATACGCTAGTGTAAAACAAAAATAGTAAAATCAAAAGATGTGAGGGTCCAGTAGGACTTAAAAAATAGATAGTTTGTTCAACAGTATTTATCATTAGGATGCATAAGTAGCACAACATTTAGATTGGAGTGTGGAGAACTGGAACAACTCAAGCTTTCATACCTAAACAGGACCCACTGTTTTAAGGTATGTGGTCTCTGATATGACCTTCTGTGACCACATGAAGGTAGAGATGGTAATAGTGACGTTTCAGGGATGTTATATTTTAAGAGAAAAGAAATGTATCAGTCCAGATTCCTGGGTTACAACATGAGAATAAGCAATCCCCAAATCTCGATGGCTTAAAACAAAGGTTTATTTTTATCACGTGTGTCTACTGCATGTTGGTTGAGGTGTCTGCTCCAACTCATTGTTGTTCATACTCTGGGCATTAGACCAACAGAGCAGCCACCATCCGGAACACTGCCAGCTACTGTGGCAGAGGAGAAACTCTCTGTATAATCTTATATCAGGAAATAATACTTTCTTGAGAAGTGAAGCATGTCACTTCACTCACATCTTTCTCAACCTCAAGAGTGGCAGGAAGTGAATAGATCTACCATGTGCCCCGAAGTAGAGAGAGAGGTAAAATATTTGGCAGCCAGTTCAAGTACAGAGCCTGACACACTCATCAAATGGTAGCTATTACCATAGCAGTTCCACAATATAATCAGTTCTCAATATACGGTAATTGCTGGTCTTTTGATACAGCTGTCTGTGGCAGAGAGACTGCCTGCTATCACCCCATTCGCCCAATATGTTATCTTCTTTATTTTTAAACTGATTCTCCAAGTCTTACTTTGAAACATAGCTTCCTAGCCAAAGGACAACATTTTCCAGCCTTCTTTGAAGCTAGGAGTATTCATGTGACAAGGGCAAATGTGGTGTAAATGGTAATGCTTTCCCTTAAAAGTAAGGGCCATGCCATTCTCTGTCTTTCCTCTTTTCTGTTGGTGGGAATATGGACCTGGTGTCTGCAGCTGGAGCAGATACTTTGTCCCACAAGGTAGCTTTGGAATAGAGTTCAACAACGGTAGGAGAACAAGAGAGAAGACACATCATTATCATCCTGAAATATTTACCTCTAGATTTTAACTCAGAAATAAACGGCTATGTTGTTTAAATCAATACTATTTTGGACTTCACTGCTCCATTCACTGTCAGTTATGAAGAACTGCACAGGGCTTAGTGAATTTACACACAGATATACCAATTAGAATGCATTTGGGAGAGTTATGTCAGCATGATAGTAGTGTAAGTTGTTCCTTTTTCTCTCCTCATTGATTTACAACTGGACATCCATAACCCCCGCCCCGCCCAAAAGAAAAGAAAAAAAGGTGCCTCTTCACAGCATACCAGGTCACTCAGGAGGTCCATACATCTGTGCACCCAAAAGTGGGTGGAATGAACCATGAAGGAGGCAGTGGAACAGTGGGAGTGGTGGTATAGCTAGAGGTGGCAGTGGCAGGTCTAGCAGCCGGACAGCACAACCTTTCCAGCAGAGGAGGTGGAAGGTGAAGGCAGTGAGTGGGGGGTCTGCGTGGTCACATGTTCTGCAGCTGGAGGGACCCAACGCTATCTCTGAGCAAAGACTGCAGCAACTGGGGGAAGGAAAGGGAAATAGACAAAGAGGTCTAAAGGAAAGTGTCTCCTGCTGTCTGCCTCAGTATTTGGGCCCATGGACTTCTGACATCTCCCCACTGGAGGATCCCCCGACCGGGCCATGGGCATACCCAAAGCCCCAGATGCTAAGTAACACCATGCCCACTCTGCCACCACTCTTTACTTATTTTTAAAGTGCACTCCCACTCCCAACCTTAGGAGCAAGTCAGCTCTGGTAAGAGAAACCCAAAAGTGTGCCATAGCACCATCTCCTGGAACACAAAAGGAAGACTAATTACCAATCTGTACAATTGTTAGAATCAAAGTAAACAAAGCCTTGCCTAAATAAGAAAAGGTGTTTTCTACTTCAAATACGATGACACACCATGAAAAAAATCACAGAAAGATGGTATCACAAAAAATGATAATTTTCCAGCAACTGAACACTAAGAGATAGGATATTGTGATCTAATAATAAAGAATTTTAAATAGCTGTTGTGAAGAAATTTGATGAGTTACAAGAAAACTTAGAAAGGCAATGCAAAGACCTCAGGAATAAAATTAATGAACAGAAAGAGTACTTCACCAAAGAGACTGAAATTCTAAAAAAGAACCATACAGAAATTCTGGAGCTGAAGAACTCAATAATGAGAAGAAGAATGCATTAGAATGCGTTGGAAATAGAGCAGATCAGATGGAACAAAGAATTAGCAAGGTGGAAAATAGAAATCTAGAAATGCTTCAGGCAACAGAGGAGAGAGAACTAAGATTTAAGAATAGCAAAGAAACCCTACAAGAACTAACAGGCTCCATGAAAAAGTCAATATAATAATAATGGCTATTGCAGAAGCAGGGGAGAGAGAGAAAGGGCGGGGGGCGGTCAGAGAGTTTATTTTAAGAAATAATAGCTGAGAAATTCCCAAACCTGGAGAAGGAACTGGTTATACAAGTCCATGAAGCTAACAGAAAAACATATTATCTCAAAGTAAAATGACCTAATCCAAGTCACATTATATTAAAACTGTCAAAAATCAATGATAAAAAAAGAATTGTAATGGCAGCTTAGGAAAGAAAAAAGACAGTAACCTACAAAGGAGCCCGCATTAGACTATCAGCAGATTTCTCAGGAGAAACTCTATGGGAGAAAATGGAATGACATATTCAAAATATTGAAAAATAAAAAACTACCATCTAAGAATTCTCTACCTATGAAATTATCTTTCAGTTATGAAGGAAAAATAAAGGCATTCCCAGACAAACAAATGGTGAGAGAATTTACCACTACTATACTTACCTTCCAAGAACTGTTGAGTTCTTCAAGCTGAGATAAAAAGATGAAAGTACACAAAACTCTGACTAAGGTGATAAACAGTCAGAATTAGAAAACTGTAACTCTTTTTTAGAATAGGATATTAAACACCTAATTATAGCATAAAGGTAAAAGGAAAAGAGCATAAAAAATAACTATAGCTACTACAATTTGTTAATAAATCACGGCTTAAAAAGAAATAATTTGGGAAATCAAAAATATAAAAGGGTGAAAGAATGGAAACTGTATACACAAATAAAGATAAACTGCTGTCAATAGAAAATGGACTATTCTATCTATAAAATGTCCCCCTCCTCTTTTTGGTAAACCTCATGGTAACAACAAAGCACAAATTTAGAACACAGACACAAAACATTGAAAAAAGGTAGAGAGTGAGCAAATCACCATGGAAAACCTCCAATTTACAAAGGTAGACAGAAACAGAAGTAAATAAAAAGTGGAGAGATAAAATAACCAGAAGGCAAATGGAAAAATGGCAATAGTACACCCTTACAGATCAATAATAACCCTAAATGTAAATGGACTGAACTCACCAATTGAAAGGCATAGAGTGGCTGGATGGATTCTTTTTTAAAAATCAAGAGCCAACTATATGCTGCTTACGGGAAATTCATCTCAGGTCCAAAGACATATATAGGCTCAAAATGAAAGGATGATATTCCAAAAAAAAAAAAAAAAATCAAAATAAGGCAGGTGTAGCTCTACTTATATTAGACAAAAAAGACTTCAGGCCAAAAAGGGCAACAAGAGGCAAAGACAGTCATTATAAAGTGATAAAGTGGTCATCAAGAAAATATAGCAGTTGTAAATAATGTGTTCTCCAAGTCTGAACACCGAATATATTAAGCAAATAATCATAGACATTAAGGGAGAAATAGACAACAATACAGTAATAGGAGAGGACTTCAATACCCCACTATCAGCAATGGATATATCATCCAGACAGAAAACCTACAAGGAAACGTTGGAATTGAACCATACTTTAGAACAAAGGGACTTAATAGAAATATACATTCATCTAACAGCAGCAGGATACACATTCTTTTCAAGTGAACATGGAACATTCTCCAGGTGCAATTATATGATAGGCCCACAAAACAAATCTTAGCAAATTTAAGAAGACTGAAATCATACCAACTATCTTCTCTGATCCCAGTGGTATGAACTAGAAATTAAAAACAGTAGGAAAGTGCGACGACCTACAAATATGTGGAAACAATAAAACACTTTTGTAAACAACCATTGGGTCAAAGAAGAAATCAAAAGGGAAAAAGATTTCTCAAAACAAATGAAAATGGAAATATAACATATCAAATACTATGGGATGCAGCAAAAGCAGTTCTGAGAGAAAAATTTATAGCAATAAATACAGATATTAAGAAATTAGAAAAATCTCAAATAAACAACTTAACTTTATACCTCAAAGAACTAGAAAAAGAAAAAATGAAGCCCAAAGTTAGCAGAAGGAAAGAAATCTTAAAAAATCAGAGAAAAAGAATAAATGAAATAGAGACCAGCAAACAATAGAAAGAATCATTAAGACTAAGGGCTGATTCTTCAAAAATACAAACAAAATTGCCAAACCTTTAGGTAGACTAAGAAAAAAAGAGAGAAGACTCAAATAAATACAACTAGAAATGAAAGAGGAGACATTACAACTGACACTACAGAAATACATAAAATCATAAGAAACTACTATGCACAATTATGGCCAACAAATTTCATAACCTAGAAGAAATGAGTGCATTTCTAGAAACACACAACCTAGTAGGACCAAAGCAGGAAGAAATGGAGAATTTGAGCAGATTGATAATGAGTAGAGATTGAATTGGTAATCAAAGCATTCCCAACACAGAAAAGTCCAGGACCAGATGGCTTCACTGGAGAATACTACAAAATATTTTAACACCAGTGTTTGAAAAATAAACATCTTCCTCAAACTCTTCCAAAGTATTGAGAAGAAGGGAACACTTCTAAGCTCATTCTACAAATCCAGCATTACTTTGATAACAAAACCTGTTAAAGATACCAAAAGAAAAGAATAGACCAATATCCTTAATGAATATAGATGCAAAAAATTTCAGCAAAATATTAGCAAACTGAGTTCAAGAACACATTAAAAGGGTTATACAGCATGTTCAAGTGGGATTTATCTCTGGGATGCAAGGATGGTTCAACATACACAAATCAATAAATGTAATATATTGCATCAATAAAATGAAAAATAAAAATCACATGATTATCTCAATATATGCAGAAAAGTATTTGACAAAATAAAATATCCTTTCATGATAAAAACCCTTAACAGATTGGGCAGAGAAGAAACATACTTCAACATAAAAAAGGCCATATATGGTAAACCCACAGCTAACATTATACTCAGTGAGATAAATTGAAAGGATTTCCTCTAAGATCAGGAACGAGACAAAAATGCACACTCTCCCCACTCTTATTCAATTTAGCACTGGAAGTTCTTACTAGAGTTTACACAGGACAAAGAAATAAAGACATCCAAATTGGAAAGGAAGAAGTGAAATTGTCATTATTTGCTGATGATATGATTTTATATATAGAATATTCCAAAGAGCCAGTCAAAAACTGTTGGAAATAATCAACAATTTTAGTAGGGTGGCAGTATACAAAATCAACGTACAGAAATCTATTGCATTCTTTTACACTAATGAAGCATCTGAAAAAGAAATAAAGAAAACTATCTCATTCACAATAGCATCAAAAGCAATAAAATACTTAGGAATAAATTTAACCAAGGAAGTGAAATATCTATACAATGAAAACTACTGATATAAGACTTTTCTAAAAGAAATTGAAGAGGACATAGACTAATGGAAAAACATTCCGTGTTCATGGATTGGAAGAATTAATACTGTTGAACTGTACATACAACTACATACAGATTCAACTCAATCCCCATCAAAACACTAAAGGCATTCTTCAGAGACATAGAAGAAACAAATGTAAAATTTGTGTAGAAGCACAAAAGACCCTGAATAGCAAAAGCTATCCTGAGAAAAAAGAACAAAGCTGGAGGTATCATGCTTCTGGATTTCAAACTATACTATAAAGCCATACTAGTAAAAACAGTATGGTACTGTCACAAAAATAGACACCTCAATCAATGGAATAGAATAGAAACCCCAGAATTAAATCCCAGTATGTAGAATCAACTAATATTCAACGAGGGAGCCAAGAATGCCAAATGAGGAAAGGATGGTCTCTTCAAAAATGGTGCTGGAAAAACTGGAGAAGCAGAACAATAAAACTGGATCCCTATCACACATCATTCACAAAAATTAATTGAAATGGATCAAAGATCAGGTTTTTAAACATCAGACCTGAAAACATAAGAAAATAATATGGAGTTTCCTCAAAATATTAAAAATAGATCTGCTATATGATCCAGGAATTACACTCCTGGGTGTATACCCAAAGGAAATGAAAACAGGTCTTTGATGAGATATATGCACTCCCATATTTATCTTAGCTTATGCCCAACAGCAAAGAAATGGAAACAGTGCAAATACTCATTAACAGATGAATGGATAAAAAGATGTGGTACTTTTTTAGAGTATTATTCAGCCATGAGAAAGGAGGATATCATTCCATTTTCAATAACATGGGTGGACCTTGAGTACCTCATGCCAAGTGAGGTAAGACAGAGAAAGACAAGTACCAGATGATATCATTTATATGTAGAATCTAAAAAAGTTAAAGGTGTAGAAAAGAGAAAGTAAAATGGTGGTTACCAGGGGTTTGGGAGACAAAAGGGATAAGAGTGATGATGTTCAAGGGTACAAACTTGTAACAAATAGTAAATAAGCCATAGAAATCTAATGCACAGTATAACGAATACAGATAATAATATTGTACTTTAAGTACATACCATGATAAATATTGCTATGTTGGCAGTTATATTACAATATAAAAATGTATCAAAGCAACATGCTGTATACTTTAAACTTATACAATGTTACATATCAAATTTGTTCAATAAAATGAAGGAATGAATGCTTTTGGCTGCAAGTAACCGAACACCCAAATCAATAGTGGCTTAGACAAGAAAGACACTTAGAAGTGTCTAGATGTGGATGGTTCCAAAGTTTTGATGCTCCATAGACTCAAATTCTTTCTTTCTCATCTATGATCCTCATCATGTTAGATTTGGTCACTGTGTAGAGTGATGGCTGCTCCAATGCCAGGTATTTCTAATAGTGCTCAAGGCATGAAGAGGAAGGAGAGCTCCTGTTGTCTCTATTTTTTTTTTTTTAATCAGGAAGCAATGTCCTTTACAGAAGTTTATTACTGCTCTCTGGTCCTCTTGCCTCCCACCCACCTCCACTCCACAAGGAATCTTCTCCTTCCGTATTTAGAATGAGGCCACTTGCCCTCCCCTAAACCAATCATTAGCCAAGGGGACTGGTATTACTCTGTATGGCTTAGGGCATTGTGACTCACCTCCCAGGGCTGGAGAATGGGTTGCCCTTCCCTGAGCAGACTACTGTCCAAATAAGCTCAGGATTCTACAGGTTAAGGAAGAAGGGGGAAACTGTCTGCCTCAGCAGATAAAGAATCTTTTATTTCTCCTCTACTTTTACACTTAGCAAGTCATATAGATGTAGGTTTTTTCCCCTAAATATATAGAACTACAACATGAGAGGGTAGAGAGAAAGCATACTTCATGACTGTACTGTCTTTCACCCATCCTCCTACCTTGAACTTACCCTCAAACAGCAGGCATTGGCTACATTGTTTTAAAAACAAATCATATAATCTTACTGCCCTTGCTTAAAACCCACCTAAACTTTCCATTTCCTGGATAAAAACATTCACACCTCTGTGTCCTACAGAGCCCTACCCATGTGACCCTGGCTTCCCTCAGTCTTACGCCTCATGCCACTCTCTCCTCCCACTGTGGTCCAGCCAGAATGGACTTGTGAGTATTCTCCAAAGGTTATGAACTCACTCCAACCTGGCTTTGTTTTCTTCATGGTAATTTCACGATTGGAAATCATCTTATTTATGCATTTATAAATTGCTTTGCATTCTTATTTATTTATTTATTTTTTGCGATATGCGGGCCTCTCACTGTTGTGGTCTCCCCCGTTGCAGAGCACAGGCTCCGGACGCTCAGGCTCAGCGGCCATGGCTCATGGGCCCAGCCGCTCCACGGCATGTGGGATCTTCCCGGACCGGGGCACGAACCTGTGTCCCCTGCATCGGCAGGCGGACTCTCAACCACTGCGCCACCAGGGAAGCCCTGCATTCTTATTTATTGTTCTACCCTCACTAGACTGCAAGCTGAGTGAAAGCCAGGGTGTTGTCCATTTTCTCCACTTACACAGCTCTAGCAAGTAGACAGTACCTAGTATGTGGTAGGTGCTCAACACAATGAACAAATGAACAAAAATTTGGGTGATAGTGGTGGTATTCACAAGTCATCCCTACCTGGCTAAAGGCACTGGCATGCAATCAAGTTTCATTTGCGTACAAAAATGAAATGACACCCTACCTCATCAAGAGTGTGCTGACTCAGATCTATAAGGGGTCAGATGAAGCATAGTTATGTTTTGAAATACAGTGAAAAGCATAAGCCTATCCACTCACTTAAAGATTAATACTATTTTTAATCCATGTAGCTCACTGAATTTGTTTTAAACCCAATATTCCTTTATTTATTTATTTATTTCATAATAGTACGTATCTTATTCATAATGGCCATTCAAGAGACCATGAAATTGCCTGTTAAGCGACAGTCCATAATTCAGCAGAAATGGCTCAAGGAAAGGAAACCTGAATGCCAATCCCACAAATAAAACAAAATATGTCATCAGATTTTAATTTCACCCAATACCATACCAAATACCAACTGACAGAGCTTATTCTTGGGTATGTGGTCATGCTCAGTATTTTATATTGAGCGGTTCTTTTCTGTGTAAATCTGGAACACAGGACACAGATTCAATGTGGAGAGGGAAAGAGAATTGACACGTGACAAAGATAGAGAAGATACACAATACAATTCAGCAGGCAAGGGTGGCTGGGAGCAGATCCAGGGAGAAAACTAAACTGATTATATAACTAGAATTTCCATTTGCTTGTCAAGAAAAAGGGCTAAAAAAAAAAAAAAAGACTAAAATAAAACCTTGTGATAAAAACCTTATAAGTGACTGAATTTGAAATACAAGTTGTTTGCATCAACTCCAAGATGAAACAATGTTTTTTTTTTTCCATTATGCTCCAGGAAATAGATGCTTGCTAAATAACTCCTTTAACTTTTCTCTGGCATCTATTGATTATATCCATAGAAATTAAGATGAGAAGGCAATTAAGTTTAAAATTTAACCGTGTTCTGCTGCTGTTAATTTACTGCCTGACTCAATCAATGCATCACGCTGGATAGAAATCTATGCCCCCCTCCAGGAGCTAGAAAATTCTATGATGCCCTTTCAGCTAAAATGATAATAATCACAAGAAACCAAAGAACTAAGAGGCAGGAACCATACAAAGAGGTGAAAGAGTGAGTTGCTTACAATAGTTTAATCCATATTTTTAAAGAGGTCACTTAAGTTGAAAATAACAAACCTTTTGAGTGGTTTTGTTTATCTTAATACTTGCTAATTTGGGAATTCATGAAATGGTACATAAGCCATACTCATAACAAACGGTAAATTTTCCCTTTTTTTGAGAGGTAAAATATATATGTACCACTGAATTTCAATTTGCTTGTCAAGAAATAAAAAGAAGTCCTGGGTATATGTCATGATTTAACCTGAAAATGCCTGGTTACTCTCAAAGGAGATTATACTATTTAAGAAAAGATATTAGCATATTAGATAAGCCCAAAGCTTAAACAATTCACTCTGTGACAATGAACTTTCCTCATGATACAGTTTGAGACAAAATGAATGGTAATGAGATATAATTATAAATAACTAGGGTACCTTGCTTTCCATAAAAATGAATCTGTTATCTATTAAGTTTACCTAACTTTTATTTTCTTAATTATATTTTATTAAAATTTAAGTTTATGTGTATATGTACATATATTCATGAATACTCAAAAATGCATTAAAATATAAAGAAAAAAGCAAAAATCGTCTATTCTCCTGAGTTCCTTTTTTTACCTACTACTGTATTGACAATCTTCCCAAAGTCTTTAAAACTTTACCTTTTATGAGCCAAAATTTATTCTATCTCATCAATGCCTCACAATCACTAACTTTCCTACTGCTGTACAGTGTGATTTTCCCACTTTTCTTACCATGAACTTACTTGTTGCAACCTAGGAAATGGCTCTAGGAGCAACTGTTTCTTTTCTGTAAAAGTATTAACTCGTTATGCATTCACAGACAAAGGTGCTCCCAGAACTCTTGCTGTCATGGGAAGAGTAACCAGAAAACCAGCAGAGATGGACACATCTACTGATCTACCTTGAGTCACAGGACAGTGCCACTGGGATTACACATGATTCCATTGGAAGAAGGCAAACAGGACCATAAGGGCAACTGCCCCCTGCCTGAGAACAGATGAACATAGTAACTGAGGCAGGTTTTCATTCTTAACAACGTTATGATGATACGTTGTGGTAGGTTTGTGCTCTATCACCAGAGTTTCCACAAAAACCATAGAAGCCACTGTTACAGAAAGGGTATAAAAATAAGGTGAGGGAGGTGTATGGATCAATGCTTCAATCCCTCTTCAAGCTCTCGGCCCTACCAAGACTCAGTGAGAACAAGCAGGGAAGCTGAGAGAAGATTCAATTCCGGTAGGAAAGAAGAAAAAAAAACAAAAACTGGGTCACATAGCCAGGTTCAACTAGCTAAAAACTTTACATGGGATGTGTACATGTATGCAGCAATATTAGTGTGGACGCCTTGAGGACATACTAGCCAGGTTAGTTGTACTCTTTTTTCTTCCCTATCTTGCACTCTGAGAGCAGATCTTTATTTGTTTCGTATTTGGGGTTTTGAAGAAAGATTTCACTTTAAGAAATCTTAAATATGATCTTTCTCTTTTTAAATATGTCTAAAATTTTTTGAGAGTGTCTGGTACAGGGATTCTCAGTGTGTGGTCCAGATTATCCGTAGCATCAGCAACACCCGGGAAGTTGCTGGAAATGCAAATTCTCAGGCTGCGGTCCAGTTCTAGGGAATCAGAAACTCTGGCAGTGGGTCTCAGCAACTTGTGTGTTAACAAGCCCCTCAAAGTCCTATCTCCTCCTGTCCCTTGCATCTGTGTGGGTGAATGTTCATTCTCTGTGTTTCTGGGCTCCACTCCCGGGAAGGAGCAGGGGATGCTTTGAACCTGGAACATGGAGGAGAGGAAGACATCCTCACAGAGATCTTGCTTCCGAATGCAGTATCTAAAAATATTGTTCAACTTCTTTTATTGGGATGGTTATGCTCCCGCTGGCGTCTATCTCGTACCTTATGCTAAAAGTCTGCCTCTCCCTGGACCTGAGTGACAGTATTAAAAAATAAAAATCCTTTACTCATGGAGGAACCAGACTCCAGAAAGTGAGTGGTGAGGGGAAAAATCAAATCATCCTGCCAGCCTTACATCAATTTCTTCCATGAGGTAAGAGGGAGAACCCCGATGAATGAGACGGGCTCTAAAGTTTCCTCCCAAATCTGGAATTCGCGATTTGAATATGTACATTTTGTTTCTTTCCCTTTTTAACTTCACTAATGCCACCTCTAACCAATTTCCACCTAAATTTTTGCTGTAGGGAGAGGAGGCATGAAAAAAAAAAATCCTCATTTCCCTTTCCTACTGAGAGTTAAAAATGTTATTTCTTAAACCCACTTCAAGATTGGAGAAAAGACCAAAAAAAAAAAAAAAAAAAAAAAAAAGATTGGAGAAAAGACCCTAAAGTCTTTCAGAGATAATGGAGCAGTTGTTCCTCTCTCAAACTCCAATAAAGGGCCTGAAGTGCATTTGTTTCCCTAAATAACAAAGCAGTGGTTAATTACTCTGTGAATCTGAACAAACGAGTATTGAAAACATAGCCCAAGTTTAAAGATGAGTCCAACATAGCTTCATCATGTTTTCCAGAGCTTCAGATATTTCTGATTACACATCAGAAGTTTACCTTTATTTATCATTTTCTTTTATTTCACCGGGATATTATTACTTCATGAGCATTTGGGGCATCTTCAAATGAAAATCTTATATGGGCAAATAGGGAACTAGGGAAAAAGCAGCAATGAGATTTCTTTGTATTGATCTTATCACTCATTTCAAAGATGAGATAATACTTTCTATCAACTGCAAACAATTTCATTTAGCTCCCATAAAACTAGTATTAGTTCCATTTATTTTGTTCTCAGAACCAGAATTTAGATATATTCATTCAATTCTCAGAAACTGTATTTTGCAAAAATGAACATTCAACGCTGAATCACTGCTTACTTTTCCAAGTGCATTAAAAGATAAAGAGAACCAAAAGAAAAACATGTCTTTGAAATTAGTTCCTGATTAAAAATTTTTATTTCTAAGATGTAAATTATCAACTTAAGATCAAAGTATAACAGTACACATATTTTTCAATAATTTCAAGTGCTCAATATTCTAAAACCTATCTAGTATTTTTCTTTTTAAATGTTGTTATTGCTTATTACATTAAAGGTTAGGAACTTATTACTTGTAGTGGCTGCTGTGGCTTGGATCCCCCCTAAGGACCAAGAGGTTCATTCTCTTGGCTCTTGAGGTAGCTGACAGCTCCCTGAGAACTGCCCTCAGCTGAAGAGAGCTTTCTTGTCCAAAGTCATACTCTCCCCCAAGGGGCACCCTACATTCACTGACTGAAAAATGTGAGGATAAAAGGGCCTGATTCTTTGCCTAAGAAAGAACAACTCTGAAGGGCTGTCCCTGTGGACTGGCTGAGGCTTTGCTATGACTATATTGCCACTCAACTCTGCCTTCTGCCAGCCCTGCTTCTTTGCCACATATCTCCCACAGGTGTTGATCCTGAAGACTACTTAATATACTTCCTGCAAGCAAATATGTCTTAAGGTTTGTTTCCCAGGGAACCTGCCTAAGTTATCACTAAATATAACATGATTTATCCTTTCCTGTAGGAGTCGTGATACTGTTTTTAAATAGTGGAAAACACTATTCAAATATGTCTCTACTCCAATCCTATAGGATCCTCACCTAAGCAGCTCTAAGTGACCTACATATGGAGTGCTTGTTTTATGGACCACATAAAACATCTGGAAATGTCACACTAGTAGTTGCCATTATGCTATTTATTTCCGATGGAGTATCTATAGAGCCTCTTAAGAAGACTGGGGTAAATGATGAACTTAGACTCAAAATTCCATGTCCTAGTATTGAACTGAGTCACTGTCTTTGGACAGACCACTGAACTTTCCTGAGCCTTCTTGGAAATGATAAAACAGTGAACAAGCAAGTGATCCCTGTTAAAAAGAAAGCTGTAATTCTGGCTTATCAAATATCCATCTACTGATTCATACAATATGCTGCTGTAGGAGAATAAGACCAGGTGACTAAAATGCTTCATGGATTCATCTCCTTACCTAAGAGTGATAGTGTAAACTATTGCCAAGCAGAGTCTGCAGGAAAACTTCGTCAGAATCCCAGGATACTTACTTAAAATGCAGATTCTTGGACACCCCCACCTCCAGCCTACTGAATCAGAATCTCTGTGTGCTGGTGTTAGGGAAATAGCATTTTAAGCAAACATTTTTGGTAACTCTTATGCAACCTGAAAAGTTATGGAACAGGGGCGGCTGTCTGGGGCTCAAGGAGGGAACGAAGGTCTGAAACAGCAGCTATTGTGGATTAGCTACAATAGCAAAGAATTGCCACTGGGAGCTCAGGTGAGAATGGATGACATCGTTTTACATAGTGTCCATGCAGTCCAAGACTTCATGTACTTCTTGGAAACTCAGGAATGGGTTTGAAGGTAATGGACTTTTCCATTAATCCAGAGCTGGGGGCTGTATGAGATCGGATACAGTGAGAGAATGCAGACATGGGTTGCCAGGTTCACAGTTCTGGTGCAAGGCTGTTTCAAACAGCTGTCACTGAGATCTAAGTCTGGGGAGGAAGGACCCCAAGACCAATTGGGAGCTGATAGACTGGGGAAATACAGAAGGACCCAAGGGTTCCCAGGAGTGGTAAAATCAAGTTCAGTGGGACCAACAGAGGAGATGAAAGGAACAGAAGTTTCAAGACAGAGAAGAACACCTAAGAGCCGAAATACATATGGCAACTCTATTTCTTGTAAAGATGATGCTAGAAGCCTGGAAAAGCTGCTACTATTCTTTTGCTATTCCTGGGTTGACTAAGTAGATCTCATATTTCAAGTTTGCGGAAAGCTCATTTAAAAAACTATCGCAGCCACGGCTGTAAATTTCCAAGTTGCTAGAGGTGCCCCATTGGTAACCAACATCTGTTAAGCTGCTTTGTCTTCCATGGGATGTGCAAAGAAATAATTTTTCACTGCAGTCCTTCTCCTTAAGCTTCATTTATTCAGATGCGCCCAAAATTTGAGTTCAGATTTCCAGCAGAGTGCCAATCTGAGAAGCTGTAGAAGTTACTGCATCTTTATCAATAAAAAATAAGCAAGCAGAGGATCATGGGGAATGTGTGCGCCTCAACTACAATGTAAACCGTGTGCCTATTTTGTCATTTAAATCATGGGGTTGATGCATAACATCCCAGGAATAATGAGGATTCAGCTTGACAAATAGTTCTTTAGAAATTATCTAACACAATTTCGGCATATTGCTGTTTGTCAAATTATTCCTGTGCCAGATGCTTACACAAAATCTGTTGCCCGTTGCCAAATGGCCTAGCTGCACGTTTTCTCATTAGATAGCACTGATATTTTATGCAGAGAATGTATCAAAATATAATTGAGGACAAAGAGATTTGTGTTTGTATTCTACGCCCACAGTGCCTGTTGCCACTCCACACCACCACTCCCCTGTTAGTTCAAGCCCACTTACGCCCCATCGTCTCATTTTGGGCATCCAGAATGTACCAGTCATTGTGTATAGGACTACAGTGTGCATATTGATCAGAATCAGAGGGAAGAGTGGCTTGAAGAAGAGCTGTGTTTATAACGTGCACAATTTCTGTCATTTTTGAAACATGCTGGATTTTCTGATTGGAGACATTTTCACATCCTAATATTGGACATGTCCCTCCCCAGCACAAATTACACTAGGGTGAGAGCCATCTGCAATGGCTCTCTTGTCAAGGCACAGGATTTGGGGAACTACCTCTGACCCATCATTCTTAGTAAGAATTCGAAAATCTTGAGTTGGGTAGCTCTCAATGTAAGCGAGCACTTATGTCTCTAGAGATTAATCCATTCTCTCAATCTTAGTGAAATAAAGCAATGCCATAGCAATGAGGAAAAAAATGAGTATCAACTACTTGTAGTGTTCCAAATGAATTTATATTATCATTCAAAGAGATGAGGAGATGAGAGCCCATGATTGACAGCTACAGTGTTGAACATTTACAATTCCCTCTTCAGGGATATACAGAATTGATTGAAAAAGAATTCAATGTTTAGGAACTACCCAGGGGTACTTTCAGTAAAATGTTTTAAATAATGATTGTCCAAAGCTTGCTAGACACTTTGTAAATGTCAGAAACACATTAAATATGTTAAATGGTCATGTTCAATATCTAGAAAACAACACAAGTGATTTACAATCAATTTCACACTTGCCTTGGGACATCTCCCTGGTGGAAGACAAAAATGTCCTCTTTGACTGGGCATGCTAATGCCAAGTCTTCATTTTGGTCCAGTATTTAAACTCACATGGCTACTCAACACACCACATGGGGAATTATCTGGAGAGTAAGATATATGCTTTGGAGCTGAATAAAAGTTCCCTGTTCAGTGTGCGCTCTACGGCTGGGTAAGGATAGTAGTGGGTACATTCCACTGACGTAGGGTGTAAGAGAAAGTAACTTGCCTCCTTGGAGTTAAATGCCTATTCTCTGACCACAGCCCCTTATCCTTCAGGCTTTCTCAGGTTTTTCCTCTCACCATCCCTACTCTTTACCATCATCAAAGCACTCGGGTACTTGATCCTTTTATTTTCTCCAAGCCCATCATCCCTTCCCCTGGCTTCTCTTTCTTTCTTGGGTGGTCATATGAGCTGCTCCCTTATAAGCCATCTGGATTCCTTCACGGTTGTAACCTACCATCGCATGTGTCCAGAAAAACCTTGACGCAGAAACAGTATTACACTCATCTTTTCACCATAAAATATTTGGCCTTCAACCCCAGGCCATCAGAACTTCCCTTTATCCCTTTTACTTATTAGCTAACTCTCCATGTCATTTTGCAGTGGGTCATTGACTATTCCAAATCTCCCCCTCTCTTCTCAAGCTCACACAATTCTCTCTTGGCACATGGCTCCCACCCCTGTCTCATGGAAAGAGTCTAATGCATCAGTATGGTCTTTGCCAGCTTTTCATCCTCTGTCTTTACATGTCTTTATACTTGTTTATACCTGTGTACCTCTGTTTTTCCTGTTTCAGAGATTGA
Organism: Hyperoodon ampullatus; assembly: GCF_949752795.1. NCBI lineage: Eukaryota > Metazoa > Chordata > Mammalia > Artiodactyla > Ziphiidae > Hyperoodon > Hyperoodon ampullatus. The sequence continues at coordinate 22,403,541 of NC_136923.1, forward strand.
GTTTTACCTCCTTTTTTTTCACAGCCAACCCCTCCATGCTTAGAACATAGTAAGTACTCAAAAAATATGCTTTGAATTTACAGATAAATGTACAGATGGAGAAAGAAAATGACAGGGATATGAATTCAGGGATAAAGGTCTAATAGCCTTTATTTTCTTTGTGATGTAGGAGTGCCTTTATCACCATGCCTTTATCCCTTTGAGACATCACTGAATCAGTCACTTACTGTCGGGTGTATTCTCACAAGTTTCTCCTTTCCTGGCAACTTCCTTTAAATCTTATTAATACATTCAAATCTTTACCATTCTAGGTACCAATTTCTCTTCCCTTCTTGTAACCAACATTTCTCATGCATTGATTTAACAAATGTTTCTTGAGAGCTTATGAAATGTGATGCAGTGTGGTTCAAAGAACTGTCAAGGCTCACAATATTCATTTCCTGACTGCCCGTTCATTTCATGAGTGGAGTGACCAGATATAATTTAGCATCTCAATCTGAAGAGTGCTGCTTCTTGGATAGGATGTTGGGACAACAGGTATAAACTGAGTCACCCTATTTATTTTCCAAGATAGTCTAATAAGAGTGAAATCGAGAGCCTGGGCTCTGGAGTTAGACGGCCTGAGTTTGAAACTTTGGCTCCATCACTTACTTGCTGTTTCCTTGGAAAAATTACGTAACATCTCTGTCCCTCAGTTTCCTCACTCTAACAAGGGGATAACCATAGTACCTCATAAAGTTATGGTTTTAAATGAGTTAAAATGTAAAGCACTTAGGACTCTGCCAGCCATGTAGTAAGTGCTGTGTAATTATTATTGGTATCTGGCATTGTCCTTATACTGCCACTGTAATTGCTTTCACTAAGATTAACAATGAACTCCAAATTTCCAAAACGAATGGACCAACTTCACTTCTTATTGCATTTGACACTTCTTAAAAATCTACTTCCTTGGCCTCCATAATACCCTCATATCTGGATTCTTTTCATTCTTTTTCTTTTTTTTTTTTTCTGGGTCTATTTTGTGGGATACACTCCTTAAATGTGCTGCTTCCTGGGCATCTGCCCATGAGCCATTCTTGAACCTCAGGCTTCCCCTGACTGATGGAATTCATTCCTAAGGCTTCACCCACCAACCAACTGCTGCTGACTAGTTAAAGCCAAACTTTTAACCCAGATCTCTCCTCTTATTTCATGCTCATGCATCCAACTTTCTACTCAACATTGATACTTCCAATTTACGTCCAACTCAACCTGTCCAAAATGGATCTCATCTTCTTCACCCTAAATCTGCCTTTTCTTTCTTATTCCGTTACTTGATTGAACCACCACCAGCCTCCATGCACAAAGTAGAAACCAGACAAATCATCCTTTTCTTCTCTTACCCTCAGAGCCAATGAATCACGAACTCTGTGATTACATCACCTGTGGATTTTATGAATCCACCTCTCCTTTCCAACCTCAGCACCATAGTTTTAACTCTCACTCTTATCATTCCTTGTCTGCATCCTAGCAATCAGCCAGCTGTTCTCCCTGCCTCCAGTTTCGCTTCATAAAATCCATCTTCCATGAGCCCATCAGTCCACGCTGTCTTTGGCAAGACGGGCTGCAAACTCAAATGTCAATCTGAAAGGCAGGTGTTGTGAATGAGTAAAGCACGCTACTATAAGAAAGGAAATACTGTCTCTCCCATTTTTCTTGAAGCACATGGTCCTCTTGATCTATTTTTCACTTTCCCACTTTTGACACAGACATGAGTATGGAGAAATATTTCTTTGCTATAAGAAAAAGATGCAATAAGCCTGATGATAAATGGCCTCACTTATTTGGGCTCAGTGTTGGCAAGGATACAAAGAGTGGTGGCATCAAGGCCACCTGGAGAGCCCATGTGCAGTCCAAATGTGACAGTCATTAGTTAGCTAAGGCCAATAGATGCCGTATGGAATAGGAACTCAGGGATGTTGGATCTTTCAATTTTTTGGAAGGAGTGTAGTCTCCTGATTTTCAAACATAGGAAGAATTTTAAAAATTCAATATATAGACCAAACACATATGTAAACTAGATTTTTCCAGATTTGCAACCAATTTGCAATCTCTTCCTAAAACATAAATTTGATCAGGTAAATCACTTGTTCAGAAGACATGACGGTGTTCCATCCCCTACGGAATACAGTCCAAGATCCTTGGACTTACCATGGGGTAAGAATGCCCATGTTCTGACCTCAACCTCTCCCCTCTTAATCTCTCAAAAATCTCTCTCCTCTCTAGAAATTTACGCTCTGGCAATGGCAAAATGAGTCTCATTTCCCGCATTCATAAGCTCATATCTTACTTCTGTGCTACTTGCTATGCTGTCCCCTCTAACAGTAACGTCAATACCTCTTTTATTGCCTAACTTCTATTCAACCTAAGGCTTGGTGCATCACCTCCTACAGGAAGCCTTCCCTGCCTCTTCTCTGTGCATTTCCAGCTCACTGCACTTCTTTCACTATTTTATGGTGATGCGACTGTATTTCCCACAGTAGACTCCAACCTCCTTGAAGGCAGTAACCTGTCTTATTCATTTGTACTTTAGCATGAAACCTATCCCAGTGTGGACACACAGTAGGCAGTCAATAAAACCTTTTTTTAAACAGTGAGAATGAAAACTGAGTAACAGGCAAATCACATTTTATACTACCTTATAGCTGCTCCTCAAGTAATAATCAAGATCCCTTAGAATTAATAAAGGGTTTTATACCTCATAGTCATTTCCAAGTATGTTATTTTTTTCTTTACATCAGTCCCATAAGAGAGGTTTATTCCCACTTTACAGTGAGAAAATGAAAACTCAGAGAGGTTAGGAGACGTATTCAGGTGACACAATTACAAAGAAGTTACTAAATTCTACTTCTGCCCTTCCTATTTGGTTTTGCTTTTATAACATCAGAGCTACTCTTAATGTAGTTCAGAGTTTCAGTGGGTAGAATTTAGAGGGTCTGTGACCTTAAGTGGGAAAAAAATGACATCTTCACTTTCATTAACCCTTAACTGAAATTTAGCACCTCCTTCAATTATCTAAGAAGGCAACAAACCACACTAGAATCAGCAGCCTGTGACTTTGTCACAAATGGAAGTCACAAAGATTTTCATATCATAGCACAGTTGTTAGAGATTCTTTATGATATCGTTTATGCTCTTCATTATTCCAGACCGCTTTGGAATAATGGCTGCTTTTAGATTCACTGATGGGTCTTGTAACTTACCGCATTAATGAAGGAGCATGTATGTTACTCTCTCACCGATTTACTTCTAAAAATATTTTAACAACTGCATTTTAATATATATGATTTCCTTAGTTGCCCCATGTGTTTTGTTTTACGCATTTAAAACATTATTCTGAGAAGGACTCCATGGTACAAAGCAGATTAGCAAGTTCTCCTTTATACACTGTCCCTTTAATAGGTGGGTACCCCAGGGATGCACACCCTACTGCTCCCTCTGGCAGAAATGATCACACACTCCACAGACTCTGTAGCACACTTCCTGGGCTCACGGCCCAGCTCTGCTACTTACTACCACTGAATCTGTAGATTGGGCAAATCATTTAACCTCGGTGATTTAGTTCTCTCACGTGTACCTATTTTATAGGATTGTTTCAAGATTAACCAAGTTAATGTGTTTAAAGTGTTTAGTCCCATACCTGGCAGGTTGTGTGTCATTTCTGATTCTTCTGATTGTTATTTAATACGCTCTTTCCTTCCAAGCCAGAACATAGTTTCAGAATCCTTCTCAATACAGCATCGCATCCACCTTGAACAACTGACCAGAGGTGACTCAAGAGGTGGAAATTATTTGTCAGCCTTGGAATTATTGTGTTGACGGGCCTGGCTGCACTTCTCCATGTTTTTGAGTTACACGACTCTATGAAAACATACACTTTTATAATTTTCAACTACCGTCCACACTCATCTACCTATTATCTACATCTCTGCAATGAACTTTTGCCTTGTTAATGATCAGACCAGAAACTAGAGAGGTTGGGGGAAATGGTCCCAGGTGTCTGGGGCCAGGCATTTCTATAGACAAGAGGCTCACTAGTAGAACAAGTGGATCCAGAAAAAAGTGACACACTGTGGATGAATCTAGTGACCACATCCGGAAAATTCAGGGTTGGGAAATTTGCAGTGGGCAGAGCAGATCAGCCAGTAGTATGGTGGTTGTCAGACCACAGTTCAAGCCTGCTCTGGCATTCACTAGTGGGTGAACTTGAGGAAGTCCGTTTATCAATCTAAGGCTCGGTTTTCCTTTCTAAGGAATAGAATATGCAACAACAAACGTCACAAGGCTGCCGTGATGTGTGTTGGAGGTGATGGGCATAAATACAGGAACAGTACATGGCATATATAGGGATATGCAACAAATGTTATCGATAGTTTCCTTTCCTACTCCTCACTATCAAAGTATGGGACGTCATTCCAGTACCATAAAGATCCTCTTAAGGTTTCTTATCCAAATGGTGACAGCAAATGACTTAACACCATCAAACAGAATCTGATTCCTCAATGTTTACTGCTGGACAAACTCAAAAATGCAATCAGCAGATATTTGATGTCCCGAAGTATGGTGATCAAAAGCTAGGAAGTCACCACAATGAAACATCTCTCCCTTTTGACTACTCCATGCCACCGAAGATGATCTCACCAAGTAGTAACTGTCAGGTTACCCGGTTGGGTCCAACGGACACCTTGCTGTACTTCTTGTGTTTCAGCTGCAGGTGAGAATGTGTCTAATTAACTGGGCATGGCAGTGAACCATTCGTGACATTGACGGAGCCCCTTCATTATCTCGGGAGGGAAAGCTAACCACTGCGTCTCTTCCAGGAGTGAAAGGTTTGAGATAAAAGCCGACTTTGTGATTCTTTTGAGGTGTCAGTCTTCTATCCATCTAGTAGAAATTGGGTACTGAAGTGTATAATTCAATTCCCTTTAATTTTCACTCCTTAATGACAGGCATATATAAATAATTTGTCCTTATAATTGACTGTGCTGCTGGAGAGCTCATAGTAAATTACTGACTCAAGGCAATAAAGGGAACTTAAATGAAAAGAAAGGGGCCAGGTCTCTTGCCATCTTCTACACTCACTTCCCTATTCTTTAGCCAGAGGTCTGCAAACATTCTGCAAAAGAACAGATATTTGATGTTTTTGGCTTTGCAGGCCCTATGGTCTCTGTTGCGACTATTCATCTCTGCCATTATAGTGTAAAAACAGCCCCACGTGGATAATGCATAAACAAATGAGACTGGCTGTGTTCCAATAAAGTTTTATTTACCAAAACAAATATGGGTAAGACTGGGGTGCAAGGAGTAGTCTGCTGACATTGGCTTCAGGCTAGTGATTCTCACAGAGGGATCTCAAGAGCAGCAGCAGCAACATCACTAGAAGATGTTTTAGAAATGCATATTTCTGAGCCTAGATGCACTGAATCAGAAACCTTGAAGATGAGGTCCAACACTCTGTTTTAAGAAGCCTTCTAGGTGATTCTGATGCATGAGAACCACTGCTTTAGCCTAGGGGACCATATGTCTGATCCAAATAGAATTCCCTCTTACCTAGTTGACAGCTAGAATTCATTTCAAAAAATGTTCATGCTGAATGCTAATTTTTATGTCTGTAATTACATCAGTATTTATATATTTGTTCAATATAAATTATCCATGGAGAATTCCTCAGAGAAAATTAGTTTGCCCATACTTCATTGCATAGGTCATTTGTTCATTTGTTGACTGATTAAAACAATAATCTTGTAAAGTGGATAATCCTTCAGTGCTAAATTTTACAAAGGTGCACATCTTACCACCACACAAATTTGGATCAAATTATACACTGTTTGGTCTACAGTCAGAAGATTTTCCTCCAACAGGGCTGTAATGGTTGATATCACTTTCACAAAATGCAAAATTAAAAATGGCAGAAATAGACCATGTATATAACCTGCTGAGCAAGTGTCTTAGTAAATCTGTTAGTTTTGCAGTAAAGGAAATAAAATGCTCAAAATGCAAAGTCTATAAAGTCTGAAATGCCTTAAAGATGTAAATATGAGCCTGTCAGAGTCCTATTTAGTTATCATTGGGTTACTACAAAAACTAAACACAGATAGTGACTGTAATTATCAAGATAATGTCCGAGTCATTTAAAATTACTGGACACTTATTTATTAGATAAATAGATTTTTAAAATATATTATTCAATGAAACAACCTTGTAAAATATATGATATTCAGAACAGCTGGAGCAATGCTTAAGTTTTAGGGATTGCAAATGGTAAAGGTGGGACTTGAACCCAGATTCATCTTACTTAAAAGAAGAGCTAGCAACAGTAGCATTTTATATTACATGTACATAGCAGAATATTCATATTCCTGCAATTATTCTTAGAGACATATGGTTCAAAGATCAGCTCTTCATTGAAGATTTCTACTCTCTTCCATGGTGTAGCACTGTTACTGAAAAGCCCAGACGAGGACTACATTTCCCAGGCTCCCTTCATTTAGGAAGGGTCATGTGACTACTCTCAGCCAATGGCATGTGAGTGGAAATAGTGTGTGTCACAGGAGGGTGAGAGAGCAAAAAAATAAAGCAGATTTGAGAATTGTTTCTAGGAAATAACATTGGAAGTGGTCCCTGGTGGGTAGACATTATGGGGAAAAAGCAGATCAGGAGCCTTCTGAGTGTTTGAGGGAACTCTGTTCCCCTCAGCAACAATAAGGTCAGATTTTTAAAAAGTGGTTATCCCTTTGAGCTTAAAAAAACTCTTGGGCTCCCAAATTAGTATGAATAAGATGTATGCTGTAAAAGCTACAGAGTCCCAAGGAGGGCACACTGCCTGCCACTCCCTTCAGATGATGCCATGGAGGATGATGGACAAGGACAACCTACTGGAGGGCTGAGGCAGGGCCATGGAGGGAGAGGGACCAGGAGACCCTCCCACATTCCCTGGGCAGGGGTCCTGACAATGCCTACTGGGCAGGATTTCAGATTATTAGGAAATGGTGACTGCTGTTTTTTCCCCTTTCTTTCCTCCTCTGAAAGAGAGTTTTTAAACTAATTCTGCCCCTGCTCCAACACCTATATATTTGGTATGTGGGGTGCATTGAGGCATAGATCACTCATGTTATGGTTTCTGGGAAGCCAGACTATAAGAGGAGTCTCACTTAGACCTGATGAAGAAACTCCTCATGACCTAGAGACCCTGAACTTTGGGCTGTCTCTCTGGGTGAGAAGAAGGGTGTGCTGTGTATATGGGGAGATATTGGGTGGCTGGACATAAGTATTGTGGAAGACACAGCTAGCCACCTTCTAGAGCTCCTGTCCTTATTTCATAGAGGAGGGATGTGATTAGGAAGAGGCTGCCTTGCTAGGGACTCTGTTTTCCAGCTGTCTTGCAACACGGTGGGACCATTCACAAATGCAATGTGAGGAGAAGTGAGGTGGGCCATCTGGACCAAGGTGGTGAAGAAACAGGTGGGCCTTCTTCCCTGTCTGCCCCTTGATGTGGATGCCCCCCAGTAGCCATACATCACAGAGCCACGATATGGAAGGATGGAAGCTTCTGAATTACTACCTGGAGGGGAGCCATAGCCATTCAGGTATACATGAATAGGTTGTGATGTAGGTGAGAAGTAAACTGCCACCATGTTATGCCCATGAATCAAGAGTACCACATTGAATTACTGCCCCTCAACCCTTAGCAGATGCCCAGTGGAGAGAAAGTCTTCAGGAAAGATTGTCTGTGGGATACTTAATCTATTCCCTCCTCTGGGCACTAAAATCTATTTCTGGTTTCAGCCAGACTAGTTGAGTACTGATGCCTGCACCAGGCTATTTTGCACATATGATCTCTAGAATTACCTTTATTGACTTGTGGGAGGCCCTCAGCCCACACTGAGGAATGTTGGCAAAGCATCCCATGAATTTTGTGATGTATGGTACAGGTGCCCTCCCCCTTTTCTTTTCTCTTCCATTTATTCAGTAAATATGTATTGGCAGCCACTACATGTCATACGCTCTACTAGGATGTTGGGATGTGATGACGTTATGACAATTTTATGCAGTTTCCTCGTTATTTAAACCTGGAGAGAGTTCTCTCTAGCGTTGTTCCAGAAATAGCTATTTCTCTCTTAAGCAGTTGCCTGGATTAAGCTGGGGACCTTCTGAATCTTACAACCACTCTTGTTTCCTTCTTTGCATTGCCTGTTAGAAGGCTTCAAGCCAATTTGTAGCCCACTGCAGGCATATTTATAGGTCCCTATGGCCTACTCTCTGCATCTTCACATCCCTCTAGGCCTCCTCTTAAGTCTCCTACCCTCATATTCCCTGCAGCCTGACTTCGTTCATGTTTGTATTATATTTTCTCTCTCCCTGCTGTGTTGGGTATATCCATCTAAGTCACCTTTACTCTTTTTCAGAATATTTATACATGAAAAGGGGAAAGAGCAGAAACAATTTTCAGCACCATTTAGAGGTTCCTAATAAAGTGGGCTGAATCTGGACAACAGAAGTGGAGTTGGCTCTGTCTGTGAATGAGAGCCAAGATGTCAGGAAGATGAGCATCTGTCTCCCTGGGCACCAGGGATTACTGATAACCAGTGACTCGCTGTTCATTTTTGAAGCTCTATGTTGATTTAATCTCAACTCTTCACAGAGACATCTGTTGGTTCCACATTTGCATTCAATTCAACTCAGAGCCCAAGTTTTGGAATGGACTCTGAGCAATCCTTTAATATATTCTATTTTGTACAATGTACACCTGCTTGCCTCATATTTGGGGACTATGTTATTAGATGATCAATTAATGAACACTGGCTCACATTTCAACATTAGCCTGGAACTCAAGAAAGCAATTTGGCCCCAACTTGCCTTTCTAAATGTTTTTTTCCTGTTACTCCCCAAGGCATCAGCCAGGCTAATTTGTGTCCTCTGGAATATGCCTTGTGATTTCCATCTCTCTGTCCTGTTTCTCCTATTAATTGTGACTGGGTTAAGAACAATAGCTTACAGTTTTTGAGCACTTATCTGCCAGGTATTTGTAAATCACTTTACTTGTTAACTCATTTAATTCTTGCATTGATCCTATCAGGGAGATGCTATTATTTTTCCCATTTTTTACAGATGAGGAAACTAAGGACAGAGGGGTAAGAGTTAAATTCCTTTCATGTCTGTATCACATTTTATCTTTATCTTGCTGTGTTGGATATAACCATGTAAGCCACCTTTAATGTTTTATGGAATGTTTACAAATGAAAAATTAAAAGAGCAAAATATCAATAATTTCATTTCCAGAAAGAGCTGGGATTCCAACTCACACTGCTTTCCTCACCAGCCCATGCTCTTGGCTGCTACACCTTTGGTTCTCAACTTGGTTTACACTTTAGTATCCCTCATGGAGCTCTCAAAAAATACAAATACCCAGGCCTCACCCCAGCTCAATTAAATACAAATATCTAAGGATGTTGGTCAAGACACTGATGTTTTTCAGAACCTCTCTGGGTGATTCTAATGTGCTCCTGGGTGAATTCATTGTACTCTTCAATCCTCCTAGCCTGAAGTATCTCCTCTTCCCATGGTGAAGACATCTTAATCCCAGCGCTTCTCACTTTTTCTCTCTTAGTGGAAGCAACTCCCACCTTGCCACAGTGATCCTGATTCATTACCAAAAGTTTTCCTGAAGAACCTTGGAATCTTGTCTTAGACCTTTTGAATATGCACAAGTCAGGGCTTTCCAGTCTTCTGGCTAATTAGATGCTAGGGTTTCCTCTGCGATGCACATCCTCTTGTATCATCTTCACTCTGAGTTTTGTCAGCAAATTTGATATACCTTTGCTGACTGAGCATTGACTTAAATATCAGAATTGACCTGCATCTTTTCTGGCATTTCTTGGGTGTATTCTCTCTATTGCTTAGAAATATAAGTCTAAGTACAATGAACAGCAGTTATAGTAGAAGAAATATCTTTAATTCCTTTGCTAGGTACTGATAAACTCTAAGAAAATCTAATCATGTCATTTACTGGCACAACATCCTTTAGTGCCAGACTCCATTACTCTTGGACAGAGTTCCAATGCCTCAACGTGGTTACCAGGGTGCTGCATGAGCTCACCCTAAGGACTGCTCTGGTCTCACCTCTTCCAGACCTATCCCATGCTCTTCTCTCCCCAGGCACACTGAATGTCTTTCAGTTCCTTGGCTTCATCAAGCCCCTTGTTGACTCCAGACTTTTACGTATACTGTTCCTTCTGCCTTGAACATTTTACTGTATCATCTTACCTGGATACCTAGGTCTCAGTTTGGATGTTAATTCTGCTGGGAAGCCATCCAGAGCCCTCCCCTACCATGGATTAACACCCTCACCCCTGCTCTCAGATCATCCTGGGCTAATCCTCGTCACACAGTTTTGAAATCATCCATTTCCTGTCATCTCCCCTAGATCTCATAATCATTTAAGCAAGGACCATGTCTTATTGGTCACTCTGTCTCTGATGCTCAGCATCAAAAAGGATGAGTCAGTGTTTGTGGAATGAATCTTCTGATATGGGCATTTTCCTGGGCCATTTTCTTTATCATTTTTGGTTTACACATGAGGTAGTATTAGACATTGTTCTTTTGAATTCTATAGATCCTGCAAGATGACATCCTCAAAAATGACAGGCTTTAGACAAATGGTATTAACTCAGAAAGACATACCAAAATTCTGTCAGTCAGCATCAGAATAATTGAGTATATTGAGTAACTCCACCTTTGATCAAAAGTTCTATATGAATTATCTCATTTAATATTCCCATAGACTCTTTTTTTTTTTTTAATCTTTTTTTTTTCTTTTTAAATGTTGGGGGTAGGAGTTTTAATTAATTAATTTATTTTTGCTGTGTTGGGTCTTCGTTTCTGTGCGAGGGCTTTCTCTAGTTGCGGCAAGCGGGGGCCACTCTTCATCGCGGTGCGCGGGCCTCTCACTGTCACGGCCTCTCCTGTTGCGGAGCACAGGCTCCAGACGCGCAGGCTCAGTAGTTGTGGCTCACGGGCCTAGTTGCTCCGCGGCATGTGGGATCCTCCCAGACCAGGGCTCGAACCTGTGTCCCCTGCATTAGCAGGCAGATTCTCAACCACTGTGCCACCAGGGAAGCCCTCCCATAGACTCTTTGACATCACATTCTTTTCACTTCCTTTTTACAGATGAGGAAACTACAGTTCCAGGGGAATAACATGCTGAAGGACATGTGACTAATTAGTGGCAAAACCAGGTTTGAAATCCAGGTCTGTTTGTGCTCCAAGGTACAGTGATTCCACATTGCCTTAGAAATGTCCATTTGTCTATTGGGAACGATTCCCATCTTAACATCTTACATGGATGCTTCTAACAGACTTACTAGATTGAACCCTGTCTCTCCAATTTGGTAGCTGTGTGACCTTCAGCAAGCCTCTTCTCATTTTGAGCCTCAATTTCCCTAACAGTAAAATGGGGATAATCATCACAGTACCCACCTCATGCATTGTCGTAAAGCTTAGATGTAAAAAAGCTGGTAACGTTCTCAGAGGGGTACCTGACACATAGCGCTCCACAACTTTCAGTTCCTGTAGCCATTATTATCCTTCTTCTGTAAGCGCTCTTAGTATAGTAGAGAATTTTTATAGTGTGCTTGTGGCTTTACTATATTGCTTCTCAACCTCATGTGCTTGAGGATTTTGAAGGGAGCAGGACATGGTAACGTGAGCAACAACCATTTTTCCATTAGCTCCTTCTTTGCAAAGTAGGCTCAAATAATGCTCACATACTGATTTGAATTTTACACACTACCCTAGACTTCAGGAATGGCTGGTCAGGCATCCTGGGGTATATGTGTTATGGGAGTTTTTTTCTTTTTTTTTTTTTTTTGCTACATAGACCATGACATTGTCAATTCATAATGAAATGAACTAGAGTCAAAGAACATACAGATTAATCAGGAAGAAAATAAACTGCTGTGAGCCTGTAGTTCTCCACCATGTTTAAATATATCTCAAATTATAAGCCCTTTACCCTTTAGCCCTTTATTAGGGCATAATGAACCTAGTAGTTAAAATATTTTCTAAAGTCAGACAGTAGACTTGAGAAGCAGTGACTTAAAATTTCTACCAGAAAGTTTTGCTTGTTTGATTTGGGGGTGGTCATGAGCCTTCTTTGCAGCAGTGTGAGTGGCCGAGTGTAGAGAGATTGTGAGACATTCAGATGACAGCAACGAGGTGGATAACAGCATGTGTGGAAGGCGGTGATATCAAAAAGGCAATATGATTTGCTTTGCATGGGCACTGTCTGCAGTGTCAGTATAGAGGTTTTGAAATCTGTTGTCAGGCACTGCATAGGGAGATTTCTGTTTAAGTAGAGGGTTCTCAAGGCTGGCTCCTCATTCACCAAATTCCAGGTTGACTTACCCTCCAACTTCCCCCAGCAGATTCCTGCACTACTGCCTTCTTGAAGTATTTGATTAGCACATCTCAGTTTCAAGAACTATACTAGGAACTGGAGATATACAGCTCAATTACAATACTATTGTTTGGCCCCTGCCTGTATTTTCAGACTCTTCTGGCACATGATCTCATTGTTCTTTGAGAAAACCACAGTGGTTTTCTCAAGTTCTTGATCAAAACCCAAGGCTTTTGCCCATGCTGTTCTCTGCCTGGAAGGCTCTTCACCCAAGTAGCTTAAGTCACACCTCACATCTCAGACCTCTTGTCACTTCTTCCCAGAAGTTTCAGCTTCCCAGACTGCTTTAGATTCTTTATTATCACATCCTCTCTGAGAACTGAATTCCTTTGCTTCAGAACATGTAGTTTCTACTTGAACAAACTGACGTATGATTAGAGTAAGGTCTGTCTCCCCTGCTGAACTGGAGTTTCCATGAGAGCAAGGGATTAACTGTTCATCGTTACGTGACCAAGTGTTTCGCATATTTCCTGGCACATAGTCAATGCTCTGAAAAGAACTGCTGAATGAATATGTGAGTCTTTCTAGTAGAGAAGATCACAAGTCAACAGAAGATTATCATACATTATGGTAAATTATGGTAAATATTATATGGGATATGCCAGGGATGCAGAGGAAGGCATCTATTAGTTTTGGGTGCAGTGGTTTAAGGGAAGACCTCTGGAGTTGGTGATATAACTTGGTTAATGAAGTTGGAGTCAGATGGGGTAGGGAAGGAGTGCTGAGGGCACATTTTAATCAGAGGGATTAATTAGGGTCAAGAGAAGAGTCTACACTGTGGCATTATTAAAATTAGGAAATGGTAACAAAATGATGGATTTGAAATATATGGGATGTGAATGATGATGGTGTGTATGTTGGAAAGGACACTTTTGTAAGAGTCTAGCATGCCTGCATAATGGTATCATTCTCCAAGGAAGGGAATACAAGAAATGGGAGGTACTCTGAACTTTTTCTCTCTGTGTTTTTGATGCTATTTCCTATCCATCATTTCTAGCAGTTCTTCATTGAGGGTCTCAGATCTCCTGCTACCATGTCTTGGAAGAAATGATTTAACTTCTCTAAGGTACTAGGTTCTTCCTCTATAAAATGGGGATAATAACAGTACCTGTATTATAAGGCTGCTGTTGTGAGAATTACAGAAAGTAATATATGTAATACACAGGGTCTGGCACATAGTAAAGACTCAATAATTATAAACTAGTACAATTATCAGTTTTAAACTAGTACTATAACTACTGTCCCATATAGTTGACAAGACCATTGACAGCTGACATGGACAGACTTAGCCTCTCTAATTTGCAGATTAAAGAGAATGAAAATGATATCCAGAAAGAGCCCAAGATGAAAGGTGAACATCATCCACAAACGCTATGATGAACACATACAGCCTGGCTCAGTCAGCTGCCCTGAGGACTCCTACTGTGCACTCTCTGCTCTTGGATATGGTGACCCCAGTATATTATCATTATTACTTCCCTTTTCACTTGAGCCACTATTGAGAGGGTTGATGAGAACAGGTACCCAGCATAAAGCAATATTAGTGTGTAGGCACCAAAGGAGATCATGAATGATCATTTCTAAGTTGCCACTAGCATGCCATTCTAAATCTGAAGAAATGTGATCTTCCTTTGAATGAGGGTCTGTTTAACCACCCAATCATACCAGCCTAAGTAATATTAGCTGACACTGAATTTGAATCCATTAAGTTTTACCATTAAGTCTTTTAAATGAAGCAATGATGAAAATACCAAATAGTATCAGGGATTATAAATAAAATAGATGCACTGGGGAAGGTGAGAATTTTCTACCAATGTCCTAGCTCAGCTGGTGATCTTGACTCCATCTGGTCTTGTGTAGTTGGTGTCTGAAATTTCCTTTTTATATCCACCCCGCCAATTAAGGACCCTAGGTTCCTTTTATCACTTCCTGGGGTTCACCTATGCAGGGTGGAAGGCTAAGGAGGCCTTAGGACACTGGTGGTTATGACTCCTGTTGGACTATCAGCGTGCAACATGCTAGCTGCTATTCGTGGATCATCTCCACTGGAAGGCAACCAAAAGTATATGAAGACTGTGTTGAGCTATTGTGTAAAGTGCTTTCTCGGCTGGCAGCTGGAGAGATGGGTCCATAGGTGGTAACATATCTCTCTGGCAGTAGTGACAGATAGCCTTTGCTCCAGTGGACCACATTTTTCCTACTCATGTGGTCCTTCTTTTCTCCCTCCCTGGGCTCATGGCATCCATATTAGTTTGGAGGCAAAAAAAAATCCTAATCCTTCAATTTTCTACCTGAGTTTCTGAATGACTTTTGAACTTAAACACTAAATATTATTTGGGCCTCTATTCTCTGGTCAGTGGGTAATTTATATCTTGTTGTTTGGGCTGGGAGTAGGCCCTCAAAAATTCAAGGAGCTTGAGAGGATGGAAGAATACATTATTAATTTTTCAAAATAGTACTCATCTGCATAAATTTCTACATGAGCCTCAGAAGGGGACATAAGTTTTACCACTTCCTTAGGTGAAGTTATCAGAATCTTCCACATAGAAATGGACCGATACCCTCAGCAGCTTCCAGTGCTATTGCAGAAGGACAGGGCTATAGATTTTCCTAGAAGTGTGAAATGACTCACGAGGCTTGCTCGTTATTCATATGGACAGCACATTAGTGACACAGGACCCTGAAATCGCCTTATCTAGGCTGGAGCCCAGCTAGAGGGATGAGGAGCTGACTCAGATTTAGAACACTTTTTCCCCTTTTAGAAAATAAACAAGAATTGATCAAAGGTGCTCTCATACCAGACAAGAACAGGTCTTTGAAAACACCTGAGCTCTTTGTAGATAAATGAAAATCAATGACTTTGTAGCTGTGTTAGGGAAATTTTCTTGTCGATGAATGTAGAATTCTGTGTAACCAACTACATTCCACTAGATAACTGACAAAGATTTGGGATGTGCTACGTGATAATTACAACACACACAACATACACACCATGACAAATGTTTGTGCAGAGAGTTTTGTATTTCTCAAGTGGCTACAAAGATGGGCTTTACAACGGGACTTACTATATTTAGGTCCAAGTATTTGCACTAAATATACTTTCATATTAGGTTTTCCCCCTGGAAAGGACATCAAAATCCTTAGAAGATTTCTTAGATGATGTCTAGATTCATGACCCAATCCTGTTGAGGAAATCCTGTTGTGAATTATATGTCTAAGAACTATAGCTAAATAAAATCACTGTAAGTTGTAATGCATGCGATTTGTATTATGCTCCCCAAACATCCAGTCTCATTACAAAATTTCCTATTTATCTTCTTCCCTTTTGCTGAATGAAATAAAGAAAAGTGGCTAACTAATTGAGTTTGTATGCCATTTATCACTGAGTATGATATATATGTAATTTTCCTCTCCTCCCTCCTTAATACTGGGTATTACTAAACTTTTCATCTCTGCATATATTTGACTGATGAAACATTACATTTCAGGGTTTAATTTACATGTCTTCACTTGAGTGATGTTGAGCACTTTTTCCATGTTTACCAGCCATTCTTTTACTGAAAGAGTGAAGTATTCAAGATACCTTCTTATGCTAAAAAATATAGGTTAAGACCTTTTTCTTATACTGTGACACCATTTGATTTATTGAGTTTTATATGTTGTGTATCCATAGGCCTGCATGTGCATAGATATTATCTGTAAGGATGCACAGAAGTCTGGTAACGACAGTTCCCTCTGGCGATTAAGATGCAAGAGGATTAGTAGGAAAGGGGAGGAGAGGGAGGATTACTCTTATTTTGATCCTTTCTTTGCTGTTTTTGGATACATGTATTTGCATTTACATGAGGTTATTACTTTTATATCAAAGAGCAAATTTTTTCCAACAAATTAATTGGCTTATTAACTTGAGAAGAGTAGGAAAATGACTCTGTGAGCCAGAAACCATACATTCCACTGTCTTCAGGGATCAAGTAATTGACATCAATGTGCCAGAGCCAGGTGTGTAATAGGGGGTGGTGAGGCCTGTGGGAAACTGGAGTGTCCCATCAAAGAGAAAGCAAAGTCAATTTTTCCATGACTCTGCTAACCTAAGGAATAGGTCTGATGGTAGTTTCTGCCAGTGGGCTGTCAGTTGGAACTTACTGCCTTAAACTGAAAAAAAAAAGGGACACCCACTCCTAGAGGTATGGGAATATCTGAAGACTGAATTCCCACTCTCTTTATCCTGACAAGGAATAAACAGAGAGACAGCCCTTTTATTAGACAGTCTAAAAAGCTTTGTCAGTTCTTATACACCCTTCTTCTCATTCCACTTACAAATGTACACTTGGATCCCTTACGTACCTGGGCAGGAAGAGGTGTCAAGTAGGGGAGCAAAAGAAAATTTACATAAAATTCAGAAATTGTGCCTGAAAATATCACAATTTTACTAATGATGTTATAAAAGGCCTTCCTGTAACAAGAACAGTAAAATCTCCTTTCAGCAATGCCTCATGATGAAGCCAGTTGAGTTCAGCCTCTGTCTATTAAACAAGCCAGAGTCTGCCTTGAAAGAACAAGGCAAGTTTTAAACAGAGACGGTAATGAAGGAACCATACATAGACAGCTACTGTGGCATGTGGCCCTAATCCACTACAGCAATTCGTTATTTTGCTCTTTTATTATGTGTGGACGACAAGTAACAAACGGCAGAACCAAAATAGGTCATCTTCCCTGTCCCCTAAAATGTTAATATGTGTGAATAAAAATAAGGGCTTAAACTTTTCCATACTATATTTCTCTGGAAGGTCTCTAGATGATTTCTGAACTGCAGTTCAGCCTGATGTGTCCCTGAAATATTATAAATCTCATAACTACCAGGACCTGTTGTGCAGTGTTTGGTCAGCCAGTCTTAGGAAAAACACTGAGCTATGGGCAAAGGAATTATCAGTTGGTCTTGGAAGACCTAAAAAGCTTTCCTGGAAACAAAAACAAAAACACAGTCCATATAGTCTAAAACCAGCATGGCCTGAAGTCCATTTCATGGAACATTGGGTCTGCAGGCTATGAATAAGTGTTACATAGGAGAAGCCTCTGTGATCAAAAATGTTTGGGAAATACTGGACTAAAGTTCTGTAAGTTTCTTGTCTGCAGAACTTCTCAGAGCATTTAATATGCTATACTATTTTAGAAGGCTAAGAAGGGGCTATTATATGCAGTATTTCTCATACATACTTCATGCTATTCTACAGAAAACTGTTGCTGAATTTTGAATTTCCTTCACTTCTCAGACCTTTTTCTCTATCATGACTGTCTCTAGGGAATACAATGGTATGCGGTCAAGAAAATTTTATTATGTATTTTCCAAAGGAGCAATCTTCAGAAGCAATTTTTGTAAAGACTCTGGTACTGGAATCTCAAATAATGCAACTTGAAAAAAAAGTCTCAATCTATGAAATACACTTTATTTTGTTAAAATTAGTTATATGCTGTGAGACTGAATACAAACAAGTTGTTTGGAAAAATGAATGAAGTCATTTTATGGGTAGGTGTTTTAATATTCCTTCTAAGCGTCCACTGTCTTCTCTCTCTCTTTTAAGCCTTTCTCTCTGGTTTCTCTTTCCCATGCTCCTTTTTTACATCCCTCTATCTCACTGACTGTGGGTCTCCTTCCCTGTTATTCTGTTTGTTTTTCTGGGTCTGAGTTTTGTGTATCTTTCCTTTTGTCTCTTTTGCTCTTGTCTTGGAAACTAAATCATGATAAGTCAGGAACAAAATATCCTGATATATTGTGGGGGGGTTTTCTTCACGGAAATAGCCAGGAGTATGATGCCTTTTTCATTATATTAACTGTACACTGATGGTTAAAAACAAAATAATCTTGGATTTCCATATCTATCAAACTTAGAAAGTTTTGTGATGTGAGCTGGTCTCTTCCTGCTGCTCTCTGGCTGGTAATCCAGCCTAAGTAGACAAGAAAACCAGGTAAAATTTGCTAGCAATCAGTCACAGAAATAGTCACAAGTTACACTGAATGAGAAGGGAAGGCCTATCAACTTATCATGGAGATTTTTCTTAATTAGATTGGTGCTAAAAATCCACAGTGAATTAAGACCTCCTCTACTAAGCAGTAGTTGTAGTGATTTTTTTTCACATATTTGTCTAAGTTGGATATACACATAAAGTACATGAGAATAAAATCCTACATAGAGAAAAATGCATGAAAATTTCCCCATCAAACAGTCATTTTATCCCCCCATGTCTTAAACAATGACACTTCAATCTTTCTCCAAAACTGAAACCATTATTTACAAAAATGTTTCTAATTGCTCAATGACAATGACCTTAGGAAGGGAAATCAAGCAACCGTCTCTAAGACACAGAAAGGGAAGGGGCAGGTATTGCCCAAAGTACTGAATGCTTCTGCAAGTATCCACATGGCCACACTTTCTTTCTCTTCTCACCCAGATATTTTGGCATCTGGCAAGAAAGCCTTTAGAATATAACTTGTGTTTATGTTAGATCCTTGTTTGCCTACGTTTGAGAAATGGGCGCCTTGGAGTCAGACAGCCCAGGTGGATCTTTTGGCTCTGCCACTACTGGCTATCAGATTTTGAGCAATCTTACAGCCAATCTCTGTGTCTCAGTTTCCTGGCGAGTAAAATGGAAATAATAGAAGGCTACACCTTATGAGGTTGGGGTTAGAATTAAATGAATATACACACTTGAAGGACTTGGAAAAGTGGTACATGGTAAGCCTCCAAGAAAATGTTAGCCATTATTTTTATCATTATTATTACTGTTTATATTCAATTATTTTTAAAACTTTGAGATTGATACTCTTTTTACACCACTATAGATCAATTAGAATAATAAAATATAATTTCACAAGCCCCCTAGAAATTCATTTTCATTTGTCTTACATCATCTGCTTGGAAAAATTCTTCCCTTAAATAAATAATTATGTTTGAGCCATCGTCTTCTTGTGTATGAGTATTTTATTTTAAATTTAGTCCCTGGAAAGTAATTGGAGATTACAAAAAGACTGTACATTATATTTTTAGTTGGTCTCAACCAAAGATATTGAGTAAGGTGTCTCCCATCTATTTTGGGTTATAGAAATTAATAAAACACAACATCATGTGAATTCTAGTGTAACAACCTATATTCCCTCAGAGTAGTGCTACGCACACATCCAACAGTATAATGCTTTCTAAACTATTTGCAAATGACTATGCCAAAATTTAAGTTGTTGAGTACGTTTTCTTGGTATTTTCAGTTATCAGGTGACAGAGTATCACTTTTTTTTTTTTTTTTTTTTTTGCAGTACGTGGGCCTCTCACTGTTGTGGCCTCTCCCATTGCGGAGCACAGTCTCCGGACGCGCAGGCTCAGCGGCCATGGCTCACGGGCCCAGCCGTTCTGTGGCATGTGGGATCTTCCCGGACTGGGGCACGAACCCGTGTCCCCTGCATCGGCAGGCGGACTCTCAACCACTGCGCCACCAGGGAAGCCCCACTTTTAAACTAAAAGTCCACTCCTTAAAAACCTCTCCAAATATCATGTATTATGCTTTTGAATAAGCTGCTAAGATGATACTGCAAAATTTATGTTCCATTTAAAACAATCTGGTCTCAGATTGTGAATCTTAAAACAATCCAATATAAGCTTTTTAAAAAATCAAGCTGTGCCTCTGTTTTTGGAAACACTATAAAAAGGTAACTGACCTGCCATTTCAGAGAAAAGCAAATAACAGCAACTGGAACACTTACCATGGGAAATGCACTATGTAGAACAGAATATGTTTAGGACAAACGTGATATATGGATTGTCAACTGCTGTCACAGATAGCAACTGGTTTCTATCCATTCTTAAAATGAGAAAGGGAAATGCATGACACATCATAAATGTGCCAAAGTGGAGGCAATAGTTCGATAAATGGTGGTGTATCCACCCCCCGAAATCCTATGTAGTTATTAACAATAATGTTCTTTAAGAGTATGTATTAAGCTGGAAAATCTTCATATTAAAGGGAACAAGCTGTTGATCAGATAGTACTATAACATTTTAGTTCAATAAAATATGTACTTTGTGAGTTTCTCTTTAATGATGGGTTAAACCTCAAAGGACATATACTTATTTTCTTAA
The DNA here is from genome assembly GCF_949752795.1 of Hyperoodon ampullatus. Classification (NCBI taxonomy): domain Eukaryota; kingdom Metazoa; phylum Chordata; class Mammalia; order Artiodactyla; family Ziphiidae; genus Hyperoodon; species Hyperoodon ampullatus. The sequence goes on from NC_136923.1 coordinate 22,424,160, forward strand.
AAAGCGACGATAATCTCTGAGCAGTAATATTATGGGTGACTTCAATGTATGGATGTACTTCTGTATTCTTCAAAATTCCTATAATGAACATACATTCCTGAAGAAGACTTACCATCATTAATGATATCCAGGGTAAATAGTTTGAAGCAGTTCCCACAAAAGATAGTGGCTAAAATGCCACTGTATTGAATTCATATGAAACAAAACTTCATAAAACAATGTCTGTTTCTAACCATTACCCACAATTATTAGTAAGATAGGAATTGATACCATCACTTAGTGAACACTTGAGGAGAACCAGACATTATGCAAAGCACATTATACACATGATTTCCTTAGGTCTCACCTCAACCCCATGAAGCAGAAGCAATTATCATTCCCATTTTACAGATGAGGAAACAGGTTAGGAAGCAAATGTGACTTGCCCAAGGTCACTCTATTAGTAACTGGTACAGCTGGGATTCCACTCATGTCTGCCTAATTTCACAGTTCGTGGTCTTAGTAACTACACTGGAATTGTTCATTTATATACCCACTTCATATTTAATTTGCATGTAGAGATCTAGGCCATAAAAAGAGTTTTGATCCAAGTAACACATAGACTTTTCCCACACGTGCCAACGGATTCCAAGATTCTGGAGGAGTAGAATGCTATGGAAATTATAAACAATCAGCATAAGACTATAGAATACTCTATACTTCGTTGACTTTTGCTCAGAAGACAGACACTAATAGCCTCAACCTACCACACCCAAGGGCTCAGAGTTTCCAAAGTCGAACAAACTTGTTCTGAGAGACAAAATGTTACCACTATGTGGTTTAACCTCTCACAGAAACTTACAGCCAAATGCCATTTTCCCCTCTGCTAGCACAGACAATGCATTGCCTTTGTGTCTTCCACCCAAATCCTGAAGGCAATTCTATTTCTAGATCATTAGTGATAGAAATGAACTGGAAACAAAATGGAGATTTATAGTTAACAGGCTCAATGCTTTCTTTGGCAGAGACTAGGAGAAATCATCATGGTTTTATAATGTTTATTGGCTTCTAGGGGCAAGAGTTGCCTCCTGTAAGAGGATGCAATGGCTTTTCTAGGCTAGCTGCCTGCCTTCCCTGCAGTGGAGGTGCCTTACTGTGCTGACTGTGATCTAGAATAAGTAAATTATCATGGTGCAAGTTTCTCAACCTCAGCTCCACTGACACCGGGGGCGGGGTAATACTCTGCTGTGGGAGCTGTCCTGTGCATTGCAGGACGGTTTGCAGCTTCCCTGGCTTCTACACACCTGACACCAGGAGCGCCCCTCTAGTCGCAGACACTAATGTCTACACCAAATGGCCCCTGAGAATTGGCCTGATTGGGAACCACTGATCACAGTGTATTCTTAAACCTGGATTTTTCACATCATTTTAAAAAGAGCTTGACCTTCCCATGGTACAGAGTGCCCTATGAGCCTGTCCCTCTGGGTGTGGCTGATTGGGCAAAGATCGACAGATGACCCAAGCTGGGTCAATCACATTCAGTCTTTTTGGAGAAGGCATTTAAGACACAGGAGTGAGTCAAGTATACTTGGGCTATACCACGATGCCGAGTGAGATCAGAGTTGGTACCACAGAAGTAAAAGCTTCACACAAATCCCTAAGATGTGGGAGAGCGAAAGTTAAAATCCTTGAAGAGGGAACCCATCTACAGAGAGGAGAATGAGGGAAAGAAAGAACAATACAAAGAAAGCAAGAATGGCAGCTGCCTAAATAGTTTATGAATCCTATGAAGTTTGGCTGAATTGCCTGTAACTGGGTTTCCCAGGATTCCTCTCTTTTCTTAAAAAAAATAATTTCTCCTTTCTTGGTCTAGCTTGTGTGTGTTTCCTTTCTAACCACCTCATAATTCATAATGAAAATACATAACATGAGTCAGTCTAGAAGGTGTCCTTCCCCCTCTATATCTAGAGGTAGGATCATGGACCCTAAGTCAAGAGATTTAGGTTCTAATTCCTACTTTGTGACCTGAGCAAGTGAGTCACTTCTCTGAGTCCTGATTTGCTTACGAAGAATTTGAAGATCAGCTCACATCTGGCTCTAAAATTATGAAAGATAAAGATGGGGAAAGATATCTGTGATCCCTTTGAACTTTGGACTCTCTGTTTGACAGGCATATAAAACTGTTTAAAGATGGTGGTGAAGACTTGGTATTAGAGTCAGTTACTTTCGTCTCAAGAGTTAGTACAGCTACAACTTATCAATCATGGGACCAATGGAATAGTGATAAACCCTTCTAAGCCTCAGTTTCCTTCATGTTTAAAATGGGAGGGAAAGTGTATCTGCCCCAGGGGTCCCCGTCTCCAGGTTTTCAAGCCCTTTTCATCCACTCCCATGCTGAACAGATAGGGTTGACTTATATAACCAATATAATATTGTGAAAACGATGAAGGATAACTTCTGAGCCTCTATCATAAAAGAAAAGGTCACTGTGGCTTCTACATTATTCTCTTGGGACACTCACTCTGGGGGAAGCTGCTGCCATGTTGTGAGGACACCCAGCCCCTTTGGAGAGGTCCATGTGGCAGGAAACAGAGGCCAGCTGCCAACAGTTCTGTGAACGGGTCATCTTAAAACCACCCTCCAGCATCAGTCAAGCCTTCAGATCTTGACAGCAACCATGGAAGGACCCTAAGCCAGAACCATCCAGCTAAGCTAAATTCCTCATCCATGGAAACGGTGAGACAATGTTTGCCATTTAAAGCTGCTAACTTTTGGGGGGAGGGCATAAATTGTTACATAGCAACAGATAACAAAGATGGGGGTGTTGGGATGAGTAAATAAAATAACGCATGAGAAATGTTTAGGACAGGGTTTGGTACATGGTGAACTCTCAGGGCACTTCTATCTGTTCATGAGTGTATGTGAACCCCTAGAGCAGTGCCTGGCATATAGTAAATGCTCACTAAATATGTGTTGAATGAATGTTAGGTATTATTTTTTTACTACCATTATCATCATCGTCATAATCATACATAACCTCGATCCAAAATCAATTCCCAGATGAGTTGGACCTCAAAATTATAGACTTGAAAAGATTCCTTTACCTTATCTTCTCTACACAATGGTCAACCAACAGCTATTTGAAAATGCCAAAGCCAGAGAAACAAGAATTCAAACTCTATGCAGAGGGCTGGCATTTGTCTAACTTTGCAGCACTTTGGATGCACATTCTTCATTATCCTGAACCATATTTAGATGAAACAAAATATATATATTATGCACAGTAACGACGCAGGTGAACTCCTAGAGAGAGGGGTAAAGCCAGCTACTTACCATCGACACAGGAAGGTCGGTTTCTTGTTGTTCCAGCCACTTTCCCAGGTAGACAGGAACACTTGACTGTTTGTGATCGCTCCTCAATGCGGTTCTTATTACAACATCTGTGCGCAGCGATCACTTCACATGTCCCTCCTTCTGGCAAGAGAGAAAGAATCAGGACACTGATTAGAAATAATTCAGCGGGCATTCAGGCATGTGAGGGTATGTGCGAAGGGATTGGGGAAAGTGAGAGAAATAAAAGGAAGAGTTTCTATGAGGTACAGTTACTGTGGGATTCTCTCCCATAACATGTATATATACATGCATACAAGATTATGTACAAGGGATGTCTCATCTTGGAGAAGACAAGCATCACAGCAGTACTCTTTAAATGCAACAAAGAGCACCAATGAAGAGCCCTCAAGAGGCAACACTTCCTGGCTGTATATACGGAGAGGCAGCGGAGTAGTGAATGCCTGGAGCTAACACAAAATAAAGATGCTACCAGATTTGAATGCATTATATTTGGGGAGCTCACCCCTGTGTTATCTTTGCATTCAGAATTCTCTGTACTCCTACTAATGATAAGCGACAGACACTACAGGGATACAGGACCTGCAGTGGCAAGAAAATTGCCCAGAAATGAGCTCTCCTTCCCAGCACCTGCTCCTCTCAAGCGGGATGAATAGAAAATCTAGTTGTGCAGTCATTTCCCCAGTCCAGATCTCACCCAAAAGTGATAGAAAGAATCTCTGGAGAACATCATCATGTGCTTTAGATGGAATCTCGAATTACAGACCAAGGCATATGGCTTCACTTAATCGTTACAGGTCAGCCATGCATTCGTCAGAATGTAGTGGCAACTTAGGGTATGCCACTGTCTGCTAGGTTCTTAACAGGTGCTCTACTGGGTGTGTCAAATGTCACTGAGATTCAGTTGGATCTTTCCAGCCTGCAGGACACCAGCTAAGCCAGTTCTCCAGGGACACAAAAGATACTCCAAGTTATCAGAAACCAGGAATTAACTTTCCTAACATCAAGTTTTCAACTCAGGAAGGATGTTTTTCATTTGACAAGAATGGACCCATAACATTTAGGATCCTTGGCATTTAGGATTCAGTTGGCAGTAATTCCTCAAGCATTTATGAAGCAACCACTGTCTACAAATTACTATAAGGGATGTGTATCTAGCCTGTACATGGTGAGCACTTAGGAAACACTGTAAATAAGGAGCAGAGGGAGGGAAGACAGGAGGCAGGGAAGAATTTAAACACAACACCATCCTATCTTGGGGCACTGGTCTCCTTGCAGGCTATTGTCTGGACATGGCAGGCGTGATCCCTTTTGAGGGTTGCTCTGAAGAACAGTCTCCACCGAACTAGGTACCACCTAGGACAGTCTTCTAGTGGATCTCTGGCTCATTCTCACCTCTTCCATATCTTTTCCCAAATGTTATTTTATTGGAGGCACATTTGACCACCTTATTGAAGTCGTAATTCCCTTAGCCAATGCACATGATCTCACTGCACCATCCCCCGTCCCACACCCCACCACCAGGGTACCTGTAACTTTCAAATAATTTATTTATTTATTGTACTTATTGTGTGTTCCTCACTGGAATGTAATTTCCTCAAGGACAGGTGTTTGTACTGTCTTCCATTAAACATCGTATCATTATTAGAATTTCAAAAATACTTTTAGTACATATTTCATTTAAATTGCAAAATTGTTCAAAGATAGAAACAGGACGATTGTTATCTGTACTTTTTAGTGAGGCTGCAGACTTAAAGCAGCCTAACGACCTAGCCATAAAACTAATGGTGATAATAATAGTATTATAGGAGCTGACCATTTATTGACTCTTTACTATGTAACTGACATCATGGTAGATACTGTATAAACATTCAATTTACTATATGCTCTCGAAAGCCCAATGAGCTTATGATTACCTTTTACAGAGGAGGCAACTGAGATCGAGAGCAGCTTAAAGACTTGCTCACCTTTTACTTAGCAAGTACCTGGCAGCATCCGGACCAGAATTCAGATCCTCTGACCCCAGATATATGTTCTTTCCCCAGTCCCACCCTGGCACCCATACTGCCATTTCTCTGAAAAGGGACTAGGAATTGACAAGTGCTCCATTTTCATTAAAACCTTGTAAATAAAGTCAGTGACCCCAGACCACATCCTCCTCAGGCTCACGGATGATGGATTTGCACACTGGAAGCCAGAGGTGTTGCTCTAAATAACAAGCTCATCTGGTCTTGACAAGTTGAACTATGGCTCCAATTACACCTGCTGCTCAGGTACACCAATGCGGAGCCCAGAACCAGGTCTCAGAGGACCACAGGACCTTGCCATTTAGGAAGTCTGAATGGCCCTGTCATACCCAAATCTCCTGATTCCCAAGGTTTACACTTGTGACTGACCTACCCCTAGTCAATCAGAGAAATTTAACCTTTCAATCTATTCTAACTACAAAAGCCTAGTCCACTGACTTGTAATGACAAAAAGAAAATTAGATCTTTGATAGGAAAAGGCTCACATCTGCAGTCCTTAGATCAGAAGTCTTCAAGTTATGCCTAGTGGGGCTTCATAGATTATCTGAGGGGGCTCAGTTATATCACTGGAGGAAAGGAGAAAGCAACTCTAGATACTTTATTTTTAATATTCAGTATAGTACTTCAATGTTTTATTTAAAAGTTTATTTTAACATTCAGTACAATCCTTCAAAGGAGTTCCTCTGCTAAGGAAAAAGTGAAAACAATTGTACTTTGCTGATGATCAGCTCTAAAGCTAATATCAAATGACACGTATTTATTGGATAGATGGATGACTGAACCAGATGAAAAATGAATTACAAATCTGTCATGGATTATTACACAATCATTTAACATGGAACTTACAGTTTTTCGAGAAGCTTAGATGTCTTTGCTACGGTAGTGTATAGCAAGCTGGTAAGATATACTCCCCCTTTCCAATTTCTATGTGTTTTTTTTATTTCTTGGCTATATCAGAAGCCCACATTTACTTTGGTCCACCCAGGACATAGTGAGAGGCTGATCAAATTCCGTGAAAAGAAATACAATTCTGGACTTCTATAATAACCACAGGGATAAAACTTTTCAAGACCCTCTGGAAATGACTATAGTCTTATTTACCTATTGGCCTCATCAGCTGGCTGCTTCAAAAAGGAGACTGGAAATCAAAATTTCCCCAGCTTTGGCCCCCATGAAAGGAAAGAGTTAGGTTTGTCATAACCCTTTCTGGGAACTAGAAAATTGTTCTTTTAAATCTAGTTTATCTGCATTTTAAGAATTACCTAGTGAACTATCCGTTCAAAACTAACTGCTGGGCTTCCCTGGTGGCGCAAGTGGTTAAGAGTCCACCTGCCGATGCAGGGGACACGGGTTCGTGCCCCGGTCTGGGAAGATCCCACATTCCGCAGAGCGGCTGGGCCCGTGAGCCATGGCCGCTGAGCCTGTGCATCCGGAGCCTGTGCTGCGCAACGGGGGAGGCCGCAACAGTGAGAGGCCCGCGTACCACAAAACAAAAACAAAAACAAACTGCCAAGGTTATTGCAGAATCATAATGATAATATTTGTCATGTAAGTGTCTTTCAGTCTTTGGCGCCAATGCCAGTCCATTCTAAATTTTATCTCAATCCAAGTCAAAATGATTTCAAGATGATCTATGGCCTCTCAAAGCAAAGTCATTTAAGTGCTCAGAATATCGAGCTTTCCTTTCTTGCTTATGGATTTCTGGAAACTCGCTTGTTTTCTGGATTTCACTCAGCATCTGTAGATCTAGCAAAGAAGACAGGTAAAGTAACCTACTAGCTAATGGCAGAGAATGTGTCACAAACATAAGCCAGTGTGGAATTTGTCTGTACTATTCAGACTTTCCAGGTTGTTGCTTGTATCACCACTTTGTCTACAGAAAACACACCTAAGGTGAAATATAAGAAACTAGCCTTCTACCCTAAATCTCGCATTGTAAGGGGTCGCATTGTTCTTCCAGATTAGAAGGTAAATACAGTAATTATATGACTAATGCAGGCCAATCTGAAAAAGTTACATGTGTTAGATGGACATCAATTTCCCAGTTCTCCCTCCACGCATCTTTTTAAACCAGTGGCATTGCTTCCTGCTCCTCTTGCCCATGTTCCCCAGGTGGCAATGGGAGAGTCCCCCGCAGGGAAGCTCCCCGGGGCAGCTCTCCACTTCCCCTGTGTGCTCTTTCTTTTGGATTTGTCAGTGCTCTGAGTACATTATCAAAACTGATTTTTAACAGGAAGAGAAAGTTTCTACAACCCACCCCCCCCCCAAAAAAAAGACAGCATTTCAAGATTATTTCTGGCAGCAGCAACACTCTCTGAGCTGGAGAAGTTAAAAAAAAATGCCAAGCCCAATATGCTCCCAGAAATGACCCCTCCTTCCCAATTCAATGCATCCCTGTCTTGCCCTGTACAAGTGGGGAAACACAAGAAGATGAACTGCTAAGGATAATATTTCTTTTAAAAAAGAGTTCCCACAGATGACAATTATATGTCATGATGGAAAGGGAGGATGAGGTTAGGAATGACTGGCAGGCAGATGGCTAAGAACTTGAAGGTTGGCATCCTAAAACAGTTTGCCCCCAAAATGGACATCTAATAGAAACAGCTTATACCAACCTACCTGATTGCTCTGACCTATAAACTGGGTCAACCATTTAAAAATGGGCACTTGTGGGAGATTGCTAAGGTCTAATCCTTTTCATCTGCCAGGGAATTTGACATCCAGTAGTATATTTTGGTATTGATGTTTTCATGTCCGTGACCAAGCATAGCCAAGCAATTGGAAATTATCACAACACCAAGTTTTCTGGGAAAGAAGATGCTGGGTGAGATTGTAAAGTTGAAATGGAACAGAATTAGCTTTTTGTTTCCTTTTTTTTAACTTAAGCCTAAACTCTGTATTTTGGGGGGAGGTGGGGTCCCTGTATTCACTATTCAACTCTTCTTTAGGTGGTCTCCTTGGATCAGATTGTAAGTTAGATTTCCCTGCTATATGATCCTACAATCTCACATAATTATCCCATAATAATATTCACAATGCATTATTTTGGCATTTTTAAAGAATATTTCGCTTTTCTTATCTGTACAAGAACAGCAAGTTTTCTGTTTCATTACTCTGTTACTGGGCCCATGTCTGGCCTATAGATATTTGTTGAATGAACCTCTTCCCCAAAGACTAGTTTTTGCCCCCGACTGTATGCTCACTTAAGTAAGCCAGACTTTTCTTTTATAGCGCGTCTCCTAATTGGAATGATTGGTTTACTACCTGTCCATCTTGTTGGGCTGGACACTCTTGTGATGGCAGGGACCACATCTTGTTTTACTTCTTTATCTCTAGCACCTGGCGTATTAGTTGACATTCACACATTCGCTAAATTACTGAGTCATTAAATGACTGAATGAGGGATAGAAGGAATAAAGGGAAGAAGCAGAGGAGGGAAGAAGGAAGGGAAGGAGTGAGATGGGAGAATGAAAGAGGAAGAAAGGAGAAACTAAGAGAAGAAAAAGAAGAGAAGAAAGACTGATTATAAATTAATCCTCTTTGGGAAACTTTTCCTGAGTATCCATTATGTGATCTTTTCAGAAAATAAACTTGAATAATAAATGTAGCTTTTGCAAAGAAGTGACCTTCTAATACCCCCTCCAGAAAAATCAACTGGAACTCTGGTTTGGGGGAGAGCCAAACTGTACAAAGGAAAAGCTTTTCATTCTAAGTGAGATGACTGGAAAATGAAATAGCAATTTAGAGTAACCATAAGGAAACTTCAGTCCTCATTAATAGTTAAGCCAGGATATATCTGCTTATCATCGAAGCCAACTTTTAGAGGACATGAATAAAATGTGATTAAGGAATGTTAAGATTGACATGATAATACGGATCCTTGCCTTTTTACTTTATTGCAAATCGTTCCTTTCTTTAAAAGCTGTTAAGTGTAAGAAAAAGCACAGGTTTTTTGAGATTCACTTTTGTAGGACTTCTTGATCAAGGCCTTATAAATAGCTTTCTTGGAATCTATTGTAGCGGATGTCAGAAATGCATATTTAGGACTGTGTTAAAAATGCTTTATTGACCCCCTGGACTGGAAGGAAACTCCAAGTGTCTTTGTAAATCATTGACAAGAGAGACACTGATTGGACCTTTAAGCATATCTTGGTTGAGGAGGGCAAAATGGCTGCTTGATTTTTTTATGTTTGAGATTAAACAAATTACCATGTCCTAGGGTTCTGGGGTATATTCAGGATAGACAAATATAGGAAAAAGAAACAACTACTGGGGCAGACAATCATTAGGCAGTATAGCATAATGAATAAAATAAAATATTGTAGAATCAGGGCCCCAAAGTACAAGTCCTAAATCAGCTTCCTGTTTTTCTCCATTCTATGTCTCAAGGTTCTCCTCTGTAAAATGTGGATAATAATAGCATTAACTTATTAGGGTTGTTTTGAGGAATAAATGGGTATGAGAAATAAATAAGTACAAACTGATTATAATAATACTTGGCTCAAAATAGGCACTAAACTATATTCTGCTGTTAGTAATACTATTGGGATCATTATCTTTGACTAGATCAGAATTACTTGTGGAAACATATTGGACTCTTCGAAATTTTTTCCCTCTTTTGACCAACATGGACCATTCCCCACACCCATCTCCTTACTCTTACCCCAGGCCAGTGGTGGGGGAACAACATTTAGACCTCACCAGTCTCTTGAGATAAGATTGCTAAAGGTACTGTATACTACAGTAAACTCAACAAGCATCCCCTAGATTTCCCCTTTATAGTTTTTAAAGAAGAAAATGGCTCAAACATTGGATATGTTCGAACACCTACTGTAGAAATCATTTTTAATAACTGCTCTAACAACATGGAAATATACTTTACTCAAAGATATACCAATGAGGTTACAAGAAGAACATTCTTGAATCTTTACTGATCTTTATATACTACAGAACTTTTACTTGTTTCCAGGCAGGATGCCTTGGATGGCATTAGGGAGGGGAACCCAAGTAATGGTTTGGGTATCAGACTGGCATTGTGCTATTCTCAGATCTGCTGGAGAATCTGTGTTAAAATAAGGCTGAAAATGTAACATCTCCTCCTGTGTATTTTTTGCCCCCAAATTTGTTTGCCTGATCTGGATCTGCTGTCAATCCATTGCAAATTAATGCAATCATTGAAACAGCTTATTGCCCAGTAGGGAAAGCCACTGAAAGGCTGGGTGGGACATTCACCCTGGATATTGATGTAAGTTTTGGGTAACTAAATCACAGTATCAGTGCCCTTCAGCTTCCCTGGGTTATGATCTCAAATAAATTAATCAAATTCTATTATGGTGATTAGGGAAAGAGTTGGAATGAAATAAGGCTTACAAAGATAGCTACGTCCACTCTTCCCCTTTGAGGTGCAACATTCTCAATCTAAATCCTGCTAGGATTTCTCCCAACTCTATCCTTACACCGACATCACTCATCCAGCTGGGTGAGAGTTTATCAGGTTTTCCTTTTCTATTGCTAGCCTTCAAGGCTGAGAGAAATATGCAAACAGTTTCTTGAAAAGAAACAGGCAACCCTGTTTTACAGAAGCCACACCTCTACATATATTAATTTCTTTGAAATTACCTGAAATACTGACATGAAACGTTGATTATATTAATATATAAATGTTATTTGAAATAATCAACATCATTTGAGCTACTAGCTGGGTGACTTGGAGCAAGATGTAACCTCTAAGCCCTGGTCCCTTGTAAGTAAGATGCCAAACTTAAGGAATGTTGTGAGGATTAGAGATTGTGTATCAACAGTAATTAATACACTGGGCAGCACACAGTAGGTCCGCTATAAATAAGAGCTGATATTCTTCTTATTGTTTACCTAAAAAATGAAACCCAGTTTCAAAGACAATACTGGAGACAGTTACATCTGACATGAATTTTGATGGAAGGACAGAATTCTGAAAGGCTGGAAAATGGAGGCATTTATTTTTCAAGCTCCAAGACCCCCTTTCAAATGTCTGAACTGTTTGTGCAATGATGGGTGGTCGAATGTGCTTTCTCCTTTGCATCCCTGCCTCAGCTACTCTTATGTCTTTATTCCTTTTCATTCTGTTTCCTCCTGATATTTATTTAATGGCATACAAGCAGTAACACACTCTGAAAAGGAATCCCAATAATAATTATAAACTTTAAAAAATTCTCTTAAAATGAGATTGTTCTATTATCCTGCATGGGTAAGTGTAATGGATGTTAAAAGGAACATGAGTGGTGATGATCCACCATCTCCATTATTGAAACGCGAATGGACAGCAGGCAATGTGATGACTCGAAATCCATCACCTCTAAACCATAACTGTTTTATGACATTTTTCCTCCAGCTAAACAAAAATACATGTTATGGAACAACATTCCTGAGTTGGCTTAGGAGCAAAGACAAGAAGATCAAGATACAATTTGAGATAATCTAGGGAGAAATGACTGTGAAATACTATCCCCAGAAAGAAACATTTTCACTTTAGGTTCTAATGATCCCTGGTGGGTCCTCTTGCTGAGTCTTAAAGTGATCTTAAATTCTAAGTCCTTACTTTGGTACCCACAGGAGAACCACATGAAAATCCATAGATATTAGCTTTTACTTCCGTCTATGGTCTAATTACTCTCAAACTCCTAAGTGAGTTATCAAGTGTTATGGAAATCTGTTATACAAACACTAAAATTAGCATTTTGCTTGTGTCTATTGAATTCTATAATTAAGGGTTTTGTAAGGCAGTGGTCTCTATGATATCAATGGCTGGGACTTTTCTAAGTCCTAGAGGATCCATGTGTGGTTAAGAGCATAGCATCTGAGACTGGATTTTGGAGCCATATTTAATTGACAGGATTTAAATGCTGCCTGCACCCTTTGTGAGCTGTATTATCTCAGGAAAAACATTTAAGCTTTCTATTCTTAGCTTCCTCATTTGTAAAGTGGGGAAAATAATACTTTCATGATTAGGTTGCTGTGAGGATCAATGAGTAAACACTTGCAGTGCACTTAGAACAGTGCCTGAAGTATAAGAACAAGGCAAGTGTTTGCTATCAAGAGTCTTGCTATTATTAATTTTAGCTGTTGTGGCCATTAGGGCTTCTCAATGACTATCTCTGGCTCTCTTCCTCTGGGCTTATGGTAGTTTCTAGTTCTCCTGTGGGAGGTGGGCCCATACAACTATTTCTGTGTTAAAGGAAGTGATGTGTGACTTACATACCAAGCATTTACTTCCTTATGGAAGATTCTCCAGGGATCTCTTCCTTCTGGTGTGGTAACCAGAAGTATTTTAGATCAGGGATCAGCAAACTTTTTCTATAAAGGTCCAGGTAGAAAATATTTTTGGTTTTGTTGGTCATCTGATCTCTGTGGCAACTACCAAACTCTGCTGTTGGAATGTGAAAGCAACCACAAACAATACATAAACAGAAGTGTGAGTGTGTGCCAATAAAATACTATGTATGGAAACTGAAACTTGAATTTCATGTAATTTTTAGGTGTCACAAATATTCTCCTTTTGATTTTTCCCCAGCCTTTGAAAAACGTAAAGATCATTCTTAGCTCATGAGCTATAAAAAACAAATGGCGAGCCAGATTTGGCCTATGGACCATAGTGTGTCCACCCCTATTTTGGTTATTGGCTGCTCCAGCAGTTCTAGTTCCTGGGTAACTCCTCCAAACACAACCCCTCTGATGAACCACAGTGGGCATGTTGCTTGATCAAGAAATAAACCTTCATTGTTTTAAGCCAATGAGAGTTGGGGCTGGTTTGTTATCGCAGCTTAATACAGCCTAATCTGACTAATATATTATTCTTTAAGATTATGAGAATAAAAGAGGTGTATTACCCCCTCAAGTGTGTTTAAATAGGTTCTGTAAATATGTTTAACAATAACTAGGGTGGAACCATTCCAAGGCTTTTACCCAGGAAGTATAGTCTTTCAAATCGATGCCTTCCATGAAGAACTGGAATGAGATACAGCTGCTCAGCTTCCTCCTCTGTGCAAATACATCATCCAAGCCAAGAATCTGGCCCTTGTCCTCTGGGTGTTTTACTGGTTTAGCTGAGAGGTAATCACGAAAGTATATATTTCTTTATATCATGAGATAGTGCCTCTCCTCCACAGCCACAGAGATCAGAAAACACACATTTAGGGGAAAGAAGGCAAACAGAAACTGTGATTTGTGTTACACATTGTAGAAGTCATTAACTATGACTCAGGTAGAAAAACTTATTACTTCTCTTTTTGACAGTGATGACAATTTAATAGTATTTGACTCTACCAAGTTACATAAAGCGTCTGGAGGCACCGAAAAGGACTGTTTATCAAGATGATAAACAAGATTTCATTTCCTTCCTGGCTGCATGGATGTGATCAGAAGTCTAAGGCCATCCAAAATCACTTAGCCTGGCCACCAGGCAGTTGTTAAGCTACTTGGGACCATCTGCACTTGAAATGGGCTTCACTTAATGGACCTGCTGGATCAGGTCAGCACTAAGGAAGGAATGTTTGCATGAGTACCTGAGCACTGGGGCATTCAGTGTGGACTTGGGGGCTGAGGGAAGGGTATTAGTCCTACTAAAACCCTGCTCTCTGGGAATCTCATACTCACTAATTTCAAAACATACAGCCAGTTTTGCCTTCTGATTTGGGTAAATCAGGCTGGATAAATTCTCAGCATGCTGGGAATAGAATGAGTTTGTATGGGTGAGTATAATAAAAAACACTTACAAAGTAAGTGTTTGTTCTTAGTATTGTTATCATTATTTTTAACTGTGGGAGTCATTAATGCCATTAGTCAATTCTACTCTGTAGTAGTTCTCTATTCTTTTTACCTGTCCAGCAAACACTCCCACTTCTACTGGTGACTGCTTCCTTGTTTTCCTTATGGAGCCAATGGCCTTGTTCCCCATTCTCAGCTCATGGGGTTTTGAAGTTGTTGGTTCTACCCCTGATCCAGAAGAGGGCACAAGACTCAAGACTAGCTTAGTGGATTATGCACTCTCTAGGGACCAAGCGAGTGCCACAAGGGCTGGTACCTAGCTCAAGCTGTACACAGTGAGATCCAATAGTAAAACATTTATTCTTGGGAAAATATAGTTTTTTTTTCCCACAAGTGTTTCTGATGAAAAGATATAAATCTGGAGCTTGCCACTATCTTAGTACTATGACAGAAAAGTGTGCAAATGAATGGAATCAACAAAGAGGGAAGCCAAGTGGAAAAGCAGAGTGCTTCCTGCCATGATTGTTAGTGCTACTTGATAGAGCTGTGCCTGAAGCTGGTGGCTGAACTTTAGCCAAAAAAACACCTTATTTTAAAATTGAGTTTGAATTATTTTTTTCTACTACTTGCAATAAAGAGTCATGAAGTACAGTTATACTAAAGGCATTAAGAAGATTTTCTGCAATTATCTTTTCTTCTTTTCTATAAATTTTATTATATGGAGGACCTTATGGTAGGTACCAAAATTAAACCAGCTATCACCCTATCTAAATGCCACCTCCTGAGGGAAACTTTCTGTAACTTCCCTTATTAGGTCACTCACATCTCCTCCCTTCCATTCCAGACTCTCAGAGCACCGTGACCTTTTCACTTCAGCACATCCACAACTGAAAGTTTACATGTGTTTGTTAAATACTTTTTATCATTGTCTAGTTCCTCTAATAAGTAAAAAGCCCTGTGAGGCAGGGACCATATCTGTTGTCAATGATCATGTTATCCTGAGTACCCCGCACAAGAACTAACTGGGCAAAACAATGTTGCACACTCAGTACTTATTCTCTTAGTTTTCAAAGAGCTAGATCAACAATTTTGATCAGAGTGGCTATATACCCACACATTCAAAAATCTTTTTCTATTCCTCTTATAACTATGATGGACACATGGCAAAGTTCTTGTCAATGAAATGAAAATAAATATAAATGAAAATCTGCTGAGGCTATCTAGAAAGACTTTGCTTTCCTATGTACCACTTGCCCCTTCCTATACCATTTTTTGCTTCTTCCTGTCCGAAATGCAGGCTTGAAGGCTGGAACTACAGCAGCCACTTTGTGCCAGTGAGAGAAAGGAAGGTCAAAGTTAAAATCACAGAGATTTTAACTTTGAGAGTGTTGGGTAACTGAGCCAAAGTCACCAAATGAACCTCCAGAATTTCTATTACATGAGAAAACATAAATGCCTGCTAATTTGCTTAACCTAGTTGAGATGTCTATTACCTGCAACCAAATGTAGTCCTGATATATTGGTACATGTTACGATTTTGATAAATACTTTAAAAATGTATGAGTAAATGAAAGGAAGGAAGTATCCTTGGCTTCAAAGATCTAGTCAGAAAGTTAAGACAGAGAAAATAAAAATGAATAATTAAAAGTAGAAAGTAACAAATGTCATGAGAGTGTAGACTCTCTCCATTATTGGAGTTTATGAAGAATTAGAAGATACTACCTTTTTCCTAATGGATGCAGGAAGACTTGTTGGAGTAAAAGAATTTGATTCAGGACTTTGGTCCTTCAAGGACGATTTGTTCTTGTGGTGATAGGAGATGGACACTTTAGGTTCAGAGACTAGGGTGAGCAAATAGCTAAAGATGGGACCTGTGACAGACTCTAGAGCACCCCCTCTTCATGCTCTGTCTAATCCCCTCTCCTTAGTGAGGGTGGTACTTTTAGAATATAGACTATGGAACAGAGTAGAGCAAAGGTGATAGGATGTCACTTCTGTGGTTAGGTTATATATGTGGCAAGGATGATGTGCTATCACGCCCATAATTATCTTTTATCTCTATCTCTATCTGTATCTCTGTCTGTATCTGTATCTCCATCTCTATCAAGTCTTGTTAGCACGCATTAGAGGGACTTTATTTTCAATGCTGGCTTTGGAGAAGTGAGCTGTGAGAGGGTCTATGGAAATGTCCACATGGCAAGAAATTGCAGGTGGCCTCTAAGAGCTGGGGGGTGGCCTCCGGTTGGAAGTCATACAACAGCAAAGACATAAACTCTGCAAACAATCTAAAGGAATGTGGAAATGGGTGTTTCCTCAGTGGATCCTCTGTGGGGAGTCTATGAGTCAGTCAGCTCATACCCACCTAGTACACTTTTCCTCAAATGTTTAGGGATTAGTTAGGTAATTTCAGGTAAAAATCTCTACTGCATTTGAGATCAGATCTCAGTTACCAAGCATCTAAAAATCAAGATCATTCATAAGATCTAAACAAGTATGAAAACACATACTTTGGTCTTCCCTGAACAATCAGATTGTTCAGGGAAGAAAAGAACGTAACAGTTTTACTTTATTGAGACATAATTCTTTGTTCTCTTTACTGTTGTGAGGATAAGATAATGGAATATCACATTATAGGGGCTCAAGTGCTGTTGGTTCCTTAGAGGTGGAATAAAAAGCAGAAGCAATGAAGTTCTCTTAAAAATCTCACTTATATAGACTTTGTTTCTGGAGATGCACTTTGGTTTTGTGATTACCCTGAGAGTTCTTGGCTGGAATATTGGCTTTATGTCTTACTAACTGGAAAATTTCGACATGTCACTTAAACTTCCTGACCCTTAATTTACTTGGCTGTAAAATGAAGGTAATTGTAACTATCACTTTCTGTAGTTAAAACCTGCTGTTTCTGCTTGCCTATGTTTCATTCTCTCTTCTGAAAACATCATGTCAGGTTTTCTTTGGGAGTAACAACCCCCAGCTTATTTTTAGTCCATGCAGGGCAGGTGAACAAAAGCTCCAGGGGTGGGATTGTGACCTAGACCTGGCCAAACGGCACAGTCTTTCCACAGCCACAGAGATTGGTCTGCAGATGGGCTTGTCATCCAATTTGGTTCAATCAGACTGAACCTGAAGGCTAAGTGGAAAAATTGAAAAAAAAGTTTTCTTTCTGTTGTACTAGAAGATGCAAGCTGAGCTTTTCAGAGATCTTGCATGAGACTGAGTTGACATGGAGAACAGTGGAGACAAGTGATAGAGAGGGATGCGGCCTTCATGATATACTTGAGCTGCTAGATCTAGCACTGCTGGCTCTACCTCTGAACTCTTTCTTTAAATGTGCCAGTACATTATCTTCCTTTTTTGTAGTGGCTTTAGCTATTTAGAATTCTGTGCCTTTTTTTCTTCATGCCACATCTCCAGGTCTCTGACAGCAACTGGTATCCAACGGTTCAATTCAATTCAATTCAGTTCAATTCAATTCTGACACTAGCTGGCGTTAGTGCAGACCCCACGGGTTGAAGGGCTCAGTGCTACAACACTGACCTCACTTCAGATAACAGTTGCAAATGGGGTGCCCAAACCTCTTGTCCTGCTGAACTTGGTGATAAATTCAGGAGTTCTCATGACCCCTCAGGTTCAATAACTTGCTAGAATGGTTCACAAAACTCAGGAAGGCAGTTTACTTATGCTTACTGTTTTATTATAAAGGATTTAACTCAGGAAGAGCCAAAGAGAAGAGATGCATAGGACAGGTATGGTCGGGGTGGGGTGAGGGGTGGGAAATGGAGCTTCTGTACCTGCTCTAGGTGCTGCCGCCTCCCAGCGCCTCAGTGTGTTCAACAACCCAGAAGCTCTCAAAACCCTGTCATTTTAGGGAGGTTTTATTACCTGGCCATGATTGATTTAAATGACTAGCCATTGGTGATTAACTCAACCTCCAGCCCTGCTTCTCTCCAATTCTTTAACTATGCCTTGGTCTTTCTGGTCATCAGCTCTGGTCCTGAAACTATCTAGGGATCCCTGGTCATCTCATTATCGTACAAAAGACGTTCATAACTTCAGAGTGCCCAATGGTTTTAGCAGCTGTGTGCCAGGAATTGGGTACAAAGACAAAACACCTTTTATGGCTGTACATTGTACTTCATAGAATCTTTGTGAGGACTGAATTTAAAAAATAGACATAATGCATTTGGTTCAGTGCCTGAAATATAATAAGCACTCAAACTGTGTGGTCATTTTTGTTACTATTACTGTTACCATAAAAATAATTATCATATTCTTTACTGTGAAGCGACTGGAATTTTATTTCACTAATACACATATGGGTCTGCAAGAATTGTTGACTATCTCTAAATTTACTGAGAGTGACTGGGAGAGAGAATCAACTAGATACTGATTTTCTGAGACTTCTACTGCAGAAGTCCAAATAACTCACCATACTGATTCCTAGCAATTGAGAGTTAAACAATCATGTGAATTGACTCATGGCCAACTGGATAGTTAAGCCTCTGTTGTTAAGAAATTCCAAACAGTAGAGCCATGAAAGGACTGGCAAAATATTACAGTGAAAACTCCTGGACTCAGTAATCTACCAAACATGAGTTCCAATCCCAACTCTAGTGCTTGTAAGTCATGTAAAAGAGATGCATTTCTTAAGCTCTCTGAGCTTTGTAAAATGGGGTTGTAAGAACACTTTCATTAGATAATTGTGAAGAATAAATAGAGTAATAAATATGAACAGCTCAGTACAGTTTGACTCAAATTGTAAAGCTTCATAATCATCATTGCTTTTGATGTTTTAATTATACTGACTGACATGAACACACTAGTTCAACTCTAAAGTGATGTAAATTAGACCTTAACATTTTTATGACCAAACAATATTGATTAACTGTCATTTGAGCAATGTAGAGGCAACACGTAGAAACAGATTAATTTAGACTTTAAGTTATTTAGACTAAATGAGAGAGAAATTTTCCCACCTAATGTAAAAGAATGCCATCTTTCAGAGTCTCAGGTTATACCTTTTGATAAGTCATACATAAAGAATGAGTGACCTTGCAGTGAGAAGTCTGTAAAAAAAAAATGACCATTCTTCTTTGGTTAGATGTCAGTTTGTCAGCAAATATGTTATGAGTGATAATCTGAACAGCAGAATATGGTTACTGAAGTTTGAGTTCCCTGAAGAAACAGCTATGTAAGTTAATGATCATAATGAAATGACATTAGAGAAATGCTGCCCGAACAGTACATAAATTTCAACCTAAGGCTAAAGTTTTCTTCTTCACAGCAAATTATATTCAGGTTAATGGGGTCAACATGGGAATTGAAGCTATTGAGGAGGCCTAGTCGTCACGTACCAAATTTCCATTGCACTCAATAATGCATGAAAGTCATTTGGAGGGAGGCTATATCCAGACCCTGTTTGTGAGGCAGGTCTTCAGAGAAGAGTCTTACACAAGGAATGCCTTTCTTCCTTTTACCTTCATAGATTCGCTTAGACCTTCGTCTTAGCCTAGAATGTCTTCTTTCTTACTCAATCACTTCTCATCTTCTAATCTCTCACTCCTAAACTTACAACTTCACTTTTACTTTTGTTCAGCATGTCATCTTTGGAAGCTTAGAGAAGTGATATAAAACAGCAGTCAAGGGCTTCCCTGGTGGCGCAGTGGTTGAGAATCTGCCCGCTAATGCAGGGGACACGGGTTCAGGCCCTGGTCTGGGAGGATCCCACATGCCGTGGAGCAACTAGGTCCGTGAGCCACAACTACTGAGCCTGCGCGTCTGGAGCCTGTGCTCCGCAACAAGAGAGGCCGTGATAGTGAGAGGCCCATGCACTGCGATGAAGAGTGGCCCCCGCTTGCCACAACTAGAGAAAGCCCTCACACAGAAACGAAGACCCAACACAGCAAAAATAAATAAATTAATTAATAAACTTCTACCCCCAACATCTTCTTAAAAAAAAAAAAAAAAAGAAAACAGCAGTCAAGAGAACAGATTCTGACCTTTCAGAGTGTGGTTTTACCCTCAATGCTGGGATTAATTTAACTGTGGAATCCTTGATAAATGACTCTAAACAGTCAGTTTCCTTATTTGTTAAACGGAGTTAATTTTAAAAAGCACGTAGAATATATAAGTCCATGCACTCTCTCACTTCATCCCAGCTTACCCTTCCCCCTTCCCATGTCCTCAAGTCCATTCTCTATGTCTGCATTTTTATTCCTGTCCTGCCCCTAGGTTCTTCAGAACCTTTTTAAAAAAATATTCCTTATATATGTGTTAGCATAAAGCAATTATACTCGAATAAAGATGTTAAAAAATTTTTTTAAAGCACGTAGAGGAATAGCCAAAAAATACACTAGGTCAAAATTACCTTAGGAAATCATGAACTCCTTCTTTAGACTGGGGAGCTACTAACAGAAGAGGAGGCAATAAGAGTTAAGAAGAAGTGGAGGACAGTTGACTCCAGACTGCCATCCCGGGCCCACGCCAGGGCATTCCCGAGAAAAATCACAGGAGTTAGCATTATGTAAATTGCTATTAATTTGTATTGGCTCTAGCTCTATTCTACTTGACCATGTGTGGTTGAACTGAATAAGTTCAGTGCATGCAGAGGGGCACTGCTGCTCTTTGTGTTGGCAGATTACAGACAGAATCACTTCGACTCTATTATTATTATATTTTAAATTTCAGCAATAAACATTTTGTGGAAATTTTTTTTCTCTTTACCTGTTATTTAAGTACCTACATAATATTCTCAGTTTTGCCTTTTGGTTCACAACGCCTGACCTATTCCCATCTTGCCTCTGAAGGAGATGGAGAGTTTTCCCTTCTTTCCTTGTAGGTTCTCTGGCGAGTCTAATAGTTAAATTGACATAAGGCACATTAAGAGGAGAAAAGCAAATTTAATTTCGTATGGATGGGAGCGCATAGAAATGTGAGACTCAAAGGGCAGCCAGGTAATTGAGGCTTCAAAACATCCTGAGCTAAGGAAAGGGCTAATGGTCTGGAGGTACAAAGGGAAGGAAGGCTATTCAAAGGAAAATGAGAGGAGATGTTTGGAAAACACAAGTTGCCCTGCTTGGCAGGTAAGTTATTTAGGTAAAAAGGTATATCTGGTAATAGCTCTCTTTTTGATACAGGCCCCCTTTCCAATGTACATTTAGGCAGTTAATGGGGACGTAAAGAACTTTTCCTGAGTCGGCTGAGTTTTGATTGCCTTAGCTCAAAATAATCCTTAGGCCAAAAAGACGTATTCTGGGGTAGCAAAATCTGCTCCCCTTTACCCTTTACAGGAAAAGTTTGCTGATTCCTATTCTAGGTGAATTCATACTCCAGCCTTTCCTTAGGCATTGGATAAGTGGATCACGGACAGAGGGAAATTAGCATTTTTACCTCTAGCTGCATAAAGCCTGATCTGCCCCACTCTTCCACTGTCTCCGAGTGTGCCTGAAGCTGTGGCAGCACTAGTGACCATTAACACTGGTAGATCATAGTGGTTTAACTTTTCAGACTTCAGTTCTTTTAATCCTACAAGAACCCTCAGACTTAGTTACTGTTATTACCTACTTTGTAAATGGAAAAACTGAGACTCAGCAAGACTTACTCAAGGGCACAGTTAGTAAAGATTGGAACTGGAACTCCAACCCAGGTCTTCCATCTACAGCCATCTACAGTAGTGAAGTGGTGCAAAGTTATCTGTCCACTTTGGTCTAAAATATTTTTACACTTATTTTGTGTAGGGTATGTTATGTCTGGTTGTAGTGGGGAGAGGGTTGGGAGCTACAGAGCACAGTGAGGAAGCCATGCTGGAGTGGAAAGGAAGATAGAAGTGAATGTACAGAAAGAGGCATGCTGTTTGTAAACGTTTCCAGAAATTCAAGTAGAAGAATTCAGATTTTTATATGTCCTTATTTTAGCCAGCAGTTCTAGGCAGTGGGGCACGTATGGAACTTTCATCTGTTCCTTTACATGATCATTCACTCATTCAACAAATATTCTGAGGATCAGCTACTGCTGGCCGTCACCGTAAGGCAGGAGGATATAATGTAAATATGTCCAGCGTATTTGTAGTTTAGTGGGAAAGACAGACAAAGAAATCCAATACAGTAATGTAAATGCTAAGAATTTGGTTAGCTTCCAAAGGGAACGTAAGTACAATCTGGTGGGGTCAGGGGGGAAGGCATCTACATGTCTTAAGAAGCTGAAAGATGAGCAAGATCTTTTCAGGCAACAGGGCAAAAGAGAAATGAGAATTTCCAGGCATAGTATTAGAGTTTTTTGCCCTGAACAAATTGGTATGGCTGGAGATTAGAGTGCTGAGGTCAATACAGGGGAGGGTGCTGTTAGACATGAGAATAAGGGAAAGGATAAAAAATGACTTGGTGTAACATGCTTAAAATCCATGTTAAAATGTGCTTAGTTTATTCTAAGGACATTGAATAAAATGACATGATCAAAGTGGTGTTCTAATAGAATTGATTAAACTCCTAGGGGAAATTGTTATCCCTCTTCTAGGTATTATAGGGGAGCAGAAGTGGTCACCCCTAAATATGCCTCTTTGGCATATGAATTATTTTAAGTTGGCTTTTTTAAAAAATGGAGACACACAAAAAAACTCTGAAAACCCACTAGAAGTTACTCTGTAAAAAACATTCACATTTATAAGGGAAATCTCCATTTGTAGGGGTGTCTCCCTTGCTCTACCAGGAAGAAGAGGATGACTCAATCTCTAAAAATGCCTACCAATGGAGAAGACAAGAACTTCAATCTGCATACCAACCTCACCCTTGTTTACTGTGCTTTTCCTGGTAATCTCCCATAACTAATTGCCCCCAACCCCAGTATCTTTCGTCTTTAGCTGAAGATGGTATGAAGGTAGTGGCTTTGGCCATTTTGGCAAGTTATTCAGTTTTCCTGGGTCTCTGTCAGGTATACAGGAGGCACACGTGTAATTAAACTTTGTTTTTCTCCTGTTAATCTGTTTTATGTCAATTTGGTTATTAGACCAGCCAAGGAACCTAAAAATATTTCCTCCCAAACAATGTATACCCAAGAATTATGAATGCATCCATCCAAGAACTGTTCAAGAATGTTCATAGCAGCTTTATTCATTATTGCTCCAAACTGGAAATAACTTAAATGTTCATCAACGGAAGAACTAAGTTGTGGTATGTTTATAGAGTAGAATGGTATACAGAAATGAGAAAGAGCCACCTACTCCTGTATGCCACAAAGTCCGTAAAGCAGCCAGACACCAAAGAGGATATAGGATATCAATGAATTTAAATAAAAGCTTTTTTTTCCTAAAGGCAAGACTATACAGTATTAAAAGTTAGGAAAGTAGTTACCTTGAAAGAGGGAGCAATAACTGGAAGAGGTCACTAGGGATGCTTCTGGATTGCTGGTAATGTTCTATTTCTTTATGTGAATTGTGGTATCATGGATGAATTCTGCTAATGAACATTCACTGAGCTGTTCACTCATGACTTGTATGCTTTTCTCAATGTATAGTATGTATCAATTAAAAATTATTTTAAAAAGAAGTAAACACTGGAGACTTTTAGACTTCCTACTTAAAAGACCCTCCATCTCAACAGAGTTTTTATTCTGAAATAAAGAAATAAATGAAGAAAAACACACCCTCACTTATGACAAGGAACCATAAAGTAAAGCTAGAAATAATTTTTCCTAATAGGTTTGGTAAAAAGGATAAAGAAGGCTAATGTCCAGTGTTTATGAGCTTACATAAAAACACACTCTCAAACACAATTGGGGAATTATTAACAGACATTTTGGGGTCAGTAACTACCAATATTTAAATGGACATAGTTATATCTTTGACTCAGTTATATCAATTTTAAAACTCTCTTCTACTGATATCATTACAAAAGTTTGCAAAGATGTATGTACAAAGGTATTCAATGTAGCCTTACTCATAAGAGAATAATGAGATGGTTATTAAAGATGATATAAAAATGAAAAAGAAATTTAATTACAAAGAGGCCAGCCTGATGAAAGCTTTTTATGTATTTTTCCTCTGGTAAACAATATGAGCTTAAGAAGCCCTGTCAAGTACCTACTATGTTTAGCCACAGATGGAATAATTGAAAAATCAAGGCAAAGCACATCACTTCTAATACAGCACTTAGAACTATACACAAGGTCTCCTTGATTCAAGGTAGAGAATGTCCAGGCATGTTTTCCAGGATAGATACCTATGAGTATAAACTTTAAAGATATAGAACTATCCTTATCAATATGGACAATACACTAGTTGGCAGAATCCACAATTTTATTTTAATTAAAAATTAAAATTAAATTAAAATTAAATTTAAAATTTTATTTTAATTAAAAATTAAAATTAAATTAAAATTAATTTAAAAATTAAAATTAAAAAGTTACTTGTACCTTTTGACTCATGGTCAAACATTTTCATTGTAGAAAAAGTTCACATATAGAGTACAATTAAAGTGACCTGTGTTGTGGTTCATTAACTTTCACAATAAAAATCCCTTTTCTAAACCACCAATGTGCAATAACTCTCTTGGGCCAGTTTCTCAGATAAATATCACTTTGCATTGTTAAATGCAAAAAATTACAACCTAATTTTCTACAAAACAGATTTTTCAAGTAAAGTGAAAGTATTGATGGCTAGTCACATGAAGATCTATATTCCATTATGATAAAATTGTTGGCTAATTATTAAGCTTTAGAAAGACCATTCAGAAGTCCCCTTAGGTCACTTAAGTTTATATTCAAAAAACATCACATGGCCATAAACTCTTTAAAAAGGAGCATGTCTTTTATTAAGAATGGTTTTGTCTAGTAGAATTGTTTGTCAGTTTCACACTTTTGGAATATAGGCCCAAAGAACTTGGTATGATGAAGATACAGTTGGCATGCAATCTAAACCTGAAATGATGGGGATCTATTAGGGAGAGCAAATAAATAGGATGCTGGTGGTAAGATTTATGATAAAAAAATTCATAGGCAGGATAACGAGCTGAATACAGCAAGAAGAAGTAATATTGATAAATGTTAGGTACAACATATTAGAAAAAAAGGGTATAAGTATACATGGAAAAGAGGCTTAGCAGCAGCAATGACTTTAAAAAAAGGAGAGAGAGGTTTAAAATGACAGTGAATTCAGAAAGAGGCCTCTGTATGATGTGCTACTAAAATTGCTAATGTGCCTTTGGGCTTCATTATTGCAAGTTTAGTACCTAGTTTAATGATTCCAACCATTTGTTTCCCTTAAATTCATACTGCCTTTTTATAAAGGTAAGGTTTATATCTAGTGATTCTAAATGCACTCGTTCAGTGGCAAATCCCCAAATCCCTTCTAAGAAAGATTTTTTTGCATATCTCTTCCAGCCAAGATTTCTTTCACCCTCACTTTTTGTAATGTGAGTTAAGACATTAGGAATTTTACTTGATTTCTAAAAATAACATTACATTGAAATATGGAACATGTCTTTTAAAATTATATAGGATATGCTTAATTTGTGACTAAGGATTAATATTCATTCATAAAATAACACGAGTTTCTTTTGTGGAATGAGGAAATGTTACCTTAAATCTCAGGTATTAGTTTTAATGATATAGTCAGAAAGGGTTTAGCTACTTTAAGGAATACAATCATTGTTTTGTATGAAAACCTAGAGCTGAATGAAGTTCACATTATAAATAACTCACCAAGGCTGTGTCAGAAAGCAACCTTGAGTTCCTTCACTAAAAAAAAAAAATTTTCCATTTCACTGTCAGAAGCTGTAGGTACTACTGATGACCCTGTCAGGGAATCCTTAACTATGGCAGAGAACTCACAAATGATGTTGTAAGTGAGAGAAGAAAGAAGACTCTTTGAAATGAATAGAAAATCTGGGAAAACCGATCAACCTAATACATCTTCATGTTTTTGTTTCCCCAGCACCCATCATCACGCCAGGCACAGCTATTCCTAAGTAAAGGTCTCTTGAAGACTGAATGCAAAGTAAAATCATACCAAGACTCTTCACCGAGACACAAAATTTCCATGGTACACTGTCACAAATTACTACACACAAAAGTTGCCTGGATGGTACTATTTAATACAAAAAACATAAATAAATGCTAATTAGGCTTTATAAACATTTTATTGAATAAATGATCCTAAGGAGATGCTTTTATGTAACCAGAAAACTCCAAAAATCACTTGACAAACTAACAATGTCTTTCTTAGTGTTTTGAAATAGGTTCTTTTTGCAAACTGAGCTAATGACTGCCATTTTGAGTCTGCTCAGAGGATCTCAGACCTGTAAGAAACCTAATTATCACTGCAAGTACAGTGTCTGGATTTACAGTCACCAGAATTTTTAGTCCTGCTTTCAGTCAACAACAAAGACGGCTTTCTGAAGGTGTAGGTGTGAGATTCATTCCATCACGCTCTTCTTGCGCTTAAGGGCTTCATCCTTAAGAAAGGGTCTATGTGCAGATGCCAAAAAAATGGAACATAAAGGCACTGAGAGTATGGATTTAATTTCTGACTTTACAAAGAAAATTCTGAGCACACTGGCAATCTAGATGTAGGGCAAATGTATGTATTTCCATGTCAAACCAACATAGACACTAGAGAATGCTCTTTCTAAACTACAGGGTCTTGCAAATTGATCTCTTGGGAAATTGTTCTGAGGACCTAATTCTTATGCATATATTTCAAAAGAGAATCAAAGGGAAATTTGTTTTCCTAAACAAAATAAGCTTCTGGCAGGCAAAGTTTCAGACACTCCGCATTTCAAGTGGCTCACGCCTACCACCTACAGAGCAGACATCCAAGAAGCCAAGAGGAAAGAAAGCCACAGTCTACAACCCTAATTCATTGGTGGTACAGCTGGCTTTCTGGAGGCAATGCTGTTGGTGAAGGCAAATATTTCCCTCCCGGGAAGGGGAGGCTGGATGTCAACAAAGATGGAGACAGGAAAACAGGCTAGATCAAGTGCATAGCATCCTGCATGAGTTCTCAACACAGGTGAAATGGAACTGATTGGCCTGAACGTGGACTTTACAAATATGTACTCTGTGCCATCTACATATGAAATTAGAGACAAAGTAAAACAGAAACTAGTAACCATCACAGTCACTATATATCATCAAAGAACTACATAACCTAATCTGAGACATGTGTATTTGGAGTCATCAAAGAAGTGGTTCAAGTTCCAACTTTGTTATTTACTAGTTGGATGACTGGTAAATGTATTATTTTACATAATAACTCCGAGTCTCTGCTTCTTCTTATGCAAAATAGGGATAACAATAGTAACCACCTAGTGTTATGTACTGAAATTATTTTTCATGTCGTGGGGATTAAATTTAGCATGCTGCCTTCCTTAGAGCAGAGGTCAGCAAACTCTTTCTGTAAACAGCCAGAGCCAGATAATAAATATTTTAGGCTTCAGATGCCATGTGGTCTCTGTCTCAACTACTCAACCTGCCCTGGTAGCACAAAAGCAGCCAGAGACAACATATAAATGGTGTGACTATGTTCCAATAGAACTTTATTTACACAAACAGGAGGTGAGATGAATTTGGCTCAGACGTAATTTCTAATGGTTTAGAGATATGCTTAATAATAATATTATGAATAAACCTGATGATATGCAATATTTGAAAACGTTTACAATATGCCACATACTGTGCTTCACCTGGATTAATTCATTCAGTTGTCATAAGGTAGAAACTATTAATATCTCAAATTTGACAAGATTGAACAGGCCTGGAGACATTAGGTGACCCACTTAAAGCTACACAGCTACTAAACTGAAAAGTGAGGATATGAACCCAGGTCTTCAGAGTTGGGAGTTTGTCTTCTTAACCACTCATATGGCATTGGCTATTACCTACTAACTCTTCCATTAGAACGCAATTAAATGCCAGGGAAAAAGCCAGTCTGTAATTGAAGTTCAAACAAAACACTAATGTAGCTCCATTTTGAGAAAACACACCACCTATGTTTATGATGATCAGGAAGGTGGTAAACTTCGATTTCAGTTAGCTTTATCTTTGATTTCTACTATCATTACACAGTTTTTCTTGGAAGACATTCTACTTGTAAGTCACTGTATGTTCTCTCAATGCTGTGAGATTATTTGAATGAAAATGAACTCATAATGTATTGATAAAGATGGAGCGGGCTGATCTAAATTATTTGGACCAAAGAGAACTTTTTTTTTTTTTTTTTTTTTTTTGCGGTACACGGGCCTCTCACTGTTGTGGCCTCTCCCGTCGCGGAGCACAGGCTCCGGACACGCAGGCTCAGCGGCCATGGCTCACGGGCCCAGCCGCTCCGCGGCACGTGGGATCCTCCTGGACCCGGGCACGAACCCATGTCCCCTGCATCGGCAGGCGGACTCTCAACCACTGTGCCACCAGGGAAGCCCCCAAAGAGAACTTTAAGAATGATTTACTGTGTAATATTTTCACTTGAGAAAACATCGTATGATAGTTTAGAATTCATTTCAAAACACAGAATAACTAACCAAGGACTTTATTCTTTGACAAGGATTTATCCTAGGGAAACACCACAGTTTTTACAGTCATTGGAAACATTTTCAAAATAATAAGCAAAAGATTTTCCCTTCTGTGGAAAACAATGTGGAGAGCAGTTCTTTCCCTGTTTTTCATAACAGCCTAGATGCATGCATTATCTCATTTAATTCTCAGGCACTATTATTACCTCCATTTCACAAATAAAGAACATGAGGTTCAGAGAGGTTAACTTGCCCAAGCTCACACACTTGGTAAATTACAGCGCTAGGATATAGCCCCAAGGTATTGGGTTCCAAGGTTAAATGTCGAAGCACTTAAACTCTGCACTGAAGTGCCTCTTTTCCACTTAAGAATGTCATATAATTGATAGAGACTGAGAATTTGGAGCTCAAAGGCCCACATTCCACTGAAGACCAGAAGGCAAACCAAAGACAGTTTGAAACGGAGTGAAAAGTTAATGGAGAGCCCACTATCTCATTAAGATATTGGTTCCCGTACTCACTGGGCAATGTCTCTGGGAAGCTTTAAAATATATAGATGCCTGGGCTGCTTGTTCAGAGATTCTCATTCATTTTGGACTGGGGTGGAGCTCAAAGCAAAGGTTACACCCTTGACTGTATACTGGAATTATCTGGCGGACGTATGTATATATGTATAAAAATGGGCTACAGCAAGGGTGTCAAACCTGGCCACACATTTGAATTACTTGTGTATGTAAAGTACTTAGCACAGAGCCTGATACATATATACAAAGCACTCAAAAAATATTAGCTATTATTGTTAGTTAAGAATGTTAAAAATGAAAAAGCAGACTTCATATCTGTTTTAATGAATTGACTTAAACTAGGAAACACGTTTCATAGTAGTCCTTGGAAATCGTCTATAAGTTAATCTGATATTGACTTTTTCTGGACATGAGAGTTGATTGGACTTATTTATAGACAGAATGTACAGCCCATGACTGCCGTAAGGTCAGAGACAACATCTGATTCATCTCCATTCTTTTTGCTCAGTGACTTGTATGGCGTAAGTACGCAGTATATACTCATTGAGCTGATTCCAAACATGCCTTATGTAGGTAAGCCAGAACCCATGATTTTAATTAACTATACCCATCAAAAAAGGTTTAGAAATGATTTACAAGGTACTAGAAAGTCCTATTAGACATTACCATATGAGAACACCATGTCTGGAGTAGGATACACAATGGAAAGCAGTCCTTTCTGGAACAAAAAGAAGCTCTTGCCTTAGATGACATCAGCTGATCAGAAAGCAGAGTGAAAAACAGGAAACAAGAAGGCTATTTATATTTGGGAGGATTAGAGATCCTGGTGGTAGCTTTAAAAAAAATCTGGTAGGGTCATGTCAAAAGAGGATCTTCTTCCACAAAGATTCGGTTTTGATAAGATCAACACCACATAAATTTATCCCCAAATGCAATGATTCTGAAATGCGATTAGCCTAGGGAGGGTCAACTCTATCATCATCAAAAGAAAAGGGTGGTTGTAGATAAGCCTTTTTTTTTTTTTTTTAACTTTTCCACTGGAGGATGATTTTGCAGGCAGGGAGATAAGAGGTGTTGAAAGTAACGAGGTCCATACTGAACATATAAAGACAGAGCTCCTGGGATCATGGAGAAAATATGAAAAGGCTGAGCTGGAGTTTCTAGCAGGGATGGAGACATTTATCTCCCATGGAAGCATAGTAACTAACGTAACAACTAGGAGAGCTGCAAGTAGGTGACTCTCATCAATACGAGATCATAAGGTTCATGTTTACCTTGATGCTGACACATTGTGGTGATTTTGAGAAATAGATGGGGGTGAGTATATAATACAGAATAGTTGCGGGAATTTTTAATAGTCATTTTATGCATCAAGGCATACTGAATTCTACAGTGTTCAAAGAGCCAAAAAATATTAATCTGTGCAAACCTTTACAATCAGTAAACTCTCCCTCCAAATTCCACTCTGTATTTAATTGTACTCCATAGGGCTATTTTTCTTTTTATCAGTACATATAGATTAGAGTACAGAGGGGAACAGAGAGTGATTAATCTGCTCAGAGCCCACTCTCCCTCACTCCCCTCCTTCTTACTACTCTGCTTTATCCATATGGCTTCAGTGCAAGCAACCCCATTCATAAAACATGACCCCTGCCTCCCCAGTTGATTGGCCAGGAATGGGTAACTGTCTGAAATAGACCAAAGGGAAGATGGAATTTCTATATCCATCTGGTTGGTTTCTTGAAAAACTGGATTTAATCACAGAAGTTGGGGGTTTTACTATGTTTTACCAAGTGGGTTGAGAAGCAGAGAAAGCTAGTTTACAGAGTAGAGAAATACAGAGAGGAGGTGACCCCCATCTTTGATCTATTTCTGAGTCTTAGATACATTCCTGCCCTTAGGTTCAAGGAGACACTCTATATCCTTATGATAAATTTCCTTCTTGTGTTTTATTCTTGCTCAAGTGGGTTTCTGTTCCTGTCAAACAAGAGTCTGAATTAATACAGAAATGGGCTCCAGCTGTTTGCAGAATCCATTCACTTTTACTCATGAAAGAGGGTCCTGACAAAATGAATGTTTGCTGGGCAGAGTGACCCAAGTGTTCAGTTTGAATGCTGATAAGCATTTCCCTCACACTGGAGTCAGATTTGAAAATCTGGTTTCAAATTAAGACTGGCATATCTGGTCTTCCAGATAGTGGCTCCCGTCTTGATGTAAAATGAAATGAATTCTGTGTCTTATGGTAGCTCTGACATCAACATTTATTACATAGCCAGAGTGTGCTGGGGGCTGTTGTGTAAAACATGCTAAAAAAGGTACTGTTTGCCGAGGCTGCAGTGAGGAAAACAAAGCAGCTATGGTGACTGTGGTATGAGGGTAGATGGGTTAGAGTAGGTTACCTGGATTTAAGTCTTCTGTTACTTTGACTAGCTTAAGCCACTCCCCCTAAGCTCATCTGAATGAACATAGAATGGTATGAAGAAAGGAGTACACGTTTAGAGTTAACTAGCCATCAGTTCAAATCTCACTTCTGTCACTAGTAGTCATGTGACTTGAATTCAGTTCCTCACACTTTCTTGCCACAGATGCCTCCTCTGTAACCTGAAAATCATAGTAAGAAACATCAGAGGAGCTGATCACCTAGTAGTTATGTAAGCAGCTTTTAGCAGGTAAAAGCTCTTTGCAGAAAAGAGCTCTCTGCAGGAGGCACCCCTTTGCCGCGACACTAACCTTAAACCAGGCATCCCCATAATCTACTCATCTCTGGTCCTAGCACAC
This sequence comes from Hyperoodon ampullatus, assembly GCF_949752795.1. NCBI lineage: Eukaryota > Metazoa > Chordata > Mammalia > Artiodactyla > Ziphiidae > Hyperoodon > Hyperoodon ampullatus. The sequence continues at coordinate 22,456,059 of NC_136923.1, forward strand.
CATTCCCATCTTTTGATCACACAATACTTTGCCTAACTTGTTGGTTCTTTTCATAGATCAAAGAAGTAGAAATGAAGAATAAGGAATTAACAGATGACCAGATCTCTTCCCTAGCTTCCCCTTCAGTGATCTCGTGAACAAACTGGGTGAACAGATAGCATTTAAAGAAAAATCACAAGAAGTAGACAAGCCTGCCCACAGTGGGGGATGATGATGACTCTGACCCCCTATCTCAATGATGAACTGAGATTACTTCCCCGTTTCCCTTTAAAAGCTTTCATGGCCGAGCAGAATCTTCAGAGGTAGATTTTGGGGGAGGCTGAGTCCACCATTCCATCAGATTGCCTGCATTCTGATTAAAAGCAACTTTCCTTTCTATCGACATTTGTGAGCATTGATTTTATAAGCCGTGAGTGGTAACAGTTACTCATCACACAGTAGTTACCTTTATTAGGCCAGTTTGAGCTACTGGATTTAATTCATTCGTTAATTCATTTCCTTATTCATTCCACAACGAATGAATGTATATTTTCTGTACCTGCTACATATCAGGCACTGTGTGAGGGGCTAGAATGGCATCAGGGAACAAGACCGACACCCATGTCCTCATGGTGCTAACAATTCAGCAGGCATTAGAGACATGAAAGAAACATAATGTTGGATCAAACTTCTTGGTCTTTGGAGACCTCTACAAGGTTCTGTCTGAGCAGGCAGTGGTCTCCTTTTTTTGCTATCATTTTGAATGCAATGTGCATAAACATACATATTCTTTCCTCATGCTCATTTTTCAACCACCTGTATGAGAGTTTAATTATTTGGACAGTTTACTCTTGCCCACAGTTACAAGGCAATGATCTGTATCTTCTTTGTAGGCAGTACCCTGGTACTCAATAAATGGTAGTGGAAACTTGCAATTTAAAGCAGGAAAGATAATATTAACTGTGAACTTTACATACTGAGGGACAAATTTCTCCCCACTGAGATGGAAGACAAACAAATCCATTTCCATCTCCAGTGGGAGATTTGTCCACTGACAGACTGGGGGTCTTGCACATTTGCTTCCTTTATAAACCTCAACAGTTTTTCAAATAAGTTTTGTATGTTCCAACAGATTCCTGGGGTCAGCTTCTCATTGAGGCTATTCCTTTGTGTCTTTCACTTCTTTGTTCTAATCACTGATTTCTTCAGTGCTGGGTTTATTTTTTTCCCCACCTGATTGGCTGTGCTATTTCATTTTATTAATTCAACCTTTGTTGTATGCAGGTCTTTGCAGTTTATTCCCTTAATTGTGTTTTTCTAGTTCAGTGTTCATTTGCTTCTCTCTGACAAGGCTATGTTGTATGATGCCCTGAAATTCCTTTGCCCTGCAATTTCACATCACCTGCTGGCTCCACATTAGGCTATTTGTCATGTGTTTAGCAATTAGTAAAAATGGCATTTTGAGCACATGCCCAGAGGAGCACCAGAAATCGGTAGTCCATCTCCAAACCCACCTGGCCCCCTTCATCGAAGTGCTCATTAACTCACAGTTTGGGGTTCCATGCTGTCAGATTCTGGGAATAACTATTTTCCATTAGAGTCTAGATCAGCATCCATAACAGTCTCGCTCTTTACTTCAATGTACATTTTCAGCTGTCGCTGACCCATCATGCTGCCACCAGGGTCCAGAGGATCCCCCAATATTGCAAAGTTATGTTCTCCCGCTGGGTTGGCCAGACCACAAATATATCAACACTGCCTTGCTGTATTTCCAAAACAAACAAATGACACCTAACTTCTGTGTTTCTTTGATCTCTTATGGGGCATCTTAAATAATTTAAGTATTTAACTCATAATCAAATAAAAGTGCAAGCAATAAGGAGCCACTTTAATTAAATACCTTATATGTGTTTGATCACAGATCTCAAACTGCCAACGAAAAGTGGTTCATTAGATACTGGCCTGCCTTGAGGTTTTCACAAGTTTGAATTAGTTACAATCAATTTCACCTAAGAATCTAGATTTATAGTTTCTCTGAAAAATATGAGAATGTTTGGCAACCTTGGGCCAACATGCCCCCAGGGGAATAATTAGCTGGTGCTGAAGCTGACCAGCAGCCTCCTCCCAAGTGTTCCCTTGTTTACCACAGTCTCCACCATTCCCTTCTGTCTCCCATTTGGCCACTTTATTTTTAAATTTTCTGCATCCTGTATGCATTTGAGGTGGCAACATCTGCATTAGGGGATTTCAAGCATTTTAAGTTCAAAAAAATCCTGCGAAACAAAGACTCAGACAGGTTTTGTTTGGAATAAGAGTGGACTCATGCTTATTTATATTGTATCAATGGGGAGGGGGAAAAAATCACAATCTCCTCTTAACAGAAGAGTCAATAAAATAAGAAAAACAAAATATTTCTGGCTTCCTTGGCTTGCTAATGTCTTTTCTTCACTGATTTCTATATTACTATATTAGTTTAGTATTACAGTTACAGGAAAAAATAACTAAACCAAAATAGCTAAAGAGGGGGGAAAGGAAAAGTGGTGTTCTGGAAGATCATACCCCCAAATATTTTCTTCAAATCAGAAGATACAAGCACATGATGATAGTCAATTAAGTTGATAAATATTTTTTCTCCCTCCAGTGGACCAGGCTCCCCTATTTATTCCCTCACTAACTAGAAATTGGAACTGACTGACGGATGTCTCAGCACACATTGTAATGGGCATGGTGTAAGCATCAATTCTAAGTGCTCCCAGCCTCCTCCCTAGCTTTCCATAACTTATTCCATAATTCAGTGATTACAGAGTTCAGACAATTAAAAAACAAAAAACAAGACACAAAAAAAGGAAAGATGCTTAACAAAAAGAAGAGCCACTCTCCAATATTCTAAAAGAATTTCTGTGGCTCTTACATGTGGTTTCATGAAGACAACTCCCAATTCTTGCAACGTTTTTGATGTGGCTTCCCTTCTCTCTCACACTTGAAAAAATGACTCCACAATCCCATTTGTAACATCTATTTCCTTTCAGTAGTCAACAATTCATTTAGATTTTTTGCAAAGTTCAGCTATTTCTTTCACTTTGGTTAAATTCGCACTGCAAACCTTTTTTTTTTTTTAATGATTGCTCTGTAATTTGAAACAAATATATATTCAGCCACGAAATCTCTTGGGCATTTTAAAAAGCATATGGGTAGTCTTATTTTCTTCTCTATCATTTTAAGGAAGGATTTCTTTTGCCTTTTGAAGCTGGGGCACTTGCAAATATTTTGAGAAGGAACCTGGACTTGTTCCTAATAAGAATTCTAGGAAAAGAAGCCCTGTTTAACAAGAAGAATATTTGGAGAAACAATGCAGGAGGCAGAGCCAATTTATACTGAGATTGAAAACAACGTGAGAGAGAGGAATGGCAAATCCCTAAGAAATTGAGGATTTAAATGGAACAAGAGCTATAAAAATAGAATTGGCAAAGGGAGAAAGATCACTCAGAAACCAGATAGGACAATATTGTCTTTGAACTGTGACTACTGTTGGCTAATAACCAGTGGGATGAAGTTGTTGACAGTACTGATTTTTAAAACTGGGTCTCATAAATATTTTGCCAATTTAAGTAATTTATTTAAATACATATATTACCTTCATTGAAGGCATGGTTTCTCTGCAAAGAATAAATAATTCACTTTATTTTTGTACAATTTTGTTGAACTTCAGCATTAGTGTACTGACATATAATGTGAGCTAATACATCACCTTTTTCTTCACAACCACTTCAGATCAGAAGAAATTCTGATCAAAAGATTTGTGAGACGCTGATCAAACTGTCAATGGTTGTTGATCTGACAACTTTTCATTACAAAACAATTTATATACTAGACTCTTTAGTTCTATTTTTGTTTGATGCGTGTGTGAGTGTTGTATGCACATGCTAGACTGATGTCTCAGAATGTCTTTTTCCTGACTATGCATGCAGTATTGGGATTACAAAACCTGCTCTAGAGAAGTGAAGTATTTGCCATAACAAAGCACACGCCTTAAAAGAAAAAAAAAAAAACACCATTGTAAAGCAATTATACTCCAATAAAGATGTTAAAAAAAGCACATGCTATATATTATATATAATATCAGAAGTTCATATCAAGTAATAAAGGAGCGATTTATGTATATTTTTGCTATCGCCTATGCAATACATTTCATTTTCATCAGATGCTTTTCTTAAGTGATTTTGTAACTCTCCACCACACACATGTTCTGGGTCTAATATGAAGTTATTCACAGAGGAAATAGCAGAGAAGAATAAGTGTAAACCATAAATTCAGAATACATTCATGTGTGATGATGTCTTGCTTCTAAATTGCAGCTGACTCCACTGATGTGTTGTCCCCAACTTTCCTTATTTTGTAAAGGGGTTTGTTGGTGAAGATGCTGGTGGCACAGATGGAAAAGACTGTTATTTTTGTCTCCTTGCCATTTTTTTTTTTTTTTTTTTTTTTTTGCTGTACGTGGGCCTCTCACTGTTGTGGCCTCTCCCATTGCGGAGCACAGGCTCCGGACGCCAGGCTCAACGGCCATGGCTCACGGGCCCAACCGCTCCGCGGCATGTGGGATCTTCCCAGACCGGGGCATGAACCCGTGTCCCCTGCATCGGCAGGCGGACTCTCAACCACTGCGCCACCAGGGAAGCCCCTCCTTGCCATTTTTACCTGTACAAATAAGTAAATCTAAAAATGATTCTGAGGAAATGAAGGAGGGAAGAGAGAAGACAATCTAGAATCTCCAGTTTTCATTACAAAGAACACTAAAGATCTCAAGATGGTCTCAGGTTACTCGTCAGCTTGACATTCCAGCTGTCCTTATGAGGTACTTTTTCGGATGTTCTGTATAAAGGGGTTTTATTCCCTTGGACTATGTCATTCTTAGGGGACACAGAGATATAAGGGCTTTAAGGCCTCTCAGAAGTGATTTCAAGGTCTAGGAATGAGGTCATTGGTATTTGTGACTGCAAATATTATCTCTCTTTGGGAACTGAGAAACATCTACTCTTTTTACTGGACCAAATTGTATAATGTTCAGGGCCTCCCTTGACAGAAGGATGAATGAACAGAGAAAAACCTATACTAATCCCATGTTAATCTAGTAGGTTTGTTTTATTTAATAAATTTCATTTAAGAAATTATAGGAGACAATGGTGAGGTTGAGCACATTTTCAAAGGCTACCCAGGTTGTCTGTTACTCGGGGGGAAAAAACTCCTACGTGTTTCACTTGGGAGTGAGAACAAAATAAAAGTGCCAAGCAATTAACAGGCAGAATGTCATGTATATTTACACATAAGATGGCTTATTTTTCATTGTAATTTACTTTTAGTGCATCACTAGGGATTGCAATAAATGTATGGGAATGTGTACATACAAATAAACTGCATTTGAGTTAATTTGCTTCACCACCAGATATAGACAGCAGCTATTAATGCTGTGAGCCATTAATGCTGAACATTAGTTTTATAGACAATAGAACCACTCCCTCCAATCAAGCAGTTGCCCTTTGTCTCTATCCTAGAGTCTGCCTTATTAGAACTTTTGTATCACATTTCATAACTTTGTCTTAGCATTGAAAGCCCCTGGGGAACTTTACAACCAACCAACCTACTGACCGACCGACTGACCGACCGACCAACCAACCAACCAACTGATATGTAGGTCTTACCGTGGAAAACCTTGTATGTTGTCTGGGGTAAGGTTAGGCTACAGTATTTTTTCTTAAAAGCTTCTCAGGTGATTCTAATGTGTGTCTGATGTGGTAGATGACAGAATCCCAATTTGAGTTTCATTAGATTTTAGAAGCATCATCTTGATGAAACACCTCTTCCATCCTTGTCTCCTCACTTACAGGTGACTTGTGTTGCCTTTAACTTGTTTACCCTTTCCTTCCTGATGGAGAAAAATCATGGTTTATGACCTTTGATGGACCCTGCAAACTCTTACTAGTCTAGAAGGTGAGGAGCTCATTTGATCTAATTTTGTTCCCTTTTGCTTTATTTTAATCCCACCCTTGCAACATTATTGAAGCTGAAAGATATCTTGCATACTTTCTAAAACAACTACACCAAGTTAAGCAAGGGGCTGCTAAATGGATTATGATTACTCAGGAGTGTCACTGGTCATTTGTAAGAACTCCCATTTCCAAAGGGGGAACTACAAGACATTAGACTCTGAGAGACTTCTGTGCCAGAAACATCCCATTTAAAGCTTCAGGTAGGACTTAAAAAAATAGACCACATGGCCATTCATGTACTGGCATTGTCCAAAGTGCTTTATATGTTATAATTCACTCAATACTTAAAACAACCCTGTGAGATAGATTATCCTTGCCATTATCCCTGTTTAAGACATGAGGAAACCAAGGTTAATTTATAAGAAGTAGAAGATGTGGACAGTAAGTTGTACAAGTCTGAAAGAGTCATGGTCACCGTTCAGGGTATAATAATTGACAGAGGGCTTCCCTGGTGGCGCAGTGGTTGAGAGTCTGCCTGCCGATGCAGGGGACACGGGTTCGTGCCCCGGTCTGGGAAGATCCGACATGCCGCGGGGCGGCTAGGCCCGTGAGCCATGGCCGCTAAGCCTGCGCATCCGGAGCCTGTGCTCCGAAACGGGAGAAGCCACAACAGTGAGAGGCCCGTGTACCGCAAAAAAAAAAAAAAAAAAAAAAAAAAAAAAAAAATTGACAGAGAGGTCAGAATATAAAAACCTTTGAATATATCTGGCTTTAGAGAGGCAGGTATGATTCCTAGTTTTTCATTCTAAATCTTCCTTCTAATAATTACAATGAGTCTTATTCATTGAGCTCATACTATTCATCCGACACTGTATGAAGCACTTCATATCCATTATTTAACCTCCCTCTACAAATCTTAGATAAATACTATTATTCTTCTTGATTTACAGAAGAAAAAATTAGGCTTAGAGAAATTAAGTTACTTGTCAAAGTGCTAAGTTTGGGTTTAAACTGTCTGGACTTGAAATTTGTATTCTGAAACTCTGCCACAGACTGTCTTGCTGTAAGGGAAGGGATTAAATACATCTATGTCCTTTATATTTCACTACCTCCTGTGACTTTACATTTCCATCCAGTGAAGTCCCTATGTTCATTTGGAACACTTCGGCTTAAGAAGAATCAACACCACATTGTGTAATGGTTTGAAAACAGGGACGTGATGTAAAGATGTTAAAAGAAGACTGAATTTCTGAGTTTACACCAGTGTCCTAGGGCCTCTTGCCCTTTCTGGAAGTGAGGATTCAAGCCATCTCACTTCACACTCAGTCCTGCAACATTTCTGTCAGGTTCAGCTATCACTGCCAGAGAGACTGGAAGGGACATTTAACCATCTTTATTTGAAATGTCCTGCATGGTAACTTACATCCTTCATATTCTGGGACAGTGACCCCTCCCTTCCACTGAACCCCTCCTGTGGTTAAAATTTTCCTACATTGCACTGTTTGAGCATCCAAACCACAAGCCTTGCCTTCTTCTGTAATTTGGAAGTTCCACAAATACATTCAGATATAGAGATGCACTCAGTAGACATGGTCCTTGCATCATGTATAATTCTTGGGTCTCAAAGCTTCTGAGTGCCAGTACTCATTCTGTAAGAAGCAGCAAATAGTTTCCAGAAAAGGAACTTTGCAATAAGACAGACCTATAGAAAACTCCCTGGTGGTCCAGTTGTTAAAACTCTGAGCTTCCAATGCAGGGGGCGTGGGTTCGATCCCTGGTTGGGGAACAAAGATCCCATGTGCCGTGCAGCGCGGCCAAAAAATAAATAAATAAATAAATAAATAAAATTTAAAAAAAGACATATTCAGAATCTGGATCTATCATCACTACTTATGTGATCTTAGGAAAGTTACTGAGGATGTTAGAAAAGAATCTCAGTTTACCCATCTTCAAAATGGACCTACGCATACTTACTTCACTGGGCAATTCATACGACAATGTATATAAAGTTGTATATAGTATAGTGCTTGCTTAGTATGTGTTAGCTACTACAGAAAAACAACTACAATTATTATTAGTCTCCTATCTCCACCCCCAATAAAGCAGTCTTTCAGCTTTATGATCAAGGTTAAGAGCATAAGCTCCTTCTTAGACAAGCTGATTTTCATCCAAAATAAAAATATGTAGCAGATACTCCACAGCTAGATGTCTGCGTTCAAATCCCTGCCCTGGCTCTTTCTGTGTGACTTTTGATAAATAAATTCTCCATGCTTCAGTTTTATCACCCATACAATAAGGATAAAAATATTTACATCATAGAGTTATTGTGAAGATTCAAAAGTCAATATGAAAATGAACATATGTGAAATTCTCAGTATATTGCCTGGCTCATATGAAGCAGTATGTCAGTGTGAGCTATTTTTATTATTACTTCAGTTAATTTCACCCCAAATTCATCCTGCAATAGAGAATTGAAGAATATATAGTCTATGATACTCTTAAGTACATATCTAAGTTTCCCTACAAACATGTATGCTTATAGGTTATAAACTTTTATGCCTCTACATTTATAAGCTAAAAACATTTCCCTAGAAATACATTTCCTCTGAAATGCATCCTTCTCTTTGTTATCCTCACCCTCTTTAACTAAGTCTTTGCTCCACATCCTTCTTTAAGTTGCTCATCTTGTCATTTTGTAACTTATTTTTTGAAATTTTGGAGATGTGTCCCTTGAGTCAAACACAGTATCTAGGCTATGAAATGTACATTAATTGCCATGAATCATTATTTACTGAAGTTTCCTGCTAGGAATCACCAAAAATGCTTGTAAATACTTAGATTATCTGGCCTTTCCCTGGGATATCTGAACTCAGCAAGTCTGTATTGGAGCCCAGCAATCAGTATTTTAAACAAACACACCAGGATACTCTTATTGCTGAAACCCTGTGTCCTAACCACTGATGTGGATATTTACAAGACCTCCAGCTACACTGATTCTCATTTCACTTTCTGTTGTTACTCTTCCCAGCCCCAATGGAGTCATCTCTTAGCTTTTTCCTGTGAGCAATTACTCTCAAACACACAGTTCAATCTTCATTTCTGAGATTCCTCACATACCAGTACTCATGCTTTCGAGTCCCCCAAATCCATCAGCTGGAAACAGTTTTCATGGCATGTTGAACAAGACAGAAGCAACATGATTCCTAAGACTGCAGAGAGGAGGGAAACTAGGTAAAAATCTTATGTTGGCATCATTGCGACCTTGATTAAGTGCAGCAAGGCCACCTGTATCTTAGTTTGGGTACCCATAAGGAAGAAAGCTATAACTTGCCTTTCCGCTCAGGTGCATTGGAGAACTTCATTGGTTGTTCTAGGCAAGAAAAAGAGCTAGCATTTAAAAAGAACCAGGATAAGAACCAGAATAGATCTTCAAAAGAAAGTCAGACAGAAGGCATTTGTAAAAAATGACAAAATGTTTTTTTGTTTATGTTTCCTTCAAATTCCCTTTTCTGATGACATCATTAGAAGAGGCAAGGATTTCTTCACCTTGCTCTGGATAGGACAATTTAACTTAGTGGTCAAGAGTATGCCATGTTTCCATGCACTAGCTATGAGACTAGAAAAGTCACTTGGTTTCTCTGAGGATTGGTTTTCTCATCTATCAAGTGGGGACAATATTATCTACCTTATAAGATTTTGTTCAAATTGATTTTGGATTTAGACAGCTCTGCAGCTCACTATTTCTGTGAACAATTCATGATCCTCTTTTTTTTAAAATTAATTAATTAATTAATTTTTTGGCTGCGTTGGGTGTTCGTTGCTGCTCACGGGCTTTCTCTAGTTGCGGCGAGCAGGGGCTACTTTTCGTTGTGGTACGCGGGCTTCTCATTTCAGTGGCTTTTCTTGTTGCGGAGCATGGGCTCTAGGTGCGTGGGCTTCAGTAGTTGTGGCACATGGGCTCAGTAGTTGTGGCTCGCGGGCTTAGTTGCTCTGTGGCATGAGGGAATCTGCCCGTGTCCCCTAAATTGGCAGGCAGATTCCCAACCACTGCACCACCAGGGAAGTCCCTCATGATCCTCTTAGAAACCAAGATTCTTGTGTAAAATGAGACTAAGAAGACATACTTCACAGATTTTTTTTTTGCATCACAAATAAATGAAGTAATGTGCAAAATCATCCAACACAAAAGGTAACAAATCATGCCTGCTCAGGAAATGTTGGTTCTTTTGCTCTTTTTCTCATGTCTTACCCAACTCTGATGTGCTACAGTTTAAACCTGTTTATTCTTACTCAACACTTACTGGAGGCAACCAGTGGATACTGACTACTCTCCTACATTTTTTTAATATTTGAAGACTACTGTGAGATCATTCTTCATATGTTAGTACCAATTCAAGTTTTCAGCAAAACTGTATTTTGCCTTATTATTTTTTTAGCATAAAATTGTACCACATTTTTATCCATCATCACATTAGAAAAGACTGGAAACTTCTTTCTTGTGAACATTAAACTTATTGAGTTAAAATCCTCTCATCAGCTCTTTCTAATATTCAATGAATAATAATTGATATGAATAAATTTTAGTTTTCATTAGAGTACTATGAAACTTTTTTCAGGGTTGCAATATGTTGTCAACATCCTAATGTATATATAGTACAGTGATTTCTATTTTAGCATCAAATGTAAGCATTTCCATATGAGTCAGTGATTTTAGCATTGTTTTGTCTTCATATGAGGCCAAGCTGTGAAGTTAAATAGTAGCATATGTCATACTTATGTGTACAGACAGTATTTCAAATGACTAACTATGAAAACATTAGTGATACCAATTTGAAATTTTCAACCTACTGAGGGAACACTTGTGATTTAAAAAATCCACACTAGGTGACATAGCCACTGAGGTGGCTTAATAAGGTGAATTTTGCCCTTTTCCTTCTACCCAAACCCCTTTCTCTCTAAGTGTGTGTGGGGTTACAAGGGGAGTTGGCATCCTGGTCTGGGAGGAAGACTTGAATTAGTTACTACAACAGGAGTGCTGGTACACCATGATGTCTATCATGTCACATATTATGGCTGTAACTAGGCAAACAAACTTGCAGAAAGGATAAGCACCTATGCTCTACTAATAACTTAAATTGTTAACCACACAAGCTTTGTTTTTATTAAAGTGGTTGCTCAATCAATCAACGTGATACACCATATTAACAAATTGAAGGAGAAAAACCATATGATCATCTCAATAGATGCAGAGAAAGCTTTCGACAAAATTCAACACCCATTTATGATAAAAACCCTCCAGAAAGTAGGCACAGAGGGAACTTTCCTCAACATAATAAAGGCCATATATGACAAACCCACAGTCAACATCATCCTCAATGGTGAAAAACTGAAACCATTTCCACTAAGATCAGGAAGAAGACAAGGTTGCCCACTCTCACCACTCTTATTCAACATAGTTTTGGAAGTTTTAGCCACAACAATCACAGAAGAAAAGGAAATAAAAGGAATCCAAATCGGAAAAGAAGAAGCAAAGCTGTCACTGTTTGCAGATGACATGATACTATACATACAGAATCCTAAAGATGCTACCAGAAAACTACTAGAGCTAATCAATGAATTTGGTAAAGTAGCAGGATACAAAATTAATGCACAGAAATCTCTGGCACTCCTGTACACTAATGATGAAAAATCTGAGAGTGAAATCAAGAAAACACTCCCATTTACCATTGCAACAAAAAGAATAAAATATCTAGGAATAAACCTATCTAAGGAGACAAAAGACCTGTATGCAGAAAATTACAAGACACTGATGAAAGAAATTAAAGATGATACAAATAGATGGAGAGATATACCATGTTCCTGGATTGGAAGAATCAACATTGTGAAAATGACTCTACTACCCAAAGCAATCTACAGATTCAATGCAATCCCTATCAAACTACCACTGGCATTTTTCACAGAACTAGAACAAAAAATTTCACAATTTGTATGGAAACACAAAAGACCCCGAATAGCCAAAGCATTCTTGAGAATGAAAAACGGAGCTGGAGGAATCAGGCTCCTGGACTTCAGACTAAAGTACAAAGCTACAGTAATCAAGACAGTATGGTACTGGCACAAAAACAGAAAGATAGATCAATGGAACAGGATAGAAAGCCCAGAGATAAACCCACGCACATATGGTCACCTTATCTTTGATAAAGGAGGCAGGAATGTACAGTGGAGAAAGGACAGCCTCTTCAATAAGTGGTGCTGGGAAAACTGGACAGCTACATGTAAAAGTATGAGATTAGATCGCTCCCTAACACGATACACAAAAATAAGCTCAAAATGGATTAAAGGGGCTTCCCTGGTGGCGCAGTGGTTGAGAGTCCGCCTGCCGATGCAGGGGACACAGGTTCGTGCCCCAGTCTGGGAGGATCCCACGTGCCGCGGAGCGGCTGGGCCCGTGAGCCATGGCCGCTGAGCCTGCGTGTCCGGAGCCTGTGCTCTGCAACGGGAGAGGCCACAACAGTGAGAGGCCCGCATACCGCAAAAAAAAAAAAAAAAAAGGATTAAAGACCTAAATGTAAGGCCAGAAACTATCAAACTCTTAGAGGAAGACATAGGCAGAACACTCTATGACATAAATCACAGCAAGATCCTTTCTGACCCACCTCCTAGAGAAATGGAAATAAAAACAAAGATAAACAAAAGGGACCTAATGAAACTTCAAAGCTTTTGCACAGCAAAGGAAACCATAAACCAGACGAAAAGACAACCCTCAGAATGGGAGAAAATATTTGCAAATGAAGCAACTGACAAAGGATTAATCTCCAAAATTTATAAGCAGCTCATGCAGCACAATAGCAAAAAAACAAACCCAATCCAAAAATGGGCAGAAGACCTAAATAGACATTTCTCCAAAGAAGATATACAGATTGCCAACAAACACATGAAAGAATGCTCAACATCATTAATCATTAGAGAAATGCAAATCAAAACTACAATGAGATATCATCTCACACCAGTCAGAATGGCATCATCAAAAAATCTACAAACAATAAATGCTGGAGAGGGTGTGGAGAAAAGGGAACACTCTTGCACTGCTGGTGGGAGTGTGAATTGGTACAGCCACTATGGAGAACGGTATGGAGATTCCTTAAAAAACTACACATAGAACTACCATATGACCCAGCGATCCCACTACTGGGCATATACCCTGAGAAAACCATAATTCAAAGAGTCATGTACCAAAATGTTCATTGCAGCTCTATTCACAATAGCCCGGAGATGGAAACAACCTAAGTGTCCATCATCCGATGAATGGATAAAGAAGATGTGGCACATATATACAATGGAATATTACTCAGCCATAAAAAGAAACGAAATTGAGCGATTTGTAATGAGGTGGATAGACCTAGAGTCTGTCATACAGAGTGAAGTAAGTCAGAAAGAGAAAGACAAATACCGTGTGCTAACACATATATATGGAATTTAAGAAAAAAAAATGTCATGAAGAACCTAGGGGTAAAACGGGAATAAAGACACAGACCTACTTGAGAATGGACTTGAGGATATGGGGAGGGGGAAGGGTAAGCTGTGACAAAGCGAAAGAGAGGCATGGACATATATACACTACCAAACGTAAGGTAGATAGCTAGCGGGAAGCAGCCGCATAGCACAGGGAGATCAGCTCGGTATTTGTGACCGACTGGAGGGGTGGGATAGGGAGGGTTGGAGATGCAAGAGGGAAGGGATATGGGAACAGATGTATATGTATAACTGATTCACTTTGTTTTAAAGCAGAAACTAATAAAAAAATATAATAAAAATAAATAAAGTGGTTGCTCAAAAGGGCTGCTCTTAGTGGTGCAGTCAGGATTCTCCGGATGTTGTAGGCTTCTATGAGGATCTTTTGAATAAACATTCTCTGCCAAATCACCATGTCATTTAGCATTGAGAGGTATGTAATTGAAGAGCCACTGAAATTGATTATTTACTCATTTTGCTCAAGGGGGAGGATTTGCATCAATATGTAGTCATAGCTGTGAATAATACAGTGGCACAGATTGAATTCTGATAAATATAAATTGGGGTCCAGAAAACACATGTGACTACAAGAATAGTAAAGTAAACAAGAATAGAAAACCCACAAGCCCTCTTGATGTAAGATTTCATAAGGGAGAAAAGACTTGAATTTTCTTGTTCAAGTTATCCGTGTTTTGTTAGTACATCTCATACCAAGGTCTCAACTAACGGAATTTACAAAAGGGTGCATTATAAAAATAGAAAGGTGTTTCCTTTGATGGAAAAAGCCCTCTACTTTGACATTGAAATAAAGTTCAGTTCCAGTCATGGTCTGGTAATCTATGAAGGGGTATTTGGTGGCTGTATTGCTTTCCTGTTGCTGATATAACAAATTACCACAAACTCAGGTGTTTAAGACAACATGAACTCATTACCTTACAGTTCTGAAGTTCAAAGTTTAATATGGGTTTCACTGGGCTAAAATCAAGGGGTTGGAAGGGCTGCATTCCTTCCTGAAGCCTCTAGAGGAGAATCTGTTTCCTTAACTTTTTACTGCTTTTAGAGGCTGTCCATATTTCTTGGCTCATGGCCCCATTCCTCTACCATCACAACCAGCAACCAAAAACTGAGTCCTCACATCATATTACTCCCATCTTCTCCTGTCCCTCCCTTTTCCATTTTTAAGGATCCTTGTGATTACATTGGGCCCACCCAGAAAATCCAAGATAGTCTCCCTATCTTAAAATCAGTTGACTAGCAACCTTAATTCTATCCACAACCTCAGTTTCCCTTTGTCATTTAAGGTAACATATGCACAGTTCCCAGAATTAGAAGGTGGACGTTTTTGGGGGGCCATGATTCTACCTACCATAGTGACCAACCCAAGAATTACCAGAATCTCTTTGGCAATTTCTGATAAACATGACTGTAAGAATATTTGCCTTTGCCACAGAACACATAGGGAGAATTTCACATATATGCACTATGTGTGAACAATACAAAAGGAGATATCTCCATGGAGAAGGGTCCCATAATAGATATATATTTGGTTCAAGAGCAGGCAATGATGCATTGAACACAAAATTTATGCTGTCAACTGGGTTCGTGCAAGAAAAAGACATTTTTTAAGTGGTGAGAATCCAGTTCTATTTTAGTGGGGGATTAGACATCACCTTCACAGAAGAGGACACCTGATTAATTCCATATGTTAAAGTAACTTTTGCTTTAGGCAAGATTAAAGGTAGATTGACGTTTGGAAGCAGAAAATCAGTGGATTTGATTCAGAACACTCAATGGATACCAACGGGCTTAAACTAACTGTTGTGGAAGAATTCTTGTCTTCTCCATAATACTACGGGAAGTTTTCTACACCTGTATCTAAGAAGCATAACAATATCACTAACATATGCCACAGGGGCTGTCATGTTGAAGGCTATGAGCTTTATTTTCAAAGAAGAACAGCATTCATTCATCAGCAGTAACTGCAGCTGAGGGTGGGGATGACTGCAGTGATTGAGGAACGGGGGTGACTAGAGATTTGCGGGGGTGGGAGATGAGGGTGATAAGGACGGGAATGGGGTCAGTCCAAGTCATGAGGGCACTAATAAGACATCCACGTGATGGGATAATATTCAACCGTGTAAAAAGTGAAGCCATGTCCTGTAGTGTTTGATAAAGTCCGTCAGTCCACTCATGCTTGAGCAAGTTACTCTATGCCCCTAAGCTTCAGTTTCCCTGCCTGTAAAATAGAGATAATGATAAAACTGGGATAGTTCCTCAGATTTAGTGAACTGTTAATGAGATAATTGATGTAAATATCTTAGTACAGAATCTGACATATGGTATGTCTTCCATAACTACTGGCTATTCTTGGCATTATAATTATGAATATTATTATTAGCTCAATAAAAAGACATGAAAAGACATTTAGGATATGAAAGTAATGCAACTTAAGATACAGAACTAGAACAATTCCATTTTTCTGGTAAAAACAACTCAAAATTATGTATACAGAGATTTCATAAGTATAGGAAAATGTTTGAAAATACACACACCTAATGGTTAATAATAATTCTTGGAATAGGACTGAATACAGATATATTTTTATTACCAAGGTAAGAATAAACAACACTGAAACAACCTACTGATAAGACAATCTGTTTAACAAACACATAATACTTTTGTAAAAACAGCAACAAAGCACATAAATATGTAAAGTGTATCTAACCATTTTTGTGTAATATTTGATGGCTTTCATCAACTGATATCATTCTATCATCTTTCAAAGAAAAATCCTCTCTTCAGTTTCAAAGATTCAGAACTTAAAATGAAATGGAGCATCTTTCTCATAATTTTTAGGGAACCAGAACAAATGTAATTCAAATCCACAAGTTCAAGGAGCATTTACAGCTCCAGCAGGGATATAAAAATGCCTGGTCATTCCACCCTTGGGCTGCCTTTTGCACAACAAACAAAAATCAGAATGCTTGAACAGAATGCAATTGCCAACAGCCATTTTCTTCCCCTGTGTTCAGTCTCAGTAATACTTCTTTAACTAACCAATGGTTTAGTTCATATGAGTTTTCTACATGGCTGGCTTAGCAGAGAAACTTACACTGACTAGTGTCGGGGGTCAGGAGACCTATCTTCACAATAGAAGGGGTAGAAATTGCTTAAAAGTAAACAAACACCATCATAGCTTGTTAAGGAATTAAACAACAATAAAATAAAACAAAAAATGTACAGTCAGGTCCTATATCAGTCAAATGTTTTTCTCCTTACATATAGCCCTAGTTTTCTTTCTGAGAATGCATAGATCTTTCCACCTTGTTGACAGGCATCCATCAACAATTAAAATGATTATATATATATATATGTATATGTATATATATATATACACACAATGAGCACTGCTTCACTTCATGAAGATGGACAGGGTTCCACTGAAGTAAGTTGCTGAATAAGAAACATTTCTTGGTAAATCTGTCCTTTTTGAAGATTTACCTGCATTTAGTTAGGAAAAGAGTTATTCAATTTTTGTGAGTTCTGTACAGTTCTGGGAGACCTAAATGAAACAAATGTTATAGATATAATTCAGTCTACTAAGAACTTACAGTATCATTGGGATGGGGAGAGATACGCTTGGCATCTTTATCCCTGTATGACAAAGTCCAGAGTGACATCACCCTTAAAGACTTTGCTCATTTGTCTTATAAACAAGGAAGTTAGGCTGGGAGCACAGTGGTCAAACACCTATGCTAAGGAGACTATGGTCCAAATACTAGTTGTGTCAGTTCTTATATACGAATTGTTAAACAAGATATTTACGACTTCAGAAAAAATGTTACCTATAAAGTAGCTAAGGAATTAAATGAGATGATGCATTAATATTCTTAGCACACAATCTGTCATATGTACTAATTTACAGATATTGACAGTTATACATTGCAACCATCCTGAGTCAAGAGAATCTGCATTTGGTGGTGGGGGGGGAATAAATCAGGAGTTTGGGAAGAACATACACACACTATAATACATAAGGTAGATAACCAACAGGGACCTACTATATAGTACAGGGAACTCTACTCAATATTCTGTGACAACTTATATGAGAAAAGAATCTGAAAAAGAATGAATATATGTATATGTATAACAATCAATTTGCTGTACACCCAAAACTAACACAACATTGTAAATCAACTATATGCCAATAAAATTTTAAAAAGGAAAAAGAATCCGCATTTGAATTCTGTATCCAGCCATTTACAGCCTTGGGCAGATCACGTAATCTCTCTATGCTTCAGTTTCCTCAGTACAAGGACAGTGTGAGAAGCCACCTCTCAGGGTGGTGGTAGGAATTAAATGAGATAAAGTATGCAAGGAGTTTATCTTGGAACCTGGTACATGGTTAAGTGTGCGCTGATGGTAGCCATGAATTTTGGAAATATCTTGCTCTTTGAGTGGCTGGCACAAAGTGGCTGCTTTGCTGTACTTGAGATCACTGCATCTACATGGTTCCTTCCCTTCAGCCAAAGAAAGAAGGCGAGCATCTTTGTCTCCTGCTTGTGCCAGATGCTGAGCCTGACTTTTCTCCATTTCCACGTTCTGGGGCAAGTTTTAATTACATGGCTGGAGAAACTGAGACTCAGAAACAGTGCTTTGCCTGGGGCCATGCATGAGTTTGAAATCCAGGAGTCCATGAGTAAGTAAGCTTCATTTTACTAAGTATCTCAGTTCCTTCTTCATTCCTCTTCCATGCTTCCATGCTCTCCCAGGTCATCGAGTTCAGAAATTCAGTGCAGGACATCCCTCTAAAATGTGCTGTTCAGTGGAACTTTCTGTGATGATGGAAAGTTTCTATGTCTGTGTTGTCCAATAAAGTAGCCAATTTACTAAGTTATTTAAATAATCACCAAGCAAATAATAAATAATAAGGTTTAGATTGTCATTACTATGGCCGAACTTATACATTTAAATAACCAACCCACCTGGGAAGTGGGTTGGTTATTTAAATGTATCATTATTTTCTCAAATTCGTTTTTATCCTTTTTTTTCTGGAAACATGTTGTCAGGCTGTCTTTTGATTTCTCACTTTTCACAGTGTTATGAGTGCTATTTTTATCAGCACTGGAATTGTAGCTAGTAAGATGGAGGAGCTGAATTTTTAATTTTATTTAATACAAAATTTAAATTTTATTTAATTTTAAATAACAAATTTAAATACTCACATGTCACTCATGGCTACCAATTTGGACAGCAGATCTACAACATTCCTGACAGACTATCATCCAGTTTTTGCTTGAACATAAGTGACACATTGTTCATCACCTGACAAACAGCCCATTCAATGGCTTTCTATCTATGAACACAAGAAAGGCCTTCATTATGTTGAACAAACATCTGTTTCCCTCTAACTTTTACTTACTTGGTCCTAATTTTCCCCTGGAGCAACATAAAGTATGCTCAATCAATTTCACAAAATAGTATCCCCTAACACATTTCACCATGTACAAATCTTCGTAATTACAAAGCATTCTGGGGTCAGGATTTTTTGTGGGGCTCCTGTGGGGTTTCAGCATCCTGGGATGCTGATGACATAATGATGATAATAATCATTACCATGTCCTAAGCACTTTGTACCTGCCCAGCATTGTTTTGATCCCTTTACAAAGTTTAGCTCATTGATCTATTACAACCACCTTTGGCTAAGTCCTATTTGTTAGCCCAATTTTAAGAAAAGGAAGTGAGGCAAAGGGAAGTTAAGTGAATTGACCAAAGTCATAGTCCTTGGAAATAGTGAAGCAAGAATTTGAAACTGGGTAATTTGAATTCAAAGCCCGTAGACTTAACCACACTGCAATCTGGCTTCTCAAGACCCAGGTTAAAGGAACTAAAAGAGCCCAAGAATCACACTGCAGTGACTGAGTTCTGGACTCCTATGCTCAGTAAGAGGACTAAAAAGAAAGCATTATAGACACAGTCTGCAGGAACCTTATATTTCCCCGAGAGCCCTGGCCTGACTGCAAACCCTACATCCTCAAATGGCCACAACGAAAGGAACTAGAAAAGCCGTTCGTGCTCAGGGATTTCAAACCAAAATGCCTACAGAGGCCAGGAAGCTTGTGTAAATGAGGGAAGTGGGTTGGTTATTTAAATGAATCTTTATTTTCTCAAATTCATTTTTATCCATTTTTTTCTGGAAACATGCTGTCAGGCTGTCTTTTGATTTCTCACTTTTCACAGAGTTGAGTGGTGCACAGCCTCCTGACTATACTGTAATTGGAGGTGCCAAGTGATGGTAATGGTTACTGTCACTTGGCCCCATTGTCTAGGAGGCAATAGAGAACAGAGTGTGGCTAACCGGAGGGCACATGCTCTGTCTAGAGGGGCAGTGGTGACTCATCTTTAGCTTATCATTGCTATGATCAAACTTATCAAGCTATGCACACAGGGCTCTTGTCATCAGATCATCTGAGCTTTTAAGGGAAGTGTGAAATCCAGATCTTTTATGTGAAATATTTCATTTTTAAATATTGACAATTAATTTCACTTGCAAAAAAATCACCCTGTACTAAATGCATTATGGTATCCTAGACTAGATCTTGGAATAGAGAAAGGACACTGGTGGAAAAACGAATGAAATTTGAATTAACTCTGGAGTTTGGTTTTTAAATAAGTTGAAAAAGAAAAAAAGACCCTGTGGCCAAAACTTGAGGGTCACTTAATACATATGCAGCCCTCAGGAGTTAATATGCCATCTCTAATCCAGCCCCAGTGTCACATTTAATGATGAGGAAGCAGAGGCCCAGAGATCAAAAATACTTCGCTCAAAGTCACATGAATTAGCCGCAGTGTTTTGTCTAGAAACTCCATTTTGTACTGCTCGAGCCAGTCCTGATTAATTCTGGAATTGTAATAGAACTTCCTTTTTTATTCCACACTTGGAGTAAAGCAAGCCTTATGCATCTCACTTGTGAAGTACTTCACATGCGGTAAAATATGTGACTGAAATGTTGCATGCTCTTGTTATAGTTGAAGATGCTCCCTTTTCTTCCTTCCCCACTGGCCTTCCTCCCCTGCTCTCTGCCTCAGACTTGATTTTTCTCCTTACTACCTTTTACTGAATATTTAGAGTTTTCCTTATATTGTTGCCTCTTTCCCTGTAGCCACTGTTGCATGACAGACCAGATTACACAGCAAACAGTGGCTATGAATACAAAACGATGTACTTACCAATAAACCTAATTCAGAAATGCCCGTTCCATTAAAGCATCAAGAAATTTTCAATCCACCAAATAAGAATTATTACTATAGCACTCATGCCACAATAGTCACATTATATGCTTGTGCCACTGAGCATAAAACTATAAGGCCAGGGCAGCTCTAAATGGTTAATAGGATATGTGTGTCTTCACTTAAGAAACAGAGACACTCTCATGCAAGTCCTTCTTGACAGTGTGGCTCCTAGGGGATAGAGAAGACTTCAGAATACAGACTTCACATGTGTCCAAAGATGGAGCAAAGGCTTAGGTGAATGGCCCATGGCAGGTGAAGACTCATACCCTGGCATAAATGGCTTGATTCCAACAGAAGAGAGCAACAAACCTGTGCAGTGAGTTTTTATTCTTCACTGGGCACAATTTAAGAACAGATAAGGCAGTAACTTCATTTGTGAAAAGGAATGAACTTAGGGTGACAAAGAAGCCTTTTTCCAAGTGTGTTTCCAAGTGGTTCCCCGAGAGCCCTGGCCTGACTGCAACCCTACATCCTCAAATGGCCACAACGAAAGGAACTAGAAAAGCTGTTCATGCTCAGGGATTTCAAACCAAAATGCCTACAGAGGCCAGGAAGCCTCTGGGGCCAATTTGGCTAACCTGGAATTACATTTTCCAAGTTCTCCTTTGCTTTTTGACTCCGAGTCAGAGTTGGTCAGAACAGAAGTGTGAGTGAGATTCTGAAGCCATCACAGTCAGAGGTGTTCAAAGAGAGATGTGGACACCTGGTTGTTCTCCCTCTCCCCTGCTGGTCATTAGCGAGCCCAGGTCCACCAAAAGCCTCTGGGACAGCAGCCTTCCTTCCATGGGCTACTCTGCCAGTGGCAGAGGCACCTGTTTTCCCATATTCCGATGCAGGACCCTCCTTGTCCACCTTCACCAGCTGAGGGCCGGCTAGTGACTTTTCTTACATCTTCCAACTCTTTCCAGCTCTCACTTCTCCAGCTCCTCCCACAATTGTATAGCCGTACTCCTATTATACATCCTTTGTTCCCTAATACACCTGACAGTTCTCTCTCCCACACTGAACTCTGCTTGATATGCTAAGCAGTTCTCTGGGTGGTTTTCCCCCTCGCATTCACTTGACCATGACAATCACTTCCATTACTTATTTAAAACACAGATTCCCAGGACCCACCCCTCGTGCAATGGGTTAGAGTGTTCAGGACTGGGCTTTACTCCTTAAAAGCGTCCCAGGTGACTCTTGTAGTCAAATAACCTTTTGGCTATATAATTAGGACTTTTTTTTTTTTGTGGTACGCGGGCCTCTCACTGCTGTGGCCTCTCCCGTTGCGGAGCACAGGCTCCGGACGCGCAAGCTCAGCAGCCATGGCTCGTAGGCCCAGCCGCTCCGCGGCATGTGGGATCTTCCCGGACCGGAGCACGAACCCGCATCCCCTGCATTGGCAGGCGGACTCTCAACCACTGCACCACCAGGGAAGCCCTATAATTAGGGCTTCTGGCTGCACCTTAAAACCACCTGGGGATTTAACAAGAAATACTGCTGCCTGGGTCCCCTGTCCAGCTATTTGGATTCAGTTGACCTGGAGCACGGCCTGGACATCAGGATTTAAAAGCTCCTGTGTGATGTCATTGTGCAGCCAAGGGTGAGCAGCCCTGTTGTGCTGGAATAAAGGTGAGTCACCTATTAAGAAGGAATAATTTTCTTCCAACTCACTAGCAAAATACGACAGGCACTGTAGGCTCCAGCACAGGATTTCTTTTATAGAATTTTAAAGTCAGTGTTCCAGCCACACTGAGTCTCAGTGGTTATTTAGCAAAGCTTTCATTTCTGCCCTCAGGTTAGACTAGTGAGGCCAGAGAGATTAAGGGGCTGGTCCAAGGCCACATAGCTGGTTATTAGGAGATCCAGCACAGAGATCTTCCTGCCACAGATAAGCAACCTCTTGATCAATGCTTAATTGTGTCTGGAATAAATGTTCTTATATGTAATTGACTCTATTCTGAAAAGCACCTTGCTGCTTTTCTGTTAAAAAGGAGTTTAAATTACATTCAATAAACAAACAGGAAATACAATACCTACGCTTGTTTTGTGGGAGCACTTTTGCAAATTCTGCCACACACACAAAACATTTTGGGACCTTTTAAAAATGCAGATCCTGGAAGGCTGATTTAGGAAATCTGTGGCGGGCCTTGGAATCTGCAGCTTCTATCCAATTATAAACAGGCAGCCTTTCCACCCTTCATAATTCTGATGTCATAGTCCAGGGGCCAGACTTTGAGAAGCTCTGTCCTGTCATTTGATTCCAAACACTGGCGTAAAATATTTAAATAAAAACAGCACCTAGCTCTCATTTTATATAACACAATACTCAACTTTCTGTTTTCCCAAATTTGTGCAAAACATTAAACTCTCAGCACTTCTAGATCAGAGATTATAGCCACAGCTTCTAAAGGAATGCTCTATCAAACAAAGCCAATTTAATCACGGACTGAGTACACGTAAATTTCTTCCTAACTGCAGTCTTGCCATCATCCATATTTTGGCTCACCAGAGTTTTAAAATACTGTTTGCTATTTATACACCAATATTTTTGCATATGCATGATTCAGTTTATATCCCTTAAACTGGTCATAAGACTCCAAATTCTACAGAGGCCAGAACAGCATTGCTCATGAATCAAGCCAACTGGGTTGGGAGTTTCCTAGGAAGTAGTGGGGACCATGACAAATGTATAGCTCAGCTGTGTCTAAAAAGAACAATTGTTATTTGCCTCAGGGCTATTATGGTGATGTGGGAATATGGACTCAGAGGTACTGATCTTCTAGTCTCTACCCCCAACAGTAGGTGATAATCTAGATCAAGAGTGTACAAACTCAGGCCTGAGAGCCAAATCCAACCCTCTATCTGCATTTTCAAATCAAGTTTTATTGAAAAACAGTCACACTCTTTTGTTTACATACTGCCTATAACTGCTTCCTCCCTACAATGGCAGAGTTAAGTATGTGTGGCTAAGAACAATAGCCCTTGAAACCGGAAATATTTACTATCTGGCCCTTTACAGTTAAAATTTGCTGATCTGATCTAGATTTTTTGTGTGTGAAATTTTAACATGCCAGATCAAATTCTAAAAGCACTGCATGTCCAAATAAAATAGATATGCTGGAGAACTAAATACATTTGACCCTTAAACAACTCTGAGGTTGATTTGCATATAACTCACAGTCATCCCTTCAAATCAGCAGTTCCTCTGTGTCCGTGGATTCAACCAACTTTGGATGGTGTAGTACTGTAGTATCTGCTATTGAAAAATATCCACATATAAGTGGACCTGTGCAGTTCAAACTCATGTTGTTCAAGGGTCACATGTAATCATTATTCACTCCTCCTCTTGTACATGTGGGTTGGAATATGACTCTATAGGGCAACAAGAGACAGTGTATTTATTTCTGTAACATCTTTTCGTAAGAGAGTATCATGTCCAGAAAAATGGGCACTTAAGTACTATGATATTTGGTGGAAATTTTTGGCAATTAGGAAGCATTTTGCTTGTGGGAACAAAGAAAAAAGCAGGCACAAAGGACTTTGAGTTTGAAGATAGCAAAGACTGACTTAAGAGGAAAAAAAAACCCTCAAAGAAAAGGTACAGTCTAAATAACAGAGCCTGTGGGAGAATCTACCTCAAATCTTATGATGCCTTAGGAAAATTCACAAAATTTCCTGAATACATAGAGAATGATTCAGGAGAAGTTTCCAGGAAGAAAAAAATACCAGTCCCCCATAAAGGAACAAAAAACAGGTTGGCATCAGCCTTCTAATAAGGTTTTTAAATTTTTTTTCCAGTTTTATTGAGAAATAATTGACATACATCACTGTATATGTTTAAGGCATACAACGTGATGGTTTGATTTACATATATTGTGAAATGGTTACCACTAATAAAGTTTAACATCAGAAATCCAGTTTGTTTTAGAAGCAAAAGCCTTCTAGAACTTTTATCAAGCATGTTTTCAAATTATTAAAAGCCCTTCCTATTGCTTTCCCAAGCTTCTATTTTATATGAGTCCTTGATCTTTCCTACTGAAGTTTTTCTAAACATGTGACTTTTCATGAAGGAACGTGATCCCTGTGGCTGGTGGGGGATTGCAGTAATTCATTCTTACATTTCATGTTGAGTTTTAAAAATTGCTTGCAGAGGTTTTGAGGGTAGAGGAGAGAGGAAAGAAAACAAGGGTCATAAAGAAGCTTGGATTGAACTATTGAAGAATGGTAGGGAGAAGGAAGTCCTTGATAATTCACTGGCCTTTCAGGACCCAATCTTAAATTTAACTAATAGGTCAGAAAAAAAAAAAAAGGCCTGACTTGGGCCTAGCAGCCCAAACATCCCTCTCAAATATATCTAAGGTTTAAATTAGGAATAAAGATCTCAAGTAGCTTGAAATTGGTATTCCATCCCTTAACTTTCTAGCTCAAGAAAACATATGTGTAAGATGAAATAAGTTTTGTTATGTAAGAAGTCAAATACACTTGACAGTATAACACAAGCTAAGCAGCTGAAAGTACACCAGCTAGAAGAGAGTTAAACTAGAGGAAAACTGAGATATACATTGTGTCTAAATCTGTACTCTGGCTTAGAATTTATGAAGCATTCCAACCTCATAAACAGCGATAAACACTAATAACAAGTAAGTATAGACTTACTATGCATAAAGCTCTACAGTGAGTACTTTACATATGTTATCTCATTTAATTATTACAGGGTATTATCCAGAGTTATTGGCAATGACACCGAGGTCTAGAGAGGTGAAGTAACTTGCTCTAGATATAGCATACAAAAGGTAGAAGCTAGAACAAAAAAGTCCTCCCCTTTATACCTTTACTTTTCCAGTATCCCTGTGAAATATGTCTGTTTTACAGATAAAGTATGTAAACACTCTGAGGAATCAACATCATGGAGTTTGTAAACAGGACCAGGACTAGACCCAGGTCTTCTGACATTGGTGCCCTTTACATAATGCCACCCCATTCCCCCACCTGAAAACCTTGTAGTCAGCCACTTGAAAAAGAGACACAGAGAAAGAACCTCAACAGGAGAGTAGCTATTCAGAGACATTACCAGTGAACACATTGTAGAGCAGGATAATAGTGGAGACCCCAAAATAGACCCTTTCAAAAGGCAGATCATGATAGACTGTTGCTAGAATATACAATGTAATTAAAAAGTAAAGCTGTTACACACACATAAAATAGTGCCAGAGCCAGTGATTTTAAAGTGGAGACCAGCAAATTGTAGTCCCACGGGCCAAATGCATCTCCATGGGTCAAATGCAGCTGAATACTTGCTACTGTAAATAAAGTTTTATTGGAACATAGCCACAGCTATTCATTTACATATTGCCTATGGCTGCTTTTATGCTATAATGACAGAGTTGTACAGATGCAACAGAGACCGTATGGCCTGCACATCCTAAAATATTTACTGTCTGATTCATTACAAAATAAGGCTACCAAGCCCTGTCCTAAAGAAATCCTCTGCCACATAGGAAGTCTTATGGTGCTGCACTACAGCAGAACTGTTTCCAGCTTGGACTTGAAGCCGGAAGTAAAGAACAGAATTAAAACCTCTTGCTCTCGTGCCAGAGCCAGGGAAAGCCCTCAGTCTCTGTAGAGCAAGAATGTGAGGCAGAGAGAGCATGTGTGCAGGAGCTGTGACAACTTCCAAGGCATTCCTGTTAAATGGTAAACAGACAACTAGTATTTGCTGAGTATGTTAAAAAAAAAAAAAAAAAAAGCGAAACCTTTCATAAAGGACCATAAAGTGAAGATTGTACTTTCTGCTAAAGTATAAGCACTAAGAATATTCCAGATGAATATGATTTAATAAAATAATGGTTGTAATTCCAGAACTGGACATCTCAGTGCTGGTGGCATGGGATGAAAGAAAGATCCCAGAACTCAGTGGGGAAAACAGACTGGACCACTGCAAAGACCCTTCCTTAGTAAAGGAATGATAGCATCAGTTCTCTCTTAGGAAGATGTGGAGATTTTTACCAGAATTTGGTTCCATGCTTTCTATAGTCTAATTGTTTCTGTAGGTGTGTATGTAAAATAAAATGTTGCCAGTTCTTCCCCTCCTCCCCACCCCAGCCTGAACAGAAAACCTGGAAAGTTACGTCACACAGATCTTATTTCATGATACAGTACAGTAAGTCCCCTACATACGAACAAGTTCTGTTTCGGGAGCACGTTCGTAAGTCCAATTTGTTTGTAAGTCCAACAAAGTTAGCCAAGGTACCCAACTAACACAATCTGCTATATAGTACTGTACTGTAATACGTTTATAATACTTTTCATACAAATAATACATAAAAAACAAACATAAAAAATAAAGAAAACATTTAAAATCTTACCATACAGTATAATACCTTGAAAAGTACAGTAGTACAGTACAACAGCTGGCACACAGGGGCTGGCATCGAGTGAACAGGCAAGAAGAGTTACTGACTGAAGGAGGGAGAGGAAGTGGGAGATGGTAGAGCTGAAGGATCATCAGCAACAGGAGATGGAGGGTGAGCTGCAATTTCACTCATGCCTCATGTTGATGGAACGCACGTTCACATCTTTGAAAGCTGGCAACTTGAAGGTTCGTATGTAGGGGACTTACTGTACTGATTTCATCAGCCCTCCAGCTGCCTTTATCAGTTGAATGACTTTACCCCACTATGCTATATAATATATATATATAAATTATATAACATATGTGTATATATATTTATAAATGATAAATATATAGATTATATAATTTATACATAATAAAAGATATAATTATAGAAAATATATTTATAAATATGCATAATAAACTATATAAATGTGTATAAATAGATAAATATGGGAGGGAAAGAAGTTGGGAAACTGATACAGCTCATTATTGAAGAGTATGGTACAACTTTAGTCAGAAATTTAAACTTGTGCAAGTTACATTTTGGCTTGGAGCCTCTGAAGGCTGCCTTGGCATTTACATGAGATAATGTATATCAAGCACTGTACAGTAATAGAAAAAAAGGGGTTCAAAAAAGTGTTAGCAATCATTGTCACTCAGCTCTTCTGCTGTCTTAGGGAAAATTGTGACTTAAAGAATCTCTCCAAGTACTGTCACTTGGAGATAATTATGCTGGAAGAACCCCTTTGTGACAATGGTAGTAGAGACTCTGGGGCTCAGAGAAGGAAAATGCAAGGTAAAACAGCATCCCCTGCTGAAGAATGACATATAAAGCTTAATTCCATTTCAGTGGGCTACCCACTGCTCTAGTACTTTTAAATATTTTAGCCTCTCAATTAGCCAAAGCTGATCCATGTGTAAGTAGGTAAGTCTTAGAGAAACTGTGTAGAAAGAACAGCAACTAAGCAGCCAGCCATTCCTTCTAGAACAATTCTAAGCAGATTTTTAGTTGGCTGGTAAAGCCAGATATGTAACTTAACAAGCTACTCTCTCTTGCCAATTTTTCTTGTCTTTGTCTCCAAGAAGAAAAATGCAGACTATTTCATTATCAAGAATCTTCAGTACATGTTCTATCTCACTTTTTCCTACTTCCATTCTCCACACACACACACACACACACACACACACACACACACACAAAGTACACATTTCCAGTGAGGTACCCCTGTTTTTCCAGAATCTTCATTAAAAAAAAATTCCAACACAATCAACTGGTAAACACATTTTTTTCTGAGGCCTGTTTTTCTTTTTTTTTTCCTTTATTAAATTTCTATCTATAAGTGTATTTTCCAGGCCAGAGCAAAAATTTGAATGAGATGGTATCTTTCTGCCTTAACAAAATGCTTGAACATGATCTCCTGGGTCTCCTTATCAAGCTGAGGTGTCACTCTATGCTTCACGTCAATGTACTGCTGGTTTCTCACATTCGTCTCTGGCTTTTTATACTCTGAGTGCTTTAAATCCCTTTTCTATTTTTCTTGAGTCAGAGGATTTTCCTGTGTAAAAGAGTGGCTGGCTCTCTTTCTACGTTCGTCCGTCCCAGTATATAAGGAAAGGCTGCAGTGATGAGAATTACAGGCAAATAGGAAATACACAGCCACACCTGCCTGGTCCTGGATTCACACTTCTTCTTCTGAGCCTCTTTGCCTGGACTAGGTGGAGGGGACACCCGGCCCTGTTTGCCTACTTTGTTCCATTCCACTGCAGCCTCCCACCTCAATGACATGCCTGTGGGGATGTGTCAGGACACAGTGTCTGGAGAGATCATCGGTTGGTGTGGTCCAAAATGATGGTCTCTTTCAGGCCCTGGATGTATGTAGACTGTTAGTGAAGGCTAACAGTTTATTAGACTCCATGTGCTATCAACCTCCTGCGATATAAATATGAATGAGGCACTCAATTTTACTTTTTCATTTCAAAAACCGTAAAGGAACCTAAATCAAAATCAATTTATGTATCACTCTAGTAGGGTTTAAGAGCACAAGTTCTGGTGTTGAGAAGCCTGTGTTAGTGTCACCTCCCTCTATCTGTTTGTACGTCTGTGAAACAGTAATAATAAAAGTATGTAATTCAGGGATATTTGAAGGTTAAATAGAAATAATGATGCAAAGCATTTAGCAGAGTGCCTGTCAGGTATAGGTGCATAGATGTTTATCTTTTTTCTTATCTCTGTTATTAGCTAGAGTAGACTCAACTAAAACCAAGAAATGCAGAGAAGCTAAGTGACCTAGCCCACACAGCTAGATAAGAGCAAAGTCAGGGCTAGAATCAAGGTTACCTGATACTTGGTTCAATCTGACAGTTTGTAGTGGGGGGAGGATGATTATGTTGATGACTCAGACCTAAAAGCATGGCACATCAGAGCTGCCTCAAACACACACCGTGTACTCTGGAAACCCTTGGTGAGATTATGATCTAAGAAGCATTGGTGTATAGACAGAGCATGTAGAAATAGGTAGACTCGGTTTCATATTTTATTTCCACAAACTCATGCCTTAACCAGAGGTTTCCAAGATTTGTCAGGTCGTGTGGCACCAATAGTATCTCAGAAGTTTCTTCACAATGCATTCTAGGCCCATAGAGTACTTAACATTTCCATTTACCAGTAGTTAGATCAAACAACCTAACAGATATTTATATCCTAATGGCTTAACAACCATTGAAAATATGATATGCATAATCTGAAAGATAATGTATATAAAGATAACATAAAGATAATGTATATAAAATATTACAAAATAATATTTCTGCACTTCTTAGACACCAGTACTCTTATTTCTTGCTCCATACTGATTTTCTCATGGTACGTGCTTTTGGTTGCAGCAGCTACTGAAAACCCAGTTGTACAAAGATATGACATTATCAAAAATATGTAGCAAAGTACAAAAAAGTACACAGTTTGAAACTGAACCACCTTGAGGTAGCAATATTCAAGAGATATTGAGTGTGTATCACTGTATCTTCCTGGAAAATTTAAAATATCCTGTAGGATCTGTGAGATCAATGCAGTGCCCAGGGGTGACTTAGCACACAGTTTGAGACCCATGGACTTCAGCCCTTCTCAGTCTCATTGTCATTACCTACAAATATGGGGTAGGCTACTATATATATATATATATATATATATATATATATATATATATAGCATTTGTGAGGATAAAATTAAATAGTGAAACTGCCAAGTACAGAAACCAGTGGGTCTCAACCTTTAGTGTGCCTAAGAATTGCATGAGTTCTTTCTTTTTTTTTAATGTGAATTATTGGTTCTAGATTCCCCCCAAATTCTGACTTATTGGGGTTGGGAGTGCCCCCAGGAATCTGCATTCTTATTCTCACCAGGAGACTTATATGTAGGTGGTCAGAAGACTACACTTGGAGAAAAACTGCTTGAGATGTAACATTTATTTGTTTGGGATGCATGCAAATGCCAGCCATTTCAAGAAGAGAGTTTAGCTGATGATATTTTCTTCTTAATGGGTAATGAGAAAGCTCAAAATGACTCCAGGGGCTTGCTAAGTAAGTTCCTTTCATTAAATTCCCCAGGTAATCAATCTATAGATTCTCACCCATGCCTACAGAGTTCACCTGATAGCACTTTGTTAAGACAACTAACCTAAAGGAAATTTGATCCATGAATAAAAAGAGGCCTCGAAAAGAAAAAACGATACTTGGAGTGTGTTAAGAATCTACTATTAAATCTTAAAGGCTGCACTGCATAAAGTGAAATTATTGTTATTAAATTCTCCACAGATTACAAGGTAGCAGCAGCTCATACAGTCAAGGCCAGACTGAGCCTTTGTGATGCCTACCATTCTAAGCACGAG
This sequence comes from Hyperoodon ampullatus, assembly GCF_949752795.1. NCBI lineage: Eukaryota > Metazoa > Chordata > Mammalia > Artiodactyla > Ziphiidae > Hyperoodon > Hyperoodon ampullatus. The sequence goes on from NC_136923.1 coordinate 22,487,093, forward strand.
GGAAGGAGACTTGGCCTCCTGAAGGATATTTGCCTACAGCATAATACCAATAATGGAAATAATATCAGATCATATAGAGTTGAGGCTTTTATTCTCTGCAGAACTGAGAAATGATGAGAGAAGCACTCTGGGAATTTTCTCTTTAGATTAAATATTTGAATCATGACTGTCTGAGACAATCACATTCAGTTTGAAAATTACTTTGCTATCTCAAGCATGCTGAGAATAAAAACACTTTCGATATCACAATTAAGACATGAAAATCATATTTTCTATGGGTTTTGAACAGTTAAGGAAAGAGAAAAAAAATTTGAATGGTACTTATCGTTTTAGCTAAATTTAAGTAGCTCCATCTTGCTGCCTTGATACTGGAATAAACAAGTTTGCAGCCTTTTGGAGTTGATTAAAGATACCTGGCTGAAGCTCTTGGTTCTAAGGAGGATCAGACAAGAGAACCAAAACAAAAGCCAACAGGCCAACCATTCTGCTGTTCTGCATCAAGGTGGCAAAACTTAGATTTTCTAGCATCTACGTTCACTTCCATACTGGCCCGGGTCTCCAATACTGCTGACATTATTACCGAGGCCACGGAGGGCAGGGGCAGCCTTTACTCTGTGGGTTTATTCCCTTTATCCTATTCTTGCCAAGGTCAGTTGTCATTGCTTAGAAAGGCCAACCAGCTCACAAAAGAATTGGTCAAAAAGGGTAGAAACCTTCCCTCCCTCCATCTAAAAGTGTGACTGGCCTTAGGAGAAAGTGGTAACCATTTGACAATGCAATTTCTTTAGCAAGATCCACTTCCCAAATGCACCATCACTCAACTATCAACTCTCAATGCTCTTCGTTCCCAAACCACCTTTGTACCTAAGGCCCTTTTAATAAGGCTGAACTTTAAATCCACGTCTCCTCTTTGCTCCTTTTAAGCTCCAGCCAAACCAAATAACCAGGATTTCTTGGTCTTTACAAGCTAGTCCCCCATCTCTGAACATTTACTTCTGTGACTGCTTTTTTTTGGGGGAAGACAATTGTTGTGCAGTGGTTTGCACTTCAAATGGACTTCAAATCCACTTTTTATGAAAAAAACCAAGGTGTTTATATAAGTTGTTTTTTAATTTTATTGGACTTTAGTTGATTGAACATGTGTTAGTTTCAGGGGTACAGCAAAGTGATTCAGTTATACATATACATATATTCATTCCTTTTTAGATTCTTTTCTCATATAGGTTAACACAGAATATTGAGTAGAGTTCCCTGTGCTCTACAGTAGGTCCTTGTTGGTTATGTGTCTTATATATAGTAGTGTGTGTAAGTTGTTTTGGTATAAAAGTGAAGTTGTTGTGTCAGGATGCTGTCACCAAAATGTATGGTGCCGGTCAGCGCTCAGTAGCTCTACTGCTGAGGGGTCACACTGGGGGCTTATCAGTAAGAGCATATGAAGAAGTATGGTAGCGGGCCATTTAGACTATAAATACCCAGAGTCAGTGAAAGCCATCCAAGAGTGTTTGGTCTGAGCAAGGCGATACTTGCTGATCTAAATAGCTCTCTCAAGACCTTGGGGCATTAGCTCCTGCCTGGGAAACGTGACTTTTTGCCAGGTAGTGGTGAAAACCATGCAGCAGCCCCACAACTGAGATCATCTTGCCTGCCAACACCAGCACCTTTGTTCCCTAGCAACATGCTCTAGCAACAGGGGAGTTTTGCTTTTGCACTACCAGCTGGACACCAGCTCTTGGTTGGCTAAGTTCTCTCTCCTGAGAACCAACTCATGGAAAGGTACACTTCAAACTAAATTTGGACTTTATTCCTTTCATCTCCCCTTGCCTGGAACAGTAGTATAATTAATCTAGCACTGGTTTAAATATGTTATTTCTTTACTGGCTTATTAAGAGACATTATTGTGTATGCTATTAGCTTGTGAAATTTTTATGATTCCCACAGTGAATGTGTGCTAAGTAAAATATCAGCAAAGACAATCTCAGTCTCTGAGCATAATTTGCCATGAAACAAAACAACTATCTCACTCTTGCCCAACTTCTCTATGTTAACAACTTACTCATTATTAATGCTACCTCTTCCAGGAAGGTTTCTTCTGACTCTAGGCATCCCCACTGATAAAGCCTCTGAGTTCTTTGATCTGAGCCCATAACACTGATCTCAATGAGCCCATTACTTTCCTCCTGATATTACGGAAATGTGGGTAAATGTCAGATTTATATTTCCCCCATTAGACTGCAACTTTTCAAAAGGTACCTGTGCTCTAGAGCCCCTGAGCCACAACTACTGAGTCCATGTTCCACAACTACTGAAGCCCGCGTGCCTAGAGCCCGTGCTCTGCAACAAGAGAAGCCACCATGATGAGAAGCCCGTGCACCGCAACGAAAGTGTAGTCCCCACTCGCCACAGCTAGAGAAAGCCCGCGCACAGCAATGAAGACCCGGCGCAGCCAAAAAAGTAAATAAATAAAAATAAATAAATACATAAAATAATAAATACATAAAATAAAAATTTTTAAAATACTTAAAAAAATAGATAACCAAAAAGGACCTACTGTATAGCACAGAGAAGTCTGCTCAATATTATGTAATAACCTATATGGGAAAAGAATCTGAAAAAGAATGAATATATGTATATGTATAACTGAATCACTTTGCTGTACACCTGAAATTAATACAACATTGTAAATCAACTATACTCAATAAAATTTTTTTAAAGTTAAATAAATTAAAAAAATAAAAGGCAGAATTCACTTTTGCATTCTTCCTAATAGATAAAATAGGGCATGTAGGATGCTATAAATGAGTAGTGAATGAATTAGTGAATGAGAGAAAAGAATTGGTACACAGTTACCCCTAGAAATCCTTCAAAGACTCTAATGTATCTAAGTCATAAATGATTGAGCTTTCCTGTTTCTGTGCACGGAAAATATTCATGGAAAGAGAATAGGAGGAGAACACACAGAATATAAAGTCATCACTCAACTCAGCTCTGGGGGAGCGGCTGTGAAAGGAAAATGGCACAGGGAGACTGTTTAAAGGTAAACAAACTTTATCTAGTTTCGTTCTTCTGCTTATCACCTGGCAAAGGAGCGACTAGTTCTCCCCATTCTAATTCATATCCACTCAAATGAAAAAGACATAAATATATGTCATATTGACAACATCCCTCAATATAATCAGCAGAATTAGTTATCTGGATTTTACATGGCCCATATCAAATGGAATTGGCAGGTAGAAAAGGAGACGTCCTGTTTTGACTCACTGAAACCTTGGCTATTCAAGTTCGAAAAGAGCATTAGCTTCTTTCTTATATGGTGAGGAACATGTAACAAATGACATGCTAAAATATCTTATAATTCTATACTACCTTCGAATGTAGAATATTTAATTTCCATGTACATCAAAAACATGGTGACTTGTTTACAAGTCTTCAAGCACAGTCTTTTCATACCGGTTTTCAAAAATCACTTAAGCCTGATGCAATGTTTTGATGGTGGATGGGAACAAACTCAGGATACACGAAAGAATAATTAGAAAAAAATAAAAGGGATAAAAAACTCCTCAATGGAACAGATAGTATTACTTATAGTAGGAGAAGTTTGTGGGGACTGGCTCATAGCAGAGTTTTGTGAGCTCGTTTTTAGAGCCATTGGTAAACTGGAAGCAGCCATGGTGGGAATATTTACACCATAGAAACTGGCAAACATTTCATCTCAAAGCCTATTTTTGTAATTTTTTTGGAGAGCTGGTTTACCAATACACTACTGAGTAGAGGCTAGTATAGTCATAGTTTGCAAAGAAGAAAAAAAAGGAGACAGATATTCTTATTGATGTTTTGTATCCTCAAAAATCTACATTAAGAACAGTATCAGTGGCTGCATATTCAAAAACACTGACAGTGTTTAAGTAGGATTGTACACAATGCAGAAGTCTGATTCTATTTAGAACAAGAGTATTATAAGTCATAGCTCTACCAAAATAAAGCATCAGAAGAGCTTTTAATAAAGTGCTTTTATTAATATACACATTTCCTCTGTTTTTCTCGTAGTATATATAGTATCTTCAGAGACTGACTGAACTTTAAACTTACATTCTCTGTCAAGTTTTGTGGCCATTACCATACATATTGTCATAATCATCTTTAAAACAGTAATCGTGGTATATACTGAGTCCCTGATTCTAATAATGCAACTCACTATCTTTATAACTAAGCCTTCTGTGATAAAAATGCTATAAAATGATGACAGAATAACTCTAATAGTAGTCACAAAATAAAATCCTGTTATACCTTATAGAAATATAGTTCTTTTAATGCTGTGCTCATTAGAATCCAATTACATATCTGACAGGGAGAGAAAAAGGAAGAGTCGTTCTTGTATATTTAATCAGTGCTGTGATTCTTTCACACCCACCCCTCCCCCAGTATTCACAATCATGTCCACACTTCCCATCACACTGTCCATATGGAATGTGGGTGGAGCCTACAGCGTGTCTCTTCTTAGTCCAAGTCCTCAAGAGCCATTGTGTATTTACCTTCCATTCCTGCCATTGACTATGAGAAGACTATGCCCTTGGAAGCTGCCATCCTTTATCCTGAGCCCCAGAATGAGAAACAGGGGGCACACTTGAATCCAACTGATAGCCTGGATCCAACCTTAGACAAGCCTAGCTGAGATCAAGCAAACTCCAGGCAACTCAATGACCCATGAGTGTACAATAAATACTTATTTAAATAAATGTTTATTTTAAGCAGTTTAGTTTTGATGTAACGGGTTATGCTAGCAGTGTTGTGGCAATGGCTGACTAATATACTTACCAGACATTAGACAGAAACAGAAATTATTTAAACTTTTTTTTATGACAGTTTATATAAATCAGCTTTGTACAGGTTTTGGAATGCAGGAGTAAAGTTTTGAATCCTGGCTCAAGTAGTTATAACCCCTCTATCCTTTGTTTTATCATCAATTAAAAGAGGACAATAATATTTATTTCACAAGTTTCTGGTGAGGATGAACTGAGAACCCCCGCCCCCCCCCACACACAAAATGATCCTTTATAAAGGGCTCAACATAGAATATGGGACATCAGAAAAGTTCAAAAATTGTTAGCTATAAGTATTATTTTTATTAAATAGCATTTATTGAACATTAACTATTTACAAAAGCATCAATACTAACTGAAATCTGGAAGAGAGGTAAAAAGCCTATTTTTGGATTTAAGTCTGAAATCACTAATAAAACAAAATCACCTGCAAGGTAGCATGTTCAGTATTGACTCTACAACACGGCCAAAGGCAATTGCTTTGGAATTAAACACAGGTTTGGAGCAGGAATTTATCTTTTGAACACCAGTGAGCACTGACCATATCAAAAAGTCTCTGTAGAATTTGATGGGTGAGTTCTATTATATAAGTAAAAATTAAGGCATGGCCTTATCCAAGTGCCTTATCCCACAACAGGCACTAAAGATCTGTAACACGTAGCCCAGAGCTCACCAGGAAACAGAGTTTTCAACCTAAGCTTGTACAGCAAAAACAAATACCCACATCAGTAAATGAACTCCAAGCCAAAGGACTTTAGGATTTGACTTGAACATAGGTTAATCTAATTTGACAGAAACCCACTAAGTGATTAGAAAACTCAACCATGTGATTTTCAGTGAATTAATGAAATTGGTTAGGAACTCAGAGTCTCAGACACAACATAATGTTCTTGTCAAGATGGAGGAGAGAAGACAGGTAAGTAGTAAAGAAGGTAAAATTGTGGTGGATGTGTACCTCACTTAGTAATGATTCTCCTTAAAAGCTACAGTGTGCCCTGTCCCCTTGTCTCCCAGATACTGTTTCATGATTACTTTCAAAGGGCAGTACTTCAACTAGTCTAAGTTGTCAAACATTAGATGGCATAGAATCACGTGGAAAGCTTATTTAAAATGCATATCCTGCTCAGCACCCAGATATCCTGTTTCAGTGGTCTGGAGTGATGATGGGAACTTCCCTTTCCCACTACATGTGCCAGGTCATTGTCAAACAGATAGTTTGAAGGCTGTACTTTGAGGGGTACTGACTTAAACCTAATAGAGGGTTCACATCTTTGGTCCATGGACCAAACATGGGTTTTCTGTGCCTCAGAGATTTGTTTTCTTTGGTGGGTGCCAAAAAGTAGGAAATTTCACAAAAACAGGTTTCTGGTTTTTCTTTAAAAAGTTAAAGAGATATGGCAATCCCTGAGCCAGGTTTCTGCATGACAAATACACTCTGGAAGTGAGTAGTTACAAGGAAGTCGACTGAGAGGATCCTGAAAACATGAAAACAAGAGACCAAAGCTATTGTCCCGGTAGGGCAGGATGTCAGGGTTAAGGCTTTCAGGTTGAAAGCCCAGATCACCTGGCTTTAAAATAATCATAGCTGCATTTAAAGAATGCATGCACTGAGCAGCGCCTTCAAGATAGTGGAGGACTAAGACATGGAGATCACCTTCCTCCCCACAAATATATCAGAAATACATCTACACGTGGAACACCTCCTACAGAACACCTACTGAAAGCTGGCAGAGGACCTCAGACCTCCCAAAAGGTAAGAAACTCCCCACATACCTGGGTAGAGCAAAAGAAAAAAGAAAAAACAGAGAAAAAAGAATAGGGATGCAACCTGCACCTCTGGGAGGGAGCTGTGAAGGAGGAAAGGTTTCCACACACTAGGAAGCCCCTTCACGGGCGGAGACTGCTGGTGGTGGAGGGGGGAAGCTTCGGAGCCATGGAAGAGAGCGCAGCACAGGAGTGCAGAGGGCAAAGTGGAGAGATTCCCGCACAGAGGATCAGTGCTGACCAGCACGCACCAGCCCAAGAGGCTTGTCTGCTCACCTGCCAGGGCGGGCGGGGGCTGGGAGCTGAGGCTTGGGCTTCGGAGGTCGGATCCCAGGGAGAGGACTGGGGTTGGCGGCATGAACACAGCCTGAAGGGGGCTAGTGCACCACAGCTAGCCAGGACTGAATCCTGGAAAAAGCCTGGAACTGCCTAAGAGGCAAGAGACCATTGTTTCGGGGTACGTGAGGAGAGGGGATTCAGAGCACCGCCTAAACGAGCTCCAGAGATGGGCGCGAGCCGCGGCTATCAGCATGGACACCAGAGACGGGCATGAAATGCTAAGGCTGCTGCTACAGCCACCAAGAAGCCTGTGTGCAAGCACATGTCACTATCCACACCTCCCCTCCCAGGAGCCTGTGCAGCCCGCCACTGCCAGGGTCCTGTGATCCAGGGACAGCTTCCCCGGGAGAACACATGGCACGCCTCAGGCTGCTGCAATGTCACGCCGGCCTCTGCCACTGCAGGCTCGCCTTGCATTCTGTACCCCTCTGTCCCCCAGGCCTGAGTGAGCCAGAGCCCCCGAATCAGCTGCTCCTTTAACCCTGTCCTGTCTGGGCAGGGACAGATGCCCTCAGGCGACCTACACACAGAGGTGGGGCCAGATCCAAAGCTGAACCCCGGGAGCTGTGCGAACAAGAAGAGAAAGGGAAACCTCTCCCAGCAGCCTCAGGAGCAGCGGATTAAATCTCCACAATCAACTTGATGTACCCTGCATCTCTGGAATACCTGAATAGACAATGAATAACCCCAAAATTGAGGCAGTAGATTTTGGGAACAACTGTAAACTTGGGGTTTGCTTTTGGCATCTAATTTATTTCTGGTTTTATGTTTATCTTAGTTTAGTATTTAGAGCTTATTATCATTGATAGATTTGTTTACTGATTTGGTTGCTCTCTTTTTATATATATATTTTTTTCCTTTTTCTCTTTTTGTGACTGTATATATGTATGCTTCTTTGTGTGATTCTGTCTATATAGCTTTGCATTTGCCATTTATCCTAGGGTTCTGACTATACATTTTGGTTTTGGGGGGTTTTTTTTAGCATAGTTTTTAGAGCTTATTAACACTGGTGGATTTGTTTTTTTGGTTTGGTTACTCTCTTCTTTCTTTCACTCTTCTTATTTATTTTTAATAATTTTTTTCTATTTTAATAACTTTATTTCATTTTATTTTTTCTTTCTTCCTTCCTTCTTTCCTTTCTTTCTTTTTCTCCCTTTTCTTCTGAGCTGTGTGGCTGACTGGGTCTTGGTGCTCTGGCTGTGTGTCAGGCCTGTGTCTCTGAGGTGGGAGAGCTGAGTTCAGGACATTGGTCCACCAGAGACCTCCTGGCCCCACGTAATATCAAATGGTGAAAGCTCTCCCAGAGATGTCCATCTCAACGCTAATACCCAGCTCCACTCAACGACCAGCAAGCTAAAGTGTTGGACACCCTATGCCAAACAACTAGCAAGACAGGGACACGAACCCACCAATTAGCAGAGAGGCTGCCTAAAATCATAATAAGTTCACTGAAACCCCAAAACACACCACCAGACATGGTCCAGCCCACCAGAAAGACAAGGTCCAGCCTCATCCACCAAAACACAGGCACCAGTCCCCTCCAACAGGAAGCCTACACAACCCCCTGAACCAACATTACCCACTGGAGGCAGACACCAAAAACAATGGGAACTACGAACATGAAACCTGTGAAAAGAAACCCCAAACACAGTAAGTTATGAGAAGACAGAGAAATACACAGCAGTTGAAGGAGCAAGTTAAAAACCCACCAGACCAAACAAATGAAGAGGAAATAGGCAGTCTACCTGAAAAAGAATTCAGAGTAATGATAGTAAAGATGATCCAAAATCTTGGAAATAGAATGGAGAAAATATAAGAAATGTTAACAAGGACCTAGAAGAGCAAAAGAGCAAACAAACAATGATGAACAACATAATAAATGAAATTAAAAATTCTCTAGAAGGAATCAATAGCAGAATAACTGAGCAGAAGAACAGATAAGTGACCTGGAAGATAAAATAGTGGAAATAACTACCACAGAGCAGAACAAAGAAAAAAGAATGAAAAGAATTGAGCATAATCTCAGAGACCTCTGTGACAACATTACATGCACCAACATTCAAATTATAGGGGTCCCAGAAGAAGAAGAGAAAAAAAAAGGGAATGAGAAAATATTTGAAGAGATTATAGTTGAAAACTTCCCTAATATGGGCAAGGAAATAGTCCATCAAGTCGAGGAAGTGCAGAGAGTCCCATACAGGATAAATCCAAGGAGAAACATGCCAAGACACATATTAATCAAACTATTAAAAATTAAGTACAAAGAAAAAATATTAAAAGAAGCAAGGGAAAAGCAACAATTAACATACAAGGGAATCCCCATAAGGTTAACAGCTGATCTTTCAGGAGAAACTCTGCAAGACACAAGGGAGTGGCAGGACATATTTAAAGTGATGAAAGGGAAAAACCTACAACCAAGATTACTCTACCAGCAAGGATCTCATTCAGATTTGAGGGAGAAATTAAAACATTTACAGATGAGCAAAAGCTAAGAGAATTCAGCAACACCAAACCAACTCTACAACAAATGCTAAAGGAACTTCTCTAAGCAGGAAGCACAAGAGAAGGAAAACACTTACAATAACAAACCCAAAACAATTAAGAAAATGGGGGCTTCCCTGGTGGCGCAGTGGTTGAGAGTCCGCCTGCCGATTCAGGGGACACGGTTTCGTGCCCCAGTCCGGGAAGATCCCACATGCCGTGGAGCGGCTGGGCTGGGACCGTGCGCCAGGGCCGCTGAGCCTGCGCGTCCGGAGCCTGTGCTCCGCAACGGGAGAGGCCACAACAGTGAGAGGCCCGAGTACTGCAAAAACAAACAAACAAACAAACAAAAAAAAGAAAATGGTAATAGGAACATACATATTGATAATTACCTTAAATGCAAATGGATTAAAAGCTCGAACCAAAAGACACAGACTGGCTGAACAGATACAAAAACAAGACCCGTACATATGCTGTCTACAAGAGACCCAGTTCAGACCTAGGGATACATACAGACTGAAAGTGAGGGGATGGAAAGAGATATTCCATACAAATGGAAATCAAAAGAAATCTGGACTAGCAATTCTCATATCAGCAAAAATAGACTTTAAAGACTATTAAAAGAGACAAAAAAGGACAGTACATAATGATCAAGGAATCAATCCAAGAAGAAGATATAACAATTGTAAATACTTATGCACACAACATAGGAGGACCTCAGTACATAAGGCAAATGCTAACAGCCATAAAAAGGGAAATTGACAGTAACACAATTATAGTACAGGACTTTAACATCCCACTTTCACCAATGGACAGATCATCCAAAATGAAAATAAATAAGGAAACATGAACTTTAAATGATATATTATACAAGATGGACTTAACTGATATTTATAGGACATTCCATCCAACACCAGCAGATTACACTTACTTCTGAAGTGCTCATGAAACATTCTCCAGGATAGATCAAATTTTGGGTCACAAATCAAGCCTCGGTAAATTTAAGAAAATTGAAATCGTATCAAGTATCTTTCCTGATCACAACGCTATGAGACTGGATATCAGTTACAGGAAAAATTCTGTAAAAAATGCAAACACATGGAGGCTAAACAATACACTACTAAATAAGAGATCATTGAAGAAATCAAAGAGGAAATCAAAAAATACCTAGAAACAAATGACAACGAAAACACTATGACCCAAAACCTATGGGATGCAGCAAAAGCAGTTTTAGAGGGAAGTATAGAGCAATCCAATCCTACCTCAAGAAACAAGAAACATCTCAAAAAAACAACCTAACCTTACACCTAAAGCAATTACAGAAAGAAGAACAAATCATAAAGATCAGATCAGAAATAAATGAAAAAGAACTGAAGGAAACAATAGCAAAGATCAATGAAAATAAAAGCTGGTTCTTTGAGAAGATAAACAAAATTGATAAATCATTAGCCAGACTCATCAAGAAAAAAAGAGAGAAGACTCAAATCAATAGAATTAGAAATGAAAAAGGAGAAGTAACATCTGACACTGCAGAAATACCAAGGATCATGAGAGATTACTATAAGCAACTGTATGCCAATAAAATGGACAACCTGGAAGAAATGGACAAATTCTTAGAAAAGCACAACCTTCCGAGACTGAACCAGGAAGAAATAGAAACTATAAACAGACCAATCACATGCACTGAAATTGAAACTGTGATTAAAAATCTTCCAACAAACAAAAGCCCAGGACCAGATGGCTTCACAGGCCAATTCTATGAAACATTTAGAGAAGAGCTAACACCTATCCTTCTCAAACTCTTCCAAAATATAGCAGAGGGAGGAACACTCCCAAACTCATTCTACAAGGCATCATCACCTTGATACCAAAACTAGACGAAGATGCCACAAAAAAGAAAACTACAGGCCAATATCACCGATGAACATAGATGCAAAAATCCTCAACAAGGGCTTCCCTGGTGGCGCAGTGGTTGAGAGTCCACCTGCCAATGCAGGGGACACGGGTTCGTGCCCCGGTCCGGGAAGATTCCACATGCCGTGGAGCAGCAAGGCCCGTGAGCCATGGCCGCTGAGCCTGTGCATCTGTAGCCTGTGCTCCGCAACGGGAGAGGCCACAACAGTGAGAGGCCTGCGTACCGCAAAAAAAAAAAAAAAATCCTCAACAAAATACTAGCAAACAGAATCCAACAGCACATTAAAAGGATCATACACCATGATCAAGTGGGGCTTATCCCAGGAATGCAAGGATTCTTCAGTATACACAAATCAATCAATGTGATAAACCATATTAACAAATTGAAGGAGAAAAACCATATGTTCATCTCAAGAGATGCAGAAAAAGCTTTTGACAAAATTCAACACCCATTTATGATAAAAACCCTCCAGAAAGTAGGCATAGAGGGAACTTACCTCAAAATAATATAGGCCATATATGAAAAAACCCCAGCCAGCATAATTCTCAATGGTGAAAAACTGAAATCATTTCCACTAAGATCAAGAAGAAGACAAGGTTGCTCACTCTCACCAATATTATTCAACACTGTTTTGGAAGTTTTAGCCACAGCAATCAGAGAAGAAAAAGAAATAACAGGAATACAAACTGGAAAAGAAGAAGTAAAGCTGTCACTGTTTGCAGATGACATGGTACTATACATAGAGACTCCTAAAGATGCTACCAGAAAACTACTAAAGCTAATTAATGAATTTGGTAAAGTAGCAGGATACAAAATTAATGCACAGAAATCTCTTGCATTCCTATACACTAATGATGAAAAATCTGAAAGAGAAATTAAGGAAAGACTCCCATTTACTATTGCAACAAAAAGAATAAAATATCTAGGAATAAACGTACCTAAGGAGAAGAAAGACCTGTATGCAGAAAACTATGAGACACTGATGAAAGATATTAAAGATGATACAAATAGATGGAGAGATATACCATGTTCTTGGATTGGAAGAATCAACATTGTGAAAATAACTCTACTACCCAAAGCAATCTACAGATTCAATGCAAGCCCCATCAAACTACCACTGGCATTTCTCACAGAACTAGAACAAAAAATTTCACGATTTGCATGGAAACACAAAAGACCCTGAATAGCCAAAGCAATTTTGAGAATGAAAAACGGAGCTGGAGGAATCAGGCTCCCTGACTTTAGACTATACTACAAAGCTACAGTAATCAGGACAGTATAGTACTGGCACAAAAACAGAAATATAGATCAATGGAACAGGATAGAAAGCCCAGAGGTAAACCCACACACATATGGTCACCTTATCGTTGATAAAGGCAGCAAGAATATACAATGGTGAAAAGACAGCCTCTTCAATAAATGGTGCTCGGAAAACTGGACAGCTACATGTAAAAGAATGAAATTAGAACACTCCCTAACATCATACACAAAAAACTACACTCAAAATGGATTAAAGACCTAAATGTAAGGCCAGACACTATAATACTCTTAGAGGAAAACATAGGCAGAACACTCTATGACATAAATCACAGCAAGATCCTTTTTGACCCACCTCCTAGAAAAATGGAAATAAAAACAAAATAAATAAATGGAACCTAATGAAACTTAAAAGCTTTTGCATAGCAAAGGAAACCATAAACCAGACGAAAAGACAACCCTCAGAATGGGAGAAAACATTTGCAAATGAAGCAACTGATAAAGGATTAATCCCCAAAATATACAAGCAACTCATGCAGCTCAATATCAAAAAAACAAACAACCCAATCCAAAATTGGGCAGAAGACCTAAAAAGACACTTCTCCAAAGAAGATATGCAGATTGCCAACAAACACATGAAAGGATGCTCAACATCACTAATCATTAGAGAAATGCAAATCAAAACTACAATGAGGTATCACCTCACACCGATCAGAATGACCATCATCAAAAAATCTAGAAACAATAAATGCTGGGGAGGGTGTGGAGAAAAGGGTACCCTGTTGCACTGTTGGTGGGAATGTAAATTGGTACAGCCACTATGGAAAACAGTATGGAGGTTCCTTAAAGAACTAAAAATAGAACTACCACAGGACCAGTAATCCCTCTACTGGGCATTTACCCTGAGAAAACCATAATTCAAAAAGAGTCATGTACCACAACGTTCATTGCAGCTCTATTGACAATAGGCAGGACTTGGAAGCAACCTACGTTTCCGTCGACAGATGAATGGATAAAGAAGATGTGGCACATAGATACAATGGAATATTACTCAGCCATAAAAAAAACGAAACTGAGTTATTTGTAGTGACATGGATGGATCTAGAGACTGTCATACAGAGTGAAGTAAGTCAGAAAGAGAAAAACAAATACCGTATGCTAACACATATATATGGAATCAAAAAAAAAAAGGTTCTGAAGAACCTAGGGGAAGGACAGGAATAAAGATGCAGACCTAGGGAACGGACTTGAGGACACGGGATGCGGGAGGGTAAGATTGGACGAAGTGAGAGAGTGGCATGGACATATATACACTACCAAACGTAAAATAGATAGCTAGTGGGAAGCAGCCGCATAGCACAGGGAGATCAGCTCGGTGCTTTGTGACCACCTAGAGGGGTGGGATAGGGAGAGTGGGAGGGACACGCAAGAGGGAGGAGATATGGGGATGTATGTGTATGTATAGCTGATTCACTTTGTTATACAGCAGAAACTAACACACCATTGTAAAGCATTTATACTCCAATAAAGATGTTAAATAAATAAATAAATAAAAATAATTCATGCACTGAGCTGGACCTTCTGCTAGAGGCTTTAGGTATATTGTTTCTAATCCTCACAAACACTCTGCAAAGTAGACATTATGTTCTTTATTATACGCTTAGAAATTCAATCATCAGAGTGTTTTTCCTAAGGTCACACAGCTGGCAAAGGATGGTTCTGGCTGGTCTGCCTGGCTCTGAGGCTCCCCTTTGTAATGATCCATTGCTTCTCTAACTCAGTATATTAAGGAGGAAGAGAAGCACAGGACAAATGTTAAAAGCATTGGGCTGAGATTCAGGAATTGCAAAGAAGGTTTACAAATCAAAACTTGAAAAAGCAACTAAGAAATGTTTTCCATAACTGAAGTTTGTCATGTCATGTGACTTCCTTTCTAAGAGCATTTTTGTTTAAGCAAGTAAGTCAAAGACAACTTGGTGTTCATTCTGGCTATTGACACCATCCATTATGTACCTTGTAAATTTTAGAATTAATGGAAATTCTTACAATAAGTGGACTCAATGTCCTGCCAAGTTTGGAATATGATGATGTGCCATCTGATGCCATTATGTGTGTTTGTATGTATGTGTAAAACCATATGTCCTCAATTTTGTAGGATATTTTCCAATTAAAAAAATGGTCTGATTATGCAGATAAATCATTGGAATGGCCTGGAAATTTGAGTTATTCAGCATCTAAAGTCCATTCTAATTCAAATGTTTTAGAACTAAAATTGGCACAAAATTCTTTATAAGGTCATGTGTACTAACCAGGGGTATGGAAAAGTTGGTCTCTGTTTGGGTAATCTATTCACTGTCTACCACTGGTCAGAGTTAGAAATGGGCAGTTGTGCCATGGAAAAATTCACAGAGTGGAAGCCAAAATAACTGAATTCTAGACTCAATATTCCTATTCTTAAAAGAAAAGTGACTGCCTCTTTTTTATGCCTCTATAAGTAAGAGGAATGGAAATAACTTCTACAATTCTTTTCCATTCCAAAACTCTATCAGTCAATAATAATTATTAACTTATCTTATGAGGAGAAAGAAAAGCCACTCCAAACTCTTATAAATAGAAAGCATGTAACTGAAACCTTAAGGCAAATGTATTTCTTGCAAAACTTGTGAATAACGATTTGTGAACTGTTATGTTCACATGACAAAACCCCAAGCACAGTCCCTCAACATGAAAAGTTCCTAAGATTCACTAACATATCGTTCTGCCCTACTTCTGAATATACAGAAAATTACACGTTTCTGCTTCCTTGAAGTGAGGCATGCTCATGGGACTAGTTCCAGCTAATGAAATATGATTAAAAGTGATATGGGACACCTTGAGGTCAAAGTACTTAATTGCTGGGGCTCAATTTTCTAACCCTGTCATTTCCCATTCCTTGGAGGGTTCAAGTACAAGATGGTAAATCCTCCACTGATATGGATCCTTGAGTGACTCTGTAGAGCTGAGAATCTCACTGAAGCCTCATTGGGCACAGTAAGACATACAATGTAAGACATATAACATGAGTTAAGACATACAGCATGAGTGTCAAAACACTAGGATTTCAGAGTTCGTTTCTTCCCACAACAAAAATCAATGTGTGGTGTATGAAAGAGAAGCACTGCTATCACTTGCGAGATTCTTAAAAATGCAGAATCTCAAGCCCCACCCCACAACTACTGAGACAGGCTGCAAGATCACCAGAGGTGATTTGCATACATAGTTTGAGAAGCACTGAGAGTCTATTCTGATTTATATACAATGCTTAACTTTGTCCAATGTAGAAACATTTGAAATATCTAGCTCTCCCTGATAATCATGGCCTTCTCTGCTTAAGGATCTTCTTCAACCAGTTTCAGAGCTGTCTCACAAACCTGACAAATGCAACAAAGGAATAATTGAAATGTATCATGTCAGCGCTGCATCAAAATATAACTAACAGTATGAATGTTCTCTGTTCCTATCTTGAAGAATCAAGAAAGGGAAACATATATAAATAGTCTTACTCGTACAAATTTGTTAATGGTCTCCTATAACATGAGTGATTTTTGGCTTCAGGTTACCACAAAGAACATGTTTCTCTCTGCAATAGAGGTGAATAGAGTTCTAGTGACCAACATAGCCCGTAACTTTTTTTTTTTTAAGTCTGTTATCTCACTAGTATCCATTCATCTGTTTACTCAACAAGTATTTTTTGAATACCTACTGTGCGCTTGGACTATTTTCACATGTGTGCTAAAAGTCATGTAGCATAAAATTCACCAGTTTGGCCATTTTTTTTTTTTTTTTTTTTTTTTTTTTTGTGGTATGCAGGCCTCTCACTGTTGTGGCCTCTCCCGTTGTGGAGCACAGGCTCCAGACACGCAGGCTCAGTGGCCATGGCTCACGGGCCTAGCCGCTCCGCGGCATGTGGGATCTTCCCGGAACGGGACACGAACCCGTGTCCCCTGCATCGGCAGGCGGACTCTCAACCGCTGCGCCACCAGGGAAGCCCCAGTTTGGCCATTTTGACGTGTATGATTCAGTGACGTTTAGCATATTCACAACATTGTACAACCATTGCCACAATCCAGTTAAAGAATATATTCATCACTCCAAAAGGAAACCCCGATGCCTTAAGCAGTAACTCTCCATTCCTCTTTCCCTGCAGCCCCTGGCAAACACTATTCTACTTTCTGTCTGTATGGATTTGCCTCTTCTGAATATTTTATATAAATGTAATCATACAATATGTGGCCTTCATGATTAGCGTCTTTTAGTTAGCATAATGTTTTTCAGGGATGACCCTACAGCATGTATCAGTACTTCATTTATTTTTATGGTTGAATAATGTTTCGTTGGATGGATATACCACATTTTGTTTACACATTCATCAGCTGTTAAACATTTGGATTGTTTCCGCCTTTTAGCTCTTGTGAATAGCGCTTCTATGACAAGTTCTATGTACAAGTTTTTGTTTGAACCCGTTTTCAATTCTTTTGAGTATGGAACCATTTTTAAACCGTGAGAAAAAGAGATGAAATTCTTTGTCTTAAAGGGATTTAAATCTAGTAAGAGAATAAGATATTTACCTGTTGAAGTAGAAAATGTCACAGCTACTTAGACTAAGACCATTAGGTAGTATCTCAGTTAAACATCTCAGAGCTAAAAATCTCCAGTTAAATAAAACAAGCAAACAAATAAACAAACAAAACAAGATTAGGAGGTATAGTAGTTAGTTATATCTGATTCCCAATTCTGTCTACCATTTACTAGCTGTGTGACTCTAGAAAACTTAATTTCTCCAAACCTTAATTTTCTCTCTTGAAGATTGGAAATAATAATAACATATCCTTCTTCGTAGGACTGTTTTGGAGATTAAACGTGATAATATGTGTAAAGCATTATAAGGGCTCAATAAGCAGTCATTACTATTATATTCATTTGAAAGCAAAATGGGGCTTAATCAAGGTAAAGTAAAAACACGTGGAGGAGACCTGGTATATTTCTCTGTCCAGAGTCCCTTCCTTATTTGATTACTGAAATCCTTTACACAGTAAGTAATGCATTTTATGCAGTTTGGTGAGAGTGGCTTCATACTCCAGTCAAAGCAATGAACCCCTGAACCAGCTTGGCCAATCCAAGGACAATCACTTCAGGGAATGGCAGGTGACCCTGAATGGCAGAATCAGAGTCTAAGATGAGATTTTTTTAAAAATAAGGACACTGGCAGAGAAAAACATCTCTAGCATCTACAACCATAAGGAGGATGTAACCTGTAGTTTCTTTTGGTCATCTGACCATACTGCATGGACAAAGCCAGGTGCGGAAAGAAAGAATTAGGGCAACACACACATAACAGGCAGTACTGAAAGATGGAGCTGGAGAATCCATTGACATCTTTTGAGTGTCTGGATCCAGCTATGCCTGAAATTAGACACTAATGGATACTTCATTTACTTGAGTTTATGTATGCATGTATCCACTTATTTATTTTGTTTAAGCAAGCTTGAATTTGTATTCTGTCACCTTTAACTTAAAAAGCCAAAACTAATGCAAATTTAATGCAGAAGCAGGTAAATTAACCTGTTTACATAATTCTCAATACATGAGGCATGAGAAACCTGCTATTTCTCCATCTCTCTGCCCAGAGCATCACCATAAACATGACAGTTCAGAGATCACTATCACACTGCCATAGGCTGTCTATGGTTCTCCAGTTATCAGCTCTACAAATGTAACAGTCTTCCAAAGTATAGGGTTTATCAGTAGCTAATACTGAAGATGTGTGCCTGAGGCTTGTAGAAAGCCAATGGTCATCATGTGAGACAGAGGGCTCTAAAACCAAAATAAAACTAAACACACAGGAACTGTGCTTAAATAAAGCAAAAAGACCAATAGTCAAGAGTCACTGGGGGGCTTCCCTGGTGGCGCAGTGGTTGAGAGTCCGCCTGCCGATGCAGGGGACACGGGTTCGTGCCCCGGTCTGGGAAGATCCCACATGCCACAGAGTGGCCGGGCCCGTGAGCCATGGCCGCTGAGCCTGCGCGTCCGGAGCCTGTGCTCCGCAGGGGGAGAGGCCACAGCAGTGAGAGGCCTGCCTACCGCAAAAAAAAAAAAAAAAAAGAAAAGAGTCACTGGGGTTCCTGAGCTTTTAAGCAAGTCTTCAAAGCGTCATTAATAAACACAGCCTTGGTTTGCATGACTATGCTGGTGCAGATTACCCATGAGGGGCAGACTTTGGAAGCTGAGGCACCAAAAATTATAGATTAGCGCTTAAAAATGGCCACAACTAAGATGATGTCCTATTCCTCCAAGGACAGCATCACAGTTCACAGCAGCATCACAAGGTTCTACTTTTTCCATTTTGCACATAGCTTGGAACCAGCCGGCCATTTCTTTTTTTTGTTGTTTTGCCTTCCTATGTGGTTTTTATTTCATTACATTCTGTCACCCCTCTTGCTTTACCACAAGTTCTCTTTTTTCTTAGCTTCCATTTCATTGTTTCTTACCATTAAGCTCTAATTTCTAGTTCAATTCCACTTGTGTCTGCTCTTTGGAGCTGTAAGGCTATACACACATTCATTATATATAAAGAACTTATTTTCTGAAATGAAGAAATAAAAAGTGTCCGGAAATCAATGTTATCTGCAAGTGGCTTCTCAGGCAGAGTGAATTCCAAAGTATACTGCACAAAAAACCTGGGTAATGTATCCGTGCCTCACATGAGCCTGCTGGTTTATGCAAGTCCCTAGAAAATGCCCTAAACAATTTCTGATAATCCACCAAAGTTGAAATGTGCACAGGGCAGTCACATCGCTTTGTTACCTCTCAGAAAACAGCTGAAATGCTTCAACTAGCTTCCTGACCCAGCAGACACTTGCCTCAGCAATTTCAGATCAAGGGGCTTCAAAGCTGTGTAATAACTACTTTCCCCAAACACAAATCTGAAACTAAATAGGATCATCAAGAAGAAGATACTGTCCTTCTGAAACTGGGTAGCAATTGCTGTGTTCAATAAAAATAGCATCTTACCCAACATCAAAAGCAATTTTATGAAATTGGTAATTTCAACGCTCCACACAGCCCAGGCCAGATACCGGGGAATGGATTTGTAAGAGTGGCACAAAATCCCAGTTGATCAACAACCAGCTGATTCATGAAAACAAGGCATGTAGAAAAACAAAAAAGTTGAGGCTAGCTGTCCAGTTAAGCCAGATGAGAAAAATGAGATCTTAGGCATCAAAGAGTCATATCTTTCTATACCAATAAGTTCATAGGTCGATAACCTATGTTAACCAAGATAAGCAGTGAATATGCTCTTGAGGACACCATATTTAAAAAGTTGACACTCTATAATCAGTTATTTTAATATCCAGATGCCTCCATTTAAAACTCTCCTCATATTATAAAAAACTATTGTAATAGTTGTCAAGGATTTGGAGGATGTCTAGTTTGTAGATTATCCTGGTGCCCTTATTTCTCTTAATAGAGACTGATAGTGGAGTAAAGGCAACTGTATGAATTGCTTTAAATGATACGATCTACTTGAAAATATTTATTCAATGAAAAGTCCTATCATTAATGAGAGGTTGGAGGTTTTCATGCATTTTAATTATTACAACCAAATGATATTGAACTTGACACAGAGCAATAGCAACACTTCAACTAATACCCTTCGTTGAGTACTTATTTGGTGCCCACACCATGCCAAGGGTATATATGAATTATTCCATCTAATCTTCTCAACAAGCCTATGAAGTTAGTATTGATAGCTCCATTTTACTGATAAGAGAATTAAGGCCTAGTGTTGTTAAGTATTTAGACCAGAATTTCATGCTGCTAATAGGTGGTGAAGCCAGTACTTGAATCTAGGATGGTCTGACATCAGGGCTGTTACTTAACTCATATTGCCTCTCCTTGGTTATACATCCATTTTAGTTTCAAGCTTTGGTAAAGTTTACTTCTTGCTAAAACCAAGTGATAGGCCCCAAATTCTTTAAATAGTCTCCCTGTTAATATCAAAATACTTTTGGCAAAGGTAGCAGTTTGGGCAGCATAGTCTATAGTCTGGAAGTTGAAACCCTAATATTTGAAGTAAGATGTCCAAACTCTGTTTTAATGTTTGGGGTTTGTCACATAACATCTCTCAGCCCTATGTCTGCATCTTTTCAAAGGAAATGATAATACCTGCTTCCCAAAGTTGTGAGGATTAAATGAGATAATAGTCATACATATCTCTGATAATGTGTATATCCAGTAATAAGCACACTTTAAATTTTAATTTTCTTTCGTTTTGCCAAGATCACTCTCTATTTATTTATTTATTTATTTATTTATTTATTTTTGGCTGCGTCAGGTCTTAGCTGTGGCACGCGGGATCTTCGTTGTGGCGCGTGGGCCTCTCTCTAGTTGTGGTGTGCGGGTTTTCTCTTCTCTAGTTGTGGCACGCAGGCTCCAGGGCACATGGGCTCTGTAGTTTGCGGCACGCAGGCTCTCTGGTTGAGGTGCGCGAGCTCAGTAGTTGTGGTGTGCAGGCTTAGTTGCCCTGCGGCATGTGGGATCTTAGTTCCCTGACCAGGTGTCAAACCCGTACCCCCTGCATTGTAAGGTGGATTCTTTACCACTGTACCACCAGGGAAGTCCCCGTGATCATTCTTTTACACTTCATGATGAAATACTTTATATATACTTTTAAACATCAGATTCTGATAAATTGCTAGCCATGTAGAGGGGGCAGTTAGCTAAAGGGTGGCATAGACTGAGCAGGGTTATGCAGGGCAGCAGAAAGCGTATGTTGAATACAAACTCTCAGGTACACTCACCCCAGGCTGATGTGAATATGCAGATAATTTGAGTGGGAAATAACTCTGTGGCACAGATAAGATTTGTGAACCCCCCAAATTTCCAATGGTTCTTAATCTGCCTATTCTGTTTTAATCACTCAGCCTTTGCAGTCTTAATTTCCAAATGTATATAACTGTCAAGGACACAAACCACGGCTATAGCAACCATGGCATATTTAAAACAATGGCAGAAACTTTAAAATTCAAACACGCGATACAAGGGACACTTCACAAGTTTGTTTCATTCAACACTTGCATCAGCAAACAGGAAACCCAATATGCTCTATCAGCCTGGAAATTGCAATTTGTTTGTCACATGCAAATAAAAAAATAAGTAGCTTTGGGAAAACAGCATTTGAGATTCGGAAGCACAGGAAATTCTGCTAAACCCTTTACTTACATTTTCTTTGGATTGCCATTTTCCTGCGTTCTTAGACATTTTAACTTGTCTAAATCTATTCCAAATGACCTTCCTCAATGCTATGACCAGAAAAGTCACATCTATTGCCCTACAATTTAGCAGCACCATAGTCACAGAGGCGTGACAAAGTTTGGGATCTGGGTTCAAGTCTCCTTTATCACTAACAAAATATGTACTATTTGGCAGATTATTTAACCTTTCTCAAGCCTCAGCTTCCTCACTCAAAAAAGCAAGCTTAGATGAGCCTGTGAAACCCTCATAGAGTTATGAGAATGGGATAAAGTGATGAACTCAATACATGCCAGATATTACATCTGATTAATATAACTATAGTTATTAAAACATCAACTGGTTCATTCTAAAGCTCACTGCCATTGCAGTTTCTAGAGGGGATTTGCTAGGATGCCCAGCCCAAGCAGTGGGAACACAGTAGATATGCAATTAATAACGATAGTGATCTTCAAAATCACCATCATACTAGTAGATTCAAATATATACCAAACACTTAGTGCTGGGCACTGCTCTAAAGCCTTTACATATATCGTCTAATTAAATCATCGAAACAGTCCTTAGAAATAGACACTAGCTCGGTGCTTTGTGACCACCTAGAGGGGTGGGATAGGGAGGGTGGGAGGGAGACACAAGAGGGAAGAGATATGGGGATATATGTGTACGTATAGTTGATTCACTTTGTTATACAGCAGAAACTAACACACCATTGTAAAGCAATTATACTCCAATAAAGATGTTAAAAAAAAAAGAGGGAGAAACTAGTGTGTTGGCGGCGCCCCGGCTGTACCTCAGTAGCTGCGCGCTCAGCGGCTTTTGCGAGCTGGGGGAGGGGAGCAGCGGCGGCGAGGGCTGCGGAGCCTGGCGCGGGCGGCTAGGGGCCTCTGAGCGCGGCGGGTGGCGACGCCACGAGCGGGCAGCCACTGAAGTTCTGGCAGCATTGCTGAAATCCAGTGTAGGAACTGAGGCCTGGAGAGGTTGGGCTACAGAGCTTACCTGCTGTAGACCCTGGGACCTGAGCTCTGTGCACACCAAGGAGAGATGAACAAGGGTAGGTTTATTTAGCCCAAAGAAGATAAGATCCAGAGGACAAAGGGAAGATGGCGGAAGAGTAAGACGCGGAGATCACCTTCCTCCCCACAGATACATCAGAAATTCATCTACACGTGGAACAACTCCAACAGAACACCTACTGAACGCTGACAGAAGACCTCAGACCCCCCAAAAGGCAAGAAACTCCCCACATACCTGGGTAGGTCAAAAGAAAAAAAAAAGAATAAACAGAGACAATAGGATATGGACGGGACCTGCACCAGTGGGAGGGAGCCGTGAAGGAGGGAAGGTTTCTACACACTACAAGCCCCTTCGCGGGCGGAGACTGCAGGTGGCGGAGGGGGAAAGCTTCGGAGTAGCGGAGGAGAGCACAGCAACAGGGGTGCGGAGGGCAAAGCGGAGAGATTCTGGCACAGAGGATCGGTGCCCTCAGGCACACACCAGCCCGAGAGGCTTGTCTGCTCGGCCGCCGGGGCGTGCGGGGCTGGGAGCTGAGGATCGGGTATCGGCTTTCAGTCGGAGCGCAGGGAGAGGACTGGGGCTCGCGGCAGGAAGAGAGCCTGAAGGAGTTAGTGCACCACGGCTAGCCCGGAGGGAGTCCGGGGAAAGGGTCTGGAGATACCGGAGAGGCAAGAGACTTTTTTTCCCTTTTGTTGCCCGGTGCGCGAGGAGAGGGCATTAAGAGGGCTGCTTGGGGAGGCGCCGGAGACAGGCGCGACCGCGGGTAAGGCGCGGACCTCGGAGACGGGCGTGGGACGCTGGGGCGGCTGCTGCTGCTGCCGCCGCCGCCTTCCGGGGGGCCGGTGCACCCCGCCACTGCCGGGGTCCCGGGACCCGGGGACGGCTTTCCCGGGAGGGCGCACGGAGCGCCACGGGCTGCTGCAACGTCACGCCGGCCTCTGCCGCCGCAGGCCCGCCCCACACTGCGCGCCCCTCCCTCCCCTCTGCCTGAGTGAGCCAGAGCCCCCGAATCAGCGGCTCCTTTAAACCCGTCCTGTCTGAGCGAAGAACGGACGCCCTCCGGCGACCTACGCACAGAGGCGGGGCCAGGTCCAAGGCTGAGACCCGGGAGTTGTGAGAGCAGAGACAGGGAAATCTCTCTGTGCAGCCTCGGAGGCAGCGGATTAAAGCTCCACGGTCCATTTGATGTACCCTGCGTCTGTGGAGTGCATAAATAGACAGCGAACCATCCCAAATTGAGGAAGTGGACTTTGAGGACAAGATTTAAGACTTTCCCCCCTTTTTCCTCTTTTTACAACGAATTATCCCAGATTAAGGAGGTGGACTTAGCAAGATTTCAGACTTCTCGCCCTTTAACTCTTTTTACAACGAATTATCCCAGATTAAGGAGGTGGATTTAGCAAGATTTCAGACTTCTCGCCCTTTTCCTCTTTTTACAACGAATTATCCCAAATTGAGGAGGTGGACTTGGAGAGCAAGATTTTTGATTTTTCCCCCTGCTCTCTTTTTGCGAATGTGTATGTGTAATCTTCTGCGTAAGATTCTCTCTGTATAGCTTTGCTTCCACCATATGTCCCTGGGTTCTATCGGTCCATGTTTTTTTTCAATAATTACTTTTTAATTTTAATAACGCTACTATATTTCATACTTTATTCTATTTTACTTTACCTGCTCTTTCTTTTTTTCCTACCTTCCCTTCCTCCCTCTCTCCCTCCGCTCCTCCTTTCCTTCTTTCTTTTTCTTTCCTCCCTCCCTCCCTCCCACCCTTCCTCTTTCCACTTTCTTTTTCTTTCCTTCCTCCCTCCCTCCCTCCCCTCCTCCTTTCCTTCTTTCTTTTTCTTTCCTCCCTCCCTCCCTCCCACCCTTCCTCTTTCCACTTTCTTTTCCTTTCCTTCCTCCCTCCCTCCCTCCGCTCCTCCTTTCCTTCTATCTTTTTCTTTCCTCCCTCCATCCCTCCCACCCTTCCTCTTTCCACTTTCTTTTCCTTTCCTTCCTCCCTCCCTCCGCTCCTCCTTTCCTTCTTTCTTTTTCTTTCCTCCCTCCCTCCCACCCTTCTTCTTTCCACTTTCTTTTTCTTTCCTTCCTCCCTCCCTCCCTCCTGTCTTTCTTTCTTTCTTTCCTTCCTCCCTCCCTCCCTCCCTTCTTCCATTCACTCTTCCTTTTGCTTTCATTCTTCCCTCCCTCCCTCCTTTCTTTCCTTCTTTCTTTCCATCCTTCCTCCCTCCCTCCCTCCTTTCTTTCTTCCTTCCTTCCTTCCTTCCCTTCTTCCTTTCTTTCTTCTACTAATTCTTTCTTTCTACTTTTTCTCACTGTTATTCTGAGCCGGGTGGATGAAAGACTCTTGGTGCTGCAGCCAGGAGTCAGTGCTGTGCCTCTGAAGTGGGAGAGCCAACTTCAGGACACGGGTCCACAAGAGACCTCCCAGCTCCACATAATATCAAGCAGCGAAAATCTCCCAGGGATCTCCATCTCAACACCAGCACCCAGCTTCAGTCAACGACCAGCAAGCTACAGTGCTGGTCACCCTATGCCAAGCAACTAGCAAGGCAGGAACACAACCCCACCCATTAGCAGAGAGGCTACCTAAAAACATAATAAGGCCACAGGCACCCCAAAACACACCACCGGACGTGGACCTGTCCGCCAGAAAGGCAAGATCGAGCCTCGGCCACCAGAACACAGGCATTAGTCCCCCCCACCAGGAAGCCTACACAACCTACTGAAACAACCTTAGCCACGGGGGACAGACACCAAAAGCAACGGGAACTACGAATCTGCAGCCTGCAAAAAGGAGACCCCAAACACAGTAACATAAGCAAAATGAGAAAGCAGAAAAACACACAGCAGGTGAAGGGGCAAGATAAAACCCTACCAGACCTAACAAATGAAGAGGTAATAGGCAGTATGCCTGAAAAAGAATTCAGAATAATGATAGTAAAGCTGATCCAAGATTCTATTTCCCAGATCCAAAATCTTGGAAATAGAATAGACAATATGCAAGAAACAGTTAACAAGGACCTAGAAGAATTAAAGATGAATCAAGCATCGATTAAAAACACAATAAATGAAATGAAAAATACTCTAGATGGGATCAATAGCAGAATAACTGAGGCAGAAGAACGGATAAGTGAGGTGGAAGATAAAATAGTGGAAATAACTAATGCAGAGCAAAATAAAGAAAAAAGAATGAAAAGAACAGAGGACAGTCTCAGAGACCTCTGGGACAACATTAAACGCACCAACATTCGAATTATAGGGGTTCCAGAAGAAGAAGAGAAAAAGAAAGGGACTGAGAAAATATTTGAAGAGATTATAGTTGAAAACTTCCCTAATATGGGAAAGGAAATAGTTAATCAAGTCCAGGAGGCACAGAGAGTCCCATACAGAATAAATCCAAGGAGAAATACACCAAGACACATATTAATCAAACTGTCAAAAATTAAACACAAAGAAATCATATTAAAAGCAGCAAGGGAAAAACAACAAATAACACACAAGGGAATCCCCATCAGGTTAACAGCTGATCTCTCAGCAGAAACTCTACAAGCCAGAAGGGAGTGGCAGGACATAATGAAAGTGATGAAGGAGAGAAACCTGCAACCAAGATTACTCTACCCAGCAAGGATCTCATTCAGATTTGATGGAGAAATTAAAACGTTTACAGACAAGCAAAAGCTGAGAGAGTTCAGCACCACCAAACCAGCTTTACAACAAATGCTAAAGGAACTTCTCTAGGCAAGAAACACAACAGAAGGAATATACCTACAATAACGAACCCAAAGCAATTAAGGAAATGGGAATAGGAACATACATATCAATAATTACCTTAAATGTAAATGGACTAAATGCTCCCACCAAAAGACACAGAGTGGCTGAATGGATACAAAAACAAGACCCATATATATGCTGTCTACAAGAGACCCACTTCAGACCTAGAGACACATACAGATTGAAAGTAAGGGGATGGAAAAAGATATTCCATGCAAATGGAAATCAAAAGAAAGCTGGAGTAGCAATTCTTATATCAGACAAAATAGACTTTAAAATAAAGACTATTAGAAGAGACAAAGAAGGACACTACATAATGATAAAGGGATCGATCCAAGAAGAAGACATAACAATTGTAAATATTTATGCACCCAACATAGGAGCACCTCAATACATAAGGCAAATACTAACAGCCATAAAAGGGGAAATCGACAGTAACACAATCATAGTAGGGGACTTTAACACCCCACTTTCACCAATGGACAGATCATCCAAAATGAAAATAAATAAGGAAACACAAGCTTTAAATGATACATTAAACAAGATGGACTTAGTTGATATTTATAGGACATTCCATCCAAAAACAACAGAATACACATTTTTCTCAAGTGCTCATGGAACATTCTCCAGGATAGATCATATCTTGGGTCACAAATCAAGCCTTGGTAAATTTAAGAAAATTGAAATTGTATCAAGTATCTTTTCCGACCACAATGCTATGAGACTAGACATCAATTACAGGAAAAGATCTGTAAAAAATACAAACACATGGAGGCTGAACAATACACTACTCAATAACGAAGTGATCACTGAAGAAATCAAAGAGGAAATTAAAAAATACCTAGAAACAAATGACAATGGAGACATGACGACCCAAAACCTATGGGATGCAGCAAAAGCAGTTCTAAGGGGGAAGTTTATAGCAATACAATCCCACCTTAAGAAACAGGAAACATTTCGAGTAAACAACCTGACCCTGCACCTAAAGCAATTAGAGAAAGAAGAACAAAAAACCCCCAAAGTTAGCAGAAGGAAAGAAATCATAAAGATCAGATCAGAAATAAATGAAAAAGAAATGAAGGAAACGATAGCAAAGATCAACCAAACTAAAAGCTGGTTCTTTGAGAAGATAAACAAAATTGACAAACCATTAGCCAGACTCATCAAGAAAAGAAGGGAGAAGACTCAAATCAATAGAATTAGAAATGAAAAAGGAGAAGTAACAACTGACACTGCAGAAATACAAAAGATCATGAGAGATTACTACAAGCAACTCTATGCCAATAAAATGGACAACCTGGAAGAAATGGACAAATTCTTAGAAATGCACAACCTACCAAGACTGACTCAGGAAGAAATAGAAAATATGAATAGACCAATCACAAGCACTGAAATTGAAACTGTGATTAAAAATCTTCCAACAAACAAAAGCCCAGGACCAGATGGCTTCACAGGCGAATTCTATCAAACATTTAGAGAAGAGCTAACACCCATCCTTCTCAAACTCTTCCAAACAATATCAGAGGAGGGAACACTCCCAAACTCATTCTACGAGGCCACCATCACCTTGATACCAAAACCAGGCAAGGATGTCACAAAGAAAGAAAACTACAGGCCAATATCACTGATGAACATAGATGCAAAAATCCTCAACAAAATACTAGCAAACAGAATCCAACAGCACATTAAAAGGATCATACACCATGATCAAGTGGGGTTTATTCCAGGAATGCAAGGATTCTTCAATATACGCAAATCAATCAATGTGATACACCATATTAACAAGTTGAAGGAGAAAAACCATATGATCATCTCAATAGATGCAGAGAAAGCTTTCGACAAAATTCAACACCCATTTATGATAAAAACTCTACAGAAAGTAGGCATAGAGGGAACTTTCCTCAACATAATAAAGGCCATATATGACAAACCCACAGCCAACATTGTCCTCAATGGTGAAAAACTGAAACCATTTCCACTAAGATCAGGAACAAGACAAGGCTGCCCACTCTCACCACTCTTATTCAACATAGTTTTGGAAGTTTTAGCCACAGCAATCAGAGAAGAAAAGGAAATAAAAGGAATCCAAATTGGAAAAGAAGAAGTAAAGCTGTCATTGTTTGCAGATGACATGATACTATACATAGAGAATCCTAAAGATGCTACCGAAAAACTACTAGAGCTAATCAATGAATTTGGTAAAGTAGCAGGATACAAAATTAACGTACAGAAATCTCTGGCATTCCTGTACACTAATGATGAAAAATCTGAAAATGAAATCAAGAAAACACTCCCATTTACCATTGCAACAAAAAGAATAAAATATCTAGGAATAAACCTACCTAAGGAGACAAAAGACCTGTATGCAGAAAATTATAAGACACTGATGAAAGAAATTAAAGATGATACAAATAGATGGAGAGATATACCATGCTCCTGGATTGGAAGAATCAATATAGTGAAAATGACTCTACTACCCAAAGCAATCTACAGATTCAATGCAATCCCTATCAAACTACCACTGGCATTTTTCACAGAACTAGAACAAAAAATTTCAAAATTTGTTTGGAAAAACAAAAGACCCCGAATAGCCAAAGCAATCTTGAGAACGAAAAATGGAGCTGGAGGAATCAGGCTCCCTGACTTCAGACTATACTACAAAGCTACAGTAATTAAGACAGTATGGTACTGGCATAAAAACAGAAAGATAGATCAGTGGATCAGGATAGAAAGCCCAGAGATAAACCCACGCACATATGGCCAACTTATCTTTGATAAAGGAGGCAGGAATCTACAGTGGAGAAAGGATAGCCTCTTCAATAAGTGGTGCTGGGAAAACTGGACAGGGACATGTAAAAGTTTGAGACTAGATCATTCCCTAACACCATACACAAAAATAAGCTCAAAATGGATTAAAGACCTAAATGTAAGGCCAGAAACTATCAAACTCTTAGAGGAAAACATAGGTAGAACACTCTATGACATAAATCACAGCAAGATCCTTTTGGACCCACCTCCTAGAGAAATGGAACTAAAAACAAAGATAAACAAATGGGACCTAATGAAACTTCAAAGCTTTTGCACAGCAAAGGAAACCATAAACAAGACCAAAAGACAACCCTCAGAATGGGAGAAAATATTTGCAAATGAAGCAACTGACAAAGGATTAATCTCCAAAATTTATAAACAGCTCATGCAGCTCAATAGCAAAAAAACAAACAACCCAATCCAAAAATGGGCAGAAGACTTAAATAGGCATTTCTCCAAAGAAGATATACAGACTGCCAACAAACACATGAAAGAATGCTCAACATCATTAATCATTAGAGAAATGCAAATCAAAACTACAATGAGATATCATCTCACACCAGTCAGAATGGCCATCATCAAGAAATCTAGAAACAATAAATGCTGGAGAGGGTGTGGAGAAAAGGGAACACTCTTGCACTGCTGGTGGGAATGTGAATTGGTACAGCCACTATGGAGAACGGTATGGAGATTCCTTAAAAAACTACAAATAGAACTACCATATGACCCAGCAATCCCACTACTAGGCATATACCCTGAGGAAACCATAATTCAAAAAGAGACATGTACCAAAATGTTCATTGCAGCTCTATTCACAATAGCCCGGAGCTGGAAACAACCTAAGTGTCCATCAACGGATGAATGGATAAAGAAGATGTGGCACATATATACAATGGAATATTACTCAGCCATAAAAAGAAACGAAACTGAGCTATTTGTAATGAGGTGGATAGACCTAGAGTCTGTCATACAGAGTGAAGTAAGTCAGAAAGAGAAAGACAAATACCGTATGCTAACACATATATATGGAATTTAAAAAAAAAAAAAATGTCATGAAGAACCTAGGGGTAAAACGGGGATAAAGACACAGACCTACTTGAGAATGGACTAGAGGATATGGGGAGGGGGAAGGGTAAGCTGTGACAAAGCGAAAGAGAGGCATGGACATATATACACTACGAAGCGTAAGGTAGATAGATAGTGGGAAGCAGCCGCATAGCACAGGGAGATCAGCTCGGTGCTTTGTGACCGCCTGGAGGGGCGGGATGGGGAGGGTGGGAGGGAGGGAGATGCATGAGGGAAGGGATGTGGGAACAGATATATATGTATGACTGATTCACTTTGTTATAAAGCAGAAACTAATAAAAAATTAAAAATAAATAAATAAATAAAATACTATAGTGGAAAAAAAAAAAAAAAAAAGATAAGATCCAAATCTGAAAGGAAGCTAAATAAATACTAAGTATTAGAAAAAAAAAAAAAAAAAAAGAAATAGACACTAATATTTCCAACAGTTTAGAGATGAGGAAGAGGTTGACTAGTTCAAAGATGATACTGCATGTGGGGGTCAAGATTCAGAGTAAACCAAGGGTCTTTTACTCACACTCTTAACCACAGGGCTTTACAGGGAATCATATATGTTTAACCCAACCTTCCTCCTACAACATATGACCCTGACATTTAGGGCCACTGAAGGACTCTCCTAGGGTTATACATCTAGCAAGGGACAGAGACTCAAAGTCATCTCTTCTCAGACCAGATGTCTATCCTCTATTGCAATGGTTCCCATACTCAGATTTCATGAAAATTTGTAATATTGAGAGATGAGAGACAGACAGACACCCCTGGCTGGTGTACTCGTGTCAGCTTGAGCAGATCAAGCTCTCTTAGTTAGACTACAGTGTTTTCCTGCTGAATGAAAACAATTCCACAGAATACCAACCAACGTTCAACTAAACTACTCTGTGACCGTGAAAAACAAGAAAAGGAGAGCACTCTCTAATCATACCTGAGCACAGACAAGACAAGAACATGATCCAAACCTCGCTTTGCCTGACTCATATGACTGACGGCTATTTCTTTACTAATTATTGCTTCAGACCCACTTTGTTCCTTCCACCTACTTATGAAAATTGTCAAGGTACCCAATCACAGAATTGCTCCTAATTCTGAAAGTACCCAATCCTGGGCAAAGCCATGACACCTCCCCCCAAATACATAACAAGTCCAGTTTTATAACAAGCCTTTCCTCACAATCTTGCTGCAACTCCTTGCACTCTCCCAAGGTGAGTGGTCTCCCAGTAAGAAGACCAGCTTTTATTGACTTGTGAATGTTCCTGGTATTCTTGGGTGCTCTTCAGCTGTACTAACAGAGAATTTTGAAACACAGTCGACTCTTGTTATTTGTGGGCGTACTGGTTCTAGGACACCCCTAAGGATACCAAAATCCCCAGATGCTCAAGTCTCTTATATAAAATGGCATAGTATTTGCATACTACTTAGGTATATCCTCCCTTATGCTTTAAATCCTCTCTAGATTACTTATAATTCCTAATACAAAGTAAATGCTACAAAAATATTGGTAAATAAAATATAAATGCTATGTAAATTGTTGCTGGCATATGACAAATTAAAGTTTTGCCTTTTGGAACTTTCTGGAAATTTTTTCCTAAATATTTTCCATCCATGGTTGTTTGAATCGATAGATGTGGAACCCCTGGATATGGAGGGCTGACTGTATATTTTTTCTTAGGTGAAGATAGTTTTAAAGGAATTACATTTACTACCTATGGCTATAATTCCTAAAAGAAAGTGCATTTATCAGAAAAACATAGTAAGCACATACTCTCCCCCTCCCCACCTAAAACCCCCTACAAAATTATTGTTAACATTATTAGTTTATCTTGATGACAAAGTTTCTACATTGTTCTTATTTTTCCTATTTCATTTTGGCAGAACAAAATCTTTACCATCAACCCTCACTGCCAGGAAGAGATGTGGGTTTAGGAAGTCTAAAGCTTATACAATTTGGGAGTGGAGGGAGCTGCTTATTAAGAAAAATACAAAATTAGGCAAGAAAGGTGACATTTACTGAGAATATCAGGAATACAAGAAAATAAATACAAGAATTCTTGGAGTCTTGGAGATGAAGGTACCCCTTTTCTGGTATTCCTTTAGGCACTTTATCAGAAATGCTTAGATAGAAATTACTCCTGATTGCAATCTGGCAACCCCTCCCCACCTGGAACACAATGCAGGGGTCTGTGCAAGTGGAGGGTCCCAAAGCGAAGTTTCATTTGTTTCATAGTAAATCCACCAAGTGCTGGCACTTGGTAAACATTGCCTTATGTCATGCTGCTTCTGAGAACTATTTTTCAAGAAATGAATTCCAACTGATCTCACAGGTTAAAGCAATAAACAAATGTTTGTACCATTTGGTTCACCTTCAGTCTCTGATACTTGGCTATTCTTCAGCTTAAGATAGCTATGGACATGTCAGCCTTGAAAAATGATAATTCTGACAGCCCAGATTACCTAGTTCCACATACAAGGACAGGCAATTCAATAAATTTTGGCCAGAGAACTGTCAATCACTGACCTGTGGTTAACTTGAATGTCCCTACTTCTTTTCTTTGTAAAATTCAACGTTTTATTTTGTTTGGTTTGATTTCTAACTCCCCTCAGTTTCTCTTTGCATTTGTGTTGGCTCCTATTTTCTGTCTCTTCAACCTGTTTCCAAGTTCTGGCCCCTTGAATCTATTCATTTCAGTAAATTTTACACAGCTGGGTAGGTCTGCAGGTGGCAGCTAATGTATTATACAGGTGGCCGCATAAATCCTGATTCATTTCGTCTGGAGGAGATAGCGTCTCTCCTTGGGATATGTTTAGTTCATCTGGGTCTAGGGCAGACAGCCCTGGTCAGAGTGAAGCCAGTGTTTAAGGTGAGATGAAATTTGGCAAAATTACGTTAAGATTTTACATACAATTAATTTTTCAAAACACCTTTTACTATCAGCAGTGGTACCACTTCCCAGACATTATAATTATTGATTATAGATCCCAACTGGCCCCGGTTTTCTTGTCCAAACTTCGTCTCTAACTATATGAACTTGATTGGGCAAGCCACATCACTTCTCCAAATCTGCAGATGCTAATGAAGTGGAGACACTGGCACTGATATCTTAGGATTGTGAGAATTAACTAACATAATGACTTTCTAGATTTCTTGAGTGAAGAGTGTATCTTTCTAAAGGAATATGATGGTTCTGAGAGGAACAGGAAGACATGGTACAAACTCAGCAAATCTTACAGAAGCATTAATTTTACTAAAAGACTGAGCTTTAATTGAATTAGCAGGTAGGTTAAAATACTATTTTTGTATTAAAACAATTATTATAGAGTACAAAGCAAAATGTGAATGCTTTCCATAAAGATATCTAGTAGGTAATTTTGGCTTATGGCCCCAGGCCCATGAAATTAGAAAAGTAGCCTTCTCTGCCATTAGGCATTGTTTGTAAAACTCATCTGTATTTGTAAGGTACTCTGTGAGGTTCTGGAATAACCTTAATGTATACATGGATGTGGAAAAAAGATCTCTCTGCTTTTGATCAGGTGTATAGCTGAAATGCAAGTGAACTTATTTTAAGATGGAAATATATCTTTTATGCATGACATTAACCAGGGTGAGAAGAAAGTGATTATTGATATTTAGGGTCTTTCAGAAAACCCTGGAGTTTGCAGTTGGTTATTTCGTTTGAAATGGCAAACAACGTCCTCTTGGGGTTTTCAGAGCCTTTAAGTCCAGGTAAAGACTAGAGAGGGCTGACAGAGGTAACAAACTTAGGAAGACAGGTAGGAGGAGGTGATGGGGATGGATAACTAATGCGGGAAATATTGTGGGGGGAGGGTCAGGGAAGGAAGGACCTAGAGAGGAAAAAGAGTAGGATCAATAAATAAGAGCAACAAAATGGCTTCCTGTTAGCCAAATACTTAGAAGGCATGCAGCATCCTAAAAATCCACAGGATTTTAAATTTTAGTCTTGTTTTATTATTATATGCCATTCGTATGTAACGATTCTCAGATAAACCAGGGCTGTTTTCTTGCACCTCCATTGTATAAGGAGTAAAAAGTCTTGAATATGATTCTTATATAAATTTTTTTGATTTACTTATTAACAATCCTTTTACTTCCCTCTTTTTTTAGCTCCACCATCAAGAGGAATATTGATTAAAGACAATCCCAAATGAGGTGGCAATAATAACAGCTAATTTACTGAGTACTTATTACATGCCAGGCACATGCATTATCCCATGAACTCTTTTTTTTTAATTGAAGTATAGTTATTTACAATATTTTGTTAGTTTCAGGTATATAGCACAGTGATTCAGTTATACATATATATGTTCATTCTTTTTCAGATTCTCTTCCCTTATAGGTTATTACTAAATATTGAATATAGTTCCCTCTGCTATACAGTAGGTCCTTGTTGGTTATCTATGCATTATCCCATTAACTCTTACAACTAATGTATCAAGTAGGTGCTATTATCATCCCTATTTTATGTGTAAGACCAGGCGGGATAATAATAGCTAATTTTGTAGGGGGTTTCCCAAGTGCCAAAGCTATCCTCTAATTGCTTCGTGTATTAGATTACACAGACCTCATAATAATCCTGTAAAGTGGGCCATATTATCTTCTATTTTATAGAAAGAGACCTAAGTAAAGAGAGGCTAATTGACGTGCCTACACAACACCACCAGCGAGAGGCAGGTCAGAAGTTTAAACCCAGATAGACTGGTTTTGGAACTCATTCTTGTAACTATGGTCTATGTTGCCCCCAATGTAGAAGAAACATGGAAACTTCTAGCTCACTGTCCAGGAGGAGATCAATGGGGTAGAGGTTCTTCAGCTCCTCCTAGCACCTCCTCTCTTTGTCCCCTTGAGAAGAGGGGTTCTGAAGTGACAGGAGAATCCAGGGGAAGAAAAGGAGCAGGAACGCTTCATCCGGCTCCCACTGAGGGAGAGCCTGTCCTCAGGGTGCACACTGTCCATTCTCAGGGTCCTCACTGTGCTGCAAACTCGAGTTCTGGGTGAATTTAGGTGTGAGAGAATATTTAGAAAATGGCTTTCATCAGAAAACTGG
Source organism: Hyperoodon ampullatus (assembly GCF_949752795.1). Taxonomy (NCBI): domain Eukaryota; kingdom Metazoa; phylum Chordata; class Mammalia; order Artiodactyla; family Ziphiidae; genus Hyperoodon; species Hyperoodon ampullatus. The sequence goes on from NC_136923.1 coordinate 22,522,690, forward strand.
TCACAGAGGCAAGAGAAGAAGTGTGAAGCTAAAAGAGAGGTGGGACCAGCAGTAGCAGGGAGCCCTCTCTGGTCCTGGGTCAGGAGAGTGAAAGGAGGTGCTTCTATGGGGATCTCAGTTCCAGAATTTATCAGTGGAGGGGAGAATCATGGCAGGTGTCTCTAACAGGATCGAGGACCATGGAGGGGAGAGAGCTGCTGCCAAAGACACTGAAGAGGCAGAGAGGGAGAAACGCCATTGTTTTCCCTTTCTGCACACTTTCCAACCTCCCATCAGTTGGAGCCAGCCAGCACAGAAGCCAGGGAAATGCAGCCTCACTACACAGAGCAGAGCAAGGGAGGGTGAGGCGTGGATCTGAGGGCAGATAGAACCCAGACGCACACAGTGGGCACATTCAATGCAGAGGGAAAAACACAAAGAAGCCAGATTATGGCCACGTACCTAAGCCTTGTTCTCAACTTGCCTTTATCATCAATAAAGCTAAAGTAGTATTATGACCTTCATTTATATAACTTGTATTATCTCTCAACTGACATGAAATTTGCAAAAGGAGAGAAAGGGATTAATTATTACCCTCTGCCCCCAATCTTATGGTTAAATTGTAAGCATGGAAGGATTCGTTTTGCTCATATATATACATATATACACATACACACACAAATATATATATATACACACACACACACATATATATTCAAATTGGACATAAAGTATTCAGGTGAAATCATCATTTTAGAAGAAACACTGTCTTAGTAGTATCCTCATTACTTGCTTTATCAAAGCTAACGACCATTCTAATGTTACTATGAAAATACCAATTATTTTTATGATAATGAAGACTTTAAATAGCTCAGTAGGATAAATTGGATCCAAACCATGGCTTAGCTAATTCCTTCCATCTTTGGAATACTAAACTAGAATGAAGGATTCTAATCCTTCTAATATAGAAATGTCTCTTTTCAACTTTGAAGAAAAAAAAAGAGGTACTTATTCTGTTTTGAGGATGATGAATTAATTTTGAGATGTGGATGCAAAAAAAATGATTTTTACCTGAGGGACAAAGCCCAGAGTGAATTTAACTTGGTCAAAATCCTTAGTGGTAACAATGACAGACACCACCAAAGCATGTCCAGGTGATATCGTTGCATAAAACCTGACCACTGTTTTATAAACTTGCCCATATTCCTTAATGTCTTGGATGGACCCTCTAAGTCAGGGTTTCTCAACCTCACAGTATTGACATTTTGGGTCACATAGTTACTCGTTGGTCTTGGGGGCTGCCCTTTGGAACACGGGAAGCTTCACAGTATCCCTGGCCTCTACCCACTAGATTCCAGGAATACTCCTCATTCAGTCACGACAACCATGTCTCCAGACATTGCCCAGTGTCCCCTGAGGTGGAGGGGAAGGAGATGGGGCAAAATAACCCCTAGCTGAGAATTTCTGCTCTAGATATTTACAGTTATATCACCTATACTATTGTTGGTTGTGACTGTTTGCACTTTGGTTGAATTAGTTTAACTTTTAGCTTTAAGAATCATACACGCTGAACTGGATTCTACTAGAGTAGAAGTAACACCCAAGGATCAAATCTCTTTATGGGATTAAATTCTTTTCATAGCTATTCTTTATATGTTCTTAAAATGAACCAAAAATGTAGTTTCAATATGCCTAATGGGACCCAAGATACCTCAAGTAAAAAGGATGTATTTGCTGAAGATGCTTAGGTAGGAAGGGAAGAGGAAGAGGAGAAAGAATAATATTCAAATAAAATACTGTTTTCTGAGATCTCTCCATTAGAGTAATTCCATGAAAAAGTGGACATGTATCCATGTTTTGAGTTTTGTCTTCTAACTATGAATTTAAATATTGGGAGTCAATTCTTTTATTATTAGATGCATTACATGGTACATCTTTATTGAAGAAGACATGATTCAAAAGGCTCAAATTCAATTGATTCTCAGGTAAACAAGCCTACTTTCACCAGATCACCTTAGAATCTTTTAAGCAATCATAAGAAAAGATATATTGTTCACATGTGCAAAGAACTAGGTAAAACAAATTTCTCAAACAGCTTAAGAAAAGTATTTATTCTCTCCTATAACTTCTAATGGAAACTGGAAACAAAAGCAAATTAAACAGTCCAGGAGGAAGAAATACATAACAAGAAATCAAAACAGTATCACATTAGATAGACTGTCAGAACTGAATCGTTGTCAAGTCTATACCAAGCACTGTAGTATGACCACAGAAATGTCACTCTATTTCTATGGGTTTTGCTTCCTCAGTGGTAAGATAAGAGAGTCAAATTAAAAGATTGCAGGGAGGGCTTCCCCTGGAGGCGCAGTGGTTGAGAGTCGGCCTGCCAATGCAGGGGACACGGGTTCGAGCCCTGGTCTGGGAGGATCCCACATGCTGCGGAGCAACTAGCCCCGTGAGCCACAATTACTGAGCCTGCGTGTCTGGAGCCTGTGCTCCGCAACGAGAGGCCGCGATAGTGAAAGGCCCGCGCACCGCGATGAGGAGTGGCCCCCACTTGCTGCAACTAGAGAAAGCCCTCACGCAGAAACGAAGAGCCAACACAGCCATAAATAAATAAATAAATAAATAAATAAATAAAATTTAAAAAAAAGATTGCAGGGAATTCCCTGGCGGTCCAGTGGTTAGGACTCTGAGCTTTCACTGCCTAGGGCCCGGGTTCAATCCCTGGTCAGGGAACTAAGAAAATTCCACAAGCCGTGGTGTGCAGCCAAAAAAAAAAAAAAAGATTGCTGGGAGGGGACCCAGGCAGTTGGTGGGTTATTGGGTGGGGCTCCCAAGCGCATGTACAGGTCTGTCCTCGTCAGCAAGAATCCCTGTGCCTAAGTAATCTAGCCATTAAATAGCACATAAAAGCACCATGTCAAAGACCGAGAGAGAAGGGGGTGGGGAGAAAGGAAAATATATTTTCATAACTCGAATGGTATTTTACCCTTATGTTTTTGAATAAAAGACCTTGTGTTTTTATTTTGCACTGGGCCACATAAATAATGTAGAGTGTAGCTGACCCTGTCATCAACAAATATTTACAGAGCATCTTTCATGTTCCAGGCATTGTGCTAGGTACAGGGGACCTAACTGTGAACAAAATAAAGCACACTCTAGCCTGTGGGGAGTTTGCAATGACTTCAACATTATTACCCTCCCTCCCCATCCCTGACACTCCTTGTCAAGACTCCTGATAAAGACATTGCCTATATGCTGATGAGAAATTAGGAAAATCAATTATGACAGATTGAATTCCTAGCTTATTAAATATTCTATTTCCGTCCCTGGGTATCCCTCCCAGTAGCAGGACTATGCCTCCTCTCCCTGGTGAACTCAGGACTGGCCATGCAACTTGCTTTGACCAATGCAATGTGGGTGGACATGTTGTCTGTCACTTTGGGACATTGGCTTTAAGAGCCAGCATATAGTTCTCCAGGTCTCTGTTCTTTCTGCTGTAGGGACCAGCAATATTCTTAATAGATGTTGGTCCTTTATCCTGGGTCCTGGGAAGGAAATGACAGAGTAAAGCTACAGCTGACATGCAGCCTAATTGACAAATAAACCTTGGTTGTGGCAGATGTCTGAGACATAGGGGTTGTTTGTTAATGCAGCATAATCTAACCTACTCTCACTAATACACCAGTTTATGGCATTTCACTTGGGAAGAGGAAAGAATAGCTATTAAAGTCCCCAGAGATTTGGCATGAGAGATGGGACCTCTCAACACATAACATCACTACTATACCCAGAGAATAACAATCTTTTAAAGAGAGCATCGGAATCCATTTTTTTTTTTTTTTTTACAAATAACTCCCCATTAATCAACTTCATAGCCATCTTCTTCAACAAATTACCAACTCTTCAATGAATATATATTTAGTTTGATTAACTTTTTGTCTTACCTAGTACCATCTATTTCAAATGTTAACTTGGCTCTGGGTCAAACAGAAGCCACCACCACATTGTAACGGAAAAAATACAAAAGAAAATAATGGAAGTATAAGGCTATTTTTCCATTAATCAAAACACTTGTGAAATATTTATTAACTATGTTCACTCTACTTTTTCTCCATATCTTAAAACAGCAATTGACCTTTTAAAGTCAGTAATTAACTCAAGCCATCAAATTCAAATAATGATACACAGCTCTAGTTCACTGATTCATTCCATATATATTCATTGAGACCTACTATGTGCCAGGGACTGCTGTAGGCATTAATCCCCTAGTGCCTACTGCAGCATCAGGCATGTACAAAATGGTCAATAAATATTTGTTGAAAAAACTGGGAATTTAATGAGCTTAATATGCACTCAAACCGCCCCACAAAAACTATAAGGTTTTTTCAATGTTTTCTAGACCCATTGCTTTTCCTTGTCTGAAAGGAAACGCCGAGAAAAGGAGAGAGAAAAGGCCAGAACACTGCAAGTTAGCAACCGAAAAGGCAGAAACCCAAACATTATATGCACATTATTCAGTGGAAGATTTAAATCTGAAGCAACATGAAATGGTATTGGTAAAGAATTAGTTTTGTTTCCTTTTCACCTGAGGGTAAATTCTGAGATATTTTGGGGTAGGGGAATTTTCCAAGCCCCTGTAATTTTATTTAATCATTCTGATCATTTCTAAGGAAGAGCCTTCTCTCCAGGGGGGTAATCCTCCTCCTCGCCCCCCAAGTATTGTTCAGTTTTGTCAGCTTTACAAGTCAAAAAGTAAAAAGCATATTGAAAATAAACCACTTCAATATGTGCATTAATATGGTGATGGAGCAAAGCAGTCTTTACTCAGCTTAGATTAGTGAATCCCTCATTTAATTACAACTGGAAAGGTTAGAAACTTTTTATCGTACACACATATTCTCTGGGAATTATCTGGCTCTGAAATTATAATTAATCATCCTCTGTCATGCTTTCATTATAGGCACTGCTCTCCAGAGCCCTCTCTTTCTTCTTTCTTCATTCATATTCCTCTGACTGTCCTCCTCACTGTTACCATAGACCTCAGGTGAATTTCGTCTACTGCTCAGAAATGACTGGATATTGTTAAACCCATTTGTCAACCACATTATCAGCTCACAAACATGAGATTTCTACATATATTTAGCCTTTCCCGTATATAGCAGTCCAAGTATTAACATGGATGGCATCTGTCAATGTTGACAAAAATTAAATTTCAAAACTACTATAAATAATAAAGCAGTCATATAAAGATTATTTCTCTGGAGCATAAGCTACCAGTAAACACTATTTGCATATTGTACTTACAGCTGTTTCTACATGAGCTGTTTGCTGTGGTTCATTAAAATGATTTGATTTGTCAGATTCTAGGATAGTTGAAAGTTTGATGTGGAACTATTTAAAGAAGTTTAGTGAAGTTTTTGATTTTTTGAGCTGTTCACATCTGGCATAAGGAGAATAAAGTGAATTCTTCAGGAGAAATCATTAGGGGTTTAAAGCTTGAGGATTAATCATTAACTCAATTCCACAGGGTTTCAGGGAAAACCAAGTTCCCTGTCCCAGAAAAGCTCATGCACTTTCCACGCACAACTCATGGAGTAGGATGGCTCATTGGTACCGCTCCCAACTCAATGTGAGAGGATAGGATGGCCTTCTAAACCAAGAACTGAACATGAAAGAATCAAGCATGTGTTCACCAACCTGGGAACCATATAAACTTGTCTCTGAGAGTTTTCTGTGAAATTGATTCAATTTGACAATTCTACAGCTCTCCTATTTCATCACTTTCCAATCAGAAATCATAAAATCTAATTGCTCAGTGGAACTGACAAAATACGTGCGGGTTGGCATCCTCCTCCAGGAAGAGCAGACTAACTTTTTGAGATAAATGGCTGAAAAGTCTGGTTCTCATGATTTTCAGGGAAAAATATTCCATGGTTTCTTACTTACTGAAGTCCTCTTTAACACAGAAGAAAGGTATTTTTTTCATGTCTAATTGATGACTTTCTTATATTTTATTATCTTATTCACTGTTGATATATATATATATATATATATATATATATATATATATAATTATTGCTGTCACTGTCTAATTATCCTGAGACCTAAGAAAAACCAGAGTAAGTCTAGCTTTAGCCAACTCTTTTAAACTATGGACCTGAGTATGTGATCTTTTCTGTGCTAAATCTTCTCCTGTTTCACTAAGATGAAGGGGACAGGCTGAACCCTCTTATCATAGGTCGTGTATTTTAAAAGAACTTTTAATGTTTCGAATATAAGAGCACTTACTAAATGAATTCACAAATGAAGTGACTAATAGCAGTGACAAAGTGACTCTCATTCATTGATTAGTGGTCATCCTAAATAGTGGTTGTGTGTGTGTTTGTGTGCACAGCCTCTCACTCACGTGTACTGTAATGCTTTCTCTTTCAAAAATCAATCCTATCAAAAGAAAAACTTGCCAAAATTTTCATATCCAATAATATGTGATTTTGATGTAGGAATAATTAGCTGTAGACATTAATTTGTGGAACATTAATAGCAGTAGAATCAGAATATAGGGGACTGAGGAAGTGAGAGAAATGGTTATGTGTGGACAGGATGAGTTTGCTGTAATTGTAAAAAGCAGATATTGATTTCCTTTAAGAATAAAGTATCCATATAAAACTCAGCTCTGAATATATGATCAACTCCTCTGTGAACAGGAACAGTTGTTCCTATTTGAATTTTATAAAGAAACGTGCATTTGCCTACTCACCCACATGTCAACTATTGCTATCTAATTGGACTAGATGTTTAACGTACCGGGTCATTTCTTCCTAAAGATCTTTCATAGGCTATCATAGGAAAAACAATGATCAAACACCAAACTCAACAAAACCCTAAAGTCTAGGAAAATAAATAAGAACTGGAGTCATTTTAATCCTATGCAGGGGATACATAGACATAATGGAGTAGAAATTGTGGTTTTGCTTAATGTTGAAAAATGGATACCTTCTTACATTTCTACTGGTTTTTGTAATCAAACCTGCAAGGCACATTTGTTATTTCTGTAGGCTAATATTTACATTCCTTTCTTAAAGGGAAAACATCTCTCTACCCCTAGCCCATGGGCTTCTACTGAAACTGACTTTAACCCCAGGCTCTTAGAGTAGAGGCAAGGGTCATCAAAAGAGTCCATGCCCCCGCCCTAGTGACTGATTTATGCAAGTGACCCAAGTCAAGCCATCTAGGGTCAAATAGATTGGCTTTTGGGGCTTTTTTTTTTTTTTTGCCTTCTTTTCAGGGTAGTCGTATACATTTGTCCAGGTTGTACACTGAAGAAGGGCATTAGATCTGAGGGGGTACCATTTATATCGATACATCTTCATTACTTTGACATTTTTTTCTTATTTTATCATAACTTTGTTAACTCCAGCATAAGTCATTTATATATTTATTTCAACAATTTTGGGGGGGCAGATGGTGCTAAGATGTTCTAAGAAAATCAGCATATTAGGACCATTTTCAAACAGATGAAAGTAAGATGTGTTCTAAGAGTGTAGATGTAAATCATTATGCTTTGGATTATGAAGGATAAGCAAGTACGAAAATTAAAAGACTACCAACCTAGCATCAGCAAAAGTAATGTGTGATTCTAAGCAAGGAGCTTAAAAAGTAGATAGATTCTGAGATGCAAGACAATGTTATACTTCCAAAATTAATCGCTTACGAATGTATTTGCGTAATATGAATTTGTATGATATTTTTTAAAAAGCTAATGTTATAAGCAACATGATGAGCAACCAAAATTCAGCATATATAAAGCAATTGGAACCACTAAAAGAAATATGAAATTCTTTGAAGAAAAATGAAGTAATGTTTTAAAAATATATACAACTGAAGGCACATAAAGGTCAAATATTTTATCATTAACATTGACTTTTCTAGCATAGAAAATATGAAACTCATTTCAAATATGAATACCATGATTATATCTTCTATAATTCAGAACTAAAATTTAAAACACTCTTCTCATTACACTATATTTTCCATTAACATACATCACCTTTAAAATACAAGTTTATAGTAGTTTATGATACTGTTTGATTAGATGTAACGTGAAAATTTGCCATGAACATGAAACTACTTCAGGAACATAAAATATAAATTTCAAATTGACTGAGGAACATACAAAGGAATGTGATAATGAGAGGACATCAGAATATGAGAAGCTAAACTTACACATAGTTTTCTAACATTTAGAATGTATCTTGTTACAGTAGGGAAATATTCATGATAATAATTCTCCAGAAAAAAATTCCACATGCTTTTATTTTAAAACATTTAGGATATAGTTAACTTAATCAATATTGGTCAATGGCCAAGAACATGACTTTGCAAAATGAAAACTACTTAATAGTCTCCACTATCACTAGAGAGATGGTGAAGTCTATGGTTTGTTGGTACAGATAAGCTCTGAAACGATCCTATTTTGTTTCTCTGAAAGGAAGATCTGTAACTGTGTATACCAATTACTATGTGGTAGTGTCTCTGGATTCTTAATTTTTGTGATTAAAAATTTACACATTCTGCTGTATTATTTTCAATAGCATGATTTGTGTTAATTTTGAGAGTGTTTTATGTATGTTCCAATAATTATTATTAAGTCATCCACAAACTATAGAAATTTCCTTGAGAAAGGGGTACCTTTTTCTAATTTGCACAAATGTACCATATGGGCTGGCAGCAGCCCTGACTACTGAGGAAGCAAACTTCCTCCTTCCCGCTGACATAAAAGAGAATACATAATGCCTGGAGCTGCTAGAACTACCCCCCTGCCTTGTTAACACCAAGGAAATGGAGTGTAGAAATGGAGAGAGAAACTGAGTCCTGATGACACAATTTGAGCGCTAGATCAAACCTCCTTTAGAGCCATCCCTCCAATCTGTTCAATTGGGTGCATTTGGGCTGATGTATTTATTTATCTTATTTTATATTTTTGCTCAAGCAGATTTAAGTGGAAAATTCTGCCACTGCTAACAAAAAAAATCCCTATGATACAAATTCCACAGAGAGTATTCTTGTACAAATAACCAGTTCTGGTGGCTAGAGGGAAAATTCTTAGATAGGTTAGTTTGTCTTTGTACATATGTTGGGTTTTTTTTTTTTTTCCACATTTAGTGACATGGTTTTGTTGTAAGACAGACATGAGTTCAAATCCCTCTAACCTATTTACTAGTGCTGTGGCACTGAGTTGATGTGAAAATCAAAAAGAATGAAATAATGCCATTTGCAGCAACATGGAGAGACCTAGAGATTAGCATACTAGGTGAAATAAGTCAGACTGAGAAAGACAAATTTCATGTGATATCACTTATGTGTGGAATCTAAAAAAAATGATACAAATGAGCTTATTTACAAAACAGAAACAAACTCACAGACTTCAAAAACAAACTTATGGTTACCAAAGGGGAAATGGGGCACAGGAGGGATAAATTAGGAGTTTGGGATGAACAGATACACACTACTCTATATAAGATAGAAAATCAACACAAGGACCTACTGTACAGCACAGGGAACTCTACTCAATATACTGTAATAACCTATATGGGAAAAGAATCTGAAAAAGAATGGATATATGTATAACTGAACCACTTTGCTGTACACCTGAAACTAACACAATATTGTAAATCAACCATACTCCAAGATAAATTTTAAAAAATGAGTTAATTTAGTCATAATAGCTTGGTTTTAGTAGGTACTCAGTAAATGTTAATCATTATTGCTTCTTCCTTTCCTCTTTAAGATACTAGTGTATTTGTATATAATATGATTGTTACTATTGAAGAATAAATTCATTACTGTATTTGACAAATATTCCTTGAGCATTAACTATATGCTTGGTACATTCTAGACTGAGGATACAGTGGTGAACAGAACAGACAAGGCATATTTTCCACTTTCACAGAGCTTATGTTAGAGTGGGTAAAAATGAATAAGAAAGAAAACTAACAAAACTTCAAAGAGTGATAAGCACTATAAAGACAATGAAACAATATTGTGGGGCTTCCCTGGTGGCGCAGTGGTTGAGAGTCCGCCTGCCGATGCAGGGGACACGGGTTAATGCCCCGGTCCGGGAAGATCCCACATGCCGCGGAGCGGCTGGGCCCGTGAGCCATGGCCACTGAGCCTGCACGTCTGGAGCCTGTGCTCCGCAACGGGAGAGGCCACAACAGTGAGAGGCCCGCGTGCCGCAAAAAAAAGAAACAAAAAAAAAAACCAAAAAAAAAAACCCCAAAAAGAATATTGTGGGATTTAGAGTGTCTGGTGTAAGGAGTACCTTTAATTGTGAAGACTTTTGAGCTTAGATGTAAGTGATGTGGAAGAACTAACTATGTGAAGATTTATGATAAGAGTATTCCAGATCAACGTCAAGGGCTTTGAAGCAGTCTTGGCGTTCTAGGAACAGGAACAAACTGGTGTGGCAGCTACCATACTGAGGAAGCAAGGTGACAAAGATTAGAGCTGTAGGCAGGAAGATCATTGAGGCATGTAGGCTAGGGTATTAAATTCAGATTTCATTTTAGTACAATCAATGCTTTTCAACCACCTTGTGGTTTCAGAGGGGTTTGTGTGTGTGTGTGTGTGTGTGTGTGAGTTTGTGTGTATGTGTATGATGGTTCAGGCAACTTACTATAGTTTCTAACAGTACTTTTTCTCCTGCGTGGTAGTGACCAGCTCCCGTGCCAATGTGGGGGATGATGGAAAAAACCACATCACTGTTGAAGGTAGAGTATATCATGGGGTTTTATGAACCAACTGGCAAATGAGAAGCTTTTCTTTTCTATGTTGTTATAAAGGCATCAACTTACTACACTATCCATTTTAGAGGGTTTGCACAGCAGATGGCAAATTCACTAGGAAAGGTAGGAGGGAGTACAGGGAAAAAACAAAAGTAGAAAAAATATTTCTTTTTTTTATTACAAAATGAATAAGCACATCTTTTAAAAAAAAATAAAGGACCAGTAACTCAGAGTATGACCACTTGAGAGGTGGCAGCATTTTAATGAAGACAGAATGCAACAGAGAGGGTAGAATTTAGATATCAAGCAGTATACGCGAGATGATTACCTTACCTGTGAAGCCTTCATGGAGGCTCTGAATTCACATAATCTTATTGGTTTGTAAATCCTAGGTTTTGAGTATCTGAATGTTCCATTATTTTACAGATCATTTTCAAATTAGGAAGTGAAATTTCCATTCATATCACCCAAATTATTACTATATTTGGTATTTGGGGGAATGACTATATACATGTTCATTCAACACTTAGCAATATTAAAAATTAGCATTTTCTTTTTAAAGTAGATAATTATTTTGGAATATTTAAGAAGACTAAAATAGTCATGTTAGAAACCAGTGAAGTAACAAGGGCAATTATGAGTCTGTGGTGCAATGATTAGCCATTTCTTATGCATCTTTGCATATTTCTAACTCTGATCTCAGGCTCACCATCTCACATGGAGTTCATACCCTTATTATGTCTTTCCAGTCCTGGTGAAGCCACTCTCTCATGAATGCTTAAACTCTCCAGATGAAACTAATATGCTAAATCAAGAAAGGAGTCTAGAGTATTCTTCAAATCTCCAGTCCTTTCAAATGTTTTGCCTTGATCAGTAAAACAAAGTAACAATCAGATAAAACACATAAAAAACAAAAATTGTTTCAAGGCAAAGTGGAGACACATTTCCAATGAAACCCACAAATGAGAAATGGATGAAGCCATACATCCAGTAAATTTCAGAAAATTAAAATAACATATTATTCACATGTACCATTTGATGTTACTGTTGAATGCAGTAGATGTCACTGATCTAAACGTCATACTGCTGGAACTGTAGAATTTGTAGCTATTCTCTATTTATATACCTGGAGATTAACTTACATGCAAGATCACTCTAGATTGGCACTGGGATATTAGAAAAATTATTCCAACTGTCCATCTACTTTCTTATTTTACATTCCAAGATTTGCCAAACTTTCTTCCTTAAGCTAAACCAAATAATTCCCAACTTTTGAATAATGTGGCAAATATAAATATTTAAGAAATTTGTTTTATCATTGTATTAAAAAATGGACTTTGGTCTTGGAAAATGTGGGATGAGAAATTTTAGCTAAAGTTAGCAATATTGATTAGACACATTGCTATGTGCTGGGTGATCTATTAAACTTGTAACATACATTATTCCAATTATACTATTATTATTAGCATTTTACAAATAAAGACACAGAAGCCCTTATAAATTAAATGGCTTTCCAACATCATATGGCAGAGCTGGCATTTGACCAGTCCTTGCTGGCTCCCAAGATTTTGTTCTTAACCACTACATAATGCTGCCTTGAAATGTCACCAAATATTTACAGAAGATGTGCAAATATTTGGCATAAAGTGGTTGAAAATATGCAAATTAATCCATAATTGGTCTCATGGGGAGGCTTGAGGTGAGGCAGGTGCTGGAATGGGGAAACTCTAGAGAAAGGTCCCTTCTTGTACAGTGAAGATTCAGCACCAAGGATAGCAACCCAGGAGGTACAGTGGCTGTCTTGGGTAGCCAGGTCCACAGGAGCCTGCAATATGGCTCAAATACTAGAGACAAATAACTCTGTTGTTGGGACAGGTTTTCACATAATATGATTCCAGAGGCTAGCTGCATCTCCTGTGAGATCTGGATCTATCCACTGGGGAAAAGTAATTAATTTGTATGAGACCAAGTTTAAACTGTTCAGTCAAAAAATATTTTTGACAGCATGTAAATTTAAACACACACACACAACTATATATTTGAGTTAAAAAAGTGTGTTTCTTCAAGTCTGAAAATTAGACTCAGGCAAACTTGGGTGGTATGCAAGTCTTGGATGTGTCAAAGTTAATAGCAGCCTGATACTTACTGTCATTTAATTACATTTTTTTGCAAGGTCAAAATCAAAGAGTTACTTGTTATTTCCCTTTAGGCACTAAGCTCACTGGAAAAAAAAAACCTATCCAGTGAAAATGAGGTACAATGTAATACAACTTTAAAAAACTGCAACACGTAGGTAACAAGTCATGAAGTCTCTGACTAGACAATTATCAGGTATCATTTAACTACTTCTTGTGATCTCCCAACAGTTGGATTTACTCCTGAAATCTGAAATTTTCTAGTTTCTACTTCATCTGCCAGAACAACTTCAGACATTTAGGAATTTCCCTTTTCCCTAAGCCTTTGTTATGGGTTGAACTGTGACAACTCTCCCACCTGCCACCACCCTCTCCTCCCAAAAAGAACAATATGTTGAAGTCTTCACCTCTGGCACCTGTGAATGTGACTTCACTTATAAATAGGGTCTTTCCAGATGTAATCAAGTTAAGATGAGGTCATTAGGGTGGGGTCTAATCCAATATGATTAGTGTCCTTATAAAAAGAGGAGAACACAAGAAGAAAGAGACACACAGGTAAAACACCAGTGTGACAGAAGCAGAGATTGGAGTTATGCAACTGCAAGCCAAGGGATGCCAACAGTTGACGGCCACAACTAAAAGCTAGAAAGACACAAGAAAGAGTTTTATCCAGAATCTTAGAGGGAGCATATCCTTGCTGATACAATGATTTCCAATTTCTAGCCTTCAGAAATGTAAGAGAATGAATTTCTGATGTGCTAAGCCACCCAGTTTATAGTACTTTGTCTTGGTAGTCCTAGGGAACTAATAGAGCGTTTCATATTCTATTTTTGCTTGTTTGCATGAGGAGAAGTAAAATGGAGACATCCTGATAGAGATTAGCTACTATGCTACATGGTCTACTCCAGTGGTTTTTTGCCTGGACAGCCAAAACACACAAATGAAAATACCCAAACAACCAAATAAACCTTCCTCAGCAAACTTTCCCCCCAGTAATATCACTTTTACTTCCTTTTATAGATTGACCAAGTGATTCATTAGCATCAAAAGGAATTTTATTTTCTTGGTTCTCCCTTTTAAAACTGTGACCTTGCCAAGTCTCTCTTCAACTTCTTTAGGTAATTAAGTATTTTTCTATTATATTTCAGTGGTTGTTTGAAAAGAATAAACTGTGACAGTGTTATACAAGATTTATCTGACTTCCTGGACACTGCAGGAATGGTTATCACTCTGTTATTACTACAAATCCAGGAAATAAGGCATTATCTTCAAACTTCATGGACATACAAACATGTAGAGGGACATGCTGCAGATCTAAATCCCACCCCTTATTCATATTATTTAGAAAAGAGTTAAAGACTGAAAAAATTATCATAATACATACAATGATAACCAGGAAGATCCTTTAGCTCAGCTCAAATATAAACAAAACCTCAAAAAGGTTTTTCACTATTTTCACTGTGGTTAGATATTTGCTTGTATTGACTTGGGCTTTTACAAATAAAGCACTAACAGCATTTGGATTTTGGATAGTTTATTCTAAATGCAACCGTCTTCTTTACATATGCTCATGTTAGGCATATATCATTTAAATCACATAGCTATTGAATATGTTCTGCTTTAATATGAGACAGGATGAAAATATGGTTAGAATGCTTCCACATGGTTTTAGACATCTTTATATTGCCATATTTAAATATCCAAATTCAGATTTCTATCATTTTGAAATAGCTCTGCCTTACTCTTTATGTGTAAAACTATTATCGTACACTTCAATTTTCCACTAATGTAATGCCTACCTTTGTCAAGCAAGTGCTATACTGTGGGTACAGCCCTAATATTTGAAATTCTAGTGGGTGTATTTCCAATGGTAACAGAAGAAAATAAAAAGCTTTTATTTTTTTCTTAAAAATATTTTAATAAGGGGAAGGACTGCAGTTTTTTAACTACTTTTTAATGAATGTCATCAAACCTGTGGCTTCCTATAAGAACTTTGCCTCTTTGGGATATATTTTGAATTCTTCTTACGAGTTTCCATAACCATAAGAGTTGGATCAAAAGGCATTTTTTTTCTGTACCCTCTTTTGACAGTGTAAATGACTAACTTTCAATTATTACCTTAGGGTTGATCAAAAGCCACCTTTTCCAAAATCTCATACCATCAGCACACCAGTATTTAGAAGGATCTTCATTATATCTATGAGTTTGTTAAAAGCACTGTGGTTCTAGAAGCCTGGTGCTAGAAGACAAATGTGTGCCCTTGAGAGGGGTAGTATAATAATAAGCAAATACATACCTTTGTAGTGATGTATACAGTGAAAGTACTTCCACTACACTTCATTTGATTCTCATAATAATGCTGGTGATAGGAGTGGCTAACATTTATTGAGCATTTACTATGCACCAGGTACCTTGCTACGTATAGTAGGGGAATATGTAGTCTTCCCAAAAATCTTATGAGGCAGATTATTCATATTTTCTACTATTGAAAAAAATGAAACAACAAAGATGCAGAGTTTTAAGTAGCTTGCCCAAGCTCATACCTAACTAGTAGGTAGTAGAGCTATGAAAGAACTTGGGTATTCTGGCTCTATAACCTGTATATTTTGGCCCTGAATCATTAGTCTTATTTTATAAATGCAGAAACTGAAGCTTAGAGATTATTTTCCTTGCTGGTTTGTATAGTTAGCCAATGTCAAAGAGGGAACGGGAATTCAGGTCTCCCTGAATGGAGGTCTTTCCTGTAGGCTAGACTGCTGCCTCCATCCTATTAACTCAAAAGGGTTTACTGAGTATCTTTATGTGCCAGGCTTTGTACTACAAGTGAGGGGTATAATAGTGAACAAGACTGGAATGGACTTAGCTGTCTTGGAACTTTCATTTTCATTTGCGGGAGGTAAATGATAGGCGAACGAATGAATAAGAGAACAGAGATTCAAAAAAAAAAAACAGAAACTAAGAAGAAAATTTTAAGAAGATGATATATAAGTGGCTGGGAAGCCTCAATTCCATTGTCACCTACCAGCATGTAAACTCCATTCATTTTTTCAGAGTAGTTAGCTGTTATTTGGAAATAACAGCTCTGCAGGAAGAGGTCATGTTACGTTTTGGTGGGAGGGACCAGGGGATTCTTTGAATAACAAATTCTGTCTTGGACATGTGTATAGTGCCTGACAAATAAGAGATGCTCACAAAGATTCACTGACTTTAACTGCTTTTCTAGGGAACTCTCGGAATCTCTAAAGCAGTAAAAGATCACTGGGCTGGCCTGATAATGAACACCTCTCTTACTCTAGTCTTTTATTAATGAGTTGAGGTTTAACGTAATATTACCGTGGCCTTTTAAACTGCAAATAAGAATATTTATCTCTTCCGTTCAATTAGGGTAAAGGAAAACATCTGATCTTCGGTAGTGATCACTGAAGGTATTTTAAATGGATTTAGCTTTCTGTTAATTATATGCGTATACACTCAGCAGAAGTTATAGAATAAATCCTGAAGGGCTTTTGTTTATCACAAAGGCAAGATAATAAAATTAAAATGAATAATTAACAAAAAATGAACTAGGATGAGATGAACAGAGAATACAAAGCTGAATAAACGAACCAAAAGTCTATCTCTAAAATATGTACATTTAGTTCACCCTATCTTTCTGAAACACAATCTCTTTTTCAACTTGGGTTAGACAGTTAAGTAATATTCTTTCTTGCTTTCCCACGTAAGCACCAACTGTCAGTCATCTGACAGACTTCTGGCAATTTTCAAAGCGCTGGCTGAGTCTGCAATGCCAATTTTTAACTCAGTTATGACCCCATTATCTTAAATAGTTCAGGTGATGTTCTCTTTGATTAAAAAAATCCGCTTTTCAGTGCAGAGGTGTGCTCCTGCCTTATTTCTGTGTTACTTTTTCTGCGCCCAGTCAGGTTACCACTTTGCTCCTCTCCATCTGACAGAGTTGCCCCAGTTTACTGGGCACATTTGGACAGCTTCTCTTGAGCTTTCCTGAGACTCTTGCTTTGTGAGATATATTGCATCTTGGTTTTCTGGTATAAAAGGCCACTCAAAGTCTGCTTAAGTAAATCAAGGTGCAGTGTATGTACAACACGATAATGTGCACTTGTAAAACAAATGAGGAACTCTTTGTGTGAAGGTATGAAATGATCTCCAACATGTATTAAGTTAAAACAGTGAGGAGAATAGTTTATATAAGTGAGCTTTTCTATAAGGAGGGTAAAAATAAAAATACACGTTGTTTTGCTTGTATTTTCGAACGAATGAGTGGAAGGAAAACAAAAGAGAATAGTAAAAGTGATCATTACGGCAGGGAACAAGATGAAAGGGGGGGTTTAAATGTTTCACTGAATATCTTTTAATATTATCTTACTTTGGTTTTTTAACCATGTGGATCTATTACCTTTAAAAAAGATGTGAGAGATTTTGGTGATGGTTACATGAATCTGTGTCCTATTTTTGCAGTTATATGAGTCTAAAATTATTTTAAAACAAAGTTCAAAAACCAAAAGTTACAGTGTTAGATTGGAACTGCAAGGAATTAGCAGTATTGAAAAAATAAATAAAACAGATGATTTCTAATGAGATAGATAAGGAAAAAAGAGAAATAATAGATAACATTTGGAAGAAAAAGGGGGGTCTAACTACAATCCAATCCATCCAGCAGGAAAGAAAGCTGGATGGACTCATGATGGGATGAAACTCTTCAGAGTAAAATCAACTGCTCTTTATTCCCATCTTTCTGTAGGTCTCCCTCACTCTTTTCCACTTCTTTTTATGATTATTTCTCCCTCCCTGTATCTCTCTGCCACATTATTTCATCTATCTTCTTTTTTTCAATCTCCCCTTTTCTTCTCAGTTTTCCTCCCTTCCTGTGTTTCTCTTTCTCTATCCATTCCACTACCTCAGCTCCAAGATATCTATCACTGCTGCAATCACCTTCAATTTCTTCCTTTCTGTCCCTCACTGTCATTTTCATTTCAATTTCCTTTTCATTTCATTCTATTCCCTTGACTTCCCCTCTCCAACAGCTTCTCAACATATATAAACACGGCCACCTGTCCATGGCTGTTGATAGCCCCTGCAGCCCCAAATCTGTATGGCCTCTCACTTCAAGTAGTCCAAATGAAGTAATTTGATATGTTGGATCCCTATTTGAAATTCTTTCAAGAAGGATCTAAGTGGCTCTTTTTAGAACTGGTGTCCACCTCTGGCTGCTGCCAAGATACTCATGTTACTGGCTCACTCTTTGCTTATCAAGAACTGTGGGCCCAGTCTCTCTGGGAGGGTTACAACAAGTGCAGACACCTTAGTCTACCTAATAGGTGTAAAAGGATGAACAGATAAGGACAGGGGAAAAAAATCTCCAGGTCCAGTGAATTAATTTAGTTTGAGAGGAAACATCTTTGTCTTATTTCTGAAGTGTTCAGAAAAAATAAGTAATATTGCTTGCAAGAAAGTATTTGAATTATAGCAAGTTCTTATTGAATGAGAAACAAGATAAAAATAGCACTATCTGAAAATGCTAGACTCACTGAGCTTGTTGTAATGATTAATTGTTTCAAAGTAAACAGAAACGCCAACTTATATAGAATCAAAATTTTGAAAGGAGGAAAGCAAAAGAAGGGATATAAGCATGCAGATGTATTCTTAATAGAGAAGACCCCAGGAACTTCAAAAAATAAAATATCACAAAGCCCAGTGATATCGGGAGAGGAAGATCTTGTAAACAACTTCTTCATTTGGTAATTTCCCAAAGCAGCAGTTAATATTATCTATTCTACTGAAGTTGATATTATCTATAAATAAAATGGCAATACACAAAACTGAATTTCTAATGCAATAGTTTCCAGACTTTATTGCCCATCAGAATCACTAGTAGAAGGTTTAAATGATGAAGAAGTCTGTGTCCCACCCAAGATCTATGGAATCAGAAACTCGAGGAGTCGGCAGAGGAGGTCTTATCATCTAATTTGTTGTAAATTTCACCAGAATGAAGATCCTGAATTGAGAGCGACTATTCTGAAAACCTAAGGAGAAGATTCTACATTAATTCATGGTTTGCTTAAAAAATTGAAGATAGACAACTGATGTTTAAGTAGTTCCAACAACCTTAGTTAATGAAAAGGAATGCCTTATTAGAATGAAGATCAGATTGGATTTTGATAAAGACTTAAAAATCAACATTTGAGACAAAGCCCACTAAGTCCTGCAGAGTCTGGTCCCTGCCTACCCCTTCCGTGTCATCCTGTGTCATCCTCTTGCTTGCTGTCGAAGCTCAAGCTATAGGGGCTTTCTGTGACTTCTTTGTGCCATTATGCCCCACTCTACCTCAGAGCTTCCATACATGCTGTTCCATATACCTACGAGGCCCACCCTCCTTCTCTCTCCTATGACCTAGTTAGCATTTTCTCATACTTTGGGTCTCAATCACAGAAGCCTCCCTGACCTCTCCAGTTAAGCCTACCTGACCTCTCCAGTTTCCTCCCTAAATCCTCCAATATCACTGTTTGCCCTACCTTTTTATGCCACTTATTACAGTTGCATTTTTCCATTTGGTTATTTGATGAACAGGTCTCCCACCGATAACAAGCTCCCCAAGGGCAGCAGCCATGTCTGTCTGTTTGCCATGTATCCTGAGCACCTAGCACAGTGTCTGCACATGGTTAAGTGCTGTGGACTGAATGTGTCCCCTCAAAATTCATATGTTGAAGCCTATATCCCCACTGTGATGGTATTTAGAGGTGGGGGTCTTTGGGAGGTGATTAGGTCATGGGGGCAGATCCTTCACTAACAGGATTAGTGCCCTTATAAGGAGAGACATGAGAGGGATGACTGCTCTCGTGCTCTCCACCATGTAAGGATACAATGAGAAGACAGCCTTCCCCACACCAGAAGGAAGGCCTTCACCAGGAACCTGATCCTGGTGGCACCCTGACCTCAGATTTCCAGCCTCCAAAACTGTGAGAAATAAATGTGTTGCTTAAGCCACCCAGTTTATGATATTTGGTTAGAGAAGCCTGAACCAAGGCAGTGAGCACACAATAAGTTTGAGTATATTAATATAAAAGCACACAGGTGGGCAACGTGGATGTTGAGGCAGAAAGTGCTTCCATCTGGACGATTCAGTTCAGTAGCGACTTAAAAGTAAGCTGGCGGAGAGCCATTGCAGGAGATATTTTTGTGTAGATGTCTTTCTGAGTCCTCAAAAATCACTTTTTACCCTGTACTCTTTACAAAGATAATCTGAATACATAAAGTTGATTCTATCTTTCTGTAGCTGCTTAGCATCTAGGTGGATTTTCATCAAATTCCCAAGTAATGTTTGGGATTATGTGGTCTAAATAGAGATTTCAAGGTACATGTGACAGAAATCCATTCAGGGGTCTCTAGGGAGCAATTCAACTGAATAGGCAATAATTCTCCAGAGAGGTTAAAACTAAAATTCAAAAAGATACACACATGGGGAGACATGTCACATGCTTTAAAAGGCTGTAGATAGGAACAACAAACATGGATGTCATATGAACTCAAAGAAAAAGTTACAAGGGCAGGTGATCCAAATAGAAAAATTATGTATTTGCCTTGCCTTTTACTTATCTTGGGTAATGTTACTCTGAATTACACTGTCCTATCAATTCCTTGACCCCTGGGAGAATTGTGTATAGCATATTAAAATTTGAATTTTTGTTGTTTACTGCATACTTAGACAATTACACATATTCTAATGTATTCCTTGAGATAAGGGAAGACCCAAGCAGGAATCAAGTGAGAAGCGATTTTCTTAACTGCTGAGAGGATATTTTGGTAATGTTCCTCTGAATGTATTCATGGCAAATGAGCAAAAAATCCTAAATCTTAATCGATGGTGTTGCAGAGACATTCTCTGTGTTTTTTGACAAGGTTTGTTTTTCTCCCCTGACCTTTTTCATAAGAGGGCTGCAAGGAGCACCCAGTGATTGGCCTGGAAATGAAATGAAAAGGGCTTTTCTCACCACAGTTCTCGACCTGGAAATTACTCTTTAGATTCCCCCTAAAGGTCTCAAAAGATCAGCTTCTTTGCCCTGGATTCCATTCCCACAGAAAAGCCTGAGACACTAAATAAATACGAATGCTTTATGAAAAGAATAATAGCAAACAATAACTAAGCTCTTGTGCCAGGTAACCAGCTATGCCCTGTTATATGCACTATCTTATTTAATCCTTATGGAAACCCAACTATAGAGATGCTAATTTTAACCAGAAGACTAGGAGGGGATAGTGTGCCCACGACCACATACCTAGAAAGAGGCAAGGGGAAGGTTTTAGCCCTTGTCCATCTGACATTTTGACAACATATGGTTATCTTTCCCTAGGGAGAGGACCTATAACTTTCATTACATTATTACAGCACCTCATTGACTAGGAAGGGTTAAGCACCTTTGGTCTACAGAGAAGTGAATATTCCAGTGAACTTTTTTAGCTATCAGGTTCCAGGTGTTAGCACAAACCTAAGGCATTTAGGAAAAGAAAGTCATCCTTTTATACCAACGGTTTAAAGAAGGTACACAATTGAATATGTAGCTTTCTGGAATTCATGAAGGAGTGGAAGAGAAGTAATCAATGAATGACCTCTTAATGTAAGCAGTGGATAAGAATGGGGAAGTGATTACTTTTTCCTAGGACCTCTCACGAAATGGAAAAGAAGAGAGAAGCAGAAGATGATGAAAACACATGAAACTTAAACTACATGTATATGAGAACCTCAAAAGTTTTGAAACATTCCTGGGAAGAAGTATTGTAAATGAGCAAAAGACCAAGAAGAAGAGCCATGGAGAAGATGATATGGGAAATATAGACAGATGATGTCTGGTCCTTCTTTCAGTCTCTAGGTAGGCAAGACTGAAGAACTGCACATGGCTACTAACAATATATACAGAAGTCAACTAAATGTAGTCTAAGTATGCTTAGACTAAATGTAGTCTAAGTATGGATATTTAGAATATACAGCATTTGATGTAAACTTTTATTGAAAAAACTACTGATGCCTACTTTGGTTTGGGCTGGGGGAGAAAATGGTAATGAGAGTTTATATGACATGACTGAATATTGAAACCATATTTGCAGAAACATAAAAATAAGGTTCTAAAAATTTTGAAGGGTAGATTTCTCTGAAATTTTGCTGAAATCATTGTTAGAATCCTTACAAAGTTATAAACCAAGGGTATCATGCAACTGAAAAAAAATCTTGAAGAGCTTGTTTTCCATCAAGTATAAACTCCCTGTCCTAGAAACTTCACTTTTTCTCTCACTCCCTAGTGAATTTACCTTCAGGCAGGCTCACTACCTTGAGCTTCCATGGAATAAGTGATAAGTACATACCAGACACATCCTCCTGTGTACAATTGTGGCTAAACTGTCCAATCAACGCACCTATTCTAATCTCATCCAGATGAAGAGCAATGTCTTCTGAAACACCTTTTGCAAATACCCAAATTCTCCTTGTTCATGTCCCTCAAAAAGGGTTTCCTTACCTCATATCTTACATGTAGTCATAGTCTTTTCTGTGTTGGTTTAAAATGACCACATTCATGCAGCTACCTCCCATATGTTTATAGATATAATAATATATGCCTGGCTCTGTGTTTTCTCCCCACTAGACTATTAGTTTTCTACAGGAAGGACAATGCATTTTATTTCTGTTACTCCTTGTATGGCAGCTGACCCAGAATTCTCTAAATAAACATGTGTTTATTTGAAAGGAAATATTAAGTCCAGTGGAATTTGTGGTTTTAAGCTTATAAATATCATTCTGGTTTATAATAGTTTAAAAATTCTTTAACCATGACCCAAATTATTTCTGTGGGGAATGGACATGTTATTTCAATCTGCATTACTTTAATGTATAGATCCTTCTCTGCTTCCACTCCTTTTATACAATGACTTGTTTTCACAAGTTTCTTTCACTAGTAGTACTTAGAGGGGTTAAGAATATGGGGTTCTGTGGGCTGACAGACTGAGGTCAAAATCTACCTCCACCACTTACTAGCTCTGTGGTCCTGGGCACATTACTTGGAGTCTCTAGCCCAAATTTTGTTTTTCTTGTTGCTGCTATTGTGAAATGGGATTGGTGATACTACCCACCTCATAGGGCTCTTGTGGTTTTAACTGAGATCATGCCTATTAAAGGCTTAGCATAGCACTAGGCAAGTAAAAAGTACTCTATACATGGAAGCCCTGACATTGTTCTCAAAAGTGTCTTCTAGATCCACTAATTTTTTCATAGTTACATTGTCAATTGTGTCTAAGGCTAGATAACATCTCCATGACTCTGTTTTAAATATCTCTTAGTTTACTAATGTAATAAGGGGAAACTTCAAGGTGAGTTTAATATTATTTCCATTGAACAAATATTTCTTGACTCATATTGTGGTCACATCCAAAAGTCTTTATAATTGAGAAAGACAAAACTAACATTCCTTGAATGTTTTATATGGGCCAGATTCTGTTCTAATACTTTTACATGCATCATTTTTATTTGATGTTCACGATGACCTTCAGATTATTATTTTTCCCATTCTACAGATGAGAAAAATACAGCTTATCAGGGTGAAAAATCTTGCAATACATAGCTGTTAAAGAGAAAGTGGGCTAGGTCTGGAAGAAAAGGGAGAGTTTGCTTAAAAAAAGGATTCAATCCATTTTGAGTTGCAGTTTTTAGACATATCTGTTATTGACATCATCGTGGTTGATAACAAGTAATTTCTTTTTATAATTATTTCTCACATGCAGATCAAAGGTTACAAATTAATGGTTAAACATACTGGGGGAACATAATTTCTTTTTAAAGCAGCAATATAGATATCAATTAAATAGCAAATTAGATATACCTTTTGACTTATGTGCAAAGAAGAGAGCTGCTACAGTATTAAAGAGTTCTTAACTACTGGGTAGTCAGGTAATTAGGAAGCTGTCAAAGCTTGTTATGTTATCTTGTAGCAGTTGGTGTTCAGAATATTTCTTGCTACTCCTGTCTAAATGGGATGTGGTTAATATGCAGCTTCAGTCAACAAAGGTTCAAAGGGGACAATTTAATTACAACTCCATAAAATCTTAAATTTCAATTATTATGACACGGGGGAACTGCCCTTGAGAAAGGGCAGTTAAAAGACATTTTACCACTTGTGCAAGATTGCAGAAACAGACAAACTGGAACAACAATGATGTTTATTGCTTATATATTTTTTGAGTGTTGCAGTAAGGCCATAGTCTTCAGCATGTGCGTGTGTGTATGCATGTATGTGTGTGTTAACATGTTAACGTGGTAGCAGATTAACGAAAAACTTTTCCTAAAGATTATTCCATAGAGCATTAATACTATTTGGGGACATCTTAAAGGTCTCCTCTAAAAATGCTTTTATGGAAAAATATATTTGAGAAATACTGGGTTAAATAAAGCCAAAGAAGTATTTCTTCTTCTTGCAGAATTTCTCAGAGACTTAAGTAATATATATATTAAATTGTCAAGGGAGTTAATAATAAAATACGTGACCAGAGGATTATTACTTTGTTTCTCTGCAATACTTTGAAACTAGATTCAATGGAATATGCTCTGGATTATGTTGGTATAATGGATAAGAGTTAAACACCTGCGAACTTGAGTTCTACCAATGACTTGCTAATTTATCATGGACGAGTCCAATGATTCACTCCTTCATTCATTCATTCCCACTTAGCGAGTCATCTCAAACTTCACCTGAATGAAACATAATTCTTCAGTTTGCCCTACAAATCTTTTTTTGTTTTTTGTTTTTGGTCTGTTCAGTCATGATTAATAATACCATCACTCACTCAGTTGCTTAATCCAAGAACCAAGGAGGCATCCTTAATTTCACTTCTTCTCTTCCCCCACCTGTAAAATTTGAAGGCTCAACCTCTGAAACATATCTCAAATCCAGCCACCACTCTCCATTTTCACTGCTACCACCCAATTCCCAGCCTCAATCATTTCTCACCTGAACTGTTGAGGCAGAATATTCAAAATGTTCTCCCTGCTTCAAATCCTGTCCACCTTCTGTATCGCAGCCAGAAAGGTCTTTATGAAACATAAACTAGCTGTGCCAAGTGCTTCCACGAATAATCTAGGGACATCCTGTAACTCTCACACTAACACCAAAATAAATTTCTGGGTATATGTAGAGTTAACTGCAAAGGACAAGCACTAAATCTTCTAGGAAGTAATAGTGGAGACTATCTTCATGACATGGGGATAGGGAGAGGTTTGGAAAATAGAACAAAATATAATATCCCACTAACCCCCGTGGAAGAGCTTGATAAAATTGGACTGAAATAAAATGAAGATCTTCAATTCATCAAAAGACACCATTACAAGAGTGAAAATGCAGCTTCCACGGTGGGCTTTTATTAACACACACAATAGACAGAGGACTCATATCTAGGGCTTATAAGAATGTATAGAAACACCACCTATAAACCATACAAAAAGCAGAAACAACCCAATAGAATATGGGCCAGAGACAGGAACAAGGCACCTTAAAAATATACTATTTGTTGACCATACAGTTGGTGATTGATAATTCATTGAGCTATATAACTTTATGGGATGTGGTTTTAACTTCCAAAAAATGTTACAAAAATTTACATACCCAGATACTTCAAGACATGATCTAACTCCTTGGAGACTGAAGTAACTTGGCCTAGTTTCAATACTTAGTTATCTCTACAATGGTCTTCACGAAGCAAGTCATTTTCTCTTTGAAAAGATAGACATATTTCATTTTTCCCCTACAGGGTAGTACCAGCAGAGCATTCTTGAATAAGAATTTCATGATTTTATAAAGCCCTAGCTCTCCATATCATGGAACAGTCATTAATAAGTCATTGAATCTGCCCATACAGTAGCATTTGATACAGATGGAGGGCTCACTGTTGTGTTTTGCATAAGATGAATAAACAAAGAATCAAAGAGCAAGGAGTGTTAATATTTTAAGTAAAATATTTAATTTGAAAATCAGGACAGGGAGGCATTAGCATTGAAAGCAGATAGGGGAAAATGTCTGGATGAGAAATGGAGAAGAGACATCATTAAACATGCGGGCTAGGTAAGAATACAAATACAAAGAGCGCTAGCCTCCCTTGACAGACAGCCGCTCTGACTTGGTGCAAATGGCAACATCATCTTCCATGGACCAATTCTCCAGTAAACCAAGCCAAGGAAATGGAAGTTTCCCATAATCAATGTGCATTTTATTTGCCTCATTTCTGCTTTCACTGACTGCTTGAGATTCAACACAAACACTAGCTCAAGGGTAGCTCCATCTTAGCAAAGCTGCTTGAAACAATAAATGTGCTTTTTGTGCCTGCGGCAATGGCAGGGATCACACGGGGGCCTGGAACCACCTTCCGTTTTGCCCTGTGACACGTGAGCAGCTGCAAATGGGAGAGAACGATGACCTCAAGGAGTGTATGTTTCTATTTCTGTGAATTCTGGGTTAGAAACAGCCATGAACTCTCAGCCCTGCAAGGAGAAGAGAGATCACCCTTGACCAGAAAAAAAAAGTAATGAGAATCAAAAGCCAAGGAGCTTTCAGAACCCAAGGAAAGGGCTTCATAAAAGGGAGTCTGCACTGGCTCCTAAACAGTGTCCTGTGAAAATCGGTGTTAAAATAAATAAATACCAGGCCTCCAATCATTTTGGGGCTCTCAGAAAAATAATAAAAATAATCCCCCTCCCATAGGGGGAAAAATAACCCAACCATCAAACAAAAATCTTCCAAACAGGAGAACTGTGCCTGGTGAAAGATCTCAAAGTGTTCTTTATTTTAAGGAAAGAAGTAGGTATAATTAGATTTCACAAATGGGAATTGCTTCAGGGCACGGTGGAGGGAGGGATAAATGGTCGTAATTGGAAGTGTATGCTGTGTGTGACACAGGCCAGGAAACACCCACTATTAAAATCATTTCCTTGGATATATTTTTAACACACTGAAAATGCATATGAAAACACCAGGAGGGGTCTTAAAAGCCTTCAGCAGGAAGCATAATGCAAAGCTGAAGTCCTTTGTTCTCAGTGTGTGATAAGATGGTCTCATAGGCTGCCCATGAGCCAGGTGTTCTGTTTTGGACTTTAAGGGAGCAGTTCCTAATGCTTCCTGTCCCATCAACGCAAAGAAAAAACCTCATTGCCCCTGACTGTGATTTTCATGCACAATAACATCAACTCCAAATGGAACAAATCTGTCTGCTCCTGGAGCGGGGTTAGGGGGCGTGCAGGACAGGTCAGGGGGCAGAACAGCTGCCATTAAAACAAAGTGGCTTGATTAGGTTTTCACAGTTAGTAGATGAAGAATGAAGGGCAAAGACAAGCCTGTTCCTCGTGTAATAGGGCGATAATAGGAGCCTCATTTGGGCTGCTAGAGTCCACTTTGGCCAGTGTCAGCTTTTCCGTTACACATGCAGCTTTTCAGGAAGGTGACAATAATTCAATCCAGGAGTAAGGAAAAATAAAATGAAAGTGAATTAACTGTGGGCCGAGACTTGGCAAATAGGGTCTCCACTTGGGCATGCAGAGCCCAAGAAGTCTGAAAGTAGGTCACTTTTAATTCTCTGCTGGAGAAATTACTGTTTTCTGGCTTTTTCTTTTTTGCAGTGTGGTTGACTGCAGGGCTCTATGACTGCTGAGTTTCCCTGTTTGAAATGCAATGAGCCTCTGTTCCAACTGTGCCCCGAGGATGGCCTTGTTACAAGTGCAGTGCCAAGGGGCCTGGCTCTCCCAGTAAGATGGTCTCCTCTTGTTGTATCAACTCTAGGAGTACAGAGTGCTTTCAAATTTCCATCACCAGCTCACTCTGCTTTGTCTCCTACCCTTCCAGTAAGAGTTACTACTCAATGTCTTGACTGCTCTCCATTACTGCCACCTCATGCTTGCCCCGAGGGAGCCCACTGGAATTGCTGAATGAAATTCAAAAGATATTTTTTGTAGTTCCTAACTTTCCTGGGCTTTCTGCTTTTTTCCCCTCCCAGTTCTCTGTCATTAATCTTTCTTAGCATCCTCGAGGGTCTCTACTATCGTTGTCTACTCTTTAGTGTTGAGGGGCTTCAGGCTCTGCTAGTGCTTTTGTTCTCTTTATCTGATCTCTTTCAAACTCAGAGCTGCAGCTTGGCATATATCTGGAGAAAACCATAATTTGAAAAGATACATGCACCCCAGTGTTCATTGCAGCACTATTTACAATAGCCAAGACATGGAAGCAACCTCAATGTCCATTGACAGAGGAATGGATAAAGAAGACGTGATACACACACATACATGCATGCACACACACACACACACACACACACACACACCATGGAATACTACTCAGTCGTAAAAAAGAATGAAATAATGCCATTTACAGCAACATGGATGGACCTAGAGATGATCATACTAAGTGAAGTAAGTCAGACAAAGACAAGTATCACTTATATGTGGAATCTAAAAAAATGAACAAATGAACTTATTTACAAAACACAAACAGACTCACAGACATAGAAAACAAACTTATGGTTACCAAAGTGGAAAAGTGGGGGAGAAGGATAAATTAGGAGTTTGGGATTAACATACACACACTACTATATATATAATAGATAACCAACAAGGACCTATTGCAA
Source organism: Hyperoodon ampullatus (assembly GCF_949752795.1). Lineage (NCBI taxonomy): Eukaryota > Metazoa > Chordata > Mammalia > Artiodactyla > Ziphiidae > Hyperoodon > Hyperoodon ampullatus. The sequence continues at coordinate 22,551,254 of NC_136923.1, forward strand.
AAAAAAAAAGGACTCATTAACTCATCCCTCATGCCACTTTGATACTGGTTTATTATTTGCTACATATTTTAGTCACCTAACTCATAAAACTGGGCTTTATTCCTGAAATTCAACACTTGGCCTTTCTTGTTTCATCTCTTTGCTCTCACTGTATTGGTTGAAATGCTTAACACAAATCCCAGACACACTATCATTTCACCTTGAGTCATCACCCCCAACAAAATTAATAATATACCCTTAATATCATTTAGCAACCAGCCCATGCTCAATTTTCCCCCATGACCCCCTAAAAACTTCAGTTTAAAACAAATTAGGACCAAAAGATAGTCCACATAAATTGCATTTGATTGCTGTTTATTAAATACTTTTTAATCTGTAATAGTAGTTCTTTATCCCCTTTCTTCATGCTATGTATTTGTTGAAGGAACTGGGCATTTAGAAGCCTTTTCATATAAAGTCACTAATTTCCGGTGATATATCTTATGTTATTAAATCTCTTCCAGTACAATATATAGGTTATTTGGAATTTGAGGTATAATGTGGACATAGTGAAATCTATAAAACTTTAAAGAACATCTTTATTAATTTTTACATATTGGCATCATCTAGATCCATATTTAGAACATTTTCATCCCCTAGAAAGATGTAAATGTGCCCCTTCCCAGTCATCAGCTACCCACCAGAAGCAAATATTATTCTGACTGTAAACAGTGTAGATTGTTTTTGCCTATTTGCATACTTCACATTAATGGAATTATACCTTATGAACTCTTCTGTAACTTGCTTCTTTCATTCAACATGTTTTTGAGCTTCATCCATGTGTTGAATATATATGTATTTATTCTTTTTTATTGCTCTGTAATTTTCTATCATATGAACACATCATGATTCATTTACCATTCTCCTATTGACAGACATTGGGTACTGTGAATAAAGCTGCTAAAAACATGCATAACCTTTTTGAAGACATATCCGTTATCAATGTCCTAAGGACACATGCTAGGTAACAGGATTGCTGGGTCATAGGGGAGGCATATATTTTGTTAAAGATTGCTAGTTGTCTAAAGTAGTTTATCATTTGACATTCTTACCGGAAAAGTATGAAAGTTCCAGCTATTCTATATCCTCACCAACACTTAATATTATATTATCAATCTTTTAAAATTTGACCATTCTGAAGGATGTGCCCTGCTTGATGGATGTATAGCATACTTTATTTTTAATTTCAAAAGTCCTAAAAAGTTAAGAATAACCCAACAACTTTCATAAGTGTTGAGACTTTAGTAGGAACACACTCTTTCAAGTGACGTCCTTTGACATCATTAAAAGTGCAATTAAGGTTGGTGGGGCTGAAAAACACAGAAAGAGGAAGACTCAAATCTCATGTAATTCTTCCCTCTTTCAAAATTTTTTGGCTGAAGTGGGCATCTAAGCAGATTCAATATCAAAATGCTGTCAACCTGTAGATGAGATCACACAGAGCAGCAGGTGTTCTAGGGAAATCTCAGGTCTTGGTTTCTGGTTAAAGTTGATGTATCCATCCTTTTACTTATAGCATTTACCTAACTTGACAAGATGTGCAAAACTGCACAACCATTTACCCAAGAGGATTCAACTCATCAATGAGTGTTTTGCAACTAATTCAGTTACACGATGTATGAAAGCAAATTAAGGGCAACTGAAAACAGTTGCATGGTTTTGAACCCAGGAATGATCACCCATTCCTGCTTTTTGGCATGGGATGGGCTGTAGAGAGAGTGAGATGGGAAGGGAAATAAGGTTTGCTAAGTACATACAATGTGCCAGCTGTTACACAAGAACTTTTATGTAGATACAGTCATGAATCGAATTAGGTCCTCACTAAAGTACATTAAGGTGGGTTTTATTATTACATTTTACTGAGAAGGAAACTGAGGCTCAGAGGCATTTAGGAGCTTTCACTGTAAGCACTTGGACACCCAGGAATATAAATAGTAATGCCATGGAGTTTTATCTTACAGGAGGTGAATTATATTATACTTAGAGATATTAAGAAAATTATGCAAAAGTTATTCTTAAAAATCCTTTGCATTGCTTACAAAGTAGGGCAAAGTGGCTTGGTGTATATAACCCGAAACAGTAATACTTAAGCATGCTAAAGCTTGAGAATCCATAAGTTAGACTAAAAGAAAGGACATAAGATGATATATGTAGATTCGGGGCTCTCTGCCTTTTTGCATTTGAAGGGACTTATGAAATCTCTAGTGGTGAACAGGTATGGCAGAACAGTCTCAAGCATTCCTCCTTGTATGCATAGTTTACTGGTTTGGTTTAAGTATTAATCCCCTATAATCATAAAACACATTACATCTGTTGCTCTGAGACTTTTACAATATAGTGGGATCACAGCTGCAAGGAAGAAGGTTATATTCCAAAATCAGCCAAAAGGTAAAATGTGCACACAGTATGATTCCTTTATACTCCTACCGTATTATGAGTATAACTGGGGTTTAGAGAGATTTAAGATATGTGCCCCAAACTCTAGTACATGCTGGACCAGAAAGTGATCCCAGTTCATCTGTTGTAAGCTCAAACTTGAAGACCCTTTCCAGGAATCAGGCCAATTTAGCTGCCAGCAAACTTGGAATCAATTAACCTGAAATTTGACATACTTCAGAATGTCTCATTGAGAAAAAGGTGGAGGAACTTACCCATGAAATGATTGAGCACATTGGGCAAACACTTGACTCACTGCAGAATGGAGGCCAATAATTCTCTGCATAGATTAGATGCTTTGAGACAGCTCTTCCCAGCCTTGATTTTGCTATGAGCCTCGTAATGGATGGTGATCTTCAGGGAGCAGCACATGCTCCCTGGGTTGTACTTAGGTTGTTGGCTCCACAAGTTCGCTCTAACTACAATTTCTCTCACGCTCATGAGAGCACATCAGACTGCAAGGTAGCTAAAACATTACCTAAGACACCTTGAAAATACTCGGTTTTGTAGTAAGAAATGAGTCATCCACAAATGATGCTTTTAACTGCTATTAGAGTCATTTTGTGTGTTACATCTCTAACTTATGAGGACGACGAGAACCCCTAGTTTTATAAAACATGGCACCTATTCCTATGACAACGATACTCCTATATGGTCTTTAACTGGACAAACATATATCCTTTGAGGAAAAGCTAAAGAAGAGATAATAGGGTCAGACTTCTTCCGTTAAATTCCAGCTCTGTTTTGGACTACCTGTCAGACCTTGGACGACTCAGGACAACCTTCTAAGGCACGGTTTTCTGATCTGTAAAATGAGGATACACTCATGCCTACTTCATAAGGCTATGATGACAATTGAATAAGATAATATATATAACATGCTTAGAACACTTAGCACATAGTAAATGTTCAAAGTGACAAGTAAGTAAATAGAGCATGAGCAGAAACAATGAGGGAAGTAGTGGGAAAGATGGACCTGACATCTTACCTTAAAAAGAAATAGCTACCTTCAGCCTTAAAGAGAGACCACACATTGAAAAAGATCTTAAAATAGTTTTCATTTTCCTGATGGACAAAGTGGTGTAGAATGACTCTGATAAGAAGGAAACCAAGTAATGTCAGACGTATGACCATAGGGGCTCATGGGATACCAGGGCCAGAAGAGATTTCTTCTGTAAGCACCAGGAAAGGCCCACAGTTTTGTTTCATATTATATCAGGAGAGGCAGCATAACCTAGTCTCTAAGAGAATGGGTGCTTCAGCTTGAAAACTAGGGTATGAATCCCAATACTACCATTTACCTGCTGTGTAAACTTGGACAAGGCACTACCTACCCTTTAGTCTCAGTTTCCTCCTCTGTAAAATGGGGATGGTAACTATAACTATCCCAGAAAGCAGTTGGGAGGATTTGGCACAAATATGTACATGGTATTCAGAACAGTGCCTGATCCACAGTAAGTTCTCAGTACCTGTTGTCCATGGTCATCACCATCAGGAATAGGAAAGAAATGAAAGCAAAGTGACTTCACTCCCTTCTATGGATCAGAAATAATACTGATAATTTATTCTAATGGAAATCAAAGAAGTAGAATAATGGTGCCACAAATCCACTCTTGTAAGTATCCTGAGCAATATAAAAACTTCCCATGGAAGAAAAAACACAAATTCATCTACTCCAACAGAGCTATCCCATCAAAGAAAAGGTCCCCATGCCTTTAATTGAATTTTAGAGCTAATGGCAGATTCTTGTGATCAATGGCCCAGATGACTGGAAAATCTGAATATGAATGCAAAGTGGGTTGCAATTCATCTATATCAGTATGGTGTTATATACAGAAGAGAATTAAATATCCTAATTTCATTCTCCTGGTCTTCCTTTCTCAACAATAGCTATATGCTTCATTAGAATGGTTAATGGGAAAATTAGTGTCCAGCAAAATCAAAACATTTTAAATAACTGATTCTAGGGCTTGATGTCACAGCATGTATTCAGCATTTCTGATTTGAAACACACTAAAAATAAAATCTTAATATGGTAAAAAGATACCCTCGAGGGAAAAATGGTGTAGTGGAAAAATCAGAGTCAGAAAATGAGGGTTTTAGCCTCATAACATCATTTCTTTTTGTGCAACTTTAAGTTGTTCTATAATGTATAAAGCTGCCAGTTTACAGCCATTCTACTCTTTAACCTCCCTGAGCCTCAATTTACTCATCTGTAAAATCTCAATTAAAACATTTATCATGCCTATTAAATAGGGTTGTCATAAAAATTGAAGGGGACCATGTGTATAAAGTTTAAAATGGTAACATCTTATAAAATATTTTATTAGAAACGTATGGATTTTTTATTCCATAAGAATGTTCCAAAATATTAAGAAATAAATGCATACCAAGATCAAAATCCTTCTAACCATCCCACTGTACAGCAAAGAAAGGACAAGCAAATCAAGGACCTGCTCAAGGCTGGATCAACTCTTTAAAAGTGGAGGTAGAATTTTTTTAGTGATGATGGGAGTCTGCCAGTTTATACCCATGCCTCCCTTTAACCAGTACGATATCCTGTCTAAAAAGTCATTCTATACCACCTGAGGAATTTCCTAATTCACTTACCAGGCTGCATTCATCAAGACAGAACGTTGAGACTGCCTAACAGTGAACCACGAAACAGGGCAGAAGGAATGCCACTAACTTTGTGACTTACAAAGAGTGATTACCAGCCAATGTTGTTAAAGGGATCAATGGTATTGAAAGAATGAGTTGTGGCAAGTGGAGTATCAACCATGAAAAGGGTGATGGACAATTATAGTCCCAGTCCAAGAGCAGTGTTATAAAAGGTCAGTGCTGAAAGATGTCTCAGTCCCCCCTGTGAAAAGTCCTTTGATGCTTGATTACCGTTCTTTTTCCTCTCCATTGTTCTGTTTCCTCAGGTAGTTCGTTCAGAATCTCAATGACAGCAAATAGCACTATCCAGCATACAGTAACCATATCATTTACATGATTAGAATTTCGTGATTTTTTACACCCTGCATAGAAAGCTATGTAAAGTGAGAATTTGGGAAAATAAAAATGCTATGCTAGACTGCCACTGGCCCATTACTTAAAAGGGAAAAACTATAGTTGTACATTATTAGGACTACAAATTGAAATTCTCCCCAAGTCAAGGAATGAAGGAAGTTATGGTTCTTTAGGTGGTGTTCATTTCCCCTCTGTAGGATGTACTAGTAATGAACAACATGTGTTATACCTGCAAGCCTAGCTAATAGTCAGGAATACAACCCGTGTGCAAAGCCCATACTATGACTTAATGTTACATGAAAAACTATCACCTTGACATTTCTATGCTTTTGTTTTATTTCTTTTTGAAATGGAAAATTTCCTATTAAATGTACTGAATGAACTTTCAAAAAGGAGGAAAGAGAGAAGAAATTTTTTCTTCTCTCATTTCCTATATGTGTTGAGTATGTGTCTTTATCTCTTTATCTCTCACCAGATTACCAGGTCTAGAGAAGCAGGGGCATCTCTGATTCAACTCCTGACTCATTTCTGCATGGCCCACACATCCAGCATAATCATGTAAAAGGTCAATGCAAATACATGTGTCTTGATAAGATGGATGGTTTAGAGAAGGACCAGATGAATCCAAGAAAGAACACCTGTGCACCATCATCTACGGCATGTAACCTAGTGGCTCAAGGCTTACTTGTGCCCCAGAACTGACTAAAAAATTGTCTGAAAAATAGACTCCCAGGCCCCACTTCAAACTCCATGAATCAGAATTTCTCATTGTAGGACCCTGGAATCTAAATTTCAATAAAAGTTTCAAAGTTGCATATTTTGTAGCCAGTTTGGTTCTCGTTTGTGGAGTGATATTTAGGAAACTTGGAGATCAAGGAAGCCCTTTGTCTAGGTCAGGCACAGCCAGCTGATTCACCTCCCAAACCATGTCTGGGAGTGGCTACTGAAGACCTAGATACTCAAAGTCAGTCTGTGGACCATCAGTACCACCTGGAAGCTTGTTAGAAAAGCTGAACCTCAGGCTCTACAGCAGACCTACTGAATAAAAAATCTGCATGTGAGCATGATGCACAATGATCATATGCACATTAAAATTTCGAAGCCCTGGCCTAGAATAATGTTAACGAAATGTGATGCATTGACAGGCTCTATCGACATCACTTGGCAGGTTGTCTGAAATGCAGAATCTTAGGTGCCACCTCAGACCTACTAAACAAGAATCTATGGGGGAAGGATCCAAGACTGTGTGTTTTAACAAGCTCTCCAAGTGATGCTTAGGTATGTTAAAGTTTGAGACCCATTGGTCTAAAGTGCTGTGCTAAAAAGAGTTGCAAAGATGGGCTGGGCTTCCTGAAAAATGATGTATTCATCAGTTAATGATACCTAGCCAAGTGCAGAAAGGGGAAAGTGGTAACACTCAATGCTGCACATATATTATTTCTGCTCTAGACAGAAAACTTGACTCATGGATATGATGCTTTAAGACCAAATACATAGGACTTTGGAAGGAATCAGAATTGGTACTAGGATGAGAAGTAAAAGATGAACAACCAAAAAAAAAAGAATATGGCAGGAAAATTAGGAAAAGGATTAAACCTCACACAGATAAAACAAGTGTGACACTATATTAGTAATTGTTGAGTTGGATGATGGGTAATGGAAATTTATTATATGATACTATTCCTTCTACTTCTGAGTATATGTGAAATCCTTTAAAATAAAAAGTTTAAAAATAAATCCATCCAGAGATACAGTATTGCTTAGGTAGTTAGAAAACATTAAAAGATTGATAATATCCATTGTTAATGAAGGTGTGAGAAAAACAAACTCATACATTGTTGGTGGGAGTACAAGTAGTTATGACCTTTTGGAAGACAATTTGACAGCAGTAAATGCTAGACTATTTAAAAATGTTTCACACATATTGGTCCAGTAACTCTGTTTCTAGCAAGCTTATCTAAAGAAGAAGTCACTCATTTGCATATGGATACAGTACAAAGGTGCAGACTGTGGCTTTATTTGTAATAACAATTTGGAGTCTATATATCTACAAAGATGGGACACGCTCATAGTGAGGTCTGTTGTACAATTATTATTTCTAAATGACATACCTAAATGTATTGGTCTAGAAAGTTGCCAATGATATAACGCTGAGAAGATGAAAATGTCTATCACACTGTTTTAATGGGAAGAAAGAACCCTAATGCTTATGTGTGTGGCTCTCTTTGTATGTAGATAGGCAAGCATCTGGAAGTCTAATACTGAACAGTTGATGGTTACCTTGGGGGAGGAGTATGTCTATTTTTGGAAGGATGTCTATCGCTTTTAACTATGTATAATTTTGTACTGTTTTCACCTTTTGTATTTTCATCCATGTGACAGTGTTTCTGCCAATGAGATATAAATGGGTGACACAGGGAAAGCTCTTTTAAGTTCTAAGAAAGCTGGTTGATAGGGTCAAATTCAGGTGGCCCCTACATTCTGCTCTTTGCCCTTCCCCTCTTTTCCTGTTTGGAATCTAGATGAATACCTGAGAAGGAGAAGCTCGTTTGTAAGCACTGGGGTAATGGATCCATGCTTAGAAAAGGCACAATGGAAAACTAAAAGGAGCCTGGGTTCCCAAAGCAAGTGTGGAATGAATCAGCCCAGAATGGTTCTTTTCAAACTTTGCATTACATAAATAAGATAAAGCCATTAATTTTGTTAATTTTTTTTTTAGATTTCTGTCACTCACAGCCAAACTATTCTCTACCCAAGCATTATTTAACCATCCAGGTATCCAGGTACATCTGGTATAAGTAGGGATAGGATATACATACTAATATATATGCAGGTAGGTTTCATCTAAAGAGGCACCTTGTACACCTGGTCCACCATGAATTTTCAGCCTTAGCACAGCACAGGGTACATAATTTAATGAAAGAGTAAGGGAATCTATAAAAGAGTAATGTACACAGTTACCTCTAGATTGTGGGATTATGGATGATTTTAATTTCCTTTTGTATACTTGCCTGTATTTTCTGAATATTTAAAATCAGAAAAAAACCCAAAGCTATTTTAAAAAATTGTTAAAACTGTATAGGAAAGCTGTGTGGTACAGCTTAATGATAAAGTGGAACTGTGTTATTCCATAGATTTCAACATATTACAAATCAAACCTTTTTTCCCCCTTCTCTCTCCCTCCACTTCAAAAATAGAATTGAATCATGATAAAACTCAATATACAAGAGAAGTATTGGTCTGATACCCCATCAGGATGATAGAGGAGCTTTACTTTACAATTATATTACATATTTATAAAGAAAAATTTTGAAAGTGGTTTCTTTTACATTGATGGATGTCTGAACATTCACCATAAAAAAACAATAAAAAATTAAGCATCTTTGTTTTCTGCTGCTACAAATGCATGTATGATATAGAGTATTTCAATTCAGGGGATACATTTATCATACCTCTCAGGAAAACTTTGCAGACAAATCAGCGGAAACCCCTCTGGGTGGTGCAACAACTTTTGCAGCAATTTATAAAGCATCATGGCATGAATATTTTTATACCAGTGGTCTCAACTGGGCCATAGAGCAATATCTGGAGACACCTGGGTTTGTCACCATGGTGGGGATGCCACTGACACCTCATGGGCAGGGGCAAGTGATGCTGCTAAACAATATACAGGACAGCCCCCAGGACAAAGAGTTATTCAGTCCAATATGTTACTAGAAACCCTACTTTGTATATTTCTTCCCTGTCTTTTTATTTAGGCTATATCTACCCATACGAGTAATTTGACTGCTTTAACTTCTGGATTTTGGGGGGGTTATTAGATTACTAATTGGTTTTCCACATTGAAACTGTTTTCTTTCCCAGTCTTAGAATCCTAACACCAGATATGTGACCACTTTGTATTAAAGATCCCTTCATGCAACAAATTTTTACTCAGTGTGTAACAAGGACTAGCCAGTGCCCAGGCATTGAGTGTATAAATATGAATGAGCAGACATGGTCCCAACGCCCACGTATTTACTGTGCAGTGAGACAGAAAACACACCTAAACCTTGGAGGGCAGGAGGCCCAGATAGGTGATGGCGTTTGAAGGCAGTGAAATGAACTCAGAACATGGACTCAGGACCTAGGTCCAAATTCCAGTTAACCATTTCCTCATTTCTGTTTATTCAACACACAGCCCAGTCCTGCTTCCTGGTATTTGCCCTGTTTACTCTTTTGCTGGAATTCCCCTTTCTTCAAATCTCTTCTTTGTTGGATCTTTTGTGCCATTCAGGTCTCTGCTCAGATGTAACCCACTCCTGATCATCCTAACTATTGTCTCCTCTAAGCTTTCTCTGTCCCACTGCCCTGTTTCATACTCTTGATCTAAAACCATCTTGCTTACTTGTTTAGCGTTTGTCTCTCTAACAATGACTTTCAGAAAAAAATGTGCCCTGATCCTTCAAGGCCTTGGATGATGTAACGTTTGAGGATGTGGGTGGTCTTACTTAAAGCCCTCCTGCCTCCCTTTTCCTCCTTTCCAGCCACAGTGGTCTTGCTCTGCTTCTTCACCAGAACATGCAGTCTCTGAGCCTTTGGACATCTATCTCTCCACTCCTACTAACCCTCGCTCCTTACCTTCTGACTAGAAACTATTCATCCTTCAGCAGTTATCTTTAAATGTGATTTCTTCCACTATCCACAAAGATTGACCTCTACATTTCTCCCAAACATTACTTATTACTTTTTAATTATTGGCCCCCTTTACTTGCCTTCTCTTTTGGCTGGAAACTCCATGAAGGCAGAGCCCTTGTCTTCTGGTTAACTGCTGCCACCCCAGTGCCTACCCTAATTCCTTCCTTGTGATATGTGCTCAACAAATATATATTGATTAATTTACTCCATCCTGAGGACCTGAAACTGATTTTTAAAAATAAAAGCTAATAAAACATTAAATAACACTTTTCCCAAGAAATACAAACTTTATAGACCCGCCTCTATTGTGCTTCTGCAAATTGCATGTAGACTAAATATTAACTTTCCAACAACAAAAATGCAAACAAGGTCCATTGCTAACAGAATCTTTTCTAGAGAATATAATTAAACAAGAGAGAAAGAGAGCACACACACACACAGTCATAATCTCATTAAACTGAAGGAGAAGCACCTAATCGAACTTCTGACTAAGGCTGGGGATACCCACACACAAACACCCTCCACAGACACACACACACACACAAACTTTTACATGAAAAAAAAATGCAAACACCAAAACTCTTACTACTTTTGTGAGGTCCTAATGATTGATGGATGGTGTAACTACACGGTCCCCCAAAGTCCTCCCAGTGGAAAATATCGCTTCCCAGAGCAATCCAGGCAAACACCTGCAGTAGCCAAAGCAGGCCATGCCTTGTCCTTGAGGATATTACTTGCAGAACAATTTTTGCAAAACACACTGAGAAGTTCCCATTGATCTGCACACAAGTGCTTGAATCTGCAGGCAGAAATGAACTTTGGCTTTTTCTTGAAGCTATTGGCATCCCGGACTGTTTTGCTCTTCTATTAACTTACCATTTTTATCTGAACACCAAAAAGAAAAATGTTGGAGGAGTTTTGGAGAAGCTTCTCTTTCGAATCCCTCATTTTTTGAAATTTTCATCATATCTCTTTTTCATCTTTTGTACTTCTTCATGAAAACCATTACCCTAAACACCATGGAGTGAAATTTAACATTCATAATCTGGACATACGAAACAGATAGTCTGAATTTGGAATTGGAGACTCATTTGTGTACCTGAGTAGACCGTTTTGAGGTCACTCCAAGTGCCAAGTGTAACAGAGAAGATGACACGATTTCAAGGCCAGCTAACTGCCACAGTTCTCAATAAGACGTACACTAATTTCTTACATTTTTTGCTGGTCAGCATTCCCACATCTCTGCCTTGGGGGAATGGCTGGGAAATGGTCAGAACAAATCACTGCATCCTACCAAAGTCAAATGGATTTGATGGAAGGGTTAGTCTGGCTGGAATATTTATGAGCTGGAACCAAATGTTGATCTAGAAGTGTCCTTAGAGACTGCATTCTACTTGCTTATGTTACAGTGAAACTGAGTCCCAGAGATAGAAAGAAATTTAGTCAAATCACAAAGACAGGGCTAAGGCTGAAACATTTCTTCCTGTGCATTGCGCTGTCACCATCTAAGGTAGCTCACCATCCTGTCTTCTCTGGATTTCTCTGACCGCTTTGTAACTGGTCTCCCTGTTTCCACATTTTACACCCTTCCACCTGTTTTTCTACAGTAGCAAGAGTGGTTTTAAATTATAACTCACATCATTCTAGTCTCTTGCAACAGTGTTTCAATGCACAAAGAAAACAATGCAAGTGTGTATGATCTGGCCCCTTCCTTTCTCCAATCACATATCCTATTACTTTCTCTCCCCAACTTACTATGCTTCAGCCATGCTTGTTGTTCAGTACTTCAAATATATGCAGATCTTTCTTACCCCAGGCCCTTTGCACTTGTTTCTGCCTTTGCTTGGAGTGCTCTTTGTTCTCTCCTTTGCATGTTTGGATTCTTTTTACTTTATATCTTAGCTTAAGTGTCACCTCCTTTTAGAGGCCTCGCTAAATGAAAACGAATCTTCCCCCATTGGTAATGTTTCTGTTTCTCTTGTTTTCTTTCTTTCCTCCATAACATGTGGCATAATTTATGAATGTTTTTCTGTTACATATTTTTACCTCCTTCCCCCAGTTAAAATATAAGCCCTGTGCTTATAATTAAATATTAAATATTTAAATAATTATAATTAAATATTATATATAATTAAATATATATTAGTTAAATATTATAATTATATAATTAAATATTATAATTAATATTGTATAATTAAATATTATAATGTAATTAAATATTATAATATTTCGGCAGTTTCAGCCACTATTAAATCATGGCTTAGCCTAATCATAAAGGTTAGCTCTATTTTGGAAACATTTAGCATGTTCTTATAATACACAAAAACTAAAGCTATCAAAATGTTTTACTGAGAATCTTAGAGTTGTAAAGTCTGAGAGGATCCTAAATATTGTATTTGAATCTCTCATTTCACAGATGATGAAACTGCAGCCCAAACAGATGAATTACAAGTGACACAAAATCTGCTTACTCTCTTAATCTGACACTTTTTGTTTTTCTAATCCAGTCAGTTTCTCAAAAGAAGAGAATGAAAGTACTATTTTGCCTGACTTGCATTGAAACATCATAGTCCATTTACTGCATTTCTATATACCTAATTAATGCATTCTAACCCATTACCAACTGTTTGTGCCTTTATAATATGCTAGGTCCCGTGTTACACGTTTATGGTTTTATCGTGTTTTGTCCTCATGACTCCCTAAGGCTTCAAGTAACTTGATCACAGTCATTAAAGAGATGAGAAAACCCATCCTTAGCAAGCTGAGCAGGTCATCCAGGTGAGAAAGGGCCAATTGGTACCGAAGGAGATGGTTTTAAGCTCCCTACTCCCTGCCCCCTTGAATGGTGCTCCAGTGGCCCACAGGAGCTGATGTGCTTTACCAGAGTATTGTGCTTTATTACAGAAGAGCAGTTTTTCACCTGGTGAGAATACGGCTCTTTTTATGTAAAGTGATTTTTATCTTTGGCAGAAAGCAACTGCAATACAAAGTCATATTTCACTCTGCTCAGAGCTCAGATCTCCTCATACATCTCCATAAGTCAATAGGATCAGAGAGAGAGCATTTTCCCCTGAGCACCTATTTATAGTTACATAGCACAAATCGCTATATACTTGAAAATCACTTACCCACATTTCAGTCATTTTCATAAAACCCTCTGGCTGGCATCACATCCCCCAATTCTGAGGTGAATAAGTTTATTGTGTACATTAAATTATATAGGTGTATATGTACACATATACATATATATATATATATATATACACACACATATAATACATACATGTAAGTGCGGGAGTAAAACCTGACATGGAAACTGACAGACAAAATACAGGTAGTTATTACTCAAATGACCCCCCTCTCCCACATTCTGAACTACTAACTCTTGGCAAACTGTAAAGTGTTTGCCAAAGACACCTTGTGTGTGACAGGCATCAGAGAAAGCTGCTCATTCTCTTGGTTGAAAAGCCTTGCAATCTCCATCTCTTGTCCAAGTTCTTTACTGGAATATATCACCTTGATTCCCTTTTGGGTCTTAGAAATCAATTGTGTTTCCTACCCACAATTCATTCTTTCTTCTTCTGGGAACAATACCCCAATTTTACTAGGAAAATCATCTTTGTCCTACTCTTAGTGGTGTGGTATACGTGACCAAGGTCTGGCCAGTTAGAGGGAAATGATTCCATATCCTGGACTACATCACTGGTTCGGGGATGAGTGTGTGACAAAGCCAGGCCTACAAAACTTGATCTCAGGACTTCTATGGTTCCCACTGGGAAGCAGGAGTTCTGTGTTTCATTGGAATTTTATGACCGGATTGGAAACAGACCTGGAGTGGCTAATAGCCCTTCCTGTCACTGCATGGAGAGATCGTTCCTGAAATTGAAACTAATGGAAGAGATTGAGAAGTGGGGTGGGGCGGGAGAGAGAGAGAGGTGTGTGTGTGTCGGCACGGGTGGAACAGGACACTGTTTGAACCCTTACATCATGTCTTATCCAAATCAGCTACTTCCTTGCAAACCTGTTATTTAACCTCAACAGATTCTGCCTCCTTCATTTTGATTTTTTTGGCTTAAGCAGTTTTGTTTGTATGGGTTTCTATCATTTTCAACAAATACTCTTGATTAATATAGATTGAGAAGCCATGTTTTAAAGACTTCTTCAATAGAAACAATAAATTCAGTTATTTTTTTTTATCACTCAGTGAGCTCATTTTCTAAAAAGCTCATATATGCTCAATGGCTCCCATGTGCTTCCTTAATAAATTTTAAATTATTAAAATTTCTCTCTGCTTAATCCATAATATGTCCTATAACTGCTGGTAAGTTAGCCTACCACAGCTCCCAGGAAATAAAGTTATTTTTGACCTTCCTTTTGATGCCTTTATCCAAAGGATCAGCTCTAATGATGGGACCTTCAGGCCCAGGGGAAGGATATTTTTGGTTGAGAGAGGCTTTTGATAGTCTCAGGTTCTACTTTGGTACTTGGTCCACAGAAAACCTGGTATTCTTGATAAATCCTTTATACTAAACAATTTGCTATGCCAAGCAAATTCCAAATAATTGTACTGACAGGCAGTCAATGCTGCATAAAAACAGGGAGACTTGTGAATACATTGAGAATCACTGAACTTTTGGTCCACATGAGATTACACTAAATATTTTCTAACTCCAAGTAGAGTCAACATGAATGATTTTGGAACGTTCTCTAATCATCTTACTAGACACAAAACATACCAAACTTGACAAAAATCACCTCAAAATATTAACAACTTGCATTTCTGTGTTCTGACACTTGCTAACCCTTCATTGAGGCCCTTCCACAATCTTATTAGGTAATTACTACTTTCATCCTGTAAACAGGGGCTTAGAGAGGTTACGTAAGAAGGTAATGGAGCAGAGATTCAAATACACTTCTGCCTGAATCTAGAGGTCTCAGCCACCTCAATTCTGCAGCACAACAGAAGGGAAGGACACATTTGGATAAGGGTCCCTGCAGCCTGCCCCCAGCAGTGGGAAAAGGAGGCAGAGATTTCCCACGGTTGGCATGAGAATTGTTTCACCAAAAGAAAATGTGAGCAATGGGTTCCAGCACAGTGTTTGGCTGGGTTAAAATTGGTTATCTCTAACAGAACTAGAAATGAGTGGACCATTGTCTTGAAACTTCTCAAAGTGTAGTCCCAGGATCATCATCATAATCATGTCCTGGAACCCAGATACAAAGGCAGAATCTCAGGCCCCACTCTAGACCTACTGCATCAGAATCTGCATTGAAATAAGGCCCGCAAGTGATTCACATGCTCATTCAAATTGAGCACAGACTGGCCTGGAACATGCTGTCCAAGTGTGGTCCTTGAACAGGTGGCATCAACATAAATGGGAGCCTGTTAGAAATGTGAAAGGAAGGAAGGAAGGGAGGACGGAAGAAAGGAAGGGAGGGAGGGAGGGAGGAAGGAAGGAAGAAAAGTAGGAATGAAGGAACGAAGGAAGGGAGGACAGAAGGAAGGAAGGAAGGAAGAAAAGTAGGAATGAAGGAACGAAGGAAGGGAGGACAGAAGGAAGGAAGGAAGGAAGGAAGGGAGGGGGAAGGAAGGGAGGGAAGAAGAGAGGGAGGGAAGGAGGGAGGGAATTGTAGGGTGAGGAAGAGAAGGGAGGAAGAAATATCTATACTAGCTGGAAACTCTTACATGCCTGATGTAATGGGGTATTGGAATTAATGTTAGTTCAGTCAAGCAAGGCAGCTTAGTGTAATGAGTTAGTGTCAGCCACTCTGAAAGTTTACATCTTTTTTAATTATCATGATTACCCAACTGACTGGTTTCTTCTTAACAGCAGGAAAGTGCAGGGAACATGTAAGTTAAGCCCCTACAGCACATGCATAAGGAAAGCAGAGTGGAAATGTCAATCAGGCAAGAGGTGGATATTTTTAAGTTTCTAGAAGAAAACCAAAGGGCTTCCTTTGACCCTCCTCTCCCTGGGTCAGGGTGTCTGACCTCTACCTATTATTCATCCATTCTCTTCTTTTCTATTGCTTTCACCTTTCATTTCCTTCACTGTATTTTCTCCCAGTGGGGGAAAAAAGGATGATAATGCCCATGAAAGAGAGATCAAGTAGCACAGGAAGCAAATATCTCAAGGACTCTAATATTTAACTGACAATTGATGCCCACACCCCCCGTCCACTTCTCAGCACCCACAGTGCATGGAGTCATGGGGACCAGGCAATTTTGGTCTCTGGTTTGGATCTGCTAACCCTCAAAATGTCAAAGTTTAGACAACACCTGAAAATATATCCTTTCCCATTGAAACGGAAATGGTGCTCTTTCTTTCTCTCTTATTTTCTTAAATCTTGACCTAGCTTGTCCTTTTTTACAATATTATTTTTGGAGCCAAAACTCTGGACATCTTTTCACAATAAGAAGGACTCATAATGGCAGTCAAATACCTAAGAACTTTATTTTTGGAGCTGGTCTTATAAAAGGGAGGGATAGAACGATTCTGGAAATATGCCTTACCTTTTTACACCTTTTCAACAGAGTCTGAAAGTTCCAACACAAAGAACAAATAAAATGCATTGTCTGGACTGCCAGTGGCAAGGGACTACAGCTCTTTTAATGAGTTCATGACTATGAACAGCTCCAGAACTAAGTGATCTTTGCCAGTTCAAATTCATAGTAGCATACAGCAACCTTAATAATATCGGGCTATTGTCTAGCAGAGGTTTATCACGTGCTAGTAATGTTCTCATTGTAGACTACTTATGTGAAGAAATAAGAGGAGTCCCAGAAAAAGCACTCAGGAATATAAAGGGTAGAATCGAAAAGTTACATACACAGAGTAATGTAAGGCTTAGATCTCCCCACCCCGACCCCTGAAATATTAAAAATGAAATCTTTCAAACAACATGTGCAGGATAAAACAAAGTCTGCAGAAGCCAACAGAGAAATCTTGACAGAATCAATTAGCTTTTCATGTAGGAAAGTCTGCACAAATATACTCTACAAACTCACACAAGTCAAGGCAGAGATAGAAAGCGTTCCACCCATGGGGTGGGATCATTCGTGTGACCACTAGGTACACAGTCTGTAAGATCTCACTCCACTTCAAATTTTGGCTTCACACCCGATTTTCTGTGTAACTTGTGTGAGTTACTTGAGCTTTTGAGGCTCGGTTTCCTCGAATCATGGGTTCATAAGTCTTCACCTATGTGTTTTGATGGACCAGTTTACACCAATGGGTGGGAATAAACCTGGATTCTTGCGAGGGGAAACTCAGCTTTCTCTTGTTAAGGTATCCCCTGGGAAGGAGGACTATTTGATGCAGGAAGTCTATCAATGAGAAATCTATTTTTATTGGCACCCAAAGCCCCCTGCTCCTTTGGCAATATTCACAGGAGAAACTCAAGTATATTAATCCACAGAAACCTCTTTTGCTTGACTGAGCCCAAGAGTGGATGTGCCTCATTAAATACTAGTCAGGAAGGACATGTAGCTTCAAATTCCCGTAACAAGCCAATTAAAACCACACACTTATTCCTGGGAGCCAGGCAGCATTCCCTAGAGAGGAGGGTTGCAGAAGGCAGATACACTGGAGGACAAGGGCAGCCAGATGCTTTGGCATTCCTTTTCCTACCCTGTGCATGGCTCCACGTGTCTGGGAACTGTGCTTTTTCCAGCTCTTGCCATGGACCCCTTACTGCGTCTCCTGGAATGTCCCAGGCTCCCAATCCACATCAAATAGTTTGCACTTTTATAAATGCAGAATTTTAAACCTGAAACAAATCTTGGTAAAGAAAGAATGACAATACCGTGTACACCAGAGAGGCAAAGATTAAACAAGTTTCTGTTTGCGAAAGCTCTCTGTAAACCATAAAAAACGAACCAGATGTCAGCATCATTAATGATGAGACAAAAGTGGGGCAGAGAGTTACTTAGGGTTACTTGTAGGAAAAGACAGTAGTTCTATGTCTTATAAAACCCTCAACTTCACAACACACGTGATACAGAGTTCTTCAATTAAAGATTTTTTATATCTCAATCTCATTCTTTTAAGCCAAAGATCAAACTTCCCTCTCCACCAACTGCAGGGACAACTTTATTACAGGGTATAAAAGTTTAAATGATCATCCTGGCTGTAGATTAAATTGCAGTATGTGAAAAAGATGGCATTCCACTTCTGTCCCAATTCAGTCCCAACACTGACTACTTATTAAAAATGCTCTCCTTATCATAGATGCTTTCTTTTTATTTTTTGTTTCTCAGTTGCTTTTATTTTTTTAATTTTTATTTTATTTTTTATACAGCAGGTTGCTTTCTTTTTCTTAGGAAGGAAACATTTTATGCCTTAAGGGCAGCAGCCAGGCATGTGCAAAAAGAATAAGAACTTGCTGACTGTGTCTGGGGAGCTTAATCTAAGTATGCTCTTCAATTTAGAAAGGCAAGACGTTAGCATTCCACTGACTGTCTAACTTTTTTCTTCTTGATATTCACAACTTCTACTTCCAGGTATAAACCCTTTAACATGTCACACTAGAGCTGTGAAGTGTCCTGGAGACACAGCACAGTGCTACTCAGGCCTGGCACTTTAATTAGCCATGTCCCAGCCATGTAGCCCAGACCTTTCTAGAAGGCTAACTTAGCCTCCTTGGCACTCAGTAGCGCTCACAGACCATGGGAATGAAGGGACTTGGGTGTTTGGGGCCAGTTCCTTAACAAGCCTCACAGAGACACTCTTTCAAACTGGCTGGAAAGTGATGCTTTTCCATTAGTATGATCTTCCTCAGGTCTGGAGATGAACTCAGTTAGTTCAAGCTTCACATCACATCTTTGTCCTAGAAAAGTTCCTCTCCCTAGAGGGACAGATCAAAACATCTTTCAGAGACTTCAGAATTCATAGAAATTCCCACTGGGAACGTAAAGTGTGACGTGGCCAAAAAGTCAATTGGCTGGTCTTGATAGGACACTGGGCGGGTATGCATAATCATGTTTAATTAAGGGATGGCTTGCCCTTGATGCTGGGGAGTCATTTTCACATGAAAGGACCTCTCAAATTAGGTTGATGTTGAAAGCAGCAGGGCCAGGGCCCCTTTGGAATACACAGTGAGAACGCTGTGGTTAGATTTCCTAGCAAGAAATGATTAACACAAAGAAAATGAAATCAACACATGTTAATAATGGCTGGGGAAAATTAAACAGAGATCTAAGTGATCAGAGCCTCAGAAAGGGCTTTTGATGAGATTCTTTGAAAAAGAGGTTCCAAGTTCAACAGAACCATGATGAGATGAAAATCAAAATTGGGGTGATAGAAATTATCTTAAATTGAACACGTCTCTTGCATTGCCAGCTAAACAGCATGAGTTCCTAACTTCAATATTCCATAAAAAATGCCCCAATTTTTGTGTACATTTTCATATAAATATGTTAATTTTATATGGAGAGACATACACTATTATATCAGATTTTAATAATTATCAACAAACTCTTAATGTCTTTTTCTTCCAGCTTTATTGAGGTATAGTTGACAAATAAAATGGTGAGATATTTAAAATGTACAACATGATTTATGTATAAATTTTGAAAGGATTCCCTCATCAAGTTAACACATCCATCACCATACATATTTATCTCTTTTCGTGTGCGTGAGAACATTTAAGTTCTACTCTCTTAGCAAATTTCAAGTATGAAATATAGTGTTATCAACTATAGTCCCCATGTTATACAGTAGATCCTCAGACCTTATTGGTAAACTGCAGATTCTGACTCAGCGACTGTGGGGTGGGGCTGGAGTTTCTTAACTTCCAGAAAGCTCCCAGGTGCTGCTAGTGGACTCTGGACTGCTTTTGGAATGGAAAGACGCTAGGATATCTTTGGTAATACCTTCAGCCAAACATGCCCTAAATGATGGTGGATGTGAAGGCTTCCAATGTCAGGCATAAATTTGTATAGTTTTATGTGACTTTGAAACCACGCCATCAGCAGCTGGTTTTTCTTGTGCCCTGGCATTAACTTTACCCGAAATTTTGATTTAACAATTTTCTTTGAAAACGTGGATTCACCATGACAACCATTCAAACAGAATGACTAAAGTCACATAACTTAAGTTTATTATTCTGAAAAAAAAGTACTTTAAAGAAAATACTCTAGAGTAAATAGAAAGTTGATTACACATTTTTTTCAAAGAGAGAAAGTAAAGCATACTTGTAATATTCAAAAGAGTTGATGACATGCCACATAGGATCCCTGATTAATCGAAAGCAACATCAACTTAAATCATGGCAGCCATAAACAACTAGTGTATACTAACCAATGGTCACCCGACCCAATTCAGCTATTTAAAAAAATTTTTTTTGAATAATTTTAGATTTACAGAAAATTTCGAAGTTACTACAGAGAGCTCTTATAGTAGCTCTCTACTAAAGTAGCTCCTTTGCTCAGTTTGCCATAATATTAATGTCCTATATAACACAATACATTTATCAGAACTAAGAAATTAACATAGGTACTTTACTGTAACTCAACTACAGACTTTATCTGAATTGCACCAGTTTTCTCACTTTTGCCCTTTTCCTTTGCCAGGATCACACATAGTATTTATCACCTATGTCTTCTTGGTCTCCTCTGGTCTCTGTTTCCCTGTCTTTCCTTGTTTTTCATGATTTTGAGAGTGTGGAAGAGGTATTTGATAGAATGTCACTCAAACTGGTATTTTCTGATATTTCCTCATGATTAAGCTGGGGTTATGAGTTTGGGGGAAGTATACCAAGCAAGTGAAGTGCCTTTCTTATCACACCAACATCAGACGGTGCATGATATCACCCCGTTATTAAACTTCATCACTTGGTTAAGGCAGTGTCTTCCCGGTTTACCCACTGTAAAGATACTATTTTTACCATTTTTTTCCCTTCCATACTCCATTCTTTGGAAGCAAGTCACTAAGCTCAGCCCGTAGTCCAGGGGTAAGGCAGCCACTTTTTAGAGGGATCTAACAGTCCTTTCTAGGTCCACTGTGTGAAGATATATTCTCATTTGTAAAATGGGGATTCTCATGGTAATGAACTCAAAAGGTTACTGTACGGATGAAATAAAATCATGAATATTGTGTGCTTAGCCTGGTGCTTGGCACACAGGAAGGGTTCATTTGTCCATGCATTCATTGACTCAACACCTACTCATTAAGTACGAACCATGTCTGAGGTATTATCCTGGGAGTCAAGATACAGGGTTTAAAAAAGATACAGTCCCTGCCCGTATGGAGTTAACTGTCTACTGGAACAAACACACACACAAAACAGAGCACTACACATTGGAATAAGTTATACAAAGGAAAAGGTCAGTATGCTATGTCAGAAAATTAGCATTATGATGGGGGAGGCTAGGCTTCAAAGAAGTGCTCGCTAGGAAAGTGATGTTTAGTTGAGGTCTGAAGGATGAGCAGGAGAGAAGTGGGATTGGAAGATGTCCACATAGAAGAACAGCATGTGCACATGCTGAAGTGGAAACACTTCAAGGACCAGGGAGAAGGACGGCAGAGTCAGAGCATTCTGAGTGAGGGGAGACGAGACGGGAGGTGAAGCTAGAGAGGGAGAAGCTTGATGCTTTCTATTTATCCAAAGTCCAGCCAATGCATGAGGCTAAGCATGGGAATGACATGAGGTGGCAGAAAATCATAAGAAATCACACTGGCTGCAGCGTGAGAAACAGAGTGGAGGAGGAAATGTGACTATCGTGGCTCAAAGATTCAGGGGAGATATGGTGGCAGCAGAGAGAGGGGGGAAGTGGATGTACCAGTCGATAAACATAAACATACACCAAATCTCCTCCAATCTTCTTTTCCCATATCACCTAGCTTGATTCATGTCATAATTAACCCTCTGGGCTTATAACCCTACGGTTGAATTTGCTGTCCTCCTGTCCCATAGTTTCCAAATAACATTCTTCACAAAGCCGAGGCCATCCCCATTAAACTAGATACAAGACTATGTACATTAAACAATTCAATAACAATTTTACAAATAGGATGCTCTCCATGACATCCTTATCTCTTAGACACCTGAGACCTTTAACAAAGAGTGTGCTAATCATCTCAACAGAGAAATTATTCTCTCCAAAAGACAGTAACAGCACATAAATAATACCACAGGTCAAGCACTATTTTAATTTGACTCTATAGTGCAATGTAAGGAGATAGTTACAATTATCATCCCCACTTTACAGATGTGCTGAGGTACACACATCATAAGAAACTTAATGTTTTGATTTCACAGCCAGCCTATTTGCTCTGAACCAGTATGACATATCTCAATGCTAGCAGAGCTTTAGTTTGAGAGAACCCTGACATTTCTCTGTGGCTAAAGGAAGACATTTTGAGGTGAGAAAGTATATTTAGAAAATGTGGAAACTGTTTAGTAACTGGGCACTAGGACCTCCTGCCAGAAGTCATCCCCAGACCAAGTGAGAATAAAAATTATTTTATTCTACTCCACACCTGAAAGGATTGTTGTAATATCCCAACTTAAAGATAGTAGGAGTAGCCATCTGTCCTAATGTTAAAATGTAATATTTGGAAAATGTTTTAAAGCAATTTTCTGACTTTGATAAATAGTATGTATTGTAGTAGAGCTAGTGTTCTGAAAGAGAGCCATATTAGTAAATAGAGTCATCTGGTAATTAAAAATATGTTCAGTAAAACTGAAATCTCTGTATTTTACAGATTTAACTGCCTTTGTCAGCCCGAGAAAATGGACTAGTCTTTCAATTCCTATCAGCCTGCCTGCAGCCATTTCCTGTGCAGACACATTAGACAAATGCAAATCCCATGAAGCTCGGGCGGGGCCCCTTAAATAAGTCATTATCCCTCACAAAACAAACAGGCAGACAAACAAACTATAAAAATCACTAGCATGGGCTTTACTTTTCTGTAGTGATTTCCTGCACTGTGGCCATTGACCTAGTAACCTCTGAATGGACCTCTAGACAGTAGTAAGCTCACAATACCAGAAGTAAAGTGGGACATATAGGTTCCTTCCCAACAGATATCACATTTAAGAAATAATAGTGGTGACTGCTGATTACACTACAAGACCTTAAACAAAGTAAAGTGGGACATATAGGTTCCTTCCCAACAGATATCACATTTAAGAAATAATAGTGGTGACTGCTGATTACACTACAAGACCTTAAACAAAGTCCTCAATTCACAATTCTTCCTTGGTACACTGAAGAGTGGGACAATGTCCTTAATTATCTAGATTTCGTGATTACTTTCAATCAGAACCAAAGCAATAAATGTAAATGGATTACATTTCTCTAAATTGGACACAAACCAGATTTTAAAAATATAGGTTTTACTAGAGAATGGACTTGAGGACACGGAGAGGGGAAGGGTAAGCTGGGACAAAGTTAGAGAGTGGCATGGACATATATACACTACCAAACGTAAAATAGATAGCTAGTGGGAAACAGTCACATAGCACAGAGCGATCAGCTTGGTGCTTTGTGACCACCT
This sequence comes from Hyperoodon ampullatus, assembly GCF_949752795.1. Lineage (NCBI taxonomy): Eukaryota > Metazoa > Chordata > Mammalia > Artiodactyla > Ziphiidae > Hyperoodon > Hyperoodon ampullatus. Next base: position 22,574,923 of record NC_136923.1, read on the forward strand.
AGAGGGGTAGGATAGGGAGGGTGGGAGGGAGGGAGACACAAGAGGGAAGAGATATGGGGATATATGTATACATATAACTGACTCACTTTGTTATAAAGCAGAAACTAACACACCATTGTAAAGCAATTATACTCCAATAAAGATTTAAAAAATATATATATAGGTTTGTATGACAAATCTAATAAAAGAAAAAGACTAATATTTAATAGACAGTTATTTGAGAACTAAGGGGTTCTCTTTATTCCTTCTCTACCCAGTCAACTTCTCAGATTGGATCATTCTACTTTAATCTAATAGTTTAGGGTTGTAGATGACTGAAACATGAATGAATATTCTTCATCTGTTTCACTAGCACTTACTGATTTATTCCTTCCTTTTTTGGCAAAATGACCTCTCTTTGGAGGGGTTATTATTTCCTATTGTAAAATCAAGTACCTTTTGAGTGACAAGTAATTCATTACAAAATTCATTTTCTCCCCACCTTTTCAAAGGGGCCAAGTGACTGTCACTTCCAGAGCTAGTTTTAGCCAGAGTATCAAATTACCTTTTCTATTTATTGTGCTATATACGTTGGAACTGTGGGTTTGGCTTGCTGCCAGCAAGAGTAATTGGGCATTCTCTAATTAATCAGACAATCTCATTACTCCTTCTCCTTGCATGAGACCATGACCCTTGATAAAATAGAGTCAGACATGAACATTCTAGAAGGCCACTTTCAGAAAACTGGGACTTAACTGTGGTAGACCCACTGCTAAAACCTAAGGTTATTTGTAATATTCTTATATAGTCCTCCACAGAGGTAATACTATCTATCACAGGATTTCTTTGGTTCCCATATGGATAGATTCCAGCAGTAGTATTTACAAAGTGGCCTCAGTAATTATAGCCTCATTCCCCACCTTGACGGCATATGGAAAAGTGTTCATTTCAGAGATTTATGCAAATAATGGCATGTATCTTCCTTCTAGGTTTAAGTAATTCTTCTGAGCTCTGACTGAATTTTAGGCAAGCATTCACTGACATTAGTGAAAAAGCATACTTCAAACTTTCCATCCTCACTAACAAACTTCTTATTTGATTCAATCTTGATGTAATTGATTTTCACACTTTCTCAGTAACTAATTTCATCATCTCCATTGCATAACCTATTGCATGTTGAATTCTCATCTTTTGTCTTTTATCCATGTTGAAGACCAACGCCTGATATGAACCATACTGATCTCTCAACATATATATATATACATATATATACATATACATATACATATATATATATATATATATATATATATATATATATATATATATATATATATATACAGTTTCCAGTATAACTTTTAGAACTCCAAAGAAACTTATCTCCTGATCATTTTTACAGATTTGCCAGTTAGGTTTGTAGCTTTTATAAGGTAGAAAGGAACTAAATCTTAACACAGTTGCCATATGATAATGACCTTCAATTTGGAAGTAGTATCACACAGTAAAGACCTTCAATCCACATCAACCTACATTAGAAAGGGTGAAAAACTGTTTCAACCCTGTAACTGTGTTATTTATAACTGCCTATTACACTATTCCATTGATTAGACAGAAACCTGACCTTCTAACTTAGTTTTGTTGGCTAAGAAAAATGTCATGATAAAAATTCCCCTCATGAGAGTTCAGAAAATAAATTTTGTACTCTATAGAATTGGTGCCAACTATCTGTCAGCAAGCTGAAACATGACCCAATCATCACCTGTCATGCATCTCCACTAGGATGCTCCAATCTGGTTAGAGAGATAAAACATCAGCACAAGACAGTTAAATGCCAATGCAAAGGAGTAGATGAATATACAATGGGTAGCACACAAAATCAAAGCTCGAGGAACAGAGAACAGTGAGAAATGACGAACAACTAGAGTGGCTGGGGAAGGCTTCATAAAAGGGAGAGATTTGAAAAAGATTTTAAGAGATGGATAGAATTCAGTAATCATAGAAGACTGGATGGAGCATTAAGGTACACAAGGGTAGGGAGATGGGATTGCAAAAGGTACGTTCAATTGTTCAAGTACACCAATTTTACTGATAAACAGCAGGAATTATAAACAGCAACCTACTGAGTGCTTTCTATGTCCATCCATTGTTCTAAATGTTTGCGTATGTATTAATTCATTTAATCATCCCACCAGGGATATGAGGTAGGTATCATATTACGTACCTACATTTTACAGGGCAGCCGCAGAGAGCTTAAGTCACCAGTCAACTTAGGAAGGTTATTAAGTATTAAAGCTGGAATTTGAACCCAGGCAGTTCAGCTCCAGAAAGTACTTAGAGCCACTCTTCTTAACTAATGCCAAAATATGTGAGAATGCTTCCAAGGACCAGACAGGTAATAAGTGATGCCTCTGGGTGCCTGACTATGGACACCACAGAGAACTGGCAAGTTTATGTCCCATACAAAACTGGTAGCCACTTCTCAGCTTCAGCCTTGTGGGAATATGGCCCCAGTGTTGTCAGATCTGAGTTTTGGGGGTTTTTTTTTTAAAGAGAAGCTTTTTTTAAAAAAAAGAGAAGTAATCTAATTTTTATGCAATTTAAAAAAAAAAGGGTTTATGGTCAAAATATAGCCTGGAGTTGACAAATATGAGATGTTGGAGAATAAGGAGAGGTGAGATTGAGAAGGTAAACTGGTACCAAACTGTTGAGGGTTCAGAAATCTTGACAAGATGGACTACACACAGCTTGAAGCTCAAATCGTAGCCAGGCCAATGGAAAAGAAAAGATACATCCCATGAATTTTATAAGGAACAATTAATTGGATCTGTGACTGGAGGGGGAGATTTGCTGAAAGTTAAGTAATAAGATGAGAAATAAGCCAGTTGAGATTTTGAGTGAGGGAGTATCAATAGAAGAAAGTAGTTAGTTGCAAGGGTTCAGCTTATTTTTAAAGGCATTAACAGAGCATATACACATGGAATTATGAGTAACTGAAAAGCGATGCTGTGACCATAAGTGATTAAGGCTCTGAAATTGCATAACCCTGTCCTGGCTCTGGGTTTCCCAGATATGTGATATCAATGAGTTATTTAATATCTCTTTAGTTTCAGTTTCCTCACAGGTAAATCAGGTCACTCCCCTGCCATCAACCGTGTATGGATTCTCATTATCCTCAGAAAGAAATCCAGAGTATTTACCTGGCCTGCGAGGCTCTGGGCCCTTCTTCCAGCTCATGTCCTTCCTACCCCTCTCAGCACATTCCATTCACAGAGGCTTTGTCCTGTTCTTACAAACCCTGTCTCTGCCTCAGGACCTTTGCACATGATAGTTCTGCTGCCTGGAATACTTAACCCGAGTTCATGTGATTGCTCCATTTAGGTCTCTGATCAAATATCATCTCCCTGACCATTTCTTCTCCTCCTGCTCCTCCACTTTCTTCTTCACCTTCCATTTACTGTCTTTCTTCCCAACTAGAAGGCAAGTTTTAGTTCTCCTCATTGCTATATCCATAGCACCTAGGGTATGGCCTGGCATTCAATGAATATTCACTGATGTGTATCAATGAATGGAAGGAAAATGCCAAAGAAGGGAATAATAGAAGTCCTAACAGAGAAGTAGCATGTAGACTGAGTGAAACAATGTGTGTAAAGCACTCAGCAGGTAGCCAGAGAACGCATTTTTTTTTTAGTAGTTGAAAAGGATGGGAAATATCAAGATCGGGGCAGGGAACTGGAAGCAAGCCCTGGAGTTTGGAGTCTGAGACTGTGAACAGGTTTCTGGGCAGCTAAATCTTGATCTGCTGTCATCACCCAAACTCTCAAGGGTCTATCCTCTGAATTCTGGGAGAAACTTTTGAATATTGTCCAATGAGAAGTGTATTAGCCACAACAGTGTGTTATTAACTAATCATTCGTTTTGTTTTGCTTTCTTGCTTAAAGATAACCTACAAACTGCCACTTATGGCTGCTTTGCTGACACACTGGAGATTTAGGAATGATATGGTATTAAACTAAAAGCAATAAGAAGTCAAAAGGAAGCAAATGCCATTTCTATCATATGCATTGTAGTTCTTTCAAAAATTACCATTACATTACCATAATAAGAGAAATTGGGTTCCTTTTCTGATTTTTATGTAATTATGCCCTTTATGAATAGTAATTGACTTGAAATAGTTCCTTGTCCTACAGGGTCAGGCTCCAGAGAAGAAGGAAATTGCTAGAAAAATGACTAAAGGATCACTTAGGTTTGCCCAGTTTGACTAAAATTCTCCCTTTCTCCCCCAAATTCCCACTCAAGCAATTTTCATTTTGTCTTAGGGGCTGGTTGCCTGAAAAAGAAATAACAGGTGAGAATTCTGAAGTATACAGGAGAGTACATCAATGTTTTGCAAAGAGAGCTAGTCTCTTGAGACTAGGAAATATCATTGGTTATTCCTAAGAAGGCTGGACAGACAAGATGAGGGCAACCTTTGGGATAAAATAGGCACCAGGGACCAGATTGAGCTAGGAGCAGTGTAACTCCTGGTGAAGTTCCCAAGACCCTAATATTGAGCATCAGTGTATTTTATATCTTCTTGGAATCCTCTAAGCAAGTATGTCTGATTAGTTCTGAGACCATTTCCAAATGAAGCTGAAATGCCTCAACAATAATTACAGCCAACATATGATTACCCTCTGTCAGGCACCGTGATAACAAACCTCTGCAGGGGATATTATTATCCCCAATGGACAGATCAGCAAACTGAGAGCCAGCTTTCTCAAGGGTGACACAATTAGCAGGGGGAGAAGTTTACAATCATTACACCAGACTATGAGGCAGGAATATAACTAGAGGTGATTTTTCCATAGCATGAATTTCTTGTATGTTTTAATGTTAACAAAATCACCTCAATATACATACATCTAGGAGACAGAGAAAGCTAAAAGAACAAGAAACGTTTAGAGAGCCATTTTTCATGTTTGGTGTTATTCAGATATGTATCCTTCGAAGGATATATGACTGAAACACATGCATCATACGAAAGTGGTCCACAATGGGGTAGCTGCTCCACAGTTGACTCTCAGGAGTATTTACAAAATACCCAGCCAATCTCCTAGTCAGGGATTCACGTCAGGACACCAGTGTGCCTTCTATACTTTTGGCAACCTTAATTTAATTCTGCTCCTTTATGTCTGAATAGGTGAAATGGATCTCAGGGAGGGGTAAAAGCAGCTCTCTTGCCCCTTTCCTGTTTTCCCATTTCTGTCCCCCTCTAACCTTGAAAGAACCTAATTATAGAAATGAGATCACTAGGCAGTTTAAACTAACTTCTGACTTATGCTCTCCTGAATGCATACCATGCTTTGCCTAACCTGTTGATTCTTTTCCTAGATTAAAAAGAAGAATGAAGAATTAAGTAGTTAAAGAGTAACTAGTTCTCTACCCCCAACAACCCACTTTGCAATCCTGCAGAAAGACCACACGGGCAAGATAACATCTGAAGAGAGTCAGCCAGTCTGCACAATATGGAGAATGATGCAGAACCCAACCTCCTGCTTGCATGATTTACCGAGATTCTCCCACCCACCCTTTTTCCCCTTTAAAAACTGTCATGGCTGAGCAGAATCTTTGGAGTTGGTCTTGGGACATGAGTCCACCTTCTCCCACAGATTGCTGGCTTTTCTAATTAAAGCACCTTTCATTTCTATTGACACTTGCCTCTCAATTATTGGCTTTTGAGCAGCAAGCAGCTGAATCTGAGCTCGGTAACGGGGTGGGGGGTGGGGGGGTGGTTTCTGATTCTCCCTTCTCAGTTTTCTTTTCCTTTCTGGGCTCCTTTTGCTCATAGTCTTACCTTCTCCTAACCCATGCCTTTCCAATCCAGCCTTGGCAGATGGGTGCTGCAGGTCACCATGTTGTTTTGTATCCTGAACAGCCCATTCTCCCTTTTCTGATAACAGAAACTTAATTTCCTCTGGGGAAACACCTCTCTCCTATTCTTATTTGATACATGGGACAAACAGCACTGATATCAAGCCCTGCCACCTGTGAATTTCGCAGGGATAGTCATTTGACCCAAACCAGTTAACTGACACAGCCTCAGAACTGTTACTGACACACCTGGGAAAGGAACTGTCTCCCAAATGGAATTGCTGAGCTAGTAGGGTTGAAGCCTGGAACTCCCCAAATATCTTGACTTGATAGGAAAGTTCTCCCTGGTAGTGAAACCCACATAAGGAAGACAGAGTTAGGGACTGGGAGATGGCAAGTCCTGATGACATCATCTAGTTCCTGGGTCTGGTTTTATTTCTGGATTGTTTTAGTCACTTGAGCTACTACATTTCTTTTGGTGCTTAAGCCAGTTTCAATTGGGTTTTGGAAGGCAGGTGGCTTATGTGTGGGTTATTGTCTGATTAGGCATGCCAGTGTTAAAAAGATGTTTACTTTGATGTCTCCTTTCAATCATTTTATGAACTTTTTTTCTTTCCAAGTGATTTATCTCATCCTTAATCTTTTCTCAGTGATTTAATTTTATTTCTAGAAACATCAAGTCTAAGGCAAATTGAAGTCTTTTCTCCACTAATGATCTACAGTTACATAGCTTTATCAAGTGTTTCCACTTAATGGTTCTTATTAGGGTTTTGAACAAATGGAACCAGGACTTTCTTAGTTTTATAAAATAGATAGCCCCGCCCTCAGATTTTACAAATAAATCTTTATGTGGTATTTCCACTGCATAATCATTGTTAGAAATTAATATGATGAATATTTTTAGTGTTTTATAATCATTTTAACTTTTTTTCTAACAATCATACATTAAAAGTCAGTTATGTTCTAAAGGCTCACATTCACTCTATGTTCAATGTCCAGATCTTAAGAGGATCTTAAAATGAGATTTTTTCCCCCCAACAGTTTTGCAACTAAGCACTCTGATGGGGTCATCCTTAATTCTGCCCTTCAGCTAATAGTGGTCTGATATTCAAATTAGCTTCAGTGTATAAGGACTACAAACCACAGGCTGAAAATTTAGGCCACCTTTCCAAAGTTACCTACATTATTAATAAGGACAGAATTTCAACTCATTTCCACACAAATGAGGAGAAAGAGTGATCAGACTAATTGATTTCGGTTTAGTGTAGAACACTGCAGAGAGCTTGGAGCCCAAGATACCCAGCAGAACTTGATTTAATCATCTGGTTGAGAGATCCCCCCACCCTTTCCCATTCTGTGGCAGAGTCACAGCTTTGTTGCTGTTAAAAAAAAAATCATACATACTATATTCCTCTCTCCCATAGGGCTGCGTTCAGATCCTGGCTAAAAGGCACTTGCTAAAATGGAAAGAATTCAGAAAGTACACATAAAAATGGTGGGGGCGGGAGAGAGAGTAAAACATGTCCATCCTTACAGCTCTGCAGAACCTGCTCCCAGTGTGTGTGTATCCTGACCAGCCCGTCACCTCCAGGTCCCTCAGAAAAAACCCAGAGAAAGAGGGACATCACGTGGCTTCAGGCAAAGAACACTGTGAAACTGACAAAGTTCCAAATGTGGTCCCTCTGAGAAAGTCCTCCCCAGTTTATCAGAGCTGGAACTAGGACAGGTGTGAGCTCTGGAGACACTTTGAGAAAAAGAATCCGTGACGCTTTGAGAAAAAGAATCTGTTCATACGATTTTGCTCTGTTCTGTTTTCGCGGGTTTCGTTTTTAAAGCAGAAGAAATTAGAGAATTTCTAGCAATTAGAAAGGGAATCTCCTCCAAAGAAAGCATATGAAAGAGATTTAGTTAGTATCTGACAGAACTTTCCAGGTGGACTTTCTTCAAGATAATACACAACAGGGCTTCCCTGGTGGCGCAGTGGTTGAGAGTCCGCCTGCCGATGCAGGGGACACAGGTTCGTGCCCCGGTCCGGGAAGATCCCACATGCCGCGCAGCGGCCGGGCCCGTGAGCCATGGCCTCTGGGCCTGCGTGTCCGGAGCCTGTGCTCCGCAACGGGAGAGGCCACAACAGTGAGAGGCCTGCGTACCGCAAAAAAAAAAAAAAAAAAAGATAATACACAACAGAATTCTCTGTGTTTCAATTACACTTTCTTTCAAGATCCACAGTAGGAAAAAAAGAAAATTATCCAATTACCAATTAAAATTACCAATATCACTGATGAATATAGATGCAAAAATCCTCAACAAAATACTAGCAATCAGAAACCAACAACACATTAAAAGGATCATACACCATGATCAAGTGGGATTTATCCCAGGGATGCAAGCATTCTTCAATACACGCAAATCAATCAATACGACATACCATATTATCAAGTTGAAGAATAAAAACTCTAAGATCATCTCAATAGATGCAGAAAAAGCTTTTGAAAAATTCAACACCCATTTATGATAAATGGGCATAGAGGGAAGCTACCGCAACATAATAAAGGCCATATATGACAAACCCACAGCAAACATCATTCTCAATGGTGAAAAACAAAAGCATTTCCTCTAAGATCAGGAACAAGACAAGGATGTCCACTCTCACCACTCTTATTCAACATAGTTTCAGAAGTCCTAGCCATGGCAATCAGAGAAGAAAAAGAAATAAAAAGAATACAAATGGGAAAAGAAGAAGTAAAACTGTCACTGTTTGCAGATAACATGATACTATTCACAGAAAATCTTAAAGATGCCACCAGAAAAGTCACTAGGGCTAATCAATGAATTTGGTAAAGTTGCAGGACACAAAATTAATGCAGAGAAATCTCTGGCATTCCTATGCACTAACAACGAAAGATCAGAAAGAGAAATTAAGGAAACAACCCATTTACCACTGCAACAAAAAGAATAAAATACCTAGCAAGAAACCTACGTAAGGATGCAAAAGACCTGTACTCAGAAAATTCTAAGATACTGATGAAAGAAATCAAAGACAACACAAACAGATGGAGAGATATACCATGTCCTTGGACTGGAAGAATCAATATTGTGAAAATGACTATACTACCCAAAGCAATCTACAGATTCCATGCAATCCCTATCAAATTACCAATGGCATTTTTTACAAAACTAGAACAAAAAATCTTAAAATTTGTATGGAGACACAAGAGACCCCGAATAGCCAAAGCAATCTTGAGGGAAAAAAATGGAGCTGGAGGAATCAGACTCCCTGACTTTAGACTATACTACAAAGCTACAGTAATCAAGACAATATGGTACTGGCACAAAAGCAGAAATATAGATCAATGGAGCAGGATAGAAAGCCCAGAGATAAACCCACACACCTATGGTAAACTAATCTATGACAAAGGAGGCAAGGATATACAATGGAGAAAAGACAGGCTCTTCAATAAGTGGTGCTGGGAAAACTTGACAGCTACATGGAAAAGAATGAAATTAGAACACTCCCTAACACCATACACAAAAATAAACTCAAAATGGATTAAAGATCTAAATGTAAGGCCAGACACTATAAATCTCTTAGAGGAAAACATAGGCAGAACACTCTATGACATAATCACAGCAAGAACCTTTCTGACCCACCTCCTAGGGTAATGGAAATAAAAACAAAAATAAACAAATGGAACCTAATGAAACTTAAAAGCTTTTGCACAGCAAAGGAAAACTATAAATAAGACAAAAAGACAACCTTCAGAATGGGAGAAAATATTCGCCAACGAATCAAGAAAGGATTAATCTCCAAAATATATAAATAGCTCATGCAGCTCAATATTAAAAAAACAAACAACCCAATCAAAAATTGGGCAGAAGACCTAAGAAGACATCTCTCCAAAGACATACAGATGGCCAAGAGGAACATGAAAAGATGCTCCACATCACTAATCATTAGAGAAATGCAAATCAAAACTACAGTTAGGTATGACCTCACACCGGTTAGAATGGGCATCATCAGAAAATCTATAAACAACAAATGCTGGAGAGGGTGTGGAGAAAAGGGAACCCTCTTGCACTGTTGGTGGGTATGTAAATTGATATAGCCACTATGGAGGTCCCTAAAAAACTAAAAATAGAATTACCATATGACCCAGCAATTCCACTGGGTATATACCAGAGAAAACCCTAATGCTAAAGGATACATGCACCTCAATGTTCATTGTAGTACTATTTACAACAGCCAGCTCATGGAAGCAACCTAAATGCCCATAGACAGATGAATAGATAATGAAGATGTGGTACATATATACAATGGAATGTTACTTAGCCATAAAAAGGAATGAAATAGGGTCATTTGTAGAGACGTTGATAGACCTAGAGACTGTCATACAGAGTGAAGTAAGTCGGAAAGAGAAAAACAAATACCGTATATTAACGCATATATGTGGAATCTAGAAAAATGGTATAGATGAACCGGTTTGCAAGGCAGAAATATAGACACAGATGTAGAGAACAAATGTATGGACACCAGTGGGGGAAAGCAGAGGGTGGGGTGGTGGTGGTGGGATGAATTGGGAGATTGGGATTGACATATATACACTAACATGTATAAAACAGATAACTAATAAGAACCTGCTGTATAATAAATAAATTAATTAATTTAATTTAATAATAAAAAAAAAGATCCAGGGTAGGGAAAGGGAGGAAGGAGAGAGAAGCAGATAGGGTAGTTGGAGGTTTTAATAATAGTAATATCATAACTCGTATGTATTGAAGTTTATTATGTGCCAGGTAGTTTGCTAATCATATTATGTCATTTCATTTCATTCTCAGTTCAACCCATGAATAATCATTATCATATAGCACTTCACTGATGGAGAAACAGATGCAACAAGAAACTCAGTAAGCATCAGGGCCAACATCTGAACCCAAGCAGCCTGATTCCATGTTCTAATCTTTATCATCCTTCTACATCTTCAGATTTACCCAATCTTATCCCTATTTTACATATGGGAAAAATGAGGCTTTGCCCATTTTAAAAGTGTTTTAATAATGGCACTATAACTAAGATTTGAGCAGAAACAGCTATGGAACTATTTCACTTTTATAACAGTGACAATCCTCTTTAGAATTGGGTATGGTGCTTTGCCATTTGGAAAAATCCATTCACTGCACAGTCTCATTTCATACTTTCAACAGACCAGTGCAGTCTGCTGTCATTTCCTCACCTATAGACAGAACACTGAAACCAGGGAAGGGAAAACTGATTGACTAGGATCCTCCAAGACTCCTTTTTCTTGGTTCAATTCTTTTCCCCAGGAAGGTCAGGACCACTTGGGAGGTTTCCTGGGGCATAATGCAAGCAATAGATACCTGGGGAATTGGAGCATTGCCTTAGGATGGAGTGTGGAGTTCCAAGACACACGTGGCTAGTTTCACTACCTTACAAGAGCCACGTGCAGATGTGGAAACAGGAACTGAAATAGCAGACTGAGGGGAGTGCCTGATACTGTTGTTGACTCTGGAGACAGAGCAGGGAGCCAAACACACAGATCTCCTGTCCTCAGAGAGCTTCCATTACTGGAGACAATTCTGTGCCACAGTTAACTATTACCCATGCCTGTGTCTTGCTTGCTGCCCTGGCTAAGCCCTCTCTTATGGCTTTTGTAAAAGACCCACTTACTTACTTACTCTTGCTTCTGAAAGACTAACTCATCCATATTGCAAAACAAGAAAACAATAAAAGCTAATGCTCAAGGGCAAAGCATTTATTCCTTAGTGATCCGCACTGGCAAGATGGGAAGGTTCAGAATGGGAGGCTACTCAAGGTCATTCCACAAGTAATCAGTAGAGGAAGCAAAGCAATTCATCTTCTGATTTTTGCTTTATCCATGAGATTTCCTATTTGCAAAAGGTGACCAAGTACCAAATGTTTATGAACGAAAGTAGAACTATGATTAAAAAGAAAAAAAAAAAAAACCCTGCTAATCCCCTTCCAAGCAACATATGGCACTAGATGACCCTGTTGTTCACTTTGCTTTTAATATGCAGCATCTAGAAAGCCTCCATGAAGTGAAAAGTAGCACATCAGAAATGTATGTAAATTGAGGGTGTAACATGTCAATCACAAAGAAATCATTACGACAGGTTAATGTCCGGGAAAGTCGCCTATGAAGATTTTTAAAAAGAATTAGAGACACAATAAACAGGGAAAGTCATCCTTAGCTACATGACCTTTGTTAAAATCAAATGGCTCTGGAAGAAGTTCTGTTAAATTACAAACTGAATAAAAAGGAGCCAAAATGTGTCAGATGCTCTGGCTGTTAGTATTGGTATAGCAAAGAGTATTGTTAAAAATTGATACTGGATGAAGGGACCATTTTATTTTCTAAAATGGTTACAAATAATATGGTAAATGCCTGGTCAAATTCCATGACCAGATTACACACTTCTGGCTGAATTCTCAAGATAGAGAAACATTTTTAAGGGTCTGTCAAAGAGGTCATCAATTCTTACTATACAACATAAGAAGGACTTGGAAGATGAAAAGCTTTGATTTTGAGCTTCCTTTGATGATAAAACATTTTAGTATTAAGCATGATATGTGCTTTCAACTCAGACAGATCTGAATCCTATCTTTACATCACACCACCTTTGTGATTCCAAGCAGCATGTCACTTAATGTTTTGCAAACTTTAGTTTCCATATCTCTAAAGTGAAGATAATAATATTGCCCACATGTTTCTTTTTTCCTGCAAACTATAAACAGTTAATAATGCAGGTAAAGTGCCTGCACAGTTATTATGCCTGGCACAGAGTAGGCGTTCAAACATTTCGATTTATTATTATGTAGCACACAATTTATTTAAGAGCTACATATCTTTAAAAAATCATGCTGTAATTCAATGGAAGAGGGATAAACTTTCAACAAATGATGTTGGAATAATTAGACATCAGAGGCAAAAGAAATGACCCTAAGCATAAGCCTCATACTGTATATAAAAATACACTAAAAATGGATTATGGACTTAAATCTAAAACACAAATCACTAAAATCTCTAGAAAAAAAAGTAGGAGAAAATATTCAGGACCTAGGCAAAGAATGCTGAGACTTGATATCAAAACGACAATCAGTTAAAGGAAAAATTACCAAAATTTAAAACTTTTACTTTGCAAAAAGACCCCATTAAGAGGATGAAAGGACAAATTAGAAACTGAAAGGAATTATTTGCAAGTCACATGTGTAACAATGGACTTGTATAAAAAATAGATGAAGATCCTCAAAACTCAACATTAAAAACCAATTTAATTAGAAAATGGGTAAAAGACATGAAAGATATTTCACTGAAGAGGATATCCTCATCAGTAAAATGACAAATAAGTGCATGAAAAGTTGTTCAACAACATCATTAGCCATTACAAAAAAGCAGATTAAAACTACAATGAGATATCACTATACATCTATCAGCGTGGCTAAAATAAAAATTAGTGATCATACCTAATGCTGGTGAGGACTCAGAGAAGCTGGATCACTCAAAAGTTTCTGCTGGGAATGTAAAATGGCACAGCCATTTTTCATCTGGAAAATAGCTCAGCAATTCCACTGAAAGCTAAAAGTAGACTTACCATATGATCCAGAAATTGCACACTTGGGTATTTTCCCCAGAGAAATGAAAAAGAATTTTTTTTCCAGAATGTTCATAGCATCTTTACTCCTAATAACCAGTAACCGGAAGCTACCCAAATGTCCTTCAAACTGTGGTACATCCATACCATAGAATATTACTGAGCAATAAAAAAGAATGAACTATGGATACACACAACACCCTGGATAAACTTCAAAGAAATTATGCTGAATGGAAAAAGTCAACCTCAAAAAGTTACATATGGTATGATTCCACATATGTAGTACTTGTGGAATAACATAGTTAAAGAAATAGAGAACAGGTTAGCCGTTGTGAGGAGCTGGGGTGGGGAGAGGGGTGGGTGTGGCTATAAAGGGGTGGCATCAGGGAACCTTGTGGGGACAGCACAATTAAGTATCTTCATTGTGGATACAGATGGCCAGTAGGCAAATGAAAGGATGCTCAACATCACTAATTATTAGAGAAATGCAAATCAAAACTACAGTGAGGTACCACCTCACACCAGTAAGAATGGCCATCATTAAAACATCTACATGGATCTATATTTCTGTTTTGTGCCAGTACCATACTGTTTTGATTACTGTAGCTATGTAGTATAGTCTGAAGTCAGGGAGCCTGATTCCTCCAGCTCCACTTTTTTCCCTTAAGATTGCTTTGGCTATTCGGGGTCTCTTGTGTCTCCATACAAATTTTAAGATTTTTTGTTCTAGTTTTGTAAAAAATGCCATTGGTAATTTGATAGGGATTGCATGGAATCTGTAGATTGCTTTGGGTAGTATAGTCATTTTCACAATATTGATTCTTCCAGTCCAAGAACATGGTATATCTCTCCATCTGTTTGTGTCGTCTTTGATTTCTTTCATCAGTATCTTAGAATTTTCTGAGTACAGGTCTTTTGCATCCTTACGTAGGTTTCTTGCTAGGTATTTTATTCTTTTTGTTGCAATGGTAAATGGGACTGTTTCCTTAATTTCTCTTTCTGATCTTTTGTTGTTAGTGTACAGGAATGCAAGAGATTTCTGTGTATTAATTTTGTATCCTGCTATATGTGGAATCTAAAACAAAGGTACAAATGAACTTATTTACAGAACAGAAGTACAGTCACAGATGTAGAACACAAACTTATGGTTACCAGGGGATAAGAGGGTGGGGGAGGGATAAATTGGGAGACTGGGATTTACAATACACACTACTATATATAAAATAGATAACTAATAAGAACCTGCTATAGAGCATAGGAAACTCTACTCAATATTTTGTAATGGCCTATATGGGAAAATAATCTAAAAAAAAGAAGTGGATTTATGTATATGTATAACTGGTTCACTTTGCTGTACACCTGAAACTAACACAACATTGTAAATCAACTATATTCCAATAAAAATGTTTTAAAAAAAGTCTACAAATAACAAATGCTGGAGAGGGTATGGACAAAAGGGAACCCTCTTACACTCTTGGTGGCAATGTAAGTTGGTACAGCCACTATTGAAAACAATATGGAGGTTTCTCAGAACACTAAAAATAGAATTACCATATGATACAGCAATCCCACTCCTGGGAATATACTTGGACAAAACTATAATTCAAAGACATACATGCACCCCTATGTTCATAGCAGCACTATTCATGACAGCCAAAACATGGAAACAACCTAAATGTCCATTGACAGATGGAGATGAAGAAGATGTGGTACATATATACAATGGAACACTACTCAGCCATAAAAAAGAATGAAATAATACCACTTGCAGCAACATGGATGCAGCTAGAGATTATCATACTAAATGAAGTAAGTTAGAAAGAGAAAGACATATACCATATGATATTACTTATATGTGCAATCTAAAATATGGTTCAAATGAACATATCTATCTGCAAAACAGAAACAGACTCATATACATAGAGAACAGACTTGTGCTTGCCAAGGGGGAGATGGGGAGGGAAAGGGATGGACTGGGAGTTTGGGGTTGGTAGATGCAAACTATTACATTTAGAATGGATAAACAACAAGGTCCTACTGGATAGCACAGGGAAGTATATTCAATATCCTGTGATAAACCATAATGGAAAAAATATAAAAAAAGAACGTATACGTATCTATAACTGAGTCACCTTGCTGCACAGCAGAGATTAGCACAACACTGTAAATCAACTATACTTCAACAAAAAAATTTGAAAAAGAAGTATCTTCATTGGGGAGGTGGTTGTTAGTGAAGTTACACATGTGATGGAACTGCATCGATTTACACACACACACACACACACACACGCGAGTATACCTAGAACTAATGAAATCTGAATAAGCTCTATGGATTGTACCAGTGCCAATTTCTTGTATTGATAAACTATAATCACACACAAGGTGAACACTGGGGGAGGCTGGATGAAGGGTACATGAGCCATCCCTGAACATTTACATATAAATTCCGGT
Organism: Hyperoodon ampullatus; assembly: GCF_949752795.1. Taxonomy (NCBI): domain Eukaryota; kingdom Metazoa; phylum Chordata; class Mammalia; order Artiodactyla; family Ziphiidae; genus Hyperoodon; species Hyperoodon ampullatus. Next base: position 22,590,832 of record NC_136923.1, read on the forward strand.
GAATCTATTATTATTTCAAAATAAGAAGTTTAACAAATTATGCTGATGTCAAAGCCATCCACTTTATGTAAAGTTCCAGCATGAAACCCGAAGCTCAGTGGTGCCTGAGCTGCCCAGGAGACTAAATATAAAAAGCTTCCTGGGCAATAAGAGATGGAAAATGGAGTTCATTTCATCACACTTCTTCCACTGCACATGCACACACGTCTGCATACCTCACATCCTTGCTTAAGAGTCACCATATGCTCAGTGTTATATACAACACACAGAGTGAGATTTTACGTAGTCTACATCAAAATTACAGTTTATATGATAATATATGCCTGCACTTAATTCTCACCAATAACACTGAAATAAAGGAAAAGAAGCCACATTTTCAGTTCTGTAACTAAAGTTGTGATGATTGGCAAATCACTTCAATTCTCAAATAGTCTTTAATAAGGTGACTAAACTATGAAAGATTCTAACCATAAGTAAACAACACCTAATTACCAGGAGTGAAAATTCATTAGGCACAAGTACTAAAGTTGTATTATACTTAATCTATAGTAAAACCTCATTAATTTAGACTCTACTAATTTAGAACTTGTGACAACTTATGGTGGGTGCTCTCCATATCATTATTTTTAATATTTAAGAAAGATTTACTATCTAAACAAGTTGTGTAGAGAAGTATCTAAGAAGAATATTTAAATAAAGCAAACTTTTTAAAGAATCAATAAGCACTTTGGAAGTTCTTGTGTGTGTGCAAGAATGGAGAGGGTTATTAAAAACCCTTATTTATTCATTGGGTCATAGGGGGACTCAGGCTAGTACAAGAGCAGAGACCAAACCTTAAACAAGAGATTCCCCTAAACTCATTCATGCCAAGGGAATCTCTTACTTAGAAAAGCTCCAGCTTGCCAGCCTACTAATATGGCCTTAGGCTCTATTACTGCAACTTCAGGCAGAACAAGAGGTCAGTCAGGCCAGAACTCAAGGCTGGTAGGATAAAAAACAAAATTAACGTGACAAAATGGCAAAACAAAATCTCTGGATCCAAATTTGTATGTGGCTCTACTCAGAAAATTTGCAAAGTTTCAGGATTTTCCAATTACTCATTTTTTAATGTCTTTCTCACACCTATGCTTCCTGTTGGTCCTGCTTTTGGCTTTGGCTCTGAAATTAACTGGACTTTTAGAGGGTTTTGTTCTGCTGGGGAAGAAAAATAAAACCTTTGAATCAAGCATTAAATTGAGTGTGATGCCTCTGTGCCTGCCACACTCTTTCCTCTGTTCAGTCACATATCCACCTACGTTATTAACCCCCAGAGAGGAGCAAAGTTGGGTCATTCTCCTAAAAAGAGTCATGTGAAAGTATAATGGTCAGTTCACATAAAATTAAGATGCAACGACCCAACAAGTCCCACCCAAGCCATGTTGGGAAAAGACTAATATAGCCTTGGAAAAGCACATTTATTTAGAGGTTGGGGTCGTGCTCTGTGTTTTACTCACAAGTGTTATTATCCTGTGCACTAATTCATTTGTAAGCTGAAAACAAGTTGTTTAAAAGTCATGAAGAGATGGACTTCTCAGCATAGTTTCTTCCACTACAAACTGAGTCCAGAGAGCCTTAAAAACAAAATACCATTGGAAATTACATTATTTGTCCAAAAATATCACCAGAAGACACTTGTGCAATCTCAGGGTATCTGGAAAAAGAAGATCACCAAGCAACTGCTGTGTTCTTTTTCTTCTATTTAAATCTGTAATAAATAGACATCATTCATTTTGTGCTCTTTCCAGTAGGATCAAGCAGCACATTTTTATATGAAATAAGTATTCTAAACAGCAATTTTAGGAAAAAATAAGCATTATTTTGCAACCTCAATTTTTTCCTTAGACCTTTGATAACTGACCTAACCATAGTGAAGATATAAGAATTTCATACTCTAGTTTTTAAAAGGCAAGCCAAAAATACTCTGTGATGGTTTATATCTGTGGAGATCTTTTTTTCCCCTCACTCAATCAAAGAAATATATGAGAATATCCACACCAGAGCTGATTTTATAGCCTCAAAGCTTTCTTTGGCAGAGATAAAAGAGGCCAAAACTCAGAATTATTTAATGCTTCTTACAATTGTGTGTCTATGGCTAAGTTGCTTTCTGTCTCTGTGCAAAAAAGCCTAGACTTAGAAATGGAGGCATATCTGCTTTTTTTTTTCTAGACCAGAGAAATTAATAAGCGACAGTCCATGAGTTCTTCGGAAAAAAGTCTTTGTAAAAACACACAGCAGCTTCAGAAAGTATGTTGAACTCTAACGGAAGGATACAACCAAGACTTTTCCTCTCTTTATTCCCTGCCCGTCTTGCGCTTTACCAAGGGAGAGGTGATACACAGTCAATGGATCCAATTCCAGGACGTATTATGTGTATGTTACGGATTCAGGACTCCTGAGCTCCAATAACTTATGGATAACCTTTCTAATATCAGCTTAAGTCAGCACTAAATTTATTCCTGGACACTACTTTCCTCTTTATTATGCTTATTAATAACAAATTCTTAAATTCAAAATGAGGTAAAAGGGAGAGACGGAAAACTAAGAAGACTTCTTACCTCCCATTTGATTAAGGTATCCATTAAAGTTAATTTTGGTCCAAATAAGTATAAATACACATCCTTGCCATGATTCAAGCTTGTGACTCACAAAATCACTCTCTTGCAAAAATTTAATATGCAAAAGGTGATATTTAGCTTAAGTATTTCCATCTGGGAAACACTTCTTGGACATTAGCCTAAATCAATCCATAAATAAGAAAAAAGTGGGATATGTCTTAAAGCTTTCACTCCAAAAGAACTCTACAGACCATGATTTCCATAATATTTCAAACTTAAATTTACCTAAGGCAAACTAACTTTAATCTATGGATTTAAATAGTCATTAAGAAGGTAATATTCCCTTCTGTGTAAATTTTCTCTTATAAAATTAGGTGTGTATTGATTGGAGCCATGGAGAGAGAAGAAACCAAAAAATGGGTTTAATATTACAGTTGTATGAAATGACCATGTTTCTGTTAAGATATTACCAAATATTTAATCATCAGCCATCATTTTGGCAAAGGAAAGGATTAACAAAACAATTTCACTCCTCCCTTTGGTTTTTAGTCACTTTCTGCCAGCATCTCATTCTGCCACAGTCTCATTTAAACCCCTACCAAGTTGTCATCATCAGAAAAATGAAATTTTCAAAAAGTAGTTGCATTAGTGGATCAAGTAATGTATTATGCGATCAACATGAAGCCTTCATTTCTGGACAGTTCATCTGCAGGAAATGCATTAATTGGTGGTAGACTCTTGCTGCCTGTCATGACATTCAGCATCAAGTTGCCAATCCCTCACAGAGAAAACCCTGAATTTCTACTCTATCCAGTGCATGTAACCAATAAGGAAAATTAGATGCTGAAATTAACAAGGGCCATGAAACCCAACAAAGTCTAGGTCTCAGCCTGGGGGAGGAAGGTTTTCTATAGTGCTCTATTTCAGCCCTAAGGGTAGTGATTGTTCCTTATATCTGCTATTCTGATATTAACTAGGGTCCTCTTTAATTCTTAGTAACAAATCCCTAGATACTCCAATCTCCTATTACAATTCACAAACTTTTATATTAAACTTCCTGTTCCAATTACTATGTGGTTTCTCTTTTCTAATTGAACCCCTACTAATTCAACATCTTTGGATATACTTTTACTTTTTTACAACAGTAAAGATATGTTTGTAATTGAACAAACACCAACAAAGAAAAATTTTAAAGCAAAAAGAATGGGAAGGTAAGAAAAATACAGATTTTAATATTATGTATGAGGTAATCTGCCTCTAATGTATCATTCACCAGGATATCACGAATTGCATTCAAAAACACAAGAATTCATACATACATGCCTGGTTATCCATATGCACCTGATGTGTGGGTAGCATTTAAAACCAACCAACTGGATTCTTTAGCTACTTGAAGATCAATAGTCTATGTTACATATCCTGCATTATAATGCTAACATATGCTAGTGACATTATTCAATGACTTACCGTTTAGTGAACACAATCTAATTTTGATTAGAGCATCTAATTCATCTCTGAGATTCCTGTTGAGGCCACATTAATTCCAGCACATGTTTTACGAGCTCCTATTGACACGCTGTCAATAATCCTCCACAATGTATTCCATGACCATGATCTCATGAGAAGGTGCTGCTTCTCCCAAGATTACTCAGCTCAGAGGTTCAAGGAAGCAGTTTAAGTGCTGACATCCTTCCGTAAAACCACATTTATGCAACCAGACAGGGACAGTCTAATGGAGGAATAATTAAAATCTACTTTAAGATGTACATTTTCCTATGAATGATATTAACTCTCTCTGAATATGAAAAACCGCAATTAAAATATCTGGTGCAACAGAGAGGCTTTCAACAACTCCACTCTATCATTTTTCCCACCATGTACTCTGTTAGCTAATATCAGTCTCTTGAGTAGGTTGGATCCATTAATATCTCCTTTTAGCCCATCTTGTTGTTACTATAACTGTCACAGAGTACACTATCAAAAAATGAAAGAGAGTGACTTTACTCTCAACCCAGTATTTTGGTCTACATAAGAATGCCACTTCCGGGATTTTCTTGGCGGTCCAGTGGTTAAGACTCCATGCTCCCAATGTAGGGGGCACAGGTTTGATCCCCGGTCAAGGAACTAACATCCCACATGCCGCATGGCAGGACCCCCCCACCAAAAAAAAAAAAGGATGCTACTTCCTAATTTTAGTGATAATAATAATTATAATTTTATTCTGAACAGTCTAGTTTATGGAAATATATTTTTTTAAAGTATGAACTATTGAACGCACAACCAAAACAATCTTTCCAGTGTTTTGTTGGGTTTTTTTCTCAAAATGCTTAGAGTATTACCCAGTATGTCCTGAGGAATTAGAGGTGTGAATAATTAAGTGGCTCCAGAATTCCCACCTTTTTGAAATAAAGTGATCATTTTCCTTGGTTCTACTCTACTTAACTATGAGCTTTCAGATGATCAGACTTTATCAAGCATCGATCTTGTAGGACGTGGTAAAATGACAAAGCACTGGGATGCTGTGGTGGTTTCACTATTAAATGTACAGCAGTTCGTTAATCAAGACTCCCAGCTGCAGATGTCAGAACCCAACTCAAACCAGCTTAACCAAATAGGGGAAATTTATAGTGATCTTAATGGAAAAGTCCTGGAATGGTTCTAATTTCACAGATGACTGTTAGATACTCAACCCACGTGATAAGGAATCCCTCTTTCTCTTTGCCATGCCTCAGCTCTATTTTTCTGTGCTTTCTCTTCACTCTCAAGAAGTTTCAATGTGTGTGGTGGTTCTTGGAAGCTCCAGGTTTATGCCCTCCCAGCTTTAAGTCTAGCAGAAAGACAGTTTCCTTTTGCCAGCCCATCCAGGAAGGCCCCAGGTCTGAGTCTCACTGGGCTACTATGGGCCCCAGGAAGATTTGATTGGCCAGGCACACTTTATCTACCGAGTGTGAGTAGGGTCTGCACCAACCAGATCGTAAGGTCTACCTACGCTTCGGGAAAAATAGAAATAGGTATTGTATAGACATAAAGTTGCCAATTTCCACCAGTTGTAATTTATTTTAGCTTAGTACCAACTTACAAGGTGATCTTTAATCCTCACAATACCACCTATTTCTTAGGATCATTATAAGTGGTTTAAGGATGAGAGAGTTAGTGCTCCAAAAATATTTCAACAACATACCCAGAATTTCATAGCTAGTACATGTTAGAGCTGCTATCAACATAATAGAAAAAAGTGATTACTCCTGAAGAGCCCCAGGCCATAAGGGCCTGATCTCCAAAATGCTTTCCACAGCGAATACGGTGCAATATGGGAGGAAAAGGGCTTTAACTCAAAATAACTCACTTATATTGATTTAAATAAACTAAGACTTCTACCTAACTGAACGCCAAGTTTCTCTACAAAGTTGCCATATTTGAGGCAGTGAAATACTTACGACCCTTACAGAAGCAGCAAATAACTCTTTACCTTGAACTGAGATGCAAATGCATATTGGCCTTTAAGAGTTAGACCTTCTAAACTCTAGGCAATGTGTGTGTGTGTGTGTGTGTGTATGTGTATGGGGCAAGGAGCCAGGAATGATTCAAGTGTTTATTCAAGACAATAGAGTGTTCCTCTGTGCCCATCATTCACTCCTTCAAGGGTGTTTACTGAGCATGGACAGTGTGCCAGAAATTCAAAGCAAGTTGCACCAAATAGACACTAAAGCTACATAGCTTGAATTAAAAGTGACCTGTCTGCCACTTGGGTTTTAACCCTGTAGTTTTCAGAGACTGAGTAGTCAGAGGAGATCTAAGTACATTTACCACCAATGCCATAAATGCTGGTTTTTGTTTTGTTCTGTGGGTTTTTTTTTTTTTTTAGCTTCCCAAGGTTGAAAATAAAATATGGAAGAAATTACCCTGTTAGTGAAAAATGTGGGCAGAGATGACCCCACCTTGGAAGGATGAGCAGAGCTTTGATGGGCCAGGTGACAGTCGTGAGAGGGAACCCAGGACAGGATCACTTGTCAGTGAGTCAAGAGCCCATCTTTTTGTAAATAGAAAAATGGGAACTGTGGCTGCACAGTAGGTTGGAAGGACTGGTGCTTTTTAAAAATATTTTAATCGCACCCAGAGTTGATAAATCCTAAATACTCTCCTTTGGGTTAGCACTGACAATTTTATCTCTGAAAGACAAGATACTCAACACGTGAAGTTGGCATTCCTCCATCTTTCTCCCGCCCCCATATATATCTTCAGAGGATTTTAATGTAAAAGAAACCTAAATCTGTTTGCCTGGACTCCTGCCAGAGAAGCAGCTCTCTTCTGAGGACACCACCGACATCCCTCATCACCACCAAGTCAGCATCCAGCTCCTTTCTGTAAGAAGCCAATTCCAAACACAGTTTCCAAACACCTGCCACTTCTCTTCTTTGATTTCACTCTCCAACGCATTCCTGGGGAATCTGTTCAGGCAATCAGCACACGGGCCGATAACCCACAGAAATATCAGCTGCTGGGAAATCCGTATATATCCCCCCATCCAGTGACATTCCAAAGAGGTACAGGGATACTCAGCAAAGCCAGCTTTGGAGCAGTGAGCAAAATGGTAAACAGTAGCCCCCTGGCTTGATTCCATCACTACCATAGCTTTCTGGCCACTTTCAGTCTTTCCGACCTCTCTTTCTTGCCTTATTTTTTCTCATCAGTAAAATGGGAGTGATTTAGTGCTCTGGACATAAGGAATGAGAGTCAGCATAAATTGCAGGGAGATTTTTTTCCACATATGACCTCTGCTGGTGAAAACAATTAGGTCCCTCTGGTTTGAGACAGTTTCTTTGAGATCTTTGTAATCCCTCAAGTCATAGTACAGGAGCACCCCATGAATCCTCGTTGTGTTGGTTAAAACTTATGGCCTTTCAAATCTATAGAGACGGAAAGTAAATTAGCAGTTGCCCAGGGCTATGGCTGAAAAGAGGGAGCGGCCACAAATGGGTGTAAGGAATCCCTTTGGGAAGATGGGAATGCTCTAAAGTTGGAGAGTGGTGATGGCTGTGCACTCTGTAAATGTGTTAAAAATAAATTGTACATTGAAAACAAGTTGATTTTATGGTGGATAAACTGTATCTCAATAAAGCTGTTAGCAAAAATAAGATGGATTGAGGGATGGATAGATTGACTGAAATGTGGTAAAGCAAATATAATAAAATGTTAATTGTGCAAGCTACATGTTGGTAATGGATGTTTATTTTATACTTTTTGTACTTTTATGAGTATTTGAAATGTTCAGGGAAAAGATATTACAAAAATTGGTGTCCCTACACTTGGTGGAAAGGATTGGACCTTCCACTTTTTTTTTTTTTTTTTTTTTTTTTGCGGTACGCAGGCCTCTCACTGTTGTGGCCTCTCCCATTGCGGAGCACAGGCTCCGGACGCGCAGGCTCAGCAGCCATGGTTCACGGGCCCAGCCGCTCCGCGGCATGTGGGATCTTCCCAGACCAGGGCACGAACCCGTGTCCCATGCATCGGCAGGCGGACTCTCAACCACTGCGCCACCAGGGAAGCCCGACCTTCCACTTTTTATATCTCTATATTGTGTATAAATACACAAACACACACATATATTTAAATAAACAAAGATGTGAACAAACAAACCCTTACTGTCTTTGAGAAAAATACAGTAAGTATGGTAAGATTCTTGTGGTTAGAGATGACACTCAGTAAAGAGAGACTGAATGATACTTAACTACTTATTAAGGCACTACATCTCTTTTGCTGTTCTAAGGATTTTACATACATTATCACATTTAGTTGTCATAAATAGCTGTTTAAGGTGGACACTATAAATATCTCCATTATACAGATGAAGAAGCTGAGGATTAAGGGGTTTAAAATGCACATGTAAGTGGAGGAGTTACAATCTGAAATAGATGTGACTTAAAAGAATTAACAATACTCTGGTCTAACTGATGCACATTGGGAAATGCTAAAATCATGATAATGATCTCAATTTTATAAGTTTCTTTTTTCCACCACCCACACAAAAGTAAGATTGATAATGTGAAAAAAAACAAAACAAAACCTTGTCACTGTGTTAGATGAGTTTGGCCATGCTGTATTCCAGCCTATATTTCTACATTTGCAAAGTATTTTGCAGCGTTGGCTACTACTTTGGTTACTGCAGGATATTTTCCCCTATTTCAACCATAAACCAGAGAGAATGGTGAAGAGATGATATTTTAGACTGTAGGACAGCAGGTATTTTTTCTGTTTTAGATTAAGACTCCCTACCGAGAATTTACATTTTTTTCCAGCTAGCATATAAGGATATCTTATACATGTTTATTTTCACAGAGGGAAAACTTGTTTCTGAACACTGAAAGAAAATAAGGAAGAGCAATAGGAAATCCTAGTTATGTGCCTGACTGCCAATAAAAAAAACCAGTGAAGAAACATTCAACATGACTTCCAAATCTAGTGCAACACAAAATGTTGCTAAGAATCTTGTGCCTACTTGGTTCAAAAATCTAAAGTTAGTAGCCAAGCTTTCTTGACTTTGATGAATATCAAGCCACCTGGTTTTACAAAGTTGAGTCAGATGCCACATTTGGAGGGGGGCAGAGAGTAGGTGGGGTTAGAGGAGGAAAGGTGAGTGGGAAACTGTCTTAGACAAAATGCATTCTTCTGGGGCAAGCCTTTTGCAACAATCCCCCACAGTAGCCCTTTTTTCTTACTTTTTTCTCCCAATTCTTCTCCTTCCTTCAACTTTCACTTAACCGTAGGTCTTTGAATGAGACCCAGTGTAGGTTGAAGAAGGGTGCCATCCCGGTCTGTTTCCCTTGCAAGTTTGACATCAGATCAGATGGTTTTATTCCAGTCTTGGTATATTTCCCAAAGCAGGTTTCACTAAGAAACAAAGAACTGCTGCTTTCAAGTCAATTAACTTGTGTATACTGAGAACAAGTAAATGCTAAGCCCTGTGCTAGACAACAAGAATAAACCTAGTTCTGAAACATTCATAGAATAATAGGGGAGGATGGGCAGGTAAACAAATTACTAACTAGTTGAGCCAGAGCAAAGGAAACAAGTTGAAGTATAGAGCCATATGGTACTGCTTTATAGAACAGGAAATGTATAGTAATAATGTATTTTTTTCTATAGAAATAATTTTGAGTGTAGCTATCAGGCAACATTGATATACTATTAGTTAATATTTATCAATGGCTTACACCATATCAGGTGATGTGATGATGATTTACACGCATGATCTCGTTTTATTTCCACAGTACCTAATCAGGTCACTACTTTTATTTTCTCCATTTTTACAGATGAGCAAACCTGAAATACACCTGCTGAATTAGGCTGTGGTCTCTCTTGCCATCCTGGAGGCCCAGCTGCAAGCTGGATGCTAACGCACTTGTCAACCTGTCTCCAAGTTCAACCCTTTGCTGTTCTCCCAACAAAGCAGCCTCCAAAATAAAGTACGTGCTCAACTTTAAGTTACAGCTCGTGATAAAAGTGTTCCTTCTCGGGAATCACTTTTCACTTATAACGTACAGACCTTGCACCATGGAGCATCTGTGGTGGGAAAAAAAGAATCACTTTAATAAGATGAAAAACTCCCGATGCTCCCAATATTGAGTGATAAATTCACACCCTGTTTGGGAATTCACCAAGGATTTAAGCCAGATCTGCAGAGAGAAAGTTAGTATCTCTGACCAAAGTTGGGGAAAAAAAGATACAGAAGTGATCAGTGTTATTTTTTTCCATTTTCCACTCAGCCTTTCACTTATTTTTTCCCCTCACATTTGGTGGTCTTTTATGATTCAGTATTTCCCCCAGTTTGCTGTATGGAATCTTGCTATGTGGGAGGTGGCATTCTGAGTTTGAAGTACTCATCCTCCCAGCTCACCTGGAGGTTGGCTGTCTCCTTGGCAAGGCATAAAAGGACCTGAGTTCTAGCCCCCGTAATTATGTTCTAATCTGTCTTTATTCCCTCTCCTCATTTTTCATGTAATGTTCTTAACACAGCTCAAACCACAATTTCATTGCTTTTGAGCCGGAAGGAAAATTAATGGAGGTACTGTGAGATTATCTAATGACATATGATTTATTTTTAGTTCTACTCCTGTTATATGAAACCTAAACAGATTGGTAGGATACAAGCTAATCCACCTTTAAAAAATAAACATTTTCCTGTATGAAATATGTGAATTTTGCAAATAACTAAGATATTATATCATATACTATATGCAATTATATATTATATGACATGCAATATTTGTGTATGTCAGACCTACTAGAAGTATTTGCCTCTTGCTAAAAAGAAATCTTGAAATATTTAAAGAGTAAGTGGCACCAATGACAATGACCACTTGACTCCAGACTTACAGCAGCTCACTGTTCCATTCGTGTGCATCTTGGCTCCTTCATCGTAACAATAATTCTCTAAATGGCGGAGGCCAAATCAGCTTCTCTTATGTGCCCCACAATACGTAGGAAAGGCTGGATACTCTTTGCTCCTCTGAACTTCTAGTCAGCTTCCTGGAGGCACTCACTGGTGGCCTTTGCCTTTTCTAAGAATTGTTTTTCCAAGTGTATGCATGATGGGTGTGGCAGAATGAAGCAGCACTGGCATCAGGAGGGGCGGAACTGGGAAGTGACCAGTCTCTAAGAATTACTGGGTCTGTGACATGGGCCAAAAACCAAGTCTTTCAGATTTCAAAACAAAGAAAACAATTTGTGCTCGTTCTACATCTCAGAGCAGTTGAGAGTCTTAAGTAATATAATATACATTGAAGTATCTTGTCAAATGTGCTCTACAGTGGAAGTTACTATGAAGTAGAGGAGGCCAAGGGAGAAGGAAAGGAATGATTAAGACCTCCTCTCCCATTTAAATTATAATGTCCTTGAGATCAAGGATAATGTATCACAAGTTTTAGCTTAAGAATTCAGGGAGGAATACATGTGAGAAAAAGAAATAGAACTGTGTCACTGAGAAATCAGCACACAATTGCATTCCTTCATTTTCTGTACCTCACATTTAATACAATGTTAAAAATCAGTTTGGATGATCTGTCCATTGGTGTAAGTGGGCTGTTAAAGTCCCCTACCCTTATTGTGTTACTACCGATTTCCCCTTTCATAGTTGTTAGCATTTGCCTTATGTGTTGAGGTGCTCCTATGTTGGGTGCATAAACATTTATAATTGTTATATCCTCTTCTTGGATAGATCCCTTGATCATTATGTAGTGTCCTTCCTTATCTCTTGTATCAGCCTTTAAAGTCTATTTTATCTGATACGAGTACTGCTACTCCAGCTTTCTTTTGATTTCCATTTGCATGGAATATCTTTTTCCGTCCTTCACTTTCAGTCTGTATGAGTCCCTAGGTCTGAAGTGGGTCTCTTGTAGACAGCATAAGTACCTGTCTTGTTTTTGTATCCATTCAGCCAGTCTGTGTCTTCTGGATGGGGCATTTAATCCATTTACATTCAAGGTTATTATCAATATGTCTGCTCCTATTACCATATTCTTAATTGTTTTGGGTTTGTTTTTGTGGATCTTTTTCTTCCCTTGTGTTTCCCACCTAGAGAAGTTTCTTTAGCATTTGTTATAAAGCTGGTTTGGTGGTCCTGAATTCTCTTAGCTTTGCTTGAAGCCACCATCGCTCTGATACCAAAACCAGAAAAGATATCACAAAAAAAGAAAATTATAGACCAATATCACTGATGAACATAGATGCAAAAATCCTGAACAAAATACTAGCAAACAGAATCCAGCAACATATTAAAAGGATCATACACAATGATCAACTGGGATTTATCCCAGGGATGCAAGGATTCTTCAATCTATGCAAACCAATCAATGTGATACACCATATCAACAAATTAAGGAATAAAAACCATACGATCATCTCAATAGATGCAGAAAAAGCTCTTGACAAAATTCAACACCCATTTATGATAAAAACTCTCCAGAAAGTGGGCATAGAGGGAACCTACCTCAACAAAATAAAGGCCATATATGACAAACCCATGGCAAACATCATAATCAACAGTGAAAACCTGAAAGAACTTCCACTAAGATCAGGAACAAGACAAGGATGTCCACTCTCACCACTCTTATTCAACATAGTTTTGGAAGGCCCAGCCATGACAATCAGAGAAGAAAAAGAAATAACAGGAATACAAACTGGAATAGAAGAAGTAAAACTGTCACTGTTTGCCGATGACATGATACTATACATAGAAAATCCTAAAGATGCCACCAGAAAACTACTACATCTAATCAATGAATTTGGTAAGGTTGCAGGATACAAAATTAATGCACAGAAATCTCTGGCATTCCTATATACCAACAACGAAAAATCAGAAAGAGAAATTAAGGAAACACTCCTATTTACCATTGCAACAAAAAGAATAAAATACCTAGGAATAAACCTACCTAAGGAGGTGAAAGACTTGTACTCAGAGAACTATAAAATGCTGATGAAAGAAATCAAAGATGACATAAACAGATGGAGAAATATACCATGTTCTTGGATTGGAAGAATCAATATTGTAAAAATGACTACACTACCCAAAGCAATCTACAGATTCAATGCAATCCCTATCAAACTACCACTGGCATTTTTCACAGAACTAGAACAAAAAATTTCAAAATTTGTTTGGAAAAACAAAAGACCCTGAATAGCCAAAGCAATCTTGAGAACGAAAAACAGAGCTGGAGGAATCAGGCTCCCTGACTTCATACACTACAAAGCTACAGTAATCAAGGCAGCATGGTACTGGCACAAAAACAGAAATATAGATCAATGGTACAGCACAGAAAGCCCAGAGATAAACCCACGCACATATGGTCACCTAATTTACAACAAAGGAGGCAAGAACATACAAAGGAGAAAAGACAGTCTCTTCAATAAGTGGCTGGGAAAACTGGACAGCTACATGTAAAAGAATGAAATTAGAAAACTCCCTAACACCATACACAAAAATAAACTCAAAATGGATTAGAGACCTAAATGTAAGGCCAGATACTATCAAACTCTTAGAAGAAAACATAGGAAAAACACTCTCTGACATAAACCACAGCAAGATCTTTTTTGACCCACATCCTAGAGTAATGGAAATAAAAACAAAAATAAACAAATGGGACCTAATTAAATGTCAAAGCTTTTGCACAGCAAAGGAAACCATAAACAAGATGAAAAGACAACCCTCAGAATGGGAGAAAATATTTGCAAATGAAACAATGGACAAAGGATTAATCTCCAAAATATACAAATAGCTCATGGAGCTCAATATCAAAAAAACAAGCAATTAAAGTAAAAAATGGGTGGAAGACCTAAATAGACATTCCCCAAAGAAGACATATAGATGGCCAAGAGGCACACGAAAAGGTGTTCAACATCACTAATTATTAGAGAAATGCAAATAAAAACTACAATGAGGGCTTCCCTGGTGGCGCAGTGGTTGAGAGTCCGCCTGCCGATGCAGGGGACACGGGTTCGTGCCCCGGTCTGGGAGGATCCCACATGCCGCGGAGCGGCTGGGCCCGTGAGCCATGGCCACTGAGCCTGTGCTCCGGAGCCTGTGCTCCGCAAGGGGAGAGGCCACAACAGTGAGAGGCCCGCCTACCGCAAAAAAAAAAAAAAAAAAAAAAAAAAAAAAAAAAAAAAACTACAATGAGGTATCACTTCACACTGGTCAGAATGGCCATTATCAAAAAATCTAAAAACAGTAAATGCTGTAAAGGGTGTGGTAAAAAAGGAACCCCCTTGCACTGCTGGTTGGAATCTAAATTGATACAACCACTATGGAGAACACTATGGAGGTCCCTCAAAAACTAAAAATAGAACTATCATATGATCCAGCAATCCCACTACGGGGCATATACCCTGAGAAAAACATAATTCAAAAAGAGACATGTACCACAATGTTCATTGCAGGACTATTTACAATAGCTAAGACATGGAAGCAACCTAAGTGTCCATGGACAGATGAATGGATAAAGAAGATGTGGCACACAGACACAATGGAATATCACTCAGCCACGAAAAGAAATGAAATTGAGTTATTTGTAGTGAGGTGGATGGACCTAGAGTCTGTCATACGGAGTGAAGTAAGTCAGAAAGAGAAAAACAAATACAGTATGCTAACACATATATATGGAATCTAAGGGGAAAAAAATGGTACCGATGAACCTAGTGGCAGGGCAGGAATAAAGGTGTAGACATAGAGAATGGACTTGAGGACACGGAGGGGTGGGGGAAGCTGGGGAGAAGTGAGAGTAGCATCAACATAAATGCTACCAAATGTAAAATAGTTAGCTAGTGGGAAGCAGCAGCATAGCACAGGGAGATCAGCTCAGTGCTTTGCGATGACCTAGAGACATGGGATATGGAGGGTGGGAGGGAGGCTCAACAGGGAGGAGATATGGGGATATATCCCCATACGCATATGACTGATGTATGTATATGACTGATTCACTTTGTTGTACAACAGAAACTAACACAGTATTGTGAAGCAATTATACTCTAATAAAGACCTATTTAAAAAAAATTTTAATAAAAAATAAATTAAAAAAATAAAAATCAGAAATATAGCAGGTGATACTTACGAGGATACTAGACAACTAGTCCAAATCCTTTTTGCCTGGCATATTTGCAATTAATCTGGTAATCTTGTACTAGACCAGCACTGAAATCCTATTTTTTATGTATAAATTAAAAAGTTTTTTGTGTGTAAATAAAAAATTTTATATGTAAAACATTATATATATATATATATATATATATATAGCAAGTTTTATTTTTTTTAATGCCTTGTGTCTCCTATACTGGAACCTCACAGAAACACATGATAGAGACAGGAGTAAATGATGGGGGGAGGAGGGTAAGGCAACATTTTGGAATGATAATTCATATGCCCATGTCAAACTATGTCCCTCAGAAGCATGAGAGCCCTTCATCTGATCATGCAACACAGGGACAGGAATCCTGTGATTGTGATGACATGGTTGGTCCTCTCTCTCTGTTAATGCGCATGAAAGTGTGTCAAACACTTCTGAAATCATCAGCCTGCCTATGAGCAGAAAGCATTTGTACATGGCACTAGATCACTTCATTCTGAGCTATAATCTGACCCCTTGTTTTTAATTGTCTGATCAAGAAGGGCTAAAAGACAGTGGGGAAAAGTGGGCCACTTGAGACTGAGAAAATCACGTTTTCATCCATCAGTCTGTCTTTCTTCGAATGTAAGTAAACTGAACTCTGAAAATGAAACCTGAATTTTCATTCTCTTAATGACCACATGCCAAGGGAGTTTTTTGATATAACTATTCCTTTCTGTGAAACAACTTTTTCAGTCAGGTCACCACTCTTTGCTGTCAGTTGATATATGTCTCTCCATATTTCTGGATGGTTTTCATAGAATTTTCATATGAATTCTGTTTATTTGATTTGGCTCATGGCCACCCTGAGATGCAGGTATTATTACTGTTTCCCTTTCACAGATGGGTTACCTGAGGGTCAGAGACATTAGAAAATTTGCTCAAGATTCCACAAGTTGCCCACTAATAACATAGACAAAGAAGAATTTAAGACGTGGAAAGTCAAGCTTAGAAAAGTGAAATAGCCTGCCTGAGGTCTCACAGTCAGTAAGTAGTACAGGCAAGACTTAAACCCAGAAAGACTGAGTCCACGCCCTACTCTCTTACCACTCTTCTATCTACTCTGCATGTTGGATGCCTGATATGGTGCCTAGCACACAGTAAGCAGTCAGGAAATATGCATTTCCTATCACTACTGGCATCCATTCCCTGTGGCAGAGATGGCAGACATATTTAGAGGAGACGTGACCTCTTCAAGGTCACCAGCTGGCCCTCCTTCCATGGTACCATATTGCCACCACAAGCGGGAACTATAAGGTGATCTATTTTGATTGTTGCTCTCAATGGATTTGTTTGGTGGAGGTCCGTTTATTTTCAATAGATAACCCTGTATTAGTTGCTATGAATATATGGGCACAGGACCCTGATTAGACACTACATATTGTTGAAGACTCCCAAACGTGTCTCCTCTCGCACACAAGACCACCTAAGTCAAACCCAGCAATGTAAACTGTCATCCAAACAACAAATAAAGCGTCAGAGCCCAAAGGTTACTGAAATGAGAAAGCCCAAGGCATATAATCACAGGCCCACTCAGCCTGTCTTCCACCACCTGCCCCACTACAAGTCTAAAATCCCCTCTTTTGCTATTGACTATGAATACAAGTTAAAGGCCTTTCAGAAATCACTTGGGCTAAAAGATGGGGAAACTGAGGCCCAGAGTGATGAAGGGGATTGTCGAAAATGAGAGCTGGTGAACCTCAGCCACGAGGGTGACCGGTGGCCAGTTTTGCCTGATGCTCCTGTTACCAGGCTGTGTGTTCTACCTCGCAATGAAAGCCACAGGCCACAAAGTTGTCAAGAAAGAAGTACACACTTCTGGGCTTCCCTGGTGGCGCAGTGGTTGAGAGTCTGCCTGCCGATGCAGGGGACACGGGTTCTTGCCCCGGTCCAGGAAGATCCCACATGCCACGGAGCGGCTGGGCCCGTGAGCCATGGCCGCTGAGCCTGCGCGTCCGGAGCCTGTGCTCCGCAACGGGAGAGGCCACAACAGTGAGAGGCCCGCGTACCACAAAAAAAAAAAAAAAAAAGAAGTACACACTTCAAACTTAATACCCCTGTAAATTCCTAGATTTCTAAAATGTCCAAGGGTTAGCCACAGACACTAAAACTAAATTAGGATTCCTTTAGCTTAGATGACACAATTTTTAAAAACAGGAGTATTGAAATTTATTTAAATGACGTGATTTCCTCTGTTAGAGCCGGGACCCTAAAGAGTGGGTAGATCAGTGTAAACTCTTACGTTTGAACTTGAGCTAAATAAGCTGGGGGTCAGAGTACTGGGAAGGAAGAAACCCACTTGAAGAAGAATCGGTGCTAATGTTAAACTTAATTCTTTTGTATAAGCTAGTCTTAAATTTGCCTACATCTACCTTTATTTACTGAAGGTGATTTGGACATGGATTTAAACCTTTCTAAAGTATTCTAGTGAGCAGTCAACCAGAAAACATTGGTCAGGGAGGGAGATATAAAACACCCTAAAACACTAGCCATTTGTCAAGGCTTGCGTGGTTAATGGCCATAAAATTGGTGCTCAATAAATTTTATTCTCATTAACTACATTCTGGAAAAAGAAAACAATGGATTAAGGTTTAGTCAAATTAATTTATTTGATGTTGAGTCATTCACAGGAACATGGCCATATAGCCCTGCACTCAATTTTAAATACAGAAGTTAAAATAAATCAGGGTGAAGCCCAGAAAGCTTTGATCAATCACAAATTTCAGCCCAAGGTTGCTAATAACTTGGTTTGTGTCATAAATTATGTTTTCCCTGACCAGCATCCATCATGGCCCCAGATCAATAACCATTATTGATAAGACTGTCATCTATTTAAACTTCCTCATCCCATCAATGGGCATAGGGAAAAAAACTCTTGGATGGCTAAATGTTTGGGACATCACTTAGGAAGCCTGGGGGACAGCTTGCATGCTATCCATCTCTTTGTAGATGAAATTCTGCAAAGACTTAGATTTTTATTACAAGGGCATGGCTATGATAAGAAATGTGCATGAGAGTCTTATGTGTATATATCTATGTACACACACACTCCTTGAAAAAAATTAGTAAGGTTTTTCAATTTGCCTCATATCTATGGCTCAGGTACCTTGGTTGTAAATACTAGATGACTCTACTGAATAACACAATGTGTATAAAATGTTCAGCATAGTGTCTGGGACATTAGTAAGTACTCATTTATTGAAAGAACACTGTGAGTGGGAACTCCAGCTTGTTTATTGGCAGAGATTTCCTTCCAAGTGTATGTGAAAATTTTGAAAGGCTTGGTTATCTCAAGCCTTAAGTACTTTGGAAATGCATTAAAAAATCATTTCATAGGCCCTCAAGGAAATCACACTGCTTATTTTAGTTGGAAAGAGGACCACCCATTCTCATCACCTATGGTAGTCACCAAACTTGGGTCTGAAAGACTTGCTTTCTTCCCAAAGGGAAATCAAGCCTTAAGGATAAAAAAAAGAATGCCATCATCAAGGATGCTCAATAGAACATGAGTCATATTTTAAAAAACAATACTCTTCACTGATCAAAAAAATAATACTTCTTAAGGTATGAATTAGAGTAATCATCTGTCAGGGAATTAAGATTGTGAGAGAAAAAAGATGCTATACAAATATACTCTGGAAAGTGAATTCAATGACATTAATGGATCACATAGATATTGAATACCCTCTAGGTGGGAAAAAAAGAAAAAAAACTAGGCTAGAAACGGTAGGGTTGAGAAGGCATGGAAATACAGAGAAAAGTAGCCCCACTCATCATAGGACTCAGAGGCTGTCAGAGGAGACAATCTGACCAACTCTAATTGCCTTAACTTTTAACTCTGCAAATAAAGATCTATCAGAAGACGAGATGGGAAGGACAATATAGTGCTTTCTTCTCTGGCGTGAAATTTATCTTGTGAAAAGAACAATTATCTAAAGTCAGACTCCTTTCCCAATGACATCAGATAAAGTTTGCTCTAAAGGGCAAGTTGAACCATATCAGTCTTTATTCCTTAAGCTTGCTTCGGTTCTTCTAAAAACACATAGCATTGCATGTGTTAACTTTTCACTTGTAAATCAGAAGCACAAGCTTGAATAAGTCAAGCTTTCTCTTGCATTCTTCTCACCCTCAATAAAATCATCAAAGTAAAATGAAAAAGTTAGAGGGTTTTTGGCTTGCTCAGGACCAACCATTATTCATCTTGAGGGAATAAGCTGTCGACAATTGGCCCCAAAGCAACCTCCAGGTGTCATCCCCTATTATATTTCCATGTTCAACAAACACACGGTGAATTCTAATCCTACTGCACAAATCAGTAACAATTTTTATGTTCAACTTATATGGCAAATTATTATGATTTTCAGTGGCACATCTTAAGGGATTGGAAGAATCAAAAAACACAGTCACATCATATTTATTAAGTATCATATTCATTGAAAATCTCCCCATTGTGTATTTGCTCATTCTATTCTCTCTACCTAAATACTCAGTTTGTTGAAATACTATTTAACCTTCTCTGAAATGATTTTCAAAAACATTAATGTGTTTTCCTCTTTTCAGTTTGACTCTTTTTTGACTTCTACTTTAGTTGTTCCAGTGTATCCACTTGTTTTGAGGTAGAAGAGGCGAGGTGTTAGGAGTATAGGGACAGAAGCAAGACAGGGAGAAAGGTAGCTTTTTCTTCTATTATTAAAAAAGAAATCGATGCTGTTGCAAAACACTTGCCTTTCAAGCCAGGCTATTTTCTTAAGAAAATACAGTTGAAATTATTTTATTTCTCTTTTAACATATCAAGAGGCAATTTAGTCTCTTTGTGTTAGGGTTTTATATAAAGAAGATCCAGGGAGAAGAGGAATAGTGACAAAGCTACCCTTTTTTTTTTTTTAGGCCCTAGGAAATAAAGGGAAAGAGAACAGAGAAGGGGAGCAAAATTGGGCCCCAACTGTCTTCACTCTAGCCAAAGCCCAATGAGTGGAGATAACCAGATGAGCAAATGAAAAATGGCATGTGGTACTGGAACAAGACAGTCTTTGGGGCCACTTCCCACACCAGTTTGAGGACATCATGTGACACAAGAGCAGGTAGAGGGAAGCCCTCAGGCTTAGCATCCCTGAGCCACACTTGATTCTTGTGTGGTAGAGACAGGGCTAGAGGCTGCTGAGGATGTGACTGGGGGGCTTCTGACAGGTGTGGGTAGCAGGAGTAAGAGATCTGTGGCTCAGGCCCTAATGCAAACCACTGAAGCTGGATCTCGATGGAAGTCACAGCTGGTCTGCAGAGGCATCCATGGTGCCAGTGGAAATGATGTAAGGCTAAGGCACCCAGGGGCACCGTGAGCTCCAGTGAAGCCAAAAGAGACTAGTCAAGACTATCATCAACCACTCCCAAAGCCAGCAGCACAAGCAAGACAGAGATGAAGAGGGATATTTCTCAGTGGACAGAGGAGCCCAAGGACACCATGACCCAAGGGCCTCAACCCATCTTCTCCACGAAGAGTCTGAGACAGCCACACCCTTCCACCCATACACCATCCCGGAGAATATCTTAGAGGTGGTGGTGGAAACCTGAGAAGCTGCATGTTTTCTTCCCCCTGGTCATTTCTTTACAAGGTCCTGAAATCTCCCTAAAGAGACTATGGGAACTAACAGATCAGACAGATCTGTAAAACTGATTGGATGTTCCCCTGGAGTTATTTTTTTCCACTTCACTAATGAGTGGGTACAGGATTTAGGAAAAAGACCATATTAATTATAAATGAATTAAAGAAATTCCATCTTCTCAGCACACTCAAGTTGCAGTGAGTATTATTCATATAATTTGTTACCATTCTGCTGCCAGCCTCAGCCCAAATGCTCCCACATCAGTGGGAATGAACTCAGTGTGGATTACTTCCTCATCTGAGATCCACAAGATCTCACTTTACTTTTTAAAATTTTTATTGGAGTGTAGTTGATTTACAATGTTGTGTTAGTTTCAGGTGTACAGCAAAGTGAGTCAGTTATACGTATACATATATCCACTCTTTCTTAGATTCTTTTCCCATATAGGTCATTACAGAGTATTGAGTAGAGTTCCCTGTGCTCGACAGTAGGTTCTTATTAGTTATCTGTTTTATGTATAGTAGTGTGTATATGTCAATCCCAATCTCCCAGTTTAGTCCTCCCTGCCTTACCCCTGGTAACCATGTTTGTTTTCTACATCTGTAACTCTGTCTCTATTTTGCAGATAAGTTCATTTGTACCCTTTTTTTTTTTTTTTTTAGATTCCACATGTGAGCAATATCATATATTTGTCTCTTTGTCTGTCTGACTTACTTCACTCAGTATGACGATCTCTAGGTCCATTCACTGACTTCATTCAGCCCTGTATTGAAGATACTATTTATAAGTTTATATCACAAAATGATAAGCTCTTTGAGGGCACCTCTCCCAGTGAACATACAATATTTTGTCTTATCAAGTTAATAAATTAACTGAATTTAAAAGGTAAATGGCATTCTTTCTAATTAAGAATGTTTGGTTTCAAAGGTCTAATTCATGCTCTACTATGGTTTGTATTGTGACTTGTGCCATTAAGCCACAGG
This sequence comes from Hyperoodon ampullatus, assembly GCF_949752795.1. NCBI lineage: Eukaryota > Metazoa > Chordata > Mammalia > Artiodactyla > Ziphiidae > Hyperoodon > Hyperoodon ampullatus. Next base: position 22,612,662 of record NC_136923.1, read on the forward strand.
TAAATAATATAATTAATAAATAATTAAGGGGCCATGTGAGACTTATAAACTCTCATATTAAATCCACAAATGACTGGAGAGGACAAAACCTCCTTATGCTTTGATAGCTATTGTAGCTCTTGTTTTCAGTTTGCCCAGTAGATACAAGGTCTCCTATTTGTTCTGGTCATAACCGATGCTGAGCCAAACCTGGTACCCATCTGAGACAGGCAGAATTGAGGGTGGCCCCCAAGGTTCCTGCACCCTGGTGTATACACCCTATAGAATCTCTTCCCTTGAATATGGGCAGGATCAGTGAATATGACGGGATAGCATTCCCTTATTAGATTACCATCAGTTGACTTTGAGTTAATCAAAAGGGAAATTATCCTGGATGAAACTGACCGGATCAGGTGACCCATTTAAAAAGTGAGGTATCAGAGACATGTTCTCTGGCAGGCCCAGAAGAAAGCAAAGAGTCATGTGTGAGAAGAGGCGCCTCCTAAGGGCAGAGAGTGACTCCTGTATGACAGTCAGCAAGAAAGCTGGTTGAAGGGACCTGAATGCAGAAGCAGGACTACAGTGAGAGATTATAAAGACACCTGTGTTTATGTACAACTGCTGTTGACAGACCTGAACAGGAAGGGTCAAAGAGTGCTACAATATCACTACTTCCTAAGTTCTGTGCTTTCTAAACAGTATTTTGATATTCAATAATGTCTGTATTAGTAAACTACATTTGCAGGTGGATTTACTCCTCTGAGTTTTCTTTTACTGTAGTTCTTGTCAAATTAAAATACTTCTTAAAAATGTCTTTGGGTTATAAGGAAACCTATTCTGGTGTGGAATATAAATTCATTTCTCACTGTCAAGGTATGCCTGTGATTTATTTTCTTTAAGATATAATAGCTGCAGCCATATTTCCCTAGTGATAAAAAGAAATCCCCTTAGTAATCCCTACAAAATCCTAAAGTGCTAAAACGCAATGAAGAGGATTTCTAATGGTAAGTTATAAATCCTTTTAGAGAACACCTTGGTTTAAAATAATTTCAAAAAAAAAAGAATGCTTAGGAATTGAGTACTACTATTTAGACATCCTTCAGCAGTATCAAGGACACTCAAAAGGATTTCACATTCAGAGTCGAGAAGATAAAATGAAGTTATATTTGTGATAGTCATGGACAGTAAGAAACTAAAGTTACAAGAGAAACACAACTGTACACTCTCAAAGCTTGAAAAAAATTCAGGGGACATTCATTCAGTCCATCCCCAATTCAGATGCTCCTTTACACAAGCTATTGCAGGCAGAGATCTACACCTCATAAGTCAACATATTCCTCAGGTTAATTAAGCAGAAACTTAACTCAGTGTAAGTGTTAACCTTTATATAAATTTTGCTCCCTGGCACTCCAGAGAATAAAATTCTCTCTCTCTTTTATCTGGATGCAGGTAGCTATTACTAACTTTCATAAGTTGGACACCTATAGGGTCAGGCATGAAATTAAACAAAGACATAAAGATATAAAGATACAAGACAATGGGAGTGATGAGCACTATGGCAAACTGTAAGATCAACAACCCCCTGAAAAGGAGCAGCTGCTACTATGCGTGGTAATTTGGGAATTAATCACAACAAACCAGACATCTGGGTTATCAAGAATAAATTTTTCCCTTTTAAAAACTGTAATAATTAACCTCTATATTAAGAAGTCACATTTGATTCTCCAAAACACATCATTCCATCAAAACATGCTGTAAGCTGAGACTTTAGAACACCATTTATATCTTAAAGGTACTTGTAGTTCAATGTTGAGAAGATAACCTGAAATCTACATCTATTTAAATACATGGAAATGGAAATTTTAGGACCCTTCATTAGGTTTCTACATTTATGGCCTGAAAAGCTGGAATTTTTTACATTGCAATAATGCTGTATAATTGAACCATCATAACCTGTGGGATGCTGATTAAATCTCCAGGGAACATACTGTTTCAAGACCTGAAGACATGGTGAGTGCTTTGGACACTCTCCCCAGAAAATCATATAGGTACATAGCATTTAGCCTATTTTTGGAGGTTTACCTTGAAGGGTATTCATTTTCTTCAAATCTAAATACTATTCGAAATAAAAATGATAATAAAAATACAGGCTAAAACATGTTGGGCCATGTACAGTGTTATCATGAAGATTATATGAGATATTAAGTGCACATATCAAGAATGAAATAAATCCATACATGTAAAATGTTTGGAATGTACATTAATTATACCAACTTGCCATTTTTAAAAAAATTAACCTTATGTTTTTGAACAGAAAAATTACGATAGTAGAGTTCCTAAATCCTCCATACCCAGTTTCCCTATTGTAAGTGTCTGTCATTAGTGTGGTGCACTTGTTATAATTAGTGATTCAGTATTGACACATTGTTATTAACTAAAGCCCATGTTTTAATCAAACTTCCTTAGTTTTATTCCCAATGTCCTTCTTCTGTTCTAGGACACACCATCCAGGATACCTAACATTTAAGCATCCTGTCTTCTTAGGTTCCCCTTGGCTGTCACAGTTTCTCTCACTTTCCTTGTTTTTTGATAGTCTTGACAGGTTTGACGAGTACCAGTCATTTAATTTGTAGAACATCCCTCAGTTTAAATTTACCTGATGTTTTTCTAATGATTAGACTGAGATTACAGGTTTTGAAGAGGCAAACCACAGAGACCAGGTTTCATTTTCATCTCTTACATCGAAGGTATGTGCTATCGGGCTTCCCTGGTGGCACAGTGGTTGAGAATCTGCCTGCCGATGCAGGGGACACGGGTTCGAACCCTGGTCTGGGAAGATCCCACATGCCGCGAAGCAACTGGGCCCATGAGCCACAACTACTGAGCCTGCGTGTCTGGAGCCTGTGCTCCGCAACAAGAGAGGCCGCGATAGTGAGAGGCCCGCACACCGCGATGAAGAGTGGCCCTCGCTTGCCACAACTAGAGAAAGCCCTCGCACAGAAACGAAGACCCAACACAGCCATAAATAAATAAATAAATAAATAAATAAATTTAAAAATTCACGACATATGTCAATATTTAAAAAAAAAAAAAGTATGTGCTATCAACATGACATCACTGTTTATGTTAACCTCAGTAACCTGGCTGAGGTAATGTTACTCATATTTCTCCACTGTAAAGTTATTCCTCCCTGCCCCCTTTTCCACACTGTTCACTTTGGCAGGAAATCACTACGCACAGCCCACACTTAAAACGTGGGGAGTTATGCCTCCACCTCCTTGAAGGTGGAGTATCTGCATAAATTATTTGGAATTCTTCTACATGGTAGATTTGTCTATGGTCTTCCATTTGTCTATGTAGTCCATCATTTGTTTATATCAGTGTGGACTCATGGATATTTATTTTAAACTTTGAGTTATAATTCGCTACAACTTTATTTTCTTGCTCAAGTTTTTTTCCAGTTTTGGTCATTGGGAGCTCCTTCAGTTGGTGCCTGTGTTCCTTTTTGGCTCCGTTACTGTGGGGTGTTTGCTTTTTCTGTGCACTTCCTCACTTTCTAGCACTATGAGATGGTCTAGGTTCATCTTTTTAAATTTTCTGTCTCAGTCCTTGATTTAGCCATTTCTTCAAAGATCCCTGGATCCTTTTATCACATAGTGCTATTAGGAACCAAGATCTTGGAATTAGATGTGCTCACCACTACTGCAAGAAAATGTATGTGTGTTTACCATGTATACCCATGTATATACACATTTAACCCAGACTCTTGTGGATACATCTTTATCAACTAGAGTATAGTATTTATATACAGTTTCTTTTACCTTGTGTTTTACAAACTTTACTTATTCCCAAAATTACTTGTCAGTGTTGTTTCCCCCGTGCCTTTCAATGAGGCTGTTTTATTGATATATATTTTAATATAATTAGTTTTTTAAATCGCTTCTGCATTCATCCAGGATTACCCTGACCCCTCAAATGACTTTCGTATATCTGTACACATTAAGGTTGACTCTTTGTTTTGTAAATTTCAGTGGGTTTTGACAAATGCATAATGTCATGTATCCACAATTACTGTATCATACAGAATAGTTCCACTGCTCTTAAAAATCCCCTGTGCTTTACCTATTCAACCCTGGTCCCTCCTCAGTCCCTGGCAACCACTGATCTGTTTACTGTCCCTAAAGCGTTACTTTTTCTGAATGTCATATAGTTGGAATCATGCCTATAACCTTTTCAGACTAGCTTCTTTCACGTAGCAATATGCATTTAAGTTTTCTCCCTATCTTTTCATGAATGATAGCTCATTTCTTTTTATGGCTATGGCTTTTGTGCTACAGACATACCACAGTTTGTTTATACATTCACCTGTTGAAGGACATCTTGGTTGCTTCCAGTTTGGAGTGGTTATGAATAAAGCTGCTATAAACATTTATGTGCAGGTTTTACTGTGGACATAACTTTCAAATCAGTTGTGTATATACCTAGGGGCATGATTGCTGGGTCATACAGTAAGACAACACTTAGCTTTGTAAGAAACTGCCAAACTGTCTCCCGAAGTGGCTGGACCACTTTTCAATTCCACCAGCAGTAAAAAGAGAATTCCCATTGCTCCACATACTTGCCAACAGTTGCTGTCGTCGTTTTTTAGAATTTCAGCTGTTCTAATGGCTTGCTGCCCTTAATTGGATATTTGTTTTGCACATATTTTCTCTCAGTCTGTGGTTTCTGTTTCCATTCTCAAAGTCTTTCACAGAGCAGAGCTTTAATTTTAATAAAGCCGAGTTTATCAATATATTTTCTCGTGGATCATGCTTTTGGTGTTTCATCTAAAAACTTTTCATTAAACCCAGTGTCACCTCCATTTTTCAAGAATTATATCCCTTTTTCCAGATGGCAAATATGGAATGTGAAGAATAACTGGGCTGACACTACATAGCCTGAATTTCAACTCAGATCGTAGGAATTGAGGATCAGACCTTCTTAGCCTATTTTTATGTCTTTTGAGAACCATGTTGCTTAGTGTGAATATTAAATGAGATAATGCATGGAAATTACTCTGGGGCTATTGAGCACAATCTATTTATTGTTGTTGTTGTTATTATTATTATTCCTCTTAGGCATACACATTACCTTAGGTTTTGATTTCAGTTATAATGACACTAATTCATAATGAAACCTCCTTGGCACACTGGAAGAATGATGCATCACTGAATTTAAAGTAGTTTTATGAAGCTTTATATTGCTATGATTAAATAATGCAGAAATGTGAGTGCCCTTCATTTCACAGATCAGCAACAGTATATACAGCCTCTAAGCAAAACTTATACTTTCTTCCTTATTATGACATGAGTTTAAGATTGTAGCAAAGTCCCCACTTGCTCCCTGGGGTCTATCTTTCCTTACTACCATCAAAAGAAAACATCTGGTATTTATTATTTAAAAGGCTGGGGCAATAGATTCTCATGAGTACAATAAATAACCAAAGACTCTTGGTGTAAGAGGAGACTGGGAACATCTTGTGAAGCAACTCGTAAGGGCAAACTGAACCAGCTGCTGATAACTTAAAACACTTTCTGATCTCTTACTGAAAACACTTTCTGATCTCTTACTGTGTGGTAGACACAGTAACAAAAACTTAACTTACATAATATTACTTAACCTCAGTTATCATTATTATACTTCCTTGAAAGCAAGGAAAAAGAGGTCCAGAGAAATGAAGTAACTTGACAAAGAAGTGGCTTAAGGATTTGAATTCTGGTCTCTCTGAAACCTGAGCCTGTACTCTGAAGCACTCTGTTCTACCCAGTGGAGATCATGTAGTTAGAAGGCTAGAACTTTAATGATGCCAAGTTTTTTTTGCAAAGGGAAAGATCTGACAGCACCTAAGGAACTGAACGGGAGAATTTTGGAAGACTACCCAAAATGTGTTACCTATCCCACACAGCACCACAACTTCTATACATAGAGTTTAATTCCTGATTGGATTTATAAGTAAGCTATATTGTTCCAAGAATGCTTGACAGGTTAAGGAAATTATTGTATTCTACAAATAACTAGAAGGAATGAGAAAGCAGACAAAAGCACCAGCACCATGTTGAATGCTGAGTTGTCAATGTATGTCAAAGACAAGACCAATAGCCTAGCTGATCTATTCTTTCTAACAAGTTAATCCAAGAAATCAATCCTAATGTGTCTGACTGGGATAGTCAGAATCAATTTAGAAATATCTTCAATACAACTCAATGGTATAGCACAGTAGATACATATATAGCTGGTACTAGGAACAATATTTTCTACTTTGAAGTTAACTCTTTCTTAGACAGTCATGCTTTTTATATAGAAATACCCATCTGAGGTTAAGATAGGCAAAAGTCAAATAGTATTTTATTAAAGTCAAAGCTGAATTGACTCAATATTGGAAGAATGTGCTAAAGGCTCTTCAGGATTTAAGTAGAACTTTTTGAGTGGCTCCAATGCTAGGAAGATTTAAGCTGGGAACACCCTGTGGTCTCAAGCATTTACTGTGGGTATAATTCCTAAATTGGAGGTTTATTACACAGAAAGACGTGGCATGTGACTTTTTATAGTTTACTGATCAAATTACCTTGAGTACGTAAGTTGGGTGTCTTCTTGGCTGGATTGATAAAATCCACAGCCTTAATGACATTTTCCCTAAGATTTAATATCTTTCACACATCCAATACCCTACCTCCTGAACCTTAGGGGTTTGGGAGTAGAAGAAGGGAAAGTAAAGAAAAGTATCACTCCTGGTAACAGCACCCTGATTTCCTTCTGAAATATTACATCTCCAAACTACATACTGCCAAGCTAAATAAGCTCTCTCTTAAGATTTTTAATATGAAGAATAATGACGCAAAAACGGAAAACAACAACAACAACAACAAAATGGTGGAGTCCATTCATTCCAGAACTGGCAATTTGAAGAGACTAAACTAGATGCTACATCTTAGTTCATGAACAGATGATGATTTCTGGTTTATGTTTTTGGGGTTTTTTTTTCCCTCAAAGTTCTATTTCCAACATTCTCTTCAATTTCCCAGGTCTCCTGGTCATCATCCAGTAAATTCATTTTCTACATGTATTAACTGGAGTTGGTTTCTTTTTTACTGGCAGCCAAGTGCTAAAACTGATTATATCACCCAACAGAATCAACTACAGTACCAATTTCTGTTGAAGTGTAGAGTAACTGGTAATATCACTAGGTTCATATTATACTTTTTCTCAGCCTAAAATATTTTTATAAATGTCACCATTTGCAACTTGAGGATGGTGCACCCTGAGGAATGTTACTAAGGGAGAGTGTGGACTATCCTGAGAGCTTCTAAAGATGACAGCTCCCCCTTTGGCTGGGAGGGTGTGCTGTAATCCCATCTAGCAGCTCAGTGTCTGATCAACCACAGGGTGGAGTGTACACATGAAGAACCAAGCGAAGATGCTTACCTGGGTAAGGGGTGAATATCTCCATAGCAACTGTCTCTTCTCCAACCTCCCCACCATTGCCTCAACTTCTCACTTTGGCTAGCCTCATTTAGTGATTGAGTTTTCAAAAGTGTTTATGGTTTTAACAATATTCTACTAGTAGGAGGAAAAAAGAGCCATTGCACATTGCAAGGTGAACATGCCTTGTTCTAAAGCTAAAGACACATGGACCTATAAGAAGACAAAAAGAGGAAGAAGCAAGCAGCTGCAACTGACCATCTGTTTGCTACGTAGTGGCAAGGCTGATCAATGCAAAATATAAAGAACATCCCATTGCTTCTCTACTAAAACTTCTCAAGGGCTCTCCTTGCATTTAGCAGTGACCCACAGCACCCTGTGTGATCTGGTCTTTTTCTCCAGTCTTACCTCTTATTCCCCTCCCCTCCATTTAGTGTGCTTCAGCCACACTGGTATTTTTCAGCTCTTGAACAGGCCAAGCTTTTTCCCTAAAGGTGCATGCCCGAGCCCTTTCATCTGACTTGACCCTGCTCCCCAACCCAGAATTGCCCATTTTCCTATCACAGTTTTCATAATCATGCTTTTGGTCTAAGGTTAAATGTTATCCATTCATCTGTAGCTACCCTATCTTAGGTAACCTCCACTTTTTTTGTTTTTGTAACCTCGACTTCTCAGTTATTTTCTGTTTCAGCACTCATTCCTCTTCGTTATGATGCTCGTTATAACATCTATTTACTTGTTTAGAGTCTCTCTCTCCCCTAGATTATAAGTTCCATGAGGGCTTAGTGTCCTGCCTACCTCAATCATCAGAGTATCTCTGGTGCCTAGAATGGTGACAGACAGTCAGATTTCAGTAATTATTTTCAAATATCCAGATTCAGAAAGATTCAGGTATTAGGATCGTGAAAGTGAAGGCATTGATTAGTATGTTCAGAATCTGCTCTCTTAAGTACATCCTTCATGCCAGAAAAATTATCTAATAGTTGAGAAAAGCATGTACAAAATATACTTTGTAAGCAAAAAAATTGTATGATATACCTACATCTGGTAGTCCTCTTTCAAGATGGTCCCAGTGACACAACAATACAAAACAATTATACTCCAATAAAGATGTTAAAAAATAAATAAATAAATAAGTAAATAAAGCTGTTAGGTGAGACAAAGAAGGACATTATATAATTATCAAGGGATCAATCAAAGAGGAAGATATAACAATTGAAAATATTATATGCACCCAACATACGAGCACCTAAATACATAAAGCAAACATTAACAGACATTAAGGGAGAAATTGACAATAACACAATAATAGTAGAGAACTTTAACAACCCACTTACATCAATGGACAGATCATTCAGAGAGAAAATCAGTAAGGGAACACTGGCCTTAAATGACATATTAGATCAGATGAACTTGAGATATATATAACATGGAATAACCTCCATGATAGATCACATGCTATATCACAAAACAAGCCTTGGTAAATTTAAGGAAATTGAAATTATATCAAGCATATTTTCTGACCACAGTACTGTGAGATTAGAAATCAACTACAAGAAAAAAAAAAAACACAAACAAACGAAAAAAGATGGCCCCAGTGATTTTTGTCACCTGGTATTCTTGCCCTTGTGTAATTCTCTCCTGCACTCAGTAGAGCTAACCTACATAACCAGTAAGATATTATAGAAAGGGTGGTGCATGATTTCCAAGGGTAGGTTACAAAATATAGAGCTATGACTGCCTTGCTTTCCTTTGGATCACATGCTTTGAGGGAAGCTAACTCTCACACTAGGAAGAGACTTTAGCAGCTCCATGGAGAGATTTGAGCAGTAAGGAACTAAAGCCTTTTTGTAGTAACCAACATCAACTTGCCCGTCAGGTGTGTGGGTTAACTTAGAGTTGGCTTCTCCAGTGCACATCAAGCCTTCAGAAGACTACAGCCCCAAAGCCACCTCATCAGACACCCTGAGCTGGAAGCATCCGCTAAGCCAGTCCCAGATTGTTGACTCAGTAACTGTGTGAGATAATAAATGTTTGTTGTTGCTTTAGCTGTAAGTTTCAGGGTGAATTATTACACAGCAATAGCTGACCAATACACTACCAAAACAGTGTCTGGAACATAGTAAATATTACAAAAATGGTAACTAGCAGCAGCTGCTGCATTAAACAGCAGTGACAGCAGGGTGGCTACCCAAATGGGACTGGGGAAGAACGGGTACAAGGGTAGGGAAGAAAACTTTAAAGTATTTATAGTCCTGGTCAGACCTGGGAAGCTGAGACAGTGTGAGGTGGACATCAAAATTGGCTCCCTGCATTATGCCAAGTCAAAGGGTAGACGGAGGTGGCACATGGGAACTTCAAGATGGTTCAGCCTCTGAACCATCCCATAGGATGGTTATCCCATAGGATATGATCACCTGGGGAGCAAATCCCAAGACAACACCCATTAGATTTCACTAATGGATGAGCACCTAGCAAAGCCCCTGATCACAGAAGTGCCTAATTAATCTGTATTAACATTGATGATCATGGTGGTAATACCTGGACTTTCAAGATGGTCCCCTGAGTTGACACCTTTTTAGGCAGACTTTCATTTTAGAGAAAAGACCCGAAGAAATAGGCCTTGTGACAAGCTCGGTTTTCCTGACTTGAGTTGAGATGTTTGTGATGAAACCTTCTAAGTTAGAATCACTTTCTTCAGGTTCTGATAACTGAATCACACTTCTCAGGCAAAACAAACGGAAAGTGTTAAATAATAGAAAAACCTTCAGAAATCAGACTTGGTGGTAATAGGAAAAATAGTTCCAATTATTTTCTCCCTTTCCTTTTCTCTCAAACACAAGCTCATTACAAATACAGGGCAGCAAAAACAAAAAAAAAAATTTGTCATGGAGTATGGTGCTTTCACATCATGTTTAACTATGCTTAAGAAAAAAATTAAAAACTGAGGTTAATGAGCTTAAAAGTTAGGCCTACAATTTCAACTTGTATAAATTTCATGTCTTTTGATTTGGACTATGTAATTTTGAATTTCAGTCTGAGACATTAAATTATATATGAATTGTGTTGGCTTTTATACTTTTTATTATGGCTGTATCTGTACCATAAAACAAAAAATAAGTTCTCTAACACAACAGACATGAACAATATCAAGGAAAAAAGTCTTTGGGATGCTGCAGTATTTGTTAATAGGATGCTAGTGTTTCAACAATTCAAAAAAATCAAACACGTTACTGCAATTTTGAATCATTGTCTGAACACATTGTAAGCCAGAAAATCGCAAACCTAACGAAGCTGCAGAGAACAGACATATAATATAATAGTGTAATGGGAAATGGTGAGTAAACTGGTTAAGAAGCAAGAGGGGACAGTGGATACTGTGATATGCCACCCTCTTAATTGTCTATGAGAATCACATTTCTGTGTTGCATTCCATTTGCTACAAAACCACATTATCTCATTTTTGTGTAAGAATCTTGGAAATTACTGCTACATAATATGTATTCCAGACAGAGGGTTAAGCATATTCCAGGCTGTATTAGTTTTCTATCACTGCGTAACAAATTACCTCAAATTTAGCGGTTTAAAACAACACACATTTATCACCTCACAGCTTCTGTGTGTTGGGAGTCTGGCACGTTTCTGTTGGCTCCCTTACTCGGGGTCTCACAGAGAGAAATCAAGGTATTCGCTGGCTGTGTCCTCATTTGGAAGCTTGACCAAGCAAAGTTGTGCTTCTAAGCTCCCTCAAGTTACTGGAACAGTTCACTTCCTTGCAGTTGTAATGACTAAAGTTCCTTTTTTTTTTTTTTTTTTGGTGAGCTTTTGGTTGGGGACCTCAGCACCCAGAGGTCACATTCAGGTCCTTCCCATGTGGCCCTATTCATTAAATGGTAGTTTTAAAAATAGGATACATATCTCTGCAGCTTTGAATTTCTCAGATTTTTCTGTCTCTGACCATTATACCCTCTTCTAAATGGCTTACCTGATTAGTAAAGCCCACCACACTCAAGAGGAGGGGATTCTACCTTCAGGGCATGCACACCAGGAGTAAGGGTCTTAGGTGGGGGGCATCTTAAAATTATGCCTACCACAAAGGCATACAGTTTGCAGGGACTTTTGCACAGGAGGGTAGCACAGGCTATCGGCATGTGCATGCAACCAGGAGATCTGGCTTGGTCCTTTTTTCTTTAGGGAGATGAGCTTCCTGGGACACTGAAAAGATGGAGGTGAAGATATTCTTTAGGGACAAGTGATACTGCTTTCTTCTTAAAAAGAAAATGAAGTTTTTCCGGGGCTTACATCAGCTCAAGAGCATGTCATTTCCTGAATAAAAGAATCCAAGTTGTTTGAGTAGTTTCTCCCAAAAGAGAAAAGGTGACAAAAGGGCAGTGCTGCAGAGATGATTCGGGTCTTTCCTCAAATCTGGCAAGACCCTAACCTGCATAGAAAGGGTTCTCTGGAAATATGCGCCCTGAAGAGGACTGAGGGCCAAAAGAAAAGGTGTGCCCGGATCTACAGCACCGATTCTGCTTGCTGTAACCACCTTGCTGAAAGGAACGGGAACTTGGATAACCCTTTGATCCAATCAACATAGTGAGCCCTAACGTTATAAAAGCATGCTGCATGTTGCTGAAAGAAAATGACTAAGTTTGTACTGGTGCTCAGGTCACACACAGATGGAAAGGAGAGCTCCCAACCTCTGCTTCCCCAACACAGCAGTGATTGGCATACTGCATCTTACCACGGAAAATATAAAGTGTTTAAAAATAGCTCTACCTTCTCTTTTCCCATGCAACTAAAAATAAAAATGGACAAGGTTTACATTCAAGTGAATATAAAGCAGAACAGTAAAGGACATTTCTATCTCCAAAAAGCCTGAGTCTATTGTTACTCCATTGCTCTATTGCTTCCTGAGGAGAGTACCTTTCTAAGTGACAAATTATAAATGGGATGGATGACAAAAGGAAATGTTATTTACTAGCTATGTGACCTTAATAAACACTTCATTCCTTCCCCTCAATTTCCTCTTCTGTAAAATGGGAATAATGAGAGCACCTAACTTCTATAGATGAGAGGTGCACAATATCTGACATATAGTAAGAGATTAGTAATTAATTACTATAACTGCTACTGCTGCTGCTAATACTATCAGAATAAAGATTTTAATGGAATCTTTATTGCTATAAAATTTTTGAGAACAAATTGCTTGACAATGATCGGTTGGTAGTTCTTAAACTTTAGTGTGCAGCAGAATCAGTTGGAGGGCTTGATTAAACACAGACTATGGGACCCACTCACAGAATTTTTGACTCAGTAAGTCTGGTGTGTGGCCCTGAGAACTTACGTGACATGTTTATGACCACTCTCTATTCTGTGAAGTTTGTCACTTCACCAAGGGAACAGGAAAAACAGTCAATCCCAGCAGTCATATGCTATTCTACTGCACAGGTAAACCTTTAACATGTGATATTTTTCACTTTTATGAATTTTTCTGATGGTCTATGGAAACAGTATCAGTTTTAATTAACTGTGACATTTTAATATAATTTTGGAAAACACAGAGAAAGTATAATGTATTAGATCTTAAAGCCCTGCTCAAGAATAGGAAAATTTCAGACAATAGTAAATGTAGGGATCTTGGTTACCAAGAGTTCACTCCTTATCGTTCAATAGAGGGCAGTTTCCTCATTTTTGCTAATTTGGGGCTGAGCAATGCCTATTTTCTAAAAACCATCCATCATACAGTTTGGTAACACTCAGTGTAGTCCTTACCAGGCAACTTGGTATTAACCTTGACCTCAAACCTTTTAGTTTACTACATATTACATACATACAATATCTGGATTTTATTGACGTTAAACTAGCCTACCTTCTTGGAAAAAGCATCCCTATCATTTTGAGGGGGAAAGTCATCTCCACTCTTTGCCACTATGGCTTGTGTGTGACTGACCCCAGCTTCTGTGGAAGTCATGTGACTTAGGTCTGGCCAATCAGCATAATTCATTCTTCAAACTACAGTAACTGGTTCAGGTATAGACACACGGCTCAGCTTGGTTCAATGAGATACAACACCATCACTTGGGTTGGAATGAATTGAAAAATAGAAGTTCTCTTGGACTCAGGGTAATTAGGATGATAGAATGTAAATCAGGAGCCGAGGATAGCTCTCTTGTGTTCACACAGAAATACCTCACCAGACAGCGAGACTGACTGAAAGGACAGCAGATCTCAGAGACAGAGTATGATTCATGGTGACATTGAAAAACTGGATCCAACTATGCCTGAAGCCCTGGTATCATTTTTTTTTAATATATGAGTCAATATATCCTTTTTCTGCTTAAGCCAGTTTAAGCCAATTTTTTTTAATCTGCAACTGAAAGAGTTCTGAATGATATAATTTATAAATTGTTATATTTTTTATAAAATGAATAATTTAATATCACATGCATAATCGATAATATTTTACAGCATTTTATGACAAATCAGAGACGTATTAAAGAGAAAAAACATAGCATTTATTTCATTTTAAGGCTGTCAACTAGCTATTACCTGTTTGTCACTGGTTGTTGTATTACATATTCTTCCTTTTCTGACACAGTGTCATCTTCTCTACAATGATAGAGAAGTAAATTCAAATCACCCATTATCCTCCTCCCTTAATAAACACATAGTGTATCTCCTTCTTATGTAATAATGATAGATCTATTTTAAAATCTACCCCCAATTTTTTTTACTACTCACCAAAGACTGCTGGTTGTTTATGTGTAAATCTGTGGTTTAAAAATAAAACATAATACAAAGAATGACAACACTTAAAATCATTCCAATCTCCCTGTGACATGTGGAATGATAAAGAAATTTTGGACCGTGTCCTTAATCACATGGTTGCTGTGTCAGTGTGACTATAGTCTCACTTCTACTGCAAAGGATTCCAATGCATTGTAACCACAGAATGTTTTTGCATGTTTACCAAAAGCTCAATTCAACTGAAGAGAAAATCTGTACATTACTTAATTTTTACCCTTTCTCCATGTTAGTATTTTGCTACCTAATATATTTTCTTATTAGTGAGAAGAGGACCAATTTTATGACTAATGACTCTTTTCCCTTCATCCATCCTTAGGTAAACAGTAATTTTGGTTTTCTGGTACACAGCTTGTAATCATTTATATGTCACTTATAATTGATTTCTGCGGAAACTGACATCAATTACAAACATACACAGTGCTTTGAAGAAAAGATAATCTAGGGATACTTTCCCATCTCTAAATTCACCTTCACCTGATGATAGTAACTTAGCTATCAAATACTGATGCCCAGCATGTATGCTTTAAATATCCACATTTTATAGATGGAGAAAGAGACTCAGAGGTGATGTGCCTTGCTCAGAGTCACAGAGCCCCAGTGGACTCCCAGCCCTATTTTCTTTTCCATTCCCCAAACTCCCTCACAGTCATTTACCTCTTCATAAAGCTTTGAGGATAAAGTCTAGAATATTGCCATGGATACTGGCTGGACTACACAGACTGTTAAGAGGGGCTGTGAAATGAACACAGCCAGAGCCTCATTTCTTGCAATGATTTCCATTGGGTTTATCGACTAAGAGTTTCAGCTCATAAAGCACAAACCCCTGTTATTGAACTGATTTAAGTCATCTCACGAAGAGTGTGATGTCTAAAAACCACCCATATCTTATAGAATAAGTTAAAAGAAATCCTCACACACATAATCCTTGCACTGCAGTGCTATTAAGTCATGGTTCATTTTTTTGGGCACACCCAGGTTATGGAATTCCAACTCATTACATACAAGGTCAGTTTTGTACTGTATGTGGAACTGCAATTGGCCAATCTACTTTATATATTCTGTAATAAGATATGATCTACTAAATGGGAATAGTTATGCTTGAAGAGAAGGGAAAAAAGGGAGGTGGGTTGATAGGGCACCTGGGAGGCCAAATGATACAGTGGGAATAGGCTCTAGACTAGGAAACTGTAGCTCTTCATTATCTCATAGATTGGTCATTAACTTACCAGATGACCTTGAGCAAATCACTTCAGCCTTGACAATTTCAGTTTGTTCATAAGGGAGGTGCAAAAGTTCACCATCAAAATCAATGAAAACTCTACACAGGAATCTTGTTAGAAGGAATACAGTGGACATCTGGACATCTGTGGTTGTTACTTTTACTTCGTCTTTACTTTTGGGATCTGCCTCTTTTCTATTCCATATGAGTCCCATGGACTGCTAGTCCCAGTTATACCTTTCCTGCCCCAGTGATTCAGACTGATCTACCAAAATATCCCTCCCTCTCTTCCTCCAGACCACAGTTATTGGTTCAGAGGTGAGCAATGTCACAAAAGAGGGCCAATCAGAGTCATATGGATCTACGGGATGAGGGACTAGACTAATTTTTCTGGGATCACTAACTATAAAGTCAATCTAAGTATGGACCTTCCTATCACCATCTTTGCTACTAGGCCAAGAGATCCTGTCCAATAATTAAACACAACCCAGAGGAAAACAGAGATAAAAAATGGAAAGAGAGTCAGAATCTAGGTCATATAATTAGGACCTCTGGATCTAGCTATACCTGAGGTCATTTCTCCTCCTCTGGACTTCCCAAAACATAACCCAAAAGCTCCTTTTCTTCACTTAAGATAATTTGAATTGGGGCTTGGTCACTTGGTTCTGATCGAGTTATGATTAGTACATCCAGAAATTACGTTATTTAATCTCTAGAACTGAGTATAATGCTACAGTGAAGTAGTTACTCATTAAATATGTGTTGATACATTGAATGAATACATGCTATGAATAATTCTATGGTTCTAGGAAATATATGATGTCCAATATTTAAATCTACATTATTAAGCAACATATCAAGATTTTCATTTTAAAAGATCAACCACAATTCATTCTTCCATTCACTGAGTACTGAACCACTTTTACAGGCTATGTCCTGAGGAAGCAGTACTGAACAAAACAGACAACAATCTCTGTACCTACTGAGCTAACATTCTAGTAGGACCAGAGTTACATTATATTTAATTACAGATAATGTGCATCTCAGAAACAGCCAATTCATCTATATTCAGGAACAGTTAAACCCAGAACACAAAATCACATTCTAGGACTTACAGATCTCTGCTTTGGAAATGATTTTCTTTCCCCAGTGAATTTGGAACCCAGTTTACCATCAGAGCCTAAAGGTACAATATTTGTTATGTTTTTAAACAAAGAGCCCCTGCTTGCTCTTTTGACAAAGATATATTCATGCCTTGTCTGATCGCACATTTCTGTAGGATAATCTTGAGTAGTCCCTGTCAACAAAGTTAGATTTAATCCAACAACCCTGCCAACAAGAACAACAAAAGTGACCTTTCCTTCTTTATAATTAGATGTTGCCACTGACATGCAGACACCACGGTCCTGAATTTCGATTGTCGCCTGCTGGAATACACGAGTATTCCATTTCCTGAACCCCAGAGGAGCTTGCCCTGATTGAGTTGTCATCAAACCTACCAGTTAAAAAACCAAGTAATTCCAAGAGATACCCCTGAGATCTGATAAAGGCATATACTCCATACCCTATACACTCAGTTCTCTGACATTTCACCATTTTATTGTTAAGAAAAGCAATACAGCATGACGGGGAAGACATATTTTAACAGAGCATAAATGTTCTATTTATGGGCTAGAAAATTTTTCATGCACGATGCTGGCAAATCATCCTAAGTAAACCAGCATGTTGGCAACACCTAACATAGTAAATTATGACACATTTTCTTCAGTTGGTGGCTATATATATATTCACCAATTACTGTTGGGTTATAAAGTATGATTTTAGGCCTTGCAGAAAACAGGGGAGTGACACATGTTGAAGCTGTGATGGGCTATCTCACATACTGGGCATCCACTATGCTCTCTTGTCCAGCAGCGTTTTTCTGCCCTTTCTCCTAGTGATGATATACCCCTTCCTCTGAAATTTGTCCTATGCCATTGGCTGGGGCTATCTCTCCTTCCCGCAGCCAGAGAGATGGTCCTGTGGTTGGCTCTGATCAAATGATCCCATCCTTGTGGCCAATGTGACCGACTCAGTTGCTGGTGAATGACCCACACTGGATCATTCTAAAGTTCTAAAGTTATGGGGCATTGTTACTCAGCAGGGACTGAGGGTGACCATCTTATCCACTAGGGTTGAGAGAGCCAGTATGTGAGATGGGCAGAGCAATGAAGGACTGCCAACAGCAGTCTGAGCCCCTGGTTCCAATTATAAATGAAATGTAAAATAGAAAAACAAAAAGAAGATGAGAAATGAGAGACAGAACTGTAACAATATCATTTTTGCTCCCCATATGCCATTACATGTTGGGTCTTTGAAAACATCCCAAACAATAATCGTCCCTTTATTTTTTCCTTAAACTGACTGAAACTTTATTTCCTCAGCCAAAAGAATGCTGAATGTACACTGGGAAACAGGTGAGCCAGAACAAATGTAGACCCCACATAAGTATCGTCCAAATTAATTGACTGATTTATACATTGACTGACTGCTAGAGTCATTCATCCATTCAAACATGCACTGATCACCCACCACGTTCCAGGTGCTGGGGAAAATCTTTATTTTATAAAGATAGGTAAGACACAAGCCCATTAGGAGTTCAGTGTAGAGAGGGAAAGCCAGATATACCAAAAAGGTGTTTGAATATAATGTGATGACAGCTTTATCGCAGTGTGCAGAGTACCTTGAGGATTTCGGGTCTGATGAGAGTGTTTCTGGAGGCCAAGAATGCTTCTTGGAGAACAGAGCAATCAATTAAACACAAGCTATCCATTGATATGAGAATATTACTACCACTGAACTCCTTTTGAGGGCTTAGGGGAAAATAACAAGTTATGTAGGACAGAGGAATGTCTGGGCCCAGTGGGAGCTGCTTACACACAGATGGGAAGGGGAGAACAAATTCCCTGATTCCTGAGCAGTTTCCACCTGACCCTTGTTCAGGATCATTTTTTTCCCCCAAACCTCAGATCTGTGATGTATAACCCACCTTCTAAGAACCCTTCTGCCTCTGAAATTCTATGCATTTCTGATGTTATTTGAAGCATAACAACAGAGAAATATTTTTCTATCTGTGAGTGGCCAAGTGAATGGGCACAGGTCATTTTCATAGCAGTAGATTGCATCCATAAGCAGTTACTAAAACCTACTGTTTTCTAGGACCAGTGCTAGGAGATAAAGGGAATACACAAACACATAAGATATGGATTTGCATGAAGAGACAGAGGAAAAAAAAATCAAATATATGGTAATGACCCTAGTGAAAAGTAGAAATCTCTATGGCTGACACGACCAAACACAACTGTATCATTCTGGGCACAGCTCAGAGTAGAGTTTCTCAACCTCTACACTGTTGACATCTTGGGCCAGATCATTTTTGCTGTGTGGGACTATCTCACGCACTGTAGGATCTTGTACAGCATCCATGGCCTCTATGCACTAGATACCTGTAGCATCCTCAGCTATGACAACCAAAAATGCCTCCAGACATTGCCATATGTCCCCTGGGGAGTCTAAGCACTCGTCACTGAGAACCATTGGCCTAGAGGTACTGAAGTTTAGAAATGGAAAGGCTGTAATCTGGAATTCCCGCAGAGACGTGGTCATAAACACTTATATAGAAATTCTCAAACTCTAATTATCAAACTAGGATGTTGATAAGCCCAGAAGTTTGCAGCAGTTTACTGGGGGTGTAGGGGGAGTAGATGGGAACGAGAAGCCTTATGTTATAACTTCCCAGGGCCTGAACTCTCCCTTTGAGGATTTAAAAGGAAATTAAGCAATCTAGATAGTAATTCAGAGCTCCCGTATATATATATTTAAGCAAATGCACATATATTACAGCATAAGCTCAAATTTAGTTGAAGCCTGAAAGAACATTTCTAAATGCTGTGGGCTATTTCTGACTATCTTCCCAACCCCCTCAAACACACACTTACCCTCCTCTGCCATCAAGAGAAGCATGTGAGGACCCAGACATAGATAGCACAGAGGGGACACATCCACTTTTAACAGATTTATAGGACATTAAATGGCTGTACTTAAAGACTGACTATCAGAGGGGCTTCCCTGATGGCGCAGTGGTTGGGAGTCCGCCTGCCGATGCAGGGGACATGGGTTCGTGTCCCGGTCCGGGAAGATCCCACATGCCGCGGAGCGGCTGGGCCCGTGAGCCATGGCCGCTGAGCCTGTGTGTCTGGAGCCTGTGCTCCGCAACGGGAGAGGCCACAACAGTGAGAGGCCCGCATGCCGCATAAAAAAAAAAAAAAAAAAAGACTGACTATCAGAGAAAAATCTGGGAGAAGACAACTACCACTGATTGATGAGGAGGAGGAGGAAGAAGAGGACAGGGACAACAAAGCTTCACCTGTAATGAATATCACCTATATGCCAGTCTCTATACTATGCACTTTACAAACAAAATCTTACACCAACCCAATGCGACAGCTACTGGTGTTACTGCCATTTTAAGGAGAGGAAACTAAGGTTTCATACATTGAAGTACGGGCCCTATTGTTGTCATTACAAATCAACCCAAACTGGGTAGCTTATAACAACAGAAATTTATTCTCTCACAGTTCTGGAGGCTAGAAGTCTGAAATCAAGTTGTTGGTAGGGCCATGCCCCCTCTGAAATATCTAGGGCAAGATTCTTTCGTGCTGCTTCCTAGCTTCTGGTGGTTGCCAGCCAACCTTGGCATTTCTTGGCTTGTAGCTGCCACACTCCAACTTCTTCCTCCCTCTTCACAGGGCCTTCTTCCAAGTGTGTGTGTCTAACTCCAAATCATCCTCTCCTTATAAGGACACCAGTCCCCTTGGAGTCACTGGATATAGGGCATATCACTAATCCAGTATGACCTCATCTTAACTTAATTACACCTGCAAAGACTATTTCCAAATAAGATCTCATTCACAGGTACCATAAGTTAGGACTTCAAGGTATCTTTTGTGGGGAGTCGGGGGGACACAGTTCAATCCACTACAGCAAGTAAAGGGCACAACAGGGACCCCTGCTCAGGACCCATCAGGACTCTCTACCTGTAAGCCTTATTATTATTTAACAAGCATTTACTTATTAAGAAACACTGTGTGCCAGACATTTTTCTAAATGTGTTGTAAGTATTCATTCATTTTATTCATCCTCTTAACAGCCCTGAGATCCAGGTGCTATCATTATCCTCACTTTACATAGGAGGTACCTGACACCCAGAGAGTTGCAAAACTTAGCTAAGTCCTAGTCTGGCTTGTACTCACTCTGCTATCCTGACTGCTCAATTTGCAAACTAAATTATAAATTACAATTGAAACCCCTGGGACATAAATGAGGAACACTGCAGGTTATATATATATATATATATATATATATATATATATTTGCAAAGTACAATAAAAGAGTGTCTAGGGAAATGGGATGCATGAGCTACACCCAACAAAACTTAATTCCTTTTGTTTTTTCAGTTCAGGTAACCCATAAGGTGACTCTTAGTCCTGACTACCCTAGTACTATTTTTAAAAGCAGTATCAGTCTCTTTAAGAGAATTTGGAGAGTAAATTCACTGAGTACTACTAGCATCAGCCCATGTTTGCCCATTCAAAAATAACACTCTTGACTTATTACTCTGTAGAAACCCCAACTCAACCTCAATCAAGGTAAAAAGACCTATATTAGCAAAAAATGACAAGCTTGTGACTTGAACAAGGCTCCTGATGTTATATCATTTCTGAAAATGATTCATTTGTGATTTTACAATTCTAACTGATTTACAGCATACAAATAGTCTTTATCCCTGAAATAACATTCTTTCTTAAGTGGATATTATGTGGTCAAAAAATCATATTGTTTGATCATATGATTTAGGTAAAATTTGTGAGTGGAATGTATCTTTGATAATGATTAGCACAGCTTTTGCTGTTTAATCATTTGTCATTAGGTTTTCCATTAGCATATCTGTAAAGGTAATTCTCCAATTAGTCAAATCTTTTAAAAGTTTTTCATGATTGTTAAAGAGTTGCAATTTGTGCACTGGGATAATCTAGGTGGAGAAGGCAATAAAGACTTCTTTTTAATGATACTTTAGCCACCAAGGTAGATTGGATTATCGTTACCAATGCCTCACTTTCTCCCTGTGGTAGAATTGTACATGCCCTTTGTCATATGACTTGGTAAAGAGTCCCCTTATTGGAAATGGAGTATGCATCTCTGTCCTAATGACTTTGAGCTTGGCTATTTCATGTGCTTTAACCAGTGGGCAGAAGTGGCAGGGGTTTAAGCCATGGTCTTAAGATGCATTGCAAGATTCCACCAGCCCTTTTGAGCTTCAGCCCTTTGCCAAAGGAAGAGCATACACCAGATAGACATTAATCTTTCCTGAGTCTCAGAACGAAGACACATAAAGCCAATCTGAACCTGACACAAAGACTGAAATAGAGCCTAGCCAAGCTATTTTTATCAGTCTAGCTGAATCACAACTAACTGCAAACACATGAGCCTGTAAATACATGTTTACAGTTGTCAGAAACTGGGAGTCAGAGGATTCCTTGTTACACAGCATTAGAGCAACAGAAACCTGACTAACGCAGCCACCATATAAGATAGATACCGAGGAGATGTGTTCATTTTTTTTTGCAAATTAGCTTTAAAGCCTAGGTAACCTGACAGACTTGGGAAAAACAGAATTTCTGTAAAGAAAATCATATTTCCCTATTGACTCACAATCATTTCAGAGATGTTTTTGCCCGGGGAAAAATGTTGTCTTCGAAATAACAATGAAAGGTATATTCTCAAGAATGCAGCAGACTCAAGAACTCTGCCTAAGTCCTTGCCCTTAACAGCATAGAAAAAACTGTGAGTGTCAAAACATGCCAAAGGGAGAAGGCTCATTGGAAGAATACCTAGTCTAGCTTTTTAGTTTTCTTATTTAGGTTTCGAAGGAAACTTCTGGGGGCAAGTTTTCTCTCTGTAAATTCTATTTAACTTCTTGGTCCCTTTCTTGACATTTTTGGTCACAATGCTTTACTATCTCTTCAACTTGACTTTAAAAAAATTCTTGATACGAAGGTAACACATATTTGAATGATAGACAAGTACCTAAAATAAAAATAAGGTATCTCTCTCCTACCAGATCCCATCCCCCAACTGCCAGTTAATAGCATGATACATAGAATTAAGACTTTTCCAAATCTTCTTTTATCCTGACATACACTGAAGTTTATTTTATATTTAGGAGGAAGAGGTAGGTTCTGTGACAAAGTCCTTATGCTTAAAACACTTCAGTGGCTTCTCTGCTCCCATAAGATAAAGCTCAGCATCTTTCATAAGGTTTAAGAAGCCCTGAATGCTCTCCCCTCCCCACCACCTAGATGCATCCCAGGATACTCTCTATTATACTTTGTACTATTTGCTTTTCAGCCACCCTGGATTTAATTGTGCGCAATTCCCTCCTCTGTTCCCTCTGCTGGACTATTACCATAGGTCCCTCCATGCCCAAGTTAACTCCTAGTCAAGTTTCAGGTCTCAGATGATCCATCATTCTTTCCAGAACCACATCTTTCCCTTCCTTAGTCTAGATAAAGCCCCTTGTTATAACCTTTCAGAGCCTCCTTTACTTCCTTAGTAAAACATCCATTATAATTTTAATCACAGTTTAGTTTTTTCCAGCTTTATTGAGGTATAATTGACAAATAAACCTGTAATATATTTGCGTGTACAATATGATTTGATATATGTATACAATGTGAAATGATTCCCACAAATTAACATATCCATCGTGTCACAATGTTACCTTTTTTTATAAGTCTAAGATCTACTTTTAGCAAATTTCAAGCATATAAAACAGTTATTAGCTATAGCCACCATATTGTACACTGGATCCTCAGAATTTACTCATAACTGAAAGATATTAGTTTACTTTAAATTGAAGTGATCCCCGTGAGAACAGAAGCTATGCTGCTATTCCCTTAGAGCTCCTGAGTCTGGCACATAGTAGTCACTCAATAAGTAGTTGTTGGCCCAGAGTGAACAGAACCCTCAGCTCAGAAGACAAATACTTAGGAAGTAAAGCTAATGATACAATTTAGGCAGGGCTTTGGGAAGGAAAGGGGAACCAATGCAAAAGCAGAGAAACAAAGAATGTAGAACGAGGCAATATAGGGACAATGAGAATGCACCTAAGAATGGTTGAGGCAGAGGAAGTGAGAAGCTCCTTCAACAGCTATCATGACACTGTGGAGATGATTAAACACCATCAAATCATGTCCTGGATAATGACTACATCAGTCAGGCCTCCTAAATTGCCCATAGTGAAAACCATGTGCCCATTACCATGTACCTTATGGACCCATGAGTATTCACCCCAAACCTACATGACATGAAGTTTATCTGTCATGTTGGGACCTTAAGCCGAGTAATGGCCCTGTGTAATGAGTCCTCTCTCCCCTTCCTTGATTTCTACTGTCTTTGCTGTAATAAAATATTCTGTGATGACTGTAGAATGAAGCAGAGCTGATGAGTAAAGTCCAACTTACTAGTATGGAACTCGATCTGTCCACAAGCACTTCCTCAGACATTTCACACCATCAGTTCTACAAGTGACTACACGAAACCAGTCGAGATACAAAAAAGACAAAAATATAGGATAAAACTTCAACATAGCATCTTTAGTGTACCACAAGATTCAGCTTCAATTTACCTGTGAAAATGATTCACTTTGACTGTAGTCATGGGTTTGTACTGCTTGAACAGGCTTAATAAATGCTTCCATGATAATATGCTTATATGTCCTGTGGGAAATGCTTTTAAACTCCAAATCAATGATACATGCTACCATGAGTACACACTCAGCTCTTTGCCTTGTTGTTTGGGATTCCATAGGGGAGATATTAGAAGAGAAAGTACACCTTATGGATAAAAAGTATTATGATGTATTTGCCACTAAATTTAAAATGAAAAAAACCCAAAACAGAACAAAACAAAACAAACCCAAGATAGACACACCATAGACTCATCATAAAGTAGCATTCACTACTCCCTTTTCTAAGTGTCATTTGAGGATGACTCACTGGGATTTTCTTTAGGGCATGTTTGGAGTCCCCTCATTGGACTAGCTGAATCTGAGTCTTTGAATTCAGCCAGCTATGTAGGTGAGTTTTTAAGGTCTCTAAGATACAAATTCCACAATATACACAGTAACTGAAACTAGTAGGATGTCAGTGTGAGGTGGAGGTATTTGTTAAAATTGTGTCTTTGGGTAATTTATTTATACCATCCATACTTAGGTCTCACTGGAAGTTCATATTACTTTGAGGAGGTGCCAGATACATATTAAATTAGAAATAAATGAAGAATTTATACTTTTCTGTAGAGTTACAGCTGTAGAAAATAAACTTATGGTTACCAGGGGGTAAGGGGGGAGGGATAAATCAGAAGATTGGAATTGACACATACACACTATTATATGTAAAAGAGATAACTAATAAGGACCTACTGTATAGCACAGGGAACTCTACTCAGTACTCTGTGATGGCTTATATGGGAAAAGAGTCTAAAAAAGAGTGGATATAGGACTTCCCTGGTGGCGCAGTGGCTGAGAGTCCGCCTGCCAATGCAGGGGACACAGGTTCGATCCTTGGTCCAGGAAGATCCCACATGCCACGGAGCAACTAAGCCCGTGCACCGCAACTACTGAGCCTGCGCTCTAGAGCCCGCGAGCCACAACTACTGAGCCTGTGTGCCACAACTACTGAAGCCCACGCACCTAGAGCCCGTGCTCCACAACAAGAGAAGCCACCAGAATGAGGAGCCCGTGCACCGCAACAAAGAGTAGCCCCTGCTCGCCACAACTAGAGAAAGACTGCGCAGCAATGAAGAACCAAAGGCAGCCAAAAAAAAGAAAAACAAAGAGTGGATATATGTATGTGTATAACAGATTCACTTTGCTGTACACCTGAAACTAACACAACATTGTAAATCAACTATGCTCTAATAAAAATTAAAGAATTTATACTTTTCTGGTTCATAAAGATATATTAAGAAAAATATTAATAGTTCATGTGGTGAACTGCCTATTCTGCTCTCACAAAATCCTCTCAACACACATAATTTTATTTACCATCATCAGGTGTTAAGGCTGTGGTTCTCAAATTTAATGTGCAGCAGAATCACATAGGTGTCTGCTAAAAATGCAGGTGCTCCCATTGCAGAGAACAAAAACAGGAAGACTGGAGCATAGCCTAGGATTTGCTTGTTTTACTCATATCCCAAATGACCCTGAGGCAGGTGATCTGTGTTTGAGAAACACAGACTCGCTAAGAGGGTACTATTCCTACCTCAATACTTTCTCTTCAGAAAACAAAACTCATGGAAATCAAGTTCAAACGGTAAGAGGAAGCACCTTCCGGAAGTATTTGGAAATGTTTTCCCAATGGCATGCTGGTAGCACCTACAGCTTATCCAAAAATGTAGCCCACCTCCCCATATCAGAGAGACTGCCAGGCTGTGATATAGCGAATACCAGATAAGCTGTGATCTAATTAATCGTTTCTTTCATTGCAGGGTAATGTAGCCACAAAAGAAGTTTTTGGTGACTAACAATGAATACTGAAGGAAAAAAAAAAAGAATGACAAAATGTTACCATTCAGAAAGCAGAGAGCAGGCTGATTCCACATGACTAACAGTGGTTCTTTTGACAGAATCTCCTTCAAGTGAAGAAGGACAATTCATTTAGCCACTGTAGCTTGGTATAAGTATCTGAAGCTTACCAGCTTCCTTTTTTCTCATCCATCCTCCCCAAGCAACCTTCTTCTCTGTAACTGGGTCTTCAAAGTTCACTCACATGCCAGGAGAAATTCCCTGGTGCAGATGACTAATAGCACCAGTGATGCCAATAAGAATTACAAAAGTGACAAGAGCAATATTAATGGCAGCTGCCTTCCTGCCAGGACCATATCCTGCATTATCTCATTTCATGTTCAAAGCTTCTGTGTAAGGGAGGTAATTATTATCCTGATTTCAGAAGTGAAGAACCTGAGGCTCAGAGAGATTAAATAATTTGAAGGAAGGTCACATTGTTATTAGGTGGAGCCAGTGATTCAGGCTATTTTTATCTGAAGGTAGGATATACCTTGTATAATTCTTAACTTGCTCCCCCTTCTTCAATAGAGTGCCAGTCGTTGACTCAATCTGTGAACTTCTAACGGGCCAGTTCTGGAAGTGGGAAGATTTCACTGAGGCCATAAAATCAGGGTGCTGGCTAGAGCTTTGAGTGGGCAGCTATATTTGACATATGAACTGAAATGGGTTGCCAACCCCAGAGCTGATATTTAAACTGGGAATACAGAGCCAGGAATTTATGAAACAGATAATAAAAACAAGGGCAAGGTTGAATGTCATTAAAGATCAATATGAAGCAATATTTAAAATAAAAGTTGCTCTCTGGGGCTACATTCCTAATATCAGAAAACTGGCATGTGGGTATGCTGAATTTAAAGAATCAAGGATGGGACAGGCAGTGCTAGAACATCATTCATTCTTTCTTTCATTGAGCTAACATTTACTGAGCACCTACCATGTGACTAGCCACTGTAGAGATAATGACGAACACGCTATAGACCACAACTTCTCAAAACTTCCATTCTACGATTTTGCATTCCAAGATTTTAGATCAATCTACAAAGGATTTTATTTGGTATAAATCAGCCCCTGAATACACAATCACTAGTGGTAATCGAACATGAGAGTTTGTCTAAAACTGATGACTACGACTGGCACCTAGAAAGAACTGAGCATGGTCATTAACCCCCACCCCTCAATCTCATTGCATACACCTGGTCTCCACCATTAATGAAATAGAAATGACAGGCCATAAAGAATGTACATCACTCACTGCAGAAATACAAAGGATCATGAGAGACTATTACAAGCAACTATATGCCCATAAAATGGACAACCTGGAAGAAATGGACAAATTCTTAGAAAAACACAACCTTCTGAGACTGAACCAGGAAGAAATAGAAAGTATAAACAGACCAATTGCAAGCAGTGAAATTGAAACTGTGATTAAAAATCTTCCAACAAAAGCCCAGGACCAGATGGCTTCACAGGCGAATTCTAACAAACATTTAGAGAAGAGTTAACACCTACCCTTCTCAAACTCTTCCAAAATATAGCAGAGGGAGGAACACTCCCAAAGTCATTCTACGAGGCCATCATCACCCTGATACCAAAACCAAACAAAGATGTCACAAAAAAAGAAAACCACAGGCCAATATCACTGATGAACATAGATGCAAAAATCCTCAACAAAATACTAGCAAACAGAAACCAATAGCACATTAAAAGGAACATACACCATGATCAAATGGGGTTTATGGCAAGGATTCTTCAATATATGCAAATCAATCAATGTGATACACCGTATTAACAAATTGAGGGATAAAAACCATATGATCATCTCAATAGATGCAGAAAAAGCTTTTGACAAAATTCAACACCCATTTACGATAAAAAACTCTCCAGAAAGTAGACATAGAGGGACCCCACCTCAACATTATAAAGGCCATATATGACAAACCCACAGCCAACATCGTTCTCAATGGTGAAAACCTGAAACCATTTCCACTAAGATCAGGAATAAGACAAGGTTGCCCACTCTCACCACTATTATTCAACATTGTTTTGGAAGTTTTAGCCACAGCAATCAGAGAAGAAAAGAAATAAAAGGAATCCAAATTGGAAAAGAAGAAGTAAAACTGTCACTGTTTGCGGATGACATGATACTATACATAGAGACTCTTAAGATGCTACCAGAAAACTATTAGAGCTAATCAATGAAACTGGTAAAGTAGCAGGATACAAAATTAATGCACAGAAGTCTCTTGCAATCCTATACCCTAATGATGAAACATCTGAAAGAGAAATTAAGGAAACACTTCCATTTATCATTGCAACAAAAAGAATAAAATACCTAGTAATAAACCTACCTAAGGAGACAAAAGACCTGTATGCAGAAAACTATAAGACACTGATGGAAGAAATTAAAGATGATACAAACAGAAGGAGAGATATACCATGTTCTTGGATTGGAAGAATCAACATTGTGCAAATGACTATACTACCCAAAGCAATCTACAGATTCAGGGCAATCCCTATCAACTACCACTGGCAATTTTCACAGAACTAGAACAAAAAATTGCACAATTTGTATGGAAACACAAAAGACCCTGAATAGCCAAAGCAATCTTGAGAAAGATAAAAGGAGCTGGAGGAGTCAGGCTCCCTGACTTCAGACCATACTACAAAGTTACAGTAATCAAGACAGTATGGTACTGGCACAAAAACAGAAACATAGATCCATGGAACAGGATAGAGAGCCCAGAGATAAACTCATGCACATATGGTTGCCTTATCTTTGATAAAGGAAGCAAGAATATACAATGGAGAAAAGACAGCCTCTTCAATAAGTGGTTCTGGGAAAACTGGACAGCTACATGTAAAAGAATGAAATTAGAACACTCCCTAACACCATACACAAAAATAAACTGAAAATGGATTAAAGACCTAAATGTAAGGCCAGACACTATAAAACTCTTAGAGGAAAATATAGGCAGAACACTCTATGACATAAATCATAGCAAGATCCTTTTGGACCCACCTCCTAGAGTAATGGAAATAAAAACAAAAATAAACAAATGGGACCTAATGTAACTTAAACCTTTTGCACAGCAAAGGAAAACATAAACAAGATGAAAAGACAACTCTCAGAATGGGAGAAAATATCTGTAAATGAAGCAACTGACAAAGGATTAATCTCCAAAATTTACAAGCAGCTCATGCAGCTCAATATGAAAAAACCAAATAACCCAATCCCAAAATGGGCAGAAGACCTAAACAGACATTTCTCCAAAGAAGATATACAGATTGCCAACAAACACATGAAAGGATGCTCAACATCACTAATCATTAGAGAAATGCAAATCAAAACTACAAGGAGGTATCACCTCACCCCGGTCAGAATGGCCATCATTAAAAAAATCTACAAACAATAAATGCTGGAGAGGATGTGGAGAAAAGGGAACCATCTTGTACTGTTGGTAGGAATGTAAACTAATACAGCCACTATGGAGAACAGTAAGGAGATTCCTTAAAAAACTAAAAATAGAACTACTATCTGACCCAGCAATCCCACTACTGGGCATATACCGTGAGAAAAGTATAATTCAAAAAGGGTCATGTACCACAATGTTCACTGCAGTACTATTTACAATAGCCAGGACATGGAAGTAACCTAAGTGTCCATCGACAGATGAACGGATAAAGATGTGGCACATAGATACAATGGAATATTACTCAGCCATATAAAGAAATGAAATTGAGTTATCTGTAGTGAGTTGGATGGCCCTAGAGTCTGTCATACAGAGTGAAGTAAGTCAGAAAGAGAAAAACAAATACATATATATGGAATCTAAAAAAAAAAACGTTCTGACGAACCTAGGGGCAGGCACGAATAAAGACACAGACATAGAGAATGGACTTGAGGACACGGGAAGGGGGAAGGGTAAGCTGAGATGAAGTGAGAGAGTGGCATGGACATATATACACTAACAAATGTAAAATAGTTAGCTAGTGGGAAGCAGCTGCATAGCACAGGGAGATCAGCTCAGTACTTTGTGACCACCTAGAGGGGTGGGATATGGAGGGTGGGAGGGTGATGCAAGAGGGAGGGTATACGGGGATATATATATACATATAGCTGATTCATTTCGTTATACCGCAGAAACTAACACACCATTGTAAGCAACTATAATAAAGATGTTAAAAAAAATAATGTACGTCACTACAATTACCTTGAACAATAAAAATTAACCAGAAGAAGCAGCACATGAGATAATGTCAAATAGCAAAACTCATCTTTCCCAACTCCATCTATGGTTTTGTCCTCAATGCAAAAGAGCATGGAATCCAGTTCAGAGTTAAGAAAACCTACCTTCTTTTCTCTCTATGCCACATAATGCTTAATGGAAACACAAAAACTGCTTTGCAAGAGCCAGAGTTTCCTTTACAAACACTAACCAATATAAGAGATACTAGTTTCAAATGGCTATGTGGAAAAATATTTAGAAAGATTGCTTAAAAAATTTTTTAAACATGCAGAATAGGAGTAAAGGGAAAATAGTGTATTTCAACATTCGTTTTTTAAGCCAAATGACTATTTAAAATAATTAACCTAGTAAGTGATATGAGGAACTAACATTGTCAACTTGCTCTCACCAATGTCCAAGAAAGTTAGGAAAAACTAAATTGCATTCTGCCTAAGTCAGGATATCCTATACAGGATGCGAAAAGTATTGAGAAATTTGACTGCATTAAAGTTTAAAAATTCCATTTACTTAAAAAGCAAGCAAGCAAATACCCTTAAGACAATGAAAAGACAATCCGCAGAACAGAATATGCAACACAGATAAGAAAGGTCTTATACCCAAAATATAAAACAATTTCTACAAATCAATAAGACAAAGCTAGACAACCCAGTAGAAAATGGGCAAGAAATTTAAACAATCTCACAGCATATTCCAATGGCCAATAACTCCATCAATGAGTGCTCAGCTTCATTAGTAATTAATAAAATGCAGATTAAAGCCAAAATACCACTGCAATACTCACTAAAATAGAAAAAGTTAAAAAGACTGACAGAACCAAGTGCTGGCAAGGATGTAAAGCCAAAAGAATGATCATATACTGCTTCTAGCATCAATGTAAACTTGCAGAGCATGTTGGAATAATGCTTACCATTTCCTACTAGAGATAAACAAATGCTTATTGTATATAATGACCTCAAATCCCACTCCTAAGTATGTACCCAATAAAAATACATGATTCCAGCACACGTGCAATGAAGCTCACGGCACTGTTATTTTTTTTTTTTTTTTTTTTTTTTTTTTTTTTTTTTTTTTTGCGGTACGCGGGCCTCTCACTGTTGTGGCCTCTCCCGTTGCGGAGCACAGGCTCCGGACGCGCAGGCTCAGCGGCCATGGCCCACGGGCCCAGCCGCTCCGCGGCACATGGGATCCTCCCAGACCGGGGCACGAACCCGTATCCCCTGCATCGGCAGGCGGACTCTCAACCACTGCGCCACCAGGGAGGCCCGGCACTGTTATTTATAATAGCCCCAGCCTGAAATTCAGTATTACAGAGGATATCTAGAAACTGTCATGTAATCATACCACCCAATGATAAACTATATCACTCAACATAATCAATTTCACAAACATTTTGCTGAACAAATAGAGCCACAATGTGTTAGCCCATCATATAAAGTTCAAAAATAGACAAAACCAATCTGTAGGGTTAAAAGTTATGATAATACCTTTGGCTGGGGGTGATTAAGAGGGGCACGAGCAAGGCTTCTAAGTCACTGATAATGTTTTCTTTCTAGATCTATGTGTTTTCTTTGTGATAGTTCGTTAAGCTATACATTTATGATTGATACCCTTCTCTGTGTGTTATACTTGCATAAATGAAAGATTTAAAGATACCTTGAAAGGCTGCTTATACGGAGAAAATGATATCAAGTTATGTGGCGAGAAGACAAAATGGTAATGCTCATGTTTTATGCTGTATCCACACCAAATAATGATAGGCAAAATCAAATGAGCGCAGGGCTGAGGGTTTTATTATTGCAAACATACTCCAAATTTCCATGAAAGTTTGGCCTGAAACAGAGAATGAAGACTTAAAAATGGGGTGAAGAGTTTAGGAAACTGGCCTGAATCACCGCCTTCACAAGTTTTACATATTTTCAGAGATCTGCTCATTACCCACAGAGGGAAGGAGGAGAGCTGATTTTCAGGAGCACACTTTGCGGGCTAGGCCTACTGGTATGTTTTGAAGGGGCCAACTCCTAGCAAGGGGGGAATTAACAGGTCATTTCCAAAAGCTTGAGCTTCCTTGGAAACCCAAAGGAATTCAATACATCCTGAGCACTTAGTAAAGAGTCTGGCACACACTAATATTTGATGAATGAATGAATGAATTAGAGACAAGGAGAAAGGTAGAGAGGGAAGCAGGAGAAAAGGAAGGGAAAAAGAGAGGGGGAGGGGGGAAAAGAGAGGGGGAAGGAGGGAAAAAAGAAGACAGGAAATAGCCCAGGCAGGTTAGGTACCTGGATGAAGGAGGAACGTGAAGAGGAGGTAAAGACACCAGAGTAGAATCAACAATGATTTCCAGCTCCAGGTGGCGACGAAACAAGAATTCTTTTCAGCAGTGGACACCTGACCCGCAGTCTAATGTGTAAAACACAGAAGCTGAGTTGCTTTGGTTATAATAAGTAAGGAGACAGCAGAGCCCCACTTCCTTAGTAACTGACGCCACCAAAGACTGCTTTTTAAATATGGAAATATCAATGTACTGACAATTCAAAAGCATATTTTTCTTCAGCATGAGAAACCTTAAAATGCATGTGTTAGAGGCCACTAAAAGCCACAATGAATGTGTTCACTTACTAACACCTGTTTATTGAACACTACTCTGTGCCTGTCTCTGTGCAAGTGATGAGGGGAACAACAGTAAAAGAAAACGTCTAATCTCCACTCTCACAACTAAGTAAAACGGGCTTTTACTCAAGGACCTATTATTATTATAATGAGAAGGGGGCTGCATTATGCTTTAGAGCACAAAAATCACACTTGAATGAGTTCTCACACTCTCTTTTCAACAAAGACATTTCAACTTGCTTCTCTGGCTTCAGGCAGTTCTGGGCACTTCCCTGGAAGAGTTAGGAAAGCATACCATGAATTGCTTAAAAATCCTCCAATGGTTTCTAATTGCCTTTAGGATAAAATTCAAAATCTATAGGATTTATAATACATTTCTCACGATTGGGTAATAATTATTATAGAAGACCTTCAAGCTAATAGTAGATAGTCCTCCAAGGGGGTGGTACATGACAAAGGCACTAAATATTTATGAACTGCATGATGAGAAAGTTGTTTGGTTTTTAGCTTTCTTTCCAAGGGGGAAGTCTCATGTTGCTGCTGGGATAACTTTACCTCCTGCCTAACGCTTGCTCCCTTTTTGACGAAGAGCAGGCTCTATGCTCAGCATCTTCCAATGGCAACAATGCTCAGCTGCAATTTAACAACTTCATTTTGTTTCAGTTTAGTTCATTTTAAAAGTGACCTTGTTTATGGAAGATGATGCTGATGTCATATATACATAGTGATGTGACGCTTTCTTTTAAAATAAATTTGTTTAAGAAAAGAAGTAGGGGCTTCCCTGGTGGCGCAGTGGTTGAGAGTCCGCCTGCCGATGCAGGGGACACGGGTTCGTGCCCCGGTCTGGGAAGATCCCACATGCTGAGGAGCGGCTGGGCCCGTGAGCCATGGCCGCTGAGCCTGCGCGTCCGGAGCCTGTGCTCCGCAACGGGAGAGGCCACAACAGTGAGAGGCTCGCGTACCGCAAAAAAAAAAACCAAAAAACAAAAAAAGAAGTAAACAGATGTATAGCAATGTATTAAGGAAATAAAAGTCAAGTGGTACTCAGGTGGACAAAACCATGAAAATGGTATTAAAGTACCCAACACTGGCGCACAGAGGTTTATAACATCCTGTAGTTTTCACCGCTTCCCAGCCCCTCTCAAGCCACAAACTTCTCTTACTCCCTTTTCTAACCATTAAGGCTTTCCCTCTTTCACATCTACCCTGTTTTATTGACTCTGGCCCACAAGTATGATTTTCTCTATTTGGAAAACTCCCTTCGTTTTCTCTTCCCCTCCTTTCCTTCCCTTGACGGACTCGTACTCATTCTTCAAGGGCCCTTTGAATGTCACATCTTTGGGGCTGCTTTTCCTGATGTCCTGACAAAGATTAGTCATGTGCGTGTTTACTGCACATTCAGATGTTGGTCTTCCCTAAGAGCATGGGAGTTTCATGAGAACAGGGACTTTGAGAAGACTCTCTGGGGAGAGTTCCAGTCACATAACAGAGTTCAACATCTATCAATTTGAATTGAACTGGGAGAAACAGCATCCCAAGCAGGAAACAGAATTTATACCAATGGTTGTTCAAATAAGATACACAACTATTTCCTGGGTGTCTGTGTAGAATACCCTTTTCCAGGCTTCTGCCCCCGTGAATCTGCTTCATTACATTGGGTTCAGGAACCAACGTATTTTAGAAGTGAAATGGTGGTCCACAGGCCAGTGTGAGAAATGTTAAGTCTATACATGTCACAGTCAACATGCTTTGGGCTTGATGTCTTTCCTTTCCTGGAGCAATTCCACATGAATGAGTAGTTAATCTTTGCTCATTTAATCAAACAATATTTATTCAGCGTCCACTTTGTTAGCACACGGGAGCGTCTATGTTCCCAGTATACACTGGAGCTAATCAATAGACCTGATTTAAGGATAGAAGAAAACATATCCCTCAAAATACCTCTGTAGCATTTTGGATTATTTTCTTAAAGGGTAATTTTTATACTTACAAAGAATAAAATCTACTCTCATTCTGTTTTTCTTATACGGACACATATATGCACACACACAGAGCTTAGCATCTTTAATGTGGAAAAAATATGTTGTTATATCTTCTAGCCATGGTGTTTCCAAAATATGAACTATAAGAATTTTCTAAGCCTCCAGTCCTGCAAGGTGCATCCAATCTGGTAATTGCTTTCGTGTAGGATTTAGGATGAGATGGCTGTGATGTATCTTGTGGAGATGATCTATTTCACCACCATAGCCATCCTCTGTCAATCATCTGAGTTATCAATGTTAGTGTCAATTCAGTCATTTGATTCCTTACTCACAGAAATGCATAGAAAAGTTCAGGGAGGCTAGCACATAATGCACTTTTTGCCACCCTTTTCCTCTCTGAGACATATGAATGCACAATGTCATACTGACATCCTAGAGAAAAGCAGCTTAATGTTAGTGTTTATATAGGATGTTGGCGTTTATGTTCAGGTTACGGATTAGGAACAATTACACTAAACTGTGATGAAGGTCAGTGTCTTTTTGAGTATATTAGCTTTGCATGACAGAAGGCCACGGTCAGCTCATTATCCCTCATTGTGGTCATCTGTGAAGTACATGGCACTACCCCGCACATTTCTGCATCCATTTTCCCTAACATGTTAACTGCAGTTACACCTGCTCTCTATGCATAGATTCCCAGTCTCAGAGTGAAAGGAAACCATAGAACTGACTCTGATCTAAATAGAATGTGCTTAGCAGCAAATATGCTATCTTAATCCCTTATATTACCAAAGTGCGTTTGAAATAACCACACAGGAAATGAAGAAATGGACAGTTGCTAAATTCAAAAGTGATGCATGACCAAAAAGCTATGTTTCAAGTGGACTGCACAGGCTCTGGAATGAGCAAGTAACCCTGTCTCTCAAGGTTGAGGGCAGCAAATACATAGTAATGAAAAGATAAACAGGATCTAATAGTGTCTTCCAAATCCTAACAGTTCAAATCAGAAAGTCTTTATTATACCAAAAATATAGTTCATTCTCCAAATGGGGACTTGACTGAGCTATTAATATGCACCTCACTTTACACCTCACTTGAGACAATACATCTGAAACATAATAAGTTGCTGGAGTGTTCTAATGCATGGTAATGCATGACTTCTAGTTCATTATTTCCTGATGTTATGACATTGCTGTCCAATCCTGGGGTATAATGAGGAGCTCGAGATCTTATATTATCACTTAATGAAGTCCAATTAAGACTCGTTAACCTTTGATCTACCCCGCATACTTAACAGACAATCAGTGAGTGGTCATGGGAAAACTTTAAAAGGTGAACTTGAGCACGATTAGTCAACGGATTTTTTGAAGAGTGAAAGCCCTCACAAACCAATATTTTCACCTGAAGCAAGGGCCGGGGGATGCTATTGATTGATGATAAAACTACATACACACCCCTCAGGTGAAAGGTGTTGAATATTGCAAGGATATTATGGTGGAATAATTATTTGGGAGGGTTTGTAGAACCAACTGATAATACAGAAGCATGATTTTGATGATTTATGACATTTTATCTATGAACTGCCTGAACTTACATACAAATCATATTCTTTTTATTTTTGATTAAATCCAACCCATATTTATCACCATCACATACATGCATAAAATATAAACAACATTCATAAAGCATGACATTATTACTAAACAAGAAACTAAACTGGTCAAAATTACTAATAAATGTACATAATGCATAAAGGAATATGCTTTTCCTAAGGTTTACAGGAATGCAAGGTTTATACAAAGAAACAGTTTGAAGGCTATAAGACATTACATTAAGGCGCACATTAAAATCTGTGTGTATGAATCTCATCGCACTTTAAAAGGATGTGCAGGTTAATCTGAAAAATTCAATATTCTATAAGAGCAGAGAAATTAAGTAATAGCAGAGATATAAGCTGAAGCAACAATCTAGCACTAATAATTTCTCCCGATTTTGATATTCAAACAGGTTTAGCTGTCAAAGTAGTTTTGAATAAAATATTACTGCATTGTACGTAGCCTTAACTCAAATATCACGACCTCAGAAGCTGAAGACATCATGCATAGCACTCTATATCTGATTCATTTTTATCTCCAAACTGAGCACAATAACTGGTACAATACAGGGGCTTTTACAAAGCTTGCTAAATACAAAAATGAACAGTACCCTATTTCCCAACTGAGAAAGTGATACTGAGTAATCCACTCAGGGTTACACAGCTTATCAGTAAAGAATCACATCCAGATCTTTGCAGACTGTGTTCTAGCCCTGCTCTCCTTCTTTTTTAACTTAGATTTCACCCTGTTTTACAGATTGAAGGAGGAGAAAACTTCACTCTTCTCCCAGTGCCTACTAAGAGGAGCCCATCCCAAAGGTCTGCATCCTTTCAAATAGTCTCCTATAGAAGTCTGGTATTCTGGAAACTTGTCATGGTCAATAGTTTCCATCCTTTTCGTGTCTGAGGCATAGTTTTGATCATCAGGATATCTGGAAGCACATCTAAAGGGACCTGACAAACAAACTCAAACAATACTGAAAAAGTAATACTATAAGCAACATTTTAGCATAACAGTCTCTTGCAACAGTTAACTGCTCATTGGTTGTTACCCTTTATTCATTTCATAGTTACTGAGTATCTCCAACATCAGCCATTACACTGAAACTACAGTCGTGGGAAAAGAGAAGTTTACTGCCTTGATTTATATAATCCCAAGGCAAGGTTTTTGTATGCGCTAGTCAATGCACTGTCTTCCTCTGAAGAAATACAGTACATTATTTATCTACTGCTGCATAAAAAATTACTCTGAAATTGAGCAGCTTAAAACAACAGAAAGTTTCTGTTGCTCAGCAACCTGGGTCCTCTGCTTCAGTGTCGCTTTCACAAGGCCACACTCAAGGTGTCAGCCAGGGCTGTGGTTTCATCTCAAGGCTCAAGCAGGGAAGGATCTGCTTTTCCACTCATTCATGCGCTTGTTGGGAGGATTCCATTCCTTGTGGGTTGTTGGACTGAGGGCCTGAGTTCCTGACTGGCTCTCTTGGCCAGAGGTCACCCTGGGTTCCTACTTAGTGTGTTTCGTCAACATGGCAATTTACTTCATGACAGCAAGCAAGCTGAGGAGGCAGGACTGAGAGAGCCAGCAAGATGTAAGTCACAGCCTTTCATAAACTAATCTCAGAAGACAGATCCCATCACTTTTGCTGATTCTGTCTTTTTTTAAGAAGGTGATCACTAGGTCCAGCCCACACACAAGGGGAAGGGATTAAACAAGGGCATGACAACCAGGAGTAGGGGATTGTCGGGGGACAGGGGTCATTCAGAAGCTGCCTACCACATAGGTGATGTTACTGTTCTGGTGATCAGACACTTAAAAGGCTACGGGGGGGGGGCTTCCCTGGTGGCGCAGTGGTTGAGAGTCCGCCTGCCAATGCAGGGGACACGGGTTCGTGCCCCGGTCCAGGAAGATACCACATGCCGCAGAGCGGCTGGGCCCGTGAGCCATGGCTGCTGAGCCTGCGCGTCCGGAGCCTGCGCTCTGCAAGGGGAGAGGCCACAGCAGTGAGAGGCCCGCGTACTGCAAAAAAAAAAAAAAAAAAAAAAAAAAAAAAGGCTACAGGGCCAGGCAAGTATCGTAAATCAATAAAGCACGTCAGATGCTAAGAGAAATAAGGAGTGACAGGGACTATGGCAAACTAGAGGGTTCGTGCCTCCTGTAAAAGGGGCCAACACTACAAAGCTCCTGCTGATGCTGGCCAGGCAGGAATGAGGGCTCATTTTTGCCAACTGACTGATTTTTTCTACGGAGACTGTAAATCATAGTTCCTGTCTCCAATCATCTGAATTTCAAATGGGGCAATATGGGCTGGCCAAACAAAACTTACCTACATGTTCTTGTTCAGCATCCTTTATCTTTTATTTGCTACAAGCTCCTCTGCCATTTCTGCTTACCATTTGCCCAGCTCAATATGAGACTCACAGTACGATTAAAATATTATCTTTCCTCAACTATAGGTAGGAACAAGTCTTAGGCAAGTGTCAAAATTTGGCGTACACTAGTTGACTTGTTTATAGTGCTTAATAATGGTTGATGATATATTTGCTTCAAATAAACACACAAATGAATGGGTGAGGTAGATGAAGAACACACAGGAGGCTGTTCTCCCAAATTTCAAGAGCATATATCCAAGCAAAGTTGCCTTCTTTGACTTCAAACCCAATTCAAGAGAAGCTATTTTCTATTCCATGGAAGTGTATCATCCACCTCATTTATCTGATAACTAACAAATGGAAAATTCTAGCATTGCAGGGGTACATCAAGAAGAGACAGACTAGCCGATGTTCCTTTGGAAACTATGAGAAGAAAACATTTTCAGTGTTCTCCAGCAGTAGAGTTGCAAATAAGAAATCCTTGAATAAAGCGTTAGATAAGTGCTTGTTATTAATATTATCGCTTAATAATTCAGCAACACACACAGAGTACAAAAAAAGAAAACCTTCAGTTTGGTTTTCACAACTTGTTTGTCTAAAAATACAAGCCAAAGTAAAATGAGCAAAAGGGAAAGATGAGCAAAATAAACGACCATAAAAACCCCACAGTGCAAACCAAAAAATCCTAATGAGACTCCCACTCTCATTCTGTGATACGTATGCACTCCAATTAACTTCTGAAGGTCATTTAGTAGAACAGTGTTGTAACATGCCTAAAAATATTTTCAACCTAGAGAGAAAAAAAATCAGAGAAATATGCTGATCTGGTACATAACCTTGAATTTTAAATTTTAAAAATACCCAAAGTGGTGTTTTTGTGCAGGGAAGGTGGGGAGATATAAATAGTTTTCCCGGAAGTAAGTTATGACCTAATGAAATTATGAATGATGAGGTGAGTCTCAAAACAACAGTTAAGTGCAATCCTGAGTGGTTCCGCTATAAAAAGCTAC
This sequence comes from Hyperoodon ampullatus, assembly GCF_949752795.1. NCBI lineage: Eukaryota > Metazoa > Chordata > Mammalia > Artiodactyla > Ziphiidae > Hyperoodon > Hyperoodon ampullatus. The sequence goes on from NC_136923.1 coordinate 22,652,607, forward strand.
TCTTATTCAGCAAATAAGTGTCTTCTGAGCACCACGACCTCCACTCCGTGATATGTGCATAACGAAAACATCTAACATCTCAGAGTTCATCAGCTACAAAATAGCCCCAAACATGGAAGTCTGAGGATTTCTCCTTTGATTAGTAAGGAGGAAACTCAGGGATACACGTTTGATTTTCTTCAAGCCATTCTCCATAGGGCAGCAGCTTGAAGCATCTTCTTACACTGTCAACCTTATCACATCACCTCTTCTAGGACTTCTTACTACATTCTCTCTCTTGTAGCTTATTTCATATGTAATAGTTTATACCTCTTAATTCCCTACCCCTATATTGCCCCTCCCCCCTTCCCTCTCCCCACTGGTAACCACTAGTTTGCTTTCTATATCTGTGTGTCTCTATATCTGTGTGTCTATTTCTTTTTTGTTATATTCACTAGTTTGTTGCAATTTTTAGATTCCACATATAAGTGATATCAGACAGTATTTGTCTTTCTCTGTCTGACTTATTTCACTGAGCATAATACCCTCTAAGTCCATCCATGTTACTGCAAATGGCAAAATATCATTCTTTTTTATGGACGAGTAGTATTTCATTGTGTATATGTATATATTGATATATATATATATATATATATAATACATACACACACACATAAATATCACATCTTCTTTATCCACTCATCTGTTGATGGACATTTAGGTCGTTTCCATGTCTTGGCAATTGTAAATAATGCTGCTCTGAATATTGGGTTATGTGTATTTTTTTGAATTAGTATTTCTAAACTTCTTACATGGATAACAAAGCCCTGGGCTATCTTGCCCTAGTTGCCCTCTCCAAGCTAATCTCATCATTCTGGCTCACCTTCCTGTTGTAGGCTAACTGGTCTTCTTTCAGATCCTTGGGCATATCAAGCTCTTTCCACCTCAAAGCACACACACGTGCTGATCTTTCACCAGGAATGCTTTTCCCTGAGCTGTTCTTCCAAACACTCTTTGTCTCTCAGTTATTAGCTTTATAGGTTCTGCCTCCTGGAAGCCTTCTCTGAATCCTGAATTAATTATCACGCCTCTCTCCCCTTGGTAATTTCCACCTTAACCCCTTGCTTGCTTGCCTCCTAATACCTATCATAATTCATGATTATTTGTCTGATTACTTCTTTCCACCAGATTATTGGCTAAATGAGAAAGGGACTCTGCCTACCCTATTCACCATTGTACCAGCATCTAATCAGAGTGTCTGGCACAATGGAAACAATTGATAAGTATGCAGTGTATAATCGAGTGGATGAACAGATGACATATTGAAAATCATTTTAATAGATAGCTAATGGGAACCTGCTGTAGAGCACAGGGAGCTCAACTCCATGCTCTGTGATGACCTAGATTGGGGGGGGGACGGGGGTGGTGTGGGAGGGAGGTCCAAGAGGGAGGGGAGATACGTATACATATAGCTGGTTCACTTTCTTGTACAGCAGAAACTAACACAACATTGTGAAGCAGTTATACTCCAATAAAAAAAAGTCATTTTGTTTGGGCTGCTGCAAAGCAACATAATAATAGCTATCATGTACTAGGCACTCTGCTTAGCAGTGTTATCTTTTTAACTTTTATAACAATCCTCTGAAGTAGCTACTATTATCACCATCACATTATAGAAACAGAAACAGAAACAGAAGTTTAAAGGCTTTAAATTATTTGTCCAAAACCCAGACAGATAATACAGGGATCAGGAACAGCATTCGAACCCAGTTCTGTCTTAAGAGTTCCAGTTTGTAACTAGTACACACACAGTTAATGTTAAATCTCTTGTTGAAAATCAGGAGGTCCTAATTATTCAGATTGGGACTGTATTTTAGATAACTGCCTAAAACCACATTTAAACTTGTACCCAAGATGATGATGTATCTAATCACAAATTGACTATAATAGGAGTTCACTCCTATTATATTCTTGATAACTACAGCTAGAAGCCTCAGGATGGCAAGTTTCCCTCTTCAAAAGAGCAAAGTGATAGTAAAGGAGCATAGAACCCCAGGACTTTTTTATTTAGTGAGGTTTTCCCTTTAGCCACTAGCTCTGTAGCTACATCTACAGGAAGTCAAATGTGCATAGCAGTTTTCTAAAATGTGCATAGGAAAGTTGAGATCCACTAAAACTGCTAAGCTTTGACGTACCAATTAAATATCCCAGAACAGTCCATAGGAGCATGCCTTGGTGTCTCCTTGGCAGAAAAATAGAGGCAACTAAGGAATTCACTGAGTTCCACTGCAGTGAAACATGTTACCATTTGTGCCTAATTAGAATTACTCCTTTTCCCTTTTAATTGCATTCCTATGGATACTCATCCCTGTTTATGTACTATAAACAGTGATACCCTCTGAGTTACTGTAATATTTACAGTTTGAATAAGGTCTATGAAGATACCTGTGAAAATACCAGGTCACGATGATCACCAGTCCATAAAACATCTTAATTCAAATGTCACCAAGAATCTGATGAGAAGTATAGCGAATCATAAACAACCAAATCAATTCTCTGCCACATTCCTCCTAGATCTGGCAAACAATCTACTCCCAGGCGGAGCTTTTATGCTCAGTTTCATTCCAGAGTACAACTTTACAGCAGAGTTATAAACCCCTAAATTGCTGATACAACCTTAATTATTGCTATGCTGGTGACATTGTTCTAATGAACTCTGCTATTTTGCATGGTCTGGGTATCCCAGAAGAAGCATTGTCTAAATGTATAAACACACTGGTCAGGGTTTAGTGGGATATTTTTGGAATAGAGTATTGGTAGGTGTGGGTGTGCAGCTTTTAGTGAAAATATGAATTATGTAAATTTTAATGAGTGACAACAAATGGTGATAGTGTTTGCCATTATAGAAAACACCTGCAATAATATAAATCCTTCCAATTAAAAAAATTTACCAAGATGAAAATGGAGATTAAACGATCTGTAAATTGTATTTATATTTACATTATTTTCTATATTGCCTTCGATAGCAATAATTTGGCTTTCAAACTATAATATGAGCCACCTTTTTTCAGTTCCATGCAAACCAGTGCTTCTCAAAATGTAGTGTGCTTACCTAGCACAATCTGGTTTAAATTCACATTTTAATTCTGCATGTCTGTAATGGGGCCTAGAACTGTGCATTTCTCCCAAGCTGCTGATCTTTATTACTGTTTACTTGGAATGAAATTTTTACAAGATATTTTAGTTCCTGTGTTACGATTTTTATAACATTCAAAAATCACTTTGGACGACCTTCAAGATGGTGGAAGAGTAAGACATGGAGACCACCTTCTTCCCCACAAATACATCAAAAATACATCTACACATGGAACAACTCCTACAGAACACCTACTGAACGCTGGCAGTAGACCTCAGACCTCCCAAAAGACAAGAAACTCCCAAGTTCCTGGGTAGGGAAAAAGAAAAAAACAGAGACGAAAGAATAGGGACGGGACCTGCACCAGTGGATGGGAGCTGTGAAGGAGGAAAGGTTTCCACACACTAGAAGCCCCTTCGCGGGCGGAGACTGCAGGTGGCGGAGGGGGAAGCTTCGGAGCCGCGGAGGAGAGCACAGCAACAGGGGTGCGGAGGGCAAAGCGGAGAGATTCTCGCATGGAGGATCGGTTCCGACCAGCACTCAGCAGCCCGAGAGGCTTGTCTGCTCACACGTCAGGGCGGGCGGGGGCTGGGAGCTGAGGCTCAGGCTTCGGAGGTCAGATCCCAGGGAGAGGACTGGGGTTGGCTGCGTGAACACAGCCTGAAGGGGGCTAGTGCGCCACAGGTAGCTGGGAGGGAGTCTGGGAAAAAGTCTGGAGCTGCCGAAGAGGCAAGACACCATTGTTTTGGGGTACGTGAGGAGAGGGGATTCAGAGCACCACCTAAACGAGCTCCAGAGACGGGTGCGAGCCGTGGCTACCAGGGCGGACCCCAGAGACGAGCATGAGACCCTAAGTGTGCTGCTGCCGCCACCAAGAAGCTCACTATCCACACCTCCCCTCCCTGGAGACTGTGCAGCCCGCCACTGCCAGGGTCCCGTGATCCAGGGACAACTTCCCCAGGAGAATGCATGGTGCGCCCCAGGCTGGTGCAACGTCACGCCGGCCTCTGCCGCCGCAGGCTCGCCCCGCATTCCAACCCTCCCTCCCCCCGGCCTGAGTGAGCCAGAGCCCCCGAATCAGCTGCTCTTTAACCCCCTACTGTCTGGGCAAAGAACTGACGACAGAGGACAACCTATATGCAGAGGCAGGGCCAAATCCAAAGCAGACACCCAGGAGCTGTGCGAACAAAGAAGAGAAAGGGAAATCTCTCCCAGCAGCCTCAGGAGCAGTGGATTAAATCTCCACAATCAAGTGGGTTGTTATCACTGGTGGATTTGTTTATTGGTGAGGTTGCTCTCTTTGTTTTTTATTACTTTTATTTTGTAATAATATTTTTTATTTTAATAACTTTATTTTGTTTTTATTTTTATTTCTTTTTATTTTCCCCTTTCTTCTGAGCTGTGTGGCTGACAGGGTCTTGGTGCTCTGGCTGGGTGTCAGGCCTGTGCCTCTGAGGTGGGAGAGCTGAGCTCTTATAAAAATCATAACACAGGAACTAAAATATCTTGTAAAAATTTCATTCCAAGTAAACAGTAATAAAGGTCAGCAGCTTGGGAGAAATGCACAGTTCTAGGTCCACCAGAGACCTCCTGGCCCTACGTAGTATCAATCAGCGAGAGCCCTCCCAGGGATCTCCATCTCAATGCTAAGACCCAGCTCCACTCAATGACCAGCAAACTCCAGTGCTGGACACCCCATGCAAACAACTAACAAGAAAGGAACACAACCCACCCATTAGCAGAGAAGCTGCCTAAGATCATAATAAGTTTACAGACACATCACTGGACACAGTCCTGCCCACCAGAAAGACAAGATACAGCCTCATCCACCAGAACAGAGGCACCAGTCCCCTCCACCAGGAAGCCTACACAAACCAATGAACCAACCTTACCCACTGGGGGCAGACACCAAAAAAAACGGGAACTACGAACATGCAGCCTGCAAAAGGGAGACCCCAAACACAGTATGTTAAGCAAAATGAGAACACAGGGAAATACGCAGCAGATGAAGGAGCAAGGTAAAAACCCACCAGACCAAACAAATGAAGAGGATATAGGCAGTCTACCTGAAAAAGAATTCAGAGTAATGACAGTAGAGATGATCCAAAATCTTGGAAATAGAATGCGGAAAATACAAGAAACATTTAACAAGGAGCTAGAAGAACTAAAGAGCAAACAAACAATCATGAACAACACAATAAATGAAATTAAAAGTTCTTTAGAAGGAATCAATAGCAGAATAACTGAGGCAGAAGAATGGATAAGTGACCTGGAAGATAAAATAGTGGAAATAACTACCACAGAGCAGAATAAAGAAAAAAGAATGAAAAGAGTTGAGGACAGTCTCAGAGACCTCTGCGACAACATTAAACTCACCAACATACAAATTATAGGGGTCCCAAAAGAAGAAGAGAAAAAGAAGGGGACTGATAAAATGCTTGAAGAGACTATAGTTAAAAACTTCCCTAATATAGGAAAGGAAATAGTCCATCAAGTCCAGGAAGCACAGAGAGTCCCATACAGGATAAATCCAAGGAGAAACATGCCAAGACACATATTAATCAAACTATCAAAAATTAAATACAAAGAAAAAATGAAAAAATATTAAAAGCAGCAAGGGAAAAGCAACAAATAACATACAATGGAATCCCTATAAGGTTAATAGCTGATCTTTCAGGAGAAACTCTGCAAGCCAGAAGGGAGTGGCAGGACATATTTAAAGTGATGAAAGGGAAAAAGCTACAACCAAGATTACTCTGCCCAGCAATATTCTCATTCACATTCGAAGCAAATGTGCTTTACAGACAAGCAAAATCTAAGATAATTCAGCACCACCAAACCAGCTTTACAACAAATGCTAAAGGAACTTCTCTAGGCAGGAGACACAAGAAAAGGAAAAGACCTACAATAAGAAACCCAAAACAATTAAGAAAATGGCAATAGGAACATAAATATCAATAATTACCTTAAATGTAAATGGATTAAATGCTCCAACCAAAAGACATAGACTGGCTGAATGGATACAAAAACAAGACCCATATATATGCTGTCTACAAGAGACCCACTTCAGACCTAGGGACACATACAGACTGAAAGTGAGGGGATGGAAAAATATATTCCATGCAAATGGAAATCAAAAGAAAGCTGGAGTAGCAATTCTCATATCAGACAAAATAGACTTTAATCATAAAGCAATTATACTCCAATAAAGATGTTAAAAATAAATACAATAAAATAAAATAAAGAATATTATGAGAGACACAGAAGGACACTACATAATGATCAAGGGATCAATCCAAGAAGAAGATATAACAATTGTAGATGTTTATGCACCCAACATAGAAGCACCTCAATACATAAGGCAAATGCTAACAGCCATAAAAAGGGAAATCAACAGTAACACAAGTATAGCAGGAGACTAACAACCCACTTTCACCAATTGACAGATCAACCAAAATGAAAATAGATAAGGAAACACAAGCTTTAAATGACGCATTAAACAAGATGGACTTCATTGATATTTATAGGATATTCCATCCAAAAACAACAGGATACACTTTCTTCTCAAGTGCTCATGGAACATTCTCCAGGATAGATCATCTTGGGTCACAAATCAAGCCTTGGTAAATTTAAGAAAATTGAAATCGTATCAAGTATCTTTTCCGACCACAATGCTATGAGACTAGATATCAACTACAGGAAAAAATCTGTAAAAAGTACAAACATATGGAGACCAAACAATACACAACTAAATAACCAACAGATCGTTGAAGAAATCAAAGAGGAAATCAAAAAAATACCTAGAAACAAATGACAATGAAAACACGATGACCCAAAACCTATGGGATGCAGCAAAAGCAGTTCTAAGAGGGAAGTTTACAGCAGCAGAATCCTACTTCAAGAAAGAAGAAAAATCTCAAATAAACAACCTAAGCTTACACCTAAAGCAATTAGAGAAAGAAGAACAACAACAACAAAAAAAACCCAAAGTTAGCAGATGGAAAGAAATCATAAAGATCAGATCAGAAATAAATGAAAAAGAAATGAAGGAAACAGTAGCAAAAATCAAGAAAACTAAAAGCTGGTTCTTTAAGAAGATAAACAAAATTGATAAACCATTAGCCAGACTCATCAAGAAAAAAAGGGAGAACACTCATATCAACAGAATTAGAAATGAAAAAGGAGAAGTAACAACTGACACTGCAGAAATACCAAGGATCATGAGAGATTACTACAAGCAACTATATGCCCATAAAATGGACAAGCTGGAAGAAATGGACAAATTCTTAGAAAAGCACAACCTTCCAAGACCAGGAAGATATAGAAAATATAAACAGACAAATCACAAGCAGTGAAATTGAAACTGTGATTAAAAATCTTCCAACAAAAGCCCAGGACCACATGTCTTCACAGGCGACTTCTAACAACTGTGTAGAGAAGAGCTAACACCTACCCTTCTCAAACTCTTCCAGAATATAACAGGGGGAGGAACACTCCCAAACTCATTCTACGAGGCCAACATCACCCTGATACCAAAACCAGACAAAGATGTCACAAAAAAAGAAAACCGCAGGCCAATATCACTGATGAACATAGATGCAAAAATCCTCAACAAAATACTAGCAAACAGAATCCAGCAGCACATTAAAAGGATCATACACCATGATCAAGCGGGGTTTATCCCAGGAATGCAAGGATTCTTCAATATACGTGAATCAATGTGATACACCATAATAACAAATTGAGGGATACAAACCATATGATTATCTCAGTAGATGCAGAAACGCCTTTTGACAAAATTCAGCACCCATTTATGATAAAAACTCTCCAGAAAGTAGGCATAGAGGGAACTTACCTCAACATAATAAAGGTCATATATGACAAACCCACAGCCAACATTGTTCTCAATGGTGAAAATATGAAACCATTTCCACTAAGATCAGGAATAAGACAAGGTTGCCCACTCTCACCACTATTATTCAACATACTTTTGGAAGTTTTAGCCACGGCAATCAGAGATGAAAAATAAATAAAAGGAATCCAAATCAGAAAAGAAGAAGTAAAACTGTCATTCTTTGCAGATGACATAATACTATACATAGAGAATCCTAAAGATGCTACCAGAAAACTACTAGAGATAATCAATGAAATGGTAAAGTAGCAGGATACAAAATTAATGCACAGAAATCTCTTGCATTCCTATACACTAATGATGAAAAATATGAAAGGGAAATCTGAAAGAAACACTGTTATTTACCACTGCAACAAAAAGAATAAAATACCTAGTAATAAACCTACCTAAGGAGACAAAAGACCTGTATGCAGAAAACTATAAGACACTGATGAAAGAAATGAAAGATGATACAAATAGATGGAGAGATATACCATGTTCTTGGATTGGAAGAATCAACATTGTCAAAATGACTACACTACCCAAAGCAATCTACAGATTCAATGCAATCCCTATCAAATTACCACTGGCATTTTTCCAAGAACCAAAACAAAAAATTGCACAACTTGTATGGAAACACAAAAGACCCCGAATAGCCAAAGCAATCTTGAGAAAGAAAAACAGAGTTGGAGGAATCAGGCTCCCTGACTTCAGACTACACTACACAGCTACAGTAATCAAGACAGTATGGTACTGGTACAAAAACAGAAATATAGATCAATGGAACAGGATAGAAAGCCCAGACATAAACCCACGCACATATGGTCACCTTATGTTTCATAAAGGAGGCAAGAATATACAATGGAGAAAAGAAAGCCGCTTCAATAAGTGGTGCTGGGAAAACTGGACAGCTACAGGTAAAAGAATGAAATTAGAACACTCCCTAACACCATACACAAAAATAAACTCTAACTGGGTTAAAGATCTAAATGTAAGGCCAGACACTATCAAACTCTTAGAGGAAAACATAGGCAGAACACTCTATGACATAAATCACAGCAAGATCCTTTTTGACCCACCTCCTAGAGAAATGGAAATAAAAACAGAAATAAACAAATGGGACCTAATGAAACTTAAAAGCTTTTGCATAGCAAAGGAAACCATAAACCAGACAAAAAGACAACCCTCAGAATGGGAGAAAATATTTGTAAACAAAGCAACTGATAAAGGATTAATCTCCAAAATATGCAAGCAGCTCATGCAGCTCAATAACAAAAAAACAAACAACCCAATCCAAAAATGGGCAGAAGACCTAAATAGATATTTCTCCAAAGAAGATATATGGATTGCCAAGAAACACATGAAAGGACGCTCAATGTCACTAATCATTAGAGAAATGCAAATCAAAACTACAATGAGGTATCACCTCACACCAGTCAGAACGTCTATCATCAAAGAATCTACAAACAATAAATGCTGGAGAGGGTGTGGAGAAAAGGGAACCATCTTGTACTGTTGGTAGGAATGTAAATTGATACAGCCACTATGGAGAACAGTATGGAGGTTCCTTAAAAAACTAAAAGTAGAGCTACCATCTGACCCAGCAATCCCACTACTGGGCATATACCCTGAGAAAACCATAATTCAAAAAGAGTCATGTACCACAATGTTCATTGCAGCACTATTTACAATAGCCAGGACATGGAAGCAATCTAAGTGTCCACTGACAGATGAATGGATAAAGAAGATGTGGCACATATATACAATGGAATATTACTCAGCCATGAAAAGAAACAAAATTGAGTTATCTATAGTGAGGTGGATGGACCTAGAGTCTGTCATACAGAGTGAAGTAAGTCAGAAAAACAAATAGATATATATGGAATATAAAAAAAATGGTTCTGAAGAACCTAGGGGCAGAACAGGAATAAAGATGCAGATGTAGTAAATGGACTTGAGGACATGGGGAGAGGGAAGGGTAAGCCGAGATGAAGTGATAGTGGCAGGAATATATATACGCTACCAAATGTAAAAGAGATAGTTAGTGGGAAGCTGCCACACAGCACAGGGAGATCAGCTTGGTGCTCTGTGATCACCTAGAGGGGTGGGATAGGGACGGAGGTAGGGAGACAAAAGAGGGAGGGGATATGGGGATATATGTATACGTTTAGCTGATTCACTTTCTTATACAGCAGCAACTGATGCAACAATGGGAAGCAATTATACTCCAATAAAGATGTTAAAAAAATAAAATTAAAAAGGTAAAAATAAACTGTTTTAAAAAAGCACTTTGGAATTAAGTTCGGTGATAGACTCACACCAAGAAATATGTTATGTTGAAAACTAGAGATACGATTTTTAAAAAGTTTAAAATCCTATAACTTGTTACCTAAACTTTCTTTCAATAATGGTTGTCATACTGTTTAAATTTTTAAAAAAAGCTTCCATAAATCAATGACTCTGGAAATGAAGAGAGTCACTTCAAAATTCCATGAGGAAAGGCAAACAACCAGTATGACAAACCACAGTGCTAATCTAGGAAAAGAGTCCTAAGAAAGAAATCAATGCTGACAAGACAAAAAGCAGGGTGAAAGCAATTATTTGAAGATTCACATCCCCCATCCTTTACATGTACTCTCATAGGAAAATGAATCTTGAATCCTGCAAGTGTATTAAGTGTTTGAGGTTTTCAAAATACACTCTCTGGATAAATATATGAACCCCACATATATTTAAAATCTAGAAAAAGATAAAACAAGGAACCTCACAATATACTATTTCTCAGGTTCTCTTTGTTTCAAGTTTGACATCTCAAAATGATTAAAGGCTCTTTTACAACATGAGGATATTCCACTGCCTTTAAGAAAATCTTAGGAGGTGGGTTGGCTTAAAAGCTGTAGTCCCTAAGCTCAGTATGAAAAAACATCACGTGGATATTAGGCCACATCCTGTGACTACAGATTCTAATTTCTACTCTGAAAAAAATAAAAATAAAACCAAAGCAATGAACACAGAACACTGCTGTTAAGCTTGGAGGATTTCCTCAAAATATGTACCCTTATCAAGAGTACTGGGAGATTCAAAAATCAACCTACACAGGAAAGTGAAGAGGCTATTAAGTGTACTATAGAAATGAATAGATGTTCTGTTGTATTTATTAGAAGAATTACATCTCCCACTTGTCAGAAAACGCATATATTTCTAGGTGTAAACTGCCACTCAAGTATTTGCAAAATGGCTTTGGAATGATGTGTGTGATTCACGACTTTGACATTGCATCAAACGAAATGTTAGTAACAGAGAAAAAGACACACTAATTAATATTATATGCACTCAAAGTTTGTGGTACTTCAGATGGTTTAAAGTTTACCTTTTAGGGACCATGCGATTTTGTTGGGGAGGAATACAGGGACCTCAAAGAAAATATTTAAGACACAGAGATATGTATTTAAATATAAAGACCTTATATACAGACCTTAGAGTGATACAGCTGAAAAATCCGTCAGAAGTTATCTAGTCTGGGAAGGTTTAACTTTTCTTTTTAGCCAATCAAAACATTGTACAATATATAAAACACAAAAAACAGATAAATCAGATCTGCTCTGGATGGGGTCCCTCTGCCCTCTTGTCCTCTCACACTTTTCCCACAGTGTGCCGCCTTCTTCAGCTTCTGAAGATGATAACCTGGAGTAGATTGTTCTACCACTTGTCTAATATGACCCCCACATTTTACTCCAGAATTATGAAATGACTTGTCAGATAGCACACCTGTACTTGGTGTCAGAACTTGAACTAGGATTCTAGTTGGGTTCTCCTTATTCTTGGTCCACAATGGTGGTCCATCCTGATACTGTGTTGCCCCAGTTGATAGGACAGTTATAAATCTCTCCCAAGAATGTTCAGTAAAACATTAAGTTTTGCTCAAGGTACACATCAGGGCAATGATTTTGTAGCTTCCTGAATTCAAATTGCTACACTTAACCCAAATTACTAGAGTATAATGACATATTAGTTAAGAGTTTGAACGGTTTTTCTTTTTTTTTTAATAACAGCTTTATTGAGATTCAATTTAAAAACCCTAAAATTCACCCTAAAGTATAAAATTCAGTAGTTTTTAGTATATTCACAGTCTTGCAATCATCACTGCTATCTAGAGATAGAACATTTCATCACCTCAAAAAGACCCCATATCAATTAGTGTACCAGCCAGTCACTCCCTATTCCTCCCCACCTCCAGCACTGAAAAGCACTAATCTACTTTCTATCTCTATGGATATGCCTATTCTAGACATTTCATATAAAGAGGATCATAAATTATATAGCAGTTTTGACTGGCTGTGTTCACTTAATGTTTTCAAGGTTTATGCATGTTATAGCATGTAGCTGCACTTTATACCTTCTTATGGTCAAATAATATACTCTTCTAGGATAAACCACATTTCCTTTATCCATTCAGTAGTTGATGGACATTTGGGTTGTCTCCAATTTTGGACTATTATGAATAATGCTGCTATAAACATTTGTGTATAGGATTTTTGGGTGGACGTATGTTTTCAGTCCTTTGGGGTATACACCTAGGAGTGGAATGGCTGAGTCATATGATAACTCTATGTTTAACATTTCAAGGAATTCACCACCTACTTTCTAGAGCATCTGCACCATTTTACAATCTAATCAGTAACATATGGGTGTATGAGGGTTCCAGTTTCTCTATATCCTTTCCAATCCTTGTTATTGTCTTTCTTTTTACATTAGCCATCTTGGTGGGTGTGAAGTGGTAAATTTTATTTCTATTTCCTGAATGCCCAATGATTTTGAGCATCTTTTCAAGAGCTTATTGGCCATTTGTATTGATAAATCTTCTTTGGAGAAATGTCTATTCAAATCTTTTGCCCATTTTTAATTGAATTGTCTTTTTATTGTTTTCATTATTGAATTATGAATTCTTTATATATTCTAGACACTAGATACTTATCAGGTATGTGATGTGAAATTATTTTCAAATAAATTTTAAATTATTATTTTCAACTCCATTCTGGAGTTGTATTTTCACTTCTTGATGCTGTCCATTAAACACAAAAGTTTAATGATAATAATAATAAAGTTCAATTTATCTTTTTTCTTTTGTTGCTTCTGTTTTTCATGTCATACCTAAGAAACTATTGCCTAATACAAAGTCACTAAGATTTACTCTCATTTTCTTCTAAAGTTTTGTAGTTTTAGCTCTTACATTTAGTTCTATAATCCATTATGAGTAATTTTTTAGATGGTATGAGGTAGAGATCCAACTTCACTTTTTTTTGCATGAAACTGTCTAGTTGTTCAATAGACAATCTTTTCCCCACTGAACTGAGTTGGCTCCCTTGTTAAAATCAACTGACCAAAATGTAAGTTATCGTACATCATAAGGGTATATATAATATATATGGCATAAGGATGGAAATTATATAATAATTCCAGAAACACACTGTTTTGTTTTTGCTATTCTGGGTCACTTGTATTTCCATATGAATTTTAAGATCAACGTGTCAAAATGCAAAAAATGTAGCTTGGAATTTTGACAGAAATTACATTAAATCTGTAAATAAATTTGGACAGTTTTTTCATCTTAACAAGATTAACTCTTTCAATCATGGACATATAATGCTTTTAAATTAACCTAGGTATATAATTTCTTTCAATGATGTTTTGTAATTTTCAGTGTACAAGTCTTGCACTTCTTTTGTTAAATTTATTCCTAAGTATTTTATTTTTTCATTGCTAGTGTAAATGGAATTTCTTTCTTAACCTCACCTTGGGACTCTTCATTACTACTACATAGAAATACAATTTTGTTTTTGTATTGATCTTGTATCCTGGAACTTTGCCAAACTCAGTTCTAATAAGTTTTTAGTGGATTCCCTAAGATTTTCTATACCAAAATCATACCATCTGCAAATGGAAATAATTTTGCTTCTTCCTTTCCAATCTGTATGCCTGTTATTTCATTTTCATGCCTAATTTCCATGGCTAGAGCCTCCAAAACAGTATAGAAGTGGTGAGAACAGACATCCTTCTCTTGTTCCTGATCTTAGACGAGAAAGCATTCAGTCTTTGACCATTAAGTGTGCTGTTAGCTGTAGGGGGTTTGTAGACATACTTTATTAGGTTTAGGAAGCTGCTTTCTATCCCTAGTTGTCACAAAGCTTGCTTTTCTTACTGATATTCAGCTGCATTTCTAGAGTAAGCACTTCTTTTGTGGGGAGGAAGATTTTTGGAGGTCCTTACTCCATTATTCTGCAAGGGATTCCTAAAATGTCTTTCTTAACCTTCAAAATTTACCTTTTTTTCAACTAACATACTGTATCATTACCAGGAAAGCAAACCTTCTGACCAACCACTGAAGGCAACCAGCCTTCAATCTTTTGAGAATCTACCACAAATCTAAGTTGTTTTTTTCTGCCTCACTACCATAATCTATTCTTGTAAAACCTAGTTAAAAACTAACTTCTCTCTTCACAAAACCAACAGAATGAGATACAGATTCATGATCATCACAGAGTTTGGCATGCATTCAGTAATTTGAAACTTTCACGTCATGCTCTTGTCTTTGGCCATGAAATTCTGTATTTATCTATTGTTGAGACAGAAATTAGCCCAAAATATATTGGCTTAGAGCAATTATCATCATGTATTAGCCATAAAATCCTATCTATTAAACAGATGATGTTCAGGGCTATGTGATTCAGCAGCTATTGCTGCCTGGTTTCTGTGGAAAAGGAAATTAAAGCTGGTTTGTTGAATGATTCCAGCTTGGGCTCTACTTTGTTGTAGTCAGATGTTGACTGGGTCTGGAAGATCTGCTTCCAAGGTAATTCAGTTTTAAGGCTGGCAGCTTACTATTGGCTTTTATTCAGGGGTCCTAGTTCATCAAAGGGTTGTTTGAGTGTCATCATGACATGGCAGCTGGTGTTCTCCAGTGTGAATGATCCAAGAGAACAAGGAAGAAGCTCCAGTACCTTTTACGGCCTAGCTTTGGAAGTCATGCATCACCGCATTTGGCATATTTTATTGGTCATGCAATGCCAGCTCCGATTCAATGTGGGAAAGGCACAAATACATGGAGACATGAATCATTTGAGGACATGATACAGGCTTACTGCTACAATACCTATTTTACTAGAGACCCTGTGAAGGGGCATGTGTTCCAGTAAAAATACTATTACAGATAAATGATGTGCTGTAAATGAAGCAAAGATTATATACTCTGAGAATTCAGAGACTGAGAAATCAGAAAACAGTCGTCTGTTTATTAGTCCCAATAAATTCCTTTTCAGATAGAAAGGAAATGTGCTTATTTGAATTTCTTAGGTCAAAACCAGATTTAGACTTCTTGAAATAAGGTTTTATCAAAAGACTTTTAACCTCATGGTGGGCCAAGCAACTTTAAACTACCACAGATAATTTTAGCTAAACCATTGAGACCAGAAGTTATTGACCACAATTATAATCTTTCACCAGTATCTAAAGAAAAACCAGGGTCTTCTGAATTTCAGCTTTCCTAGACTGGAGTAGAGATTAACCAGATACTGCTTACCAGCAATCAACATTTAAATTATGACTCTCTCTAGACACACAAAGCTGTACAGTTTTTAACTGCTTGCTTGGAACCCTGGAAAATATATAAACATAAAATGGAGAATGAAGATGTGCTTACTACATAATCTGCTTGAACATTCTGAGACTTCAGTAAGTGAATTGCTCCAACAATGCCAAGTTTGTTCACAGGCACACACTTATTGATCAAATTTTGAATTAAAAGGCCTATGGTTACAGCAAACTCTACCCAGCTAAGAAGAACAGAATTCAAAACAAGCTGTAGGGATTATTACCATTTGCTGTTGAACACAACAAATCAAGCCTATCTTCTTTTGTATCTGAGAAGTTTATTGCGACCAACAGACAAAATTTTCTACATTTGTAATAGTGATCAATTGGCCTCCAAATCAGAAAATTTGCAGGCAAACCTGAGTAACAGAGGACTCTGTCCTCTAAACAATGACCCTGAAATTGATCTTTAGCTCTATTCCAAGTGTGACTTTGCAGTTTTATACAGATTCTCCTTTGCTTCTAAGATTTATCCTGGGAATTATTTAGACTTTTAGAACTTTCACTAGTTCATATCTCAGCCTATGTTAGGTGTTTCTTGGTGCAGTGGTTCTCAAAATTTTCTGTGGTAAGAACTTTCTCAAGTGTTGTTGTTAAAGATGAAGATTCCTGGGACCCTATTTCCAGAGAGGTTGATTGGGGGAGGGCCTCCAATTTGCATTTTACTTCCTACCAGGTGACTTCGAAGCAATCGTCTAAGATTACACTTTGAGAATTAGAGTGTATGGGAGTTACACTCTCAGAGCAGAGAAGGAACAGCCTACATTTTGATTCAGCAGACCTGAGTTCATGTCCCAGCCACAGCACTAACTAGCCATGTGACCTTCAGTGGTTCCTTTAAGAAGGAACCTAAGTTCCTTCCTAAGACTTCCCATCATGGTGCAAATTTCTGTCTTGTGCTGGTTAGTGCTGAAGACAAAAGAGGCAACATTAATGAAAGCCTGTGTAAATCGTAAAGGCTCCATAAATGATATTTAGAATATTCTTACTGCTGAGGCACCTGACAGAGGTAGCCAGTTTATATCCTCAATCTTATTTATCATTTAGAAGATATTTATTGCACGTTTACTCTGCATAAGGCTTCATGGCGGATGTACTTCCCCTGACCTATATACAATCCTGTAAGGAGATTTCAGGCCTCACACATGGGCAATTAACCTCCAGCCTCTTCCTGAGAGCTCTGCCCTCCATCTGATACGCAGAACTTCCCTTTGATGATTCAACTGGCACCTCTGTATGGAAATGTTCCCTTCCCACCCTCCGGGGAGGGGTGCTTTGTCCCATTATGAGCTCCACAAAGGAGAAGCATGGCAGGCTTTGCTGTATACTGCACACTGTCAATTTTTAATGTGGGAAGCCAGACTCTGCTGGCTTTCTTTATGTTACTGATTGTGCAGCAGGCCTTTCACCTACTATGCAATGCACCCCTTTAGTTGCTCCAGAAAGGTGGCTTTTCCTTGCTAGAGATCTCAAGATGGCAAGTTGTTTAGTTATTGTCCAACAAAGGGACGCATGATGAAACTCTGCTTATTGTAAGGGGATGGTCTGAAAAAGCCTCAAAAGAAGGACAGGTTGTGTGATTGGCTGACAGATGAGGGGCAAAATGCACGAAGAGAAGGGAAAAACACCACCAACTATGATGTGGAAAGTGGCTCAGGAAAGAAGGAACCCTGAAATGCAGATGGGTTCAAGACCCACCTTGCTTAAAAACCTTTAGGTGTCCCCAATCTCCTTTCAACAGCAAAACCTTGTCCGTGGGAAATAAGACTTTCACAATCAAGTTCCAACCCACCTGTCTGGTCTCTGAGCTCTGGTCACAATGAATTTCAGTGTCTAGAACGAGGTATGGTCTTTCACACCTGCCTCTGCTTGGACTTTTTCCTCTTCCATCTGCCATTGCTGCTTCCCATCTCTCTTTTCCTTCTCCAGCCCCTGCAGACAGAATGAACTATCCCCTCTTCAGTCTTCCCTGATCACCTTCACCAGGTAAATAGTTCTCCATTTGAAGCACCTATAACCTTTGTTTTACTCATAATTATGTTTATTCAAGTTTCCCAATATTTATTGAGTATATACTATGTGCCAGGCACTGTCCTAGATGCTGGGAATATAACAGTGAGCAAAACAAAGCCACTTGCCTCCTAAGCTTAATGACTTGTGTGTTGTCTGTTTTTCCTGGGAGACAGGAGAGCAGGGTCTTGTCTATTTAGTGCATCACCATATTCCCACAGCCTAGAACACTGCCCGGCACATAGAAAACACCTAATAAATGTTTGCAGAAAACACCTAATGAATGTTTGCAGAATAAAGAAGGCTTTACTTTAATACTAAATTGTACTGAAGGATGCTGGTCAGGTATCTGTTTTGTGTAACAGACCACAGGCAATTTGAGGGTAGAGGCCACATCTTCTTGACCGCTTGCATCTGCAGAGCAGAGCCACGTACCTGGCACGGAGCAGATGCTCTTGAATAAATTAAAACTATGTAAGCTTATTGCTCTAGCTACATTCCATGCACTTTATATTCAGAAGCTAGTTGGCCAACTTTGATAATTATTCATCCTGAGACAGCTTAAGATCAAAGTGTTACCCTAAGAAGCCTTTTCCTAACTTCAGGCCTTCAGACAGATGTGGGAATAGGCAGAATTTGTGCATGGGGGTCTCATTGCTGCCAATTAGGCAGTTTGGCTGGTGGCAGAAAGGGCTTTGAGGTACCCACTGTTTGCCATAGAGACTGCTGCAAACTCACCAATATTTTTCAGTATTAGGAGGGTTGGGTGATTTGCGGAGTCACTCATCATGTAGAAGATTCTAAAATTCCAACAGTTGATGGTTCTCCATGCACAAAACTGCATAGATTTCTCGGCTGTGCACCTATTTTCAAGCTCTTTTGGGCTGCTGCACCATGGCCTGAACTTGATCCTCCTTGCTGTCCATTATGAACACTTGGGCCAAGAGTTCAAGCATGAACAGCCACCGTTTGTTTATTCCTTATATGCAAAGAAGGGGTTCCAGATACTACAAGGTGATGGCATGTTCACAGAAGCATTTAAACAACTGACTGTCAACATATTTTAAGGAGTTTGGAAGACAAAATACATTCCGCAAATGACACATCTCAGAGGGTCTACAAAGGACTTTTCAGTCACTAAATGTGTTCAAGTGAGGGAAAGAGGCAATTTGGTTATAATCCAGATAAATGGGGAAAAGTAAAATTGTAGGAAAAAATATCACACACAATTCATCAAGGGGGTAATCACCTGTGAAATTTTGAGAGCTGACCATAAGCACTAGATACTGATTTAATTCTCCACATAGGCACTTCTTACACACACACACGTACAAGTTTTGCAAAGAGAATGAACATGGTAGATGAGACCATGAGGAAAAAGCTGAATAAGAGCAAAAGCAAATGGAAAAGGCAGAGAGAATATAATGAAAAAGAAGAGATTCTGCAAAAATGAGACTTTGTTGAGTTTACAAAAACTCGGAATAGTCTACATAATATACCCTGGGCAATTACCCAAGAGGGGAGAAAAGTATCTATTCAAAACTTGCCTGATGATACCTCCATGATGAAGTGTCAACGTTTCGGGTAACAGCATAAGTTACAACACCCTAAAGGCCCTTTGCAGAATTCCACTGGAATGTTTGTGCACCCCACAATAGTTCACATACGTTCAACAACATACTTCGAGATTCTGTTTTAAAAAATGCCCATTCAGAAGCAAGGCCGCCTACCATAAGTTTCTACCCTGAGTGAATTTTTATGGCCAAATTAGAAAGCCTGGAAAAGAGAGATTGTAATAAAGGTGCTGACTTAGCAGTGAATTGCAGAATGGCAATGGGATAGTATTTTAATGAAGCCAGAGCTGTAATGCATCATCTCTGAGATGAGTATATCTGATAAAAAATAAAAAATAAGAACATTCAGCTACCCAAGCTAAAGCGTTTTGCCAGTGGTCAGCAGAAAGGGGACTTTCGCATAAATAGCAAGATTGGGAGATAAGGTCAGAAAATTTTAAAGGGATTACACAGTTTATAGGCCTAAGCATTTGAGCTGTGGAACTCCAAATTGGATTCAGTCTCTTTTTGCCTAACATGTTCCAGAGGGTGTTCTTTAGCACGGCCCCTGGCAGATTTTGATGCTGTTTACATGGTTATTCCCATCCTTACGGTAGATCTTCCCAGTTCATTAGCAAAAATTGTCTTTAATTAGCTCATCAATCTGAAATTTCTTTAGCATCTATCGTATACCAGGTACTTGGGATACCCTGATAATCAAGATCAGCCCCTACCCTCAAGAATGTCATAGTTTACAGTGGAATGCAGCTAACACACAACTAATTTCAGCACAGAGTGAACTGTGCAACAATAGAGATGAGTAAGTAGAGAGGACTATGGGAATGCAGAGATGGGATATTTGACCTGGGTTGAAGGAGGTCAATGAAATGAAAGGTTTAAGCTTTGACTCAAGGATCTTAGCATTGACTTCGCCTTTAGCACACTTTTCTAGAGAGATTAACAAGTTCAAAGTGCAGCATCAACTTCAGACATTAAAATCAGTTTAAATCCTATATATAGGTAGAACCAGCTGGTGATGGGGAAGAGAGTAAGCATTGGCCTTAGAATCAGACCAGGACTGTAGGCTGGCTATTTACTAGTTGAATGACCCTGAACAACCTTCTTAGCCTTGAGTTCCTATGAAATAGGAATAATAATGGCAACTCATATGAACACTTGGAGATTCGAAGAAAATAATGTGATGCACCTGATGGAGAATGGAGAGCACCAAGAACACGCTCAATAAAATGGTACCTGCAGTATCACATATGCTGTTGCAGTCGCTATGCTTACCAATATTATTAGATATAAGTAATTATGGTTCTTCTATTTGAAGTCACCAGGTACAGGAGAGTTTTCATAGGTCCGCCTCTATTCCTACATTTCTTATGTATTTTGATAGAAGGAGGTGGTTCATCAAAATAGTATAAAGCGGAATAAACTTTCTGCTATGATGAAATTATTTATATAGTAAATAAGC
Organism: Hyperoodon ampullatus; assembly: GCF_949752795.1. Classification (NCBI taxonomy): domain Eukaryota; kingdom Metazoa; phylum Chordata; class Mammalia; order Artiodactyla; family Ziphiidae; genus Hyperoodon; species Hyperoodon ampullatus. The sequence goes on from NC_136923.1 coordinate 22,673,303, forward strand.
CACACGCAGTTATTGAATGCTTAAGATGTGGCCACTGTGAATGAAGATTTGAATTTTTAATTTCATTTCATCTTAATTTAAATATTAAATTAGATAACCATGCTATGGTCTGAATGCTTGTGTCCCTCCCAAATTCATATGTTGAAATCCTAATCCCCAAAGATGATGATAATAGGGGGTGGGGCCTCCAAGAGATGGTGAACTCATGAGGGTGGAGCCCTCGTGAGTGGGTTATGCCTGATGGAAGAGGCTCCAGAGAGATGCTTAGCCCCACCTCTTCTGCTATTTGATCATCCAGTGAGAAGTCTGAGACCCAGAATGGAGCCCTTAGTGCATCATGTTAGCACCCTGATCTCACACTTCCAGCCTCCAGCACTGAAAGAAACAAATGTCTATTGTTTATCAGCCACCCTGTCTGTAGGTATCTTGGTGTAGAAGCCGGAACGGACTAAGACAAATCACGAGTAGCTACTGGCTACCAAATTGCAGAGTGCAGTTCTAGGGTGATTGTTAAACATAAAGGTACCCAGTTCTCACCATAGACCCAGTCAAAATCAGGAAGAACGATGAGAATTTGCATTTTTATCAAGCACTAGAAGGTCCTTAAGCATGCAGATACTGAGAACCACTGCTCTCTTCCTCTTTGTGGTTTTTATTTCATAGCCATCTGTTTGTAGAAGGGCCTTGAGGTTATTAATGAAAAGAGATGTTTCCTTGGAGGGTATCATTATGCTAGGCACTGTAGGCAGAACAGAACCTAGGTATAAGATGTATTTCCCATTTTAAAGGAATTTTTGGTATTTTGTAGCCTAGTTAAGGCTTATGCAGGTGAATGGTCTCTCTCCTGTGGAGTAATCAGGAAAGCCATCCTAAGGAGGCAAGCATGAGAACAGAAAGTAAAAGGGCAGGAGTGAGTGTGGTCAGAATGCAAATTTAGAGACAACTGCAATAATACTAACAGACTTTATTGTCTCATCTAAATGGGATAATAATAATTATATTAATTATTTTCCCAATGACCCTAAGAGTAGATACTACTATCACCTTCCATTTTACATCTAAGGAACTGAGCTAAGTAATTTTCTCAAGATCATAGAGCTGGACCATTAAGTAGTGTCAAAGTCAGCCAGGGAAAGCAGTAGATCCAGGGTTAAAGGAAGCCATTAAATCTTAACTGACCTGATTGAAATACTAGTCAAATATTTGTTGCAGAGGAGATGTTTAGAAGACACAAAAGATGCAAAGGACGACATCAACAAAATAATAGCTATCATTTGTTGAGCACTTACTACTGCCAGGCACTCTGATAGGATTTTACATTCATCATTCAGATTTCTCCCAACAATCCTCCAAGATAGGCATTGAACAGTGAGGGATCAAGAAATTAGCAAGCACGCACCAAAATAGCCATGGGTGGGAACCATTTCAGATGAAGAGAATTTTCTCTCTTTAGTTCGCCAGTGTGCTCCTTAATTTAGGTCTCCAGTACAGAAAATCATGCACCAGTAAAGAGAAATATGCAGTACTCATGTAATAGTGCCGACATTACAGTTCAGTTCAAGCGTATGTACTGAAATGACACATTCTGTTGATTTCTTAAACATGTAGGCTGTGTCTTTCACCTCTGGGTCCTATTAATTAGTGAATTCAGGAACCTCTAGGGGCACCTTCTGATATGTCAACATCTGTTGGTAGTTTTCCATTATATATTAAGGGATTCCTCTGCACACACACACACACCCCAACCCAATACAGAAAACCGGAAAAAGAAGAGAAATATCTATAAAACAGATTTCAGGTAGAAAATACTTTTTCAGTAAGTACAGAAGTATTTCTCAAAATATGGTCTATATAAATATGAAAAATAATTTTACCAAGACACTAATATACCAGGGGGTTAAGTTCTTTATCCCCATAATCTTTTGAACATTAGACAAGGTTTTCGATTTAATATATTAAGCAATGTGTTTCAAACAGAGTATACAGTACTTAATCAGAGCTGCATGTGGGGATCATGCTTCAACAGTGACCAACAGTAAATGTATTTTAACAAATGTATTTGCTTTATCTCCCATATCTCCCAGAAGTTTTTTAAGAACAAGGCAAAGTGAAAACTTTAATTGTAATTTTCTTTTCCCCAAAATAACCAAAGGGTGATTATTCATTTTTCTGAGTTCTATCCATATCTTAACATATGCAGTCTTTAAAACATGGGTTTATTAGCAGAAGGTGAAACTACAAAATATACATGAGAAAAAAACATTACTATGATCCTACACACCATCAAAGAAGCCAGAGACCATCTACTTGTTTATTGGCAAATGGTATCAATTTACATAGGAGCTCCTATTCCTTGATATTAGCTGCTCAGAACATCACTGGAGAAAAATTTTGAGATTAGCTCTACAGAGAAAGAAGGTATGTATGTATAGCATCGACCTGTCATGTCTGATGTGGTGAAAGCAATGGAAATGGTGGTCCCATTACTTTAAGTTACTTGAAACTAATTTTGTTCACACTTTACCTTAGTGATTAATAATGTGACTGCCGCACTGATATGTAGTCTAATCAAGGTTCTATGGCAAGACCACAGCAGAAATAGTATGAAGATGCTTGTTGGCTAACATCCAAATCAAAGACTTGCCCACTGCATCAAGCTGCAATCATCCTATGTTTCTCTTTCTTTTTCTTGTTTTTTCAAAATCAACAGTACTTTGTTTAAATTCAACTAAACACACTGGAAAAGACTGATCAATACATAGACAAGAACAGTCCTTCAGAAGATTACCCGGGAAGAAAAATTGCTATGCCCTTGAAAGGAAAGCTACTTTTATTTACGTTAATAAAGCTTTATTTGTTCTCTAGCCATTAAGTTTATAGAAATTAAAAGTCTTGACTATTTGTCTTTTGCCAACATGAATTTTAAAGTGGCTTTAAAAAATCTCATTAACGTTGTGCTTCTTTTTTCTGTCCCAAGCTGATTCAATACAAAACAGATTATTACCTCCTGTCTGTGCCACTAAAGTGCACATAAATATTTCACAAACCAGTTTATCTAAAAATTTTGTCATTCGTCATTCTGAGTTTGGACACAGAGCTCACTATAAAACACTTTAGGTTTTTCAGATAACATAATCATGGAGGCAAGAGTATATTTCCTGTTTTGATGCTTGTCTGGGCTCAAAACCTTCCTCTTGGAGTGTTTTCAGAATTTCACTCTGTCAGATTGGTACACACATAGTTAACAACACTTGCAGAGAATGACTCAAAAATACTTAATTGAGGTAATCTGAAGGTCAGAATGCTGACAAAGGGCACACTATTGAGCCAGAGGGGAAGAAGAAAATAAACTTAGCTTTTACTGATTCAGGTGGAAAAAATGATAGTCCTGACATGAACAGTCATCCAGCACACTGAGCAACATGCAGAAGAGAGTGGAGGAGGCTTACTGAAGTTACGATTAGGACACTGAAGTTAAGGGCTCTCTCTTCTGCTAGTTTATCCATCAAAAGTGACGTGAGACATCTGCTGCCTCCAGACCAGTGATTGGCAAACATTTTCTGGAAAAATTCAAATAATAAAGAATTCCTGTTCTGCGGGCCATATAACCTCTGATTCAACTATTCAGTTCTGCTGTTGCAGTGTCAAATCAGCTGCTCAGGGCTTCCCTGGTGGCGCAGTGGTTGAGAGTCCGCCTGCCAATGCGGGGGACATGGGTTCGTGCCCCGGTCCGGGAAGATCCCACATGCCGTGGAGCGGCTGGGCCCGTGAGCCATAGCCACTGAGCCTGCGCGTCCGGAGCCTGTGCTCTACAACGGGAGAGGCCACAACAGTGAGAGGCCCACGTACCGCAAAAAAAAAAAAAAAAATCAGCTGCTCATAGATGATACTGATACAAATGAGCGTGACTTTGCTCCAATAAATCTTTATTTATGAAAACAACTGGTGGGCCAGCTGTCGTTGGCGGACTCCTGCTGCAGAGGACTAAAAACCATGGATCTCAAGGGGCTCCCCTACCACCCCCAGGCTGCTGCATACTTTTACCCGTTACCCAGGGCTCCCGCAGATTTTTCTAGTCACGTGGCTTCCTTGCTGTCTACCAAGCCTTTCCTCCTTCAGACTAGGCTATGAGCTTTTTTTTTTTTTTGCGGTACACGGGCCTCTCACTGTTGTGGCCTCTCCCATTGCGGAGCACAGGCTCCGGACGCGCAGGCTCAGCGGCCATGGCTCACAGGCCCAGCTGCTCGGCGGCATGTGGGATCTTCCCAGACCGGGGCACGAACCCGTGTGCCCTGCATCGGCAGGCAGACTCTCAACCACTGCGCCACCAGGGAAGCCCGACTTTGAGCTTTTTGAGACCTAAGTTTGCATCCTTCTCATCTCTGTCCCCAGCAAATTAACAAAGCTTACAGTATGGCAGGTGCTCAGTTATTGCTTGTTGAGTGAGTAGGTGACTGAACAAAAGTCAGGCCCTTTCCCAGTGTCTAGGATTCCTTCCTTCAGTCAGCATTGGCTTGGCTAACTTCAAAGATGCAGGTATTTCCCTTTGAAACTACAGGATTCTCCCTTTACCTCTATGCATGCAAAATGCTCTCTGCTGACACAAAATACATATATGAAGTTATAGCACACATTTACTTAAATAACATGAAATCAAAGGTGCTTACTTTGTAAAAGAGAAAAAGGAATGTGCAAATGGTAGAAAAAAGGAGATGAGAAAAATAATTTGGTTGCAAATTCCTGAACTCCTCTCAAATTTAGGCCATCTCATCTCAATGATTCCAGGGTTTAAGAGTGTAGTTTTCATTCCACATGACCCTCTATGCAAGCCAATGACTGTCATCTTATATTTAATGGAAGAAAGAGTAAACTTGACTAACCCTGGTAATTTGTCTTGGTAGGACTTTTCGTTTGATGAGCCCTCATACCCATCTCCAATCTGGCATAAATATGGCCATATGTATATAGTATCATGTCATCAAGATTCAATAAAGAGAAATTGACATCACCTTTATGAGCAATTTATCCATTTTACACATTGCAAGTTGAATTTGAAGTCAACACCTGGAATAGAAGCCATTCCACAACATTGTATGCATCACATGTTCAACGTTGGCAGACTCATGGAGAAGTAGGGACTCTCATGGAACGCTGGGAAGCTAGCTGTTTGGACCACACAATACAGTGGGCAGGCAATTGTGAACCGGCAATGCCACAAAGCAAACTTCAGTAGGATGAACGCCAGTGAAAAAGATGTGCTAAAGTCTGAAGCCTATTTCCTATCAATCTCGGCTGTCAGGAGAATAATGGACTGGCAAAACCATTTGACTGGGGCCTGGGTATTTGGGCTGCTCTTAAGGCCAGGTTTTGTAACAGGGTTGTGTGAGGCCTCAACACAGATTTTAATTACAGCCGGTTCTTACTGAAGGTATTGATGTCTGGAACTTGTTAAATTTAAGGCTGAGAGGATATATCTGAGAGTGAAAAGACTCAAAATGTGAAAGCTGCCCAGGTCTCAAGGGGCTCCCTGTGGGCCAAAAAACAAGATACAATTTTTCATGATTATAACCCCAGGCTTTTAAACCAAAGAGCCTTATTCCTGTTAATAAGAAAACCAAAGGTGGTGTCTGGCTATCCAAGCAGCAGGTGAATATGATAAGGACAGTTCTAAAATGAAATTTGCAGCCAAAGCTATTTGGAGATAAACTAAAGATGCCAGTCCTATTTGGAAATGACTGAAGAGACCACATATGAGTTTTTATTATCTTGGTTAAATAAATGGGAAACATAAAACCTGAGAGATGAGACCATAGGACTTTTTAGTCATTTCTATCGATTGGAAGACAGCTCCAAAAGGACGCCAAACTATTTAAAAAGCAAACTGTAATTTTTCCTGTTTGTGTGCCTTCCAAGCAAGGTTTTTTGCTTTCCTCTCTACAGCAGTTGGGAGAATTCCATTTCCAGTGAAGAAAATGTTAATTTATCAGATGTTCTTGATAGAACAGTGATCACCTCTTTTGCAGTTATTTTTAATATCTTGTGGCAATGACTTTCTGATTTAAGATCACAGACCTATCAAAGTTTCCTGCCCGCCACTGAACATTGACTTCAGCATGGATTTCGATGGGATGATCAAGAGCATGTTTTAAAGCACAAAGACAGCAAACAAAAATAGAGAAAAGCTACCAAAAAATAAATGTAATAAATAAATAAATAATATTCCCGGATCCTTTCTGAATATGCTCTGAATGCGCATTTTCAAAACCTACTGATTGCTTCTGAAGTTATACTGAATTTTAACACACAGGTTGAACTAGCATTACCTGGCACCCCAACATAAAAGTTTGTTCAGATTACAGAAAAGAACCTGAGAACGCTGCTTTTGTGAAGTCAGAAAAGCACAACTAGTTAATGGTGGTAGAACCACCAAAAAAATTTGAGTTATAACACACCTCCCTCATTTAGTACTTAAGAATAGGTATAAACCTGAGAGAAATAACAACCTCTGTGCCTCGGTTTTTCTCTATAAAACAGGCATGTTAATATCTACCTTAAGTTTAAAGATAACATGAATTAAAGGTAACATAAGACTTAATTTTTTCCCTGGCACATAATTTATACTGAATAAATTATGTGACTCATTATTATAAAAAGGAAGATGATGATAATATTTAGCATTTCAAAGTTTAAATTTATCGTCAGTCATCCTAGCTCAAAATGTAGGTTTCCTCTTTTGGAGACAATACAGTTAAAACAGATTAACATTAATGGAGCAATTTACTATACAGCAGACGCCGTGCTAAGAAACATTTAACCATTTTCTCATTTAGTGGGGACAACAGCCATATATTCCATTTCCATTTTGCAGATAAGAAAAACTGAGGCCTGAAAAAGTCATAAAATTTTCCTAAAGTCTCACATTTAATATGAGGCAAATCCAGGAGAAAAAAAAAGCCCCGAACTGAGTAAGCAAACAAACAAGCAAAACACGACAATAAATGGAAAAAAGCATCCATTTCAAATCACCGTTTATGAGCACTAAGTAACACTGCCTATAAATTCAGATTGCACGCCTACCTTTGGGTCTTCTTCCTTGCTTCCGAGACTCTGGCGTGAAGAGGTAAGCTTGAAGGTCAAAAGCTCAGAGATACAATGACTGCTGTTCTAACAGTCTCTCCCTTCCTCCGGACCTTATCTCAGGATCGTCCCCAATTCAGCCTCAGGAAAGCTGGTTAGGTACTTGTGCTTTATTTACCCTATTCTCATCTACTAGCGTGTTCTGTCATAGCTCTTAAGTTTCTTCAAAAAACGCCAGAATCAGAAATGGCGCCCTCGGGCCAAACGCAATCTGCCTGACCCAGGGGTTTAGACCGCCTGGTATTTGAAGGGGGGGCGGGGAGTAACAACCTAATTATTGCAACCACCTGCCTGCCATCATGGTTGTGTTCCTGACTGCTGCCAGGTGCTAAGCTGGCAGGCTTGGATCAGTTAGTAATTGTAACCGAAGCTGAATGCAATTAATTATATAACTTTAAGCTGTGCACGTTTAATAACTTCAAAATTACTTCATGAAACTGAGATGTGGTAGAGGACTGCAGCAAATAAAGGAAAATAGCTGTGAATAAGGTTTCTGTAAGTATTTTTTTCAGGTTTGGATCTAACTTAATCCTCATATATCTTGTGTATGCTCAATTCATACTATTTACCTGTGGTTAATGATACGATTTGTTAATTTCCAACTTGTGGCCCAAGACTGAAAAAGATTATGGTTTTTCCTCTCACAGACCACAAGGGAGGTTGACTTCTCCCTTGGGCCATGCTGTAATCTTCAGTGAGGTACAGGGGAGTGCAGTGGATTATAGACAAGGGGGTCATACACTTTAGGGTGTGAGTCCTGGCTTCAACCGTAAATAACTGGGCAAGTGATAACTTCACTCAGCCTCCATTTCCTCCTCTGTAAAGTAGGGATAATATTAACTCTGGAGAAAGTAAGCAAGATAGAGTCTACAAATTGACCCAATGTCTGGCACAAAGTCGATACTTGATCAATGCTAAAGTGCCACCACTGTCTGCTAACATCTGCATAGCTCAGGGGATTGGCAGTCCTTCTACTGAGGCTCTGTCATAGCTATAGCTTCCCCACCGATCAGGTACTATAGTGTGATATAGTTGTTAGCGACTCAACAGTCTATTGTACATGAGTTCCTGCCACCTAATGAGGTGTATGTCCAGGGACCAGTAGTGTAACTTCTTCAAGTCTCAGTTTCCACAACTGAAAATGAAGAGAAATGTTACCTAGTTCGTAGGGTTCGTTTGATGATTAAATGCAATAAGGCACTATGTGTCCCAAGTGCACTGGACAGATAATACTAGATGTGTGTGTGTGTGTGTGTGTGTGTGTGTGTGTGTGTGTGTGTGTGTGTTGAAGGTTAGGGGAGAAGTTATTTGAGAATGACCAAAGTTCAAGAAAAGGGAGAGAACTACTCCCAGGACAGTAAAGAGAAAAGACGTCTGTGGGCCTCCAAAGCAGGAAAATCCACTTGTTTTCCTTGGCAAAGCCTAGAGCCGTAGCAAAAAGACTGGATAGATGCCTATATGGCTCCCCTAAGGATGGTTTCCACTCTCAGCATGAATCGCCACATGGGGATGAGAGAAGAGAAATGGAAGCCTCAAGGAAATGGCAAGGGTTTAAGTGAGAGGATAAGACCATTGCCAGCTGCAATCATAATAGGCATTTAAATTCCCTAGATCTTACTACAATCTAGAAGCAAAAGAAAGCCCCAGTAATGATGGTAGCAGGAAGTGGCTGAATACTCATTAAAGCCATTTCTTTTTCTTGGGTGGACAAAGAAATTAACTTTACCAGATCTGGCCAATGGAATATGGGCAGAAGTGATGCACACACCTTCCAGGTCTCTGAAACTCTTCCAGTGAGGTACTATGCTCTTTCTCTTTGCTCATTAGCTGATTGAATGCATAGGATACAGCTGAAGAATCTGAAGATGTCTTAGAAAATGGATAGAAGGATCCAGTGACCCTGAACCACTACATGAAAAGTCACTTGCCAAATATGCAATGAAACTATGATAAGACCAAGACATATAAATGTATATGATATTAAGCCACGAAGAATTGGATGCTGTTTATTACAATGGCTAGCATTAATTACTCTGATAAAACACCTGACATAGAATTTTTCATCAGCCCTAAAATGTGGAGGATAGAAACAAAATTAATTTAAGGAATATGTCAAATAAGATATGACACACACCTAAGTTTGTACATAGCTTTATTATTACAAAAATTGGATTTTCTTCTCAACAGTCTAAGTAACATATGGGCAATAGGCATTATAAAAGGAAAGTATTTTAACACCATGGGTTGTTCTAATAACTAATTCATTAGAGTCATATGATAGGGTTCTCTCACTCAAGAAAAATGTCAAGGTTAGAGTGGCAGTCTCAACCACTGTACCAGGAGAACACCACAGATTGATCAGACCAGCATCTGAATCCTAACCACCCCATGAAGTGCTCTCTGAAAATATGTATGATGCTAATACCTGGAGGTTTAAAATAAATAAAATATGAACAAACAGCATAAACTTGTCTTTGAGAGCTCAATTCCAAAGCCCTTCAAAGCTACAGGAGAGCTTTTCAAATTATATCTCAGAAACACTGTCATTTCTATCCATATCTTTCAGCTTTCCCAACAAAGTTCCCATTCTCTCCAGCCCCTCATCTTGCTTCTTTCTCAGCTTCTAGTTATGACCATCCTGTTCTCCTCAACCTGCAGCAGTTTATAACTGCTCCTTGAATGTGTCCTATGGCATGTCATAAACCACTTTATCCATTTCACTGATTTGAAGCATCTGGGAAATAAATTCTATTAGAACCCTCATTGGGTCTGCTGTGAATAGTTCATTATTGATCTATAGGAAGACACACCTGACAGAGCACTGGATCACATTAGATTTGATAACATTTAAAAAGATTTGCTAAGAAAATTATGCTACATCTGACCACCAAGGAAAAAGTGACAGCAGAGCTATGAGCAGAGTGTGGCTTGTTTTACCCATTCATAGGTAAAAAGGATAACTACTGATTAGCTGCCCATCATTCCCTGTACTTGCAGTACTCAGACCCAACTTTCCTTTGGGGAACAAAGCTTCCCTCACTCTCAGTTCTTAGGATTCCACCTTTCAGTCCCTCCTCCTCCCAGTTTCAGGACTGTGGACAGGATCCAAGTGTGGCCAGACTTAGGGAGTATGCCATCCCCTGTCTTCTCTTTGGTTCAGGGAGATTATGGTAGTAATCTGGGTTTGAAGGAATTACATTGAAAGATGTACTCTTCCCATTGGAAATTCTAACCTGGCAGTACATAAACCTGGAGGTGGTGGAGGCCGCCTCATTACTACTTGGAAGTGGCTACCTAACAATGTAGCCCAAACAGAGGAGAGGTGAGCCAACACACAATTCATGGTGATTGTGTTTGAGCACCTGGATCGAGCTGTATTACATAAGCAAATAAATTACCTTTTATGCTTCATCCAGTTGGAATTAGGTTTCTCTAAAAGCAGCAAGTGTGATATCATGGGACTGAATTAAACTGATAGCGTTAGGGTCAGATTTTCATGGTGGTGGTGTATTCGGTCACCATTTATTTTTAGCTGTCCAAAATTATCTCACTCACTGATTTGTACCAGTGTCACCACAGTGGTGATTACTTCTTGAGGGACTTTCTAAAAAGTCATGAGCTTTTTACCTTAGTAAAAATTATATGGATTCCAGAGAGTTGGCAAAATTGTAAAAATTGCAGATTCCTAAGCCCTACGTGGATAGATTCTGATTTAGGATGTCTTTTGAGCACTCCACAAATCACCAGTTTCAACAAGCAGCCTAGATGATTCTGATACAGGTAGCCAGACTGTATGAAGTAGAACTGTGACAAGTGGATCAGAACTCAGGGACTAAAATGATATACAAATGAACTTCACATCCTGCTTCTACTGCCTACAGGCTATACCTTGGACAAATGGCTTAATCTTTCTATGCTTCAGCTTCCTAATTTACAAATGAAGATAATAAAGCTATCATAGAGGGCTTTGCAAGATAATGTATTTAGCACAGAGCCTATCATAAGGCTCCAACAATGGTATCTACTGGTAATTCGTTTACATGGATTAGCTTCTCAGATAAACCAATTATTACTAATTAGAATCTAGAAACATATAAGACCTTGTAGCAATGAGACACAGGATATATAAATTTTCGTGTGGAAAAGATGCAGGCTCAGCCTGATAAAACTTCTGGTGTACAAAGGACAAGAAAATACCAAGAAAAAAAATGCCTACCTTACTTATTATCTTGCCTAAAGCCACTTTGGACATTAAGCTTACCAATATAATTTTAGTCCTTACTGAAAAGTTTTGTACATTAAAAAACAATGGCCTAAGGGGCTTCCCTGGTGGCGCAGTGGTTGAGAGTCTGCCTGCCGATGCAGGGGACACGGGTTCGTGCCCCAGTCCAGGAAGATCCCACATGCCACGGAGTGGCTGGGCCCGTGAGCCATGGCTGCTGAGCCTGTGTGTCCGGAGCCTGTGCTCTGCAACGGGAGAGGCCCGCGTACCGCAACAACAACAACAACAACAACAAAAACAATGGCCTAAACAGGGAAGTGAGTAAGGCAATGGAACTGGTTTAGCAGCTTGTATAACAGGCATAGATATACAAGGGAGGATGTTAATGGTGAAAGTTGTGGAGGAAATAAGAATACCTGCACAAGGTACAGGTCTATATGGCATCCTGATATGGCTTTGAAGGAGCACCAGTTGTCCTCGGTTTAAATTACTGAGGCCCCATTTAGTAGCCATGCCATCACATTGATAAGTCACTTAGCTTCTGGTTTCCAGTGTATAAACTGAGGAAAATGAAGCCAATCTTGTCAGGTTGTGTTGAGGACTCAATGAAATACATGATGTAAAATGTTTAATAGAATGCTTGACATATGATGAATGTGCTACTATTGTTATTACTGTGGTTTTACTGTGGAGGTATTATTTTTTAAAAATAACTGTCAAGATGAGGGTAAGTTTTTGCAGAAAAAAACATACAAAGTATTTCATATTTCTACAGACATGAGAGTGAGGAGAAGAAACAATCAGAAAGAACCAAAGCCATTAATTTCAATAAGTGGGAAAAGAAATGAAGACAAGAAAGGCTTTAAAAAAGTACTTCCTGACAGTCCAGTGTTGCACAACCTCATTTCCTAGGTTGGCTTTTGCCCAGGCACATGGCGGAGCAGCAAGAATCCACCAGCACCAACAATGGCTTTGATGTTAATGGATCTCCAATGGCTATCTCCCAAATCCGTTTTTTAACAATTAGCCTTTGCTGCCATAACAGTTGCAAAAAAAAAAAAAAATCAATTCCACAATTCTCTCCTTTTCCAAAATGGCTGGGCTTCAGCTGGTAAAGCAATGATTTAAGTTAATGGCTGAGGTGGGACTTTGAGTATGTTCTTAAAGGATAATCACTAGGCTTCTTCTCGGGCTGCATCTGTTTTTAACCAATTTCTCAACCTCTGAGTATGGTAATTAAACAGAGAGGTGTACTAAACATAAATAGTGGAACCTGAGAAGCACCTTCATTAGTCTCCGTATCTTCGGTAATTGCAGGTGTATGTTAATGAATTACATGAGTGGTAAAATAAAACTAAAGGCAGCTGCATGTGTTTACAAAACTGCAGCTGCAAATTACAGGTATCCGTAGCATCCGTAATTCATCCACAATTGACAGTTTTCATATTACTGGAATAAAGAATCAAGTCATGTGGATGATTAGAGTATTTGCCTCTCAGCACTAGAGATTTTGCTTCATTTCCTTTGCAGCATCACCAATGAAATAAATCACAGTTTTTCAGGTGGAGTTGAACCTCAGGGTAAAGGACCAAAGTGTATGGCAGACAACCTAGGCCCCAGTTCTGTCTCCATGCCTCCAAGTGCTACTTCCCTGTTAAGAGAGAAGTGAGCTTATTACACACAAGCTTTAGAAACACATACGCTGGGTCCAATTTTAGCGTTGCTACCTAGAAAACCGAGGTAAGTTTTCTAAGTCTATGCCTCAATGTCTTCATCCATTAAATGGGATAATAATAGTGCTACCTCACATGGTTGAGAAGTTTGAATTAATTAAGATTGAGTTCATGCATGTAAAGGGCTTCAAGTAATGGCTGGCACTGAGGAAGCACTGAGTGTCCATCTTTGGACATGTTCCATTGGTCAGAAACCAGTAATCATTAAGAGAAGCAAATGATAAGCAAGTCTATCTGTGGCTATTCATTAGAAACACCAGGTAACAAAATCTCTCTTGCCTCTTCCATGTAGACCCAATTTGTACCCAGGTACTGGGCAGAAGTCAAATACAAGACTGGCAGAAGCACAGAGTCCTACTTTTACTCAAAAAGATTTCTGCAGCAAATAATCAAAGATATCAAACAATGTACTTAATCCTCAGAAAGGTATATGAAATTTTTCTTTCACAACGACAAGAATATTTCACAATATTTTACATGTGTTTGGTACAATAGTTTACCTAGTGTTTTCTCTGCATATGAGGTCTCATTTACTTTGCACAATAGGTCTGAGAAGCAGACAGGGCAGGTACGAACCCCACATTATACCCAAGGAATATGACAATGAGAGGAACTAAATGTCTTTGCTACATGTCTATTATTAAATGGATAAAGGAGCCAAGCGTGGAACTCATGTCCAGTATAGCTATGAAAAATATTTCCCTTTCCAATATTTTAAGGATGGTAAGGAAATTCTCAGGTCAGAGCCTATAGTAGACACAGAGACATGCATCTACTAGTATAGAGGATTTGAGGGTGTTTCAAAGTCCTTGTGCTCTTTCCCCACCCAACCTGTCAGTTCCAGTGTCCCCATATTCCCAGCCTGATTTAAGACATTTAAATCTGTTTAAAAAGACACCTATTGTATAAATGTAGGCCTAACACTTCAGGAGTTATCAACTTTAGCATTTGATCAACAATGTGTTATCAGTTGAAGTATTTCACCTACTGGGTTGTCCCCATGTGAGCTCTGCTAATAGAATGTCCTCCTCTGTCCCCAGTGTCCTCGCTACATTTTGGAATCACCTGGGGAGAGTTCAAAAACAAATGATATCTGGATTCCACCCCTAAGACTCTGATATAATCGATCCAGTAAAGATACTTGCAGAACTTGTAAGGGAGATTCTACATTGAACCATGTACAATGTTTTTGTTTGTTTGCTAGTTTCTTTGTAGTAGGATTTCTTAGAGCTTTTAAAAAATTCACGCATCATGTGGGTCTCCAAGATGGGAAGTTTGTAGTGTTTGGCAAATTTATTTCACTCTGGAGTCCTTTGGGTGTTGAACATCTCCTGGGACTCTTGTTCCATGTTGACTAAATGAATTGTGGGAGAGGAGAAGGGATATTTTGATGGAGTCTGAATTCAGTAAGAGCCGTAAGGCATCTCCCAAAAAGAAGGACACCATCTAAAGAAAAACGATCTGATGAAGACAACCTTTCTAGTCTAGAACCTCATGACACAGTGTGGTCCTGGCACCAGCCTCACTGTCAGCCCAGGGAAATTGTTAGACGTAGAATCTCAGGTCCCATTCCAGACCCATGAAACCAGACTCTGTATTTTGACAAGATCCTCAAGGGAGTCATAGACGCATTAAAATTTAAGAAGCCCTGCTCTAATGTACCATTTTTTAAACCCCTTCCTGGGTTTCATCATTCCAGCTTTGCGGAAACCTTTGTGTATCAACAGTTATGTTCTTCTGCGGTGTATCTTCAACATTCCACCAAAAGACAGGAAAAGCCAGGGCTGTGGCTATACAGCTCCAGGGGGTGCCAGGCACATAGAACATAATATACACAGTGTCCCTAGAGTTATATAAACCCAAGAAGTATTTTCAAAATTGACACTATACTATGAGGAAGATAGAGCCTTGGGATATCATTTTTGTCAAAGAGCTTTTATTAATTTGAGTTTATCAATAATAGTTAACACTTTTTGAGCACTTAATAGGGTTCAGGCATCATAATGCCATTTTACAGTCATTATTTTACATTATCAATATAATACTGTAAGACATAATCTATTATCATCCCCATTTTCTGATAAGGACGTGGCAGCTCCTAAGGTTTAGAAAGGATGTCATGCTCAAGATCAAATAGCAGAGTTGGGATTTGGCTCTAAATCTAACTCCAGAGAGTATGTTCTTACTACAGAAAAACTGGATTAAAAAAATCTATAGGATAGAATACTGAGGTGAGAAATTACTAGGGATTATATTTGACAAGAGAGATTAATTCTAAAAAGTGTGGCTAGAATATGTTTTTAGGGGACATGGTCTTGGTTTTCCCCAATCTGAAATTAAAAGCCCTGCATAAGTGGACAATGGTGAAACAAACATTTGCTACATGATTACAATGTCTAATCACGTTGACAAATAATTTGCAAAGTCATTTTGAAATCTACAAAGAGCTACTCTCTGTTTTATCCTCACAGCGGTCTAATGGAAAGCTTTACCATCTCCATTTTTAGGGACAGATTAAGGCAGAAAAGTTTAAGAATATTTCCTAAAATCTCAAAGTCCAGAAGTGATTGTGATAAGGTTCAAAACCAGGTCTTAAACCCCTGAAATCCTGACCTTCTTCCACTGTGGCAACACCCTTTTCCCAAATATCAGATAAACGTTAGGACCTTAAGAATAAAAGATGAGAAGTACACTTCTCAGTTGGCCAGCCCAGCCTGGACATTTGACAGACAGCAAACGGGAGGGCTCATGGAAATGAACCAATAAAACAACAATGACAAAATTGAGAAAATGCCTTCCAAGAATTTTTCACACTTTAGCAGACATTTGGTTCAAACAAATGGTCGATTTTGGTACCTAAGAGCACAGAAAGTTATTTTTCCACAGCCCTTAGATTTAATTTTTCTTCTCTCTCTGTTGAAAAAAAAAAATGTTTCTGCCAAGTTTTCTCAAAAAGAAAAAACAAAACAAAAAAACAAACTTAAAAAAAAGAAAGTCTCCTCCAGGCTTCCTGCTGACATAAAGGTCATGCTGGATGGTGGGCTGCTGACAAGCACTCCCATTAGTACAGGCCCACAGGGATAGAGAGAGAGAGGAATTAGGCCAGGTCATGGGAAACAGTGTCGAAGAACTCTAGGGTCAGCAGGGATCTTGGGAGGTCAGTTAGTCCACTCCTCTGTCTCCAGGAAGGACTCACCTTTCCCCATTAATTTTGACCACCATAGAACAACTTCACTCTCTTTTAAAGAATATTGGGAAGCAGATTTTCCCGTGGATTGGCACCTGAAAACTTCTCCACTCTTACGCACCTACTCTTGGTCTTAGTTATCAACTGGGAGTGACTGTGTCCTTCCTCCTCCTCAGCCAGCCACCCAGAGGACGTTTGACAATGTCTGGATACTTTTTTTATTGTTGCAACTGGAGAGGAGATTGCTACTGGCATCTAGTAGGTAGAGGTCAGAGATGCCGCTAAACACCGTACAACACCCAGGATAGCGCTACAAGAAAGAATTATCTGGCCCCAAAGTGAACATGTGGAGTTCGGAAAGTTACAGAAGAGAGACGGGGAGGGTGTCATTCCTTGCATATTGCTGTACAATACAAGGACCTACTTATAGTAGGACTAAAGTTCCACGGTTCAGAAACACATTTCTTCATAAGATAATGTGGAACCCTTTTTTTTTTTGGTAGTCAGAATGACCTAATTCTCTACTGACTAGCCAGTCTTAGCTATTGGATAGTAAGTTACATGAAGGCAGGAACCATATACAGTTAATTTCTATTTCCCCAGCGCCTTCACATGGAATGACGTATAGTAGATTGTTTTGGTTTTTTTTTTTTTTTTGCAAATCCGTATGTAAAAGTTCAAATCATCTAGTTCTGTGAAAACAGCTAGACAGATTTTCACAAAATTAGGGGCATGTGCTAGAGACGGTCTATCTTAAAATTACAGGCTATTTTGTATACATGATATTTTGGGGTCCCTGGGTGAGTCCTCTCAAAAAAGATGGATAGTCTTCCAGAGCACCAAGGAGTCTTTGTGACTGTAAATGGGGCACAACATGCCATATGCATGAAGATTTTGTAGATTAAAAAAAATAACTGTGGTTTCCAAAGTGAGTCCCAAAGTGAGAATCGTAGGGCCAGATTCTCCTAATTGTGGATGTCGCTTTGCTTTCCACAAGCACAACCCTACTTAGTTATGTACTGGTCCACTCCTCGGAGATGAGCCACCTCTGAGAGGAATGTCTTAAAGAGAATCAGAGCTGAGCAATTCATGGCATGGGGTGTATTTAAAGTGCTCTTGGAGAGCTACCAACCACCAATATCACAGACACAACCCATTTCTGTTTTAACAGGAACTGCTTTAGCCCATCCTGTTAGAGTAGGAGGTTTTGCCAACTTCCTTTAGACTTTAATTGATAACACACAAATCTGTTGCCACAGATGGTTGGGTGGGCAGCATCTGAAGCTGAGGTCTGGAGAAAGGATTCCCACCCCCAACAAATGCAAGAACGTTCAAGGAATGTAGATGCAGGATGCACCATGGAAACAGAAGTGAGGGAAGAGCTCTGGGTTCCACACCAAAGCATCAGGTCTGGATTAAAGGTACCCCGGCATGAAGAAGGTCAGTTTTCCAGCTTGCCTTTCTGTCACATGCAAATAAGATTATATGGTTTCAAATCCCAGATACACCAGCTATTAACTATGTCATTTGGGCAGCTTATTTAATTTGTCCAAGTTCTTCTTTTTCCCCATATGCAATAGAAATTGATAATAATACCTCTCTTTTGAGACTTTGTGTAGCTTGAATGAGATATAAAGAAATTTTCTATTAGTTACTAGTATTTCCTCATGTATGAAACAGATCTATTCTGGAGATGATCTCTAATCTCCTTGACATGAAGACTTTTCACTTTTTCCCAATATAACTTGCATGATCTTGGGAATTCTGAGCAAAATGCAAGAGTCAAGAAACTCAGTGACCTCAGACTCTTCAAAGACAACCGATGGAGTCTCACAAAATTCCAAGCACTCACAAGAAGATAAAAGTGACCTGAGGGGGCAGATATCTTGGAATGAGGGTAAAATTTGCTGAACTGCTCTCTTCCAGTGGCAGGTGATTGAAAGTCAACTAAAACTGCATGAAGGAATAAATAGGAAGACATCTATCAACTCTTATCATAGACAAGAAGCCCGGTGGAAAGCTTCAGGCTAGGCAGTAATCATTTGCTCAAAAGAGATCATTGGGAATCTGCCTTTCCATCTCTTGGCTTTGCTTTCTTTTGTGTTGGCTTCGCTCTCAGCAAAGCCCTCTGCAGTTGTGACTCCCAGAACTCCAAACATACATTCTTTCACTGTCAAGGCGAGCTGCCCTAAATGTATCTTTCCCAATCACTCTGGTGAAAGTCTCAAGATTTAGTCTGATTTGCTCAGGCCTGGGTCGTGTGCCTACTCCAGCAGTCGGCACCACACCTGAGCCAAGTAGACTGAGAGGGCAGAGGAGTAACCAGGAAAAGGTAGAATAGACACCAGTCAGGCAAAAACAAAAGCACCCACTGCACTTGCTGACCCAACTTCTCTTTCTTGATAAAGGACTTGTCTTCTTTCTTTCCTCCTTTTATATTGTGTGGTGGTTATGGAATTGTGTTGAGCAGGGGTTGAAATAAGAATAGATTATGCACAACTGGACTGGAAGAAGTTTCTTGTGAGCTATTCAAGTCTCATCTTAAATTGTCCTCCTTGGAAATAGGTGCTGTGTACCATGTCGCCTGTCTCTCGTGGAGCAGTTTTGTGGCTGCATGAGAAAAGTAGACCCTCATGAGTTCCTGCCGGCCACTGACCTTTGCCTCCCCTTTGGTTATTCTCAGATTCCGAAGAGCTCAGGCTGTTAAAGCAAGAAGAGGAGACTTAGCTTAGGTACAATATTCCAAGCATAACTCTATGGTCTGATAATCTTATAGGTGAGCAGAATTTGAACTTATTCTAGGACATTTCTGCTATGTCTTTTTCCAACACAGGTTTTGTACATTTCTTCTTAAGCTCGCTGGGGTCACTTCAACTGACAGTAAGGGGCTTTTAAGGATGGCAGTCCCTGGACTCATAATTAGTACAGTGGATGCTATGAAGCAGGGTAGTAAAAGAGCTAAATGCTGAGACTTTAAAGGTAGGCAGCGTGGGCTCTAAATCCCTAAGCAAATTGTCTAACTCTCCTGAGACCATGTCCTCTTCTTTAAATAGAGATCATGGTAACAGTGGCTACTGCCCACTGAGCATTTTCAGTTTGCCCTACACCTACTTTAAAAATATGCTTTCATGCATTGAATCCTCATACCAAATTCCGTGAGGTAGGTACTATTATTATCTCCATTTTATAGATGGTGACACAGTGGGGTCAGGAACTTGACCAAGGCTGCCCCTCTAGTAAGTGGCAGGAAAGTATTCAGCATAGGGCCTCATGCATAGTAGGCTATCAAAGAAGGTTCACAGATGGGAAGAGTGGGTGACACATGCGCTTCCATTAAGAAATGTACAATCCCAAAGTAGTAGATATCATTTCAGATGAGTCTTGATTGGGAAATGCAATAGTTGAATCTGGAAGGGCTTTCTGGAAGAGGAGATTTGTTTCGTGATTCTACTAAGACTGCATCATACTCAGCTACCTCTGAAAAAAAGGCCTGGTCCTCATCCTTCAAAGCTTTAGGAGCAAATCACCTTCATATGCAATGGGTGAAGAGGGGCACTGGCCCCCAGACCAGCTGCATCTTCTGAATCAACTTTGATGATCTACGTCAAGTCCTCTGTCACCAAATAACCCTGCCAACTAAGCTGTGAACAGAAGGATGGTATAACAGGTTGGAACATGAGACTGCTTTCACTCCTGTCTATTATGCATTATTCACTGCAATTTGAGATGCAAGAGCGAAAGTCAGTCCAGTGTACCATAGTGTGCTACAGTATACCATAGGAAGTACTAGTGACACCTAGTGTTTATGGAGGATTTATTTACAATTTCACATGCATTCTTTCATTTAGTCCTGACAACTGCCCCCAGGGGTTAAGTACTAGTATTATCTCCATTTTACAGATAAGAAAAACGAGGCTCGCTGAGGGATCTGGTCCCAAGTCACAGAGAGCTAGGAAGCAGAGAAGCCAGCCAATGATGGAGAGCTTATATTCTTAACCACTAAAGGTTCAGTTTCCCACGTTGACATGGACTGAAACAGAGCAGAGGAGGGCCAATAAGTAAGATGAGTCTTCCTATTGATTGGAAAAGATTCCTATACCATCCTTCAGGCATAATCAAAATGTAAAAGCCAGATCTGGCATAATTGCATGAGCTCAACTTTTTCATGACCTTAAGATATCTATATCATAAAAAAATTGTTGAGGCCCAAGGAATTTTCTAGTTCATCCCATAAAAGGAAGTAACATAAATATTCCAATTACAATAAGCAATTCCATATATTTAGTTTCAAAACAGGAATAAAATGAGAAAAGAAATGACCACAGACTCTGTCTTTATCATAATTGGACTCACTGTGCCCACAGTGAATTGATATTTTCCCATAATGTTACTTGTCTCCCACTGAATTCCTGGCAAATTCTGCAGAGGAAAGCAATGCTTACAGTACATTATTACTTTGGTGTTTCAAGGGGGATTATTAATTCCCACATATTATTGAAACAGTGCTCACTTTACAGAACCTATTCCCAACTCTAATTTCCAGTGGTGCATATTTCTCCACTTACTGCTATTTAAATACACAATTTCTAAGGTTAATTGATCTGGTATTTGTTATGTCAATGTTTGCATGGGTTAACATAAATAAATATTATATCTAATGATGGATGTAACAACAAAGTAATAATTCACTTCCCAGTGGAACTCCTTAACAACTGAAATATGTGGATGGTTCCCAGAATTCTGAAGGTATGTCAGTGCAAATCTAAAATATAAGACGAAAACAATCTGATTCTACATGGTCACACTCAAGGGCAGTAATTCAGAGAGCAGAGGAATTGTCACAGGCTGGTTCATTCAGAATTTCTCCCTCTGACGGTGGCATTTAGAGTCCCAATTCCACCAGTTCTAGCAACTTCCAGCAATGTCAAACCTATCCTAATTCTACCCTAAAAAGATTTGCAATGATTTAGTTCCCTACTAAATGCAGCTTCACTATCACAGAAACCAACTATTGATAAGAACAACAAGGACAACTAACCAATATTACCGAAGACACATCATGTGGTCAGCACTAAATGTTAAGTGCTTTACACTAGTTTTTCATATAAACTGCTCAGGTGTAAGGAGTTTCTATATTACATATGAAGAAACTGAGGCCCCGAGATAGTAAATCACTTGCCCATCGTCTATCAACTCCTAAGTGGTAGAGTTAGGATTCTGATCTGGCTCTGTTTAACTCCAAAGTCTGCAACCTTAACGACTGCTCTATAACCTCCTTTATACTAAACAAGTGGCTGAAGAAATTCAAACTGGGTAATAAACATTTCAAGTTTATTAGTCAGGGCAGAAGAAGCTGTGCTGTGGTAACGGACTAACTCTAGTGTCTCTGACTTAAGCCACAGAATGTGATGCAAGATAGGCACCTTTCCTGGACTTCTGTATTCCATACTTTTATGTATATATTTTCAGTATGTGTTCTATCCTTCTACCTTGTGGCTTCACCATGTAGCATGCATGATTCCCATGGCAAGGGAAGTAAAACCTGGGGGATCTTGCACTGGCTCTTAAATGCTTCAGCCCACAGAGAACCCACCAGTCCTGCTCTTAACCTATTGGCCAAAACAAGTCACATGGTGCTGCCCAACTGCAAGGAGATTGGAAAATGTTGGGGTGAGACTCATGGGTATTTGGTGAATATCAAATGTCTCTATCGTGTAACTCTTTTCCTGATTCCTAGGTAGGAGGAGACTTATACCTTGAGCACTTGCAAACCTACTGCGTTATGCATTTTCAAGTTCTTTGCCCTAATATTTGGGAGGTAATTATCTGTTCATTGAATCCACATTTTTTTTTTCACTCTAAATGGTGAAGATTAGTCATATGTGTTAACAGTAAGGATATGTGGCAACAAGAAAATCCCTTTAATAAAGGTATCTGTGGGGGGACAAGAAATGGGTTTGGACATCTTTATTACCCTCTTACCAACACAATAATATTGCCATTTCTTGCCAAATATCGCAGGCCCAATTTTTGCTCAACAGTGTTTATGGGAAAATATCAAGCTTAAGTGTCAGCCAGACGTGAAGATGCCTCATTCAGGTCTTTTCTTACATCCCTCCCATGATTTACTGTGCATGCCCTCACTTTCTAACCACACACAGCTGACCAACACAACTACAGGCCCAAAGGGCATTTACATCAGGGGAGATACCTTGTATGAAAGGCATCCTGTTCATTGATCCTTCTCTACTTCACTCTAGAGCCAAGATTTTAGAGCAGGAAAAGCTCTCCATCCACCAATTCACTGATCTGAGTTTCTTTTGCTTTTTGTATACTCCAGGACTTCCTATTTTCTAGAACTTTCTTTCATGCAATATTGCATCCCTTACTGCTGTTGTTACTTACAGGCATGCTGCAATGTGGAATATAATTTCTTGATTGAAACTCCAGCTCTCTTTGGCTGAATATCATCTGATGGGATAAATTATTTAAGAAAGCCACAGCATTGAAGGAAGGTCAATAGTCAATGCTTGCTCCACCATTTAATCATAAAATTGAAAGAATAATGAAAAATAGAAGATTTGGGGAAAAAAATCGGGGCATTTGTATGAAGTAGTTTAAAGTGACTGAATTCTTGAGGGTTTTTGCTTTGTTTTTCTGTTTAGAGGAGCCTCTTAAATTATACCATGTAAAGAGAGAGATTTTCCTTCAAAGTACTCCTATTTCTAGACCTTGAGAAAAGAGTTTTAAAAACAGTATTCCCCAACATAATGGGAAAATCATTCATTCTAGTGCTTTCACTTTTCTCTTTTGAAAATTTATATCCTTAAAAACACTGTTTTGAGATTTTCCCCTCAACCAGATGCTCTGGGCCTGGGTAGCTGAGGACAGTCCTCAATGAACAGGTGAAAAGGAGACTGAAATTTCAGCAAACCACTGGGCCACAACTTAGTATTAACTGCAATCCAAATGAATTGATCCAAACCATATCTCATCAGGATATTCACTGATGGAATAGAGAATCCAACACACCACGTGATTTTTAATCATTTCTTTTTGACCCATATCCATCCAAGGAGGCAAATTGAGATAAGGAAAAAAAAAATCCTCTGCTATTTACCCAGTATCTTTTGTCCCTCCCCTTCTCCTTTATGAACTCAAAACATACACATTCTACTTCCTTTCCAATGTATTCATTTACAAAGAAAAAAGTCATGAAGGCACCCTGTGAATGAGGTTGCCGTGGAGAACCTGTTCCAGGTAAAGAATAGTCACTACAGAAAAGTGGTGTGCACCTTGTCAGCAGAAATGCTGCAGCAGCCCCAGAGAGGTTATAATTTCTGCCACCACTAACTTAAATACAACACAATTCTGTAGGTCTCCAGAAAAGGCTCTGTCCTTTTGTGAGTGTGCCTTGCTTTACAGAAGAGCTGTGCCCTATTTGGATTTAAATCAAAGCATATTTCAAAAGCATGTACACAGTGTCATATCTAATAGAACCCTAATGGCAATCCTTTGTTTAAAGACTTTTCCCCTCCTAAATAGGGTTTCAAGGTATTGGGTTTTCTTTTTTTTTTTAACATCTTTATTGGAGTATAATTGCTTTACAATGGTGTGTTAGTTTCTGCTGTATAACAAAGTGAATCAGCTATATGTATACATATATCCCCATATCCCCTCCCTCTTGCGTCTCCCTCCCACCCTCCCTATCCCACCCCTCTAGGTGGTCACAAAGCACCGAGCTGATCTCCCTGCGCTATGCAGCTGCTTCCCACTAGCTATCTATTTTACGTTTGGTAGTGTATATATGTCAATGCTACTCTCTCACTTCGTCCCAGCTTACCCTTCCCCCTCCCCCCGCATCCTCAAGTCCATTCTCTATGTCTGCGTCTTTATTTCTCTCCCACCCCTAGGTTCTCCAGAACCAGTTTTTTTTTTTAGATTCCATATATATGTGTTAGCATACGGTATTTGTTTTTCTCTTTCTGGGTTTTCTTACAGTGGGATAAACCTGTTGAATTCTGCCTCCTGACCTTTCCCAGTGTGAGTAAAACATAGGTCCATCATGCGCTGCCTTAGTTATACTTTCTGTCATTCTTTTTTTTATTGAAGGACAGTTGATATACATTATATAAATTACCAGTGTACAGTATAGTGATTCACAATTTTTAAAGGTTATGTTCCATTTATAGTTACTATAAAATATTGGCTATATTCCCCATGTTGTACAATATATACTTATTTTATACCTAATAGTTTGTACCTCAATTCCCTACCCTTATGTTGTCCCTTCCCCCTTCCCTCTCCCCTCTGGTAACCACTAGTTTGTCTCTCATTCTCGAAAAGAGGCATCAGCCAAAATCAGAGCAATATATACAAGTTCATCTTTCTGAAATGTAACCTTTTCTGTGCTGGTTGAGACTTATTTAAAGAATAAGTAAGCAAATTTAGGTTCCTTTATTACACTTCAGCATAACTGCCTGAGTTTCAATGAAAGGAAATATATTTATGTGCACATGAGATACACACCTCCCAAATATGTGTGAAACATCCATCTGTAATAATGTCTATGGTTGTTTAAATAAAAAAGAAAAAGAAAAATCTTGATAGATTGAAAGGAAAGAGGAAACTGTGATTGTGTTTCGATAAGAACTGTGTAAATAAACTGCTATTCAGCAAGTTCAAATGGTCTAAGTCCTAAAGAATCAGCTTCCAACTCTGAGCATTCAACAGATATCACTGAAATTTCTTAAGCATCTATTATATTCCAAGCACAAGGCTAGATCCTTTAGAGTCATAACTGCATTTGCTCCTCAAAGTAACTCTATGAGATGGTAGATTATAAATAAGAAAATAGAGACTTAGAGTGGTTAAGCAATTTGCCCAAGTTTTTTCTTTCATACTGTAGTCACAGTGAGGGTTTAAACCTGGGTCTTGTATACTCTGGAGTCTGTGCTTCTTCCTCCATGCTGCCTGGAAATCAGGAAATGCCAAAATTCAAATGCAGGACCTCAGTCATGCAAAGTACGTGACCCATCACTGAGTACTGGGACAATGTCAGAGAAGAAATTATAGGTTTTGTTTGGCCAGAGCTAGGTACCCAGGACATATGTTATGGCTGATATTGATAGATGACTCCCTGAAATCCATCTCCCCTCCCCTTTACTAAGAGGTGGCAATGTGCCCAGCTAAACAACTGCGTTTGCCAGGCTCTGTTACAGATATGTGTGCCTAGTGAGACGTAATCAGAAGCTTTGGGTAAACTTTTCAGCAAACCTTTTTAAAAGAGTTCTATTTGGCTGACATGTGCCCTTTTAGCTTTTCTACCTGTCTTGTTCTTACTGTCTAGAACACACATCCAATGGTTGAAAGGTGAGTGACAAATCACAATCATAAAGTAACTCAGAAGGTAGAAACCACACGCTAAGAAACTTCCCAGACCTGAAGACAATGATTCTTAAAGTCCAAGCTTCAAGTTACATAAAAGAAAGTTACCTGTACCTTATTTAAACCACTATTATTTGGGGTTTCTGTTATACAAAGTCAAAACCAGCCCCAACTAAAACATATGTTGCTAGAATAGGAGAGAGAAAAAAACTCAGGATCCATGTCCTTGTCTTCTCAGTAAGATGATAGTCTCCTGGAGGTTAGAGACCCTGCCTCTTATATCTACTTTTATATCTCCCACAGCACCTATAATTTTCCATATAAATAACACAAGGTCTATGGCTACTTGTTTACTTAAACCAAGTAGATATTTTAGAAGTACCAAGGAAGGTCCAACTTTCTGCATGTCATTTTAAAGCGAAACCCAGTTTAAATTAACTATAAGAAAACATGTATTCTGGACAGACTCCAGCAGTCCACTAACACTGACTGACAGGAAGGACCAACTGTTCCTTAACCTGAAGAAAACACAACCCAGAATGAAACTTGTCCCTCTAAATGACAGTGGCTCACAAAGGAGCTCTGTGGATCTTTAAATTACACTTGGCAAAGAAACATCTTTTTATACAGACACATACACACATCAGAGGTATTTTCAGAAACTCATCCCACTAAGAATTTGAATGCAACTTGAGCACTGATCTGATTTAACCCCCTCCTTCCATTACAGAACTGTGTCCTTGCTCCTCTTCAGACCAGCAGATCTATTTGCTGTTGAAATCTCCAAATTCCCCTCCACCCCAGGGCCTAGTTTGCATTCTCTCTCTTTCCTTTTGCACATGCCATTCTAGAAGGCTTTCCTCTACAGCCATAGAATCTTCTCTAAGGCCACAGTCTCCCCAGTGGTCATGGGAACACCAAAAACACAACCTCATGCAGTTGATGGGAATATGAGAGGTCACAGGTGAATTTGCTTGGCATTGTATCTGCTACATGAGATGTATTCAATCAGTAAATATTGGTGGCCTTGATTATACGAATCAATCAAAGGTCAGTTTTGCAAGGTCAACAATTTTAGCTCTCCCTTTATGCCAAGCAATCAATCATTTTATCAAACCATTAATCAATCATAGATTTCCTTGCTAGTTATCATTCTGCACTGGCCATTTCAACTAATTTCTACCTCTGTTCTGAGGCCCGGCCCAAACCCCACACTCTCCAAGAGGCCAGTCCTGACCCCTATAACCTCAGAAATGTCTCCAGCTTTTGTCATTCCTTCTTTCCTTAATCCTCTGTCTAATCAATTGTATCTTTACTGAGAGCTGTCATTTTCCATAAGAAAATCATGTCCCCTCAGCTGGTTTCTAAGGTCTTTGAGGGCAAGGACTGTGTCCTCTACCTCTCTGACCCCCACTTGCTGGTATGGTGGCTAATACCCCAAATAAGTTTTTGTTAACTGAGGGCAATTTGATTGTTTGCTTTGGGATCTTACTTTCTTTGAGACTGGGAACAAGGCAGCTTCTATGAGTAGGAAGTAGAAACACATATGACCCAAAGAAATGTCAGTGTTAACTGCTTCCTAAGTCATATTTTGAGTGCTTAGCACATGCCAGATACTGTCTTAAATGTTTTCTTTCATAAGTTGCCTCTCAGCAGATGGGGAGGTTCTATAATTATTCCTATTTCACAGGTGAAGAAACCGAGGCACAGAAACTAAATAACATACCCCAGTCCGCATCTGGTAAATGGCAGAGCCACGACTCCCAACCAGGCCCTTGGGCTCTAAAAATTGAACTCTACCCACGATGTACAGTAATTCTAATGTAGAGCTTGGATGCTGAAGGTTCTGTGCAGCCCAGCCCCATGTAGCGGGACTCACGAACCATCCAACTCAGCCTGCTCAGCAGCTATGCCTGACTTACTCTTTGTGGATTTAACAGCTCACAACAACAGCTAAAAAGTCTGCTTAATCTACCTCAGAGCAGCACTAATAAGTAAGCAGCAAATTGACCACGGGCAGCAGCATGATGGTGGGAAGTCTAAAAATAAAAATAAAGATGTAGGAAGGGTGAGACTTGAAGGTAATTAACTTACACTCTTCCTCCAGGGAGAACAGAAGTCAACTAACTGGCCAGCTTAAACAGTTCTGATACCCATCTTAAAGTCAGACTCTTCTTTTTGGGGTGAGTGTGTGTTTCCCGGAATGACCGTGGACAGACGACACGACACATTACCCAGAGTGTGAGAGAATGTGGGATCCCCTAAGGGGAGCGATAACAGAGCCACTGATGAGTAAGCAAAATAACTACCACTTAATGATGGTTTCAAAGATCACATGTGTGACCAGTCATACATAGCGCAAGCAATTATCTTGGGAGAGCGTAATTCAGCAATTCATTCATTCCGCATGGATTTTTTTCCCTTAAAATATTTATTAAGAGCCACTATGTGCTATGCATTACACAATCACTAAGGATGAAATGGTGAACAGTCAAAAATGTGTCTACACCATTGTAAAGCAATTATACTCCAATAAAGATGTTTTAAAAAATGTGTCTACCTTCATGGAGCTTGCCTTTTATTTGGAAGAGGTAGATAACCAACAAGCCAACTAATGGATGAAGAAAATGATGGTGTTATGAAGGAAACGGACAGTGCAATGGGCTAGAAAGGGCCTGGGGAGGTGACAGGGAGGGTTTTATGGGGAAGGTAACATTTGAGCTGAGACATCCAGGATGGGATGGAACCACCTCTGCAAAGATCTGGTGTGGACAGAACCTTTCAAGCAGGGGAATCTAAATGTGCAAAGGCCCTGAGGCAGAAGAGAGTTCTGATGTGCTTGAGGAAGAAAAATGTGACTGGAATATAGTAAGACAGGGAAACTGACATGAGGGGAGTTGGACACAGACAGGAGCCAGATAGGAAGAACTTTGTAGGTCCGGGAACAAACTTGGCATTTTATTCTAAGAAAAGCGAAGGTTTAGAGGGTCGTATGAGAGAACACCATGCTGTGCTGAGATTGCTGCTCAGCTTCTGGGTGGAAAAGGAGTACTCGGTGGAACAAGAAGAGAAACAGGGAGACTTGTTAGGAGGCTTCGGTGGAGGCCCAGGTGGCTTGGGTGAGTGTGGCAGCAGCAGAAATGGAAATAAATGAAAAGGTTTGAGGTGTATCTTGGAGAAAGAATAACTTGTGCCTTTTGCCCAAAGGCTTCACTATTCCAAATGTCAGCAGCAAATTGCTCTAACGGCTGAAATTTGGGGAATTAAATAATTAAAAAGATAAAGAGTTATGTTCAAATCTAATTCAAGATGAAGACATTAAGTAGTTTCACTTCCAGCTTCAGTTTCCTATATGAATGCCTGCTTTGTTGTAAGTTGACTCTTTAACCTCACTGAAGCTTATTGGGCTCTACATCTATAACCCCAGCTACCTGGCAGGTTGTCGTGAAAATCTAATTAATGAATAATAAATAAAGTAAAAGCCTTTAAGCCTCCATACCAGTATTTCCCAAAATGAAACACATATGTTCAGAAAATATAAAAATAAGCATTTCATAGTCAAATACATGTATAGGCGTCTATACTGCAGGACTTATCAGGACCTTTAATGCATTAATACATATGGCTCTTTAGTGAATTAATGAATCACCAATAGAGTGTTGTATTTCTCACTTATTTAAATAAGGAAATTTTTCTTTCAAACCACCTGGTTACAACTTCTGTGGAACACAGTTTGTCAAACATAGTATTATAGAGGTGTAAAAGACTGTTACTGAGACACCAGAAGACCTTCTAAAATACAAAATCTTGCAGGAGAGAAAATATGTTGCACAGGTTAGGGAGTTACCAGGTTAGGGAGTCAACATCTTGCCTGGGCACCAAAAACATAATGCACTGGTCACAGAAGGGAATGAAAACAGGGGTTTAGGTAAGACATCTTGGGAATCCAGTCTTCCTGAACCCAACAAGCAGGAAGCCTCTGAAGGAGCCATTATGATCCCCATTTAACAGATGAGAAAACTGGGCCTGGAAGAGGTTGAGTTACCTGCATAAATTCATCCAGCTGATGGCTAACCAACATGTGTACTTTTAAGCATTATACCAGATGGCTTTTTTTAAATTCTGGGATGAGATACAGCAGTGGTTAGGCTAGTGTGACTTCTGTTCTAATTCTAACCAGCAAAGAGCAGAGCAAGGCAGTCAAGGGGTTTAAATCCCATCTTTAGCACTTACCAACTGTGTCCTGTTAGGTGAGTCACTTAACTTCTCTGATGCCTGGCTAACTTATCTGCACCTGACAGATGACAGCAATGACCCCATCCACCCTTAGGCTTGTCATGAGGATGAAATGGAACAATACAAGTCAGGTACTTAGCCCAGCTCCTGGCAAAATGGGAGTGGCCTCTTAAATGTGTTGTCTTATTATTTTGTACAATATCGTTTGTGTAATTTGGTATTTTTGAGGGGAAGATGCTCCTAAGGGGATATTGGCTCCCAAAAGATGAGGAAAAGTTGTACCCCTTTCAGAAGTTTGAATTAGCATGATTTATTCTGATGTCAAAGTCCAGGCTTAAATGACAAAGGACAAAAGCTGCACATAATCACTTAATCTGGGGAAACTCTTTTTCTAGAAATCAGCTTTGAGTAAAAGCCGTTCTTTTTCTTTTTCTTTTTTTTTCAAATCTGGGAGCACTGGGTTTGGGGTTAACTCACTGAGCCTGAGTTATATGAGGAAAACTGGAATCCTACGGAGAGTTAAGGACATAGCCGCCGATGGCTGAATGATTCCCAAAGTACTGCTCTAAGTACCACAGATTTCCTCTCCATGGAGCAGATCTACATTAGATCAGGTGGAGCTAAGAACAGGGAGGACAGATGACGAGACTTGCTAGACAATCAGGAACCACACCTGTGCATGTGTGGGGCGGGGTCTGCTCTGACTATGAAGAAAGCTGTGGATTTCAAATCACACTTTATTCTTGCCTTCGTTAGATCTACAGGAAACCAGTTTTGACCTTTAAAACACAATATCATCTTGTTCACAGTCCTTCTGCAAGTTGCTTGTCTACTTAATGAAACTGTTGCCTGGTTAATAAAGTTGTGGTTGAAGCCCTGCCTCTTAGCCATTAACTTCAGGACTTGAGCGCAGTTTTCTATTCATTACACTCTTAAGTCCCTTAGCAGTGGTATGTAGCGTATTGTTTAGAACTGAATTTGGAAGGTCTCTGATCTTGGTGAGTTTAAATTGGAGCACAAGATGTACATTTGTATAAAGACTATGTGGAATTCAGTGTCTGGCCTTTGGAGACAGCCTGCCTGGGTTTGAGCCTTGGCTCCACTATTAACTGTGTGATCTCTGTCAGCCTGTTTGTTCAGCTTAAAGACATGAAAAATAATTATAATAATGATGACACCTACCCTCCTTCAGTGAGTGGTTATAAGAATTAAAAGAGAAACATAGTCCCTGGATTATAAATACTAGCTGTCACTGTTATCACCACCATCCTCATCACCATCACCATTATCTTCACCATCAGCACCACCATAATTCCCTCATCACCATTACACCACAATCAGCAGCACCCTCGTCATCACCACCATCACCATCATCTTCATCATCATCATCTTCATCACCACCAACAGCATTATAATAGCAGCAGCAGCAACAACAAAAACGTCATGGTCCCCCCAAACCCATTAGTCCAATTCTTTAAGACCCACTTAATGTCTCTGTCTCTTCTTCTTGAATTCAAATATCTTTCTTTTCTCCCATATCCATTTCACCTATGCTCAAGTATTCTTTGTCACAACTAAAAGCAGCTTTAAAGCTAACAAGACATTAAGCAAAAGCCACTGTGGCAGCTAGCGGAGGTCTTTAACGCCTCCCATTTTCGTCTTTTTTAGATAGCTTAATTCAAATGTCCTGCCCTTAGTCCATTTTTCTGTCCCTCAGACATTGTCAATGGCCTTAATATTTCATTATGAATCACTAAATAAGACTCATTCTCTTTTTAAAGTTTATCTATAAAGACTTCCCCCTCCTCTTTAGTGACCCAGTGAGTCATAGATCTGCTCAGGAACTCCAGACTTCTGATTAGTGAATATTGCTTGTGGTCTGATCAAGTCAAAAGTCAATTAATAAAGCTCATTCATGAGTTTCCAGCTTGTACTAATTGCTCTTGCAGTGAAGCCCTGTTGTACACATTTTGTATTTTTAGGCTAGGTAGTAATATCATTGTTTGAAATCAATATCCCAAAACACTGAGTTCATCAGATTCTGCAGATTAAATGTTCTAAAACTCAAATCTTCTCCCTTTAGAAAGGCTGAAATTATGGATCTGTTGCATTGAGGAGTTCATGCAAATGAACTTGTGTAATGAAGCAGGAAAATGACACACATTGAAGAGTATTCCACATTCTCAAGTCAGACTGGGAGGGCTGTTGTGTTACTATTGTTAGCAAGTGAGGTGTGTGGTCAAACAAGCCTGCATATAACATGATGTGCCTTACATTATAACCTCCTAGCACCCAAACATTGCCCCAGGGTAGTACTGAATATGCATCTGGTCTATAAGCTCCCTCTTGCAAGGTTTGCATCAAACAGATCATCCTTGTCTGTTATCCCAGCCTGGAGCAGGGTCTATAACAGAAGACCAATGAAAATTTGCTGACGTGTAAAACATTTTTTTTTTTTTTTTTTTTTTTTTTTTTTTGTGGTATGCGGGCCTCTCACTGTTGTGGCCTCTCCCGTTGCGGAGCACAGGCTCCGGATGCGCAGGCTCAGCAGCCATGGCTCACGGGCCCAGCCGCTCCGCGGCATATGGGATCCTCCCAGACCGGGGCACGAACCCGTATCCCCTGCATCGGCAGGCGGACTCTCAACCACTGCGCCACCAGGGAGGCCCAAAACATTTTTATCTTTGGAAATATATATTTTTTGTAAAGCTAGAGAACCATCAAATTGATCATTTTTTCCCCTTCAGGATTGCAGGGGAAAACTGAATGTTTTCTAGGACAAAAGATGGAAGTAACCAGTTAAGACATAAACCCTCCAAGGAAGATTTTGACGACCTGTCACCATGCATTTAGTAAATTTAGTAAATAAAATTTACTGGTACAGCGTTTAGTAAATAAAATTTACTGGTACAGCATTTAGTAAATAAAATTGAGTGGTACCCAACCTATATGCTCACTATCAAGTTCTAAGAAGCATGATTATTCATTTGTTCATTGATTCAGTCATTCAACTAGCATTTACTGAGTGCCTATGGTGTATCAGATGCCAGGCTAGGCACTGGGAACTCAGCAGCAAATAGAAGAAATGGAGTTTACAGGAGATTTGCACAATGACACTGGCTTTGGCATTAGGGTTTTAGAACAGCATGTGTCTTAGTTTGGGTACCAGAAATCAGAGGCTGAGACAAGCACTTATATGCAGGTAATTTATTTGGAAGGTAATTCTGTGAGACAGAAGGGAGAGAGCAGGGAGAATGATACAATGAAAGAGAAAACCTAATATTAGGGAGCGTTTTGAATGTGTCTGGTGTAGGCAGTAGGTGCCTCTGAGAAGCAGGCAGAGCACCCTCTATAATTGTCCCCTGGAAGATGAGAGGTATGTCCATTGGTTAAGGGTTTCTCTGGGGCTACCGTTACACACAGGCTCCCTCAGTGTTGGAAAAGACCTTGCATCAGACAATCTGAGTGCACCTGAGGCAGGTGCTGTCAGCACGAAGTGAATCTGAGCCCCCAAGGCAATGCATATCACAGCTGTGGCTAGAATGAGGGGTAAGCTGAGGGAATGTGACATGGGACACCAAAGACAGAGTGACAGTCATTCTTTTACCACGCTTTTAATGAATGCCTGCTTTACTGACTGGCCCTATGCCAGGATCCTGTATGGGAGCTTAAAAAGACAAAGGGCTTCCGCATCTCAGATTCCACATGTCCACCGGCAGGGACCATGTTTCTCTCGCCCATTTAGAACATCCTTCAGCTCACAGACACAGACCAAATAAACAGGTTTGTTGGTAAGATTCACTTTCACTTCTTAAAGTGTATTAAATGCTAACTTTTCAAGATAACAACAACAAAATGGTAGTAATAATAATAGCAAAAATAACAATAGCATCACAAATCACTCTCTCTATGTACCAGGCTCTGATCTAAGTGCTATATAAAGACCATATATTTTAATCCTCACAATAATTCAGTGACATAGACACCATTATTATCATCCCCATTTTACAGATGAGGCAACTAAGGCACAGCAAAATTATAAGATATGCCCAGGGCAAAACAGCTAGTGAGATGCAGGGCAAAGATTCAAACCTACCCAGTCAGATTCCAGATTCTGTACTCACCACATCATTCTATCTGTCTAAGGCTAACGGAAAGCCCAGGCATCATTCCCGTTCCAATCATTTGCATCCTTTTCCTATCTATTTCTAGTATGCAATCAAGAGTTTTCAGATATCACAAGAGGCTCAGTCAATGCTTGGTGGAGGCAGGCTTAGTTTTCTTTAGTTCCAGAACTGAGAGGAAATACAGAGCTCATCAGAGGAGACCCCAATCCCAACATTTCACCCCTTATTCTTACCCTCATATCCATATTAACAGATGCCACCACATAACAAAAGTTCTGCTCTCGGGCTTCCCTGGTGGCGCAGTGGTTGAGAGTCCGCCTGCCGATGCAGGGGAAACGGGTTCGTGCCCCGGTCTGGGAAGATCCCACATGCCGCGGAGCGGCTGGGCCCGTGAGCCATGGCCGCTGGGCCTGTGCGTCCGGAGCCTGTGCTCCGCAACGGGAGAGGCCACAACAGTGAGAGGCCCACATACCACAAAAAAAAAAAAAAAAAAAAAAAAAAAAAAAAAAAAAAAAGTTCTGCTCTCTTGGGTGGTGACACATCATAGCTGGGTAGTGACAGAACAGGTTCCAGAACGCCTGTTCAATAAAAGGGCTAGGAGCTCAGGTTCTGGATTCACACTTCCTGGGTTCAAATCCTGATTTCACATAAGTTCTCCAAAGCATTGGTTTCCTTACCTGCAATGTGGGCATTATAAAAGTGCCTAATGTATGAGGTAATATTTGTAAATTCTACATCACAGTGTCTTTAAACATGGAAAGCATTGGCCATTACCATTATTTTCTCCACCGCCACACGTTCTTTGTGAAAGGAGCTCATGCTCATAACTTAGAGGATCATGTTTCCATTTAAGAAATCATGACGCTATGGACAGCCTTCCCTCACAAATGAGCATATACACATAATTTCATACAGTCTCAGAGACGTCACAACTCACTAAGCATCCCCATGGTCTACAAAGGGATATCTCTAGGTAGAACCTGTGAAGACATTTCCTCTATTAGCCAGTCCACAGGAAATCTTACCCAAGGAAGTGTTTCAGAAAATATAGGGTGGGGACTTCCCTGGTGGTGCAATGATTAAGAATCCACCTGCCAATGCAGGGGACACGGGTTCGATCCCTTGTCCGGGAAGATCCCACATGCCGCAGAGCAACTAAGCCCGTGCGCTACAACTACTGAGCCTGCGCTCTAGAGTCCGTGAGCCACAACTACTGAGCCCCCATGCCACAACTACTGAAGCCCGCGTGCCTAGAGCCCGTGCTCCGCAATGAGAGGCCACCGCAATGAGAAGCCCACGCACCACAACAAAGAGTAGGCCCTGCTCGTTGCAACTAGAGAAAGCCTGCATGCAGCAACGAAGACCCAACGCAGCCAAAAATTAATTAGTTAATTAATTTAAAAAAAGAAAAAGAAAATATAGGGTGACCAGAGGCTGCAACTGCTGAGAGCAGTGGGAATAGAAAGGAAAAAAAAAAAAAAAGAAGCTTTTCTCATTTTTAAGCCCCTACTAATTATAAAACCCTTATTACCAGTGAGTGGTGAAGCTTACAGCCAGCACAATTAAAATTTTAATTAATTAAGCCAAAGGCAACATTAACTTATTTAAAAAAAGCCCTTTATACATAGTGATTAACATAGGTCAGCAAATATTACAAGGGTTCAACACTAAAAGGACTCTGGATCCTCATACTTGAGTTGTCCAATAGTTTGACTTAAGGAAATTATGACAAAACCCAAGAGAGCTCAAGGACAGATTCCTAAAGTTTCTAGTGAATCAAACACATTTTTCATTTAAAAAATGTTGTCCTTAATCAGAATACAAAAGCAGTGTAAATATTCTTATAGCACAGCTGGTTAAGAAAGCAAAGGTGGCCTGGAGCAGCAGTACAATCACTCTTTTTTTTTTTTTTTTTTTTTTTTTTTTGCTGTACACGGGCCTCTCACTGTTGCGGCCTCTCCCGTTCCAGAGCACAGGCTCCGGATGCGCAGGCTCAGCGGCCATGGCTCACGGGCCCAGCTGCTCCACGGCCTGTGGGATCCTCCCGGACCGGGGCACAAACCCGTGTCCCCTGCATTGGCAGGCGGACTCTCAACCACTGCGCCACCAGGGAAGCCCACAATCACTCTTTATTATCAAGTCTATAACCAAATTTCAGGTGAACAACCATATGGATTTAGAAATATTTCCAGTGGACACAGCATTAGACTAGTTGGTTATTAAACCAACTCCAGACCAAGCCATTGTATTAATTGGGAAGAGATGAACTCCTGCTGAATGAAATCAATTCAACCAACGGTCTGTTCTTGATGACAGATGATAGGTCTATCATCAAGAACAGACCATCTGCCATTTCAGACAAGTACAGACGTCTTACCAGACCTGGAGGTCACTGCAAACATGACTATCCACCATACTGTCTTAGGCATACAATACAGAAAGTTTTGAATCATCTCAGGCAGGACCCCTCTAGGCCTGGGCAAGGTGTGCAAGAGGAAATGACTCTTTTTCAGTCTCCCCATTGTTCTCTTCAGTGTCTTTCATCCATCTCTTCCTATTAGGCAACATCTCTCTCAGGTTCTCTGGGAAATATTCAAACTACATGGAGCCTCTGGCAAACCTTTAAACAGTATCCTAAAGGCAGCAGTCCACTCTTTCTATGCTGCTTGTCAACCCTGATCCTCAATGAATACCTCTAACCATCTTAACTTTTCTGCACTCAAAACACATCTTAGCATCTACACAGGTGAACCTGAAAATGAGTTTGAAGGAGTGTTGACAAGGGAGAAAAATAACACACTTTCCTATAGCAAGAGGAAACTCTTGTGCAACAGCTATCTGGGGTAGGGAGGGGAGGAAGGAAGGGGGTAAGAAAGGAATAAATCTACAGAAATATTTTTGAAAGAAAAGGTTCTAAACCTTGTTATTTTCTTTAGTGCTATTTCCAGTGGGTCAGTCCCCACTATCCAATGAGTCATGAAATTTCAGTGAGACACACACACACGCACACACACATTAATGCTATGAAGTAAATTATGGTGAATAAAAGCTACTGAGGTCTTAATATAAGAATAAATAATTTTCTCATTTATTTCATGTTCTGCTTATGGAATTTTAAGCAACTTGCTTTTTTTCCAGGCTTTGCATTTTACGATAAACACATAAACTACGCCAATGGCAAACTACTAGGTTAATCTTGACATTGGTTTTCATTAAAACATGGTCCTAAATTCACACTTAACTCATTTTCTCTCCTCACACAGCAGTAAGTGTTCCTGCCATGTGGATTGCTTATGTTTAGCTCCGTATAATCTTCTCATTCTATTATCTTCATCTCATTTACGATTCTTTTCCAATCTGTGCTTCTCCTGGGACATATGTGATTATTTAATCCTTTCTAATTTACACTGCATAGAAGACAAAACTCCCTCTGGGTCAGTGCATCGATAAATAGGATGAAATCTATACATGACATGGATAACTCCTCCCAGTATTGGTGTCATTGCCATGGAGGAGATGAAAAACTGGCTGTATACTTAAATGGGAAATCCTCAAAGTCATGAGGAGAGTTAAATTATACAGAGAGCCTCAGAAATAAATAATATAAAGAATCAAAGTCCCAGACATAGTAGGAGCATCATTAAAATTCAACTCTGGAGTTAGATGAAATGACTTGAACTCCAGACCCATGACTTACTAGCAGACCTCAGCTTTCTTCTTTATAAAACAGAGATAAAAAGAACACCTACTTCATGAGATAGATGTGAATATAAATGGACTATACACCTAAGGGCATAGCAGAATGCTTGGCACATGAGTACTCTAGAAACATTAGCTGGTATTATAGATACAAAGGACCAACATATAAACCTCCTACAATTAACCTTCTCTCTATGCTTCCAAATGATGATTCCCTGCAAAATTCGGGCTCATATCAAGAATCATACTTAAGCTTCTCAAGTGAAGGACACTCCCATTTTAAATTCACTGTCATTTGCTGTTAGAAATCACAGTATATGCTCTATTTTAATTGATCTAGATGACAGAGGTACGACATTGAACAAAATAGTAAATTATGTCCCTTTGTGATAGTATTTTTATATTCAACTATGAATACTGCCCCATTTTGAGAGAAATGGAAAACATACAATTATTGAATTAGGGGCACCGTGGAGAACTCTGTATCCCAGCTGGTTCATTCGCACTCCAAACACATACTGTTCTTATTCAATTACAGCTCGTACATTCAGTTCAGGAGTGTTCTTCAAAAACCTTGTTAGAGAACTTCAGATTTCTTGGAACACCAAACACAAGCTTGCATACGTGAAAGATCCACTGACATAGAATAATGAGTTCTGCTACAGTTTTTTAAAAACAGAGGGAAACATTCATATTTCTTCTCCATCATTTAATAATTGTAGAGCCAGAATTTCCTGAGTTCACTCATATGAGGCCCCAGTTTTAGTGAGGGCTATCCAACTATCTATCTATCTATCTATCTATCTATCTATCTATCTATCTATACATTCATGTACATTTGAAAATTCTAAATCAAATCATATCCTATGAATAATTAGGATGAAATGTATTATAAAAAGCATTTGTAGCCTACACTGAAACATTATTAGCACGGGAACTAAAATATACTTCTCTTTATTAAGAATTGGAGAAATTTACACCCTGGTTTGTTATTCCAATACTGCTGACTCAGTAATGGAGATTAGCTGAGACAAAACAAAAAGTTACTGGAAGAAA
Organism: Hyperoodon ampullatus; assembly: GCF_949752795.1. NCBI lineage: Eukaryota > Metazoa > Chordata > Mammalia > Artiodactyla > Ziphiidae > Hyperoodon > Hyperoodon ampullatus. Next base: position 22,712,087 of record NC_136923.1, read on the forward strand.
GAGACTATTCACTCCATGCACGATTTGAATTGCAATTTAGCTCTCAATACAAGCTACATATAAAGTTCTTAAATGGTCTTTAAGTAGCTTTTCAGGCATTTGTCAGTAAAAAAATGGAGCCAGATCCTCACATTTCCAAAGGTGACAGGTCCTTGGGAAAAGTGTATTAACCATTTTAGTACTTCATACAGTCCTTTTCATTTTCTTAGGAGAATTAAGTCCCCTGTAAATATCTATTACCATAGATTCTAGAATAACGATCCCCAAAGACTCACGGAAAAACAAGCTTCCTCCATGAATTCTCATAAAAGAGCAGATCTGTATCTGTGGCATAGAAACATGAAGATGGACAGTGGTGTCTTCAAGTGGCCCTTTACCCCAAGGTTATCAACAAAGCCATATCATCTCTGTAACCCTCACTAGTGTAAACAGATCTATATGCAAATGCTAAGGCTTGGAGGCTTACTATGAAAACTGACTGGCAAAATATTGAAGGCAACAAGGGCTACATGAGTATTCTTCACCCACTCCCTAGTATTTAGGATTTCACAGTTCTCTTAAAGGAATAATGGATTGAAAACTCCTACCAGACATTTGTATATGGACCTCATTTTCCCCCCCTTTTAACCTAAATCAGTAGTCCTATAAACCTAAATTTTCCTTATAGGCTTGCAAGAAACTATGCCCAAATAGCCAAAATAATATGAAAGAGAAAAACAAAGGTGGAGGTCTCACACTTCCTGATTTCAAAACTTATTACAAAGCTACAGTAATCAAAACAGTGTGATACTGGCATAAAAACAGACATACAGACCAATAGAACAGAACAGAAAACCCAGAGATAAACTCTTGCATGTATGGTCAAATAATTTTTGACTAGGGTGCCAAGATTATTCAATGCAAAAAGGACAGTCTTTTCTACAAATAATGTTGGAAAAACTGGATATCGGCATCCCAAAGAATAAAGTTTGATCCTTACCTTACACCATATACAAAAATTAACTCACAATGGATCAGACCTAAAAATATGAGCTAAAAAAAAAATAAAGCTCTTAGAAGAAAACATAGGGGAAATTCTTCTTGACATTGGATTTGGCAATGATTTTCTGGATATGACACCAAAAGCACAAGAAATAAAAATAAAAATAGATAAATAGGACTGCATGAAAAGTATAAATTGTACATCAAAGACATACTTCACAGAGTGAAAAGGCAACCAGTGGAATGGGAGAAAATATTTACAAGTCATAAATCACAAAAATATTTACAACCCCCCAATAAGGGGTTAATATGCAGAATATATAAAGAGCCCCTACCTTTATAACACCACTGTAGAGCAATTATACTCTAATAAAGATGTTAAAAGAAAAAAAGAACCCCTATCACTCAAAAACAACAACAAAACAACTCAATTTAAAAATGGGCAAAGGTCTTGATTAGATATTTTCTAAAAAGTTGTACAAATGGTCAACATGCACTTGAAAAGATGCTCAACATTACTAATTATTAGGGAAATGCAAACCAAAACCACAAAGAGATACCACTTCACATCCATTAAGATAGCTACTTTTTTTTTTTTTTTTTTTTTTTTGCGGTATGTGAGTCTCTCACCGTTGCAGCCTCTCCCGCTGCGGACCACAGGCTCCGGACGCGCAGGCTCAGCGGCCATGGCTCACGGGCCCAACCGCTCCCCGGCATGTGGGATCCTCCCGGACCGGGGCACAAACCTGCGCCCCCTGCATCGGCAGGCGGACCCCCAACCACTGCGCCACCAGGGAAACCCAAGATAGCTACTATTTTTTTTAAAAGACAGAAAATAGCCAGTATTAGTGATAGAATCTGGAACACTTGTGTACTGTTGGTGGGAAGGCAAAATGGTGTATCCATTATCGAAAATGGTATGGAAGTTCTTCAAAAAATTAAAAATAGAATACCATATGATCTGGCAATTACACGTCTGAGTATATGCCCAAAAGAACTGAAAGCAGAGTCTCAAAGAGATATTTGTACACCCATGTGTATAGCTTTATTCGCATTATCAAAAAGGTGGAAGCAACACAAGTGTCCCTTGAAGGATGAATGGAAAAACAAAGAGTGGTTCATACACGATGAAATATTATTCAGCTTAGAAAGGAAGGAAATTTTGACACATGCTAAAACATGAATGAACCTTGAGGACATGGTGCTAAGAGAAATAAGTCAGTAACAAAAGGACAAAGATAGCATGATTCCTCTTATACGAGGAATCAAATTCATAAAGAACGTAGAATGGTGACTGCAAGAGGCTAGGTAGAGAGGGAAATGCAGCATTGTCACTAATGGCATGGAGTTTCAGTTTTGAAAGATGAAAAAGTTCTGGAGATTGGTTGCACAACAATGTGAATATACTTAACACTGGTGAATTGCACACTTAAAAAAGGTTCTATGGTAAATTTTACGTGATGTGTATTTTACATAATTTAAAAAAAAATTACATGGGTCACTTAAGGAAAAATCAAAGGTAATTTTGACTATACAAAATTTTCTATTATGCAGTAATGAAAACCTCTAAAACCTCTTACATTAAATTGTGATTCTACTATATTTTCTGGCTATTATCAAGTTTCCTATTTATAAATCAATAAAATTATAAGGAACTATAAATATCAACTAACCTAGTTTTTTTTTTTTTAGTTACTAAGGAGGAAACCAAGGAACATTCAATTGGGGAAATGATCTACTGCCCAAGTTTATAAACAGCTAATGTAATTACAAACCTAGAAATCAGTCCACATGGTACTTTCTGTTAACTATCTGTTAAAAGATAATATGCTTCATCCCTGGATGCTGATGAACTATCATTAAATCCTACTGGGGATTGTAACAAGTGATTCTTGCCACTGTAACACACCACATTCCATTCTTACTTACTTGGCTTTCCGTTTAACTCATAATCTGATACACTACTGCCACTCTTCTGAGAATGAAAGAGAGCTGGAATAAACCTCATAGTGTGTGATTAATGTACTCCTGAGAAGTTGTGCTTAAACTGATTCACATACTTCCATACTTCACTGTACTTTAGCATAACCAAAACTCCACGTTGGCTCCAAGGGAAAACAAAGGGCACTTAATAATGCGATGAGGGGAGTAAGTTTCCAAAGAGAGACCACAGTATAATAAAACAATTTACTAAGGGTAACATGCAAAACTAAACTTATTTGGGCAGTAGAGAGTTGCTTAGCGACACTAATAAATGATTATTTCATTTATTCAATATTCAACAACTATGGAGATCTAGATCAGGGATCAACACGCTGTTTCTGTAAAGGAGCAGATAGTAAATATTTCAGGGTTTGCAGACCAGGTGGTCTCTGTCTCCTAACTACTCAACTCTCCCACTGTAACATGAAAGCAGCTATAGATAATACTTAAATCAATGGGCAATGCTGTGTTCCAATACAAATTTATTTATAAGAATAGGCAGGTGGGCGGAATTTGGCCCATAGGCCATAGGTGCCAATTTCTGTTCTATATATTAAAAAATAGTGGTAAACTAGGCCTAGAGGACTTGTATTCATGAAGCTTATATTCCAACAGAGAGGCAAGGGGAAAGCTGAAAGAGAGCGAGAAAGAGCGAGAGAGCGAGAGAGAGAGAGAGAGAGAGAGAAAGCAGGAATGCAGAAAAGGAGAGAAAAAAAGAAAAAGAAAGGAAGGAAGGAAGAAAGAGAGAGAGAGAAAGAAAGAAAGAGAAGGAAGGAAAGAAGGAAAGAAAGGGAGAGAGAGAGGGAAGAGGGAGGGAGAGAGGGAGGAAGGAAAGGAGGGAAGGAAGGAAGAAAGAGGGAAGGAGGGAGGGAAGAGACAGAGAGAGAAATAAAGAAACAAAGATGTTTCAAATAATATTAAATGATATGGAGTTATCTCCTTTCAAAAAGAGATTGCTTCAAAATCTTCCAAACTAATGGTTTTCGACCTGGCAATTCAACAGACTGTCAAAAATCCACATTACAGAACTTCAGCTGAGAAGAATTTTCATTCAATGGGTGGAGGGTAGAGCCTGGGGAGCATTACTTTTTAAAAAGTTCTGCAGGTGAGAAAGCTGGTCAAACAACCTTTGTTTTATAGGTATGGTTGAGAATAATTAAATTATTAATGTTAATTTCACTGATGGAGAAAGGAGAAATAGAAAAATTGAATCAATGAACTACTAATGAATTAACTTCCTCAACACACAAAGGACAACACATGTGCACTATAAATAGCATGGTTGATAGGAATATTTACACATCACTCACATAAGAAAACTAAATACATTTGCATTACATGTATGATATAAATTCCATGTTAGTATTTAAGAATTTCTCAAACTGAGATATTTTTATTAGAGGATAATTTTACACATGAGTACTATAGAGTAATTCCTTCCCAAATTTTATTTTTACCAGGAATGTTTTACGGTAACAATAGGATATGTGTTACACAAGTATTACAAACAATTCTAAATCATCTTAGATATACTGAGCAGGCTTTGAACTATGCAATAAACAATGTTCTTGTCACAAAAATATAAGATAGAGAAGCAGTACATGGGGAATGAACTGATAAGATATAGGCACCTTCAAATTCGCATCCCGCCATGATTTCTGCTGACAAGTCTGAGGCTGAGAGGCAGGGATGAACACACCTGTAGCATGACTCAAGCTGCCCAGGAAGCATGGAGCAAAGCACTCTAAGGGCACCTTGGCTGATGTAGGTTTTTGCTCAGATCACATTAAAACCTCAACCTGGCTCATCAGATGTCATTTCTCACTAATTCTGGGGCTTATTATTTGGATTGTGTGTCAAAATATGACCCCCTACATACACCAAAATCCATGGATGCTGAAGTTCCTTACATAAAAGCATGCAAAACTGTCCACCTTCTGTGTTCGCAGGTTCCGCATCCACGGGTAAATTAAATCCTTGAATATGGATGTACTAGCATTCACTTTAGCACCTAAATTCCCAAAATGCTAAAGGAGGACTTAAATCCATCTGGTCAACCAAATTTTTGCTTCATAGACAAAGTAGTCATGGTAACAGCAGGGGGAGCAGTAACAGGGTGGTTGGGTTTCAGCAACAGATTCACACCTGACACTCTTGAATTCCCATGATGCTTCTCTGTCTCTAACATTTCAATTGTGAAATAGAACCTGTTCACAGAAAGTGCCTAAAACATTACTGTATTGATTAATAAATTACCACATAGTATGGCTTCATGTAACTGTCACTCAAGTTAAAAAATAAAACTTTGCCAGCATCCTAGAAGGCTCCTGGGTGCCCCTTCCCAATTACAGGTCCCTCCCTCCCTGAAAAATGTAACCACTGTTCTGATTTTTATACTTACCATTTCTTTGCTTTTCTTTATACTTTGGTTGCATATGAACTGTAAATTACACTAGTTTGGTTTTGCCTATTTTTGATCTTTATATAATTAAAAGAATATAATATATATTCTTCCAATTATATAATATAGAGTATATATCTGACTTGTTACCTAATTCATCAAGTTGCTGTTTTAACTGTAGTTTCTTTTTCCTAACTGTAGTTTTTCATAATTGTATAGTATTCCACTGTAAGAATGTATCAGTACATTTTTACAAATTGATGGATATTTGGGTTGTTATCAATTTAAGACTAATATACATTATGCTGAATTGAACATTCTTGTATATGTCTTAGTATACAAATGCACATTTTTCTTTTAAATGTGTATCTAGAAATGAAATTGCTGATCAACAAGATATTTGTATTTTCAATTGTGTTAGTTAATGCCAATGTGTTTGTCAAAGTGTATCGTGTCACTTTACATTCCAACCAGTGCCATGTGAAAACTGAAGTTGCTCCATATCTTTATCAGCACTGGCATTGTTAATCTTTAATTTTAGCCATTCTGATAGGACTCTCATTGTGGTCTTGTATTTCCCTAATGAGTTATGAGATTGAGCATCTTCTTACACTCAATTAGTCATATGCTTATTGGTCATTCGTATATGCTCTGGTGTGCAGGACCCGTTTAACTCTATTGACTTATTTTCGGTTAACTGTTGCTGACTGACCAAATATTCCACAACTTAGTGACATAAAACAAACTCAAAGGATAAATTTTCAGCACTTAACCACTAAGTATAACATCTACTTGTGTTTTCTGTGAATAGAATGCATTAAAGAAATTCTCTTTTACTTCCTAAGAATTTTTAAAACTATAACATTTAATTTTGTTTAGTTTCCTTGATGCCTGGATTTTTCCATCAAGTAATTCAACCAAACATTTAGGAAAGAAGTAATAATAATCTTAAATTCTTCCACAAAATATAAAAGGTTGCAACAATACCCAGTTCCCAGAGGAGGCCTGTTAAACCAGCCAAAGCCCCCAGAAAGGGAATTATAGAAAAGGTAAATTATAGGGCAGTCTTATTCATAATATAGATGCAGAAATCCTAAACAAACATTAGCAAACTGATTCCAGCCATATATCATGCCATGTAGGGTTTATTCAGAAATTCAAAGTTGCTTAAGTTGATTGATTTTAAGTGCAATATGCCAAATTAACAGAATAAAAGAGGGAAGTCATTTCAATTAATTCAGAAAAAGTGACAAAATTAAATGTTATTTCATAGTTTCAAAAATTCTTAGGAGGGTTTCCCTGGTGGCGCAGTGGTTGAGAGTCCGCCTGCTGATGCAGGGGACATGGGTTCATGCCCCGGTCTGGGAAGATCCCACATGCCGCGGAGCAGCTAGGCCCGTGAGCCATGGCCGCTGAGCCTGCGCGTCCGGAGCCTGTGCTCCGCAACGGGAGAGGCCACAACAGTGAGAGGCCCGCGTACCGCAAAAAAAAAAAAAAAAAAAAAAAAAATTTTCCACTGTTCACCAGAACCCACTGATTAATCATATGCCTCATGAAGAGTTGCAATAAAAAGTATATAGCACCATCCAGGAAGAAATCTACTCTAAAATAAATTGAACTTGAGTCAAATCAAGTCTCCAGAACTACCTGCCTATTTACTGGAAAATGAAAGGTAGAAAAACAAGGGTAAACAACATATGAAGAAGCAATTAGTCAGATACAGAATATGGGCATTCCACAGGATGAAGGATGCTGTTTGCTCACCAGAAAAATAGCATGGAAAACAAACAAAAAGGACAAGGATTGTTAAAGAATAGAATATACTTGAGACAAGTTTTTTAATCACTCACTATGATTGTGTGATTATTTCTGCTCATAACTGTAATCACTTTTCTTTATGTATTTTCAGCCATGCTCCTAAGTGCACACAAATTTAGAATTGTTATATCTTCCTGGTGAATTGAGTATTTTATTATATAGGACTTCCGGGTAAGATGGCGGAAGAGTAAGACGCGGAGATCACCTTCCTCCTCACGGATACACCAGAAATACAGCTACACGTGGAACAACTCCTACAGAACACCTACTGAACGCTGGCAGAAGACCCCAGACCTCCCAAAAGGCAAGAAACTCCCCACATACCTGGGTAGGGCAAAGCGGAGAGATTCCCGCACAGAGGATCGGTGCCGAGCGGCACTCACCAGCCCGAGAGGCTTGTCTGCTCGCCCGCCGGGGCGGGCGGCGCTGGAAGCTGAGGCTCGGGCTTCGGTCAGAGCGCAGGGAGAGGACTGGGGCTGGCGGCGAGAACTCAGCCTGAAGGGGGCTAATGTGCCACAGCTAGCCGGGAGGGAGTCCGGGAAAACTCTGGAGCTGCCGAACAGGCAAGAGACTTGTTCTTCCCTCTTGGTTTCCTGCTGCGCGAGGAGAGGGGATTAAGAGCGCTGCTTAAAGGGGCTCCACAGACGGGCGCGAGTCGCGACTGAAAGCGCGGAGCCCAGTGACGGGCGTGGGACGCTGGGGCTGCTGCTGCCGCCGCCAAGAAGCCCGTGTGCGAGCGCAGGTCACTGTCCACACCACCCTTCCGGGAGCCTGAGCAGCCCGCCACTGCCGGGGTCCCGGGATCCAGGGGCGGCTTCCCTGGGAGAACGCACGGCGCGCCTCGGGCTGGTGCAACGTCACGCCGACCTCTGCCGCTGCAGGCTCGCCCCGCACTCCGTGCCCCTCCCTCCCGCCCGGCCTGAGTGAGCCAGAGTTCCCGAAGAGGCTGCTCCTTTAACCCTTTCCTGTCTGAGCGAAGAACAGACGCCCTCCGGCGACCTACACGCAGAGGCGGGGCCAAATCCAAAGCTGAGACCCGGGAGCTGTGAGAACAAAGAAGAGAAAGGGAAACCTCTCCCAGCAGCCTCAGAAGCAGCGGATTAAAGCTCCACAATCAACTTGATGTACCCTGCATCTGTGGAATACATGAATAGACAACAACTCATCCCAAATTGAGGAGCCAGGAGTCAGTACTGTGCCTCTGAGGTGGGAGAGCCAACTTCAGGACACTGGTCCACAAGAGACCTCCCAGCTCCACATAATATCAAACGGCGAAAATCTTCCAGAGATCTCCATCTCAACACCAGCACCCAGCTTCACTCAACGACCAGCAAGCTACAGTGCTGGACACCCTATGCCAAACAACTAGCAAGACAGGAACACAACGCCACCCATTAGCAGAGAGGTGGCCTAAAATCATAAAAAGTCTGCAGACACCCCAAAACATACCACCAGACGTGGACCTGCCCACCAGAAAGACAAGATCCAGCCTCATCCACCAGAACACAGGCACTAGTCCCCTCGACCAGGAAGCCTACACAACCCACTAAACCAACCTTAGCCACTGGGGACAGACACCAAAAACAACAGGAACTACGAACCTGCAGCCGGCAAAAAGGAGACCCCAAACACAGTAACATAAGCAAAATGAGAAGACAGAAAAACACACAGCAGGAGAAGGAGCAAGATAAAAACCCACCAGACCTAACAAATGAAGAGGTAATAGGCAGTCTATCTGAAAAAGAATTCAGAATAATGATAGTAAAGATGATCCAAAATCTTGGAAATAGAATAGACAAAATGCAAGAAACAGTTAACAAGGACCTAGTAGAACTAAAGATGAATCAAGCATCGATTAAAAACACAATAAATGAAATGAAAAATACTCTAGATGGGATCAATAGCAGAATAACTGAGGCAGAAGAACGGATAAGTGAGGTGGAAGATAAAATAGTGGAAATAACAAATGCAGAGCAAAATAAAGAAAAAAGAATGAAAAGAACAGAGGACAATATCAGAGACCTCTGGGACAACATTAAACGCACCAACATTCGAATTATAGGGGTTCCAGAAGAAGAAGAGAAAAAGAAAGGGACTGAGAAAATATTTGAAGAGATTATAGTTGAAAACTTCCCTAATATGGGAAAGGAAATAGTTAATCAAGTCCAGGAGGCACAGAGAGTCCCATACAGAATAAATCCAAGAAGAAATACGCCAAGACACATATTAATCAAACTGTCAAAAATTAAACACAAAGAAATCATATTAAAAGCAGCAAGGCAAAAACAACAAATAACACACAAGGGAATCCCCATCAGGATAACAGCTGATCTCTCAGCAGAAACTCTACAAGCCAGAAGGGAGTGGCAGGACATAATTAAAGTGATGAAGGAGAAAAACCTGCAACCAAGATTACTCTACCCAGCAAGGATCTCATTCAGATTTGATGGAGAAATTAAAACATTTACAGACAAGCAAAAGCTGAGAGAGTTCAGCACCACCAAACCAGCTTTACAACAAATGCTAAAGGAACTTCTCTAGGCAAGAAACACAACAGAAGGAAAAGACCTACAATAACGAACCCAAAACAATTAAGAAAATGGGAATAGGAACATACATATCGATAATTACCTTAAATGTAAATGGACTAAACGCTCCCACCAAAAGACACAGATTGGCTGAATGGATACAAAAACAAGACCCATATATATGCTGTCTACAAGAGACCCACTTCAGACCTAGAGACACATACAGACTGAAAGTAAGGGGATGGAAAAAGATATTCCATGCAAATGGAAACCAAAAGAAAGCTGGAGTAGCAATTCTCATATCAGACAAAATAGACTTTAAAATAAAGACTACTAGAAGAGACAAAGAAGGACACTACATAATGATCAAGGGATCGATCCAAGAAGAAGATATAACAATTGTAAATATTTATGCACCCAACATAGGAGCACCTCAATACATAAGGCAAACACTAACAGCCATAAAAGGAGAAATCGACAGTAACACAATCATAGTAGGGGACTTTAACACCCCACTTTCACCAATGGACAGATCATCCAAAATGAAAATAAATAAGGAAACACAAGCTTTAAATGATACATTAAACAAGATGGACTTAATTGATATTTATAGGACATTCCATCCAAAAACAACAGAATACACATTTTTCTCAAGTGTTCATGGAACATTCTCCAGGATAGATCATATCTTGGGTCACAAATCAAGCCTTGGTAAATTTAAGAAAATTGAAATTGTATCAAGTATCTTTTCCGACCACAATGCTATGAGACTAGATATCAATTACAGGAAAAGAGCTATAAAAAATACAAACACATGGAGGCTAAACAATACATTACTTAATAACGAAGTGATCACTGAAGAAATCAAAGAGGAAATAAAAAAATACCTAGAAACAAATGACAATGGAGACACGACGACCCAAAACCTATGGGATGCAGCAAAAGCAGTTCTAAGAGGGAAGTTTATAGCAATACAATCCCACCTTAAGAAACAGGAAATATCTCGACTAAACAACCTAACCTTGCACCTAAAGCAATTAGAGAAAGAAGAACAAAAACATCCCAAAGTTAGCAGAAGGAAAGAAATCATAAAAATCAGATCAGAAATAAATGAAAAAGAAATGAAGGAAACAATAGCAAAGATCAATAAAACTAAAAGCTGGTTCTTTGAGAAGATAAACAAAATTGATAAACCATTAGCCAGACTCATCAAGAAAAAAAGGGAGAAGACTCAAATCAATAGAATTAGAAATGAAAAAGGAGAAGTAACAACTGACACTGCAGAAATACAAAAGATCGTGAGAGATTACTATAAGCAACTCTATGCCAATAAAATGGACAACCTGGAAGAAATGGACAAATTCTTAGAAATGCACAACCTGCCAAGACTGAATCAGGAAGAAATAGAACATATGAACAGACCAATCACAAGCACTGAAATTGAAACTGTGATAAAAAATCTTCCAACAAACAAAAGCCCAGGACCAGATGGCTTCACAGGCGAATTCTATCAAGCATTTAGAGAAGAGCTAACGCCTATCCTTCTCAAACTCTTCCAAAATATAGCAGAGGGAGGAACACTCCCAAACTCATTCTACGAGGCCACCATCACCTTGATACCAAAACCAGACAAGGATGTCACAAAGAAAGAAAACTACAGGCCAATATCACTGATGAACATAGATGCAAAAATCCTCAACAAAATACTAGCAAACAGAATCCAACAGCACATTAAAAGGATCATACACCATGATCAAGTGGGGTTTATCCCAGGAATGCAAGGATTCTTCAATATACGCAAATCAATCAACGTGATACACCATATTAACAAATTGAAGGAGAAAAACCATATGATCATCTCAATAGATGCAGAGAAAGCTTTCGACAAAATTCAACACCCATTCATGATAAAAACCCTGCAGAAAGTAGGCATAGAGGGAACTTTCCTCAACATAATAAAGGCCATATATGACAAACCCACAGCCAGCATCGTCCTCAATGGTGAAAAACTGAAACCATTTCCACTAAGATCAGGAACAAGACAAGGTTGCCCACTCTCACCACTCTTATTCAACATAGTTTTGGAAGTTTTAGCCACAGCAATCAGAGAAGAAAAGCAAATAAAAGGAATCCAAATTGGAAAAGAAGAAGTAAAGCTGTCACTGTTTGCAGATGACATGATACTATACATAGAGAATCCTAAAGATGCTACCAGAAAACTACTAGAGCTAATCAATGAATTTGGTAAAGTTGCAGGATACAAAATTAATGCACAGAAATCTCTGGCATTCCTATATACTAATGATGAAAAATCTGAAAGTGAAATCAAGGAAACACTCCCATTTACCATTGCAACAAAAAGAATAAAATATCTAGGAATAAACCTACCTAAGGAGACAAAAGACCTGTATGCAGAAAATTATAAGACACTGATGAAAGAAATTAAAGATGATACAAATAGATGGAGAGATGTACCATGTTCTTGGATTGGAAGAATCAACATTGTGAAAATGACTCTACTACCCAAAGCAATCTACAGATTCAATGCAATCCCTATCAAAATACCACTGGCATTTTTCACAGAACTAGAACAAAAAATTTCACAATTTGTATGGAAACACAAAAGACCCCGAATAGCCAAAGCAATCTTGAGAACGAAAAATGGAGCTGGAGGAATCAGGCTCCCTGACTTCAGACTATACTACAAAGCTGCAGTAATCAAGACAGTATGGTACTGGCACAAAAACAGAAAGATAGATCAATGGAACAGGATAGAAAGCCCAGAGATAAACCCACGGACATATGGTCACCTTATCTTTGATAAAGGAGGCAGGAATGTACAGTGGAGAAAGGACAGTCTCTTCAATAAGTGGTGTTGGGAAAACTGGACAGGGACATGTAAAAGTATGAGATTCGATCACTCCCTAACACCATACACAAAAATAAGCTCAAAATGGATTAAAGACCTAAATGTAAGGCCAGACACTATCAAACTCTTAGAGGACAACATAGGCAGAACACTCTATGACATAAATCACAGCAAGATCCTTTTTGACCCACCTCCTAGAGAAATGGAAATAAAAACAGAAATAAACAAATGGGACCTAATGAAACTTAAAAGCTTTTGCATAGCAAAGGAAACCATAAACCAGACAAAAAGACAACCCTCAGAATGGGAGAAAATATTTGTAAACAAAGCAACTGATAAAGGATTAATCTCCAAAATATGCAAGCAGCTCATGCAGCTCAATAACAAAAAAACAAACAACCCAATCCAAAAATGGGCAGAAGACCTAAATAGATATTTCTCCAAAGAAGATATATGGATTGCCAAGAAACACATGAAAGGACGCTCAATGTCACTAATCATTAGAGAAATGCAAATCAAAACTACAATGAGGTATCACCTCACACCAGTCAGAACGTCTATCATCAAAGAATCTACAAACAATAAATGCTGGAGAGGGTGTGGAGAAAAGGGAACCATCTTGTACTGTTGGTAGGAATGTAAATTGATACAGCCACTATGGAGAACAGTATGGAGGTTCCTTAAAAAACTAAAAGTAGAGCTACCATCTGACCCAGCAATCCCACTACTGGGCATATACCCTGAGAAAACCATAATTCAAAAAGAGTCATGTACCACAATGTTCATTGCAGCACTATTTACAATAGCCAGGACATGGAAGCAATCTAAGTGTCCACTGACAGATGAATGGATAAAGAAGATGTGGCACATATATACAATGGAATATTACTCAGCCATGAAAAGAAACAAAATTGAGTTATCTATAGTGAGGTGGATGGACAAATTCTTAGAAAAGCACAACCTTCCAAGACCAGGAAGATATAGAAAATATAAACAGACAAATCACAAGCAGTGAAATTGAAACTGTGATTAAAAATCTTCCAACAAAAGCCCAGGACCACATGTCTTCACAGGCGACTTCTAACAACTGTGTAGAGAAGAGCTAACACCTACCCTTCTCAAACTCTTCCAGAATATAACAGGGGGAGGAACACTCCCAAACTCATTCTACGAGGCCAACATCACCCTGATACCAAAACCAGACAAAGATGTCACAAAAAAAGAAAACCGCAGGCCAATATCACTGATGAACATAGATGCAAAAATCCTCAACAAAATACTAGCAAACAGAATCCAGCAGCACATTAAAAGGATCATACACCATGATCAAGCGGGGTTTATCCCAGGAATGCAAGGATTCTTCAATATACGTGAATCAATGTGATACACCATAATAACAAATTGAGGGATACAAACCATATGATTATCTCAGTAGATGCAGAAACGCCTTTTGACAAAATTCAGCACCCATTTATGATAAAAACTCTCCAGAAAGTAGGCATAGAGGGAACTTACCTCAACATAATAAAGGTCATATATGACAAACCCACAGCCAACATTGTTCTCAATGGTGAAAATATGAAACCATTTCCACTAAGATCAGGAATAAGACAAGGTTGCCCACTCTCACCACTATTATTCAACATACTTTTGGAAGTTTTAGCCACGGCAATCAGAGATGAAAAATAAATAAAAGGAATCCAAATCAGAAAAGAAGAAGTAAAACTGTCATTCTTTGCAGATGACATAATACTATACATAGAGAATCCTAAAGATGCTACCAGAAAACTACTAGAGATAATCAATGAAATGGTAAAGTAGCAGGATACAAAATTAATGCACAGAAATCTCTTGCATTCCTATACACTAATGATGAAAAATATGAAAGGGAAATCTGAAAGAAACACTGTTATTTACCACTGCAACAAAAAGAATAAAATACCTAGTAATAAACCTACCTAAGGAGACAAAAGACCTGTATGCAGAAAACTATAAGACACTGATGAAAGAAATGAAAGATGATACAAATAGATGGAGAGATATACCATGTTCTTGGATTGGAAGAATCAACATTGTCAAAATGACTACACTACCCAAAGCAATCTACAGATTCAATGCAATCCCTATCAAATTACCACTGGCATTTTTCCAAGAACCAAAACAAAAAATTGCACAACTTGTATGGAAACACAAAAGACCCCGAATAGCCAAAGCAATCTTGAGAAAGAAAAACAGAGTTGGAGGAATCAGGCTCCCTGACTTCAGACTACACTACACAGCTACAGTAATCAAGACAGTATGGTACTGGTACAAAAACAGAAATATAGATCAATGGAACAGGATAGAAAGCCCAGACATAAACCCACGCACATATGGTCACCTTATGTTTCATAAAGGAGGCAAGAATATACAATGGAGAAAAGAAAGCCGCTTCAATAAGTGGTGCTGGGAAAACTGGACAGCTACAGGTAAAAGAATGAAATTAGAACACTCCCTAACACCATACACAAAAATAAACTCTAACTGGGTTAAAGATCTAAATGTAAGGCCAGACACTATCAAACTCTTAGAGGAAAACATAGGCAGAACACTCTATGACATAAATCACAGCAAGATCCTTTTTGACCCACCTCCTAGAGAAATGGAAATAAAAACAGAAATAAACAAATGGGACCTAATGAAACTTAAAAGCTTTTGCATAGCAAAGGAAACCATAAACCAGACAAAAAGACAACCCTCAGAATGGGAGAAAATATTTGTAAACAAAGCAACTGATAAAGGATTAATCTCCAAAATATGCAAGCAGCTCATGCAGCTCAATAACAAAAAAACAAACAACCCAATCCAAAAATGGGCAGAAGACCTAAATAGATATTTCTCCAAAGAAGATATATGGATTGCCAAGAAACACATGAAAGGACGCTCAATGTCACTAATCATTAGAGAAATGCAAATCAAAACTACAATGAGGTATCACCTCACACCAGTCAGAACGTCTATCATCAAAGAATCTACAAACAATAAATGCTGGAGAGGGTGTGGAGAAAAGGGAACCATCTTGTACTGTTGGTAGGAATGTAAATTGATACAGCCACTATGGAGAACAGTATGGAGGTTCCTTAAAAAACTAAAAGTAGAGCTACCATCTGACCCAGCAATCCCACTACTGGGCATATACCCTGAGAAAACCATAATTCAAAAAGAGTCATGTACCACAATGTTCATTGCAGCACTATTTACAATAGCCAGGACATGGAAGCAATCTAAGTGTCCACTGACAGATGAATGGATAAAGAAGATGTGGCACATATATACAATGGAATATTACTCAGCCATGAAAAGAAACAAAATTGAGTTATCTATAGTGAGGTGGATGGACCTAGAGTCTGTCATACAGAGTGAAGTAAGTCAGAAAAACAAATAGATATATATGGAATATAAAAAAAATGGTTCTGAAGAACCTAGGGGCAGAACAGGAATAAAGATGCAGATGTAGTAAATGGACTTGAGGACATGGGGAGAGGGAAGGGTAAGCCGAGATGAAGTGATAGTGGCAGGAATATATATACGCTACCAAATGTAAAAGAGATAGTTAGTGGGAAGCTGCCACACAGCACAGGGAGATCAGCTTGGTGCTCTGTGATCACCTAGAGGGGTGGGATAGGGACGGAGGTAGGGAGACAAAAGAGGGAGGGGATATGGGGATATATGTATACGTTTAGCTGATTCACTTTCTTATACAGCAGCAACTGATGCAACAATGGGAAGCAATTATACTCCAATAAAGATGTTAAAAAAATAAAATTAAAAAGGTAAAAATAAACTGTTTTAAAAAAGCACTTTGGAATTAAGTTCGGTGATAGACTCACACCAAGAAATATGTTATGTTGAAAACTAGAGATACGATTTTTAAAAAGTTTAAAATCCTATAACTTGTTACCTAAACTTTCTTTCAATAATGGTTGTCATACTGTTTAAATTTTTAAAAAAAGCTTCCATAAATCAATGACTCTGGAAATGAAGAGAGTCACTTCAAAATTCCATGAGGAAAGGCAAACAACCAGTATGACAAACCACAGTGCTAATCTAGGAAAAGAGTCCTAAGAAAGAAATCAATGCTGACAAGACAAAAAGCAGGGTGAAAGCAATTATTTGAAGATTCACATCCCCCATCCTTTACATGTACTCTCATAGGAAAATGAATCTTGAATCCTGCAAGTGTATTAAGTGTTTGAGGTTTTCAAAATACACTCTCTGGATAAATATATGAACCCCACATATATTTAAAATCTAGAAAAAGATAAAACAAGGAACCTCACAATATACTATTTCTCAGGTTCTCTTTGTTTCAAGTTTGACATCTCAAAATGATTAAAGGCTCTTTTACAACATGAGGATATTCCACTGCCTTTAAGAAAATCTTAGGAGGTGGGTTGGCTTAAAAGCTGTAGTCCCTAAGCTCAGTATGAAAAAACATCACGTGGATATTAGGCCACATCCTGTGACTACAGATTCTAATTTCTACTCTGAAAAAAATAAAAATAAAACCAAAGCAATGAACACAGAACACTGCTGTTAAGCTTGGAGGATTTCCTCAAAATATGTACCCTTATCAAGAGTACTGGGAGATTCAAAAATCAACCTACACAGGAAAGTGAAGAGGCTATTAAGTGTACTATAGAAATGAATAGATGTTCTGTTGTATTTATTAGAAGAATTACATCTCCCACTTGTCAGAAAACGCATATATTTCTAGGTGTAAACTGCCACTCAAGTATTTGCAAAATGGCTTTGGAATGATGTGTGTGATTCACGACTTTGACATTGCATCAAACGAAATGTTAGTAACAGAGAAAAAGACACACTAATTAATATTATATGCACTCAAAGTTTGTGGTACTTCAGATGGTTTAAAGTTTACCTTTTAGGGACCATGCGATTTTGTTGGGGAGGAATACAGGGACCTCAAAGAAAATATTTAAGACACAGAGATATGTATTTAAATATAAAGACCTTATATACAGACCTTAGAGTGATACAGCTGAAAAATCCGTCAGAAGTTATCTAGTCTGGGAAGGTTTAACTTTTCTTTTTAGCCAATCAAAACATTGTACAATATATAAAACACAAAAAACAGATAAATCAGATCTGCTCTGGATGGGGTCCCTCTGCCCTCTTGTCCTCTCACACTTTTCCCACAGTGTGCCGCCTTCTTCAGCTTCTGAAGATGATAACCTGGAGTAGATTGTTCTACCACTTGTCTAATATGACCCCCACATTTTACTCCAGAATTATGAAATGACTTGTCAGATAGCACACCTGTACTTGGTGTCAGAACTTGAACTAGGATTCTAGTTGGGTTCTCCTTATTCTTGGTCCACAATGGTGGTCCATCCTGATACTGTGTTGCCCCAGTTGATAGGACAGTTATAAATCTCTCCCAAGAATGTTCAGTAAAACATTAAGTTTTGCTCAAGGTACACATCAGGGCAATGATTTTGTAGCTTCCTGAATTCAAATTGCTACACTTAACCCAAATTACTAGAGTATAATGACATATTAGTTAAGAGTTTGAACGGTTTTTCTTTTTTTTTTAATAACAGCTTTATTGAGATTCAATTTAAAAACCCTAAAATTCACCCTAAAGTATAAAATTCAGTAGTTTTTAGTATATTCACAGTCTTGCAATCATCACTGCTATCTAGAGATAGAACATTTCATCACCTCAAAAAGACCCCATATCAATTAGTGTACCAGCCAGTCACTCCCTATTCCTCCCCACCTCCAGCACTGAAAAGCACTAATCTACTTTCTATCTCTATGGATATGCCTATTCTAGACATTTCATATAAAGAGGATCATAAATTATATAGCAGTTTTGACTGGCTGTGTTCACTTAATGTTTTCAAGGTTTATGCATGTTATAGCATGTAGCTGCACTTTATACCTTCTTATGGTCAAATAATATACTCTTCTAGGATAAACCACATTTCCTTTATCCATTCAGTAGTTGATGGACATTTGGGTTGTCTCCAATTTTGGACTATTATGAATAATGCTGCTATAAACATTTGTGTATAGGATTTTTGGGTGGACGTATGTTTTCAGTCCTTTGGGGTATACACCTAGGAGTGGAATGGCTGAGTCATATGATAACTCTATGTTTAACATTTCAAGGAATTCACCACCTACTTTCTAGAGCATCTGCACCATTTTACAATCTAATCAGTAACATATGGGTGTATGAGGGTTCCAGTTTCTCTATATCCTTTCCAATCCTTGTTATTGTCTTTCTTTTTACATTAGCCATCTTGGTGGGTGTGAAGTGGTAAATTTTATTTCTATTTCCTGAATGCCCAATGATTTTGAGCATCTTTTCAAGAGCTTATTGGCCATTTGTATTGATAAATCTTCTTTGGAGAAATGTCTATTCAAATCTTTTGCCCATTTTTAATTGAATTGTCTTTTTATTGTTTTCATTATTGAATTATGAATTCTTTATATATTCTAGACACTAGATACTTATCAGGTATGTGATGTGAAATTATTTTCAAATAAATTTTAAATTATTATTTTCAACTCCATTCTGGAGTTGTATTTTCACTTCTTGATGCTGTCCATTAAACACAAAAGTTTAATGATAATAATAATAAAGTTCAATTTATCTTTTTTCTTTTGTTGCTTCTGTTTTTCATGTCATACCTAAGAAACTATTGCCTAATACAAAGTCACTAAGATTTACTCTCATTTTCTTCTAAAGTTTTGTAGTTTTAGCTCTTACATTTAGTTCTATAATCCATTATGAGTAATTTTTTAGATGGTATGAGGTAGAGATCCAACTTCACTTTTTTTTGCATGAAACTGTCTAGTTGTTCAATAGACAATCTTTTCCCCACTGAACTGAGTTGGCTCCCTTGTTAAAATCAACTGACCAAAATGTAAGTTATCGTACATCATAAGGGTATATATAATATATATGGCATAAGGATGGAAATTATATAATAATTCCAGAAACACACTGTTTTGTTTTTGCTATTCTGGGTCACTTGTATTTCCATATGAATTTTAAGATCAACGTGTCAAAATGCAAAAAATGTAGCTTGGAATTTTGACAGAAATTACATTAAATCTGTAAATAAATTTGGACAGTTTTTTCATCTTAACAAGATTAACTCTTTCAATCATGGACATATAATGCTTTTAAATTAACCTAGGTATATAATTTCTTTCAATGATGTTTTGTAATTTTCAGTGTACAAGTCTTGCACTTCTTTTGTTAAATTTATTCCTAAGTATTTTATTTTTTCATTGCTAGTGTAAATGGAATTTCTTTCTTAACCTCACCTTGGGACTCTTCATTACTACTACATAGAAATACAATTTTGTTTTTGTATTGATCTTGTATCCTGGAACTTTGCCAAACTCAGTTCTAATAAGTTTTTAGTGGATTCCCTAAGATTTTCTATACCAAAATCATACCATCTGCAAATGGAAATAATTTTGCTTCTTCCTTTCCAATCTGTATGCCTGTTATTTCATTTTCATGCCTAATTTCCATGGCTAGAGCCTCCAAAACAGTATAGAAGTGGTGAGAACAGACATCCTTCTCTTGTTCCTGATCTTAGACGAGAAAGCATTCAGTCTTTGACCATTAAGTGTGCTGTTAGCTGTAGGGGGTTTGTAGACATACTTTATTAGGTTTAGGAAGCTGCTTTCTATCCCTAGTTGTCACAAAGCTTGCTTTTCTTACTGATATTCAGCTGCATTTCTAGAGTAAGCACTTCTTTTGTGGGGAGGAAGATTTTTGGAGGTCCTTACTCCATTATTCTGCAAGGGATTCCTAAAATGTCTTTCTTAACCTTCAAAATTTACCTTTTTTTCAACTAACATACTGTATCATTACCAGGAAAGCAAACCTTCTGACCAACCACTGAAGGCAACCAGCCTTCAATCTTTTGAGAATCTACCACAAATCTAAGTTGTTTTTTTCTGCCTCACTACCATAATCTATTCTTGTAAAACCTAGTTAAAAACTAACTTCTCTCTTCACAAAACCAACAGAATGAGATACAGATTCATGATCATCACAGAGTTTGGCATGCATTCAGTAATTTGAAACTTTCACGTCATGCTCTTGTCTTTGGCCATGAAATTCTGTATTTATCTATTGTTGAGACAGAAATTAGCCCAAAATATATTGGCTTAGAGCAATTATCATCATGTATTAGCCATAAAATCCTATCTATTAAACAGATGATGTTCAGGGCTATGTGATTCAGCAGCTATTGCTGCCTGGTTTCTGTGGAAAAGGAAATTAAAGCTGGTTTGTTGAATGATTCCAGCTTGGGCTCTACTTTGTTGTAGTCAGATGTTGACTGGGTCTGGAAGATCTGCTTCCAAGGTAATTCAGTTTTAAGGCTGGCAGCTTACTATTGGCTTTTATTCAGGGGTCCTAGTTCATCAAAGGGTTGTTTGAGTGTCATCATGACATGGCAGCTGGTGTTCTCCAGTGTGAATGATCCAAGAGAACAAGGAAGAAGCTCCAGTACCTTTTACGGCCTAGCTTTGGAAGTCATGCATCACCGCATTTGGCATATTTTATTGGTCATGCAATGCCAGCTCCGATTCAATGTGGGAAAGGCACAAATACATGGAGACATGAATCATTTGAGGACATGATACAGGCTTACTGCTACAATACCTATTTTACTAGAGACCCTGTGAAGGGGCATGTGTTCCAGTAAAAATACTATTACAGATAAATGATGTGCTGTAAATGAAGCAAAGATTATATACTCTGAGAATTCAGAGACTGAGAAATCAGAAAACAGTCGTCTGTTTATTAGTCCCAATAAATTCCTTTTCAGATAGAAAGGAAATGTGCTTATTTGAATTTCTTAGGTCAAAACCAGATTTAGACTTCTTGAAATAAGGTTTTATCAAAAGACTTTTAACCTCATGGTGGGCCAAGCAACTTTAAACTACCACAGATAATTTTAGCTAAACCATTGAGACCAGAAGTTATTGACCACAATTATAATCTTTCACCAGTATCTAAAGAAAAACCAGGGTCTTCTGAATTTCAGCTTTCCTAGACTGGAGTAGAGATTAACCAGATACTGCTTACCAGCAATCAACATTTAAATTATGACTCTCTCTAGACACACAAAGCTGTACAGTTTTTAACTGCTTGCTTGGAACCCTGGAAAATATATAAACATAAAATGGAGAATGAAGATGTGCTTACTACATAATCTGCTTGAACATTCTGAGACTTCAGTAAGTGAATTGCTCCAACAATGCCAAGTTTGTTCACAGGCACACACTTATTGATCAAATTTTGAATTAAAAGGCCTATGGTTGGGCTTCCCTGGTGGCGCAGTGGTTGAGAGTCCGCCTGCCGATGCAGGGGACACGGGTTCGTGCCCCGATCCCGGAAGATCCCACATGCCGCGGAGCGGCTGGGCCCGCGAGCCATGGCCGCGGAGCCTGTGTGTGTCCGGAGCCTGTGCTCCGCAACGGGAGAGGCCACAGCAGTGAGAGGCCCACGTACAGAAAAAAAAAAAAAAAAAAAAAAAAAAAAAAAGGCCTATGGTTACAGCAAACTCTACCCAGCTAAGAAGAACAGAATTCAAAACAAGCTGTAGGGATTATTACCATTTGCTGTTGAACACAACAAATCAAGCCTATCTTCTTTTGTATCTGAGAAGTTTATTGCGACCAACAGACAAAATTTTCTACATTTGTAATAGTGATCAATTGGCCTCCAAATCAGAAAATTTGCAGGCAAACCTGAGTAACAGAGGACTCTGTCCTCTAAACAATGACCCTGAAATTGATCTTTAGCTCTATTCCAAGTGTGACTTTGCAGTTTTATACAGATTCTCCTTTGCTTCTAAGATTTATCCTGGGAATTATTTAGACTTTTAGAACTTTCACTAGTTCATATCTCAGCCTATGTTAGGTGTTTCTTGGTGCAGTGGTTCTCAAAATTTTCTGTGGTAAGAACTTTCTCAAGTGTTGTTGTTAAAGATGAAGATTCCTGGGACCCTATTTCCAGAGAGGTTGATTGGGGGAGGGCCTCCAATTTGCATTTTACTTCCTACCAGGTGACTTCGAAGCAATCGTCTAAGATTACACTTTGAGAATTAGAGTGTATGGGAGTTACACTCTCAGAGCAGAGAAGGAACAGCCTACATTTTGATTCAGCAGACCTGAGTTCATGTCCCAGCCACAGCACTAACTAGCCATGTGACCTTCAGTGGTTCCTTTAAGAAGGAACCTAAGTTCCTTCCTAAGACTTCCCATCATGGTGCAAATTTCTGTCTTGTGCTGGTTAGTGCTGAAGACAAAAGAGGCAACATTAATGAAAGCCTGTGTAAATCGTAAAGGCTCCATAAATGATATTTAGAATATTCTTACTGCTGAGGCACCTGACAGAGGTAGCCAGTTTATATCCTCAATCTTATTTATCATTTAGAAGATATTTATTGCACGTTTACTCTGCATAAGGCTTCATGGCGGATGTACTTCCCCTGACCTATATACAATCCTGTAAGGAGATTTCAGGCCTCACACATGGGCAATTAACCTCCAGCCTCTTCCTGAGAGCTCTACCCTCCATCTGATACGCAGAACTTCCCTTTGATGATTCAACTGGCACCTCTGTATGGAAATGTTCCCTTCCCACCCTCCGGGGAGGGGTGCTTTGTCCCATTATGAGCTCCACAAAGGAGAAGCATGGCAGGCTTTGCTGTATACTGCACACTGTCAATTTTTAATGTGGGAAGCCAGACTCTGCTGGCTTTCTTTATGTTACTGATTGTGCAGCAGGCCTTTCACCTACTATGCAATGCACCCCTTTAGTTGCTCCAGAAAGGTGGCTTTTCCTTGCTAGAGATCTCAAGATGGCAAGTTGTTTAGTTATTGTCCAACAAAGGGACGCATGATGAAACTCTGCTTATTGTAAGGGGATGGTCTGAAAAAGCCTCAAAAGAAGGACAGGTTGTGTGATTGGCTGACAGATGAGGGGCAAAATGCACGAAGAGAAGGGAAAAACACCACCAACTATGATGTGGAAAGTGGCTCAGGAAAGAAGGAACCCTGAAATGCAGATGGGTTCAAGACCCACCTTGCTTAAAAACCTTTAGGTGTCCCCAATCTCCTTTCAACAGCAAAACCTTGTCCGTGGGAAATAAGACTTTCACAATCAAGTTCCAACCCACCTGTCTGGTCTCTGAGCTCTGGTCACAATGAATTTCAGTGTCTAGAACGAGGTATGGTCTTTCACACCTGCCTCTGCTTGGACTTTTTCCTCTTCCATCTGCCATTGCTGCTTCCCATCTCTCTTTTCCTTCTCCAGCCCCTGCAGACAGAATGAACTATCCCCTCTTCAGTCTTCCCTGATCACCTTCACCAGGTAAATAGTTCTCCATTTGAAGCACCTATAACCTTTGTTTTACTCATAATTATGTTTATTCAAGTTTCCCAATATTTATTGAGTATATACTATGTGCCAGGCACTGTCCTAGATGCTGGGAATATAACAGTGAGCAAAACAAAGCCACTTGCCTCCTAAGCTTAATGACTTGTGTGTTGTCTGTTTTTCCTGGGAGACAGGAGAGCAGGGTCTTGTCTATTTAGTGCATCACCATATTCCCACAGCCTAGAACACTGCCCGGCACATAGAAAACACCTAATAAATGTTTGCAGAAAACACCTAATGAATGTTTGCAGAATAAAGAAGGCTTTACTTTAATACTAAATTGTACTGAAGGATGCTGGTCAGGTATCTGTTTTGTGTAACAGACCACAGGCAATTTGAGGGTAGAGGCCACATCTTCTTGACCGCTTGCATCTGCAGAGCAGAGCCACGTACCTGGCACGGAGCAGATGCTCTTGAATAAATTAAAACTATGTAAGCTTATTGCTCTAGCTACATTCCATGCACTTTATATTCAGAAGCTAGTTGGCCAACTTTGATAATTATTCATCCTGAGACAGCTTAAGATCAAAGTGTTACCCTAAGAAGCCTTTTCCTAACTTCAGGCCTTCAGACAGATGTGGGAATAGGCAGAATTTGTGCATGGGGGTCTCATTGCTGCCAATTAGGCAGTTTGGCTGGTGGCAGAAAGGGCTTTGAGGTACCCACTGTTTGCCATAGAGACTGCTGCAAACTCACCAATATTTTTCAGTATTAGGAGGGTTGGGTGATTTGCGGAGTCACTCATCATGTAGAAGATTCTAAAATTCCAACAGTTGATGGTTCTCCATGCACAAAACTGCATAGATTTCTTGGCTGTGCACCTATTTTCAAGCTCTTTTGGGCTGCTGCACCATGGCCTGAACTTGATCCTCCTTGCTGTCCATTATGAACACTTGGGCCAAGAGTTCAAGCATGAACAGCCACCGTTTGTTTATTCCTTATATGCAAAGAAGGGGTTCCAGATACTACAAGGTGATGGCATGTTCACAGAAGCATTTAAACAACTGACTGTCAACATATTTTAAGGAGTTTGGAAGACAAAATACATTCCGCAAATGACACATCTCAGAGGGTCTACAAAGGACTTTTCAGTCACTAAATGTGTTCAAGTGAGGGAAAGAGGCAATTTGGTTATAATCCAGATAAATGGGGAAAAGTAAAATTGTAGGAAAAAATATCACACACAATTCATCAAGGGGGTAATCACCTGTGAAATTTTGAGAGCTGACCATAAGCACTAGATACTGATTTAATTCTCCACATAGGCACTTCTTACACACACACACGTACAAGTTTTGCAAAGAGAATGAACATGGTAGATGAGACCATGAGGAAAAAGCTGAATAAGAGCAAAAGCAAATGGAAAAGGCAGAGAGAATATAATGAAAAAGAAGAGATTCTGCAAAAATGAGACTTTGTTGAGTTTACAAAAACTCGGAATAGTCTACATAATATACCCTGGGCAATTACCCAAGAGGGGAGAAAAGTATCTATTCAAAACTTGCCTGATGATACCTCCATGATGAAGTGTCAACGTTTCGGGTAACAGCATAAGTTACAACACCCTAAAGGCCCTTTGCAGAATTCCACTGGAATGTTTGTGCACCCCACAATAGTTCACATACGTTCAACAACATACTTCGAGATTCTGTTTTAAAAAATGCCCATTCAGAAGCAAGGCCGCCTACCATAAGTTTCTACCCTGAGTGAATTTTTATGGCCAAATTAGAAAGCCTGGAAAAGAGAGATTGTAATAAAGGTGCTGACTTAGCAGTGAATTGCAGAATGGCAATGGGATAGTATTTTAATGAAGCCAGAGCTGTAATGCATCATCTCTGAGATGAGTATATCTGATAAAAAATAAAAAATAAGAACATTCAGCTACCCAAGCTAAAGCGTTTTGCCAGTGGTCAGCAGAAAGGGGACTTTCGCATAAATAGCAAGATTGGGAGATAAGGTCAGAAAATTTTAAAGGGATTACACAGTTTATAGGCCTAAGCATTTGAGCTGTGGAACTCCAAATTGGATTCAGTCTCTTTTTGCCTAACATGTTCCAGAGGGTGTTCTTTAGCACGGCCCCTGGCAGATTTTGATGCTGTTTACATGGTTATTCCCATCCTTACGGTAGATCTTCCCAGTTCATTAGCAAAAATTGTCTTTAATTAGCTCATCAATCTGAAATTTCTTTAGCATCTATCGTATACCAGGTACTTGGGATACCCTGATAATCAAGATCAGCCCCTACCCTCAAGAATGTCATAGTTTACAGTGGAATGCAGCTAACACACAACTAATTTCAGCACAGAGTGAACTGTGCAACAATAGAGATGAGTAAGTAGAGAGGACTATGGGAATGCAGAGATGGGATATTTGACCTGGGTTGAAGGAGGTCAATGAAATGAAAGGTTTAAGCTTTGACTCAAGGATCTTAGCATTGACTTCGCCTTTAGCACACTTTTCTAGAGAGATTAACAAGTTCAAAGTGCAGCATCAACTTCAGACATTAAAATCAGTTTAAATCCTATATATAGGTAGAACCAGCTGGTGATGGGGAAGAGAGTAAGCATTGGCCTTAGAATCAGACCAGGACTGTAGGCTGGCTATTTACTAGTTGAATGACCCTGAGCAACCTTCTTAGCCTTGAGTTCCTATGAAATAGGAATAATAATGGCAACTCATATGAACACTTGGAGATTCGAAGAAAATAATGTGATGCACCTGATGGAGAATGGAGAGCACCAAGAACACGCTCAATAAAATGGTACCTGCAGTATCACATATGCTGTTGCAGTCGCTATGCTTACCAATATTATTAGATATAAGTAATTATGGTTCTTCTATTTGAAGTCACCAGGTACAGGAGAGTTTTCATAGGTCCGCCTCTATTCCTACATTTCTTATGTATTTTGATAGAAGGAGGTGGTTCATCAAAATAGTATAAAGCGGAATAAACTTTCTGCTATGATGAAATTATTTATATAGTAAATAAGCCACACGCAGTTATTGAATGCTTAAGATGTGGCCACTGTGAATGAAGATTTGAATTTTTAATTTCATTTCATCTTAATTTAAATATTAAATTAGATAACCATGCTATGGTCTGAATGCTTGTGTCCCTCCCAAATTCATATGTTGAAATCCTAATCCCCAAAGATGATGATAATAGGGGGTGGGGCCTCCAAGAGATGGTGAACTCATGAGGGTGGAGCCCTCGTGAGTGGGTTATGCCTGATGGAAGAGGCTCCAGAGAGATGCTTAGCCCCACCTCTTCTGCTATTTGATCATCCAGTGAGAAGTCTGAGACCCAGAATGGAGCCCTTAGTGCATCATGTTAGCACCCTGATCTCACACTTCCAGCCTCCAGCACTGAAAGAAACAAATGTCTATTGTTTATCAGCCACCCTGTCTGTAGGTATCTTGGTGTAGAAGCCGGAACGGACTAAGACAAATCACGAGTAGCTACTGGCTACCAAATTGCAGAGTGCAGTTCTAGGGTGATTGTTAAACATAAAGGTACCCAGTTCTCACCATAGACCCAGTCAAAATCAGGAAGAACGATGAGAATTTGCATTTTTATCAAGCACTAGAAGGTCCTTAAGCATGCAGATACTGAGAACCACTGCTCTCTTCCTCTTTGTGGTTTTTATTTCATAGCCATCTGTTTGTAGAAGGGCCTTGAGGTTATTAATGAAAAGAGATGTTTCCTTGGAGGGTATCATTATGCTAGGCACTGTAGGCAGAACAGAACCTAGGTATAAGATGTATTTCCCATTTTAAAGGAATTTTTGGTATTTTGTAGCCTAGTTAAGGCTTATGCAGGTGAATGGTCTCTCTCCTGTGGAGTAATCAGGAAAGCCATCCTAAGGAGGCAAGCATGAGAACAGAAAGTAAAAGGGCAGGAGTGAGTGTGGTCAGAATGCAAATTTAGAGACAACTGCAATAATACTAACAGACTTTATTGTCTCATCTAAATGGGATAATAATAATTATATTAATTATTTTCCCAATGACCCTAAGAGTAGATACTACTATCACCTTCCATTTTACATCTAAGGAACTGAGCTAAGTAATTTTCTCAAGATCATAGAGCTGGACCATTAAGTAGTGTCAAAGTCAGCCAGGGAAAGCAGTAGATCCAGGGTTAAAGGAAGCCATTAAATCTTAACTGACCTGATTGAAATACTAGTCAAATATTTGTTGCAGAGGAGATGTTTAGAAGACACAAAAGATGCAAAGGACGACATCAACAAAATAATAGCTATCATTTGTTGAGCACTTACTACTGCCAGGCACTCTGATAGGATTTTACATTCATCATTCAGATTTCTCCCAACAATCCTCCAAGATAGGCATTGAACAGTGAGGGATCAAGAAATTAGCAAGCACGCACCAAAATAGCCATGGGTGGGAACCATTTCAGATGAAGAGAATTTTCTCTCTTTAGTTCGCCAGTGTGCTCCTTAATTTAGGTCTCCAGTACAGAAAATCATGCACCAGTAAAGAGAAATATGCAGTACTCATGTAATAGTGCCGACATTACAGTTCAGTTCAAGCGTATGTACTGAAATGACACATTCTGTTGATTTCTTAAACATGTAGGCTGTGTCTTTCACCTCTGGGTCCTATTAATTAGTGAATTCAGGAACCTCTAGGGGCACCTTCTGATATGTCAACATCTGTTGGTAGTTTTCCATTATATATTAAGGGATTCCTCTGCACACACACACACACCCCAACCCAATACAGAAAACCGGAAAAAGAAGAGAAATATCTATAAAACAGATTTCAGGTAGAAAATACTTTTTCAGTAAGTACAGAAGTATTTCTCAAAATATGGTCTATATAAATATGAAAAATAATTTTACCAAGACACTAATATACCAGGGGGTTAAGTTCTTTATCCCCATAATCTTTTGAACATTAGACAAGGTTTTCGATTTAATATATTAAGCAATGTGTTTCAAACAGAGTATACAGTACTTAATCAGAGCTGCATGTGGGGATCATGCTTCAACAGTGACCAACAGTAAATGTATTTTAACAAATGTATTTGCTTTATCTCCCATATCTCCCAGAAGTTTTTTAAGAACAAGGCAAAGTGAAAACTTTAATTGTAATTTTCTTTTCCCCAAAATAACCAAAGGGTGATTATTCATTTTTCTGAGTTCTATCCATATCTTAACATATGCAGTCTTTAAAACATGGGTTTATTAGCAGAAGGTGAAACTACAAAATATACATGAGAAAAAAACATTACTATGATCCTACACACCATCAAAGAAGCCAGAGACCATCTACTTGTTTATTGGCAAATGGTATCAATTTACATAGGAGCTCCTATTCCTTGATATTAGCTGCTCAGAACATCACTGCAGAAAAATTTTGAGATTAGCTCTACAGAGAAAGAAGGTATGTATGTATAGCATCGACCTGTCATGTCTGATGTGGTGAAAGCAATGGAAATGGTGGTCCCATTACTTTAAGTTACTTGAAACTAATTTTGTTCACACTTTACCTTAGTGATTAATAATGTGACTGCCGCACTGATATGTAGTCTAATCAAGGTTCTATGGCAAGACCACAGCAGAAATAGTATGAAGATGCTTGTTGGCTAACATCCAAATCAAAGACTTGCCCACTGCATCAAGCTGCAATCATCCTATGTTTCTCTTTCTTTTTCTTGTTTTTTCAAAATCAACAGTACTTTGTTTAAATTCAACTAAACACACTGGAAAAGACTGATCAATACATAGACAAGAACAGTCCTTCAGAAGATTACCCGGGAAGAAAAATTGCTATGCCCTTGAAAGGAAAGCTACTTTTATTTACGTTAATAAAGCTTTATTTGTTCTCTAGCCATTAAGTTTATAGAAATTAAAAGTCTTGACTATTTGTCTTTTGCCAACATGAATTTTAAAGTGGCTTTAAAAAATCTCATTAACGTTGTGCTTCTTTTTTCTGTCCCAAGCTGATTCAATACAAAACAGATTATTACCTCCTGTCTGTGCCACTAAAGTGCACATAAATATTTCACAAACCAGTTTATCTAAAAATTTTGTCATTCGTCATTCTGAGTTTGGACACAGAGCTCACTATAAAACACTTTAGGTTTTTCAGATAACATAATCATGGAGGCAAGAGTATATTTCCTGTTTTGATGCTTGTCTGGGCTCAAAACCTTCCTCTTGGAGTGTTTTCAGAATTTCACTCTGTCAGATTGGTACACACATAGTTAACAACACTTGCAGAGAATGACTCAAAAATACTTAATTGAGGTAATCTGAAGGTCAGAATGCTGACAAAGGGCACACTATTGAGCCAGAGGGGAAGAAGAAAATAAACTTAGCTTTTACTGATTCAGGTGGAAAAAATGATAGTCCTGACATGAACAGTCATCCAGCACACTGAGCAACATGCAGAAGAGAGTGGAGGAGGCTTACTGAAGTTACGATTAGGACACTGAAGTTAAGGGCTCTCTCTTCTGCTAGTTTATCCATCAAAAGTGACGTGAGACATCTGCTGCCTCCAGACCAGTGATTGGCAAACATTTTCTGGAAAAATTCAAATAATAAAGAATTCCTGTTCTGCGGGCCATATAACCTCTGATTCAACTATTCAGTTCTGCTGTTGCAGTGTCAAATCAGCTGCTCAGGGCTTCCCTGGTGGCGCAGTGGTTGAGAGTCCGCCTGCCAATGCGGGGGACATGGGTTCGTGCCCCGGTCCGGGAAGATCCCACATGCCGTGGAGCGGCTGGGCCCGTGAGCCATAGCCACTGAGCCTGCGCGTCCGGAGCCTGTGCTCTACAACGGGAGAGGCCACAACAGTGAGAGGCCCACGTACCGCAAAAAAAAAAAAAAAAATCAGCTGCTCATAGATGATACTGATACAAATGAGCGTGACTTTGCTCCAATAAATCTTTATTTATGAAAACAACTGGTGGGCCAGCTGTCGTTGGCGGACTCCTGCTGCAGAGGACTAAAAACCATGGATCTCAAGGGGCTCCCCTACCACCCCCAGGCTGCTGCATACTTTTACCCGTTACCCAGGGCTCCCGCAGATTTTTCTAGTCACGTGGCTTCCTTGCTGTCTACCAAGCCTTTCCTCCTTCAGACTAGGCTATGAGCTTTTTTTTTTTTTTGCGGTACACGGGCCTCTCACTGTTGTGGCCTCTCCCATTGCGGAGCACAGGCTCCGGACGCGCAGGCTCAGCGGCCATGGCTCACAGGCCCAGCTGCTCGGCGGCATGTGGGATCTTCCCAGACCGGGGCACGAACCCGTGTGCCCTGCATCGGCAGGCAGACTCTCAACCACTGCGCCACCAGGGAAGCCCGACTTTGAGCTTTTTGAGACCTAAGTTTGCATCCTTCTCATCTCTGTCCCCAGCAAATTAACAAAGCTTACAGTATGGCAGGTGCTCAGTTATTGCTTGTTGAGTGAGTAGGTGACTGAACAAAAGTCAGGCCCTTTCCCAGTGTCTAGGATTCCTTCCTTCAGTCAGCATTGGCTTGGCTAACTTCAAAGATGCAGGTATTTCCCTTTGAAACTACAGGATTCTCCCTTTACCTCTATGCATGCAAAATGCTCTCTGCTGACACAAAATACATATATGAAGTTATAGCACACATTTACTTAAATAACATGAAATCAAAGGTGCTTACTTTGTAAAAGAGAAAAAGGAATGTGCAAATGGTAGAAAAAAGGAGATGAGAAAAATAATTTGGTTGCAAATTCCTGAACTCCTCTCAAATTTAGGCCATCTCATCTCAATGATTCCAGGGTTTAAGAGTGTAGTTTTCATTCCACATGACCCTCTATGCAAGCCAATGACTGTCATCTTATATTTAATGGAAGAAAGAGTAAACTTGACTAACCCTGGTAATTTGTCTTGGTAGGACTTTTCGTTTGATGAGCCCTCATACCCATCTCCAATCTGGCATAAATATGGCCATATGTATATAGTATCATGTCATCAAGATTCAATAAAGAGAAATTGACATCACCTTTATGAGCAATTTATCCATTTTACACATTGCAAGTTGAATTTGAAGTCAACACCTGGAATAGAAGCCATTCCACAACATTGTATGCATCACATGTTCAACGTTGGCAGACTCATGGAGAAGTAGGGACTCTCATGGAACGCTGGGAAGCTAGCTGTTTGGACCACACAATACAGTGGGCAGGCAATTGTGAACCGGCAATGCCACAAAGCAAACTTCAGTAGGATGAACGCCAGTGAAAAAGATGTGCTAAAGTCTGAAGCCTATTTCCTATCAATCTCGGCTGTCAGGAGAATAATGGACTGGCAAAACCATTTGACTGGGGCCTGGGTATTTGGGCTGCTCTTAAGGCCAGGTTTTGTAACAGGGTTGTGTGAGGCCTCAACACAGATTTTAATTACAGCCGGTTCTTACTGAAGGTATTGATGTCTGGAACTTGTTAAATTTAAGGCTGAGAGGATATATCTGAGAGTGAAAAGACTCAAAATGTGAAAGCTGCCCAGGTCTCAAGGGGCTCCCTGTGGGCCAAAAAACAAGATACAATTTTTCATGATTATAACCCCAGGCTTTTAAACCAAAGAGCCTTATTCCTGTTAATAAGAAAACCAAAGGTGGTGTCTGGCTATCCAAGCAGCAGGTGAATATGATAAGGACAGTTCTAAAATGAAATTTGCAGCCAAAGCTATTTGGAGATAAACTAAAGATGCCAGTCCTATTTGGAAATGACTGAAGAGACCACATATGAGTTTTTATTATCTTGGTTAAATAAATGGGAAACATAAAACCTGAGAGATGAGACCATAGGACTTTTTAGTCATTTCTATCGATTGGAAGACAGCTCCAAAAGGACGCCAAACTATTTAAAAAGCAAACTGTAATTTTTCCTGTTTGTGTGCCTTCCAAGCAAGGTTTTTTTTTTTTTTTTTTTTTTTTTTTTTTTTTTTGCGGTACGCGGGCCTCTCACTGTTGTGGCCTCTCCCGTTGCGGAGCACAGGCTCTGGATGCGCAGGCTCAGCGGCCATGGCTCACGGGCCCAGCCGCTCCGCGGCATATGGGATCCTCCCAGACCGGGGCACGAACCCGTATCCCCTGCATCAGCAGGCGGACTCTCAACCACTGCGCCACCAGGGAGGCCCGTCAAGCAAGGTTTTTTGCTTTCCTCTCTACAGCAGTTGGGAGAATTCCATTTCCAGTGAAGAAAATGTTAATTTATCAGATGTTCTTGATAGAACAGTGATCACCTCTTTTGCAGTTATTTTTAATATCTTGTGGCAATGACTTTCTGATTTAAGATCACAGACCTATCAAAGTTTCCTGCCCGCCACTGAACATTGACTTCAGCATGGATTTCGATGGGATGATCAAGAGCATGTTTTAAAGCACAAAGACAGCAAACAAAAATAGAGAAAAGCTACCAAAAAATAAATGTAATAAATAAATAAATAATATTCCCGGATCCTTTCTGAATATGCTCTGAATGCGCATTTTCAAAACCTACTGATTGCTTCTGAAGTTATACTGAATTTTAACACACAGGTTGAACTAGCATTACCTGGCACCCCAACATAAAAGTTTGTTCAGATTACAGAAAAGAACCTGAGAACGCTGCTTTTGTGAAGTCAGAAAAGCACAACTAGTTAATGGTGGTAGAACCACCAAAAAAATTTGAGTTATAACACACCTCCCTCATTTAGTACTTAAGAATAGGTATAAACCTGAGAGAAATAACAACCTCTGTGCCTCGGTTTTTCTCTATAAAACAGGCATGTTAATATCTACCTTAAGTTTAAAGATAACATGAATTAAAGGTAACATAAGACTTAATTTTTTCCCTGGCACATAATTTATACTGAATAAATTATGTGACTCATTATTATAAAAAGGAAGATGATGATAATATTTAGCATTTCAAAGTTTAAATTTATCGTCAGTCATCCTAGCTCAAAATGTAGGTTTCCTCTTTTGGAGACAATACAGTTAAAACAGATTAACATTAATGGAGCAATTTACTATACAGCAGACGCCGTGCTAAGAAACATTTAACCATTTTCTCATTTAGTGGGGACAACAGCCATATATTCCATTTCCATTTTGCAGATAAGAAAAACTGAGGCCTGAAAAAGTCATAAAATTTTCCTAAAGTCTCACATTTAATATGAGGCAAATCCAGGAGAAAAAAAAAGCCCCGAACTGAGTAAGCAAACAAACAAGCAAAATACGACAATAAATGGAAAAAAGCATCCATTTCAAATCACCGTTTATGAGCACTAAGTAACACTGCCTATAAATTCAGATTGCACGCCTACCTTTGGGTCTTCTTCCTTGCTTCCGAGACTCTGGCGTGAAGAGGTAAGCTTGAAGGTCAAAAGCTCAGAGATACAATGACTGCTGTTCTAACAGTCTCTCCCTTCCTCCGGACCTTATCTCAGGATCGTCCCCAATTCAGCCTCAGGAAAGCTGGTTAGGTACTTGTGCTTTATTTACCCTATTCTCATCTACTAGCGTGTTCTGTCATAGCTCTTAAGTTTCTTCAAAAAACGCCAGAATCAGAAATGGCGCCCTCGGGCCAAACGCAATCTGCCTGACCCAGGGGTTTAGACCGCCTGGTATTTGAAGGGGGGGCGGGGAGTAACAACCTAATTATTGCAACCACCTGCCTGCCATCATGGTTGTGTTCCTGACTGCTGCCAGGTGCTAAGCTGGCAGGCTTGGATCAGTTAGTAATTGTAACCGAAGCTGAATGCAATTAATTATATAACTTTAAGCTGTGCACGTTTAATAACTTCAAAATTACTTCATGAAACTGAGATGTGGTAGAGGACTGCAGCAAATAAAGGAAAATAGCTGTGAATAAGGTTTCTGTAAGTATTTTTTTCAGGTTTGGATCTAACTTAATCCTCATATATCTTGTGTATGCTCAATTCATACTATTTACCTGTGGTTAATGATACGATTTGTTAATTTCCAACTTGTGGCCCAAGACTGAAAAAGATTATGGTTTTTCCTCTCACAGACCACAAGGGAGGTTGACTTCTCCCTTGGGCCATGCTGTAATCTTCAGTGAGGTACAGGGGAGTGCAGTGGATTATAGACAAGGGGGTCATACACTTTAGGGTGTGAGTCCTGGCTTCAACCGTAAATAACTGGGCAAGTGATAACTTCACTCAGCCTCCATTTCCTCCTCTGTAAAGTAGGGATAATATTAACTCTGGAGAAAGTAAGCAAGATAGAGTCTACAAATTGACCCAATGTCTGGCACAAAGTCGATACTTGATCAATGCTAAAGTGCCACCACTGTCTGCTAACATCTGCATAGCTCAGGGGATTGGCAGTCCTTCTACTGAGGCTCTGTCATAGCTATAGCTTCCCCACCGATCAGGTACTATAGTGTGATATAGTTGTTAGCGACTCAACAGTCTATTGTACATGAGTTCCTGCCACCTAATGAGGTGTATGTCCAGGGACCAGTAGTGTAACTTCTTCAAGTCTCAGTTTCCACAACTGAAAATGAAGAGAAATGTTACCTAGTTCGTAGGGTTCGTTTGATGATTAAATGCAATAAGGCACTATGTGTCCCAAGTGCACTGGACAGATAATACTAGATGTGTGTGTGTGTGTGTGTGTGTGTGTGTGTGTGTGTGTGTGTGTGTGTGTGTTGAAGGTTAGGGGAGAAGTTATTTGAGAATGACCAAAGTTCAAGAAAAGGGAGAGAACTACTCCCAGGACAGTAAAGAGAAAAGACGTCTGTGGGCCTCCAAAGCAGGAAAATCCACTTGTTTTCCTTGGCAAAGCCTAGAGCCGTAGCAAAAAGACTGGATAGATGCCTATATGGCTCCCCTAAGGATGGTTTCCACTCTCAGCATGAATCGCCACATGGGGATGAGAGAAGAGAAATGGAAGCCTCAAGGAAATGGCAAGGGTTTAAGTGAGAGGATAAGACCATTGCCAGCTGCAATCATAATAGGCATTTAAATTCCCTAGATCTTACTACAATCTAGAAGCAAAAGAAAGCCCCAGTAATGATGGTAGCAGGAAGTGGCTGAATACTCATTAAAGCCATTTCTTTTTCTTGGGTGGACAAAGAAATTAACTTTACCAGATCTGGCCAATGGAATATGGGCAGAAGTGATGCACACACCTTCCAGGTCTCTGAAACTCTTCCAGTGAGGTACTATGCTCTTTCTCTTTGCTCATTAGCTGATTGAATGCATAGGATACAGCTGAAGAATCTGAAGATGTCTTAGAAAATGGATAGAAGGATCCAGTGACCCTGAACCACTACATGAAAAGTCACTTGCCAAATATGCAATGAAACTATGATAAGACCAAGACATATAAATGTATATGATATTAAGCCACGAAGAATTGGATGCTGTTTATTACAATGGCTAGCATTAATTACTCTGATAAAACACCTGACATAGAATTTTTCATCAGCCCTAAAATGTGGAGGATAGAAACAAAATTAATTTAAGGAATATGTCAAATAAGATATGACACACACCTAAGTTTGTACATAGCTTTATTATTACAAAAATTGGATTTTCTTCTCAACAGTCTAAGTAACATATGGGCAATAGGCATTATAAAAGGAAAGTATTTTAACACCATGGGTTGTTCTAATAACTAATTCATTAGAGTCATATGATAGGGTTCTCTCACTCAAGAAAAATGTCAAGGTTAGAGTGGCAGTCTCAACCACTGTACCAGGAGAACACCACAGATTGATCAGACCAGCATCTGAATCCTAACCACCCCATGAAGTGCTCTCTGAAAATATGTATGATGCTAATACCTGGAGGTTTAAAATAAATAAAATATGAACAAACAGCATAAACTTGTCTTTGAGAGCTCAATTCCAAAGCCCTTCAAAGCTACAGGAGAGCTTTTCAAATTATATCTCAGAAACACTGTCATTTCTATCCATATCTTTCAGCTTTCCCAACAAAGTTCCCATTCTCTCCAGCCCCTCATCTTGCTTCTTTCTCAGCTTCTAGTTATGACCATCCTGTTCTCCTCAACCTGCAGCAGTTTATAACTGCTCCTTGAATGTGTCCTATGGCATGTCATAAACCACTTTATCCATTTCACTGATTTGAAGCATCTGGGAAATAAATTCTATTAGAACCCTCATTGGGTCTGCTGTGAATAGTTCATTATTGATCTATAGGAAGACACACCTGACAGAGCACTGGATCACATTAGATTTGATAACATTTAAAAAGATTTGCTAAGAAAATTATGCTACATCTGACCACCAAGGAAAAAGTGACAGCAGAGCTATGAGCAGAGTGTGGCTTGTTTTACCCATTCATAGGTAAAAAGGATAACTACTGATTAGCTGCCCATCATTCCCTGTACTTGCAGTACTCAGACCCAACTTTCCTTTGGGGAACAAAGCTTCCCTCACTCTCAGTTCTTAGGATTCCACCTTTCAGTCCCTCCTCCTCCCAGTTTCAGGACTGTGGACAGGATCCAAGTGTGGCCAGACTTAGGGAGTATGCCATCCCCTGTCTTCTCTTTGGTTCAGGGAGCTTATGGTAGTAATCTGGGTTTGAAGGAATTACATTGAAAGATGTACTCTTCCCATTGGAAATTCTAACCTGGCAGTACATAAACCTGGAGGTGGTGGAGGCCGCCTCATTACTACTTGGAAGTGGCTACCTAACAATGTAGCCCAAACAGAGGAGAGGTGAGCCAACACACAATTCATGGTGATTGTGTTTGAGCACCTGGATCGAGCTGTATTGTACATAAGCAAATAAATTACCTTTTATGCTTCATCCAGTTGGAATTAGGTTTCTCTAAAAGCAGCAAGTGTGATATCATGGGACTGAATTAAACTGATAGCGTTAGGGTCAGATTTTCATGGTGGTGGTGTATTCGGTCACCATTTATTTTTAGCTGTCCAAAATTGTCTCACTCACTGATTTGTACCAGTGTCACCACAGTGGTGATTACTTCTTGAGGGACTTTCTAAAAAGTCATGAGCTTTTTACCTTAGTAAAAATTATATGGATTCCAGAGAGTTGGCAAAATTGTAAAAATTGCAGATTCCTAAGCCCTACGTGGATAGATTCTGATTTAGGATGTCTTTTGAGCACTCCACAAATCACCAGTTTCAACAAGCAGCCTAGATGATTCTGATACAGGTAGCCAGACTGTATGAAGTAGAACTGTGACAAGTGGATCAGAACTCAGGGACTAAAATGATATACAAATGAACTTCACATCCTGCTTCTACTGCCTACAGGCTATACCTTGGACAAATGGCTTAATCTTTCTATGCTTCAGCTTCCTAATTTACAAATGAAGATAATAAAGCTATCATAGAGGGCTTTGCAAGATAATGTATTTAGCACAGAGCCTATCATAAGGCTCCAACAATGGTATCTACTGGTAATTCGTTTACATGGATTAGCTTCTCAGATAAACCAATTATTACTAATTAGAATCTAGAAACATATAAGACCTTGTAGCAATGAGACACAGGATATATAAATTTTCGTGTGGAAAAGATGCAGGCTCAGCCTGATAAAACTTCTGGTGTACAAAGGACAAGAAAATACCAAGAAAAAAAATGCCTACCTTACTTATTATCTTGCCTAAAGCCACTTTGGACATTAAGCTTACCAATATAATTTTAGTCCTTACTGAAAAGTTTTGTACATTAAAAAACAATGGCCTAAGGGGCTTCCCTGGTGGCGCAGTGGTTGAGAGTCTGCCTGCCGATGCAGGGGACACGGGTTCGTGCCCCAGTCCAGGAAGATCCCACATGCCACGGAGTGGCTGGGCCCGTGAGCCATGGCTGCTGAGCCTGTGTGTCCGGAGCCTGTGCTCTGCAACGGGAGAGGCCCGCGTACCGCAACAACAACAACAACAACAACAAAAACAATGGCCTAAACAGGGAAGTGAGTAAGGCAATGGAACTGGTTTAGCAGCTTGTATAACAGGCATAGATATACAAGGGAGGATGTTAATGGTGAAAGTTGTGGAGGAAATAAGAATACCTGCACAAGGTACAGGTCTATATGGCATCCTGATATGGCTTTGAAGGAGCACCAGTTGTCCTCGGTTTAAATTACTGAGGCCCCATTTAGTAGCCATGCCATCACATTGATAAGTCACTTAGCTTCTGGTTTCCAGTGTATAAACTGAGGAAAATGAAGCCAATCTTGTCAGGTTGTGTTGAGGACTCAATGAAATACATGATGTAAAATGTTTAATAGAATGCTTGACATATGATGAATGTGCTACTATTGTTATTACTGTGGTTTTACTGTGGAGGTATTATTTTTTAAAAATAACTGTCAAGATGAGGGTAAGTTTTTGCAGAAAAAAACATACAAAGTATTTCATATTTCTACAGACATGAGAGTGAGGAGAAGAAACAATCAGAAAGAACCAAAGCCATTAATTTCAATAAGTGGGAAAAGAAATGAAGACAAGAAAGGCTTTAAAAAAGTACTTCCTGACAGTCCAGTGTTGCACAACCTCATTTCCTAGGTTGGCTTTTGCCCAGGCACATGGCGGAGCAGCAAGAATCCACCAGCACCAACAATGGCTTTGATGTTAATGGATCTCCAATGGCTATCTCCCAAATCCGTTTTTTAACAATTAGCCTTTGCTGCCATAACAGTTGCAAAAAAAAAAAAAAATCAATTCCACAATTCTCTCCTTTTCCAAAATGGCTGGGCTTCAGCTGGTAAAGCAATGATTTAAGTTAATGGCTGAGGTGGGACTTTGAGTATGTTCTTAAAGGATAATCACTAGGCTTCTTCTCGGGCTGCATCTGTTTTTAACCAATTTCTCAACCTCTGAGTATGGTAATTAAACAGAGAGGTGTACTAAACATAAATAGTGGAACCTGAGAAGCACCTTCATTAGTCTCCGTATCTTCGGTAATTGCAGGTGTATGTTAATGAATTACATGAGTGGTAAAATAAAACTAAAGGCAGCTGCATGTGTTTACAAAACTGCAGCTGCAAATTACAGGTATCCGTAGCATCCGTAATTCATCCACAATTGACAGTTTTCATATTACTGGAATAAAGAATCAAGTCATGTGGATGATTAGAGTATTTGCCTCTCAGCACTAGAGATTTTGCTTCATTTCCTTTGCAGCATCACCAATGAAATAAATCACAGTTTTTCAGGTGGAGTTGAACCTCAGGGTAAAGGACCAAAGTGTATGGCAGACAACCTAGGCCCCAGTTCTGTCTCCATGCCTCCAAGTGCTACTTCCCTGTTAAGAGAGAAGTGAGCTTATTACACACAAGCTTTAGAAACACATACGCTGGGTCCAATTTTAGCGTTGCTACCTAGAAAACCGAGGTAAGTTTTCTAAGTCTATGCCTCAATGTCTTCATCCATTAAATGGGATAATAATAGTGCTACCTCACATGGTTGAGAAGTTTGAATTAATTAAGATTGAGTTCATGCATGTAAAGGGCTTCAAGTAATGGCTGGCACTGAGGAAGCACTGAGTGTCCATCTTTGGACATGTTCCATTGGTCAGAAACCAGTAATCATTAAGAGAAGCAAATGATAAGCAAGTCTATCTGTGGCTATTCATTAGAAACACCAGGTAACAAAATCTCTCTTGCCTCTTCCATGTAGACCCAATTTGTACCCAGGTACTGGGCAGAAGTCAAATACAAGACTGGCAGAAGCACAGAGTCCTACTTTTACTCAAAAAGATTTCTGCAGCAAATAATCAAAGATATCAAACAATGTACTTAATCCTCAGAAAGGTATATGAAATTTTTCTTTCACAACGACAAGAATATTTCACAATATTTTACATGTGTTTGGTACAATAGTTTACCTAGTGTTTTCTCTGCATATGAGGTCTCATTTACTTTGCACAATAGGTCTGAGAAGCAGACAGGGCAGGTACGAACCCCACATTATACCCAAGGAATATGACAATGAGAGGAACTAAATGTCTTTGCTACATGTCTATTATTAAATGGATAAAGGAGCCAAGCGTGGAACTCATGTCCAGTATAGCTATGAAAAATATTTCCCTTTCCAATATTTTAAGGATGGTAAGGAAATTCTCAGGTCAGAGCCTATAGTAGACACAGAGACATGCATCTACTAGTATAGAGGATTTGAGGGTGTTTCAAAGTCCTTGTGCTCTTTCCCCACCCAACCTGTCAGTTCCAGTGTCCCCATATTCCCAGCCTGATTTAAGACATTTAAATCTGTTTAAAAAGACACCTATTGTATAAATGTAGGCCTAACACTTCAGGAGTTATCAACTTTAGCATTTGATCAACAATGTGTTATCAGTTGAAGTATTTCACCTACTGGGTTGTCCCCATGTGAGCTCTGCTAATAGAATGTCCTCCTCTGTCCCCAGTGTCCTCGCTACATTTTGGAATCACCTGGGGAGAGTTCAAAAACAAATGATATCTGGATTCCACCCCTAAGACTCTGATATAATCGATCCAGTAAAGATACTTGCAGAACTTGTAAGGGAGATTCTACATTGAACCATGTACAATGTTTTTGTTTGTTTGCTAGTTTCTTTGTAGTAGGATTTCTTAGAGCTTTTAAAAAATTCACGCATCATGTGGGTCTCCAAGATGGGAAGTTTGTAGTGTTTGGCAAATTTATTTCACTCTGGAGTCCTTTGGGTGTTGAACATCTCCTGGGACTCTTGTTCCATGTTGACTAAATGAATTGTGGGAGAGGAGAAGGGATATTTTGATGGAGTCTGAATTCAGTAAGAGCCGTAAGGCATCTCCCAAAAAGAAGGACACCATCTAAAGAAAAACGATCTGATGAAGACAACCTTTCTAGTCTAGAACCTCATGACACAGTGTGGTCCTGGCACCAGCCTCACTGTCAGCCCAGGGAAATTGTTAGACGTAGAATCTCAGGTCCCATTCCAGACCCATGAAACCAGACTCTGTATTTTGACAAGATCCTCAAGGGAGTCATAGACGCATTAAAATTTAAGAAGCCCTGCTCTAATGTACCATTTTTTAAACCCCTTCCTGGGTTTCATCATTCCAGCTTTGCGGAAACCTTTGTGTATCAACAGTTATGTTCTTCTGCGGTGTATCTTCAACATTCCACCAAAAGACAGGAAAAGCCAGGGCTGTGGCTATACAGCTCCAGGGGGTGCCAGGCACATAGAACATAATATACACAGTGTCCCTAGAGTTATATAAACCCAAGAAGTATTTTCAAAATTGACACTATACTATGTGGAAGATAGAGCCTTGGGATATCATTTTTGTCAAAGAGCTTTTATTAATTTGAGTTTATCAATAATAGTTAACACTTTTTGAGCACTTAATAGGGTTCAGGCATCATAATGCCATTTTACAGTCATTATTTTACATTATCAATATAATACTGTAAGACATAATCTATTATCATCCCCATTTTCTGATAAGGACGTGGCAGCTCCTAAGGTTTAGAAAGGATGTCATGCTCAAGATCAAATAGCAGAGTTGGGATTTGGCTCTAAATCTAACTCCAGAGAGTATGTTCTTACTACAGAAAAACTGGATTAAAAAAATCTATAGGATAGAATACTGAGGTGAGAAATTACTAGGGATTATATTTGACAAGAGAGATTAATTCTAAAAAGTGTGGCTAGAATATGTTTTTAGGGGACATGGTCTTGGTTTTCCCCAATCTGAAATTAAAAGCCCTGCATAAGTGGACAATGGTGAAACAAACATTTGCTACATGATTACAATGTCTAATCACGTTGACAAATAATTTGCAAAGTCATTTTGAAATCTACAAAGAGCTACTCTCTGTTTTATCCTCACAGCGGTCTAATGGAAAGCTTTACCATCTCCATTTTTAGGGACAGATTAAGGCAGAAAAGTTTAAGAATATTTCCTAAAATCTCAAAGTCCAGAAGTGATTGTGATAAGGTTCAAAACCAGGTCTTAAACCCCTGAAATCCTGACCTTCTTCCACTGTGGCAACACCCTTTTCCCAAATATCAGATAAACGTTAGGACCTTAAGAATAAAAGATGAGAAGTACACTTCTCAGTTGGCCAGCCCAGCCTGGACATTTGACAGACAGCAAACGGGAGGGCTCATGGAAATGAACCAATAAAACAACAATGACAAAATTGAGAAAATGCCTTCCAAGAATTTTTCACACTTTAGCAGACATTTGGTTCAAACAAATGGTCGATTTTGGTACCTAAGAGCACAGAAAGTTATTTTTCCACAGCCCTTAGATTTAATTTTTCTTCTCTCTCTGTTGAAAAAAAAAAATGTTTCTGCCAAGTTTTCTCAAAAAGAAAAAACAAAACAAAAAAACAAACTTAAAAAAAAGAAAGTCTCCTCCAGGCTTCCTGCTGACATAAAGGTCATGCTGGATGGTGGGCTGCTGACAAGCACTCCCATTAGTACAGGCCCACAGGGATAGAGAGAGAGAGGAATTAGGCCAGGTCATGGGAAACAGTGTCGAAGAACTCTAGGGTCAGCAGGGATCTTGGGAGGTCAGTTAGTCCACTCCTCTGTCTCCAGGAAGGACTCACCTTTCCCCATTAATTTTGACCACCATAGAACAACTTCACTCTCTTTTAAAGAATATTGGGAAGCAGATTTTCCCGTGGATTGGCACCTGAAAACTTCTCCACTCTTACGCACCTACTCTTGGTCTTAGTTATCAACTGGGAGTGACTGTGTCCTTCCTCCTCCTCAGCCAGCCACCCAGAGGACGTTTGACAATGTCTGGATACTTTTTTTATTGTTGCAACTGGAGAGGAGATTGCTACTGGCATCTAGTAGGTAGAGGTCAGAGATGCCGCTAAACACCGTACAACACCCAGGATAGCGCTACAAGAAAGAATTATCTGGCCCCAAAGTGAACATGTGGAGTTCGGAAAGTTACAGAAGAGAGACGGGGAGGGTGTCATTCCTTGCATATTGCTGTACAATACAAGGACCTACTTATAGTAGGACTAAAGTTCCACGGTTCAGAAACACATTTCTTCATAAGATAATGTGGAACCCTTTTTTTTTTTGGTAGTCAGAATGACCTAATTCTCTACTGACTAGCCAGTCTTAGCTATTGGATAGTAAGTTACATGAAGGCAGGAACCATATACAGTTAATTTCTATTTCCCCAGCGCCTTCACATGGAATGACGTATAGTAGATTGTTTTGGTTTTTTTTTTTTTTTTGCAAATCCGTATGTAAAAGTTCAAATCATCTAGTTCTGTGAAAACAGCTAGACAGATTTTCACAAAATTAGGGGCATGTGCTAGAGACGGTCTATCTTAAAATTACAGGCTATTTTGTATA
Source organism: Hyperoodon ampullatus (assembly GCF_949752795.1). NCBI lineage: Eukaryota > Metazoa > Chordata > Mammalia > Artiodactyla > Ziphiidae > Hyperoodon > Hyperoodon ampullatus. The sequence goes on from NC_136923.1 coordinate 22,756,444, forward strand.
CATGATATTTTGGGGTCCCTGGGTGAGTCCTCTCAAAAAAGATGGATAGTCTTCCAGAGCACCAAGGAGTCTTTGTGACTGTAAATGGGGCACAACATGCCATATGCATGAAGATTTTGTAGATTAAAAAAAATAACTGTGGTTTCCAAAGTGAGTCCCAAAGTGAGAATCGTAGGGCCAGATTCTCCTAATTGTGGATGTCGCTTTGCTTTCCACAAGCACAACCCTACTTAGTTATGTACTGGTCCACTCCTCGGAGATGAGCCACCTCTGAGAGGAATGTCTTAAAGAGAATCAGAGCTGAGCAATTCATGGCATGGGGTGTATTTAAAGTGCTCTTGGAGAGCTACCAACCACCAATATCACAGACACAACCCATTTCTGTTTTAACAGGAACTGCTTTAGCCCATCCTGTTAGAGTAGGAGGTTTTGCCAACTTCCTTTAGACTTTAATTGATAACACACAAATCTGTTGCCACAGATGGTTGGGTGGGCAGCATCTGAAGCTGAGGTCTGGAGAAAGGATTCCCACCCCCAACAAATGCAAGAACGTTCAAGGAATGTAGATGCAGGATGCACCATGGAAACAGAAGTGAGGGAAGAGCTCTGGGTTCCACACCAAAGCATCAGGTCTGGATTAAAGGTACCCCGGCATGAAGAAGGTCAGTTTTCCAGCTTGCCTTTCTGTCACATGCAAATAAGATTATATGGTTTCAAATCCCAGATACACCAGCTATTAACTATGTCATTTGGGCAGCTTATTTAATTTGTCCAAGTTCTTCTTTTTCCCCATATGCAATAGAAATTGATAATAATACCTCTCTTTTGAGACTTTGTGTAGCTTGAATGAGATATAAAGAAATTTTCTATTAGTTACTAGTATTTCCTCATGTATGAAACAGATCTATTCTGGAGATGATCTCTAATCTCCTTGACATGAAGACTTTTCACTTTTTCCCAATATAACTTGCATGATCTTGGGAATTCTGAGCAAAATGCAAGAGTCAAGAAACTCAGTGACCTCAGACTCTTCAAAGACAACCGATGGAGTCTCACAAAATTCCAAGCACTCACAAGAAGATAAAAGTGACCTGAGGGGGCAGATATCTTGGAATGAGGGTAAAATTTGCTGAACTGCTCTCTTCCAGTGGCAGGTGATTGAAAGTCAACTAAAACTGCATGAAGGAATAAATAGGAAGACATCTATCAACTCTTATCATAGACAAGAAGCCCGGTGGAAAGCTTCAGGCTAGGCAGTAATCATTTGCTCAAAAGAGATCATTGGGAATCTGCCTTTCCATCTCTTGGCTTTGCTTTCTTTTGTGTTGGCTTCGCTCTCAGCAAAGCCCTCTGCAGTTGTGACTCCCAGAACTCCAAACATACATTCTTTCACTGTCAAGGCGAGCTGCCCTAAATGTATCTTTCCCAATCACTCTGGTGAAAGTCTCAAGATTTAGTCTGATTTGCTCAGGCCTGGGTCGTGTGCCTACTCCAGCAGTCGGCACCACACCTGAGCCAAGTAGACTGAGAGGGCAGAGGAGTAACCAGGAAAAGGTAGAATAGACACCAGTCAGGCAAAAACAAAAGCACCCACTGCACTTGCTGACCCAACTTCTCTTTCTTGATAAAGGACTTGTCTTCTTTCTTTCCTCCTTTTATATTGTGTGGTGGTTATGGAATTGTGTTGAGCAGGGGTTGAAATAAGAATAGATTATGCACAACTGGACTGGAAGAAGTTTCTTGTGAGCTATTCAAGTCTCATCTTAAATTGTCCTCCTTGGAAATAGGTGCTGTGTACCATGTCGCCTGTCTCTCGTGGAGCAGTTTTGTGGCTGCATGAGAAAAGTAGACCCTCATGAGTTCCTGCCGGCCACTGACCTTTGCCTCCCCTTTGGTTATTCTCAGATTCCGAAGAGCTCAGGCTGTTAAAGCAAGAAGAGGAGACTTAGCTTAGGTACAATATTCCAAGCATAACTCTATGGTCTGATAATCTTATAGGTGAGCAGAATTTGAACTTATTCTAGGACATTTCTGCTATGTCTTTTTCCAACACAGGTTTTGTACATTTCTTCTTAAGCTCGCTGGGGTCACTTCAACTGACAGTAAGGGGCTTTTAAGGATGGCAGTCCCTGGACTCATAATTAGTACAGTGGATGCTATGAAGCAGGGTAGTAAAAGAGCTAAATGCTGAGACTTTAAAGGTAGGCAGCGTGGGCTCTAAATCCCTAAGCAAATTGTCTAACTCTCCTGAGACCATGTCCTCTTCTTTAAATAGAGATCATGGTAACAGTGGCTACTGCCCACTGAGCATTTTCAGTTTGCCCTACACCTACTTTAAAAATATGCTTTCATGCATTGAATCCTCATACCAAATTCCGTGAGGTAGGTACTATTATTATCTCCATTTTATAGATGGTGACACAGTGGGGTCAGGAACTTGACCAAGGCTGCCCCTCTAGTAAGTGGCAGGAAAGTATTCAGCATAGGGCCTCATGCATAGTAGGCTATCAAAGAAGGTTCACAGATGGGAAGAGTGGGTGACACATGCGCTTCCATTAAGAAATGTACAATCCCAAAGTAGTAGATATCATTTCAGATGAGTCTTGATTGGGAAATGCAATAGTTGAATCTGGAAGGGCTTTCTGGAAGAGGAGATTTGTTTCGTGATTCTACTAAGACTGCATCATACTCAGCTACCTCTGAAAAAAAGGCCTGGTCCTCATCCTTCAAAGCTTTAGGAGCAAATCACCTTCATATGCAATGGGTGAAGAGGGGCACTGGCCCCCAGACCAGCTGCATCTTCTGAATCAACTTTGATGATCTACGTCAAGTCCTCTGTCACCAAATAACCCTGCCAACTAAGCTGTGAACAGAAGGATGGTATAACAGGTTGGAACATGAGACTGCTTTCACTCCTGTCTATTATGCATTATTCACTGCAATTTGAGATGCAAGAGCGAAAGTCAGTCCAGTGTACCATAGTGTGCTACAGTATACCATAGGAAGTACTAGTGACACCTAGTGTTTATGGAGGATTTATTTACAATTTCACATGCATTCTTTCATTTAGTCCTGACAACTGCCCCCAGGGGTTAAGTACTAGTATTATCTCCATTTTACAGATAAGAAAAACGAGGCTCGCTGAGGGATCTGGTCCCAAGTCACAGAGAGCTAGGAAGCAGAGAAGCCAGCCAATGATGGAGAGCTTATATTCTTAACCACTAAAGGTTCAGTTTCCCACGTTGACATGGACTGAAACAGAGCAGAGGAGGGCCAATAAGTAAGATGAGTCTTCCTATTGATTGGAAAAGATTCCTATACCATCCTTCAGGCATAATCAAAATGTAAAAGCCAGATCTGGCATAATTGCATGAGCTCAACTTTTTCATGACCTTAAGATATCTATATCATAAAAAAATTGTTGAGGCCCAAGGAATTTTCTAGTTCATCCCATAAAAGGAAGTAACATAAATATTCCAATTACAATAAGCAATTCCATATATTTAGTTTCAAAACAGGAATAAAATGAGAAAAGAAATGACCACAGACTCTGTCTTTATCATAATTGGACTCACTGTGCCCACAGTGAATTGATATTTTCCCATAATGTTACTTGTCTCCCACTGAATTCCTGGCAAATTCTGCAGAGGAAAGCAATGCTTACAGTACATTATTACTTTGGTGTTTCAAGGGGGATTATTAATTCCCACATATTATTGAAACAGTGCTCACTTTACAGAACCTATTCCCAACTCTAATTTCCAGTGGTGCATATTTCTCCACTTACTGCTATTTAAATACACAATTTCTAAGGTTAATTGATCTGGTATTTGTTATGTCAATGTTTGCATGGGTTAACATAAATAAATATTATATCTAATGATGGATGTAACAACAAAGTAATAATTCACTTCCCAGTGGAACTCCTTAACAACTGAAATATGTGGATGGTTCCCAGAATTCTGAAGGTATGTCAGTGCAAATCTAAAATATAAGACGAAAACAATCTGATTCTACATGGTCACACTCAAGGGCAGTAATTCAGAGAGCAGAGGAATTGTCACAGGCTGGTTCATTCAGAATTTCTCCCTCTGACGGTGGCATTTAGAGTCCCAATTCCACCAGTTCTAGCAACTTCCAGCAATGTCAAACCTATCCTAATTCTACCCTAAAAAGATTTGCAATGATTTAGTTCCCTACTAAATGCAGCTTCACTATCACAGAAACCAACTATTGATAAGAACAACAAGGACAACTAACCAATATTACCGAAGACACATCATGTGGTCAGCACTAAATGTTAAGTGCTTTACACTAGTTTTTCATATAAACTGCTCAGGTGTAAGGAGTTTCTATATTACATATGAAGAAACTGAGGCCCCGAGATAGTAAATCACTTGCCCATCGTCTATCAACTCCTAAGTGGTAGAGTTAGGATTCTGATCTGGCTCTGTTTAACTCCAAAGTCTGCAACCTTAACGACTGCTCTATAACCTCCTTTATACTAAACAAGTGGCTGAAGAAATTCAAACTGGGTAATAAACATTTCAAGTTTATTAGTCAGGGCAGAAGAAGCTGTGCTGTGGTAACGGACTAACTCTAGTGTCTCTGACTTAAGCCACAGAATGTGATGCAAGATAGGCACCTTTCCTGGACTTCTGTATTCCATACTTTTATGTATATATTTTCAGTATGTGTTCTATCCTTCTACCTTGTGGCTTCACCATGTAGCATGCATGATTCCCATGGCAAGGGAAGTAAAACCTGGGGGATCTTGCACTGGCTCTTAAATGCTTCAGCCCACAGAGAACCCACCAGTCCTGCTCTTAACCTATTGGCCAAAACAAGTCACATGGTGCTGCCCAACTGCAAGGAGATTGGAAAATGTTGGGGTGAGACTCATGGGTATTTGGTGAATATCAAATGTCTCTATCGTGTAACTCTTTTCCTGATTCCTAGGTAGGAGGAGACTTATACCTTGAGCACTTGCAAACCTACTGCGTTATGCATTTTCAAGTTCTTTGCCCTAATATTTGGGAGGTAATTATCTGTTCATTGAATCCACATTTTTTTTTTCACTCTAAATGGTGAAGATTAGTCATATGTGTTAACAGTAAGGATATGTGGCAACAAGAAAATCCCTTTAATAAAGGTATCTGTGGGGGGACAAGAAATGGGTTTGGACATCTTTATTACCCTCTTACCAACACAATAATATTGCCATTTCTTGCCAAATATCGCAGGCCCAATTTTTGCTCAACAGTGTTTATGGGAAAATATCAAGCTTAAGTGTCAGCCAGACGTGAAGATGCCTCATTCAGGTCTTTTCTTACATCCCTCCCATGATTTACTGTGCATGCCCTCACTTTCTAACCACACACAGCTGACCAACACAACTACAGGCCCAAAGGGCATTTACATCAGGGGAGATACCTTGTATGAAAGGCATCCTGTTCATTGATCCTTCTCTACTTCACTCTAGAGCCAAGATTTTAGAGCAGGAAAAGCTCTCCATCCACCAATTCACTGATCTGAGTTTCTTTTGCTTTTTGTATACTCCAGGACTTCCTATTTTCTAGAACTTTCTTTCATGCAATATTGCATCCCTTACTGCTGTTGTTACTTACAGGCATGCTGCAATGTGGAATATAATTTCTTGATTGAAACTCCAGCTCTCTTTGGCTGAATATCATCTGATGGGATAAATTATTTAAGAAAGCCACAGCATTGAAGGAAGGTCAATAGTCAATGCTTGCTCCACCATTTAATCATAAAATTGAAAGAATAATGAAAAATAGAAGATTTGGGGAAAAAAATCGGGGCATTTGTATGAAGTAGTTTAAAGTGACTGAATTCTTGAGGGTTTTTGCTTTGTTTTTCTGTTTAGAGGAGCCTCTTAAATTATACCATGTAAAGAGAGAGATTTTCCTTCAAAGTACTCCTATTTCTAGACCTTGAGAAAAGAGTTTTAAAAACAGTATTCCCCAACATAATGGGAAAATCATTCATTCTAGTGCTTTCACTTTTCTCTTTTGAAAATTTATATCCTTAAAAACACTGTTTTGAGATTTTCCCCTCAACCAGATGCTCTGGGCCTGGGTAGCTGAGGACAGTCCTCAATGAACAGGTGAAAAGGAGACTGAAATTTCAGCAAACCACTGGGCCACAACTTAGTATTAACTGCAATCCAAATGAATTGATCCAAACCATATCTCATCAGGATATTCACTGATGGAATAGAGAATCCAACACACCACGTGATTTTTAATCATTTCTTTTTGACCCATATCCATCCAAGGAGGCAAATTGAGATAAGGAAAAAAAAAATCCTCTGCTATTTACCCAGTATCTTTTGTCCCTCCCCTTCTCCTTTATGAACTCAAAACATACACATTCTACTTCCTTTCCAATGTATTCATTTACAAAGAAAAAAGTCATGAAGGCACCCTGTGAATGAGGTTGCCGTGGAGAACCTGTTCCAGGTAAAGAATAGTCACTACAGAAAAGTGGTGTGCACCTTGTCAGCAGAAATGCTGCAGCAGCCCCAGAGAGGTTATAATTTCTGCCACCACTAACTTAAATACAACACAATTCTGTAGGTCTCCAGAAAAGGCTCTGTCCTTTTGTGAGTGTGCCTTGCTTTACAGAAGAGCTGTGCCCTATTTGGATTTAAATCAAAGCATATTTCAAAAGCATGTACACAGTGTCATATCTAATAGAACCCTAATGGCAATCCTTTGTTTAAAGACTTTTCCCCTCCTAAATAGGGTTTCAAGGTATTGGGTTTTCTTTTTTTTTTTAACATCTTTATTGGAGTATAATTGCTTTACAATGGTGTGTTAGTTTCTGCTGTATAACAAAGTGAATCAGCTATATGTATACATATATCCCCATATCCCCTCCCTCTTGCGTCTCCCTCCCACCCTCCCTATCCCACCCCTCTAGGTGGTCACAAAGCACCGAGCTGATCTCCCTGCGCTATGCAGCTGCTTCCCACTAGCTATCTATTTTACGTTTGGTAGTGTATATATGTCAATGCTACTCTCTCACTTCGTCCCAGCTTACCCTTCCCCCTCCCCCCGCATCCTCAAGTCCATTCTCTATGTCTGCGTCTTTATTTCTCTCCCACCCCTAGGTTCTCCAGAACCAGTTTTTTTTTTTAGATTCCATATATATGTGTTAGCATACGGTATTTGTTTTTCTCTTTCTGGGTTTTCTTACAGTGGGATAAACCTGTTGAATTCTGCCTCCTGACCTTTCCCAGTGTGAGTAAAACATAGGTCCATCATGCGCTGCCTTAGTTATACTTTCTGTCATTCTTTTTTTTATTGAAGGACAGTTGATATACATTATATAAATTACCAGTGTACAGTATAGTGATTCACAATTTTTAAAGGTTATGTTCCATTTATAGTTACTATAAAATATTGGCTATATTCCCCATGTTGTACAATATATACTTATTTTATACCTAATAGTTTGTACCTCAATTCCCTACCCTTATGTTGTCCCTTCCCCCTTCCCTCTCCCCTCTGGTAACCACTAGTTTGTCTCTCATTCTCGAAAAGAGGCATCAGCCAAAATCAGAGCAATATATACAAGTTCATCTTTCTGAAATGTAACCTTTTCTGTGCTGGTTGAGACTTATTTAAAGAATAAGTAAGCAAATTTAGGTTCCTTTATTACACTTCAGCATAACTGCCTGAGTTTCAATGAAAGGAAATATATTTATGTGCACATGAGATACACACCTCCCAAATATGTGTGAAACATCCATCTGTAATAATGTCTATGGTTGTTTAAATAAAAAAGAAAAAGAAAAATCTTGATAGATTGAAAGGAAAGAGGAAACTGTGATTGTGTTTCGATAAGAACTGTGTAAATAAACTGCTATTCAGCAAGTTCAAATGGTCTAAGTCCTAAAGAATCAGCTTCCAACTCTGAGCATTCAACAGATATCACTGAAATTTCTTAAGCATCTATTATATTCCAAGCACAAGGCTAGATCCTTTAGAGTCATAACTGCATTTGCTCCTCAAAGTAACTCTATGAGATGGTAGATTATAAATAAGAAAATAGAGACTTAGAGTGGTTAAGCAATTTGCCCAAGTTTTTTCTTTCATACTGTAGTCACAGTGAGGGTTTAAACCTGGGTCTTGTATACTCTGGAGTCTGTGCTTCTTCCTCCATGCTGCCTGGAAATCAGGAAATGCCAAAATTCAAATGCAGGACCTCAGTCATGCAAAGTACGTGACCCATCACTGAGTACTGGGACAATGTCAGAGAAGAAATTATAGGTTTTGTTTGGCCAGAGCTAGGTACCCAGGACATATGTTATGGCTGATATTGATAGATGACTCCCTGAAATCCATCTCCCCTCCCCTTTACTAAGAGGTGGCAATGTGCCCAGCTAAACAACTGCGTTTGCCAGGCTCTGTTACAGATATGTGTGCCTAGTGAGACGTAATCAGAAGCTTTGGGTAAACTTTTCAGCAAACCTTTTTAAAAGAGTTCTATTTGGCTGACATGTGCCCTTTTAGCTTTTCTACCTGTCTTGTTCTTACTGTCTAGAACACACATCCAATGGTTGAAAGGTGAGTGACAAATCACAATCATAAAGTAACTCAGAAGGTAGAAACCACACGCTAAGAAACTTCCCAGACCTGAAGACAATGATTCTTAAAGTCCAAGCTTCAAGTTACATAAAAGAAAGTTACCTGTACCTTATTTAAACCACTATTATTTGGGGTTTCTGTTATACAAAGTCAAAACCAGCCCCAACTAAAACATATGTTGCTAGAATAGGAGAGAGAAAAAAACTCAGGATCCATGTCCTTGTCTTCTCAGTAAGATGATAGTCTCCTGGAGGTTAGAGACCCTGCCTCTTATATCTACTTTTATATCTCCCACAGCACCTATAATTTTCCATATAAATAACACAAGGTCTATGGCTACTTGTTTACTTAAACCAAGTAGATATTTTAGAAGTACCAAGGAAGGTCCAACTTTCTGCATGTCATTTTAAAGCGAAACCCAGTTTAAATTAACTATAAGAAAACATGTATTCTGGACAGACTCCAGCAGTCCACTAACACTGACTGACAGGAAGGACCAACTGTTCCTTAACCTGAAGAAAACACAACCCAGAATGAAACTTGTCCCTCTAAATGACAGTGGCTCACAAAGGAGCTCTGTGGATCTTTAAATTACACTTGGCAAAGAAACATCTTTTTATACAGACACATACACACATCAGAGGTATTTTCAGAAACTCATCCCACTAAGAATTTGAATGCAACTTGAGCACTGATCTGATTTAACCCCCTCCTTCCATTACAGAACTGTGTCCTTGCTCCTCTTCAGACCAGCAGATCTATTTGCTGTTGAAATCTCCAAATTCCCCTCCACCCCAGGGCCTAGTTTGCATTCTCTCTCTTTCCTTTTGCACATGCCATTCTAGAAGGCTTTCCTCTACAGCCATAGAATCTTCTCTAAGGCCACAGTCTCCCCAGTGGTCATGGGAACACCAAAAACACAACCTCATGCAGTTGATGGGAATATGAGAGGTCACAGGTGAATTTGCTTGGCATTGTATCTGCTACATGAGATGTATTCAATCAGTAAATATTGGTGGCCTTGATTATACGAATCAATCAAAGGTCAGTTTTGCAAGGTCAACAATTTTAGCTCTCCCTTTATGCCAAGCAATCAATCATTTTATCAAACCATTAATCAATCATAGATTTCCTTGCTAGTTATCATTCTGCACTGGCCATTTCAACTAATTTCTACCTCTGTTCTGAGGCCCGGCCCAAACCCCACACTCTCCAAGAGGCCAGTCCTGACCCCTATAACCTCAGAAATGTCTCCAGCTTTTGTCATTCCTTCTTTCCTTAATCCTCTGTCTAATCAATTGTATCTTTACTGAGAGCTGTCATTTTCCATAAGAAAATCATGTCCCCTCAGCTGGTTTCTAAGGTCTTTGAGGGCAAGGACTGTGTCCTCTACCTCTCTGACCCCCACTTGCTGGTATGGTGGCTAATACCCCAAATAAGTTTTTGTTAACTGAGGGCAATTTGATTGTTTGCTTTGGGATCTTACTTTCTTTGAGACTGGGAACAAGGCAGCTTCTATGAGTAGGAAGTAGAAACACATATGACCCAAAGAAATGTCAGTGTTAACTGCTTCCTAAGTCATATTTTGAGTGCTTAGCACATGCCAGATACTGTCTTAAATGTTTTCTTTCATAAGTTGCCTCTCAGCAGATGGGGAGGTTCTATAATTATTCCTATTTCACAGGTGAAGAAACCGAGGCACAGAAACTAAATAACATACCCCAGTCCGCATCTGGTAAATGGCAGAGCCACGACTCCCAACCAGGCCCTTGGGCTCTAAAAATTGAACTCTACCCACGATGTACAGTAATTCTAATGTAGAGCTTGGATGCTGAAGGTTCTGTGCAGCCCAGCCCCATGTAGCGGGACTCACGAACCATCCAACTCAGCCTGCTCAGCAGCTATGCCTGACTTACTCTTTGTGGATTTAACAGCTCACAACAACAGCTAAAAAGTCTGCTTAATCTACCTCAGAGCAGCACTAATAAGTAAGCAGCAAATTGACCACGGGCAGCAGCATGATGGTGGGAAGTCTAAAAATAAAAATAAAGATGTAGGAAGGGTGAGACTTGAAGGTAATTAACTTACACTCTTCCTCCAGGGAGAACAGAAGTCAACTAACTGGCCAGCTTAAACAGTTCTGATACCCATCTTAAAGTCAGACTCTTCTTTTTGGGGTGAGTGTGTGTTTCCCGGAATGACCGTGGACAGACGACACGACACATTACCCAGAGTGTGAGAGAATGTGGGATCCCCTAAGGGGAGCGATAACAGAGCCACTGATGAGTAAGCAAAATAACTACCACTTAATGATGGTTTCAAAGATCACATGTGTGACCAGTCATACATAGCGCAAGCAATTATCTTGGGAGAGCGTAATTCAGCAATTCATTCATTCCGCATGGATTTTTTTCCCTTAAAATATTTATTAAGAGCCACTATGTGCTATGCATTACACAATCACTAAGGATGAAATGGTGAACAGTCAAAAATGTGTCTACACCATTGTAAAGCAATTATACTCCAATAAAGATGTTTTAAAAAATGTGTCTACCTTCATGGAGCTTGCCTTTTATTTGGAAGAGGTAGATAACCAACAAGCCAACTAATGGATGAAGAAAATGATGGTGTTATGAAGGAAACGGACAGTGCAATGGGCTAGAAAGGGCCTGGGGAGGTGACAGGGAGGGTTTTATGGGGAAGGTAACATTTGAGCTGAGACATCCAGGATGGGATGGAACCACCTCTGCAAAGATCTGGTGTGGACAGAACCTTTCAAGCAGGGGAATCTAAATGTGCAAAGGCCCTGAGGCAGAAGAGAGTTCTGATGTGCTTGAGGAAGAAAAATGTGACTGGAATATAGTAAGACAGGGAAACTGACATGAGGGGAGTTGGACACAGACAGGAGCCAGATAGGAAGAACTTTGTAGGTCCGGGAACAAACTTGGCATTTTATTCTAAGAAAAGCGAAGGTTTAGAGGGTCGTATGAGAGAACACCATGCTGTGCTGAGATTGCTGCTCAGCTTCTGGGTGGAAAAGGAGTACTCGGTGGAACAAGAAGAGAAACAGGGAGACTTGTTAGGAGGCTTCGGTGGAGGCCCAGGTGGCTTGGGTGAGTGTGGCAGCAGCAGAAATGGAAATAAATGAAAAGGTTTGAGGTGTATCTTGGAGAAAGAATAACTTGTGCCTTTTGCCCAAAGGCTTCACTATTCCAAATGTCAGCAGCAAATTGCTCTAACGGCTGAAATTTGGGGAATTAAATAATTAAAAAGATAAAGAGTTATGTTCAAATCTAATTCAAGATGAAGACATTAAGTAGTTTCACTTCCAGCTTCAGTTTCCTATATGAATGCCTGCTTTGTTGTAAGTTGACTCTTTAACCTCACTGAAGCTTATTGGGCTCTACATCTATAACCCCAGCTACCTGGCAGGTTGTCGTGAAAATCTAATTAATGAATAATAAATAAAGTAAAAGCCTTTAAGCCTCCATACCAGTATTTCCCAAAATGAAACACATATGTTCAGAAAATATAAAAATAAGCATTTCATAGTCAAATACATGTATAGGCGTCTATACTGCAGGACTTATCAGGACCTTTAATGCATTAATACATATGGCTCTTTAGTGAATTAATGAATCACCAATAGAGTGTTGTATTTCTCACTTATTTAAATAAGGAAATTTTTCTTTCAAACCACCTGGTTACAACTTCTGTGGAACACAGTTTGTCAAACATAGTATTATAGAGGTGTAAAAGACTGTTACTGAGACACCAGAAGACCTTCTAAAATACAAAATCTTGCAGGAGAGAAAATATGTTGCACAGGTTAGGGAGTTACCAGGTTAGGGAGTCAACATCTTGCCTGGGCACCAAAAACATAATGCACTGGTCACAGAAGGGAATGAAAACAGGGGTTTAGGTAAGACATCTTGGGAATCCAGTCTTCCTGAACCCAACAAGCAGGAAGCCTCTGAAGGAGCCATTATGATCCCCATTTAACAGATGAGAAAACTGGGCCTGGAAGAGGTTGAGTTACCTGCATAAATTCATCCAGCTGATGGCTAACCAACATGTGTACTTTTAAGCATTATACCAGATGGCTTTTTTTAAATTCTGGGATGAGATACAGCAGTGGTTAGGCTAGTGTGACTTCTGTTCTAATTCTAACCAGCAAAGAGCAGAGCAAGGCAGTCAAGGGGTTTAAATCCCATCTTTAGCACTTACCAACTGTGTCCTGTTAGGTGAGTCACTTAACTTCTCTGATGCCTGGCTAACTTATCTGCACCTGACAGATGACAGCAATGACCCCATCCACCCTTAGGCTTGTCATGAGGATGAAATGGAACAATACAAGTCAGGTACTTAGCCCAGCTCCTGGCAAAATGGGAGTGGCCTCTTAAATGTGTTGTCTTATTATTTTGTACAATATCGTTTGTGTAATTTGGTATTTTTGAGGGGAAGATGCTCCTAAGGGGATATTGGCTCCCAAAAGATGAGGAAAAGTTGTACCCCTTTCAGAAGTTTGAATTAGCATGATTTATTCTGATGTCAAAGTCCAGGCTTAAATGACAAAGGACAAAAGCTGCACATAATCACTTAATCTGGGGAAACTCTTTTTCTAGAAATCAGCTTTGAGTAAAAGCCGTTCTTTTTCTTTTTCTTTTTTTTTCAAATCTGGGAGCACTGGGTTTGGGGTTAACTCACTGAGCCTGAGTTATATGAGGAAAACTGGAATCCTACGGAGAGTTAAGGACATAGCCGCCGATGGCTGAATGATTCCCAAAGTACTGCTCTAAGTACCACAGATTTCCTCTCCATGGAGCAGATCTACATTAGATCAGGTGGAGCTAAGAACAGGGAGGACAGATGACGAGACTTGCTAGACAATCAGGAACCACACCTGTGCATGTGTGGGGCGGGGTCTGCTCTGACTATGAAGAAAGCTGTGGATTTCAAATCACACTTTATTCTTGCCTTCGTTAGATCTACAGGAAACCAGTTTTGACCTTTAAAACACAATATCATCTTGTTCACAGTCCTTCTGCAAGTTGCTTGTCTACTTAATGAAACTGTTGCCTGGTTAATAAAGTTGTGGTTGAAGCCCTGCCTCTTAGCCATTAACTTCAGGACTTGAGCGCAGTTTTCTATTCATTACACTCTTAAGTCCCTTAGCAGTGGTATGTAGCGTATTGTTTAGAACTGAATTTGGAAGGTCTCTGATCTTGGTGAGTTTAAATTGGAGCACAAGATGTACATTTGTATAAAGACTATGTGGAATTCAGTGTCTGGCCTTTGGAGACAGCCTGCCTGGGTTTGAGCCTTGGCTCCACTATTAACTGTGTGATCTCTGTCAGCCTGTTTGTTCAGCTTAAAGACATGAAAAATAATTATAATAATGATGACACCTACCCTCCTTCAGTGAGTGGTTATAAGAATTAAAAGAGAAACATAGTCCCTGGATTATAAATACTAGCTGTCACTGTTATCACCACCATCCTCATCACCATCACCATTATCTTCACCATCAGCACCACCATAATTCCCTCATCACCATTACACCACAATCAGCAGCACCCTCGTCATCACCACCATCACCATCATCTTCATCATCATCATCTTCATCACCACCAACAGCATTATAATAGCAGCAGCAGCAACAACAAAAACGTCATGGTCCCCCCAAACCCATTAGTCCAATTCTTTAAGACCCACTTAATGTCTCTGTCTCTTCTTCTTGAATTCAAATATCTTTCTTTTCTCCCATATCCATTTCACCTATGCTCAAGTATTCTTTGTCACAACTAAAAGCAGCTTTAAAGCTAACAAGACATTAAGCAAAAGCCACTGTGGCAGCTAGCGGAGGTCTTTAACGCCTCCCATTTTCGTCTTTTTTAGATAGCTTAATTCAAATGTCCTGCCCTTAGTCCATTTTTCTGTCCCTCAGACATTGTCAATGGCCTTAATATTTCATTATGAATCACTAAATAAGACTCATTCTCTTTTTAAAGTTTATCTATAAAGACTTCCCCCTCCTCTTTAGTGACCCAGTGAGTCATAGATCTGCTCAGGAACTCCAGACTTCTGATTAGTGAATATTGCTTGTGGTCTGATCAAGTCAAAAGTCAATTAATAAAGCTCATTCATGAGTTTCCAGCTTGTACTAATTGCTCTTGCAGTGAAGCCCTGTTGTACACATTTTGTATTTTTAGGCTAGGTAGTAATATCATTGTTTGAAATCAATATCCCAAAACACTGAGTTCATCAGATTCTGCAGATTAAATGTTCTAAAACTCAAATCTTCTCCCTTTAGAAAGGCTGAAATTATGGATCTGTTGCATTGAGGAGTTCATGCAAATGAACTTGTGTAATGAAGCAGGAAAATGACACACATTGAAGAGTATTCCACATTCTCAAGTCAGACTGGGAGGGCTGTTGTGTTACTATTGTTAGCAAGTGAGGTGTGTGGTCAAACAAGCCTGCATATAACATGATGTGCCTTACATTATAACCTCCTAGCACCCAAACATTGCCCCAGGGTAGTACTGAATATGCATCTGGTCTATAAGCTCCCTCTTGCAAGGTTTGCATCAAACAGATCATCCTTGTCTGTTATCCCAGCCTGGAGCAGGGTCTATAACAGAAGACCAATGAAAATTTGCTGACGTGTAAAACATTTTTATCTTTGGAAATATATATTTTTTGTAAAGCTAGAGAACCATCAAATTGATCATTTTTTCCCCTTCAGGATTGCAGGGGAAAACTGAATGTTTTCTAGGACAAAAGATGGAAGTAACCAGTTAAGACATAAACCCTCCAAGGAAGATTTTGACGACCTGTCACCATGCATTTAGTAAATTTAGTAAATAAAATTTACTGGTACAGCGTTTAGTAAATAAAATTTACTGGTACAGCATTTAGTAAATAAAATTGAGTGGTACCCAACCTATATGCTCACTATCAAGTTCTAAGAAGCATGATTATTCATTTGTTCATTGATTCAGTCATTCAACTAGCATTTACTGAGTGCCTATGGTGTATCAGATGCCAGGCTAGGCACTGGGAACTCAGCAGCAAATAGAAGAAATGGAGTTTACAGGAGATTTGCACAATGACACTGGCTTTGGCATTAGGGTTTTAGAACAGCATGTGTCTTAGTTTGGGTACCAGAAATCAGAGGCTGAGACAAGCACTTATATGCAGGTAATTTATTTGGAAGGTAATTCTGTGAGACAGAAGGGAGAGAGCAGGGAGAATGATACAATGAAAGAGAAAACCTAATATTAGGGAGCGTTTTGAATGTGTCTGGTGTAGGCAGTAGGTGCCTCTGAGAAGCAGGCAGAGCACCCTCTATAATTGTCCCCTGGAAGATGAGAGGTATGTCCATTGGTTAAGGGTTTCTCTGGGGCTACCGTTACACACAGGCTCCCTCAGTGTTGGAAAAGACCTTGCATCAGACAATCTGAGTGCACCTGAGGCAGGTGCTGTCAGCACGAAGTGAATCTGAGCCCCCAAGGCAATGCGTATCACAGCTGTGGCTAGAATGAGGGGTAAGCTGAGGGAATGTGACATGGGACACCAAAGACAGAGTGACAGTCATTCTTTTACCACGCTTTTAATGAATGCCTGCTTTACTGACTGGCCCTATGCCAGGATCCTGTATGGGAGCTTAAAAAGACAAAGGGCTTCCGCATCTCAGATTCCACATGTCCACCGGCAGGGACCATGTTTCTCTCGCCCATTTAGAACATCCTTCAGCTCACAGACACAGACCAAATAAACAGGTTTGTTGGTAAGATTCACTTTCACTTCTTAAAGTGTATTAAATGCTAACTTTTCAAGATAACAACAACAAAATGGTAGTAATAATAATAGCAAAAATAACAATAGCATCACAAATCACTCTCTCTATGTACCAGGCTCTGATCTAAGTGCTATATAAAGACCATATATTTTAATCCTCACAATAATTCAGTGACATAGACACCATTATTATCATCCCCATTTTACAGATGAGGCAACTAAGGCACAGCAAAATTATAAGATATGCCCAGGGCAAAACAGCTAGTGAGATGCAGGGCAAAGATTCAAACCTACCCAGTCAGATTCCAGATTCTGTACTCACCACATCATTCTATCTGTCTAAGGCTAACGGAAAGCCCAGGCATCATTCCCGTTCCAATCATTTGCATCCTTTTCCTATCTATTTCTAGTATGCAATCAAGAGTTTTCAGATATCACAAGAGGCTCAGTCAATGCTTGGTGGAGGCAGGCTTAGTTTTCTTTAGTTCCAGAACTGAGAGGAAATACAGAGCTCATCAGAGGAGACCCCAATCCCAACATTTCACCCCTTATTCTTACCCTCATATCCATATTAACAGATGCCACCACATAACAAAAGTTCTGCTCTCTTGGGTGGTGACACATCATAGCTGGGTAGTGACAGAACAGGTTCCAGAACGCCTGTTCAATAAAAGGGCTAGGAGCTCAGGTTCTGGATTCACACTTCCTGGGTTCAAATCCTGATTTCACATAAGTTCTCCAAAGCATTGGTTTCCTTACCTGCAATGTGGGCATTATAAAAGTGCCTAATGTATGAGGTAATATTTGTAAATTCTACATCACAGTGTCTTTAAACATGGAAAGCATTGGCCATTACCATTATTTTCTCCACCGCCACACGTTCTTTGTGAAAGGAGCTCATGCTCATAACTTAGAGGATCATGTTTCCATTTAAGAAATCATGACGCTATGGACAGCCTTCCCTCACAAATGAGCATATACACATAATTTCATACAGTCTCAGAGACGTCACAACTCACTAAGCATCCCCATGGTCTACAAAGGGATATCTCTAGGTAGAACCTGTGAAGACATTTCCTCTATTAGCCAGTCCACAGGAAATCTTACCCAAGGAAGTGTTTCAGAAAATATAGGGTGGGGACTTCCCTGGTGGTGCAATGATTAAGAATCCACCTGCCAATGCAGGGGACACGGGTTCGATCCCTTGTCCGGGAAGATCCCACATGCCGCAGAGCAACTAAGCCCGTGCGCTACAACTACTGAGCCTGCGCTCTAGAGTCCGTGAGCCACAACTACTGAGCCCCCATGCCACAACTACTGAAGCCCGCGTGCCTAGAGCCCGTGCTCCGCAATGAGAGGCCACCGCAATGAGAAGCCCACGCACCACAACAAAGAGTAGGCCCTGCTCGTTGCAACTAGAGAAAGCCTGCATGCAGCAACGAAGACCCAACGCAGCCAAAAATTAATTAGTTAATTAATTTAAAAAAAGAAAAAGAAAATATAGGGTGACCAGAGGCTGCAACTGCTGAGAGCAGTGGGAATAGAAAGGAAAAAAAAAAAAAAAGAAGCTTTTCTCATTTTTAAGCCCCTACTAATTATAAAACCCTTATTACCAGTGAGTGGTGAAGCTTACAGCCAGCACAATTAAAATTTTAATTAATTAAGCCAAAGGCAACATTAACTTATTTAAAAAAAGCCCTTTATACATAGTGATTAACATAGGTCAGCAAATATTACAAGGGTTCAACACTAAAAGGACTCTGGATCCTCATACTTGAGTTGTCCAATAGTTTGACTTAAGGAAATTATGACAAAACCCAAGAGAGCTCAAGGACAGATTCCTAAAGTTTCTAGTGAATCAAACACATTTTTCATTTAAAAAATGTTGTCCTTAATCAGAATACAAAAGCAGTGTAAATATTCTTATAGCACAGCTGGTTAAGAAAGCAAAGGTGGCCTGGAGCAGCAGTACAATCACTCTTTTTTTTTTTTTTTTTTTTTTTTTTTTGCTGTACACGGGCCTCTCACTGTTGCGGCCTCTCCCGTTCCAGAGCACAGGCTCCGGATGCGCAGGCTCAGCGGCCATGGCTCACGGGCCCAGCTGCTCCACGGCCTGTGGGATCCTCCCGGACCGGGGCACAAACCCGTGTCCCCTGCATTGGCAGGCGGACTCTCAACCACTGCGCCACCAGGGAAGCCCACAATCACTCTTTATTATCAAGTCTATAACCAAATTTCAGGTGAACAACCATATGGATTTAGAAATATTTCCAGTGGACACAGCATTAGACTAGTTGGTTATTAAACCAACTCCAGACCAAGCCATTGTATTAATTGGGAAGAGATGAACTCCTGCTGAATGAAATCAATTCAACCAACGGTCTGTTCTTGATGACAGATGATAGGTCTATCATCAAGAACAGACCATCTGCCATTTCAGACAAGTACAGACGTCTTACCAGACCTGGAGGTCACTGCAAACATGACTATCCACCATACTGTCTTAGGCATACAATACAGAAAGTTTTGAATCATCTCAGGCAGGACCCCTCTAGGCCTGGGCAAGGTGTGCAAGAGGAAATGACTCTTTTTCAGTCTCCCCATTGTTCTCTTCAGTGTCTTTCATCCATCTCTTCCTATTAGGCAACATCTCTCTCAGGTTCTCTGGGAAATATTCAAACTACATGGAGCCTCTGGCAAACCTTTAAACAGTATCCTAAAGGCAGCAGTCCACTCTTTCTATGCTGCTTGTCAACCCTGATCCTCAATGAATACCTCTAACCATCTTAACTTTTCTGCACTCAAAACACATCTTAGCATCTACACAGGTGAACCTGAAAATGAGTTTGAAGGAGTGTTGACAAGGGAGAAAAATAACACACTTTCCTATAGCAAGAGGAAACTCTTGTGCAACAGCTATCTGGGGTAGGGAGGGGAGGAAGGAAGGGGGTAAGAAAGGAATAAATCTACAGAAATATTTTTGAAAGAAAAGGTTCTAAACCTTGTTATTTTCTTTAGTGCTATTTCCAGTGGGTCAGTCCCCACTATCCAATGAGTCATGAAATTTCAGTGAGACACACACACACGCACACACACATTAATGCTATGAAGTAAATTATGGTGAATAAAAGCTACTGAGGTCTTAATATAAGAATAAATAATTTTCTCATTTATTTCATGTTCTGCTTATGGAATTTTAAGCAACTTGCTTTTTTTCCAGGCTTTGCATTTTACGATAAACACATAAACTACGCCAATGGCAAACTACTAGGTTAATCTTGACATTGGTTTTCATTAAAACATGGTCCTAAATTCACACTTAACTCATTTTCTCTCCTCACACAGCAGTAAGTGTTCCTGCCATGTGGATTGCTTATGTTTAGCTCCGTATAATCTTCTCATTCTATTATCTTCATCTCATTTACGATTCTTTTCCAATCTGTGCTTCTCCTGGGACATATGTGATTATTTAATCCTTTCTAATTTACACTGCATAGAAGACAAAACTCCCTCTGGGTCAGTGCATCGATAAATAGGATGAAATCTATACATGACATGGATAACTCCTCCCAGTATTGGTGTCATTGCCATGGAGGAGATGAAAAACTGGCTGTATACTTAAATGGGAAATCCTCAAAGTCATGAGGAGAGTTAAATTATACAGAGAGCCTCAGAAATAAATAATATAAAGAATCAAAGTCCCAGACATAGTAGGAGCATCATTAAAATTCAACTCTGGAGTTAGATGAAATGACTTGAACTCCAGACCCATGACTTACTAGCAGACCTCAGCTTTCTTCTTTATAAAACAGAGATAAAAAGAACACCTACTTCATGAGATAGATGTGAATATAAATGGACTATACACCTAAGGGCATAGCAGAATGCTTGGCACATGAGTACTCTAGAAACATTAGCTGGTATTATAGATACAAAGGACCAACATATAAACCTCCTACAATTAACCTTCTCTCTATGCTTCCAAATGATGATTCCCTGCAAAATTCGGGCTCATATCAAGAATCATACTTAAGCTTCTCAAGTGAAGGACACTCCCATTTTAAATTCACTGTCATTTGCTGTTAGAAATCACAGTATATGCTCTATTTTAATTGATCTAGATGACAGAGGTACGACATTGAACAAAATAGTAAATTATGTCCCTTTGTGATAGTATTTTTATATTCAACTATGAATACTGCCCCATTTTGAGAGAAATGGAAAACATACAATTATTGAATTAGGGGCACCGTGGAGAACTCTGTATCCCAGCTGGTTCATTCGCACTCCAAACACATACTGTTCTTATTCAATTACAGCTCGTACATTCAGTTCAGGAGTGTTCTTCAAAAACCTTGTTAGAGAACTTCAGATTTCTTGGAACACCAAACACAAGCTTGCATACGTGAAAGATCCACTGACATAGAATAATGAGTTCTGCTACAGTTTTTTAAAAACAGAGGGAAACATTCATATTTCTTCTCCATCATTTAATAATTGTAGAGCCAGAATTTCCTGAGTTCACTCATATGAGGCCCCAGTTTTAGTGAGGGCTATCCAACTATCTATCTATCTATCTATCTATCTATCTATCTATCTATCTATACATTCATGTACATTTGAAAATTCTAAATCAAATCATATCCTATGAATAATTAGGATGAAATGTATTATAAAAAGCATTTGTAGCCTACACTGAAACATTATTAGCACGGGAACTAAAATATACTTCTCTTTATTAAGAATTGGAGAAATTTACACCCTGGTTTGTTATTCCAATACTGCTGACTCAGTAATGGAGATTAGCTGAGACAAAACAAAAAGTTACTGGAAGAAAGAGACTATTCACTCCATGCACGATTTGAATTGCAATTTAGCTCTCAATACAAGCTACATATAAAGTTCTTAAATGGTCTTTAAGTAGCTTTTCAGGCATTTGTCAGTAAAAAAATGGAGCCAGATCCTCACATTTCCAAAGGTGACAGGTCCTTGGGAAAAGTGTATTAACCATTTTAGTACTTCATACAGTCCTTTTCATTTTCTTAGGAGAATTAAGTCCCCTGTAAATATCTATTACCATAGATTCTAGAATAACGATCCCCAAAGACTCACGGAAAAACAAGCTTCCTCCATGAATTCTCATAAAAGAGCAGATCTGTATCTGTGGCATAGAAACATGAAGATGGACAGTGGTGTCTTCAAGTGGCCCTTTACCCCAAGGTTATCAACAAAGCCATATCATCTCTGTAACCCTCACTAGTGTAAACAGATCTATATGCAAATGCTAAGGCTTGGAGGCTTACTATGAAAACTGACTGGCAAAATATTGAAGGCAACAAGGGCTACATGAGTATTCTTCACCCACTCCCTAGTATTTAGGATTTCACAGTTCTCTTAAAGGAATAATGGATTGAAAACTCCTACCAGACATTTGTATATGGACCTCATTTTCCCCCCCTTTTAACCTAAATCAGTAGTCCTATAAACCTAAATTTTCCTTATAGGCTTGCAAGAAACTATGCCCAAATAGCCAAAATAATATGAAAGAGAAAAACAAAGGTGGAGGTCTCACACTTCCTGATTTCAAAACTTATTACAAAGCTACAGTAATCAAAACAGTGTGATACTGGCATAAAAACAGACATACAGACCAATAGAACAGAACAGAAAACCCAGAGATAAACTCTTGCATGTATGGTCAAATAATTTTTGACTAGGGTGCCAAGATTATTCAATGCAAAAAGGACAGTCTTTTCTACAAATAATGTTGGAAAAACTGGATATCGGCATCCCAAAGAATAAAGTTTGATCCTTACCTTACACCATATACAAAAATTAACTCACAATGGATCAGACCTAAAAATATGAGCTAAAAAAAAAATAAAGCTCTTAGAAGAAAACATAGGGGAAATTCTTCTTGACATTGGATTTGGCAATGATTTTCTGGATATGACACCAAAAGCACAAGAAATAAAAATAAAAATAGATAAATAGGACTGCATGAAAAGTATAAATTGTACATCAAAGACATACTTCACAGAGTGAAAAGGCAACCAGTGGAATGGGAGAAAATATTTACAAGTCATAAATCACAAAAATATTTACAACCCCCCAATAAGGGGTTAATATGCAGAATATATAAAGAGCCCCTACCTTTATAACACCACTGTAGAGCAATTATACTCTAATAAAGATGTTAAAAGAAAAAAAGAACCCCTATCACTCAAAAACAACAACAAAACAACTCAATTTAAAAATGGGCAAAGGTCTTGATTAGATATTTTCTAAAAAGTTGTACAAATGGTCAACATGCACTTGAAAAGATGCTCAACATTACTAATTATTAGGGAAATGCAAACCAAAACCACAAAGAGATACCACTTCACATCCATTAAGATAGCTACTTTTTTTTTTTTTTTTTTTTTTTTGCGGTATGTGAGTCTCTCACCGTTGCAGCCTCTCCCGCTGCGGACCACAGGCTCCGGACGCGCAGGCTCAGCGGCCATGGCTCACGGGCCCAACCGCTCCCCGGCATGTGGGATCCTCCCGGACCGGGGCACAAACCTGCGCCCCCTGCATCGGCAGGCGGACCCCCAACCACTGCGCCACCAGGGAAACCCAAGATAGCTACTATTTTTTTTAAAAGACAGAAAATAGCCAGTATTAGTGATAGAATCTGGAACACTTGTGTACTGTTGGTGGGAAGGCAAAATGGTGTATCCATTATCGAAAATGGTATGGAAGTTCTTCAAAAAATTAAAAATAGAATACCATATGATCTGGCAATTACACGTCTGAGTATATGCCCAAAAGAACTGAAAGCAGAGTCTCAAAGAGATATTTGTACACCCATGTGCATAGCTTTATTCGCATTATCAAAAAGGTGGAAGCAACACAAGTGTCCCTTGAAGGATGAATGGAAAAACAAAGAGTGGTTCATACACGATGAAATATTATTCAGCTTAGAAAGGAAGGAAATTTTGACACATGCTAAAACATGAATGAACCTTGAGGACATGGTGCTAAGAGAAATAAGTCAGTAACAAAAGGACAAAGATAGCATGATTCCTCTTATACGAGGAATCAAATTCATAAAGAACGTAGAATGGTGACTGCAAGAGGCTAGGTAGAGAGGGAAATGCAGCATTGTCACTAATGGCATGGAGTTTCAGTTTTGAAAGATGAAAAAGTTCTGGAGATTGGTTGCACAACAATGTGAATATACTTAACACTGGTGAATTGCACACTTAAAAAAGGTTCTATGGTAAATTTTACGTGATGTGTATTTTACATAATTTAAAAAAAAATTACATGGGTCACTTAAGGAAAAATCAAAGGTAATTTTGACTATACAAAATTTTCTATTATGCAGTAATGAAAACCTCTAAAACCTCTTACATTAAATTGTGATTCTACTATATTTTCTGGCTATTATCAAGTTTCCTATTTATAAATCAATAAAATTATAAGGAACTATAAATATCAACTAACCTAGTTTTTTTTTTTTTAGTTACTAAGGAGGAAACCAAGGAACATTCAATTGGGGAAATGATCTACTGCCCAAGTTTATAAACAGCTAATGTAATTACAAACCTAGAAATCAGTCCACATGGTACTTTCTGTTAACTATCTGTTAAAAGATAATATGCTTCATCCCTGGATGCTGATGAACTATCATTAAATCCTACTGGGGATTGTAACAAGTGATTCTTGCCACTGTAACACACCACATTCCATTCTTACTTACTTGGCTTTCCGTTTAACTCATAATCTGATACACTACTGCCACTCTTCTGAGAATGAAAGAGAGCTGGAATAAACCTCATAGTGTGTGATTAATGTACTCCTGAGAAGTTGTGCTTAAACTGATTCACATACTTCCATACTTCACTGTACTTTAGCATAACCAAAACTCCACGTTGGCTCCAAGGGAAAACAAAGGGCACTTAATAATGCGATGAGGGGAGTAAGTTTCCAAAGAGAGACCACAGTATAATAAAACAATTTACTAAGGGTAACATGCAAAACTAAACTTATTTGGGCAGTAGAGAGTTGCTTAGCGACACTAATAAATGATTATTTCATTTATTCAATATTCAACAACTATGGAGATCTAGATCAGGGATCAACACGCTGTTTCTGTAAAGGAGCAGATAGTAAATATTTCAGGGTTTGCAGACCAGGTGGTCTCTGTCTCCTAACTACTCAACTCTCCCACTGTAACATGAAAGCAGCTATAGATAATACTTAAATCAATGGGCAATGCTGTGTTCCAATACAAATTTATTTATAAGAATAGGCAGGTGGGCGGAATTTGGCCCATAGGCCATAGGTGCCAATTTCTGTTCTATATATTAAAAAATAGTGGTAAACTAGGCCTAGAGGACTTGTATTCATGAAGCTTATATTCCAACAGAGAGGCAAGGGGAAAGCTGAAAGAGAGCGAGAAAGAGCGAGAGAGCGAGAGAGAGAGAGAGAGAGAGAGAAAGCAGGAATGCAGAAAAGGAGAGAAAAAAAGAAAAAGAAAGGAAGGAAGGAAGAAAGAGAGAGAGAGAAAGAAAGAAAGAGAAGGAAGGAAAGAAGGAAAGAAAGGGAGAGAGAGAGGGAAGAGGGAGGGAGAGAGGGAGGAAGGAAAGGAGGGAAGGAAGGAAGAAAGAGGGAAGGAGGGAGGGAAGAGACAGAGAGAGAAATAAAGAAACAAAGATGTTTCAAATAATATTAAATGATATGGAGTTATCTCCTTTCAAAAAGAGATTGCTTCAAAATCTTCCAAACTAATGGTTTTCGACCTGGCAATTCAACAGACTGTCAAAAATCCACATTACAGAACTTCAGCTGAGAAGAATTTTCATTCAATGGGTGGAGGGTAGAGCCTGGGGAGCATTACTTTTTAAAAAGTTCTGCAGGTGAGAAAGCTGGTCAAACAACCTTTGTTTTATAGGTATGGTTGAGAATAATTAAATTATTAATGTTAATTTCACTGATGGAGAAAGGAGAAATAGAAAAATTGAATCAATGAACTACTAATGAATTAACTTCCTCAACACACAAAGGACAACACATGTGCACTATAAATAGCATGGTTGATAGGAATATTTACACATCACTCACATAAGAAAACTAAATACATTTGCATTACATGTATGATATAAATTCCATGTTAGTATTTAAGAATTTCTCAAACTGAGATATTTTTATTAGAGGATAATTTTACACATGAGTACTATAGAGTAATTCCTTCCCAAATTTTATTTTTACCAGGAATGTTTTACGGTAACAATAGGATATGTGTTACACAAGTATTACAAACAATTCTAAATCATCTTAGATATACTGAGCAGGCTTTGAACTATGCAATAAACAATGTTCTTGTCACAAAAATATAAGATAGAGAAGCAGTACATGGGGAATGAACTGATAAGATATAGGCACCTTCAAATTCGCATCCCGCCATGATTTCTGCTGACAAGTCTGAGGCTGAGAGGCAGGGATGAACACACCTGTAGCATGACTCAAGCTGCCCAGGAAGCATGGAGCAAAGCACTCTAAGGGCACCTTGGCTGATGTAGGTTTTTGCTCAGATCACATTAAAACCTCAACCTGGCTCATCAGATGTCATTTCTCACTAATTCTGGGGCTTATTATTTGGATTGTGTGTCAAAATATGACCCCCTACATACACCAAAATCCATGGATGCTGAAGTTCCTTACATAAAAGCATGCAAAACTGTCCACCTTCTGTGTTCGCAGGTTCCGCATCCACGGGTAAATTAAATCCTTGAATATGGATGTACTAGCATTCACTTTAGCACCTAAATTCCCAAAATGCTAAAGGAGGACTTAAATCCATCTGGTCAACCAAATTTTTGCTTCATAGACAAAGTAGTCATGGTAACAGCAGGGGGAGCAGTAACAGGGTGGTTGGGTTTCAGCAACAGATTCACACCTGACACTCTTGAATTCCCATGATGCTTCTCTGTCTCTAACATTTCAATTGTGAAATAGAACCTGTTCACAGAAAGTGCCTAAAACATTACTGTATTGATTAATAAATTACCACATAGTATGGCTTCATGTAACTGTCACTCAAGTTAAAAAATAAAACTTTGCCAGCATCCTAGAAGGCTCCTGGGTGCCCCTTCCCAATTACAGGTCCCTCCCTCCCTGAAAAATGTAACCACTGTTCTGATTTTTATACTTACCATTTCTTTGCTTTTCTTTATACTTTGGTTGCATATGAACTGTAAATTACACTAGTTTGGTTTTGCCTATTTTTGATCTTTATATAATTAAAAGAATATAATATATATTCTTCCAATTATATAATATAGAGTATATATCTGACTTGTTACCTAATTCATCAAGTTGCTGTTTTAACTGTAGTTTCTTTTTCCTAACTGTAGTTTTTCATAATTGTATAGTATTCCACTGTAAGAATGTATCAGTACATTTTTACAAATTGATGGATATTTGGGTTGTTATCAATTTAAGACTAATATACATTATGCTGAATTGAACATTCTTGTATATGTCTTAGTATACAAATGCACATTTTTCTTTTAAATGTGTATCTAGAAATGAAATTGCTGATCAACAAGATATTTGTATTTTCAATTGTGTTAGTTAATGCCAATGTGTTTGTCAAAGTGTATCGTGTCACTTTACATTCCAACCAGTGCCATGTGAAAACTGAAGTTGCTCCATATCTTTATCAGCACTGGCATTGTTAATCTTTAATTTTAGCCATTCTGATAGGACTCTCATTGTGGTCTTGTATTTCCCTAATGAGTTATGAGATTGAGCATCTTCTTACACTCAATTAGTCATATGCTTATTGGTCATTCGTATATGCTCTGGTGTGCAGGACCCGTTTAACTCTATTGACTTATTTTCGGTTAACTGTTGCTGACTGACCAAATATTCCACAACTTAGTGACATAAAACAAACTCAAAGGATAAATTTTCAGCACTTAACCACTAAGTATAACATCTACTTGTGTTTTCTGTGAATAGAATGCATTAAAGAAATTCTCTTTTACTTCCTAAGAATTTTTAAAACTATAACATTTAATTTTGTTTAGTTTCCTTGATGCCTGGATTTTTCCATCAAGTAATTCAACCAAACATTTAGGAAAGAAGTAATAATAATCTTAAATTCTTCCACAAAATATAAAAGGTTGCAACAATACCCAGTTCCCAGAGGAGGCCTGTTAAACCAGCCAAAGCCCCCAGAAAGGGAATTATAGAAAAGGTAAATTATAGGGCAGTCTTATTCATAATATAGATGCAGAAATCCTAAACAAACATTAGCAAACTGATTCCAGCCATATATCATGCCATGTAGGGTTTATTCAGAAATTCAAAGTTGCTTAAGTTGATTGATTTTAAGTGCAATATGCCAAATTAACAGAATAAAAGAGGGAAGTCATTTCAATTAATTCAGAAAAAGTGACAAAATTAAATGTTATTTCATAGTTTCAAAAATTCTTAGGAGGGTTTCCCTGGTGGCGCAGTGGTTGAGAGTCCGCCTGCTGATGCAGGGGACATGGGTTCATGCCCCGGTCTGGGAAGATCCCACATGCCGCGGAGCAGCTAGGCCCGTGAGCCATGGCCGCTGAGCCTGCGCGTCCGGAGCCTGTGCTCCGCAACGGGAGAGGCCACAACAGTGAGAGGCCCGCGTACCGCAAAAAAAAAAAAAAAAAAAAAAAAAATTTTCCACTGTTCACCAGAACCCACTGATTAATCATATGCCTCATGAAGAGTTGCAATAAAAAGTATATAGCACCATCCAGGAAGAAATCTACTCTAAAATAAATTGAACTTGAGTCAAATCAAGTCTCCAGAACTACCTGCCTATTTACTGGAAAATGAAAGGTAGAAAAACAAGGGTAAACAACATATGAAGAAGCAATTAGTCAGATACAGAATATGGGCATTCCACAGGATGAAGGATGCTGTTTGCTCACCAGAAAAATAGCATGGAAAACAAACAAAAAGGACAAGGATTGTTAAAGAATAGAATATACTTGAGACAAGTTTTTTAATCACTCACTATGATTGTGTGATTATTTCTGCTCATAACTGTAATCACTTTTCTTTATGTATTTTCAGCCATGCTCCTAAGTGCACACAAATTTAGAATTGTTATATCTTCCTGGTGAATTGAGTATTTTATTATAATACCGTTCCCCTTTTTGCCTCTGGTAATGTTGTTTTATAGTTCGTTTTATATTTATGATATTACTATAGCTATACCAGCTCTACTTAGTTAGTGTTTTATGGAGTATATTTTCCTATTGTTTCAGTAAAATAGCCATCTGAAAAATGACTGGCTTTTAATTGGAGCACTCAATGCAATTACTGATATATTTGTGCTTAAATAATCTACTGTATTGTTAGTGCTTTAAATTTGTCCTGCCCTATGTTTCTTCTTTCTCTTTTCTTCTCCCTCCCTCTCCCTTTTTATGTTTATTTTACTACTCTTTTTAAACATTATACTTTTTGTAATTATTTTAAGGGTTACCCCAGAGATTAAAACATGTATTTTAGCATATTTTAATCTAATGTTAATTGGTATTTTAATTTATACCATCTTCCCAAGGAGTTCAAGAAGTTTAGAATACATTAGCCCAATTGACCCTCACATGACCTATATGCTATAATTACTATATATTTTAACTCTATATATACAGTTTATATTCATAATCTATTTACCACTTCACTCATTCTTTATTCCTTCTTAATTCTCCAACATTCTCTCTGGGAACAGTTTTCTTCCATCTGTAGAATTTCCTTTAGTTTTTAGTTTGGGTATTATTGAAAAATCACTCACTCTTATCTATTGATATCTTTATTTTAGCTTTCCTTTTGAAGGATATTTTTATTGACCATAGAATTCATGATTGGCAGCTTTTTTTTTTCTTTTGGTACATTGAGGATATTATTTCATTGTTCTCTGGCTTCCATTAATTCTGTTAAGAAGTCTGCTAGCAGATCTTTCCTGCCCAAAATGTGGCCCAGGAAACCCAGCATATTATATCTTCTTATGTGCCTGGTTATCTTTGACTGTGTTAGGGAAATTTTATTTAAAATGTCATTTGTAGAAATAACTTGAGCTTTAGAAATATCTTATATTTCTCCAGGAAAAGATTCTTCTTTTTTTCAGCCTGGCATCTGGACCCTAGTAATTTAGGATTGCATTAATTCTAGTGTTAGGGACTGAGATTTTGGGGGTGACTCAAACAACTCATACTATGATACGGTCTATGTGACATCTGGTTTACTTGTGGCTCATCTTCATTCCCAGGATGCCACCCTTCAGCATCCCAGTCCAAAGAATAAAGTGTTTCTAATCGAATCTAACTCTGGTGGGTTCCAGACTCCAACTTTTTCCATCTCCCCAGCTAAAGACTATTTGAAGTACCTCTCCATCAGAGAACCTCCTCTTCTAGATGGAAGATGGTGACAATTTATCTCTTTCCATCACATTCACAATGAGTTCATCAGTAGGTCTCATGTTCTGCCTCCACAATGTATCCTTCACCTTTGTCTGCTCTCGATCTGCAATGCCCCCATCACCTCTTCCCTGTGTGACCTCAGTATCATCCTACCTTGTTTCCTTGTTTCCACTCTTGCCTTCCGTGGTCCATTCACCAAACATTTACAATCAGCCACACAATCAC
This sequence comes from Hyperoodon ampullatus, assembly GCF_949752795.1. Classification (NCBI taxonomy): domain Eukaryota; kingdom Metazoa; phylum Chordata; class Mammalia; order Artiodactyla; family Ziphiidae; genus Hyperoodon; species Hyperoodon ampullatus. The sequence goes on from NC_136923.1 coordinate 22,786,544, forward strand.
ATAAACCAGATTATAAGGGTCCCAGTTTAAACGTCTCTAACTTACATATTCTAAAATAATGAAAATGTTATAACTGCACTATATGTGCTTGGGGGAAAAAAAGGTGTTTCCTGCAGTTATCGGGCATAGTGTTAAACATATACAGGCTCCCAGTTTAAACGTCTCTAAGAGCTTCCCACTGAACTTGGAGTGCCCTGTTTTTCTAACATGTAAACTTTTTACCCTGACCTTCAAGCCATTCCGTGGTCTAGACCCTACCTTTCTCTCTAGACATACTAGAATATTATTTTTTTATGAATAATCCAAGTTAGTTCCTGTCTTAGTTGCTGTGTACTCACAGTTTCCTTTATCTGAAAAAACAGCTTCCTCAGTACATCTCATGGCTGGCTCCTCTTGGTCACTCAATTTCTCCTTGAATGTTACCTCTCACAGGAGTCCCTCACTCACCATCCCATATAAAGTCCTCCTCTCTCAGCAGCTCTTGTGCATTGCTTCATTTAATTTTGTTCATAGAATTTACCGCTCTGTGAAATTACTCTTTTTATTGCATGAAACAAACCTCAGTCAAAGATAATGTGAAAAGACCTTTTTGGTCTATAGAGGAGACACTGTTGAAAATGTCATAATTGTTTATAAAACTAAGTCAACAAAAAGAAAGGAAGAACATATAAAAGCATGTGACAGAATGCTGGCACATAGAAGATATTCTAAATATATCTGCTGAAACTCAGAATACAGAGCTCTGTATATGACACATAAATCATTAATCCAGTCATGGCCTTATGACTTCATCCTTCCCTTTTATCCTTCATTCCAAATCTCTCATTTGATACCACCCAATTTCTTTCCCAAGAAAACAGCATTTTTCAACCAAAAAAAAAATCTGCTACTAGTAATACATAAAAGAAACAGTCATATTAGTAAGCAAATAATTGGTACAAAATGTACACTGTGATGGGGAAAAAAATGGAAAAAACTAAATATTCTCTGAGAGGTTCAGCTAAGTATATTACAATGTATCTTGGAGCTTAATTATATGGTGCCTTGAGGAAGACCTGTAGGTATTTTCATAGAAGAAGTTAATAAGTTTTTCACTGAAAAAAAACTGTAGAAGTAGATGTATAAAATGATAAAGCCTTTATTTTTAAAATAGATCTCTTTATATATGTATATATCTGTAACTTGTGTTACTGAGTGAAACTGGCATTGGGCAAACATTATTATTTTCTATTTCTATATCTCTGTTTTAATATTTTATTCTATATATTATGTTTTTTATAATAACAAAAGACCAAAAAAGCTACTCAGAAATTTAAAATATCATATCCTTTTTTTTTTTTTTTTTGGCGGTACGTGGGCCTCTCACTGTTGTGATCTCTCCCGTTGTGGAGCACAGGCTCCGGACGCACAGGCTCAGCAGCCATGGTTCATGGGCCCAGCCGCTCCGCAGCATGTGGGATCTTCCCGGACCGGGGCACGAACCCGTGTCCCCTGCAACGGCAGGCAGACTCTCAACCACTGCACCACCAGGGAAGCCCCCTATTTAATTTTGAACATCTCATTAGTTGTATTTTTACATCTTCATCTAATCAGGAATGACACTACTCTCAAGGTGTTAAAAATTACTAATGCACTTGTAAGGCTTTATGCTGTCTAGATTAATTTGTTCTTCCCACTTCATGTCTAGTCTGGCAAGCTCTTTCAGGAAACTCGCCACTCACCAACCAAAGCTGTGATATCCCAAGCACAAATAGGTAGGCATGAATGGCAGCCAGAGGCTAGAGTGTATCATATGCTTAACTCTATTGCAGAAAAAATTTTCAAAACAGATGTCTTTCCCACTACCTTATCTTGGCTTTGTTAAACTGGACATTCCAGAAAGAAAAGTTACCTAGTTTGAGCATACTTTGGTCTATTTTGGGGTGTTCTGGATCTATCGATGCATTAGAAAAATATATTATTGGGTTGACCAAAAAGTTCATTTGGGTTTTTCCGTAACATCAAAAAGCCCGAATGAAGTTTTTGGCCAACCCAATACTTATTACTAGTCAGTTCAACTGGTAGACCTCATTAAAAAAACAGCTGCCACAGCCCTTGTCTGAGTAAGTTTCTGCATTTTATGGTATAAAATAAACACTTTAGAGAAGAAAAATAATAAGCTGTCACATACATCCCATACAGCTATCAAATAATTATTTACTAAAGGTGATTTTGCTTTTACTAACCCAAATTCTTGAAAAACTTGTTCAGAAATATTGAAAAAAGTCCAATCAGCCTGTTAATCTCTGTATTGCCTGACCCATACATTTTAGCATTGAATCACCAGGGGTTAGGCATGAATAGATAGTTTGGTTCATAATAAGTGTTTGACAGAATTAGTACCAAGGGCCCCTGTAAAACCAATAAAAACATGAGTAGAACAGACACTAAATTATGTGTTAAAAGACTTTAGCTCTTTGAATTTGGATTTGAAACTAGACTTTGTTATTTGATGCTCTTGTCTGAGTATCAGAAATCGTATGAAATCAAATCCCCCCTAGGAACTTGTTAAAGAGGGAGAATTCTGATCTCTTTAGTTTGGTGTAAGATGTGGCATGTCTCTAAAAACACATTTGATGGGTTAATAGCAACTATAGCCTGCCTGGTAATTCAGGAATACCTGTCACGCTCAAAGAATTGGGGCAATGTGGAACCTACTGGAAGAAAATATTGTAGATTCAGGTCCCAAGGGAAATATTTAGCTTAATTCATGTTTGTAGTTTTCTTTTTAAATGAGAGACACAGAGATAGAGAGAGATTCCCTCATCAAACTCTCAACTTCTCTTACATGTTGTGATTGCTCTCATATAAGTTTTCAGAACAGTTTCTCCGCCTGAGAACTGAAAAGTACAACACAGATATTTTTCCACAGGAAATCTGTTCTTTTCCTCAAAGTGAGGCTTAGTGAGATATAATTTAAATACAATAAAAAATGCACCAGTTTGAAGTGTATAATTCTATACATTTTGAAAGAGGTTTATGTAATATATTCTCATCACCCCCAAATTTCTTCAGGTTCCTCTGTAGTTAATCCTCTTCCCCCACTCTCAGCTCCTACAACTACTACTTTTATTTATGTCTCTATAATTTTGCCTGTTCCAGAATGTTATATAAGTGGAATCATATAAAATGTCATCTTTTGTGGCTTCTCTCAGCCTAATGCTTTTGAGATGCATTCATGTTACTGCATTTATCAGCAGTTCATTCTTTTCTGCTGCTGAGTAGTATTTCATTTACGGATGTACCAGAGTTTGTTTATCCATTCACCAACTGATAAATATTTTGCTTGTTTCCAGTTTGGGGTAAGTATGAATAAAGCTACCAAAAACTTTAATGTATAAGTATTTGGATGGACATATGTTTTAATTTCTCTAGGACTACAATTTCTAGGCTATATGCAGTGCTATAATGGTAGATATTTAATAGCTGTTTCCCCTCAAAAAAACTTTTATTTGTAGCACTTGCCAATCTCTGCAGTGTAAATACACCCACCTAGCCTATTTCAAGCTTCCAATGTGGCATCACTAAACGTGGAATTGAATGAGCAGTAAGGACGGACTCCAACAGAGCTCTGGTCATAAGTGTGTATTTTACTTTATAAGAAACTGCCCAACTATTTTCCAAAGGGGCTTTGACATGTCACAATCACATCAGCAGTGTATGAGAGTTCCAGTTGCTCTACATTCTAGCTGGCATTTATTATTGTTCAGGTTTTTAAACAATTTATTTTAGCCATTCTATCAGGCATGTAATATTATAACATTGTGGGTTTTTTTTTTCTTTTTTTTTTTTTTTTGCGGTATGCAGGCCTCTCACTGTTGCGGCCTCTCCCGTTGCAGAGCACAGGCTCCGGACGCGCAGGCTCAGCGGCCATGGCTCACGGGCCCAGCCGCTCCGCGGCATGTGGCATCTTCCCGGACCGGGGCATGAACCCGTGTCCCCTGCATCGGCAGGCGGACTCTCAACCACTGCGCCACCAGGGAAGCCCAACATTGCGGTTTTAATGTGACTTGCTCTAATGACTAATTATGTTGAACACCTTTTCTTGTGCTTATTTGCTTTTGTACCTCTTTTTTTTTTGAAGTGTCTGTTCAAATCATTTGCCCATTTTGTTTTCTTATTATTGCATTTAGAGAATTTTTTATATATTCTCAGTATAAGTCCTTTATCAGGTATTTGTAAATATTTTCTCTGTCAGTGAATTATCATTTCATTTTCTTATAAGTGTCTTTTAAAAATTACAAGTTTTTAGTATTGATAAAGTCCAATTTATCATTTTTTATTTATTGTTTCTGCTTTTTTATCCTAAGAAATCTTTGCCAAATTCCAGTTACAAATATTTGTTCCCGTAATTTCTTCTAAAATTCAGATGTCTAGTACAATAGCCACCAGCCACATGTCGATATTTTAATTTAGGTTCAAATTCATTAAAATTAAATAAAGTTAAGACTTCAGTTCCTAAGTTGCAGTAACCATATTTCAAGTGCTCAGTAACCTTATTGGCTAGTGGCTATCATATCAGACAGAACAGCTATTGAACATTTCCATTATGGTTCACTGTTCCTTTTGGATATCACTTTCCTAGAAATTCCAGAGTTTTAGGTTTTTCATTTAGCCTCTGATATATTTCAAGTCAATTTTTGTATATGGTGTGAGGTATAGGTAGAGTTTTTGTTTGTTTTTGCTTATGGATTTCAAATTGTTCCAGCAACATTTTTGAAATCTACTCTCCTTTTTATTACCATAACAATCTTTTTGTGTAAAAGTTAGACACAAGGCTTTCCCTTTGGCATTTTTAAGACTTCTTTCAAAAAAAGGCATACCTGGGGATAAAATATTAGAGGCCAAAAGCCATGGTTGAGTTAGGGCCACCATATTTACTAGGTGAAAGTTGCATTCTCTACTGCCTTTTGTCTACTGAATCAATATCTGTTTCTAACATTCCGTCTGCTAGGCTTTAAGGGATTAATCTGTGAGTACCAGGTAGATTAGGCCTGGTTTACACAGGGAGGCAGCTCAAATGCAGGGGAAATTCTGCCTCTTGCAAAGAAACTAATTGAATAATCTAATCAAAGTAGGAAAATATCACTTTGCCCTTTTTTGTATAGAAATGCACCTCTGCAAACAGACCTTTATTAGTGGGAAACAGGTGCTAGTGGGTTTTCTTTTTACTTTAAATAAGTTTATTTAGTAGAAAAAAATATACTTCTCACGTGAACTTTTCCCATTTTAATCTGCTTTAGAGAAAAAAGTAAACACTTGATTCTTGGTTTTATGACAAAACCTCCCATGGTTTCTGTAGCCTTCCATTTCTCATTAGTAAGTAAATTTGATAAACATATTTTTGCTTAAAGAGCAACTGTAGGATTGAGGGAACCTCACCTTGATTTTGCAAGCTTTTCAAATCAATGTGGCAATAGAAGAAAACATGCTTTTTTTAACTGGCTGAACATTTTGGAGTCCAAAAAATTTTTTGACACAACTGAGTTTTAGTCAATATTGAATGTCTCCAGTTAGACGGCACTCTTAAATTATTATTGAAATATATATCAACCAACATTTCAGTTTGGAAAATTGTTTAGAGTAGGAGTCTTTAAACTTTTTCTATAAAGGACTAAATAGTAACTATCTTAGTCTTTGCATACCAGACAATCTCTATCACAAGTACTGAACTCTGCTGCTGTAGCCCAAAAATAGCCATAGACAATATGTAAACAAATGAGCTTAGTTGTTTTTCTATAAAACTTTATTTATAAAAACAGGTTGTGGGGCTGATCTGGCCCCTGGTTTAGAGTTACAGCTCTTCCCTCCCACTTCATCAAAAGACATAAAGCTCATTCCAATGTAATTTATGTAAAAATAAATGAAATATAAAGGTAATTCATTTCCTTTAAAGGTGACTATATATTCTAGGATTGTGATATTTTTAATCACAATATAAAAGTAATGCACTTTTCTGTTAATGTATTTCACAAAATTTACATGTCTTTTTCTCATTTAAAAACTCTATATTTCCCCATACATTTTGAAAAACAATAAAGACTTAGTTGAATGATGTAATATTTCTCAGGGAATTGTCCTTGTAATTGTTCGATGACAGTTTATCACTTCGGTGGTTAGCTAAATAAACACAGCAGACCCATATTAGTATGAATTTTTGGCAATCTCCCAAGCCTCTTAATGACCAGAATAGGAGGCTGGTATAACAGTGGCTACTGAGTTTAGAGTGGAACAGTGATAATAATAAAGGCAATAAAGATTAATTATGAAACGTAAGATGGCCTAATGTTAGACTTAAAATTCATGTAGTGTGCTGTAGACACATGCATGAAAAATCAGTAAGTTAGGTTGACAAGAGACACATGTAAATAAAGTGGGAGTCCTAAGCCAATGGGAAGGAGTAATCAGAGACTTGGGTTCAAAGTCTGACCCTGCTACTTATTAACTCTTGGATTGGGGGCTCATTTATACTCTCTGAGCCTCAATTTTTCTCATCTTTACAATAGGGGTAAGAAAAAACCTACTTCCTATGTTCTATGAGGATTGAATGATATGATCTATGTAAGGTGCTTAGAATAGAACCTGGTACATAGCAAATCTTCTGTGAAAATTGACTACTAATGCTACTTATTATTATAGTGCTGAAGCCTGTAACTTAGAAATTCAGGGAATTCTAATACTCTTCCAAACACTTACTAATTCACCATCAATGAAACTTACTAAATCCGTGTGTTTCCTGTGAGCCTTGGTAGGTGACTGGCTAATGGAAGAAATGCATACAAAAATGTTAATTTCTGCTGGTGAAAAATATAGATGTATTTGCACCTCTGAAGAATTATCCATATTTCAGCAAATATTCAATGTCAAAACGAGAGGAATGAACTGCTAAGGCTGACATCACTGTGACATGTAGTTAATAAGCACCTTTGAGAACAAGAAAACCTTTAAACACACTTACCCCACAATACTTCCTCCTCCAAAGTGTTAGGCTACGTTTCCTGTGGCTAATTCTCCCACATCTCCTCCTAAAGAGTGGGTACTCAGAGGTCTAAGCAAGCCGGCCCATTCACAGGGCCTGAAGCAAGAGTACAGATGGAGATCCCCTCCCCAGCCCACCTTCCTCCCCTTCCCCCTAACACCAGCCTCCACTGTAAAGAGTTGAGCACATGATTTCGGACACCAAAGCCCTTCGTCTCCATCCCAGAAATATCTACCCTTTGGTCACACCATGTTTGCACACCCTTAACATCACTTCCTTACCTTGAAAGAATAAACTCAGGAAAAAGCCTGAAAACAGGTTCAGGGCTACGTGTACTGAGAATCCTAGAGTCTCAAATATCCAGACTCTGGGGTGGGAGGGAGGGCATGGGTTCTGGATGGACACAGCCCTCTGCCTGAAGATTCCCATGGGGAGGGGCACAACCAGAGGGCAGAGCTGGACCCCAAAGACCAAACCCTAGAGCAGGGCTAGTTTGCCTGGGTGGGAGGATGGTATTGACTATAAATAAGTGATGAAAAGTCTAAGAACCAGAGAGTTATGTGACTTTCTTCCTGGCAAGTGGTTGAAGTAGATTCTTAACTAAAATACCTTGCGAGTCCAGGCCTCTTTTTCTCATCTTCCCAGAAATTGATCAGTAAAGTTCTGATAATCATAATATAGAACAGCCAATTGCAGATTTTTTTACGTAAGCATGGGTCTGAGACTCAGTCCTAGGTAAAGTTTTATGTGGATAGATAGCAATTTAGTGTGTGTGTGTAGGTGAAACAATGAGAACTAGCTTCCTATGCATGTTATGAGTTAACTGACATTAATGTCTCTACCCAGTTCCCCTATTAATTAGGGAAGCGTAAAACCCTGCTATACACATAAGTGAATGCTTGGGCAGCACTATAGGATGTTGCAAAATTGTAATATCACAGTTACCTGAGAGGTAGATAATTGAATGGTAGTAAAGCAACAGGCTTTTAAATCCTAAGCACAAGATATTTAAAGAATTGGAAAGTGGTTTTAGAACATTTGTTGCGGGAGAATTTAAAGCCTTCTAAACTTTAAATGATCCCAACAGCCTCACATCTCAAGACAATCTTGATGTTTCTACCTGAAATGAATTCACCAAGAGAAAGAAAGGAAGCATTCCCGCTAAATCTAAAGCCATAACTTCCAGGATAGAAATGACAAAAAGTTACTAGTTACTAAAACACCTTTACCTTTATTCTTGTAAAAAGTGAAACACAGTCTGGGATGCATTTTTGTCTTCGACAAGGCATTTGATTTTTAAATTAGTCTGGCCCTACCCCACTCTGCAGAAAAATCTAGGCTCATTTAGCACTTCTCATGAGAGATCCTCCACCTCAGAGTTGACCACTTTGAGATCTGGCTGAACTTGGGCCCCAGAAAGGTGTTTCAAGAGGAACTGGCCACACAGACGTCAGGAGCTGTCCGAAGCTGAGCGACTGTCTGCTTGGATGTTGGGGAAGTTGCCAAATTCTGAAATGGCTCCTCTCTGAACTGCCTGAAACCCCTTAACAGAAACCACCCCAAGTAGAACCTAGCAACGACCCCACTTCTCAGCTGTACTTCACCCTCAGCCTTCTCACAAGAGCTGGGCAGTGCTGCCTTCCAGTTCCGCTCCTGTTCCCCTTTCCACTCTGCTTTAAAATGTGGGAGGATCTTCCTACTGAATAACCTTTCTATTTTGGCATCTGAGACCTTTGAGATCTCCCTTCTCTTTAGAGACTTGCCTAGTGTCTTTCCCACAGCCAGGACAGGGTCTACATCTCCAGGGTCACGAAGCACATGGTGAAAACACCAGCTTCAGTTGTTTCCCCGCCTTCTGGTTCTGCTCCTGGTCTTACCGTATTCTGACTCAGGCTACAGCAATCTGCATTTTTTCCCTCAAGATTTCTTAAAGTGGGAGCTTTTTTTTTGTTTTTGTTTTTATAAATTTACTTATTTATTTTTGGCTGCATTGGGTCTTTGTTGCTGTGCGCGGGCTTTCTCTAGTTGCGGAGAGCGGGGGCTGCTCTTTGTTGCGGTGCATGGGCTTCTCACTGCGGTGGCTTCTCTTGTTGCGGAGCATGGGCTCTAGGCGCGTGGGCTTCAGTAGTTGTGACTTGCAGGCTCTAGAGCACAGGCTCAGTATTTGTGGCGCAGGGGCTTAGTTACTCCGCGGCATGTGGGATCTTCCTGGACCAGGGCTCGAACCCGTGTCCCCTGCATTGGCAGGCGGATTCTTAACCACTGCACCACCAGGGAAGCCCAAACTGGGAGCTTTTTAAGGAGAAGGGTGGAATTTCACTTATCCCTGATTTCAGAGTACCAGAAATACAATACATGCTCAGGAAATATACCTTTATTGATTCATTGAAAGGAATATCAGGAAATATCCCTTTATTGATTAATAGATTGCTGTTGGGTATATAGCTGGAATGATGACTGGGGAAAGAATGCTTAGATTTGAATTGAGCTGAATGCAGTCTAAACGTTCACAGCAGACCTACTGACAAGCAGTATCAAACACTGAATTTGGGGGTGGGCTTAGGAAAGCACAGGATCCATCTGGTGGACCTGACAGTGCCAGGCTGAGCCAAGAGCCTCTTTATACATGACTGTCAGTCTTAGCATCTCTCTCTGCCATAACTATCCTCCCTTACAATAATGTGTATACATGTCTGTTTCCCTCCACCTCCCTACCACATGCTTCTTCAAGGCATATATCCCAACTTATGGCTGGCATGATGCATTGCACATAAATAGTGACCAATAAGTATCTGATGACTCTATGAATCGATGAAGCAGACCCTAGGCAGACATAGGTTCCTAAAAACTCTCTGAGGTAGAAAAGTAAACGCTTTTACACATTTATTTTTATTCTCTGCATTTCACTGCTTTGAGAGCTGAAGCTTAGGAAGTTCCAGTGGCTACCCACAAATCACAAGGGGGTGGGGGAAGCAGCACAGAGTAGTAGAAAATTCTGCTCCTCATAAGAAACACTAGTCGTTTGGATGCATTTAATAGAAACCTTTAAAAACTAATCACATTTTTAAATGTCTCGAGTTGGGAGGTTGTGATTTTTTTTTCTTTTTTCTATTTGAGGCATTCAGTGATTGACTTCCATCATGACTCTGTTAAAACACTGAATCCACTGCAGAGTTTCACCTGAAAGGAATAACATGGCTCTGAACAATGAGAACCCAACCAATCCTTGGAAGACAGTGACAATTATGGGTATTGACGGCTTGGTGTGCACTGGTCACTAAGAGCATCACATGAATCATTTACCGTTTCACATGGGAAAACAGGAGGGACAGCCTGTCAATGCTTTCATGCCTCGCATGAGGGGAAGCAAGACCTGGATCTGTATTTATCTGAGAGCAGTGGCATGTTCTGAGCTGCCATGCTGTGGGGGGTCTCCTCCAGTGAGGCTATTAAGGATGGCAGAGAGAGCTTCCACCTCGGATCTCCATTGGGGAAATCAGTCCAGGGCCATATATTTCCATGGCTCTCTGGTCATCCCGCTATCATAGTCCTTACTATACTTCACTGTGAGTATACTCAGGCAACAAGTATTCGTTGAGCACTTAGTAAGTGCCAGGCACTGGGCACAGCAGTAACAAGACCAATAAAATATCCTGATCTGTCCTTCTGCCAGAGTATAAGCCATATAAAGGCAAGAGACACATTTCCCTTCCTCCCTCTCCTACCAGTATTGAAGGATGAGATAATTCAATCTATCTGTATTCAAATCACCAAATAACTGTTCTGAGACAACAGAATATAAGCCCATGCTCTACATGAAAAGACATTTCATCTGACGCTCATTTCAGGACAAATGAGAAATGTTTCGTATTGGTGTGCCATGCAGTGAACACAGGATCAAACACAGACTGTGATGGAAAACCAACAGAGATGATCATTTATTTTGTTTACTCAAATTTAAGTAGAAACTAATTCCTCTTCAACCTGAACATTAAGTGTTGTGGCCTTGAGGCTGAAAGGTGTTCGCTTCATAGAAGGGTTATGATGGGAAAGAAGGGTCCTGTGTAAAACTCTATGCTAATGAAGCTGAGATTCTGTCATCATCATCACAAGAAACCCAACCCTGGGTTCTACTTCCCAATGTGATCGCTATTGTGCTTATGGGTCAGATGATCATTTCTCTTAGGATGCGCTCATGGTGAACACAGGAAGGGAAATACATCTATAGCAACACTTCTTTTGCTTTAATAAGAATGATCCCAGAGCATCTGTTATTAAATCCCTCAGCTCACAGAAACACGGTGTAGACAGAAAAGCACATCTAGGGAAACAAGTTTTCACTCTGGTCCCCAGACACCATTTTACCTGCCCAGTGTGCCTGGGGGTAGACACCTGCTGGATGGTAATTAGGTGTTTAAAAAATCTCCAATCTTCACCACCGCTCTTCACCATTATCTCTGAGGATAACTTTCTAAAATTCTCACTTCTAATCTATATAAAAGTGCTTTGTGATTACAACTCTGAAGGTGTGGGGTATGTATGTGTGTATATACACTATTTAGACTTGTTCTATGGTAATACAGTATTTTGTTAGACATCAAGTTCCTATAATAGTTTAATTTAAAATTTAGGAGCACAGGCTTTGTTGCTTCAAATCCTAGCTCTGCCATTTACAAGCTGTGTGACCTTGGAAAAGTTACCTAACCTCTCTGAGCCTTAGTTTCCACAGTTGCAAAATGCAGCTAATGTTCTTATCTAACAGAGTTGCTGGAAGAACAGAATAAGATCATGTATCTAAAACATTTTGGTACAACGAAAGGCAGGAAATTCTCTGAAGTCTGCTCTCTACTATTCTGGCAAGTCATTTAGCCTCTTTGAGTCCAGTTTCCTCATCTGTAAAATGGGGACACTAAGAGTACCTAATCCATTGACCATTTTGCCAGGACTAAATTAATTAATGCATGGATAGTGTTTAACATACTGTCTGAGACACAGTAAGTGCTCAATAAATGTTACTGTTGTCAATGTTATTATCATTATCATCATCACAACCATCATCATCTGATAATTTGCTGGAGGGCAGGGACCATGGCTTACAAAAGTTTCTTCAGCCCAGATCTTGGGGAGCTAAATATACCTTAGCTTTTCAACTCTGAGTGTCCACAGGCTTGAATAGCACCAGGCAAAGGTATCTCGTTGCACAAATATCTCTGAATCCTACTCTTTGAATTAATAAAAACCTTTTTTTTTTAATGGCAAGACCACTTAAAAGAAACTCAGATGTGTTTCCACTTGAACTGATACCAAGATCCAGGAATTCCAACTCATGGGAAGTAAGAAATGAGAGACTCTGTAAGCAGCAGAGTTTAGAACCTAAGAGCCCTATCAAACATGGGCAGAACGAGAGTGTCCAGGGAGCTGCAGACACACTTTGGAAAACAGCCAATCGGATCTCTCTGGCTTGAAGACAAAGGACCAGAATGTCACTTGCTTGAGGCCAAGCCACTGAAGGGCCTCTGAGAGGGTCACAGCCCGTTTTCTGTAACGGGTGGCCTTGTACACTGCTGTAGGAGTAATTCCATGGGACCACCAACAGTTACTCTAAGGGATGACTCCTTGTTAACCAGAGAAAAGCGAACATCAAGAGCTAAAGAAAATTCCAGTTTGGTTGAGGACCAAAAAATATTGCTGTGATGTATGTCAAAGAGTGTTCTGCCTACATTTTCCCCCTAGGAGTTTTATAGTATTCGGTCGTACATTTAGGTCTTTAATCCATTTTGAGTTTATTTAATGTTCACTGCGGCACTATTTACAATAGTTAAGTCATGGAAGCAACCTAAATGTCCATCGATAGATGAATGGATAAAGAAGATGTGAGATACATATATATATATCTGAATATTAATCATAAAAAGAATGAAATAATACCATTTGCAGTAACATGGATGGACCTAGAGATTATCATACTGAGTGAAGTAAGTCAGACAAAGACAAATATCATATCATGATATCGCTTATATATGGAATGTAAAAAAAAGATACAAATGAACTTATATACAAAACAGAAACAGACCCACAGACATAGGAAACAAACTTATGGTTATCAAAGGAGAAAGGGGGGGAGGGATAAATTAGGAGTTTGGGATTAACAGATACACACGACTATCTATAAAATAGATAATCAACAAGGACCTACAGTACGGCACAGAGAACTATACTCAAAATTTTGTAATAACCTATAAGGGAAAAAATCTGAAAAGAATATATATATATATATATATATATATATATATATATATATGAATCACTTTGTTCTACATCTGAAACTAACTCAACATTGTAAATCAACTATACTTCAATAGGGTATAGAGCTAAAGCAAATTCCAGTTATGGTTGAGGACCAGAGTCCACGTTTAATTTCTTTTTTTTCCTCCATTTTTTCCTCTGATTTTTCATATCATTTTATAGGTTGATACCTAGGGATGTGAAAGAGAAGAAAATTAACATCCGCTGAGTACCCGTGATGTGCCATGCACAACACAGTAGGATAGATAACCCTATCTCTAATTTATAGATTCAAATACTGAGGCTCATCACATAGCTAATAACTGGCAGAGCCAGGATTACAATTAATGTCTCTGCTTCTCTCCTTCCATGAGAACCGGCACATGTCTCTTTGTTCCATGTTGTAACCTCAGTACCTAATGGACACTTTCTAATCATTCATCCATGCATATTATTACAACAACTTAGTTTCTCACCTATATGTAAGACCTGACTATCTTTTTAATATTTGTTGCTAAATGGGCATAAGGAAATCTGTTCCTTTTATTCATTCATTATTTATTCATTCAACAAATAGTTATGAGGCCCTACTATGTTCCAGGCACCAGAGACACATACATCAGTGAGTAAAACAAAGATCCCTGCCCCTGTGGATCTTATATTCTAAAGGAAGAAGTGAGACAGTAAGTTATAAATTCAATAAATAAACAAATTATTGAAGATGTCAGAGAAAGATTCATTGACTCAGAGGAGAGGAATGATTTAAAGGCCCATGAACCCATCAAAGTTGGGAATCATGACTGGATGGAATTAGAGTTTGATAGGTATAATATTTTTGAAAATATTAAACTGATGTCCTTTTCATTCATCTTAAATCACAATACCCTGGGGCACTCCTACCCTAATGGGTTTCAGTGCCTCAGAGAAAGGGCAGGCATTATCCAGAATAAAAAAACCTATGCTTCATGTTGACTGTCAAATTAGCTTTATTTTGAGTCCATAACAAGATAATAGTTCTGATGGTCAGGCCTTGTCAAAAGAGAAAAAAAAAATTCTCAAAGCTCCCTCTCCATATCAAGAGACAAGTCTGGTGATGGTATCCCTAGGGCTTTTCTATATGCTGTGGGTAGAGAAAATTCAGGATAGAACATGATGTAAGTTCCCATCCAAGGGGATATGGAGAATGCTTTCAAGGAGACCAGGAGCTAGAGTTCTTACTTCTTATCAACCCCTATCCACTTTTGGGGACCAATCCTCAAGGGGAGTAATAAGAACACAAGATATATTGACATGGAAGGCCATAAGCAGATTTCTACCTGCAACTTGAAAAAATTGCAACTACTAAGGTGCACCCTTCTAATATGTGGAAGCTGTCACAGAATATAAATGGCCACATGGCATAGTCAGAAGGTAACTCCTTCAGGCTGATCCACCTCCCCAGTGTATCATGGATTGCTTACGATATGGGAAAGATTTGAACGTATCTCTTGAGTATAACAAATGGTAGCTGAGAATTAAGAACCAAGAACCTGCCATGGTTCTGCTAGGGTAATTTTTAGGGTGTCTCTCAGAGTGGAAATGAAGAAGATGAACACCAGTTTAACATTATCATAGCTGAGAACCAGGAGAATCACCTGAGCCACAGCAGGAGCCAAATGAGACCAAGTTCTAGAGTGGGAAATGAGAAGTGAAAAGGAGAGCCACTAGGGCCCATTGCGTGGAAAGAACAGTTTCAGCAGCTGTGAACTTGAGAGACATACAAAGAATGATGTCCAGTCACCAGGTTGGACAAGAATGTTCTCAATAGAGCCCAAAAAGAACCCAGGGGACAATCCAGCTACCCATACTCACTCCCTCCAGCCTTCCTTTCTCCATCACCCATGAGTACACAAAAGCTTTTTATCTACACCTAATGACATCCTGGATTTTGAGGAAGGACAGGGAAAACTTTCGAGAGGAAATAAACATATATGAAAGTGACTTTCAAATATTAATTTGTGAATATTTATATAAAAGAAACTGAGCTAATTTGAAAGAGATTGTTTAAAATTAGCAGTGAATGAAACACCTAAAATTAAGCTATTCCCAGCCAACCTTGTTCAGCTAGAGACGATAAAACTGAGTTGTAGTGTATAAACCTTGATCTCTAGATAAAAGGGCTACTGACTCAGCTATTACGATTTATCCTGCCTTATTCTTTATGCACGTGGATCCAACTGATTTTATTTTGGCACATTTGGGGAGTGCAATTGCTATGCTGGTAGGTGTCCAGATATTAAACATTTCTGTTTATGATTTCTGAGAGATGTATTTTGGAAGGATGAAGTGTTCTTTTGCCTGTTGAAGTGCTTACAAACTCTTTGAGAAAAATTGCTTAATAAGCCCCATGAAAGATTTACTTGAGATAGAAGGAAGAATTTACGGGCAGAACATGGCTCAATTTCCTTCTTTTCTTGCCCATTTCTCACAAGAGATCTCTCACTGGTCTAAAACTCTTTTTGAATAAGTTGAAGTCTTTTCTCATGCTGGTATCTATTCTTTATAGTGTCTACCTAGACACATGCAGACCTCTTCCCAAATCATATGCTGACCTCCATCTGTTCAGAGCCTTCCCCTCTGAGAATCACTTAAGCCTTCAGATCTTTCTGATTTTCTCCCCTGTAACAAGTTACCATTGATTAAGCTATTTTCTTCTTCATGTGTATTTCCCTTTTAGTAAGTTTTATTCTAAATCTGACTCAACAGTTCAATCAGTGAAGAAATCTTTGGGCATCCAAAAAAATTCTGCCTTTCATTCATTTGTCAATGCCTTCAAGCTAAAGAGCAGCAGGAACACATTTTTAATTGAACAATGATGGGTTTACTGTCTCATGGCAAGGAGAAAGAGCTCCTCCATGGGGAACACCATGGCTAAGCAGGGTGGGAAAGGTGTTGGAAAGGGCTCATTATAGGATTTGGAATTAGGTCATTTGGGAGATAATTCAAGGAAATGGGACTTTGCTCTGCATGGGAAACTGCCAGGACGCTGGGATAATTCTGTGATTGGGTATCTTAATAATTCTTACTTAGAATGTGAGAACCTACTGCAAGGCTAAAACTGATTTGTAAAAAAGCAGCAGTCACTCGTATTAACTATCATAGAAAAATGTTTGGTCATTTTTGTGGTTTAGACAATGTTTATGTTTTTGTCTGATACAGGGTCAGACAAAATGATTACAGGGTCATTGTCTTGATCAGTTACAGTCACAGAAAGGCCTTGCCTGATGTTGATGTTTTGTGAAATTCTTTATGTTCAACACGAGCACACCAAGGCCCACCTGTGTGTGCGGGAGGCCAGCTTCTGCCTCTCAGGGCTGTTTTTCTCTGTAAATGTTCATTCTTCCACTCACTTGTAGAGGTTTATCAAAATTGACAATTATTTAATTCATTGGTCTGTTTACTTGATATTTTGTCTGTTCTTTATAGTAGAAAATGAGCACTATAAAGATAGATACCATGTCTAACTGGCTCTTCATTTTATCCCAAGTGACTGCTCAGCGCCAAGGAACAAAGCACCCAGCAGACTGAGAAATCTTGGAAAGTCTCAAATCAGACACTGATAACCATGTTAAATCTTATGGCTCAGAGCATGGAAGAAATGAGAACGGTTGGAAAGTCAGCCAGTTATTCCAGACTCCAAAAAGCAAAACTTCACAGTGAAAACTTTTTGAGATATGTTCTCAGAAGCTAGCCAGTAAAGTATATTTCTTTATTACACTATTTGTTTCAGATAACCTGCCAAGCTATTTAAAATGCCAAATTATCAGTGTTCCAGCATCCCTAACGAGAAGGCTGTGGGTGCCCTGGGTGATCACAAGGAAGGTTGGAGAACCATTAACTTATATTGTCATTTAAGAGAGGAAAGCATTCAGCTATGATGGTCTAGTAGATTAGAACACTGGAGAACCAAAAAAAAAAAAAAAAAAAAAAATCCTTCATTAAGAAAACTATTCTGGAATAGATTGTTTTTCACACCTGATTTCAAGACATTTCAGTAGTTGGCTGATTGATATTTAACTCAGATTAGATTGTTTCAAAGAATAATAACTTTTTCACATGTGTTAGAACACGTAAGTATTTTGGTTGTTTTGGTGGATGGAAATCTTTCTGAGGATGAGATTTGGAATCAAAGAAGCAAAGGTCTTACTGACATTGAGTTTTGATGTAGCATCACCACTAACATCCTAGTTTTCTATGACTTGTCACAGGGTTGACTGACTGATTCTCTCATCCAAATAAAACTCATCCAGACTCTCTTAGCATCAGATAATTTGCCAGATGCCATAGAAACGGGGTGAATAGTAGATGTAATTTTTGCCCTCTGATGTCACAGTCACAAAAGAAAGCAGATGCTGAACAAGGAATTACCTGTGAGCTGTGTTACAAAAGGAGAGGTACACAGGACCACTAGAGCAACATAAAGAAGGCCTATCCAGACTCATAGGGTTACAGATGGAGGGGAGCAGCATAGGGTACAAAATAGGGGAAAAAAGCATTAGCTGAGATGTCTTTGCATGTCTTTAGAGTTGTAGATTTAAATCTTACATTTGTAATTCCAATGATTCAAATCTTGATGTAGTCTTAAGATTCCATTTCTTAATGTAAAAATGAATCGTTAATATCCTGGCTGTGATTTTGCAAGATGATACCATTGGGGGGAAATGGGTAAAGGGTACACAGGATCTTTTTGCATGCAAATCTACAAGTATCTCAAAATAAATGTTTAATTTTTTTAAAATGCCACACATATATTGCAGGAATTTGTTTCATGTGTTGGAGAGAAGACTTCTGAGTTTTCAGACAACTCAGCCACCACAACTTCAAAAACTGTAATTCTCAGCTACTAGGATGTCTGGCTCATATTAATTGGTCTTCACAGCTTCGGTGATTGAATGAATGAGCACAAATTCTTAGTGAGTAGGCAGGCTCAGGCTGCTAACCTCAACTGCAAAGACTTGGTCATTATAGTGAAATGTTCACTTAGTGTTTAAGAGGGACTTTTAGGAGGTCAGCCAGCTAATTCCATTTTCAGAGGTCATACAAATAATAGTCTCTGTGAGTCGTGAACACGTTTTTTAACTAGAAATTGTAATTCATGTCAGGATTGTTTATATTTCTCTCTTTAATATTTTATCCTTTATTCCTAAAGAGGCCTAGCCCAGACATCGAGGGACCGTATAAATACAGTTGGCTGAATTATTAAAAGGATTCTCTCCGAGCACCTCAAGGACTACACAAGGCTTTTCTAGTTAGCATTTCCATCTAGGCAAGGAAGGTCAGGACCGCACTTCAACCACAAAGATTAGAGTTGGCATAGTCAACTGTGATAATATGAACCCTGGGATTCATGGCTTGGTTTCCCTGGAAAGTGTAATTAATAACCCATATTTGCTAAACCTCTAATCTAAATACATTTTAGGATCTGCTTTTTCTCCTATACCCTCCATACCCTACACTGAAACCATCTTCTCAAAAGTGGGACGAGCCTCTGAATTGGGTTTTAAAAGTGTTCATGTTAATTAATTTATCAACAGTGCATCCAGCCACCTATCCATCCATCCATCATCATAATGAGGAGGAGGAGCTAATGTTTATTATCTACTTACCATATAACAGGCAGTGTGCTGAAAATTTTATAGAATTTATATTATTTCATTTAACTTTTATAAAAAAGCATTATACCCATCTTATAGATGATTAAATTGAGGCACAGAAAGATTAACTGCCTTGATTAAGATCACTTAGCCAGGGCCTCCCTGGTGGCGCAGTGGTTGAGAGTCCGCCTGCCGATGCAGGGGATACGGGTTCGTGCCCCGGTCTGGGAGGATCCCATATGCCGCGGAGCGGCTGGGCCCGTGAGCCATGGCCGCTGAGCCTGCGCGTCCGGAGCCTGTGCTCCGCAACGGGAGAGGCCACAACAGTGAGAGGCCCGCGTACCGCAAAAAAAAAAAAAAAAAAAAAAGATCACTTAGCCAATGCTGATAATTCCCAAATTTAACTTTCCCACCCTGACCTCTCTCTTTTTTAAAAAAGTATTTTTTATTAATTTTTATTGGAGTCTAGTTGCTTTACTCTCTCTCTTGACTTTGACTCATACATCCAATTTCACACTTGAACATCTCCAGCTGTAAGTCTAATAAGCACCTCACAGCCAAAATGTTAACTACCCCCCCCTCTACCTCCACGAAACCTTTGCTCCCTCCTATCCCCCAATTCAGTGATGACAACCAGTGACTGACAACCTAGTCTCTCAGGCCAAAAACTATAGAGTCCACCTGAACATCTCTTTCCCTCTCACCCAACATCCTACCCGTCAGCATATACAGTTACCTCCACCTTCCAAATAGATCCAGAATGTGACTATTTCTCACCATCTCCAGTGATAACACAGTCACCTCTCACCTTGTCAACTGTAACTGCTTTCTAAGGGGTCTTTCCACTTCCATGTTTGACTTTCTATACCCCATTCAAACACACAGAGTGATAGTAACCTTTCAAAATTTCAAATATCAAGTCACTCCTTGGTCCGAAGTTCTTGCTGTATTTATTTTGTCATCCCTATCTCTTAGCATAGCTCTGATAGATGGAATCAACATTCATAATAGGGTCCCAGACCATTTCAGTGGTAACTTCCAGTAGAAACAATGAAAAGCCTACAAGTTTAGAATTGCAAAATTGGTAGAAACTGAGAAATTATCTAGTAATATGTTCTCATTTACAGAGCAGGAAACTGAAGCTTAGGAATATTTGATGACTGCTAAGGGTCAAGTAGCTAAGAAGTAGTTGAACTCAATTTCATACTAAGGATCCCCAGCTCCTGGCCAGTGCTTTATACATGATGTCACACTGTCTTCACCTACCTGGTGACTAGGAATGGAAACCTTTAGATGTGTCAGAACCATAGACGATCAAGAAAACCAAAATCAATGGAAAGATAAATTCCGTGTATTTGCCTGATATTACCAGTTCACCCTGGCTGTGGATACAGTCAAGTAATAGAATTGTTATATTATTTTTCAGTTAAATTAATAGAGGCTATGGATGCTCTGTGAGTATACATTATTTCCAAGTCTGTATTATAACGTCATTTATATAAAGCCTTTTAATGGCCTTGGAAAATAATAACCAGAAGTATTAACCTTCTAATGGATGATAAAGACCGTCTCAGTAAAAACAAATGTTACTCTAAACTAAATTTAAATGATCTTGTTTTATTTATTTATCATGGGCTTATAGAAAGACAGAAACATGAGCTGTTTCTGACATTGCTGTAACCCCAATGTGTGGCACATAGTGTCAGCTCAATAAATATTTATTGAATTAATGAGTTTTGTTTATCACAGAAATATTTGTAATAGGCAAAAATTAGAAACAATATAAATGCCCAGTAGTAAGACATGGGATATATAATTTATGGAACATTTATACAATAAAATAAAATCCCTGTGAAGTACGAGTATATTTACTGTCTTGGAAGACAGTCAAAGTATGCTGCTTCATTACAAAAGCAAATTGTAAAAAGTTTATGTTTAATATAACCCCACGTTTTAAATACAAGGATGGATGAATGGATGGACAGGAAGGTGGGATGGAAGAAGATCAGGAGGAAGGAAGGAAGGAAGGAAAGGAGATAAGTAAAGGAAGAAAAACAACAACAACAAAAAGAAATCTGGAAAGATATTTTCTAAAATATTTTCTCTAGGTGATAGTTATAAATAATCTATGGCTTATTTTTATGATTTTGCATTAATAAATTTGATTACTTGTATGGACATTAATCATTGTTTTAAAAAATGTCTGGAATAGAGTCAAATTTTATTGGCAACCTCATGTCTTACAAACTAAATGCGAAATACTGAGAGTAATTATTTTCTTTCATTGCCACAAATAACAAAAAAATCCTCCAAACCAAATGAACATCTATTAACCAGTATTTTCAACTACTGTCTCAGAAAGATTTCTATTGAAGTATCTGGGTATGAGAGCTTTACGGATTTTGCAAATCAGATTCAGTTCCTTTCTAAATGCAATTCCTGTACAACAGTAGGTATCCAATGGTAACTAAGCAGGGTTATTTGAACAATGCATAAATATTTCATAGTGTGCGAACAGCCACAAATGCCGAACTCTAAAATGTCTGCAAACACGCAAGATTTCCAGTTGCAAGAGTGTAATTATTGTCTTGGGATCTGTCAGGTGTCTTGTTGAAGACTCTTTTTATTTTGATAAAATGATGATCTTGCAAGAAGAATAATACCCTAACATCTCAATGATCCTGATCAAGGAGAAAGATTCTGTAAATCATTTAAGAGAACACTACTTAAAGCCTTCTGTTATCCAATAACATCAAAGAATTCCTCTCCAATGGGCCACTGTCTGGGAAAATGTATCTATATCACAATAGGCTATGTAGCCACAAGTCTGAAACTTCAAAATCACGTATTATTGGCAACAAGCTGCCATCACTCTTTAGGCTAAATTAAAAGTAAATAAAGTTATCTCATCTTCCCTTTCCCACTTTCATATTACAGAATAAAGAGTTAAAAAATAATGAAGAATTCAGATATAAATTTTGAAATCAGAAGGGGAAATTATAGTCAGAATGTTTTTTTATGCAGTTGGTCAATCTTATGACTTAAGAATAAATGAATATGAGAAGCAAGAATGCTGTTTTAACATGCAACAGTCAGAGACACTTACAGCAATCAGACAGTAGAGACATACACAATTCACAGCTCACACTGCTGAAATGAAAGGCAGAGAGAAAGGTGAGAAGTCTGCAAGTTGTATGGACCACCCAGAAAATAACCAGCATCTCCAAGAAGCTCCAGACATATACAGGACCCTAGACAGTTACTGACATCTGACACTGGTAAGGATCCTTTCTTGGTTGAAGGCGATGATCAGTGCCCCCAATAACCTGGACCATATTCTGGAAATGTCTGTGACCATGGAACACTTTGGGAAAGAAGAGGAAGTGACCTTACAAGGTCTTCATTCTGGACTACTAGTCAAATCAGAACATCAGGTCATCCTCCACTACCAGATGTCTTGATTAATGACTGGCCATTTTCATATTTACAAATGGACTGTGCCTCTTGTGAACAGAGAAATCCCTTCAGGGCAGGAGAGAGAATTGTGAATTTCACGCATCAGATGTTGGTTTTCTCAAATACCAGAATTATTGCTCAGCTTTGCAATAAGATCAAGACCTGTGGCTAGAATTATCCACGTTGGGCATATCTGCTCCAGCAGGGATGTCTGTGGTGCTGTAGTTGCCCGTCAACTGGCACATCAATGTGGAAAAAGATTTGGGGGAAAGCACAGCCCCCATAAGAACACTTTCAAAGAATGATTATCAAAGTCCCCACATTGGGGGCATGTACTGATAACCTGCTCAAACTACAGAATATCTAAAGTTGTAATAAACCTTTTCTCTAGTCTCTGAATGACTAGGTAGTTCTAGTGAATTGTAAATATGTGACAGAAACTTGCATTTACAGGCATAGGTAGATACACTCTTTGAAATGGATAAAAGGTAAAAACAACAAAATTCACTTCTGAGCTCTGCAGAAAGCAGTATCTTCATCTTCAGTCTCTTGTAAGGGTCAGGAGTAGTAATAACCTGCAAGATTCATATTTGAATCTGTTTTGGTGAGTGAGCTGAACTGATGAAAAAGCAGAGACCATGAGGAAACAGAAGCAGAGAGAGAAAAATACCAGACAAAGACTGAATAAAGGCTAGTTGATAATGAACCAGAAGCAAGAAAAAACGCCAAAAGAAGCCAAGACCAACGTAGTGTTTGAAGCCTGTAGCTGCCAGAGGGAAGAAGGAATGATTACAGAGGTCTGCAGTGATGCTTTGAATTCATCTCCATTTCTCGAGAACCTCAACAGTGTAACAATGCGTGTTCAGATTCTCAGGAGCACTGCACTGGCCTCATGGCCGTAATCACTCACTCAGTTGCTCCAGCCTGAATAAATCTGTTCCATGCCACTAAAAGAGCCTAAGTTAAAGCACGTTTACAATAAGAAAGAACAAAGAAATCACTTGAAATCTCACTACTCACACATAATGGTCATTTGGGGGTATTCATCTATAGTCTTTTTGATGTATAATTTTCTTTTAAATGATTTTCACATAAAATCTATAGAAAACAGGCAATTAAAATCCAGATAATTTAAGTAACAACAAAAGTGATGATCACCTAAAATATTTAACTACTTAGAAATGAATAGGTGAGGGTTTGGGGCTTGGTGCAGTTAAGTGCCTCAATTAACTTTCTTACTGCTTGCAATGCTTTTTATGCCTCAATAGATCTCTCCTCTGATTTGAGAGGCACTCTCTCATTTGGTATGTGTGTGATGTAAGGCATGGCCTTCACACTCTTTCATTCGGGCTCCTTTATGCTGGTAAGCACTTTGCGACTACAAAAAAAAAAAAAAAAAAACTGAAAGGAGTGAAATGGAAGGCTATGAACTTCATTAATATTAAATATTAATACCTCACAAATTAAGGTACAATTCCATTAAACGTTAAATGCACTCTTATAGCAGGTCTGAAGGACAGGCAGGATACCTCCTCCTTATATATGGAGAAATGGATAAAGGGAGGCAGTGACTTCTTCAGTGTCAAACAGCAGCATAATCAGTAATGACAAGCTAGGCCTTAATTGCTCTTAAACTCTAATTTATTCAATTCAGTCCTATATTTATTAGACACTTCCAAGATAGCCCACCACTGTGTCATCTCTGGGGATACAGCAGAAATACAATTCGTTCCTACTTTAAGGCTTTCACTGTTTAGTGGGACAGGCAGACAGAAACAAATTATTATAACACACTGTACAAAGGAAATCATCATCATCATCCTCTTTGTCATTGTCAGCAGCATCATCAACACTTGGGTATGCTTTAGCACTGTCCTATTTTCTCACTTGAATTCTACCTTTCAGTCCTCAAACAACAAAAAGAGTTCAGGCACTATCAATGGCCCCAGTTTACAGATGTGGAAACAAGACTTTGAGAGATTAATAATTATTTGATGTCACAAGCTAGACCATGTCATGCTTAGAGCCTGAACCCAGGTTTATCTTGCCAGCAAAGTTCAGGCTTATAACCGCTGTACTGATGTGTCTCCTATATTTAAGGTTTATATAAATTGCTCCAGGAATCAAAATGAGGAATACTTTTAATTAGGAAATAGGAATAATGCAAAGACTCCTGATGGCTTATTGGTTTTTGTGAGGGCATTTTGGTATGTTGCTCTCTTTTATCAAACTCTGATACCCAAAGACAGCTCAACTAAGAGTCAAAAGACCTGGTCTCGGGTACCAGCTCTTCCATTCAACCTTCACTAAGAATGCTCAAAGGGCAATAGAAGAACAACAAAAACATCTCACAACATTTCTATGATGCTCGTTTAATTCTGCTGATGGAGATTTTTCTTAAATGATTGGGAGGTATTTTTTTTTTTTTTTTTTTTTTTTTTTTTTGCCGTATGCGGGCCTCTCACTGCTGTGGCCTCTCCCGTTGTGGAGCACAGGCTCCGGACGCGCAGGCTCAGCGGCCATGGCTCACAGGCCTAGCCGCTCCGCGGCATGTAGTAATCTTCCCGGACCGGGGCACGAACCCGTGTCCCCTGCATCGGCAGGCGGACTCTCAACCACTGCGCCACCAGGGAAGCCCGGGAGGGATTTTTTTTTCTGTGAAAGATAATGGTTCTTGGTCCATCAGCTGTAATGTTGACATCGACTACTTTTCTATCCACTTGAGAGAATCAGAAGATGTTTAAGGGTTAAAAGGCTAACTTACTTAGGCAACATCTTAATTGCTGCTCCTTCACAATGTGTAATAAAACAGCATTTAGTTTTAACAACCCCCTTGTTAAAGTCCTTGGGACTTAAAACGGTGTAAAATGAAAGCAATTCATTATAATTCTACTAAAGTGATCTTTTCTTTGTGGAGTTGAATGTAACATCCTAGTTAGGTTTTCAATATTCTTATCACAAACTACAAGTTGGTTTCTGAATCAGCTTATAGAAAAGGAACAGAGAGGAAGAAAACTCATTGAAGGTGACTAATAGTCTATTAACCTAGGAGTAAGATTCAGAGTCACAGGGGTCCCAGACTTCAACGGAAAGCCAAAAAACAGCTAATTTTACCCCCAGTGCCAATTAGTAGGGAAAGCAGTAAGTACACAGTCCCTATAAAGCAGATTCCAATGCTGGCCAGTCTCAACGCAATATTGTATACAAAAGAAGCAGTCAGATTTATAGTTATAAAAAATGTTCTAACGACAGTATTTATTGACCCTGGATCTATCTTCTGTGACTCTACTTTGTCTAGTCTTCAGTCTTGCATGTTAAATGTGTCTCTTTTGTCAATTGTCAGTTTCCTGGGAAAGGCCAATCACCCATGACCCAAAGAAATAATGTTTACAACAGAGGCATTTTGCTGCAACAATTCCAGAGGAATCAAAAACGGAACATTCTAAATGTTAAAAAAGTGTCCTGGGATAACAAATGCAAAGATGCTTAAGTAAGAGGTTTTCCAAGATTTAAGAAGCAATATTCAAAAGTCAAGATTGAAGTAATTTATCCAAAGAACACAAGCACTGTGGTTTTGAACAAGCTCAGGAGTGATACAGACCTGGATTTGAATTCCAGACCTACCATAAAACAGACTTGGGTATTATTTCACCTCCCTGAGCCTCAGTGTTCTCATATGTACAGTGGGGAAAATAATACTCTCTCACAGAGTTGGGTTATAAGCTTTGCCAGATGCTTTATATACTTTTTTTTTCCATTTTAATCCCACTATATCCCTTTCATATAGGCACTTTTGTTTTCTCTATTTTTACTGGTGTAAAAATTGAGACTTCAAGAATTTACGTATTTGCTCGAAGTCATATAGCTAAGGAAATGTTTGCACTGGGATACAATCCCAGGAATTTGAACCTGAGCATTAAAGTTTTCAATTATACTCTGTACAGCCTCTTATGTATAGAGTATCTGGGCTATAGAAAGCACTTGATAAATATATATCACCATCATCATCATTATCATTTTTACTTCTGCTACTACCATTCTTCTATAGTGACTACCATGACTCCTGCTAATATTCACTACTATTTCTACTACCACTGCTATAACTAATACATACTCGGGGGAAAAAAGGATTGTGCAGGAGATTGTGACATTTATCTTTTAAAAATATGGAAACATTTTAATCCAACAGAATTTTATACTGAAACTTTATTGGACAGTTTGAAACGAGTATGCCATGTTTCACTGAAGAGAACTTTCCAAGCCAACATGTCCACCCTGGTATTGCTATTGTTATTCATATTTTTATGTTCTTCTTAGATATAAGGTAAATAATGGAAAGAGGAGAAAAGAATCAAGGGGTGCAAAGATATAGGTAGATAGATAGATAGATAGGGACAGAGATAGAGATATCTCAATATTGAAAAATGAGGGTCCGCATGGAACCCTGGAGACACTCACTGCCCCAATCCAGTGGACTTCACTCTTAGAGCCTGGTCCTGTCATATATTTGCTATGAAATCTAAAGTAAATCAGGCAGCCTCAGGGGGTCTCTTTTTTTTTTTATCACAGATAATACACTATCAGGTTGTTTCTAACTCTAATATTCTGTAAATCCATAAAAATGCCTTTTTCTTATAATAAAGCCATAGGTTGAAGTAATCCTCCCAGAAGCCCACAACAAATGGAAAAATCTACCCAAAGGAGGTCTCTTCTCCTGGTTTATCTTATTTTCTAATTAACCAAGAGGATGGTCTGTCTGAAAATTTCCTTTGGAAGTCTAGAATTTAGACGCATGTCACTGCACACAGTGTTTTCCCTTCAGAAATCCTTCTAATGAGCTGGGGGAAGAGTATATTGTTCCTTTTTAGAAAAATTTCACTGGAGTTCTTTGTATTCTAACATAAACTAATTATTGCTGAAAACTGCAGGAATGGGATAACACTGCTCTGAATGCTTTAAATTTGTAGTGTTCTTTTCAGTTTACCTGAGCTTTCATATATTATTAGGTCATGTGTTCCAAACTTCAGACCAAACCAGTGTCAGACTTTAGACCCATAATGTCCAAATGGCTGTAGACATCTCTGTGTGGACATCCCCCCGGTGCCACAAACTGCACAGTCCAAAACTGAACTCAGCGAACCTGTAAGCACTCCGTTATGCTTTATCCCAGTTAGTGGCATTGCTGTTCACCCAGTTCTCAAGACAGAAACCTGACTTTTGTCTCTATTTTTCTAAACTTGTCCTCAGGCAATCAAGACCTACCTATTGAATCTCCTAAGCATTTCTTTTTTCAATTTATTTTTATTGAGGTATAGTTAATTTACAATGTTGTGTTAGTTTCAAATGTACAGAAAAGTGATTCAGTTATACATACATATATGTATGTATATATTCTTTTTCAGATTCTTTTCCATTTTAGGTTATTACAAGATATTGAGTAGAGTTCCCTGTGCTATACATACGTCCTTGTTATTTACCCATTTCATATTTAGTAGTGTATATATATTAATCCCAAACTCCTAAGCATTTCTTAAATATCCTGTCTTCATTCTTTCACTAGTGTTTGTGTTCCATCTCTTCACCATCTGTCGCCTGGATCCCCGCAGGTCCTCCTAACTAGTCACCTGCCCTGTCATATTTCCTACAAACCCATGCTCCATAGATTCATCAGAATAATAATAAAAATATCACCCCCTGATATCCGTGTGAAGGAATCCACAGTATAAAACCCAAGGACCTTCATTACCTGACCCTCACCTACTTCTCTAGTCTCACAACCCCCACTTTCTGGTCTAGCAACCTGCATCTGTTCCCATCTCTATGATTTTGCACATGATGTCTGCTCTGCTAGGACTGCCACCTGCTATTAGCCCAGCTGGTAAATGACCTGGAAGATTCCTCCTCATCCTTTAAGCCTCAGCTCAAGGATTATACCCTTGAATAACAAAAAAATATATAGTAAGAGAAGATAATTATAGTACGTACAATGTGCTAGGCTAAGCAAATTATAAGTATCAACACATTCAATTCTTCCAATGACCATATTAGTCAAGGGCTATTTTTATCCTCATTTTACAGGTGAGGAAACTGAGGCATAAAAAGGGTAAGGGACTCACTCAGGGTCACAATTAGCAAATGGCAGAGCTGGAATGGGAATTCAAGCTGCTTAGCTCCAGAATTCTGTTCTTAACCACTATACCTCACCTCCTCCAGTGAGCCTTCCATGATTTACTAATATCACTCCACCCATCTTACTGGTAAGACCTAGTTACTGGCAGTCTCAGGCCCTTGTTTTCCATCCTAGTGACTGATGGTGCATCTAAACCATTGTTTCCCAAAGTGCAATCCTAGCAGCACCCTCATCAAAATGATCCAGCATGGGGCTTCCCTGGTGGCGCAGTGGTTGAGAGTCCGCCTGCCGATGCAGGGGACACGGGTTCATGCCCCGGTCCGGGAGGATCCCACATGCCACGGAGCGGCTGGGCACGTGAGCCATGGCCGCTGAGCCTGCGCGTCCGGAGCCTGTGCTCCGCAACGGGAGAGGCCACAAGCAGTGAGAGGCCCGCGTACCGCAAAAAAAAAAAAAAAAAAAATGATCCAGCATGTTATGTTCAAAGCTGCAGAGTTGAAGTTTCTCTTTTTTCTAAAAATCATCCAAAAAATGCAGACTCCTGCACCTCACTCCAGACCTACTGATCTGCAATCTCAAAGGAAAGAGCTGGATATCTGCATTACAATCTACATAGTAGATTCTTACGTGCAGCGATGTTGGGGAGCAAATCAAATAAGGCAGGTAATGCACTCCAACCATGGCTTTTCACGTAGTCAATGCCCAGAACGTTAGTTCCTATTGTTATTGTGGTGGTCTTTACTACTGTTCGATCCAAGGGGAAGAAGCAAGAACAATGTTTCTATTCACTAAGAAAAAAGGTGGGAAACGGGGACAGCAAGCCATGCCACTAAAACCATAACATGTGGGGTCTTCCACGATCAGACAAAGAAGAATTTGGAAGGAAGGAAGAAGTTTGCGGTTTCCAGTTCCATGGTCTCTGAGGCTTATTGTAGGGAAACCACAGGGGAAGATAAGACACAATTACAATTTTATTTTAGCAGCTCTGTTCCTGAGAATAGTGGCGCCTACTTAAGTAACATGACCCCCAGTACAGGAATTGGAGTGATTAAAGATTTAAAAGCTTAGAACCATCAGCATTGTCATACTATGATATCTAAAGCCTCAGAACAGCAGAAATAGCCAGCTAACATAAACAAGAGGAATCTGTCTGAGCTAGAAATAGATGTCTGATTCTGAAAGAGAAAATCTACAAGAAAGTTAACCCCATGAGGGCATTAAAGTCCTTCATGGACAGAATGACATCTTCAGCACAGTCATCCACATGTTCAAAATCTTGCTCCATGTTGCATTTCTTATTTTATGTGCATCAGTTATTTATCCCTTACCTGCTAGTCAGTTTGAAACGTTTTTTTGAGGTCAGAAGTGTTTGTCTAGTGTGGATTAGTTCTTAGTCTCTAGTCTCCAATGTCCAGAGCCAGTGGCCAATAATTTAATCAATCATGCCTACAAAATGACACCTCCACAAAAACCTTTTAATGGGGTCTGAAGAACTTCCACATGTATGTGGAGAACACATGTATGTGCCGGAAGGGTGGTACACTCCAGTGCTGCAGGGATTGAGCTTCTGTGCTGAGGACCTGCTGGACCTCTCCCTGTGTACTTATTCATCTGGTTGTACATTTTATCCTTTATAATATCCTTTATAATAAACTGATAATGGTAAGTAAATTGTTTCCCTGAATTCTAAGAGCCATTTTAGTAAACTGTTGAGCCTAAGGAGGGGGTTATAGGAACCCCCAATTTATAGCCAGTTGGTCAGAAGTATGGGAGGCTTGGGACTTGTGACTGGCATTTGCCAGGGTGGAGGGTCAGTCTTATGGGACCGAGCCCTTAAGCTCTATCCAAGTAGTCAGCGTCAAAATTGAATTGAATTGTAGGACATCCAGTAGGTGACCAGAGAGTTAGAGAACCAGTTGTGGTGGAGAAAAATATCTCATACAGTTGGTTTCAAAAGTGCAGGTGAAAACACTTTCAAAAGAAGTAAGTTTGAAAGACCAAGAGTCAGATTCAAGCATTAGGCAGGAAAGTTTGTTTAATGACCCCAATGGTATCTTTAAACACAAATGGCAAAACACTAGGGACCCTCCCAATCACTCATTAGGTGCCCTTGTAACGGGCTTCCAGAACATCCAACACATTGCCCACCATAGTCAATTGCTCTCATTCTTGTTTAGAAAAATCTTCTCCCAAAGATCGTATGTTCAGATTTATGTAATCAGGTAAGACGCCAATTGGCAATCATCCTTGGTAAGTCCCAAGTAAAACAAACTAAAACAAACAAAAACCCCTATGATATACCAGGAAGGTAAACCAAAACTGAAAAACTGCAAGCTAACAACAATGAAAGTAATGGACATTGAGAGATACTTCCTGTCCCTGCTAGAGACGGAAGCTTTCTGGTCTCCCTAGCTCACTTGATGCCTGTTGTGACTTGGTTAAAAGATACAAACTAATTGAATACATGACCAATAGAAAATCATTTCCTAAGTACAAAATCCATAGCTTTACATATATATTTGCTCTACTCAACAGATCTGGATTCACTCGTGACCCTTTAGGGCTGGGAGACAATAATGTGGGTATATAACCATGGCAAATGATAATTAGCTAAGATGTACATTCCAAGACAATTTTTTTTCTTCTCAAAAATGCAGACATTTCCCACAAGAGTGAGGAAAAAAGAATCTAAATGAAGAAAGAAAAAGCACTCCTAAGGCTTGCACCTTTGTCTCTCTTATTAAATTTACAACATGAGACAATTTTATCATCAAAATTATGTAATGGCATAAGCCACAATAGGATACTTCTCAGGCAGGAAATGGAAACACACACACACACACACACACACACACACACACACACACACACACACACACACACACACACACACACACACACACACACACACACACACACACACACACACACACACACACACACACACACTATTTTCCAAGGAGTTAAGAAGCTTTCTTGGACAAGTTATGTTACAATAAAATATGAATGTGTGCTCATTTGTCATGTGTTAATTAGCAGAATAAGCTGTAGGAAGTCCGGATTACCATGCAAATGTTAATTAGGTCATAATTTATGTTAAGCATTTCTAAGTTTAGGAGCACCATGTCTCATTTAGCAGCAGTTGAACTTTAGAAATAATTTGCATGTGCAACTGCTCGTTTTCAATTTTAATATGACAGTCACTTCATTTTAATAAATACAAGAAACTGCATTTAAATAATAGCAAATTCAGAGCTAATTTTGTCACCATCGGTACATTTCCCCGGGAGATGGAAACTCTGTCCTTTAATCACTCAGGTAAAAAAAAAAGAAGCTTCAGAAGATACTTTTTCTAAATAGCTAAGAGAGGTCTCCCTGTCTCCCAGCCACTGTCCAGAATATAATGCCTTACTTCTCTTTTGGAGAAATTGTGCACTTAGATGGCTTTTACATGAGCTAGCTTGACCACCTTTAAGTCCCACTTGATCCCATTTTTATCTCCTCATTTTGGTTTGCTACAGATACAAGCACACAGCAACATTCGGTCAGTTCTCCCTTATTCTGTTTTTATATACTTGAATTTGAGTTTTTTCAAAAATTTTAATTTCTTAATTCTTTTTTGTTCTGTTTCACAGCAATGAATGATCCCAACTGCTCCTGAATTTTTATAAGCAATAGGAAACTCCAGTTGGAAAGGTTGTTCTTACCCCAGATATGAAAGCTTGCAGAAGAAAAAAAAAAGCAACCCTAGCACCTCCAGGATGGGAAACCTTTTTATCTACTGGTTCAGAGCCGGGTTTCTTAACTTTTCTCATGTCATAGACCCCTTTGGTGATCTGGTAAACCCAATGGACCCTTGCTCAATGTAATATTTTTAACACTTAAAATATGGGATTAAAAATGGAACTAATTATGGTAAAATATTATTTTTTAAATATGTGACATAGTAGTATTTTTTCTTCTTTATTAATGCATTGAGGAACATGATCCGGGTCTGCTAACTGCTGTGATTTTAAGTATCTGTAGTAATAAGCCTAACCGTTATTTCCAGCCATCTGCATTTCAACTGTATGAAAATACCTGGGATTTCTATAGGTGACAAAGTCACAGGGGTACCGCTTAGGTTTCTGTGGTTTGTTAACTATTTCATAATTGAAGGAAATGTTACACTTTGGTTAAAGCAGGGGTCCCCACCCCACGGGCAGGTCGTCAGTCGGAACCAGGCCACACAGCAGGAGGTGAAGTGTGGGCGAGCGAGCGAAGCTTCATCTGCTGCTCCCCATGGCTCCCCATCGCTCCCATTACTGCCTGAACCATTTCCCGCCCTCCCCGTGCCCCATGGAAAAACTGTCTTTCAAGAAACCGGAAAAAGGTTGGGGACTGCTGGGTTACAGGATAATGGAAATAAACACGTAATTATGTTTTCATTCAAGTTCACAAACCTGAATTCTCTCTGATTTAAACTACTGAGTTGGAGGAAAATTTTTTCTAAACTTCTAAAGATTTTAATTAATGTGTTTCTAATTTAAAATTTTACACTATAATTATGAAACATAACTTTTAGAAGAATCATGTTTTTACACTCAAAAACTATCTTCATTTAATACTTCTTGTCCATATGCATGCATGTTTTACATATTTGTAATTACAATGCATACCAAATTTATTATATCTTCAATCTTTTCCCATCAGCAGTAGCAGTAATATATAGTGTTTTTTTGTTGTTTTTTTGTTTTTTGTTTTTTGGCTGCAAGGCTTTCAGGATCTTAGTTCCCTGACTGGGGATTGACCCCAGGCCCTGGCAGTGAAAGCACCAAGTTCTAACCACTGGACCACCAGGGAATTCTCAGTAGCAGTAAAATTTAAAATCCACTTTGAGAGACCCCCTATTGGCTCAAGGAGGGAGAGAATGCAGGCTCATGACTGGGACACGGGTAACCTTCCCCTCATCC
Organism: Hyperoodon ampullatus; assembly: GCF_949752795.1. Lineage (NCBI taxonomy): Eukaryota > Metazoa > Chordata > Mammalia > Artiodactyla > Ziphiidae > Hyperoodon > Hyperoodon ampullatus. Next base: position 22,820,018 of record NC_136923.1, read on the forward strand.
CCCAGCCGCTCTAAGCTTATTTTACATGTGGGCTTCCAAATAAGCTTTGATTCACACTTCTCTTTTTTAATGTGAATGTGCTGCCAACATTTAAAAACCGTAACTTTCAAATAAAAACTCGGATTTCCAACTTCTCGTTGGCAATGCTGGCGCTGCATTTCTACATGGCAACAGTCCACTGGAACTGAACCTGCTTTTCATCGAGATACAGTGCCCTCTTTTGCAAATTAAGTTTTCTTTTTGGTTCCTTCCTGGTCCCTGTGGACATTTTGAGTTGGCAACCCCCTACTAGAGGATCAAGCTCTTATTCCTTAGCCTGTCATTTAAGACTCTCAACAACTAGTGCTTTCAATTAACTATTTTCATGAGCTTTTTGCTCAAATCAAAATGGTGTTACCACTGTCCCAGCAAAGGAGTTGGTAACTTTTCCTACAATGGACTTTGCTTTCCTTCATTCATCTATTAGGACTGTTTCTTCATTATCTATTTGCTCTTAACCAGGCCATATCTATATTTCAAATCATCATTCAAATATTACACCCCATACATCCTCCTCTCCTATGCCAAACTGAAATATTTGCTTCCACTCTCAATATGCAGCTAGTAGAAAATACATATTTGGGCTTTTGGTTTAGATTTTCCAGTGGACAAAACCTAGGGTCCTGTGCATATATAGAAAGTCATTTTAGTTATTTATGTTATTTGAATCGGTTTGGTCAAGGAACACTTTTGTTTTGTTGATGCTTTGTTGTTGCTGTTTATTTGTTTGGTATTAATTTCCTCCTTAACAGCTTATTCTCCAGAAGTCAAAAACTAGTATTTCATGGCCTGTACATTATTTCAAAAGACAGAACTAACTTCATTTCTTTGATCATATTTCCTGCATCTCTTGAAAATATTTGTACAGAATCACAACATTGGGCCTGCAGTCCCATGTGGCAATTATTGGCTAAAACTGACTAGTAGCAGCCTCCCTTAACAAAGGAATATGATCTCCAGTTTGTTACAGTCCTCACCATTCCCTATTGTAGTGCACTTGACCCACTTCAATAGTCTATATTACTTGCCTGCCCACCCCCCTCTGAAGCATCTTGGTTTGAGACCACCTAGTCTAAACAAAGATAAAATTATTAAAGAAAAAAAACATAAGTGATAATCACCAAGAGGTTTTGACTATTATACAGTCGCAGAAGATAAGTTGACGGCTTCCAAAATAAAATACCACTGTCTTATGCCTAGTATATGTATGCTGAAAGCATTAGAACCCCCACTATGAATTTGAGAACAGAGACCAAATTGTCTGAGGTGTAATTTCTACATTTGCCAGTAAAGAGGCAAATCCCATTTTGATCAGGGATAAATGTCATATATCCAGGAAACATAAGAAGAGAGAAACCCTGCTTGACAAGTGGTTCCACTTCCCTGAAGGGTGTTTGGTGGAGAAAAATGACCTCATCCTCAAAAATAGAGGTATTTCCTAAATGTTTTTAATGTACCTTTAATCATAAACTACTGTTTTATCCTTCACTTTTTTATCTGCTCTTCTTTGGAATCTACTTCTCTTTCAAGCCACTGTACATGATCAATAGTGCTTATGACCTGCGCAAAATGCATCCGTTATTCTGAGTCTTAAATCACTACTTTCAAGCTTTGAACAAAACCCTTAGCTGTTTGTTTGTTTGTTTTGTTTTTTGTTTTGTTTTGTTTTGTTTAACATCTTTATTGGAGTATAATTGCTGTACAACGGTGTGTTAGTTTCTGCTTTATAACAAAGTGAATCAGTTATACATATACATATGTTCCCATATCTCTTCCCTCTTGTGTCTCCCTCCCTCCCACGCTCCCTAACCCACCCCTCTCGGTGGTCACAAACCACCAAGCTGATCTCCCTGTGCTATACAGCTGCTTCCCACTAGCTATCTATTTTATGTTTCGTAGTGTATATATGTCCATGCCACTCTCTCACTTTGTCACAGCTTACCCTTCCCCCTCCCCATATCCTCAAGTCTATTCTCTAGTAGGTCTGTGTCTTTATTCCCATCTTACACCTAGGTTCTTCATGACTTTTTTTTTCTCCTTAGATTCCATATATATGTGTTAGCATACGGTATTTGTTTTTCTCTTTCTGACTTACTTCACTCTGTATGACAGGCTCTAGGTCCATCCACCTCATTACAAATACCTCAATTTTGTTTCTTTTTATGGCTGAGTAATATTCCATTGTATCTATGTACCACATCTTCTTTATCCATTCATCTGATGATGGACACTTAGGTTGCTTCCATGTCCTGGCTATTGTAAATAGAGCTGCAATGAACATTTTGGTACATGACTCTTTCTGAATTATGGTTTTCTCACCTGTATGCAGAAAATTATAAGACATTGATGAAAGAAATTACAGATGATACAAATAGATGGAGAGATATACCATGTTCTTGGATTGGAAGAATCAACATTGTGAAAATGACTCTACTACCTACTACCTAAAGCAATCTACAAATGCAATGCAATCCCTATCAAACTACCACTGGCATTTTTCACAGAACTAGAAAAAAAAAATTTCACAATTTGTATGGAAACACAAAAGACCCTGAATAGCCAAAGCAATCTTGAGAACGAAAAATGGAGCTGGAGGAATCAGGCTCCCTGACTTCAGACTATACTACAAAGCTACAGTAATCAAGACAGTATGGTACTGTTGCAAAAACAGAAATATAGATCAATGGAACAGGATAGAAAGCCCAGAGATAAACCCACGCACATATGGTCCCCTTATCTTTGATAAAGGAGGCAAGAATATACACTGGAGAAAAGACAGCCTCTTCAATAAGTGGTGCTGGGAAAACTGGACAGCTACATGTAAAAGTATGAAATTAGAACACTCCCTAACAGCATACACAAAAATAAACTCAAAATGGATTAAAGACCTAAATGTAAGGCCAGACACTATCAAACTCTTAGAGGAAAACATAGGCAGAACTCTATGACATAAATCACAGCAAGATCCTTTTTGACCCACCTCCTAGAGAAATGGAAATAAAAACCAAAATAAACAAATGGGACCTAATGAAACTTCAAAGCTTTTGCACAGCAAAGGAAACCATAAACAAGACCAAAAGACAACCCTCAGAATGGGAGAAAATATTTGCAAATGAAGCAACTGACAAAGGATTAATCTCCCAGATTTATAAGCAGCTCATGCAGCTCAGTAACAAAAAAACAAACAACCCAATCCAAAAATGGGCAGAAGACCTAAATAGACATTTCTCCAAAGAAGATATACAGATTGTCAACAAACACATGAAAGAATGCTCAACATCATTAATCATTAGAGAAATGCAAATCAAAACTACAATGGGATATCATCTCACACTGGTCAGAATGGCCATCATCAAAAAATCTACAAACAATAAACGCTGGAGAGGGTGTGGAGAAAAGGGAACCCTCTTGCACTGCTGGTGGGAATGTAAATTGATACAGCCACTATGGAGAACAGTATGGAGGTTCCTTAAAAAACTACAAATAGAACTACCATACGAGCCAGCAATCCCACTATTGGGCATATACCCTGAGAAAACCATAATTCAAAAAGAGTCATATGACAAAATGTTCACTGCACCTCTATTTACAAAATCCCTCAGTTTTTAGGGATGTGATAAACAAAGGCACATTCGCCATGCCTGACCCCTTTCTAATTTTGTGGCTGTACGTACCATTCCTCCTCAAATCTACTATCCCTATGCTGACTTCCACTGTGCTTTTTAGCCTGTTCTTATAGAGAAACGATCTCATCACACTGAACGTATTCAGTCTCTTTTCTCAGAACTTCTCCTGCTTTCCCCATTCTCCTTGGGGCATACAGACTGAATGTAGAATTGTTGGTATGGAAAGTCCATTTGAACAGAGAAATTTATCAAACACCACATTTTAAAAAAAAAAATTGTATTTATGTCATTTTCATAATCAAGATGTGAAAACTCCTGACCTGAGACTTAATAAATGTCCTCAAATTCTGCCACCAGATACATGCCATCTGTACCCAGCATTGATGAGAACGACAGACTCACAC